>NC_044042.1:55619731-58019731 GCF_901765095.1 Microcaecilia unicolor | reverse complement strand
CAGATCTGGGTCCCCATGGATCCGGTACTGGGACTCGATCTTCTTGGGATGTGGGGATTAGTTAAAGGCTTGGTCCAGTTCGCCAGCAATGTCTTTTTTAGGACATGGTGCATGGGTACAGTGGACGCTTCCTTAGGTGGAGAAGGATAGTCCAGGAGCTCAAACATTTCAGCCCTGGGCTCGTCCTCCACAACCACCGGGAAGGGGATGGCCGTAGACATCTCCCGGACAAAGGAAGCAAAAGACAGACTCTCGGGAGGAGAAAGCTGTCTCTCAGGAGAGGGAGTGGGATCAGAAGGAAGACCCTCAGACTCCTCGTCAGAGAAATATCTGGGGTCTTCTTCCTCTTCCCACGAGGCCTCACCCTCGGTGTCAGACACAAGTTCACGGACCTGTGTCTGCAACCGTGCCCGACTCGACTCTGTGGAGCCACGTCCACGAAGGGGGCGTCGAGAGGTAGACTCCCTCGCCCGCACCGGCGAAGCTCCCTCCGCCGACGTAGTCGGGGAGCCTTCCTGGGAGGCGACGGCAGCCGGTACCGCACGCGGCACCGACGCCGGAGACCTCACCTCGGGCGATGGGCCAGCCGGCGCCACGGTCGACGGTACCAGTGGCGCAAGCACCGCCGGTACCGGAGGGGTAGGGCGCAACAGCTCTCCCAGAATCTCTGGGAGAACGGCCCGGAGGCTCTCGTTCAGAGCGGCTGCAGAGAAAGGCATAGAGGTCGATGCAGGCGTCGACGTCAGAACCTGTTCCGGGCGTGGAGGCTGTTCCGGGCTGTCCAGAGTGGAGCGCATTGACACCTCCTGAACAGAGGGTGAGCGGTCCTCTCGGTGCCGATGCCTGCTGGGTGCCGACTCCCTCGGCGACCCAGAGCTCTCGGTGCCGACCCGGGAAGGAGACCGATGACGATGCTTCTTCGATTTCTTGGAACGAAGCATGTCACCGGAGCTTCCCGGCACCGACGAGGAGGACGTAGAATCCAGTCGTCGCTTCCTCGGGGCCGAGGCCGAAGGAGGTCGGTCTCGGGGGGGCTGTACCGCAGGAGCCCTCAGGGTAGGGGGAGACCCACCCGAAGGCTCACCGCCACCAGCAGGGGAATGGACAGCCCTCACCTGCACTCCAGACGAAGCACCACCGTCCGACGACATCAGCAGACGAGGTCCCGGTACCACCGACATCGATGCAGCTATCCGATGTCTCGATGCACTCGATGCACTGGCGGCCGAGGATGAAGCTCTGGACGCTGAAGACGTCGATGCACTCGATACCCCCGGTGCCGATGCCGACGAAGAGCCCGAGAACAAAACGTTCCACTGGGCCAATCTCGCTACCTGAGTCCGCTTTTGCAAAAGGGAACACAGACTACAGGCCTGCGGGCGGTGCCCAGCCCCCAAGCACTGAAGACACGACGCGTGCCTGTCAGTGAGCGAGATGACCCGGGCGCACTGGGTGCACTTCTTGAAGCCGCTGGTAGACTTCGATGTCATGGGCGGAAAAATCACGCCGGCGAGATCAAAAGTCGAAATGGCGGAAAAGGCACCGAAAAAACAAGGGAAAGAAAACTTCGACCCGAGGCCTAAAAGCGGCCTACCCCGACGACGAAAGAAAACTTACCGGGGCGAAAAGCTGAAAATAGCGGGGGAAGAAAAGACCAAGAGTCTTTTCCCACACAGAATGGATAAATATTTTTCTCTTTTCGAAAACACACGACGAACGCGCGAGGTCGACTTTGCGGGGCCCGACACGGCGAAAACACGACCGTACCGAGCGCGGACAAAAGAAGACTGATGAACACGAGCCGGTTCGGGCGGGAAGACGGCCGCGCATGCGCGGTGCGCATGGACGCGCGAGGACTAGCAAAGGCCTTTGCTAGTGAAGTTTCCGATTGGAGGGGCTGCCGTGGACGTCACCCATCAGTGAGAACAAGCAGCCTGCTTGTCCTCGGAGAACCATCTTTGCTGAACAATATGAATTCTACAGCTTGAGACCTCCATATAGCATGAACCAGCTTTTCTACAAAGGAAAACTATTTCTTGGCACAGCTGGACTGGTGATTTCATCAAGGACATGTTTACGTGCGCTGGCCTTCCAGTTATCTCCTGGGAAGGTGTGTAGGAGCATGCCTCACAGAGACAGAGTCTCTGGGAACATCTGGGAACCATGGAGGGGAGTTTGGTAGTGCAAGCCTACTATTACTAAGTTGCTCTTGCCGAATGCCCACAAGGCCCCTCATCATCATGAACACATGTAACCTGGACAGATGGACAAACAGCATGTGATTGGTCCATGATGGTCATTTCTGGACTTGGAAGGGAGTGCCAAAGCTGGGTATGAGAGCGAGAGAGAGAAAGAAGAACAGGGGGAAGAGAAACATAGTAACGTGGAGGGGAATAATCTGAAGGGGCATCCAAGTTTTCCTGAGGACGTCCTCGCAGGACATCCCGGCGAAAGGGCGGGGAACCCATATTATCGAAACAAGATGGGCGTTCATCTTTCGTTTTGATAATACGGTCGGGGACACCCAAATCGCAAAATTTAGGTCGACCTTAGAGATGGTCGTCCCCGATTTTCAACAATAATGGAAACCGAGGACGCCCATCTCAGAAATGACCAAATCCAAGCCATTTGGTCGTGAGAGGAGCCAGCATTCCTAGTGCACTGGTCCCCCTGACATGCCAAGACACCAACCGGGCACCCTAGGGGGCACTGCAGTGGACTTCAGAAAGTGCTGAGCCCCCCAAAACCCACTACCCACAACTGTACACCACTACCATAGCCCTAAGGGGTGAAGGGGGGCACCTACATGTGGGTACAGTAGGTTTCTGGTGGGTTTTGAAGGGCTCACATTTACCACCATGAGTGTAACAGGTAGGGGGGGGGGATGGGCCTGGGTCTGCCTGCCTGAAGTGCACTGCAGTACCCACTAAAACTGCTCCTGGGACCTGTATACTGCTGTCATGGAGCTGGGCATGATATCTGAGCCTGGCATAGAGGCTGGAAAAAATATTTTTAAAATTTTTTTTTTTAGGGTGGGAGGGGATTAGTGACCATTGGGAGAGTAAGGGGAGGTCATCTCCGATTCCCTCCAGTGGTCATCTGATCATTTAGGGCACATTTCTGTAGCTTGGTTGTAAGAAAAAAAGGACCAGGTAAAGTCGTCCAAGTGTTCATCAGGGACGCCCTTCTTTTTTCCATTATCAGTCGAGGGCGCCCATGTGTTAGGCACGCCCCAGTCCCGCCTTTGCTACGCCTCCAACACGCCCCCGTGAACTTTGTCATCCCCGCGACAGAAAGCAGTTGAGGACGCCCAAAATCTGCTTTCGATCATGCCGATTTGGGCGACCCTGCGAGAAGGACGCCCCGCTTGTGATTTGTATCGAAAGATTTGCGTCCTTCTCTTTCGAAAATAAGCCCGATAGTAACATAGTAGATGATGGCTGAGAAAGACCTGTATGGTCCATCCAGTCTGCCCAACAAGATAAACTCATATGTGCTACTTTATGTATATACCAGACCTTGATTTGTATCTGCCACTTTCAGGCCACAGACCATAAAAGTCTGCCCAGCACTAGCCCTGCCTCCCACCACCGGCGTTACCACCCAATCTCCGCTAAGCCTCTGAGGATCCATTCCTTCTGAACAGGATTTTGTTGCGTATACATCTCTCTCAGGAGCTAGAGAATGATTTGCCAAACACCGGTGAATTGTAATTCCTTGTGCTAAGAGCAGCCAAGGTCATGTTCAGAAGCCCTGTGGCTTTCTACATATGGAGTAACCAGCTGCACACAGCAGGGACCTTGGACTAAATCCTGATCTTAAAGGGGCTTGCAGGTGGATTCTGCTACAGCCTGGAGGAGGAGCCGATTCATCACCCCATCTGGACTCTGGAGCTGTATGGACCGCAAGGGCGAGATACAGGACTTTTCCTTTTATGCTCATGTTTAATTAGTGTGGGTTTTGTCTATGAAGGACTGGTTGTCTCAGGACCTGTGGTCAGTAGCCTAACTTTGCTGCTAAGTTGGTAACCTCATGATATATTATAGTTATGTAGTAACATATTTACATATATATTCATATATCTACTGGTGTAACCCTAGCTATATTTTGCATAGTATAGTATTTTTGTATTTTGCTTTGCAATATTGCATTATTTTTCTATAATAAACTATATAGCTCCATTTTGGCATGATTCCTTTCATTGGAAGACAGCCTAACATGAATCCAAGGGCCACATTTAGGTACTGGTCATCCTTAACAAAACGAGTCGAGTAATTGCTGTCTGAGTGATTTTCTGATATATAACAGTGTCTGCAGGTGGCAATTGAACTGAGAATGCACGGGAGGGGAGAGTGGAAGCTGGGAACATGCTGCCGACTGCTCTGGGGATGAGACTGCTTGGGAGACGAAAAACTCCAGAGAGGACTCTTCAGCTGGCAGGGCCCAGGGATCCCCACCAGCTACACTAATGATCTGTGCCACCACTGGGTGGGCTTGAAGTGAAATTGGGCGGGCCCTTGTCCAACCATGGCTATGATACTGCCTCCAGCTGATGCATTAACCCAGCCATTCCCAAGCCAGTCCTCAGGGCACACCTAGCCTCATCGGGTTTTCTGGATATCCATAATGAATATTCATGATTTAGATTTGCATATAATTGAGGCAGTGCGTGCAAAGCTATTTCTTGCAAATTCATTGTGGATATCCTGAAAACCTGATGGGACTTGCCCTGAGGACTGGTTTGGGAATGGCTGCATTATCCTCTTGCAACAAAGATGTGCTCCTAGTGGAATGAGACCAAGAGGAAAAGTTTAGGCCTGATATTGTATTTGGCAACTTCATCATTAGTAACGTAAACAGCTGTGTAGCTTGAAACCGTGGGAAATGCTTGGTATCTAAGGCTTTGTGGTTAGAGCAATGGACCGAGAAACATGGAAACCAGAATTCACATCCCACTTCTAGTAACATAGTAAATGACAGCAGATAAAGACCTGTACGGTCCATCCAGTCTGCCCAACAAGATAAACTCATTTTACATGGTATGTGATACTTTATATGCAGTGCTTTTTTTGTGCCGGTACGCGCCGGTACGGCGTACCGGCACCTTTTTTTCTCAGGCTGACAGAACTCTCTCACGGAAGTCTGAGTCTCCTACTGAGCGGCTCTGCTGTGGCAGCGGGTGAAGTTTGTCACGTCACCAACCCCTTACCCTATCAGCTTTGGCAAGCAGGCCTAACAACAGCACGCACCCGACTGCAACGAAGAGGTCACCTGAGCAATAGCGCGTGCGTGTTGTGAAGCAAGGTCCTGCTCCTGCCTGCCTCGTGCACTGCTTTGAATCGCGCGGGAATCGGGACAGAGAAGAACAGAAAGAAGTGCTCACCAGCACAACTGCTCCCTCCGAAGTTGGAAAAATGCCTGCAACAGGCAAGGTACAGCTGAGCACCGGCAGTGGGGCACCCGTTTGTGCTGCTGCGCCCCTGTCCCCCCCCCCCGGGCCGTGACAAATCAGAGAGGCTGGTTCAGGGCAGCAAGCAAGCTCCTCCAGCACAGCCCGAGAAAGAAAACGTCAGTGCTGGGTGATCTGTTTGAATTGCTGTCGTTGCCGGCAGTCTGAAAGACAAGCTTGAAGGTAGGACCCCTGGAGCTTGAGAAAGAGGGGAGATGTCGGGCGGGGGGGAAGATAATGGACAGGGAGGAGAGTGGAAGAGAGGGAGAGAAATGTTGCTTTCTATGAAGCTTTGGTCTTTGTCGATTTGTGAATTGGGTGTTGGAATATAGGACCTTTCCACGTCCTGAACAAGGGGTTACACTGAAGGAAGGAAAGAAGTTCTGAGGTAAAATATTTCCTTTGGATTACCACAAACTTAATTGCTTAAATGTGGAGAGCTTTAAGGATAATGGGTATTAATTTTGGTGGGGAATTCCTACTGAAGGAAGTTGGCCTCTGAGAAACCAGCAATCACTTTTCAGGTCTCTTCAGCTCTTGAGTTGTGCCCCCGAGCACACAGGCTTGTGGCTTGGTATTCTAATTGCTAAGGTGTGACTCACTTAGCTAGTACAAAACAGTGCAATACCTTAACCTGCTGCCAGTCAGGAAGCCTGAGGATGGGCACTGCCCATTTGTTTAAATATTTATTGGATTTTAAAGGTTACAAATAGCAGGAAGGGATAAGACAAATGCAAGATGATGTCTCTTAAATTGCTTAGTGAAAAGGAGATGTAAGGAAGCAGGGTTGTGGTATCCAGAGGCTAGGTAGAATGGGTGGGTGGGGGGGGAGGGGTGTTAGAAGGTGCTTCACATATGACTGTTTTCTTGTTAAGGTTTTCATAGTGGTCCCCCCTCCTCCAGCCAGTTTAACACAGGTACCCCATACCCACAGCCAGTACTTCTGCGCCTATCTGGGATCTCTGATGCCTGCCATGTGTGCTTTGCTAATCTTGGACTATTTACAGCCCAGAAGTACTGTGGGAATGGATGCTGTTTCCCTTCTTTGTCGGTTGGGAGGATAGTAATGGGATTGGAGAGTGCGGTATATCAAGCATTTAATAAATGTAAACATGTAGGAGGCTCATCACACTGTTTTACCTAGATTGTAAGCTCTTTGAGCAGGGACTGTCTCTATGTGTCTCATGTTCAGCGCTGCGTGCGCCTGGTAGCTCTATACAAATGTTAGTAGTAGTAGAGAAGCTAGACCGTGGGTTGGTTCTTGGTGTGTGTGAAGGCAGTCAAATGCATGTGTTTTGGTATCTGCTAAGGTCTGCATCTACATCTAGTAGATTAGAGAAGGCTTATGCTAAAGAATAAAGATACTGGCATTTGCATCTATTTACACCAACATGATCTGTAATTTGCTCTGGAAATGATTGATGTCACAAATACAGGATTAGGTCTTCAAGAAAATGAAGTATATAAAATGTAATGCTAAGGGCACTTATGAGCCAGAAAAGGCAAACAAACAGAGAGCACAATGTGGATGGCTAGATATAGTTCTGAAATTAACAAATGCTTTAGATTTTGCTTTATTACTTTTTGTTCAGAACTGATCCAGGTATAGGTAGCAGTAGTGCAGAAATAAGTGATAGCAGGAAAGATTCGTCACTGCTTGAGAAATCTTAGTAAAGCTGGGGAAGAAATAATGAAACTTCAGTTTGTAGAGGACATGGTTTTCATCAGCTTTGTTTAGGTCTATGCTGTTTTCACCATTTATACATTTATTTTGCACATATGAATGCATGATGTTTCACTAAAATGGATTGGTTTACACAGGGAAAAAAAAGGAAGATCTTTATTTGTTCCTGAAAGTTATGTTAGTGGACCTTTTTGTGTACTTTTTTCGTCCATTCATTTTATAGCACTTTACAGTGTTTTTAAATACCATCTATAGCAGAATTATGGACTTCTACATTTTTAGGTTCTTAATGCTGCTGGAATAAGGCAGGTCTGATTGCTAGTATTATACCCAGGCACTAAGATCAGCATTACTTATTGTGACTCCATCAAGATCTTCTGATATGTAGTTCTGTGTGGAACATCCTGTTTGTTATGTTTTATTAGTAAGAGATGTATTGGTATTCTAGGGACTGGTGTAATATTCTCAAAGATGCTTTTTATATGCTGTATGGCTGGTAAAGGGGTGTGGCTACCGTGGGTGTGGCTACTGTAGGGGCAGAGCTATATATGGGGCGGAGCATTTATAGTAGCCCCACCCCCCCAGGTTGTGCTGCATGAGTACCGGCACCTTTTTTCTTACAAAAAAAGCACTGTTTATATGTATACCCGAGTTTGATTTGTCCTTGCCATTCTCAGGACACAGACCATAGAAGTCTGCCCAGTACTGTTCTTGTACTAAGTTCTGAAGCTAACATCGAAGCCCCTTAAAATTTACACTCCAGCCCATCCCTATCTATTCAGTCATGATCAGGACATAGACCGTAGAAGTCTGCCCAGCTCCCGTTTTGTTTCCCAATTACTGGAGTCGCCACCCAATCTCCGCTAAGTTTCCATGGAACCATTCATTCTAAACAGTGTTTATTCTGCCACTGTCACTATTTATACACTGCAACAAATCACTCTCTCTCACTACCTCAGTTACCTACTAGACTGTAAGGGCTAGATTAAGTAAATGGTGCTCAAAGATAGGCGCCAGAAATATCCACGCTAATTTAGCATTCCATAAAGAGCACTTCGTGCTGAGTGTCCTTTATAGAATACTAGATTAGCACAAATTTTACGCCTAACTTTGGGTGACAGCATTTACACCTGCAAAATCCTAGTGTAAATACTGGTGCCCAATTTACAGCAGTTGGGCATGCAAGTTATAGTATTCTTAACATCGCGCCTAACTTCTGGGAACAACCCCTTCCCCCAATACGCCCATGCTCCTTCCACAGCTATGCCTCTTTTGAGTTGCAAGTTATGAAATACTAGTAAAAAAGGCCCGTTTCTGTTTGAAAGGAAACGGGCGCTAGCAAGGTTTTCTTCAGAGTGTGTGTGTTTTACAGAAAGTGTGTGATAGAGATAGAGTGAATGTGTGAGTGTGTGTGACAGAGATTGAGACTGGGTGCGAGAGTGTGTGTGTGAGAATGAGAGTGTGTGCCAGGGCCTCCCCTCCCTTCCAGTTCCAGGGTCCTCATCCTCCCTCCCTCCCTGGGTCCTCACCCCTCCTCCCTCCTTGGGTCCTCACCCCCCTCCCTCCCTCCCAGGGTCCTCATCCCCCCTCCCTCCCAGGTCCATTCCTTCCAAGCATGGTTGCATAGCTGTACAGTGACATGCATCATCTTTCACTTTTGCTTACCCACATCGCTGTAGCGCACCCATTTCTGATGGAAATGACACGGGCGCTAGCAAGGTTTTCCTCAGAGTGTGTACGTTTGAGAGAGAGTGAATGTGCGAGTGTGTGTGTGACAGAGAGAGAGTGACAGTGGATGCGATGTGCAACATTTGTTCTCTCCCCTTCCCTCCCATTCTGTTCTCTCTCCCCTCTCCCTCCCCCCCTCAAGTTCCTGCCCCCTCCCTCCCTGCGTGTGAGAGAGAGCGTGTGTGTGTGTGTGTGATAGACAGAGTGTGTGTGTGTGTGTTTGAGAGTGTGTTCACAGTGACACACAAAGAGTGAAAGACTGTGTGTGTGTGTGTGTGTGTGTGTGTGTGTTCAGGGTCGTGTCCCCCCACACCACCCCCCGTGTTTGTTTTTTCAGTTCCTTTTCCTTTTTTTAATCTAGCGATTGTGCTCTTTTTTTCCCATGCCCTCCATCCATCTATGTGCAACAATTGTCCTCTCCCCTTCCCTCCCATTTTGTTTTCTCCCCCCTCTCCATGTGTCTTTGCCTCCCCTTCAAGTTCCAGGCCCCCCCTCTCCCTCCCCCCCTCAAGTTCCAGGCCCCCCCTCTCCCTCCCCCCCCTCAAGTTCCTGCCCTCTCCCTCTCTCCCTTAAGTGTACCTGCTGTTAGGAATGTTTGTCCGTCAGATTCGTGCAGCTTGCGTTATGGTCGCCGTCCCCTGCTGAGACGCCCGAAGGCTGTGTCTTCCCCCCCCCCCCCTTTTTTTTTTCTTAGTGCGGGTCGGGAGGGAGGTTCAGCTTTGTGTAGCTTGCGGTGTGGTCGATGTCTCCTTCTGAAATCACTGATGAGGAAACTACACATCTTATTTCTTCCTTGAAACTAACTACCTGTTCCCTCTGATCCTATTTCCACCCATCTACTTAACACTATCTCTCCTACTGTCATCCCTTTTACCTGTCATATCCTCAATCTTTCACTGTCCATTGCGACTGTTCTTGATGCCTTCAAACATGCCGTAGTCACACCACTCCTTAAAAAACCTTCACTGGACCCTCCTACCTGTCCTTCCAACTATCGCGCCACCTCCCTCCTCCTTTTCCTATCCAAGATACTTGAACGTGCTGTTCACCATCGTTGCCTTGACTTTCTTTCATCTCAAGCTATTCTTGATCCACTTCAATCTGGCTTTCGCCCCCTTCATTCAACTAAAACTGCGCTTGCTAAAGTCTACAATGGGGGGGGGGGGGGTTGTTTCCTGATTTTCTAACAAATCTTTTATCTCCCAACAAGGCTGTACAAAAACCTGAATACAAGCCCATGTGGTCTCTATTCTATCCTCATCCTTCTCGATCTATCTCCCAACAAGTTTGTAGATTGTTCTTACAAAAACCTAACTACAAGCCCATGTGGTCCCTATTCAATCCTCATCCTTCTCGATCTATCTGCTGCTTTTGACACTGTTGATCACAGCCTACTCCTTGATACGCTGTCCTCACTTGGATTTCAGGGCTCTGTTCTTTCGTGGTTTTCTTCTTATCTCTCCCAGCGTACCTTTAGTGTATACTCTAGTGGATCCTCCTCTACTTCTATCCCACTGTCAGTTGGTGTACCTCAGGGATCTGTCCTAGGACCTCTTCTTATCTCTATCTATACTTCTTCCCTTGGTACTCTGATCTCATCCCATGGTTTTCAGTATCATTTTTATGCTGATGACTCCCAGATCTACCTCTCCACACCAGAAATCTCAACCAAAATCCAGGCCAAAGTATCAGCCTGCCTGTCTGACATTGTTGCCTGGATGTTTCAGCGCCATCTGAAACTAAACATGACCAAGACTGAGCTTCTCATCTTTTCCCCTAAATCAACCTCTCCTCCTCCCCCATTCTCCATTTCTGTGGATAACACTCTCACCCTCCCTGTCTCATTAGTTCGTAACCTTGGGGTCATCTTCGACTCCTCCTTCTCCTTCTCTACACATATTCAACAGACTGCTAAAACCTGTCATTTCTTTCTCTATAATATCAGCAAAATTCACCCTTTCCTTTCTGAGCACACTACCAGAACCCTTATCCACACTCTTATCACCTCTTGCTTAGACTATTGCAACTTGCTTCTCACAGGTCTCCCACTTAGCCATCTCTCTCCTCTTCAATCTGTTCAAAATTCTGCTGCACGACTAATATTCTGCCGGTGTCGTTATGCTCATATTAGCCCTCTCCTCAAGTCACTTCACTGGCTTTCTATCCATTTCCGTATACAGTTCAAACTCCTCTTATTGACCTATAAGTGCATTCACTCTGCAGCTCTTCAGTACCTCTCCACCCTCATCTCTCCCTACATTCCTCCCCGGGAACTCCGTTCACTGGGTAGATCGCTCTTATCTGCACCCTTCTCCTCCACTGCTAACTCCAGACTCCGTTCCTTTTATCTTGCTGCACCATATGCCTGGAATAGACTTCCTGAGCCGGTACATCAAGCTCCATCTTTGGCCGTCTTCAAATCTAAGCTAAATGCCCACCTTTTTGATGCTGCTTTTAACTCCTAACCCTTATTCACTTGTTCAGAATCCTTATTTTATCATCCTCACTTTAATATTCCCTTATCTCTTGTTTGTCCTGTTTGTCTGTCCTAATTAGATTGTAAGCTCTGTCGAGCAGGGACTGTCTCTTCATGTTCAAGTGTACAGTACTGTGTATATCTAGTAGCGCTTTAGAAATGATAAGCATTAGTAGTAAAATGTTTTGTACTTTTTTTGGGACCTTGCCAGATATTTGTGACCTGGATTGACCACTGTTAGAAACAGGATGCTGGGCTTGACGGACCTTTGGTCTGTCCCAGTATGACAATACTTATATAAATATGTACTTATAAGTAACATTTGGGAAGGAGGGAGGGGTACTAACAATTGAAAAGGAGATAGAGCAGCTTTTAAACTAGAAAACAGAAGAAAGCAGAACATTGCTAAGAAATGTATATTTCATAAGGAGGTAACTTCAAAGGATACCTGCAAAAGAAGTCAGACAGAAGATTACAAATAAGGAAATGTGGTAAAGGCAGTAATTTCAGATAATAATTTAAATAGGGAGCACACAAATATGTTATTGTATTTAATATGTAAACTGCCTAGAGTGTTTTTGTATCATGGAGCCAGTATAGAATAATAATAATAATATGAGCAACTCCAAGCTACCTGTCTCAACTGCTAATAAGTAGGTTGTGCCTACAAATAATAGTGGATATAAACACATCTGGAAAAGTGTGTATGCAAATGCCAGAAGTGTATAAAATAAGACTGCAGGCTTTGAATATATATAGCACTTCAGGATGATATACACATAGAGGGGCATTTTCAAAAAAAAAAAGTCTAAGTTGTGATTTGGACATCTTTGTAAAACGTCCAAATCCAGGGGCAGGGAAAACCGTATTTTCGAAAAAAGATAGATGTCCATCTTTCATTTCAAAAATACCGTCAAAGACGTCCAAATCCAAGGACGCCCTTAAATTTGGATGTCTTTGATTTTCGGCGATTTTCCAAACCAAAGACATTCAAGTCAAAAATGTCCAAATGCAAGTCATTTGGACGTGAGAGGAGCCATCATTCCTAGTGCACTGGTCCCCCTGACCTGCCAGGACACCAGCCGGGCACCCTAGGGGGCACTGCAGTGGACTTCATAAAATGTTCCCAGGAACATAGCTCCCTTGTGTGCTGAGCCCCCCAAAACCCATTACCCACAACTGTACACCACTACCATAGCTCTTACGGGTGAAGGGGGGCACCTAGTTGTGGGTACAGTGGGTTTGTGGTGGGTTCTGGAGAGCTCGCTGTTTCCTCAACAAGTAGGGGGGATATGGGCCTTGGTCCGCCTGTCTGAAGTGCACTGCAGTACCCACTAAAACTGCTCCTGGGACCTTCATGTGCTGTCATGGACCTGAGTGTAACATCTGAGGCTGGCACGAAATATTTTTTAAAGATGTTTTTTTTTTAGGGTGGGAGGGGGTTTGTGACCACTTGGGGAGTAACGGGAGGTCATCCCCGATTCCCTCCGGTGGTCATCTGGTCATGTTGGGCACCTTTTTGTGCCTTATTCGTAAAAAAAAAAAAAAACACGTCCGGGTGAAAACGTCCAAGTGTTCGTCATGGACATCCTTGTTTTTTTCGATTATGTGTCAAAGACACCCAAGTGTTAGGCACGCCCAAGTCCCGCCTTCACTATGCCTCTGACATGCCCTCTTGAAATTTGGACGTCTTTGCGACGGACTTCAGTTGGAGACGTACAAAATCGGGTTTCGATTATACCGATTTGGACGTCTCTGGGAGATGGACGTCCATGTTCCGATATATGTCGAAAGATGGACGTCCTTCTCTTTTGAAAATGAGCCTGATAATCTCCCAGATTCTATATATGGCGCTTTGCATTGCACGCTAAAATCTGGACATGCGTCTAATTTGTGAGTGCAACTTAACTGGATAACAAGCCAATCAGCACCGACAACTGGACAATCGTCAATAATTGCCAATAATTAGAATTTACATGTGCATCTTTATAGGTGTACTCTATAAAAAGTTGCCCATACATTCTAGTGTGCAGATCCTAAAATTTATGCACATTGTTATAGAATTAGGGGGATACGCATCTAATTTACGTGTGGGGATTTACACCAGGTTTCTACTGGTGTGAAAGGTTGCACCTAAATATACACATGGTTCTACCACTAAGCACTATTGTATAAACCATGCCTAACTTTAAGCACCGATTTTTAGGCACCATTGAAAGAATCTAGTCCAATAGGTATCTCAGACACCTGGGGGAATGAGGAAAACTAATGGGATATATTATGCCAAGATACAAGTTTATTGATTGATATGTACTTTTGCTAGTTAGCCATGGTGTCTCTCCAGGTCTTTCTTCAGAGAACACCAAACAGAAGTATTTACCATTTCTAATTTTCCCTCGTTATTCTCCATATATCTGTCTTCAGCATCATTCAGGGGTCCTTTTACAAAGGCTTGTTAGCATTTTTTGTGCACGCTAAAAATAAGCGCACGCTAAATGTTAGAGTCGCCCATATATTTCTGTGGCAGCTCTAGTGTTTAGCGTGCGCTAATGATTGTAAAAGGACCCCTCAGTTTTAGAATTTCATCTTGTCACCTCATTTTACAACTTTGGCCATTTTTTTCTTTTTGCCTTCCTGATTTCTCTTTTTGCTTTTCTCAGCTGTACTTGATATTCCTTTCTCTGTGCTTCATTTTCAGATGCTTTGCATTTTGTGAATATGAACCCTTTAGCTTTTATTTTGTCAGTCATCTCACTGGAAAGCCATAATGAGATCTGCAAGCAAATGTGAATCATTTTGAAAGAAATCATCTCGAAAACCATTACCACAAAGCAGGTGCACATCTACCTAATCTTTGGTCTGAATGCAATCTGTTCAGAAATCTGTGTGGTTTGAAAATTTGCCTGTACAGAAAAGGTATCACTGATACAGTGCCATACTCACATGCAGGGCCATTCTTAAGTGATAGGGTGACTACTGGGGGACCCACCTCACCATGAACCATGCCCCCTGCACCAGTGGCGTTCTGTGGTTCACTGCCACCCGGGGCGGCTCGCTGCTGCGCACCCCCCCCCCGGGCGTAACACGGCACCCCCCCCCCGACCCAGTCCCCACCTGTCTACCAGCTCCGTCCACCCGGCGCCTCGCACTGCTGTGGAAAAAAGAAAATCACCTCGTCAGCCCTTCCCTCACTCTGTCCCGCCCTCTGATGTAACGTCCTATTTCCTCGAGGGCGGGACAGAGTGAGGGAAGGGCCGGATCAGGCGATTTTCTTCTCTTAATGAGGGGATTTTCTTCTCTTACAGCAGCGCAGACGCGAGGCATCGCACCACACAGCTGCCGGGTACAAGCCAGACTGCTACAAATCCCTACACAGCAACTATGTGGCCCTTTTACTAAACCACGTTAAGCGCTAACATGCATTTAATGCAGGAAAAAGGCCTACTGCAAAATGCAGGTACAAAACTTGGGGTCCTTTTATAAGGTGCGCTGAAAATGGCTTGCAGTAGTGTAGGAGCAGGTTTTGGTTGCGCGCCAAACCATTTTTCAATGCGCCTGTGAAAAAGGCCCTTTTTTTTTGCCGAAAACGGAAGTGCTGCAAAATCAAAATTGCCGCGCGTCCATTTTGGATCTGAGACCTTACCGCCAGCCATTGACCTAGCGGTAAAGAATCTGGGTGGTAATGATCTGCGCGTGTCCGTTACGTGCATCCAAAAATAACAAATATTTTTCAGACACACGTACCAGACGCACGCCAAAACTGAAATTACCGCAAGAGTCATGCGGTAGTCGGGCGATAACTCCATTTTGGCGCACATTGGGTGCACGTAAACGCTCACGAGGCTTAGTAAAAGGGCCCCACAGATTGTAAGCCAACTAGGGACAGAGAAAGTACCTATATATAATGTGTAAACTGCTTTGGTTGTACCACAGAAAGGCGGTATATTAAAAGCATTACCCAAACCTAAGGCACCAGAAGATCCTGGTTAACACTGACTTAAGCAATTAGAGCATTTCTGATCTTTTCAGTGTAGTGAATTATGTAACTACATGGAGCTTTACAAAAGAATATATATTCCATAAGACTCCAACTTCTACTCACTAGCAGTGTAAGCACCAACCTAAAAACATCAGATTTGTATGGTTTTTTTTTCGTCTGATGCCACTAGACACAGAAAAGGCTGCAATAGGATTTCTTTCCAAAGAGAGAAGGGCTTTATAAAGATGTTCTTTCAAGAAGAATCTATCACATAGACATTTTGTTTATAAAATAAATTTTACCAGAATTTCTACTCTATAGAGGTTACCAAAAGTGTAAGCATTTAAACTCTGGTTAAACCTTGTCAATGGAGGAAGTGCTATGTTTACAGAACCATTGACAAGTGTTTTTACAAACAGACCTCTACACATGTAGACATAGCCAAACACAAAGGCTTCATCTAGAGTGATCCACAGTTCCAAGAAACTGAAAAAGAAACACCACAGCTGTGCAAAACTTTCTGACTAACCAAGGCGTTAGAGGACCGCATTTCTAGGGTAGATTACTGCCTCTCTAAAATAAATGCTAATGTATTCCCTCAGGTCCTTATCTGCCCTCACATTTGTTTTTCTCTTATTCTAAAAAACATTGACATAGCAATGGTTTAGGGTTGGACATGTAGAGGAAACGGAAGAAAGCAGCATGAGGCAAAACAAAAGACCCAAGACAGTGCATGTTAATAATGAACTGAATGTATGAATGGTCACTGCTGAACTCACAGGATCAAACAAGATTCCGAACAAAGTATGACAGGAACATCACTGTTGTTCGGCCTCAAAATTCAAGCAGTCCAGTTGGCTCTGCTTCATCTTGCCCAGCCAATTCTGTAGTGTGAAAGAACTGCCCCAGAGGGCCGTTTCCAGAGTTGAACGAGGGTTCTATGCATGCTGGGTGACATTGGTATCAAACAATAAGAAACTGCATTTTAGCATGGTTCATCCAGATAGGATATGAATGTTTTTCACAGATACAGCATTTTGCAAATAAGCCACCGTCAACAATTACGGAGTATGGAAGAGTCTACTCTAAAATCTGCCTGACCCAGAGGACACCCTAACCCCCAGGTTGATTTTTTTTAATAACTGAAGTGGGGAATATTCCAGATGCTAATGTCTAGACACCAGGTACTGACCCTATCTGGAGAAGAGTGTCCCTCTAACAGCTTTCAGTTGCAGGTGCTCAATTTTCAATTACATAAGCATTGCCATATTGGGACAGACCAAAGGTCCATCAAGCCCAGCATCCTGTTTCCAACAGCGGACAATCCAGGTCACAAATACCTGGCAAGATCCCCAAAAAGTAAAAAAACATTTTATACTGCTTATCCCAGAAATAGTGGATTTTCCTCAAGTCCAATTTAATAATGGTCTATGGACTTTTGATTTAGAAAGCAATGGGCAACAATAGCTCTGTTTGTAGGCAGCATGTTCAGTACACTTTTGTCTTAATTTAAGCAATAGACATGTACTCTTCTGGTACGTGTCTCACCATCAAGCTGTTCAATACTATGATAAATTCTTACCATAGCAACCAGAACAAAATTCAGAACCTACAGTGCCACTTAATGGTCAGAATTCCATGTACTACACAAGACAACCTAAAAAACGATATATAGCATTTATGAAATATCAGATATCACTGCCTTGACAGCTGCATATACACTATACACACTAGACGATTTGATGCAAAGGAGAGGGATTGAGAGAAGATGGGGGTATGTGTAAGAGTAAAGATAAATGTTGAAGAGACGGAGAACAAAATTCAAACCCCTATATCTAATGCCCCCACCTTTCTAGGTCAACCATTCAACACATGGACTATCATTTATATAACACAGATGTAAGCTAACTCTCTCATGAAAAATTGGTCAAACATGCAGATGGGTCTGTGTTTCAATAAATCAGTCATAGGCCAACTAAATTGAAACTTAAAACTGGAATATTTTACAACAAAACTGAGGGGACAGGAGCTCAAAAGATCTGCTTTGGTGACATTTTGGGTGTTACCCAGAGAAGTGTTTGCTTCTGAATATCCTCACCCACTGACAGTTCAAAGAGGCAGAGAAGGAGGCATGCCAATGACACAGGTTCTTTTTTTGTGTTTTTCGGTTTGATTTTTAAATTGGACTCATTAAATATTCAGCACTGTCTGGCTAAAGTTAACCAGCAATTCTGATTGCTAAGAGAAGCTTTTACCTGAACAACACTGGTCACCAACAGAGGTTTCCCTAAAGTTAACTGGATAAGCAGGTAATGTTAACTGGACAAAGATACTCAGTTAACTTTCCTGCTCTCCTGGCTCCTGAATATTGGCCCCTGTATACATGCACAATTAGGACTAGATTCAGAAAATGGCACTGAAGAAAACTGTTTCAGAACGCTATTCTATAAATGCCATTCCGACATGCATGCCATTTCTAGAACAGTGCTTAAAGCCAATTCCTGCACTAAACTTTGGTTGCGAGGACTTACGTCAACTGAAATCTGGTGCAAATCCTGGCATGCAAGTTAGGCGCAGATGCCCCAGATTCAATAACACTGCACGCATCGTGGGAGAATGCTCCTAACCCACCCATGGCCACACCCCCTTTTGGATTATGCATCATTATTTTTGTGTGCGCAATTTTATAGAAAAGAGCACAGCAAGATGTGCACACAACTCCCAATTGAGGCCAATTCATGCCAATAATTGCTAGCATTTAATTATTGGTGTTAACTGGTTCATTAAGCAGTTGAGATGCGTGCACATCTCAGGATCACGGACAGATTTTGGCATGCTTCTTTCAGTGCCATATGTAGAATCTAGGGGTTAATGTGGCTCAAAATATATGTAGATCATCACTCTAGATTAAGGATGGTCATTTCCAATCCACAAAGGATATAAAAGTGTAGTCAAAAGAGGGTCTAAACAAGTTCCTAAAGGCAAATTTTGTATACAATTATAAGCTAGTTAGTTTTGGAAAAGCCACCACCTATCCCTAGAAGGGAGCACCAAGGGATGTATCGAATCTTTTGGATCTACTGGATAACTCTTAGTAGCCCAGCTTGGCTGCTGTCAGACAGAACATGTACAACTCAATGGTCTGACCTAGCATTGCACATCTTATGTTCTTAGTTTTTAGGATATCCATAAAGAATGTGCTTGAGATAATACATTGCTTGTTGGGAAAAGAGTACAAGCCAGACTGCTAGAAATCCCAACAACTATGGGGCCCTTTTACTAAACCGTGTTAAGCGCTAACATGCATTTAATGCAGGGAAAAGGCTTACTGCAAACTGTAGGTACAAAACTTAGATTGTAAGCCAACTAGGGACAGAGAAAGTACCTATATATAATGTGTAAGAAGCTAATTTGTCTAATGTTTGCTACCCTGAAAGACAAACTTGTCTGTGGCTCTTCAGGATCACAGTTGGCCATCCCTATCTAGCTCACCTCCTTCACATGACAGTAGCTCACATCTCAGTAGTGCATGTTGAGCTTCAATTTATACTTCTTATAGACTGTCTTCTTTGCACAAAAGTGCAGGACTAAATGGTTTACGACAAAAAAATTAAAAAGAATACAAGAAATGCACAGAGTTTACCTGTAATAAATACAAACACATTAATAATCTGGAGCAGAACTTGGACTAAGCCCACTCTCATAAAAATGGAAAATTTACCAATCCAGCCATAGAAGCCAACTTTTCAAAATGATTGGGGGTGCTGATTTTTTTTTTTTTTTTTTTACAGGTGGTGCATTCCCCCTCCCCGTCCCCCCATCCTCTCCCCCTCCCCTGTCCCCCCTCCCTCGTCCCCCTCCCCCTCCCTCCCAGTTCCAGGCCCCCCTCTCTTTTTCCTTTCCCTCCCTCCCCCCCAGTTCCAGGGTCGTCGTCCATCCCTACCTCCCTCCCTCCCTTCGAGTTCCAGGCCCCCTCCCTCCGAATTTTAAGTCATCTTGACTTACCTCGTCTGGGTTACTGCGGCAGCAGCTGTAAAAAGCGTGCAGGCTCGGCACTTAGTTGTTTTCCCTTCTCGCTCTCTCAGCTCTGGTCCCGCCCTCATTTCCTGTTTCTGCAAGGGTGGGACCAGAGCTGAGAGAGAGAGAGAGAAGGGAAAACTGAACTAAGCACCGAGCCTGCACACTTTTTACCGCTGCTGCCGCCGTAACCCCGACGAGGTAAGTCAAGATGACTTTTAAAATTCAGAGGGAGGGGGCTTGGAACTCGAAGGGAGGAGGGAGGGAGGGAACAAACTTCCTGTGGGTGAAATATTGGGGGTGCTCAAGCACCCACAGCACCCATGGAGTCAGCGCCTATGAATCCAGCTACAATAAGAAATAATGTATAAATAAAGCAGTCCATATTCATTTCTTTGTAAGACCCTAAAACTACCTAATGTTCCTAAACAACATACTGAGAAACCCAGTCTCCAGATCAATCCCAAAGAAATGACCCCTCCCCTTAAGATTCGCCCATCCCCAAAGTAGGGTCAGCTTTTAAGTATCCCCTAACTGACACCTGGAGGGAGGTGACATGGGTAGACTGCACCAAAACTAGACAGTCAGCAAACAGGAAGAGCAGCAAACTGTGGCAGAGGTCAATTTTGCAGGCTCAGGGGCAGGAAGTCCCTATTGGCCAATGAAAAGTCTTTCCTCCAGGATAGCAGTGTCTCCTCCCTGCAGCGGGATCTGCCTTAAATATTTGATAGCTGATATTAGTGGCTATTTAAGGATGTAGCAAGCTTTATATTTATGTTACTTGGAATCGTACAAGGAGAGAAGGAAAAACATTAGACACCCTGGGACAATATTCAAGCAATTTAGCCAGCCACTGACCGGTTAAATTACTTGGTTGAAGCTAGCCACTAATTTTCTGTGGCAATTAACTGGCTAAAAGCTACTGAAATTTGCGGTTAACGCTTAACTTAAAGTTGGCTATGCTAGGGACATTCTGGTTTGGCGCATAAATGGGACCTGACCTATTTTTTTGTGTAGCCCATGGCTGCGTAAGCGTTGAATATTTAACTTAAGCGGCTATGTGTTAGGTCCCAGATTTGAATATCCAGGAATAACTCCGTCAGCGATGAGTAAAACGCTCACCACTGCTGGCTGAATATTGGACTCCCCAAGTCTTCTAAACATTTAAGTAGCTGCTGATTGCCACTGTTGGTAAGAGGGATCTAAGGTTGAACAATTACTAATGCACCACTGGAAACTGGCCATGCCCCCAAATCAACCACATGAAAGAACTTTGAGGCTGCAGCTGCAACAAGAACCAGAGAAGGTCCAATCCTAAATTAAAATTTATCAAGAAAAATTTAGATCCCGCTCTCTCTTATAATCTAGGTAAATTCCAATAAACAGGGCCCTAAGCGTGTTTTACTAAGGTTCGCTAGCGTTTTTAGCGCGTGCTAAAAATTACCATGCACTAAACATGTAGACGTCCATAGGAATATTATGGGCATCTACATGGTTAGCGCGTGCTAAAAAAGCTAACACGCCTCTAGCGCAGGTTAATAAACAGGGCCCTTAGTTTTAAATAAAATAACATAACACACAATCTAGATAAAAAAATAAAACATACATTACATTAAATAAAACAATAAAATAAAGCCATTAATTTATACATTAAAAATTAAGGGACCCTTCTGGTGGCGTTAAGTCCTAACGTGTGCTTAGCATGGGAAGAGACGCGTTAGCTATTTTTTCAAAAATATTTTTGAGAGGGGGTGTGCCATGGGCAAAGAATGGGTGTGGAAGTGTTAACCAGCTAGAGTGTTATGATTAACGTGTTCTAACTGACTGACATACAATTAATGATAGCACTTAGCACCTCCTAAATAGGAGGGAAAGGGAAATGGGACTTGATATACCGCCTTTCTGAGGTTTTTGCAACTACATTCAAAGCGGTTTACATATATTCAGGGCAGTAAGAGCCCCCATGTTAACTTTTTACAGGTAGCACACACTAACTGAAATTTAAAAAAAACAACGTAAAATGCTCTATAAATGTGTCATGTTAAATCTGGGCTTAACACATGGGGCAGTCCCACGTTAGAACACATGTGTTTAGCCCAGATTTCAGTGCACTTTAGCAGAAGGGCCCCTAAGTGAATGCGCTGCCATATCAGAATGTTCTATTTATTGCCCAAATCAAACTGATCCAACTTAAACTCAAGATGGCAACATTAATGAGTAGCAGCCTAGTGGTTACACCATGGGGCTGACAACCAGGGAAGCCAAGCTCAAATTTCACTGCCGCTCCTTGTGATCTTTGGCAAGTCGCTTAGGGCTAACACCATGCTAAGGGCTTAACACTCTTTAGTAAATGGGCCCCTTCGACTGTAAACCCTCCAGGGACAGGGAGCATGGGCGGGAGGAGGTCAGAGATACTAGAGGATAAGGTGGGGAGGTCAACAGCCTGGAGATTCCTGGAGGTAGTGGTTAGTGTTGGGCGGGACTGAGGGGGAGGGTGATGAAGTGTGAATGTGATCAGGTGATGGTCAGAGAGAGGAAGAGCTGAGGCGCAGAAATTGGAGGGTGAGCAGGTAGAAGAGAGGACGAGATCAAGATAGTGACCAGATTTGTGAGTGGGTGTGGTGGAGCTCACTTGGAGGTTGAAGGAGGAGGTTAGAGTGAGGAATTGAGAAGCGTATGAGTCGGATGGGTTATCAGTGTGTATGTTGAAGTCACCAAGAATGAGGGATGGGGATGATGGCTCAAGAAAAACGGAAAGCCAGGCATCAAAGTCGGTAAGGAAGGAAGGGAGGGACTTATCAGGGGGGCGGGTAAATGACTGCAACTCTGAGTGGCAGTGGGTAGAATAGACAGATGGAGTGAACTTCAAAGGATGAGAAGCAGTGAGACTGTGGTAGGAGGAGGGGTTGAAACTGCAGGAGGGCGAAAGTAGTAGACCAACGCCGCCACCGCGGCCAACTGGGCGGGCGAATGGGAGAAAAGATAGCCTCCGTGGCATAGGCCGCAACTGAGGCAGAGTCATCAGGGGTGAGCCAGGTTTTGGTTAGGGCGAGCAGGTTGAAGGGAATGGGAGATGAAGAGATCATGGGTGAAGGTAAGTTTGTTGCAGATTGAGCGGGCATTCCACAGAGCACACGAGAAGGGGAGGGAGGAAGGGGGACGAGGGGAATGGAGATGAGATTGAGATATCGCGGAAACGTTTGCATAGATGAGATGAGGACGAGGACAGGTGTGGGGGACCTGGGTTGGGATTGATGTCTCCCGCGGATAGCAGGAGAAGGAGCAAGAGAGAGCGGAGAAGGTTGGGGGAGGTAGGGCGACGAAGACGGGATGCGCTTAGGAGGAATGGGGAAGGGTTCATGGCAGGAAGGAGGTGTTGGAGGTTGAGAGCTAGGAAGGAGGACAGTAGGGATGGTGAGGTGGTGGGGGATAGGGGTAGGTAGCGTACTGCAGTAGTGAGCAGGACAGGAGAGGACATGGATGGGCAGTGAGTTCGTGTGGTATACAGCGGTGGGAGGGGGAAAAGATTAGAGAGGGGTAGGGCGAGGAATAGAATGTGAAAGGGGGCCATAAGTAGAAACTGAGGTGTTTATGGGGGCAGGTAGCTGGGCTGGGAGACAGGCAGGTTGAGTGAGCAGGTCGGGCAGGAGAGTGATGGGGTTGGCAGGAAGATGGACTTGGAGGCAGGCAGGTTTCAAGGTGAGTAGCCAGTCAGGAGGGTGAAGGGCTGGGAAAGTGGCAGGTTGTTGATGGGCAGACAAGCAGGCAAGTTGAAGGGCTGACAAGTGGCAGGCAGATTGGCCAGCAGGCAGGCTGATCGACTGGTTAGCAGGCAGGCGGGCAGGAACAGGTGATTGGCTAGTAGGCAGGCTGATTGGTTAGCAGGCTGGAGTAGAAGGACTGGAACATCTTCTACTGTATCTGAATTTAACTCACCTTGAGCTACCACTTTAAAAAAGGTGTGGGCTAACTTGTAAATCAACTAAATAAATAAATGTCTGCTGAAACAAGCTTTCAAGGGCTTTTGAAACCATGGGAGCTGCATGTTATGTTTGTGCTTTTCCGCTAAAAGGGAAGAAAAGATGTAATAAAAATGACAGATGAACAAAGCTCCACCTCTCTCAGTGCAGAGTGGGACAGACAAGGACTGAAAGAAATTGAATCACTAGAAATAGTAAACAGCAGTTTTCTACCATACATCAATTTGAATATATAGTAGATCTATAAGAAACATCAGAAATACAACTTCAGATGATTCCAAGCCTTCTGCAATCAGTTCTCGTTTTACAGATTATGCAAAGCCTACAGAAGACGGTCACTTGTCTTTATGAATCCAAGTTCTCATACTTTCCATCTGGTTACAGTGGTTCATCTCACCTGCCTCCATACTAAAGGGGGGAGGACAAACCTTGAATTGTCATCTTCAGACCTAACAAAGAGAATAGTTTGTTCCAGCTACTTAATTTCTATAAAGGAAAGTAAGTGCTACCTAGAGGATAGATTATTATATGTGAATTAACTGTGAGAATGCTAGGGTTTGAAAAGCTCATTAAAACAAGATGCTTAAGTGAAAGCCTCAAGGCAATCATAAAAACCACCCTGTGTTCATGCCATAAATAACAGCCAACATGAACAAGTAAATCAGTTATTCTGGGAGATGACTGAAATTTTGTTTTGTTTAAATATCTCCCAACACATTTTCCTTTTTTAGTCCTACTTTTTGAGTTTAGAACTTCTCTTCAAACCACTGGTAGTTTTGTGCATAATATACCATGCTTGCACCTTTGTATTGATGTTTTGTACAATCTAGAGCAGAGAGACAACACTACCTTATTTTACATCTAAGCTTATCCTCCTTAGCCTCAGGCTTGGGCTGTGTTCCCAGATTTGATTTAGGCTTTTCATTAGGGTCTCATTTTGCTACAGCAAAGCACAATTCATCTAAAGCTCTATAAACCAGAAAAGCTCATTACACAGAAAAAAACATGGCCTCCATATGGACTAGGCATCCACCTAGGGTGGCACAACTGGAGGGGGGAAGAGGTGAGGGATGCACCTGCTTGGCAGTCATTACCACTAAACAAAGTCAGTGTGGCCAGCAAGGTGCCACATTCACACATGCCCCAGAATAAGTGCTAGTCCCTCCCTCCTCCAATTACACACAATGAGGTAGGCCATGGGGGTGGGGGTGCTGGGAGGGACGGAGTGCTAGCGGTCCCACTGAACCACCAGGCTGTTTTTTTTCAATATTGGGGGGGGGGAGCTAGCAGACCCACTGGACCGCAAGGATTCTTTAGTGTTTGAGGAGCAGGGGGGCCTGGAGGTCCACTGGACCTCCAGACCTTGTGTTTAGGGGGGGAGGGATTGGGCTTAGGTTTGACAGGTCCTGGAGAAAATCCTGGACCCTTCAAACCTCTTCAGTGGGTCTCCCCCGTTCCTCCAACCTGACGTAAGCTTTGAAGCAGGAGCAGTGCCCTTGTTTAGCGCTTTGCCCGCTGATCATTATTAGGAAAGAATGTGGGAGACCCTCATTTTCATGCAATTAGTGATCAGACCCAGCTTACAGAATTGATCAACTTTTAAGACTTTGTTAATGACTAAAAAGATAGTCAATGTATCCACTGAAATGGAGACCACAGATTTGCGCATGCTGTATTCACTTTTTTATTATTTTGAATCTGTAAAACCCACAAGTAAATAGTACTTATGCATTAACATTTGCAGAAAGATGTCTTTAACTTTGTAGCATATAGAGGAGGTTGATCAACTTTTGAGACTTTGTTAATGACTTAAAAAAGATAGTCAATACGGAGATCCAAGATGGCGTTGCTCTGCTAGGACGCTCTGAACCTCATTCCCGGAGATGCCTAAACGAAGAGGGAGGGTAACGGGCAGAACTTCCCCGCTTCTACCCCCCATATCGGGTCCAATTGACCGCTACATGAGACTAAGAGCAGCTGTACCTGACGGCGGAATGCCTCCGGTAGGGAACGCCAGCGAACGAGAGATTTTGGCTTCCCCCGGACTTGAAACAACATTGAGCCCCGCTGCACGCACTCCACCGCCTCAACCGCTCGGCGCGAGTTCATTCCTCCTTGACCCGACGGGGTCTCCCTCGGAAGGAGCAGGAGACCCGGAAGAACTTCGGGGTGAAGTTTTGCTTTCATCGGAGGACGGAATGGAGGGCAGTTTGCCCATATCGACGCCGAGCAATGGGTTGAGAGAAGCTGAGGGATCAAGCGAGACGAATGTAAAGTCTTCAGCAAGGTTTGATTTTCCTACTGAATTAGTGACCAAACCAAAAGATGTGACTTTAGATTCCCTGTGGGATTTGATGTCTAACCTGGGACAATTTTTTCTTAAACAATTTAATGAAGTTTTACCTAAGGTGAATAACATTGAAAGTGGCTTACAAAAACAAGAGGAAGAGATTAAAGCTTTAAATGAAAAAATGGAGAAAATGATCAAAAAGTTATGAACTTGGAAACGCAACAAACTATGATGATAAAGGACTTAACAAATCTCAGGCAAAAAATGGAGGTTTTTGATAATTATACTAAGAATCATAATTTGAGATTCGTTAACTTTCCTAGGTTACAAAATGTTCTTCCAATTGAGATGTTGAAACGTTATTTCCTTGAAGCCTTGAATATTTTGGAAAAAGATTTTCCACCTTTTTCACAAGTTTATTATATCCCAGAAAAAAACACGAATCCAGAATTTGAAAAACCTATTGATGTCTCTCTTTTGCTTGAGACCTCTGATTCTGAATTGGCGACAGCTGCCACCCTGGTGGCAACTGTCGCATTGATGCCTGACAAGAATTGGATTTTCCGTTTGTTTTTCCGTAATAAGGATAAACCCTTTTTGGGTTTTAAAGTAATGTTATTTCCTGACGTCTCCAAGGAGACGAGACGACGGAGGAAACAATTTTTGCTCCTCAAACCTGGAGTTCTGCACTTGGGGGGGTACCTTTTTTTTAAGATACCCCTGCAAGTGCATAATCAGGCTGGGGGGAAAAAAGTATGTGTTTACTGAACCTGGACATTTGACTTCGCTAATCACCTCAGCTAAGATGGAGAAGCATTAAAGATAATGTATAGTTTCCTAGTAGAGAAGAATTTCCTTGTATTAGTCCCTGAGTTATAGTTCTCTCTAAATTTAAATTCATGGATCTCCAATTATGGACTTGAGTGTCATATATTGTTGAAAGTGTAAAGATTTATTTGCTCTTTCTTATTTTTTCTTTTTCCTGTTTAAAAATTATTTGTTAATTGACTCTTTCCTAAACAAGATGGTTTCTTGTAAAAATTGTTTAAATGAATAAATAATAAATTAAAAAAAAAAAAGATAGTCAATACATCAACTGCAATGGAGTCCATACATTTGCACATGTTGTATTCAATTTTTTATTATTTTGAATCTATAAAACCTACAAGTAAATAGTACTTATGCATTAAACTTTGCAGAAATAGGTCTTTAACTTTGTAGCATATAGAGGTTATGTCAGCTTCTGTTCCCTTAGGGGTACAACTGAATCATGCAATTTAACTAGGGGTGCTAACTGTTTACACACAATTCTGTATCAGAAGAGACACCATTACTTTAAATGGTCACGTGGTCCTACTGGGCAGAATCACCATTTATTACTTTCCAAGTTAATCCATTTTATCCTGTCTGTAAGTACTGGAGGCATCATTTCTGCCCTAGAAGAATCCAGGAGAGTTCCAATTTGGGAGCTCTACAGTAAACCCAACTCCTGTCTTCCAAAGCTAGGCAATACTGAAATGAGATCACAAAGCACAATCTACTAACTCCTTCCACAACTAAAGATGCAGTTTAGAAATGGTAACAAATAAAGAAGGGTTAATCTGATACAAAATCTAGAAAGCAAGAGCAAACAGAAACTTCAAAGATATTTTTGGGCAGGCAAGAAAAGAGGCGAAGTGACATGGCTTTCTGTGACCTCATCTTTAGAACTGTTTTATCTCATCCAGTTTTGAAGTAAGGTTTTGGCAAGCAGTGCATTTATTCTTAACTGTTTTCCAAATGTAATGTAGCTTTTTTTCTTCTTCTGTATGAGATTTATGTTGTAACCGCTGCGGGTCCACACAAGCTTTACCTTTCAGGTATACACGAGTATCTAACATGCCTTGTAAGTTTTTTAAGACATGTTTTATGGATTAAGGTTTGATAACTAAGAAATCTGTGCCTTCATCCCTTCAGTGGGGACAAGTAGTGACAAGCTTGAAAAAAAAAAAACTAAGGGCAAAAATTTCAACAGAACTGAAGGGTCTTTTTAGTAAAGTACACTGAAAAATGGCCTGCAGTAGTGTTTTGGGTGCGTGCAGAATTATTTTTTAGCGCATCTACAAAAAATGTTGTTGTTTTTTTTTGGCCGAAAATGGACGTGCGGCAAAATGAAAATTGTCAGTAGGTGCCTATACGGCTTAGTAAAAGAGCCCCTGAACCCTTTTACTAAAATGTGTTTTAAAAATTAGCTTACCACATTTTTATGTGAAATTTTCCCATGTCCTAAGCCCATTTTTAATGTGGCAGTAAAATAGGGCTTTTTCTTTTTTTATTTTTGCAGGTCCTGCACTAATTTGTCCATTAGCACGCAACACCTGAAAAAAATTAACATGGAAGCATTCACCGATTCCTATTTAAGAGGCGCAAAGCGTTCCTATGTTCTGTGTTGACCAGTTAGCATGCGCTAATCGAAATGCACTAGGCTAGTTAACACAGATGTGCTCATTCCCACCCATGACATGCCCTTTTGAAAACAGTTTTGAAAAAATTCATTAATACATACTTAGTGCATAGGAAAGGCAAAATTATCACATTTTGTGGTAAGCGTTTTCCCATGTGCTAAGTGTGCATTAGAAAACATTAGGGTCCTTTCACTAAGCTGTGAAAGAAATGGGCTTAGTACATTTCTTATAAAGGCCCTACCCATCTACAAAACCCATTTCTAGTGCAGCTGGTAGAAAGGACTTTTTTTCAACTTGTTTCATTAATGGCTATGCGAATGTCAGCATTAGCGTTCGGGCATTAAATAAACCACGAGAACACTTACTGCCAGTAAGGGTTCCCATGTTAACCATATGCTCAACATTTACCTCCAAATTCTATAAAGGGAGCCTTAACTTGTGCACGCTAATTGCGCCACATGGCCAAATTACACGCACAACTTAACTGA
Source organism: Microcaecilia unicolor (assembly GCF_901765095.1). Lineage (NCBI taxonomy): Eukaryota > Metazoa > Chordata > Amphibia > Gymnophiona > Siphonopidae > Microcaecilia > Microcaecilia unicolor. Next base: position 57,991,196 of record NC_044042.1, on the reverse strand, counting down.
CTAACAAGCCTATCAGAGCCGATAATTGGTACTTAACAACCAATTAGCAGCACTAACTGGCTTTAATTAGAATTTACAGGCACAACTTTCTAGGCGTATTCTACAATGTGGTGCATGTAAATTCTAATGTGCACAACCGAAAGGGGGCATGGCCATGGGTGTGGAATGGGTGGGTTGTGGGAGCAGAGCAGCAAAAGACCAGAGAGTGGGAAGCCTAAACATAGCACAGTGCTTGATGGCACAACCAAAAGTTTGGTATTGGATGAGTGTACAGCACAGCCCAGTACATAGGGAACAGGAAGTGAAGATAGAGATGAGGGCAAACCATGATAATAGGCTTTGGGGCCTTTTTACTAAGCTGCAGTAAACACTAACGAATGCGCTCAAGCATGAAGTAAAGGGGACACCCATGAGAGGCAAAGGAACATTGACTAGTATCTCCTGAGTCTTCCTTGTGGTCTTTTTTTTTTTTTTTGTTACATTTTTACCCCCCCCCCCCCCCCCCCCCACTTTCCCACTCATGGCAGGCTCAATGCGGCTTACATGGGGCAATGGAGGGTTAAGTGACTTGCCCAGTCACAAGGAGCTGCCTGTGCCTGAAGTGGCAATCGAACTCAGTTCCTCAGGACCAAAGTCCTCCACACTAACCACTAGGCCACTCCTCCACTCAGGAAGTGCCATCCCTGCCCTACTCTTTGGTTGAGTGCACTCAAGCATGCCACGGTAGTTTTGTGATTGGCACATAATTTAATTTAATTTATTTTTATTTGTACCCCGCGCTTTCCCACTCATGGCAGGCTCAATGCGTCTTACATGGGGCAATGGAGGGTTAAAGTGACTTGCCCAGAGTCACAAGGAGCTGCCTGTGCCTGAAGTTGGAATCGACTCAGTTCCTCAGGACCAAAGTCCACCACCCTAACCACTAGGCACTCACGAGCTAAAAAACTGAATTTATTTATTGGCCTGGGGGTGCATTTGGGGCAGAGAGTAGGCATGTTCTGGCTGAACGGTTAGCGTCGCTACATCGCCGCGCTTTAACTGATTAGTGTAGAATTAGCGCGTGAGCCCATACTGCTTAGAAAATATGTGCCAGTAAGGGCTCACTCGCCAATAGGGAAGTTAGCGCATGGCCATTAATGGAAATAATGGAGCCATTTTACCGCCACGCTAAAAGTGGCCTCAGCGCATGGGAAAGACTCACGCTGAGGATAGCGGAAGCCACTTTTAGCGCAGCATAGTAAAAGGACTCCTTTATGTGCTAAACCATGAGTCAGATCTGGAGGTGCAGTAGGTGCTCAGCACACCCAATATAGAGAAGCTCCTTCATTTACACCAGGGAGGGGTAATCTGTACTGTGTTTAGCGCCCCCAACCAGTTTGAAATGTTGGGACCTATGTAATAAATGACTCACAGAGAGGCAATCAAACAAGTCTAATTGGAAGATGCCATCTGACAGAGGAAGAGAGTGTAGCATGTTTATAAGCCTTCAGTGGACTGGTGTAAATTGAATCCTCCACGGCATAAGGACCGCTCAATAACATGGTGTATACCAGCAAACTAACACCATGAAACCTACATTCCAGTCATTTTTCTGATATAACCCTATCAATAGTGTCTGTCCTGGCCCAGCCAGTGCCTTAGGCTACACATTTTAGGAACAATAAAGAGAATCTGGCACAGGAGAAAATATGAATTCTTGCACAAAGGACACACCCCTTCTCAAGATGCGGAGGATTAAGTTTGACTTCCAGATCCACAGGCTCCAGCAAAGTGAGAATCTGAAACACAAACTAATTACAGGATGTTTATCTACCAGCCAACAATAAGGAGAACCTTGTGGTGGTGTTTTTTTTTTTTTTTTTCAATAGGAGGGTGGGTTGAAATTAGAACAGTAAAACAGATTGAAGATTTCTACAGGCTGGAAGAACATAGAACAATTCAGCAGTTATAAGAAAAAATATATGAAAATGAACATGCAGTCCCAGCTTCCAATGAATTAGAAGATCAGACAACGAACCTTGCTGTGGTGAAATAAGCTGGTCCCTGTTAGGGCTCACTGAAGATAATATTTATTTTACATCAAAGCCATTACTGTTCTCCTTCCTGGTATTACTCACTTTTATATTCAATTTACTACTTGTACAAAAAGTAAATGAGAGGAAAAAAGGAATGGAGGAGTAGCCTAGTGGTTAGAGCAGTGATGTTCGACCTTTTTCATCTTGCGGCACACTTACAAGGTGCAAAAATTGTCAAGGCACAGCACTGGTATCTAACCCATACCTGCTTGTCCCATCTAAAATCCATTCCATCCCCACAAGTAGTCTCCTCCATCCCGATCCATACTTGTAGCCTTCAGAAGTAGTTACTTTAATTATGCTACTGAAATACATTCAAGTACCAATATACCTGCTATTGGGAAAGTGGAACAAAATAGGCTGTTACAGATTCCTATACAGACACCACATGCCAGCAGAATCCTTCACTTCAGTATGCAGAACATGACTCTCACCTGATATAAAATAGAGAACTGCAAAAAACATGCAGACAAAACTGAAAGCAGAGATACCGGACTCTGTATGTAGTGCAACACCAGAAAAACAGAAAGAAATGCATGTCTTCCTGTACCATGCAAAATAAAGCCAACAGATGTAAAATCTCAACACCTGCATAATTCAATCACTAAACTGAAAATAAAATCATTTTTCCTACCTTTGTGGTCTGGTGATTTTATTATTACAATCATTTGTTCCCAATCTTTGGTTCTGATTTTCCTCTGTCTGTGCTCTTAACTCTGTTTCCAGGGCCTCCTTTCCATTTGCAAATTCTTTTCTCACCTCCTGCCCTATGTCTGTTTGGCACTTTTCTCCACTGACACTGAGCAGATAGAGGTTTTCCTCTTTTTTTCACACAGTTTGGGTAGTTTATTGTTAAAACAGTGCCACAAAAATTAGACAGTAGTTATGCTTATGCTAGTTCTTGGCTAAACTGGCCAGAATAGCAACATGATAAATCCACCCAGTCTGGCCAGATTTTCTGTCCTCACTGCTCAGGGTCCATTTCAGCTGCCAGGTACGGAGCGTGACTGCCTGTAAGATTTCTCCTCATACAGGAACAGAACAAGTTTCAGGCTCTAGTCATGGTGGTCTCCACTCTCATTGCACAGTGCTGTTACTTTTTATTTTTGGGCTGAATGTTTCCTTTCTTCGGGCCAATAAAAACATGACTGAAAGGTATTGCATTGTATGAGCATAACATCTTCATGCCATATGGAAAGGAAGTACCTGCCCAGTCTGTGAAGGATTGATAATGTCTGCTTGTCAAAGACAGTTTTCAACCAGGCATGATACAGTGCATGCTGCTTAGTATTATTCTACACAGAAAATGCATCCACCTGTCTATCTTTACACCATTTTCACATTATAATGTTGAAATTTGCAACAATTAAAATAGATTTTTTTTTAAATACACACACACACACACACAGAGTGGCCTCAGACATGGAAAACACAAGTAAAGGATTGTGGTTACATCATGATGTCCCTGATCATCTAATCTGGGCATTTATATTCTGTTTAACCATAAATTGGCTCTAGGCAGATTAAAATGCAAAAAAAAAAAAAAGCAACTGGGCTATAGTTCCAATAATACATTAAACATAAATAAAATGTATAATCAAACCATCCATAGGGAGCCACAAAAATTACTCATACACTGACAGAGAATGCTAATAAAACATAGAGGAGCAAGGGTAAGTATTTTATTCAATGTTATACAAGGAACACTCAACGAAGATGGAATAGCCCTGAAACCATACAGACGTCATTCCTTTCTCCCTCAGTCCTACACACTGTATGTACTAAGGGGTCCTTTTACTACCAAGGAAAAGGTAGGCCCAGGAAGGGGAGTGATCACGAGGCAGGGAGAGAGAGTTTCAGTTTCAGCTGAAAATGCACTGGTATTTTTGGCTGAAACCCAACCTGAATTCAGTTGGCCTCTGTGGCGCGGGGGGGAGGGTAGGGAAGGAGAGAGGAGAGAAGATACTGTTTTCCTGAAAATCCTCCAAATGCTGCTGCCCTAGCAGACACCTACTCTGTCTAGTGGCTGGACTGTCCCTATTGCCATCATAACTGTAAGGCTTTCCAGTACCAAGAATAAGAGCCAGCTTGATCTATGCCCACTGCTCATATCCATGTCTCAGCTCCACCATAAACCAGCAAAAGCACAGATATTGCCTGGTCCATGTTTCATTACTCCAGTGACATTACCTTACCACAGTGCAACAGGATGAAATATCTAAATAACCAACAGACACTTGATCTCTGCACCTATGCTTACCCCTGAGCTATTTTACTGAACTCCAACAGTAAAATATTCAAACATTTGCCTTTACTTTCTGGCACAAAGGCCTCAAGACAATCAAACTGCCAACTTTCAATGATCTTTTCACTAACGGAGAGAAAAAGAATGCAGAAGTCAGGTAAATATTAAATGCTGGTTACAAAGCCGCCAAAACCTATATACAAGTCATGCTGTGGGCATACCATGGCACTGATAGTCTCTTCCCAGTCGGGCCTCTCACGAGGATGAATGCTTCTCTGAAGCTCAGGCACAAAATCATCTTCTTCCATGTGCAGTGAAGACTTCATTATTCTATATAGAGAAAAAGAGAAAATTCACATTATCACAGATATATGGAAGCATTTACACCAGTGGTTCCCAAACCTTGGTCTGGTTTTCAGGATATCCACAATGAATATTCATGAGAGAGATCTGCGTGCCATGGAGGCAATGCATGCAAATCTCTCTCATGAATATTTATACAATCTGTGCTCTTATTCTGTAATATTGAAAGTGATATAAATGGCCAGGAGAGTCTTCTCGCCACTTACTCACCTGTGCAGAGCTATCCACTGATATTCAGTGGCACTTACCCATTTAGTGCCACTGAATATCACCACAGACTGCTAAACTGAAAGCAGGCTGGGCGGTTCAGGAGTGGAGTGCTTTTGTACACAGTATGACTCAATCCAACCATGTCACAACTTATATGATCTATAATATATTTTATACAACATAACATGAAACTAAAGAATTCATAAGCCCACACAGTAAAACTATTTCAATGCATCCTTCTTTTCTGAAAATTATTCCTCATCCAGGGGTCCTTTTACTGTGGTAAAGAGTGGCCTGCAGTAGTATGGGCGCGTGCATTTTTTGTTGTTGTTGTTACATTTGTACCCCGCGCTTTCCCACTCATGGCAGGCTCAATGCGGCGGGCAATGGAGGGTTAAGTGACTTGCCCAGAGTCACGAGGAGTTGCCTGTGCCGGGAATCGAACTCTGTTCCTCAGGACCAAGGTCCACCACCCTAACCACTAGGCCACTCCTCCACTTGCATTTGGCGCATGCAAGGCCATTTTATATCGCATCTGGGAAAAAGGGCATTTTTTTATGGGGCCAGGAAATGGGCGTGTTATTAAAACTAGTGTGTGCCTATTTACGGCCCGAGCCCTTACCGCCACCCACTTATCTAGCAGTAAGGGCTCATGCGCTACAAGTGCGGTAACCGTTCACTGCACGACAACTGCCGATTACCGCTGGAAATGTTGCGCACAGTAGAAAATAAAAAATAATTTCTACCACTGGAATGAGCGCGCGCCAAATCCAAAATTACCTCCAGGGGAGGCAGGCTAGCCAGACAGTATTCTCGTTTTGGCGCATGCTGAATGTGCATAGGCCCTACAGCAGCTTAGTAAAATGGCCCCCCAGTGTTTCCCTCCAATATCCAAGTTCACATAGAAATGATCATGAACATTTTATAACACTTCTCAGTCTGCACTAGAAGACGTTCAACAGTCTCACTAACTAGATTTCTTTTTTGGTTAATTGCCAAACAAACCGGATCAGTAGAATACATATGTCAAGGTACAAGTTCACATCTTAAAAATTATACCCAGACTTCCTTATAACAACCTTCAGAGGAGTTTGCAAAAAAATATGAATGATCATTACAACGCAAGATAGCTGTGACTAAACATTGTTCTCTCTCCTATCCCCCACCCCCCATTCCATTTTTCTTACATATGAAACACTAACCCCGAAACAGAGTAAGCAAAGTCTGTGAAATACTTCAGACCCAGAAGTCATTTTTGTTTTTTCTCATTGTCAGAAGTTCCTGGCCACGCAGTATCTCTAGTCTATATAAAGATGTAGACTGAAGCTATGTTAAGAAATCACAATTGCTAACTTGTAACAGCAGATAATCAGACTATTCTATTCTACTGATGTTTTTTATACCGCCTACTTCCAGCGAAGATTTCTAGCGGTTAACAAATCAAGACAACCTCCACAATCAAGAAATGTTCAATTAAAGATAAACAATCAGCAAATTAACAGAAGTTAACAAATCAAATAAAGCGAAGATACTTACCTGTAGCAAGTATTCTCCGAGGACAGCAGGCTGATTGTTCTCACATGTGGGTCGACGTCCGCGTCGGCCCAGGAAATGGCAAATTTTCACCAGCAAAATTTAAAAGTGTTGCCAGTCTTCTGGCATGCGTGCAGTGCGCATGTGCAGATGACTTCCCGCCCGTCGCATGAGCGTGCCTCCTCAGTTTAATCAAAAAGCATAAATACAAATAAACAACAACAACGCTAAAGGGGAGGTGGGTGGTTTTGTAAGAACAATCAGCCTGCTGTCCTCGGAGAATACCTGCCACAGGTAAGTATCTTCACTTTCTCTGAGGACAAGCAGGCTGCTTGTTCTCATATGTGGGGTATCCCTAGCAACCAGGCTCACTCAAAACAATGAACACTGGTCAATTGGGCCTTGCAACGGTGAGGACATAACATAGATTGACCTGAAACCATAAACAACCAACTGAGAGTGCAGCCTGAAACAGAACAATAATGGGTCTGGGGGGGGGGGGGGGGGGGGGGGGGGGGGGTGGGGGGGGGGGGGGGGGGGGGGGGGGGGGGGGGGGGGGGAGTGGATTCTAACCCGAACAGATTCTGCAGCACCGACTGCCAAACCGACTGTCGTGCCGGGTATCCTGCTGAAGGCAATAGTGAGATGTGAATGTGTGGACTGATGACCACGTTGCAGCCTTGCAAATCTCCTCAATGGAGGCTGACTGTAAGTGAGCCACTGACGTAGCCATGGCTCTAACATTGTAAGCCGTGACATGGTCCTACAGAGTCAGCCCAGCACGGGCGTAAGTGAAGGAAATGCAATCTGCTAGCCAATTGGAGATTGTGCGTTTTCAGATGGCGACTCCCCTCCTGTTGGGGTCGAAAGAAACAAACAACTGGGCGGACTGTCTGAAGGGCTTTGTCCGCTCCACGTAAAAGGCCAATGCTCTCTTGCAGTCCAGGGTATGCAAACTGCTTTCGCCAGGGCAGGTAGGAGGACGTGGAAAAAATGTTGGCAAGACAATCGACTGGTTCAGATGGAAATCCGACACCTCCTTCGGCAGAAACTTAGGGTGCGTGCGGAGGACTACTCTGTTGTGATGAAACTTAATATAAGGTGCATGCACTACTAAGGCCTGAAACTCACTGACCCTACGAGCTGAAGTAACAGCCACCAAGAAAATGACCTTCCAGGTCAAGTACTTCAGATGGCCGGAATTCAGTGGCTCAAAAGGAGCTTTCATCAGCTGAGTGAGAACGATGTTGAGATCCCATGACACTGGTGGAGGTTTAACTGGGGGCTTTGACAAAAGCAAACCTCTCATGAAGCGAACTACTAAAGGCTGTCCAGAGATAGGCTTACCCTCTACATGGCGATGATAAGCACTAATCGCACTAAGGTAAACTCTTACTGAGTTGGTCTTAAGACCAGACTCTTAAGTGTAGAAGGTATTCAAGCAGGGTCCGTGTAGGACAAGAAAAAGGATCTAGGGACTTGCTGTCACACCAGACGGCAAACCTCCTCCATTTGAAAGAATAACACTATTTAGTGGAATCTTTCCTGGAAGCCAGCAAGACTTGGGAGACACCCTCTGAAAGACATAGAGGCAATTTCTAAGCTCTCAACATCCAGGCCATGAGAGCCAGAGATTGGAGGTTGGGATGTAGAAGTGACCCCTCGTTCTAAGTGATGAGGGTCGGAAAACAGTCCAATCTCCACAGTTTCTCGGAGGACAACTCCAGAAAAAGAGAGAACCAAATCTGACGGGGCCAAGAGGGTGCAATCAGAATCATGGTTCCGCAGTCTTGCTTGAATTTCAGCAAAGTCTTTCCTACTAGAGGTATGGAAGATATGCATACAGAAGGTCTGTTCCCTAATGTAGGAGAAAGGCATCTAACACTTGTCTGTCGTGGGCCTGAAGCCTGGAACAGAACTGAGGGACCTTGTGATTGATCTGAGTGGCAAAAGGATCCACAGAGGGGGTGCCCCATGCTTGGAAGATCTTGCGGATTACTCCTATGTTCAGTGACCACTAGTGAGGTTGCATTATCCTGCTCAGTCTGTCGGCCAGACTGTTGTTTATGCCTGCCAGATAAGTGGCTTGTAGAAACATGTCATGACGGTGCGCCTAAAGCCACATCTGAACTGCTTTCTGACACAGAGGCCGAGATTCGGTGCCCCCCTGCTTGTTGGTATAATACATAGCAACCTGATTGTCTGTCTGAATTAAAATGATTTGGTTTGACAGCCGATCTCTGAAAGCCTTTAGAGCGTTCCAAATCGCTCGCAGTTCCAGGAGGTTGATCTGAGGATCTTTTTCCTGAAAGGACCAAGCCCCTTGAGTGTGAATCCCATCTACATGAGCTCCCCACCCCAGGAGGGATGCATCCATCATCAGCACTTTTTGTGACTGAGGAATTTGGAATGGATGTCCCAAGGTCAAATTGGATCGAATCATCCACCACTGAAGGGAATTCCGAAAGTCAGTGGGCAGTTGGTTTACATCCTCTAGATTCCCCGCAGCTTGATACCACTGGGAAGCTAGGGTCCATTGAGCTGGTCTCATATGTAGACGTGCCACGGGAGTTACATGAACTGTGGAGGCCATGTGCCCCGTAAGTCTCAACATCTGCCGAGCCGTGATCTGTTGAGACGCTCGAACCATGAACACCAGGGACAGGAGGTTGTCTGCCCTTGCATCAGGAAGATAAGCTCGAGCTGTCTTTGTGTTCAACAGAGCCCCAGTGAAGTCCAACTTCTGTACTGGGGTGAGATGGGACTTGGAGTAATTGATCACGAAACCCAGTAGCTCTAGCACCTGGATAGTCATTCGCATGGACTGTACAGCGCCTGCCTCCGAGGTGCTCTTCACCAGCCAATCATCGAGATAAGGGAACACATGCACTCCCAGTCTGCGTACCAACGCTGCTACTACCGCCAGGCACTTTGTAAATACTCTGGTCGCAGACGCCAGACCAAAAGGCAATACACGGTATTGAAAGTGCTGAGTTCCCAGCCGAAACCGAAGATACTTCCTGTGAGCTGGAAGAATCGAGATATGTGTGTAATCATCCTTTAAGTCCAGAGAGCATAGCCAATCGTTCTCCTGAATCATGGGAAGAAGGGTGCCCAAGGAAACCATCCTGAACTTTTCTCGAACCAGAAATTTGTTCAGGCCCCTTAGGTCTAGGATGGGACGCATCCCCCCTGTCTTTTTCTGCACAAGGAAGTACCTGGAATAGAATCCCAACCCTTCTTCCCCTGGTGGAACGGGTTCAACCGCTTGAGCCTTTAGAAGGGCGGAGAGTTCCTCTGCAAGTACCTGTTTGTGCTGGGAGCTGTAAGAATGAGCTCCTGGTGGTCAATTTGGAGGTTTGGATTACAGATTGAGGGTGTAACCTAACCGGATTATTTGAAGAACCCACCGGTCAGAGGTTATGAGAGGCCACCTTCGGTGAAAAAATAGCAACCACCCCCCGACCAACAAGTTGTCTGGTATGGACACTTTTATTGAGGCTATGCTTAACTAGAGCCAGTCAAAAGCCCGTCCCTTGCTTTTCCAGGGGAGCAGTATGGGCCTTAGATGCACGCCGTTGATGAGAACGAGCGTGCTGGGGCTGAGCCTGGGCAGGCTGCTAAGAAGCAGGAGTGTACCTTCGCCTAGGATAGGAATAGGGAGCACTTTTCTTCCCTTCAAAATACCTCCTAGATGAGGAGGCAGTAGCAGAAGGCGCCCGGTGGGAGAATCCATAGCATCATTATGCTTCTTGATCTGATTAACAAGATCCTCTATTTTTTAACCAAAAAGGTTGTCCCCCCAGCAAGGAACATCCGCCATTCGCTGCTGTACAGAATGATCCAGGTCTAAGACACGCAGCCACGAGAGTCTGCACATCACTATACCCTGAGCAGCGATCCTGGATGCTACATCAAAAGTGTTAAATGTACCCCTGGCCAGGAACTTTAGACACTCCTTCTGCTGCCTGACCACCTGGCAAAAAGGCTCGGCCAGCTCCTTAGGGAGTGCATCAACCAAACTCGACAGTTGCCGTATCAAGTCCCGCAAGTGCACGCTCGTGAAGAGCTGGTATTCTGAATCATGGCGGCGAGCATAGCGAACTGATACGTCTTCCTCCCAAAAGAATCAAGAGTTCTATTCTCTTTGCCTGGGGGCATCGAAGCATAGTCTCTAGAACTCCTGGCTCTCTTAAGGGCGGAGTCCACCACCATGAATTCACCATGGATCTGATACTGGGATTCAGCTTTCTTCGGGACCACAGGGCCAGACAGAGGGGCCGACCAGTTTTGCATAAGGACTTCCTTCAGCACCTTATGCAGAGGAACTGTCACAGCCTCTTTAGGTGGAGAAGAATAATCCAGGACATCTAGCATCTCAGTCCTGGGCTCATCCTCCACCTCCACAGGGAAGGGAACAGCCGTAGCCATTTCCCGGACAAAAGAGGAAAAAGACAGACTCTCCGGTGGAGATAGTCTCCTCTCTGGCAGAGGGAAGGATCAGAGGGAATCCCAAAGGACTCATCAGAAGAAAAGTGCCTGGGATCTTCCTCTGACTCCCACAAACGCTCCTGCTCAGTGTCGGATAAAACCTGTGTTAAGGTACTTCGACACTAAACCTGCCTCGACGCCGAGGAACGATGTCCTCTATGGTGATGTCGCGAGGCCGATGCCAGTTCAACTGCGGTGAAGCTCCCTCCACCGACATCAAAGGAGAGTCGACCTGGGTGGCAGACGACGTCGATGCCGCAGGCGGCACCGCGGTCGGGGACCTCATCGCAGAAGGGCAAGACACTGCTGCAGCAGACGGTACAGAAGGCGCAAGCACCCCCAACATCGAAGCTGACTGTTGTAGCAGTCCCTTCAGAAGTTCTGGAAACAAGGCCCGGATGCGCCAGTCGAGAGCCGCCATCGGAGAAGGCTGCGGGGTCAGTGGAACAGGCGGTGTCAGAATCCGTGGAGGCTTGGGAGCAGACCCGGGCTGCTAGGAGACTGACGCATTGGTACCTCCTGTATCGAGAGGGAGCGATCCTCTTGGCACCGACACTTCTCGGGTGCTGACTCTCGACACCCCGGAGCTCCTGGTACCGTGTGTAGAAGGAGAACGATGATGGTGTTTCTTCGCCTTGGCTCAACACCCATCATCGAGACTCCTCGGTACCGAGGACGTGGAATCCTCACGTCTTCTCGGGGCTGGGTCCGGGGGGCCTGCGTAACAGGAGGCCTCAAGGCAGGTGGAGACCCACTCAACGCCTCACTGCTCCCAGCGCGAGTTGGTCTCTCAGCAGCCATTAACTCTCTTCCCGACATCAATGCTCCTTTCGATGTCGACACCGCCGACCTCGGTACCGATGTCAAAGAACTGGACCGAGCCCCAAAAAGCTTTTCTCGTTGAGCTTCTCGAGACACTTGGGTCCGTTTCTTCATATGAAGACACAGACTACAAGCGGCTGGGCTATGGTCAGGCCCAAGGCACTGGATACACCAGGCATGGGTATCGGTACCTGAGATGGTCCGGTTGCACCGAGTACAATGTTTGAAGCCACTGGATGTCTACGATGACATGGAAGGAAAAGCGGCTTCGGTGAAATCAAACGACGCAATTGTGCCAAAAAAGAGAAGGACACAAAAAGGGAGAAAACCCGACAGCACGGCCTAAAGGCCAGCCACGTTGAAAAGAAAGTAAACTTAAAATAGAGAAAAAATACTAAAAGTAACTACGGGAATATATATATATAATTTTTTTTCTTTTTAAGAAAATGACTAAAATAATAAAAGAAATAGTCATCAGACTGAGGCCCAGATGCACTAAACGTTTTTCATCGTTAAATGAGCCCTTAAGGAAGAATTTCCGATCCTTTCCATGCACTAAAGCCTATTTTTCGACGGTAGTAGCAGCTAACGAAAACGGAATGGAGATGAGCAATTAGTGTGAAAACCCCATTGAAACGACATGCACTAACCTTTTCCGATTGCCTTTACGCAGGAAAAAGGCAGGAAAACTAACGAGAGGTCTGGACCTCTCGTTAGGACAGCTCTGTGCCAGGAAAAAGTGTTAAGTGAAAAAATAAACAAACTTTGAGCCAATCCCAGCGCATTAGCAGAGCTAAAAGCGCTGTGATTGGTCCAAAGGACCTCAGCTGATGCCTGCCTTCGCGATGGCGCGTCTTTCTCCTGCTGCGCCCGCCCCTGTCTGACGTCAGTAACCTACGTAGGTTACTGACGTCAGACAGGGGCGGGCCCAGGAGGAGAAAGACGCTCTATCGAAGCTAGGCGAAGGCAGGCATCAGCTGATTCAGCTTTCTTCTTGCCCGTGCAGCGCCTTCGGACAGAGGAGAGAGGCGCTGCACGGGCCCGGTAAGAGGAAGGGGGGCCCGATGGAGGAGGGGAATGGCGGCGACGACCCCAAAAGGGGGCGGGGCACGGACGGAGGATGTCGGGAGGCGGAGCTTAGGTGAGAGAGTAGTGAGGAAGGGAGGGGGGCAGGGGCTTCTAGAAGTTTGCTTTTTCGGGGTGGGGGGAGCGGCGGAAAGTGGGGAGCAGCGGGGGGGGGGCAAGGCCGTCCGTACAGGACGCTCCTGATGAGCGCCCTTGCCCCCTCCCGATCCTTTTTTTTATTTTTATTTTGATTTGGGAGCCATGTGCTTGCGATTTGACTGTGTTTTGAACGTTTCTGGCATGCGCAGAGCAGCCAGCATAACGCTTGGCTGCTTTGCGCATGCTTTACGAGCCGATTACCGACGGGGATTGGTGCATCGTTCTTTCCAATACCGCACCAAACTTTTTGGGGCTGTGTTTTTGGAGCATGCTTCGTTATTTGAAATTCGGTAAAGGTTTTAACGTTTCTGATTTTTTTACGTTTGCTTGATGCATCTACCCCTCTGTTCCTGGGCCAAGAACGAGGAGAGCAGAAAAAAATCCTGTCACCTCATTGCGGACAAAAAAAGAACTGAGGAGGCACGCTCATGCGTTGGGCGGGAAGTCGTCCGTGCATGTGCAGTGCGCGCTGCATGCACGCCAGAAGACTCTGGCAAAACTTTTTAATTTTGCTGGTGAAAATTTGCCATTTGCTAGGCCGACGCGGACGTCGACCCACATGAGAGAACAACTTTCTAAAAGATAAATATGATGGTAAACGTTTTATTTCCCAAGATAGCATACTCCAAATTGTTGCCCCTTGAATTGAAAATGAGTGTTCATAAACAGACTTTAAATGTATATTTTTAAGAGTAGTATAACCTATTCGTAAAGTGTGAGAAAAAACTGGAACTTCATCCAGAAGAAGGAATTACAAGTAGTTCCACAAGGCCCTCTGAATTCTGGCAATGACGTGATTTAAATATCTTAAATATCGTTGGAGTGGAGGAGTAGCCTAGTGGTTAGTGCAGTGGACTTTGATCCTGGGGAACTGAGTTCAATTCCCACTGCAGCTTCTTGTGACTCTGAGCAAGTCACTTAACCCTCCATTGCCCCTGGTATAAAATAAGTACCTGTGGATTGGACGGGGACAGAACCTGTGGGGTCGGAGACAGGGTCTGTGGGAATGGGACAGAGATGGAGACAGAGCCCGCAGGGACGGGATGGAGACAGAACCTGCGGGGATGGGGTGGGGATGGAGACAGAACCCACGGGGACGAAGACAAACTTTGTCCCCGTGTCATTCTCTATTGACAACCAAATGAAGATTTCTCATAAAAAGATCAGTCTTGCAGCTGTATTCTGCAAAAGCTGCAACCGTTTTTGAAATTTAATTGAAATATTACAATATAATAAATTACAGTAGTCCAACTGTGGAAGAAGAATCACCTGTTCCAGAATTCTGAAATTACACAAATATAATGAGGATCTAATTGCTCGATATTATCTAAGTCTGAAAAAGAACTTTTTACTTAAAGCATTAATTTGTTTATCACAAGTCACTAATAAGTGATGACCTCCAAAAATGTCAAAACAGAACAGTTCTCTTAAAGCTCAGACAAAAACAAAAAAAGTGCTCTGAATATGCACAGAGCTCTTATGCAGCTACTGCTTCACTAGGCCCCTCCATCTACGTACAAAACTTAAGTGGGTAATTCCATGGGAAGATAAGAAGTTTGGACGGCCAATTTATCATGCAGTCTACAGAGAATCCCTGTTCCAGTTAAGCAATTTTGGGTTCTCCACTGACAAGAAGGGTGAAATCAGTCACACTAATGAGAAATCCAGTAGCTGAGAATCCCACTAGGCATTATTGTTTTTGGCTTCTTTAGGGTAACCAGAGTAGATTGTGTGGGAGAGTCGACTGTCAGTTGAATAGGTTTTGCAGAACTGTTTGCCCAAATATACTGTGCCTTTCAGGCATGGTTTTCCAGAGTGTAGTGAGATATAAAGGTGTGAATGGAAGACTGTGTTACACTCCTACAGGTCTCCATAACCAAAAGGAAAAAAAGAGACGGATACGAGGTTGACATGGTTCTCACCTGCCGTGCTTTTACAGAATCCATTAAGTGCTGCTAGCCCGCAGCAGTGTGCTATGCAGTCCATCAGCCAATCTGACGATACTATTTGTTTCTACTCTCTTGGGGAATCAGAGGATTGGAAAAGTTAGTAGCCTGATGACAAGGCTGTGTTCTTTCATGTGTGACCTGATGTGTTTCTTCCCTCTTTGTCCAAGCGGGGCCAGCTACAGTAAGGGTGCGCCACTGCTGGGTGAGCCAAAGTAGGTACGTCCCTGCCCACTATGGCTACGTCACTGCATTACACACACTGTTGTTTTGTGTTTACTTGAAAAAAGACCTAGCTTGGTGCACCAGAACAGAACACAAATAAAAGAGAAAATGTGCAGTAACTGAGCCCAACTAAAATTTCAGTTTTGCTAGTAAACTTGCAACATTGACTATCTGGAGGGTAACAGGAGGGTGGGTGGCTAGATGAACCCAGCAGGAAGACACCTATTTCTAACAATTTACCGGACCTTTTCCAAAGCTGCAGTAAAAAGTGATCTTAGCACATCCTTATGCGGGGGTTTTTTTTTTTTTTTACACACACTAAGGCCATTTGTACCACAGCAGTGAAATAGCCAATTTTCTATTTTCACTATTAATGATCATTAAAATGGACCATTAAAAACAAATATCGCGCGAGCCCTTACGGCCACCCATTTTATAGGCGATAAGGGCTCATGAGTTAATCCTGTGATAATTAATTAGCATATGTAAAGTAGATGCACTAACTACTACTACTACTACTATTTAGCATTTCTATAGCACTACAAGGCATACGCAGCGCTGCACAAACATAGAAGAAAGACAGTCCCTGCTCAAAGAGCTTACAATCTAATAGACAAAAAATAAATAAAGTAAGCAAATCAAATCAATTAATGTGAACGGGAAGGAAGAGAGGAGGGTAGGTGGAGGCGAGTGGTTACAAGTGGTTACGAGTCAAAAGCAATGTTAAAGAGGTGGGCTTTCAGTCTAGATTTAAAGGTGGCCAAGGATGGGGCAAGACGTAGGGGCTAACTGATTAGCACAGATATACCCACTCTCCACCCCCACCCCCCAGACATGCCCTCTCAACAAAAAAAAAAAAAAAAATTTTAAGTGCACATTTGGGACTTACCGCAGGATACTTGAGCTTGCCTCGCAGTAACCCCTTTTAAGCTGTGGTAACAAGAGGTAGCACTTACGGCTGCTTTGTAAAAGGATCCCTTAATGAAGGCACAAATATGCCTAGCACAAATCCTGCAGGAACTGTGCTTAGATTAAAGACACAATTCAATGCAACACAATACAATAATAGGACAAAGTCCGCTGTACACCTTTCAGTTCATTGCAGATATTAAGAAAACTAGTCATCGCTAGAATTAAAGTAATATAATCATAAGCTTTATCATCATCCAAAATAAAAATGTTTTACGGAAAGGCATATAATTTTTGCCAAATTTTAAACAAAATAGAAGAGAATGACAAACTTTTGCTATTTTAAATGGACAGGTTTGTTCAAACATATTTATGTATCTCACTCCTTTACAATGAGGAAAATGGAATTTATACAAACTATGGGAAGATCTACCATGACTACCCAACGATGATGGTAGCACTTGAAGAATATAAATTGGTGATTGTGCAACAGAGGGCTAGATTATATATATGGCACCAAAAAAAAGTGCTATTCTATGAGCCGCGTTTAAACTTAAGTTTGGTTTATAGAATAGCACCTCAGCCACTGCAGCAACTGAAACGTGGTGCAAATGTATGCGCCTAAATTAAGCACATATCACCATTATTCTACAGCATGCGTTAATTTGAGGAATACCTCCATTACGCCCATGACCCTCCCATTTCCACGCCCCCTTTTTCAGATCACATGTAAATTTTAGGTGTTGTCCCTGTGCCTAAATTTACACACAAATGATAATTAAATCTAATTAGTGCTAATAATTGTTTGTTAAAAAGCATCCACTGCATGCAAATCTCTCTCATAAATATTCGTTGTGGATATCCTGAAAACCTGACTGACTGGAGTGCCTCCATGACCAGGTTTGGAAACCACAGGTATATGCCATTAATTCATGTGAAATTCAAACTCAGAAGTCATGAAAATTCATGGAAAAATGAACAGTGCCCACTATCGCTAGATCAATGGGTTGCGTTAAGGGCTCGGGCTGTAAACAGGCGCACGCTGGTTAGAGTTGTACCACAGGCCCTTCTTCCGGCCCATTGTAAAAAAAAAAAAAAAAGCTTTTTTTCCCAGATGCGGTAAAAACTGACCTGGCGCTTGCCAAAAACAAGCGCCCACATCATCACAGGCCACGTTTTGCCGCAGCTATATGACTAGCCCCGTCTGTGGCCGTTTTCAAGTCCAAACTCAAAACCCACCTCTTCACCACTGCTTTTGACTCCTAACTCACTTGCCCTGTCCTTTTTCCTCACCTCTTTATTCCCTTACCCTTAATTGTTCTGTCCGTTTACCTGTCTTATCTAGATTGTAAGCTCTTTGAGCAGGGACTGTCTTTTGTGTATGGTGTACAGCGCTGCGTATGCCTTGTAGCGCTATAGAAATGATAAGTAGTAGTAGTAGTAAAGGTAAAATAAAGCACTTATCTGATCAAAAATCAGTGCCAGAGCAAGTCCTTGAGATTTAATAGGCTGTTGAGAAAGACCCTTGGTTTCTTCAGCTCAACAAAGCTCCCCCCTGCTGCTTGCATAGCCCGGCACTGCAGGAGCTCAGGAGGTGGCTACTACGCACTGATATGTTTTCAGCTTCAGAAATCTTTACTGATATGAAAAGCGCTGGCAACGGGCAACAGCAACATGGTGGTGACTCAGATTGCACGGGAGAAAGCAATGCCAACCAATTCTGTATCATGCCAGGAAAATCATGAGAAAAGGGTCCCTCATTGTGTGGTCACCAGAAGTCAGTTCAACTCAAGGGCATATCTGCATCTTGATGTTTGCAAGCATCGACTTGATTCTTAGAACCCTGTATGTCAGTGTCTCATGAATATTCACTAGAGATAGATAGCTTGAAAATCCAATTGGTTAATTTGGTAACAGTCCTGGCTAAATATATACCCAAAAAGGGAACCAGACACAATTACAAGGGCCAAAAGCAAAGAGACTGCAGAAACGACTGCCTTTTCTCAGGAAGTCAAGTGAAATAAAGTTGCCACTCACAACCTTTGGCCATGCATTTCATACTACCGCTTTGCTATTTATTTCGCTTTTAATTCAGAGGAAGAAAAATTTTAAACATGTTTGTAATATCACTTATCCATTCCTAAATAAATAGCAAAGTGGTTGCATATTAGGAAATGAGAATTCAGGAAAAGCACATTCAATGAACCAAAAATTATACATAAGTAGATACCTTTTTATTGAACTGATAATATTCAGTACTAGTTCACCAGATAGGAGACGCTTCTATCCAAGTCCCCACAGAATATTCAGCAGCACATATCCGGAAAATCTCGTCTGACTGCTACAGAAGTATCAGATTACTGCCACAATTGTCCAGTGGCGGAATCAGGAGCAGGGAGTTACCTGGGCACTGCTGATATTCAGTCGCAGTACTATCCAGTTAACTTAGGACAGCAAGTATGGATGATACTAACGTAACTCCCGCAGCTGCACCAGACCCAGATAATCAGTGGCAGTACGCGGATAGGGGCCTGCCCTGAATATGTAAATTAAGTCAGCATCAGCTAGTGTTTAAAAAAAACACTAAAAGCCACTGTCCCCCTATTTCTTGGCTAGCTTTCAGAAGCTGCACTCCCTTCATTGGGTCAAAACAAAACAAGCAGGTCAGCAAAAGGTGAAAGTACCTGTATCTGCAAGTGAATCCAATTATCAGCCTCCTCCTTCTTCTTTCTCTGTCATACTCTGATTGTAATATGTTTTTGCACGAGCAACAGATCAGCCACCCCTATTCCCTCTAAAATCATCACAGTAACAATTTGTGATTCACTTGTATGTCCAGGCAACCTTCACCTTTTGTTTTTCTCTGATCATTTTATTACAGCCTAGTGAAGGGAATTTAGATCTCAAAGGTAACAAAGCAGTCAGACTATCAAGTCTTCATCTTAAGTACCTTTTCTTCATTGATTTTTATTTCCATTCAGAATGAAATGTCAAACTGGAAGAGCTCATTGTTGGCATCAATAACACCCCACTGTCATTTGTTTTGATATGATTTCTGCCTCTAATCCAGGGGTTCTCAACCCAGTCCAGTCCTGGGGACAAATCTGGCTAGTTGAGTTTTCAGAATAGTCACAATGAATATGCATGAGATAGATACTTACAATAGAGATAGTGCATGTGTTACAAGAAATGATTTTTCTTGGGGGAAAGAGCGCAGATCTATTTCATGCATATTCATTGTGGGCATCCTGAAAACCTGATTGGTTAGCAGTTGTCCAAAGGACTGGGCGCGAATCCCTGCTCTAATTTAATCAAGCCCCGCTAATTTCAATTCTCTACCTTATTTTCTGAGTTGGACTTCTATAAGGGCACTTTATTTTGATCTTCCCGACTGTACTCTGTCCATTACAATTTCTTCCAAACTCTTCCACCTTCCATGCCATGTTCATTACTGCTCTCCTGAGAGCTTTGCATTGGCTTTGTTAGATATTCTGCACGTTTAATAGCTGGTTCATGCATTCATGGCCTTGCTCCAAACTACCTCTATTGTTCTATACTATACACCATCTTGCTTTCTTCATTATCAGTTACTCTCCTTTTTATCTCTTGCACCAGATAATGAACTACTAATGTTCAAGATCTCTCTTTACTGGCACTTCCTCTATGGAACAAAACTCCCTCTTCCAAGATGCCACCCTCCTTTCTCTCTCTTTGCAAATAAAGAACTCACATATTCCAACTTGCTTTCCCTTACAATTTCAGGTGCAAATGAGCAAAAGCCCCACGCTGTTCCAAACAGCACTCTAACAACAGCGCTGAAACAGCGCAGGGCTTTACCGCCCCTATGATCAGCGATAATAGCATGCAAATTTAAGCACGGGTAAAAGCGTGGGAGGATTGTGCCTGAGTGCAATCTTCCTGCACTTGTTTGACTGGTCTGGGCTGTCAAAAGCCCAGACTTGTCAAACACAGGGGCTGGAGGTCCGTGGGACCCCCAGACCCCACTGCAATGCAAGGCCCTGGTTGCCCAGAGCCCCACCAAACCCCCACCCCAAGCCAGTGACATAGGGGCTGGATATCTGGTGGATCTTCATCCCCCCTAACCCCCAATGAAAAAAGCCCTGGTGGCCCAGTGGGCCACAAACAGAAGCCCCCCAATCTGGTGGTCTAGCAGCCCCCTTCCCTGCCCCCATGTACCTGAGTGGCAGAAGAGCAAACAGTACACTCCTTCCTCTTCTAGCGCTACCTTGAAAATGGCGGCACCCAGCCCTGCCCATTGCATCCTGGGATGCGCTGGGCGGGGCTTCACCACCATATAAGGGGAAACTCCCTTATACGGTGGTAAACTTATGTTGGGGGGTGGGGTCGGAGAGATTGGAGATCCACTGGACCTGCAGCCCCCATGTAGCTGGCCTTGGGTGAGGGATTGGGGTTTTGGGAGGGGGGGCTCGAGTGCTCCTGAGGGGGGTTCCATGGGGGGATGGGGGGCCTGCTAGCATGCAAATGCATGCTGGGCAGTGCTCAACATTCCTCCCCAACTTTCTGCAAACCCTAACGCCAGCTCCAAACTGGTGTAGGGTTTGCCGCGGGCAGCACGCCAATGTTTGGCACGCTGACCGCTGATCACTGGGGAGGAATAATAAAATATCTGTTTAGCATGCATTTGCATGCTACTTGCGGTCAGAGCCCGTGCGTGCATTGTTTAACGCGCTCAGGGGCTCTGATCATGGGGCGGTAGCAAACATGGGCACTAGTACAGCGCTAATAACCTCTAGCACCCGCATTTGCGTCTGATCATCAGCCTGCCATTTTTTTATATGCTGATACACTATTCAACTTGTTATGTGTTTTTATTCTTAAATATGAAGCACCCTGATATGGTGCAATACAAAATCAATGAGCCCAAAGTTCAAAGTGATTTAAGCAGGCAGGCAGGATTAGGGGGTGGGAAAGCAGAGATAGCGAATGCTACATACCTGTAGAAGGTATTCTCCGAGGACAGCAGGCTGATTGTTCTCACTGATGGGTTGACGTCCTCGGCAGCCCCCTCCATCGGAAAGTTTACTAGCAAAGGCCTTTGCTAGTCCTCGCGCGCCCATGCGCACCGCGCATGCGCGGCCGTCTTCCCGCCCGAAACCGGCTCGAGCCGGCCAGTCCAGTATGTAGCAAGACAATACACTTCAAGGGAAGACTCAACTCCAAAGGGGAGGCGGGCGGGTTTGTGAGAACAATCAGCCTGCTGTCCTCGGAGAATACCTTCTACAGGTATGTAGCATTCGCTTTCTCCGAGGACAAGCAGGCTGCTTGTTCTCACTGATGGGGTATCCCTAGCCCCCAGGCTCACTCAAAACAACAACCATGGTCAATTGGGCCTCGCAACGGCGAGGACATAACTAAGATTGACCTAAAAAATTTACCAACTAACTGAGAGTGCAGCCTGGAACAGAACAAACAGGGCCCTCGGGGGGTGGAGTTGGATCCTAAAGCCCAAACAGAACTGAAGAACTGACTGCCCGAACCGACTGTCGCGTCGGGTATCCTGCTGCAGGCAGTAATGAGATGTGAATGTGTGGACAGATGACCACGTCGCAGCTTTGCAAATTTCTTCAATGGAGGCTGACTTCAAGTGGGCAACCGACGCAGCCATGGCTCTAACATTATGAGCCGTGACATGACCCTCAAGAGCCAGCCCCGCCTGGGCGTAAGTGAAGGAAATGCAATCTGCTAGCCAATTGGATATGGTGCGTTTCCCTACAGCCACTCCCCTCCTATTGGGATCAAAAGAAACAAACAATTGGGCGGACTGTCTGTGGGGCTGTGTCCGCTCCAGATAGAAGGCCAATGCTCTCTTGCAGTCCAATGTGTGCAGCTGACGTTCAGCAGGGCAGGAATGAGGACGGGGAAAGAATGTTGGCAAGACAATTGACTGGTTCAGATGGAACTCCGACACGACCTTAGGCAAGAACTTAGGGTGAGTGCGGAGGACTACTCTGTTATGATGAAATTTGGTGTAAGGGGCCTGGGCTACCAGGGCCTGAAGCTCACTGACTCTACGAGCTGAAGTAACTGCCACCAAGAAAATGACCTTCCAGGTCAAGTACTTCAGATGGCAGGAGTTCAGTGGCTCAAAAGGAGGTCTCATCAGCTGGGTGAGAACGACATTGAGATCCCATGACACTGTAGGAGGCTTGACAGGGGGCTTTGACAAAAGCAAACCTCTCATGAAGCGAACAACTAAAGGCTGTCCCGAGATCGGCTTACCTTCCACATGGTAATGGTATGCACTGATTGCGCTAAGGTGAACTCTTACAGAGTTGGTCTTGAGACCAGACTCAGACAAGTGCAGAAGGTATTCAAGCAGGGTCTGTGTAGGACAAGAGCGAGGAGCTAGGGCCTTGCTGTCACACTTGACGGCAAACCTCCTCCATAGAAAGAAGTAACTCCTCTTAGTGGAATCTTTCCTGGAAGCAAGCAAGACGCGGAAGACACCCTCTGACAGACCCAAAGAGGCAAAGTCTACGCTCTCAACATCCAGGCCGTGAGAGCCAGGGACCGGAGGCCGGGATGCAGAAGAGCCCCTTCGTTCTGCGTGATGAGGGTCGGAAAACACTCCAATCTCCACGGTTCTTCGGAGGATAACTCCAGAAGAAGAGGGAACCAGATCTGACGCGGCCAAAAAGGAGCAATCAGAATCATGGTGCCTCGGTCTTGCTTGAGTTTCAACAAAGTCTTCCCCACCAGAGGAATGGGAGGATAAGCATACAGCAGGCCTTCCCCCCAATCCAGGAGGAAGGCATCCGATGCCAGTCTGCCGTTGGCCTGAAGCCTGGAACAGAACTGAGGGACTTTGTGGTTCACTCGAGATGCGAAGAGATCCACCAAGGGGGTGCCCCACGCTTGGAAGATCTGGCGCACCACTCGGGAGTTGAGCGACCACTCGTGAGGTTGCATAATCCTGCTCAACCTGTCGGCCAGACTGTTGTTTACGCCTGCCAGATATGTGGCTTGGAGCACCATGCCTTGACGGCGAGCCCAGAGCCACATGCTGACGGCTTCCTGACACAGGGGGCGAGATCCGGTGCCCCCCTGCTTGTTGACATAGTACATGGCAACCTGGTTGTCTGTCTGAATTTGGATAATTTGGTGGGACAGCCGATCTCTGAAAGCCTTCAGAGCGTTCCAGATCGCTCGCAACTCCAGGAGATTGATCTGTAGACCGCGTTCCTGGAGGGACCAGCTTCCTTGGGTGTGAAGCCCATCGACATGAGCTCCCCATCCCAGGAGAGACGCATCCGTTGTCAGCACTTTTTGTGGCTGAGGAATTTGGAAAGGACGTCCCAGAGTTAAATTGGACCAGATTGTCCACCAATACAGGGATTCGAGAAAACTCGTGGACAGGTGGATCACGTCTTCTAGACCCCCAGCAGCCTGAAACCACTGGGAGGCTAGGGTCCATTGAGCAGATCTCATGTGAAGACGGGCCATGGGAGTCACGTGGACTGTGGAGGCCATGTGGCCCAGCAATCTCAACATCTGCCGAGCTGTGATCTGCTGGGACGCTCGCACCCGCGAGACGAGGGACAACAAGTTGTTGGCCCTCGCCTCTGGGAGATAGGCGCGAGCCGTCCGAGAGTCCAGCAGAGCTCCTATGAATTCGAGCTTCTGCACTGGGAGAAGATGGAACTTTGGATAATTTATCACAAACCCCAGTAGCTCCAGGAGGCGAATAGTCATCTGCATGGACTGCAGGGCTCCTGCCTCGGATGTGTTCTTCACCAGCCAGTCGTCGAGATATGGGAACACATGCACCCCCAGCCTGCGAAGTGCCGCTGCTACCACAGCTAGGCACTTTGTGAACACCCTGGGCGCAGAGGCGAGCCCAAAGGGTAGCACACAGTACTGGAAGTGGCGTGTGCCCAACTGAAATCGCAGATACTGCCTGTGAGCTGACAGTATCGGGATGTGTGTGTAGGCATCCTTCAAGTCCAGAGAGCATAGCCAGTCGTTTTGCTGAATCATGGGGAGAAGGGTGCCCAGGGAAAGCATCCTGAACTTTTCTTTTACGAGATACTTGTTCAGGGCCCTTAGGTCTAGGATGGGACGCATCCCCCCTGTTTTCTTTTCCACAAGGAAGTACCTGGAATAGAATCCCAGCCCTTCTTGCCCGGATGGCACGGGCTCGACCGCATTGGCGCTGAGAAGGGCGGAGAGTTCCTCTGCAAGTACCTGCTTGTGTTGGAAGCTGTAAGACTGAGCTCCCGGTGGGCAATTTGGAGGTTTGGAGGCCAAATTGAGGGTGTATCCTTGCCGGACTATTTGCAGAACCCACTGATCGGAGGTTATGAGAGGCCACCTTTGGTGAAAAGCTTTCAACCTCCCTCCGACTGGCAGGTCGCCCGACACTGACACTTGGATGTCGGCTATGCTCTGCTGGAGCCAGTCAAAAGCTCGCCCCCTGCTTTTGCTGGGGAGCCGTGGGGCCTTGCTGAGGCGCACGCTGCTGACGAGAGCGAGCACGCTGGGGCCTAGCCTGGGCCGCAGGCTGTCGGGAAGGAGGATTGTACCTACGCTTACCAGAAGCATAGGGACCAGTCTTCCTTCCCCCGAAAAATCTTCTACCTGTAGAGGTAGATGCTGAAGGCTGCCGGCGGGAGAACTTGTCGAATGCGGTGTCCCGCTGGTGGAGAGACTCTACCACCTGCTCGACTTTTTCCCCAAAAATGTTGTCCGCACGGCAAGGCGAGTCCGCAATCCGCTGCTGGATTCTATTCTCCAGGTCGGCGGCACGCAGCCATGAGAGCCTGCGCATCACCACACCTTGAGCAGCGGCCCTGGACGCAACATCAAAAGTGTCATAAACTCCTCTGGCCAGGAATTTTCTGCACGCCTTCAGCTGCCTGACCACCTCCTGAAGAGCATCAACCAAGCCCGCCAACTGCCGCACATTGTTCCGCATGTGTATGCTCGTGTAGAGCTGGTAAGACTGGATCTTGGCCACGAGCATAGAAGAATGGTAGGCCTTCCTCCCAAAGGAGTCTAAGGTTCTGGGGTCTTTGCCCGGGGGCGCCGAAGCATGCTCCCTAGAACTCTTAGCCTTCTTTAGGGCCAAATCCACAACTCCAGAGTCATGAGGCAACTGAGTGCGCATCAGCTCTGGGTCCCCATGGATCCGGTACTGGGACTCGATCTTCTTGGGAATGTGGGGATTACTTAATGGCTTGGTCCAGTTCGCAAGCAATGTCTTTTCAGGACATGATGCAAGGGAACAGTGGACGCTTCCTTAGGTGGAGAAGGATAGTCCAGGAGCTCAAACATTTCAGCCCTGGGCTCGTCCTCCACAACCACCGGGAAGGGGATGGCCGTAGACATCTCCCGGACAAAGGAAGCGAAAGACAGACTCTCAGGAGGAGAAAGCTGCCTTTCAGGAGAGGGAGTGGGATCAGAAGGAAGACCCTCAGACTCCTCGTCAGAGAAATATCTGGGGTCTTCTTCGTCCTCCCACGAGGCCTCACCCTCGGTGTCAGACACAAGTTCACGGACCTGTGTCTGCAACCTCGCCCGGCTCGACTCCGTGGAGCCACGTCCACGATGGGGGCGTCGAGAGGTAGACTCCCTCGCCCGCATCGGCGAAGCTCCCTCCGCCAACGTCGTCGGGGAGCCTTCCTGGGAGGTGGCCGCGGTCGGCGCCGCACGCGGTACCGACGTCGGGGACCTCAACCTGGGCGATGGACCAGCCGGCGCCACGCTCGACGGTACCGGAGGCGCAAGCACCGCCGGTACCGGAGGGGTAGGGCGCAACAGCTCTCCCAGAATCTCTGGGAGAACGGTCCGGAGGCTCTCGTTCAGAGTGGCTGCAGAAAAAGGCTGAGAGGTCGATGCAGGCGTCGACGTCAGAACCTGTTCCGGGCGAGGAGGCTGTTCCGGGCTGTCCAGAGTGGAGCGCATCGACACCTCCTGAACAGAGGGTGAGCGGTCCTCTCGGTGCCGATGCCTGCTGGGTGCCGACTCCCTCGGCGACCCAGAGCTCTCGGTGCCGACACGGGGAGGAGACCGGTGTCGATGCTTCTTCGACTTCTTCCGAAGCATGTCACCGGAGCTCCCCGGCACCGACGAGGAGGACGTAGAATCCATCCGTCGCTTCCTCGGGGCCGAGACCGAAGAGGGTCGATCCCGGGGGGGCTGTACCGCAGGAGCCCTCAGGGTAGGAGGAGACCCACCCGAAGGCTCACCGCCACCAGCAGGGGAATGGACAGCCCTCACCTGCACTCCTGACGATGCACCTCCGTCCGACGACATCAGCAGACGAAGTCTCGGTACCACCGACGTCGATGCAGTCGCCCGATGCCTCGGCGCCGATGCAGAGGTCCGATGCCTCGATGCAGTCGATGGAGCGGCAGCCAAGGAAGATGGTCCGGACGCTGACGACGTCGATGCACTCGATGCCTCCGGTGCCGATGCCGACGAAGAGCCCGAGAACAAAACGTTCCACTGGGCTAATCTCGCTACCTGAGTCCGCCTTTGTAACAGGGAACACAGACTGCAGTTCTGGGGGCGGTGCTGGGCCCCTAGACACTGAAGACACGCAGAGTGCCTATCAGTGAGCGAGATTACCCGGGCGCACTGGGTGCACTTCTTGAAGCCGCTGGAAGGCTTCGATGTCATGGGCGGAAAAATCACGCCAGCGAAATCAAAAGCCGAAATGGCGAAAATTGAAGCACCAAAATTTAAAGGGAGAAAAATCTCGACCGAGGCCAAACTAGGCCTACCCCGACAACGAAAGAAAACTTACGGGGCAAAAGCTGTGAAAAATTACGGGAAGGGCAGAAAACCCGAAAGGGTCTTCCGGAACACTTCCGGAGCGCTTCCCGAACTTTTTGAAGAAAAACAGTGAAAAAAACACGTCGAAAAGGACGCGCGAGGTCGACTCTCTGGGGCACGAACGGCGTAACACGACCGTACCGAGCGCAGACGAAAGAAGACTGGCCGGCTCGAGCCGGTTTCGGGCGGGAAGACGGCCGCGCATGCGCGGTGCGCATGGGCGCGCGAGGACTAGCAAAGGCCTTTGCTAGTAAACTTTCCGATGGAGGGGGCTGCCGAGGACGTCAACCCATCAGTGAGAACAAGCAGCCTGCTTGTCCTCGGAGAAACCCTTATTTTATATCCTTCAGCTCAAGTCCATAATAAGAGGGGATTCCAACACTCAATAAAGGAAGAACTAAAATAAGAAAAAAAAAAAAAAAAAATAGGAAAGAAAGCTATATCCAAAGAAAGCAGAATTTTATCAATCTCCATACTATGGAGGCACATCCCTATGAAAAGTTGTCTGAGAAATTCTCTTGATAGCCAAAAAGGTAGTTAGATGGAAGGAATCCAAGAACACATTTTACAGAACAAAAAATCAATATACATTTGAAGGGAATTTTAAATAAAAAGATGCACTCAACTGAAGAACCCCAGGGCAGAGAACAGAAACTGTTTCCTCTGCTTCCGGGTCTCCCTTGATATATCCTGAAACACAGTGACTTTATTAACATGTAGGCTTTACTTATTTCTGTTATTCTATAACAATGCACGTTTTAGGAATGCCCCCCTTATGCCCATGATCCTCCCACTGAATTCTTTGCTTCTGTCTTTACTGAAGAAGATGTAAGAGATCTGCCTGTACTGGAAATGGTTTTCAAGGATGATGACGCAGAGAAATTGAAAGAAATCTCAATGAACCTTTAAGATGTACTGAGCCAAATTAACAAATTAAAAGAGTAGTAAATCACCTGGACCAGATGGCATACATTCAAGGGTACTCAAAGAACTCAAGCATGAAATTGCTGATCTGCTGTTAGTAATGTAGTGAAGGTCCGCCAAGACGGAGGAACACCAAGATCCCACAATATAGTAACAGGGAAAAGAAGGGAGTAGGAAATAGACCAGTCTGACCAGGAACAAATGAGAAGACTTCAGATGCTGGTAAAACGTTTATTAGTGAAGACTCGACACAGCGCCATGTTTCAGCAGTGTGCCTGCTTCTGGAGTATTGAGAAAGACCTTTGGAGAAAAATTTGAAGATTCAGCATAAAATGAGCTGTCCCTGGAGATTAGGGGGATAGTATCATCCTATATAATAAAGCTCACCTCCAACGTTCTGAGGCTGCCTGGTGGCTTCCGGTGGTGGTGTCCTTCATGGAGTAGATCGTGACGTCAGGGAGAGGGGAGGAGCCACGAGTGTCCACTGTGGAGGTGGAGTAGGGAAACGTCAGGGAGAGGGGAGGAGGCGCGAGTGTCCAATGTGGAGGTGGAGGGGTAGGGAAACGTCAGGGAGAGGGGAGGAGCCACGAGAGCATGTTTCCCTACTCCTCCCCTGCCAACCGCCCTCAAAAAACCGCCGCCGACCTCCCTCTCCTCTCCCGAACCGCTGCTGCCCAGCTGGCAAAAAAAAACGCCGCCCCTTGGAGCCTGAGTTGTTTTGTTGCACAGTGGGGAAAGTGAAACAAATGCGCAACAGCAATGTGGGTAAGCAAAATCGGCCCTCAAAAAACCGCCGCCGCGCTGCCGCCCTCCCTCTCCTCCAAGTTCCAGCCCCGCCCTTGGACCCGCACTGGACTACATAGGCTTACTTCCACCCCTCTCTACTAAGAGAGGGGAGGAAGGACGGTGAATGACAACGTGGATGCAGCACCTCACAGGTTTCCTTTGAATTGAGTGTATGGCAATGACAGCTGCACGGTGCAGGGGAAACAGAGATTACCCTAATTGCCTTCCTTGCTTACAGTGGACTACATAGGCTTACTTCCACTCCTCGGAGTGGACCGAGGAAGGGAGGGAGGGGGGGATAACCTTGCTAGCGCCCGTTTCATTTCAGCCAGAAACAGGCCTTTTTTACTAGTTTTGTTATAATTTTATACACATTCTCTTTCAATAACACACATAAAATTTTACTGTACTTTAACAAACAGGACCCTTAGGATGCAATTCTGTAATTGAGTGCCTCCCTATAGGTAGCCAGAGTACAGGTTGTAGGAGCTTATTCTATAAGAGAACCTGGCTGCCTATGTCCAATATAGAATACTAACATGGAGACACAGAGTTGGACCAAGTGCAGGTGTCTAATTGCGATAGGGACACATGTTACTTAACAGTATTCTGTAAGTCAGAGGTGTAAGTGGGAACCCCGAAAATGTCCCTCCCATGCTCCACCCTTGTTTACATTCCCCCTCATAAATATGTACCATGTAAAATAGTTGCATATTTGCTGAATAGTGCTTAGGTGGCTTACTAGCATATAAGCATTAACCCTCGATTCTATAAATGGAGTGCAAATTTCTGCATGCAAAATTGTGAGCTATTCTGAGATTCAAGCAGAACTAAATTGGTTAATGAGCCAGTCAGTACAAATAACTGGGTGCTAACCATCAATCATTGGTGTTAATTGGCAACAATTTGGATCTGTGCATACATGTTGCTATGTTACTCTGTAAAGATCCATGTGCTAATCTTATAGAGTGCAACTGAAAAGGGGGTACGACCATGGGAAATGCACAGGCAGATCAGTATTACTGAATACTGGGGATCTGCTAAAACGTTTTACCCGAACCCACCCACCACTTAGCTCACGCCTTGCCGTACAGTGACTTTTCCCACAATGCTGCTCTCCGGGTAGTAGGATCTGATGCAATTCTACAGCTCGTGTCGTGGGGCTTCGTTCAGTCAGTGCTGTGCTGTTCGGCGGGTTAGGAGGGGATAGAAAGTGGCTGTTGCCTGAACGAGGTAGTTTTACTCCAACTGCGACCGTCGCTGCTCTTACCTCGTCCCCAGACTTCCCAGCTAATAGCGAACGAGCTTGAAGTGAGCCCATAAGGAGTCTAGGCAGCCCCTGAAGCAGCCCTTGCTGGGCGAAACACGGCCTGTGTCGGGCTAACCTGTTATATGTATCTATTTTTTATATATTTTTAAATTGTTTCAATAAATTACGTTCTTAACGATCTGCTTTGTACTTTTTCCATACTGGGGATCTGTGCCTAAATTAGGCGCCAGGATTTACACCGGGTTTCAGCTGGTGTAAATCCTCATGACCAAAATTTGGTGTGGAAATTGGCTCTAAGCATTATTCTATAAACTCAGCGTGCAGTTTATAAAACAGAACTGCACTGATTTGTTTTGGTGCCAAATTTTAAGCGTCATTTACTGAATCTAGTCCTAAGTGCATATCTACATACATATATTGTAGTATTCTAAATATTCACGTGCACAGTGAGCGTGTAAAAGTTAGTGCTTCGTTTTTCAAGTGCACAGTGAGCGTGTAAAAGTTAGTGCTTCGTTTTTAAATAAGTCCACTGAAAACATACAACAAACTGCTATGTTACCCACTGTATTTTAGGCCTACTTTTACTGCAGCTGCTTAAAGCACAATGAGTGGTGTTTGGACAAGAACCCAATTAGTTTTGGGGAAAGCAAACTTAAAGGTTATAGACATATTTAGTGGGGGGAAAAAGTTAAATCAGTTCTGACAGTCAAAGGCTGCATGCACGACATGTGCTGACAGTTCAGGAAATTCACAAGGAATTATTAACTGGATGTAGGAGATTTGGCATACAAAAATATTAGTGAATGTATGATGTGAACCGCCTAGATTTACAAGGATAGGCAGGTTATAAATTTCTTAACTGAAAATTACATGAAATCTCTATTCATTTGAGCAGCTTGTAAAAATGCTTCCTAAAAAAAAAGTATATATTTTAGTTACTTATATTTTGTTTCTGCTTGTGGCTGATTGAACATAGCAGATCATATATTCCGCGTTCTCCTCTACCACCTAAATAGTAGTGCAATGCATTATGAACATTTTTCATTCATACACATAGAGAAGCTGAACATCCTGTTAAATGTTTCAGAGACGCTTGTTGGTGCTGTCTCCTTCCTAAAACTATCTTTCCTATTAGCTCGATGTGAGTTGCATTCAGGTACAGTAGGCATTTTTCTATGTCTATTTTTATACCCCCTTAACATTTGGAATCTGTCATAGCTGTAAGACAGGTTTTGCATTTTAATGGCTGAAGTTGCAGGACTTCAAGATACATACATAATAAAGCTTTATTTAATGATAGGTGAAATTTTTTATATATATATATATATATAGAGAGAGAGAGAGAGAGAGAGAGAGAGAGAGAGAGAGAGAGAGAGAGAGAGAGAGAGAGAGAGAGAGAGAGAAACATAAATGTGATTGTATGTACGTGTTTTTGTGTAATATATATACACACAAACATAATTTAAAATGCTTCATTCAGTTAGAATTAAGTCATTCCTTAATGTGCTATTCCCCACCAAATCGCTTATCCTCATCTGAGGTTAATATACAATACATTTATTTCCTTTTTATATCTTTATCTGGAATTTTGCAGATTATTTTTTTATACAGGATTCAACAGAGATCAAACGCTGAGGTAGAAGGAAGGGTATGAAACGACATGTCGAACAGATGTCATTGTGGCAAATGTTTTAGCTGAGTGCTGTCATTCTCTAAGGGACATATGTAATGCACATTGCTTATCAGATTTTCTGTGGCCATGGCCCCAATATTGCAGAAAACATGCTTCTCCTGACAGCCTGCATTTCTTCAGTGCTCCTGCCCCCCCCCCCCCTTACAGCACCGCAGCCAACGCTGCTGCCATCACCTGCTTTCTCTGGAACCTGTGCAGGTTTAATTCTAGCGGAGGATCATTAGGAGGTATAGGCCGATGATGCTTTTTTCTAGCCTGTCCATATTATGAGCCCAATTATGGATTTCCCAACCCCATTTGGGGTTGCAACCCACAGTTTCAGAAGTCCTGGAGTATGCTAAACAGCCTTATTGGCTAGGTCACATTGGTCTAAACAGATAAAATCCTACCATCTCATCCTGATGTATTTTTGCATGTGGCTTTTCTGCATACCATGTTTTGTCATCATAATGATGAAATGTGTTCTAGGAGACAATTATTTTGTAATCATAGCTTACACAGTTGGGCATGCTTTGACAATAAAGCACTGCACACCCCATAACATCAAGCTGGTGGCCTTGATGTTTAACCTCCATTATCTGAATGTGTGCATTTATGTAACTGAAATTTGTCTCACCCTGCCGGCTTCTTACGTCTTTATTCTAAGCTAAGTGCTTATAGTGGTAAAGCACAGTCAATCAGAGGCAATTCATTCACTTTAATAAAATAAGTAATTAAAAACTTTGTTTTGCAATTGCAGTAAATCCTTTCTAGGCTGCTATAAATTGCTAAGGAAAGGAATGATTAATGCATTTGCCATAGTAAGCTCAGGTAAATACTTGCTATGTGTCCACTGCTTGCTTCTTGTCCAATTATGATTATTTTTAATGTATTAAGCATTCTAAAAATAGGCAATAGTCATTAAGAGTTACCCCTTAGCGGCGTGATTTAAATTGTGACCTATTTAATTTAACTTAAGTTAAATTTACCAGGATTTCATTTCCTATTTCCATGTAAATTGTATATAAAGTTTGCTCTGATCAATATG
Organism: Microcaecilia unicolor; assembly: GCF_901765095.1. Classification (NCBI taxonomy): domain Eukaryota; kingdom Metazoa; phylum Chordata; class Amphibia; order Gymnophiona; family Siphonopidae; genus Microcaecilia; species Microcaecilia unicolor. The sequence goes on along the minus strand of NC_044042.1, from coordinate 57,958,635 downwards.
AGGAGGGAAGGCAGAACCTAGGAGGCACATTCCGGCAGTAGACTACCCCCACACTCATTAGCTTGCTGCATGTGGAACATGGGATTATTATGGGTGGTGGCAGTCACTGGGTGGAGGCCTGAGTTTCAGTGGTACGATTATTCCCTGACCTCTCCATGCCTGACAAACCAGCTCCAGGGAGAGGGGTGAGGGATAAACATTACAGTTACTTTGCTTACAGCCCAAACCTTGTTAGTCTGTCTCCAGTTGTTTTTTTCCCCACCCATCCCAAAACACTATTATGGCTGCTGAGTTGCCTTTAGGCCAAAGGAAGGCATAGGCTTTAGATGCAGCATAGTAAAGAAGGGTTGACCATGTTAGGTGTACACAGGAAGTGGTCTGAATCACATGTGGCAGAGATGAAAAAAATAGACTTCCTGCTATCTCTTGAAAGAGAACACTGGGAATAAACAGTGGCTGGTTGATGAGCAAGCAGTGGCTTTTATAGCTGGGAGAAGCCTAGTCTGCCCTGCAAGTTGGCTCCTAAGCAAGAGGGGTCCACCTCTGCTCTTTCACAGACTAGAGTGGCAAGGCTTGTACAGCTAATTGTCTCAATGCACTGGAATGGAAAATGGCTTTTTGAAGATTTTTCACTATTTTTTTTATTTGAAAAAGATACTAGTTCCCTTTTGTAGGGGTCCACTTAAATACAGTTAATCTTTTTATATGTATTTTTTTGTAGTTATCTCTGTGCTATGTCTCCTGCTGCAGCAGGGCTATGAGCAAATTTCCCCAGGGCCTATGTCTGCTGCAGGTGTGTTACCTTCATCTGCATTATTGCTACCACCTTTTCTAGCCCTAATGCAGAAGCGTACACGCAGGCACCTTTGTATCATGAGTAAAGGGTTGCCAATACTTATTCCTTCTGTTTTCTCCTACCACGCCTCAGTTATAGTGCCAAAGTTCCTCAGATCTGGTATAGATTTAATACAATGGGGTCACCAAATGAAGATCCTCAGCAATTCTTGGGGAGAGTAACTTATTCTCTCCTTCCTGTTGAATTTTATGATAATTACTCATGTGCTAAATTATAACTGTTTTGGACTTCCCTGCGCTCATCAGCAGTCCTCTTTCATTTGATGTGAAACTGTACATGCCTGAAGAATATATACTGGCTAACTGCATATTTTAAATATAAAATAAGGGTTATCTCCACGTTCCTGCCCAGGATCACAAGGAGCTGTGCTGGACATCATACTCAGTTTCCCAGGTTCTTAACCCACTGCACTAGCCATTAGGCTACTCCTCCACTTCTTATAACCCCTTGTGTGTTGTTCCATTTGGGCCTGAGTGTGACACAGAAGTGATGCTCTAAGACTGGAGAAGAAAGCAAAAATGGCTGTCTCTAATGCTGGACAAGGGCTAGGGGATGAGACTCAGAAGAATATCCTTTCATCCCTCAGGTCACCAAGGGCCCATAGAGCTGCCTGGATAAGCCTCTAAGACAGTGCTTATCAATCATTTTGTGGCCATGATGCCATGATCACTGCCAAATAAAATTGTGTGTAAAGTGTAGAAATGATATTCGCCAAGTCCCATTGCAAATTGGACCCATGCCCTAGTTACCTAATAAAATCTGCTCCTTAACGTTTTTTAACAGACCTCACCGCCTACTTAAACTATATGCTCCAACATGGTTTTTTCCCGGTGGATAAAGGTAGTATTCTGCTTACTCCGATTCCCAGAGACTTAAAGAAAACATTAAATGATATAAGTAACTACCGCCCGGTTGCATCCATTCCTCTCATCGTCAAATTAATGGAAAGTCTAGTTACTAAACAGCTTACTGACTATTTAAATAACTTTTCAATATTACATGTCTCTCAGTCAGGATTTCGATCTAATCATAACAACGAAACAGTGCCATTACTACTACTACTACTATTTAGCATTTCTATAGCACTACAAGGCGTACGCAGCGCTGCACAAACATAGAAGAAAGACAGTCCCTGCTCAAAGAGCTTACAATCTAATAGACAAAAAAATAAAGTAAGCAAATCAAATCAATTTAAACAAATTATTGCAGCTGGCAACAATGTTCTCCTCTTACAATTTGACATATCTAGCGCGTTCGATATGGTTAGCCATAATATTCTATTGAACATCCTAGAATATTTTGGAATTGGAGGAAATGTATTGAACTGGTTTAAAGGCTTCCTAACCGCTAGAAATTACCAAGTGCTTTCAAATTCTATTACATCTTCTCCATGGAAACCCGAATGTGGAGTGCCTCAGGGATCGCCGCTTTCATCTACTCTCTTCAACCTAATGATGACACCACTGGCAGAATCATTATCCAATCAAGGACTCAATCCTTACATCTATGCTGATGATGTCACGATATATATCCCGTTCAGAAATGATTTAACAGAAATCACAAAGAAAATCAATCACAGCTTCCAAATAATGAATTCATGGGCCGATGCATTCCAACTAAAGCTTAATGAGCTAAGACTCAATGCCTTATCCTTTCATAGCAATATAGCAAGGTCAATTATGCTAATATTAACACTCCAAACCATGTTCTTCCTGTCTCGGACACCTTGAAACTCCTGGGAGTCACAATTGATCGAAATCTTACCCCACGCAAAAAATGTAACAAAGAAAATGTTCCATGGAATGTGAAAACTTAAAAGAGTTAAACCTTTCTTCCCAAGGGAGGTTTTTTGCAACCTGGTGCAGTCAATGGTGTTAAGCCATTTGGACTATTGCAATTCCATTTATGCCGGATGTAAGGCACAAATCACTAAGAGACTTCAGACAGCACAAAACAATGCAGCCAGACTCATATTTGGAAAGGCGAAATATGAAAGTGCCAAATCCCTTAGAGAAAAATTACACTGGCTACCATTAAAAGATCAAATTACATTCAAAATCTGTACCCTGGTCCACAAAATTATTCATGTGAGGCCCCGACATATATGTTTGACCTCGTCGATTTACCAGTAAGGAATACAAAAGGTTTGTCACGTACTTTCTTGAATCTCCATTACCCCAATTGCAGAGGACTTAAATTTAAATCAATATATGCATCTAGTTTCTCCTACATTTGTACGTAACATTGGAATGCACTGCCAAATGCCATAAAAACAACACACGATTTGGAAGCCTTCCGGCAACTATTAAAGACTAACCTGTTCAGAGAGACTTATCAAAAGGACCCTTCTTAAAACACAGGACATCAGAACTGTACCAGAATTAGTTAACATTGAATTATTCTTATTCTGGTTACTTTATCACACGTCATTATTGAACGCTTTCCACTACCCTTGATTTCAGCACCTGAAATGTATTGATTACCGATTTTATTCTAATTTACTGTGTACTCTATATACTCTGATTGAAACATTCTTCTGTAGTTCTTATTCCGGAAATGGCGATCACCACTACGGTATTTGTAAGCCACATTGAGCCTGCAAAGAGGTGGGAAAATGTGGGATATAAATGCAGAAAATAAATAAATAAATACTTATACCTATGGAGAGAGCTTTACCAAGTTTTGACCCTATTTGGGGTCAGATCCACAGTTTGGGAAGCCCTGATTTATGGACAGCAATAGGGAGACAGGGGGCTAAACAGCTGGAAAGGAAAAGAGATCTATGAGACAGAAAGCAGCATGGAGAATTGGCATAGTGGTCAGAGCACCAGGCTAACAACCCAGTGAAACCTGCTTCGAATCCTACTGCTTCTCCCTGTGATCTTGGCCAAGGCACTTAACCCTCCATTACCTCAGGTACAAACTTAGATTGTAAGCCCTTGGAAACTTGAACTACCATTGAAAAAGGTGTAAACTGAAACCAAATAAATAAATAGATACATTTTTAACTGGTGCAATCATGGTTATGTTTTCCATAAGCCCTTACTCACTAAGGTATATCAAACATGTCAACAATTATAAATATGGAAAGAAAGAGTAAGGACAAAATTCACCAAAAGACGTGACATGTGAAAGACCTTCACAGCATTATGATGACAAATTCTCACTACATTCTCTAAAAGCTTTGAAGCCTTTAGTACTCTTTTGATCCTGTTTCCAAAGCAAGCACATAAACCATCCAAATTAGTTGAATTAAAGCCTTGTTTCATCCACTCACTTCAAACACAAAACCAAAAAAATTATCTTTTCTATTTTAACTCACCAGGAAGAACTTCCATACATTTTGTCCAGACTTTCTTTATGACTACAGTTTTCAAGTAATTGAACCAATATGCTCCAGTCACTTAATTACAAGTCATGCACAGAGGTCAAAAAGAGGCCAGCAGCTCAAACACAAAAGCATAACTTCACCACAGCCAACAGAACAACAGAGGACCTTGTCTAAAATACAATGAAAAATGATATTATACAAGAAAGAAAAGAAGAATGGAAAAAATATCACCAAGGGGTGCCCAATAGCAGCAATTTAGCATATACTAGCAACTTAATTGACTAACTGAAAACAAAGGGTCCAATATCCAATCAGCTTCCCCAGTGTATAATTTCAAGATCTTATGCAGCATCAGCAATCATCTTAATGGCATTTGTAAATATGGAGGAGTGGAATGAAGGAGTGACCTAGTGGTTAGAGCACCAGTCTTGACATCCAGAGGTGACTGATTCAAATTCCACTGCTGCTCCTTGTGATCTTCGGCAAGTCACTTAACCCTCCATTGCCTCAGGTACAAACTTAGACTGTGAGCCTTCCAGGGAAACACCCAGTGTACCTGAATGTAACTCACCTTGAGCTACTACTGAAAAAGGTGTAAGCAAAATCCAAATAAATAAATATGTACAAGCAATGACCACGTCACCACTCATATGCCTAAGTTAGGCCTGCTATTTCAGTGGTTTAACTTATGAAGATAAATTGAACACATTAAAACTCTGGCCTGTTGCCCAGTTACTCAGAAATCTAAAACATCACCTCATCTCTGCATTGAGATTCCAGGGCACTACTTGCATCTGGGGTCCTCCCCAAGTAAGGGGATGCTTTTCATACAATGCTACCCCAGAAGTCCTGAATTTCAAATTTCTAAAAGTCTGAATTTGACTTCCAGAACCTTATTCCCACATCTGCAAAGTTCACTGATACCTAATGTACCAAGACAACTGTCTCCGAGTTAGCATTATCTAAAAACTATCTAGACAACACGTGACATCGACCACCTTCATATCAAGCAAGCAAATTACCATGTGATCCTCACACACTCACCAGTCACCCAGCTATGTACATTTCTAATGATCAATTTGCCAACTAAAATGGCTATCCTAACCCTTCCCTCCTAGGCTTATACCCCAAAGAAGACATCCTTAATGCAAGAGGATACCATCCAGCTTATTTTCAAAAGAAAAAGACGCCCATATTTCGACCCAAATCGGGAGATGGGCACTTTTCATCATGGGCGCCCAAATCGGTATAATCGAAAGCCAATTGTGGGCGCCTCCAACTGCAGTCTGTCGCGGGAACAAACAAAGTTGACGGGGGCGTGTCGGAGGCATGGTGAAGGTGGGACTGGGGCGTGTTTATCGGCCGAGGAGAGATGGGCGCACTCGGCTGATAATGGAAAAAAGAAGGGCGGCAGAAGTGAGAATTTGGGCTGCTTTTTTTGGACCGTTTTTTTTCACGAACAAGTCCCCAAAAGTGCCCCAACTGCCCAGATGACCACCGGAGGGAATCAGGGATGACCTCCCCTGACTCCCCCAGTGGTCACTAACCCCCTCCCACCAAAAAAAAGAACTTTAAAAACTTTTTTTGCCAGCCTGTATGCCAGCCTCAAATGTCATACCCAGCTCCATCACAGCAGTATGCAGGTCCCTGGAGCAGTTGTTAGTGGGTGCAGTGGACTTCAGGCAGGTGGACACAGGCCCATCCCCCCCCCTACCTGTTACACTTGTGGTGGTAAATGGGAGCCCTCCAAACCGCCCCAAAACCCACTGTACCCACATGTAGGTGCCCCCCTTCACCCATAAGTGCTATGGTAATGGTGTAGAGTTGTGGGGAGTGGGTTTTGGGGGGGGGGGATTTGGGGGGCTCAGCACCCAAGGTAAGGGAGCTACAGACTTGGGAGGTATTTTAATTTTTTTGGTTACTTTTTACAAGTGCCCCCTAGGGTGCCCGGTTGGTGTCCTGGCATGTGAGGGGGACCAGTGCACTACGCATCCTGGCCCCTCCCACGACCAAATGCCTTGGAGTTGTTCGTTTTTGAGCTGGGCGCCTTCGGTTTCCATTATCGCTGAAAACCGATACTGCCCAGCTCAAATCCGCACAAATCCAATGCATTTGCCCGGCACCAACCGTATTATCGAAACAAAAGATGGACGCCCATCTTTTTCGAAAATACGGTCTATCCCACCCCTTCGCGGACCTGTCCTTGGAGATAGGTGCCCATGGAGATGGGCGTTCGCGTTCGATTATGCCCCTCCATGTCATCTGTAGGGCAGCTCCTAGCTACATGATCACTTTTTCCTAACCAAGGTCGTTGTTCTCCTTCCTGGTGACCTCTTTTCTCCAAAGCAGCAAAGGGGCTATAAAACGGGATGTGGAATTGCTCTAATATGTTCCTGAAGGTCTTCTCTATATACCTCTGTCTGCTTCAGTTCCTCCAGGCCCCCTACTCTAGTCTCCAAAGATCAAATTCATTCCCTGATAAAAAAAAGAGCTATTTGCATCAAGTGCAGACATACAGATGGGCATTTTCGATATGACGTCCAAGTCAGACTTTGGACATTTTGTGGGGGAGGTATGGGTCTGGGTCCACCTCTCTACAGTGCACTGCACCTACCACTAGACTGCTCCAGGGACCTGTATGCTGCTCTAATAGACCTGGCTATAACATCTGAGGCTGTCATAAGAGGCTAGTAAGTACTACTTTTATTCACAATTTTGAGGAGTAGGAGGGGATCAGTGACCACTGGGGGAGTAAGGGTGGGATCGTCCCTGATTCCCTCCAGTGATCATCTGGACATTTATGGCAACTTTTTATGCCTTACTCGTTCTAAAAATCGTTATTTTCCTCCGAGTGCCCCTTTTACTCAATGAAGATCCAACTGAGTTCTTCAAAGAGTGGAGTGGAGGAGTGGCCTAGTGGTTAGAGCACTGGTCTTGTAATCCAAAGGTGGCCAGTTCAAATCCCACTACTACTCCTTGTGATCTTCAGCAAGTCACTTAACCCTCCATTGCTTCAGGTACAAACTGAGATTGTGAGCCCTCCTGGGACAGAGAAATATCCAGTGTACCTGAATGTAACTCACCTTGAGCTACTACTGAAAAAGGTGTGAGCAAAATCTAAATAATAATAAAGAGAAACAGCCTTCAAAGGCTTTGCCTCTACTATACCTGAAAAAGTTTTTATTATGACTTTTTGCCTCTACAATAAGCTTCCTTCCAAATTCTCTTTTTGCCTTCCTTATCAAAGCTTTGTATCTAACTTGCCAGTACTTACGCTGTTTGTTTTTTATTTTTGCTTTTTATTCATTCGGATCCTTTTTCCATTTTTTAAAGCTGTTCTTTCACATTATCATTTAAGCATGCCAGCTTTTTGTTCAGCCTTCCTTCCACCTTTTTTAATGTATGAAATACATCTGGTCTGGGCTTCCAAGATATATTTTAAACAATATTCAAACCTGATTTAAACTTTGCAGCTCTATAAACTTTGCAGCTGTTTCTTTTCTTTTATTTAAATCACTTTCCTCATTAAACTTCTAGCCCTGAAGGCAGCAGATGCCTTCTCTGAGGCTCAAGCTCAGAACTTCAGATTAGACTAACAGGCTCATTTTTGAAAGAGAAGGACGCCTATCTTTCGACACAAATTGGAAGATCGGCGTCCTTCTCCAAGGGTCGTCCAAATCGGTATAAATGAAAGCCGATTTTGGACGTCCCCAACTGCTTTCTGTCGCAGGGATGGCCAAAGTTCAAGGGGGCATATCAGAGGCGTAGCGAAGGCGGGACTTGGGCATGCCTAACACATGGACGTCCTTGACCCATAATGGAAAAAAAAGGGCGTCCCTGACATGCACTTGGACGACTTTACCTGGTCGTGTTTTTCTTATGACCAAGCCACAAAAAGTTGCCCAAAATGACCAGATGACCACTGGAAAGAAATCGGGGATGACCTCCCCTTACTCCCCCAGTGGTCACTAACCCCCTCCCACTCTCAAAAAATATCTTTAAAAATATTTTTTGCCAGCCTCAGATGTCATACTCAGCTCCGTCACAGCAGTATGCAGGTCCCTGGAGCAGTTTTAGTGGGTGCAGTGCACTTCAGGCAGGCGGACCCAGGCCCATCCCCCTCCCTGTTACATTTGTGGAGAGAACAGCGAGCCTTCCAAAACCCACTGTACCCACATCTAGTTGTCCTCCTTCACCCATAAGGGCTATGGTAGTGGTGTACAGTTGTGGGGAGTGGTTTTTAGGGGGGATTTGGGGGGCTTAGCATACAAGGTAAGGGAGCAATGTACCTGGGAGCAATTTATGAAGTCCACTGCAGTGCCCCCTAGGGTGCCCGGTTGGTGTCCTGGCATGTCAGGGGTACCAGTACACTACAAATGCTGGCTCTTCCCACGACCAAAGGGCTTGCATTTGGTTGTTTCTGAGATGGGTGTCGAAAATCAAAAACGACCAAGTCTAGGGACGACCATCTCTAAGGATGACCAAAATTTCAAGATTTGGGCGTCCCCGACCGTATTATCGAAACGAAAGATGGACGTCCATCTTTCGTTTCGATAATACGGGTTTCCCCACCCCTCCATCGGGATGTTTTGCAAGGACATCTTCAACAAAACTTGGGCATCCCTTTTGATTATGCCCCTCCACACCTTCTGTGCCAAGAAGGCAGAGAAGGCAGAGCCAGTTCAACAATAGTGGGTATCTTAGGCAAGCCTTCACCCTTATACCCCCCCCCCCCCATTAACTTTCATTCTCCTAGCCTGCAGCCCCCCTCCCAATATTTTGAGATTTAAATTCAACAATCATGATCATCACACAAAAATCCTACAAAAATGCAGTTTGAAAATATGCTGATGTTTGTTTTTAGTTTGTGTGGCTGCGAAGACATATTGTTTTGCTTTGACAGAGGCTGCTGTCATAAGTGATCGACTAGTCTTGCCTAATGGTTGGCTGGCACTGTCTACTAAAGAGAAAATGTGGCTATGTGGTTTAGGATCATAAATGTTTCTGAAATACAGCATCACAAATTTCCAACATGTTGTTAGATGTTTCTCTGCACAAACATCTGCTTTCTCTGTGTGTTTAAAACAAATTCTAAACAACAAGCTAAACAAAAACTGCATACACAACTCACAGGTTAATACCACTACTAATTAGCACCAGTGGGTTTGCATTAAGCCTTATGCAAAATGTAAATAAACTGTCTATAGCACTTACACAGCAAATCAAACAAGTGATTCATGCCACCACATTAAGTAAACATCTGGCGCTGAAATCCACGTCACACAATGGAGACAATAATTTCATCTTACTCTTAAAGCAATCAAGCAGGGACTTACAAACTTCAGCACCAATATGAAAATAAGACAACAGAAAAAAGAAATACTGAAAGCCAAGATCAGCCAACAGATGCAGCAGCCCGAAGCGCAATCCCATAGGTCATGTCTTCAAGACAGGACTCTCATTGCCTAAGCACCAGAACAGCAGAAGCATTGCTCTTCCATATGCTTCAAGAAGAGATGATACCAGAGGAAATTATAGCAATTGTTCATTGACTTTCCTCCCATGAAATGAACAAACAAATCTGCATGTTTGCATTTACCACTATAGTGCCATGAATTTCTATTATTTCTAAATATTATCCCTACAGAAACAACAGGAGTGGCCTAGTGGTTAGGGCGGTGGACTTTGGTCCTGGGGAACTGAGGAACTGAGTTCGATTCCCACTTCAGGCACAGGCAGTTCCTTGTGACTCTGGGCAAGTCACTTACCCCTCCATTTCCCCAGGTACAAATAAGTACCTGTATACAATATGTAAGCCGCATTGAGCCTGCCATGAGTGGGAAAGCGCGGGGTACAAATGTAACAAAAATAAAAAAAAATGTTTGCACACCTGAAAATACGCACTCTATTGACTGACCCTTGGCACATCTTGTCTCTACTGTACTCTACAGTGATGTGAAAAAGTATTAACCCCCCCCCCCCTTCCCTTCTTTAAATGAAATGTAATATTAGACAAAGGGAACCTGAGTAAACACATAACAGTTTTTAAACTACAACTTCATTTATTTAGGGACCAAAGTTCTCCAACACCTGTATCACCCATAGGTCCACTAGGACAATAGCACTGGCTTTTAATATTTATATTCTTATTTTCTATAGAGCTACAGGGTGTACAAAGTGCTGAACAGTGGTGATAAGTATTCAGGTACACTTCATCCCTTCCCTAAAGAACTTACAATTTAAGTGGGTATCTGAAGCAATAAAAGATTAAACTGGCTGATATTCAAAGCGAGTTAACCAGCCAGGAACAGAAACAGACCAGTTAACTCGCTTGTATGCCACTCACTGGTCACTCAGTTAGCCGCACTTAACCGGGTGTGGTGCTGAAAATGACAGTTAGCACCGAAGTAGAAGCTGGCTATGTTGGGGAAGTTCCGGGGGCGTTTCAGGGGCAGAGTCCACTTAGCTCCCAATATTCAGAGCTAAGTGGCCATGTTTAGCACATAACTAGGACCGCTTAAATATTGATTATTGACAACTGGGAATTCGCTAGCCGGCTTTTAAAAAAACGAAAATTCAATGCCAAAGCCTGCACATGGCCTGGCATTGAATTTCTGGTTTTAGCGCCAGAGGCGGACAAAAAAAAACTGTCTGCTGCTGTCTATCGGCCAGAAAGTGACAAGGAATGTCAGTAGCTGAAGCAGGATCTGCACCCTGGCTTCCCTGGGTCTTAGTCTACTGTTCTAACCTGTAGGCCACTTTCTCATCCAGCTAGAAAATCTATGTAAAAGTCAACTGTTCCAAATTTCAGAACTCACTGCAAGATATGCATTCCTCATAATGAGATACAAAACAGCACAAACAATAATACTGAAAATTGGGGGTAATTCTCAAATGACTGCCTAAAGTTACACTGGGATGAAATGTGCTTAGTGCAAATTCTATATTGGCAATTCTGCGTGCAATTGCTGTTATAGAATACTAGTTGAAGTCTTAAGTTACACATCTAATGTTAGCCACGAGCACTTGGTGTAAATGAATGTGCCTGACAGCATTCTACAACCCACTCACGTAAGTGCTAGGCATGCCCCTGATCCATCCTAAGGGCAGACAGGGATATAACTGCTAATCAGTGCCAATTAATGCCAATTATAGCTAATAACTGGTTAACAACAAGTAGGAGCTAACTATAGATTATGCCCGTAACTGACACTATTCTGCATATTTGCACACCATGCGTAAAATTGTTCACGCAAGTTTATAGAATTAGGGGGGTACATTAATTTTAAATGCTCTCATTATAAGTCTTTGTATCAATATTCAGCCATCATGGTATTTTTTTAAAACACTGGCTGTGGACCTCAAAAAATATTCAGATATTCAGCACCACTATCCAGATAATGCAGTCAGTTCTGGAAATTATTCAGATAGTGGCCACTTTCAACCCGCTATCCAGACAACTAAGACTGATAAAACGTTGTCCTAAGTTATCCAGATAGCAGACTGGATATTGCCACAATCTGAACTAACATAGTAACATAGTAGATGACGGCAGAAAAAGACCTGCACGGTCCATCTAGTCTGCCCATGATAAACTCATATGTGTATACCTTACCTTGATTTGTACCTGTCTTTTTCAGGGCACAGACCGTATAAGTCTGCCCAGCACTATCCCCTCCTCCCAACCAGCAGCCCCGCCTCCCACCACCGGCTCTGGCACAGACCATATAAGTCTGCCCAGCACTATTCCCCGCCTCCCCACCACCAGTCCCGCCTCCTACCACCGGCTCTGGCACAGACCCCGTATAAGTCTGCCCTCCCCTATCCTAGCCTCTCAACCACCAACCCCTCTTCCCCCCGCCACCCAATTTCAGCTAAGCTTCTGTGGATCCATTCCACATACAGATACAGGAATTTATCCATTGTTAACCCTCAGGACATTTCAAGTCCATTTTTGGTATTTTGGACATGTAACAGTGTGGAGTTTTTTTAGGGGGCTAGATGATGCTGTGCCGGGCCCACGCCTTATAGTCCGATCATTTTGGGCTGGCTGGGTGGCGCTACTGAATCCCCTTTTTTTCTCCACTTTGTGTTGAATGATTTATACGTAATTGTGGGTGACAATTGATTCCTGTATCCTACACCACACACAGGTAGTGTGAAACTGTGATTTTGGCGTTTCAAACCAATTATTATTTGCAAGCTTGAGTGCATTACTAGTCATAAAGACTATCCACATAGTGCCAAGGCAATCTGTAAGGATATTCAAAGGCACTATTCCTGGATTCTATATATGGCACATAAAATTGTGCCTGCAGGTTTGGGCAGGTCCCATAGCAGGAACACCGCTTAACTGCCTCCATGGGAGTCACCATTCACCCTCACTGTCACAAGCACAACACAGTGTGTCCCCAGTGGTGAGTCAGGATCCCTCCCCTGGACCGGTTTTTACTGGTTGAAAATGGTCAGACCCAGTTGAAACCTACGTCATCTAAGCTAAAAGTTCACCTTTCTGAGGCTGCTTTTAACTCCTAACTTCTATTTACTTGTTCAGTACCCATGTCTGTTTTATAATTCCTACCTTAAGTAATTCCCTTATCCTTAGATTGTAAGCTCTGTCAAGCAGGGACTACTTCTCCACCCAAGCTCACAGTCACCACAAGTCTTAGCCAAGATGAGAAAGAATCAGGACTGATACTCTTGTCTCATGCTCTCCAGCAAACCTCTTTCCTTCTCTTTTCTTTTTTAAGGTGGTTGAGCTGGAAAAGGAGAGCGCCACTGGAAATGGGAAAGGTGAAGGGAAGAAAGAAGTAAATTTGCGAGGCATCAGAGACAGGGATCTGAAGACCTCCAGAAATGACTCTGTAGACTCAAGCCTTCCGCACAGCTAAAATGGGGACCAGCTGACCAACTGCACCAGGACCAAATCAATCAGAGATAAAACAAAAAGGAGGTAAAATCCTCATGGAACCGTGAGATATGAAACCAAAAAGTGAGGAGAATGAATGAGGATACCAATTAGTTTGTTTATTCACATAAAAAATGACGTAATTCACATTAAAAATGACCCGACACGGCCGTGTTTCGGCCCAAAGGCCTGCCTCAGGGGTCTTTAAAACCTCAGAGAGTATGGCTTGAGATGTGTACTCCAAGGAAAATAATAAGAAAGAACTCTCTTGGGTCTCCTCTCTTTTAAAAAAATTTTTTGTTGAGAAACGGAACAAACTTGTTATACTCCTCTCCAAAAAGACGTGTACAAATGTTGGATACAACAAGAGAGGTAAGTCTCAGCTTAGTTTTCAGTTCTCTATCTACACCTGCTGGATTATGGACACAACTATCCCTCAGGTTCTAGACAGTGGGAAGCTCTGTAACGGAAACTTTCGTTATTAAGGTATCAGGAGGTTACAGCCCAAGGTCCACAACAGTTTTACTTACATATTAAGATGCAACATCCATAGATTCCAATGGCTAGCACTTGACTCCATTAAGGAACTGCCATTCCCCATACAAAATGTGTCAAATATCAAAACTATTTCTTTAGGCCCTTTCCCTTCCAGGGACCCAGCAACATACCATGGTCTTTGGATGCCTCAGATTCTTAAGAGCTTGGACCCCTTCCTCAACTCTTTTATATTGGCATTGTCTGTAATGGGTAAGGGTGAAGAGTTTAGTAGGTGGGTTTTGTGATTGTGTATTGTCTGGCTTTATGTTTTTTATGGACTTTATGTATATTTGATTTATGTAAGTTGCCTCGATTATATCACCTAAAGATTGTTTTAGTCACCCTGTTATGCCTATGTTAGTTTCCTGGTAATGATAAAAGTCACTATATTCACTTATGGGGATCAAATAGATTAACTAGAAGTACAGTCATGCATACACATCCTATATTGTGAATGATAAAAGGCAAACAACTAAAACTAATCCATGTCAAAGGTCATATTACTACAACTCAATGTCCTTCTGGGGAATCAAATTTCACCTTTGCTGAAGGAAAGAAGAAAACAATTCCCTGTTGACCTTATACCTACCCAATGCACCAATAGTCTGGATTTCCCTGCCAGGCTTAGCATAGTATCCCATCTTTTTTACCTGAATAAACTCACCTTGAACTGCAACTGAAAAGATGTGAGCTAAATCCAAATTATAAGAAAGCCTTAGAATCAGTTTTCCACTTTATTCCTAACCAGGCCTATTTCCTCTTATATGATTAAAAAGCACCACAATTAAGAGCTGCAATTTATCATCTTTACATCAGATTGAAAAGAGATTTCCAATCCTCAGTGGAAATATGAATTAAATTTGCCTCTAAATATATAGTTCTGCAACCAGTGCAAGCAGTAATGTGCTATCATCTGCTAATGCTTCAAGATGGCTTTACTCAGGGGCACAGAATACTGTAAAGGACATGGAGTGAGTAGTCAAAAGCCAAGCAACATTATCTGAGGAGACAGGGAGCATGGGTTTTACTAATCCAGTTACTTTCACTCAAGACTAACATAGTAGATGATGACAGATAAAGGTAGAAACACCCAATCCAGTCTGCCTCTAAGGTGGCCAAGGGTGTAGCTATTGCTCCATGCAGACTACCCCTCCCGCCATGCCTTCATTTAGGGTTGTATTGTTTCCTTCATCCTGTGAACTACCTTGTACAGCTATGTTTGGCTAAAGTGATATATAAAAGCTTTTAAGTAAATAAAGTACCACTTCATGCACCTAGAATCTAGAAATTGTTACCCCACCCCCAAGGCCTCCTCAGTCATTTCACTGCTATTTTCAGCTGAAGTGCTTTTAGGAATCCTCTGTGTATAATCAGAAGCCATTTTGGATCCCATCATTATTTTTGTCTCCCCCTGAGACCGCAAAGGGGAAGGACATGACTCGCTGATGAAAATGTGGGAAGGGTGAGGGATTTTAAATGCATCGACAGACCCTGCCTGATGATCCACCTGGTGTACTGTCTCTTTCGGCAATTCTACAGGAAGCCCTGGATTTTGCAACTTCTCTCTTGAACATGACGGCACAGCAGAACCGAACATGACAACAAAGCAGACCAGAGCATTGGTTCTGCGTCTCTATCACAGTATCCTTGGGGCTCTGGCCACCACCTTGTCACACTGTTTTGCTACCTTGACATCAGACACACCCTCCTAGGTCTCTCCTGGTCCATGTGGCTCTGGCCACAACCCTGTCACATTATCTTGCTGTCCTGAAATCATGAGACACTCTCTCCCAAGGTCTCTTCTCCTATTACACATACACCATGCTTGGATTTCTGTACTAGGTTCTTTGCATACTGTGAAAGTTTTTGGATCACTACAAAACAATTATTTAAAACAACTTATGTACATCAGTTTTGGATACCAACCAGGCTTCTTCTTCAGTCATGTGTTTTCAATTAGCACAGGTCAGATACATAGGAAAAGAGCATGAATTCAGAAAATATTTCATAATCACAATCTATAATAGTAAGGCTTCACTGATTTTTCATAGGGACCCCACAGTCAATGATGTTTTTCTCAGAGTACCCACACTGAATATGCATGGCATAAATTTGCATACATTGATAACCCAGTATACCTATAGTTACCACATTACTGTTTATTGCGGATATCCTGAAAACCTGACTGGCTATGAGGTTCCCAGAGCAGGTTTTCATGGTTTTGATTTATAGAGTAATTGCTAAATTGAATCCTTTAAATTATTAAAGGGCTTTAAAAAAAATCATGGGACTAAGTGCACCTATCGAGTAAGGAGAATAGAAGAGATGTCAGAATTGCTTTTCAGCAATTTCAAGCAAGTACATGGTACCACTGTGATAGAAGTCTCTATCAGCAGAAGAGCATCTGCAACCTAGGCATCTAACAGAAATTTCCAACAATTTACAAAAGGAGCGATCATGTTCATTTGAAACTTTAGCTCATCACAATCATCACAGTACTGCCTTCAATTTAAAGATTAGCAAACATTGTGAGTGAATTAAATATAGAATGTGTACACATTTCCAGATGTTGATCATTTTTACAGGCACCACCCCTTTTTTCTTCTCTTTTACCCGCTTATCACACCCTCTAATACTTGAAAAACCTAATTTACAAGTAGGATCTCTGGGGACACAATACACAAAACTCAATTGTCTACTAAGCAGGTCTACTAGGGTTCTACTACCTTCCATCATATAATGCACCCTTTCATTTGAGATCATGCTTTTCCAACTAATCAAAATAATGCATCTTATTTTGGAATTATGATTTATCTATAGCAGGGTTTCTCAACCCAGCCAGGAAGGTTTTCAGGATACTCACAATGAATATGCATGGCATAGATTTGCATTCAATGGATGCAGTGAATGCAAATTTATCTCACGAATATTCACTATGGATATACTGAACCCCCAGACTGGCCTGGTCACTGTTCCTTCCAAGCTGAGTGGGTGTCTTGCTACAGACAGGCAGGTTCCTTGGAGTTCTGCAGAACTTGCCTGTCCCTCACTATTAAAAATATGAGAGCAAAGCAGCAGCACCCCCCTCCCACCCACTCTCTCTGGCAGCACTGTAAGTAGAGGACTCGTACTTAGCTCAGAGAGAACAATGGGCTTGATTTGTCCCAAGGACAGAGTTGAGAATATCTGATCTAGAGGAATATGTATATGCTCAACTCTGATGAATTTAAAAACAGCAGTTCTCAGGCAGACACACCTCAAATTCATGCTATCCTTGATGACCCGATTTATCCATCCCATCTATCCCACCCAATTAATTTCAAACTACAGTCAAATGTCACACTGTATATAGTATCAATGCTACATATTTCTACAACACTACTAGATCCACTACAGACACAAAAAGAAAGGTCTTAATGGATGGATATTATAACCTAGACAAATCTAAACAACAATCAAATTTGACTGAAAACTCATTTCCAGGTCTATTCCTGAAAACTACAAAATAAAGCAGAGCTATATGTTCCTACAAAAAATATAAAGATGCTATAAAGTTATTAGGTAACACACGAGCACTAACATAATGAAGTATCATCTCTCCTTCTGTGGAGATAACTGGCTATCTCCCACTGAATATTAGCAGTTAGCCAGCTAAATGCTATTTAACCAGCCAGGAGCTGATTCTTGGCCGGTTAAATAGCACCGAATATCAGGGGGAGGGTGAATAAGGAGTCCCAGGATTTCCATTCTGATGCTGCTGCTGTAGCACAGCAGGGCCTGGAATGGCCACAAAAAGTAAAGGGAGGGTGATAGCCAATAAAGGAGAAGATGCAGTACAGGAAAGAGGCTGTAGAAGCAGGAAAAAGAGACAAGTATGAAGAGGCCTGGAGGAAAAGGTGGGCCGCACATTCAAATCAAGTTCATTTTTGTTCAAGTTAATTTTATTTGATATACTGCCCTTTAGTCAGGCCATCAAAGTGGTATTTTTTTTTATTTTTTTGTTACATTTGTACCCCGCGCTTTCCCACTCATGCCAGGCTCAATGCGGCGGGCAATGGAGGGTTAAGTGACTTGCCCAGAGTCACAAGGAGCTGCCTGTGCCGGGAATTGAACTCAGTTCCTCAGTTCCCCAGGACCAAAGTCCACCACCCTAACCACTAGGCCACTATATTTAATAAGATATTTTCTAAAAACAATGGCTGAAAAATAAAGGAAAACATTACAATACATAAAGAAACTTCTCTCTGAGGTATACCAGGTGATTTACATTAAAACCTTGACAATTATTACTATAGAGCGGATATCAAGCCCATATTGGTTGTCATTTTTGTAAATGTTGGCCACCGCAGGTAATAGCGAGCATTCTGCACCAGTACCTGGATTTGTGTGGCACTGACTGGCAGTGCTATTGAGTCATTGATGATATTTAGACCAAATAGCTAACCGGATAGAGAGAGGAGAAAGGCTGTCCTAACTTTATCCAGTTAACGGTCTGAATATTAATGCTAACTGGATAACCTAGGACTCCACCCAAACTCTACCCTCAAACCGCCCTGGCACTATCTGGTTAGCTCCACTGAATATTCCTCTGGCTGGCATAAGCGGCACCTGATAACTGAATGTCGTTGAATTTGGTTAGATTTTAAAATGTAGCTCACTCAGTCATAGGGAACCTGTGTAGCTCAACCAACAAAAGATAAGCTCTCTGGGGGTCAATATTCAGACCACGGGAGTTTGCCCGGCTAACTCCTGCAGTCACTGCTAAACCCGGATACTCAATGCCGAGCTGTTTCCAGTGACTGGCATTGAATATCCAGTTTATGTCTGGTCGGTTAGAAGATAACTATTTCAGACTTAGCCGGTTATCTTCTAACTGGCCAAAGATATCCCACATATTCACAAGCCAAATGTAGCCATTAAACTGGGGCTGATTATCGCCAGATAGTCAGTTATGAGGCATTTAAATGGCCAAGTGCCAATCCTGGCTGGTTAAATGCTTTTGAATATCAAGGGGTCTGTCTTATTCTTCAACCTGTTGCCACATATGCAGCAGTGTCCTGATAAGATTTGCCAAAAATCCTATGTAAAGTACATTACAATAATCCAGAAAGGAGCATGGTTATGGGCAGAGAAATGGGCATTCCAAAATTTAGGCACCTAGTGATAGAATATGGCCCAGCAGGCCTAAATCTATGCGCTGAGATTTACACCAGGTTTTCATTGGCGTAAATGGATGCACGCAGATATCTGCCCTGAAATATCAACTAAGCATACTCTATAATTGGCGCCTAAATCTAGGTGCTAATTATAGAATACGCTTAGTCAGCACTGATTTCAGCGCCAATTTGTTTTTTAGGTGCCATATTAAGAATCTCCTCTAAAGCGGTATAAATGCTCACGCCTAGGCTGTTAAATAAAATAAAATGTGTTACATGCATAACTGCATGCCCTGCCCACACTACGCTCAGACTCCAACCAGTACGCCCACCTTCCAGCACTGTTTTATAGAATAGTGCGTAGACGGACTATTGTTATTTACATGTTTGTGTGTGTGTGTGTATGTGTGTGTGTGTATGTGTGTGTATAGCGAATGCTACATACCTGTAGAAGGTATTCTCCGAGGACAGCAGGCTGATTGTTCTCACTGATGGGTGACGTCCACGGCAGCCCCTCCAATCGGAAACTTCACTAGCAAAGTCCTTTGCTAGCCCTCGCGCGCCCGCGCGCACCGCGCATGCGCGGCCGTCTTCCCGCCCGAAACCGGCTCGAGCCGGCCAGTCCAGTATGTAGCAAGACAATATACTTCAAGGGAAGACACAACTCCAAAGGGGAGGCGGGCGGGTTTGTGAGAACAATCAGCCTGCTGTCCTCGGAGAATACCTTCTACAGGTATGTAGCATTCGCTTTCTCCGAGGACAAGCAGGCTGCTTGTTCTCACTGATGGGGTATCCCTAGCCCCCAGGCTCACTCAAAACAACAACATTGGTCAATTGGGCCTCGCAACGGCGAGGCCATAACTGAGATTGACCTAAAAAATTTACCAACTAACTGAGAGTGTAGCCTGGAACAGAACAAACAGGGCCCTCGGGGGGTGGAGTTGGATCCTAAAGCCCAAACAGGTTCTGAAGAACTGACTGCCCGAACCGACTGTCGCGTCGGGTATCCTGCTGCAGGCAGTAATGGGATGTGAATGTGTGGACAGAAGCCCACGTCGCAGCTTTGCAAATTTCTTCAATGGAGGCTGACTTCAAGTGGGCTACCGACGCAGCCATGGCTCTAACATTATGAGCCGTGACATGACCCTCAAGAGCCAGCCCCGCCTGGGCGTAAGTGAAGGAAATGCAATCTGCTAGCCAATTGGATATGGTGCGTTTCCCTACAGCCACTCCCCTCCTATTGGGATCAAAAGAAACAAACAATTGGGCGGACTGTCTGTGGGGCTGTGTCCGCTCCAGGTAGAAGGCCAATGCTCTCTTGCAGTCCAATGTGTGCAGCTGACGTTCAGCAGGGCAGGAATGAGGACGGGGAAAGAATGTTGGCAAGACAATTGACTGGTTCAGATGGAACTCCGACACGACCTTCGGCAGGAACTTAGGGTGAGTGCGGAGGACTACTCTGTTGTGATGAAATTTAGTGTAAGGGGCCTGGGCTACCAGGGCCTGAAGCTCACTGACTCTACGAGCCGAAGTAACTGCCACCAAGAAAATGACCTTCCAGGTCAAGTACTTCGGATGGCATGAGTCCAGTGGCTCAAAAGGAGGTTTCATCAGCTGGGTGAGAACGACATTGAGATCCCATGACACTGTAGGAGGCTTGACAGGGGGCTTTGACAAAAGCAAACCTCTCATGAAGCGAACAACTAAAGGCTGTCCTGAGATCGGCTTACCTTCCACTTGGTAATGGTATGCACTGATTGCACTAAGGTGAACTCTTACGGAGTTGGTCTTCAGACCAGACTCAGACAAGTGCAGAAGGTATTCAAGCAGGGTCTGTGTAGGACAAGAGCGAGGATCTAGGGCCTTGCTGTCACACCAGACGGCAAACCTCCTCCAATGAAAGAAGTAACTTCTCTTAGTGGAGTCTTTCCTGGAAGCAAGCAAGATGCGGGAGACACCCTCTGGCAGACCCAAAGAGGCAAAGTCTACGCCCTCAACATCCAGGCCGTGAGAGCCAGGGACTGGAGGTTGGGATGCAGAAGAGCCCCCTCGTCCTGCGTGATGAGGGTCGGAAAACACTCCAATCTCCACGGTTCTTCGGAGGATAACTCCAGAAGAAGGGGGAACCAGATCTGACGCGGCCAAAAAGGAGCAATCAGAATCATGGTGCCTCGGTCTTGCTTGAGTTTCAACAAAGTCTTCCCCACCAGAGGGATGGGAGGATAAGCATACAGGAGGCCCTCCCCCCAATCCAGGAGGAAGGCATCCGACGCCAGTCTGCCGTGGGCCTGAAGCCTGGAACAGAACTGAGGGACCTTGTGGTTCACTTGAGATGCGAAGAGATCCACCAGGGGGGTGCCCCACGCCTGGAAGATCTGTCTCATCACACGGGAATTGAGCGACCACTCGTGAGGTTGCATAATCCTGCTCAACCTGTCGGCCAGACTGTTGTTTACGCCTGCCAGATATGTGGCTTGGAGCACCATGCCTTGACGGCGAGCCCAGAGCCACATGCTGACGGCTTCCTGACACAGGGGGCGAGATCCGGTGCCCCCCTGCTTGTTGACATAGTACATGGCAACCTGATTGTCTGTCTGAATTTGGATAATTTGGTGGGACAGCCGATCTCTGAAAGCCTTCAGAGCGTTCCAGATCGCTCGCAACTCCAGAAGATTGATCTGTAGATCGCTTTCTTGGAGGGACCACCTTCCTTGGGTGTGAAGCCCATCGACATGAGCTCCCCATCCCAGGAGAGACGCATCCGTGGTCAGCACTTTTTGTGGCTGAGGAATTTGGAAGGGACGTCCCAGAGTCAAATTGGAGCAAATCGTCCACCAATACAGGGATTCGAGAAAACTCGTGGACAGGTGGATCACGTCCTCTAGACCCCCAGCGGCCTGATACCACTGGGAGGCTAGGGTCCATTGAGCAGATCTCATGTGAAGGCGGGCCATGGGAGTCACATGAACTGTGGAGGCCATGTGGCCCAGCAATCTCAACATCTGCCGAGCTGTGATCTGCTGGGACGCTCGCACCCGCGAGACGAGGGACAACAAGTTGTTGGCCCTCGCCTCTGGGAGATAGGCGCGAGCCGTCCGAGAATCCAGCAGGGCTCCGATGAATTCGAGTTTCTGCACTGGGAGAAGATGGGACTTTGGGTAATTTATCACAAACCCCAGTAGCTCCAGGAGGCGAATAGTCATCTGCATGGACTGCAGGGCTCCTGCCTCGGATGTGTTCTTCACCAGCCAATCGTCGAGATATGGGAACACGTGCACCCCCAGCCTGCGAAGCGCCGCTGCTACCACAGCTAGGCACTTTGTGAACACCCTGGGCGCAGAGGCGAGCCCAAAGGGTAGCACACAGTACTGGAAGTGGCGTGTGCCCAGCTGAAATCGCAGATACTGTCTGTGAGCTGGCAGTATCGGGATGTGTGTGTAGGCATCCTTCAAGTCCAGAGAGCATAGCCAATCGTTTTGCTGAATCATGGGGAGAAGGGTGCCCAGGGAAAGCATCCTGAACTTTTCTTTTACGAGATATTTGTTCAGGGCCCTTAGGTCTAGGATGGGACGCATCCCCCCTGTTTTCTTTTCCACAAGGAAGTACCTGGAATAGAATCCCAGCCCTTCTTGCCCGGATGGCACGGGCTCGACCGCATTGGCGCTGAGAAGGGCGGAGAGTTCCTCTGCAAGTACCTGCTTGTGCTGGAAGCTGTAGGACTGAGCTCCCGGTGGACAATTTGGAGGTTTTGAGGCCAAATTGAGGGTGTATCCTTGCCGGACTATTTGGAGAACCCACTGATCGGAGGTTATGAGAGGCCACCTTTGGTGAAAAGCTTTCAACCTCCCTCCGACAGGCAGGTCGCCCGGCACTGACACTTGGATGTCGGCTATGCTCTGCTGGAGCCAGTCAAAAGCTCGCCCCTTGCTTTTGCTGGGGAGCCGCGGGGCCTTGCTGAGTCGCACGCTGCTGACGAGAGCGAGCGCGCTGGGGCTTAGCCTGGGCCGCAGGCTGTCGGGAAGGAGGATTGTACCTACGCTTGCCAGAAGTATAGGGAACAGTCTTCCTTCCCCCGAAAAATCGTCTACCTGTAGAGGTAGAAGCTGAAGGCTGCCGGCGGGCGAACTTGTCGAATGCGGTGTCCCGCTGGTGGAGAGACTCTACCACCTGTTCGACTTTTTCGCCAAAAATGTTATCCGCACGGCAAGGCGAGTCCGCAATCCGCTGCTGGATTCTATTCTCCAGGTCGGCGGCACGCAGCCATGAGAGCCTGCGCATCACCACACCTTGAGCAGCGGCCCTGGACGCAACATCAAAAGTGTCATAAACTCCTCTGGCCAGGAATTTTCTGCACGCCTTCAGCTGCCTGACCACCTCCTGAAAGGGCTTGGCTTGCTCAGGGGGAAGAGCATCAACCAAGCCCGCCAACTGTCGCACATTGTTCCGCATGTGTATGCTCGTGTAGAGCTGGTAAGACTGGATCTTGGACACGAGCATAGAGGAATGGTAGGCCTTCCTCCCAAAGGAGTCTAAGGTTCTAGCGTCTTTGCCCGGGGGCGCCGAAGCATGTTCCCTAGAACTCTTAGCCTTCTTTAGGGCCAGATCCACAACTCCAGAATCATGAGGCAACTGCGTGCGCATCAGCTCTGGGTCCCCATGGATCCGGTACTGGGACTCGATCTTCTTGGGGATGTGGGGGTTACTTAATGGCTTGGTCCAGTTCGCAAGCAATGTCTTTTTCAGGACATGGTGCAAGGGAACAGTGGACGCTTCCTTAGGTGGAGAAGGATAGTCCAGGAGCTCAAACATTTCAGCCCTGGGCTCGTCCTCCACAACCACCGGGAAGGGGATGGCCGTAGACATCTCCCGGACAAAGGAGGCAAAAGACAGACTCTCGGGAGGAGAAAGCTGTCTCTCAGGAGAGGGAGTGGGATCAGACGGAAGACCCTCAGACTCCTCGTCAGAGAAATATCTGGGATCTTCCTCTTCCTCCCACGAGGCCTCACCCTCGGTGTCAGACACAAGTTCACGGACCTGCGTCTGCAACCGCGCCCTGCTCGACTCTGTGGAGCCACGTCCACGATGGGGGCGTCGAGAGGTAGACTCCCTGGCCCGCATCGGCGAAGCTCCCTCCGCCGACGTAGTCGGGGAGCCTTCCTGGGAGGTGGCCGCGGTCGGCACCGCACGCGGTACCGACGTCGGGGACCTCAACCTGGGCGATGGGCCAGCCGGCGCCACGCTCGACGGTACCGGAGGCGCAAGCACCGCCGGTACCGGAGGGGTAGGGCGCAACAGCTCTCCCAGAATCTCTGGGAGAACGGCCCGGAGGCTCTCGTTTAGAGTGGCTGCGGAGAAAGGCTGAGAGGTCGATGCAGGCGTCGACGTCAGAACCTGTTCCGGGCGTGGAGGCTGTTCCGGGCTGTCCAGAGCGGAGCGCATCGACACCTCCTGAACAGAGGGTGAGCGGTCCTCTCGGTGCCGATGCCTGCTGGGTGCCGAATCCCTCGGCGACCCAGAGCTCTCGGTGCCGACACGGGGAGGAGACCGGTGTCGATGCTTCTTCGATTTCTTCCGAAGCATGTCACCGGAGCTCCCCGGCACCGACGAGGAGGACGTCGAATCCATCCGTCGCTTCCTCGGGGCCGAGACTGAAGAAGGTCGATCTCGGGGGGGCTGTACCGCAGGAGCCCTCAGGGTAGGAGGAGACCCACCCGAGGGCTCACCGCCACCAGCAGGGGAATGGACAGCCCTCACCTGCACTCCACCCGATGCACCACCGTCCGACGACATCAGCAGACGAGGTCCTGGTACCACCGACGTCGATGCAGCTATCCGATGTCTCGGCGCCGATGCAGAGGCCCGATGCCTCGATGCACTCGATGCAGGGGCGGCCGAGGAAGATGGTCTGGACGCTGACGACGTCGATGCACTCGAAGATCCCGGTGCCGATGCCGACGAAGAGCCCGAGAACAACACGTTCCACTGGGCTAGTCTCGCTACCTGAGTCCGCCTTTGAAGCAGGGAACACAGACTACAGTTCTGAGGGCGGTGCTCGGCCCCCAGACACTGAAGACACGACGAGTGTCGATCAGTGAGCGAGATAACCCGGGCGCACTGGGTGCACTTCTTGAAGCCGCTGGAAGGCTTCGATGTCATGGGCGGAAAAATCACGCCGGCGAAATCAAAAGCCGAAATGGCGAAATTTGGAGCACCAAAATTTAGAGGGAGAAAAAATCTCGACCGAGGCCGAAAAGAGGCCTACCCCGACGACGAAAGAAAACTTACCGGGGCAAAAAAGCTAGAAGTACGGGGAGGATTTACACGAAACCCGACGAGGGGTTTCCGGAGCACTTCCCGACTAGGACAAAGCTTTCCCGAAGGAAAAAAACACGTTCAAAACAAATTGGACGCGCGAGGTCGACTTTCCGGGGCTCGACACGGCGAAAACACGACCGTACCGAGTGCGGACAAAAGAAGACTGGCCGGCTCGAGCCGGTTTCGGGCGGGAAGACGGCCGCGCATGCGCGGTGCGCGCGGGCGCGCGAGGGCTAGCAAAGGACTTTGCTAGTGAAGTTTCCGATTGGAGGGGCTGCCGTGGACGTCACCCATCAGTGAGAACAAGCAGCCTGCTTGTCCTCGGAGAAATATATATATATATATATATATATATATATTACCCCTTTAATATCCAGTCTGTAGACCACACTGATCCAAAGTAGAAGTTCTGAATTGGTAAATATATGCCCAACTTAGATAAATTTCGTCCTGTGTTGGGCTGCTTCAGGGGCTGGAAATATCGCACTGGTGTGGAGTAGCTGCAAACACCAGGCTGGATAAAAGCATGCCTCTCTCTCACACAGACACAGGTTCTGCTGCAACAGAAACACTATGCATTCCCTTAAAGGTAAAAAACACTAAGGGCCTCTCACTAAAGCTTGGCGTGTGCTAACAGACATTAGCGTGCACTACATGCTAATGTCCGTTAGTGCATGCTAAGTTTGAGTAAAAGGGACCCTATGTTAGCTGACTAATGTTTTTTTTCTTTTAAACTAGTTGCAAAGTACTGACATCATGAAGTAGGCTGATAAGTGGTCTGAAAAGCATCTTTAGAAAACTCATCTTTGATAAGATTTGCTGCAAATCCTATGTAAAGTACATTATAATAGTCCAGAACACTGACAAAGGATAAGGCTCAACTAAAGGTTTTCACAACCCACAAAGAATCTAATCTGATCTGAACCTTGCCAGTAATGATCTAGATAGAATTATACAACATTCATAAGTTACAGCATGTCATTTGCTGGAAACAACAATAAAATGCATGTGTTAAGCCTAGGAAATAAAGAGAACAACTTTCCTCCGCCATCACTACTTACTGAAGAATAACAGCAGCCAATAAAAATCCAGCTGTTAGGAATGCAGTATTGTGATTAACTGCCTGCTTTCTGATCAATGATTTGCATTCCTTCACCCCAGAATGTGGAATGAGTGCGTGGGCTCATTTTTCACACCTACACTCCAACAGGTCACATGTGCGTCTCATTCAAAACTACTAATTTTTTGGACACTTTCCTTAAAATAAATTCTTACACGCTTTCCCCCAGAAGGCAAAAAGAATTACGTTTTTGCTTGGAGGAATTTTCTTCCTGCTTCCTTTTCCCAAAGAAGTCTCCTCTTCCTTCTTTATCACATATCATCCAACTCCCTTGCAGTTTTGACATATTTATTTGTACTGGGGCGGGGGGGGGAGTAAAAAGACATGTTGGGATGGGCCTGGTGACTCAGAGGAAATACTAGACTACTACCATATGGTGGAACCAGATCGGATCAGAAGCATTTTCAGCACTTAGCGAGTAAGAAATCATGATTATCAATAAGAGCAAGTCACCAAATTTTGAGCTATCGATAGAAGGTTCCAGAATAATTTCTGACCTGAAGACCATTACTGCAATGAACAGAGTAGGAATAGTGGGTGGAAAGTCTGGAATATTAAAATCAGGAGGAATAAACTCCTGGGTATTTGTGAATAAAGGCTCATGACATCAGAATCTCAGTACTTCTCAGTGACAAGGAAGAAAATACGTTTTTAAAAATTTTATCAGACATCAAATGAGTACAAGGAATATGCTTTCTTCCTTCCCCTTCTTCTATCTCCCCCTATTCGTGCTTGTCCTTATCCCTTCCATCAGTGTGTTCTCAACACACTTCCATCTCTCTATCTCTGCTCTTAAAAATGTTCAGTCTCGGAGCAACCCACCCATGTGGTTTTCAAGAATCAAGAGTCATCTGTCAGCTTTTTCCTTCACAATGCTTCCCTCATCTACAGTGGCTCACCTGCTGCAGCCTTCCCTTTCAGGCAATGGTGTTTCTCTGCCAAATTTGGCAGATCAAGTGACAGCATAGGAATCAAGTATGAGCATAAGACATGCAGGCATAGAAGCCAGCACTGTAGGTGCTGAGCACCCACACCACTGAGCAAGTTCCTCCATTGTGTGCAGGCAGGGATCACATGTACTATGCTTGGCACCCTCAACCATTAGGGCAGTAGTGTACCAGGCCTTAAAGTGCACTGTAGTTGGTCTCAATTCTCCTCCTTACCTGCTGCAGGTATACTGGGGATCTTTACAGGGAAGGCCATTTTCTAAGAAATTATCCTGGATTCTGGGCCAAACTTTGATGTGACATTCTTGGTAAATGGCAATATCTTTGGGGCAGAAACCTATTATATTAAAATGTTCTATTACATATTGTGTTGACATAGTAAGTAGTATGCTATGCCATATTTTGTACTGTTATTTGAATATTTTTACTGTTATAAGGAGAAATTAGACCTTACCTTCTAATTTGCTTTCCTTTAGTCCCTCTGGACCGGCCCACCTGCTGGAAGGCGTGTACAACCCATCAGTCCAACCCTGGGCCGGTCCGGAGGGACGCTAAGGAATTGTCTATTGCTTATGTTTGATTTATTCTTACTGTACACCGCCTTGAGTGAATTCTTTCAAAATGGCGGTAAACACATCAAGTAAATAAATAAATAAATAAATAAAATATATCCCGAATGCAGAGAACAGCATTCATTACTCCACAGGACACTTACCAGAGGGAGAGCCATATGAAAATGATTGCTTACTTCATGAAGTCCAACAATGAACTAGAGATGGCAAGTATGGAAATTAAATATTTTAAACTCACAAGGTTTTGGAGGCAAAAAACATGAGGCAACCACCACAGATAGGAATGCACACAACAGAAGTGGACTCCACTCCAGCTTACACACCTACAAGCTTTGTTGCTGAAGGTTACACTGATAACCAATTAAATGCAGTGATCAGGAGCAGCCAGAGCACATTACATCTAAAAGACCAATGCTAAATTCCTGGAGTTGCCTCTTATTTCTCAGGCAGCATGCTAAGAATAGGTACAACACAGGGCGTTTTCCAATCTGAGATGCTGCTGAACAGAAATACCAGTCAATTAGCCAATGCATATAGTTTCAGGATGGTTAAGAGGAGAGAGAAGCCAATCTATAGTAAATGCCAACATACAGAAGAGTAGGATGCACTAGGGGCATAGCTATGTGGGGCCACGGGGGCCTGGACCCCTGTAGATTTGCCCCTGGACCCCCCTGCCGATGACCCTCTCGACCCCCCCTCCCACCGCCAACCCGCTGTCGCCTACTTTTGCTGGCGGGGGACCCCAACCCCCGCCAGCCGAGGTCCTCTTCTTCCCAATTGGGAAGAAGAGGACCTCGGCTGGCGGGGGTTGGGGTCCCCCGCCAGCAAAAGTAGGCGACAGCGGGATGGCGGCAGGAGGAGGGGGGGTCGAGAGGGTAATCGGCAGGGGGGGTGTCAAAGTTGTTGGTGGTGGCGGGGGGGGGGGATTAGGCAATGGCAGGGGGGGTCAGCGGTGCCGGGGGGGGGGGTAAAATGTGCCCCCTCACTCGGGCTCTGGACCCCCCTCCTGACAAAGTCTGGCTACGCCCCTGGCCGATGCACAAAACCACATCAAAGCATCAGAAGAACAACGATGAGGGCTAGTACCTAGTACCATTATGCAATTGATGATGGTCTGAAATGATATATCAATGCAAGCTTACCACTTGACACAAATTACATATAGGACTAAATTCTATAAATGGTGCCTAAAAAATAATCAATGCTGGAAAAAAATAGAACTAAGAGCTATTCTATAAACGGCGTTTAAAGTTAGGCGCCATTTATAGAATAGCGCTTAGCGCCGGAAACTGCAACTACATTTAGATGCAACGATTTACACTAATGAAACCTTGGTGTAAATCCTTGCATCTAAACTAGGCACGGCTCCCCCTTTATAACATACCAAAGTGCATAAATTAAAGGAATGTATAAATTTATGCACATACATTTCAATTAAATCAAATTAGCACCAACAATTGCCTGTTAAAATCTCAATTATCGGTGCCCATTGGCTCGTTATTCAATTAAAATCAGGCGTGCGCACAAGTTTTAGCAACTTTAAAAGAATTTGGGAAAGTGCTGCATCTGTAACAAGGAAATACCAGGCCGACGAGAAAAAAACGGTCAATAGTGCCTTAATTTTGGCTTCAGCATCATGACAGCCATAGGAGTCAACTTCTCAAAGCAATGGAGGGTGCCAAATGCAACACAAATCACCCTTCCCTGGACATAGTAAACAAGTTTGCTCAATACTGGGGTTGCTCAAGCATCTACTGCTGCTGCAGAATCAAGAACCTATAGCATCAAACATTAGTGGGGAGTAAGAGAGCCGAGGGCCACTCAAAGAATAAAATGAGAACAGCAGGTTAACAAGAAGTAGGAAGCCTAAAACATTCACTGAAACTGGTGGGAGGTATCATGGCTGCCCACTTTTCTTTAAATACTTGACATTCTTTCTGTTTTGAGGAGTGGCCTAGTGATTAGAGAGCAGAGAACAGGGAAGCTGGGGCTCAAATCCTGCTTCACCCACTGATGTTTCTTGTGACCTTGGCCAAATCACTTATCCTCCAACACCCCCCCCCAGGTAACAACGGGGAAGGCGCTTGCCAACTCTACCTCACAGTACAACACCCTGAGCACAGAAAGGCAAGTATCAATCTAAAACCCAAATTTAAACATATGCATTGTACATCTCATTAGTGCAAAGTAAGAATTATCAGTCACCTTCATCATTTATATGCATTTGGTAAAGAAACAATGTTACACTGAACAGGATCTTGTAAATAAGCAACAATACCCATATTTCATCAAAATAAGAAACATTTAAAATCCTTAACACAGCACCGGAGAAAAACTATATGAGCCAGGCACCTTTCACTACAATGGGTTTTTTTTTTCTTTTTTAATTGGGATTTATTAACCACCTTTATGAAGAGATTCACCCAAGGCGGTGTACAGCAGGTACAGTTTAACATAAAACTTACAATTTTGCTCACAGCATAACAATAGTAAAATTATCTACAGATACCCATATATTCCTATGGGTAACTCTAGCGTTGGCACACTAAAAACGCTAGTGCACCTATAGCGAGGCTTAGTAAACAGTGACCCAAGTATAAACATAAATACAACTAACAAGGTAAAATTGAACCCTAATAACTACCATGAACCAGGATCAAAAATATATACATTTAACAGCAGAAATGTCCAAAGCATATGTGTGTGCGCATGGGTGCACTGAAGAAGATATGGTAGGCTGGATATGTTTAATTCTTTTCAGCCACAATTTGGAGGTATTTTTCCAAGACACGCTGATCCTGGTTATACCCCTCTGCTTGCACTGGCCTGTGGCTCCGGTTTCCCTTCTAAAAGCAAAAGCAGAACTGCAAGTGCACGTGTGCAAAAGGTAAAAATCAATCTGAACTGGAACCAGCTGGAAACCTTCAGCCCACAGATTTACTGCCAGGGATCACAATAAAAGTTACCCAGTTCCAGGAGAGACATTTTAGACCAGTCCCGGATCTCTGCCAACCTGATCTTTGTGCATTATGGCAGCTGCAGCACTGATTTCAATGGGTAGAATCAGGGACTACAAATACCACACTGCTTTGGGATGTCAGTTTAAAACCAGGGCTGGCCAAAAAGTCCTCCTCCTCCTCCTCAAACTGGAGAACTTGGCAGCTCTGAAAAACACTCATCACATACTGGGTGCAGCACAGTGTTGGGAGGCATTCGCTGTACACCCAGAGGTACATGTGCCAAAAGGAGGTGGCGCCTGCCGCCACATGAGCTTGCTAGTTAATTAGCATGAGTCCACATTACACCAGCGTATCCGTCATCTCATGCCACCGGCAACTTGCATAATCTGTTTCAGCAAAGCAGCAGGCCAAGCAAGTCAGAATCAAACCAAGGAGGAGGAAGAAATCAGGAAGAACATGAAAGTTATTCTTTTCTTTTTTCCTCCCAATAGTATCTACACCCATTCGTTTCTGAACTTCTCTGTTGTTAAACATGTGAAAAGTACAATCAAGCAGTACAGAAAAAATTTTACTGTTCTTACTGTACCCCCTACTGACCACTGGAAAATCCCAACCAAAGGCAAGCGAATAGCCCCTCTCCCTCTTCTCCTCCCAGGGCCCGCACAACCATTAGCCAAAACTAGGCAGTTGCCTGGGGTGCAGCTTCTTAGGGGTAGCAAGAAGCTGCTGCAATCAGAGCAAAACAGTAGCAGCCATCACTGCACACTTCTTCTACCTGCGGGGGGGGGGGGGGGGGTTAATATTCCATTTACCTGGAATATTTCAAAACTCCCTCCAATTTATATTTAATGTTTAAAATCATGATGTCAATTCTGCGTTTTTACTGGATTGTTGTGATCATTGAGTTTAATTAGCAAAATCTTATGGGGGAGAGAGGTAGACTATGGGCCAGAATGTTGAGGGGTGGTTACGTGGTATAAAGCTTAAGTTTGCCTAGCCCCCCCCCCCCCCCTTCAAAAAATGAATCATTTTTAAACTTGTTTTTAAGTTCTCTATATAATAATTAGGTTGATGAACCAGCATAAACAGAACAGATTTCAAGTGAATCAAAACAATAAACACACAAACGCAAAACCATTCCCAGCACCTTGTTTCAGAATATTTTCTCTTTGCAGGATCACTTCAAGAGCCCAGGTTACTGTCTTTCTTCCTTGCAAATGAACGGGACTTCTAAATCATCAGACCTTTCACATCCCACACAGAATTTGCTGGAATGAGTGTGTGAAAGGAGAAAGAAAGCACCGTTGTGCTCTGCCTACTTTCTCCAATGCCACCACAGTTTGCTGTTAAGCCCCAGTAATGACAAACAATATTTCATTTGCCCAGAAAAGCGAGACATACAAACTCGATACTTTTTTTGCATTAGCCTCTTCTGAATGATTAGCTTTGCTCTCTGAAGATCCTTAGACTTTAAAGGTTTAATAAATATTGCTGGCTGAGCTTGCAACATTCACGTTTCTCCTCTAGCTTGCAAAGAAAAAAATATTTGTAAATGATTCTTCGGTATGAGAAAGTAAAAGCTCAGCTTAGCATGATGTACTGACAGCACTGACCTCTCGGATTCATCAGGCATGTTCCCGGTTCCCATGGCTTGTGCAGCGGAAGCTGATCTGTAGACACTGGGAAGAGATGCAGCGGCTGCTGTCCCTCCCTCCATGTTGCACAGTCACTGCAAGAGCAGCTTGCTAGAAAGGTAGGGGGGGTGAGAAAGTGTGTGTGTGTCAGGGGTGAGGGGTGGGGGGGGGGGGTGAGCAAGAGAACGTGCAGCAGCAGGGAAAGAGAGAGAGAGACTGAGCAGCACGCCAGGAGAAGAGAAAGGGAGAGTGGGAGGAAGCAAAAGGAAGCGTGGGTGAGAATAAGTGAGAGCGAGATGCTGACAGAGAAAGGAAGAAGGAGAAAGCAGGACAGAAAAACGAGGAAGAAGGCAAAAAGAATGAAAACAGGCACAGCCTAAAAGAGCTAGGAACCAGCAGCAGGAGACAGACAGGTGATCTGAGGTAGAAATCTCCTTCTCTCTTTTACACAATGGAGGGCGGAGGGGGGGGGTAATTTTATATCAGGACACCTATGTGAGAAGTCCAGGAAGGCAACCATAGGCACCAATGCGCCTTTGTAAAATAGACACCCAGAAGCAGCCACAAGAGTGTACAAATTCAAATGCACAAATGTAGACCTGCTTTGGCATATTTTTACAAATATGTGCATACATTGCAACTCTGCTTCTACACTGCCCAAACTATGCCCAGTGGCGTACCAAGGGGGGGGGGTGCGGTCCGCCCTGGGTGCACACCGCTGGGGGGGGGTGCCGCTCGCCTGTCCGCTACGTTCGTTCTGTGCTCCCTCTGCCCCAGAACAGGTTACTTCCTGTTCCGGGGCAGAGGGAGCATGGAAACGAACGAAGCGGACAGGCGCGCGGCACCCCCCTCCCCCCCCCCCAGCGGCATGCACCCGGGTGGGGTCCTTTCGCCGGGGGGGGGGGGCGCATCGGCAATCCGCCCTGGGTGTCAGCCCCCCTAGGAACGCCACTGACTATGCCCCACGGAACACCTACGCACAGATCCAATAAAAATACATGAACTCTTTCCACGTCTACTTTCTTTCATATGTCTGCGGTTGCACTATATTCTGGAAGCTCTTTGAAATGTGGAAAACGCTTTAGAAAGTTATCCTCAGTACATAATGAGCTGTATTCAGTAAGTGGCCCTTAAAATTCAGCGCCAAGTGCTTTTTCTATAAAGGGCACTCGTATTTTATAATCAGTGCCTAGATTTAGGGCCTACTCTTAGTTGATATTTCAGCACCTAACTCTACATGCATTCATTTACACCAACGAAAATGTGGTGTAAATCCCAGTGCGTAGATTTAGGCGTACTGAGCCATATTCTATAACTAGGTGCGTAAATTTCAGAACGCCCACGAAACACCAATTTCCCCACCCATAACCATGCCCTTGTTTGCCTGCTCGCATTAGAAATTTGGCGCACTTCGTTACAGAATACGCTTAGCGAGTTGTGCGCCTAAATTCTAATCAGTGCCAATTAGTACTCATTATTGCTTGTTAAGTGCGGTTATCAGCGCTCATTAGCTTATTAAGCTTGTTAACTTATGCACATTGTTAAAGAATTTGTGCCAATGGGCACAATGTATAGAATCCGGGTGTAAGCGCTGACCGGAAACATTCAGCGGGAAATAAATGGCTATCTCCTGCTGAATATTCGTGGCTAGCCAGTTAAGTATCATTTAACCGGCCAAGAGTCATTCCTGGCTGGTTCAATTGCACTGAATATTTGGAGGGTTAAGTTTAAGGTGGTGGTAAGACAACCAGGCAACTATGTCAGATGTACAGGCTGAGATTTGGCACTGGATGTTTGGTGAAATTTCTAATGTAAAAAGGTATACTGGGGTGTCACTAGTCTAAAAATTGTACTGAATACCTTAGGAGGCGATCAGAGTGTCAAGATAACACATGGAGACATAAAGGGCCAGATTCTTTATATGGCGCCTAGATTTGCATGCCGAAATCCAGGAGCATTCTAAAACTACACACGTAACAATTGGCTCAACAAGCCAAACACAGTAACACAGTAGGTGACGGCAGAAAAAGACCTGTACAGTCCATCCAGTCTGCCCAACAAAAACTACTACTTTGTATGTATACCTGACCTTGATTTGTATCTACCATTTTCAGGGCACAGACCGTAGAAGTCTGCCCAGTACTAGCCACGCCTCCCAACCACTAGCGTTGCCACTCAATCTCCGCTAGGCTTCTGAGGATCCATTCCTTCTGAACAGGATTCCTTTATGTTTATCCCACGCATTTTTGAATTCCGTTACCGTTTTCATCTCCACCACCTCCCGCGGGAGAGGCATTCCAAGTATCCTCCACTCTCTCCGTGAAAAAATACTTCCTGACATTTTTCTTGAATCTGCCCCCCTTCAACCTCATTTCATGTCCTCTAGTTCTACCGCCTTCCCGTTTCCGGGTTAATACCTTTCAAATATTTGAACATCTGTATCATATCACCCCTGTTTCTCCTGTCCTCCAGGGTATACATGTTCAGGTCAGCAAGTCTCTCCTCATATGTTTTGTAATGCAAATCCCATACCATTTTTGTAGCTTTTCTTTGCACTGCTTCAATTTTTTTTACATCCTTAACAAGATACGGCCTCCAAAACTGAAGTATTCTGTAAAGTGCGCTCTGTGTGGAATGGTCTCTATAGAGTACTAGCTTAGTGCGTAGTTCACGCCTAACTTTGGTCGCGATCATTTACACCTGCTAAAGGCTGGTGTAAATGCTGATGCCCAACTAATTGCAGTTAGGCATGGAAATGTAAGTTTTCTGTAACACTGTGCCTAAATTCTGGGAACGCCCCTGCCATGCCCCCTTTGTAGTTGTGTGCTATCAAATTTAAATCCGCATGCTATAAAATAAGGTGTAAGGCAGATCTATGCATAGCTCTTAATTACTGCCAACTAAGTGCTTGTTACTGCCAGTTATTGATTGTTAATGCCTATTTAGCCGATTACTTTGTGGGTAGGTCTGCGATATGCACCCAAAATCGAACACCTAATTTTCGGCAACCTATATAGAATCTGAGGGATACCAACTAGAAGCAATCCCATTCACAGCTGTCATCAGTTCCATATCAGGTCTGCATGTCCAATGCAACCCTGCGAGTGATGGCAAACCCTTCGAAGTTCACTCCAGTACAGGGGGTGCAGACCATCTGTCTAACCTTTAAGTATTTCTTTGATGATTTATTACTGAAGCACAAGCTCTTGCAGTTGCTGACTTTCACCTACTCAGTTCCAAACCTAAGAAACAGAGTTTTTAACTGCACTTAGCAAGCAATAATGAGCACTAATTAATAATAATTGCAAGTTACGTGCACAACTCGGTAAGCGCATTCTATAATGAACTGCGCCTACATGGTGAAGAGCGCAATTCAAAATAAATGAGCAGTTCAAAAGGGACGTGTTTATGGGCGTTTTGTGGGTGTTCCAAAATTTACACATATAGTTACAGAAATATGGCGCAATCTGCCTAAATCTATGCGCCACGATTTACACCAGGTTTTCATTGGTGCAAATGGGTGTGCGCAGATTTAGGCGCGATGATATCGACTAAGCATATTCTATATACTGCATGTACATACATACATAGTAACATAGTAGAATACACTTAGGCAAAACTGAATTCCGTGTGGATTTTTTAGGCACTGTATATAGAATCTGGCCCAAAGGGGGGGAATTTAGTTAAGGTTGCTCAAACTTAGACACCAGGATCACGCACGCTAAGCACAAATTCTCTAAAGAAAGCTCTGTGTGACACGGTCTATACAGAATACTGCTTAGTGCAATTTTGCGCCTAATTTTGGGTACAGCACTTACGTTAGCCAAAGGCTTGTGTAAAAGCTCACGCCCAAATACCATCAGTTAAGTTCATGAATGAAGGTATTCTAGAACCGTAAGCCTAAACCCTGGGAGTACCCCTGACCCCTCCCATGCACCTCCCCTGTCCACAACATCTTTGGAGTTGTGCATGAGATAAGTTAGGTGCACAATTTATAGAATAAAGGCATAGACCAGATCCGCACGTGACTACGACTGACTGCCAATTAGCACTTAACACCAATAATTGTCGCCTATTTTGCCAATTACTTTACGCATGGATCTGTGATATACGCCCAAAACTGCATGCCCAACTTTGGACAACCTACACAGGATCTGTGGGGAAAATGGCAATTCTATAAACCAGGCAATAACATAAAACCCGTTGCACATGGAAATGTTTAGAATACTAGCAATATACGCACATAGGTGCAACTCTTACACTTGTACATGAAACCTAAGCACTAGACTGCAAATACTTGCTTAATGTACACAGCACAGGCCTAATACTCGACCGGAAGTGATCAGCATTTTACTTGACCACTGCCTGTGTTAAGCCCGGAAATTCAATGCTGGGCCATGTCCAGGCACCAGCACTGAAATTCCATATTCGGGAAGCCAGCTAATGCATAGCTGGTTAAGTCGATATTCAACATTTAACCAGCTATGGGTTACTGCATAAAGACAAGACTGACTTTTATGTGATCCTGTTTATGTGGTTAACCTGGCTGGTTAAGTTCTGAATATCAGCAGTTAAGCAGCCAAGTGATGACTCTGCCCCTGCAACGCCCCCATAATAGCCAGATTTCAGTTCAGTGCTAACCAGTTATTTTCAGTACCACTATCTGGTTAAGTGCCGCTGAATATGACCAGTTAGCCCATTTCAAACCATTCAACAAGTAGACCTATCATACAGATACCCCAAGTCAAGCCCCCCCCCCCCCCCCCACCTAGGGTACTGGCCACCCCAGAACATATGCACTAATTAGTAGGCCCAAATAGGAAGGTGTGTTTTCATAAAGTACCTTATGGACTACAACAGTGTTTTTCAACCAGTGTGCCATGGTTACTCTCTAAGTGTGCTGTGACAGAGAGGATCCTGTGGGAATCTCCTCTTGCCTGCCCTCTCCCGGCTCTGCAGCTATGTGCACGGCGCTGTGGCACTCCCTGCTTTCTTCCTCCTTCCAGCTTCTTCACGCCTCTTGGTGTGCAGCAGGGGTTGGGGGCACCACTGTTCGACAGACGCCAAGGCTGGGGTGCGGCCCCGAGGCAGGGAAGAAGCTGCGATCAGCTCTCAGCAACAAGTACCGCCTCTTCCTCCACCCTTCAATAATTCAGTGCAACCATACTTGCTCTCTATTAGGCCTGATGCAGTAAGGCTCAAACTGACATGTGCACAGGCCAATAGCGTCAGAGGTCACCTGATCTACTGGTGCATGCATGTGTCAATTTCCACATGCAGCTGACCCGTGTATGTGTCAATGTGAGCTTTGCTGCATGAGCCCGGAGGGAGAGCAAGTGTGGCGCTGAACTATTAAGGGAGTTCTCAAAGGACTTGCACAGTGCCAGTTAACCATGGCTTGCCACTAAAGCAGTAGGACGGTGATTGTTTAATGTTCTGAATCTGAGATGAGGACTGATAGGATTGTGCCTCCCCTTCCTCCACTTCTGATTTATACATATGTGGATGGAGTGTGGATACAAGGAGGGGGGCTGGAAATAAAGGTGGATGGAGTGTGGGTGAACGGAGGGCGCAGGAAAAATATGGATGGTATGTGTGTGCAGGGGGGGCTGGTATAAAGATGGATTGTTTGTATTGTAAAGGGGTCCGCTTCCTCCACTCTGGGTTGGGGCCGGCAGCCCGGTTAGGCTCACAGGTTTCCATCAAAGAACCAGACTGCCATACGGACTTAGGACTAAAGTGCTTTATTCTCAATTCAGTTCCACTCTCAAAATTGAAATGCAGTTCAGAAACAGGGTTCAGGCCGGGTTCACAATTCCAGCCAACATTCAGTTCCTTAACAGTTCAGGCCCACTTCCTTTGCACTACCTCCCCTCTCCCTCAGAAGGGCTCAGTCAAAGTTCAGCCTGCTGTTCTATGCATCCCAATAATTCAAGCCTTTCACAAAGTCTCTTCAAAGGAAACCACTACTTAAAGCCCCTGTCCTCTTCACAGCACCCAGGACGACCCTGTACCAAACAGGGCTGGCAGCTTTCCTCCTACCTCACAGCACCACACCCCTGTGGCCTCTCACACTGCCTTCATGTGCTGGACAGGGAAACATTTACATTCTCACACTCCATGGCAGCTTACTCTCCCCCCCCCCCCCCCCCCCCCCACCAGGGAAGCTCCAGTGGCAGGCCCTTTCCATCCTCCACCTACTCCATGGCAGCTTCTCTCTCAATCAGTTTCCTCTCCCTCCTGGTGGCTAGGAGGCACCCAGAAATCTCTCCCCCCCCCTCACAGCTGGAGGGAATTATATACCTCTAGTGGGGAAGGGAGTAACTGGCTCCCCTAGCACTGAGCCACTGCTCCCCCTGCTGGGGTTGGAAATCCATTCCACCCTTTTGGGGCTACCCTCCTCTCTCCTGCTTGCAAGGGCTTCTGGGAACCGTAGTTCAGGGATTAGCTGCTTCTCTGTGGGGCCCCAAGTGCTAGCTTTGTCACAGTGTGTGCAGGGGGGGCCTGGAAAAAAAGGTGCATGGAGTGTGCGTACAGAGGGGAGAGGGACTGGAAAAAACATGGATGTAATGTAGAGGACTGGAAAAGGTGTATGGAGGGTGGTGCAGGGAGGGGGCTGAAAACAATGGTGGATGGAGTGTGAGGGATGGAAAAAGGTGGATGAGGTGGGTGTGTTTGCACGCGCACCATGGGAATGGGGTAAAGTTCTGCATGAAAGTGTATGGGGAAACTAAGGGGAGGGGAGATGGGGGAGATTTCATGCCTGGAGGAGATGCCAGCCCTTATGGTAGGGAAATTCTACACAAAAAATTTTTAAATATAGTATGCAGAATTTTGCAAAATTTTCATTTTTTTGTGTGTGCAGAATTCCCCCTGGAGTATCGGACAAGATCCCCAGAACCCTACTGTTGGTTTTGTAGTGCTCCTTGGGCTGCTCCCCTACCTCCTGCTGCTTTACTTTTCTTTGTTGTGCGTAAGATTTTTGCAAATAGACTTTTTCATGTATGCAGTCATACTTGTGTATATACTTGATACTAAACTCAGAGGTGGTGTGTATGTGTCTGCGGAGAAAGGGATTGGAGAGGGTAAAGAGGGTGATCCTGCCTTCTGGCAAATGCCAAAGCTGCATTTCTCTTCCTCATTATTGGGAACATTGTAGTTTATATTGTGTATCTGTGTTTTGTTAGTACAAAACTAAAAGTGAATTAATATACTGAAAGTTAGCCTGTTGTTGAGACTGGCTATTTTTTTTAACATTACATAAGCAAGATCTTCCTGCAAATTAATAATGTATTTCTGGCTTGTGCTTAGGCTCTTCTAATGACACACCCATAGGCGCCCCGTATAAGAGGCTTGGGGAGGCTAAGCCTCCCCAGCCCAATCGTCGACTTCCGCTTGTGGTGCAGCCCACCCTCCCGCCCCGCGCATTTTCATCTTTTATTTCCGTGGCAGCGACGTCAATGAAGAAAAAGACTACAGGCTCGCCGCCAGCTTCTCCCTTCTCTCTGCACACAGTGTCCCGCTCTCGCGGAAACAGGAAATGCATCACCGCAGAAGGCGGGACACTGTGTGCAGAGAGAAGGGAGAAGCTGGCGGCGAGCCTGTAGTCTTTTTCTTCATTGACGTCGCTGCCACGGAGCGTATGGAGGTAAGCTCCGCCCCCTTTAGCCTCCCCAAACAGTTGGGCTACCGACCGTCTATGGACACACCTTAAACCACTGCAGTGTATGTACCTATTTTTTTAATTAGAAAAAAATATGCATTGTTTGCTCTACCTTGGTTTGAAAACTCTGGGGGAGGGGTAAGATTTTAAGATGTGATGGCCTTTGGCAGACAGGTACGCAGTACATTGCTGCTGAGTGTATTAAGCCAAGAGGTCTGAAGTGTTTGTAATATTAGTTTACCATGCTGAACCATTATTTATTTATTGGGATTTATTAACTGCCTTTATGAAGCAATTCACCCAAGGTGGTGTACAGAAGGCACAGTTTAACTCAAACTTACAATTTTGTTACCAGCATAACAACAGTAAAATGAACAAGTACATAAGTACATAAGTATTGCCATAATGGGAAAGACCAAAGGTCCATCGAACATCCTGTTTCCAACAGTGGCCAATCCAGGTCACAAATACCCGGCAAGAAGCCCAAAAATGTACAAAACATTTTATACTGCTTATCTCAGAAATTGTGGATTTTCCCCAAGTCTATTTAATAACGGTCTATGGACTTTTCCTTTAGGAAGCCGTCCAAACCTTTTTTAAACTCCGCTAAGCTAACCGCCTTTACCACATTCTCTGGCAACGAATTCCAGAGTTTTATTACATGTTGAGTGAAGAAAACTTTTCTCCGATTCATTTTAAATTTACTACATTGTAGCTTCATCGCATGGCCCCTAGTCCTAGTATTTTTGGAAAGCGTGAACAGACGCTTCACATCTACCCTTTCAACTCCACTCATTATGTTATAGACCTCTATCATATCTCCCCTCAGCCGCCTTTTCTCCAAGCTGAACAGCCCTAGCCGCTTTAGCCTTTCCTCATAGGGAAGTCGTCCCATCCCCTTTATCATTTTCGTTGCCCTTCTCTGCACCTTTTCTAATTCCACTATATCTTTTTTAAGATGCGGCAACCAGAATTGAACACAATATTCGAGGTGCAGTCGCACCATGGAGCGATACAAAGGCATTATAACATCTTCATTTTTGTTTTCCATTCCTTTCCTAATAATACTTAACATTCTATTTGCTTTCTTAGCCGCAGCAGCACACTGAGCAGAAGGTTTCAACGTATCATCAACGATGACACCTAGATCCCTTTCTTGGTCCGGGACTCCTAACGTGGAACCTTGCATGACATAGCTATAATTTGGGTTCCTCTTTCCCACATGCATCACTTTGCACTTGCTCACATTAAACGTCATCTGCCATTTAGACGCCCAGTCCCCCAGTCTCGTAAGGTCCGCTTGTAATTTTTCACAATCATCCCGCGATTTAACGACTTTGAAAACTTTGTGTCATCAGCAAATTTAATTACCTCACTAGTTACTCCCATCTCTAGGTCATTTATAAAGTATAAGTATAAACATAAACACAATGAAAGAGGAAAACTTGAAAACAGCAAACTGAAACCTAATAATAGGACTATCATGAAAAAGGATCAAAAATATACACATTTAACAGCACTGAAATTCAAATATATTAAGCTTGGCTGAAACAATCTTTGATCTTGCTCCTAATTCCTCTTAGAAAGTAGAGGCATTCCTAAGTATTTTGGGCAAAGATCATACCATCTGTGTCCACCCATGCAGATGCTCTTTTTTGGCAGTGATGTTGACCATTTTGACTTGTGACTTCTTGGGGTTACCAGATCTATTTTTGCTTTCATATTTCGGGAGGGTCTAAATTTAGTTCCTATTTATGGGGGGGGGAGGGGTTAGGACTTCTTATTCATTGATAGATTTTTAATTAAAAAATGTAAGTTAGATGATGACAATGAATAAGGTGTGACTGGAACTCATTCAGATTTATGAATGCATGTTATTTGTGGCTATAAAGATAACACAATGTTTAAAATTTTAATTATTGAACTTTAAACACAATCTTAATACTTGTTTGTTAAATTATAAAATATATATATCCTTTAAAAACTGATGGTGTGCCTTGACAATTTTTGTGCCTTTTAAGTGTGCACGAGATGAAAAAGGTTGAAAATCACTGGACTAGAACCATGT
The DNA here is from genome assembly GCF_901765095.1 of Microcaecilia unicolor. Lineage (NCBI taxonomy): Eukaryota > Metazoa > Chordata > Amphibia > Gymnophiona > Siphonopidae > Microcaecilia > Microcaecilia unicolor. Next base: position 57,916,568 of record NC_044042.1, on the reverse strand, counting down.
GAACCTGACCCGAAAATAAACAGACAACCAATGGAAATGCACAAAACGTGGTATGACGTGACCCTCAAAAGACAGATAACAAGTACAAAACCTAAGTATCGAAACTCATCCACAACAGTGACTAATTTACTTGATATCATTGGGGACAGCGCAGGGAATTCCAATTGTCTACTCAGCCAACAAGCAATTGACTTATCACTATTCAAGATCAACCAAACAGAAACATCATCCAGACAGTCCGAGGAGATACTTTCACCAATAAAAAGATGTCATCAGCGTAGCAACAAACACCAATGCCATGAGCTTGCATAAGGGAAAGCAGTGGTCTCAAGAAGATAATAAATATGACCAGAGTCAGGGCAGAGCCCTGGGATACACAAGTTAATCAATATTGGGAAGAAAATTCAGGGCCCCTTTTACAAAGAGGCGGTAAGCCAAATGTGGGCTTAACGCTCGCTAAAAAGGAAGTAACACCGGGCTACCGCAGCAGCTTGGCGGTACTTCCACCCCCAGTATGCCGTCATATCCGGCAGTACAAAAATATATTCATTTTTGTAGCACCGGTGTGTAACCGGCAGTAATCGGGCAGAGCCGCATGCTGCCCAGTTACCCTCCAGGTTAGCGCGGGAGCCCTTACTGCCATCTCAATTTAACAGCACTGAAATTCAATGCCCCCCCCCCCCCCCCCCGAAATGGCCACGCAGCAAGTGCTTTACTTGCCGCACGGCCATTTCCTGCAGAAAAGCAAGACCTACCTTTTACCCACTGCGGTAAAAGGGGGCCTCGGTGCGCATCAAAAACACGCACCAATGCCAATGCAGGCCCCCTTTTGATGCAGCTTGGTAAAAGGGGGCCCTCAGTGTTTTAGATTACTGAAGTAGGAAGATGGGCAATTTGTTATTCCTAACACCAAGATCCAGCAATGAGTATTTCAGGGATAATCCCTGTCACAACTTTTGTTCTCTGTGGCACTTAATCTACCGAGTACTCTTATTAACTCCTGAAGATGGTAATAAACACTGTCCGTAGATGACATGAAGCACCACCGTTCCAGTGATCAACAATTAGCACAACTCTATCTAGTAAAAATCTTCTCAGATGACATCAAGATGACTTCTGCGTGGACAAATGTGCTAAGGCAAACTTCCCTGGAGGAAACTTAAGCAGATGTCTTGCTCCGCCAAAGGTTGAGCAGATTACGGGTGTGAGCTCTTGGATCCAGCCGGAGACGGCAGAGTAAACCCCTCCTTCTCCAGAGGACAGCCGACCCACCCCCACTCTTCACCTGGGAAGGCCGCCGTTCCCTGGAAGTTGAGCCTCCAGGTGCGGGCAGCCTACAGGGCTTCGGGAACAGGGGGCGGACAGGGCTTCTGGAAGAAGCAGACAGTGAACAGGGAGAGTCAGTAGCAGGCAGTGGTCAAGACAGGCAGCGGTCCAGGAGAGTCCGTAGCAGGCAGTGGTCGAGACAGGCAGCGGTCCAGGAGAGTCAGTAGCAGGCAGTGGTCGAGACAGGCAGCGGGTCCAGGAGAGTCAGTAGCAGGCAGTGGTCGAGACAGGTAGCGGTCCAGGAGAGTCAGTAGCAGGCAGTGGTCGAGACAGGCAGCGGTCCAGGAGAGTCAGTAGCAGGCAGTGGTCGAGACAGGCAGCGGTCCAGGAGAGTCAGTAGCAGGCAGTGGTCGGGACAGGCAGCGGTCCAGGAGAGTCAGTAGCAGGCAGTGGTCGAGACAGGTAGAGTCTGATAACAAGGTACAGAGTTCCATCCAACGATGCGGAGCTCTCAGGAACGAGAAGCCGAAGCACTGGCTAAGAGGAGTGGTGCTCCTTAAGTAGGCCTTCCCATGAGCGTGGGGCCCCAGCTGGTGCTTCCTGCGGATGAGCCTTTCCGTATCCAATCCAAGATGACGCCAGTCACTGCTTCCCCTGCTTGGCCCCGCAACCGGAAGAGACGCCAGCTATCCACCGCCGGCGCCATGTTGCAGGGGTTCCATAGCGGAACTGGAAAGCCGGCCACCGGCGGGAACAACCGGCGATCCTCTGCCGCCGGACTAAGGTAATGGCCGCCTTTACCTTCTGGCGGGCGATGGCCGGCCACCGGAGGGCCCGCGGCGAAGGCCGGCCATCCCTGGTGGCCCCGGGTCCCACGGTCCCCCCAGCGCCAGCGGCGAGCAGGCGCGCGTTGGTCCCGGCGGAAGACGGGACAGCAGAACTGAAAATAACTCTCTGACGATTGTGATGTAATAGAACTTGAATAGAAAGGCTTATATAAATATCTAGGAGCAGAGGAAGGCGTGACAATCAGACATACACTGATGAGAAAAAGATCAGTAAAGAATATTACAAGAGATTAAAATTGATATTGAAAAGTGTTTTAACATAGCAGCATAAGATTCAAGCCATTAATCAGCTTGCAATTCCATCGTTCTTATATAGCCTTGGAATCAGAGATTGGCCTCTTAAAGATCTTGACAAACTGGATATACAAACAAACTCCTCCATGCCCATGAGGTAATATATAAAAATCAGTGTATGCCAAGACTGTACATTCCCTGAGCTGAAGAAGAAAAGGACCTCTGGCGAAGGGCAGAATGTTTTCTGTTCGCCGGAGGCGTTAAACCTGGATATTCAATGCTGGACCATTTCCGTCAACCAGCATTGAATATTCGGGTTTATTTTGGCCGCTAAAAAGTTAACCAGCTATGTCGATATTCAGCGCTAACAGGCTAACTTTGTAGCAGACAAAGACAGGCCTGCTATTTAAGCAGCCTGTTTTGACCACTTAACATAGCCAGTTTAGAGCTGAATATCCACACCTAACCTGCTACGCCACACGATATATCCGCTAGCCACTAATTGGGATATCCAGCGGGAGATAACTGGTTATCACCCACTGAATATCCATGGTTAGGCGCTTAAGAGCTATTTAACCTGCCAGGAGCTGTTCCTGGTCAGTTAAATTGTTTTGAATATAAGGCCTCCAGGTCTACTTAACAGCATTATCAGATGCAAAATAACAAAGTGTTTAAATATGAAAGTAAATGTCCAGAATCCATCTCCATCATTAAGCTTAGAGAAGCATTCTGGTGAGCAGCAGAAAAGGGTAAGAATATCCATCACCACGAAACAGAAGACAAATGAAGAATGTCCCATCACCAGAAATTTATTCACCACAACATTGTGATAATTACCTTTATGATCTGTACTAACATTGTTTTATGTATTTATTAACAGTCGCTGTTTCCCCATGACACAGCCCATGGCCATGTCGGGCTTTTTACTGTTTTAATATTGTTGTGGTGACCACATTTCTGGTGACATTCTTCACTGGTCTGCTGATTCTTGGTGACATTCTTCACGGGCCTGCTGTTTGTTGTTGCCATTTTGGATCTTGCGGATCATTGCCTTGCTGCTTCTTGAGTTCTGTACTTGCTATGCAAAATTCTGCGCAGGCACCAGTATGCGCTGCACTCCTCAGTCTCTCTCCAGCTCCCCTGCACAGATTGCACAACAAGAGGAGAAAGTGACTGACTGTTCATGTAAAATGCAAGACTGTGCGGAGGCCCTCACGGTCCAAATGAACAGTCGGGCCTAGACTGGCAGCAGAGGAAGCGGCCCAATGTGCAGCCGTTCACTTTCTCCTCCTGTGCCGCGCAATCTCTGTAGAAGACGGCAAAAGCAATTGAAGAGAGCAGCTTTTGGCAATGGTTGAGTTTATGCAATTGGAATGAAAGGAGGGCAGAGCAAGGTGAGAGTGTGCCATGGGGATGGGGGGTAGATTAAGGTAAATGTGTCAAGGGGATTGGGAGAAGAGCAGAGCAAGCTGTGTCATGGGGATGGGGGCATAAATTCTATGCGTGTGTGTCATGGAGATGGGAGGGGACAGAGAAAGCTGAGATTGTGTCATGGGGATTGGGGCAAAAGAAGATGAATGTGTGCTACTGGTGAGTGAGTGCCATGTGGGAAGGTGTTTGGAGAGATACAATGATAGCTGAAGAGGAGAATAGAAAGAATGAACGGTGGGGGTATTACATGCAGAAGGCTTTGGGGTCATGTTGGGAGTTAGAGGGAGAGCAGACTGCAGTTAGAGTAAGAGAGGAAAATGAGGAAGCTGGAGCCAGAGGAGGGAAAAAGCAGGAGAGGATTTCAGGCTTTGTAATGGGGGAATTCTGTGCAAAAACACCACAGATAAACTACGCAGAATGTTAAAAGATTGTGTGCAGAATTGCCCCAGGAATAAAGGAGCAATGTTGAAGACAGCACAAACTAAAATGGCCTATTAGCAAAGATGGCAGAAGCCATATTGGGCATGCTTGGGACAGTAATGAAAGAAAAGTGGTGGGATGCCAGGAAAAACATATGGGTGAGAGGAAATGGGTGTTTAGTAGACACATACATAGATTACTATATGCAGTTGTAGTTTTTACCTGCCATTATATATCACGTTACTATTATGCAAGCTGGAAGGTCAGGCTGGAAACATAAGACAAACGTCATTAACTACTTAATTAGAAGAGACTAACTTTAAGAAATAGGTCCCACAAATTAAAAAAAAAAAAAAGAAAGACTACATTTCCATGATCAGGAGAGGAGTTATAAAGACCATACCAAGTGAAGGTCCTGCCCCTTCCCCCCCTTTTTTTATAAGCAGATTTGTTTTTCCATCATGTCTGAGAGAGGAACAGAGGGAATGGAGTTGAAAGAATGAATCAACTGAACGGGAAGTTAGAAAAGAAAAACGAATGACGAAAAGAGAAACAGCATCATTAACTGCTCACCAACAGAGCAACAGGAACAACAAAATGGAAAAACTTTGATGCTGAATATGATTCAAGTCAATTGTTTCCACAACAGGTTTTGATAAAAGGAAAAACAGCCCAGGAAGCTTCCAGCTGTCGTTTTACCACTAATGGATTCATAATTATGTATTTGCATTTCCGCCTTTCCTTGCTGCAGGTTTTTCATCCCTTGGTTTTCCTGGTTACAATCTAATTGGAAAAAACCCAAGTTAAAATCTTGCTTTATTTTACTTATTTATTGCAGCATTTATAGCCCACAATTTTCCCAAACGTATGGGTTCAATGTAGTTTACAAGGTTACATCCTGGAATAGTGTTACATAGTGGATTACATGATTACAATTATAATTCCTAATACATAGCTATTTACTTATGTCCAGGAACTTTGATACGTAGTAACTTATTTGATAACAACTGGGAGCTTGGATACAAAGAGGAGTATTTTCAAAGCACTTAGATTTACAAGGTATATAGTATCTTACTTGGTTACAATCGTGGTTTACATGATTACAATTAAAGACAATAGTATATAGTGACATACATGTTTTGCTACCAGGGGCATTGATAGATATGTGTTTGTAGGGAGGGTGGCTTGATGGCTTAAATGTTGACATCAGAACCATTTATACATGTGACATGCATGTGGAATTGCAGGATTGGGAATGAAAGGTAACTTTAGTAGTAAACCTTCAGTGGTGCCTAGTGGTACATACGGTATAGAGGAATTCTAGGTGTGATGGTTGACAAACTTTACAGAACTAATATGTGGTCAATAAGGTTCCTATTGGTTGCCTTGGCAAGGTTTGAATGATTTAATTGTCTTAGGTAGGATTGTCCAATGTAGATTCATGTTGTATCAGGCTGGGGTTATGTTGGTGGGTTTCTTGTGATAGGATTTGCCAAAGAAGAAAGCTTTCAGCTGTTTTCTAAAACTCAAGTATTGGGTTGTGCATCTTAGGTTCTTTGGTAGGGAGTTCCACAGCTTTGATCCGTTCCCATCGACAAGACAGACATATAGTATTTTCTGGTAGCTTGGGTAACGGAGAGTCAGGTAGTTGCGTGTTGCTGGGTTGGCGTTTTTGATTAGCTCTGTCATGTATTCCGGCGCTAGTCCAAAAATAATTCGATATAGCAAGAGGGATCACAAACTTTAGGCTTCAAAACATTTTTAGCCACACAACACAGATTTTACTGTTAAGTTGGCATCTTTAAAATTCTTTAAAGTTTTTCCTCTCCAGGTACCCTCTTAGCTTCTGGAAGGAGCCAAGTCAGTGGGAGTCGCAAACTCCTCACCCTTCCACTGACTAGATTCAATTAGTTCCTGGTATCCATCACAACTGACATTACACACGTGAACAGACCAATCAGATGATTCTTTAAAAAAAAAAAAAGAAAAAAAAAAAGGATTCAAGAAGGGGGAAATAGGAAAGGTAAACAAGTCAAGCTGCCTGAAGTACTGAAAAATGATCCAGCAATAATCCTGAAACACTGTACAGTTTATAAGAGGCTATGGATATTTATTTTAAGAAGGGAGGAAATTATTTTTATTATATGCACTCAAGCTTTATTTTCCCCAGTGGTACTTTGACCTCTTGCACTGTTTCTTTCTGATGAACTGGTTGCTTCCATTTATCAACCTTGCATATAAGCTAGCGTGCTCCATTTTATTCCTGGTCTACTTTTTAATGTACTGTTTGGTCATGATGGAAGGAATTTTAAGGACATACTGAGGGGTCTTTTACAAAGCCGTGCGTTTCTAGCTTGCGGTAAAAATCAGCCTGTGGTAAACGCTGAGACGCATATAGGAATATAATGGGCATCTCAGCATTATCAACCAGCTAATTTTTACCGCAAGCTTTGCAAAAGACCCTCATAGTGAAAAATATTTTTGTTCAAACAGGAGAAAATCTTCCATAATAGAAATAAGGATTTAAAAAAAAGTTGTAGTCAATACCATTTTATTTAATACATTTATGATAAGCTTTTGACAGTGATATTCTCAAATTTTAGGCTTGATTACATCTGTTTCCGAAATAGGAACGTGGGTGTTTCTGGAACTGGCAAAGAGCAGTCACCAGTGAAATGAGGTGAGGATAAAATAAATTAAAAAGTAGATGTTACAATAGGCTAATCTAACAAAACACATAAAATAAGAAACAGCATATTTTGAAAAATTAGAAAAAAGTGCACAGTTGGTTGATGAGGACCAAAATATCAAAGTACGGTTAACCCAATCTGACATCAGGACAGGACCGCATGATGGCTTCTATATATGGAAATGATCTTCCGCTCTCATTAAAAGATGTTTAGAATCATAGCTCGATTCAGTACAGAATGGAGGAGCAGACAGCAAACCACTGAAGTCAAGATTCAAACCCGCTTCTTTCACTGGAACTCTTGGAGCAGCATTTTCGATATGACGCCTAAGTCCAAATTTGAATGCTTTGCATAAAACGTCCAAAATCTGAATAGGAAAGAAGGTCATATTCGAAAATAAAAGTGTCTTTTTTTTTTTCAAAAATACGGTCTCAAAGAAGGTTTTGTGCTTTGGGCATTTTGATTTTTGGTCCATTTTTGGAAAAAAAAAAAATGAATATGTGTAAAACGAAGAAAATCAAGTAATTGGGATGTAAGATGAGGCAGTATTTTTAGCAGACTGGTCACCCAGACACCCCAGGAGAGCAATGGGGAACCCTAGGGGACATTTCTATCACTTCATAAAATGCTTCCAGGTACACATCTCACCTTTGCTCCCTTATCTTGTCATCTGAGCCCTCCAAAACTCACCTAAAATCTACTGCCCCCCATCACCACTGTACACCACTACAATAGCCTTTATGGGTGAAGGGGGCACCTCTATGTGGGTACAGTAGGGTTTTGGTCACTTTGGGAGGGGACACAGTTTCCACCATAAGTGGGAGATAGGGACTCGAGTCCCTCACTCCATAGTACACTGCACTGACCACTACATTACTTCAGGGACCTGCATGCTGCTCTAATAGACCTGTCTAACATCTGAGGCTGTCATAGAGGCTGGTAAGTCATATTTTTATTCACATTTTCAGGGGACATGTGGGAGTCAGTGGCCACTGGGGGGGTATTGGGGGGGTCATCCTAGATTCCCTTTAGTGACCATCTGGTCATTTAGGGCAACATTTTGAGCCTTATTCATTATAAAAACAGGTTTAGCTCAAAACATCTTAGCTTTAGTTTGTTCCATTATGGCTGAAAAACATCTAAGTCTTACAAACGCCCAAATCCCACCCTTAACACGCTCCTGACACGCCCCCTTGAGATCTGGACGCACTGCACACGAACAACATAGAAAAATATCTGAAAAATAGGTTTCAAAAATACTGATTTAAACGTTTTTGTGAGAAAAACATCCAAATACTGCTTTATGCCACATTTTAGATGTTTTTCTCTTTCGAAAATGAGTCTCTTTCTAAGTTTGGGCAGCTCACTTTATCATCCAGACCTCAAGTACAACTTAGATTGTGAGCTCATTTAGGTAGAGAAGTAACTCACATACCTGAATGTAACTTGACCTGTGGTCTTGATTTTTTGTTTATTTTATAAATTGTCATTATTCATATGTATTTACAATCGCTGTTATTTTATTATAAATCCATGCATCCAGGACATGAACTTCAGGCGGGGGAGAGGAAGTTTATTTCAAACGCTTATCTTGCATTGGTTGGATTTGCTGCATAGTAAGGATCAGGGGCGTAGCCAGACACCCAATTTTGGGTGGGCCTGGGCCCAAGATGGGTGGGCAGAACCCTACCTCATCCCATAGGTGATTTGGTCTCTCCTGTCGCCTGCATGCCATATGGTCTCTCAAATATCCTTCCTCTCCTGCACACCTTTTAAATTTCAGATTTTCAGTAAGGAGCAACTAATACACACTACTCATGTAGGCCCCACATCCTTACCACTGATGCAGCTTCCTGTTTCCTCATAGGCGGGAATACGTCAGAGGGAAGGCTGTGGGGCCGGTGTAAGCAGTATGTATCAGTTGCTGCTTCCTGCAGGTGAAGATCTGCTATTTATAAGGTATGCAGGAGGGACAGTTGTTGGGAGTTTTCAGCTTGGGAATCTCTGCCGGCCACATCATAGGTGTGCTGCTACTGGTGGGCCTGAGCTCAAAGTGGGTGGGCCTGGGCCCACCCAAGCCCACCCTTGGCTATGCCACTGGTAAGGATATACATTTGATAGTGTGCATTTGGTACATTAGCTACCATAATAATTATAGAAACCCTTTTACTAAAGGATGTTAGAATAAGGGCTTAGCGCATCTTAACATAGGATTTTCCTATGCGCTAAGCCCAGATTCAATGCGGCACTTTTTAAAACTATTTTCTGTGGTTTGTTTTGCAGGCCATGTGCTAATGTTGCCATTAGCACATGGTACCTGTATAAAGTTAACAGAGGAACACTTACCACCTCCTATTTAGAAGGCACTAGGGCTCCCATGTTAAGTCAGCATTACCTAGTTAGCATATGCTAATCTGAACACTTTAACTGAATAATGCTTTCATGCCCATTCCCTGCACATAACACACCCCCTCCCAAAAATATTTTTAAAATATAAATAATGCACAATTAGTGTGCGGAAAAGGGAAAATTACTGCAAAAAGCTTTAAAGAGTTTTCTTGCATGGTAAGTGCACGTTAGGGCTTAACTAACACCCTTTAGTAAAAGTCTAACATCCTTTAAATCAGTTAGGCCCCAATGCTCAGAAACAAATGTGGGTGCTAGAGGCGCATTTACCAGCGCACAATGCTTAAAGACCTCTATCGCGGGAAACGAGTGTGCCCACATTCAGCACAAATAGCACGATAATGTATGTAAATGAGGTCATTTCCTAGTCCCTCCAATGATCATAGAACAGCACACTGGAGAAGGATGCCCTTAGCGCTGGAAACCCTATGCCAGCTCGGAGCTGGCATTAGGGCATCTACACAGGCTCTGTAGTGAGGCTCCGTGGCTCAGGAAGAGGCATCAACTAACCATGCTATTGCTGTGACCTGTGGCATTTCACGGAGCAGCAGAAACTGCTAGACAGGACTGCCGGGTGCTGCCCACAGCAGCAGAAAAGGAGACAAAGCAGGCCGTGAACCCAGAGGTGCTCGCGGCACTCCAATTGTGACACAGGTTCGGACATGCGAGGAGCCCAGACTGTAGAACCAAGGAGGTTTATGGAGCAGTTCTGTACTTGAGCGCCTACGAAAGGTATGGAGAGGACTGAGCTATTCCACTAGCTAGGTTCTGGTGACAGAGAGCTCTTTTGTATATACCCCAGGTACACTCCTCCTCCACCCCTTGACTCCCTAATACTCAATGTTAACAGTGCGCCTATATTTGCATACCATTAGCACTGAGCATCGGAGTTGTTCTGGTGCTATTTTTCTGTTGATGTTCCATAGAGAACCGGAGCTTTGAGCATCGGGGCAACAGAACATCCTATATAATAATTCTCACCTCCAACGTTCTGACGCTGCCTGGGACCGTGGCTCCCTTGGATGTGGTCTGCTACCTGCGGTAGATACACTGACGTCATACTGACGTCTGAGTATGCTGCTTTCCCTTCTCTTCACTCTGACTCTGGTCCCACCCTTGCGCAAACAGGAAATGAGGGTGGGACCAAAGTCAGAGCTCAGAGCCAAGAGAAGGAAAGGCAGTACACTCGCTGAGTCTGTTCGCTCTTCAATGCTGCCGACGGGACCCCGGTAAGAGAGGGGGAGAGGGGGGTTGGTGATTTTAGAGGGGGGGGGGACTGGCACGCAGAGGGAGGACAGAGCGAAGGAGAATGACAGAGGGAGGGAGGGGGGGGGAGCCTGCAACTCGGAGGGAGAACAGAGTGAAGGAGAGTGACAGAGGGAGGAAGCCATGGAAAACGGAGGGGAGGAAAGGGGGCCGTGGGACTTGGGGGGGGGGGACAGAGGGAGAGAGTGAGGGGGGAGGAAAACCTTGCTAGCGCCTGTTTCCTTTCATACCGAAACAGGCCTTTTTTACTAGTATTAGATAATTCCAGTGCACCTTTAAAAAGTGCAATTAAAATATGTGAAAAGAACCCACAAAAGTCTAAAAGTTTTTTGGGGGGGGAAGCCTACATAAACCAAAAGGTTTTTCCCTGAGAATATACTTACTACATAGACCTTTTCCATGGGGCTATCACTAGGATCTCAACAAAGGGCTGTGACTCCAACAAAAAGCAAACTAGAAAAGCATTTCCCTCCAGAAACAAGAATATGACTACAATTTTCTCCCATAAATCTGTCAAAATTTTCACATTTAGATACAGGGTCTCCTTTAGTGCCAGTGGTGTAATCTGTGTACACCAGTTACCCTGCCCTTCCTGGATGGGGTAGGGGTGGTGTCTCCTTACAAACCTCAGCTCTAGCGTTCTACTATGCAGAATTCTATTATAATAACCCTTTAAATGCCATGACGTGACAGAACCCTGTGCAACTGTACGAGCCACAGACCCTTCAGACAAGAACTGTGTACAATAGTCTTCATCTACTCAGAAATACAGGTCATCAAATTAGCCACAGGTAACACTTTTTTTTATTGATCTGTCCACGCAGTATTTGGCTCAAAGCTTTTTGTGTAAAGAGTCAACAGCTCAGCACTTAAGCTTTGAAGTGCAAAAGCAGGTTATAGAGCTTTGTGGGATTCAGAAGTTACTTCATGTTCTCTACTGACAAGACTAGTAATCTGTGACATGCTTCATGAGAGGATCACTCACACTCGTTCTGTCTTAACTACCAGGGCAATTCTGCTACCGCTTTTTAACATGTGCAAATCAAGTTTAGCTCAAAACTGACTGAAGTTATTCAAATACAAGACTTGCAAGGTGATTGTTGTTTTTTTTAATGAAGAACATTTTTGGTTAACAGAAAATGTTTACCTAGAGCAACATTTTACTTATTCAGAAATCTTGACAGTTGAGAACATATTAAATTTGAAACAACATTATTTTTAACACACAGAGGGGCATTTTCGATAAAACGTCTAAATCCGATTCTGGATGTTTTGCTGGAAATGTCCAAAAATCAAGTGGTGAACATAGCCATTTTCAAACCTGAAAAACATCTTTTTGGTTCAAAAATTGCCTTTTCCTAGATGTTTTGTGCTTGGTACATTTTTCTTTTGGGACCATTTTGTAAAATCTGTTTTACTGTTTTGGAATCTTGCCAGGTACTTGTGACCTGGACTGACCACTGCTGGAAACAGGATACTGGGCTTAATGAATCTTTGGGCTGTCCTAGTATGGCAACACTTATGTTCTTATGTAAGAGGAAAAATGCCCAAAAAACAGCCTTTAGGTATCTGGGGGCCATCATTCTTAGACTGGTCGCACAGACATCCCAGCAGAGTAGTGGGGCAGCCTGGGGGGGGGGGGGCACTGCAGTGGACTTCACAAAAAAGGTCCCAGGTAAACATGTAACCATGACCCCCTTATATGGTGAGCACTCCAGGAACAGAAAAATACCTATTGTACATCAATGTACACCACTACAATACCTCTCAAGCTTACAAGTGTCACCTATATGTAGGTATAGTAGGTATTCTAGTGTTCTTTGGAGGGCTCACACATTCCACCACACGCGTACCAGTTAGAGTGGGATGTCGGCCTGGGTCTCCTTCTCTACAGGCCAATACACCGACCTGCTTACTGCGCTAATAGGAATGGCCATCATATCTGACGCTGTCATACAGCCAGGTATGTACTGTCACTGTCACGCCTTAGGTACTGGGAGGGGTCAGTAAGGGAGGGTTATTCCTTAATTCCTCCAGCGGTCATTTAGGGCACCTTTTGGTCACTTAGTGTGACTGAAACAGGTCTAGCCAAAAATGTCTTAATTTTGGACCTAGACGATTTCATTTTGTTCCATTATTGCAGAAAAGCATCTATCTTTTGGTGCACCCATGTCCCGCCCCCCCCCCCCCCCCCCCCCCCCCAAATATGCCCCCTTGAAATTTGGACGAACTGTGGAGCAAAATGTCTAAAATTGGGGTGTCAAAAATTGCTTGTTTTTTGAGAGAAAAACATCCTTCTGAAAACTTATGACGTTTTTGGACTTTTTTTTTTTTTTAATAAGCCTCTAAATATTCTCCTGCTAAATAAGCACTGTAAAATGTGATTGATTTGATGGTAAATCTCTAGTATTGGAAAAAATAAACTAATAACTGACTGGAAATATTATTGTAAGGAAAGGTGGTGCTCACAAGGGTGACCATACCGCTACAAAACTGTTCTAGTCCTCATTGTATGGCACTACATACTTGCCTGATGACATACCATATATTCATGTATACATTACACTCATGTATAGGTTGCATCCCCACTTTCCTATGTCCATGTAATGACGCATGTATAGGTCTCCCTGGATCCAGCACTTCTCTTTCCTTCTCTAACCACCCAGGCTGGATCCAGCATCTACCCTTCCCTTCCTTATTCCCCCTTGGTCTCTCCCCCCTCAGTCAGCATCCAAATGAATATTCCCCCTCCCCATGCCACTGCCTTCCCTCATTACTGTACCCAGCACTACAGAGAAGTTTCTGTACTGGCACCAGGCCTTCCTGTACAGGCCCATACTCAGGCACTGCTGCATCCCACCCTCAGCCCAACAGTAAATGCATCATGGGAGCTCCAGTGAAACAGTTCCTGTCAAGCAGAAGATGTGATGCTGCAGCATGCCTGAGTGTTAGCCTGTACAGAAAGGCCCAGTGACAGCACAGAAACTGTTATGGAGGGTCAGAAATAGAAGTGGCTGCATGGGAAAGGGAAGGGGGAACCCTGAGGGGATATGGAGGGGAAGGGTAGATGCTGGAACTGGTGTAGTTGGGAAGGCTGATAGACTCGCATATAGGTTGTCCCCTGACTTTTGACCTTAAAATGTTCAAAATGTTTGCGGCCTGTACGTAAGTATATATGGTAGACCTGCTTTTCTAAGAGAAATCGACAAGAATATCACAACTAGAGCTCTATCATGCAATGGGGCAAATCCAGAACTGTTTTAGCCAGTCCCCTTTGAGATGAAAAGTTGGTATAAAGAAATCTAAGTTTGCCTCTAATTTGAATTCATGCATAATTAATTTGAAAGACATTATTTACAAATAAAACATGATTTAAAATGTAAGCATTCACGTAGTTTACTTTGTAGGGTGCATGTACACACATATACACAATCTGAAAGAAATCATTCCTCGTTTTGCTAAAAATATATCCATTCTCAAAAAACAGCATCTGCACCCATCACAGAAAATGGATTGCTTAACAAGATTAGCATTCATCAGCTTGCCGAAACACCCACTTGCCTCTGTTAACAGCCTTCAATTTTACATGCTGCAACACTGAACAGAAAAATCCCTGATTTGGAGAAGTTACCTTTAAAAGGATCTAAACCAGAAGTCCCCAAACCTGTTTTGCAAATCCTTCAGTCTGTTGGGGTTCAGGATAGATTTGCATGAACTGCCTTCACTGAATGCAAACCTCTCTCTCTCACACACACATGAACATTCACTGTGGATAGGTTGTAATCCCCCCCCCCCCCCCACCCCAAATCAGGTTTTGGAATCTCTGATCTAGACAGTGCAGAAGCACAAAATGGGAGGGTGGGGAGGAGAATGAACATGCTGCATACAACCAGTCCTTCTCTACCTGCCTGTTTCCTATGATTAAAAATATATTGATTAAGAACTTATGCATGGCACAGGGTTTTAGAATATATGTTGTCTATTGAAGGAAATCATAGGCTTATGTTTTCTGCCATTATAAATTATACAGTCAGTCAGTGTAACATAGAAAGGAATGTGAGGGAGTGTAGTAGCAAGTATTCAGTGATTCACACTGAACACCATTGCAGGCATACAGAAGGAAGTTTGCGCAGAAACAAAATGAGATGACCATACAGAAGTTATTTAAATAACAGGGATGTGTCTTATGTAAAATACCTGGCACATAATAGGGTCCTATCATACAGGTGCAAATTGGTTTTGGGCAGAATATATTTTCTTCAAAAGCATATGAAAATGTGAGGGGTCAGCTATTGACCTCCTCAAGCTACCCCTTGACCTACTTTTGCAAATTGCGCATGTCTGGCTTATATCATTTTATGCACCTTCTGCCAAAATAGGTAGTGCTAGACAGCATCACTCATTAATGAGAGGCCGTTATCAAAATTAGCAAGTGTGATGTTACTATGGTAAAATTAGTCCTTACCTGATAATTTTCTTTCCATTATTCCCAACAGATCAATCCAGAGACAAGTGGGTTATGTCCCTCTACCAGCTGGTGGAGATAGATAGAACACCAGAGCTCTGCCCTAAAGGATACTGTGCAGCAGCCTCACTTTTAGTATGTTAGAAACCAAAGCAGTAAGGAGACCATGAGTCCATGAAGTACACTCCTGCCTCTGTGACCACCAGGAAGAGAACCAGCGGCCCTGTCTACAACAACTGTGGCCTTTCTCCCATAGCATCCTTCTACAGAACTAGCATCCTCGAGATCATCAAAGCAACTCCTGTGGTAAAATCCAAGTCAGATCTGAAAGAATGAGATACACACAGACAGCATGTTTTAGACAAGATCAATAAAGGGCAGGTCTCTGGATTGATCAGTTGGGACTAATGGGAAGAAAATGATCAGATAAGGACTAATTTTACCTTCCATAGCGTCCCACAGATCAATCCAGAGATGAGTACGATGTACCAAAGCAGTCCCCAAGTGGGGTGGGACCGCAAAGCAGGAAGCAGCCTTGGCAGGCAACGCCAGCACCAGACTCCGGAAACAGAAGCAGGATTAGGGGCAAGACCCCGTAAAACCTCGCCCCCTCAAGATGACGCAAAAAATGCCCTCCAGCTTCCAATCCGGTAAGGAGGAAGTTTGAACCAACATGGCCCCAGGACGAGGAACACCAACGCCTACAGATCAAGCAAGGCTCAACTTCCTAACCAAGCTAGAGCCCAATGATGGAAGCAGTCTGGCAACAAGTGTCGGATTAGCCACTTCATGCATGATGGAGCCCACCTTGGCAGCCAGCAATGGATCAAGGCTCGACAAGACTCGAGAGCCAACGATGGAGCAAACCCCAACAGGGGTGGCTCATGCCATACTCGCCATTGATCAGGCAAGACCCAGTACTCCGAGTTGGAGTGATGCTCGACCACCTGAAAGCAGGGTACACTATGTGGGTATGGGATCAAGACTCGAAAGCCAGTGAGAAGAACAGGCTCACCTGCCAGAGAAGGAGAAAGGCTCACCAGAAGAGCCGGCCCACAGCACGACTTCCATGGAGACGACCAGGGCCCGACAACCCAAGAGAGAGAGAGCAAGGGTTGACAGCCACCAATGGCCCCCAGCTCAGCCACTAAGCAGGGAAGCCATCCACAAACCGTGGTATAGCCAGACTCGACTCCCAGAAACGGAGCAAAACACCATATGCCAAAATGGCAGCCAACACGACAAGGAGCTACAGTGAAAAGCCAGGCTCTAGGATCGGAGAAAGGCTCGGCAACCAGAGACAAACCTCCGGTCAACATCCGGAGATGGGTCATGGCATGACTCCAGCAGACGGAGCCAGTCCTGACCTTCGATGATGGAGCAAGACTCGACATCTAGAGAAGGCCTGGTATCCCAAGATGGCGCACAGTTCCGTAGTCAAAACTGGAGTGAAACCCAGCAACGGAACAAGGCCACCAATTAGAGATGGGACAAGCCCTGACAGCCACAGAAGGAAAAAACTTGGCATCCAGAAACGGAACATAAACCAGACTTCCAGAGGCAGGGACAGAACCAGCCACAGTCAGGAAAACACTTAGCATCCAGAAAGAGAGCACAAACCAGACTTCCAGAAACAGGATCAGAAGCAACAACCAGAGGCGGAGCCCCCACCAATGCCGGGGTCAGGCCCCACCTTTAGAGACAGCACAAGTCTCGACCCCCAGAGATGAAACAATGCTCAACAGACAGAAACTGATCAAGGCCCGACATGCATAGAGGGTGCAAAGTGTGATGGCCCAAGACACAGCAAGGCGCCACCTCCCAAACTGGAGCAATGCATGGCATCCACAGACAAGGAGCATGGCCTCCCGAGATGGAAGAAGGCACAGCATGCCTGGATGGAGGAAGGCTTGACATCCACAGACAGGGTTGACCTACAGTGATAGAACTAGTCCAAACCTCCCGAGGTGGAGCCAGGCTTGACGTCCAGAGACGGAGTTAGGTACGACATCTGGAGATGGAGCCAGGCTCAATCTCCAGAGACAAGCCACAGCTCGGCATCTGGAGATGGGATGACAGCTCAACACCCAGAGATGGAGCACAGCTCAACGCCCGGAGATGGAGCACGGCTCGACGCTCAGAGACGGAACATGGCTCGATGTCTGGAGACAGAGCAAGGCTCGACATCCGGAGATGGAGAAAGGAATGTCTGTCAACGGAGCCAGGCTTGACGTCCAGACGGAGCCAGGCTCAAGAGGTAGAGATGGAGCAAAACTCAACGTCCAGAGACGGAGTAGGGCTCAATGTCCAGAGATGGAGCAAGACTTGACATCCAGAACCAGAGACAACGCCATCCAGAAGAAGGTGGAGGTGGGAGCCAGGAACAGAGAAGAGACCATGTTCCATGAGGACTGAGACCCCATCCTGAGGGGCCACCCCGAAACCTTCCAGTGTTTCACCAAGACAACAAGACCGGAGAACCAGTGTAGGGTACAGCCCCAGACAAGAACACTAGGAGAGCCAGAGACCACACTGCTGGTGATTGAACAGAAAGCAGCAGGGCAAGAGACAACAGCCCAGCCCCTGAAGCAGAAGAAGAAACTACCTTCTCTCCCGGGCCCACAGGGATGGAACCCAGGCCCAGGCTGTCAACTCAAGGAGAATGCCAACCAAAAAGGTGAGAAGAAAGTCCAGGAAGGTTTAGGATAGCCACAAGCTCCAGGGGCAAAGCCGACCACCAATCTGTGTGGAAAAACTCCATCCAGACCTCCTAGTCTGGAAAAGCAGAAACTTGGTTAAGCTCTCCCCAGTAACCTAGTCACAAAACGATATACAAGACCTGCGGACAGTAAGGGTTCAATTCCAAGGCCAGGCCCCTGGGTCCTAGATCACGCTGGTTATGGATAGTAAGGTGCATTCCCAGTGCATAAAGGATCATAATACAGAGACTATATGCATTGTGTTGCCATTTTTCTTTCTTTCTTTTTTTTTTTGTTGGTGAGGGCAGGAACAGAAGTGACTTCCCTCAAAGCTACTTCAGTCTAAACTGTTTGCTGGATGATCACTCAGCCCTGTTGAAGCAGAAGAGTAGGACCTTCAACCGTGCCACAACCCTGGAACCCGAGAGCAGTTCTTCACATGACAGACCACATCCGCCAATAAGGCAGGCACCAGAGTCGAGAGTCCTATTCATACCTGTAGGACTGGCAGAAAAGAGTCAGCCTAACTATACCAACCCCAATCCATACAAAGATATGGTAAGCATAAAAACATATCCAGACTCCCCACTTAAAAGGGATTTAAGAGAGACAGAGCTTGCTGAGACACAGCTGCCCAACCGGTGCAGGGAGAGTGTGCTGTTATACTTCCCCAATCTGACTGGCAACTCAAAGGGATCAAGAAAGGGCAGCCATGTAGAGGTCCAGGGTTCAACCTTGGCCACGGCAGCTAGGGCTGAGCAACCCAGATGCATTGACCACCCTTGGAAAAGAATCTGAGACACACAGCGCTCACCAACAGACACAGGCACAAAGGCATGGCCAGAAAGCCAGTCACAGTGTCCGAATAAGGGACTAACTGATCAGATCCCTGACTCATCTCCAGTTGAGCTGGTAGGAACTAGGAGTGGGAGGAACCTATTGGGCAAATTCTCCCCCATGCTTGAAATCTGGAAGAGCTAACAACAGGGCTCGGATGATTTCTCCCAGTATCTTTCCCAGTAGCTGTCTTGCTGTGTATCAGCCTGAGTGTTTCCCACAGCTGTACTGAGTTGTGGTAGTACTTTTCAATGACCATGTAACAACTTACACGGTCATTGAAAAATACTATCACAGCTCAGCAGAGTGCCGGGAAACAATCAGGCTGATACACAGCAAGACAGCTACTAGGAAAGATACTGGGAGAAATCATCTGAGCCAACTCCCAGCAATGCCAACTGTAATGCTGGAATGCACAACAAATGTTCCAGATAAGATACCTTAAACAGCCCTGAAAAATTGGTGCCCTGGCAGCCAAAGCGCCACAACAAGCAGCTGGTATGACACAGAAAGAAGCACGGGAAACCGGGTGGAGGAACGCATGGATTCTGAACACCCCCACCAGTGCTGACCATGCACCTCCAAAGAAGCAAAGGCAAAAGTAGAACCGCAGAATGGAAATTGAGGAACGTCAGGGCACCAAAAACCCAGCTGCTTCTTCTCAGAAAGGTTTGTGGTTTTTTTTTTTTTTTTACACGGCTGAAGCCAGGAACCAAGATGACAGTAGCAAACCAAAGCAAAACAGCTGCGGAGCCCGCCAAAATCCACAACGCGTTCCCCCTGTCCAATCGGTAGCTTTCTGCAAAAGCAAGGAGCAAGAAAGCTGCAAGGACCAATGAGCATGTCTTAACCACCACCGAAAGGATCAAACAGGAGCCAACGAGGCGCAAAAACAGGGACAATTGTCCTTTCCCAGAGTACCATGCTCCCTGGTAGCTGTCGCAGAAGCCAGGCAACAGACATCAAAGCCACGAGAACAAGTCTCCTCTGTGATAAAGAGGATAAAGAGAAACAAACACTCACCTCGGTCAGCAAGACAGAAAGAGCAAAAATCCTTTTTTTTTTTTTCAATTCCAGGATCAGAGCATCAGAAGGCCACTAGAGTCAGAAGGCAGGGAAAGGGGAGGGGAGGGACGTGGCACCACCAGGTGTACCTTGTACTGGCCAAGGACAGCCAAGACCCTAAAGCTCAACTAAACCTGAGGGAACAGGCTAGGAGCCCGCCTCAGTCCAGAGAGCTGCATAGGATATGTCCATCCACCTGCTGAGATAGAGAAAATATTGAAAGTGAGGCTGCTGCACAGTATCCTTTATGGCAGAGCTCTGGTGTTCTCACATATCTCCACCTGCTGGTAGAGAGACATTACCCACTCATCTCTGGATCGATCTGTGGGATGCTATGGAATCAGTATTACTTGTATACACTAACAAGCCATGTCGATATTATCATGGGTTGTATTTATGGAAATCACACTATTGTAAAACTAGATAAGGTACAGCACAAAGCTTTGTAGTTTGGACAGAGAATCTGATTACTGAATCCCTGTCTCTCAGTGTTGATACAATAAACACTTTCTTATAATGCTATGAGAATTGGTCATTTAGTTCTTTACCAGTGTTGGCAGATGGGACTCTGGAGACTTTGACTTTGACTGTTTCTAGTTTTCCAGAGATGCAACAGGTAAGAAGTTTATTCTTACTGTACACGGTGCTGTGTATGGCTGAGTTTTCTCTCTGGTCCCTTCAATGCCTTGCTAGTACAAAGTCAATATAGCATTATAGAAACTTTGAAGGTGGTTTATTTAACTGAATAATTTGGACAAATATATATCTGCTTGCACTTTTGTTACTTTCATCTCACAGCTGGGAATTTCTCTGTTCTAATCTCAGTGTTTCACTCTCAGGGTTGGTTTCGGAGACATACTTCTTTCCAGTTTGAGGGATCCTATGCGTGATGCCCCTCTTTCCTGAGGGATCCTATGCGTGATGCCCCTCTTTCCTGGTTGAGGGGCTCACAGGTCTCTCCCATCACCATTCATACATCAAGTCAGAGGGGTATTTCAAGAATTTAAAGCCTTACTATAGTTATGATTCTAAGCAGGGTCATGAAACCATTAGTTTTGACCTTCACTAGTAGAATGTGTTGGGTCAATGCAAGTCATATGAGGTTAGTTCCTATTGGGAAAGAGACTTAGTACCATGTTATTTTGCAATGCCACATAATATAGCAGTTTAAGATTGAAGTTCATCCCATTAAGTTCAGCCCTCATCAATTTAATTCAATTTCAGAAACTATTAATTATGCATATTGGTCTAAAAAGAAGGGGAAATAATCATACAGATCTTGCACTCATGTATTAAAGTGAAAAAAGTGTCTTCTTTCCTGACCTCTACAATCCAAGTGATCGATCAAACATGCTGACCTAGCACCACTTAGTTTCTGAATTTTAAACTAATGGCAGAAGATATTACTAATGGCTACCCACACATAATGAATATTTTATCTTTACTTTCCTCCTGAGCTATAGGGCCATAAGCCTTTATTTTTAACTATCCAGGCTGGTACCCCTATCTGAATACATGTTGCACACTGAAATCCCTGTAAACTTCGAAGTTTATAAAGTTGCACATGAACTGTGTATATTGGCAAAAAGCAAAGTAAGAGTTCTGATTCCTTATCAGGTTTTCTCACATGGTAATAAAAAAAAAAAAAAAAACCACAGCAAAAACCAGACCTATAGCTGAGTGGCAATGGTGTCTGTTCAGCATAACCAGGTTAAAGCTCATATTCTCTGAGCACAGGTCAAGTGCCATCACCAAAGGAGGGCCCTGCATGTAACTACTACTACTACTACTACTACTTAGCATTTCTATAGCGCTGCCAGGGTTACGCAGCGCTGTACAAGTTTAGACAAGGGGAAGGACAGTCCCTGCTCAAGAGAGCTTACAATCTAAAGGAGAGAGCTTACAATCTAAAGGGAACAACAATGAGCTACCTCTAGTCAGAGTGAGGGTCCATCCATTCTCCCTCATGCAGGTAGCATGCACAACACTGCAAAATGGAAACTAGACAAAGCAGATCGTTAATAAACCAAAATATATTTTATTGATGTAACCAAGTTAAAATATGCATACAATAGCCTGGCACAGGCCGTGTTTCGCCCAACTGGGCTGCTTCAGGGGATATACAGTCGATATCCTGAAAAAAACGGCTCATCCAGAGATGCAGAAACAATTGGTTATGGACATGAGGTTGAACAGACAGCCTCTTATCTCCAAATGCGACTGTATATCCCCTGAAGCAGCCCAGTTGGGCGAAACATGGCCTGTGTCGAGCTATTGTATGCATATTTTAACTTGGTTACATCAATAAAATATATTTTGGTTTATTAACAATCTGCTTTGTATAGTTTCCACCTTGGAGTTTGCGGATCGTCTGCCCCTTTGCTTTCTTGGATCAACACTGCAAAATGACCACCTCTCCTTGTGTGACACTTGCAGCATTAGAACATAAGCACTTAAGGAGAGGTGGGGCAGCTGTGAGGACATGAGTACAAAGGTGTCTCTACAGGGTGCACGCTTACTAAATTAGGCATAGATTAGCTATTGGTTTCAGATATGGTCCAAGGGATGCAGATGAAGAGGCCAGTCAGCAAGAGCAAATGGACTCAGTCCAGAAGCCATGAGTGAGAAAAGTTAGAGGCTGTAAGTGTAGCCTGGAGGTTTCAAAAGAGTTCCCTGGTGTGTTTAATCCAGGCACCCAAGATAGTGAAGCTGCTTATCATTTATTAATATACCACTTCTCATTGAACCAAGTCGAAATGGTTTACAATAAAATATAAAAACTGGAAATTAGAGCAGTCAGACAATCTGATAGAGGAGAGACAAAACACAGCACACATTCACATAACAATGCGACTGCAACAATGTCCTTAAATAAAACCTAGAGTCCTTCCCCTCGTCACGGAGAACCCAACCGAAAACAGCCACTCACTGTTCAAAGCCAGTTGGAAAAAATACGTTTTTAGTGATGTTGAAAAAGCTGAAAAAGATCTTTCAAGTTGTAACTGTTTGGGGAGTGAGCTCCAGAGACAGTAGGATAAACAATCACTCATATGAACCCCACTTTTCGAGCTGAGAAGATGAATATAAGTCAGATGGAAGCCCTGGTAGTTTCAAAAGCTTCTTATTCCTTTGCATTCAGAGGTTTCATATCTTCAAGTTATGCTAGATGCCCACCATGGCTACATATTTCTTTAAGTTACGTTTATTATGTCAGCTGAAGCATTATTAGGGACCTAGTGATTTTAAAAACTATTTTGCAAGCCATAATACTCTCTACCCTTGAAGAATACAGTGCAATTAATTCTGCTCTCCTTGCTGTTCTTACAGTGGGGGAAATAAGTATTTGATCCCTTGCTGATTTTGTAAGTTTGCCCACTGACAAAGACATGAGCAGCCCATAATTGAAGGGTAGGTTATTGGTAACAGTGAGAGATAGCACATCACAAATTAAATCCGGAAAATCACATTGTGGAAAGTATATGAATTTGTTTGCATTCTGCAGAGGGAAATAAGTATTTGATCCCCCACCAACCAGTAAGAGATCTGGCCCCTACAGACCAGGTAGATGCTCCAAATCAACTCGTTACCTGCATGACAGACAGCTGTCGGCAATGGTCACCTGTATGAAAGACACCTGTCCACAGACTCAGTGAATCAGTCAGACTCTAACCTCTACAAAATGGCCAAGAGCAAGGAGCTGTCTAAGGATGTCAGGGACAAGATCATACACCTGCACAAGGCTGGAATGGGCTACAAAACCATCAGTAAGACGCTGGGCGAGAAGGAGACAACTGTTGGTGCCATAGTAAGAAAATGGAAGAAGTACAAAATGACTGTCAATCGACAAAGATCTGGGGCTCCACGCAAAATCTCACCTCGTGGGGTATCCTTGATCATGAGGAAGGTTAGAAATCAGCCTACAACTACAAGGGGGGAACTTGTCAATGATCTCAAGGCAGCTGGGACCACTGTCACCACGAAAACCATTGGTAACACATTACGACATAACGGATTGCAATCCTGCAGTGCCCGCAAGGTCCCCCTGCTCCGGAAGGCACATGTGACGGCCCGTCTGAAGTTTGCCAGTGAACACCTGGATGATGCCGAGAGTGATTGGGAGAAGGTGCTGTGGTCAGATGAGACAAAAATTGAGCTCTTTGGCATGAACTCAACTCGCCGTGTTTGGAGGAAGAGAAATGCTGCCTATGACCCAAAGAACACCGTCCCCACTGTCAAGCATGGAGGTGGAAATGTTATGTTTTGGGGGTGTTTCTCTGCTAAGGGCACAGGACTACTTCACCGCATCAATGGGAGAATGGATGGGGCCATGTACCATACAATTCTGAGTGACAACCTCCTTCCCTCCGCCAGGGCCTTAAAAATGGGTCGTGGCTGGGTCTTCCAGCACGACAATGACCCAAAACATACAGCCAAGGCAACAAAGGAGTGGCTCAGGAAGAAGCACATTAGGGTCATGGAGTGGCCTAGCCAGTCACCAGACCTTAATCCCATTGAAAACTTATGGAGGGAGCTGAAGCTGCGAGTTGCCAAGCGACAGCCCAGAACTCTTAATGATTTAGAGATGATCTGCAAAGAGGAGTGGACCAAAATTCCTCCTGACATGTGTGCAAACCTCATCATCAACTACAGAAGACGTCTGACCGCTGTGCTTGCCAACAAGGGTTTTGCCACCAAGTATTAGGTCTTGTTTGCCAGAGGGATCAAATACTTATTTCCCTCTGCAGAATGCAAATAAATTCATATACTTTCCACAATGTGATTTTCCGGATTTAATTTGTGATGTGCTATCTCTCACTGTTACCAATAACCTACCCTTCAATTATGGGCTGCTCATGTCTTTGTCAGTGGGCAAACTTACAAAATCAGCAAGGGATCAAATACTTATTTCCCCCACTGTATATGCTCTTTGCAGATTATGTAAAATGCTGCTGCAAGGCTTATAGTTGATTTCTCTAGTTAGGATCATGTGCAGAGCCATTTTAGAAAAGTTGTGGAAGTGTCTGAATATAAACTTTTTGCCACAACATCTAGAACCTGTGACATATTTTACAAATGCAGGGCTGAACATATGTGTGCTGTGAAATTGACATATCTCTGCCCCCAGACAAAGACATTGAAAAGCCTGTAAAAAATATATGGCACATGAGCAGCAATGTCTCAAAATGCTGCAATGTGAAACATATAGATAGAGAAGTGTACCCAAAGGTGCTCATAAAGCTGAAAAAGGCCCAAAACAAGCTCACTCCATCATTCTCTGCCCCCATAGAACAAAGTACATAGCATTCATGAGGTCCCCGTGGCATTCCTGGTGTCCATTCAGTGCCTGTAGGGGAAAACATCTAGCGTCACTTCTGACAGCGGTACAAAATGTATAGTGCAGGGTGCAAAATGTTTAGCACTACAAAACATTTAACACTGCTCTGAGGTGCAAAATGTTTAGCACTGCCCTGGGGTGCAAAACATTTAGCACTGCAAAACATTTAACACTGCTCTGAGGTGCAAAATGTTTAGCACTGCCCTGGGGTGCAAAACATTTAGCACTGCAAAATGTTTAGTACTGCTCTGAGGTGCATAATTTTTGCACCCCAGGGCAGTGCTAAACATTTTATGCTGCCACTGGGTGCAAACAAACAGTAAGCAGGAAAGAATCCCCTGTGGTAAGTCCAAAAATGCGAAGGGAAAGTAGGGGATGACACAATAACTCCCAACGATCAGATTGACATAAGAAAAAACTTTATTGTGTCCTCTCTTGGTGCTTACTCAATAAAGTCCGTGCTTACATCAATCTGACCACTGGGAGCCACTGTGTCATCCCCTACTTTCCCTTCACTACTGGGTCCAAAACATTTAGCAGCCAGCTTTGTAAAATGGTAGGCATAGATGTTTTGCAGCCCTAAACACTTAGAGATGCCAGCAATTTCAGAAACTTGGATGTACTAAACATCAATGCTTACATCCCTCCTACCTAGACAGCTTTAGAACGCATATTTAAATGTTATGCTTGACATTTTACAATCTCTGACAGAAGCTGCATAGAAAGGTTTGTACTGGCTCCAAAGAAGCAGCAAGGGTTTGGCAGAAGATCCAGGTGATCCTGGTAAAGTGAGCAAAACGCACTTCTCACAAGCCCTCCACACTCTCAACAATGAGGGCTAATGCACATGCAAACTGGCTCTTAAAATCATCTGCTACCATGTAGCTCACCCATAATACCTGCCAACAGTTCCACCGCAGTGGGCAAGAAGAGCAAACAATAATAATGTTTTCAGATTTAAAAGTTACATTTATTTTTATAATGTCACATATGTCCTACATTTGACAGTTCATACTAGATAAAGATGTCTTACTTGAATTACACTGGCTACCAGCAGAAGCTAGAATCCAGTTCAAACTACGCATTATTATATTTGCAGAAGCGCCATTTTATATAACTGATTTAATCAACTTTTTAGCCAACCGTAATCCTTGTGGATTGCGAGATTCACTGTTATTGTGTTATCCTTCAGTTAGAAAAGTTACCTTGTTAACATTTTTGACATCTTAATTGCCCTATCAGGATGAGGTTGTATGGAATTCTTTGCCTTCATTTATTAAATAGAAATTATCTGAAGTGTAGAAGGATTTTTAAAACATTTTTTATTGCCATGATTGGCAAATTGTTTTTATACGAGTTACTGTATTTTGTTTTAAATTTGTAATTCCTGAACGATCACTGATTCGGTTTTCTTATTCTTTATCCACAGTGAACTGATAAAAGAATTTGTAGAATACAAGATCTGTATAACATAACATACATTGTAATGTTACAATATGAAAATACATGTTATTTAATATTTTTGAATAACACATTGTAAAAGTCTCTTCATTTTTAACCCAGAGGCCTAATAATAATAATATTAACAAAACCCACTCAAGTCTTAGAGTTCAGAGCAGTTTACAAAGTAAAAGAAACTGGACAAGCCCAAGAATAACAAAAAAATTACAATACCCAATATAAATAAAGAGCCTCTTTTATCAAGCCATGTTAGCAGTTCCCGCATGGCAATGCTAACAAAGCCCAATCAAAGTGCACTATGGACCGTTAGCATGGTTTGAGAAAAGAGGCCCAAAATTTTGAAGAAAATAACAGATACTTTTTAAATAACAGTGTTTTAACATTATCTAATTAATGATGAGATATCTTTTCAAAGCTTGGCTGCTTGATAAGCCAAAAGGTTTTCAGAATTTTTCAAACTTTAGATGCCCCTAGGGGATGGAAAAACAACAAAATTAGTATTCCCTTTCCTAAAATTCTTCTTGACTTCCACTATCTTAAAATGGTAATAAAAATAAAATCCTCAAGGTACCAAGAATGAACCTCAGCTGCCAGGCCACAGGACACTTGCCCACATGCTGTAAATGCACTCTCATTAGGCAGCCATATATATGTAGATGTGCAAGTCCGCTCCTGGATGTCTATCATCCAGTAACCCTCCCCCCCCCCAGATCATACGCTAGACAGTGTTACTAACAAGCTGCTGTACACATACCCGCCTCCCCTTCAACCTTAACCAAAATGAATTCTGGCATACACAAATGCCAGCTACAGCCATCATAAGTACATAAGTAATGCCATACTGGGAAAAGACCAAGGGTCCATCGAGCCCAGCATCCTGTCCACGACAGCGGCCAATCCAGGCCAAGGGCACCTGGCAAGCTTCCCAAACGTACAAACATTCTATACATGTTATTCCTGGAATTTTGGATTTTTCCAAGTCCGTTTAGTAGCGGTTTATGGACTTGTCCTTTAGGAAACCGTCCAACCCCTTTTTAAACTCTGCTAAGCTAACCGCCTTCACCACTTTCTCCGGCAACGAATTCCAGAGTTTAATTACACGTTGGGTGAAGAAAAATTTTCTCCGATTTGTTTTAAATTTACTACACTGTAGTTTCATCGCATGCCCCCTAGTCCTAGTATTTTTGGAAAGCGTGAACAGAAGCTTCACATCCACCTGTTCCACTCCACTCATTATTTTATATACCTCTATCATGTCTCCCCTCAGCCGTCTCTTCTCCAAGCTGTATAGCCCTAGCCTCCTTAGTCTTTCTTCATAGGGAAGTCGTCCCATCCCCGCTATCATTTTAGTCGCCCTTCGCTGCACCTTTTCCAATTCTACTATATCTTTCTTGAGATGCGGCGACCAGAATTGAACACAATACTCAAGGTGCGGTCGCACCATGGAGCGATACAACGGCATTATAACATCCTCACACCTGTTTTCCATACCTTTCCTAATAATACCCAGCATTCTATTCGCTTTCTTAGCCGCAGCAGCACACTGAGCAGAAGGTTTCAGTGTGTTATCGACGACGACACCCAGATCCCTTTCTTGGTCCGTAACTCCTAACGTGGAACCTTGCATGACATAGCTATAATTCGGGTTCTTTTTTCCCACATGCATCACCTTGCACTTGCTCACATTAAACATCATCTGCCATTCAGCCGCCCAGTCTCCCAGTCTCGTAAGGTCCTCTTGTAATTTTTCACAATCCTGTCGTGATTTAACGACTTTGAATAACTTTGTGTCATCAGCAAATTTAATTACCTCGCTAGTTACTCCCATCTCTAAATCATTTATAAATATATTAAAAAGCAGCGGTCCTAGCACGGACCCCTGAGGAACCCCACTAACTACCCTTCTCCATTGTGAATACTGCCCATTTAACCCCACTCTCTGTTTCCTATCCTTCAACCAGTTTTTAATCCACAATAGGACATTTCCTCCTATCCCATGACCCTCCAATTTCCTCTGTAGCCTTTCATGAGGTACCTTGTCAAACGCCTTTTGAAAATCCAGATACACAATATCAACCGACTCCCCTTTGTCCACATGTTTGTTCACTCCTTCAAAGAATTGAAGTAAATTGGTCAGACAAGATTTCCCCACACAAAAGCCATGCTGACTTGGTCTCAGTAATCCATGTCCTCGGATGCTCTGTAATTTTGTTTTTAATAATAGCCTCTACCATTTTCCCAGGCACCGACGTCAGACTCACCGGTCTATAATTTCCCGGATCTCCCCTGGAGCCTTTTTTAAAAATGGGCGTTACATTGGCCACCTCCAATCTTCCGGTACCACGCTCGATTTTAAGGATAAGTTGCATATCACTAGCAGTAGCTCCGCAAGCTCGTTTTTCAGTTCTATCAGTACTCTAGGATGAATACCATCCGGTCCAGGAGATTTGCTACTCTTCAGTTTGCCGAACTGCCCCATTACGTCCTCCAGGTTTACCGTGAAGTCAGTAAGTTTCTCCGACTCGTCCGCTTGAAATACCATTTCCGACACCGGTATCCCACCCAAATCTTCCTCGGTGAAGACTGAAGCAAATAATTCATTCAGTCTTTCTGCTACGTCTTTGTCTTCCTTGATCGCCCCTTTTACCCCTCGGTCATCCAGCGGCCCAACCGATTCTTTTGCCGGCTTCCTACTTTTAATATACCGAAAAAATTTTTTACTAGGTTTTTTTGCCTCTAATGCTATTTTTTTTTCATACTCCCTCTTGGCCTTCTTAATCTGCGCCTTGCATTTGCTTTGACACTCCTTATGCTGTTTCTTGTTATTTTCAGATGGTTCCTTCTTCCATTTTCTGAAGGCGTTTCTTTTAGCCCTAATAGCTTCCTTCACCTCACTTTTCAACCAGGCCGGGTGTCTTTTGGACTTCCGTCTTTCTTTTCTAATTTGCGGAATATGTATGGCCTGGGCCTCCAGGATGGTATTTTTGAACAGCGTCCACGCCTGTTGTACAGTTTTTACTCTCTCAGTTGCCCCCCTAAGTTTTTTTTTTACCGTTCTTCTCATTTTATCATAGTCTCCTTTTTTAAAGTTAAACGCTAACGTATTTGACTTTCTGTGTACAGTTACTTCAAGGTCGATGTCAAAACTGATCATATTATGGTCACTGTTATCAAGCGGCCCCAGTACCATAACGTCCCTCACCAGATCATGCGCTCCACTAAGGACCAAGTCTAGAATTTTTCCTTCTCTCGTCGGCTCCTGCACCAGTTGCTCCATAAAGCTGTCCTTGATTTCATCAAGGAATTGTATCTCTGTAGCGTGTCCCGATGTTACATTTACCCAGTCTATATTTGGATAATTGAAGTCACCCATTATTATCACATTGCCCATTTTGTTCGCGTCTCTGATTTCTTTTATCATTTCTGTGTCTACCTGCTCATCCTGGCGAGGCGGACGGTAGTACACTCCTATCACCGTTTTTTTCCCTTTTATACATGGAATTTCAACCCACAGTGATTCAAAGGTGTGATTTGTGTCCTGCTGAATTTGTAATCTATCTGAGTCAAGGCTCTCGTTAATATACAATGCTACCCCTCCACCAGTCCGGTCTACCCTATCATTACGATATACTTTGTACCCCGGTATGACAGTGTCCCACTGGTTATCCTCCTTCCACCAGGTCTCAGTAATGCCTATTATATCCAATTTTTCATTTAGTGCAATATATTCCAACTCTCCCATCTTATTTCTTAGACTCCTAGCATTTGCATATAGACATTTCAGAGTATGTTTGTTGTTCTTATTTGCATGATGCTTAGTACCTGACACTATTTGTTTGACATCTTTTGTCTGATCTTTAGTTGTATTTAAGGGCACCTGGCCTACCACGGTCTGTTGTGTAACCTCACTATCCAGAAACCCTATCTTCCCTGTTTGTGAGGTATCTTTGCAAGATACCTTTTCCCGAACCATGCGCTTTTGAGTGACTGTCGGCCTTCCCCCCATTTCTAGTTTAAAAGCTGCTCTATCTCCTTTTTAAATGCCGACGCCAGCAGCCTGGTCCCACTCTGGTTAAGGTGGAGCCCATCCTTTCGGAATAGGCTCCCCCTTCCCCGGAATGTTGCCCAGTTCCTAACAAATCTAAAACCCTCCTCCCTGCACCATCGTCTCATCCACGCATTGAGACTCTGGAGCTCTGCCTGTCTCTTGGGCCCTGCACGTGGAACAGGTAGCATTTCAGAAAATGCTACCCTAGAGGATCTGGATTTGAGCTTTCTACCTAAGAGCCTAAATTTGGCTTCCAGAACCTCTCTCCCACATTTTCCTATGTCATTGGTACCCACATGTACCAAGACAGCAGACTCCTCCCCTGCACTATCTAAAATCCTATCTAGGTGACGAGTGAGGTCCGCCACCTTCGCACCAGGCAGGCAAGTCACCAGGCGATCCTCACGTCCACCAGCCACCCAGCTATCTATATGCCTAATGATCGAATCACCAACTACAACAGCTGTCCTAACCTTTCCCTCCCGGGCAGCACTTGGAGACATATCCTCAGTGCAAGAGGATAGTACATCCCCTGGTGGGCAGGTCCTGGCTACAGGAGTACTTCCTACTTCACCAGGGTGATGCTCTCCTTCTAGGAGACCTCCCTCCTCCAAGGTAGCACAAGGGCTACTAGACTGGAGGTGGGACCTCTCTACAACATCCCTGTAGGTCTCCTCTATGTACCTCTCTGTCTCCCTCAGCTCCCTCATGACATTGGTTCCTATGCTCTGAGATCTGTGAAACATGAAAAGGACAAACATGACAACACATTGAAAATGTGCCTACATACTCCAAATGATCTGTTGCTCACTACACATGCTTCCACATCTGTGAAGGAAGTCAGGAATTCTGAAATCCATATTCCCCCTTGGCACCTTCTTATGTAGATTTCTGGCAATGGTTGGCCATCAGTTTGTTCAACATCCCACAACTGTTCACAGTGCGGGAGAGAATGCTTCACAGGGCTGCTTATTGAATGTCATCACCTATTTATTGGCTGAAAACAGATTGCCAGGGCTTCAAATGTCTCAAATTATTGACGATTTTGTAACAAGCATGTGCATCACATCAAGACGTTTAGCAGCATAGATATTTTGAAGCCTTAAACATTTATAGCCTCCAGCAATTTCAGTAATGCTAACATCTTGATTATCAAAACCTTAAGCGCTCCCATCCAAATGTCCTTGTAAAGCATATTTAAACATGCAGCATGCCATTTTACAATCTCTCATGAATAGGAACTATTTTAATGGTTCCAAAGCAGTAGCTTTGACCCACCAGGGAAACTTCACCTCTGAAAGGTTGAGATGCTAGTTTGGGAGGTGATGACTGGAAAATTTTGTTTGGGGTGGCAGGGCAACAGCTCAGCACTTACACCAAACAAAAGGCATGGGCTGGAATCTACCACTGTCTGAACACTGTTTTCACAACAATAGGGCCAGAGAAGACCATATGCGCAAGTGGTGGAAACTCTGCAGAAATACCAAGGCAAAGGCTGATAGTAGCTCCCAACCCAGGAGTGACGCGCTGAGCACACTAGAACAACAGGTCCTCCAGACCCTGGATGAGGAGGCAGTGTAGGGCATTGGGGACCTGGACACTTCACAGCAGCCATCATAAACCTGTGTCTACAGGGTGCTGACTGTCATGCAAATAGGACCATTTCCATGCATCCCAGGAATTCTGTGGGAAGGGGATGAGGGTGTGGACTGCCAGTGTTATCCAACATCAGTGTACATAGTTTATGGCAGGGTTCCCACACCAACACCCAGTATGCGCCAAACCACCAAAACCAAGAATGTGACAATGTGACTCAGAACAGAACCTGACAAACAAGAGGACAGAACTCTCCATCATCAGCTCACTTGGGCTTGCATACACACACAGGAACAGAGACGGACTTCATGTGGGGCTAGGGAATGAGGCGGTTGAACAGACACTGACAGAAAAGGGCTCACATGGGGCAGGGATGGATATGAGGGGGTTCACAGGTGGACATGGGACAGTGTAGGTAGAGGGGTTGTGGGCACAAGCAAGGGAGCACAGGTGGCAGGTGTAGAAACAAGAAGGTTTGGAGATGAGAGAACTGGGTATACAGAGATGGCAATCAGGTTCACAGACTCTCAGGTCTCTTGCAGTCGACAGCAACTCAAGTAGTCTCAGAGATATGCTACCGTGGCACTTATTCATCCTTTATAGGTGGTCTAAGTCCCAACATTCATTTTTTTGTGGCCTGTAGATCATTGTGCTCTCTGAAATCAGGGATAGACTTCAAGGACCTCACATCATCCATGACATGCCTCCAGTCATCCTAGTCGTTTTCACGGCTTAAAAGTTTTAACCCAGCCTTTTCTAAAATGTTGTTTTAGATGTTTTGGGGGCTTAACTGTAAATGTACTGGGATATCTGCATTTAAAATGTGAATAGTGCTTCTAAAATGACCATCATAACTTCTGAGTACATGACTTCCATATCACAAATGAAAACATCTTACATCTCAGATTTTCAACATATTCATAATGAATATCCATGAGGTATATTTGCATGTGATCGAGGTAATGTTTGCAAAAATGCATCTCAAGCATACTGAGTGCTCTATCTTGATAATCCAACTGACTTATGGCACTTGAGGACTTAAGTTGCCTAACTCTGCCTGAAGATATATTCACAGAAATACTCACACTGCTCAAAAGGCATGAGAACAAATTTGCTCTTTCATCTAGGGAGCATAATAATCCAGTATGAATACATAGCTTAAATGCTATGCAATGAAAATAAAAGACTCCAAGCTATGAGTTTATAGCTCATTATCATATCTTATGTACAGTTATGAGTTTGCACATTATGCTTATCCGTCCGCACCCAGGTGGACATCACTTAATAAATGAAGCCCTCGTCCAATTGGAAGTCACAAATCAGAATATGCAACCCATAAAAAGTTTGATCTAAATGCTGTATTAAGATGCTCCATATTCATCACAACACAGAAAGCAAAAATCCATTTTTTACTTTTACTTTCCTAATATATCTGTCTCGCACATCACATCATCAGTTGGTGAAACAGACATCAAAGGGGTTTCCAACTTGCATGACCGCAAAAAAAAAAACAAACAAAAAAAAACCTAGGCTTACATTGACATGCTTCGACAGTGCCAAACCTCTTCGAGAAAAACTGCACTGGCTCCCAATCAAGGAGCGGATCATCTTCAAAATTTGCACTCTGGTCCACAAAATCATATATGGTGTAGTCCCTGGATACATGAT
Organism: Microcaecilia unicolor; assembly: GCF_901765095.1. Lineage (NCBI taxonomy): Eukaryota > Metazoa > Chordata > Amphibia > Gymnophiona > Siphonopidae > Microcaecilia > Microcaecilia unicolor. The sequence goes on along the minus strand of NC_044042.1, from coordinate 57,882,833 downwards.
AGACATCATAGATCTACCAACAAGAAACAGAGTCAGTACTGCTAGATCATATCTAAATGTACACTACCCAAACTGCAAAGGATTGAAATACAAAAAAAACTTACGCATCTGGCTTCTCCTACACAAGTGCACAACTATGGAATGGCCTCCCAAAAGCTGTGAAAACCATCCATGACTACTTTAGCTTCCGGAAATCACTGACGACCATCCTGTTCCAAAAGGCTTACCCTACTAACCCAACTTAAATGCCTGAATCCAGCAACACAACGAAACCAAAGCCCGTAACAAACACTATATAACTCTTCTTCTCTTCGATTCTCCTAATGTATCTGTAACACATGATCCTCTTTGATAATAACATCACTTTGTATCTGTTTTTCATTGAAGGCGACTAACGCCTTACGGTATTATGTAAGCCACATTGAGCCTGCAAATAGGTGGGAAAATGAGGGGTACAAATGTAACAAATAAATAAAAATAAATAAATTGAATGTTTTCTGATGAGTAGCTCATCAAAGCCCAGATGTAAAAAGACTAATTTGTATCATCTGGGCAAACTCTAAAACACGAAGCATTGCTGGGGAAGGAGATAAAGTGAAAGCCTCACAAATAAAGAGGACCCAGTCCCACCCCCACCCAGCAGACCACTAGACTATTCCCTGTTTAAACATAATAAGTTCAATTTTCAGACTGTGAGAGTTACTGGCAAACTCCCAAGGTCAGCGCTGAGAGCCATTATTCAATGCTAGGCCATTACCACTGACCAGTAATTGAATATCCGGTTTAACTTGGGCTGGTCAGACTTTAACCAGTTAAGCCAATATTTAGCACTGGCCGGTTATTCAATGCCGGGCCATACCTGGCTATGTTATAGTGGCCAAAAAGGACCTGCTAGTTAAGATGTTAACTGAGAAATAGGTTATTCCTCCTTATTGGCTTTGATTTGCTGGAAGTTTTGTTTTAAAATTTGCCTCTGATTATTTTGTAAGAATCCTCTGTACGTGTGGATTTGTAGTACTAAGGTACTCTGACTTTCTTGTAACTTGTTGCTGCTTTTGTACCTTATGATTCAGTGTTATGTATTTTTCTTTTTTTTTCTGACTCAATATGTAACTGTAAAAATCAAAAAAATATTTTAAAATGTTAGAAAAAATAGAAAACATAAGAACATAAGTGTTGCCATACTGGGACGACTGAAGGTCCATCAAGTCTAGTATCCTGTTTCCAATAGTGGCCAATCCAGTTCACAAGTACCTGGAACAGTACAAGAACATAAGAAACAGAAACCACAAACACCTACAGTGGGAATCAAACTCACATCCCCTGCATTCAGGGAACAGAGCCCTAACCCCTACTCTAAACATACTAAGGAGCCCATTCAGTAAGCTGCAATAAGAACCAGGGGCGTAGCCAGACCTCACGGTGGGAGGGGGCCAGAGCCCGAGGTTGAGGGCACATTTTGAGTGCCGCCACACTGCCCCACCACCACACCTCGCCTCACCCCCTCTCCACATCCCAAATACCTTTGCTGCTTCTTCAGCCTAACCCCCGCCAGCCTAACCAGGGGCCCGGACGAAAGTTGCAGGGGCTCCCCGTAGCTACGCCCCTGATAAGCACTAATGCATGCTTACTGTAGTAAAAAAAATTCCTTACCATGGGTTGGGCTCAACTGTCCCGCAGTAATTTTGGGATTGGTGTGTACTACCAACGTGCTAAAAACGTGTTCTGTACTATTAGGTTAGTATAGCTACATTGCTGCATACTAACCAATTAGCGCATGCTTAGCAAATGAGCCTTTATCGCCCACATAATGTGGTGGTAGGTGCTCAAGTGCTAATGGAAAAATCAGTTCATGGCCATTAATAAGGGAAATAGGAAAATCAGCCATTTTACCCCTGCAGTAAAAATGGCCTTAGTGTGCAGGAATGATCCATGTAAGGGTGCGCTGAGGCAACCTTTTACTATATTTGGTAAAAGGGCACCTAAATAAACTCTAAAGAGCCAACGGAAACATTTCTCAGAATCTGTGCAGAATTAGTTAGAAAACATTGTTTTTTCAGAACACTGACTGAATGAAGTGTCAAAAGTCCATCTTGTTTATACTCTTCACCTTTGGTCCTGATATACAGAAAGTGCAGCCAGAGCTGGCACTGTAGAAATACTAGTGTGCAAGCCATCACAACACAAACATTGCTTTGCTATTCTTCCACATGTCAAGTTCTCAAGATTTGTTTTAAGTTGGTCAACATTATTGGTATTGTTAACCATTTGTTTCATTTGCTGATGGGAGACTGGCAGCAGCACCTATTATTTACTTACCTCCACAGCACGCTCAATCCCCAATGATAACCCAAATGATGGAAAACAAAAAGTTTCTATAAACCCCTCAGCCTAACATGCTTTCAGGATATCCATAATGATGCATATTTAAGCACATGTCACACAAATTCATTGTGGATACTCTTAAAGGCGGACTGGGTTGAAGATCGCCAAGATAAGGCTGGGAACCACTGTATAAATTCCAAGGATCCACCTGTCACTCGTTTAGTCAAAATATTTCAAAACATCAGCAAATGCCACGAAACAAGTTGGCTTACACCTGAAGAAGATATGATAGTCTGTATTAAAATGGAAAGCTGAGGGTGAAGAACTTAACTAAGAACATAAGAGTAGCCATACTGGGTCAGATCAATGATCCAATGGTGGCCAATCCAGGTCACAAGTACCTGGCAGAAACCCAAATAGTAGCAACATTCCATGCCTCCAGTCCCAGGGCAAGCAGTGGCTTCCCTATGTCTGCCTCAATAGCAGACTATGGACCTTTCCTCCAGGAACTTGTTCAAACCTTTTTTAACCCACTGTTACTACATCCTCCAGCAAAGAGTTCCAGAGCTTAACTATTCGGTGAGTGAAAAAATAATTCCATGTAACTTCATTGAGCGTCCCCTAGTCTTTGTACTTTTTGAGAGTAAAAAAATTGATTCACTTCTACTTGTTCTATATCACTCAGGATTTTGTAGACCTCAATCATATCTCCTCTTTTCCAAGCTGAAGAGGCCTAACCTCTTTAGCATTTCCTCATATGAAAGGAATTCTATCCCCTTTATCATTTTGGTTGCTCTTCCTTGAACCTTTTCTAATTCCACTATATCTTTTTTGAGATAAGACAACCAGAACTGAATGCAATACTCAAGGTGAGATCGCACCATGGAGCGATACAGAGGCATTATAGTATTCTCAGTCTTACTTACCATCCCTTTCCTAATAATTCTTAGCATCCTATTTGTTTTTCGGCTGCTGCCACATGCTGGGTAGAAAATTTGAGCGCATTGTCTAGGGTGCTGATCTAAAAAAAAACGATGTCAGAAGACCCAATATCAATATGCATGTTATAAACATCAGTAAAGAGTTTGCTCATGAGTGGTGTAGAGTGGGTAAATGTGAATCAATTATTTATTCTTTCGAAACGTATTAAGAGTAGGGGGGCACTCAATTAAGGTACATAGTAAAACTTTTAAAATGAGTAAGAGGAATATTTTTTTATTCAAAGTACAGTGAAACTCTGGAACTTGTTACCAGTGGATGTGATAACAGCGGTTATCTTATCTGGGTTTTAAAAAGGTTTGGACAAGTTCCTGGAGGAAAAGTCCATAGTCTGCTATTGAGATAGAAATGGGGAAAGCCACTGCTGTCCCTGGATTGGATAGAATAGAATCTTGCTAATATTTGGGATTCTGCCAGATACTTGTGACCTGGATTGGCCACTGCTGGAAGCAGGATACTGGGCTAGATGGACCACTGGTCTGCCCCAGTATGGCTATTCTAATGTTCTTGTGTTTAAAAAAAGGATTTGGATAACAATGTCTCACCGGGAGGATTCTCAGAGCAATGGCAATTAACCAATATTTGCTCTTTTACTTAAAAAAAAAAAAACCTGCCTATTTCAGACACATGCATGTCTTTCCAGAACCAACTCCGCATGCACATTTAGTGTGCAACAATATATTGACAACATTTGTTGGCACATTTGTTGGCACCTTTATAAACTGGGGGCATAGCCTGCAGGCAGTGGCGTAGCAAGGACGGGGCGGTGGGGGCGGTCCGCCCCGGGTGTCATCGGGTGGGGGGGTGCTCCGCTCCCGCTGCTCTGCCTTAAAAAAAAATTTTCGAAGCGCGGGAGAGTGGCAGGCAGCGCGCCTCACGTCTGTCCTACTAGTAAAGAAGATCTCGCTGACGTCGTCACCCTTCCCACACTGAACCCGCCCCCCTCTCAGGCAACTTCCTATTACCACGAGGGCGGGCAGGACTCAGTGTGGGAAGGGCGACGACGTCGACGAGATCTTCTTTACTACCAGGGCAGACGCGAGGCGCACTGCCTGCCACTCTCCTGCGCTTCGAAAAAAATTTTTTAAAGGCAGGACAGGGTAGGAGCAGCAGGAGAACGGATCTCAGCTGTCGGGTCGGGGGGGGGACTCAGAGGGGAGAAGGGGATTGGGGAGGGGTAGGGGAGCTCAGAGGAGTGCTTAAAGGGGATTAGGGAGGGTGGGGGAGCTCAGAGAGGGGAGAAGGGAATTGGGGAAGGGTGGGGGAGCTCAGAGAGGGGAGAAGGGGAATGGGGAAGGGTGGGGAAGCTCAGAGGGGGTGCTTAAAGGGGATTAGGGAGGGTGGGAGAGCATCAAGGAGGGGAGAAGGGGATTGGGGAGGGGGTGGGGGAGCTCAGAGGGGTGCTTAAAGAAGATTAGGGAGGGTGGGAGAGCATCAAGGAGGGGAGAAGGGGATTGGGGAGGGGTGGGGGAGCTCAGAGGGGTGCTTAAAGGGGATTAGGGAGGGTGGGGGAGCTCAGATGGGTGCTCAGAGAGGGGAGAAGGGGATTGGGGAGGGTGGGGGTGCTCAGAGGGGGAAGGGGAGTGCTCAGATTGGAGAAGGGGTCTGAAGCTGGAACTGGGGTCTGACAAGGGGGCAGGAGGGAAAATGGGTCCATGCCTGGGGCAGGTGGGAGAATGGGTCTGGGGCTGAAAAGGGGGAATGCAAGGCATGTGGTGGATGAAGGGGAATGAAACTGTGGGGACTAGGGGCTTTAAAGGGGACAGGGAGAACTGGCTGGGGCTGAAGCTCGGGACTGGTGAGAGAAAAGGGCTGGGGTTGAAACTAGGGGCTGAAAAGAGGACAGGGAGAAGTGGCTGGGGGCTGAAGCTCGGGACTGGTGGGATAGTGGGGCTGAAAAGGGGGGCAGGTGGGAGATGTGGGCTGGGGCTGGAACTAGGGGCAGGTGGAATAAGGGGGCTGGACTAGGGGCTGAAAAGAGGGGGCAGAGAGAGAGGGATAGAAGGGGGGAGCGTGAGGGAGGGCAGACTCTGGATGGATGGTAGAGGGAGGGCAGACAGATTGAAGGGGCAGAGAGAAAGGGCAGATGGTGGGTGGAAGGGGCAGAGATAGAGGGCAGATGTTGATGGAAGGGGGAGAGAGAGATGGCAGACTGGGGCAGATGGTGCATGGAAGAGGCAGAAGTGGATGGAAGGGAGAGAGGGCAGACAGTGGATGGAAGGGGCAGAGAGAGAGAGGGCAGACACTGGATGGAAGGCACAGAGAGAGAGGGCAGACACTGGATGGCAGAGAGAGAGCGAAGACAGATGCTGGATAGAAGGAAGACAGTGAAAAGATGAGGAAAGCAGAAACCAGAGACAACGAACTGTAAATATATATTTTTATTTTTTTGCTTTAGGATAAAGTAGTATTGTAGCTGTGTTAATAAATGTTTATAATAGAACGTGTAAATAAGGTAATCTTTTTATTGGACTAATTTTAATACATTTTACTTTCGGAGAACAAAACCCCCTTCCTCAGGTCAGGATAGGACACTGTAACAGTACTATACTGAATTGACCTGAGGAAGGAGGTTTTGGCCTCTGAAAGCTAAATGTATTAGTCCAATAAAATGATATTTGTTTTATTTCTATTTGTTAATTTGTAAAGTGGTGATTGGTATTTGTTAGTTTTTTCAAATTTACATCTGCTGTCTTTATATCTTGCACAGTACTAGAGGACATTTTCTGTTTCTGTGGTGTTGCATTGTATGCAGAGTCTGGCATCGGGGGTCAGTTTAATTTTTTGTCTAAATAGAAAGTTTATGATTACTTATTCTATAGTGGATTAGGTGTATCTGTATTTGTGAAAAAGACATGGCTTTTGGTTGGCATTGACTGTGCAGGATCGACGATCTGTACTAATCTGTCTGTTTTCGTTTTACAATAGGTGAATTGATGTTCTAGTGCTCACTGTAGTGTTTAAGATGCTTTTCTTTTCCTTGTGTGACTCATACAAATTACTGCTTATGGTATGGTAGAATTGCTCTATAGGTCCTGAGTGTTTTGTATTCTCGGTATGCCTAGTACTGGATTTCGGGGGGGGGTGGGGGTGTTAAAAAATGACCGACCCCGGGTGTCAACTACCCTAGCTACGCCACTGCCTGCAGGCATAAGGCAGATGACTTCAGGATACAGTCCACTTGAGGATTTTTAGGGGGGAAAATTACTCCAAATTTTGAAGCACTGCAGAGCTATCTGGTGGAAATGAAGTCACAATTTCAGAAGAGGTTCAGAGATTTTGGTGAGTGTAAATCATACTATCATAGGCTAAAATATTCATACAGCCCACACACATATGGATTTCAGATCATGTGACCCACTATAAAATTTATGTCTGCACACACTGTTGAAAAATCATGGATGCTCCTCAGACTAATTTATTGAAGCAGCAACTTTCAAGGAAAAGTCTAAAGCTTCTCATTTTTGCTCCTGCCACCTAACACAGCTACCAGTCTGGAAGATGTCATATAACAAAGTTATCCGGCAAGCAAAGTGCAGCTGTTTAGTCAGACTGGCTGAAGTCTCAGACACAAAGCTGGGGATTTACCTACAGAAATGATTTCCATAAGGTCTTCAGCAGCATTTGCAAACAGCTGAAAATCTCTAAACTTATTTTAATCTCAGAATTGCTTACTTTATTTATTTTTTGTCTATTAGATTGTAAGCTCTTTGAGCAGGGACTGTCTTTCTTCTATGTTTGTGCAGCGCTGCGTATGCTTTGTAGCGTTATAGAAATGCTAAATAGTAGTAGTAGTAGTAGTAATAATAGGCAAAAACTGCTCTCCTAGCATCTCACCTCAAGATGGGGGCAATATTTGCCAGAGCACAGCTTGTCCGTAACTACCAGTCAAAGTGGGTCCAGCTGTTAATTAGTTTTAAAAGGCTTCCAAGATATATCTGATAGGTAAGCCTGGATTTAGGTTGAATGATTCACCAATTAATAACAGATGTAGCTCATGGAAATCTTCAGAGGCTGGTTCAGGCACTGGTAATTGGCACGCTTGATTTTGGTCATTCCCTATATCTGGATTTACCACCGTAAGAGCTTAAAAGGATTACAATGGTGCAGTTTGTTTAGCAGCAGGTTTAGGGAGACTTGATCATGTCACCCCACACTTCTGGCACAACACTGGTTACAGACTGAGCCTCATGGAATATTCAAGCTTCTCTGTTTGGTGTATAAAGAAGCCCTTTATGGAGGACTAGCACAGTATCTGGCCATTTACAGTAAATTTACTTGCATGAAGTCTGATCCAGTTGCCTCCTCTCTCGGTGGTGCACTTGTTGAGCACTAGACCTGCAATATTTCAAAATGAAGATCCATATTTATGGATATAGGCAGTGGTGTACCAAGGGGGGGGGGGGGGGGGGGCGGTCCGCCCCGGGTCCATGCCGCTGGGGGGTGCCGCAGCGCGTGCCTGTGGGCTCCAACTTCGTGAACTTACTCGTTCGCTGCAGCTCCCTCTGCCCCAGAACAGGTTACTTCCTGTTCTGGGGCAGAGGGAGCTGCAGCGAACGAGCGAAGTTCGCGAAGTCGGAGCCCACAGGCATGCACCCGGGGGGGGGGGGGGGGCGCATCAGCGATCCGCCCCGGGTGCTATCCACGCTAGGAACGCCACTGGATATAGGAACTGACATTTCAAAATGATTGGGGGGTGCCAAATACAATACAAATCACCCCTCCCTGGATATAAATGAAGGAGTTTGTTCAACATAGGGAAAGGGAAATTGGACTTGATATACCGCCTTTCTGAGGTTTTTGCAACTACATTCAAAGCAGTTTACATATATTCAGGTACTTATTTTGTACCAGGGGCAATGGAGGGTTAAGTGACTTGCCCAGAGTCACAAGGAGCTGCAGTGGGAATCGAGCTCAGTTCCCCAGGATCAAAGTCCACTGCACTAACCACTAGGCTACTCTTCCACTAGGTACCCACTTGGTACCCACAGAGCCAGCTTCTACATTTATGGAACTAGCTTTCCCATTGGAGAGGATTTCTTAAAGTGCTGAAACAGTGGCTTTTTCTACAATGTTATAAAGAAGTATGATTTGTTATATGTTTTGTTTTATTGTATGTTGATTTTATCTTTGCATTGAATTTGTAGACTGCTGGTGTGCCTTTGGAAAGATGCAATAATCAAACATAGGAAATCAAATAAATCAACCAACTTCTGGCAGGCTCTGGAGCATCCTTACTGCTGCCATACATCAAAATGGGGCTTGCCACTACAGCGCTTCTGTCCTGTTCAGCAGCCCAGTCCCCAAGGAGCACGTGGGCCCTGACAGCTCTCTGCTTCTCTCTCTCTCTCTCTCCATTCTCTGATGACTGTAGTTCCTTTTCCTTCAATGGCCTCCTCTACCCTTCTACTTCTTATTTGGTATTGTAAACCATCTAGATGGTTTGCCTTTGGAGTAGTATATCAAGTAAACCAAACTGGCACTTCATTCCTCCTCTGGCACATGCAGAGAGAAGGGGCAAGAGCCCATAGGGCCTGTCAAAGCACCAGGGTTGCAGAAAAGAAAAGCAGACCCTCTTGTTGAAATAAAAGAAAATGTATTGTGCGCAAATACATAAAATCAGCATACAACTTTCCTCCAACTGCCCAAAGTGGCCATGTTTCATCCTCTCAAGGGCTTCATCAGGGGCTTAACATAAAACCAGCAGGAACAGTCCAATGCTTTCCATGTCTGGTTAGTGCAGTAAAGCACAAAAAAATAAGGCTCACAAGCAGTAAGCTAATTCCAAACAGCTGAGGCCTGACACACAGGCTGCTCATAAATGCAAACCGACAGCTCCTCTGTTTCCAACCATGGCAACAGCCAAAAAAGGATTAGTTTAAGCTGCCAACCTCTAATTTTGCTTGTATTCAAAGTTTCATTCAGATTTGATATAGGGGAAGATTAAATAATTTGCACCCAAAGTTAGGCTCTGGGATGATCTGCGCTAAGCTAGTATTCTGTAAAGTGCACTCTGTGTGGAATAGCCTCTATAGAATACTAGCTTAGTGCGTATTTCACGCCTAACTTTGGTCGCAATCATTTACACCTGGCTAAAGGCTGGTGTAAATGCTGATGCCCAACTAATTGCAGTTAGGCATGGAAATGTAAGTTTTCTGTAACACTGTGCCTAAATTCTGAGAACGCCCCTGCCATGCCCCCTTTGTAGTTGTGTGCTATCAAATTTAAATCCGCATGCTATAGAATAAGGTGTAAGGCAGATCTATGCATAGCTCTTAATTACTGCCAACTAAGTGCTTGTTACTGCCAGTTATTGATTGTTAATGCCTATTTAGCCGATTACTTTGTGGGCAGGTCTGCGATATGCACCCAAAATCGAACACCTAATTTTGGGAAACCTATACAGAATCTGAGGGATACCAACTAGAAGCAATCCCATTCACAGCTGTCATCAGTTCCATATCAGGTCTGCATGTCCAATGCAACCCTGCGAGTGATGGCAAACCCTTCGAAGTTCACTCCAGTACAGGGGGTGCAGACCATCTGTCTAACCTTTAAGTATTTCTTTGATGATTTATTACTGAAGCACAAGCTCTTGCAGTTGCTGACTTTCACCTACTCAGTTCCAAACCTAAGAATTATGTCAACACCTCCTCTCGAAGGTGTTGTAACTTCCCTGAGGTGTGTTTCATAACAAAAGAAAGTACAGAGAAAACAAATAGGTACTGGTTAAGGTAATGGTACCAAGTCAAATTCTACACACCCACATTTTGACTACTTACTCCTTGTCCACATCAACAATCAACAGCTGCAATCCTAAACAAACCACATGGATTCTCTGAACAGCAAGGTCAAGAGTTTGCAGGAGCAATTTTTAAACTATGTTTAAGTGGGAGAAATGTTGATAGGTCATGTAGATTGCATTGTAACAACTTGTCCCATCTTCTCTTGCCCAAAGCTGGTGCAACTGAGTGTCCAAGTGCATGGGGCAACAGCTGGCACCATGACACTAGCAAAATGTTCCCAGAGTCTGTCAGTCAAACACAGTATAAGGAGCCAGCAGGGACCGAGGCTATAGCTGCTCTATAGGAGATGGGAGGAAGCACGTCAAACAGCGCTGCCAATTCGCCTGGCCTCCTCTCCTTCCCCTGCATTGATATAACCAGCTCTTTGTTACCATGGAAACAGGAAGAGGTAGGGCTGGAGGAGGACAGAAGCAGCTGCCCTGCTCAAACTCACTTTTTCATCAGCTACCAACACGAGAAGGAGAGGGAAGGAGCCACCAGGCAAGCCGTGATAACAGAGTGAATATGACTAGTTTAAATGCTGAAAGAAGATGAGATTTAAAAAAGGGCTAAATATTGGTTCTGGTAGGCATGAAAGAAATAAATACTGGTGGTGAAGGGAGGAGGCAAGAAAGGAGTGAGTGGTGGTGCTAGCAGAAGGCAAGGAGAGCGTAAACGCTGGTGGGGGAAAGACAAATAGTGGGTGAGCAAAGAGGGTGAACCATCAGGGGAGAAAGTCAGCAATGTAAACTTCTCTTTGATACCTTTTCCTCTCCAGGATTTAGTGTCTCATATGTTCCACGGCAGGGGAGCGAGGAGGTGAAAGAACAGGAGGGAGGAGGAATGTTAAAAAAGTAGGGATGGGCTGTCGCTTGAAACGAATGTCACCCACCGGTAAAAGTGCACCCTCTTCTTCCAGGGTGCGTATTGTGTGCACCCTTTTCCCCTAGGACACATGTGCAAACCATTGCATGTACCCTATTGGGAAAGTGTGCACTGTATGAAAAAAGGCTGCACTATCCCTCTCATTCTATATTCCTGGGTGCAAAATTGTGCGCATGTGTTATAGAATACCTACTGTAACTCACATAATTTAATTGACAAATTAGCTGATAATTGGCATTAATGAATTATTGCTGATAATTGGTGTTAATTGATACTAATTTGCAGTCACATGCATAACTGCACTTAGTCAATATTCTACAACCATAGCACTCAAATTCTATGGCGTGTAACTGAAAGGGGAGTGTGAATGTGGGTGGGCAAGGGGCGAGTCCAAAACTTAGGTGCTAAGGTTATAGAATACAGTGAGCTGCACGCATAATTACAACATTTAGTCACAGACATTTACATCAGCCACTGATACGGTGTAAAAAGTTGCACATAAATGCTAACTTACACTAGTATTCTATAAAAGCAATTATGAGCATAATTGGCAATACAGAATTTATGCTTAGCGCACAGCATCCCAACACCTAACTTTTGGTGACATGTAGGTCATTGACCCTATGTGCACATACAGTGGTGGAAATAAGTACATAAGTACATAAGTAGTGCCATACTGGGAAAGACCAAAGGTCCATCTAGCCCAGCATCCTGTCACCGACAGTGGCCAATCCAGGTCAAGGGCACCTGGCACGCTCCCCAAACGTAAAAACATTCCAGACAAGTTATACCTAAAAATGCGGAATTTTTCCAAGTCCATTTAATAGCGGTCTATGGACTTGTCCTTTAGGAATCTATCTAACCCCTTTTTAAACTCCGTCAAGCTAACCGCCCGTACCACGTTCTCCGGCAACGAATTCCAGAGTCTAATTACACGTTGGGTGAAGAAACATTTTCTCCGATTCATTTTAAATTTACCACACTGTAGCTTCAACTCATCCCTCTAGTCCTAGTATTTTGGATAGCGTGAACAGTCGCTTCACATCCACCCGATCCATTCCACTCATTATTTTATACACTTCTATCATATCTCCCCTCAGCCGTCTCTTCTCCAAGCTAAAAAGCCCTAGCCTTCTCAGCCTCTCTTCATAGGAAAGTCGTCCCATCCCCACTATCATTTTCGTCGCCCTTCGCTGTACCTTTTCCAATTCTACTATATCTTTTTTGAGATACGGAGACCAGTACTGAACACAATACTCCAGGTGCGGTCGCACCATGGAGCGATACAACGGCATTATAACATCCGCACACCTGGACTCCATACCTTCCTAATAACACCCAACATTCTATTCGCTTTCCTAGCCGCAGCAGCACACTGAGCAGAAGGTTTCAGCGTATCATCGACGACGACACCCAGATCCCTTTCTTGATCCGTAACTCCTAACGCGGAACCTTGCAAGACGTAGCTATAATTCGGGTTCCTCTTACCCACATGCATCACTTTGCACTTGTCAACATTGAACTTCATCTGCCACTTGCACGCCCAATCTCCCAGTCTCGCAAGGTCCTCCTGTAAATAAGTATTTGATCCCTTGCTGATTTTGTAAGTTTGCCCACTGACAAAGACATGAGCAGCCCATAATTGAAGGGTAGGTTATTGGTAACAGTGAGAGATAGCACATCACAAATTAAATCCGGAAAATCAGCAGCACTTAACCGGTTAATGCCATTGAAAATAACCAGTTACCGCCAAACTGAAAACGGGCTATTGGGGGGGGGGGGGGGCAGAGCTGGTTAAGTGTCAATATTCAGCACTTAAATGGCCAGATTTACCATACAAATAAAACCACATAAGTCAATCCTATCTTCATGCGGTAACCCATAACTGATTAAGAGCTGAACGTCGCGCTTCACTGACTCTGGGGCTCATTTACAATGCACTTAGACTTATAAAGTTTCATAGTAACCTATGGAACTCTGTAAGTAAGTGCTTTGAAAATACACTTCTATGTGTTAGCCAGCTCCGGAAACCCAAAAATTCAACTCCAGTGCCCACACATGGCCCGTCACTGAATTTCCGGGAATAACACTGGTGGCAGTCAGCAAAATGCTGATCGCTGCCAGCTGAATACTGAGCCCCTAGATTTTGAGTATCAGCTTAGGCTAGTATTCTATAACAGTATCTGGGTGTCCGGATGCCATTATAGAATAGGTCCTCACTCCGTGGGATCGGGGTGCCTAACTGGAGGCACCCACTTACAGAATTACCTCCTAAACATTTATAAAGATATCTAAGAGCAAACATTTCAATCAGAGCCAATTAACCTTTGAAGTTAGGTAAACCTTTGAAAAATTGGCCCCATTATGTATATGAGAAAATACTGTACCATGTTCTTGGTATTATTTCCTACCAAGGGCAACCACTGGATTAAACAGCGCCCTAGGCAAGGTTGGTTTTGGCATCCTCTTCCTTTCTAAGCTCTCATACTCAGACTCACTCAAATAGGTGATATGGTGCATAAGGTAATCAGCCTGTTTACCCTCCATTTGCTATAGCACTGTTCCTACCTTCCTCCTTGTTTCTTCCCACACCTCTATCTCCCCTTACTTTCTTTTCTCTCTCTCTCTCTTTTGCAGCTTCTCTCATCTCCTTCAGTTCTTCTTGAGTACTTCTTCCTCTGTGTAGAACCACAGCTTTCTTTCCAGCACTGACACAGTATCCCGACCCTTCATCCACCAGCAATACTGTCTACCACCTCTCCTCAGCCAATCTATCCTTTCTGCCTTTCCTCTCCTCTTTGATCTCTCCTCCTTACCCTCTTTCCCAGTCTTCTTTCTTAATGTGCCTCTCTGCATTCTCTTCATTCCGTATCTCTACACACTGCCTGATTCTCATTCCTCCAAAATGTTGCTATTAAAATGCTCTGCCATGCCTGCTGTTCAGACCCTACCACTCCATTACTAAAGCTTCACCACTAGTTGCCCGTTGAAAAGCGCATCACTTACAAGATAGCGCTTCTAGCATTTAAGGCCCTCAGAATAGGCCTTCTATACTACTTTACACGTCTCACTATCCCTTTATCCCTTACTATCCTGCAAGGGTCCTGCGCTCCATTAATGACCACTGCCTTGTCTTCCTAGACCCAAATCTGCCTGCAATGAATCCACCAGACACAGTGCTTTCTTCTGCCTTTCCCTTTTTATCTGGAACTCTCTCCCGATTTCACTTCGCAGTGAACTTTCTTTGAAATCCTTTAAAGCTAAACTGAACGCTTTCCTTTTTGAGCAGGCTTTCGGGGACTCGGGATAACAGGATTTCCAGCATGAGACTGTACCCTGTACCACTTCTCTGACTCTCCCCTACCCCTACTCTTTGTGTGAATGTATATCTTTACTATAATAATTGGTGCTCCTTTCCTATCTGTATACGATTGTAGTTCTGTAAACTGCTCTGCGGTTTAGTAAGTCTTAATAAATTATAAACCAAACTACTGGTAGAGAATGCACAGCCAGGTAGGGATGGGAAGACTGATTCCCCAACCCTACTGATCTTACAATCCATCCCCCGAGAACCAGTACATCTCAAGAGGGGTCACGAGCACCACAGTTAAATGCGATGCACTACCGTCCTCCTCCATAGCCACTGCACAAAGAGAATCACCACCACCTCCTGCAATTGAACATTTGTGCATGCATCAGAGTGGGCAATTGGATTGTGGTTGACATGAGACTCCCTGGAAAGCCTGTGTATAAACTGGAGAATGACTGGCAGAGGATAAATCTCTTGGCATTCATGAGACAAGATAGGAACAACATGGAATGAGTCATATTTAGCTCATTTGATTTCATTTGTCATCTCTCGTTCAAATGCAAACAATCATAAGCAAATTCTGCAGTTTGTAAAACTGCCATCAACATGGATGAAATGAAGTCTCAGTGATAGCTGAACCTACCCTAGGTGAAAGAAGAAGAAAAAAACCCTTATAAAATGTTAATGTGTAACATGCCTGCCCAGAAATCCTGCATACCAGGGACTACAGCTGTCAGGGTCACCTAGAGCAGATTAACAAACTCTGCTCTTCTAATCACTTATGTCAATGTATGTTACCTGTCAGAACTGTCAACTGCTCCTCCTAAACAGTTTCCCACCTTGCTACTGAATCAGTTGGCACCAAACAAAAGCATTTAATATTTTGAGATTGCATGCAATGCTTTACTGGATTTGGAAACCAAAAGAATTGGATCTAATCTGGGCGAAAACGTGGGCCATGTAAGAGTAGCCCAAGCAGCACAGCTTCATGGCTTTGGGCAGAGACGCACTGTGAGAGCTGCATTTTCACAAGTCAGCAAAGAACAAGCCCTGCTTTGTACCACACTGGGCATGTGAATATCTCACAAACACGCCTACCAACATGACTTACTAGCTTTAGAATTTCAGAGGCTTAAGAATTTCTCCCCCCCCCCCCCCCAAGAAATTTGTCTCCCTAAAATGCCCCGAGTTGATTCATCAGGCCTTCAGGCTGCTGCTTTCTGTATTTTGGTTACAGTTGTTCAGTTTAAGTCTGCCAGGTTGTTGAATGTTAACACACTGTGCCATGAACGGAAGAATCGGTGCTGGGAGTCCACTGTTCCCTATAAGTTGAGCGGGAGTCTTCCAGCTACAGCGCTGCCAAGGGAAGGGGGGGGGGGGCGTTTGTTTCACTACCACATTTTTAATAGTGAGGGACAGGCCTGTTCGTAGCAATTGAAAACACAATATTGAAGCACTACCCCCTACTGGCAGCAATGCAGTTGGAGGACCCTTACTCAGCTTAGAGGGAACAGTGGCTCGGACCCTAATCTTCCAAGTGGTGTCAAGAACTGGGATAGAATGTGGAAATGGCACACATAGACCACAGAAGAACTGTCAGTTTTCTGTTCTTTTTGCTCAGGAGGGCATTAGTAAGCCTCGGGTTATAAGAGACCAGCCATTTAGCACAGCCCTCTGTGACAAAGCGGAGGGGCAGGGGAACAGCATCAGAAAGAAATCTATGGGTGCAAAAATTGCATACGAGGCATCCTCATAGGACTATACCTTGAACGTCTGTACAAAAAGGCTGGAGTGGAGTAGAGGGCGGGAAGAGAGTATCCAGGACTTCAGAATAGGTCAAAGTGGAACACAGACCAAATAACTTAATTAGACTGAAAAGCTTACAATGTGATTTCCACCCCTTCCTCCCCCTCCTTCCCCCAAACCTCTTATGAACTTTAGCAAATATTGGCACTTATTCAATAAAGATTTTTTTTTCAACTGGGTATACTTTTTTTTTTTAACAAGGCCCATCGTTTGATACCAACTCCCGTACAGTTCGATAAGTTAACCTAAAGATGTATTCTTTTCCTAACATTTCCCCTATGCACGCTGAGGGCATATCAAATAACTTAATCAACATTTTAAGGAAGGACCTAAAAGACATAAAACTGCCACATCAGGCAAATCAGTATACTTAAGTGAAAGGCATTTTTACTCAATCCAGTCCAAAAGACATTGGAAAGAATTATACATGGTTGAGAATATCTGTTCTTGTCCACCTGTCTCTGTCTGGGCCTAAATAACACTCCAAACATTTAACAGAATTGGATCTAATTTGGCATAGGGGACAACACAGTGGAAAGATACATCAAGTTAAAAAAAATGGCCCACATAAAACACCTCCCCGCCAACACATACACACAAATAACCAATATATTTCTATACAAAACCTGTTGCACAGATGCATATGAATCCCTCCAACTCCAGACTGCTCAATAATTTTTATACTCTTGTAGTACATCCACAATAGGCTTAAAAGTTTCTTGGAGGAAAAGACCTCAGAAGCCCTCAGTGCCAAAGAACAGACCATAATAGCACTCGATGAGCAGTCTACTTAATCATAGGTCAGAAAACCTCATTATTTCAATGCACTTACTTTTTTGATTTTGCATTAAAAATAACAACATCAAAATCTTTTTATTTTAGGCACTAGAATATCTAACACTTAGCTCAATGCAGCACTCAATATATTTCTACAGCCAACAGTTCTAGCATTTCCAGCAATGGAACTCTGTGAAACAAAAGCAGCTCCTTTCAAATTGTCGTTCCCGGTCACAGACAAACAGTAGACACGTATACATTTATAGCCATTGCAAATGACTCCATGAAGATGCTCTACAAGCTTTTCCTACTACATACCTCCCTTCCACCCCCACTCTCAGTACTGCCACACCCTCCATCACCGACGGGATGCATTTTAGTAATTCAGATATATTGCGAAACCCACTGGCTGATCCCCACAGCTTTCTTAATAATTGCTATGTGTACTTATCAACTAATAGCTGTTGCTGTGGGCAAGGCCAAATTAAGGATAGGTAAACTAGGCCCAAATGTTTAGGGGAGCCCTGTCAGACATGCTCAGGAATCAGGAGAATAGGACTGCCAGCTATCTGGCTTTTCTAAGGATTCTACAGATTTTTCCTTTGATGTCTGGAAGACGAAATGAAGCTTACATGGTTGAACATTTTTCTACATTCAAAACCTGTATCTGCAGCTTTACTAGTTTTCTCCCCTTGTATGAGCGCACCTGCCCTGCCTGCTTCCAGTGTTACTACCAGTAGCAAAAAACATGGGTAAGATTCACTGGAAGCCAGGTATGTCCGTAAGAATGGATGAGGTGAGTAATGCAAGCCATAAACCAAGAACTTAAAAAATAAATGCTACACTATGGATCAATATTCAGTAATCTAGAAAATGCCTAAAACTGTACATATCCATATACTTCATAAGTATTTTGAGCTAAGTTATGCATTCAGGTCTAAACACTGAAAACGCTAACACAACTTTATATCAGCAAAATAAATGGTACAACTTTGATATTAGTACAAGAGGTCATGGTGGCCATTTTGAATGAGGCAGGAGCAAGTGGGCATTGCTCCCATCCTGCTAGACACCAGAAATGGGTTGGGAGTTGGAAGGGCCAATGGGTTGGACAGTGTTAGTAGGTTGCACCTCAGGGGGAGGGAGAGGCTTGGCTTGGGGGGAGGCTGCCACATCTTGGGCTATTGCCCACACATAGGAGCCTTCAGCAAGGGGCTCAAACGGTGGGGTGTGCCACAACGGATCTGTATGATGGGGGGAAGAGGGCCTCAGAATGTATAGATGCCCCCTATAGCAAGCACTTAGATATGGCTTTGGGGCAACTGTAAATACCAACATCTATTTTTATCTAAACAGATGTGGATTCCCTATGTAAAACTGAGAATTCATGTCTGTTTTGTAGGCCTGCCCAGACCATTCACTCTCCCCACACCCTTTTCCCATCTAAAGATATTAAGCTTCCCCACCTATGAATGGTCCATGTATGAAATAGAATTTAAACATTTAGGCCTCACCAGACATTCAAATGCTGCCATTTACACTTGGGGATGCCTTTGAATTAAGGGCCATAACTTTTAGCTACATAGCAATTCATACAGTGATTCTGAATGTGCACTGACACTAAAATTGTTTTTTCTAGAAAATAGACAGGCCTCATCCAGCCTCTTGGTCTAGTGCCTAGTTCTCCCCTAAGATGCCTCCTCCTTCTGTATTTCAACTCCGATCAATTCCTTCAATACATACCATCCTACAATCAGATTCAAAATTGACTACTCCCCAGTCTCAATCAGCGATGGCTATATACAAACATCCAAATACAAGAAACCCACAGACAAATACAGCTACCTCCACAACTCCAGCTTCCACCCTTAACATACAAAAAGATCCATTATTTATAGCCAAGCCACAAGGTACCACCGTATCTGCTCTGACCCAGGGGACACAGACAGACACCTTGAAATCCTGACTGCATCCTTCAAACAGAAAGGCTACAACCCCAAAATAATCTCCAAGAATATTGCCTCCTCCCTCAAAACACCCACGGAAAATCTGCTATAGTACAACGAAAAAAAAAGCCACAGACAGAATTCCCATTATAGTGACACTAGCCATTAAGCCCATTAAAACGGGCGAGTATTGGTATGTTTTATTTTGATGTGTAACTCCCTCCCTCCCTCCCAGCTCCAAGGCCCCATTCCCTCCCCCCTCCCCTCCCAGCTTCAAGGCCCCCCACCCTCCCTCCTTCCCTACCAGCTCCAAGGTCCCCCTCTTCCCAGCTCCAAGGCCCCAGTCCCTCCTCCCTCCCAGCTCCAAGGGCCCCCTCCCCTCCCAGTTCCAAGGGCCCCCTTCCGTCCGTCCCTCCTAGTTGCAAGGGCCCCCCTCTGTCCATCCCTCCCAGCTCCAAGGCCCCCCTCCTTCTGACCTCCCATGTCCAGCATCCTCCCTGCTTCCCTCCCAGCTCCAAGGTCCCCTCCCTCCCCCTCTTCCCTCCCAGCTCCAAGGCCCACCCTCCTCCCAGCCAGCTCCAAGGCTCCCCTCCGTCTATCCCTCCCAGCTCTAAGGCCTCCCTCCTTCTGAGACCTCCCATGTCCAGCATTTCTCCTGCCCTCCCCCCCCCCCAGGTCACCGCCGCCCCTTCCCCCCCGAGGTCGCCGCTACCGCTACCCCCTCCTCCACCCGGGCCCTCTCTTTTCCATTGAACTTATAGCACCGAAACCGCAGCAGGCAGATCGCCTCCCATCAGCCTTCCTTCCCTGCCTGTCCCGCCCTCGTGTGATGTAACGTCGGCGAGGGCGGGACACAGGCAGGGAAAGAAGGCCGACGGGAGCTGATCTGCCTGCTTCGGTTTCAGCGCTGTAAGTTCAATGGAGAAGAGAGGGCCCGGCCCGGGTGGAGGGAGTATGGTGGCGGCGACCTCGGGGGGGGGGGGGAGCGGTAGCGACCTCGGCGGTTCCCTCCTCAGCGCAGTTTCCCTGCGGGGGCGGGGCAGAGAGGGAAGTCTCTACTGCGCATTTGCAAGTGAGTCGGTCACTTGCCATTTATATGTTTGATACAACCCAGAGCTGGAAAAATTAAGAAAAATCATAAAAGATCTACAGCCTCTACTCCAAGAGGATGAATTACTGAAAGAGATATTCCCATCCCCACCAGTGCTGGCCTTCCGACAGCCACCCAACTTAAAACACAAGGTAATTAGAAGTAAGCTCCCAACGCAGACTCAAAAAGAAGAGAATGGCGCACATCCTTGCAATATATCCAGCTGCAAACTATGCCAAAACATTTCACAGGACCCCACAGTCATTCACAAAGGAAAAATATTCAACATTAAGGAATCTTTCACGTGCTCATCTTCCAATGTGGTACATATCATTCAGTGTAAAAAATGCAATAAAGGCTGCTACATTGAAGAAACAAGTCAGAGAAGAGATTTAATTTACATAGACACCATATGAAAAATGCTAGTACCAATCAAGATGTCACCTCTGTGGGGCAGCACTTTACACAACCAGAACACTGTACCAGTGATTTCATGGTAAGAATCCTGAAAGGGAACTTTAAAACAATACAGGAACGTAAGACCTTTGAAGTCAGAATGATTAAATATTTTGACACCCACCAGAGAGAACTTAAAGATCTGGGTTTTCTAGCCCATTATAAACCATAAAATTGTACTGCTTTGGCACCCTCCTATCTTCATGCATATCTCTCTGTCCCTCATCCTCCTGTCTCTTACCAATCCACCCTCATCCTGTTAGACTATCACTGAAGTGCTTTGTTTCACTTATATATATACTGTCACCACATTTGCTTATTTCCAATCTGATGAAGGGCAACCTTCGAAAGCTAATCAAGAAATGTATTAAGTTATGTCCAATAAAAAAAGGTATCATCTTAATTTCTTTTCCATGTTTTATTTTGTTTTATTTCTATTGATTACCTTTAAAAGTGGACTAACACGGCTACCACACCTCTCTAACTCTGAACAACTAACTCTGCTAGCATCTTTCTCTACTAGAGTACAGGGGCTTTTAGAGGGAAATTTCAAATTTATACTATCAGCTAGACCTTAGTCCCTTTTACAGCCTATTCTGTAATAGGAATAAGTAACCCTAGGTAAACTAACAAATCAGTCACATAAAATATCCAGGAGCGGTATATTCTTTTATG
Organism: Microcaecilia unicolor; assembly: GCF_901765095.1. Taxonomy (NCBI): domain Eukaryota; kingdom Metazoa; phylum Chordata; class Amphibia; order Gymnophiona; family Siphonopidae; genus Microcaecilia; species Microcaecilia unicolor. The sequence continues at coordinate 57,861,779 of NC_044042.1, read as the reverse complement.
TTTTCCAACTCCAGCAAAGCTAGAAAGTCTAGATAATCCCAAGCAAGCCATACATTTTAATTCATGCTAGCAATGTTAAACCTCTTTAACCATGGCCTTTAAATCCAAGTCAGAGAAATCCTCCTTTCCTTTCAGAAACACAAAGGCCTTCATTTTAAAAGCCCTATTCGCAATTGATACGTGCATAAACATGTAAGTTCCCATTTTACAAAGCTGGGATATGCATGTACCAAATTCAAGCATGTGCAAATGGCAAGGGGGTGTGATCTGGGCATATTTTGGATGGGACAAGGGCACAGCAAGTTTGTAAATATTTATTCTCCATTTCAGACAGGGACTAAATGTTACACCTGCTACCAAGCACGTTTAGGATTTGGTAAACGGCTGCCACTAAGCAGCTACCTCGATGGAAGGATTAGAGGGTTGCCCCCTCAATGCCCCCACCCCCAATTTCAAACTGGCAAGAGAAACCAGTCACTGTGACAGCATCAGGGTAATACCAGGTTATGTTTCTAAGACTGCAAAGATAATCAGTTATGTGCTGACTTTGAACCTGACAATAGTATATGTTTATTTTTCCAAAATGGATGTTTACACTGCACACACCCAGGGCATAAACAGCGATTTCTCTTGTATTTAGAACAGGCTCTACATCGGCAGATTCTGTTCTAAAACACTGGTGAAACTTGAAACTTAGAGTGTGAGCCTTCCTGGGACAGAGAAATATCCAGTGTACCTGAATATAACTCACCTTGAGCTACTACTGAAGAAGGTGTGAGCAAAATCTAAATAAATAAATAAATCAATGCACTGACCTACACGTCTCAATTCCTACTTCTACAACCTATCTAACATGGAGCTGAAAATGGTCTATTGTTTAATCTGTAAAAGATTTAAATGTAAGCAACTTTACCTCCCTTTTCAGCTCACTTAGGGGAAAATACAGCAAGTCTCACATTAAAGCTGCAGCTCTACTGAGAAATTACTGCAGCAAAACTACCACTACTGCCCTGTTAAAATCATGGCAGTAATCCACAGCTTATTGTAAAGTCACCTTTCCTGCCAGTGCCTGAACATCCCTGGTGTCTAATTCACTCCCAACTTCTCAACCCAACCTCTTCCATATTAAAAAAAAAAAACCCTTTCCATGATGTCTAGTGCACCCTCTCACTCCCAACCCTATTCCAAATATGGAAAAAAAAACCTTTTTCCTAGTGTCTAGTGGAACCCCCACCCCACACTCCCTGACCCCAACCCAAATTCCTCCATATGGGAAAAAAAAACCCTTGCCTGGAGTCTAGTTCACCCCCAGCCTCAACCCCAACTCCTTTATATGAACAAAACCCTATCCCTGGGTGTGCCCCTCACTTCTCAAGCCCCCCCCCCCCCCCACACCCAAGTTCGTACCTCAAAGGAGGCAAGAGTGATGCTCACTGGCTCATGCCTCTGGAGCAGCCATCTTGAAAAATGGCAGCATCCTGCCCTGCCCATCCTAGGGATGCACTGGGCGGGGCTTGTCTGCCATGTTTGTTATCTGGGATATCTGAGGGGGTCCTTTTACCAAGCTATGGGAAAAAGGGTTCTGCGCTAACGGTGGGGGTCATTTTTTCCACGCACCAGGACCCTTTTTACCGCAGCGGGTAAAAAGCCCCCAGACAAACATGTCCATGCAGTAAAAGAACTCAACGCGTGGCCATGTGGCTGGGAGCCCTTACCATCAGCATTGAGGTGGCGATAAGGGCTCCCGTGGTAACCCAGCAGTAACCAGGTAGCCCAATTACTGCCTGGTTACTGCCGCACAAGTCATTTTAGGGGGTTTACTTTTTCTCTCAGAAATGGAGCGTGCTCGGGATGAAACGGCCACTAGCGGCCATGTTGGGCAGGCAGTAGTCACAATTTAGCATTCAGTAAGCCTACATTGGACTTACCGACGCTTTGTAAAAGACCTCCTAAGTTTTTGTACTTGGGTCAATGGAGGGTTAAGTAACTTGCCCAAGGTCAGAAGAAGCTGCAGTGAGAATTGAACCCAGATCACCTTAGGCTACTCTACTACCTCATACTACCTAATTCTATAAACTTGCATGTTCAGAATTTCCAAATAGCATGCAGATTTGTGCGTACAAGTTATAGTATAAGATCAGTTGCGTGCATAACTTAATTCAATAATTGGCTGTTCACAGTCATTTTTGGGCTAGAATTGGCTTTAATTGGCACAAATAGGCCGTTACGTGTATAACTGCCCTTAATCGCTGTAAGTTGCATGCTCAAATTTCAGAGCGAACAACTTCAAGGGGACCTGGGAGAGGCATGGGTGGGTCAGGGGCATATAAGGCAGTCAGTCCTGCAGATTATAGAATACTATCATTTACATGCCTATCTGCCTACTTTTCATTTTTATGCTTTATTTTCAGGAGAGCAAAGTGGAAGCATCTGAGAACAGATGAGTTGGCATAGAGGCACTAAATATTCACAGCTGTCTTAAAGTCCTCACATAAAAAGCCAGACATCCATGGGGGGGAAAAAAACATCTGGCTCAAAGAGAAATGTAATGGAAGCATAAATATTTTGACCCTGTGTAATGCAGATTTATATTTGGTTATGGTTACAGTTACTTATACTTGATATACCATCTTTCTTGAGATGAAAAAAAAAAGTTTACAATTCAAAATTTAAAAGAATTTGAAAGGAATACCATATATTCAAAAGGAAAGTTAAGAAAAGAACATAATAAGAAAGAAAATAGAGGAGACTAAAGCAATCATTTGCCTAGTTCCTCCCAAGTGTCTTCACTCAACCAAAAGCCTCACTGAAAAGGTGGGTTTTATGATTGCCTTAAATTTAAGGAACGAGGACTCAGGTTGGATTGTACATGACAGAAGATTCCACAGAGTAGTTGCCAGAATAAAACAGAAAGCTGAATGTTTGGTGATTACACAAAAGGATATGTTTACAGTTGGATGGACAAAAAGCGGCGTGGGCGGCAAGGCAAAATAGGGGGGAGACGTGTACAGTTTCATTTATCATCGAGTGAGTCATCGGGAGATGATGACAGACGAAATAATCAAGTCAGGTCAGTTAATGTCTCGAAGTCAACTGAGCCAGCCCACGGAATGTCCGATTCTTTTTTAAGACTCCCAGATCAGACAACATCTACAACAATAGAGAAGGAAGGGAACAAGATTGCCAAAACAAAGAGGGTTCCAAGGAAATAAATAACATTATCAACATTTCCAGTGTGGCTTTGACAGGGGAACAGGAAAGAATAGTGGCCAAGGGGTTATCGTTTGTACCGTCTAACAGATATGATGCCTTTGAAACTAGACGTGGTCTCCATAGATTTTTTAGAGACCTTAGATTGCGATTACACTTCGGCACCACTAATAATAGAGATCAAATTAATGCTACATTGATTCCCAAGGGACCTAGGTCCCGTTGGGTACCTCCCGGTACAGTTGATCCGTCTATAGTAGCTTACCAGAGGCTGGTATTGGCTGAAATAACCAAAATTGAGGGTGAAAGTACTGATGGTGGTAGTAATATATCTAAGATACAGCGTCAGGGTATACAGAGGCTTGCCAATGACCAGCGGATTATTGTTCAAAGAGCAGATAAGGGCGGTTCTATTGTAATTATGGATCGAGAAAAATATATGCAGGAAGCTTACAGTCACTTGGGACAAACACAATATTACAAGTTGATAGAGCACGATCCTACTAAATGGTTACAAAATGTGATCATGGATTGTGTAAATACTGCAACTATGGATGGAATTTTTACTAGGACAGAACAGAGATTTCTCTGTCATCCTTGTCCAAAAATTCCCTACATCTATTTTGTCCCAAAAATCCATAAATCGCTAGAGAATCCGCCGGGGCGACCTATAGTGTCTACCCGGGACTCAGTGCTGGAGCCGATAGCCAAATATATTGATATACTTCTTAACCCTCTGGTAAAACAGGCAGAGTCATATGTTAGGGACTCTATGCACTTCATTAAGTTACTGGAGGAAATGAAACCCCAATTGGGTGATGATTTTTATATGGTGGGCCTAGATGTCACCGCTCTCTATACAAACATACCTCAGAGTGAGGCTATACAATTGGCAAAAGACCACTTTGCGAAGATTCACATACCCGAGTCTAAGATCATGGTGTTAGTACAGCTTATATCATTGGTTATAAACCAGAATTATTTTGAATTTGACAACAAATTTTATAGGCAGATCAAAGGGGTAGCGATGGGGGCGTCTGTAGCGCCCTCATTAGCTTGCCTCTATATGACTCGGTTTGAGGAGAGGTATGTTTATACCTCTCCATGGATCAGCAAAGTGGTAATGTGGAAGAGATTCATTGACGATGTTATATTATTCTGGCGGGGCCCTTTGCGTGAATTGCGGATCTTCATTGAGTACCTGAATTCGGTGGATAGTAATATTCAGTTCACCTCTAGAATCAATGCTGTTGAGTTAGAATTTTTGGACATCAAAATTATGAGATCACAAGAGGAAGGGGGGTTCTCTACTACTATTTATCGAAAGCCTACCGACCGTAATACCCTGTTACATTATCAAAGTTTTCATCACAGAGCACTTAAAAATGGTGTTCCGGTCGGGCAACTGTTACGGCTGCGTCGATTGTGTTCATCTACAGTAGAATTTAAGAGACAGGCTAATATTATGATTGAGAGATTTCTCAATCGTGGGTACCCTATGGTATAAAAGGGCCCTGTATGCTCATCGTCCATGGCTGTTATCCACAACACCTAAGTCCCCCGATAGACCCCTGGCTTGTGTTATTCCCTATTCTTCAAAGGCATCTAGGATTAATACTATAATCCATAAATACTGGCCGGTGCTTGCGGTACACCCTGAATTTAGCGAGTCCCCCACAGTAGCGTACAGACGTCAGGCTAATTTGGGTGAATTACTTAAGAGATCTAATAGTAATACCATACTCGGTAGACATTATCCTTGCGGTAGGTGTGTTTACTGTAGTTATCAGTTGGATACTTCGACTATACTTATTCCCCACTCTAATAGGGATTATACTTTAAGATACAATACCACGTGCAATACTGACTGCGTAGTTTACTGCATTATTTGCCCATGCAATTTATACTATATAGGACATACTAAGAGACAGTTGAAGAGTAGATTAGCAGAACACATTAGTAATATCAAACACAGTAAACGAGAGAATCCGCTGGTAGCACATTGGTCTTTATTGGGACATTCAATAAATCAACTCCGATGTGGGGTAATAGCGCATATTCCCGGCCCTAATAGAAATGGGGATGTTAGTACGAGGTTGCTAAGTATGGAACAGCGATTCATCTTTTCATGGCGTACGGTTACTCCCGATGGCCTCAATTTGGAAGTTGAATGGATATGAGGCCTGTCTCTTTAAATGGCAGGGAGGTGCCTCATTTTTAGCCCTTTAAATTACGAGATGACGCTATACGCAGTAACTCCTGATGCGGCGTCCAGCGGTCCACGCCTAAAGGAGCTCCTAACCGGCATGTAGCTGAATAAAAGGTATGAGAAAGAACATTTGTTTAAAGTATGAAATAGACTGTAACATTGAGTTTAACATATTGAGGATAGTGATATTTAATATTTAATTATTATAGACGAAACGGTGGTTCCTCCTGAGGAAGATGTTATGAAATGCGGATCAGCATTGGGGAACCGACATATATGGCAAATACTAGAAGTTGAAAAGGAGTTTCTCACTGGTTCCTTCAAGCCCTACATAATGCTGTATAACGAGAAGCATAAACATGAATGGTTAATGGAGTAGCGGCACATTTGGGACTTATACAACTGACTGATTACCACATACTGGCCACGTGGAAGGCGTGGCGCTCACCAAGTATTTTACAGAGATTAAGTAATCTGATATTAATTGAAACAGTTGTATAATTGGGGAAAAAAATGTACATAACTCCAAATGAATGCTGCTTTTAATGCTGTTTTCAATACTGTTGTAAATATTGTTTAGAACAGCATAGGGCAAGAAGTCAGTGACAACGAGTAGAGAAATATGTTTTAATATAATTATAACAATTAAAAGTTTTTTGAAATATTACTAGAGTTGTTTTGAAATAAATTGTGAGTTTTGGCTCTGGGATTCACAGTACATCCCCTATTTGGATATATTGGTATCTAAACATGCCAAAGAAAGCGAAGAGCTATGCAGCCAAAGGGTGTTTGAAGACCACAGACGATAAAGGGAAAGGTAAAGGGAAATGGGACTTGATATACCGCCTTTCTGAGGTTTTTGCAACTACATTCAGGGATCTTATTTTGTACCAGGGGCAATGGAGGGTTAAGTGACTTGCCCAGAGTCACAAGGAGCTGCAGTGGGAATCGAACTCAGTTCCCCAGGATCAAAGTCCACTGCACTAACCACTAGGCTACTCCTCCAATAAGGAGAGTAAGGTGCAATAAGTGAAGCCAGGTAGGCCAGATTACATGGCTTTGTAGTTAAGTATCAATATCTTAAACTGGATGTAAACTGAGACTGGGAGCTAGTGATGCTGGTACAGTAGGGGACAGGTGATCAGGTCTATAAGCGTGGCAAAAGAGACAGCAGTATTTTGCAAAGATTGAAGACGTTGAGAAGAGTGGTTGGAAGTACACACACAGCTCCAGGTCATTTAAATAGCTTGTCCAGAGTTAACTGCAAATATTCATTGGGGCGGAGTCAGCAGTTATGCAGTTAAGTGACGATATTCAGAACTTAACCATATAAGATAATTGCATAAATCGGGCTGCATAAAAAGCTATCTTATATTTATGTAGTTCACCTGATGCGGTTAAGTGTAATATTGCACTTAACTGAATAAGTGTTATCCAGCCAGACATGGCCCAGCAATAAATATCTGGAAATAAAGCCAGCAGTGGCCAAAACGCTTCTGACTGCCATCGGCTGAATATCGGCCACACAATTTCAAGTTTGTTGGCATCAATACATTATATACAAAATAGACCATGACACACACAGTAATAAAATGATTTACAAGCAGACGTAAAAATTAAAACGATAGACTCGGGACCAAAATGCGTTTTTCGATTGCTGCCATTAGCTGATTTCTAAATAAAAGTAAAATGGCCTTAAGTTTTGATCCAGCAGTTTCCTCCTGCTTCTTTGGAATTTCAGCTCAATCAGAACTGCACTCCTTCGGGTTATGGTGTCAAAAGCACACATTCACAATTACTCCAGGCGTTCTCCTGTTGCATGCATCTCCTGCCCCAGTCCTTAGCTTAGCAAATTCAGGGGCCTTTTTACTAAAGGGCTGCCACGCGGAATGGGCTTGCCGCATGGCAACCCGGAACTACCGCCAGCCCAACGCGGCCACCGGCAGTAGTTCCTCCTCCAGCACGCGCCATTTCTGGCACTGCTAGATTTTTTTTTTAATACACTGCAGCGGGTTACCCAGCAGTCATTGGGCAGCGGTTACCATCAGAGTAGAGCGAGAGCCCTTACTGCCATAAGTGCTCCCCCTGCATGGCCATGCGTTAAGTGCAAGCTTACGGCATGGCATGACCATGTGTTTTTTTCCGCCTTTTTAGCCGCTACTGTAAAAAAGGCCATGGCGCCACTACCGCAGGTCCCTTTTTACCGCAGCTTGGTAAAGGGGCCCTCAGTGACCATCCTCGATGGGGGTGGGGTGGTGGGGAACCAGGCACTAGGGCTCTCTTTTGAGCTCAGTTATGTGCACAGCCATTGAAAATCTGGTCAGCAGGTGCCCCGAAGGATGGGAAGGCTTCCCTCCCCAGCATTCCCGGTCCTGACCAGCACAAAGAACCAAGTCCTTGCCCAGGCATCAAACCCAGGTCCTCCATATGACACTATATAGTGTATAGCACTGTTAATGAGCCACTCAGTGTCTATTTTTATAGCTTGAAAGCATGCAAAACCTCCCTGCAACATGCATCTTAGATGATATGCCCACAAAGATCAATGTTACAAGGTGGTCTTGCATGCTTTTTAAGCTATAAAAATGATAAATAATAGAGATTTTTCAATTATTATTTTAAAGAAGATTCATTGCAGAAATATTTAGCTGCTTATAAATGGTGCAGGCTATCTCCTACTTAAAGTTATACATGTAATTAAGTTCTAAAGTTTATTTCAGAATCTCAAAACCCTGGACATGCAAAAATATTGCCCAATCAGTGTCCAGTAGTATCAGCAACCAACATATATGTATATGTAAACCAGGGAGAGGTCTTATTTTTTTCTTACATAAATTCATGTAATATGCATTTATACACAATAAGTCAACATTTATTTTGCAGATTTCACCATGTAAACTGGGCCAAAAAAAGGCAAATGTTCAATCACTTGACTATTACCACCAATTAAAATATCTTCAGCTGCCCAGTCCTTAAAACATGTTATTTAAGCAACCAGCATTTAGGCTTTCACACTACTGTAAGTGACAGGGAGGGAGATTTTGATTTGTGCTGGGCAGACAGGGCTGTGAAAACAAACAGAAAAGCAAGTCACTTAAAAAAAAAAAAAATTCCACATGAGGTTCATCATGTATAAACAGGATTACCACTAAAGTCTTGATATGATAATTAGTGCTGTTATAAACTATGTAACTACATCCCAACCCACAAACACCACCATTGTAAAATCTGGAAACTATGAAAGAGCTCCTTCAATGAACATCTCTGCCAGGAGCAAGTAATCTCGGACACTTCTAGGGGATGGCCATCCAGTTCATCTTGGCCTTTTAATTGGCCTTGGATCACCAGAGAATCTAAATTGGCCACAAAGTCAGTGCAGCACATGGGAAAAGCCACAGAACATGTGGTTGTTAAGTAACAAGAGGCAGAGAGCTTAAGCACATTGAACAGCTGACACCCATTTTTCTGTTAATCAAAAGACTGCTGTGCATTTTTCCTGCTTGCCATGGAGATGGCCGAACTTGTCTCACAAAGCTCTTTAATCTCTCTCAAATTCTACAGCAGCTAATCTTGCAGTTAGACCAATCGACTTTACTCTCCTAATGCAACCCCCTGGCCATGGGTTATTTATATTCACACATGCAAAAGCCTATTATACTTCTCTCCTGTACATGTTTTCTTCTTATCTGCATTTATTGCCCATTCCTGTTTCTGTTCCTTTCCTGTCCAGAAATGAGTAAACCCTTTAAATGTGGAAAAAGACCTGGGAATAGAGCTCTGGCTCTTTAAATGACAGCTCTGTCAGTAACATCCCAGCCACATTTTCCAAATATCCATGGTCTGTCTGTGGACTGTGGGCCATTTCATAGTGTACACAAAGTAAGAGGACAGAAGGAAGGACCATTCGTAAAATAATTCAGTACAGAAGCAGTTTCTTGGAAACTTAGTACCTTATCTCCACCCACTCAGCTACTACTAAGTTTTCTTTCTACAGACAGATTTGCAAAAGCTGCAGTTCAGGAAAAATTATTCGCATGAAGCTTTTCTCCCATCCTTATCTGCTAGCTGCCTCAGCCACTGTCAATCAAGAAGATGGGGAGAATAAAACAAATTAATTTCATACCCTGCACATTTCTTTCAGTGTTACTTTTGCAAAATCTTCGGCTGTTCTCAGTTCACACATTTACTCTCCTCCTGCTGACGTTTCTATACAGCAAACTTTTTGTTTTCTTTCCTTTTCTTCTGCCCTCTGAGAAGTGTAAGGAAGGAAGCTGTGGACCAATTTACTCTTGCTGAATCTAGTTGAGAAACTGCATTATTTGTCTGGCATCTATTCCACCTCCACCTGCAGTACCAGGATAGTGACTAGCGTTGAATATCTGACTACTGAGGTGAGTACCCAAAACTATCTGAGTAGAGTTGATATTCAACTACTATCAGGTTAGCTTATCCGGAGACACAGGTCAGCATTTTTGCTGCTCACACTCATCCAGATAGTTACCTGGGTGGCAGTGATGAAAATTGCTGCTACCCAGATACTTTGGTGTTCACCCCAGCACTAACTGGATACTGCCACTGCAGTCTGTAAATATATTCAGTGGCACCATCTAGATAATGCCAAGGCAGTCTCTTATACTCAGTGGTACTATATGGATAGTGCCACAGCAGTCTCTAAAGATATTCAGTAGTACTATCCGGATAGTGTGCCATGGTAGACTGTAAAAACAGAAGCCAGAAGATAACCGAACAACAAAGTCCCTCGGGAGAAGCAGCAATACACAAGGAAGTGGGAACGGAGGGAGGCTAGACAAACCTGAGGAACAATGAAGTTAAAAGTTTATTGCTTAAGGAACAATACACAATGAAATAAATATACTTAAAAACTTGACAATGTGCAATAAAAGTAATGCCAGTGCACTGATATTACTTTTATTGTACACTGTCGAGTTTTTAAGAATATGTATTTCACTGTGTACTGGTCTATACACATTCTATTCCAAGCACTGATTTTATGTTATTTTTGTAGTGTTTTGACACGCACTTTAAGTAATAAACTTTTAACTTCATTGTTCCTAAGGTTTGTCTAACCTTCCTCCGTTCCCACTTCCTTGTGTAAGACTGTAAAAACATTCAGTGGTTCTATGCAGATAGTACCACGGCACTCTATAAAGATATTCAGTATATGGCGCTGAAAAAAAATCGGCACTGAATGGTATTCCATACAGGGCACTTCATAGAACAGCGTGTAGTGCCAGGATCTGCGCAAAAACTTTGGGCACAAGGATTTACACCACCTGAAACCAGGTGCAAATCCCAGTGCACAAGTTGGGCGTGGATCTGACAATGCTCTAACACTGGGTGCATCTTGGGGGAACACTCTCTTTGCAAGCACTTAGGCACTATTCTATAAATGGATACGTGTTTTTACGCAGATCTGCCATTACTGCCCCATTTCAGCACTTTGCATCCGTTACAATGCTTTTCTGCACCGAGTAGCGCCTAACGTTAGGCGCCATATATTGAATCCGAAGTATAGTGCTATGACAGTCTGTAAAGACATTCAGAGGTACTGTCTGGATAAGGCCATGAAAGTCTACAAAGACATTCAGAGGTAATATCCCAAATAATGCCACAGCAGTCTGTAAAATATATTTAGCGGTACAATCCTTATAATGCCATGGCAGTCTGTAGAGACATTCAGGGGTACTGAGCAGTTAGTGCCATAGCACTTTGTAAAGATTATAAAAAGGCCTGCAGTTCACCTCCCAGCAGGCACTCCAGAGCAGCTCCAAGTGTACAGTCCTTCAAGGTGTTCCTGTGTCCAGTCCAAAGTTTTAAATTGAGCCAGTCCAGGTTTTCTGCATTTATTTTTATCAAAGCAAACAAATAATTCCAACAAACAGAAATTTGTAGCCCTTGGTCTATATACTTTGTCCAGTCTACAAGGATTGTAAAGCTTAAACCTCCAGCCTTAAAACAATTCTACTGCTATAGCTCTCACACCTGTGGGGATGGCAGCCCACCTCCCACTCCACAGTTCCTTTGATACTGTGGCCTCCCACAGGACTCCTACCAACACCGTTTAGGTTGTATACTTCCAGGTTCCCAATTCCATCTTCATTCCTGCTTCTGGATCTGGTATTCCTTCCTCTAGATACTCCATATCTTCTGTTCTTTGAGGAGCTCCTCGCTTTGTTTCTGCTGCACCCCTTCCCACAGCTCAGCTCTGTCTGTTTGAAGCTGCATCTCCTCCCAGCTTCCCCTTGGTGACATGGCGTACTGGTTTTTTTTTTAACCAGGGAAATTGGGCTTCCCCTCTCTCACACCCCGTCTCTGCCAAATGTGGAAAATCAGTCCTTAACAAAGTGGTTTGAGCCCTGATCCTCAACTTCGAGTCCACACCACCTTTCCCTTTTCTTCTTTCACATTAAATGTGTTATTCTTAGAACTAGGGGTTGTTTGCCTAAAAATCTGCTCTCTAAAGGAGGCCTTTGGGACTGCTTCATCACAAGACATTCAGCATTACTATCCAGATGGTAGTCTGTAAAGATATTCAGTGGTACTATCCGGATAGTGCCACAGCAGTCTATAAAATTATTCAATGGTACTATCCATATGCTGCCCGTGAATATCTTCCTCAGCAGCATGTGTCCGGGTAGCAGGTGCTACTATCCAGACAACAGACTTGATTACTGATCCCTTAATTTCTAATAAAATCTTTACTAGCAGACATTGGTCTCACATCATGTCTCATGTCTTTTCCTTTATTAAATTTTGTCAGCATCCAAGGGGAACGCTTACTAGACAAACCTGAAATTACCACTGCTCTTTAGGAAAGTAAAAGAAATGCCCTCCAACCTGTCTTCTGGCAAATATTCAGCAGCCAATAGTCTGCTTGAACCTGCTAGCCAGTAACTTACCAATAAGAAAAGGGCTCTGTTCTGCTTAGATGCTGGTTTTCCCTCATGGACAGGTGGTAACAGCTGCAACACTGCAGTAGGTACTTAGAATAAATGAAGCCTAAGCTTGTAGAAACCCTTAGCCAATCAGATGAAACAGGCTTTCCAAGATGCTGGTCCTTCTAGAGTATAAAGAGCATGGGTACGCTCAACCCTGAGGTGGCATGATGATTTTTCAGCATGTATGGACCTTTACATCAGCATTAATAAGGCTATCAAGTATATATTTAGATATGTGTATTTTTTAGCATACATTCGGTTCAAAATTTATTTATTTATTAATTTCACAGACTTGATATACCACTAGGGCCTGGACATAGGCATAAAGGGCTAGATTCTACATATCATGCCTAAAAAAAATCAATGCTAAAAAAAAAATACACCTAGGTATATTCTATAAAGTATGCCTAAATTTAGGCATTTTTTTTTTTTGAATACTCCTAAATTTCTGCGTTGTTTATAGAATACAGCGAGTGCCCATCCACACAACTAAATTTAGTCGTAGGCAGTTATGCCAAGTAAAACTCGGTGTAAATGCTGATGCCTAAATTAGGCGCAGACCAGGTGTATTCTATAACAACACGCATAGATTTTAGAAACGCCCAAGACCCGCCCATTCCACACCCACAGCCCCCTTTTCAACTGTGACTTACATGGAGGGGCATAATTGAATGAAAACGCCTATCTCCATGGGCGTTTATCTCCGAGAACGGGTCCGTGAAGGGGTGGACCGAACCGTATTTTGGGAAAAAATAGACGCCCATGTTTTATTCAACAATGTGTGAGCTGGGCGTTTTTGTTTTTCAGCGATAATGGAAAATGAAAGCGCCCAGCTCAAAAATGAATAAATCCAAGACATTTATTCGTGGGAGGGGCCAGGATTCGTAGTGCACTGGTCCCCCTCACATGCCAGGACATCAACCGGGCACCCTAGGGGGCACTTTTACAAAACCAAAAAAACAGGTAAAAGAGCTCCCAGGTGCATAGCACCCTTCCCTTGTGTGTTGAGCCCCCCAAATCCCCCTCAAAACCCACTGCCCACAAGTCTACACCATTACTATAGCCCTAAGGGGTGAAGGGGGGCACGACTAATAAGCATTAAGCAGCACAATTGTAACAGGTAGGGAGGATGGGCCTGGGTCCACCTGCCTGAAGTCCACTGCACCCCCTAACAACTCCTCCAGTGAGCTGCATACTGCTGCCAGGGAGCTGGGTATGACATTTGAGGGTGAAAATAAAAAGTTGTGAAACATCATTTGTTTGTGGTGGGAGGGGGTTAGTGACCACTGGGGGAGTCAGGGGAGGTCATCCCCGATTCCCTCCAGTGGTCATCTGGTCATTTAGGGCACTTTTTGGGGCCTTATTCGTGAAAAAACAGGGTCCAGGAAAAGTGTCCTAAATTCTAGCTAAAAACGCATACTTTTTTTCCCATTATCGGTGAAATGCGCCCATCTTTGTTCGGCAGATAACCACGCCCCAGTTCCGCCTTCGCCACACCTCTGACACGCCCCCATCAACTTTGTCCGCATCCGCGACGGAGTGCAGTTGAAAACATCCAAAAATCGGCTTTCGATTATACCGCTTTATTCGTTTTTGTGAGATAAACATCCATCTCCCGATTTAGGTCGGAACTTGGGCATTTTTCTCGTTCGATTATAAGCAGGATAGTAACATAGTAGATGATGGCAGAAAAAGACCTGCACGGTCCATCTAGTCTGCCCACGATAAACTCATATGTGTATACCTTACCTTGATTTGTACCTGTCTTTTTCAGGGCACAGACCGTATAAGTCTGTCCAGCAGTATTTCCCGCCTCCCAACCACCAGTCCCGCCTCCCATCACCGGCTCCGGCATAGACCCCGTATAAGTATGCCCTCCCCTATCCTAGCCTCTCAACCACCAACCCCTCTTCACCCCGCCACCCAATTTCAGCTAAGCTTCTGTGGATCCATTCCTTCTGCACAGGATTCCTTTATGCCTATCCCACGCATGTTTGAATTCTGTTACCGTTTTCATCTCCACCACCTCCCGCGGGAGGGCATTCCAAGCGTTCACCACCCTCTCTGTGAAGAAATACTTCCTGACATCTTTCCTGAGTCTGCCCCCCTTCAATCTCATTTCATGTTCTCTCGTTCTACCGCCTTCCCATCTCCGGAAAAGATTCGTTTGTGGATTAATACCTTTCAAATATTTGAACGTCTGTATCATATCACCCCTGTTCCTCCTTTCTTCCAGAGTATACATGTTCAGGTCAGCAAGTCTCTCTTCATACGTCTTGGAACGCAACTCCCATACCATCCTCGTAGCTTTTCTTTGCACCGCTTCCATTTTTTTAACATCCTTCGCAAGGTACGGCCTTCCAAAACTGAACACAATACTCCAGGTGGGGCCTCACCAACGTCTTATACAGGGGCATTAAAACCTCCTTTCTTCTGCTGGTCACACCTCTCTCTATACAGCCTACCAACCTTCTCGCTACGGCCACCGCCTTGTCGCACTGTTTCATCGCCTTCAGGTCCTCAGATACTATCACCCCAAGATCCCTCTCCCCGTCCGTGTCTATCAGGCTCTCCCCACCTAACACATACGCCTCCCTTGGATTTCTACTCCCTAAGTGCATCACTTTGCATTTCTTCGCATTGAATTTTAATTGCCAAACGTTAGACCATTCTTCCAGCTTCTTCAGATCTTTTTTCATGTTTTCCACTCCCTCCGGGGTGTGCACTCTGTTGCAAATCTTGGTGTCATCCGCAAAAAGGCAAACTTTACCTTGTAACCCTTCGGCAATGTCACTCACAAATATATTGAACAGAATGGGCCCCAGCACCGATCCCTGAGGCACTCCACTACTCACCTTTCCGTCCTCCGAGCGAACTCCATTTACCACCACCCTCTGGCGTCTGCCCGTCAACCAGTTCCTAATCCAGTTCACTACTTCGGGTCCTATCTTCAGCCCTTCTAGTTTATTCAAGAACCTCCTGTGGGGAACCGTGTCAAAAGCCTTGCTGAAATCTAAGTAGATGACGTCCATAGCACATCCTTGATTTAATTCTCCTGTCACCCAGTCAAAGAATTCAATGAGATTCGTTTGGCACGATTTCCCTCTGGTGAAACCATGTTGTCTCGGATCTTGCAACTTATTGGCTTCCAGGAAATTCACTATCCTTTCCTTCAGCATGGCTTCCATTACTTTTCCAATAACCGAAGTGAGGCTTACCGGCCTGTAGTTTCCAGCTTCTTCCCTATCACCACTTTTGTGAAGAGGGACCACCTCCGCCGTTCTCCAATCCCACGGAACCTCTCCCGTCTCCAAGGATTTATTAAACTTAGAATTTACAAGCATCACAGTTGTGCACGTAAATTCTAATTAAAGCCAATTAGTGTCAATAATTGCTTAATAGGCATTTTTCATGTTTTCTGGCTTGTTAACTAATTAAGTTGCATGCTGAAATCCAGAACACAATCAGATATGAATGTGTAACTTAAGTCGCGCTATATAGAATCTGGGGTTTACATAATATAAAACAAAGAAGGAGAGGGGATTAGGGAAAGATCTAAGTAGTACTAGGAAAAGAGATGGAGAAGAGGTGAATTTTGAGGGCCTGCTTGTAATTAGGGAGGGTAGTCTTGTTTCTGACATGCAGTACCAGGTCATCTGCGTAATAAAACAGTGTGCAAGCATTATCTTGAATGACTGTAAGAAGGAGCTATAAAGATATTAAAGAGAGCAGGGGAAAGGATAGAGCCCTAAGGAAAGCCAGAGAGCAGAGGGAGGGATGGCGTGGAACACTGGTGAAAGGAGAGCAATTATCAAGATAACTGGAAAACCAAGCGAGAACAGTACTAGTGTTACTGATAAAGTGAGGATGACGGAGAAGGGAGTGATCAAACAGATCAAAGGCTGAGGAGAGGTAAAGGGAGACAAGATTCACCCAGCATTGTTGGTCAAGGAAGGCAAGAATGAAATTCTGAAGAGCCAGAAGAAGAGTTTCTATATTGTGATGAGGGTGGATCTGGATAGATATGGGTGGACGATATTGCAGGTTTCGATGTGTTGGACAAATTGTTGGTGAACCAGTTTCTCCAAAAGCTTAGATAGGAAAGGAAGGTTGGAGATGGGGCGAAAACTAGAGGACAAGGAGGGGTCTAGCTAGGGCTTCTTGAGAAGGGGGCAGACGAGTGCCTGTTTCCAGGAAGAAAAAACAGATCTGGTGGCAAGTGAGGAGCACATGAGAGGCAGAAATGTGGAACAAGTTGATGAAGAGAGGTGCTTGGTCAGCAGGGTGGGCCAAGGGTCAGCAGTTTATGAGCAAGTGTTAAGAGAAGCAAGGGCCTTAGTGATCGATAGCAGTGATGGAGGATTAAAAGAGGACCTGAAGGACGTAGGACAGGGGGACAAGGGAGGCTGAAAGATGGCTTAAAAATTTTAGTACAAGCAAAATGAATCTAACTTGCGCTAACCTACAAATTTAACGTGTGGAGGAGTGGCCAAGTGGTTAGGGTGGTGGACTTTGGTCCTGGGGAACTGAGGAACTGAGTTCGATTCCCACTTCAGGCACAGGCAGCTCCTTGTGACTCTGGGCAAGTCACTTAACCCTCCATTGCCCCATGTAAGCCGCATTGAGCCTGCCATGAGTGGGAAAGCGCGGGGTACAAATGTAACAAAACAAAAAAATCAATTTGCATGCACTAAACAAATTTGTGGCATAATGAGCATCAAGTTTAAAAAAAAATTTCAGTGCATGCAATTTGATTTGTACACATGTTAAATCTGTAGGTTAGTGCAAGTTGGATTCATTTTGCTTGCACTAAAACCTTTAAGGTGTATTAGTGAACTGAATGTATGCTAATGAATACACATACCTAAAGATATACTTGATAGCCTTGTTAATGCTGACGGAAGGTCCGTAAATGCTGGTTATTGTGAATCAAACCAAAAACACACCCAGTCCTCAGGGAAAAAAAGCCAAATGAACAGAAAACAAGCCAAACATGTTTGGTCTGTGTACATCCCTAATCGCAGAACATCAATGGTAGGTTTCCCAATCCAAGATCAATGACAGAATAGAGACAGCAGTTAAATTACAGCTAACTAGGGTCCATTTACTAAAGTACATTAGCACTTAAGACATGATTATTTATTTGTTACATTTGTATCCCACATTTTCCCACCTATTTGCAGGCTCAATGTGGCTTACATAGTACTGTAAAGGCGTTCACCAAGTCCGGTAGAGAAACAAATACATGGTGATGTTGCGGTCGATTAAGGTTCAGACACAATGGGGATCAAAGAGAGGACAGATTATATAGTGTCCATGACGAGCTTTGGTTTTGCTGTGTTGCAGAGTATAGGCATTTATGTTGGGTCAGTAGGGTATGCCTTCTTGAACAGGCTGGTTTTTAGTGATTTCCTGAAGTTTAGATGGTCGTAGGTTGCTTTCACAGCTTTTGGCAGTGAGTTCCATAGTTGTGTGCTTATATAGGAGAAGCTGGATGCGTAGGTTGCTTTGTATTTGAGTCCTTTGCAGTTTGGGTAGTGGAGGTTTAGGTATGTTCGTGATGATCTGGTTGTGTTTCTGGTTGGTACATCTATGAGGTCTGTCATGTAGCCTGGGACGTCGCCATACATAATTTTGTGAACCAGGGTGCAGATTTTGAAGGTAACACGTTCTTTGATTGGGAGCCAATGCAGTTTTTCTCGGAGGGGTTTGGCACTTTCGAATCGTGTTTTACCAAATATCAGCCTGGCTGCTGTGTTTTGAGTGGTCTGGAGTTTCTTTGTGAGTTGTTCTTTACATCCCGCATAGATTCCGTTGCAATAGTCTGCATGGCTTAGTACCATTGATTGTATTAGGTTTTCGGAATATTTCCCTCGGGAAATAAGGTTTTACGCGTTTAAGTTTCCACATTGAGTGGAACATTTTCTTTGTTGTGGAGTTCACTTGGCTCTCAAGCGTAAGGTTGCGGTCGATTGTAACGCTGAGTATTTTCAGACTGAGATAGGGAGGGTGTAGTCTAGGGTGTTTATGGTTGTGGGTTTGTACATATTGTGTTGAGATGAGAGGATGAGGCAGTGTGTTTTGTCAGTGTTCAGTTTCAGTTGAAATGAGTTTGCCCATGAGTCCATAGTGTTCAGACCGAGCTTGATTTCGTTGGTGATTTCTGTCAGATCATGTCTGAAGGGAATGTATATTGTGACATCGTCTGCGTAGATGAATGGGTTGAGACCTTGATTGGATAAGGACTTAGCCAGCGGGATCATCATTATGTTGAAAAGTATTGGTGACAGTGGTGATCCTTGAGGTACTCTGCAGTCTGCTTTCCATGGTGGTGGTACGATTGAATTTGATTTCACTTGGTATGTTCTGGTGGTTACAAAACCCTTAATCCAGCTGAGTATATTTCCACCAATCCCGATGTAGTCTAGGAGTCTTAGTAGTATATTGTGGTTTACCATGTCAAATGCGCTTGACATGTTGAATTGGAGGAGAAATATGCTTTTACCTGTAGCTATTTCCTACTTGAATTTGGCCAGGGCAGTGACTAGCACAGTTTCGGTACTATGCAGGGGGCGAAATCCTGATTGTGATTCATGTAGTATTGAGAACTTGTCCATGTAATCAGTAAGCTGTTTGGTCACCATGCTCTCAGTTTGACTACTAGTGGGATAGATGCAACTGGGCAGTAGTTGGCGAGTTCGTGTTTTTTCTTGATGTCTTCTGGAATTGGGGTGAGTAGGATGTTGCCATATTCCTCAGGGAAGAGGCCTTTTTGGAGCATGTAGTTTAGGTGGGATGTGAGGTCTGCTATGAAGCAGTCGGGAGCGGATTTAAGAAGATGGCTGGGGCAGGTGTCCAATTTGCAGTGGGTATTGGAGAACCTTTGAGTCGCATGGGTAACTGATTCAATGGTGAGGAGAGCAAAGTTTGACCAGATTCGGTCTGCTGGGTATTCTCCAGAGGTTGGGTTCAAGCTATTGATGAAGTTTTCAATGTCCGTGTTGTGCTGAGGAAGTGTACTGCGTAGCTTTATTATTTTTTCGTTGAAGTATTTAGCAAGTTTGTCTGCGGATGGGATGTCTGTGTTGGTTGTGGTGACTGGGGTGGTGTTTAGTAGCTTATTTACTAGTTGGAATAGTTTCTTCAAGTCTTTGTAATCCGGTCCTATTTTAGTTTTGTAATAAAACCTTTTGGTCTGTCTTATTGCATATTTGTATTTTCTTTGTATTTGTTTCCATGCATTGAGTGTGTGTTCATCTTTTATTTTTTTCCATGCTCGTTCGAGTTTCCTGGATTGTGTTTTGAGTTTTTCAGTTCGTCATTGAACCATGGTATCGAGATTTGTCTTCTTGATATTCTTGTTCTTAAGAGTACTATTTCGTCTAGTACGCTTCTGCATCTTTCGTCCCAGTCAGAGAGGTAGTGTGTGGAGTCCGTTCGTGCTGTCCATTCGTTGTCATATATCTGTTGCCAGAATGCTTTTGGGTCTATTTGGCCTCTTGTGCTGTAGGTTGTGCGTTCTTGTATACAGTATGATCCCGTCTTCCGCCAGTTTAGGGATAAGTTTAGTTTGTGGTGATCGGTCCAAGGTGTTTCTGTCCATTTGATATCTGTTATTAGTAGGTTGTGGTCTGGGGACAATTTGTGTGAGAAGAGGTCCAGTGTGTGCCCTTTGATGTGGGTAGCTTGCATGTGTGGCCATTTGAGATCCCATGAGTGGAGGAATTCCTTACATTCTTGTGCATTGGTGGAGTTTGGGTCTTCTAGGTGAAGGTTTATGTCACCTAGTATTAATATGTTGGCGTTGGTTACACAAGTGTTTGAGATGATTAATATGCAAAAACAGGCAAACATACAACCGCATTAACCAGGTTTACTGAGTCTTTCAAAATGTTTCATTCAGAGTGCTGCATGGCATGGGCAGAGAGTGGGCACAGAAGCATTAACCAGCTAGCGCTTTATACTTACCATACACTGTCTGGCTAATGCTGAGTTAACATAACACGAAGTAAGTGCTCCCACATTAACTGTGAGCAGGTACAGTGCACTAATGGGAATATTAATGCATGACCTAAATTTTTCAAATACCAGAAATATTTCCACTAATTGCCACGTTAGATTTGCACCTAACAGTCCTTTGTTGATTCCCGCTGCATGCACAGATTTGTTAGAAATGCAGTACAATTAGGGCTGGATCCATCTGCACAATGGCATGCAGTTTTCCGTTTTGACATCTCTTCAAATCAGTTCATTCTGAGACCCTAAGTACAGTTATCAGAAATGTCATGACAGAAACAATAATGAACTAACGTTAATAGTAATCAAAGATAAAGTTAGATGGTCGGTGAGTGAGACTCGACACAGCTGTGTTTCGGCCTGTCAGGCCTGCATCAGGAGTCTTTTCACCATAAGAAACCTCACTTCTTATGTCTTACACCATCTAATGTGACAAATCTTGATTTCGTCTCTTGAAGATTGGTCTTGTAGTTTACTTTTTCCAATCGGGTTTACACTCGCGATCAGATGATACACAAGAGCCTATATTCTAAGAAGTCGATCAGAGACGTTCTAGTATAACTACAAGACCAATCTTCAAGAGACAAAATCAAGATTTGTCACATTAGATGGTGTAAGACAAAAGAAGTAAGGTTTCTTAGGGTGAAAAGACTCCTCATGCAGGCCTGACAGGCTGAAACACAGCTGTGTCGAGTCTCATTCACCGACCATCTAACTTTATCTTTGATTACTATTAACATTAGTTCATTATTTTAATTTGTCCACCAACCAATAAATTTGTTTTTAATTGGATTTCCACTCAAACCATTGTCTTCCTCATTTTTGAGTCATCTTCGCTGTTTTGTTTCTGTTTGCGTTTTTTGGCGTTATGACAGAAACAATGACAGAATTCAAAAAGTTGTAGGCTAAACAGAGGATGTGTATCTAGCAAGAGGATGGGATCAAAGGAAATCAAATGACAAAGAGAGACGTAAGATGCACAGAGCAGCAGGTACAATGCTAGACAAAGGAACTGAGGAAGTAACCTGCATGGTCTGCACAGAGAGACAGGTACACCTCTAGGCACTTTGCTGAGCAGACTAGATGGAATGCCTTCTGTTACTATGTTACTATAGTAATCGCTGTTTCTTCCAATGCAACTTTTGTGATTTTAGGCAAGTCATTTATGTCCCATTGCTTCAGGTACCCACGTGCAGGGGAATTCTATAACGATACTTAAAATTCCATGTGCAAATTTGGGCACACACCCAATCTGCACCTGCAATTTAACTGTGTAACAAGTCTATTAGTGCCAATAATTAGGCGCTGACAATCAATTATTGGCAACAATCTGGATTTACGTGTGCATCTTGCTAAGCGCTATTCTATAAAGAAGTGCACGCAAATCCTTTAGCGAGCAACTGAAAAGGATCCGTGGCCATGGTGGGAAAGGGGCCTTCACTAAAGACGCGTGCTCTATTATAGAATTTGGGGGATTTGCACCTAATTTAGGCACGGGAAATTATAACAAGGTTCAGTTGGTGCAAATCCTCATGCCTAAAAGTTGGGCATGGACCCCAAAGCTACGCACTATTCTACAAACAGCACCCAACTTAGACTGCCATTTATAGAATAGCATTCAGTTCAGCATGCATTTTCTTCAGCACCAAAATTTGGGCGCTGTTTACTTAATGTAAGGGTCCTTTTACTAAGCCACGGTAAAAGGTGGCCTGTAGTAGTGTGCGTGTGCGTGTTTTTGGCACACACTGGGCCATTTTTTACCACAGCTGAGAAAAAAAGCATTTTTTTAATGGGTCGGTAAATGGTCGTGCGCTAAAATTAAAAGTAGCACGTGGCTATTTACTGCCTGAGTCCTTACCGCCACCCACTGACCTAGTGGTAAGGGCTCACATGCTACTCATGCGGTAATCAGGCAGCATGCGACAATGTGGCCGCGCTGCCAATTATTGCCGGGAACATGCACCAAATTCAAAACTACCAAAGGGTGCCAGCGCTACCCCTACGGTAGTGCCGATTTGGCACACACTACCTGCGTGTTAGCCCTACTGCTGCTTAGTAAAAGGGCCCCTTGGTCCTTTTAGGCAGGGACATGGTGCACCTGAATATTTATCACCACTGTCCAATTCTGCGAATGTCAGGTAACACTATAAACATGATAGTCACTCATAATACTAACAATGCTTTTCCATCGTTCACTAGAGAACTAAGTAAATAGGACCAAGGGAGTACCGAGGACAGCGTTGAGAAGAGTGGACTACTGAAAGCCCATAGCCTCAAATGAAAAAGCATCATTTTTTATAACGTGATTTCTCACCAGACATAAGCTTATGATACAGTTGTGTACTGAAGTGCATTAGCACAAGACGATTCATGCTGGTTTTTCATACTCATTTAGCAACATAATTGTTTCTTTTAATTAAAAAGCACCTAAGGATCCATCAATATGAAAGCCACAGCAAACGAGCACACGTTTGGTGTATTTTGTCAGTTAAGACATGATGTAGAAGTAGAATGCACAGTGTTGAAGAAGAGAGTCAACAGGAACACCTACTGAAAGAACACTTGTGTTGTCAAAAATAATTTACTTTGGGGCCAGCTGTACAATGGCATGTGCTCTGCACCGCTGCAGAGGACCTAGGTTCAATGCCCATGCCAGGAGTTTGTTTCCTAAAGTGGCCAGAAATGCTGCAATGGCAGCATCCAAATCCTCTTGGGGAAGGAAATCTTAATCATTGCTCAACAGCAGCACCTAGTGGTTGGAATTAGCTGGGATCAGGATGAAGCCACAGTTTGTGGCCCCTAGTCAAAAACCATAGTTGCAAAGACCGGGCTGAGTTGAAACAGGGGAGGGGGTGAGAGAGGTATAAAAACTGAAGAATATGAATGCTTAATCAGTGTTTTATTGAGCAGGAAGCCCAAAGGAGCAAGAAGATATTGCTGGGTCAACACAGGTTATAGGTCACACTTAAGTTGATGTACCACCCCATATGTTAATAACGTCTCAGTTTACAAAGATAAAAAGAAATCCAATAATAAAAGTCTTTGCCAGTTCTTTGGCCAGTGGCATGGCTCAGGAATTGATTAACAGAGACCCAAGCACAGACAGACAAGTACCTGCCCCCCCCCCCCCCCCCCCCATATTCTGCTGGTGGCAGGCAGCTCTTTTGCTGTCCACCACCGGCATTAAACCCAGATATTCAATGCCGGCCATTTCTGGCAACCAGCACTGAATACTTGAATTAACCGGTGAAGCCGATTTTCAGCGTTGACTGGGTAAGTGCTTAGCGGTTAAAGATTTTAACCACTTTATCGTTTACAGCGTTGGTTGGCCCGACTGATCCAATGGTCACCAATTTTCTTTCTATTTTCTAAAAAGCCTCCTGGTTTGTCCAAGTCACAGACTATTGGTAGGCCATGCTATGTCTGCGGCGAGGGTGACAATGGCTGCTCATTGGAAACAACCCACTGTTCCTCCTCTGGTTAAGTGGTTGAATAAGCTTTGGTATATTTGCAAAATGGAAAAACTCTGGGCAGTCAGATGCCACACTCTTGCTAAATGGAGGCGATATGGGAACCTTTCCTGAGACATTGCTCTTAGTGACATTTTGCTGTGTGTTATGGTTCACTTGTCATCAAATAGGGGGTAGGAGGGGTGGTAGCTAGTATGGGAAGTGGGAGGGTTGATGTTGGGGGTGGGGTTTCATTCCATGAAAATATCTCAAAACAATAGAAGTTGTATTTGGTTTCACACTGTAGTATAGTTGCTGAAATCCACATTGCATTAGGTGAACGTAGCTCTTAAATGTGAATGTGCTCTTCCCTTGCTTGTAATACTGTTTTTCTTTCTTCCAACTGGATTTATTTTTTGCTTTGGTTTCAGTAATTAACAAAGACTTCTTGAAATAAAAAAAATAAAAAAAAGATTTTAACCACTAAACATAACTGGTTCGGCGCCGAATATCTGAGCCTAAACAGCTATGTCACACAATATAGCCAGTTAGCGGTTAGCCACTAACCACGGATATTAAGCAGAAGATAAATGGCTATCTCCCACTGAACATCTGCAATTAGGCGCTAAAATGTTATTTAACTGGTCAGGAGCTGTTCCTGGCCAGTTAAATAGCGTTGAATAATGGGCCCCTAAAGTCCAACTGATTGTGCAGCAAAGGCAAGACTCCAACCCATCTGATTTCTTCATTCACAGAACATCACTAACAGTAAATTGTCACTCAACAAGTGTGCATTTATGAATGCAGAGAGCATTATCAGTATCAAAATATAAAGAGATTATGCTTTTATGGATTTGTCTTTTTAGTTTTATATGATAATAGAAAAAGCATGATATTGATTTAAAAAAACAACCTCACGCAAGTTTTACCTTCAGATCACTTCCCTTGCAAGTACACGGCAAATCATTTCTCCACACAAAGCTGATCTATATGAGCAGCTGTGCAGGGCACAGAGCATCCACCAACATCGCGCCTGCTCCTCAGTGGGCCTGTGACGTCAATTATACACAGCCGGTGCGTGGGCTTGTGCCGTTATTTCTGAAGAGCGGTATTAAGCCACAGGTGTACAACTCAGGGTAATATTAAAACCAGCAATAATTTTCATGTGGTATAATGATCTCAGCAGTGTGAAGCTCAAATGTCAGACGGGAACGGCTTGAGTAGGAGAACCAAGGATTCCAATCATTAATGGACAGGCTAGATAAAAAGCTGCTTTTCTGTTTCCTCTGCCTGCTCCCTCTGTTTTATTAATTGTAAAGAGGGGTGGGAGGGGAACCACCTAACCATGAGGCAAAAAGGAGTTTTTTAGCATTACACGAGCAAGTACATGCTGGAAGTCTTATCCCACATATAAAAATATTAGTAACATTGAATTTATGGCAGGAAAAATACTGGATAAAGAATAATGAGCATTAGAACAATAGGAAGATTAAATGTAAACATAACAGATCCACAGCAGAGTGAGGGTGAACACATATCTGACCCAGAAAATGAGATATACAAGTTCTCCCTCACAGAAAACAAGTCTTTATCACAGGGGATGGGCAACAGACCGTAAAGCCTGACTGGTATCTCTTTCAGTAGCTATGATTTTCAAACCATAAGCAGCAAGGATTCCTTCACAATAATCTGTCAAGTGTTTTTTATACAAATGTGTGTCTCACACTTGGAAAACTATGAAATTAACCTAGAAATGCCTAAAATGAATTGATTGTGTAACCAACACTTAATAAGATACCACAACTAAAGAAGTGTTAAAGAGAATGCAAAAATTCAAGACTAGAAGGATGGAGGTTGGAATCGGAAGAGAAACTCCAGAAATCTCTTAAATACCAAAAAACTTTGCAGACATGCTCCTACTCGATTATTTTTCACTGATCAGGTAGTCCCCAGATAGTGCCACTGAAAAATTGGAGAAATAACTAATTTTTGAAGCAAATGGACGTTTCAAAAGAGCCAAAACATAATGTCCATCTGCTGAAAATGTCCAAATCACAATTTTCAAAAGGCAGAATCTGGACATTTTACACTGCAGTTTGTCCAAATAGAAAAGGGGGTGGGGGGAGTGTTGGAGACGAGTTCTAGGTGGGGCTAGGGCAGTCCCAAAATTAAGACATCTTTCAGTGATAATGGAATGGGAAAAACTATCCAAGGCAAAAAAGGAAGGTTTTATGTAGTCCTGTTTCAATAATGTCCAGGGTATAAAAAGATACCCTGATTGAGCAGCTGACCACTGGAGGGATGAAGTCATGACCCCTCCTTCATTACTGACCCCCTCACCCCCCCCCCCCCCCCAAGAAGTGAAAGGGACAGTGGATACCAGACTCTAGGACAGCTTCGGGTATTATGGTCATTCCTAATAGAGCAGCAAGCAAATGCAAGGAGTAGCCCAGTGGTCAGTGCAGTGGACTTTGAACAATGGGACCCAGGTGTAACTCCCACTTTAACTCTTTTATTTCTGTACAAATATGTGAACCCTCCTAGAATTTAGAAATACTTACTCTACCTGAATTTATAAGACACCCACAAGCATGATGGTTATTGTAGTTGTGTACCTTTAGGTACAGTAGGCTTTTTTTGTGTGTTCCTGGAGGGCTCACAGTAACATATAACAAAATTAAGGTAGGATTTGTACCTTGGCCCTGTTGTTTAAAGTCCATCCAACTTTCCCTGTTGCAGCTTCAGCTAAAGTGAACACCTTCAGACAGAGTCCATGATTCCTGCTTGTGTGCCATCATAGGCTTTGCAGTGGCTCCACACTCCCATTCCCACCACCATAGATTCCTCTGCACTACAGAGATTAACCGAAGGCAAAAAAGGAGGTAAAAAATCCTCACGACACCGTGAAGATGAAACAAAAAAGTGATCGGCTTTTTCACAATTTGCCGATAACTCTTAGGAGAGGAGTATTTAGATGCTCGTTTTTTAAAAAAATATATATATCTCATATATATTATTTTTGAAGAGAGGAGACCAGAGAGATTTGTTTCCTGTTATTTCCCTTGGAACAAACATTCTAAACTACATCATTCAAGGTTATAAAGACCCCTGAAGCAGGCCATTGTGCCGAAACACGGCCGTGTCGGGTCGCTGTTATGCACATGTATTTTTTAAGTGAATAAATATAAAACAGTTGGTATCCTCATCCATTCTCCTCACTTTTTTGTTTCATCTACAGAGATTAACACCATGCACTCACTCATGTCCTTATGCCTCTTTCCTACCTGCTAGAGCCATTACAGGGAGAGTGCTGTGTGGGTGTATTGGGGGTAGGGTGGGGTGGAAGGCAGATTGAAAGAGCCAATGTCAAAGGGAAAAAGAGGTTTCAAAGAGCACAAGTCTGGCATGGTAAAGGAGCAGTGCAGACAGGCTGGCCATTTTCTCCCAATGCTCAAGTTGTCAACCCTAATTTGGAAACGACAGTAAAGTGGGGTGGAGGCCACACTGCCGGATTTTCTCTGGGCCACTATACCCCTATGATTGGCTGTCAATGGCCAGAAAGGCAGCTGAGAATCACTTCTGGTTTTCCTGTAACATCAGAAACAAATATCAGTGGCAACTGTTGTGTGCATTGCTCGGCCACAGAGGGGCAGAAGGCTGGGGCCAGGGAATGATGGAGGTAGAGGGTGTAAATGTAAGATGTCAGGGAAGTACAGTATTTATGGTAAGAGGGGTCTGGCCAAGAAAAATATAAGAAAGAATACTCAAAGTGGCAAGGGCTCAGCACCCTCAAGTGCATGCTTACTCTGACCAATGGAAAATCTATACACATCCACCATATACATATATACTGTATATATGTATATATATTCATTTATCTATCTATATTATACTAGGCAAGGTACAACAAACACCAAATAAGACAAAAACATCACACCACATTATACATAAAATGGAAACTAAAATCTAAATATTCTGTTCCCATTAGATCATCACTGCAATTATATTCTCAGTGTTAACAAGAACAGCCTTCAAAAAGCTTCTTTTGGTAAAGCTAGCAAACCATGTTCCTCAAGAATCAATGTTAGCAATATGTTCCATGCTTGTATGCTTGATACTGAAAAACTGATGGACACTCTAGTGAGTTCTGTTGACTAGTACTTAAAGGGTGATAGTGGGTTAACTGCAAGTTAATTCAAACCTCTCTTAACCCTAGAACGCATGACGTTAAAAATATACATATTAACGTCATGGGAGCCTTTTAGGCCCCCATGCACATAATGTAGAAAAACACACTTAAATAACTTTCACAAGTTTATTTCAAAATTGCTCAATAAAATATGAATAGTGGACAACATTTTAATTATAATTTTTCACAGAAAACACCAAAAAATCTTTTTTTTCCCAAATTTCACGCAAAGACATGAAAACACACAAAAATGCATAGAAATCTATAGCAAACTAGCTGCAGCTACATTTTTATTCTAACTTTCTTTTCTATTATATTAGTCTTCCAAACAATTCTGACATGTTATTTTTTCAGAAGAGTGTTCTTTGCAAACAGTTTCCTTACAAGTGGAACAATATCGCTCAGTTTTCCTCTCTATGTTTCTTGGACACATGAAACAACGCTTTCGTTTTCTTTCTCCTGGCTCTGGAGTAATCTGAAACTGTACGCCACACCGTTTCACTGCTTCTTTAGTTTTCTTTGGCAAGCATTTCAAGTCGCTTCGCTCTATCATGTGAGGTATTACAAGTTCATGACAAAGGTCCTTCAAGAATAAGCGTCTCCTGTCCTTCCTCTGTGCATGAAATTCAGGATGAGTTTCTGTATAAATAATGAATGAATTTAGGGCTGCTACATCAAGCATATTTGAAAATAGTACTACAGGCCATCGTTTTGTTTGCCTCTTACACGAATATTCTCCCACCATCTCATCCATTTTATCTACACCTCCTTTTGTTGCATTGTAATGCAGGATGATTTCTGGTTTCAATTTTTGGTTATTGCTGTCAACACTGCAATCGTGATGCATGGTACTGAGTAAAATTACAGATTTCTCCTTCTTTGCCTTGTAAGATACCAAAGTCGCTTTGTTATTGAATCCAAAGACACTCTCATAAAGTGCTCGCTGACGATTGTGTTTGAGTGCTGCTGGAATTTCTCGTCTGTTTTGCTTTATAGTACCAACAAGTGTAATAGCTTTTGCAAGCAGAAAATTGCCTAGTTCAACATTGGTGAAATAATTGTCCATGGTGATGTTTCTACCTGAATTGAATATTGGAACAGCAAGAGTTTTGACTATTTCAGACCCCAGATCCTTCTGTACATAAGTACATAAGTACATAAGTAGTGCCATACTGGGAAAGACCAAAGGTCCATCTAGCCCAGCATCCTGTCACCGACAGTGGCCAATCCAGGTCAAGGGCACCTGGCACGCTCCCCAAACGTAAAAACATTCCAGACAAGTTATACCTAAAAATGCGGAATTTTTCCAAGTCCATTTAATAGCGGTCTATGGACTTGTCCTTTAGGAATCTATCTAACCCCTTTTTAAACTCCGTCAAGCTAACCGCCCGTACCACGTTCTCCGGCAACAAATTCCAGAGTCTAATTACACGTTGGGTGAAGAAAAATTTTCTCCGATTCGTTTTAAATTTACCACACTGTAGCTTCAACTCATGCCCTCTAGTCCTAGTATTTTTGGATAGCGTGAACAGTCGCTTCACATCCACCCAATCCATTCCACTCATTATTTTATACACTTCTATCATATCTCCCCTCAGCCGTCTCTTCTCCAAGCTGAAAAGCCCTAGCCTTCTCAGCCTCTCTTCATAGGAAAGTCGTCCCATCCCCACTATCATTTTCGTCGCCCTTCGCTGTACCTTTTCCAATTCTACTATATCTTTTTTGAGATACGGAGACCAGTACTGAACACAATACTCCAGGTGCGGTCGCACCATGGAGCGATACAACGGCATTATAACATCCGCACACCTGGACTCCATACCCTTCCTAATAACACCCAACATTCTATTCGCTTTCCTAGCCGCAGCAGCACACTGAGCAGAAGGTTTCAGCGTATCATCGACGACGACACCCAGATCCCTTTCTTGATCCGTAACTCCTAACGCGGAACCTTGCAAGACGTAGCTATAATTCGGGTTCCTCTTACCCACATGCATCACTTTGCACTTGTCAACATTGAACTTCATCTGCCACTTGCACGCCCATTCTCCCAGTCTCGCAAGGTCCTCCTGTAATCGTTCACATTCCTCCTGCGACTTGACGACCCTGAATAATTTTGTGTCATCGGCGAATTTAATTACCTCACTAGTTATTCCCATCTCTAGGTCATTTATAAATACATTAAAAAGCAACGGACCCAGCACAGACCCCTGCGGGACCCCACTAACTACCCTCCTCCACTGAGAATACTGGCCACGCAATCCTACTCTCTGCTTCCTATCTTTCAACCAGTTCTTAATCCATAATAATACCCTACCTCCGATTCCATGACTCTGCAATTTCTTCAGGAGTCTTTCGTGCGGCACTTTGTCAAACGCCTTCTGAAAATCCAGATATACAATATCAACCGGCTCCCCATTGTCCACATGTTTGCTTACCCCCTCAAAAAAATGCATTAGATTGGTGAGGCAAGACTTCCCTTCACTAAATCCGTGCTGACTTTGTCTCATCAGTCCATGTTTTTGTATATGCTCTGCAATTTTATTCTTAATAATAGCCTCCACCATCTTGCCCGGCACCGACGTCAGACTCACCGGTCTATAATTTCCCGGATCTCCTCTGGAACCCTTCTTAAAAATCGGAGTAACATTGGCTACCCTCCAGTCTTCCGGTACTACACTCGATTTTAGGGACAGATTGCATATTTCTAACAGTAGCTCCGCAAGTTCATTTTTTAGTTCTATTAATACTCTGGGATGAATACCATCAGGTCCCGGTGATTTACTACTCTTCAGCTTGCTGAACTGACCCATTACATCCTCCAAGGTTACAGAGAATTTGTTTAGTTTCTCCGACTCCCCCGCTTCAAATATTCTTTCCGGCACCGGTGTCCCCCCCAAATCCTCCTCGGTGAAGACCGAAGCAAAGAATTCATTTAATTTCTCCGCTACGGCTTTGTCCTCCTTGATCGCCCCTTTAACACCATTTTCGTCCAGCGGCCCAACCGACTCTTTGGCCGGTTTCCTGCTTTTAATGTATCTAAAAAAATTTTTACTATGTATTTTTGCTTCCAACGCTAATTTCTTCTCAAAGTCCTTTTTTGCCCTCCTTATCTCCGCTTTGCATTTGGCTTGGCATTCCTTATGATCTATCCTGTTACTTTCAGTTGGTTCTCTTCTCCACTTTCTGAAGGATTGTTTTTTGGCTCTAATGATTTCCTTTATCTTACTGTTTAGCCACGCCGGCTGACGTTTAGTCTTTTTTCCCTTTTTTCTAATACGTGGAATATATTTGTCCTGAACCTCCAGGATGGTGTTTTTAAACAGCATCCACGCCTGATGCAAGTTTTTTACTCTGTGAGCTGCTCCTTTCAGTCTTTTTTTCACCATTTTTCTCATTTTGTCGTAATCACCTTTTCTATAGTTAAACGCTAGCGTACTTGATTTCCTAGTTTCACTTCCTTCAATGCCAATATCAAAACCGATCATATTATGATCACTGTTATCAAGCGGCCCTCGTATCGTTACCCCCTGCACTAGATCATGAGCACCACTAAGGACTAAGTCTAGTATTTTTCCTTCTCTTGTCGGCTCCTGAACTAGCTGTTCCATGAAGCTGTCCTTGATTTCATCAAGAAATCCTATGTCCCTTGCGTGTACAGATGTTACATTAACCCAGTCTATATGCGGGTAATTGAAATCCCCCATTATTATTGTGTTGCCCAGTTTGTTTGCGTCCCTGATTTCCTTTAACATTTCCGCATCCGTCTGTTCGTCCTGGCCAGGCGGACGGTAGTACACTCCTATCACTATCCTTTTCCCCTTTGCACGTGGAATTTCAATCCACAGTGATTCCAAGGAGTGTTTTGTTTCCTGCAGAATTTTCAATCTATTTGATTCAAGGCTCTCGTTAATATACAATGCTACCCCTCCACCAATCCGATTCACCCTATCACTACGATATAATTTGTACCCCGGTATGACAGTGTCCCACTGGTTATCCTCCTTCCACCAGGTCTCAGAGATGCCTATTATATCTAATTTTTCATTTAGTGCAATATATTCCAACTCCCCCATCTTATTTCTTAGGCTCCTGGCATTCGCATATAGACATTTCAAACTATGTTTGTTGTTCCTAAGTACATCATGCTTAGTACTTGACAGTATTAATTGGCAATCTTTTGTCTGATTTTTATTGTTATTTAAAGATACCCGATCTACTACAATCTCTTTTGCAACCTCACTATCAGAATACTCTATCTTCCCTGTTATGGTGATATCTTTGAAAGATACCTTATCCCGAACCATGCTCTTTTGAGCGACTGTCGGCCTTCCCCCCATTTCTAGTTTAAAAGCTGCTCTATCTCCTTCTTAAACGCCGATGCCAGCAGCCTGGTCCCACTCTGGTTAAGATGGAGCCCATCCTTTCGGAATAGGCTCCCCCTTCCCCAGAATGTTGCCCAGTTCCTAACAAATCTAAAGCCCTCCTCCCTGCACCATCGTCTCATCCACGCATTGAGACTCTGGAGCTCTGCCTGTCTCTTGGGCCCTGCGCGTGGCACAGGTAGCATTTCAGAAAATGCTACCCTGGAGGATCTGGATTTCAGCTTTCTACCTAAGAGCCTAAATTTTGCTTCCAGAACCTCTCCCCCACATTTTCCTATGTCATTAGTACCCACATGTACCAAGACAGCCGTCTCCTCCCCAGCACTATATAAAATCTTATCTAGGTGACGCGTGAGGTCCGCCACCTTCGCACCAGGCAGGCAAGTCACCAGGCGATCCTCACGTCCACCAGCCACCCAGCTATCTATATGCCTAATGATCGAATCACCAAGTACAACAGCTGTCCTAACCTTTCCCTCCCGGGCAACATTTGGAGATATATCCTCGGTGCGAAAGGATGTACTGGTGCACCAACCTCTTTGCCACAGTAGATTACGCCATTTATGCCATAATAATTTGCAGAATCACACATCCAGAAGATTTTTATACCGTACTTGGCTGGCTTGCTGGGCATGTATTGTATGAATTTGCAGCGTCCTCTGAACGGTACAAGTTGCTCATCTACAGTAACATTAGTACTAGGATTGTAAAGTTTTGTGCAATTTTTGATAAATATGTTCCAGATATAACTGATAGGGGCTAATTTGTCTGTTTCAAACCTCGCTGCACGAGTTCGCTTATCATCAAAGCGAATGATCCTTCTAATTTCCTCATATCTGCCCACTGACATTGTCGCCTTATAGTGTGGATCAGAAAGTGGGTCCAGAAATAATTCTCATATTGGGACATCATACGATTTTTGACTCCCTGCCAGCAGGAAAAGTCCAATATATGCATAAAGTTCCTCTTTTGAGATATTTTTCCAGGACTTATTTTTTGCTGAAGCGATACGTCTTCCTTCTAGGTTTGAACATAATAGGACCTCTTCTGCAATATTGTCAGAAAAATAAGTACAGAATACATCTTTAGGGGTAAAGTAACTGGGACTTCCCACAGCTCCTTGAGCCTGTCTCACAATATTGTGTATTGGAGTACGTCCGACTAATGTAGGATTACTGTCCCAAAAAACATTCGTTTTGGATGTTCTACTTATCACTTCTTGAGGATCCACTAGATTCACTTCTTCATCATCAGAAGAATCACTGGATGAGGATGTTTGATTAGCTGGTGGCAGATATTCTTCATCAGACAAAGATAGTTCACTTTCATCATCGCTTTGAAACATAATCGCTTCAATCTCTTGGTCAGTCAGACACTTGGAGGAAGACTGTGCCATTGCTGACTAGATGTTAGAAAATGAAACAGATTTCCTCTCAACAGCTTATCTTATCACAGGTCCTTCAGCAATTAGCTCACAGTGTATACTGTCCTCAGTGTTCAGAGGACCTGAGGTGATGTCATGGCCTTATCACTCCCTCCAAAAATCACATGACATCCTCACATGTTATTATCCACACCCTGGCCCCTCCACCAGCATTACTGAGTACAAATAAAGTAACTTGAGACACAAACACTTCTGAGAACATGATAAAAACAGTGGGGGCCTAAAAGGCCCCCAATTCGTACAGATGTAGTTTTCACCAAACAAGCATTGTTACACCATAATGCCTATGAAAAAAAATTATATGAACAACTGGATATTATCAACAATGACATACTTGAGTAATACCTTGAGTTTCAAAATTCTAACTAAAGTAATTTTGCAGATAATAGCAAAAATGTAAGCATGGGGGCCTAAAAGGCCCCCAATATGCGTTGTAGGGTTAAACATGAGCAGATTACTTGCAATACAATAAAACAGAAATTGGTGTAATATTTTCAGATGTGCTACAGCCCATAATAATCCAGCCAACAGCAGTCAAGAAGTTAGTTAAGTGGTCACCAAGCAGCATCTGGGAGGTCCATATACAATTCATTTGCAGTATTATATATAACTGAATTATGCAGAAGAATCCAATATGGCTACCCTCCTTATCTCTCTGCTTTCCTTTCAGCACCATCCCTCAATTTAGGATTGGATTACCTCAAACCGGATGTCATGTACTGCTTCCAAGTGACCTAGATTGGTCACACGGGAACCTCCACATGATGGGCCATTAGTGTGACCCAGAATGGCATTTTTTATATTCTTAAATGCCCCAGCATTCAAGGGAAATAAACATCTCAATAAATTAGAAGACTTCAAATGCCACAATACCCTGCAACAGTTTTTAGAATCTCCATATCTAAATAGCTAGAATTTGACCAGCTTCATCTGGCTTTCATCTACAGTACAGCTAAAAAAATGTTTTTAAAATGTGACTCACTTAAAGCTGTAGATTGCTAAAAGCATCTGATGGCTAGAATTTCATCAAGACAGAATGCCATCTTTGGGCTGCAGTTACCAACCAGCGAGTAGAAAGATCTTCCAGGATGCCTCAGGCTAGAAGAGCAGGTAGAACATTGCCCACCTCACCTACATGTATACATCTTGTTCTCTATGGATGCGCTGTGCATATAATGCAGTTTTCATGTAGAGTTAAGGAACTATTCTAAAGCAAGCAAGAACATGTTTAGTTTGATTACAGCATTTCACACTGCAACTCCCACATGGTTTTCTAAATAAATTAAATACGTCTGTGTGTAGCATTTCATTAATAGACTGTACTGCAACAGTAATCAGCAGTATTTAAAGAACCCCCAATCCAAAATGCTGTTTTTACTTAGCACTCTTCCTCAATTGATGGTTGAGGAAAAAAATGTATAAAAATGATGCCACACACAGAATAAGGCCCAGTTTACAAAGAACACTAATTTGATGATGCCAAGGTCAGGATGTTCACAATTCCCCTTGTATTATATAAAAGCCTCAGCCAAATGCACAGCCTTTTGTAAAATATAATGATGTGCAGGACTGCACATATATCAGTTGAACATCCCGCGAGAACAGCAGTTCTAGAAAGCTGCATGTGGAGAAAACGTGTCATGCTCTCCCCAAATCAGCCCTGGCCATTTTGAACTTAGCGCCAGAAGTCCTACTCTCCACTAGACAGAAAGAAGACCCCCAGTAAGACCCCAGGGAGGTGTTGGGTGTGAAATGACCTTGTCAGGGAGTTTGGGGATATAAATTATGTTGCTGGTGTTTGGGAGGGGGAAGTGCATACTTATGATGCTGCAGGGTTCAGGGGAGGGGGGCTTCTGTTGGCCTGAGCATCTGCCCTTCAAGCTGGTACATATGCAACCCTGAAGGCAGGTGTAAAGGCCAACATAGACATTTTTATGTCTTCACATGTATTCCCCAAGTAAAATGGGGAATATACATGCAGATTTTCAGCTCACACAACCCACATCTCCTTAAAATCTGTATGTGATGTGGATCTCCAAGTGTAAACAGTGGCTTTATACAATTGGTATTTGTATGTGTAGTCAATGTACACTTGTAAAAGCTGCTTTTGTATGTGGAGATGCTTCTAAAATAACCTCCAAAATATGTTAAATTTACAATGTTTGAAAAAAAACATACCCATAAATAGAGAAACATTACTTAACCTCTGGGATCAATATCCAACGGTACTTATACAGGTACATGCATTGCCATACTGGGATAGACTGAAGGTCCATCGAGCCCTATATCCTGTTTCCAACAGCGGCCATTCCAGGTCACAAGTACCTGGCAAGATTGCAGAAAATTAAAACAGATATGCTGCTTATCCTTGAAATAAGAAATGGATTTTCCCAAGTCCATCTTAATAATGGTTTATGGATTTTTCTTTTAGGAAAATAGCCAAACCTTTTTTAAAACCCTGCAAAGCTAACTGCTTTTACCACATTCTCTGGCAACGAATTCCAGAGTTTAATTACACATTGAATGAAGAAATATTTTCTCTGGTTTGTTTTAAATTTACTACTTAGTAGTTTTGTTGTGTGCCCCTTAGTCCTAGTATTTTTGGAAAGGGTAAATAAGTGACTAACATCTATCCATTCCATGTCACTCAATATTTTATAGACCTCTAACATATCTCCCCTTCAGCCGTCTCTTCTCTAAGCTGAATAGCCCTAGCCACTTTAGCCTTTCCTTATAGGGAAGTCATCCCATCCCCTTTATCATTTTCATCACCTTTCTAATTCTGCTATATCTTTTTTGAGATGTGATGACCAGAATAATACAGAATATTCAAGGTGCGGTCAACAGTTTTGCTCTCTTAGTTCACTCGCTCCAAGGCCTTCCATGAAACTTTCCAATCAGATTTTCAAAGGTTTTCTCATGCTGCCTCAGGCTGTGAGTTTTCAAATTAAACAGTCTTCACAGTACAAGTTTGCAACTAAAATAGCCTGCAGTTTAGAATAATTAGTTTTAACATTGTCAAACTTTCCATTTGATCTTTGTGTATACATGAGATATTATAACGGTGGAGGGCAAAAAAAGATACTAGAGAGGATACTCAAAACATGAGAGTCAATCAAGAAACTTCAATTCTGATTGACATCTCTGCCAGCCAATTAGGAGCAGACAGCTCACATTACCATCGTTAGAAATGTCCACAAAGAGATTAGCAAATTAAATTGAGCGTGTCTCACAGGTACAAGTGTAGTTTGTAAAATACGATAAACTACGCATGTCACTTGGTGCACCTAGACACGACAGCCTACACTTGCCACTGATATGGCCCACTAATGTTTTCACGGAGAGAGTGGTAGATACTTGGAATGCCCTCCCGCGGGAGGTGGTGGAGATGAAAACGGTAGCGGAATTCAAGTATGCGTGGGATAAACATAAAGGAATCCTGTTCAGAAGGAATGGATCCTCAGAAGGTTAGCTGAGATTGGGAGGCGGGGCTAGTGCTGGGCAAGACTTCTACGGTCTGTGCCCTGAAAATGGCAGATACAAATCAAGGTAAGGTATACACAAAAAGTAGCACATATGAGTTTATCTTGTTGGGCAGACTGGATGGACCGTGTAGGTCTTTTTCTGTCGTCATCTACTAAGTTACAATGTAATGCCAACCTTATGGTAGTATTCTATAACAGAATATTGGCGCCAACATACCATTACAAATTTGGAACTAACCCCGGGATTCTATATATCGCGCCTCGGTTTCTGCACGGAAATAGAAGCATATTCCATAACTGCACATAACTTAATTAGTTAACAAGCTAATCAGTGTTGATAATTGGATGTTAAGCAATTATCAGCACTAACTGGCATTAATTAGAATTTACGCGCACTACTTGCTAAGCATATCCTATAAAGCGAATGCTACATACCTGTAGAAGGTATTCTCCGAGGACAGCAGGCTGATTGTTCTCACTGATGGGTGACGTCCACGGCAGCCCCTCCAATCGGAAACTTCACTAGCAAAGTCCTTTGCTAGCCCTCGCGCGCCCGCGCGCACCGCGCATGCACGGCCGTCTTCCCGCCCGAAACCGGCTCGAGCCGGCCAGTCCAGTATGTAGCAAGACAATACAGTTCAAGGGAAGACACAACTCCAAAGGGGAGGCGGGCGGGTTTGTGAGAACAATCAGCCTGCTGTCCTCGGAGAATACCTTCTACAGGTATGTAGCATTCGCTTTCTCCGAGGACAAGCAGGCTGCTTGTTCTCACTGATGGGGTATCCCTAGCCCCCAGGCTCACTCAAAACAACAACCATGGTCAATTGGGCCTCGCAACGGCGAGGACATAACAGAGATTGACCTAAAAAATTTACCAACTAACTGAGAGTGTAGCCTGGAACAGAACAAACAGGGCCCTCGGGGGGTGGAGTTGGATCCTAAAGCCCAAACAGGTTCTGAAGAACTGACTGCCCGAACCGACTGTCGCGTCGGGTATCCTGCTGCAGGCAGTAATGAGATGTGAATGTGTGGACAGATGACCACGTCGCAGCTTTGCAAATTTCTTCAATGGAGGCTGACTTCAAGTGGGCTACCGACGCAGCCATGGCTCTAACATTATGAGCCGTGACATGACCCTCAAGAGCCAGCCCCGCCTGGGCGTAAGTGAAGGAAATGCAATCTGCTAGCCAATTGGATATGGTGCGTTTCCCTACAGCCACTCCCCTCCTATTGGGATCAAAAGAAACAAACAATTGGGCGGACTGTCTGTGGGGCTGTGTCCGCTCCAGGTAGAAGGCCAATGCTCTCTTGCAGTCCAATGTGTGCAGCTGACGTTCAGCAGGGCAGGAATGAGGACGGGGAAAGAATGTTGGCAAGACAATTGACTGGTTCAGATGGAACTCCGACACGACCTTTGGCAGAAACTTAGGGTGAGTGCGGAGGACTACTCTGTTGTGATGAAATTTAGTGTAAGGGGCCTGGGCTACCAGGGCCTGAAGCTCACTGACTCTACGAGCCGAAGTAACTGCCACCAAGAAAATGACCTTCCAGGTCAAGTACTTCGGATGGCAGGAATTCAGTGGCTCAAAAGGAGGTTTCATCAGCTGGGTGAGAACGACATTGAGATCCCATGACACTGTAGGAGGCTTGACAGGGGGCTTTGACAAAAGCAAGCCTCTCATGAAGCGAACAACTAAAGGCTGTCCTGAGATCGGCTTACCTTCCACTTGGTAATGGTATGCACTGATTGCACTAAGGTGAACCCTGACAGAGTTGGTCTTGAGACCAGACTCAGACAAGTGCAGAAGGTATTCAAGCAGGGTCTGTGTAGGACAAGAGCGAGGATCTAGGGCCTTGCTGTCACACCAGACGGCAAACCTCCTCCAATGAAAGAAGTAACTTCTCTTAGTGGAGTCTTTCCTGGAAGCAAGCAAGATGCGGGAGACACCCTGTGACAGACCCAAAGAGGCAAAGTCTACGCCCTCAACATCCAGGCCGTGAGAGCCAGAGACCGGAGGTTGGGATGCAGAAGAGCCCCTTCGTCCTGCGAGATGAGGGTCGGAAAACACTCCAATCTCCACGGTTCTTCGGAGGATAACTCCAGAAGAAGAGGGAACCAGATCTGACGCGGCCAAAAAGGAGCAATCAGAATCATGGTGCCTCGGTCTTGCTTGAGTTTCAACAAAGTCTTCCCCACCAGAGGGATGGGAGGATAAGCATACAGCAGGCCCTCCCCCCAATCCAGGAGGAAGGCATCCGATGCCAGTCTGCCGTGGGCCTGAAGCCTGGAACAGAACTGAGGGACTTTGTGGTTCACTCGAGATGCGAAGAGATCTACCAAGGGGGTGCCCCACACCTGGAAGATCTGTCGTACCACACGGGAACTGAGCGACC
The DNA here is from genome assembly GCF_901765095.1 of Microcaecilia unicolor. Classification (NCBI taxonomy): domain Eukaryota; kingdom Metazoa; phylum Chordata; class Amphibia; order Gymnophiona; family Siphonopidae; genus Microcaecilia; species Microcaecilia unicolor. The sequence continues at coordinate 57,822,039 of NC_044042.1, read as the reverse complement.
ACTCGTGAGGTTGCATAATCCTGCTCAACCTGTCGGCCAGACTGTTGTTTACGCCTGCCAGATATGTGGCTTGGAGCACCATGCCTTGACGGCGAGCCCAGAGCCACATGCTGACGGCTTCCTGACACAGGGGGCGAGATCCGGTGCCCCCCTGCTTGTTGACATAGTACATGGCAACCTGATTGTCTGTCTGAATTTGGATAATTTGGTGGGACAGCCGATCTCTGAAAGCCTTCAGAGCGTTCCAGATCGCTCGCAACTCCAGAAGATTGATCTGTAGATCGCGTTCTTGGAGGGACCACTTTCCTTGGGTGTGAAGCCCATCGACATGAGCTCCCCATCCCAGGAGAGACGCATCCGTGGTCAGCACTTTTTGTGGCTGAGGAATTTGGAAGGGACGTCCCAGAGTCAAATTGGAGCAAATCGTCCACCACAACAGGGATTCGAGAAAACTCGTGGACAGGTGGATCACGTCCTCTAGACCCCCAGCGGCCTGATACCACTGGGAGGCTAGGGTCCATTGAGCAGATCTCATGTGAAGGCGGGCCATGGGAGTCACATGAACTGTGGAGGCCATATGGCCCAGCAATCTCAACATCTGCCGAGCTGTGATCTGCTGGGACGCTCGCACCCGTGAGACGAGGGACAACAGGTTGTTGGCCCTCGTCTCTGGGAGATAGGCGCGAGCCGTCCGAGAATCCAGCAGGGCTCCGATGAATTCGAGTTTCTGCACTGGGAGAAGATGGGACTTTGGGTAATTTATCACAAACCCCAGTAGCTCCAGGAGGCGAATAGTCATCTGCATGGACTGCAGGGCTCCTGCCTCGGATGTGTTCTTCACCAGCCAATCGTCGAGATATGGGAACACGTGCACCCCCAGCCTGCGAAGCGCCGCTGCTACCACAGCTAGGCACTTTGTGAACACCCTGGGCGCAGAGGCGAGCCCAAAGGGTAGCACACAGTACTGGAAGTGGTGTGTGCCCAACTGAAATCGCAGATACTGTCTGTGAGCTGGCAGTATCGGGATGTGTGTGTAGGCATCCTTCAAGTCCAGAGAGCATAGCCAATCGTTTTGCTGAATCATGGGGAGAAGGGTGCCCAGGGAAAGCATCCTGAACTTTTCTTTTACGAGATATTTGTTCAGGGCCCTTAGGTCTAGGATGGGACACATCCCCCCTGTTTTCTTTTCCACAAGGAAGTACCTGGAATAGAATCCCAGCCCTTCTTGCCCGGATGGCACGGGCTCGACCGCATTGGCGCTGAGAAGGGCGGAGAGTTCCTCTGCAAGTACCTGCTTGTGCTGGAAGCTGTAGGACTGAGCTCCCGGTGGGCAATTTGGAGGTTTTGAGGCCAAATTGAGGGTGTATCCTTGCCGGACTATTTGAAGAACCCACTGATCGGAGGTTATGAGAGGCCACCTTTGGTGAAAAGCTTTCAACCTCCCTCCGACTGGCAGGTCGCCCGGCACTGACACTTGGATGTCGGCTATGCTCTGCTGGAGCCAGTCAAAAGCTCGCCCCTTGCTTTTGCTGGGGAGCCGAGGGGCCTTGCTGAGGCGCACGCTGCTGACGAGAGCGAGCGCACTGGGGCTTAGCCTGGGCCGCAGGCTGTCGGGAAGGAGGATTGTACCTACGCTTGCCAGAAGTATAGGGAACAGTCTTCCTTCCCCCGAAAAATCGTCTACCTGTAGAGGTAGAAGCTGAAGGCTGCCGGCGGGCGAACTTGTCGAATGCGGTGTCCCGCTGGTGGAGAGACTCTACCACCTGTTCGACTTTTTCGCCAAAAATGTTATCCGCACGGCAAGGCGAGTCCGCAATCCGCTGCTGGATTCTATTCTCCAGGTCGGCGGCACGCAGCCATGAGAGCCTGCGCATCACCACACCTTGAGCAGCGGCCCTGGACGTAACATCAAAAGTGTCATAAACTCCTCTGGCCAGGAATTTTCTGCACGCCTTCAGCTGCCTGACCACCTCCTGAAAAGGCTTGGCTTGCTCAGGGGGAAGAGCATCAACCAAGCCCGCCAACTGCCGCACATTATTCCGCATGTGTATGCTCGTGTAGAGCTGGTAAGACTGAATTTTGGCCACGAGCATAGAGGAATGGTAGGCCTTCCTTCCAAAGGAGTCTAAGGTTCTAGAGTCTTTGCCCGGGGGCGCCGAAGCATGCTCTCTAGAACTCTTAGCCTTCTTTAGGGCCAGATCCACAACTCCAGAGTCGTGAGGCAACTGGGTGCGCATCAGCTCTGGGTCCCCATGGATCCGGTACTGGGACTCGATCTTCTTGGGGATGTGGGGATTAGTTAGCGGTTTCGTCCAGTTCGCAAGCAATGTCTTTTTTAGGACATGATGCAAGGGAACCGTGGACGCTTCCTTAGGTGGAGAAGGATAGTCCAGGAGCTCAAACATTTCAGCCCTGGGCTCGTCCTCCACAACCACCGGGAAGGGGATGGCCGTAGACATCTCCCGGACAAAGGAAGCAAAAGACAGACTCTCGGGAGGAGAAAGCTGTCTTTCAGGAGAGGGAGTGGGATCAGAAGGAAGACCCTCAGACTCCTCGTCAGAGAAATATCTGGGATCTTCTTCTTCTTCCCACGAGGCCTCACCCTCGGTGTCAGACACAAGTTCACGGACCTGCGTCTGCAACCGCGCCCGGCTCGACTCCATGGAGCCACGTCCACGATGGGGGCGTCGAGAGGTAGACTCCCTCGGCCGCATCGGCGAAGCTCCCTCCGCCGACGTAGTCGGGGAGCCTTCCTGGGAGGTGGCCGCAGTCGGCACCGCACGCGGTACCGACGTCGGGGACCTCACCCCGGGCGATGGGCCAGCCGGCGCCACGCTCGACGGCACCGGAGGCGCAAGCACCGCCGGTACCGGAGGGGTAGGGCGCAACAGCTCCCCCAGAATCTCTGGGAGAACGGCCCGGAGGCTCTCGTTCAGAGCGGCTGCAGAGAAAGGCATGGAGGTCGATGCAGGCGTCGACGTCAGTACCTGTTCCGGGCGTGGAGGCTGTTCCGGGCTGTCCAGAGCGGAGCGCATCGACACCTCCTGAACAGAGGGTGAGCGGTCCTCTCGGTGCCGATGCCTGCTGGGTGCCGAATCCCTCGGCGACCCAGAGCTCTCGGTGCCGACACGGGGAGGAGACCGGTGTCGATGCTTCTTCGATTTCTTCCGAAGCATGTCACCGGAGCTCCCCGGCACCGACGAGGAGGACGTCGAATCCATCCGTCGCTTCCTCGGGGCCGAGACTGAAGAAGGTCGATATCGGGGGGGCTGTACCGCAGGAGCCCTCAGGGTAGGAGGAGACCCACCCGAGGGCTCACCGCCACCAGCAGGGGAATGGACAGCCCTCACCTGCACTCCACCCGATGCACCACCGTCCGACGACATCAGCAGACGAGGTCCTGGTACTACCGACGTCGATGCAGCTATCCGATGTCTCGGCGCCGATGCAGAGGCCCGATGCCTCGATGCACTCGATGCAGGGGCGGCCGAGGAAGATGGTCTGGACACTGACGACGTCGATGCACTCGAAGATCCCGGTGCCGATGCCGACGAAGAGCCCGAGAACAACACGTTCCACTGGGCTAGTCTCGCTACCTGAGTCCGCCTTTGAAGCAGGGAACACAGACTGCAGCTCTGAGGGCGGTGCTCGGCCCCCAGACACTGAAGACACGACGAGTGTCGATCAGTGAGCGAGATAACCCGGGCGCACTGGGTGCACTTCTTGAAGCCGCTGGAAGGCTTCGATGTCATGGGCGGAAAAATCACGCCGGCGAAATCAAAAGCCGAAATGGCGAAATTTGAAGCACCAAAAATTTAGAGGGAGAAAAAATCTCGACCGAGGCCGAAAAGAGGCCTACCCCGACGACGAAAGAAAACTTACCGGGGCAAAAAGCTGGAAGTACGGGGAGGATTGACACGAAACCCGGCGGAGGGTTTCCGGAGCACTTCCCGACTGAAACAAAGCTTTCCCGAAGGAAAAAAAACACGCTCAAAAATAATTTGGACGCGCGAGGTCGACTTTCCGGGGCTCGACACGGCGAAAACACGACCGTACCGAGTGCGGACAAAAGAAGACTGGCCGGCTCGAGCCGGTTTCGGGCGGGAAGACGGCCGCGCATGCGCGGTGCGCGCGGGCGCGCGAGGGCTAGCAAAGGACTTTGCTAGTGAAGTTTCCGATTGGAGGGGCTGCCGTGGACGTCACCCATCAGTGAGAACAAGCAGCCTGCTTGTCCTCGGAGAACGTGGTGAACATAAATTCCAGGTCACATAGTTGAAAAGTAGGCATGGTTATGGGAATGGAATCGGCAGGTTGTGGGCATTTCTAAAATCTATGCATGTTGCTATAGAATACATCCGCTCTGCACCCAATTCAGACATCGGGATTTACGCCAAATAAAACATGGCATAAATGGTGGCGACTACATTTGGTCGCATGGAGAAGTGCTCGGCATTATTCTATATACTGCGTGACAATTTAAGCCTATTCTATAAAATTCAGGCATACTTTACAGAATACACCTAGGCATATGTTTTTTTTCCACATGGCATTTTCAGGCACATTATATAGAATTTAGCCCGAAGAACATGGCACTGGGGTGCTTAGACTGAGGTGTCAATTTATAGAATTGCTCCCAATGTGTTTATCAAAAACAAGATGCAAAATTTGTAACTAGCAAAAATAGAAGTAACTACTATGAACCACCATAGATACAATCTTTTATATAAAAAAATATTGTCTAATATAACTCCTATATTCATAACTTGACGTTTAGGCACTCATTTCCAAATCATGTGAACTTCTCAAAAGGCCAAAATAGACATTTATGTGCTTGAAATGTCCAAATGCCGATTTTGCAAAGGCAGAATAGGATCATTCAAAACTGCAGTGTGTCCAAATAGCAAGGTGGTATGTTTTAGGCAGGAGTAGGGAAGACCTGAAATTTGGATGTCCAACAGAGTTACCAAAGGGGAAGAAACATCCATGGCTAAAAAGAAGGATGTCCTTATTTAGATCTGTTGCAGGAACATCCAGGTTACAGAAAGGTGCTCTGATTAAGCAGCCGACCACTGGAGGGATTAAGGCGTGACACCTTCTTAATCTCCCAGTGGTTGTTGTCCCCCTCCTCTTCCGTGAAAGTGAAACTGGAAGGGGATACCAGGTTCTATGCAAGCTCTATGACAGCTTCAAGTATTTAGGGCATACTCAATAGAGCAAGGAGAAGGTCTGAGGAGTAGCCTAGTGATTAGTGGAGTAGACTGTAAACCAAGGAACACAGGTTCCAATCTCTTTTCAACTCTTCTATTTTTGTTGTTTTAAATTGTGAGCCCTCCAGAAACAGAAAAATACCTATTGTAGATAAACATACAAGATACCTGAAACCTGAAAGTTACTGAAGTGGTGTACATTCAGGCACAGTAGGTATTTTTTGTGTTCCTGGAGGGCTCACAATTACAAAAAACAGGTTAAAATGGGATATGAACCCTAGGTCCCTTGGTTTACAGGCCACTGCACTAAACACTAGGCTGACCTTCTGCTTTGCATGGGTGTCAGGCTCTGCATGGGTGTCAGTGTGGCCATATTCTAAGAATGCTGCTATACGGTGTGGAGGGATCCAAGATGGCTGATGTGTAGTGCCTATCTTCTCATCGCTCTGGTTTCCCTGATAAGTTTTATGCATTCTTTGACTTACCTCGTGGGGAAAAATGTAAAGGAGCTCAGCGTCGTTTTGTGGAGGCATTGGCGGTCAGGACTTTCCGGACCAATGGATAGTTTTGTTCACCAGACCAAGGTGGTGATTTTTACTCTGAGTGACTTCCTGGAGACTGCCCTGATGGAAGGAGGGCTGGTGTTAGCCCTAGAGCTGGACGTTTCACTTTCCTCAAAGGAGCAGCTTGCCCTGCCTATGCCACGTACAAGCCGAGATCTGCAGCTTGGACATGGAAGTGGCAGGGAGACGGCTCCAATTCAGCCACAGGAGTGGCTCAGCAGGAAGAGATATCCACAGTAGGGGTTTCATAGCCTGGCAGATTGCTGCCTGGCACCCTTGGAGTGGAGGAGAACAAGGGCTCCAGATTGCTTCTCTGGGTGCAGCACCTCCTGTACCTAATCCTCCCTTAGCTTCGACACTAGTGAGACCTAAACCTTTTATGCTAGAGACTTTATAGGAAGGTATAACAGGATTGGAACAGTCCCTTCTAGGTCCTATGAGAACTATCCTGCAAAAAACAGAGGTAGTAGTACAACAATATGGCATAGTTGAGGCTATTAGTAGTGATTTGAAACAATCAGGCTCACTTTCGAAAGAGAAGGACGCCCATCTTTCGAGACAAATTGGAAGATGGATGTCCTTCTCCCAGGGTCGTCCAAATTGGTATAATCAAAAGACGATTTTGGATGTCCCCAACTGCTTTCCGTCGCAGGAATGACCAAAGTTCAAGGGGGGGCGTATTGAAGGCGAGACTTGGGCGTGCCTAACACATGGACGTCCTCAACCCATAATGGGAAAAAGGGCGTCCCTGACGAGCGCTTGGACGACTTTACCTGGTCCTGTTTTTCTTACGACCAAGGCACAAAAAGGTGGCTGAAATGACCAGATGACCACCGGAGAGAATCGGGGATGACCTCCCCTTACTCCCTCAGTGGTCACTAACCCCCTCTCACCCTCAAAAAACATCTTTCAAAATATTTTTTTCCAGCCTCAGATGTCATACTCAGGTCCATCACAGCAATATGCAGATACCCAGAGCAGTTTTAGTGGGTGCAGTGCACTTCAGGAAGGCGGACCCAAGCCCCCCTCCCTACCTGTTATATTTGTGGAGTAAACAGTGAGCTCTCCAAAACCCACCACAAACCCACTATACCCACATCTAGGTGCCCCCTTCACCTGTAAGGACTATGGTAGTGCTGTACAGTTGTGGGTAGTGGGATTTGGGGGGGGGGGGGGTTGGGGGGCTCAGCACACAAGGTAAGGGAGCTATGTTCCTGGGAGCATTTTATGAAGCCCACTGCAGCGCCCCCTAGGGTGCCCGGTTGGTGTCCTGGCACGTCAGGGGGACCAGTGCACTAGAAATGCTGGCTCCTCCCATAACCAAAGGGCTTGCGTTTGCTCGTTTCTGAGATGGAAGTCCTTGGTTTCCATTATCGGCGAAAATCAGAAACGACCAAGTCTATGGACGACCATCTCTAAGGACAACCTAAATTTCAAGATTTGGGTGTCCCCGACCGTATTATCGAAACGAAAGATGGATGTCTATCTTGTTTCGATAATACAGGTTTCCCCGCCCCTCCAAAGGGACGTTTTGCAAGGACATCCTCAACAAAACTTGGGCGTCCCTTTCGATTATGCCCCTCAATGTGTCTCAGACATTGAAAAGAATATCCAAGAGGTTGAATTGAGAGAGTCTGTCACCATACAGGATATAACTGTAATGCACTATAAACTGGAGGCTCTAGATAATGCTAATAGAAGGCAGAATGTGAGATTTATAAATTTTCCTCAAATGTCAGTAGTATCAGCTGTCTGTGTGCATAAAAAATGTGTTACAACATTGTTGAAAGTGCCAGTTGAATCGGTTCCTCCAGTATCTAGAGCATACTACCTTCCACAGGCAAAGAAGACGACGACGAGAGGGTGCAGTTCGAGCTCCCTCTCTAGAAATGGATAGTTTGGATCTGACTGGTATTCTGACTCTGTGGTTGCAAACCTCTTGGTAATATGTGAACTTGGCACGGATAGGGACTGGCTCCTTAAAATGTTTTTCCATGTAAAAGATTCTACCTTTATGAATACTAAAGTTCAGCTGTTTCCTGATGTTTTGAAGAGCATTCAAAAAAGGCGACATCAGTTCCTTTTACTTAAACCTGCAGTGCTGAAGCTAGGGGCATTATTCATTCTACGTTATCCATGTAAATGTTTAATTAAATATCAGGGTGTTTGTTATATTTTTTATGAATTCTCACAAATAAACAATCTGCACGAGTGTGTAGTTATAACAAAGAAACTATCAAACACATCACTCCAATATAGTGTCACACTAGGGATTCAGATCTGAAGGATCTGCTATGACAATTTGGATGTTCTGAGCTAAGTAAAGTTTACTTTTTGTCAGAATTAGAAACCATTCATTAGTAAGGCTAGAAGTTTAAGCAATTCAAGCAATGTTATAAGAGTTTTTGCTCTATTTTGAGTTTTCTTTACTTGCAGGAAGGCTTCTCTGTTTAAATGAGGATTTTAGTCTAGTGAGGGATTGCTAATTAGTGTCTATTTGGGTGATTTATATTCATAGTGAGATCTAGTGTTGTGGGTATTTGGATCTGTATTGTGTTAAATTGTGTTACCCTCCCTTCTGTTTTTTAAACACAGACTTTTCTCCCACTTCTTTAGAATTTTTGAAATATTCTGGGAGTTTTTCTCTGTATTTTTTTTCGGAAGGTGGTGGAAGCCTGTGATGTTATTTTGTACAGTGGAGCATAAAAGTCAGGTTCCCTGTTATACTGAGGCTATTTTTTTTTTTAATTTAATATATTTTATCCTTCAGATCTGAATCCCCAGTGTGACACTATATTGGAGTGATATATTTTTTATGAACCATAACATTTGACTACCTTCGTAACCTCTCGAGTCCCAGCCAGTTAGTGTTTCCACTGGTGCTGCTGTAAACTAGTTTTCCTGGAGCGTAGGATACTAGTAACCACGAACAGATTATATCGCTGCTATGTTAGACACATTGGAGCTGATATTCAGACTGCGGGAAGTAGTCAGGCTGCTCCCATGGTCAGCGCTGAGCCCGGATATTCAACGCTGGGACATTCCCAGAGACTGGCATTAAATATTTGGTCTATTTTTGCCCAGTTTCAGCTTGACCGACCATTTCGATATTCAGCGCTTGCCAGTTATGTTGAAACCGGCTAAAGATAGGCCTGCTATTTTGGTGGCCTAATTTGACTGCCAAACTTAGTTGGTGATGCGCTGAATATTAGCGGATAGCTAGTTACGTCACACAATATAACTGGTTATCTGCTAACTGCTAGCCAGCTATCTCCCACTGAATACTGTCAGATAGCCAGTTAAGGGCCATTTAACCTGCCAGGAGCTGTTTCTGGCTAGTTAAATGGTTTTAAATATCAGACAGAATGTTAATTATCTTTTTCCCTTTTCTTTAATATGGTGATTTGGATCCCACTATTTGTTGTGGGCTAGTTGAAATTGGAATGTTACTTGTATTTCCTTTGTGACTATTTCCTAAAGATATATAGGCTTCCTGAGCATTACGTCTAGCTCCATCCCTGGCTGCCTTCAAATCCGGGCTAAAGGCCTACCTGTTTGATGCTGCTTTCGACTCCTGACTTGTAACTTTTATCTTATCCTTATGTGTCCTTCTGTCTGTCCTTTCCTTCTCCTTTTTGGTCCTGTTTGTCCTGATTTAGATTGTAAGCTTTTTTGAGCAGGGACTATCTTCTTCATGTTCAATTGTAAAGTGCTGCGTACGACTGGTAGCGCTATAGAAGTGATTTATAGTTATAGTTGTATTTCAATTTCTTTCCATAGCAAGGTTTGTAAGCTTGTGACTATAATATGAATTTTCAATAAATAATTTTTGAAACAGAATGCTGCTATAAAGACATCCATGTCTCTTGTTTTCCCTGTTCAAAATTCGGGCTTTTCAGTTTGTAAAATGGATGTTCATGTATTTTCGTACAGGTTGTATCCTGTTTGAAATTACATGTGAGATGGATGTCCATTTGGGACGTTCTGACTTGGACGTCCTTCCGAAAATGTCCTTCCACATCTCCAATAGTAATACAAAATCTCCAAACCAAAACTGTGGATTATCAAAACCCATATTCTCAATATACACCCTAAAGGATTAACTTTCGAGTTCTGAAAAGCCACCTATCTCTAGGCCCTCTCGAAACAATTATTTAATCTCTCCAACCTTTCTAACCTTCAACTCCCAGCCAAACTTATAAATGTATATTGCCCACTTAAGAAGAAATCTTTGTCATCAGTAATGTCAGAACAAGTTAGGACTATTTTCTCAGAGATTAAGACGTTTTCCTACCGCTAACCACAATCACCTATTTCAACCATATAATCTTTAAATATCAGATACACCCTGGCAATGCTGAATGAGAGAAGAAAAACATTATAAAATCTAGAATCAAGATACGCTTTGTGAGAAGGAAGAGGCTGTCCTACCCTAGTTAGGCCCCTAGAGGGCGCTGTTCCCCTAAAATGTCCAGGGAGAAGGGCTGGGTGAGTCACTAAAGGAAGCCATTAAGGGGATGTATAGCTGGAGGTCGCTAGGACCGGGGAGAGTCCTGGGGGTGGAAACAGGTGCAGTAGGTTATGGGCTGGGTCCTGTTTGGCCATTAACAACTTAATACCCCACCTGAGTTGTGAGGGAGAGTGGAGAGCTAGCAGCTGAAGAGAGCTGGTAACTGAAGCAGGAGGATCCCCATGAGAAGTACTGACTGAGCCCTTTGGACTGGTGGTGAACAGTGTGCAAAGCAAGGAAGCTGGCTGGGGTAAGAAGGCCCTAGATTGTCAGGTATATGAACTGTGTGTTACAAGGAAAGACTGGGTGTCCATGTTACAAGGAAGGACTGGGTGTCCAGGTGCTTAAGCTGGAAGATTGAACTGAGTAGGAAGAAATGTTTAAGCTGGAAGAACTGTTTAAGCTTGTAAAACTGTTTTAAGCAGGAAGAGGTGTGCCCCCAGGAAGTGGGAATAAAAGATTTGTATGAGAAATATCCTGTTGGTGAGACCTGACTATGTTTGCCTTTTGAGAAGCAGGTCTCCCCGAGTAGAAAGGGGTAGTAGACTAATTTGCATAAAATCTGCATACTGAGAACCAGCTCACCCTGAGGGAAAGAGGGACCTGGGATCCTGAGGTTGGAGCTTCATCTTCACAATAGCCTCATCTTCACAGCTTGTATACTGTGGTGTGGAATCAACAGCATGATGGGTACAATATATATAAAAAAAAATGAACAATTTCCTCCTACACTTGCCTGTGCTGAATGGTTGATAATGATATCGTCAAGTGATGACTAAGAACTCAAGTTGTCACATCTGTCACAAGTGGGCTATTTATTTTCACCTTATGGTTAACCCTCTCTTCTCAATGTATACACAGTTTAATTGAAACATTATGGCGTGCCAGTCGAGTAGCAGAATGCAGGATACTAGGAAAAAAGAAAGAATTTACAAGCAAATGGAAAGCAGTACCATTATACCACTGTATAAATCCAAGGTGTGCCCATACAGAATATTATGCGCCATTCTGGGCACCACATCTAAAATAAAGAGACAGAGAGGGTAACAAAAGTTGATTAGTGGCATGACTCCTGGAAACAGGAATATATTAACTGGTATTGTTTCCATCTACAAAATGCTGTTTATTTTATTCATTTTCTAATGTCTGCCGCAGACCACTGAGATGCAGCCTGGTAGTTATCACTACATCAGTGTATGTTTTAAGCTCTGTGCATTTATACAGTATCACATTACAAGCGGGGGAACAAGTTACCTTAACCTAGAGTACTGTTTAATTCTGCAGACCATATCTACCAAAGGATATTTATTTTTATTTATTTGTTACATTTGTATCCCACATTTTCCCACCTATTTGCAGGCTCAATGTGGCTTACATGGTACCGTAAAGGCGATTGCCAATATCGGTATGAACAAATACAGAGTGATGTTGTGGCAGAGTAGAGTTCATGTGTGACAGACACATTGGGGAATCGTAAGGAAGAAGAGTTATGTCCTGCACGAGCTTTGGTTACGTTGTGTTGCAGGGTTAAGACGTTTAAGTTGGATCGTTAGGATATGCCTTTTGAACAGGTTAGTTTTTAGTAGTTTCCGGAAATTTAGGTGGGTATATGTTGCTTTCACGGCGTTTGGTAGTGCGTTCCATAGTTGTGTGCTTATATAGGAGAAGCTGGATTCATAGGTTGATTTGTATTTGAGGCCTTTCCAGCTTGGGTGGTGGAGATTTAGATATGTCCGTGTTTAACTTAGGAACTCCAAGAACTGAAAATAAGGAAAAATAAGGCTATTGTCTGCTTCCTCTATCTGACTGGCTCATAGCTTCAACTACTCTACCTCCCCCCCCCCCCCCCCCCCAAAAAAAAAAAGAGAGAGGGTCTGGTAATTGTTGAGTCAACAGAAAGCAACAGTTCAATGGAGAGCCACCGAATGGTATATGCTTTGCATTATAAATCATAAACAGAGGCATCAAAGGAGCTAAAATGTACTTACTAGAAGAAATGAGAGAGAAAAGGAGATAAAGAGTCAGCTATCTAGCAAGTTTTAATATATTACCAGAAGGAAGTATTTGCAATAGAATGAGAAGCTCAAACAAGGAAGACATCATTATATGGACCAGAAAGAAGGGGGTCTCAAAGGGAATGGCAAAAAATACTTATTGCTAACAGAGTGGTGGACATCTTCTCTGAACTTCCAGAGAAGGTTATAGGAACCAAAACAGTAGCAGAATTCAAGCAATGCATGGGAACCGAATAGGACAGGAGTGAGAGGGAATCAGAGAATAAGTCAGGCCAGACATAAATGGGCACATGGGCACACTAACTGCCTATTGCTCATGTCTGATCTATTATTACTGTACACCGCCTTGAGTGAATTCCTTCAAAAAGGTGGTAAATAAATTCTAATAAATAAATAAATTATACTACATTTTCTTTTTTGTCTTCCTTTCAGTGATTATGCTATGATTACTACTGCCAAGTGGCCCTAGTACTAAATAACTCTCACACCAGACCCTGTATTGCAATGAGGATTTCATCTAGAGTAGTCTCCCTTCTCATGGGTTCCAGGATCAGATGCTCCATGAAGCAGTCATTTTTCTAGTTAGGAGGCACTAAGGGCTCCCATGTTATGACTGCACGAACCACACAGCGCAGTGGTAATATCACTGCATTAGCTGAATAGCACTTGCACGCCCTTTCTCCACCCCTGACACACTCACTCCAAAAAATAACAAAATACTGCTCACTTAGCATGTGCAGATGGCAAAATTAATGCAGAACATTTTAGCATGTTCTGCGTTAGGACATGTTTCCTGCGTTAGGCAGGCTTTAGCACTTAATGCAGCTTAGTAAAAGGGCCCCTTAGTGTGTTCCATTTAAATATTAGCCCAATCACTACCAGAGTAAATGAAGTCTCCCATCACTACCATGTTGCCAATTTATTTCCAGTTTCTGCTAGCACTTCACTGTCAATTGATTCATCCCGACCACATAGACTGTAGTATATCTCCACTAGTATACTTAACCCTTAAAGATTCCACAGTGTATTTTGTTTCCTGCAGTACTTTTACCTTGCTTGACTCTACCCCATCCTTAACACACAACGCTACCCCTCTACCAATCTAATCTGCAGTATCATCCTATATAATAACTAGTAAAAAAGGCCCGTTTCTGTAGGCAAGGAAACAGGCCCTAGGCAGGCAATTCCTCCCCCCCCCCCCAACGAAACGGCCCCCTCGCCCCCCTTCGGCGAACCTGTCGCCCCCCCCCCGGACCGCCGAAAACTGCCCCCCACCGTTGTGTACTACCTGTGCTGACGGGGGACCCAAACCCCCGACAGCCGAAGTGTTGTTGTGCCCTTCGTGTTCCTTCCTCATCTTATCTGGAAGTTCCTCTGCTGCGTACGTCTGACGTCAGACGCACGCTGAGGAACTTCCAGAGAAGATGAGGAAGGAACGCAAAGGGCACAACAACACTTCGGCTGTCGGGGGTTTGGGTCCCCCGTCAGCACAGATAGTATACAATGGCGGCGGGGGGCAGCTTTTGGCGGTCCAGGGGGGGCGACGGGTTCGCGGAGGGGGGGGTCGAGGGGCCATAGCGCGGGGGGTGACAGCTGATTCCGAGGCAGGGGGAGGAGTAGGGAAACGCCTCGGAATCAGCTGTCATGACGTCAGTGCGTGTCTGCCTAGCAGACCACCTCCAGCCTAGGGAGCCACGGTCCCAGGCACAGAACGTTGGAGGTGAGAATTATTATATAGGATTCTCACCTCCAATGTTCTGACTTGTCTGGGACCGTGGCTCATTCCGAGTTGGTCTGCTAGGCTCCATAGATCAGGCTGACATCACTGTAGCTTTTATGATGTCAACTTCAGAACCCGGGGAAAAAAACATGCCTCACAGCTGATCCATGTCCAGAGGAGGGTTGCTGGACATGGGTGGCTGGAGGGGGGGCAGGAGAGAGAGGAGGGTCGCTGGACATGTGTGGCTGCAGGGGGAGCAGGGGAGAGAGGAGGGTCGCTGGACATGGGTGGCTGCAGGGGGAGCAGGGGAGAGAGGAGGGTCACTGGACATGGGTGGTTGCAGGGGGGGCAGGGGAGAGAGGGGGTCGCTGGACATGGGTGACAGGAGGGGGCAGGGGAGAGAGGAGGGTCACTGGACATGGGTGGCAAGAGGGGGGCAGGGGAGAGAGGAGGTTCGCTGGACATGGGTGGCTGCAGTGGGCGCAGGGGGAGAGGAGGGTCGCTGGACATGGGTAGCTACAGGGGGAGAGGAGGTCGCTGGACATGGGTGGCTGCAGGGGAGCTGAGGAAAACCTTGCTAGTGTCCGTTTCATTTATGTCAGAAACGGGCCTTTTTTACTAGTTTCTATACAATTTGCACAATGTAATCAGACTGACCCACTTGTTATCCTCCAATCAAGTTTCTTAGATACCGATTGGACTCAATTCTAAAGGCCTAAAAAATCGGTGATGAAAAAAATAGTGCTAAGCACTATTCTATAAACAGTGATTTAAGTTAGGCATCTAAATTTGCACACATAAATAGAAACATAAAAACATGACGGCAGATAAGAGCCAAAAGGCCCATCCAGTCTGCCCTTCCTCAGCAACCACTAATTCCTCCTTTTCCTAAGGGATCCCACGTGCCTGTCGTAAGCTTTCTTAAATTCTGACATAGTCCTCATATCCACAACCTCCACCGGAGGCCGTTCCATGCATCCACCACCCTTTCCATGAAAAAGTATTTTCTTAGATTCCTCCTAAGTCTGTTTCCTCTTATCTTCATCCTATGCCCTCTCATTCCAGAGTTTTCCTTCATTTGAAAAAGGCTCTCCTCCTGTATATTAAAGCCTCTGAGGTATTTAAATGTCTCTATCATATCCCCTCTGTGCCAATAATTGCTTGTTAAAAAGAATTATTAGTGCTAATTAGCTCATTATTCAATTAAATTGTGTACACAAATTGGGCATACGCCCAAAATTTGCACACACAATTTTTGGCGACTTTTATAGATTTCGGAGGTATTAGGAGATATATGTGTGTCACCAACATAAGCTCTCCAAATTCTGAGTCCAAGAATTTCATTCACATTAAAATCCCAGACAAATTAAAAAAAAAAATTTAAAAGTCAGTATTACTGATTCTCTGCTTCTGGTTAAAAAATTTGTTTGTTTTTTTAAAGTGCATTCAGAAGAGGTCTGACGCACCTTGAAATTAAAAGAAAAAAAAAAGGTAAGCTATATTCATGATACATCTTCAAAGGAAAAAAAATACAGCGAACATTTTCTCCTCTCTGACACCCACATTTTTAGCTGTGAGTCACTCTGAGCCTTGGCTTGTTGCCAGTACTGCAGTTCTAGTTACTATGACAATTTCAATATCTCCATGAGCTCCTCTCTATCCAGCAAACTCTAAATATATGCTTTCTTCTCATCACTACTTTTTTTCTATAAACCCCAGGGTCTCTTTTAAAAGACAGTTTTTCAAACAAATTCTTGATATCAGATGAATCTAATAGGACTACATGTTAATTCACAGTGCATGCCCATCCACAGCAAATCACTAAGATGTCCCATTCACATATCCAAAAATAACATTCTGAAACCCAAAAGCTGGGAAAGTCCTCAGCAATATGCTGTAACAGGAAACGAGGCACTCGCGTGTGCAACATGACATGTACATATACGTGCCCTGAAAAGGGGTGTGTTTGGGGCAGAGAGTAGGTGTATGCTGGGCAGGACCAGCAACCAACCTTGCAGGATGTTTTCTATAAACAGCAGGGACACAGATAGTGCATAAAAGACACGTCTGAATGTCCATCACCTATAAATGACAACTAAATGGCAGCGATCAGCTCATTTGCATACGATTTCCTTGATGCAAGCCAGTTTCTTACCGATTCACTAAGGAATTGGTAAGGGAAGGGCTTTAACGATATTTTTAGTGCATCTACCCCATAGTCCCAACGTAGTGCCCCTGCAGCCCTTCCAAACCTAGATGGTCCCAGATACAGCGGAGAGGCCTGGGACAACAGCCCCCACACACACAGAGAATCCTAGGCAGTGTGGGTGCTTGATGTTTTAAGAAGGTGGTTTGTCTTTTCTGCTTCCCTGAACAAAAGACAAACACATACTGTAGGTATAGTAATACATAATTCTTATATACCATCAAACACCAAAAGCTCAACATGGTTTACAATAAAATATAGTCTCAAAGACCAAACAACCTAAACAAATTTAAAAAATAATAAATGTCAAAGTACACATTTCAGGAATTAATCTATTAATAACAACATAAATGCTTTTGAAATAACCAAGTGTTCAACAATTTACAAAACTGTATATAATTTGCGTATTGTGTTCAGTTTTGGAGGCCGTATCTTGCTAAGGATGTAAAAAGAATCGAAGCAGTGCAAAGAAAAGCTACGAGAATGGTATGGGATTTGCGTAACAAGACGTATGAGGAGAGACTTGCTGTCCTGAACATGTGTACCTGGAGGAAAGGAGAAACAGGGGTGATATAATACAGACGTTCAAATATTTGAAAGGTATTAATCCGCAAACGAACCTTTTCCAGAGATACGAAGGCGGTAGAATGAGAGGACATGAAATGAGATTGAAGGGGGGCAGACTCAAGAAAAATGTCAGGAAGTATTTCTTCACGGAGAGAGTGGTGGATGCTTGGAATGCCCTCCCGCGGGAGGTGGTGGAGATGACAACGGTAACGGAATTCAAACATGCGTGGGATAAACATAAAGGAATCCTGTTCAGAAGGAATGGATCCTCAGGAGCTTAACCGAGATTTAATAGCAGAGCCGGTAGTGGGGGCTGGAGGTTGGGAGGCGGGGATAGTGCGGGGCAGACTTATACGGTCTGTGCCAGAGCCAGTGGTGGGAGGCGGGACTGGAGGTTGGGAGGCAGGGATAGTGCTGGGCAGACTTATACGGTCTGTGCCAGAGCCGGTGGTGGGAGGCGGGGATAGTGCTGGGTAGACTTATACGGTCTGTGCCAGAGCCGGTGGTTGGGAGGCGTGGGCTGGTAGTTGGGAGGCGGGGATAGTGCTGGGCAGACTTATACGGTCTGTGCCCTGAAGAGCATAGGTACAAATCAAAGTAGGGTATACACAAAAAGTAGCACACATGAGTTGTCTTGTTGGGCAGACTGGATGGACCGTGCAGGTCTTTTTCTGCCGTCATCTACTATGTTACTATGTAATTTGAGTTGTCTTAATTCAACAGGAAGAGAATTCCATAAATTTGGTACTAAGCTATAAATAGCTTCTTATGAGGCACTCCCAATGATGAACAAGCTCCTTCACTATGTTCAGGGAGGCGTAATTTGTACTGTGTTTGGCACCTACAATCATTTTGAAATGACATACATCTCCCTAGAAAAGTGCACAGGTTTGATGAAGATGAATTAGCAATTGTAGCCTAACAAAAGTAAGAAAACTAGACATCTTTGCTGCCTTTTCTAGATGGGATTATAAAGTGCAAAGATCTAAGTCAATTGCAACTGATGCTGGAATATGGCAACAGTTTTTGCAACAGAAGTTTAGTCATCCAAAACTGAAAAGCTATTTTTCCAGCCTATGCCTAGAAGCCAAAATAATCAACAGATCAAAAATCTAACATGTTTCCATAAGCCATTTTCCACAGAAAACAAATTTTACAACAAAGAAACATTCAGGTAAAGAAAAAGAAGCACTAAGATTAATATTTAAAATCCTCATTTTAAATATATCTATGCAGAAATATGAATAAATGAAAAACGTAAACAATGCATTTTGCAGCTAGCCTTCAGGAGCACACACCCTCTCAGGTTAAAAAGCTCAAGGAAAAGATATCACCTTATATTTTCTTAACTATTGCTAATTTATTCATAAATATTTCTACACTACTGATACTCTCAATAGAGCTGTGAATGCAGGCTCATGGTGCCATAGCCAGATGGGCATATTGGAAATCCAAAAAGGCAGGACAAAATTGCTAGGACAAAAAGCACTGACCCTGGATATTCAACGCTGGGCCATTTCTGGCAACCGGAATTGAATAGCCGTTTTTATTTTTGGCCGCAGGAACTTAACCGGTTAAGCCGATAATCTGCACTAACCAGTTAAGTTCCTAGTGGTTAAAAATAGGACTTTGTAAATATTTAACTGCTTAACCCAATGCTAAATACCGGTGCTAGCTGGCTATATCGTACAATATAGCCAGTTAGCTGCTATGAGCTAACCGCAAATATTCAGTGGAGATAACCGGCTATCTCCTGCTGAATATTAGCGGTTAGCCAGTTAAACACTAGTTAACCAGACAGGAGCTGTTCCTGGCTGGTTAAATAGCGCTGAATATCATGGGGGAAGGGGAGAATATAAAATTCTAAGCAGTTGGATCAGAGAAGATAAAAATGTTTAACAGAAGTAAAAAAAAAAAGGACTGGTAATGCAAAATATGACTGAGTATGATTAGTATGGAGTGAGAAAAAATAAATTGAACGTCTTCCCTAAAGAAAAACTAAACCTGGCCATGTCAGCAGAGGCTCTCCCTTGTCACCTATTTTGTTCAGGGGCCCTTTTACAAGGGTGCAGTAGGCTCTATGCACATGCAGCAAATGCCAAAATGAGACTACCGCCAAGCTAGTGTGCCCCCCCCCCCCCCCTTGGTAATTTTGGATTTGGTGCATGCTCATAATGCCGTGACAAATTATTAATTTATTTCCTACTGCACGCGGCATTTCCACCAACTGGTCACCGCACGTGTAGCACATGAGCCCTTACCGCTAGATCAATGGGTGGCGTTGAGCTCAGGCTGTAAATAGGCACGTGCTGGTTTCTATTTTACCACAGGCCCTTTTTCTGGCCCATTGAAATAAAGCGAATGCTACATACCTGTAGAAGGTATTCTCCGAGGACAGCAGGCTGATTGTTCTCACTGATGGGTGACGTCCTCGGCAGCCCCTCCAATCGGAATCTTCCTAGCAAAGTCCTTTGCTAGCTCTCGCGCGCCCGCGCGCACCGCGCATGCACGGCCGTCTTCCCGCCCGAAACCGGCTCGAGCCGGCCAGTCCAGTATGTAGCAAGACAATACACTTCAAGGGAAGACTCAACTCCAAAGGGGAGGCGGGCGGGTTTGTGAGAACAATCAGCCTGCTGTCCTCGGAGAATACCTTCTACAGGTATGTAGCATTCGCTTTCTCCGAGGACAAGCAGGCTGCTTGTTCTCACTGATGGGGTATCCCTAGCCCCCAGGCTCACTCAAAACAACAACCATGGTCAATTGGGCCTCGCAACGGCGAGGACATAACTGAGATTGACCTAAAAAATTTACCAACTAACTGAGAGTGCAGCCTGGAACAGAACAAACAGGGCCCTCGCGGGGTGGAGTTGGATCCTAAAGCCCAAACAGGTTCTGAAGAACTGACTGCCCGAACCGACTGTCGCGTCGGGTATCCTGCTGCAGGCAGTAATGAAATGTGAATGTGTGGACAGATGACCACGTCGCAGCTTTGCAAATTTCTTCAATAGAGGCTGACTTCAAGTGGGCTACCGACGCTGCCATGGCTCTAACATTATGAGCCGTGACATGACCCTCAAGAGCCAGCCCCGCCTGGGCGTAAGTGAAGGAAATGCAATCTGCTAGCCAATTGGATATGGTGCGTTTCCCTACAGCCACTCCCCTCCTATTGGGATCAAAAGAAACAAACAATTGGGCGGACTGTCTGTGGGGCTGTGTCCGCTTCAGATAGAAGGCCAATGCTCTCTTGCAGTCCAATGTGTGCAGCTGACGTTCAGCAGGGCAGGAATGAGGACGGGGAAAGAATGTTGGCAAGACAATTGACTGGTTCAGATGGAACTCCGACACGACCTTTGGCAAGAACTTAGGGTGAGTGCGGAGGACTACTCTGTTATGATGAAATTTAGTGTAAGGGGCCTGGGCTACCAGGGCCTGAAGCTCACTGACTCTACGAGCTGAAGTAACTGCCACCAAGAAAATGACCTTCCAGGTCAAGTACTTCAGATGGCAGGAATTCAGTGGCTCAAAAGGAGGTTTCATCAGCTGGGTGAGAACGACATTGAGATCCCATGACACTGTAGGAGGCTTGACAGGGGGCTTTGACAAAAGCAAACCTCTCATGAAGCGAACAAGTAAAGGCTGTGCTGAGATCGGCTTACCTTCCACATGGTAATGGTATGCACTGATTGCGCTAAGGTGAACTCTTACAGAGTTGGTCTTAAGACCAGACTCAGACAAGTGCAGAAGGTATTCAAGCAGGGTCTGTGTAGGACAAGAGCGAGGAGCTAGGGCCTTGCTGTCACACCAGACGACAAACCTCCTCCACAGAAAGAAGTAACTCCTCTTAGTGGAATCTTTCCTGGAAGCAAGCAAGATGCGGGAGACACCCTCTGACAGACCCAAAGAGGCAAAGTCTACGCTCTCAACATCCAGGCCGTGAGAGCCAGGGACCGGAGGCTGGGATGCAGAAGAGCCCCTTCGTCCTGCGTGATGAGGGTCGGAAAACACTCCAATCTCCACGGTTCTTCGGAGGATAACTCCAGAAGAAGAGGGAACCAGATCTGACGCGGCCAAAAAGGAGCAATCAGAATCATGGTGCCTCGGTCTTGCTTGAGTTTCAACAAAGTCTTTCCCACCAGAGGAATGGGAGGATAAGCATACAGCAGGCCCTCCCCCAATCCAGGAGGAAGGCATCCGATGCTAGTCTGCCGGGGGCCTGAAGCCTGGAACAGAACTGAGGGACTTTGTGGTTCACTCGAGATGCGAAGAGATCCACCAAGGGGGTGCCCACGCTTGGAAGATCTGGCGCACCACTCTGGAGTTGAGCGACCACTCGTGAGGTTGCATAATCCGGCTCAGTCTGTCGGCCAGGCTGTTGTTTACGCCTGCCAGATATGTGGCTTGGAGTACCATGCCGAGACGGCGAGCCCAAAGCCACATGCTGACGGCTTCCTGACACAGGGGGCGAGATCCGGTGCCCCCCTGCTTGTTGACATAGAACATGGCAACCTGGTTGTCTATCTGAATTTGGATAATTTGATGGGACAGCCGATCTCTGAAAGCCTTCAGAGCGTTCCAGATCGCTCGCAACTCCAGGAGATTGATCTGTAGACCGCGTTCCTGGAGGGACCAGCTTCCTTGGGTGTGAAGCCCATCGACATGAGCTCCCCATCCCAGGAGAGACGCATCCGTTGTCAGCACTTTTTGTGGCTGAGGAATTTGGAAAGGACGTCCCAGAGTCAAATTGGACCAGATTGTCCACCAATACAGGGATTCGAGAAAACTCGTGGACAGGTGGATCACGTCTTCTAGACCCCCAGCAGCCTGAAACCACTGGGAGGCTAGGGTCCATTGAGCAGATCTCATGTGAAGACGGGCCATGGGAGTCACATGAACTGTGGAGGCCATGTGGCCCAGCAATCTCAACATCTGCCGAGCTGTGATTTGCTGGGACGCTCGCACCCGCGAGACGAGGGACAACAAGTTGTTGGCTCTCGCCTCTGGGAGATAGGCACGAGCCGTCCGAGAATCCAGCAGAGCTCCTATGAATTCGAGTTTCTGCACTGGTAGAAGATGGGACTTTGGGTAATTTATCACAAACCCCAGTAGCTCCAGGAGGCGAATAGTCATTTGCATGGACTGCAGGGCTCCTGCCTCGGATGTGTTCTTCACCAGCCAATCGTCGAGATATGGGAACACGTGCACCCCCAGCCTGCGAAGCGCCGCTGCTACCACAGCTAGGCACTTTGTGAACACCCTGGGCGCAGAGGCGAGCCCAAAGGGTAGCACACAGTACTGGAAGTGGCGTGTGCCCAACTGAAATCGCAGATACTGCCTGTGAGCTGGCAGTATCGGGATGTGTGTGTAGGCATCCTTCAAGTCCAGAGAGCATAGCCAATCGTTTTGCTGAATCATGGGGAGAAGGGTGCCCAGGGAAAGCATCCTGAACTTTTCTTTTACGAGATATTTGTTCAGGGCCCTTAGGTCTAGGATGGGACGCATCCCCCCTGTTTTCTTTTCCACAAGGAAGTACCTGGAATAGAATCCCAGCCCTTCTTGCCCGGATGGCACGGGCTCGACCGCATTGGCGCTGAGAAGGGCGGAGAGTTCCTCTGCAAGTACCTGCTTGTGCTGGAAGCTGTAACACTGAGCTCCCGGTGGACAATTTGGAGGTTTTGAGGCCAAATTGAGGGTGTACCCTTGCCGGACTATTTGCAGAACCCACTGATCGGAGGTTATGAGAGGCCACCTTTGGTGAAAAGCTTTCAACCTCCCTCCGACTGGCAGGTCGCCCGGCACTGACACTTGGATGTCGGCTATGCTCTGCTGGAGCCAGTCAAAAGCTCGCCCCTTGCTTTTGCTGGGAGCCGCGGGGCCTTGCTGAGGCGCACGCTGCTGACGAGAGCGAGCGCGCTGGGGCTTAGCCTGGGCCGCAGGCTGTCGGGAAGGAGGATTGTACCTACGCTTACCAGAAGTATAGGGAACAGTCTTCCTTCCCCCGAAAAATCGTCTACCTGTAGAGGTAGAAGCTGAAGGCTGCCGGCGGGAGAACTTGTCGAATGCGGTGTCCCGCTGGTGGAGAGACTCTACCACCTGCTCGACTTTTTCTCCAAAAATGTTGTCCGCACGGCAAGGCGAGTCCGCAATCCGCTGCTGGAGTCTATTCTCCAGGTCGGCGGCACGCAGCCATGAGAGCCTGCGCATCACCACACCTTGAGCAGCGGCCCTGGACGCAACATCAAAAGTGTCATAAACTCCTCTGGCCAGGAATTTTCTGCACGCCTTCAGCTGCCTGACCACCTCCTGAAAAGGCTTGGCTTGCTCAGGGGGAAGAGCATCAACCAAGCCCGCCAACTGCCGCACATTATTCCGCATGTGTATGCTCGTGTAGAGCTGGTAAGACTGAATTTTGGCCACGAGCATAGAGGAATGGTAGGCCTTCCTCCCAAAGGAGTCTAAGGTTCTAGAGTCTTTGCCCGGGGGCGCCGAAGCATGCTCTCTAGAACTCTTAGCCTTCTTTAGGGCCAGATCCACAACTCCAGAGTCGTGAGGCAACTGGGTGCGCATCAGCTCTGGGTCCCCATGGATCCGGTACTGGGACTCGATCTTCTTGGGGATGTGGGGATTACTTAGTGGCTTGGTCCAGTTCGCAAGCAATGTCTTTTTCAGGACATGGTGCAAGGGAACAGTGGACGCTTCCTTAGGTGGAGAAGGATAGTCCAGGAGCTCAAACATTTCAGCCCTGGGCTCGTCCTCCACAACCACCGGGAAGGGGATGGCCGTAGACATCTCCCGGACAAAGGAAGCAAAAGACAGACTCTCGGGAGGAGAAAGCTGTCTTTCAGGAGAGGGAGTGGGATCAGAAGGAAGACCCTCAGACTCCTCGTCAGAGAAATATCTGGGATCTTCTTCTTCTTCCCACGAGGCCTCACCCTCGGTGTCAGACACAAGTTCACGGACCTGCGTCTGCAACCGCGCCCGGCTCGACTCCGTGGAGCCACGTCCACGATGGGGGCGTCGAGAGGTAGACTCCCTCGCCCGCATCGGCGAAGCTCCCTCCGCCGACGTAGTCGGGGAGCCCTCCTGGGAGGTGGCCGCAGTCGGCACCGCACGCGGTACCGACGTCGGGGACCTCACCCGGGCGATGGGCCAGCCGGCGCCACGCTCGACGGTACCGGAGGCGCAAGCACCGCCGGTACCGGAGGGGTAGGGCGCAACAGCTCTCCCAGAATCTCTGGGAGAACGGCCCGGAGGCTCTCGTTCAGAGCGGCTGCAGAGAAAGGCATGGAGGTCGATGCAGGCGTCGACGTCAGAACCTGTTCCGAGCGTGGAGGCTGTTCCGGGCTGTCCAGAGTGGAGCGCATCGACACCTCCTGAACAGAGGGTGAGCGGTCCTCTCGGTGCCGATGCCTGCTGGGTGCCGACTCCCTCGGCGACCCAGAGCTCTCGGTGCCGACGCGGGGAGGGGACCGGTGTCGATGCTTCTTCGACTTCTTCCGAAGCATGTCACCGGAGCTCCCCGGCACCGACGAGGAGGACGTAGAATCCATCCGTCGCTTCCTCGGGGCCGAGACCGAAGGGGGTCGATCTCGGGGGGGCTGTACCGCAGGAGCCCTCAGGGTAGGAGGAGACCCACCCGAGGGCTCACCGCCACCAGCAGGGGAATGGACAGCCCTCACCTGCACTCCACTCGATGCACCACCGTCCGACGACATCAGGAGACGAGGTCCCGGTACCACCGACGTCGATGCAGCTATCCGATGTCTCGGCGCCGATGCAGAGGGCCGATGCCTCGATGCACTCGATGCACTGGCAGCCAAGGAAGAAGGTCTGGACGCTGATGACGTCGATGCACACGATGACCCCGGTGCCGATGCCGACGAAGAGCCCGAGAACAAAACGTTCCACTGGGCTAATCTCGCTACTTGAGTCCGCCTTTGTAAGAGGGAACACAGACTACAGTTCTGGGGACGGTGCTCGGCCCCCAGACACTGAAGACACGAAGAGTGCCTATCAGTGAGCGAGATTACCCGGGCGCACTGGGTGCACTTCTTGAAGCCGCTGGAAGGCTTCGATGTCATGGGCGGAAAAATCACGCCGGCGAAGTCAAAATCCGAAATGACGAATTTGGAGCACCAAAACTTTAAGGGAGAAAAATCTCGACCGAGGCCGAAAAGAGGCCTACCCCGACAACGAAAGAAAACTTACCGGGGCAAAACTGGAAATACGGGAAGGGGCAAACGAAACCCAAGGGGGTTTCCGGAGCACTTTCCGAACGAAATGAAACTTTTTCGAAGAAAAAACACGTCGTTTTAGATAACGGACGCGCGAGGTCGACTCTCCGGGGCTCGACACGCCAAAAACACAGCCGTACCGAGTGCGGACGAAAGAAGACTGGCCGGCTCGAGCCGGTTTCGGGCGGGAAGACGGCCGCGCATGCGCGCGGGCGCGCGAGAGCTAGCAAAGGACTTTGCTAGGAAGATTCCGATTGGAGGGGCTGCCGAGGACGTCACCCATCAGTGAGAACAAGCAGCCTGCTTGTCCTCGGAGAAAGCCCTTTATCCCAAATGTGGTAAAAAATGTCCCGGCACACGCCGAATACATGCACCCACACTACCGCAGACCACGTTTTGCCATGCCTTAATAAAAGGAACCCTCAATGTTTTGCCATGCCTTAATAAAAGGAACCCTCAATGTTTTATTACAATCATTGGGTGTTCTTTTGGAGGAGGCTAATTCAACTCTTTTTCATATATGCAGATGATATTTCGATTGTGTGCCCTGTTCAATCAGACTGGTCTGAAACACTTACATGTATTATGAAATTTATTTTATTTATTTATTTCTGTTGGTATGAAAATTTTACTGATGCAGTTCGACATGTCCAGCGTGTTTGATATGGTGGACCACACCATCTTACTACATCTACTGGACACCCTAGGCATCGGAGGGTGCATGTTACACTGGTTTAAGGGTTTTCTGTCAACAAGAACATACCAGGTCAAAGGCACTCCAGATCATTCTGCACCTTGGAAAGCTTCTTGTGGGGTTCCCCAAGGTTCACCCCTTTCTCCAATGCTATTCAATATCATGCTGTTTCCCCTTGCCACCGCACTAGCAAACCTAGGCCTGAAACCATTTATCTACGCAGATGACATAACCATCTTCATCCCCTTCCATACCTCATTTGATGAAATCACAGATTTGATCGAAGCAAGTTTTTCCGTCTTGGAACGTTGGGCCGAGGTATTCCGGTTTAAGATCAACAAAGACAAAACTCGGTGTCTTGTGCTTTCATCCGTCCATGCCAGATTTTCCACCAACTCCCTTGTCATTAAAGACCAGACCCTCCCTATTTCACAGAGCCTTAGACTTCTGGATGTTGAGCTGGACCCTCACCTGCACCTGGATCCGCAAGTGCGAGTGGTCACCAAGTGGATGTTCTATGCAATGTGGAGGCTGCGGCGTATTAGGTTTTGTCTCACCAGAGAGCTCTTCCGCACTCTTGTTCACTGGCTAATTCTGTCTCACCTGGACTACTGCAGAGGGATTTATGCAGGCTGCCAGGAGCATCTACTGAGGAAATTCCAGACTGCCCAGAATACTGCTGCAAGACTCATCTTGGGCAAAACGCGCTTGGTTTCTGCGCAGCCCCTACGTTTCAATCTATACTGGCTACCTGTGAGAGAACGAATCGCATTCAAGATCTGCACCCTGACACACAAAATAATCTACGGCTTAGCTCCGGAATATATGATTCCTCTCATAGATCTCCCACCTAGAAATGCCATCACAACAGCATGCACCTTTTTACAACTACATTACCCATCTTGCAGGGGTGTTAAATACAAGCTTCTTTTTACCTCTAATTTCCACTATTCCAGCCCAAAGACTTGGAACGCTCTTCCCCTGTACCTAAAATCGCAAGCTGACCACCTTCTTTTCAAAAAGCTGCTGAAAACGTACCTTTTTGAACAAGTGTATTCCATTAGTAATTCTGCTGTTTAGCCATCCTAATTGCTGCTAACGTTTTATCCTTATTCTACTCACCAAGGAGGATTTGGGGGGGGACACCGGTGCCGGAAAGAATATTTGAAGCGGGGGAGTCGGAGAAACTAAACAAATTCTCTGTAACCTTGGAGGATGTAATGGGTCAGTTCAGCAAGCTGAAGAGTAGTAAATCACCGGGACCTGATGGTATTCATCCCAGAGTATTAATAGAACTAAAAAATGAACTTGCGGAGCTACTGTTAGAAATATGCAATCTGTCCCTAAAATCGAGTGTAGTACCGGAAGACTGGAGGGTAGCCAATGTTACTCCGATTTTTAAGAAGGGTTCCAGAGGAGATCCGGGAAATTATAGACCGGTGAGTCTGACGTCGGTGCCGGGCAAGATGGTGGAGGCTATTATTAAGAATAAAATTGCAGAGCATATACAAAAACATGGACTGATGAGACAAAGTCAGCACGGATTTAGTGAAGGGAAGTCTTGCCTCACCAATCTAATGCATTTTTTTGAGGGGGTAAGCAAACATGTGGACAATGGGGAGCCGGTTGATATTGTATATCTGGATTTTCAGAAGGCGTTTGACAAAGTGCCGCACGAAAGACTCCTGAAGAAATTGCAGAGTCATGGAATCGGAGGTAGGGTATTATTATGGATTAAGAACTGGTTGAAAGATAGGAAGCAGAGAGTAGGATTGCGTGGCCAGTATTCTCAGTGGAGGAGGGTAGTTAGTGGGGTCCCGCAGGGGTCTGTGCTGGGTCCGTTGCTTTTTAATGTATTTATAAATGACCTAGAGATGGGAATAACTAGTGAGGTAATTAAATTCGCCGATGACACAAAATTATTCAGGGTCGTCAAGTCGCAGGAGGAATGTGAACGATTACAGGAGGACCTTGCGAGACTGGGAGAATGGGCGTGCAAGTGGCAGATGAAGTTCAATGTTGACAAGTGCAAAGTGATGCATGTGGGTAAGAGGAACCCGAATTATAGCTACGTCTTGCAAGGTTCCGCGTTAGGAGTTACGGATCAAGAAAGGGATCTGGGTGTTGTCGTCGATGATACGCTGAACCTTCTGCTCAGTGTGCTGCTGCGGCTAGGAAAGCGAATAGAATGTTGGGTGTTATTAGGAAGGGTATGGAGTCCAGGTGTGCGGATGTTATAATGCCGTTGTATCGCTCCATGGTGCGACCGCACCTGGAGTATTGTGTTCAGTACTGGTCTCCGTATCTCAAAAAAGATATAGTAGAATTGGAAAAGGTACAGCGAAGGGCGACGAAAATGATAGTGGGGATGGGACGACTTTCCTATGAAGAGAGGCTGAGAAGGCTAGGGCTTTTCAGCTTGGAGAAGAGACGGCTGAGGGGAGATATGATAGAAGTGTATAAAATAATGAGTGGAATGGATCGGGTGGATGTGAAGCGACTGTTCACGCTATCCAAAAATACTAGGACTAGAGGGCATGAGTTGAAGCTACAGTGTGGTAAATTTAAAACGAATCGGAGAAAATTTTTCTTCACCCAACGTGTAATTAGACTCTGGAATTCGTTGCCGGAGAACGTGGTACGGGCGGTTAGCTTGACGGAGTTTAAAAAGGGGTTAGATAGATTCCTAAAGGACAAGTCCATAGACCGCTATTAAATG
Organism: Microcaecilia unicolor; assembly: GCF_901765095.1. Lineage (NCBI taxonomy): Eukaryota > Metazoa > Chordata > Amphibia > Gymnophiona > Siphonopidae > Microcaecilia > Microcaecilia unicolor. The sequence goes on along the minus strand of NC_044042.1, from coordinate 57,793,607 downwards.
GACTTGGAAAAATTCCGCATTTTTAGGTATAACTTGTCTGGAATGTTTTTACGTTTGGGGAGCGTGCCAGGTGCCCTTGACCTGGATTGGCCACTGTCGGTGACAGGATGCTGGGCTAGATGGACCTTTGGTCTTTCCCAGTATGGCACTACTTATGTACTTATGTACTGCTAAATTCATGTGTTGTATCTTTTAACTTTTGTAATTCATGGAAGCCACATTGTGTCTGCATTTGTGGGAAAATGTGGGGTAGAAATGAACTGTAAATAAATAAATAAATAAATAATATTTAGATTTTGCTCACATCTTTTTCAGTAGTAGCTCAAGGTGAGTTACAGGGACTGTCTTTCTTCTATGTTTGTGCAGCGTTGCGTATGCCTTGTAGCGTTATAGAAATGCTAAATAGTAGTAGTAGTAGATTACTCGGGTCCCGTCAGGAGCAGAGGAAAGAGAGAGAAAGACCCCAGAAGGCCCAGGCCAGGCCAGGGGAATTTTGGGAATTTTGGGAATTTTGGCCCCCCCCCCCCCCCCCCCGCTTCTCCCTCGGTGGCCCTGGAAAGGTGTTCTGATTGAGCAGCTCTCCACTGAAGAGATAAAGGCAAAATTACCTCCTCAGTTCCCCAATGGTTGCAGTCCCCATTTCTCCCCTTAATGTGGCACTAGCAAGGGATATGGGATTCTGTGAGCTTCAGGAACTATGGACGTTCCTGGTAGAAGTATCTTTTTTAATTAACTTCTTGATCAAATATCAATTTTATTTTAATATACTACACCTCAATACTACTAATCAAAATTGCTTTGAATGTAACCACAGAAAGGCAGTATATTACTACTAATCATTTCTATAGTGCTACTAGACATATGCAGAACTGTACATATTATATGCAGGTACCTTTTCTGTCCCTAAAGGACTCACAATCTATGTTTTTGTACTTGGGGCAATAGAGAGTTAAGTATGGGAATTGAACCCAGATTACCAGGGTCAAAGCCTGCTGCACTAACCATTAGGCTAGTCCTCCACGTCAATAAAGATTGGTACAGAGCTGCGGAGTAGCCTAGCGTTAGACACAGCAGCCTACAATGCAAAGAACCCAAGTTTAAATCCCACTTCAACTCTTTCTGGGAGTTTCTTTTTTCATTTTACAACTGAGACCTCTAAAGACAGAAAGACACCTATTGTGCGTTAATGCATAAGAAGCTTGCAAGTCTGAAGGCTACTGAAGCAGTGTAAGTTCCGGCATAGTAGGTATTTTTCTGTCTCTGGAGGGCTCATAATTTAAAAGAAAAAAATCACAAAGGATTAAAGTGGGATTTGAACCTGTGTTCCCTGGTCTCAGTCCACTACTCTAACCATCAGGCTACCCCTTTGCTCTGCACAGATGTCTAGATGGCCATTTTATAACATGGACAATCCTGTGCTACCACAAAGGTGTCCATGCCTTTTGCCCAGTCCAAAATCTAGACATTTCAGTTTGTAAAATGGATGTTCATGCTGGACTTCCCCTGCACAGGAACATCCATTTCTCATGTATTTTAGAACAGGCTGTATTATCAGCAGATCCTGTTCCAAAATACATGAGAAATGTATGTCCATCTTGAATGTCTATATTCTGAACTGGACATCCTTTCTAAAATGCTGCTCCACGCATGAGTTCAGTTCTATCATGTTTGGCTTACGCTGCCATGCCTGCATCATTTCTCATGTCTGGGTAAAGAAATTAGCTACTCTGTAGCAAGCATTCGCACCAATATATAATTGATAGAAGTTATTAATTAGTAAAGCCCTTTTCCATGCCTGCAACTGTCCCTCGGGACAAACTGTGAGCTAACCTTCTGTTAGAGCTCCTAAATGAATCAATTTGTAACCAGTTATAAAATGTTTTGTAAGACAATAGAAATGAAGGGTCATAGTGGTAGATGTTCACAAAATCACCAACACAGGCAACAGAATAAAACCTGGAGTTCTATCAGTACCGCTCACAGGCTGTCACCGATGACCAGATATGCTTTAGCTTTATTAATAGCATATACTGATTACGTACAATTTGTTTAAACTTTCATCACAATCATTATAAACAATCATGGCATGCATGGGGTTGCTGGCTGAACTAAGCATATACGGGGGGGGGAAGAGCAATGACGGTGGCGGCAGCTGGATACGTGCTGGTGACTGGCATGGGAATGAGACTTCTCAGGCCTCAGGGGACTCCAGAAGATTCTTCAGCTGGTGGGACTAGGAGATCCCAGCCAGCCAAGGAATTTATCTTTCCCGGGGAGGGAAGGTGAACAGAGAGGAGATGTGTGAGTCATGCTCACCCAGTCCACCCCCAAGCCCACCCAAAAATTGAGATCTGGCTACGCTACTAGTAATCTTTGATTATTGGCTCCTTAGTGAATTAAGCTCTCTGTAGTCTCAGAATACATTTCAGTGGTCAGGAAGGAGACTGGAAGGTATTTTTAATACACTGGGAGCGGGTACTGACATGTTCCATTGTGCAATAAAAATAAAGTGTATCCAACTAGAACATTTCACACATCAAGATTCAGGCTTGTCTTCTACCACTGCCAAACTACCTTGATGAACAAAACAGCCTGATTGTTTCTGTCCAGTTCCTTCACTTGTACAGAAATCATAACATTAAGTTGTACGCTTTTCAAAATGTATTCCCCATGTGCTTCATTTAAATTTGCTTTTGAAAGAGTCCTAATAAGCATGCTGTTGCTCAACATTTACAATTTAAAAAATGGAAACATATTCCAGGTCCCTGGAATTTTACAGAAATTAAGGAAAACACGAATATAATAATACTGGATTTGTGGTTCACCAAGGTCAAGCATATTCCCATGCATACAAGACAAGGTATCTGGATTCTATTGGACTTCTATAATACTAAGCTAGATAAATGACAGGTTCATTTGAAAGACCTACTCCTAAATATCCTTCCTATGGGAGGCCTTTCGGTGTACATTTCAAACATTAAATCCATCAGGCAAAAGAAGACAGAGCACCACTGGAGAAATTCACAAAAGAATCGGACATGGGAAAAAATGTACTTGCTTATATTCACTCCACCAAGTTTAGGGGGTCCTTTTACAAAGGCACGCTGAAAAATGGCCTGCGGTAATGTAGGCACAGGTTTTGAGCGCGCACAGAATCATTTTTCAATGCACCTTAAAAAAGGCCCTTTTTTTGCCGAAAATGGGCATGCGGAAAAATCAAAACTGCCACGCGTCCATTTTGGGTCTGAGACCTTATCGCCAGCCATAGACCTAGCAGTAAAGAATTTGGGTGGTAATGACCTATGTGCATCAGACGCCACTTGGCGCAAGTCCGCTACGCATGCCAGAAAATAAAAAATATTTTTCAGATGCGCATAGCGGACACACGCCAAAACTGAACAAGGGCCACGCGGTAACCGGGCAGTAACTCCAATTTGGCGCACATTGAGCACGCATAGGCACCTGCACAGCTTAGTAAAAGGGGCCCTTAGCATTTAATATGTTACTTAAAAATTTTCAACCAGGCCCGTAAGTTGTATATCACTAATTCATGTCCATCTGTAGGTATGACCACATTCTCAATAAAACTAGGTCCCAATTGGAGATAGGTGTGGCACCCCAAATATTAAGCATTCCTCAGTCTGCAAAGGCTGATAACGCTTTCAACAGGGTGAAAGTTGAGAAGCACTAGAAAAGCCAAATAAACCCTGGTTTTAAATAAATCACACCACACTTTGCAAAGAATCTTATGTACAGGTTTACAGGATTCACGTCCTAGAAAAATATCTTTCAGCTACCATTTGACTGATACTTTGAGCACACCCAGATGGTCTTTCGTTCCCAAATCTTAATAAAATTTTGCTATTGTAGCATAATAATTCAAACATGTTTTCAGAGCCTAAAAATTTGTTTTCCCTTGCAAGACTGTGTGGGAAACTGCCAGTCAAAATTCACTTAAACCTATAATGGTCCCTTAAAGCATTATGTTTCATTATAAAAATATAAAAAATGAATGTACAGAATTCTCTCAACTACAGTTTTGAATGTGGTGTAGCTGCTGTATTTGCCAAGTAGCTACAGTATAGGGGGAAGTGGAAATAGTTTTATGTGAGGTCTTTAAAATGAGCTATATGTTTGAAGAAAGTTGCAAAAGGAAAGGGTTAAGGATGGTAGAATGACAGAGGCTTTCCAACTTTTACATTTAGCATTAACAATAAAGATGGCAACAAACTCCACAAACCTATATATGAATTGTGCTTTCATATTGTGGGTTATTTTTTAATGTATTGTTGTAATATTATCATTTGTTGTATCATTTGGATACCACTTTGGGTGGACAATGGAGCTCGTTTTCGAAAGGGAAAAAAGACTAATAAGCGGCATTAAGCAGCATTTGGACGTTTTTCTCACAAAAACATCCAAATTCATATTTTCAACACCAATTTTTAGACATTTTTCAATGAAGTCCGTCATAACTGCATTCAAAAACACAAGAGGGCATGTCAGGGGCATGTTATGGGCAGGATTTGGGCATTCCTAAGACTTAGACATTTTTCAGCCATAATGGAACAAAACAAAACAGTCCAGGACTAAAACTAAGACATTTTGAGCTAGACATGTTTTTATAACAAATAAGGTACAAAAAGGTGCCCTAAATGACCAGATGACCATTGGCAGGAATCAGAGATGATCCCCTAATACCCCCCTCCCCTCCAGTGGTCACTGACCCCCTCCTACCCCCAAAATGTGAATACAAATATGACTTACCAGCCTCTATGACATCCTCAGATGTTAAAGTCAGGTGTATTAGAGCAGCATTCAGGTCCCTGGAATAGTGTAGTGGTCAGTGCAGTGCACCATGAAGTGAGGGGCTCAGGTCCCTATCTCCCTCTGTCACATCTGTAGTGGAAACTGTGAGCCCACCACAAATCCACTGTACCCACATATAGGTGCCCCCTTCACCCGCAAGGGCTATTATAGTGGTGTACAGTTGTTGGCAGTGGGTTTTGGGGGGGGGCTCAGCAGACAATATAAGGGAGCAACGGTGAAATGTGTACCTGGGAGCATATTTTTGAACTCCACTGCAGTTCCCCATTTATCTCCTGGAATGTCTGAGAGACCAGTCTACTAAAAATGTTAGCCCCTCCTACATCCCAATGGCTTGATTTTCAACGTTTTTCCCTTGCACTTTTTTTTTAATGGACCAAAAAAAAAAGTCCAAAGCACAAAACCTTGTTAGAAACAGTATTTTCGAAAAGACAGACATTTTTCCTTTTTGAAAATGAACTTCTTTCCTATTCAGATTTTGGACGTTTTTTGCAAAACATCTATCTAAAGTCGAACTTAGACGTCATATCGAAAATACCCCTCCATGTCAGGTAATACATCTCCTCAGTTTAAGAACATAAGAATAGCCATACTGGGTCAGATCAATGGTTCATCTAGCCCAGTATCCTGTTTCCAACAGTAGCCAATCCAGGTCACAAGTACCCAGCAGAATCCCAAATAGTAGCAACATTCCAAGCTACCAATCCCAGGGCAAGCAGTAGCTTCCCCATGTCTGTCTCAATAGCAGTTTCCTTTATCATGTGGCATCCCTCAGGGTTCTATCCTGTCACCTCTTTTATTCAATATCTTCCTTAGTCCCTTTGCAGCGTTAGTTCAATCTTTGGGTATATCTGTGTATTTTTACGCGGATGATATCCTTCTTGTTTTCTGCACTAGTCCTCTGTCCACTGACCTCTCCCCTCTACAAGTATACCTCAGTGATGTAGCAACTTGACTGAAAGATAACCACTTAATTTTGAACCTGGACAAGACCACGTCTTGTTGGATTACCAGTCGCTTCCAGTATCTTTCAATTCTGTCATTATTTCAGGTGCATCGGCCACTCCAGTAGACTCACTCCAATATCTTGGGATAATTTTAGACTCTCACGTAACATTTGCCCATCAGATTTCATCAGTCTTTCATTCAGGGTTTTCTAGCGTGTGTCAACTTTCTTCCATTCATCATTATTTGGAAGTGAAGTCTTTGCACCATCCAGCTAGATTACTGTAATATTGCATATGCAGGGCTCCCTCAATCTAGTTTAAATAGTTGCAATCCTTGCAAAACACGGCTGCTTACTTTTTGTGTAAAGTAAGGCGCCAGGACTCTGTCACTCCACTTTTCTTGAAATTGCATTGGCTTCCCTTTTGGGCCCGCATTCAGATCAAGATTGTAAGCTCTGTTGAGCAGTGTCTGTCTCTTCATATTCAAGTGTACAGCGCTGCATACATCTAGTAGCACTATAGAAATTATAAGTAGTAATAGTAGTGCCAGGATTTACACCAGGTTTCAGCTGGCATAAGTCCTTGAGCACCAAGGTTGAGTGTTGAATTTGTCATCCAAAGTTGAGCACCAAATTCGAGTTACCACCTCAACCTTCAGGAAGCTACAGGCCACTTCCTGCTCCACAGTCTTTTGCATTTGGTACAGGATATCAGACAACTGGGTTCTCCAGGGGGAGAGAGAGAACTCAACACACTTCAGCTTAATTAGGCATGCCAAATTGAGACACACCAACAATGTGACGTGCCTTGCAAGGGTCAAGCTTTAAATCAGAAGAAATCTGGCAGTTCCTTCATCGCTGGGCCTTACCCTAGGAAACCCTAGTATCAAAGGAGAGCCAGTGTAGGGCCTGCCAGGGGGAGCAAGAGGTTCACATATCATAGCTCATCAGCCAGACTGAAATCCACAGGGTTAACAAGAATGGATTGTTCACTGCTCTCTGAAGCATACTTCCAAACAGCAGACAGGAATGAAACGCTTAAATAGTTCCTAACTGGGAAAAGGCTGCAAAAGGGGGCCAAATCCTGATGAGGTGGCTACCTTCCTGAGGGTGAAGAAGAGAGTACATGTTGCATTTCACCTTGAAGCAATTAGGTCGCAGACGGGACTCCCCAGCATTCTACCAGGCTTAGCTCCCATTCCACTGGATCCACGGAATTCATGCTCAAGAAGTCTGCCTGCACATTTCATACCCACAAGTAGTACCGCCACATGGGCAGATAGCACTATCTCCAGGCTACCTCTAGCATTGCCAGGCTACTTCTAGCAATCTCACTGCACTCTTGATTTCCCCTTATTTGCTGATATAGGCCCGAAGTTGAGGGAAATGCTGGAGCCATGCAATTCACCCTAGTCTCCAATTGATAGATTATACTACCACCAGTCTTGACCACTTCCTTTGTGCCAGGCTGTCACAACAGTGAGTTAACCAGAGCAGGGGCTGGGATGATCACATCAGACTAGATCCCTGTATAGTGGTCTCAACAGAGGGAAAGAGGCATCAAAATCATAAGATGGGGAGTGTGGGGCACCATGCCCACAATGCTCTCTGGAGAGGCCTCAGGGCGATACCTATAATACCTCTATGGTAGCTGTTGTGGTCCCCAAGAGCTACAAATAGATCCAGGCCTATGGGTCAGACTGCACACAGAGACCCTGCTTCTGGACCTGCCTTCCTTCTGTGTGGAAACCATCCACTTTCTTATGTCAAACTCACCTGGTCTGACTGAGGTACTCACTGAGCATGAGGCTTCCATCTAAAAGTGAGGATTTCATAGGTGTTGACCTCCTTCAGTTCCAAAATAGATCAGAAGGAGCCACTCCCAACCCCTTCCTTGGGACCACAATTAGTTGGAGTAGCAGCTATGCCCCAGCACCTGAAGTGGTATTCACTCACTCCACAACCCCAGCCAGAGCAAGCACTGCACTGATGCCCACACCACCTCTTTTTAATGGGGGAACCACACAGGGATACCATAAAGGTATCTGCAATGGCTGTGTGAATTCTAGCATGTAGCTCAACTTGTGGTAGGAGACTGAGCCTGCCTCCCTCACCCCCACTGACCAACACTGGTCACTCTAGGGGACTACTGGGTCAAAGGAGAGGATGGAGACTCTGGCCCTTTTTGCCCCTTGCAAGGGCTGTCCTTTCTGGCCTTATGCCCTGGGAAGGACCATAGAAAAAATTCCCCAGTCTCTGGGATGCATTTACCAACTTCTGAGGCTTTGTTTCCCCCAGGCCCTTACAAAATTCTCCAAATTCTCATCAAGGAGGTGAAAACCTTGGAGGCCAAATCTGTCACTTAATGATGCAGCCATCACCGCTTTCAGGTTACTACCCCCAGTGCCACAGGCCAAGAGAAGAAGCAAAACAGTATTCCTAGGGGAAAGAGAACACTATACCCATTCAGGTACACTGGATATTGATTCACCTCTTCTGACCTCTCTTCCTACTTCTTCCTCTTGTGAATTCTCATGCTCTTAGTTCAATCCCTGTTGGGCACGCAGTGAACTGAGTCATAAGTGCAGCACTATAAAAGTACTCCAGTTTTTATTTATGACTCCACTCACTTTCTCACCCATTACCAGCTGGCTTTATTTCTGCCAATCTGGCTGATCACCTGGTTTTAACCCTGCTGCTTGCATGAACTCACTGCTCTGATTTCTTAAGGGAATCAAAGCTATAAGTTCATATATACAGTGGATCCCTTTGACCAGATAATTGATAACCCTATGACCTACTCAGACCACCAAGGTTATCTGCATGGAGAATCAGATATCCTACTAAGGTTCCAGATTCCAGTTTTGTCTAGGCTACTAAACTCTGTAATACTTTGTTATAAAGAGCCAAGTTTACAGCTATTGCTAATTTGCCTCTCACCAAATGAGGACTCCTGAGAGAGAGTACTTTGACATCAACAGACTCAAATCTGAGAAAACAGGAAACAAGAGAAAACTACAAGGGCATTATCTAATCATTATTTACAGAAAGAGCAACTCAATTCAGGCTTGCTACTTTATGCTTTTCTGACACTGAGGACCGCCATTTCTCCTCAGCCTAACAGGCCATTTTTCTATATACTTCAATGCACTTGCTTTCTTCCTTCAAGCAACAACATCCAAAGACACTTACCTTCAACCATTTTGCTATGGTATATTCCACATCATACTGTGGTGCACCTCTCAATCTTTGTAATGTTCAGAACTGTGTTTTGTCACACTGTCTTGTGATATGTTGAGCCATGCTGTAAGCTTGACTGTTTACAATGAAGTACAACACAGTTGTAGCAGCCTACACAAAACTGGAGTCTCAGTAGGTTTCAATACCTTTTTGTTGAACCAACATAAGAGATGTTGTCACACATAAGCATTTTTGAAACCACATAGTTAACATTACAAAATAACAAAAGAGTGTAGGTATTACAGTTTAACGGGCGCAGAGAAGGCACTTCCTTCATATTCTACTATTGAAGAGTAACTTGAATGTGAAAAGAATTTTTACTTTCCTTTTGGTGCTATTTATCTGAAGGTAAACAATGTGAAATAAATTGTAGCTCCTGATTATTTCCTGCATAGTATAAGTGGCCAAGGGTTGCTTGGTGGCTCAGTGTATAACCATGCAAATGTTTGCACATATAGCTCCTGATGTATTAATGCTTTCTTCATATTCTGCAGCTATAACAAAGAAGAGTTTAGTAGTTCTATGTTTGGTTAATAAGTAAAAAAAAAGTGTCCTCTCCCATTGGGTGTTCACAGGTATGGGACTTGTGTTTGAACACCCAGTGTGCCTGAATGTAACTCACCTTGAGCTACTGCTGAGAAAGGTGTGAGCAAAATCTAAATAAAAAATAAATAAGAATGGCTATACTAAGTCCATCAAACCCAATATCTTGTTTCTAAAAATGGCCAAGCCAGGTCACAATAAATGAATGACAGGATCCCAAAAAGTGTTAAGATTCCATGCTGCTTACCCCCAGAGATCAGTGGTTTTCTCCAGGTTTACTTCAATAAAAATGTATGAGTGTCTCCTCCAGGAACCTGTCCAAACCTTTTTTTAAACACAGCTATGCTAAGTGCTTTTACCATACCCTGTGGCAACAAACCCCAACGGTTAAACATATGCTGAGTGAAAAAAATGTTTTCTCTGATTTTAAATTATTACTTACTAACTTCATGATGTGTCTCCTAGTCTTCGTACTTTTTGAAAGTGCAAACAACCAATTTGTGTTTACCAACCCCACTCCTTCCAGACATTTGTGCTCCAAGCTGAAGAGCCCTAACTTCTTTAGCCTTTTCTCCATTATACCTGACTCAATGGAGGGTTCAATGACTTGCCCTTAAAGAGGAGGAGCCTCAATGGAATTTGAACCCTGACTTCCCTGGTTATCAACTAGTTGCTCTAACCACTAGGCTACTCTTCCATTCCACCCTGTACTTTCTTACTTTGTAATTGAATGCCTAAAATAATCGAAAAGTTATAGATGTAATACATAAAGGAAATTCCAATAAAATCTGCAGACAATTCTCTATCAAAATACTGAAGAAAGTATAATCTTAAACCTTTTGCAAAAGAATAAAACAAAAGCAACCATATGCTTATAAGGTTATTCTGCAATATGTTAATGTGGCTGTCGTTATTAAGAGGACAAACAGAAGAATAAAATGTTCCGCAAAAAAACAGAGAAGGCAAAAAGCGGACATGGCCACATTCAGGTCAACAATTTATTGATGACTCAGGGGCCGTAACATAAAAGTAACATGCATTAAATAAATACATTAAAATAAAAACTTTCAAATGGATTTATTTATTTTTATGTATTCACTTGAAAATATTTGGTTTAATGTATTCATCCTTATCCCTTTGGCTAGCTCTTTGCCTTGTCCTTATTAAGAACCTTCCAGGCAAAATATGTGCACTATTGATGGCTGGAATGCTTGAGAAGCTTTCAGAAAAGGGTCTGGTTGCAGGCTGCATTAGCAGGCTGGTTTGCAGTCCAGTAATGAGGTTCAGGGTACAGTTCGCACTGCAGCCTTATCAACAGCAATGAATCAAAAAAAGTCTCAATCCGAGCTTTCTCTCTTCACTGGTTTTTGGACAACTCTACACAGAAACAGTGTGGTAAAGAGAAGAGTGAAGTTAAGTCGCTAAGCACAGTTTCTGTACACCTGTGCCATGTCATCACTCATCTGTTACCATAGCAGCCGCTCACCAGCGAAGCATTCCCATTAACGCCAGACACTGAAAGTGCCCTACTAAGGGCCGTCAGCAGTAATGATCCGACATTGAAAGGGCTTCCTAGAGACTAACAGCTAAAAACTTTTCATAGATATCAAATTAAATTTCCAGATCACAATCACCCACAAAAAACTAATCATATCTGTTCCTCTTTTCCCCAAGGTACATCAAATCAATTGAGATAAGAGGCCCACAGACATGCTGATTTAGAGCTCACCTCTCAGAGGATATGTGTATCATTCACCTCCATTTCCAGATGAAAGATGTATATCTGTCTAGCACTATCAAAAGCCAGTATTAATGTAGGCTGGCACGGTGGTTCAGTGACAGTGTGCTTGCAGAAAGTCCCCTGTTCGATCTTGAAGTCAGAATAAGAATACAGCCGAGGTAGTGTCACAGCTCTATGGCCGCCGCTAAAGTAACCAGATTAGGTAGGTCAGAGGGATTATACAAAAGGAAACATATTCCCAGGTAGTAGCAAATGAAAGCCCAAAGTGACTGAGTTCAGCCTTGGTTCCAATTCAGCAGGACATATAAAGAAACAAGAGAAAACTGCCAGGTCCAGAAAAATGCACAGATAAATGCAATAATTTATTAACCTACAGGGAAACTGTATTTTTAAAAGTCATACATGAGCACGCAGTTATGGAATGCATTACCTACAGACTTGAAAGCAATCAACGAAACAACTATCTTTCGAAAATCGCTGAAAACATTCTTCTTCAACAAGGCCTACAATTGAGAACATATAGCCTCACTAAGTCACTTCACCAACCCACTCAAATATGAACGCCCACCTTCTATAACTACCCTAATCACTCTCCTCCCTCTTCTCTCTTCCCTTCCTTGATCGCTACACATTACTAACTGTATCTGATATCATGAAATGACAATGTTAACAAATCTATGTAAGCCACATTGAGCCTGCAAATAGGTGGGGGAATGTGGGATACAAATGCAATAAAATAAATAAAATCATGGCTGGCCCACTCCTTTCTTTATCCCTGCATACCCTTCCCTTGACCCCCCCCCCTTCCAATAACTAATTCAAATTTCTGCCATAGGTTCTGACCAAACATCCCCCACTCACATTTCTTCCCCCATCTGCAACTTTTACAATCTTCTCTTTTTATTGCCTATTGAGAAGCAGGCCAGTCAAGCTAAAATTCAGGTAAGTCAAAACTATGATGGTCACTGAACATTTTTACAGTCACCCTAACACTAGCAATAGTCATAACCATGAGCAGATTCCTGTACCAAAGAAAGTCATTTCAGTTCAATAAAAAAGGTATCCGCTGCAATGTTTTTGTTGACCTTTCAATTCTATATACTATATCATGAAATAGTCACACGCCTTGTTTAAGAAATGCTCCACATATAAACGTTAAAGGGAGCTATGAAATAAGTTTTTCCATGGCTTCTAAAACATACGAGCAGGTACTGTAGGTGATAAACCTGCCCTGCCACAATAATTCCAATGTATCACAGACTTTAATTTATTCCATCCTGCTGTGCTGGTTTATGATGTCATCTAACTGCACTGTGCTGAAATGCTCGTCTTGCATCTAAGAAGGACTCCAGGCTGTTGTAACCCTGGCCCTCTCAATCCAGTGACACATCTGATTCAATCTGTAAACATGCAGTAGTAACCTTGGGCAAGGACAATTGCTTATTCAGCCCCAGACCGCTTGGAGCCCTGAAAATGACATCAAACTTGTGGTTTGTTGTAACTATAACAACAGGGCATGGACCAATCACTAATCATGATGATATCATGGTTTGAAGGCCCTTATACAAGATGCACCTGCAAAAGGCTCAAGACAGAACTCATCAAAACTATGAAGAACATCAACATTCTACATGACGACAACCACAACATGCACTGAAATATCAACAGAATATTATCACTGTACCTGCCATGCCAACTGCCAACGTGAAAAGATGACTTGATACCAACAGACTGAGGTCATATAATTTTTATCTTAGTCTGTGATAGTGGGTTCCTTAGGTGGCTTTACCCTTAGGGTGTGTGTGTTATTCCATCTGATTGCTGTTCATTTGTCATCCTACATATTTGTATCAGGGACTTTTAAACCTATAGGGCCCAATATTCAAAGCAATTTAAATGGGTAGGAGAGGATTCAACCCACTTAAAACACCTTGGGCTGCCCAACTGCCAATATTTAGTGTCCCTTAACCGGGCAGTGCTTTTGAATATTGGCTCTGACCACTTATTTAAAATATGGGCAGGTCACAGAAGGTCAAAGGGGTTGAGCCGGTGGTTATGCAGGTGCTGGCAATATTGAGCACCAGGAACTGCATAGGTAACCTGGCCATGTATGATTATCTCCCAATTGGTGAGGTGTCATATGTGTGTGCCCGATGCAAAGAGCTCCTAGCTCTCAGAGAACGTGTCCGTTCCCTTGAGGCTAGAGTAGCAGACTTGATGGAGCTGAGGGAGACAGAGAGGTACATAGAGGAGACCTACAGGGATGTTGTAGAGAAGTCCCACCTCCAGTCAGGTAGCCCCTGTGCTACCTTGGAGGAGGGAGGTCTCCTAGAAGGAGAGCATCACCCTGGTGAAGTAGGAAGTACTCCTGTAGCCAGGACCTGCCCACCAGGGGATGTATTATCCTTTCGCACCGAGGATATATCTCCAAATGTTGCCCGGGAGGGAAAGGTTAGGACAGCTGTTGTACTTGGTGATTCGATCATTAGGCATATAGATAGCTGGGTGGCTGGTGGACGTGAGGATCGCCTGGTGACTTGCCTGCCTGGTGCGAAGGTGGCGGACCTCACGCGTCACCTAGATAGGATTCTAGATAGTGCTGGGGAGGAGTCTGCTGTCTTGGTACATGTGGGTACCAATGACATAGGAAAATGTGGGAGAGAGGTTCTGGAAGCAAAATTTAGGCTCTTAGGTAGAAAGCTGAAATCCAGATCCTCCAGGGTAGCATTTTCTGAAATGCTACCTGTGCCACGCGCAGGGCCCAAGAGACAGGCAGAGCTCCAGAGTCTCAATGCGTGGATGAGACGATGGTGCAGGGAGGAGGGCTTTAGATTTGTTAGGAACTGGGCAACATTCTGGGGAAGGGGGAGCCTATTCCGAAAGGATGGGCTCCATCTTAACCAGAGTGGGACCAGGCTGCTGGCATCGGCGTTTAAGAAGGAGATAGAGCAGCTTTTAAACTAGAAATGGGGGGAAGGCCGACAGTCGCTCAAAAGAGCATGGTTCGGGATAAGGTATCTTTCAAAGATATCACCATAACAGGGAAGATAGAGTATCCTGATAGTGAGGTTGCAAAAGAGATTGTAGTAGATCGGGTATCTTTAAATAACAATAAAAATCAGACAAAAGATTGCCAATTAATACTGTCAAGTACTAAGCATGATGTACTTAGGAACAACAAACATAGTTTGAAATGTCTATATGCGAATGCCAGGAGCCTAAGAAATAAGATGGGGGAGTTAGAATATATTGCACTAAATGAAAAATTAGATATAATAGGCATCTCTGAGACCTGGTGGAAGGAGGATAACCAGTGGGACACTGTCATACCGGGGTACAAATTATATCGTAGTGATAGGGTGAATCGGATTGGTGGAGGGGTAGCATTGTATATTAACGAGAGCCTTGAATCAAATAGATTGAAAATTCTGCAGGAAGCAAACACTCCTTGGAATCACTGTGGATTGAAATTCCATGTGCAAAGGGGAAAAGGATAGTGATAGGAGTGTACTACCGTCCGCCTGGCCAGGACGAACAGACGGATGCGGAAATGTTAAAGGAAATCAGGGACGCAAACAAACTGGGCAACACAATAATAATGGGGGATTTCAATTACCCGCATATAGACTGGGGTAATGTAACATCTGTACACGCAAGGGACATAAGATTTCTTGATGAAATCAAGGACAGCTTCATGGAACAGCTAGTTCAGGAGCCGACAAGAGAAGGAAAAATACTAGACTTAGTCCTTAGTGGTGCTCATGATCTAGTGCAGGGGGTAACGATACGAGGGCCGCTTGATAACAGTGATCATAATATGATCGGTTTTGATATTGGCATTGAAGGAAGTGAAACTAGGAAATCAAGTACGCTAGCGTTTAACTATAGAAAAGGTGATTACGACAAAATGAGAAAAATGGTGAAAAAAAGACTGAAAGGAGCAGCTCGCAGAGTAAAAAACTTGCATCAGGCGTGGATGCTGTTTAAAAACACCATCCTGGAGGTTCAGGACAAATATATTCCACGTATTAGAAAAAAGGGAAAAAAGACTAAACGTCAGCCGGCGTGGCTAAACAGTAAGATAAAGGAAATCATTAGAGCCAAAAAACAATCCTTCAGAAAGTGGAGAAGAGAACCAACTGAAAGTAACAGGATAGATCATAAGGAATGCCAAGCCAAATGCAAAGCGGAGATAAGGAGGGCAAAAAAGGACTTTGAGAAGAAATTAGCGTTGGAAGCAAAAATACATAGTAAAAACTTTTTAGATACATTAAAAGCAGGAAACCGGCCAAAGAGTCGGTTGGGCCGCTGGACGAAAATGGTGTTAAAGGGGCGATCAAGGAGGACAAAGCCGTAGCGGAGAAATTAAATGAATTCTTTGCTTCGGTCTTCACCGAGGAGGATTTGGGGGGGACACCGATGCCGGAAAGAATATTTGAAGCGGGGGAGTCGGAGAAACTAAACAAATTCTCTGTAACCTTGGAGGATGTAATGGGTCAGTTCAGCAAGCTGAAGAGTAGTAAATCACCGGGACCTGATGGTATTCATCCCAGAGTATTAATAGAACTAAAAAATGAACTTGCGGAGCTACTGTTAGAAATATGCAATCTGTCCCTAAAATCGAGTGTAATACCGGAAGACTGGAGGGTAGCCAATGTTACTCCGATTTTTAAGAAAGGTTCCAGAGGAGATCCGGGAAATTATAGACCAGTGAGTCTGACGTCGGTGCCGGGCAAGATGGTGGAGGCTATTATTAAGAATAAAATTGCAGAGCATATACAAAAACATGGACTGATGAGACAAAGTCAGCACGGATTTAGTGAAGGGAAGTCTTGCCTCACCAATCTAATGCATTTTTTTGAGGGGGTAAGCAAACATGTGGACAATGGGGAGCCGGTTGATATTGTATATCTGGATTTTCAGAAGGCGTTTGACAAAGTGCCGCACGAAAGACTCCTGAAGAAATTGCAGAGTCATGGAATCGGAGGTAGGGTATTATTATGGATTAAGAACTGGTTGAAAGATAGGAAGCAGAGAGTAGGATTGCGTGGCCAGTATTCTCAGTGGAGGAGGGTAGTTAGTGGGGTCCCGCAGGGGTCTGTGCTGGGTCCGTTGCTTTTTAATGTATTTATAAATGACCTAGAGATGGGAATAACTAGTGAGGTAATTAAATTCGCCGATGACACAAAATTATTCAGGGTCGTCAAGTCGCAGGAGGAATGTGAACGATTACAGGAGGACCTTGCGAGACTGGGAGAATGGGCGTGCAAGTGGCAGATGAAGTTCAATGTTGACAAGTGCAAAGTGATGCATGTGGGTAAGAGGAACCCGAATTATAGCTACGTCTTGCAAGGTTCCGCGTTAGGAGTTACGGATCAAGAAAGGGATCTGGGTGTCGTCGTCGATGATACGCTGAAACCTTCTGCTCAGTGTGCTGCTGCGGCTAGGAAAGCGAATAGAATGTTGGGTGTTATTAAGAAGGGTATGGAGTCCAGGTGTGCGGATGTTATAATGCCGTTGTATCGCTCCATGGTGCGACCGCACCTGGAGTATTGTGTTCAGTACTGGTCTCCGTATCTCAAAAAAGATATAGTAGAATTGGAAAAGGTACAGCGAAGGGCGACGAAAATGATAGTGGGGATGGGACGACTTTCCTATGAAGAGAGGCTGAGAAGGCTAGGGCTTTTCAGCTTGGAGAAGAGACGGCTGAGGGGAGATATGATAGAAGTGTATAAAATAATGAGTGGAATGGATCGGGTGGATGTGAAGCGACTGTTCACGCTATCCAAAAATACTAGGACTAGAGGGCATGAGTTGAAGCTACAGTGTGGTAAATTTAAAACGAATCGGAGAAAATTTTTCTTCACCCAACGTGTAATTAGACTCTGGAATTCATTGCCGGAGAACGTGGTACGGGCGGTTAGCTTGACGGAGTTTAAAAAGGGGTTAGATAGATTCCTAAAGGACAAGTCCATAGACCGCTATTAAATGGACTTGGAAAAATTCCGCATTTTTAGGTATAACTTGTCTGGAATGTTTTTACGTTTGGGGAGCGTGCCAGGTGCCCTTGACCTGGATTGGCCACTGTCGGTGACAGGATGCTGGGCTAGATGGACCTTTGGTCTTTCCCAGTATGGCACTACTTATGTACTTATGTACTTATGTAAGTTAGGGTAGCTCAAAAGTTGTCCTAAATAAGCCGGTTAGCTATATGGGTCCTAGCACTGCGTATCGGACAGGACCTGCATAACTTTTTTTTAAAGTCCCATGATCTCCCTTCCATCCCTGATGTAGCCCCCTCCTTCCCTTTCCCCCCCCCCCCCCCAGCCCATGAGAGTCACAACCCCCCTCCCCTGGACAACCGGCCAACTCCCAACCCTCTCCAGTCTAAACAGGTCCCCTCCGGGGCCTACTTGCCATCCCTGGTGGTCCAGTGGGGGCGAAGGGGCAGGAGCAAAGCCCACTTGTGTAGAACTGTGAGCTGTCATGAGATGTTGTAGCAGCCATTTTCTTTAGGCAGCTGCAAGGGGCAGGAGTGAGTGGGCTTCGGTCCTAACCCATTGCCCCCACAGGACCACTAGAGTTGGAAGGTAGGCCCCTGTGGATGGGGGTTGGGGGGAACATTCCAAAGGGGAGGGGGTTGTGACTCTTATGGGCTGAGGGGAAGGAGAAGGACTGAATTGAGGGGTGGGGGGGGGGGGATCATGGGCCTTTTGCGCAAAATGTTATGCGGGTCCTGGCCGATATTCAGCTCCAGAATGATAGTCTGTCTGTAGGGGGAAACTTGCTGGGACTGTGAAGGAAAGTCTCGTACTTTTCCCCTACACTTTTTCCTCATTACTCAGAGAAAACTTTGGAGCACCACTTACCACGTCCTCCCCTCAGGATGCCACCTTGGTTTTCCCATATCTTTTTCTTTCTTTTTAGTGCTGACATTGAAACAACTACAAGAAGCAGCCTTGACAGGAAGGTTTGGGGGGAGTGGGAAGAAAGAAAAGTACTGGGCTATTTGTGAGAGATGCTGGGCATGGGAAAGGAGGCGATAGGGAGAAAGAGATGTTGGACAGGGAAGAAAGAGAGGTTGATATGCTAGACCACATTTGGAAAGGGGGGAAGGAGACAGGAAAATGTTAAACCATTGGGGGGGGCAGAGAGACAATAGAGGGAGATGCTGGACAAGGAGGGAATAGGGAGATAGAGGGGATACACTTTTTTCCTAACACCCCACTAAAGAACGGGTGGGATTCTTTCACGCCACTAACTTATTGACCAATATATTTTTTTAAACTTCATTTTTACAAAAAAAAATAATTATAATAATAATACAAATCCAGCTCGTTACAGACTTATTCCAGCACACCTTCTCACCCCTATCTCACTTAACACCCCTCTATAGCTTGCCTACCTTCCCAAACCCCAGCCTAAAAGTCTGTACAAACATGAATCTCCTAAAGCAAAAACTCTAAAGCCCCCGATATTCAGCCGGCAGCTGTCAGAGTTTTTTTTAAATGCTTACTATCACCAGCTAATTTAGCCCCCAATACTCTATGCCAGGCCATGTCTGGGCACTGGCACTGAATATCGGGGGCTAAAATGAGGGCAGGCTGGATGCCAGAGCTTATGTGGGCCCAGACGATATTCAGCCTGGGCTTGCATAAGAAAGATCTGCGGGCCTTGGCTGAATATTGGGCCGAGACCCGCATAAAAAAAAGAATTATTTTCTCTCTCAATTCCCTCCTTCCGCCCCCCAACAAGGTCTGTAGGCTCCCAACAAAAGCCCCTCCCCACCAGCATCCCTCCCCATCAACATCCCCCTCCCATATAAGGAGAGAACCCCCCCCCCCTACAGCCTACCTGACATCCCTGGTTGTCCAGTGGTGCATCGGGAGCAGGAGCAAACCCCCTCGCTCCTGCCCTTAGTGGCAGCTTCCTCAAAATGCCTGTCATGACCTCTCGTGTTACTGCAATTTGCAGATAAGGACTGGCATTGAATATCCAGGTTTAATGCTGGCGGCGGACAGCAAACATGCTGCCCGTCACTGGCTGAATATTGGGCCCACTATTAGCTATAAGCATTCACTAGGCTCTCACAACTTGCAAGAAATTGCAAAGCTTTATTGACAACCAATAATTGGAAAAAAATTGCAAATCATCTGCATAGAGTCTAAACTGAACATCTAAACAACCAAGAACTTGACAAACTGGGCTCATATAGATGTTAAATAAAATAGCCGATAGGAAGGTTTGGGGGACTACTCTAATACTGTCTGCAGTTCTGGCACCGCATCTCAAAAAAAGATATAATGGAATTAGAAAAGATACAGAGAAGTGCAATGAAAATAATAAAGGGGATGGGACGACTTCCCTATGAGGAAAGGCTAAAGTGGCTAGGGCTCTTTAGCTTGCAGAAGAGACGGCTGAGGGAGATATGATAGAGGTTTATAAAATAGTGAGTGGAGTGGAACAGGTAGATGTGAATCAGTTGTTTACTCTTTCCAAAAATACTAGGACTAGGGAGCACGCAAAGAAGCTACTAAGTAGTAAATTTAAAACAAATAAGAGAGAACATTTCTTCACTCAACATGTAATTAAACTCTGCAATTCACTGCCAGAGAATGTGGTAAAGGCAGTTAGCTTACCAGGGTTTAAAAAAGGTTTGGATAATTTCCTATAAGTCCATAAGCCATTATTAAGACGGACTTGGGAAAATCCACTGCATATTCTAGGATAAGCAGCATAAAATCTGTTTTGCTGTTCTGGGATCTTGCCAGGTAGTTGTGACCTGGATTTGCCACTGTTAGAAACAGGATACTGGGCTTGAT
Source organism: Microcaecilia unicolor (assembly GCF_901765095.1). Lineage (NCBI taxonomy): Eukaryota > Metazoa > Chordata > Amphibia > Gymnophiona > Siphonopidae > Microcaecilia > Microcaecilia unicolor. Next base: position 57,773,488 of record NC_044042.1, on the reverse strand, counting down.
GGACCTTCAGTCTGTCCCAGTATGGCAACGCTTATGTTCTTATGACTGACTACTGTTGATAAACACATCCATTCTAAGTGTTTATTTTCTCAAGATACAAAACAGTACTTCTTAATTGTTCTTTAGTACTCCATTTGATCATGTCTGCCCAGTTTCAGCTGGAAACAATGTTAGTCAATCCCTACACCTAGGGAAGTGAGAGCTGGAAGAGTGGGTGGATGAGATGATATTTCACCTTTTCTTCTACAATGACTAGCTAGGTACCAACATGGCCAGTCAGAATGAACCTTCATTTGACGCATACTCTTTTGGCTAGGCACACTTGTGCAGTGAGCTCAAAAATACATTCCTCATGCCTACATTCTCCCAGTATTCAAGTTTTTAAATTATACTATGAAGTTTACAAAAGCTTTCATTTAGAAAAACAGTGAAGGATTCTCTTTAGGAATAGGCCTATGAGTTTGGATAATATCTAGTTAATTTATCAATTTCCATCTTTCTCAAGCACTAAACTGCTTGAAAAGGTGAAAATAAATAAAATACAATAAAGTGTAAATGCAAACCTCAAGGGAAGTTCTTTGCTGCACTGAGATCATAAGATCAGGTCCAGTGGTACCAATAAACACAAGAACCAATTATCTTGCTCCATTTTACTGTACAATCAATAAGTGTTTAAGTGTGAGGAAAGTAAAACAAATGTGACCTGCATGGTGGAGTGGCATAAATTCCACCAAAGAAGTTTTTACAGTACAGGGGTCCCAGGAAAGGGGATGTGCTCCCACTTACAGCCAATCCCATATTTTTTTCAGTGAATCCCCTCCTACTTTAAGGAGACTTTAATTTGAACATCTGCCACCGTCTCCCCATGGAAGTCCTAAAATCAGTGTCCGACATAAGATCTTATATCAATAATAAGATAACCTTCTTACCACAATGGCACTTCCAAATGAGTTCACACCCTAGAAATCATAAAGGGACCTTCTCTCAGGCCCCCTTTTATCAAGCTGCGGCAAAAGGGGGCCTGCATTAGCGTCAGCGTGTGTTTTATACACGTGCCGTCGCCCCCTTTTACCGCAGCTGGTAAAAGGGCCGGTCTCGCTTTCCTTCAGGAAATGGCCGGGCGGCAAGTAAAGGACTTGCTGCGTGGCCATTTTGGGGGGGGAGCCCTTATCGCCACCCACTGAGGTGGCGGTAAGGGCTCCCGCGCTAACCCGGCGGCAACCGGGCAGCACAAGACAGTGCCCAATTACTGTAAGGTAGTATCTGGCGCTACAAATTTGTGTAGCGCCAGAAATGACTGCGCGGAATGGGGGGGGAAGTACTGCCGGGCTGCTGCGTTAGCCCAGCGGTACTTCCTAAATAGCGGGCAGTAAGCCTGCGTTGAGCTTACCACCGCTTAGTAAAAGGAGACCATTAGTTTGACTAGCAATAAGTATCAGCACTTTAATTATCTCCATACATGGCAAAGCCACAGATAGCACTTGGAAATTACACCACGTAATTACATAACAATTACATGCTCTATTTGAATATCCCCATTACAATTTCTACGGTAACTACAAAAAGATTACTGGGTTTAACAAAGAAATGACCTTGAATTCATCAACTTGTCACTGAATCATAAATATAATCAACTGACCCAATCACCTTCTACCTAAAACATGTGCTCAAGTAACATGTTCCGTTGCATGTTGATTGCATTACAAAATTGGAAGAATGAAAACTGCCAGCATGCTATCACAAATTTCTATCCTTCTTAATCCCCTTTGCCTCTCATTTAACAACTTCCTATGCGGTTGGTCTCACAAAGTGGAGGAGTAGCCTACTGGTTAGTGCAGGGGACTTTGATCCTCGGGAACTGGTTTGATTCCTACTGCAGCTCCTTGTGACTCTGGGCAAGTCACTTAACCCTTCATTGCCCCAGGTACAAATAAGTACCTATATATACTATATAAACTGCTTTGAATGTAGTTGCAAAAACCACAGAAAGGTGGTATATCAAGTCTCTTTCCTTACTTCATTTTACCAGTGCACTTTGTATTTCTCCCAAACTTACTACCAAATTGGCAGGAATATTGCAGGCATAAAATATCAAGGAGAAAGGGCAAACTTCAGCTCCCAGCTTTTACTAGAAGACTCATTTAAATCCACAATTACCAAGACGAGGATAAAAGTCACGAAGATGCGCATTGCTGTTTTTACAAATGTGTGCAATAGTGGCAGGGGCCTATATTTTCTCATTAATTAAATATGGCAATACAATTCAAAATGGATCTTACTTTACACCACCTAAAAAAAAAAGTCAGGCCAAACTATACCAAGAAAAGGTTGTAGTAACAAATTTAGCACTTTTCTACATTTAAGTTAGGCAAACCAAATTTTAAGACCAACTTAATGCTTCTTTAATAAGAAGTTCCAGCAGTGTCTCTGTTGCCCTTTAATGGGCAGAATGCACTAAGCCCACATATATTAGACAACCAAACCCAGCAAAACTGCTGCCCTGACCTTTTAGGAATAGCAACATAAATTCACACAGACATTTTATTAGCTGCAACATAGTATTTATGGCAAACGAAAATGTCAAGACTGATGAGTAGCAGACATCTGAAATCAACTTTTTTGAGCAAAGTCTCTGCAATTCATGGCTTATTTTAAGTTTGAGCAACTAAAATATATGTAAGTCCTCCAATAAGATTTTTTTTTTTTTTTAATTTGGCAAGATTCTACAATTTATTTGTATGAACTGCCTTTACGAAGAGACTCACTCAAGGCAGTGTATAACAGGATTGATAAATTACAATTTTTATACAAAAACAACCTTACATTGTACACAATAACAAAATGACCAAATGTCAAGACACAGTAAAAACAATGAGGTAAACTTGGAGATAAGCAAATTAAATCCTAGTGATAGCAGTAATATCATACAGTGTCAAAAATATAACATTAAAACAGCACAGCAGAACACTCGTATAACAGAAATACGATAAATGTCAGCAGTAAAGGAATTTGGAACTGCTACTACAACTACTATTACTTCAAAGGCAGTGTCACTAAGGCCTTGGAAAAGAGACAGACGAGGGGAGATATGACTGAGGTCTACAAAATCCTGAGTGGTGTAGAATGAGTAGAAGTAAATCCATTTTTTACTCGTTCCAAAAGTACAAAGTCTAGGGGACACTCGAAGAAGCTTCATGGAACTACTTTTAAAACAAATAGGAGGAAATATTTTTTCACTCAATGAACAGTTAAGCTCTGGAACTCTTTGCCGGAGGATACAGTAACAGTATGGGTTTAAAAAAAAGGTTTGGACAAATTCCTGGAGGAAAAGTCCATAATCTGCTATTGAGACAGACATGGGAAGCAATTGCTTGCCCTGGGATTTGTAGTATGGAATGTTGCCATGATTTCGGTTTCTGCCAGGTACTTGTGACCTGGCTTGACCAATGTTGGAAACAGGATACTGGGTAGATGGACTATTGGTCTGACCCAGTATGGCTACTCTTATGTTCCTATGCAAGTTCGCTAAACACATGAATTGTGTGCACTAATGGTTACTATGCTGGCTTGACAGTGCAAGTGCACTAATTCACATGTTAAGTGCACAGCCTGGAATGGAGCAGGAAGTGGAATGAGAATTGTAGTTAGTGCACTGTACCTTACCATGTATTAACTGTTACCGCAGCAGATAGCACAGACCACTTAACTCACTCAGTACACGTTAAGCGCAGGAGCATTATGGGCTAGATTCAGTAAATGGCGCTCAAAAATTAGCACCGAAAAATATTGGTGCTCAACAGTATTCTATAGTGGGCACTCAAAGATAAGCACCCATTACAGCTGATTTTGGCGCCCAAATTTGGGCACCAAGGCTTGTGTAATTCCCAGAGCCCACCTCTACAATAATGCATCTATCCAGTCACTCAACATCCACTCCTTCAATCTGGCAGTCTGTCATCCAACTAATCAACATCCAGTTTCAAGGACTCAGCCTCCTCTTATTTTTCAACTATCTGCATGCATTAAGTTATTCGTTCACTTCTTGCAATAAACAGCTGAAAATTAAGAAATATTCTTTGGATGTTGGCTTGGTTTAGCTGGCTGTTTAAACAATACATGGATATAAGTTATGAGATCAGCACATTACCGTATTACTGTTTTTCTATGAGGCAATTGCAAGAAAAGGCCATTTATCATCAAGATCTCTCTGTGATGTCTGTTGACTTTTTTAAAGCCTTTGATACACTGGATAGTCAACCATGAAAGCTACTCAAACTTTATGACTGTCCATAGTAATCTGTCAAAGTAATACAAGAATGTTATGATGGGATGACTGGTCGAGTTTCTGCGGCAGGAAATATTATTGACTCATTTGACAAAGTGAGACAAGGCCATGGTCCTTGCTCTCATACTTTTTGATGTTCTTTGCTATTTTTCCTGCAATGTCAGGAAACCTTGGTTTAAGAAATTGCATTCATATCAGAACCAATGAAAGTCATTTAACTTGGCCAGATTATCTGGCAGTTGCAAGGAGAATATCTCTTTGCAAAAGAGGGAAATTATATAATAGGGTACCTGGTATAGGCCTATTCAATAAAAGAACATAGGGGTCTACTTTCCTTTATAGACTACTAGTCTAACCAGATATAGCATGTATAGATCCTTATTTTAGGAGCTCCGTTTGTGTTTTGAACATCTGAAAACCAGCATTTAAAGCATCCATATTACATAGACGTCCAAATTCCAATTTTATGAAAGTCTAACACTACAGGGTGTGGTAAAAGCACTTAGCATAGCTGTGTTTAAAAAAAAGATTTGGACAAGTTCCTGGAGGAGACACTCATACATTTTTATTGAAGTAAACCTGGAGAAAATCACTTATTTCTTGGGGGGGGGGGGGGGGAAGTAGCATGGAATCTTACCACTTTTTAGGATCCTGTCATTTATTGTGACCTGGCTTGGCCATTGTTAGAAACAGGATATTGGGTTTGATGGACTTAGTATAGCCGTTCTTATTTATTTATTTATTTATTTTAATTTTATTTCGATTTTGCTAAAAGCAGCACATATGAGTTTATCTTGTTGGGCAGACTGAATGGACCGTGCAGGTCTTTTTCTGCCATCATCTACTATGTTACTACAATACATCTTTTTGACAAAGGAGCGTGGTCTGGGCATGTTTTGGGTGGGACTAGGGAGGGGCTAAAATATGGACATCCAACTCCGATTTCATTAGTAATTCAGTGTAATTCTCAGAGGAATGTTCTGTTTTCCATACCTCTTCAAAACGTTTGTAAACCACTTAGAACTGAAAAGGTGTTAGCAGGATATAAGCCCAAATGTAATGCAATATAGTGTAATGGATGTCTATGTCCAAGCTGATACTTGGCATATCCAGGTTAGAGAAATATGCTCCACTGGAAGGATTAAGATAAACCACATCCTTAATCCCCCAGTGGTTGCTGTCCTCCTCCCCCCAAATGTGAAACTGGCAAGGGATAGTGGGCTCTATGACAGCTACAGGGACTATGGAGATTCATGGCACTAAACTCTTTTTTAAGTAAACTTGTTAGTTGACCTCCATCTAGAGCTGAGGAGCAGCTTAATCGTTAGTGTACTGGGTTGAGCATCAAAAGACCCAGGTTCAAATCCTACTTCAATCAGGCACAGTAGGTATTTTTCTGTTCTTGGAGGGTTGATAATTTAAAAAAAAAAATTTCTGAAGCAGCTGAAGTGGGATTTGAACCTGGGTCTGAACACACTGCTCTAACCATTAGATTACCCCTCTCCTCTGCATGGACATCTAAGTGGACATTATATAACACAGACATTCATATGCTGACACAAAAGACATCCATGTCCCTTGCTTTCCTATTCATAATGTGGACGTTTTAGTTTGTAAGATAGATGTTCATGCGCTGGATGTTACCAGCATACAGATGTGCATTTCTCATATATTTTAGAACAGGCTGTGTGTTGGCAGATTCTGTTCTAAAACACATGAGAAATGAATGACCCTATGTGACGTAATACTTGGACTTCCGTATTCTGAGTTGGACATCCTTTTTAAGATCCCATTTCTTACATTTAGGCATGAGCACTTAGCTGGTATATGTGTTAGCACCTAAGTCCTGAAGATACATGCCTAACTTACAGTATTCTATAAGCTAAGTGCATATATTTGAGCCCTGCCCATGTTCCGCCCAAACTCCATCTATTTATACAGCCCCCTTGGCAGATACGAGCATATGTGCACACATATGCACCTTAATTCCATTATTCTAAACACTTATGCACATAATCAGAGCATAAACATTAGTGCTTATGTTTCAGAATTACCCCCCATTTACTCATTTATTTGCAGATATCCAAGAGACAATCACCAGGTCTGTGATAGTAGTAAATATTGTTTGGAACATATGCAAGCATTAATAAAAATTAAACAAAATTCAGTAGGGGAGAATTTTGATTCTCAGGTTTCTATGTGTTTTTGGAATGAATTTACTGTAGTAAGTGATTTTGAAATGCAGAAATTGGTGCGTGGTCTTAATCCAATTCGCTCATTTTCTGATCCCTGTTCTACAATATTGTTTCATTCTTTGCTGGAGATGATACTGCCATTTTTAGGAAAGATTGTTAGTAAGTCATTTTTTTTTTTTTTTTTTTTACAAAAGTGCACTAGCACCTGCCGGTGCAGTAGCCGACACAGCCCATTCAAAGTGAATGGGCTGTTTCGTCATTGCTGCATGGCTTTGTAAAAGAGGGGATTAGTGAAGGAGAAGTCCCAGAAAGTTTGAAATTTGCAACAGTAAAACCTCTGTTGAAAGAGGGTGTAGGAGATAAAGTGCTATAAACCAATCTCTGTATTACCATTTTTGGTGAAACTTTTAGAAAAAGTAGTTTTGAAACAGCTTCAGGATCTTGTGTCGAGTCAACAAGTATTGAATGATTTCCAATATGGTTTTAGAGAAAATCATAGTGTTGGAACTCTTATTGTTATCCTTGATTAATGAACTGTGGCTTGGAATAGATCGGAAGACTGGTTTCAATCTTATCTGCAGAATAGATCATTTCTCATCAAAGTAGGTGTTGAAATAATCAACTTGTTATAGGATAAACCGTGGTGTACCCCAGGGTTCAGCCTTGTTCACATTATTTAAGCTATACATGGCATCTTTAAGTGAAGTTTTCCAACAGTTGGGAGTTTCGTTCCATATGTATGCTGACAATATTCAGTTCTTTTTTCCTATTACTGATGATCTTGAGAAGTTATCAGGAATGCTGGGGTACATATTTAGATACTATTTCAGACTGGATGCAATACCATGATTTATCAGGAAATTATTCAAAGACTAAACTTAAGTATGTTGGCAAAAATTTAGATTCTTCACTGCCTACGGTTTTGAGACATCAAGGTGTTGATCTGCATGTGAAACCTGTTCTTCAAAACTTAGATGTAATGCTGGATTATGAATTAAGTATGTGAACACAGATAGATCATGTAATTTCCACTGCTTTTTTTTCAGATACATGTGTTCAGTAAGCTAAAGGGTATGATACCAGCGAGTGACTTTCGTACAATTCTGCAGGGCTTGGTATTATCACGATTAAACTATTGTAATTCCCTTTATTTGGGTTTGACTTCAGTTAGGATACAAGCTCTGAAGATTGTGCAGAATGCAGCAGCTTGTTTACTTATGGAAATGAAGAGATTCGAGCATATTACTCCTGCCTTGAAATGTTTGCATTGGTTTCCAGTAAAGTTTCATGTAAAGTATAAAATATTGACTTTGATCCATCAATGTATATAACATAGTAACATAGTAGATGACGGCAGAAAAAGACCTGCACGGTCCATCCAGTCTGCCCAACAAGATAACTCATATTTGCTACTTTTTGTGTATACCCTACTTTGATTTGTACCTGTGCTCTTCAGGGCACAGACCGTATAAGTCTGCCCAGCACTATCCCCGCCTCCCAACCACCGGCTCTGGCACAGACCGTATAAGTCTGCCCAGCACTATCCTATATATATATGGCATTGTTCCGCAATATTTTATGGACTCCATGGTTATGTATAAACCGCAACAAAATCTATGCTCCGAGTCAATTTCAATAACTGGGGGGAATCTGTGCAATCATCTTCCAGATTATCTAAGACTTCACTCTAATTATCAACAGTTAACTTTTAAAACCTTTTTATTTTCTGAAACAGTCTATTGATGGATAAGTTTGACTTTTTAGCAGTTCTCCCTATTATGTCTGTAGCGACTAAGATTCATTTTATATGATTGCAAGTGGGGGGGGGGGTTGTATATGTCCTGATATTATGAATGTTTTTATTGTAATCTGCTTTGATTTTAAAGCGGGATATAAACTCATAAAATAAACCTTTACTAACCATTTAATAGGCAAAACAGGTTGTTTTGGTGGGTGGAAAGCATCTCCAATGTGTCAATACTTCAAACATTTGGGAAGCAAAAATTTGTTTATTTATTCATAACACTTCTGGGTCCAGATATATGGTGCTTACAATTGCGTGCACAATTTAGTTGGTTAATGAACCAATTAGCGCTAATTGGGCACAACCAATTATTGGCGTTGACTGGCAAAAATTTAGATTTATGCGTGCATCTTGTAGCAGTAGTATAAAGAAGCACGCATAAATCCTTTAGCATGCAACTGAAAGGAGGCGTGGCCATGGGAAAGGAATGGATGGGTCGGGGGCGTTCACTAAAGCACACAATATTATGGAATTTGGGGGACCCGTGCCTACTTTACACACCAGGATTTACACCAGCTTTCAGTTGGTGTAAATGTTTGCACATAAAAGTTGAGTGAGGAGCCCAGAGGTACACATTAGATTGTAAGCTCTTCCGAGCAGGGACCGTCCTTATTGTTAATTTGTACAGCGCTGCGTGACCCTAGTAGCGCTCTAGAAATGTTAAGTAGTAGTAGTAGTAGTAAACAGTGCCCACCTCAGAGCACCATTTATAGAATAGCACTGAGCACAGTTTTTGTTCAGTGCCAAATTTAGGCATCATTTCTAGACTTTCCCCCCTAATGCAGTGGTTGCAAATTGTGTTCTATCAGTATCCAAAGCATTTGATAGCAGATCAAAAAAGTTCTGGTATCAGAAACATCAAAACAGCAACTGATGAATTCCGCAGAAACATCCAAAAGCTTGCAGGCCTGCCACACAGACACATTTGGAAGCTTTCTGAAACTAAGTGGTAAGATCATGTTTCAAACGCTGAAGTATGAGAAGAGATGACATGCCTAGTTTTGAGCTACTTATAACAGCTGTACACCTGAAATGGACAGGTCATTTTGTTTGTACACCTGAGCATAAGTTCTCAAAGGTTTTCCTTTATGGCGCACAAAGGGAGTGGGGAAACATCAGCGAAGAGGTGACAAGCTGCATTTCGAGGACCTTTTGAAAAGGAACTTGAAGGAAGGAAATGTCAACATAGAGAACTGGGAAGAAGTTGCCAGACACAGATACAGATTGTTGCATGTGATCATTGATTCTACAGTATTCAGGCATTTGATGAACTCAGAGGAGAAGTATATCAATGGCATCTTCTTCAATAGCACAGAAGCAAGCAATCTTTGCCCAACTGTTTTAGAGTCTTAATTTCAAATTCTGGACTTGCTTTTCAACTACCAGTCTGGGGTGTTGCTGGTGGAGTGGCAGCATTCCATGTGGAATCTAAAATAGTATCAACAGTGGAGGAGTGGCCTAGTAGTTAGGGTGGTGGACTTTGGTCCTGGGGAACTGAGTTCGATTCCAACTTCAGGCACAGGCAGCTCCTCGTGACTCTAGGCAAGTCACTTAACCCTCCATTGCCCCATGTAAGCCGCATTGAGCCTGCCATGAGTGGGAAAGTGCGGGGTACAAATGTAACAAAAATAAAATAGATACTATTGAAGATTCTACGTGGAATGTTGCTACTATTGGAGATTATACATGGAATGTTGTTATTCCACTAGCAACATTCCATGTAGAAGGCTGCGCAGGCTTCTGTTTCTGTGAGTCTGACGTCCTGCACGTACGTGCAGGACGTCAGACTCACAGAAGCAGAAGCCTGCGCGGCCACATTGGTGATCTGCAAGGGCCGACTTCTACACTAGTGGAATAGCAACATTCCATGTAGAATCTCAAATAGTAGCAACAGTGGAGGAGTGGCCTAGTGGTTAGGGTGGTGGACTTTGGTCCTGGGGAACTGAGGAACTAAGTTCGATTCCCACTTCAGGCACAGGCAGCTCCTCGTGACTCTGGGCAAGTCACTTAACCCTCCATTGCCCCATGTAAGCCGCATTGAGCCTGCCATGAGTGGGGAAAGCGCGGGGTACAAATGTAACAAAAAATAAATAAATAAAATCTACTCCTCTGCAGTAATTACTGTATGCAAAGGACATTCAGAGACACAAATATTCACACACAAACTGCTAGGAATTTTATGCAATTTAAAAATAAATTTGTCAAGCATATGCAGTCTTGCAATACACAGTGTTAAATACCAAACTGGTACAGGTTGAATAAATGGATATTCAGAGTACTTCCTCTCCCTTACATTTCCTGGATGCTGCTTTCTAATGGACCTCACTTTCCTCTCTCAGCATGCTGCATGTAGTCAAACACCTCCTGTTCTAATTTCCAATACAATATCCTATGTCTCTCTTACTAATGGCCTGCATCTGGAAAGATAAAATAGGCTCTTGATTTCTGTCGGCATTGTATTTCACATATCAACTGTGGAAATCATTTCCCTCAAAGCAGGCAGTAAGAATGAAACACTGCACATTGGTTCAGCCTACTTGTATACACTTCAAAAGCATGTTGGTATATGTCTAATCTCTCAGTTGCTATAAAACTCAGACTGAATAGCGATCCTTTGAGTTTTTAAAAATCACTTGTGGGTTGAGTTGAATTTTTTAATGATTTAGTTCTAGTGCTATTTCTTTTTTATATATTTATTGTACCCATTTTGATGCATTTATTTGTGAGTAGATTATCAGTTTACTGGAAATTTGATAAACTAATAAATAAAATCAAAAGTGCTCTAGCCTGTACTGACAGGAACTTTGTCTCAAATCCTTGCTGAAGGTACGGGAATTCAGCTGCTCCTCTGTGAAATTTTTCAGATATTGCAAAAATAAAAACCAAAGCAGTAAAGAAATTTAGAAAAAAATAAAAAGCATGTACCACACAACTTCAGAACTCTGTACTACACTAGCCTGCCACAGAGGCTGCTGCATACAACGAGGCATTCTGAAATGTGTTACTACAGTAAACTTTCACAAGAGGCAACGATTTTCACGTTTCAACTATAGGGCTCATATTTTCCAACAGCCAACCACCACTTCCTCTGCCCAAGCAGCCAAGTCTAGGTTTGATGTTTACTAATACAAGTGGAGGAGTGGCCTAGTGATTAAGGTGGAGGACTTTGGTCCTGGGGAACTGAGTTCTATTCCCACTTCAGACACAGGCAGCTCCTTGTGACTCTGGGCAAGTCACTTAACCCTCCATTGCCCCATGTAAGCCGCATTGAGCCTGCCATGAGTGGTGGGAAAGCGAGGGGTACAAATGTAACAAAAACAAAAAAAATAAAATAAAGTGCTCTAAGAGGGAGGTCACCTGATGTACTGAGCAGGGAAGGCCACATTTCTTCCCTGCTCTGGAGTCTCTGATTCCTCCATCCACTTTTTGCACCTGCAATTTTTTTTCTTGGGGGGGGAGGGGAGGGAGGGTTGCCTTGGGCACTGCACTGCAACCAAGCAGTTGGCATATGGACAAATACTGGCTCGTTCTCCAGCGGTAATGACCAGCAAAGCACTCCAGAAAGAGAGGGAGAAAAATAAAGCCACAGATGCAAATATGGCTGTGGGAATGAGTGCAGAGGCTCCATAGTTATTTTTGGGAGACTTTTCCCTGTTTCTGCATTTAAGAACCAGAAGTCAGAGAGGAAGTGACGTCATGGGCCGGGATGGCTGCTTGAACGCGGAACTCCGTCTGGGCTTTAATGAATGCAAGCAAAACCCATTGAATTAAGCAGCACCTTGAGGCGTGGATTGTGGGGGACAGGTCCCGGAGGTATGCCGCCGAAGAAGGGGCTGGAACGATTCCGTTTGGAGCAGGGGGAGGGGATGGCTGTGGGGAGAGGAAGTAGGCATGGGGAGGAGGGTGGGGGGCGGGAGACAGTAGGGGAGAGGCCTTATTGGTGGGTACATGGAATGTAAACAAGCTCAATAATCCGGGGAAGCGCAGTAGAGTATTTAAGGAGTTGAGTAGGTTAAAGTGGGATGTGATGTTCTTGCAGGAAACACATTTAAGACTGAGAGATACTTACATGTTGCATCGTAGGCCTTTTCGTGAAGTAGTGGTTCATCAGGGAAAAGGGCCAAAGAGGATGGGGGGAGTGGCCATTTTGATACGACAAACTTGTGGGTTTGCAATTCAAGAGGTGTTTCAGGATACTAGTGGGAGGTGTGTGGCCCTTAGAGGGTGGTTGCAGGGGAAGGAGCTGACACTGATCAATATTTATACTCCAAACGTGGGGCAGAAGAAATTCTATTGCACATTAAAGGAAGAGCTTTTTGAATTTGTTGGAGGGCAGGTGGTGGTAGGGGGGGATTTTAATACTGCCCCCGATGCAAGATTGGACCATTCGGTAGGAGGAGGGCAGCAGAGTGGTCCTGGGCGGAAGGCAATGCTCCAATTTATGAATGGGCTGGAAGTGGTGGATTGTTGGAGGTTGCTACATGGGGTGCAGCGGAATTATACATTCTACTCACATGCAGCACAGACCAATTGGTAAAGTTGATTGGATCATCTTTGGTGTGCCTCTTGGGCTTACATAATGAGATGAATTCTTGGGAGCAGCGTAAATGGCTGCGCTGGGAGTTGGCAGCAGCTAAGTGCCTCATAGCACAGCATTGGAAGAGGGCAGACTCCCCAACATTGGGTGATTGGAAGTGCAAATTGGGTCAGTTAATATAAATGGAGCGCCTAATGGCATACCGCAGGGAGGGGGTACAACAACATAAAGCCGGATGGGCTTGATTACAACAGCGATTGACATGCATTTAGGATGGTGGAGTATTATAGGAGGTGGGTGGGTTTGGGGGGATAGGGGGGAGGGGAGGGGAGGGGGAGGGAGAGCGTGTCCCAAAGAATCAGGGGCATTCGCAAGTGGAGCAGGGGCTGGATGTGGTTGGTGGGGCGGGAGAGGTGATGGTGTATACTATGGGCACCTTAATGATTGGTATTGAGGTACCCAAGATTTTTTTAATAACATAGTTGGAAACAGCCTTGGTCCCTATGGTACATTTTAGTTATCTGCTTCATGCCAAGCACAGGTTTCCTGTTTTGAAAGCAAGGAGAGCAGTTTGGCACTGGGTATGAAAGCGATATTATTTCTTCCCCCATGTTACTACATTTCTTTCTATCTGTAATAATTCAGATTTTTCTCCAGGTGAGGGTTCCACAGTTTCTAGTACATGGGCATGTGGAGGTGTTAAGTATCTTTTTCAAGTGGTGACAGAGGAGAGCAAGATGCGCCTGTTTGTCAAACTGCAATAAACATATCATATTTACAGTTAAGACATTATGTTCACTCTTTACCCTGGGAGGACCTGGCAGATGTTGTTCAAGAAATCATCTCGGACGCTTATACTCTGGGTTCCCAACAACGTGTGACCTTACGTTTTTCATTGATTTTTACACTGCGGACATAGCTTATACAGTGTCAGCCAGATCATGGAGTGCAGATTTACAGATGGAGATTTCTTCCTCATTATTACAAACATTTATATTTGCAATTCAAAAACAACTTAAATCAGTGCCTCACCGTGAACTACTGTACAAATTTGCTCTTCGGTTGCCTCTCTCCCCTCATCGGGCGACGAGAGCTGGTCTTGTACCCAAAGAAACTTGCCCTAGATGCCAGACTATTCCTGGAACCCTAGGACATATGTTTTCGACTTGTGTGGCAGTGCACAGATTTTGGAAGCAGATTTTGGGTGCCTTTTACAATATGTGGACTTTCTCTGTTTGCTGTATACCTTTAATTCTATTTGACTCTTACGTTTTTAATGCTGCATTTCCTCCTGGGGGCAGGGCCTTCCTTCGTATTGCTATCCTGATGGCACTGAAAATGATCTTGTATGATTGGTTAGCCACAGTAGAACCTTTTCTGCAACATTGAAGATCCTACCTGATTTACCAGATGCACCTAGAGGGTCTAAGAATTCACGATTTTACTGTGACCCATGGGACTACGTTTTATTCAATTTGTGAGCCCTTTTGGCAAACACTGACTGTGCAAGCCTGTAGTTGGCTTCTAAATATGTGATTTCTGGGGTTTCTCATTTTTCTTATGACCGTGCCAGTGTGCACAGGCTGGGGGGAGGGACTTAATAAAATAAAAATTAGTCTTTCTTTCACTGTTCCATTGCTGTTGATTTTGGATCCTTTGTCTGATCGCATTGTTCTGTATTTTTTAATAGTTTGTTTAATAAAAATGACTAAAACACAAAGTGCTCTAAGTTTTATTACATTTATACCCTGTCTAAAGATCAAGTGATTTATTAAATCTACATAAGCATACTAAGCCCCATGGAGAATCTTCAGGCTGTAGCCACTGTTTATTTTCCCATCGCCCCTCCCTTTCTCAGTCAAAAAACCAATAATAATAACATTTTCATCTTTCACCCCAACAGAGAACGTTAATCATTTACGACCACCACAATAAATTCATATGCTGAAGATTCCAGAAACTCAGTAGTGGAGTTGGATTTTAATCTCATGTATTAGAACTTCTCTTAAAACTGTACTATCAACTAAACCACCCTACTCAAGGCTGGTGCAAGAGTACATAAGTACATAAGTAATGCCATACTGGGAAAAGACCAAGGGTCCATCGAGCCCAGCATCTTGTCCACGACAGCGGCCAATCCAGGCCAAGGGCACCTGGCAAGCTTCCCAAACGTACAAACATTCTATACATGTTATTCCTGGGATTTTGGATTTTTCCAAGTCCGTTTAGTAGCGGTTTATGGACTTGTCCTTTAGGAAACCGTCCAACCCCTTTTTAAACTCTGTTAAGCTAACCGCCTTCACCACATTTTCCGGCAATGAATTCCAGAGTTTAATTACACGTTGGGTGAAGAAAAATTTTCTCCGATTTGTTTTAAATTTACTACACTGTAATTTAATCGCATGCCCCCTAGTCCTAGTATTTTTGGAAAGCGTGAACAGACGCTTCACATCCACCTGTTCCACTCCACTCATTATTTTATATACCTCTATCATGTCTCCCCTCAGCCGTCTCTTCTCCAAGCTGAATAGCCCTAGCCTCCTTAGTCTTTCTTCATAGGGAAGTCGTCCCATCCCCGCTATCATTTTAGTCGCCCTTCGCTGCACCTTTTCCAATTCTACTATATCTTTCTTGAGATGCGGCGACCAGAATTGAACACAATACTCAAGGTGCGGTCGCACCATGGAGCGATACAACGGCATTATAACATCCTCACACCTGTTTTCCATACCTTTCCTAATACCCAACATTCTATTCGCTTTCCTAGCCGCAGCAGCACACTGAGCAGAAGGTTTCAGTGTGTTATCAACGACGACACCCAGATCCCTTTCTTGGTCCGTAACTCCTAACGTGGAACCTTGCATGACGTAGCTATAATTCGGGTTCTTTTTTCCCACATGCATCACCTTGCACTTGCTCACATTAAACGTCATCTGCCATTTAGCCGCCCAGTCTCCCAGTCTCGTAAGGTCCTCCTGCAATTTTTCACAATCCTGTCGCGAGTTCACGACTTTGAATAACTTTGTGTCATCAGCAAATTTAATTACCTCGCTAGTTACTCCCATCTCTAAATTAAAAAGCAGCGGTCCTAGCACAGACCCCTGAGGAACCCCACTAACTACTCTTCTCCATTGTGAATACTGCCCATTTAACCCCACTCTCTGTTTCCTATCCTTCAACCAGTTTTTAATCCACAATAGGACATTTCCTCCTATCCCATGACCCTCCAATTTCCTCTGTAGCCTTTCATGAGGTACCTTGTCAAACGCCTTTTGAAAATCCAGATACACAATATCAACTGGCTCCCCTTTGTCCACATGTTTGTTTACTCCTTCAAAGAATTGAAGTACATTGGTCAGGCAAGATTTCCCCACACAAAAGCCGTGCTGACTCGGTCTCAGTAAGCCATGTCCTCGGATGTGCTCTGTAATTTTGTTTTTAATAATAGCCTCTACCATTTTCCCCGGCACCGAAGTCAGACTCACCGGTCTATAATTTCCCGGATCTCCCCTGGAGCCTTTTTTAAAAATGGGCGTTACATTGGCCTCCCTCCAATCTTCCGGTACCATGCTTGATTTTAAGGATAAGTTGCATATCACTAGCAGTAGCTCCGCAAGCTCATTTTTCAGTTCTATCAGTACTCTAGGATGAATACCATCCGGTCCAGGAGATTTGCTACTCTTCAGTTTGCCGAACTGCCCCATTACGTCCTCCAGGTTTACCGTGAAGTCAGTAAGTTTCTCCGACTCGTCCGCTTGAAATACCATTTCCGACACCGGTATCCCACCCAAATCTTCCTCGGTGAAGACCGAAGCAAAGAATTAATTCAGTCTCTCCGCTACGTCTTTGTCTTCCTTGATCGCCCCTTTTACCCCTCGGTCATCCAGCGGCCCAACCAATTCTTTTGCCGGCTTCCTGCTTTTAATATACCGAAAAAAAATTTTACTATGTTTTTTTGCCTCTAATGCTATCTTTTTTTCGTAATCCCTCTTGGCCTTCTTTATCTGCACCTTGCATTTGCTTTGACACTCCTTATGCTGCTTCTTGTTATTTTCAGATGGTTCCTTCTTCCATTTTCTGAAGGCGTTTCTTTTAGCCCTAATAGCTTCCTTCACCTCACTTTTCAACCAGGCCGGCTGTCTTTTGGAGTTCCATCTTTCTTTTCTAATTCGCGGAATATGTATGGCCTGGGCCTCCAGGATGGTATTTTTGAACAGCGTCCACGCCTGTTGTACAGTTTTTACTCTCTCAGTTGCCCCCCTAAGTTTTTTTTTTACCGTTCTTCTCATTTTATCATAGTCTCCTTTTTTAAAGTTAAACGCTAACGTATTTGACTTTCTGTGTACAGTTACTTCAAGGTCGATATCAAAACTGATCATATTATGGTCACTGTTATCAAGTGGCCCCAGTACCATAACGTCCCTCACCAGATCATGCGCTCCACTAAGGACCAAGTCTAGAAATTTTCCTTCTCTCGTCGGCTCCTGCACCAGTTGCTCCATAAAGCTGTCCTTGATTTCATCAAGGAATTGTAGCTCTGTAGCGTGTCCCGATGTTACATTTACCCAGTCTATATTTGGATAATTGAAGTCACCCATTATTATGACATTGCCCATTTTGTTCGCGTAATAAGTACCCTAGGCAAAACCTAACACTTACGTCCCCTCCATTAACTTACAAACACACATTCATTCTCATTCATATTCTCTCTCTCTCTCTCTCAGCAATTTTCAAAAGCCATTTATCCAGGTAAAAAGAGCTATTTGAAAATGGCCTACCCTCCTTGCAGATTAAAGTACATGTGATAGTTCTTTGTGTTGCTGTTTGAACTCATTGTTCTGCATTGACTACAGCTTCTCTCTGCTACCCTATCCCCAAGAAGCTGCCACCCTAGACAACCACCTCATCTGCCTAATGGATGACCCAGTCCTGACCCTACCTTCCCAAACTTCTTGGCAAACTGTACAGGTACATCCTATTAAGACAGTAGATACCTACTATACCTGAATGTAACTCACCTTGAGCTACCACCAAGAATGCATGAGCTCAATCCAAAACCCCTCAAAGGAACATTAAGTTAGTACAGAAGTCAGTGGAGGAGTGGCCTAGTGGTTAGGGTGGTGGACTTTGGTCCTGGGCAACTGAGGAACTGAGTTTGATTCCCGGCACAGGCAGCTCCTTGTGACTCTGGGCAAGTCACTTAACTCTCCATTGCCCCATTTAAGCCGCATTTAGCCTGCCATGAGTGGGAAAGCACGGGGTACAAATGTAACAAAAAAAAAAACAACTCTACCTTATGAGAACCAGGAGGTACAAAACCAACCATATAAATCAGATAAAGAGTACATCTCTGCAAATGCATTCTTTTCTTTTTCTCAATGTACACTTATGACTATCCTGTCTGATGATACTTTGAAGGCACCACTCATGACAGCATGTCACCATACACATGACTGTACAGAACTGCATTAATATTAATGCGGAGTGGAAGGAACCCATTGATAACACTGCATGATATCAATGGAATAATATTTAATGTCTTTGATGGCAAACCAGGAGGACAACCTTCAAGTGCAATTATGGATATTCTGTCCTTGACATGGGACTAATTAGAGCGCTAAAAACTCTCATTCATCTTCATTCACAAAAATAGGCCAATTCTCAAATTCCAAAACATTTCTTGAAAATAAAAGCTAAAAAAAAAAAAACAGATCTTGCTAGAGGATGAAATGAAGACAAGAAAAACTGGAACAAAATCTCTGAACTGTGCCATCGATGGATCAAGGACTTCCTTAAATACTTGGCTAACAAGGTGCAAATATTTATTTTCTATGGGGACCTCATAAATAAGATCTGGAGGCTGGTGAGAGCTGCTGTTTCAAAAGGAAGACTCTCTTATACCATGAAGTCTGAACTCCAACAGGCAGATGCTTAAAACTCTGACAATGTACCTAACTGCGCTGGAGAAATAGCGCACCTCCCTAATGCTGAACACTAATGAGATATAAATATAGGCATGCTCATAGCATTAAGCATTAGGGAGTTCGGCGGGAGGATAGTGTCTGGCACATGCACTCAAGAGTTGTGCGTAAAGCACCACTCTTAAGCGCGTGCCCAGAACACCAGAAGGGGAAGAGGGAAGGAGCAGGAAGAGGTGCCGGCATCAGAGAGCCATCGCATGCAACTTAACTGTACTGTGAAAGCAGAATGGATAGAGAGAACATGCTGATACTTTTCCTTGCTCTATGGAGGTGAAAACTCTTGTGAGGTATTAGAAAGAAGGATTGGTTATGTTTTCTGTACCTTTACAACCCTTACCTAATATGCAATCAGGCAGACGCTCAAAACCTTTTTACATTTCGCTTGTGCATGCTGGAACAAATCACCTCTCTGACCTGCTGGTGAGTGTATTGCAACGCTGGGAGGAAAGGAGAGGGCCTTTTCCTGCCCTTCTGCACCCTTAAGCCAGCTTGGAGCTGATGTAGGGTTCACAGCAGGGGCGTAGCCAGACCTCGGCGGGAACGGGGGCAAGAGCCCGACGTGGGGGGGGCTCTGTTTAGCCACCTCCCCCCACCGCAACCACAAACCCCCCAACGCCCGCCCCGCCACCGCATCAGGTACCTTGTTTGCTGGCGGGGGTCCCCAGTCCCCACCAGCCAAAGAGTCTTCTTCAGCACCAATCGACTCCGACACCTTCATTGTGTAATCATCTGTTTCTGACGCCTTAAGTCCTGCACCGTGCATGTAGCCCCGTGCAGGACGTAAGGCGTCAGAAACAGATGATCACACCACAAAGGCGCCGGAGAAGACTCTTCGGCTGGCGGGGATTGGGGACCCCCACCAGTAAACAAAGTACCTGATGCAGCGGCGGGGCGGGGGGTAGGCGTCGGCGGCAGGGGGTCAAATGTAGAGGGGGCCAGGGCGGAATCTGTGGGGGCCCATGCCCCCGTGGCCCCATGTACCTACGCCCCTGGTTCACAGCAGGAAGAACACCCTTGGCGTTGGGGAGGAATATGCAAAGACCTAATCAGCATGCATTTGCATGCTCATTGCACTGAGAGCTGGTGAACTCACTGGTTCAACACAATTGGTCAACCTGGTGGTTCTTGATCATCCTTTGTAACACTTATTGTATAACAGGTCTTTGTAAGCCACATTGAGCCTGCAAATAGGTGGGAAAAGGTGGGATACAAGTGCAATAAATAAATTGGTTCACGTGCTCGTTGGCTCTCAGCATTCAGCGCTAGCAAATGCGGGTTATAGTCAAGTGCTAATGGCCTCTAACGCCCACATTTGCTTCTGTGCATCGGGGCCCAGAAATACACAGCTTCCCAACCTGGGCTTAACCAATCAAAGAAAATCTCTGACAAAATGTAAATCTGCAACTGTTAATATTTAATACAGCCGACAGATGGCAACACAATATAAGGTCTGTATATACAGGACAACAGATGTGGTTTTACTGGAGAAGGCTGAAAATAACAGGCATGCTTTAATGACCCAAAAAAGAGTTTCAAGCAATTTAAAATACAAAAGTTACTCAGTAAACTGAAATGCCAATCTAAAAAAAACTTTCATTCAGATCAGATGTCAAATCTTAACTACATGAACACTTTTCTAAATGCAGGGATATCACATCAATATATTCATATAAATCCCAACAAAGGAACCATTTCTTTCAATCACTTTTATCAGCAGGTCACCATATACTCTAACATACTATCATAAAAAAAACTTTTTTTGAGACCTTCAGAATATGGCAGATTTAAAGTATTTCACTTTCTTTATGCAGTAGATGCCGAATCGTCATCGGTCGTATTTTATAAATTTTTCTTCTTTAATCGTTTAAATATGTATATTTCAAAACTATGTATTTAACTTTAATACTGCCATCAACATTAGGACTTGCTGCCGACATGGCCAAGTTTCGAATCTTCCTCAGGGCAGCAGTCCGCTATAATGAAGACAAAAATATTTTCCAATAAAACAAGCATTTTTCAAACAATGAAAAGCACTTATAACATTGTCCATTATGGTCTCCAGAGGTCAGATGTGAATGTTGGCTTTTGTCTGGCTCTGTGTTCCCTTCTTTGGTTCTGGGTCCACTTCTTAGGGGCAGTGGGTTTGGTAGCACAATCTTACAACACACAAGTGTGGCTTGGAAAAAGGTATTTTATACAGAAATAGGCTTACAGCCATAGGACACAAAGGTATTACAGCTGTTTCTATGTGAAGGTCTGCAGGTATGATGAAGTGTGTGGGTGGGTGTCTGAATCTATGTGTATATCCTGTGTAAGAACATCTGTGTGGTCATAGGTCTGAATGTATGTCCCTTTCCTGCCCCTGAACGTGTCCTTCTCTGGGTTTAAATATCTGAATTCTTCCCAGCACCGGCATGGGACATATTTATCCACTCCTACCTTAGCTGAGATAATATTTAAACACCTCTCTGACCTCATGTGCAACTTTCTTTAAATTAATCCCCTTATTTTCTGACTCATCTTTCTCTCTTACCTATCTATAGGTTCCAACTTTGCTTATACCTTATGCTGTCTATTAAAATGTTTTATTACGTATTGTGCTGACATTGTAAGTAGTATACTATGCCATACTTCTTTGTCTGTCTTGTTATTTGAATATTTTACTGCTGTAATTGTCTATTGCTTATGTTTGATTTATTACTACTGTACCCCGCCATGAGTAAATGTGGAGTACAGCTACTAATGTGTCCTTTTCCACCGACTGTTGATAATATAATAGCCATTCTCTTTGAGAATATTTAGCTCTCAAAAAAGCTCTTTGAATTAATTTTTCAGGATAGCCACACTCTACAAAATGCCCAAATAACTCAGCTTGATTTACAAACTCTTCCAAAGATGAACAAGTACGTCTAAGGCGTAAAAACTGACTTATAGGTAAACTAGCTCGAAGGTGGTATGGGTGGAAGCTGTTAAAATGCAGAAAGGTGTTTTGAGATGTTGACTTTCAATACAATGTAGTTTGGATTGTATTCCTCTCTTTACAAACTCAAACACCTAAGAACTGTACATGTTGAGCATGAAAATGCATAGTAAACTTCACATTACTTTGACAGGAATTAATACATTTACCAAATTCTTGAAGGCAATTCTGAGTGCCAATCCAGATGAAAAAAATATTATCCAGGAACCTTTTTCCAAAATAAGTTATCACTGGACCATTGATAATTATAAATTGGTCCTCAGATTTGGCCAAATATAGGGCCCTGTTTACTAAGCCACGCTGTAGGTGGGTGCGCTAACGCTAGAGACACCCAAAGGAATATGTGGATGTTTCTAGTATTAGTGTGCCCACAGTGCAGCTTAGTAAACAAGGTCCATAATGCTGCCACCGAAGGGGCTAATGATGCCCCCATCGCAACTCCCTGAGTCTGTTCATAAAATGTATCTTAAAACAAAACAAAAAAAAGGCTATTTTCAATGACTAAGGGCCCTTTTTACCAAGCTACGACAAAAGGAGGCCTGCGCTGGCATCTGTGCGTGTGTTCGACACTCGCCGAGGCCTCCTTTTTACCACAGCCGGGTAAAAGGTAGGTCTTTCTTTTCTGCAGGAAATGGCCATTTCGGGGGGGGGGGGGGGGGGACTGAGGTGGCAGTAAGGGCTCCCACGCTAACCCAGCAGTAACCGGACAGCATGCGGCACTGTCCGATTGCTGCTGGGTACAAACTGGTGCTACAAAAATAAATATATTTTTGTAGCACCAGTTTGTACCCAGCAGCAAATAAATATATTTTTGTAGCATCGGATATGACGGCTCGCTGGGGGTGGGAATTACTGCCAGGCTGCTGCGGTAACCCAGCGGTAGTTCCTTTTTAGCGAGCAGTAATGGGCTTACTGCCACTTTGTAAAAGGGGCCCTAAATAAACTAATTGTAACAGAAACTCAGCAGAAATCTATTGAGGTTCCAATCTCTTCCTTAAATGTTCTCCAATAAGTTGCAAAGCCTCTTCCTAAGGAATCACTGCGTATATACAGATGTAACATCCATTGTGACAAAAAAAACGATTCAGATTCTGGAAGTTCTGTCTGTTGTAAACACCTTTAAAAAATCAGTAGTGTCCTGCAAAAGGGACAAAACCTGGCTGCCCAAAGGTTTTAAAAAATGGTCCAAAAACTTGGATAGTGGTTCCAACACAGAACTGCATAAAGCCACAATTGGTCAACCTGGTGGTTCTTGATCATCCTTATGTATCTTGGGAAGAAAATAAATCCGAAGAGTTACAGGACATTCTTATACCAAAAATCTTCCTTCTCTAAAAGTCAAAACAGATCATGCAACTACAGCTTCCACTGAAGTTTTATCTTTCAATTTAAGTTGAACAGTAGGATCCTCAAAGAGAACTCTATAAGCCCTGGAGTCAGACAGTTGTTTATGGCCCTTTATACAGTATTTCTCCTTGGACAATAAAGTTGCTGCACCACCTTTGTCAGCATATAATATTAACACCTCAATCTGGGCTTGTAATGCTCTCAAGGCTTTTTGCAAATCACCAGGAAAATAACTACGTATATGAAAAATATTATGATTAGCTTCACATCTCTCCAATTCCTGTAGAATAAGTTTCTGAAAAGAAAGAATTGCAGGATCTAAATTCTCTAAGGGCATCCATCGTGATTTAGGTTTCACAATCGAAATATGTGGCACAGAGAAATTCTGAACAAAATAATTGTTGAAAATGTAATTTCCTAAAAAAGTTAAACAATGCCACACGCGTAGAAAAGAAATCATATCTTGTCGTAGGTACAAAACTTAAACCCAAATCCGATAACGCTCGTTGGAAATCTGTCATTAAAAAATGCGAGATGTTTATAATTGCTGATTTTGATTCATTCTTGCCTGTGTCTGATATCCTCTGGACTCTTGTCCTGTTTGTTTGTTTCCAGGATATTGATCCTGGAACCCTGCCTGGCGATTGCCACAACCCCGAGCAGTGGGTTGTCAGTTCTCTAAAAAAAAAAGCTGACCCCTATGGACCTATAGCTTGAGTTTCTTCCCCACTGGAATCACTGTCACTCAAAGGACCACTAAAAACATTTTGTGCAGTTGTTTATACCATGTTATATTTCTGGATCCAAAAATAAACTTGGTTAGCAACATAATCATGCTCATCCCTTCTGAACTTCTTGATTTTCAACTGATGAACTGACTCCATAAAGGCTTGTAACTTAGCCAAAAATTCAGTGTGCCATTTTGTATAATCTTCCATAGATGTACGTTGCTGTACTGCTGTTGAAATTTCAATAACTAATAGCTTTTCATCATACTGATCATGTGACAAACAGTTCCTGTGTGTATTTAAGAATGACAGTAGGACGCCACCACCATCTTGGCTGCTAGCGAAGAAGATTGCTGATATAAGGCCCCTTTTACAAAGGCGCGCTAGCATGCGCTAAAAATAAGCATGTGCTAAATGCTAGAGATGCTCATATATGCCTATGGGCGATTCTAGCATTTAGCACATGCTAATCATTAGCGTGCGCTAAAAATGCTAGCGCGCCTTTGTAAAAGGCCCCCATAATGCTGTAATGACTTGTCACTATTTGAAAAATGTTTGTTTTATTTTTTAAAAATTTTAATTTTTTTGTCTTCATTATAGCAGACTGCTACCCTAAGGAAGATTGAAAATTTTGCCCTATCAGCAGCAAGTCCGAATGTTGACAGCAGTACTAAAGTTAGGTACATAGTTTTGAAATATACAGTGGGGGAAATAAGTATTTGATCCCTTGCTGATTTTGTAAGTTTGCCCACTGACAAAGACATGAGCAGCCCATAATTGAAGGGTAGGTTATTGGTAACAGTGAGAGATAGCACATCACAAATTAAATCCGGAAAATCACATTGTGGAAAGTATATGAATTTATTTGCATTCTGCAGAGGGAAATAAGTATTTAATCCCTCTGGCAAACAAGACCTAATACTTGGTGGCAAAACCCTTGTTGGCAAGCACAGCGGTCAGACGTCTTCTGTAGTTGATGATGAGGTTTGCACACATGTCAGGAGGAATTTTGGTCCACTCCTCTTTGCAGATCATCTCTAAATCATTAAGAGTTCTGGGCTGTCGCTTGGCAACTCGCAGCTTCAGCTCCCTCCATAAGTTTTCAATGGGATTAAGGTCTGGTGACTGGCTAGGCCACTCCATGACCCTAATGTGCTTCTTCCTGAGCCACTCCTTTGTTGCCTTGGCTGTATGTTTTGGGTCATTGTCGTGCTGGAAGACCCAGCCACGACCCATTTTTAAGGCCCTGGCGGAGGGAAGGAGGTTGTCACTCAGAATTGTACGGTACATGGCCCCATCCATTCTCCCATTGATGCGGTGAAGTAGTCCTGTGCCCTTAGCAGAGAAACACCCCCAAAACATAACATTTCCACCTCCATGCTTGACAGTGGGGACGGTGTTCTTTGGGTCATAGGCAGCATTTCTCTTCCTCCAAACACGGCGAGTTGAGTTCATGCCAAAGAGCTCAATTTTTGTCTCATCTGACCACAGCACCTTCTCCCAATCACTCTCGGCATCATCCAGGTGTTCACTGGCAAACTTCAGACGGGCCGTCACATGTGCCTTCCGGAGCAGGGGGACCTTGCGGGCACTGCAGGATTGCAATCCGTTATGTCGTAATGTGTTACCAATGGTTTTCGTGGTGACAGTGGTCCCAGCTGCCTTGAGATCATTGACAAGTTCCCCCCTTGTAGTTGTAGGCTGATTTCTAACCTTCCTCATGATCAAGGATACCCCACGAGGTGAGATTTTGCGTGGAGCCCCAGATCTTTGTCGATTGACAGTCATTTTGTACTTCTTCCATTTTCTTACTATGGCACCAACAGTTGTCTCCTTCTCGCCCAGCGTCTTACTGATGGTTTTGTAGCCCATTCCAGCCTTGTGCAGGTGTATGATCTTGTCCCTGACATCCTTAGACAGCTCCTTGCTCTTGGCCATTTTGTAGAGGTTAGAGTCTGACTGATTCACTGAGTCTGTGGACAGGTGTCTTTCATACAGGTGACCATTGCCGACAGCTGTCTGTCATGCAGGTAACGAGTTGATTTGGAGCATCTACCTGGTCTGTAGGGGCCAGATCTCTTACTGGTTGGTGGGGGATCAAATACTTATTTCCCTCTGCAGAATGCAAATAAATTCATATACTTTCCACAATGTGATTTTCCGGATTTAATTTGTGATGTGCTATCTCTCACTGTTACCAATAACCTACCCTTCAATTATGGGCTGCTCATGTCTTTGTCAGTGGGCAAACTTACAAAATCAGCAAGGGATCAAATACTTATTTCCCCCACTGTACATATTTAAGTGATTAAAGAAGGAAATATTATAAAATAAGACCGATGACTTGGCAGCTACTGCATAAAGAAAGTGAAATTCTTTAAGTCTGCCATAGTCTCAAAAAACTTTTTTTTATGATAATATGTTTCAGCATATAGGGGGGCATAATCAAAAGGGACGCCCAAGTTTTGTTGAGGACGTCCTCACAAAACGTCCCGATGGAGGGGCATGGAAACCCGTATTATCAAAACAAGATGGAAGTCCATCTTTCATTTCGATAATACAGTCGGGGACGCCCAAATCTTGAAATTTAGGTCGTCCTTAGAGATGGTCATCCCTAGACTTGGTCGTTTCTGATTTTCGGCGATAATGGAAACCAAGAATGCCCACCTCAGAAATGACCAAATGCAAGCCCTTTGGTCATGGGAGGAGCCAGCATTTGTAGTGCACTGGTCCTCCTGACATGCCAGGACACCGAGCCCCCCCAAGCCCCCCTAAAACCCACTACCCACAACTGTACAGCACTACCATAGCCCTTACAGTTGAAGGGGGCACCTAGATGTGGGTACAGTGGGTTTGTGGTGGGTTTTGGAGGGCTTGCTGTTTCCTCCACAAACGTAACAGGGAGGGGGATGGGCCTGGGTCTGCCTGCTCAAAGTGCACTGCACCCACTAAAACTGCTCCAGGGACCTGCATACTGCTGTCATGGACCTGAGTATGACATCTGAGGCTGGCACGACATATTTTGAAAGATGTTTTTTGAGGGTGGGAGGGGGTTATTGACTACTGGGGGAGTAAGGGGAGGTCATCCCCGATTCTCTCCGGTGGTCATCTGGTCATTTCAGCCACCTTTTTGTGCCTTGGTCATAAAACTGGACCAGGTAAAAGAAAAACTGGACCAAGTAAAGTCGTCCAAGTGCTCGTCAGGGACACCCTTTTTTTTTCCATTATGAGTCCAGGACGTCCATGTGTTAGGCATACCCAAGTCTCACCTTCGCTATGCCTCCGATACGCCCCCTTGAACTTTGGCCGTCCCTGTGACAGAAAGCAGCTGGGGATGTCCAAAATCGGCTTTCTATTATACCAATTTGGACGACCCTGGGAGAAGGACGCCCATCTTCCGATTTGTGTCAAAAGATGGGCGTCCTTCTCTTTCGAAAATTAGCCTGATAGTGACCTGCTGATAAAAGTGATTGAAAGAAATGGTTCCTTTGCTGGGATTTATATGAATGCATAAATCTTAACTACATGCATTTCAGCTTCAGTTTCCTAGGATAAATCAGCTAATGTTAAGGGCTTTTGAAAACAGTGCTATTTAAAGAACTTGACAATTATTTGCTGATGGTCAAACATTTCCTAGACTCCATAGATGTCTACGAATTTTGCTTGGCAAAGAGAACTAGTATTATATAATGTTACAAAGGAAATTAGAAAGAGAGTAAGTATATTAAAATATGACAAGGACAGCCCATACATGTTACCACTTTTAATTGTTCCTTTAAATTGTGTATATTTGAACTTATATACCCCCAAAAAGCCTCCATGTTTGGAAGGTCATCAAATGATCCCCTATACCCAGCTCTACTGGTCCATGTTGAATGTACTACTAATAAAACTGAGGAGAGATATGATTGAGGTCTATAAAATCAAACTATTAACTCAAAGAATAGTTAAGCTCTGGAACTCGTTGGCGGAGGATGTAGTAACAGCAGCTAGCGTATCTGGGTTTAAAAAAGGTTCAAACAAGTACCTGGAGGAAAAGTCCATAGCCTGTTATTAAGATAGATATGGGGGAAGACATTGCTTGCCCCAGGATTAGTAGCATGGAATGTTGCTACTAATTGGGTTTCTGCCAGGTACTTATGTCCTGGATTGCCCACTGTTGGAAGCAGGATTGTTGCCCAACCTGAATGTGATACTGGCAGTGATACCAGGCTCTGTAACAGCTGCAGGTACTATGGATGATTATGTTATAAAATAATCACATACACACTTACATGGAATGCAATTAGAGCAGTGAGCTAAGAGCCAGGGGATTCTGGTTCAAATCCCACCGCTTCATTATTTTTTTTTTGTGAGCCCTCCAGGGACAGATAAAAACCTACTATACCTGTATATACACCAGTTCTATATAATCCTGAAGGTTATTAAAGACTATCCCCGCCCCCCCCCCCCCCCCCCCGCTCATAATTTGGTCATTTTAGTTTGTAAAGTGGATGTTCATGCTGCACATCACCAGCATATGGTTTTCTCATGTATTTTAGAGCAGACTATACATCATCAGATCCTGTTCTAAAATACTAGCACTACCAGTGACATACTCACCACTGTTCCCTCTAAGCTCAGCGACAGTCCACCAACTACACTGCTGCCAGTAGGGGGTGGTATTTCAATACTGAGTTTTCAATTGCTAGGGATAGGAAGTATCCACGGAATCCTGCAGAGCTTGCCTGTCCCCCACTATGGAAAATTTGATAGTAAAACAGCACTTCCCACTGGCAAGGCTGTAGTTGGAAGACTCCCACTCCGCTCAGAGGGAACAGTGGTACTGATCTGGATGTCCTTAGTCTGAGTTGGATATCCTTTATAAAAAGCTACCTCCCTAATCAATATTAGAGATCAATGAAGCAACTCAAATAAAAGTCCACAGCCTGACTCTTAACTGCTGTCTATACCCATAAAATGAGTAAACAAAAATGAGGCAGCTGAGAAAATCACTGATCACAAGTTAAAGCGCAAGACTAAACTGCTGTTTAAAAGCACTCAATACACAGTAATATTTTGAATGTGCCTCTGGCAAGATTTATAATCCAGCACAGTTCAAACTGTGTGGTCAATATATGGCTTCAGGCTCAGCTTAATACATTAAAAAAAGGCTGAAACAGCTCCACAAAGTCTCACAGGAACTTAAGAACATAAGAGTAGCCATACTGGATCAGACTGCTTCCAACAGAGGCCAATCCGCGTCACAAGTATCTGACAGAAACCTAAACAGCAGCAAGATTCCATGCTACCAATCCCAGGGTAACCACTGGCTTCCCCATGTCTATCTCAACAGCAGATTATTTACTTTTCCTCTAGGAACTTGTCCAAACCTTTTTTAAACCCAGATACGCTAACCGCTGTTACTACATCCTCCAGCAAAGCGTTCCACAGCTTAACTATTCGTTGAGTGAAAAAATATTTCCTCTTATTTGTTTTAAAAGTATTTCCATGCATTTTCACTGAATGCCCCCGAGTTCCATCCCCTTTATCGTTTTGAACCTTTTCTAATACCGCTATATCTTTTTTTGAGATGTGGCGACCAGAAATGAATCCAATACTCAAGGTAAGGTTGCACCATGGAGCGATACATAGGCATTAAAATGTTCTTGGTCTTATTTCCCATCCTGCTCCTAATAAATTTCTAGCAACCTGCTTTGCTTTTTTGGCCACTGCTACACGCTGAGCAGAAGATTTAAGCACATTGGCTCCGATATTCATACCGCAGGAGATAGCCAGGCTGTCTCCCGCAGTCCGCGCTTAACTCGGATACTCAATGCCAGGCCGTTTCTGGTGACCAGCATTGAATATCCGAGTTTTTTCGGCTGGTTTGAAGATAACCAGCTATGTTGATATTCAGGCGTAGCTGGTTATCTTTAAACTGGCCAAAGATATAGCGGGGTTTGACGCAGCCAAATATGACGGTGAAACATAGTCAGTTAGCCCCCAATGAATATCGGTGGATAGTTGGTTAAGCGCTATTTAACTAGTCAGCATCCGTTCTGACTGGTTAAACTGCGCTAAATATCGGGTAGATTGTCTACAACGACACGTAGATCTTTTTGTTGGATGCTGACTCCTAAGCTGGACCCTAGCGTCAGGCAACTATGATTTGGATTATTCTTCCCAATGTGCATCACTTTGCATTTGTCCACAATAAATTTCATCTGCTATTTGGAAGCCCAGTCCTCCTGCAATTTCTCTCAGTCCGCACTTGTTTAACAACTTTCAACGCTCTTGTGCCATCTGCAGATTTAAATTACCTCATCTTTCATTTTGCTTTTCTATGGTTCAGAGACCTATTCCAGGACTTGGGGCTCAGCCTGTACTTCAAAAGGGCTTTTGCCCTGTTACATACAGTATCAAAACAATAACAATGCTCACACATTCTACTGAATGTATGCTTCTTCAAGACCATCAAATAAGAGGTAGAAAAACATTTATCTAAGCAATGCACCAATTTCCATTCAGCCAAATCTATTAACATTATACTGAATATTTAAATTTATAGCTTCTCAGGCTGCAGCTGAAACTGGAATATATTCCATACTTCTTGGGAAAGAAGCCGAGAAGAAGGAAGTCTCCCGAGATAATTTTATAATCTGAAGTTTTCCAAGTGGTATGCTGTGGCACATCAGTCTGATACAGGGTAACCTCAGGTGTTAGTCTGCTGCAGAGAGAAAACAAAGCAACGTAGAGCCCCTACTGCTTGCAGCACTGCCCCCCCCCCCCCCCCCCACACACACACAATTGTCTGCATTATAACCAGGGGTGTGCTGGTAAATTTTTAACAACGGGCTCTCTCTCTGGGCATAGCCGGCCCTGAAATTTCTTTTGGGGTGGGGGGGGAGGAGGAATACATGCCTCTCTCTCCCCTCCCTTGTGCGGGCACACTAGGCATACCTTTGTCGAGCCCCACCAGCCAATAAATGGACTGCCACCATTCTCTGCTGCTTGTTTCTGGCTCTGAGCAGCATGATGGAACCTTCTTGCGCTTGCATGAAAAGTCTCAGCCTGAGTCAGAAACAAGGAGCAGGGAGCAGCAGCAGTCTATTTACTTGGCTGGTGGGGCCAGCATTACTGCCAGCAAAGTAAAAATGAATTCAGGAGGGGGCCCAAGCCCACATTTTGGGAGTCAGTTGTTAAAGTAGCCATGGGGAGGCCTACTTTTAACAACCGGCTCCCAAAATTCTTAAAAACTTAAACGGCTCTCGCGAGCCCATGAGAGCCCGCTCCAGCACACCACTGATTATAACCCAATTGTTATGTCATGTTACACTGGGACTTTTATTCCGTCTTTACCTCTACAGTTCAAGGATGGCTTATGTCCAAAAGAGACCAGATCAAAATATCCAGGAATTACAATGCAAACAAATAACAGTTAACACAGAACCCAATCAAAACAATCTGATCAATTAGAATCTGAAGATACAAAGTCAACATCATGGAACAAAAAAAGTTTTCAGTGCGGCCATCTGATAATGTAATGAAAAAAGAAAAATGTTTAATTGATTTTAGATTAATTGTATCTGGAAATCGCAAAAGCAATTGGTTTCGGGTGTTATGCTAAGACGCAGCATTCTGTAGAAGTGTGGCCAGGTGTACCGTAAAAGGAGGAACTTCACCAGACAGGATTTTGAAAACTTAAAACGCTCATCTTAAAATGAATGCAAGCTATGATCAGCAGCCATTGTAACTTCAAATGTTTTTGTTTAAGTTTTTTATATAGCGCCTTTCAAAAACAGTCAAAGCGGTTTACAATCTCAAAGGTAGAAAGGAACTACAATAAACAGACAGGACAGGGAAGAGAAAGTAGCTTTTAACTGAATCATATTTTGACAATTGTAGAAAAGCTGTGTAAACTGTTTCCTGCAGTCGCAATCCATCACAAAGCAATTTCTCAGAAGCAGTCTGTCTGTTTCTCATACAAGTGGCAAAACAGAAAGAAGATAACATAAGAGACCCCTTATTCAGGGTTCACCAATTTATCCAACTGTAAAAGGCTCTGCCATCGCTCTATAACTGGATATTCTGAGCATCCTTCTGCTTTGATGGACATCTGTTAAATAATCATCAAAACCCTGGTCTGCCTCCATAACCCCTCTCCCTCCCCCCATACAAATACTTTGAAAGTTGAAAATTTCAAAGTTTATTAAATATTTGATATGCCACTCATCGATGCAGTTCCAGAGCTTGAAGTCCACTATTACCAAACGTAGTTCACACTAGGAACTAGATCAAACATCTAAGAACATACATTGAATTAGCAACAAAATTATTACTAATTCACTGTATTCAAAATGTGTTTCCTAAAAAGATAAGTTTTAAGCATCTTCTTAAAGCTAACAAAACTGGACAAAGCTTTAATCCATTTAGAAGGTGTGACCAAAAAGTTGTTGCTTGATACATAAAAATTGTCTCCTGAAATAATTTCCAGTAGCGGACTCCTTTAGGACTCGGAAATGTTTAAAAATTAGAATGTTGTCCAAGATGCATTCTCCCATATACCGGTCTGCATATTAATGTCATCATAATAACCCGGTATAGCTCCACACAATAGTTTGAAAACAAGATCATCTAATTTAAACATAATTCGGCTCTCGAGATCATTACATAAAATGCAGTACTATGTGAAGAAACTTTGGGGAGTCCTTTTACGAAGCTACGGCAAAAGGGGGCCTGCGCTGGTGTCGACATGTGTTTTTGACACACGTCGAGGCCCCCTTTCACCGCAGCAGGTAAAAGACAGGTTTTGGGGTTTTTTTTAAGAAATGGCCATGAGGCAAGTGAAGCACTTGCCACGCGCCCAATTCAGAGAGGGGACACTTACCACTAGCCACTGAGGTGGCAGTAAAGGCTCCCGCACTGACCCAGCGGTAACCGGGCAGTGTGCGGCATTGTCTGATTACCACTAGAAATGGCACATGCTGGGGGTGGGAACTACCACCAGGCTGCTACAGTAGCCTGGCGGTACTTCCATTTTAGTGAGCAGTAAACCCATGTTGGGCTTACTGCCGCTTTGTAAAAGGGAAAGGGAAATGGGACTTGATATATTGCCTTTCTGTGGTTTTTGCAACTACATTCAAAGCGGTTTACATAGTATATTCAGGTACTTATTTGTACCAGGGGCAATGAAGGGTTAAGCATCCGGGGGTGACTCCAGTTCCACCCCGATCTTCCCAGGGCCTTCTCTCCAAGTGCACAGAGTTTCCAGGTGCTTTTTGACTAGGATCAGGCGACCCTCAGGGGGAGGAATGCTGGCTTCGGCCTAACCCCTGGTAAGCCTTTCCTCAGCTGAGAGGTGCCCAGCTCTACCACCGGCTGCCTTTCAGGTGCTGTGGAGGACTTGCAGCTCATCTGCATATCCTTACAGCCTTCTCCGGGGTGACACCCAGGTCCACTCCGATCCACTCAGGGCCTCCGCTCTAGGTGCCCAGCGCTCCCACCAGGTGCTGTGGAGGACTTGCAGCCCTTCTGCATTTCCTCACAGCTGTATCCGGGGTGACTCCAGTTCCACCCCGATCTTCCCAGGGCCTTCTCTCCAAGTGCACAGAGTTTCCAGGTGCTTTTTGACTAGGATCAGGCGACCCTCAGGGGGAGGAATGCTGGCTTCGGCCTAACCCCTGGTAAGCCTTTCCTCAGCTGAGAGGTGCCCAGCTCTACCACCGGCTGCCTTTCAGGTGCTATGGAGGACTTGCAGCTGATCTGCATATCCTTACAGCCTTCTCCGGGGTGACACCCAGGTCCACTCCGATCCACTCAGGGCCTCCGCTCTAGGTGCCGCGGGCATTTTTCTCTTTGTATCTAATATTTTTCCAGTTGCTAAAGTACCTTAATCGTTTATGGCCCCTATTCACATTCTCTTCCTAGCTCTGTCCCTTCCTAATCTTTTCCCTCACCCCCTACCTCTCTCCGCTACAGGAACTCACTTCCCATCCACTGACTTCATCACCTCACCTTCTCTCCTACCCTCTTCCTCCCTCTTGGCTTTTAATCTCCATCTCTTTCTTCCCTCCATTTTGCCTTCCCCATTCCACCTAAATACCTCTCGCCTTCGACGCCTTCGTGGCCACACCTCTCCTACTCTCCTCCGCTCTCTTTTACTCCTTCTCTTACTCTCAGCTGGTGACATCAATCCCAATCCTGGCCCTCCTCACCAACTATTATCCAAACTCTACAGATCTCACCGTGACCTCTCTAACCTCATCTCTATTCCTCTACTCCCCTCCTCTTCTCTGCCCTTCTCTTGCGCCCTATGGAATGCCCGCTCTATCTGTAACAAACTCCCCTATATCCAGGACCTCTTTATCTCGCGTCACCTCCATCTGCTCGCCATAACAGAAACCTGGCTCTGCCCTGATGACTCTGCTTCAGTCGCAGCCCTGTGCCATGGTGGTTATCTATTTTCACATACTCCTCGCCCTGCTGGCCGTGGGGGTGGTGTTGGACTACTTCTCTCTCCCTCCTCCAGATTTCAACCCCTTCTTCCACCTCAATCTCACTGTTTTTCCTCCTTTGAAGTCCACTCTATCCGCCTTTTCTCTCCTCTGCCTCTTCGAATAGCGGTCATTTATCGTCCCCCTGAAAAAGTCCCTTTCATCCTTTCTCAGTGACTTTGACGCCTGGCTTGCCTTCTTCCATGATCCTTCCTCCCCCTCTCTCATCCTTGGTGACTTTAATATTCCTGCTAATGATCCTTCCAACTCTTATATTTCCAAGTTACTCGCTTTAACGTCCTCCTTTAATCTCCAACTATGCTCCACCTCCCCCACTCATCAAAATGGTCACTGTCTTGATCTCATCTTCTCCTCCAACTGTTCTCCTTCTAGTTTCCTTGCCTCTGATCATCCCTCCTCTGATCACCATCTTATAACTTTCACACTTAAATCTCCTCCCTCCCAGTCCCATCCTATCCTATCTAATTTATCTAGGAATCTTCACGATATTGACCCTTCATCTCTATCCTCCCACGTTTCAAACCTCCTCTCTACTGTGGCACCATCCATGTCTGTCAACGAGGCTGTTTCTTCTTACAATACTCTATCCTCTGCCTTAGACACTCTTGCACCTTTGATGACCCGCCCTGTAAGGCGTACAAAACCCAAACTTGGCTGACTTCTAATATCCGCTACCTATGTTCCTGTACCCGCTCCGCCGAACGCCTCTGGCGGAAATCTCGGGCCCTTGCTGATTTCTTACACTTTAAGTTCATGCTGACCTCCTTCCAATCTGCCCTTTTACGTGCCAAACAGGATTATTATATCCAACTGACCAACTCTCTTGGCTCTAATCCTCGACTTCTCTTCACCACATTGAACTCTCTCCTCAAGGTGCCCCCTCCCCCAACTCCCCCTTCATTATCTCCTCAGACCCTTGCTGAATTCTTTCACAACAAGGTTCAAAAGATAAACCTTGCTCTCTCTACCTCACCAGCTCTCCCCTCCACTAGTCCGTTCCCCTCTCTCTCCTTCCCCTCATTCCCTTTCCTCCTTTCCTGAAGTTACTATTGAGGAAACTACACTTCTCCTTTCTTCCTCAAAATGTACCACCTGTTCCTCTGATCCCATTCCCACCCACCTTCTTAATGCCATCTCTCCTACTCTTATTCCTTTTATCTGTCACATTCTCAACCTCTCACTTTCCACTGCGACTGTCCCTGCTGCCTTTAAACATGCTGTGGTCACACCTCTCCTTAAGAAGCCTTCACTCGACCCTACTTGTCCCTCTAATTACCGACCCATCTCCCTCCTTCCTTTTCTCTCCAAATTACTTGAGCGTGCTGTTCACCGCCGCTGCCTTGATTTTCTCTCCTCACATGCTATTCTTGACCCACTACAATCTGGTTTTCGCCCTCTCCACTCAACCGAAACTGCGCTTACTAAAGTCTCCAATGACCTATTACTGGCTAAATCCAGAGGTCAATATTCCATCCTCATTCTTCTTGATCTTTCCGCTGCGTTTGACACTGTCGATCACAGCATACTTCTCGATACCCTGGCCTCACTTGGATTCCAGGGCTCTGTCCTTTCCTGATTCTCTTCCTACCTCTCCCTCCGCAACTTTAGTGTTCACTCTGGTGGATCCTCTTCTACTTCTATCCCTCTGCCTGTCGGCGTACCTCAGGGTTCTGTTCTTGGTCCCCTCCTCTTTTCTATCTACACTTCTTCCCTTGGCTCATTAATCTCATCCCATGGCTTTTCCTACCATCTCTATGCTGATGACTCCCAAATCTACCTTTCTACCCCTGATATCTCACCTTACATCCAAACCAAAGTTTCAGCGTGCTTGTCTGACATCGCTGTCTGGATGTCTCAACGCCACCTGAAATTAAATATGACCAAAACCGAGCTTCTCATTTCCCCCCCCAAACCCACCTCCCCGCTCCCCCCGTTTTCTATTTCTGTTGATGGCTCTCTCATTCTCCCTGTCTCCTCAGCTCGAAACCTTGGAGTCATCTTTGACTCTTCTCTCTCTCCTTCTCTGCTCATATCCAGCAGATTGCCAAGACCTGTCGTTTCTTTCTTTACAACATCCGTAAAATCCGCCCCTTTCTTTCCGAGCACTCTACCAAAACCCTCATCCACACTCTTGTCACCTCTCGTTTAGACTACTGCAATCTGCTTCTTGCTGGCCTCCCACTTAGTCACCTCTCCCCTCTCCAGTCGGTTCAAAACTCTGCTGCCCGTCTCATCTTCCGCCAGGGTCGCTTTACTCATATTACCCCTCTCCTCAAGACCCTTCACTGGCTCCCTATCCGTTTTCGCATCCTGTTCAAACTTCTTCTACTAACCTATAAATGTATTCACTCTGCTGCTCCCCAGTATCTCTCCACACTCGTCCTTCCCTACACCCCTTCCTGTGCACTCCGCTCCATGGATAAATCCTTCTTATCTGTTCCCTTCTCCACTACTGCCAACTCCAGACTTCGCGCCTTCTGTCTCGCTGCACCCTACACCTGGAATAAACTTCCTGAGCCCCTACGTCTTGCCCCATCCTTGGCCACCTTTAAATCTAGACTGAAAGCCCACCTCTTTAACATTGCTTTTGACTTGTAACCACTCGCCTCCACCTACCCTCCTCTCTTCCTTCCCATCCACATTAATTGATTTGATTTGCTTACTTTATTTATTTTTTGTCTATTAGATTGTAAGCTCTTTGAGCAGGGACTGTCTTTCTTCTATGTTTGTGCAGCGCTGCGTATGCCTTGTAGTGCTATAGAAATGCTAATTAGTAGTAGTAGTAGTAGTAGTAAGTGACTTGCCCAGAGTCACAAGGAGCTGCAGTGGGAATTGAACTCAGTTCACCAGGATCAAAGTCCACTGCACTAACCACTAGGCTACTCCTCCACTCCCCTAAGTGAGAAGACCAAATGGATGGCAATATTTTCTATAGTTTGCAACCATTTTAAAAGACTGTTAGCCACCCTTAAATATACTATATTACAGTAATCCAAGTTACTCAAAATTAGAGACTGAACTAAACTGTTCATGATTAATATAGGAACCATCTAAGCAGTTTACAATGAAAAATTGTAAAAGGTAGGAATAGAACTAGAAGTTTAAATAGAAAAGATTTTGGCTACTGCAGGGCTGCAGAGATCCACGCTGTTCCAATCAGTGCTGAACGTAAAGTAAAAAATTATACCACCATATCCCTTTGCAGAGAAAGTAATTATATAGATTAATTGCTTTATAGCTTTCTGAAAAGTTCCAGTGTCTGGATGGTATTCTATGTGCTCACTACGGAGAAGCGCTAAAGTTAGAATTGGCGCATTCTTTCCTCCAGTGCAGTCTGTTGGAATATTGCTGTTTCCAGAGAATACCTAGAGGGCTCAGGATTGTGAAAGGACCCACGATGTACCAAGAAGATCAAGGTGCAAGGTCTTGAATCAATGCTCATTAGATTTGGGTTTGGTTTGTCAGCTTTGGATCAATAAACTACTACTCTGATCATTTGAAGATTGTGGTTGGCTTCTTCCACTCCTGTGTCCACGTGCATTCTGTGGAATGGGTGTGATAGCTGGAAAGCCACTGACAGATGACATGGTTGAAGGAATGCCGATAGAAGGGAATATAGTCCACAAATTCTGGAAGCAGCAAGGGTGGATAACAAGAGTGGAAGAGCCCTGCTGAAAGACCCAGCTCTGAAATCAGTTGAGCCAGAGGTGAGACACCCAGTAGGAGCATCAGCCCAGAACAGAAAAGCAACAATGGAAGTTCCAACCAATTCAATCTATTTCTTTTACCATAGAAGAAATATGAAAGGTAGTGATGAGTCTTGGACAGTCTTTGGTCAGTTGGCTATTATTACAAATAAGAACTTATTGCTGGAAAAGGAGATGAGGGAATGTCAAGCCTAGACTGGCATTCTGTCAGCAAAAATGAACGGATGGTGAACACACTGAAGAAAGTAGAGAGCTCCCAGAAAGGATTAATGCGAGATAATATTTATTTACATGAAAATCTCGAGAAGGAAGATTGTACACTGTGTACATTTTCCACATATCCAGAGAACATGCCCTCTGGAGGCATATAAAAACACGTTACTGAGATATTTAAAAATCCCTTCATACTCATATTATTTGCCCTTACTTAAAAAGACAGCAACAGCTGAAGAACTACACAAACTGCCCCATATATCTCAGGATAGTTTGAACCTGTCAGCATTTCAAATTCTGAGCTGGCAGTGGCTTTAGCAAAGATTATCATTTTTGCTTTATACCCTAATTGATTTTGGGTATTTTCTTTATAAATCATGAGGCCTTATTTTGGGGTTGGAAGATCTGCTTTTTTTCCTGATGTGAATATGGGTGGACATTGTGGCATGCCCGGAAGCCAGTTTTGAGGCTTCAGTCCTCAGGGCAGCAGCACCAGGATCCCACCCACCCTAGGGATTGCTTTTGAACATCTCACAGGTTATGGAATAGTGGGAAGCTACATAATGGAAGGAGAAATTAGTTCTTACCTGATAATTTTCTTTCCATTAGTCCTTCCTACTATTCCAGAGGCCCGCCCGAGGGTTCTGAGATGTTTAGTCAGTGCAAAGTAATGGGACAAATAATGACTGTCACCTTGCATGGTGCTTCCTGCATCTTTTGCTCTCTACAAGTTATCCAGAGATGAGAGAGGTCCACACATTTGCTCATCTGGTTAGTGTTAGGTTTGTGAGTTGTTTAAGGTTGTTGCATTTATTCTGAGTTTCTCCTCACTACTTGTCTACATAAATACTAAAGAGCTGGACTGGATGCCAAGAGAGATAGGTCTCAGCTCAGTTTTCAGTTCTCTATCTCCACCTGCTGGTTGATGGACACAAGTATCCCACAGGTTCTGGAATAGTGGGAAGCTACGTAATGGAAATTTTTTAAAATCCTTCGCAGCTGACCATGTTTCTTAAAAATAAAACTCAAGTACATGAAGACTGATTGGGATCTCCATATATATGCTTTATAAACCTGATGCTATCCACTTATAAAATAATTAATTCGGCCTCTGTGTAACTGTATTTTCCTTTTGTGCGTTTACTCCCTTAATGAGCCTTTGCTTTCTCAAGACTGCTCATGATTCATATTGTATGAAAATTAATATAAAAATTAAAAGCTCTAAAGTGCATTAAAACATTTAGGGGCCCTTTTACAAAGCCGCAGTAGGACTACTGCAGCAATGGCACACAGCAAATCAAGCCTACCACAGGAGCCTGGCAGTAGATCTGGTGTGTGCTGCGTGCCTCATTTTGTTTTAGTACCATAGGCTTATCCTGCAGTAATCAGGCAGTGTCGCGGCTGCCTGATTACTGCCGGGTTAGTGCAGGAAGCAGTAAGGACTCCCCCAGCAAATGGCCGTATGGCAAGTGCTTAACCTACCACATGACCATTTCCTTCTTTAAAAAAAAAAAAACACACTCCTTTTATCCACTGTGGTAAAAGGGGGCCTTGGCGCACGGAAAACCCCCAGGTGCCGACATAACCACAGGGGTCCTTTTACCGCAGTTTGGTAA
Source organism: Microcaecilia unicolor (assembly GCF_901765095.1). Taxonomy (NCBI): domain Eukaryota; kingdom Metazoa; phylum Chordata; class Amphibia; order Gymnophiona; family Siphonopidae; genus Microcaecilia; species Microcaecilia unicolor. The sequence continues at coordinate 57,733,599 of NC_044042.1, read as the reverse complement.
AAGGACCCCTTAATAAACCAATGTATGAAACAAACAAAAAATGTATTTTAAAACTGTGAAAGTTCACAATTGTTTGAGAATGAATCAAAATATTTTTTTCCATGTATGTTCCTACTATACAGGCAATTTAGGATACAACTTTAAAACGTTAAAGTGAAGCCAAGTATGCAGTAATACCATCGGTATTAGAAAATGAATATTTCAGGAGCTCAGCAGATGATGACTAATACAGAAATGATAAAACAATCAGGCAGTCCATTGGAACTACTTGATTTCCTTATATACTTTATAATACGAAGAGCCAGATAAGCCTGTTAGTTATTAGAGGCAAAATAAATGGTGCCAGGACACAACCAATTGGCCAGACAGGCTTGATTTTACGGCCTATCGCCACCAGCCTGGCTTCCCCATGGCCTATACTTCCTCTAAAATTGGAAAGTACCTTATTCTTCATCTTTCTCTCTTAATCTGGCAACAGTGACATAATTTCAGAGCAAAATCTAGACAAGCCTGTGACAGCCTGAACACAGAAGGTCTCTACTAGAGCACCAGGACTTGAAGGTACCAAACAGGTAAGCTAAACTGGACCCTGATTCCACTAGCTTTACAAGCATGCTCTGTGATCTCTGGAGAAGAAACCTCTTCTCCAATTCTGCCTATAAGCACTAACATTTTACATCCAGTCCTTCCCTCAGCATTTTAAATGGCTCGGTTTCTGGGGAAGAAAAGGGTGTCCCCTTTAGGCAGCAAAGGAACCTTCAGGCATCCCGGATAGTTCCCAAGGCATGCGTATTTAGAACAATACATTGAATATGGATTGGTAGGATATGAAACTTCTTGGAATGCAGCCTTTGAATTAGTCATCCATTGCTCTTTGTACACCATACCCTGAATTCTATACAACACACTTAGAGATCAGCGCCGACATCGGAAAGGATTCTATAATGCACGTAACTGAACAAGCTTAACAAGCTAATGAGACCTGATAACAGCTATGAACACTAATTGGCTCTGATTAGAATTTAGGTGCACAACTTGCTAAGCGTATTCTGTAGCAAATGTGAACCGAACTTCTAACATGCATAGGCAAAAAGGGACGTGGTTATGGGTGGGGAAATGGACATTTTGTGGGCGTTCTGAAATTTATGTGCCTAGTTATAGAATATGGCCCATACGCCTAAATACACACTGGGATTTACGCCGTGTTTTCACTGGGGTAAATGCATGCACATAGATTTAGGAGCTGTAATACCAACTAAGTGTATTCTATAATCGGCGCCTAAATCTAGGCATCGATTATAGAATACGCTTAGTCGGCACTGATTTCAGCACCAATTTTTTAGGTGCCATATACAGAATCTCCCATCCTGTGCGAAAAAGCATTCTAACAGTGCCTGACTCTGCTAATTGTAAACCGCTATGTACTGTGAAAGTTTAGCGGTATATTAAGTTTTAATAAAACATGAATGCCTTGAGTGTCAGACCACCCTTCACTTGCCTGGTGTGGTTTTCTAAGAAACACAATGAATTTCCATAAAATAAATATGTACATACATTAGGTTTCGAATGTATGAATGTATGCAAATTTCTGTGAACAGCCTTAAAAACAGACCAGTTAGTCGTGCCTAAGGGACTGGATTGGGAATCAAAGTTCAAATACACAACCAATTTGGGAATGGTAGCAAATGAAATTAAAAGGCTGATTCTCAAAACAGAAAAACTCATTTATAACTGATAGTAGCAGAGCTGTTAAACAGTCAATTCTTTGGAAAACACTAAAGGTTTGACGTGGGTTTTATAAATTGTCTTCCTACATCAGTTTTCATACTACCTACTTTATCTGTATTATAATAAACCTTTCATAGTGCTCTGCAGAAAATGTTTAGAAGCATCATAAATAAACTTATTAGTTTAGGTAGTGTTGATGCAGCAGGAACATTCAGAAAAACTAAGCTGCCTATTAAATACGTTGGCACTCACCCAGATTTGATTGTATTATCAATACTGCCAGCTCCTCATAGCTTTTGTGATGCTTGAAGGCTAAAAAAAATAAAAAGGTAAATTGATTAAAAGATGCCAGATTGCAGAGTGAAACATTTTTCTTGTGATCAGCATACTGCAAGCCCATTCGCTCCTGAAAACTATCTTGTCTTGGATCTGAAATGGAATGCATTTGGTATCTGCAACCCATTCCTTGGAAAACACTTGACTATGCTAAATAGGTTTTTACGTAAGTCTCTGTGCTTCCAAGTGCAAGCAAATAGAAAAAGCATTTTAATAGATAACCGATGTGGGGCAGATACAGGTGGAAGCAAATGACATCAAGCAAGGCACACTGAGGAAGACCAGGCTAAAAGTGCTATATAGACAGACAGTTTGACCTTTGCTCTTCCAGTGATAACATTGAGGGGCCATTTTACTACGCCAGGTAAGCGTCTACATGCGCCCAATGCGTGCCAAAATGGAGTTACCTAACAGCTATCAAGTGGTTCTTGCGGTAATTTTGTTTTTTGCACACGACCAACACGCGCATCCAAAAAATAATTTTTATTTTCTGCCGCGCGTATCGGACGCGCACCAAGTGGCATTTGTCGCGCATAGGTCATTACCGCCCAGTTACTGCGTGAGACTTTACCACTGGGTCAATGGCTGGTGGTAAGGTCTCAGACTCAAAATGGATTGGCGCACACCCAAAACCCATGCCTGCACTACCGCAAGCCATTTTTCAGCACACCTTAGTAAAAGGACCCCTTATAGTCTAACTATATTGTCATGGCTTGTGACCTCACACCACTCTCAGCTCCTAGAACCTGCCTGCAGCCAACAACCTTAATTACAAGAGTAATAAATAACATATTTTACAAGTGTTAATTTGCACTTGCAAGGAATTGAAAAAGCTAAATAAATCGCCTCCACGTTCTAATTTAAAATTCAAATTACACCCTCATTGTCACCTTCAACAGTCATTGCCAAGCAGCAAATCAATTACCAAATTTTGGATGTAGAAGGCTAAAAGAAGGTACAGTTTTAGGCTCTAAATAAAATGCCTTCCTTTCACAGACTGGGCTGACCCAGCAAAACAAGTGGCAATTGGTCTGTTTTAATAAATCAATAATTCTGAAGAATTAAAGCATGTACTATACCTAATTTAGGGCCCTATTTACCAAGAATTATTCTTATAGACATGCAATGGAAGAAAGCATTTAGTAAACAGCCCCCTACATCTGCAATATCAGAGTCATTCATCATGCACAGGGTAGTCATAGCGACTGAATTCCAAATGAACTAACAACCCACAATCAACATAGGAACATTTCATTGAAAGGGTTTCCAGAACTAAAACTTATTCATGAAAAAAAAATCAGATCTTGCGGTTGCCTACAAAAGTCGCACTTGCTCATTTGATTAACAGTCATAACTGCCCAGTGAAATCTATCAGTGGGCAACAGGACAATTCTGTCAGATTTTAGTTTTCTTCAACAATACCCTCATTGCCTGACCATAATGGCCATTGCAAGAACGTGATTTTTCCATTCTTTTTTTTTTCTCAACTTGAAGGGGAGTAATGAGATAGCCTTAGACTGTATATAGGAGTCCTTTTACAAAGTTGTGGTAAAAACTGGTCTTGATGTGGTCTTATGTGGCTCTTTCATGAGTGCTAAGGCCATTTTTAGCACAGCAGTCAAACAGCCGATTTTCAGCCACGTTTTGACTCCTGATGAAAGTGGACTCTCGCCAAAATTATTTTCTATTGTCCCAGTCTTGAAGGCCCTTGTGTGAAGTTTTTGTTTTGATTGGTGTACTCTCAATCCCTCTTTGTTTTTTGCCATTAGTCAAAGGGTCCTTTTACTAAGCTGTGGAAAAAAGGGCTCAGCGGTAGTGGAAGGCGCCATTTTCCCCATGCATCAGACAGGGCCCTTTATTCCACTGCTGGTAAAAGCCCCCCCCCCCCCCCCAAAAAAAAACAAAAATGGTCATGTGGTGAGAGAACTCTTACTGCGTGGTCATGTAACAAGGAGCCCTTACCTACACCCACTGAGATGGCAATAAGGGCTCCCGCGCTAACAGGGCGGTAACCAGGCAGCGTGAGGCGATGCCCAATTACCACTTATCGCCATGCAAGCCATTTCCAGAGGTTTTCTTTTGCCCCCTCAGAAATGGCATGTGCTGGGGGCGGAACTACTGCCGATGGTCGCATTGGGCTGGCGGTAGTCCCGGAAGAGTGAGTGGTAAGCCCGCATTGGGCTTACGCTGCTCTGTAAAAGGGCCCCTGAACTCTGGAATTCGTTGTCAGAGAATGTGGTAAAAGTGGTTAATTTAGCAGAGTTTAAAAAAGGTTTGAATATCTTCCTATAAGAAAAGATGGACTTGGGAAAATCCACTGTTAGGATAAGCAGCATAAAATGTATTGTACTGTTTTGGGATCTTGCCAGGTATTTGTGACCTGGATTGGCCACTGCTGGAAACAGGAGACTAAGCTTGATGGACCTTTGGTCTGTCCCAGTTTGGCACCACATGTTCTTATGTTCTTAAGATTAGCGCATGAACCCTTACTGTCATCTATTTTGTAGGCGGTACAGGCTAACGCGCTAATCCTGAGGTAATCAATTAGTGCACGGTAATGGAGATGTGCTATGTGATTACCATATAAACACCCACTCTCTGCCTCCAGACACACTCCTTCAACGAAAAAAAATGTACAATATTTTTAGCACGTGGTTTGCACACACAAATAGCAAAATTACCATGGGTCATCTCAGCGCACCCCACAGTAAGACCTTTTAAGTTCCAGTAAGCATGCGTTAGTGCTTACTGCAGCTTAGTAAAAGGACTCCTTAATATCACAGCCTAAGAAAGACAGGACAAATCTGAGCGCTTCAAAAATCTGCACTGTAAGGGGCAGTTTTTCAATGGATTCCTAAATGGATACAAACTGACAACCTCTACATAGTACAAAGTTAAAACACCACATCTTTCTGCAAATTTATGACTAACAACTGTGGTGCCAATATTCAGTCGTTGGGAGGCAGCCCACACAAGTGCCACGTTCAGCACCAATCCCGGATATTGAATGATGGGCCATTTCCAGTGGCACTGAATATCCAGTTTCATTTTTGGCCGCCAGAACTTAACAGGTTAAGCCAATATTCAGCATTAATCGGTTAAGACCCTAGCAGTTAAAGAGAGGATTGCTATTTATGTGGTTCTATTTAATCACTTAACCCACAGCTAAATATTGGTACTAACTGGCTATATCGTGTGATATAGCCGGTTAACGCTATGGGAGGAATTCTATATATGGCACATAAACAATCTGGGTGGAAAACATTTCCACCTAAGCGTATTTCTATAAGCAGCGCCTTGATTTAGGTGCGGTATATAGAATACGCTTAGTTGACACCCTAGCGCCTAAATCTATTCACCTCCATTTATACCAATGAAAATATGGTGTAAGTCCCGGCACATAGGTTTAGGTGTAAAGGACCATATTCTATAAGAATGCATGGAAATTTTGGAATGCCCATGATGCGCCCATTTCCCCGCCCCCAAACCACACCCCTCTTTGCCTGCACACATTAAAATTTAGGAGCCGTGCATTACAGAATACACAGCGATTTGCGTGTGCAACTTTTGTCAATTAGTGCTCATTATTTCTTGTTAAGTGCTGTTAATACTGATTGGCTTAAGTCAATTAAAGTTATGCATGTTGTTATAGAATATGCTTGGATTTCAGCGCAGAACGTAGGCACGCTATATAGCATCCGAGGGTATGCACTAACTGTGAATATTCCACAGAGATAACCAACTATCTCCCACTGAATATTAGCAGTTAGACGGCGAAAGGCTATTTAACCAGCCAGGAGCCATTACTGGTCGGCTAAATAGTGCTGAATATTCGGGGGGGGGGGGGGGGTATATTTACTGATTTTAACAGAATGAACATGATAAAGTGAATATGATTTATTTATTTTTGCTCTATTTGTACCCCGCGCTTTCCCACTCATGGCAGGCTCAATGCGGCTTACATGGGGCAATGGAGGGTTAAGTGACTTGCCCAGAGTCACAAGGAGCTGCCTGTGCCTGAGGTGGGAATCAAACTCAGTTCCTCAGTTTCCCAGGACCAAAGTCCACCACCCTAACCACTAGGCCATCTCCTTCCTCCTTCCTTGATCAATACTTTTCCCCCCTTTAAAGTTCTAAATAAAAGCCAAAATATTAACTGACTGATTACAGCTTTCAATTACTCAGGTGAAGACAACTCCATAGTTGAACAAATACTCTGACTCTTCTAACCTCTCAGGTTGCGAATGTTGTTCTGTCTACTTTCAACAACCATGGGCTTTCCAAGCAGCTGTCAGAGCAGTTGAAAATTAAAGAAATTCATTATTACAAAGCAGGGAAAGGCAATTAAAAAAAAAATCTCAAAACACTTCCAGCTACAAAATTATTAAGAATTGGAAATTACTTGGAACTGCAGCAGTCAAGGTGAGATCTGAAGACCAAGAAATATATGAGTGAACTGCCTGAAAACTCATCAGATTTGCAAAACAGAAACCAAAGATCACTGCAATGTTTAGCTGACACTGGAGCACAGGTCCACGGGGTTCATAGTACAGTCTTGCTTACACATGACAATCTACATGGGAGATCGTCAGAAAGAAACCTTAGGGACATTTCATATAACTGCTCTGTAATGAAATTCCTCTCCCCATAAGGAACAATCTTGGCACACAATTCAAAACAATTAAACATATTCAAAATTAAGGGAGAAAGGCCATGACCAAAAAAAAACCCCAACATATTCTAAATCACTGTTTTCCTTAACATTTTATTTAGAGTAGCCCAGCTTCTGAGCTTAGTCCTAGAGCTATTGGGAATAGGAGGTGATAAATAGGCAAGTTTATATTAAATCTGGGCAAAACAATTGTGTTATGGCTGGGTAAATATAATATCTCAGTCCCTGATCAGTTCATAAGTGGTTGGCATTGCATTACATTTTTATTTTCTTTTTATTTAAAAAATACAAATATTCAAGCTGATCGCTGCTGCTTCTCTATGGCTTTCATCTCAACATACTGTATACATTGTTCACAAAACCTAAAATCATAAACCATAATGAAATTCCAAACAAAATACACTGAGGGGCATTTTCAAAAGGACATCCAAGTCAGAAATGAGACGTCCTGCTCATAATGTTTAAAAAAATTCATCTCACACACATTTTCAAACAGAAAAATGTCTGTGAGATGAATTTTTTTTAAACGTTATGAGCAGGACGTTCCATTTCTGGCTTGGATGTTCTTTTGAAAATGCACCTCAGTGTATTTTTTCTTTTTAATTTCATTATGGGTTATGATTTTTCAAACAGAAAAATGGTAGGATTTCCTGTTCAAAAATACGTAACAAAGACGTTCTTGTCCTGAAAACGTCCAAAATGAACAGCCATTTTCCAAAATGAAACATCCAAAATGTGGATGCCAATAGAGCAGGCATAAAAAGATTGTCTAACATATTTGAGCTCAAGTCTAACAGTATTTAATGTGAGTAGTTTATGACCTATACATATGTATTATAGATATACGCATACACCAGTGATTAAGATCTACTTGGGCTCAGCTGTATGTACATACACAAATATTAGGAGGTGGAACATCATATGTGCAATGATGGTTCCATTGTGACACCACCACATATTCCTCTTGGGGATATAATGGGTGTAAACGGTATGGTCTGAGCACATTTAAAACAATTGAAAACACTTTATAGTATTTTTTTTAAGTGCATATATAAAAAAAGATAAATTATTTTGAACCCAAGTTTATTATAGTGAGAATAAAAATATGTCTGCCATCATTTGTACAAAAATGACCACACAGACATTCCTGCCAGAGGGGCAGCCTAGAATTCAGTGCAGTGGACTTTAGGTACTGTAGGTTTTTAAGTGTTCCTGGAGGGCTCACAATAACATATAACAGAATTAAAGTAGGATTTGTACCTGGAGCCTGTTGTTTAAAGGTACACCACTACAATAACCATCATGCTTGAAGGTGTCTTATAAATTCAGGTACAGTAGGTGTTTCTATGTTCCTCGAGGGTTCCTATATTTGTACAGAAATAAAAGAGCTAAAGAGGGAGTTACATGTTCAAAGTCCACTGCACTGACCACTAGGGATACTCCTTACACTTGCTTGCTGCTCTATTAAGAATGACCATAATACCGAAAGTCATAGAGCCTGGAACATTTTCTGGCCATGTTAAGATGTACATCTGCTTCAAAAATGAGTGCCATTATTTCAGTGAAAGCTGCAGACTAGTCAACTGTACAGAGTATCCCTAATGAATATGCACAAGATAGATTTAAATACAATGAAGGTGGCAGGCATGGAAACACTCTCACACACATATCCATTAAGGATATCCAGAATGTCAGAACAGTTTGCAGCCCAAGAGGACTGAACCGGTGCACACCTACCACACACTCTCTCTTCAGCTTGAATGCACATTCAAAAGAATTACTTCATTTTCCTTTAAAAATTCAGTCTGCCAAATTGCAATTGCAAATGAATTCTATATCCCTGATAAGGTACTGTTATGAGTATCTAATTCCCACACAATCTTCAGAGAGAGTTGCCTGCCTGGGGGGGGGGGGGGGGGGGGGGCGGTAGAAAATTAAAGGGCATGTTAGCTGTAGCAGAGTCAATAACATCACTGAGATGTCTTCCAATCAAATGGCGGATGAGATTTAAAGCAATGTAGAGAGTCTAATACTGGTGAAATATGATCATGAAGCTTGCTTACAGACCTTTACAAAGGACTTTGTAGCTCAGGGGTCATGGACTATCGATAGAAGAGCAGGACAAATAATTAAGTTCCCCTGTCAATCAAATTTCAAACAATGATACAGATTGTGGTCCTTTCTTGACTACTGTAACTCAATTTATTTGGAACATACAAAGAGGCTGTTAGCCCAGCTACAGGTACAAAACATAGAAGACTATCACTAAGGTTATTTACTAGTTGTAAACAAAACTGTTCACTGCTCTTCACTTGCTATCTTTGAAACTACGAATATAATTTATTTTATCTAAATCTATTAACTACCTCTACAAAGGAATTTACCCAAGGCAGTGCACAACATGGATAACTGGGCATCATAACTTACACTGTATTATCAATATAACTACAGTAAAATGGTCAACTGTCATCATAATATACAATTAGAACAGTTAGTAAACTTGGAAATAGGCCAATTAAATTACAGTAATAGCAATATCATCATAAATCATCAGTATTATACACTAACACACTACAGTACAGCATTCAATGGTAGGACAGCAGAAATCAAATGCAAATGGGGATGGATGTATGATAGACCTGGACTGATTCTCAGAAGACTGTGTTCGTGAGGAGATAGCTAAACTAAAAGTAGACAAAGAAATGGGGCCTGATGGGATACATCCAAGGGTGCTCAAGGAACTTGGAGAGGTACTGGCAGCTCCGCTGTCGGACATCTTCAATGCTTCTTTAGAATCTGGAGTGGTCCCGGAGGACTGGAAAAGGGTTGATGTGGTCCTTCTACATAATAGCAGAAGAAGAAGGTTGGAAATTATAGACCTGTCAGTCTGACGTCGGTGGTGAGCAAACTAATGGAAACGCTTCTAACGCGGAGGATTGTGAGGTTTCTCAAATCGAATGGACTGCAGGACCTGAGGCAGCATGGTTTCACTAGAGGTGGATCTTGTCAGACAAATATGATTGACTTCTTTGACTGGGTGACCAAACAGATGGACACATGAGGGGCACTAGATGTGGTGTAGATTTAGCAAAGCCTTTGACACAGTTCCGCACAGGTGACTGATAAATAAACTGAGTGCTCTTGGTATGGGACCTAAAGTGACTAACTGGGTTAAAAATTGATTAAATGGAAGGAGAAAGAAGGTAGTGGTAAATGGAGCTTGCTCTGAGGAAAGGGATGTTATCAGTGGTGTATTGCAGGGGTCGGTCCTCGGGCCGGCTCTTTTTAACATCTTTGTGAGTAACATTGCAGAAGGGCTGTCTGGTAAGGTTTGTCTCTTTGTGGATCATACCAAACTCTGTAATAGGGTGGACACCCCGGAGGGTGTGAATAGCATGATAGCACAGAGAAGCTTGAAGAACAGTCCGATAATTGGCAACTAAGATTTTAATGCTAAGAGATGCAGGGTCATGCACTTGGGTTACAAGAATCAAGGGGAACGGTACAATATAGGTGGTGAAGTGCCTCTGTGTACGAAAGAAGAGTGGGACTGGGGGGTGATTGTGTCTGATGACCTTAAGGTCTCCAAACAGGTAGAAAAAGCGATGGTCAAAGCCAGAAGGATGCTTGGCTGCATACGGAGAGGGATGACCAGCAGGAAAAAAAGAGGTGATAGTGCCCTTGGATAAGTCTCTGGGAAGGCTCCATTTAGAGTACTGTGTGCAATTCTGGAGACCGAACCTACAGAAGGATATAAACAGGGTGGAGCCGGTCCAGAGGGTGGCTACAAAACTGGTAAGCAGTCTCAGTCATAAAACAAATAGGGACACGCTTTTTTTTTTGTTTTAAATAGAAGGAAATGGCCATGCCGTAAGTTTAACACTTGCTGCGCAGCCATTTCCTGGGGAAGCCCTTACTGCTTCCTATTTAGGAGGCAGTAGGGGATCCAGTGGCAGCTTGGCAGTAACCGGGCAGTGAATGATGCTGCCCAATTACCGCTGGGCACACCCCAGCACTAGAAAATACAAAAATCTTTTCTAGCGTCCTAGTTGCTGCGCACCAAACGCTGAAACTACCGCCAGGCTCCTGGTACCACCGCTTTGTAAAAGGGCTCCTTAGTTATCCACCTTTCAAATAAACCAACAAAATTAACATGGAAATTAAAAAAAAAAAAAAATTACATAAAAACATAAAACCACATTAAAAAATCACAATAAAACTACTAAACTATAAATTAAATTCAAATTAAAACTGCAAACTATACAGACAGCATAGTGTAGATGAATAGCTAGCTATGCCCCCTAGCCAAATCATCCACCTGAAACAATCTTAAATAAAGTCAAACACCTGTATAAAATACCAATCCTGATTTTAACCTCAAATACGTTTCATGTCTAATATCGAAAAGAAGAGAGTTCCATAAAAGTAGTGCTAAGTATGCAAATAAGGATTGTCAGGTGTGCTCCAACTGGATACTCAAGGATCGTGAGAGACACAGGAGGATTAACTGCAAGATCTGCAACAGCTAAGCAGGCATATAAGGAAGCAATCATATAAATAGGATAACCAGTATACAAAGTTTGATGCACAATGAATAAGATTTTAATTTGTATCTATAATTAATAAGTAACCAACAACTACTATAAAAGAGAGGAGACACATTATCGGCTCTACCAGCCCATGCTTACACTTAATTCAAAATATGACTGTGAAACTGATATCTCCTAGAGGTAAAAGTACCATATTCTACAAAATCCCACTTACACTCGCAAGCTCCTCAAGACATTTTTTACATGCCAGAGGGTTAGCATAATTGCCCCTCCGTCACTATTCTAAATCCCTGAACAAAACAAAAATTAGCGTGTGAGCACTCCAGAACCTATTTTGTAGGTGGTAAGGGCTCATGTGCTAATCCTGCGCTAATAAGTTAATGTGCAGTAATGTGACAAACGCCCATTCTCCACCCCCTCAGACATGCCCTCTCTGTGAAAAAATACTATTTATTTTTTATTTATTTAGATTTTGCTCACACCTTTTTCAGTAGTAGCTCAAGTTGAGTTACATTCAGGTACACTGGATATTTCTCTGTCCCAGGAGGGCTCACAATCTAAGTTTGTACCTGAGACAATGGAGGGTTAAGTGACTTGCCCAAGATCACAAGGCGCAGCAGTGGGATTTGAACTGTCCACCTCTGGATTGCAAGACCTGTGCTCTAACCACTAGGCCACACCTCCACTACACATTTTTTAGCACATGGCTTGTATTTAATGCACATTGCAAAATTACTGAAGGACCCCTCAGCACATCCTGTGGTAAGCCCTTTTAATCTGCGGTAAATACATGCTAGTGCTTACCACACCTTAGTAAAAGGACCCCCTAGTATTTTATGGCTCATATCTGTTTGAGAGTTCCCCCTCTAAAACAAGTCCCCTGATATTTAAAACTATTTAACCAGCAAGGAACAGCACCTGGCTGATTAAATGGCATTTAGGATAGCCTCGCTAAATATCACCGGTTAGCGCCTAGTAGATAGCTGGTTATATCGTGCAATATAACCAGCTATCTGCCAATTTTTGGCAGCCACATTTGACCAAGTGAATAGCAGGCCTATCTTTGGCCGGTTCCAACTTAACCGGCCAGTGCTGAATACTGGCTTGGCCGGTTAAGTTGAAACTGGCCAAAAATAGACCGAATATCCAATGTAGTCACTGGAAACAGCCTGGCATGGAATGCACGGGCTCAGCGCTTCCACGGGAGGCAGCCTGGCTAACTCCTGTGGTCTGAATATCGGCCTCAGGGTCTCCCCTGTCTCCTGGGAATGACAACTTGAGAATGGACAAAAGGTTACGCTTTGAGGCACTGCTTTCTAAGAGACATTTCCTAATGTTAGGCTTTTTGTTACTCTTTTTGGAAATACTACAATATCAGTCTTGTCAAATGAACTACTGTGATAATCTATTAAAAATTTGCAGGCCACTGCACACAGGCATTAAGTATGCATGTTTTCCCTTGGGTTTGTCATTTAGGGCACTCATGCTGTTTTGCATTTCAATGAACTTCTTTTTTCTCACGCTCAGGGGTGACCTCTCACAAAAATTAGGGAAGGAATAGGATGAGCCAAGAAAGCTGGGGTTTGTGCTCAGAGCATACAAACTACAGTTGGCATTAAAAGAAAGAACATTCAGTTACTTAGGCTGAAGTCCTTCTCAAGACTCATGAATGCATTGGCGAGAGCAGCCTCTCAGTGCTGTGTGCCACAAACCAGCCCCTTTCAATTGACCTTGTGTTTCTAGGCTCTTCAATAACATGTTTGCAAACCTTAGCTGCATACACCAAGTCCCCACCCCCACATAAAAAAAAAGAAAAGGAACTCTTAATGGGTAAGTGAAAAATAAAAAAGGAATGAAAAATATTTTTTGTACACTTCTGCATCACCTGGGTAAGCCTGATTTACATACCATGGCAAGACAGTTTGCAGTCACTTCAATCAAGCTGGCTAGGCCCAATTGTATTACCTGACAACGGAGGTAATTTTAGAAAGGATGGACACTGTTTATCATGTTTAAAAAGCTTATTTACATGAATAAAGTGGCATAAATGTATAAGTAAAAATCAGAAACTCCAATTTTAACTCAAAATTTAAATATACAAACAATGAAGAGATTAAAACATTTTTTATGATATGTGCTCAGTTTTAGGTGTATACACTTAAACTCAGGAACTGAGATGTTATAGCACCTTTCCATACATCATAGCACACCCTGCCTCCTCCTGATAAGTTATAACTCAATCAAATCTTCAAAGTAAACCAAAAAAACTTTTTGTTAATACAGATTATGTAGCACTGTTACACTTAGCTTAATCAGTGGGTTTAATGCAATGGTGTGTATAAGTCGTTTCATACAGATTCCTGGTTAGTGTATAACTTTTTTTATATATAGTGCAAAACGTCTTCATTCAAACTTAGAATGAAGAAGTTTTGCACTATATATAAAAAAAGTTATACACTAACCAGGAATCTGTATGAAACGACTTATACACACCATTGACTGCATTAAACCCACTGATTAAGCTAAGTGTAACAGTGCTACATAATCTGTATTAACAAAAATTTTTTTTGGTTTACTTTGAAGATTTGATTGAGTTATAACTTATCAGGAGGAGGAGGGTGTGCTATGATGTATGGAAAGGTGCTATAACATCTCAGTTCCTGAGTTTAAGTGTATACACCTAAAACTGAGCACATATCATAAAAAATGTTTTAATCTCTCCATTGTTTGTATATTTAAATTTTGAGTTAAAATTGGAGTTTCTGATTTTTACTTATATTCATATATAAGAAACTGACTTTAAGAATACCCAGTGTATATACTCATAAATGTATAAGTACCACTTTTTCTTTAAAATTGCTGATGTATATATGTCCACAGCACACACAGATTTAAAGGGGACCTTGAAAGTACAAATTCATTCCACATTTTACAACAGCAATACATATATACTTCCAAAAATTTTCCCTATCAGCATTTACACCTTTTTTGAGTCGACAATATGAGGGGTAACTTCCTGTTAGGGCCTGGTCTTTGGAAGACAACTCAAGGAAGGAAATGTGCTTACCCCTCAGGTGTTCATACCAACTTCCAAATGCCAAGGTTTTGAGTTTTGGAGCTTGGCTCCCCTTTAATAAAATCTGGCACTTACACTGATAGGTAGCAAAAAATCTACTACTTACAAAGTCTCACACGATGCCACTTCTTTTGAATGTGTTTCTGTAAAACGGTTGTTCCAGTTGTGTCACCTAATATACACACTCCCTGATATTCAGAGGCTGCTGGTCAGCAATTTTTAAGTGCTGATTGCTGCCAGCTAAAATTTGACCCAAATATTCAATGCTGGGCCATATCTGAGCACCAGCAATGGACATGACCAGACTGGAGTTAGCCGCCAGCACTTATTTGGGTCCTGGACCATGTGCAGGAGGGATCCAGATAAGGGGGCTGTCAGTCCAACTCCCTCTTCCCTGCTGCATTCTCCTGATCTCTCTGATCCCCCCCCCCCCGATCCTACAGCACACCCCTCTGATCCCTCCAATCTCATAACCTCCCTCCTTTTCATTCCACATTCCAAGCCCCATCCTGCATGAAAAGGTCACTGACAAGACTCTCTCCTCCCAACCCCCTGCCACCTCCAGGACTTAACCAAAAGTGATACTTGGTAGTTTAGTGGGTCAGGACAGAACTGGCCCCACTCTATACCAAACCCATCCAGCTTCAGGTTAAAAAATGGTAGCAATGATCCTTAGTAGTAGACTCTTTTGAACCCAGCGCCAGAGAGGGTAAAAACAGAGCGGGGCACTCTTGCCTCATCCCACTAGTCCACCAAGTTTCACCTCTGGGTAAATCCTGGAGGTGACAGAGGGTCTGGGGGCAGAGTCTTGTCAGCAGCCCTTTCGTACATGGAGGGGCTTGGAATGAGGATAGGGTGGGGAAGGGTGTTGTATGATCCGGAGAGGGGGATATCAGAACTGAGGGGCACTGAGGGACCACCAGAGCAGGGGTCAGATCAATGACCCTGAGGTTGTGCACCTGCCAGCTGACATTCATTTAGGCATCCATATATAGTTAAGCATGCAAAGTTAGTGCTGTCTTTGTGCAGTCCTATCTCCCTGGTTTGCTGTGCTGACACCGGAACTGAGTACGACCTGTGTCTGAATAACTACCAGCTCCCCCTCTGGACCACCCCGGTACTGCCCAGATTCCACGTGATATTCAGCAGCACTGCCCAGTTAAGTGGCATTGAATATAGGCATCTGGCCTGCTCAGTGTGGTTTACAAAGCAGGTGCTGAATATCGACCCCGTAGGTTTTTCCACACCCTTATCTGTATTTCATAAAAGACTCTGCACATTAAGAAAGCTTTTTGTAGAATACAGTGCACCTTTTAAACAACTTGTTGATGTTCCTTTCTTGACCTGGATGACTTATACAAAACTGGGCTTCACATCTACAATGTTGTACTCCAAATAGAAGGTTCTGGTGGTGTGTGATGCCTAGATAAACATGTACTGATGAGACAAAGAAATCTGAAGAAAGGGACCTTTAGAGTGTACTAAAGGAAGTGTAAAATTGTCATACTACGTAGCCCTTTTACTAAGCTGCAGCAAGCACTAAGTGTGCTTACCACAGGGTAAGCAGCACAACCACAGGGTGTGCTCAGGTGTCCCATGGTAGTTTTGTGAACGGCACGTGCTTCCCACACAGGAAAAAAACTGAATGTATTTTTTAGCACTGGGGCATGTCTGGGGGCAGAGAGCAGACGTGTACTGCAATAATCAGTTAGCGCAGTTATATTGCCTCACGCTAAATGATTAGCACAGGATTAGCATGTGAGCCCTTACTGCCAATAAAATGGAGCCCCTGTGCTAATGGCCACGCGCTAATGGGGAAATCAGTGTATGGTCATTAATAGGGAAAATGGGGCCATTTTACCTCGGAGCTAAAAGTGGCCTCAATGTGAGGAGATAGCAGGGGCCACTTTTTAGCACAGCTTAAGTAAAGGGCTCCTACCATTTTTAGGCTCAAATTGACTAAAGCACACACCTCAGAAAGGCATTAAGTGACCATCATTCTTACAGCTTATCAGCAGCAGCAAATGCTTTCCCACATACAGCGTCATGCTGATAAGCAACACAGCAAAAATAGAACCCACGAAATATGTCTGCTCCAGCTGCTGTCAGTGTTCTTTGCGAACGTACCTTACACAAAAGAATGCATACAACTAGTAATAGCTGTCTTTGGACGACCTGGTAGACAGGGGCATATGGTCCATTCGGGCAACTGGGCAGTGCCTGAGGGCCCAGAGGCTCTAGGCAGCCTGGAGGCTCTACATAGTTGCCTACTACTGCCACACACTACAACCCCACCCTACCCCCCCCCCCCGGTCCTACCTTGAAGGGCCCTGGTGGTCTAGTTGGGGGGGGGGGCAGGAAAGAACAACACTCTTTCCTGCCCAATGCCGCTATTCTGCCCAGTGCCACTGTGTTTTAAAAATGGCTGCACAGACTCCTTGTAGCAGTCTCATGTGACTGTTGAGACCAACAGGACTACCATGGGGAGTCTTGGCTACCATTTTGAAAATACAGTGGCGCCGGACATTCTTTCCTGCCTCCGAAGAAGCCTCTATACCACCAGAGCCTATCAAGGTAGGTCTGGGAAAGGCCCACTGAGGCCCAGGGAACTGTGGTGTGTGGGAGGGGGCAGAAGCACAGCGGTGTGGAGGGATACCAGCGCGGCAGTGGGGGGGGGGGGCCCAGATCACCCTCACTGCCCAGGTGCCCAGATCACTCTCAGTCTGCCCCTGCCAGTAGATAACTATTGCCTAAAACTGACATCCTCCCTCCTTCAGTACTCCTTTTTTCCCCCCAACCCCATTCGTCTACCTTGCCTGTGAAACGATGGTGAAAACTAAAAAACACAGGGATTCTCAAAAATATACAGGCAACAGAGGGCAAATAAAGACTTCAAATGCATTCACATCCAGGTTCTGTATCGCTCCCTCAAATCTGTTTGCAGATCCCAGATCTGCGCATAAACTAATTAGTCAATTAGGTGCTAACAATCAATTACTGGACTTAAGCACTTAACTGGTAGAACATGGATCTGCCCTCTGCCTTATTCTATAACATGTGCGCCTAGATTTCTCAGCATGCTTCTCCAAAGGGGGCGTACCCATGGGGGGCATCCCAGAAATTAGACAGCCAATTAAATAAAATGCTCATGCTCAAAGTTAGGTGCGAAATGCGTGCTAGGCTAGTATTCTATAAAGGTTGCTCCACACACAGCACCAGAATATTACTTTGTGCAGATTAACCCAGCACCTAACTTTGGGTACCAATAATTGAATCTAGCCCTCAGTGTGTACAAGATATGTAAGTCAATCAAGTTACAATAATTTTAAAACATCCGGTAGTCTATAAGATTTTCTAATTGTCAATCAAAACTATCTTATTTAAGCACTAGAGCAGGATCCTTGGTAAATACCATAAACATTTACAAAAATGTTAATGGTTTCTACTGTTTTTGCAGGGATTTCTTTCATCAGAGTTCTTGCAATCTTTCCCGCTATCTTCTTAGTTGTTTTCCTGGTTTTCCATCCATTTTGCATCTTCTTTGTGCATCTTCTCCTTTTGCCGATTTCCCCTCCTCCTCCTCTCTCCAGCCCTTTCTTTTCAGATTACTTGGCAACATTCCTCTCTCTCAACTCACATCATTTTGTTCTTTTTCATCTCTACTTTTCTGCTTCGGTAACTCTTCATTTCTCACCATCTTGCCTGTCTTTTGCCTATCCCACATTCTTTCACCTCTTCATCTCTTACTTCTCCCTACCTACCTCTTCCTCTGCTTGTTTTTGCCACAAGTGCACATCTCTCACTCCCTTTTCTCAGACCGGCAAGTGCATTTACCTTCCTGCCTCTGATTCTCAAACTTCAACTTACCCCCCCCCCCCCCCCCAATGAACTAGTGTCTTTCATGTTCTTTTAGTCCCTCCCACCTTCTCTAGGATTACCAAAAAAACAAGACCAAATCTGGACAGCATTCGTTATTTTACAATTTTTTTCCAAGTTTTTCATTTAAATATGCGTCAAAATGTTTTGCCTCTGTAAATCAATTGCATTCCCATTATTTCATAGGTATACACATGTTGAACTGATCTGTATGCATAAAAAGTTTAGGCACCCAAAGGAACTGAATGTATGCTGACAAATACACATCCCTAACTTTCTGTACCCTTTACCTCATCTCAGTCCCTCTTTTTTACATCTTTTCAGGGCTCCCCCATTTCAGCCTCTATGTTTCTGCCTCTTCCTTTCAGTTTTAACCTTATGGCGGTATAAAAATATAAACTTACAAAACCAGATTAAGAACAAAGCAACATAAACACAAATAAACAAGGACAAGTCACAAGGGGGAAGGGAATAAATAGCACAACAAAGTAAATCCAAAAAGACTAAGGACAAGATGCACAAAGGTCCCCGGAAAGAACTGCCTGGTATTTCCACCTCGGTAAAAATTACCCCATTTGAAAATACAGGGCGATTCCCAAAGCAAGTCGCATGCAAATTTGCTGGTTGCAAAAGCAGTGAGCAGCTTGATAGAAGGGAAGCCAGTCAGTCAGCTGAGCTTGCGTAGAACAAACAATCACTAAATCAATCATGCTCAGAGTGGCGCTAGTGTATGGCTTTCATACATGCATGGAAGCTGCATGTATGAATGCAAGTATGTTTTTTTTCTCAAAACTGCTGTGGAGTATACTCGGGGGTGTGCTTCCAGGGCTAGAGCATCAGCTGGCAGGCGGATTGTTGGGGCTCATGTCTTCCCTGCCTCCTCACCGCCGGGAGAGAAGGCTTGGGAAAAAGTGGTACCCGCCTCTAATCCCACACTTCACTGCTGCAGTCAGCAATCTCCCTGCTCCAGTGCTTGTTGTCTCTCCCAGCGTCTTTCTTCTCCTGCAGAGTGGCAGAGGACCTCGGAGCAACTGTGGGGTACTTACAATAAAGAGCTGTCAGGACCAACAGTTCCAGACCTCCCATTAAATTTTCCACAGTAAAGGTCTGTGCATTGTTTAGAAAACAGCTCTGCATCGCTTTGAATGCACATTTGAATAGTAATTAGCTCACTGTAATAACTTTGCATACAATTTTTGTTAGCTATCGTGACAGGAAAAGATCTCGCAGAAGCCTTTTGTGCATGTCTCGCTGAACTCCGTAAAAACCACATTGCTGGCTCATTAAGTTTTATGCATCTGGCTGTAAGCCACATAACTACAGACACAAGGGAGATCAGTGCTGCCAGGGAAAAAGAGAAAAATGAGTCTACAGAGATCAGGAAAATACATAGAACATGACAGTGGATGAGGCTCATCTACTCTGTCCAATGTACTTCCTGCTAGAATGTCACAGCTCCCAAGTGATTAACTTTCCATTCAAGTCTTTAAAACTATCTTAAGAGTCTCCTGTATCTGGCTCAGAGACTTTGTTACCTGATATATGGAGAGCAGTCACTCGGACAGAATAGATGTTGTAGGGGACAGTTATTCAGCTTCTGTAAGAAAGAGGTTTTGGAAGCTATTATGGTGATTTTGCAAAATTGTATGTCTTCAGCTGATCTCAGATTATTTCTTTTCAAGCAGTCAGTGCTTCAGGGATTCAGAATAGCCTCAGTCTCCATTACAAACAAGAAGTATTTGAAAATACCACTAGGATGCAAAATCAATGATTTCTAAATGTTTTCCCTACCTGTTTAATAGCTCTTCAGATCCTCGTTCATAAATATCTTAAGGCAGTCTCACAGATTCCTAATTCTAATCAGATTATACTGAAGAAATGTTACTATATTTCTGAAAAAAACTGTTAGGGCGTACAATGAGAGAGAGGGAGAGACGTGTGTCTTGGCTCCATCTGATAGCTTAAGTTTAACCAAATTCCTGAAAAATTCACAAGCTTAGCCCTTCAGAATACTGATGTAGATATAGAGCTACCCTTTTTGGTTCATTTGCCTCTGAGACAGATAAGAATTCCATTTTGAAAACTTATTTCCACTGTAAAGAACTTCCTTCTTCTGGCTTTAAACTTCAGTTTTTTCCTGATGTTGCACTTGCAGCTCAGTTTAGCAGGAAATCTTTCCCTGCCCTTAAGTCCCAAGTATTGGCTTTGAAGACCTGTTTTTTTTTTTTCTAAAGTTCCCTGCAAATGCCTGGTGACTTCTTATAGAAAAACATGTTGACTGTCCTTATATTTTTTTAAGATTCAGTGCAGTTAAAAAAGTTTCTCTTAGACAAGAAAAATGTGTGAGGTGTTTTGAGATTGTTATAATTGAAAGGGTATAATATGGAATAGAGAGCTGCATGGGAATAGGGATTGTGGTAATCCTGCTTGTATGACTTCTGGGATTGCAGGATTCTCGTGGGGGTGCTAGAAGTTGAAGAGGATTTCCCACAGGAGTGTAGTCGAAATCTCTGGTGACGCCAGAGTGAGATGTGGAATGCACTGAGAGAATTTACTGGAGCACCAGAATGAGACTTGGAATGCCCAAAGTGGCAGCCAGAACACCAGATTTGGAACAATCATTGGTCAGGAGGAATTGGAGAGCTGGGAATGAGTAAGTAAAGGAAGGAAAGTTTGGGTCGGTTATTGAAGGAAGTACCTGCAGGTACAGTGGGGATGGAGTGGATCTTAGTGGGTATGGCTTAGAAGCCAGTAGGGGTGGGTGAAATTTCTGCCCCTGTGCAACTCTCTAATATGGAAGAGTAATCTGATATTTTTTCAAATGTTTTTCTTTAAGAGGTCTACTTTGTTTATACTCATGTTTGCATAATCTGCATATTATTTTTCTTTGTTTTTGCTTGGAATATAATTATTTTTCAAACCTCAACTGAAAACAAAAAACCCTAAAGATCTTTTGAACTTATCTTAGACCTTGAATCTGGTTACTCTTTAGTAAATTCAACTCTAGTGTATAGCAAGTAAAGTTTCCTCTCTGATGCCCTGATACTTTATTCAATTCTTCATTGGAGGAAAAGACTTTGGATGCTCAGCTTTCACAAAATGAGTTCTTCTATGTGAATACTGGGCGAGCTTCCTCATGAGTCAAAAAACCTCAGCCTCTGTTTCACCACGGCATCTTTTTAAAAGCCAGACGCCATTTTGAAGCACTGCATTTCAACTATGAAAGCATTGAATTCCAGAGCAGGTGGGCAGTAAGCTTGATTTTCCTTTGCAATTAATTTCCATAACATACTAGATATACTGCTCTCCATTTATCTATTTTGTTTAGGGAATAACATAGATTGGCCACGGGTTGAGCTCCTGAAGAAGCTATGGTGAAACAGAGGCTCTCTGTAGAGCAAACCTGAACAGGTGAGCCATATTTGAGATAAAGTGCTCTCTTATCATCACAATTTGCATTTCATGCTAAATGAATCAAGTCATAAAAGATATAAAAATAGAGGTTATTAATTAATTATTAAAAATAATACTGGAGGTTTTTTGACTAATGAGGAAGCTCACCCGGTATTCACATAGAAAAATTCATTTTGTGAAAGCCGAGATTGTGAAGTCTTTTCCTCCAATGAAGAATTCAATTGATAAAGTATCAGAGTATCAGAGAGGAAACTTTACTTGCTATCACTAGAGTTGAATCTATTCATCGGCAAGTACAACATATAGAAGAGTTACTCTTTAGTAAATGCCGATTGCAATACAGCTCCTGAGTCTAAGCCTTTTGAACCTCATATCATGGCTCTTTTGTGAATAATGCTACAAAGTAGGCGCTAACATTTATCCTTCAAATATGTGTTTAAATAACTAGAATACTATATACATACACACATAAATGCCAAAATTCAGCCTAAGCCAGTGGTTCCCAAACCTGGTCCTGGAGGCACCCCAGCCAGTCAGGTTTTCAGGATATCCACAATGAATAGGCATGAGAAAGATTTGCATGCAGTGGAGGAAGTGAATGCAAATATCTCTCATGAATATTCATTGTGGATATCCTGAAAACCTGACTGGCCGGGATGCCTCCAGAATCAGGTTTGGGAATCACTTGCCTAAGCGCTATTGTGTAAATGCGCACATGTCTTACACAGCACCTATCTTACAGGAAGATGTACAAATAGATAAGACACACATTAAAACATCTAACTTATAGAATACTATAAGTTATGTGTGTGTCTCCGGCATGTACACAAGCTCTATGGTTGGCATTAAGTGCTCATTCCCTCTAAGCTGTGTGGGAGTCCTCCACTTACAGCCCTGCCAGTGGAGGGTGCTGTTTCACTACCACATCTTCAATAGTGAGGGTAGGCAAGCTCTGCTGGACTCCAGGTAACCTGCCTGTCTCTAGCGATTGAAAACACAATATTGAAGCACCCCCCCCCCCCCCCCCACATACACACTGGCAGCAATGCTTACAGGGAACAGTGCTTATACCTAAATTACAAGCATGTATTTCACCCGTCACACTAGTTTGCTATAAAGGAAAATAGGCACCTACTTTTCTGATATCGAATAGGTGCCACGTAGGTGCACTGTAGCTATTTAAAAATAGGTGCCCTCTAGCTGTTCCAGAATTACCCCCATTATACCTATTATGTCATGAATGACACCACACACTGTATATACAAATTAGACTCCTTCCATTTAAGATAATTCAGCACCATTTTTCAAACTTGACTGTCCAAGGTTTCCATTTAAAGGAGCTCCAAATTAAATAAGGAAGTAAATTCTTGATCAATATAAAGGTTAAAAGCATAAAGTGAAATTAGCTCCCAGAGACACATGTCTTCTATCAAGTGTCCATTGCTATAAATCGTGTGCTTATTAAATCAATTACATACTAAAAATGTAAGTTCAATGATTTAAAAATCCACAATACACAATATTTATGGGCTCCTGACGCTAGGCTCTTACAGATAGAAAGATTTCATTTAGTTTAAACAGGTCTGTCCAACATGAACACTTCCAGCAACAGCTCTGTGAATGCCAGAAGGTACTGAGCACCCCCAGTTTTGAGCAAGTTTCTACACACTGTGTCCGGGGGGGGGGGGGGGGGGTAAACTGCATTGTGTTTAGCACCCCCTATCGTTCTTGTGCTTATGTTACCAGCCACAATACAGCATGGGGGTCACTCTGTTTTTGTGTTGAGAGCTGAGAACAGTTTCAAAATGTACTGATCAGCAGGAAGAAGTAGAGACTTGCCAGTTTCAAAAAATGTTCCACTCCCGTTCCCCCTACCCCAAGAAAAGAAAGAAATCTGGTGTAAGTCCAGCCCTGGAAGTGTCACTGGTATCAGCAGGAGCTGGTGTGGAGGTGGATTCGGTGACATCGTAGTTCGAGAGTGTGGGAGCAGTTACTGTTCCCACCCTGCTTGTCGCAAATGCTCCAGGTAAATCAACAATGTAGAATAAAGTACAGCAATCTGAGAGTGGTACAGAGGAGGCTGGTGTGACTGCCACAATACCCTAACCTACAACAAGATAGAGTTATGTGGGCTATCACCTTCCTCAATTTGCTTTGAGACACTTACGCAGAGACCTGTACATATCGATCTACAGATCACATGGAGAGCAAGGTCAGTGTTGGGCAGACTTCTATGATCTGTGCCCTGATCATAGCTGGACAGATTTTCATGAGCTGGAGTAGGGCTCTGATGACAACTTCAGAAGTCAGAAAACAAGGACAGTGCTGGACAGACTTCTACAGTCTATGCCCTGAAAATGGCAAGGACAAATCAAGATCAAGTATACTTACGTAGTATCACATCATACCTTATGTAATGAGTTTATCTTCTTGGGCAGACTGAATGGACCATAAAGGTCTTTATCTTCTGTCATCTCCTATGTTACTGTGTTACCTTGCCTATTGTATCTGTTCAAATAATACAAATCTCCAGTGCTTTTTTTCTAGGAAAAAAGGAGCCAGTACTCATGCAGAGCCAACCTTAGAGTGCGGAGTAACTTCAATATTTTGCAGTGCAGAATTCCAGTGCAGGTTGGTGACGTTCCCCAACATATATATTATTCCTCTCACATAAATAAGATTTTAAACAGAAAGTAGGTCAGTATTCTCAATGAAGAAGCGCAGATAGTGGTGTTCCCCAGGGGTCTGTGCTGGGGCCACTGCTTTTTAACATATTTATAAATGATCTAGTAGAGATGGGAATAACTAGTGAGGTAATTAAATTTGCTGATGACACAAAGTTATTCAAAGGCTAAAGTGGCAAGGGTTCTTCAGCTTGAAGAAAAGATGGCTCAGGGGATATATGATAGAATAAAGAGTGGAATTGAATGGGTAGACATGATTCGCTTGTTTACTCTTTCCAAAAATACTAGGACTAGGGGGCACACAATGAAACTATAAAGTAGTAAATTTAAAGCAAATTGGAGAAAATATTTCTTCACTCAATGGGTAATTAAACTCTGGAATTCGCTGCCAGAGAATGTGGTAAAAGCAGTTAGCTTAGCAGGAGTTAAAAAGATTTGGATAACTTCCTAAAAGAAAAGTCTAAAAGTCATTATTAGGCTGGACTTGGGGAAATCCACCGCTCATTTCTAGGATAAGCAGTATAAAATGTATTGTACTGTTTTGGGATCTTGCCAGGTACTTGTAACCTGGATTGGCAACTGTTGGAAACTGATGTTGGGCTTGATAGACCTTTGGTCTGTCCCAGTATGGCAAAACTTACCTATCTAATCAATAAATCATAGTATACTTCCATTTCCGTGCCTGAGCGCATAAATGCTTGCACCTAAAGTTTCCCAAGCACACATCAAACTTGTTAATGGATATATATATATATATATATATATATATACACACACACACACACACACCAAAGGATCAATGAGGATTTGTGTGTGTGTGTATATAACAAGTTTGATGTGTGCTTGGGAGATATTGGAAGGTTTGGATTTATGCTAAATCCCCGCACCGCCTTAATTAATATTGTTCAGATCTAGGTAATGCACCTAATGTTTGACACAAAAATGAGTTAAGCTTGCATTCTACAAAGATAGTTCCGTGCAGAACTGTGTTTATGGATGGTAAAATTATGTATCATACCTGATAATTTTCTTTCCATTAATCATAGCTGATCAATCCATAGACTGGTGGGTTGTGTCCATCTACCAGCAGGTGGAGATAGAGAGCAAACTTTGCCTCCCTATATGTGGTCATGTGCTGCCGGAAACTCCTCAGTATGTCGATATCAAAGCTCCATCCGCAGGACTCAGCACTTAGAGAATTACACCCACAAAGGGACACTCTGCCCAGCTCACCACCGCCGAAACGGGGGAGGGAATTAACCCAGCTTATCCCCACACAAGTGGGGGAGGGGAATCCGTCCAGCTCATCCCCGCGGAGCGGGGGAGGGACACCACCCCGCCGATGCGGGGGGATCTGGCTTATCCTGCAACCGCAACCGCGGGAGGAGCTGACTGACCCTAACACCGCCGAAGCAGGAGGGGTACAAAGCTGCCCTACAGCCGCACGAAGCGGGAGGGAGTGCCGGCAGAATTTAAGTCTCAATCCAGCCCCGTAAAACGGAGGGGAGAGGAATGCAGCAGCTCACTGTAACACAAACTCGTCTCAACTCTTGAAGAATCCAAGTGAAAAAACTTGAACACGAAGTCCTCCTGAAGTAACTGAAGACTAAACTTGAACCTAAAATTCAACCAGAATATAAACAGTACAGATATCTGGGAGGGGCTATGGATTGATCAGCTATGATTAATGGAAAGAAAATTATCAGGTATGATACATAATTTTACCTTCCATATCATCATGCTGATCAATCCATAGACTGGTGGGATGTACCGAAGCAGTACTCACCCAGGGCGGGACATTGAAATCCCTGACCTCAACACTGAAGCTCCAAACCGGGCCTCCGCCCGAGCAGCCACAGTCAAGCGGTAATGTCTGGAGAAGGTATGGGCCGACGCCCAAGTTGCCGCCTTGCAAATCTCTTCCAAGGAGACGGACCCGGCCTCTGCCATCGAGGCCGCCTGAGCTCTAGTGGAGTGGGCCTTCAACTGAATAGGCGGCACCTTCCCCGCGGCCACATAAGCCGCTGCAATGGCTTCCTTGACCCATCTTGCCACTGTAGGCTTAGCAGCCTGCAGACCCTTACGAGGGCCTGCAAACAGGACAAACAGATGATCCGACTTCCGGAAATCATTGGTCACTTCCAAGTATCTGATGATGACCCGTCTCACATCCAGATATTTGAGAGCAGAATACTCTTCTGGGTAGTCCTCCCTACGAAAGGAAGGGAGACAGAGCTGCTGACTCACATTTGAAGCGAGAAACAATCTTGGGTAGGAAGGAAGGCACTGTGCGAATAGTCACTCCTGCCTCAGTGAACTGCAGAAAAAAAAGCTCTCGACAAGAGAGTGCCTGGAGCTCGGAAACTCTTCTGGCTGAAGTGATAGCCACCAAAAAGACTGCTTTCAACGTCAGGTCTTTCAGAGATGCCCTCGACAAGGGTTCAAAAGGCGGCTTTGTAAGGCTCTTAGCACCAGGTTGAGATTCCACGCAGGAACCACTGAGTGCAGAGGAGGGCGCAGGTGATTAACTCCCTTTAGGAAACGCACCACATCTGGCTCCAAAGCCAGGGAAGCACCCTTCAGGCGGCCCCTGAAGCAAGCCAGGGCCGCTACCTGGACTTTCAGGGAACTGAGCGACAGGCCTTTCTCCAGACCTTCTTGCAGGAACGCCAGCACTGAAGAAATTGGAGCAGTAAATGGAGAAAGTGGACCTGCTTCACACCACGCTGCAAAGGTACGCCAAACCCTGGCGTAAGCAGTAGAAGTAGAGCGCTTCCTCGCTCTCAGCAGAGTGGCGATGACCTTGTCTGAGAAGCCCTTCTTCCTCAGACTCTGCCGCTCAATAGCCAGGCCATAAGACCAAAGGGGGAGGGATCCTCCATCACCACGGGACCCTGATGTAACTGGCCCTGCTCCACTGGCAGTCGCAGAGGTTCGTCCACTGAGAGCCTGATCAAGTCCGCATACCAGGGACGTCTGCGCCAATCCGGACCCACCAGGATTATCCGGCCCGGATGCTTTGCCACCCGGTCTAGCACCCTGCCCAACATGGGCCAGGGCGGGAACACATAGAGAAGCTCTTGTGTCGGCCACTGTTGGAGAAGAGCATCTACTCCCAGGGATCGAGGGTCCCGTCCTCTGCTGAAAAAGCGCGGCACTTGGCAATTGGCCGATGACGCCATCAGATCTAGGCTCGGCTGGCCCCAGCGCTTCGTGATGCCCAAGAACGCCTGAACAGATAGCTGCCACTCTCCGGGCTCCAAGGTATGGCGACTGAGAAAGTCCGCCTTGACATTCATGACTCCGGCAATGTGGGCCGCTGACAGCTGTTCCAGGTTCGCTTCCGCCCACTGGCATAGATTCATGGCCTCCTTGGCTAGAGGGGCGCTCTTGGTACCTCCCTGGCAGTTGACATAGGCCACAGCCGTGGCATTGTCCGACAGGACCCGTACAGGCTTCAACGCCAGTACCGAGATGAACTCCAAAAGCGCCAACCGAATGGCTCTGAGTTCCAGGAGGTTGATAGGCCACTTTACCTCTGCAGGAGACCAGAGCCCCTGCGCTGTCCTTCCCAAGCAGTGGGCTCCCCAGCCCGACAAAGAGGCGTCCGTCGTGACGACAATCCACTCCGGGGTCACCAGAGGCATTCCTGCAGACAACTTGTCTGTCTGCGTCCACCAGCTCAGCGCCTTGCGCACTGCTGGGTCCAAGGGAATGCGCACAGCATAATCCTCCGACATCGGAGTCCAGCGCTGCAGCAGAGAGTGTTGTAGTGGTCTCATATGAGCCCTGGCCCAGGGCACTACTTCCATCGTGGCCGTCATAGAGCCCAACAGCTGCACATAGTCCCAAGCCCGAAGAGGAGAGGCTACTAGGAACTGGTCCATCTGAGCCTGAAGCTTGACAATCCGATTGTCTGGCAGGAACACTCTGCCCACTTGGGTGTCGAATCGAACTCCCAGATACTCCAGGGACTGAGTTGGGCGCAGCTGGCTTTCCTCCCAGTTGATGATCCACCCCAGGGAGCTCAAAAGAGCAACCACCCGGTTCACAGCTTTGCCACACTCTGCATAAGAGGGGGCTCGGATCAACCAGTCGTCCAGATAAGGATGGACTTGTACTCCTTCCTTCCTCAGGAAGGCCGCGATGACCACCATTACTTTGGAGAAGGTCCGCGGAGCAGTAGCCAACCCGAACGGGAGGGCTCTGAACTGGAAGTGTCGGCCCAGTACTGCAAAACGCAGAAAGCGTTGATGAGGAGGCCAGATGGGAATATGCAAGTACGCTTCCTTGATGTCCAAGGATGCCAGGAACTCTCCTGCCTGCACTGCCGCTATAACAGAGCGGAGGGTCTCCATGCGAAAGAGCCTGATTGACCCCTTGAGGTCGAGGATAGGCCGTACAGAACCTCCTTTCTTTGGTACCACAAAGTAAATGGAGTAACGTCCCTTGCCAAGCTGATTTTCTGGCACCGGAACGACCACACCCAGGCGGATCAGATTGTCCAAGGTCTGCTGCACTGCCACAGCTTTGACCGGAGACTTGCAGGGAGAGAGTACAAACCCGTCTCTTAAGGGTCGGCAGAACTCTAGCTTGTAGCCGTCTCTGATGACTTCCAGCACTCAAGCGTCTGAAGTTATTGTGATCCACTCGCCCAGAAACGAGGACAGCCGTCCTCCAATCTGCACTGGGGCGTGGACCAAGGCCCCGTCATTGGGTACGAGACCCTAGGGGAGGACCGGAGGGAGCACCTCCGGGACGGCGGTCTCTGCGAAAGGAATGCTGCTTGGGGGAGAATTTCCTCTTGAAGGAAGAGGGGGCAGAGGAGCCCGACCTGCCCGGGCGGTACCGACGGGCTTCCTGAAACCGTCCACTGGAGGTACCGGGGCGAGCACTAGCCCGAGCCCTGACCTCTGGTAACCTCTTGCCCTTAGACGTGCCGAGATCGGTCACGATTTTGTCCAGCTCGACCCCAAAGAGCAGCTTGCCTTTAAAAGGCAATCTAGCCAGGCGGGATTTAGAGGCGTGGTCAGCAGACCTATGCTTCAGCCAAAGCCACCGCCGCGCAGAGATTGTCTGAGCCATGCCTTTAGCTGAGGCCCTCAAGACATCATACAGCAAGTCTGCCAAATAGGCTAAGCCCGATTCCAGGGCCGGCCAATCAGCCCTCAAGGAATGATCCGAGGGGAAAGCCCGCTGCACCATAGTCAGGCACGCCCTGGCCACATAGGAGCCGCAAACTGAGGCCTGCAAACTTAAAGCAGCCGCCTCAAAGGACGACCTTAAGGCCGCCTCCAATCTTCTGTCTTGGGCGTCCTATAGGGCCGTGCCACCTTCCACCGGCAACGCCGTCTTCTTAGTCACCACAGTGATTAAAGAAACCACGGTAGGCCACAGATAGGCCTCACGTTCACTTTCAGGCAAAGGATAGAGGCGGGACATAGCCCTAACCACTTTAAGGCTCGCTTCCGGGACATCCCACTGAGCCGAAATTAAGGTGTGCATGGCATCATGCACGTGGAAGGTTCTATGCGGGCGCTTCGTCCCCAGCATAATGGCAGAGCCAACAGGGGCTGAGGGAGAGACGTCCTCCGGAGAGGAAATCTTCAAAATGCCCATGGCCTGCATTAACAGGTTGGGCAAATCCTCTGAGCTAAAGAGCCGCGCTGCAGAGGGGTCATCCGCTCCATCCGAGCGGGGATCCGTCTCCTCCAAGGAATCCGCAAAGGACCGATGGGAGAACTCAGATACGCTGCCCTCATCTACATCGGAGGAGACAAAGTCCTCCAAGGCCTGGGAATCAACCCGAGGGCGCTTACCTCCGGGGGCCTCAACCTCTTTACCAGACGAGGGAGCAGGGGCAGCGTTTTGCATAAGGAAGGCCTGATGCAGCAGCAAAACAAACTCGGGGGAGAAACCCCGCATACTGTGCACTTCCGCAGCCTGGGCTACAGCCCTAGACGCACCCTCAACCGGCGCTCGCAAGAGCGGGGGAGAGACATGCTGCGCATCCAAGATGGCGTCCGGCGCGACACTCCGCGAAGGAGCCGCGCGGGAAGAACGGCGCTAAACTTTAGCCGCTTTTGTGCCGTCACCCAAATTAAGGGCGTTCATGGCATCAATGTCTCCCACCTCAAGGGCGGCCCAAGAAGAAGCCGTCCGAGCCGCGTGGCCGGCCAATATGGCGGAGGCGAGCCGCGGGGGATGGGCGTTTATGGCGGGAAAAACCGCCACACCGGAGGAAGGACCGGGACACTCATCGGTCACGAAACTGTCACCCAACAAGGGCGAATCAGACTTTAAGACCCCCGCATCCCCTCTGGAAGCGCACACGCGATCCGGGGAGCGACTCTTTGCGCCCTCGCCCTCCGACGCCATAGGCCACGTGGAGACCAATCGGGGAACCCCCTGCCCGCTATAAAAGGTAAAAATTACCTGCTGTCCGCTCCGAGCTGTAACGACCTGGTGTCCCAGTGAGTAGCTGCAATAAACGTTTAAATAAACGTCGAAATAAACGCCTTTAAGGACGTTCAAATTTTTTTTTTTTTTTTTTTTTTTTAAACGGAGCCAGCGGGAGGGGGGAGAAAAGGAGGGACCTGGCGCCACCAGGTTTGCACTTGCTCAAGAAGAGCCCTCAACCCCAGGCACTCAACAAAACCTAAAAATTAGGCTTGGAGGCCTAGCCAGAGCTGCTGCTGTGTGTGACCACCACCTGCTGAGATAGAGAACATACTGAGGAGTTTCCGGCAGCACATGACCACATATAGGGAGGCAAAAGTTTGCTCTCTATCTCCACCTGCTGGTAGATGGACACAACCCACCAGTCTATGGATTGATCAGCATGATGATATGGAATTCATGCTTAGTGTGAATCATCCTGGCGCCTCACTTTGGGTGCCCTATACAAAATTCCCTCCAATATGGATAGTGCACCTGTAGATCTTGCATAACAGAAAATAATTTTAGCTAACTGGGGTTTTGTCATGTTTGAGAAGATGTTTTGTTTTACTTTTGCCATAAATTTGAGCTTCTCCACTTCTACAACGGTGTACTTGATAATGACTGAATATATATTTTGTTTAACTTTGCATAATATCATTATGGGTGGTCTTTTACTAAGGTGTGCTAGTATTTTTAGCTCGCACTAGAAATCAGCTAGCGCTAAACACTGAAACACCCACAGGAATATAATGGGCGACTCAGTGTTTAGCACTAGCTGATTTCTAGTGTGAGCTAAAAACTAGCACATCTTAATAAAAGCCCCTCTATGTTTGCTTATTTGGCTATTCATTTCTATACAAGAGGTTTTTCTGTATAAAGCTTTAAACCTGAATAAATATAAAATGTAGAACATAAATATTTAAACTTTTTAAAAAAGGTAAGATAGAGAAGATATGATTAAGACATTTAAATACCTTAAAATGTATAAATGTGCAGAAGGTGGATCTCTTTTCGCTGTTATGTTCCACTGTATCAGTTTCTATTTGTGAGGGGCACCAGCTGGGCTGTAGGCAGTCACAAAGGATTGGGCCCCTAGTAATAAGCAGTGCACCCCCACAACAGTTCTACAGTCAGTTTAATCTTCAGCTGTCTCACAATATATGGATTAAATATACAGAGAACTATGGTGCACTGAGCAATTTCTCTTCCCTTGCTCCTTTGAAGGAGTCCATGGTTAGGCACAGAACATGAAAGCACAATCTCTAGGCAGGAGCACTGACAAGGAATCCACAGGTACACAGCCAGCTGGAGTATAGGCAGACCTAGAACAGGCACAGGAAACCAGCTGGAAACTCAGGAGACAGATAAGAATCCCCTGGAGCTCAGCAAGGACCAAACAAAGAGGAAAACAAAGAGAGGGCAGACCTATCACACAAGAAAACAAACTATTGGGACACAGCTCCCCCTACAGAATGGGAAGCTCATGCCCAGCACTGATTCATCCAGGCTGTCTGCTGGCCCTATGCTGCATAAACTGCACCTACTTCTCCCCCAGAAACGCATTGAACCATTTTTGGGGGGAGGAGCTTATTTCACTGGAATCCCATCTGGCCCATTTTCAATCTTGAGATATCTTGTCATCAGTTTTTGTCTCTGCCAGGCTGCCTTTTAGTCAGTCGGATGCATTATTTCATTTTTTTTATTCTTTGAAAACCAACAGCATGTTTGGGCACCACTCCATTCAAATCACCCTTCCTCTTTCTCCTCCAGTCCAAACACAATACAGGGTTAGAAAGAATTCCATGAGCCAGGCTTTGCAGGCTTTCCCACTTGCATTAAAATTCGATGGGCATTCACATTCTAATTTCACTAACATTTACACTACAAAAGAGGGAGACAAATATACCCAGTATTTCATCTGCAGACACAAAATGGGAAAAATCCTTTCATACATTTGGCACGTGTACAGATTATGCCGTTTGTTCTATAAACATCATAATATAATTTAAAAGTTAAAGAATAAAAATATTCTATATTAGACCAGTCAAATCACTGTATACTGCATTAAACCAGTTTCACTCCATTAAAAAACAAACAGCAAAACATTTATAATACCATATCTTTCCTCACCTCTGGTACATTGAGCACACAATGATGAGAGTAGATCTAGAAAACGCAAGGCTTGATAGAGCTAAAGTCTGCCCCTCTAGACACTGAATGGGAAAAACAATTTTGCTAAATTAGGCAGGCAGCTTTAAAGCATCAACCTGATGCAGGGGCAGAACTCCATGAAAACAAAGGCCTGCATTTACAGAAAAACAATTTCCTTCTATATACAGTGCATTAAAATCTCATTAATAGACTATCTTTTAGGTGAAAACTACTGCTTACAAAAGGATCTGTAATTTTGGCTAATTTACATGATAGATAAAAAGGCTCTTCTGGTCTACCAGATTTTATTGCTGGTGTAGTACATAAACCTCAGCTAATCTCTGTATTTTCCCTTACTTCTTCATACCTGTCACTCTAGTCCACCCAACACAAGGCACAAAGAAACATCAATCAAGACCAAGTAAAACACTGCAGAATAAAACACCACAAGTAAATGTCAATACAATGCAAGAAGACATAAAACACCGACGAAAGGCAGAAATCCTATTCAGTTCCCTCTGTAGCTCCGTGTAACCCTGGGCAAGACACCTGCCCTCCCAATGCCCCAGGTATAATATACAACTTAGACTGTGAGACCATTAGGGTCAGTGCAAGTACCTGTTCCAACTGTACGCAAACCACCTCACATTAATGATAAATGCACAAACCACCTCACATTAATGATACATGATAAATGCATTTAGTTAACAATGCCCAAAACACCACAGCCAGACTTGTATTTGGAAAAACGAGATTCGAAAGCGCCAAACCCTTACAAGAAAAACTGCACTGGCTTCCAATCAAAGAACGAATTGCGTTCAAAATCTGCACCCTGGTTCATAAAATTATTCACGGCGAGGCCGTGGTATACATGGCAGACCTAGTAGACTTACCAACCAGAAACATGAAAAGATCAATACGCACATACCTAAATCTCCATTACCCAAGCTGCAAAGGTCTAAAATATAAATCAACCTACGCATCCAGCTTCTCCTATATAAGCACGCAACTACGGAACGCACTACCAAACGTCATGAAAACAACGCACGACCTAACAAACTTCTGGAAATCATTAAAAACCAACTTGTTCAAGAAGGCATAACGATCCAACCTAAGCACCTGAACCCTGCAACACAATGAAACTAATACTAGAACTGGACAAAACTTAACTCTTCCTCCTTGATTTCCTAATGTGTTCTATCACTCATGAACTTTAACACAATACCACTCTCTATCTGTAATACCGGAATTGGGGATCACCATCACGGTACAATGTAAGCCACATTGAGCCTGCAAATAGGTGGGAAAATGTGGGATACCAATGCAACAAATAAATAAATAAATGTCTGTTAAGTGTCATAAATCACTAGTGGGACTAAAAGCAAACAGAAGAAGATAGGCTTACTTTTTTCCAGAAGGTCAGAAGGTTCATCTCAGATCAAATAAAAACTTCTAAACTACAGGTTCAACAATAGTAAAAATATATGTCACATGTTTCTGAGCAACTGTCAAAGTCGGATGCTCTAAAAGAGGAGGCTGATGCCAGTGTAAACATGATAAAAGCTGATCATATGATATGCCCCTTTAGGCATTAAATACTATTGCACAAGTTGGATTAAAATCCAAAATATAGAACAGGAAAAGTTCTCTACGATGATGAATCACAGAAGGCAAAAGTAGAGACTAATAGACGATTCACCACTGGAGACGTGAGTCCAACAGTCTTTATTATATCAGAGATAACGACCCGACACAGGCCGTGTTTCGACGCTAAAAAGCGTCTGCATCAGGGGTCAATAAATACACCAAGTAATGAATGCAAAACGAAGAGTCCTACTTGTATATGTGTTGTCAACTCACTGATCACGTAGCACCAAACAGAATATGCTGGATACAAATAACTAGGAATTCCCTGATCATAGCCCATGTTTTTTTTTTTTTTTTAATACTAAACAATTTCCCCTAAATGTTTTTTTACCCCTTAGTCAAGAAACATACAAATTGTATCAGAGTGTAAAGTTGAACTATAAGGGAAGCAGTGGAGGCATGATGGAGTTTGGGGGGGGGGGGGAGGAGCATTACCCACCCCTTCCAACCCCCTGAGACAAACAAATTCTCCAGGGATGAATGCACCCTTCACATCTTCAAAAATTCTACTTCTTCAGTTAATAGGCATCTCTGAGGCCTGGTGGACTGAGGGTAACCAGTGGGACGCTGTCATACCAGGGTACAAATTATATTGCAGTGATAGGGTGGATTGACTTGGTGGAGGGCAGCATTGAGGTGTATTTTCAAAGCAGACTTACAAAGTTCTATAGGTTACTTTGGGCCCCTTTTACCGAGCTGCTGCAAAAGGGGACTGTGCTGGTGTCGGCACTCTTTTTGACGCACGTCGAGGCTCCCTTTTACCACAGCTGGTAAAAGATTAGTCTTTCTTTTCTGCAGGAAATGGCCATGTGGCAAGTAAAACACTTGCCGCACGGCCATTTGGGGGGGGGGGGGCCCTTACTGCCACACATTGAGGTGGCAGTAAGGGCTTCTGCACTAACCAGCAGCGTGTGGCACTGTCTGATTACCGCCCGGTACACACCAATGCTACAAAAATAAATATAATTTTGTACTGCTGGATATGACGGACGCTGGGAGTGGGAACTACCACCGGGCTGCTGCGGTAGCCTGGCGTTACTTTCTGTTTAGTGAACAATAAGCCCCCGTTGGGCTTACCACTGCTTTGTAAAAGGCGCCCTATGTAACTTTGTAAGTCTATGTGTTTTGAAAATATGCCTCTATATATGTTAAGGGGGGCCTTGAATCAAATAAACTAAAAATTCTGCAGGCCATAAAACACATCTTGGAATTCCTATGGATAGATATTCCATGTGTAAAGGGGAAAAGGATAGTGATAGGAGTGTACTTGGTATGTCTGCATTACAGCACTTAAATCTCAGCAGAATCTACTAAAAGTCCCTTCCTTAAAGATACATTAGACTTGACTACTAGAAATTCTGGTTTTAGTATAACTGCTCCAACATTGTAGAATCACTTACCAACACATTTGAAAAGAGAGACAAGATTCACAAAATTTGAGGGTGGGTTTAAAACCAAGGGCCCTGTTTAATAAACCACGCTATAGGTACGCTAGTGTTTTTAGCGCGCACTAAAAATTATCACGCGCAAACGCTACAGCCACCCATAAACAGGGCCCCAAATGTTTTTACACAAGCATTCAGGTCCTGACATATCTTCACAGACCACAACTAGTCGACTCAAATTTAGGAGATTTCTTTAATCCTAACTTTAGCCTCAAAAAGCTTTCGTTTAACTGACATAATCTTCACTCCTCCACTCCAAACCCCTCTCTCGATTACCAACACCACAAACTTTTCAACATCATGATAGCTCTTGCTATTCACCTCATCATTCTGCACTGGAAAAACATGAACGGTGGCCGCACTGGCCTGGCAGTAATTCTGGGTTGCCACGCGGCAACCCTTTCGTAAAAGGGCCCCTTAGTAAACAAACTAATCACCAAGTTGCTTTCGTTAGAAGTACTTTTAACCCTACCTTCTATAAATCCAGTCCTTAGAAGACTATAGAATTAAAATTAATGAAGATTTGAGACAAACCTTATAACTATAGATCCCGCCACAATAGTAGTTCATTTAAGAGCTACGACACCATCATTCCCTATAGCCTCATGCAAAATAATTAATATAGAGCCACAGTTAACATTATCCTCCTGAAATGACAATTAATAACAGCCAGTAGAACTGCAACAAATGATTCTATCATGCAGGCTCTTCTTTAACAGTTTTTCATATGCCACTGTGTCATCTCTCTCCACACATTCTTTTCTCCTGAGCTATAAAAGCACCATCAACAGCCATCAGCGTCATTCTTTTCCTGCACTGCAGAAATTAATAACCGTGCCCTCGAGTCCTTATATTACAAACAGCCACATGTACAACGGGTCCAACTGCATGCAATGCTCATAATGCAATTCTCACAAAACACTAGCCATCCTCTGGTGTATCCCTCACCTCTCTGATCCTTCTTCTCGATGCAAGCAGTACCTCTGTGATACAGTCTCGACTTTCCTGCAAGAACAATCCTATTAATTCTGTATCATTATTTTCCTGACAGCTGAAGATTAAGTGCATCGTTTCGACGATCTGTGCTCCAGCTTTGTCTGGCCTCAAATACCAGGATCCTCTTTACTTGGTGGCTCATAGGCACGGAAAATATTTTTGGTTTATTTTCACAGTTTTTTTTACACAATTTTCAGATGTTCCTTCTGATCCTTTCAAACTTTAATTTAAAAATAATGTTAATTCACAAAAACTGATTTCATGTAGACAATCAAATTTGTGCATGTTAACCCCCCTTGTTTACAAAGCCGCGCAGCACTGCCGACACAGCCCAAATGGGCTGGGTCGGCATTAGCGCACTGGCAGCCACTAACGTGGCTTTGTAAAAAAAAGGGGGGGGTATTTTTTTTTAGATATGCTAACAAATGCATATTCCCAGTATATCAATCTTCTGTGAGGCTTTAAAATATTCTTTTACATGCAATTTTCTGAGACTCCTCAGGAGATTCTATCAAAGGACAGGAGGTCATGCCTTTTTGTGAACTGCAAACTAGCTGAAAGACAAAAGAGTAGCACTAAATGGTCAGTTATCCACATAGAAAAGGATCACTATTGGAGTGTCCCAAGG
Source organism: Microcaecilia unicolor (assembly GCF_901765095.1). Lineage (NCBI taxonomy): Eukaryota > Metazoa > Chordata > Amphibia > Gymnophiona > Siphonopidae > Microcaecilia > Microcaecilia unicolor. Next base: position 57,695,955 of record NC_044042.1, on the reverse strand, counting down.
GTCTGTACTGGGACCTGTGCTGTTTAACATATTAATAAATGATTTAGAGATAGAAGTGATAAATGGGGTGATCAAATTTGCAGTTGACACAAAATTATTCAAAGTTGTTAAAATGGCACAGGACTGTGAGGACTATTAGAAGGATCTTATGAGAACTAGGAGAATGGGTGTCTACATGGCACGTGAAAATTAAATGTGGACAAGTGCATATTAATGCATATAAAAAATAATCCCAACTAAAGGTACAAAATGTTGAGTTCCGAGTTAGGAGTCTTCGCTCCAGAAAGAGACCTTGGTGTCACTGTGGACAACACACTGAGGGGTCCTTTTACCAAGATGCAGGCTGAAACACAATGTTGTGTCAAGTCATCTTGTTTTCCATTAAACTTTGTTTCATTTTATGTCTACTGTGGTCCTGTCTTTGGAGATCCTGGTTCTCATTCCCACTTTCTTCTCTTAACAGAGAACTACCTGTACCAGAAATGGTTTTCAAGGGTGATGATGTGGAGGAACTGAAAGAAATCTCAGTGAACCTGGAAGACATACTGAGTCAAAATGACAAATTAAAGAGTAGTAAAACACCTGGATCAGATGGCATACATCCAAGGGTACCAAAAGAACTCAAACATAAAATTGCTGGTCTGCTGTTAGTAATCTGTAGCCTGTCTTTAAAATCGTCCGTAGTACCCGAAGATTGGAGGGTGGCCAATGTAATGCCACTTTTTAAAAAGGGTTCCAGAGGTGATCTGAGAAATTACAGACCAGTAAGCCTGACGTCAGTGCTAGGTAAAATAGTGGAAACTATTATAAAGAGTAAAATTATGGAACGCATAGATAAAAATGATTTAATGGGACAGAGTCAGAATGGTTTCAGCCGAGGGAAGTCTTGCCTAATTTGCTTCTTTGAAGGCATAAACATGTCGATAAAGGTGAGTCAGTTGATGCGGAGGGGCATTTTCGATATGATGTCTAAGCAGGGGCGTATCTGGAATCCGGCGGTAGGGGGGGCCAGAGCCAGAGAGGGGGGGCACATTTTTGCCTCCCCCCCCCCCCCGCCTCTCTCCACCCCTTCCCCGCCGTCAACCCTCCCCCGCTGCTTACTTTTGCTGGCGGGGTCCGACCCGCAATCTCCATATTTCGGCTTCCTCCATGGCCATGTGCTTCCAGGAAGTAACGCTGCAGCGCTGATTCGTTGAATCTAGTTCGGCGTCTGACGTGCTGGGACGTCAGACGCCGAACTGGATTCAACGAATCAGCACTGCAGCGTTACTTCCTGGAAGCACATGGCCACGGAGGAAGCCGAAATATGGAGATTGCGGGTCGAACCCCACCAGCAAAAGTAAGCAGCGGGGGAGGGTTGACGGCGGGGAGGGGGGCCAGGGCGAAATCTGCGGGGGCCCAGGCCCCTGTGGCCCCACGCAGATACGCCCCTGTGTCTAAGTCCTACTTTAGACGTTTTGCAAAAAAAAAAAAAAAAGTCCAAAATCTGAATAAGAAAGAAGTTCATTTTCCAAAAAGAAAAAATCTATTTTTTTTTTTGTTTTAGAAAATACTGTTTTCTAACAGGATTTTGTGCTTTGGATGTTTTGTGTTTTTGGTTCATTTTCAAAACAAAAACGTCCAAGTGAAAAATGTAGAAAATCAAGCCATTCGGCTGTAGGAGGGGCCAGCATTTTTAGTAGAAATCCCAGAAGATAAATGGGGCACCTTGGGGGCACTAAAGTGGACTTCAAAAACATGCACCCAGGTACACATCTCACCATTGCTCCCTTATCTTGTCTGCTGAGTGCCCCAAAACCCACTGCCCACAGCTGTACTTAATAGCCCTTTTGGATGAAGGGGTGAAGAGGGCACCTATATGTGGGTACAGTGGGTTTCGGGTGAGTTTTGGAGGGCTCACAGTTTCCACCACAAATGTGATAGGTAGAGGGAAATAGGGACCAGAGTCCCTCACTCCACTGTGCACTGCACTGAACACTACACTACTCCAGGGACCTGCATGCTGCTCTAAACGACCTGGCTCTAACATCTGAAGCTGTCATAGAGGTTGCTAAATCATATTTGTATTCACATTGTGGGGGGTGGTAGGGGGTCAGTGACCACTGGGGGGGTATTGGGGGGACACCCCTGATTCCCTCCAGTGGTCATCTGGTCATTTACGGCACCCTTTTGTGCATTATTCATTATAAAATAGGTCTAGCTCAAAACGTCTTAGTTTTAGTCCTGGACAGTTTTGTTTGGTTCCATTATGGCTGAAAAACGTCCAAGTGTTAGGAACGCCCAGATCCCGCCTTTAACATGCCCCTGACACATAACCTTGTGATTTGAATGCACTTCTGATGGACTTCATAGAAAAAAAGTCTAAAAATTGGTTTTGAAAATACCAATTTGGACATTTGTGTGAGAAAAACATACAAATGCAGATTTTTGTCACTTTTTGGACGTTTTCCTCTTTTGAAAATGAGCTCAATAATGTATCTAGATTTTCTGAAAGTTTCTGACAAAGTTCCTCATGAGAGACTCCTGAGAAAATTAAAAAGCCATGGAATAGGAGGTAATGTTCTGTTGTGGATTAGGAATTGGTTACTTGACAGAAAACAGAGGGTAGGGTTAAATGGCCATTTCTCTCAATAGAGGACGGTGAATAGCGGAGTGCTACAGGGATCGGTACTGGGACTGGTGCTATTTAACGTATTTATAAATGATCTGGATATCGGAAAGACGAGTGAAGTGATTAAATTTGCAGATGACACAAAACTATTCAAGGTTTTTGAAACACATGCGGACTGTGAAAAATTGCAGAAAGACCTTAGAAAACTGGAAGACTGGGCATCCAAATGGCAGGTGAAATTCAAATATGGCCAAATGCAAAATGATAAGAATAATCCAAATCATAGTTATCTGATGCTGGGGTCCATCTTAGGAGTCAATACTAAAGAAAAAGATCTAGGTGTCATTGTAGACAATACACTGAAATCTTCTGTCCAGTGTGCAGTGGTGACCAAAAATGCTAAGAATTATTAGGAAAGGGATGCAAAATAAGACCAAAAATATTATAATGCCTCTGTATCGTTTCATGGTGCAACTTCACCTCGAGTATTGTGTTCAATTCTGGTTGCCACATCTCAAAACAGATATAGTGGAACTAGAAAAGGATCAAAGAAGAGTGACCAGAATGATAAAGTGGATGGAACTCCTTCCATATGAAGAAATGCTAAAGAGGTTAGGGCTCTTCAGCTTAGAATAGGAGAGATATGATTGAGGTCTACATAATCCTGAGTGTAGTAGAATGGGTAAAAGTCAATCAATATTTTACTCTTTCAAAAAGTACAAACACCAGGGGAAATTACATGGAAAAACTTTTAAAACAATAGGAGGAAATAATTTTTTATTCAAAGAACAGTTACGCTCTGGAACTCTCTGCTGGAGAATGTAGTAACAGCAGTTAGCATACCTGGGTTTTAAAAAAGTTTGAACGAGCTCCTGGAGGAAAAGTCCATAGTCTGTTATTAATATCGACATGGGGGATGCCACTGCTTGCCCCAGGATTGGTAGCATGGAATGTTTCTAATAACTGGGTTTCTGTCAGGTACTTGCGTCCTGGATTGGTCACTGTTGGAAGCAGGATACTGAGCTAGATGGACCATTGGTCAGACCCAGTATAGCTATTCTTATGTTCTTATATTCTTATATACCCTGGACCCAAAGAGCACACTGGAAACTATTACACAATCATATTCATCAATGCTCTCCCCAGAACCTTTGAATTTGCGTGCCACTAGGCTGATTTTACCAACTACCCAGCTAACTTAACAGAAACTTTTACAATACTTTCCCCATCTACACCTGGCTACTCCTTCATGCCAAGCAACTGCCAAACATTTCTGGGGAGAACTCTGTTCATCATACCCACAAATACTTCACCTCCACTAATAACATCTGCAAATCTTATAAACTGCATTGAGAAACAGCAGGGCATCACATTACGTCAATATACCCAAACGTAGCAGAGAATGTCAATCTTCGCATGGCATAACTGGAAATATTTTTGAACACATATTAGGCTAAGGCAGAAGAGACAATGTCACAACTCTCTTTATGCGCTCCATCTTTCAATCAAATTCAAAATTACTACTCCACAGAAACAGTTCATTTTTTTAAATACCACAATCTCAGTCACAAGCAGCCATCTACAATCACATATGACAAATCTGACACATGCAGTTGTCACAGATCCATCTTCCACCCCTTGGGTACAGCAGAATAATGGTCCGATCTAAAACATGGGGGACAAACACCTAACTGAGGGGGTCTTTTACTAAAGCTTAGCTCGAGTTATCTGCAGCAGGGTCTATTTTATTCCTATGGGCCCTGCTGCAGGTAACTCGAGCTAAGCTTTTGTAAAAGACCCTCTGAATCCTTCAAACAAAAAAGGACAAAATCGTAAAAGTTTTATTTTACTTATTTAAAAATTTATAGCCCACACTATCTACAATTCTAGGCAGGTAACAATAAAAACATGTATAAATTAAACTATAACAACAAAACAATTATACATTAAAAATAAGATCACATAAAACATAAGCACTGATATAACTGCAGGCCATAAAAATAAATTATCTTGCCTTTCAACACATTCATGAGACAGCCTGTAGTATCAATCATATCCAGGAAGACTGAATCTTCACTGAAAACATCCAGGCCAAACCGACTGCAATAACAACAACAACAAAAAAAGAACCACAGAGGACACCCCTTAAAGCAATATACAATCCAGTAAATTCAATGAAAGAACTCATACCTTAGTATATACTATTCAATGCAGAAAATATGAAGTGGGATGCAACAATGGTCAAATAGGTCAGAAGACAAGAAATAACAGACACAAAATTGCACATCACAGAGTAGAACAAGGCAACCCTTTCATGAGGAAAATTGTTACTCTTTCTAGCCCAACAGAAGTTGGAATGAATGATACAAAAGGAAGTCAAGAATATCTGTCTGTCTGTCTGTCTGTCTGGGAGCAAACTAATTCTCCAAAAACTTAAAGGAATGGGATAAGACTTGGCTTGTGGCAAAAACTGGTACAAAGATATGTCAAGTTTGTAAATGGGCCAAATCAAACTAGCAATTCGAAAGAAATAAGCCTTTCCCCCCACCTCCCCCACCAAATAAAAATGGCCCAATGTAATTCTATAGGAAGAAGTTTCAGCTTCTGTAGCATAGAAACTTATCTACAGTGAAACACAGCAGTTAGAAATTTACTCCTTTCAAACTGCATCTCCCTGTTCTCTACTATCTCAAGCAACCACCCAGAGGCGTAGATAGGTGGGGTGCAAGGGAAGCGGCCGCTCCCCCAAATGGATTATGAATAAAATGGTGCCTATTGGATCAGCCCTTCAGCTTCACGCTGCCTATTTTACAAAAGGTCTGCTCCCCCTGATATCAAAACATGGCTATGCTTCTGCAATGCCCCCTCCCCAAATTGTCACCTCTCCACAAAACCACCCTCGCACAAGTGCCCAACCCCCTCCTGGCAAACTGTCCCATCCCCCCCCCCCCCAAAAATTCCCCATAAAACTATTCCCTCACAACTACCCCACCCTCACTCCACAAGCTGCTCCCATTTACAAAAATTACCCCAAACCGCCCCTCCACAATTCTATCTTCTCCCTACAAACTACCCTACTACCCTCAGCAACTACCCACAACACACACAGAGAGCACAAACACAACACACAGAGATACACACACACGCTAATAAGACATGTGTCGATCAAACCCAAACACATTGATGGTTGTGGATAAGTGAACTGAACCCAATAGTTGCAGCACAAGACTGTGGATTAGGGATAAGATGGTTCATAGCAAGCAGTGAACAAACTGGGAAATCATATATATAGATTCTATAAGGAAGAGCTGGAAATGGTTATACGTCTCATAGCTGGCTGCAAAGTTCTGATGGGAGAAGGTTTATATATGAAAAGGAGAATAAGGTTGTATGCCTGATCCATTGACAACTTTATAAAACATTACAGCATTGTAGTACTGTAAAAGTGTTGGAATCATAAACCTACGAGAATTATGGATAATGAAGAGGTTATCACCACCTGGGATGTTCCAATTCCAACTGATAAAAAGCTTGATGAAAGAAAACCAGTCCTTGAGGTAAAGGAGAAAATTATGAACACAGCATCTATCATACAGGTCTCAGCGATCTTCAAGTACCAAACAATGCAATCAGAGACCAAGAAAATGTGGCAGACAGATACAGAAATATTTCTCATCATATCAGGAGCCACAGGCTTCATTAGAAAAGAATTTTCAAGCACGTGTTAAGTTGCCCATACATGTTGCACGTTTTTAATTCCAAATGGAAGCTCTCTTTGGCACAATGCAAGCACTATGGTGTGCGTTAGCCGTAAATTTGAGAGACTGGGATCATACACCACATACTCTGGCTCAGGAATGAGGTTTATAACTGTCATGGTATGGGCAAAATAAACTCATTTGAAGACACTGCCCATGGGACATACACAAACATATACACACCAAATCACTCACTCACACACAAATCCCTTGCTATGTGATATACAACATTTTAAGTTAGTTATTCAGAAATAGATTTTGAGACCATCATATTTTTATGCTACTGTTTTTGTTTTGGTTTTTTTTGTTATTGCTGTTGGTTTCTTTTTTAATTCATTCTGCCTTTTACCAAGCTGTACGAAAAAGGTCCCTGTGATAGTGGTGGGGGCCATTTTTCCCGCACGCTAGGGCCCTTTTTAACCGCAGTGGGTAAAAAGACCCAAGGCACACATGGTCATGCAGTTAAGAGAACCCTTACTACATGGCCATGCGACAGGGAGCCCTTACTGCCACCCACTGAAGTGGCAATAAGGGCTCTTGAGCTAACCTGGTGGTAACCGGGCAGCAAGCAGCACTGCCTGATTACTGCTGGGTTAAAGCTGCGCAAGCCATTTCCGGGGGTTTTCTTTTTCCCCCGGAATTGGCACGCATTCAGGGCGGGACTACTGATGGCGGCCGCATTGAGCTGGCGGTAGTCCCTGAAAAGCGAGCGGTAAGCCCCCCCCAACTTGCAATATTCAGCTATGTCAATTTGCGCTTTTTTTTTCTGGACTGTTCATTTTCTGCAAAGATTAGCAAAATCTTCTACAAGATAGACACCCTGGAAGCGATGGAAAACCTTAGGAAGAATTTAGCAAAGCTTAAGGAACAGTGGCCTCTAGCGGCTATGATTTAATACTGAACAATATAGGATCATGCATTTGAGCTGTAAAATGCAATGAAGTTTATGTGGGTAAAGTTCTTCTGTGTGATGTATAGATAACAAACTTGAGGAAAGGCGGCATAACGGAGACATGATAGACACATTTAAATACCTCCATGACATAAATGCACAGGAGACAGGCCACTTTAAACAGAAAGATGACTCTGGAACAAAGGGGTCAGAAGATAAAGGTTAAGGCACTAGCACTTTTAACCCGCGCTAAAAATCAGCTGGCGCTAAATGCTGATATGCCCACAGGAATATAATGGGAACTTCAGCATTTAGCACAAGCTAAAAACACTAGCACACCTTAGTAAAAGACCCCCCCCCCTTAATGAGGTAGACTCAACAGTAATCTAAGGGCCTCTTTGATCAATCTGCGCTAGCAGCTCCCGGTGGGCTCCGTCAGCATTGCCTCACAGCTTGCTAAAAGAGGCGCTAAGTTAATAAATCTATACAGGAAGGTTTGTGGATGTATTGAACAGCTTCCTAGAGCAAATGGAGACAAGAACAGTATCTGAATTCAAGAAAGCATGGGACAAGCACAACGGATCTCTGAGGGAGAGGAAGGATTATACAGCTGAACAGCCGGTGTGGATGAGCATATTAGATATGATGTATGATCTTTCTGCCATCTTATTTTTATCTTTCTGTTTGGTAATTTGTTTAGTTTTGTTTTGTCTTTTAATTATGTCTTTCCCACCTTGTAAAATTCTGCTGTGCTGTTTTTCTTTTTCCTGGATTGTTCATTTTCTGTTATATTTTAAACCTGCAGTGGGATATAAGTAAATGGGAATGGACTCTCTCTCTCTTTCTTATCACTAAGGGGGTCTTTTACTGGATATGCCAAGAGACCTATAGGATATAAAGGACATTACGGCATTTACCGCCAGCTGATTTCTACCATGAACTAAAAATGTTACCGCAGCTTAGTAAAAGGCCCCCCAAGACTTCAAACTCAACCCTTTCCATTCACACCACTACAGTAATCTATGATGCATTTGCATTTTCCAGCAATATATTTTACATTAACTTTGGATATTGCTTCTATGGCCCTGCTAAGCCACTTGGAAGGAATAAGTCTTGCAAAACATGCAGAAAAAGCTAGCTAGTTGGTAAATGTTCAGAAACTAGGCCACAACACTCATCACAAATAGATAGATGCCAATGTAGCATTTACCACTACATCCCCTTCCCCACACCAACAAATCAATGCCAATTAGACTTGAGACTCCTATGATATGGATAACATCATCACTTCCCATCTAGGTAGATGAATAGAACTGCCTCCAAAACTACAGAAACAATCAAGGTGGCCTAAGGATCTTAAGGTGCAAAGAAGTAAGGAGAGACCCAGAGATCAACTAGGATCTATGACAAGGATTCCTCAACCTGTCAAAAGAACCCCACACTTACATGGATTGTGTAAGCATTAAATTTCATGCCTAATCAGACTGACAAATTTTCTTTGGATCTGGGAACCAGCCCAAAAACTTAGCCAGCAGCTGAGATCTCTCACCCACTCTGAAGTTTAAGAGCAGCAAGGAAGGATGATTGCTAAGCTCTGGGAAGATAGGGCTTCTTTTACAAAGCCACGCTAACGATTCCTGCGCAGCAACCAAGAGGAAGCCCATAGGAATTGAATGGGCTTCCTCTTATTTGCCACACCGAGAATCGACAGTGTAGCTTTGTAAAAGAGGCTCTTGAGCTTTAATGTGAAGAAATGTAAGGTGATGCATTTAAAGCAACTATATGCAATAAGAGGTGAGAGGCTGATGTGCATGGACCAGGAAAGAGATCCCTGGGTGATAGTATCTGAGATTCTCGAGTTGGTGAAAGAATGCAACAAAGTGGTGGCCTAGACCAAAAGGATGCTTGGCTGCGTAGAGAGGGGCATGACCAGAAGGAAACAAAGGATAATACCCCTGCACAAGTCATAAGTGAGACCACATTTGGAGTGGCGTGTTCAATTTTGGAGGCTGTATCTTGTCAATGATATGAAAAGACTCAAAAGCGACTTAAACATTGCTACGTTTTTAAGATAAGTACTTTTTGTTTGGATATATTAAAAGTTTATTCATTTATTTATTTTAAAAAACTTACATTCCACTCCGTCCAGAGTTATTTTTGTGACATAAAACAAGAGGGGCCCTTTCACCAAACCGTAGTAAAAAAAAAAAAAAATGGATTTAGAGCATCCTTACACGGGTCATTACCATTTGCTAAGACCATTTTTACTACAGGATAAAATGGCTGATTTTTCCATTTTCATTAACAATAGCCACGTGCTAATTTTCCAATTAGTGTGTGAGCCCCCTACCACCACTTATTGTGTGCGGAAATGTAGCTTCATGAACCGATTAGTACAGAACACGCCCACTCTCCATCCCCAAACCTGCCACCAGAGCTAAAAAATAAAATTTATTTTGTGGGCCTTTTACAAAGGCGCACTAGCATTTGTAGAACACACTAAAAACTAGGCATGTGCTCAATGCTAGAGACACCCATATATTTCTATGGGCGTCTCTAGCATTTAGCGTGCTCTAAAAAACTCTACCGCGCCTTTGTAAAAGACCCCTTTATTTGTTAGCGCATGGGTAGCACATGCCAATCCCAAAATTACTGTGGGATGCCTAAGTGTGCCCTGTTAAGGCATTTTTTTTTTTGTTTACCATACCTTAGTAAAAGGACCTCAAAAACTAGGGGTAAATGATTATAAGCATCCATATTTTAAGCTGCTTCTGCAGACACAATGAACGGAATTACGATACCCTTTATTATTTGAACAATGAGACTTTGATATCTCTTACCATTTTGAGCGTCTGATCATAAAATATATTCAAAAATGTATTCTAAGTTATTTATATTTTTTTGCCAGCACCTTTTTTTTATATGTACTAAATACAAGAGGACCTGCTGTGATACATCCCCCTTCAAATTTCAGGTACAAACCAAGAGGAAAATTCAAGCTCCCCTGCTCCTCTCTTATGCTATATGACTTTTTAATTTTTTTTTTTTGGAAAGCGAGGGTTAATACCTCTGCGAACCAAAGCTTGGAATGCTGCCCAGGTACAAACAGGCATTTTCCTGCCCCTAGACAAACCATCTAAGAGGCACAGAGAATAAAATGAAGAGAATGCATTCTTTCACTGTTCTGACTTGCATGCTCTCTTTGTCCTTTCAAGCCAGACAAGCAGAAATTTGTCCCCCTACCTGCTCCATCTGAAGCCTTGCCAGTCCTAAAAAGACAGAAAATAGGCTCTTTCATTTGCCAACTATTCATAAACAAAGTAGCTAGCAATCTCAACTAGAAAGCAGTTTGTCACTTAGGCAGGTTGCTTTTGAAGCTATAAATTTTGAAGGCTTTTGCAATTTTTTTTTTTGGCTGTGCACCCTACTGTACAATAATGTGCCGAAAAAAAAGACAGTTTAATATTATTATGACAGCATATTTAAACCACTAAAAAGTGATACAAGCTTAAAAAACACATCAAATGCACGCTATTTCTACATCAAAGGGGTTGCTGGAAAGCCCTGAAAGAAGAAAAAATATATACTAACACGCTTAGGGAAACCAGGAGAGTTTTTTTAATGGAATGAAAGATCTTTTTTTAGCAGAAAGGTAAATAGATATGCTACTGTCCAATGCCTCTTCCTGTTCTAGCCCAAAAAGCACAAATATTGACACAGAAGTTAGCTGAACTCCTAATAACATTAGCACAATTAAAAAAAATAGCACAGGAAAACCAAGGTAAAGCCAGAAATAAGTAAGGTATGAGATACTGTACTATGTAGGAACCACTGGCAAAATAGATAGGTCTCGTCCCTTTTTATTTTAGTTACAACATTTGTACCCCGCGCTTTCCCACTCATGGCAGGCTCAATGCGGCTTACATATACAGGTACTTATTTGTACCTGGGGCAATGGAGGGTTAAGTGACTTGCCCAGAGTCACAAGGAGCTGTGCCTGAAGTGGGAATCGAACTTAGTTCCTCAGTTCCCCAGGACCAGAGTCCACCACCCTAACCACTAGGCCACTCCTCCACTCCTTCACTTTCTATAGTTTTATGTGTAAAAAAGAATGTAAGTTATCTTAAATAACCCCCAAACTCATTTTGCTGACAGCATTTTTCAAAGGCAAATCAGCATCTCCCCTATTCCAAAACTATGAGGACTTCAAAGATCCTGGGGCCCTTTTACCAAGCTGCAGGAAAAAAGGTCCTGCTCTGGCAGTGGGGGTCGTTTTTCCCGTGTGCCAGGGCCCTTTTTTACTGCAGTGGGTAAAAAAAAGTCCCCAGCATACATGGCCATGTGACAAGGAGCCCTTACCGCCACCCACTGAGGTGGCGATAAGGCTCCCGCGCTAACCTGGCATCAGAGGGAAGCTTTCTAAACAACATCAATGGACACTGATCTAAAGTACAAGATAAACTTAATTTAGGGGAGGGGGGGTTTACTAAAGCTTAGTTCAAGTTATCCGCAGCAGGGCCCATAGGAATAACATGGGCCCTGCTGCAGATAACTCAAGCTAAGTTTTAGGAAAAGACCCCCTTAGATAGCAAAGAGGCTACCAGAGGTACAGAAACTCCAGAAAACAAACTGACCAATATTGGTCAACTGGTATATACTGACCATCCTGGGAATGAAAATCACAAAGTTGAACTGGGACACCTTGTCCTGTGTCAAGAGAACTATGTTCAATTATGTTTATTGATGATAAATATAAAAACAGAGCAATCAAACACATGCTAAGGATTGGGACGTGGGGAGCTTATAACTTTTCAAAACCTTTTGCTATGATTGTTATTAACTGTTGATTGTTCTGTTTTTATATTTATCATAAATAAACATAATTGAACATAATAACAGGACAGTCAGTTTACAAAAGAACGCAAATTTCCTGCTGAAACGGTACTAAAAGTAGGCCAAATTCTATCTGCTAGAGTAGAGACAAAGTCAATTGTACAATACCCATTATTATGTCTTACTCATGAATGATCGAATGAATGATAGATTGTGCTTACTTTAGAGGTAAATAAGTAGCTACAGTCTCAGCAGAAGGTTAGATTATATTTGAAGAAAGAGGTATTGTTAGATTATAATGGCTATCTCATGCTGAATATTAGCGCTTTGACAGTTTAGTTTAGTTTAGGTTAGCGGTTAAATAGCGCTATCAGCTGGAAAGTCATGATCACAACATAAACAAAAAAGTTCACAAAGAGGCACAGACCTTATTACATACTCCTGACAGGAGTACACAAAAGATCCAATCTACTCTCTCTTTCAGCACAACAGTCGTCTCAAATTATACTGCTTTCCTGTGTCTGCCTGGTTCCTTCTCATTGCTCTGGACTGCAAATGGCCACAGCACCCTTTTAAGATGTTCTTTATGCCTTTGACAAACCAGTAAAATCTGATTCTGGAGCCTTTTAGAGACAGTAATTTAAGTGCTTACCTGTGTCCCCTGAGAGCTGTGTCCTAGAAAATCCCCCATCAGCTAAATTAGCATAAACACAATCGCATGTGGAGGAGCTAAAATTTGCACTGTTAATTAGATCAACCCTTTGAGAAGAACTTGAAATATCTCAGGAATGAAAGTCTTATCAATCTTCCACAGTGAAACTTTAAACACCAACATTGTGACCTAGATAGATACCCTCTCAATTTGACACAGGACAAAGCACACATTTCTGGAGTTTAGGTGCACAACCCCAAAACTATGTGCAATTTCTGTAAATCAGCCAACTTGGTTTTTTGTTTTGTTTTGGGGTTTTTTAATGCAACAATGTACTGGCATGGTAGTTACCATGGTTCTACAGATGCATCTAAATAAATTCCATCACTGCATGCAGTTATGAATGCAAATATGTGATTAACTACTATACAATGATTAGCATTTCCCCTTATATTAACTTCCATTTCTGCGTGCATTTAGGGGTCAAGATTCAGCAGGACGCAGTGAGTGTTTTTAACCACAACCAGCATTATTTCTGGATATTCCATGCCAGACCACGTCCAGACATCAGAACTGTATATGTGACTGGCTCATCACTCAAATCAAATAGGATTTCGTGCACGCCACAGATAAGAAACCGCCCTTCTAGGGATTACTACATCCATCCATCATCATCTAGATTCCAAAAGTTCTGTTATTATGCTATCTCTAGACCTATCTGCGGTGTTTGACCTAGTTAATCATGACATTCTTCTAGATAGACTACTTCATTTAGGATTCCATGACAGTTTTTGATTGGTTTCATTCATACTTCTTGAATGTCACATCACAACCTTATTCAACACATTCAGGAGTCCCATAGGGCTCTATCCTATCCCCATGTTATTTAATATCTTTATGGCACCTTTTCTGACTCAGGCTCAGTCTTTAGGTTTTACAGCATTCATCTACGTAGACGATATTCAATTCCTACATACTTTTGACCCTCTCTGTCCCAGCTTAATCCCTGATGATCATGGACTGCGAGAGGGGGATAACCAAGCCCACTAATCAGTTAGAGCAGTCATATAGCCCGCATAGGCCGATGAGTTCTTACTTGTGGACAGGGGTGTGCTGGTAAATTTTTAACAACAGGCTCTTTCTCCGGACGTAGCCAGCTCTGCAGTTGGAAGGGCCAGGGGCGGCAACACTTGCCTCTCTCTCCTCCCTCCCTTCGTGCGGGCATGAGGCATGCCTTTGCTGGCAGCCAATAAATGGACTGCCACCACTCCCAACCTCTTGCTCTGAGCAGCATGCTGAAACTTCTCACACATGCTGAAGAAGTCCCAGCCTGCTGCTCAGAGCTGGAAACAAGGAGTGGGGAGCAGCAGCAGTCTACTTACTTGGCTGGCAGGGCTCAGCATCCCCACCAGCAAAGTAAAAGAGAATTCAGCAGGGGGCCCAAGCCCACATTTTGGAAGCCAGTTGTTAAAGTAGCCATGGAGGGCCCTACTTTAACAACCGGCTCCCAAAATTCTTAAAAACTTAACAACCGGCTCTTGCGAGCCTGTGAGAGCCTGCTCCAGCACACCACTGCTTGTGGTCTACTGAAGGAGTGGGAGTGATCTTGGCCGAGATACAAAATCCATATGTGAGGCATTTGGTGGAATCATGGGGAGAAGTGCGGAGGACAAGAGGACAGACTGATAGGGTATCAACACTGGCACCTTTGCGATGGGATCCAAAATTTGGGGCAGGGAGAGAAAATGCCATATTTGCGCGGTGGGAACAAGTGGGTACCTTGAATTTCCAAGCTGTGCTGCAGGAGGGAGGGTGAAGAGTTTTGATACGCTGTGCTCCATGTATGGCCTGCCCAGGGGAGGGGGGACATTTTTTCCTATATACAGATTCAACATTTTGTGGGGACATTGGATTGGAGGGGGGAGAACCCTCAGGCGACCGAAAGTCTGGAAAATCTGTGGCTTTTGTTGAGGAGGGTACCCAGACCAATATCAGTAATATATAAATTTTTTAGGGGATGTGATCCCAGACCATTTGGTTTTCAGGGGGCCTGGGAGGAAGATTTAAATTGCAATTTTTCTGATCAGGAGTGGGAAGTTATTTGTGGGGAGGTTCCGAAAGCTTCAGTATGTGGTTTGTTGCAGGAAAATGCATATAAAGTCCTAACCAGATGATATTACACACCTGAGAGATTGAAGCGGATGTACCCAGGTACATCAGACATATGCTGGAGGTGTAAATCACAGCTGGGTTCCTTTCTACATATATGGTGGACCTGCCCAAGAGTAGTTCCTTTCTGGCAGGCCGTTATGAAAGCGTTAGTAATATTGACTGAATCATCATTGGTGTGTAGTCCTGTGGTATGCCTCTTGGATTTGCATAACGAGCGGGATTCTTGGGAGGAGAGCAAATGGCTGCGATGCGGGTTGGCAGCAGCCCACGGGCATATCTGCTTGGGGCCACAGGGGCCTGGGCCCCCGCAGATTTTGCTCCGGACCCCCCTACCGCCGTTAACCCTCCCTCCCTCGCCTACCGCCTCACCTACTCCAAGGTCCGCTTCCTCTGGCTTTTTAAAATATTGCTTCAGCTGGCGGGGGACCCCAACCCCCCGCCAGCCCAGCCGCGATCGTTAACTTTTTCATCCTCGTCGTGCAGCGCGCTGTGAAAGCTGCATGCATCTTTAGTTCCAATTGGATGGAGTCTGACGTCGCAGCACGTTGTAACGTCAACGTGCTGCGACGTCAGACTCCATCCAACTGGAACTAAAGATGCATGCAGCTTTCACAGCGCGCTGCACGACGAGGATGAAAAAGTTAAAGATCGCGGCTGGGCTGGCGGGGGGTTGGGGTCCCCCGCCAGCTGAAGCAATATTTTAAAAAGTCGGAGGAAGCGGACCTCGGGGTAGGTGACGGCGGTAGGCGGGGGAGGGAGGGAGTGTTAACGGCGGTAGGGGGGTTGACGGCGGTGGGGGGGGGGCTATAATGTGCCCCCTCACTCTAGCCCCTGCCCCCCTACCGCCGAACCTCAGATACGCCCCTGCAGCAGCCAAGTGCCTTATAGCACAGCATTGGAAGAAGATAGACCCCACCACCACCACCACACGACACTGGATGATTGGAAGTGCAAATTGGGTCAATTAATACAAATGGAGCGCCTTACAGCTTATCGCAGGGAGGGGGTTCTGTGAGATAAGGGTGGGTGAGCTCAATTCCAACAGCGATTACTACGCATTTAGGATGGTGAAGAATTAGAGGATGTTGATGGGCTTGGAGGGGGAGGGGGTGAGAGAGCGTGCCTCAAAGAACCAAGGGACATTCTCAAGTTATGAAGGGGCCGGAAGAGGTGGCGCATATTATTGGCGCACACAGTCTATTTGGGGTGTGGAAGTTGTTTAAGGGACTAATTTTATAACAAATAATGTAGAGGAGTTCAACTAGATGATAAGATTGTGTGTGCTGTATTAGTCTAGAAATTGTTAGCCCCTGTGTTGCCTCGAGTGAGCAGGATGTGCTCTTTATGAAAGTTGACTGTTACAAAATTATTACAATAAAAATCTAAATAGGAAAAATGGGTTACTCTTTATTTCACGCGAATAGGCTTTTCCGCGCATGTGGAACATGCAAATACCAAGGATTGACTGTAGTTCATTTGATAAGACAACAAAGCTTGTGTGCAAGTGCTGTAACGCAGGAAAACAGTCAAAGATGACAGAGAACTGCTCCATACTCCTCACGATTCCTGATATACAGCTATTAGCATCCTCTGTCTGAAGAGACAGATAAACCAGCAGGGAAGTGCTAAAGCAGGATTACTCTGTGAGGAGGAGTATGGATTTCCTTGTTAGAAACTACACTGTTGGCAAGTCATAAAACATAAAACGAGAAGAAAGGAGCTGATCACAAGCCAAGCTACAGATTTTGAAGAGGCTTTATGAATATTAGGCTTTTTGATAGATTTTCCATAAACCTCCCTAAAGTACTATCAGGAAAAAACTATTTTCTGGGCTAACATTACAGCTCAGTAAGTATCTGAAGTGAATCAGGTGGGAAGGAGTAAGAAAAGAGCCTTGCAAGAGTGGAATAGCCTAATTGTGTTAGCAGTGGGCTGAGAACCGGAGAAGCTAGGGTTCAAATCCTGACAAGACTCCTCGTGGTTTTGGGAGAATCACTGAACTGTCAATTGTCTCAGGTGTAAACTTAGGGGCCTTTTTACTAAAGCTTAGCATGCACTAATGGAATTCGTGCATGCTAAGAAGCCCATTTCATACCTATGGGCTTCTTAGCATTTAGCACGCGCTAATTCTATTAGGGGCTCTTTTACTAAGCCGCGTAAGCATCTACGCGCCAAAATGGAGCTACCACCTGACTACTGCGTGGCTCTTGCGGTAATTTCATTTTTGGCGCACGTCTGAAAAATATTTCATTTTCGAGCGCGCGTAACGGACGCACACCAAGTGCCATTTGGCACACGTAGGTCATTGCCGCCCGGCTACCATGTGCATCTTTACCACTAGGTCAATGGCTGGCAGTAAGGTCTCAGGCCCAAAATGGACGTGCAGCAATTTTCATTTTGCCGTAAGTGCATTTTCGGCAACAACAAAAAAAAAAAAAGAAGTCTTTTTTACAAGCGCACTAAAAAAAATGGATCAGTGCGCACCTACACTACCGCAAGCCATTTTTCAGCGCGCCTTTGCAAAAGGACCCCTTAGTGTGCACTAAGCTTTAGTAAAAGGCCCCTTAGATTAAAAACTCCCCAGGGACAAGGAAATACTGTACCTAAATGTACCTCACCTTGAGCTACTCCTTGAAAAGGAGTTTAAAAAAAAAAAAAAAGAAAGATAGCTCAAGCACAAAATTCAAAGATAATTTTTGGTAAGGGTCCTATTTAAAAAGTTTTTGGTAAAAGTCCTATTTAAAAAGTAATACAACCTCAAATAGCCAAATTATTACGTATATTGATTCAAGTTGCTTTAAAACTGATATGTCAAAATTGGAAGGACTTTACGAAGTTATCTTATATGTGGTGGAATACAGTATGTCTTTACGCTAAATATGAAAAAGCTGCTGCAGAGAAATGCGGCTCCCTTTTAGCATTCAATAAAACCTGGTCTCCTATACTCAATTACTCATTCAGTTAATATTAATTATTATAATCTATGCAAATATAAATGGGTACTAATTACATATATATGTATAATTTCTTATCTCCACCTCTAACATTTAGTAATATGCTTATTCCTATAGATATACAATACCTGTAATGAAACAGAATCAGGGATCCTAGAGTTGATGTAAACACTGTCTATAATTCTTCTACAAGTCAGTGTACATAATCAAACTTGTTAAAACTATTATTAAGTCTCTGGTACTTAATTTCCTTTCTTTTTGTTATTTCAAAATTAATAAAAATGATTGAACAACAAAAAAAAAAAAAGTTCCTCCACTCTGTGGCAGGAAAACTGAAGAAGGCCAGAATGCAATATAGGATTAAGGTCTAGCTGAACTAAACACATGCCTAGGGGGCTAAAATATTTTGATCCTCTTCTCAGATGTGCTGACTCAATAGCTCACAAGGCAGATTTTGCTCTTAAAAACCAGCTGCTAGCAAAAAAAGGGGGGGGGGGGAACCAGAGCCACCACTGCCTCCTCTTCAATCTATCATCTATCTCTTCAATCTTCATCTATCTCCTCTTCAATCTGTCCAAAACTCTGCTGCGCGTCTTATATTCCGCCAGAGTCGCTATACTCACGTTAGCCCTCTCCTCAAGTCGCTTCACTGGCTCCCTATCCGCTTCCGCATACGGTTCAAACTTCTCCTTTTGACCTACAAGCACATCCACTCCGCAGCTCCTCAGTACCTTTCCCCTCTCATCTCTCCCTACACTCCTCCCCGTGAACTCCGTTCGCTGGGTAAATGTCTCCTGTCGTCCCCCTTCTCCCCCACTGCTAACTCCTGGCTCCATTCCTTTTATCTCGCTGCTCCCTATGCCTGGAATAGACTCCCTGAGCCAGTACGTCAGGCTCAGTCTCTGGCTGTCTTCAAGTCTAGGCTTAAAGCCCACCTCTTTGCTACTGCTTTCGACTCCTAACCATGACTCTTACTCAACACCCTCACTTATCACCCCTACCACTGCAATTTCCCCACCCCTAGCTGTCTGTTGGTCTGTCCAATTTAGATTGTAAGCTCTGTTGAGCAGGGACTGTCTTTTCATGTTAATTTGTACAGCGCTGCGTAAGTCTAGTAGCGCTATAGAAATGTTTAATAGTAGTATTAGTAGTAGATTTTGCTCTTAAAAACCAGCTGCTAGCAGAAAAGGGGGGGGAAAAACCAGAGCCACCACTGCCTTCAGAAATCTGCCTTTTCTCTCCCCCCCCCCCCCCATGCACTGTCCTCCAGCCAGCAGGAAGAGCCAGCGAGAAGCACTACTTACCTGCTACTTCCTCCTTTGCCACTTTCTTCTGCAGTCAGAACCATGCAGGGCCCCATTTATAAGACATTTAAAATGTATTTAAATTATAATGGTGGGGTGAACCAATATTTCAGCCTTGCCAATAGGGATAAAAAAAAACTTTTAAAAGACCCACAAAATAAAAGACAGTGGTAGGATCCAAAACAGTAGCAGACCTCAGATATGCATGGGATAAACCCAAAAAGGACCTCAATGGTGAGCAGATGAAGGGAAAAGACCAGAGATGGAAAAAAAAACTTGTAACATATGACAACCTAGTTGGGCTATGTGTTCCTTATCTATCAATATCTTCTGTGTTTCTACTCTCTCTAAGCACATAAAGAAAAAGTGGGCTCACTAAGAAAGAGTTTACAAAAATGAGGAAGTGCTCTCATTCTCAACCAAAGTAGTACAAATACCATGGAAAATAAAATGTTAAAAAAACACTAAAAAAATGTGTCCAAAAAGTAAGTCTAAGGGGCATGTTTACTGTACCTTAACTGCCACTACAGCCATGGTATTAAAATAGGTTACCAAAACACTCAGCCCGCTAACATTCTTGCCACACACTAACCTTCAGTAAAACATGCCTCCCTAAGAAAAGAATGATCAGAGACAAACAGCCAACTTGATATATTTAATAACCTACCTAATACTATTGTATTAATATTTAAGAAGTGTAACTTTAAAATTTCCCTAATTTTGAAATGCATTTTTTTTTAACAAAGCAACACTTTTCATGTATTAGTAAATCACAAAGAAGAGAGTTACAATGACATCATTTTTACTAGACCAATTCAGTCATTTTTAGGCCAGCTTTTGTATGCTTGAAAACATCAAGTGCTAAAAGCCAGTCTCTTTAACAAGCATGCCTTCTCTCCCCAGCTAATCTCTAGTTTCCCTTCTTGTAATCTGCAAAAACACTAATTTTGTAGCCAGGAGACAGGGGGGGGGGGGGGGGGGAAGGACTTGATGACCCAGGATAGAATACAGGCGGAGAGTCTGGAAGGGCAGGTATCACTGCAGGAAGCTACCCTTAAGCACCTTGGTGCCTGTTGGTATTTACTTGATTAATGGCCCTCTTAAGAGCTAGACATCAGTCACACACTGTGCCCACATTTAAAAATAGGCACAAAGAGGCAGATGCAGCAACCAAACGTAAAAAAATCAAAATCGTTAAAGTCCCTAACGATTTTTAAAAAACGAAGAATGCACCAAAAAAAAAAAGTCACACATGCTCAGATCGGTATTCAAACGTACAATGTATCAAAGAATCACAATACACATCGGTAATCGGCCCCTAAATCATGCGCAGAGCAGCCAAGCGTTTTGCTGGCTGCTCTGCGCATGCTGCAAACGTAAAAACAAACAAAAAAAAAAGCCACAACACATACACGTGGCTACCCGGTCAGCAAAATCCAAAAACAAAGGATCGGGAGGGGGCAAGGGCGCTCATCAGGAGCGTCCTGTATGGACGGCCTTGCCCCGCTGCTCCCCACTTTCCGCCGCTCCCCCCCCCCCCCGAAAAAGCAAAATGCTAGCTGCCCCGGTCCCCCTCCCTTCCTGTTCCTGTGTTCTGCAGAGCTAACTCCGCCTCCCGTCATTCTTTCGCCCCGTGCCCCGCCCCCGCTGCCCCCCCTGAGGTCGACTACGCCGCTCCCCCCCTCCACCGAGACCCCCCTCCCTATTAACGACCCGAGCAGCGCCTCTCACCTCTTTCAGAAGCGCTGCACGGGCAGGAAGATCTATTGTGTTGGTTGTAGAGTCTCCATGACGTCTCTTCTTCCCTGGCCCAGGCCCCGCCTCCTTCTGACGTAGGTTACTTACGTCAGAAGGAGGCGGGGCCTAGGCCAGGGAAGAAGAGACGTCATGGAGACTCTACAACCAACACAATAGATCTTCCTGCCCGTGCAGCGCTTCAGAAAGAGGTGAGAGGCGCTGCTCGGGCGTTAAAAGGGAGGGGGGGTCTCGGTGGAGGGGGGGAGCGGCGTAGTCGACCTCAGGGGGGCAGCGGGGGCGGGGCACGGGGCAGAAGAATGACGGGAGGCGGAGTTAGCTCTGCAGAACACAGG
This sequence comes from Microcaecilia unicolor, assembly GCF_901765095.1. NCBI lineage: Eukaryota > Metazoa > Chordata > Amphibia > Gymnophiona > Siphonopidae > Microcaecilia > Microcaecilia unicolor. Next base: position 57,674,689 of record NC_044042.1, on the reverse strand, counting down.
AACAGGAAGGGAGGGGGACCGGGGCAGCTAGCATTTTGCTTTTTCGGGGGGGGGGGAGCGGCGGAAAGTGGGGAGCAGCGGGGGGGGGGGCAAGGCCGCCCGTACAGGACGCTCCTGATGAGCGCCCTTGCCCCCTCCCGATCCTTTTTTTATTTTTATTTTTTTATGTGTTTTCTGACGTCCTTTGGACCAATCACAGCGCTTTTAGCTCTGCTAATGCGCTGGGATTGGCTCAAAGTTTGTTTATTTTTTCACTTAATGATTTTTCCTGGCACAGAGCTGTCCTAACGAGAGGTCCAGACCTCTCGTTAGATTTCCTGCCTTTTTCCTGCGTAAAGGCAATCGGAAAAGGTTAGTGCATGTCGTTTCAATGGGGTTTTCACACTAATTGCTCATCTCCATTCCGTTTTCGTTAGCTGCTGGCTTCCTCGGTAAAAGCCCTTTGATGCATGCAACGGATCAAATTTTCCTCGTTGGAGGGTCATTAAAGGCTCATTTAGCTTTAGTGCATCTGCCTCAAAGATATATATATATATATATATATATATATATATATAAAGAAATTGTGACTGTTCAAACAAACTAAAAAACTGAATTAATCTGATACACACTTACACAGCGCCTATCACTCTAGTTTACAGTTCAAACATATTTACTATATACCGCAAATAAAAATTATCTAAGTGGTGTACAATCAAATATAGTTAAGGGGAAGGAAGAGAGGGGAAAAATTCAAGGATATCTAAAGTTACAATGAAACAAATATATGAGGGGTCCTTTTACTAAGCTGCGGCAAAAAAGTGGCCTGCGGCAGAGTGAGCACATCTTTTGGGCGTACGCTGGGTCATTTTTTGCCACATCCTGGAAAAGGGGCCTTTTATTAAGGGTCCAGAAAATGGACCTGCGGGAAAATTAAAACCAGCGCACGCCAATTTTTTGCCTGAGATCTTACTGCTACCCACTGACTTAGCAGTAAGGTCTCACACACTACCTGGGTGGTAGGAATGCAGCGAGCGTTTTTGGCACACACCAAATTCAGAATTACCGCCCAGGGCATGCGGTAGCCAGGCAGTAATGCCGAATTGGCATGCGCTGGATACGCATAGGCCCTTACACACCTTTGAAAAAGGGTCCCTAAATATAATAATAGGTACAGAGCACGAGGTGTCCTTTTACCAAACTGTGGGAGAAAGGGCCCTGCACTAGCGGCGGGGGCCGTTTTAGTGCAGCAGGTAAACAAGCCCCCAGCACACATGGCCATGTGGTAAGAGAACTCTCAGCGCATGGCCATGCGGCAGGGAGCCCTTACCGCCACCCATTGCGGTGGTGATAAGGGCTCCCAAACTAACCCAGCAGTAACTGGGCTGTGCGCGGTGATGCCCAATTACCGCCGGGTTATCGTTGCGCAAGTCATTTTGGGGGGAGGGGGGTTCTTTTTCAGGGTGGGACTAGCTCCGGATTTCTACCCCAGCCCTGCTCCTGAAAAGGACTCATAGCCCATCTTAGAGGTTCCTTGCTACACTCAAGGAGGTTTTGGCTACACTAACCCAGCCATCTCCTTCCTGCTGGACACAGAGAATACTGACAGGCTTCTGTGCTACACCAGCTTATATAGGGAGGGTGAGTAGTTTGCTGAAGTTGTTAAGGTATCAAGAATGAATATTCATGAGATATCTGAATATACACTTCTGACTGACCTTGTAGGGACAAAGAGGAAACAACGAAACAGAACCATGTCCATACCTGGCTTTTCTGGCATTTTCAACTTTTTGCGCATCGAGTTCTGGTAAATTTCAAGAGAGTAAAATCCAGAACCACAGCTGGAATTCTTGCAAAGTTTGAATCAGGTTGATTTGCTATAGCAAAAGTTGTTGTGCTTTTTGGACCGACAGGCAGACTGAACAACCACATTCAGACATGTTGAAAGAAGTGAAAATGAAAAGAAAATAGGGTGTATGGCCAAAAGTTTAAAAAAAAGGTACAAAACTCAATAAACCTTCCAAAAGCAACTTTTCAACGAGCCAGTTTCCATCATTGAAGACCACAGTATGGCTTCCGTAAGTAGAAAAAAAAAGTACATTCCACTGCTACAAAAAAAGTGTCTTTACTGCAAGAAAATAGCAAAGCACACATGAGCCCAATGGGAGTCATTTCGATCTTAAGTGTTCTGCTTCAAGGCAAAAAACAGTCAAAGTAATAGCTGCCATATTAAAAGATGCTTTTTGACTATATTCACTTATAATCTCACACTCACAGACTGAAATCCAGTGCTTCGGTGCCTGAAGCACAAGACAGCTTGTCTGGAAGCAAAATCAAGTAAGGAGATTATATTGCTGCTGTAACTCTTTTGATGGAGCTTTCCCCAGAAAAATATCACTTAACACACTGTTAAACTCTAGCACTCACTGCTGGAGGATGTGGTAAAAGCAGTTAGTGTAGCTAGGTTTAAAGAAGGTTCCGATACATTCCTGGAGGAAATGTCCATAGAGGTCATTCAGGTGAACCTGGGAAAAGCCACTACATGGAATCTTGCAACCTTTTTGGGTTCCTAAAGGCTATCTGTGACCCGGATTGACAACTCTTGGAATATGGATACTGGGCTGGGTGAAGCTTTAGACTGACTATGGCAATTCTTATGTCCTAACAGAATTCTATATGGTATCCCACATGGTTCAAATCAGCAGTCAAGCCCAGAAGGAAGAGGAAGAAGTGGCCCACTTGCACTTACTCTCCTCCTACTGCTGGGATCATTGGGGGGGGGGGGGGGGGGTGAGAGAGAGGGAACCATGTGAGCCACTGATCTACTGCAGTGTGGAGGAGTATCCTAGTTGTTAGAGCACCAGGCTGACAGCTAGGAAAGCCTAATTCAAATCCCACTGCTGCTCCCTGTGGTCTTGGGCAAATCACTTAACCCTCCTTTGCCTCAGGTACAACTTACCCCCCCCTCCCCCGTTTACTAAGCCGCGCGCTAATTCTATTAGATTGTAAGCTCTTTGAGCAGGGACTGTCTCTCTTTGTTAAATTGTGCAGCGCTGCGTAACCCTAGTAGCGCTCTAGAAATGTTAAGTAGTAGTAAGTAGTAGTAATACCAACACAGCACATTCACTTTGACTGAGCTGTGTTGGCAATGCTATGCGGCCGCCGCTAGCATGGCTTAGTAAACAGGGGGGTTAGATTGTAAGCCTGCCAGAGACAGGGAAATTTCTTAATATAACTCATCTTACTGATATTCAGCACTTACCAGCTTATTTTCGAAGGAGATCGCCAGTCATCTTCCGACACAAATCGGGAGATGGCCGGCGATCTCCTAAAGCCGGCCAAATCGGTATAATCGAAAGGCGATTTTGGCCGGCGCCAACTGCTTTCCGTTGCGGAGCTGGCCAAACTTCAAGGGGGCGTTTCGGTAGGGTAGCTAAGGCAGGATGGGGGCGTGCTTTGAGATGGCCGGCTTCGCCCGATAATGATAAAAAGAAGGGCGTCCCTGGCGAGAATTTGGCCCACTTTATTTGGTCCCTTTTTTTCCAGGTCCAAGTCCGAAAAAAGTGCCCGAACTGACCAGATGACCACCGAAGGGAATCGGGGATCACCTCCCCTGACTGCCCCAGTGGTCACTAACCCCCTCCCACCCTCAAAAAAAACAACTTTAAAAACTTTTTTTTGCCAGCCTCAAATGTCATACTCAAGTCCACTGCAGCAGCATACAGCTCCCTGGAGCAGTTTTAGTGGGTGCAGTGCACTTCAGGCAGGCAAACCCAGGCCCACCCCCCCCCCTACCTGTTACACTTGTTGTGAAAAATGAGAGCCCTTCAAAACCCACCCGAAACCCACTGTACCCACATGTAGGTGCCCCCCTTCACCCCTTAGGGCTATGGTAGTGGGGAGTGGGTTTGGGGGGCTCAGCACCCAAGGTAAGGGAGCTATATGCACCTGGGACCAATTTGCGAAGTCCACTGTAGTGCCCCCTAGGGTGCCCAGTTGGTGTCCTGGCTTGTGAGGGGGACCAGTGCACTACAAATGCTGGCCCCTCCTACGACCAAATGCCCTGGATTTGGCCGGGTTTGAGATCGCCGGCCTCGGTTTCCATTATGGGCGAAAACCGAGGCCGGCCATCTCTGACATTTGGGCGGCCCCAACCATATTATCAAAATGAAAGATGGCCAGCCATCTCGTTTCAAAAATACGGTTGGCCCCGCCTCTTCGCGGCGCCATCCTCAGAGATGGGCGTCCCCGTTCGAAAATGAACCTCTTAACCACCTAAGTGAACTGGACAAACTGAACTGCCCGCTTAAAACTCAGTGCTATCTTTGCCTGGTTTCACTTAGGCGGTTACATGATGAATTACAAAGTTAATTGCATAACAAATAGCCCATCGCACATAACCAAGTATTCAGTGACAGTGCCTGGAAATCACTGTGACATCTGGCCGTAACCCCAGCAGCAGCCAAAAAAAAAAAAAAAGACACTAACCGCCTCCAGCTGAATATTTACTCCAAAGTACTTGAAACAACAGAGGATTATGAGGAATCAGAAAAGGATCTTGTGAGACTACAAGACTGGGTATCTAAATGGCAGATGAAATTTAATGTGGACTAATGAAAAATGATGCATATACAGAAAAATAAATCTCAGTTACAGGTAGAAAATGCTGGGTTCTGTCACAACCTTAGAAAGGGTCCTCGGCATCACGTTTTCAATGCTGTGCTGCACCTGCCAAAAAGGAAATAAAATGCTAGAGAATGGGGAACAAAACTGAGAATATCATTATGCGCCTGTACAGTTCCAGGGTGTAACCGCACCTAGAGTATTCTGAGCAGTTCTAGTCATCCCATTTCAAAAAGGAAAGGTTCAAAGAGCAAAAATGATAAAGGGGATGGAACACACCCTTTATGGAGAAAGGCTAAACAGGTTAGGGCTCTTTAACTTACAAAAAAAAGACAACTGTCAGGAGATATGACAGAAGTCTATCAAATCACAATTGGGCTAGACCAGCTAAATAGGACACAATTGTTTAACCTTTCAAAAACACTAAAACAAGAGGACACTCCATGAAACTAACAACTGGCAGATTGAAAACAAATCAAAGAATCGGAGAAAATGAAAGCAAATAAAGACCATATGGCCCTTCCATACTGTCTGCTATCTCTTCCTCTCCATTAGAAATCCAATATGCTTGTTCTGTGCTCTCTTGAATTCAGATACAATCTTCATCTCCACCACCTCCACCAAGAGGGTGTTCCACACATCTACCACCCTTTCCATAAAGAACTATTTTCTTAGATTACTCCTTAGTCTGTGCACTTTCAATGTCATCTTATGCAGCTCCTTGTGACTCTGGGCAAATCACTTAACCCTCCACTGCCCCAGGTACAAAATAAGTACCTGTATATAATATGTAAACCGATTTGATTGTAACCACAGAACGGCAGTATATCAAATCCCATCCCCTCCCCCTTTCCATTTCAATGACTATCATATCTCCTCTCGCCCACCTTTCTTCCAAAGTATACATACTTTACATCTGTCCCAATACATTTTATGATGAAGACCGCTGACCATTTTAGTAGCGATCCTCTGGACCGACTCCATCCTATTTATATCTTTTTGAACATGCAGGCTTCAGAATTGTAGACATTATTCTAAATAGGACCTCCCTAGAGACTTTTACAGAGGCATTTGTTTTCCTGCCGGCCATTCCACTCTCTATGCACCCAAGCATCCTTCTGGCTGTTGCCATCACCATCATCTTTTCTACCTAGTTGGCCACCTTAAGATTATCAGGTACTATCATCCCCCAAGCCCCATTCGTCTTTCATGCACTATACTGTACCACTCTCTCAGGGGGGTTTTTTTCAGCCCAAATGCATGATCCTACATTTTAGGCATTAAATCTTAGCTGCCGAGTCTAGACCATTCTGCAAGCTTCACTAGATCCCTCCTCATGCTATCCACACCAACAGGGGTGTCTATCCTATTACAAAGTTTGGTATCCAAAAAGAGGCAACTATACCAGCAGCCCTTCCACAATATTGCTCACAAAAAAATGTTGAAAAGAGCCGAAACACAGTGCAAGACAGTATTATTTCATGCAGCGTACAATTAAGAGGTAGAATCAGCTGACAAAGTACATAGTCTGGGCAACTAAGATAGCAAGATTCAGAAGAGGTTTGGATAGTTCCTGGTGGAAAAGTATATAATCTTATTACCAAGGTAAACTTAGGAAAGCCATCTGTTTCTTATAGCTCATTTCCAGGGATGAACAATATATGTAGCGACAGGATGATGAGCTTGATAGACCTTGGTCTGATCCATCACAGTTTATCTTATGTTCTAAAACTAACTTAAGAACCACAACCAAAAAAAAAAGAACATAAACCTGAGATGTACAAATTCATATTTTTAGAACTCTAGTTAACACTGTTGCTTTTGAAACACAAAGCATGCTAGAATGCATTTATTAGTTTATTGTTTTACTGAGGGAGCATCATATTGAATTAGCTTAAATGCCCAATCAGTTTGATTTATGGTATACTAGTAAAAGAGGCCCGTTTCTGGACCACATGAAACGAGCGCTAGCAAGGTTTTCCTCCCCAACACCTCCCCTTCTCCCTCCCTCCCTACGTACCTACCGACCCCTTGGTCGTTCAGAAGCCATTGCTCCACGCATCGTAAGCCACTGCTCCGCCCTCGACGTCATCACGTTCGACGCGAGGGCGGGGCCCGGCGACTTGGCGATTTCGGTGGCTTCACCACCACGAACCCTTCGAACCTGTGTTGAAGGAAGTGACGTCAGTGGCTTGGCTTCACTGACGTCAGTGTCTTCAGAACGTTGAGGGTGAGTTTTATTATATAGGATCATTCATTACAATAACGATCATATTGATTTATTATGATAAATAAAAGGATATACACGCAAAGTTTATTTTGCTATTCAAAATTCATTAGAATCCATATCAGGGCCAGTTTGATGATGGCAATGCATATATGAAAGGACCCAAGTTCAATCTGTAAGTCAGGTTTTCTGCACCCTGGGTTGCTGGGGATGCTGGGAAGAAAATGAAATTGCTGGATCCAAAAAAGAATACTAAAAGCGTTTTTGCACACTACGGCCCTTCTGCAGATAATGCAGCCAACAATTCTGGTATACAGAGCAGGATAAATAAATAAGTGTAAAAACTCTTTGCCTGGCACTGTGGAAGAGACACTATAGCAGGTTTGAGGCAGGGACAAGGGTTTGCAGTAGCCACCATCAGGCCTACCGAGAGGAAATTGCAGCAGCCAGTACCAACAAGGATGATGAATCAGAGACCCACTAATTCAGCCATTCCCAGCCCACCCCTAGTCCCATCGGGTTTTCAGGATATCCACAATGAATAATGAGTTACCCTGTCCTGATATCATTATGTTATGTTGTTATCCATTTACCCACTCCTTAATCAACATAATTTTCGTATGAACCTTAACAGCAATAATTCTGAAATTCTTCTCCGTTAACATGATTACCATAATTTTCCTATGCACCTTATCTGTTATATATACTCTACAATCAATGTGGTTGTAGTTGTATTATATTGTAAGCCACATTGAGCCTGCAAATAGGTGGGAAAATGTGGGATATAAATGCAGCAAAATAAATAAATAAATAGATTTGCATGCAACTGAGGCAGTGCATGCAAATCTGTCTCGTGCATATTCACTGTGGACATCCTGAAAACCTTTGGAATGGGTTGGGAATGGCTGCTCTAATTCTATAAACACGGGCATACAATTTTGTAACTAGTGCACACAATTGTACGTGCAAGTTATAGAATAGTGCCTACTTTCATTGTTTAAGTGGGCACTACTTGGCTTTAATAATGACCCTTAACGGGCATTAATTTGCACAGTTATGCACATAACTGCACTGAGATGCTATTCTATAGACTTAGCACTTGAGTTCTATAGCGTGTAACTGCAAAGAGGGTATTAACATGGGAGGGGCAGGGCAGGGGTGTGTCAGGCACTTACATGCTAACCCTCCAATGTTCAGCACTATTTAACTGGTCAGTAACAGCCGTTGACCAGTTAAATAGTGTTTTTACAGCTAACCGCGAATATTGGCTTAACCGGTTAAGTGTTTGGCGGCCAAAAAAAAAATGGAACTAGCCCAGCATTGAATAACCAGGTTTAATGCTGGCGGTTGAATATCGGGCCCTAATATTATAGAATATGGTCAGTTATATGCACAACTGACAGTATTTTTGGTGTGAGCATTTACACCAGCCTTTGACATGGTGTAAATGCTCATGCCCGAGTCTGGCATTCATATACCAACTTACACTAATACTAGCCGTTAAGCCCGTAAAAACGGGCGGGTATTGGAATGTTTTTTTTCCCCAAGGCCCCCCTCCCGTTGCAGCTGCAAAGCCCCTGCCATCCTCCTTCCCTGCCAGCTCCAAGGCCCCCTCTGTCCCTCCCTCCCAGCTCCAAGGCTCCAGTCCTCCCCCCTTCCCAGCTGCAAGGCCCCCTACCCTCCCTCCCAGTTCCAAGGCCCTCCCCCCCAGCTCCCAAGGCCCCCTTCCCTCCCTCCCAGTTCCAAGGCCCCCTGCTCTCCCTCACAACTGTAAGGGGCCCCATTCCCTCACAACTGTAAGGGCCCCCCTGCCCTCCCTCCCAGCTCCAAGGCTCCAGTCCTCCCCCCTTCCCAGCTGCAAGGCCCCCTGCCTGCCCGCCCTCCCTCCCAGTTCCAAGGCCCCAGGCCCTCCCCCCAGCTCCCAAGGCCCCCTGCCCTCCCTCCCTCCCAGTTCCAAGGCCCCAGGCCCTCCCCCCCAGCTCCCAAGGCCCCCTGCCCTCCCGCCCTCCCAGTTCCAAGGCCCCCTGCTCTCCCTCACAACTGTAACAGCCCCCCTGCCCTCCAGCTCCAAGGCTCCAGTCCTCCCCCCTTCTCAGCTGCAAGGCCCCTCGCCCTCCCTCCCTCCCTCCCAGTTCCAAGGCCCCAGGCCCCCCCAGCTCCCTCCCTCCCAGTTCCAAGGCCCCCTGCTCTCCCTCACAACTGTAAGGGCCCCCCTGCCCTCCCTCCCAGCTCCAAGGCTCCAGTCCTCCCCCCTTCCCAGCTGCAAGCCCCCCCGCCCTCCCTCCCACCCAGTTCCAAGGCCCCAGGCCCCCCCAGCTCCCAAGGCCCCCTTCCCTCCCTCCCAGTTCCAAGGCCCCAGGCCCCCCCAGCTCCCCAGGCCCCTTCCTTCCCTCCCTCCCTCCCAGCTCCAAGGCCCCCCTCCTTCTGAGACGTCCCATGTCCCCTCCCCCCCCCAAGGTAGCCGCTACCGCCCCCCCCAACGCCGGAGTCGCCACCACCCCCCCCCCCCTTCACCCGGCCCGGGCCCTCTCTTCGTTATTCAACTTACAGCAGCGCCGAAACAGCAGCAAGCAGTAGCTCCCGTTGGCCTTCCTTCACTGCCTGTGCCTCGCCCTCGTGTGACGTCACGTCGGCGAGGGCGGGGCACAGGCAGGGAAGGAAGGCCGACGGGAGCTGAAGCTGAGCTGCTTGCTGCTGTTTCGGCGCTGCTGTAAGTTCAATAACGAAGAGAGGGCCCGGGCCGGGTGAAGGGGGGGTGGTGGCGACTCCGGGGGTGGGGGGGCGGTAGCGGCTACCTTGGGGGGGGGGAGCGGGTAGCGACGTCAGCGGTTCCCTCCCTCCCCTTCAACGCAGTTTCCCTCTCTGTCCCGCCCCCCTTCCCCGTCATCACGTCTTGACGCGGGAGCGGGACAGAGAGGGAAGTCTCTACTGCGCATTTGCAGGTGAGTCGGTCACTTGCCATTTATAGGTTTTATTCTATAATGGCTTCAGTGCCCAACTTTGAGGCCAATGCTCCAAATTCCCCACTAAAAACTGTGTCTGTTTAGGTCCAGTTTTGAAATAGTGAGCGATTCTGAAAGGAAATGGCATGCAAACAAGATTCACGTAAATTTAGCAAGCAGCTTGGTAGGGAGAGTGCCCAGTACATGCACAGAACAATCTTTTGGTAGAGTCCATCTTCTGCGCATGCCCAGGAATCTCACTCCACTGTCCCCAATCTCCTTTACACTGCAATACTCTGTTTTACCTTCCTCCTGCAGCTTACTTGCCTTCCCTCAGGCAGCTTACCTATGATTTTCTCTTGGGAATCTCCTGCTTTCTAAAAGCCCCCTGAGCTGACATCATAGAGGCTTTCACTCAGCCGATTGGCTGTCTGCTTGTTTCTCCGCCCCCCCTAGCTGACATCATAGGGGCTTTCCCCAGCTGATTGGTTGTCAGCTTATTTCTCCAATCCTTCCAGCTGACAGTATAGGGGCTTTCCCCCAGGCGACTGGCTGTCTGCCCCTATAATGTCAGCTGGGAGAGAGCACAGAAACAAGCAGACTGCCAATCAGCTAGGGGAAAGCCTCTATAATGTCAGCTGCGAAGCTTTCAGCAAGGAGGCGATTCCCAAGCGAAATCATCAGGTGCAGACTGAGGAAAAACAAGTATGCTGCAGGAGGAAGGTGGAGCCAGCATCAGAGCAATTTGCTATTGAAAAAGCTCTTCTCCTTGCTGACCGCCCCCTCCCCCTCCCCCCTGCTTGTTTCTCCACCCCTCTAAGTTGTTCTCTTCTCTCCAACAAGTTTTGCTATTGAAAAATGCAGGCAGAGTGCTTCTTCCAGAAGTCGACCTCACACAGACAGTTCCAGACCTCACGGAACATTTTGCATGGAAATGGCTATGCATCACTTGGAATGCTTATTTTAATACTAATCAGCTCATTGTAATACATTTGCATAGGATTATCGTTGCCCGCTACCACGATCGGTAAGACGGACGCAGAACCCCTTTGTGCATTACTCGCTAGATAACATGCATGCTAAACTGGATAGAACCAGTCAAAATCGAAGTTCCTAGCACAGTAAGCTTTGTGCATTGGCCCCTTTGCCATTATAGAATACTTGCTTAGTGCTCAATTTTTTGGTGCCAAACTTTTGGCGCCATTTCTTGAATCTAACCCAGAATGTCTGTAAGGAACAGAGGTGAAAAGCCTTGGAGGGAGATAAGCTACAAGGAAGGTGAGGTTGAGGGGGGGGGGGGGAAGAGTGTCTTGAAATAGGGGATGGAAGAAGAAAAATAGGGAGGACTTCCTGGAGCACTCTGGTGAATGGCTTCTTTGTTCGGGACTTCTTCCAAGATCCCGTTTCCAGCCACAAAGGAGTGGCAGTCTGCTCCGCTCTGATGGGGAAGCGGAAGGGTGGATCTAAGAAGGCGATGGTCCTGGTAGTGGTGAATTGACCCATGGACTTACATCTACAATTCACATCAGCCAAGCCTTTCTGAAGATCTTTTGAGCTCTTCCTCTTCGGATGTCTCTCTTTCCATAAAGCTTCAATCAAGAACACTAATGCCTCTAAGAAGAGCTGGTGCAGTGGTGTCTCTACAATCTGTGCTGGCATTGGAAGACTCTAAAGTCGAACTAGGATCCGCTGGAGTTCAACTACTGACTACTTTGCCTTTTACCTATAATAAAAAGCAAAATACATCGATTCCTAATGGACAAACAGAGGTCTCCTTGAAAGATGTTTTTGAAGTAGTGTCCAGGATGGATAAGAATTTGCAAGATAGTCTTGCTAAGTTTAGTAAATTTACTGAGGAATCCTTCTAAATTTGCAGACCAATATTTGAAGATTTCAGGTTGTAAAAGGGTATGGAAAAGGTCAGTTCTCACACTGTTCAATTTCAATCTGCCTTAGTAGCTGTGACTAAGGACAGTTTGATCATTCATCTACAAATGGAGACCCTGGAAAATAATGCCAGGGCTTATAATTTGAGGCTATTGCACTTCCTATCACTCACTTTCTTTCTCCCCTTGAATTATTTAAAAAGTATGTTAAATATGTTTTGCAACTTAATTTTGATAATTTAGGGGTGAGGACTCTATTATCTTCCTAAAAAGGTGAGATCTCAGAAGAATGAAGAGAGAATGGACAATTTGGTGTCACCTAATAGTTTGGATCTCTCTCATTTTTTTTGGAATCTTCTCAGGACAATATTTCAAAGAGAGCTACTCTGTTAACTACTTTAGCTTTACCTGAACTAAAAGATGTTAATTCTTAAATATCTTTCTTTTCTAAAAAGGTAATTCTCTTTTGTGATCAAACAATTTGTATGTTTCCTGATGTGGCCAGATCTACTCAGCTAAGGAAGTAGGCCTTCCTTGAGCTGAAGCCTAAGGTTTCAGTCGTTGATGGTACCTTCTTCCTCAAATTTCCGTGTAAGTACCTGGTCACACATGAAACTAATTCCTTTATTTATTTTTGACCCTAGGTCATTTAGGGGGTCTTTTACTAAAGTGTGCTAGCATTTTTAGCTCATGCTAAACATCAGCTGGTGTTAAACGCTCAGACACCCATTATCCCCAGAATTCTATACATGGCACCTTATTTTCCATGCAGAAATCGAAATGTATTCTATAACAATGCATGTAACTTAATTGGTAAACTAGCTAATCAGCACTGTTGAATGGATGTTAACAAGCAATTATCAGCACGAATTGGCATTAAGATTTACGTGTACAACTCACTAAGGGTGTCTTTTACCAAGGTGCGGTCACGTTTTTAGTGCACACTAAAACTGTGAGCGCGCTAAACATTAGAGGCGCCCATAGGAATGCACTGGCGTCTCTAACGTTTAGCATGCCTACAATTTTAGCGTGCGCCAAAAACGTGAGTGCACCTTAGTAAAAGATGCTCTCAGTGTATTCTGTAATGTGGTGCGCTTAAATTCTAATTTGTATAGTTGAAAAGGGGGTGTGGCCATGGGCAGGGTATGGGCATTTCTAAAATCTGATTGCGTTGTTATAGAATTCACCCTCTGCTCCTAATTTAGGTGTCGGATTTATGCCAGGTCCAAACAAAAAAAAACAGCACCACGGGCCTTTAAAAATGGAACACAGTTCTTTAATGAATGAGCCTTGACAAAAAGACCCGATACGGGCCGTGTTTCGGTGACTAGCACCTTCGTCAGGGGTCTGTGGAAAGTTGGGGTGTGTCTGAATTCGCTGAAACCTGTTTAGAGCATTTCCCTGCTTGGCTCCTGAGAGGCTTGCTCCTGAAGGTCTGTTCTGTGTTCCTCAGAATCTTGTGTTTCAATGATTTATGCCAGGTAAAATATGGCGTAAATGGCTGCAACTAAATCTGGTTACATGGAAAGGTATCTGGCATATTCTATATACCGTGCGGAAATTTAAGCCTATTCTATAAAATATAGGCATACTTTATAGAATACGCCTAGTTGTATTTTTTTTTCCATGCACAATTTCAGGCGCCATATACAGAATCTGTAACGTGGGCATCTCAGCATCGGCTGATTTTTAGCGTGAGCTAAAAACGCTAGTGCACCATAGAAAAAGCCCTCCATAAAGAATTTTCTTTCATCAAAGGCAGTTTAACTTTTCCTTAATTAATGTGTTCCCAGGTTGCTTATTGGGGTTTGCTTAGAAACTCTGCAGATGTGCCTGATTAATCAAAAATGTCCTTGTTTCCTACAAATGTTTGGCCAGCACTTAAGTTTTGTAAAATTACTCACCAATTTGATTTCAAATGTAACACTCGTTTTCGTGGCCTATTCAACCTAGCTCTAAACAATGTATCGGGTTTACAGAACTATATGCAGCAAACCACTCTCAATATTCCACCACAAAGCAATAAACTTTCCTCCTGTAGCGAACCACAGAAAATCAAAATGCCTCTCTCTTTTCTATCTTATATTTCTGTAATTCACCGAGTTGTTACTGCAGAAGATAATTTATGGGCCTTAAAGCAGCAGGACCAGTTAAATGTTCAAAATGTCAACTTGTCAATTTCACGGCCATATTGTTTCCTCTCTGGAACTCGTTATCGGGCATCTTCTTTTGTTCTGTATCTAATTTATTTTAGATAATTTCTCTGTGAGGCACTGAACCCTGTAGGGCAAGTAGCTGGATAATAAACATTTTCAATGCTACCCTGCATTTTATTTCTTTAATACTCAGATGCAGTAATCTAAAATTTAATGGGTTTGTGTCAGTCAAAAGACTTAGTAGGGATCAGCCCAGTAGCTCAATGGTTATGCTACTCCCCTAGCCATCTGGGGCTTGGGAAGGAGGAGAGTCATACAGAAATATCATGCAGGGACCACAATCACCTGGGGGGAGCTATGGTGTCTGACAGCTAGGAAAGGACCATCACAGGCTGAGTAGGAAGGGGGGGGGATACATCCCAGGTGGTTGTAAATGAAGGGCTCCTGGCACCATAGTCTAGTGCAGAGGTAGGCAATTCCAGTCCTCGAGAGCCGCAGGCAGGTCAGGTTTTCAGGATATCCACAATGAATATGCAGGAGATAGATTTGCACACCAAGGAGGCAGTGCTTGCAAATCTATCTCCTGCATATTCATTGTGGATATCCTGAAAACCTGACCTGCCTGTGGCTCTCAAGGACCGGAGTTGCCTATCCCTGGTCTAGTGCTTTTCAGTCTTCGCCTGGAAGCTTACCTAGACAGTCAGGTTTTCAGCATTACCACAGTGAATGACTATGCATGAGATGCATCTGCATGGAAATCTCTCTCATGCATATTCATTGTAATAATCCTGAAAATCCAACTGGCAAGGTGTTGAGAAGCACTTCTCTAAACCAAAGAAGGCAAACCCCGACTGGGTCAGGAGCCCAAAGAACAAGAAGAAAAGGAGACTTAGCAAAGTGTTGAGCATCATAATCCATTTCTAGTACGATACTGGGGTTTCAGATGTTTTACTTATTATGTTAGACAGTAATCCGGTTGCATTTTGGGCCAAATGTTGTACAGGGTTCTCCCATTCTGTGTCAACAGGAAAACAAAATGTCCGAATGCAAATGTAAAAACCACACTCGTGCCCAATACTCACTGCTCGAATATTCAACATGTTAGTACCATTCCCTCTAGGAACCTGACCAGGTAATTTAAAAATTTAAGACAGTCTTCATTTGAAACCTAAATCCGATAGCCTTAGTAAATATTTAACAGATCACTATGAAATCAATGGTTCACGGGCAACAGGGCAGCATACAGGCTGGCATATTATGTTGCATACAATAAGCTTTAAAAAGGGGGTTGGCAAAGAGGCAGAGACGTAAGAAAATTGGGATGTACAAAAAAAGTCAGAATCAAATACCTACCCCAAAGTCAACCAATATATTTTAAGCAAAAGAAAAGCCACAAAATGAGAATGCATAATAGTTATTTCTTCACATCTCAGAAATGAAGTGAAACGTGAATCCTCAAACTTCAGACTGCCATACCAAGACGAAACTACAGTTCACAAAGCCTCACAATTAATACACACTATTCTCGTCAGCCAAATTCAGCGGTTTATTTCTTTGAAAATATGTCTATTGTTCATCCATAAACAACTTACCAAGCAATTATGGTATACTACTATCACACTACTAAAACATTCCAACTAAAGTCAACCAACAACATACAACAGTCCGTAGAAATAGTAAGTAACAAAGTCAGTGCTTTTAAAGGCCTGCAATTACAATGTAAATATAACAGAACTCAGCATTTCTACAGTGCTACCAGGCGTCCACTTCACTTTACAAACACATATAATAGTTCCTGCTTCTTGAAGCTTAAAAGGAATAAGCCAGACAGATAATAAACACAGACAAGACACAGGACCATTAAATTAAAGCCGTGGAGCAAATTGCATAGACGTGATGCCTACTGAAAGTCATTCAGAGGTAGCAGCTTTTGAGCCTGGAAGCGAGTGGACTAAGAGGCAGATGCACTAAAGCTAAATGAGCCTTTAATGACTCTCCAACGAGGAAAATTTGATCCGTTGCATACATCAAAGGGCTTTTACCGAGGAAGCCAGCAGCTAACGAAAACGGAATGGAGATGAGCAATTAGTGTGAAAACCCCATTGAAACGACATGCACTAACCTTTTCCGATTGCCTTTACGCAGGAAAAAGGCAGGAAATCTAACGAGAGGTCTGGACCTCTCGTTAGGACAGCTCTGTGCCAGGAAAAATCATTAAGTGAAAAAATAAACAAACTTTGAGCCAATCCCAGCGCATTAGCAGAGCTAAAAGCGCTGTGATTGGTCCAAAGGACGTCAGAAAACACATAAAAAAATAAAAATAAAAAAAGGATCGGGAGGGGGCAAGGGCGCTCATCAGGAGCGTCCTGTACGGGCGGCCTTGCCCCCCCCCCCCGCTGCTCCCCACTTTCCGCCGCTCCCCCCACCCCGATAAAGCAAAATTCTAGCAGCCCCTGCCCCCCTCCCTTCCTCGCTACTCTGTCTCACCTCAGCTCCGCCTCCTGACATCCTCCGCCCTGTGCCCCGCCCCCTTTTGGGGTCGTCGCCGCCATTCCCCTCCTCCATCGGGCCCCCCTCCCTCTTACCGGGCCCGTGCAGCGCCTCTCTCCTCTGTCCGAAGGCGCTGCACGGGCAAGAAGAAAGCTGATGCCTGCCTTCGTCCAGCTTCTGTCGCGCGGCTCTCTCCTCCTGGGCCCGCCCCTGTCTGACGTCGGTAACCTACGTAGGTTACTGACGTCAGACAGGGGCGGGCGCAGCAGGAGAGAGACGCGCGACAGAAGCTGGGCGAAGGCAGGCATCAGCTTTCTTCTTGCCCGTGCAGCGCCTTCGGACAGAGGAGAGAGGCGCTGCACGGGCCCGGTAAGAGGGAGGGGGGCCCGATGGAGGAGGGGAATGGCGGCGACGACCCCAAGAGGGGGCGGGGCACAGGGCGGAGGATGTCAGGAGGCGGAGCTGAGGTGAGACAGAGTAGCGAGGAAGGGAGGGGGGCAGGGGCTGCTAGAATTTTGCTTTTTCGGGGTGGGGGGAGCGGCGGAAAGTGGGGATCAGCGGGGGGGGGGGAAGGCCGCCCGTACAGGACGCTCCTGATGAGCGCCCTTGCCCCCTCCCGACCCTTTTTTTTTAATTTTTGTTTTGATTTGGGAGCCATGTGCTTGTGATTTGACTGTGTTTTGACTGTTTGTGGCATGCGCAGAGCAGCTAACATAACGCTTGGCTGCTCTGCGCATGATTTGGGGGCCTATTAACGATGTGTATTGTGATTCTTTGATACATTGTACGTTTCAATACCGATCTCAGCATGTGTGACTTTTTTTTTGGTGCATTTTTCGTTATTTTAAAATCGTTAGGGACTTTAACGATTTAGATTTTTTTACGTTTGGTTGCTGCATCTGCCTCTAAGTAGGTTTAAGAAAGTGGCCTCAAAGAGGTGTGCTTTCACACTGGATTACATAAGAAGGTCACTTAATTTGGGATCCTGACCTCTTGAACACATTTCTCTTAAATTATTATTGCATACACTTCCAAAAGACTACTACAGAATCAGTACACATTTCACAATACATTTGCTCTTTATTTACTTTTCTTAAATAACATTTATTCACTACATCCACACACACAAACTCACACTCTCTCATATACCATAAAATACAAATATTTAGATATTCAAACCCTGAACACTCAAGTCCATAAATGACTCTTTGTCCGTGCTGTGCTCAGCAAACCTTTTCTCTCTTCAATAAATCTTCTCCATTCCAATCCCCACGATTAATCCAACAATACGATCTTCCATATATTTATATATTTGTAATCCACTCATTGTATCACATCTCCATTCATTAAATAAATTATTATTTGAGAAATAAGCTACGTAGAAGCAAACTCTGCCAGTCGCTCTCCATAGCAAGTATTTTTTGCATAGACAAAAAAAAAAAGGAGGTTAGAGGGATAGAGGGAGAGAGAGAAACTTTAGTACATTTTGCCCATGTGTGTATAAGAAACTGTTGTTTCCCCTGCCTCTACCCAGTTTGGGGGTACTGGAAAGACTGTAGAAGTCAGAAAAAAGCATGCCCTAAAAAGTTGAGTCTATTCATCTCCCTTCTACTTCACGTTATGTTCATTCAGGTGGATAGTCAGCATTAAAAAAAAAAAAGGCCTTAATCCATGTAGAACTAAACTAAACACAGCTGACTTTCTACAGCACTTTATAAAGAACAGATTTTCCTATTCATCTTATTTTGTTCATGAAGGATCCCAGCGTCAAGAGCATGCTTGCCTTTAAAACTCAATTTATTGGACATGAGCTCCAGCTGTGCACTGGCAAGTCTCTGTCCAAAGTGCTGTTCCATTACATTGACTCAATTTACATTAGGGAAAAAAGGCACCAGCACACTGACATGTGGCAGCAAGTTCTTGGTTCAAGCGGAGTAAGGTTTTCCGCTCCCTGGGTCAGCAGGGGATGCCGTAGAGGCAGCATTTAATTCCATCGGAGGGGAAAGCATCATGGTCATTGCTTAAGTATGACACCTAGTGCACAGATTCAGGGACAGCCCAAGGATATGTGCTGACCTAGGTGAACCATCAGCCCTTCATTACTACCCCACACAACCCAGAGTACAGCATCTCACTTTCCCTACCCTTCCCTCTGGCATCCAGCATCTATCCCCTTCCCTTTTCTCATCCCCTCAGATGTGTCCAGCATCTCTCTTTCTCCCACCACCCAAACCCTCTTCTCCTTACCCTAACATTGCTGCTGCTGTTGTACCCACTAGCAAAGCTAAGTTGAGAGCCTAGCCTGCTGCAGCGAACCTTTCAGCATCTGCATTCATGCGCTTAAGGTTGGCTACACCCTGCCCTTTCTGAAGCATTTACAGCCAGTCACGTCCCACATTCCTGTTGAGAAGGCAGAATATGGCCAGCCATAAGTATACACATAGATGCTGAAAGGCCCACCACTGATAGCGGCTTTAAAGGGATCAAACAAAATTACAGAGCACATCCGAGGACATGGATTACTGAGACCGAGTCAGCACAGCTTTTGTGTGGGGAAATCTTGCCTGACCAATTTACTTCAAGTCTTTGAAGGAGTAAACAAACATGTGGACAAAGGGGAGCCGGTTGATATTGTGTATCTGGATTTTCAAAAGGCGTTTGACAAGGTACCTCATGAAAGGTTACAGAGGAAATTGGAGGGTCATGGGATAGGAGGAAATGTCCTATTGTGGATTAAAAACTGGTTGAAGGATAGGAAACAGAGAGTGGGGTTAAATGGGCAGTATTCACAATGGAGAAGGGTAGTTAGTGGGGTTCCTCAGGGGACTGTGCTAGGACCGCCTCTTTTTAATATATTTATAAATGATTTAGAGATGGGAGTAACTAGCGAGGTAATTAAATTTGCTGATGACACAAAGTTATTCAAAGTCGTTAACTCGCGACAGGATTGTGAAAATTTACAAGAGGACCTTACGAGACTGGGAGACTGGGCGGCTAAATGGCAGATGACGTTTAATGTGAGCAAGTGCAAGGTGATGCATGTGGGAAAAAAGAACCCGAATTATAGCTACGTCATGCAAGGTTCCACGTTAGGAGTTACGGACCAAGAAAGGGATCTGGGTGTCGTCGTCGATAACACGCTGAAACCTTCTGCTCAGTGTGCTGCTGCGGCTAGGAAAGCGAAAAGAATGTTGGGTATTATTAGGAAAGGTATGGAAAACAGGTGTGAGGATGTTATAATGCCGTTGTATCGCTCCATGGTGCGACCGCACCTTGAGTATTGTGCTCAATTCTGGTCGCCGCATCTCAAGAAAGATATAGTAGAATTGGAAAAGGTGCAGCGAAGGGCGACTAAAATGATAGCGGGGATGGGACGACTTCCCTATGAAGAAAGACTAAGGAGGCTAGGGCTATTCAGCTTGGAGAAGAGACGGCTGAGGGGAGACATGATAAAGGTATATAAAATAATGAGTGGAGTGGAACAGGTGGATGTGAAGCGTCTGTTCACGCTTTCCAAAAATACTAGGACTAGGGGGCATGCGATTAAACTACAGTGTAGTAAATTTAAAACAAATCGGAGAAAATTTTTCTTCACCCAACGTGTAATTAAACTCTGGAATTCATTGCCGGAAAATGTGGTGAAGGCGGTTAGCTTAGCAGAGTTTAAAAAGGGGTTGGACGGTTTCCTAAAGGACAGGTCCATAAACCGCTACTAAAAGGACTTGGAAAAATCCCAAATCCCAGGAATAACATGTATAGAATGTTTGTACGTTTGGGAAGCTTGCCAGGTGCCCTTGGCCTGGATTGGCCGCTGTCGTGGACAAGATGCTGGGCTCGATGGACCCTTGGTCTTTTCCCAGTATGGCATTACTTATGTACTAACACCAAAAAAAGAGAAAAAGTCCCCTACGAAAAACACAGAAGAAAATAAAGTGGTGGAGGACCAACACAAAGTAGAAAAAGAAAACAGTGACAAAAACAAAGTTTATTCTAATAAAAGAGAACAAATATAAAAAGGTCAACAGGTCTACGTAAAACAAATCCCCCAAAACAGTTGGAGTTATGAAGAAGGACTCGACGTGGTGCCATATTTCAGATCAACTGCCTGAATCAGGAAACACAACAAGCTGAGTGGTTCTAAACACAAGTGTCTGTTGTTGGGGGTTAAATAAATCCTCAAAACGAAATTATCAGTATAAGTGCTTTTTCCCCCTAAATGCTCCAAAGAGATTATTTAACCCCTAACAATAGACTCTTGTGTATAGAATCACTCAGATTGTTGTGACCCCTGATGCTGCAATTGAGTCGAAACACGGCATTGTTTTATGTAGACCTGTTAGCCTTTTTTTATTATAATAAACTTTGTGTTTGTCATTCTTTGACTTCCAAGATTTCCTAGGGGACCTAATGTACCTCTGTTTAGCCGCCTTTAACTTCGTTCTAATTCTATAATCCCCCGAGCAATGCGGCGATTACGCCAGCTCACGTAAGCAATTATTCCACCCCGCAACACTGCCTTGGCCGTGGGCCAAAAGAGAACCGGATCATCCAAATGTTGTTTATTAAAGGTGAGGAACTCCTCCCACTTTGTCCGCAAATATTTAGCGAACTCCAATGAGGAAAACAGATAGTCTCCTGGCTGGCGTTTTCCAGCCTGTCTGAAATATGGTGCCGACTCCAGGTCCATCCAGATCATGCCATGATCCAAGATCTCCTCCAACCCTATCGTGGCCGCCTCGACCCGGAACAACATGATGCCCTGCGATAGCAATATATAGTCAAGGCGTGCCTGCGTGTGTTGCGCGTGTAAACTCTCGCTCTTCCGGGTGTAGCAGCCGCCAAGGGTCTATCAGGCCTAATGGCATACAAAAAGATTCCAAAACTGAGGGGTTAGACGACGTCCGCGATTGCGGAGGTCCTGACCTATCTATGCTGGGATCCCATACCAAGTTCATATCCCCTGCCAGAACTATTGGTAAGGCTATGAATTATTGACAAGATGACGACAACTGGGGGTAAAAGCTTTTGTCTGGTGTGTACACTGCCACCAGCAACATGTCCTCCCCCTTTAAATTTAGTTGTATCCCCACATATCTGCCCTCTGCATCTTTGAATAAAAGTTTGGCCCAACAGGCTAATGATTTGTGAAGCAAGATTGCTACACCGCTGCCGGGGAGCAGAACACCTCTCCCACCCACTGTCCTTGAAGCTTCTTGTGCTCCTCTGTAGAAAGCCTGGTCTCCTGGAGACAAGCTATGCCAGACCCATGTCTCCTCAGGGCCGATAGAATTTTTGTTCTTTTGACTGGGGAGGTTATCCCACAAACATTCCATGAGACTACCCTGACGTTATGTCTTGGGGGCTTAGCCAGGGTCCCAGGCACAGCTTAGTAGCAGTATGATGTTCATTACCCAGCCCGGGGTGCCCAGCCTCCCCCCCAGGGAACCCCTCTCCCACAACACAATACACAGATCCGCAATTCCTCCTAATAGTGCCGCACACATACACTAAAGCATTCCACATTGTCCCACAGTGACATCCCATCCCATCCCACTTCCCAGCCTACACCCCCCTCCCTCACCCCTCTTTCATACTTATCTATCCTTCCCCTATCCCAAAATGCAAAACTCATCCATCCCATAAACAAGATGGATGTTGAAACCACGTTAACATGCTTGAGGCCCCCAGTTCCCCCTGCCAATCAAGAGTACAGAAATAAACTCTTATTGCGTAACCTTTTCAAGAGTGTCCTTTCTGTGCTGCAATCTATCTGAAATTCCAGAAAGATAAAGACAAATTGTCCCTGGACCTCCTTCGCGAGCTGAGGACTTTTCTCTTCGATTGTTGTCTAATCCGGAGACAAATTCTTGCGTTGCTTCTAATTTATCAAACGACTGCTAGCGGCCCTCATGTTGTATTTTGAGTACCGCAGGATAAAGCAGCATGAACTTTTTATCTCTTTCCTGCAAATGGCGGTAGAGTGGAGTAAACTGTTTTCTTCTGTCTTGCAAGGACGCCGAGTAGTCCTGAAAGATTCTGATAAGGTGTCCGTCATAGTGTGTTTTGTCCCGCTTTAATCTGTATCCTTGCAGTATCTCCACTTTATGGACATAATTATGCACTTTCATTATCACTGTTCTTGGAGTCTGTCGGCCATCTTGCATCCGGCGCACATGGTGTGCTCGTTCCAAGCAAAGAGGCCCCACATGGTTGGACAGTGCAAATTCAGCTTTTAGCCATCGCTCCAGAACCAAAGAGATAACCCGATCTCCCACCAACTCAGACAAACCGACAATACGCAGGGTAGCCCGCCGGGAGCGGTTTTCGAAATCATCTAGTTTGGCCGACAGCTCGCCTACTGTGGTGGTTAGTTGTTGCACTGTCTGCATCGCAGGGGTGGAGGCATCCTCCAGAGCTGACACCCGCTGCTCGACCTCGCCCGTTCTTTTCCCAGATTCCGCCAGAAGTGACTCAAAGTTAGTTAGTTGTGAGGATAATCTGTCCAATTTTTGTTCAAGCGCTTTTTCTACTGACAACGTTATCTGGAACAGCTGCTCTGTAGTGAAGGGCGATCCCCCCTGCGGCAACCTCACTTCAGCTTCTCCTTATCCCATTTTGCTCCCTTGCCTGTCATGTTTCCAGTCGGAAACTCTAAGAATTTGTCCATTTAGCATGCACTGCAAAGGAGAAGGTAAAATAAACCTTGTCGAGAGCGGTCTTTCCGAGTTTATAAGTTGAAAAGGGGTGCCGGGGCCTCAAAGAGCATGAGAAACGCATCTCTCCCTCTCAATGCATCACGTGGTCTCCTCCCTCTATTTTAAATTGGTCCCTGAGGCAACAGGAGATAATGTAACCGGTATCAAATCATAAGGAACGCCAGTGGGAGAAGCAGGATCTGAACCCAGCAGATCTGCTGACTCCCAAAACATTATTCTAACCACTAATTTACTCCTTCTTGGCTCAAAACAAACAACAGACACTGCAATTCCCTGTTTTATGTTGATTTTTAATTCTTTCCTAAGGCAGTAAGTGTTTACATTTTTTGAAAATTGATTCTGGTTGATCATGCCTGCCATCATGAGACTTGGTAAATCAAGGTACTAAAACAGTCTTTGACAATAGATAAGCACCATTAGGTCCATCTAAACATGACCAGTTTCATTCCTAGTGCAAAAGCCTAGTTGAACTCTGGCTTTCCCCTTCATGATATCACAACTAAAGCTCTGTGACGCTAATCCTAAATTCTCCTGAATTCTGTTACGGTTCACACCATAGACAGAAGAATGGGGTGGGCCACAGGGCCGTGTCTTGACCAATATTTTGCCCACCCAGCTTCAGCAACTAGAGAGCTTGGGGGCGGGGCAGGAGATTGGTTTATTTGGCATCTACAAGAAAAAAAAAAGTGTTCTGTTGCAACATTGAGCAACTGTGTTTTTTGCACATGGTCCCACTTTTTTGCTCCTAATTCTTGCCTCCACCACTGGAAGGCTGTTCATTGTATCCATGAAACAGCCTTCCCGAGATAAAGAATAAAAAACAAAGAACAACTGAGCGCAAATCCCACTCTTTCCACCTATGATATAGACCAGGGGTAGGCATACTTGCAAATCTATCTCCTGCATATTCATTGTGGATATCCTGAAAACCTGACCTGCCTGCGGCTCTCGAGGACCGGAGTTGCCTACCCCTGATATGGACAAATCACATCAGCTCCCACTATCTTAGAGACAACTTAGGTGTCTATTAAGCTCTGTAATATTAACAACATGCATAATTTGGCAATAATGCAGTTTAAAAAAAAAAAAAAGCTGAGGTACGCACTTTTTAAAAAAGGAGCTGCATCGCATTATTACGCAAATGGCGTAATACAGCTTGCATTAAACTTTACAAGCTGCATTACTGCTGAAAAAATAACACCTTCAAAGACGGTTTTAATTTCCCTTTGGGAGTATCGGGTTCCCTAACGTGAAAACCAATGCCCTTTGTGTACAGTATGTTGGGTCATGGACAAGGACGGTGGTTCCTACCCTACCATGTGTCCACCTTTGATACATTTCTGTGTATGCATACCTACAGCTGTAAATAGAGAGGCCTACCAGTGCAAAAAAGGTGAATTCCCTTCATAATAAAAAAGACCTAAATATTAAATTAAAATGTAAAATACAGGCTGACCCAAAGGCTCTGGGCAATGCTATGCTATGGTCTCCCATGCATAAAATCCTGAGTTCAGCTCCCAGCTCTGGTCTTCCACTCCTCAGGTTGGTCAGGAATGCCACGGAGGCAGCATTCACAGCCTCCGGGCATCATACAAGAGCAACATCTAGTGGCCAGATAGTGGGTCCATGACTGCAGGATTCCTGAAGGCGCCTGGTACAAGCTCTCAACCGAGGGCTGCTGTCACTGTGCCAGGTCCTGGACTCCACCAAGTTGGGAAGGGATAGAAAATGGGGGAAATCCCCAAACAGTTGAGACAGAAGGTAAGGGGGGGTGTCAAATTGCAGCCCTAGTTCTGAATGTACTGGAAGCCTAAAGAAATAGGCTGAATCTGATGATTCAATATAATAAAATAAAAGTGGGGTTTCCAGTATCCCTACAAACAATCCACACTATATTCAGTGTATAAACAAAGAACACGAAAAAAAAACCACACACACACATTTATTCCCTTCAGAACAGCTTCTGTGGAGTTTCTCACTCTGGGGAGACTAAACTGTAAACACACAAACAGACCCTTCTTAAAAGAACATTAGAAGATCAACTGCCCCGCCAATAATTTACAGCTCTGACAAAAATGTGCTTTCGAAGGAGGAGACAGGCCTTCATCTCCCCCAAAACGGATTGGCTGTACACCTCATTTAACTTCATAGACCCCTGTTTTAGGATATCAGCCGCTACTGTCCATAATCGTACTGCTGTTTTTCTTTGCTTTTGCAAAACGAAAGGCATGCTCTCCACAGACTTCATTTTGTATAGGTAACGATTGCACATCCAGGCAAGGTGAAAGCACCCCACCCCCACCCTACCCAGGCAACACAACGTCCCTGGAGATTATGCTCTTAAACATGGGAAGGAAACAGGTGCAAAGAAATAAAACAGAGAATGTAAAACTTCCTTCAGCCATGAAAAAGGAAAGTCTGCGATTTGGGGTTTTAGTGGGGGGAAAAAATAACAAAACAAGGGAAACCCCTGGTTATGCTACAGCGTGCAAAACGTGCCCTGAAAGTAAGCCAGGCAACGTGGGAGCATTTGTGTCACCTACCTCCGACCTGTGTGGTAAAAAGCAGCTCCCGATTCACCCTTTCCCGGGGGGGGGCGTCGTTCCGGTTTGTTCTACGGATCCTTTCTTGCTGATCTCGGTTTCTTGATCACACACGGAGGCCACATGATCTTTTCCAGCACACACACAGCGAGGAGACGGAGGAGGTTGATCAATATACCTGTCCGCTACCCCCCTCCTCACCTAGAAATCTTTTTTACTGATTGTATAATCAAAGGAGCGATGCCCCCTCCTCCTGCGGAAGGCTGGGAGATTTACGGTGGGAGGAGGGCCCGGGCTTGATCTCGTCACTGCTTACCACTACCAATGCAAAAGGCAAGCAGTACGAAAAAAAAAAAATGTAAATTAAAATACCAGCTAGGTCTGTGAAAGTGCAAAAATAAAGAATGTTTTAGAAGGCAATCACAGGGCAGGTCTTTGCAAAACCCCCAGCTGATTCGTGCAAAAATCCCAGGCGGTGGCCGGCTGCCAGCAGGGACTCAGCAGTGAAAGCTAATGCAAGAATTACAGTCACTGCAGATCAGCCCTGAGAGTGTCACCACCCAGAACCTGGAGAGGGAGGTTTCAGCAGGTTTCTTTCCCCCCCTATTCAGCGGTGAATGGCTAGAAAACAACGGAATATTCAAAGCAGCCTGATTCCTGGGAGCTGTCCGATTACCTTATAAATAGCTGTCGCCCTTTGCAGTAAAGTTCTTTTATCATTTGCTTCTGTGTACAAACCTGAAAACTCAGCTCCCTGCTTGAATTTGAGAAGCTGCATGCGTGGGTGCTGTTCTGGGAGACACCAGCTCTTCCACAGCTCCCCAGTCTAAAACCATTTTAGCAGAAATTTATTGCCTACTCTGACTAAACCGTGCCTGGGAATTAATTGCAAGTTTCTCTGGGGCTAGTATTTAGTTCAGTTTATTGATGCTTAGTATACCGCCTTTCATATAATCAAAGCGGTTTACAATCATTTCTATAAAAAGGAATGGAAATCAATCCAACATCATAAGAAAAAGAGAAATTGAGACAGCTACCTCTCTGAAGCAGGTGCCCCGTTTGCCTTAAGTATGGAAAGAGAATGCATTGCTTTTTAGGTCTTTATTGCCAGCTAGATTCCGAATGGTTAGATGTGGCCGGCTAGAGTCTGACTGGCTAGATTCAAAATGGCTAGAGTCTGACTGGCTAGATGTGACCGGCTACATTCCGAATGGCTAGATGTGGCCAGCTAGAGTCTGACTGGCTAGATGTGACCGGCTAGATGTGGCCTGCAATATTCCAACCGACTAGATGTGGCTGGCTAGATTCCAACCGGTTAGATATGGCTGGCTAGATTTGGACCGCTTATATTCGGACCATCTAGATTCTGACTGGTTACATATAGCCAGCTAGATTCTGATCAGCTAGATGTGGAATCCACGGGACACGGTCAGGTTTGTAATCCACAGGATAGCTCAATTTCCTGGATCTCCCAGCTTGTCAATCCTCTTACATGGAGAAACCAGGTCAGTCACTTCTATTTTCACCCCCTTCTGACCCCAGTGTCCAGTTTCAGGCTCCGAATGGGCACACCGAGCTCTGACCTAGGCATCCGCCTAGTGCTGCAGCTAAGACGCTAGATTTCTACTGTGCTCCTCTGCCCCTTTCTAGCTTCTGTCCACTGCTCATAACTGCAGCTTCTCTGGCTGCTTGGGTCTCTGAGCACTCTTCCCAGTCCACCCTTAATTCCAGGGCAAAAATCACTCTGCCTGAAGGGCACCCCCCCCCCCCCCCCCCCCACTTCAGCCTTCTTTCCTTCCCCTTATGGGGAGGGAAGGTGCTTGTATCTCCTCCCCACTCTTCAGGTCCTGTTACCTTTTCGTATTATCAAAGTTCACCCTTGTCACAAACTCAGGTTAACAGTTCTTTTCCTTTCTTTTCTATTCCACAAGCACAGTCATTGGTTTACACCATTCAACTGGTTCAATTTCAACCCTTTCTTCACTTCCACCTCTTACAGCCTGGGAAATTAAAGGGTCCCACCCATTCCTTGTCAGCTCCAACACCTGACAACCTCCCACCTGACCTAAGTTGAAACCTTTATTTACAGTTATTTATTTATTTATTGCATTTGTATCCCACATTTTCCCACCTTTTTGCGGGCTCAGTGTGGCTTACAATATATTATGAATAATGGAAATACAATTTGTTACAACTTGGTTATGGATTACATTGTGAAGAGTTATGCGAGACAATCAAAGTATCGTTAAGGAATATAACAATGGAACAAAACCGTGAAATATTGGAAAGAGACAACGGGAAGCTAAAAGGGCAATATTAAGACACGAATACATATGGTATACATATTTCTGTGAATAAAGGTTTGGGTGAGGTGAGATTACTGGGGATGAGAGTGCAGAAGTGGATGTATTGATGCATTAATGAACAGTGAGTGTTATTAGTGAGTTAGAGTGGTGCTGTAGCCACCTCCTCCCTCCTTTCTTCAAGTCAGAGAACCAAGCCGCCATGAGCCCTTTCAGCTTCTCACCTTTGACTCTGTCCATAGGATCTCCTCTCTCTCTAACCACCCTTCTCCTGCCTGCCAGTCCATGGGCTCCTCTACAGCACCTCCACCCAGCTGTCTCCCATCCTCCTGATCAATTTCCCCCCCCCCCCCCAGATCCTTCTCCTTTCTCCTAGAATTCTGGGACTCGTAGTGTGGGTAACACTTCCTGGTCCTACCCGGTGCCTCCCTCAAGAACTGCTGGGACTTGTAGACTTTTGATTCTAATGACCTCAATGGGGAAGGAGACAAGCTGCTCTCTCGGTCTGGTTTGGGTCTTTTGGTTCTAGACCCTTTGGCGCTGTACTCCCGTGAGGGTTTAAGGTACAAAAGGGACTTTCCCCTTCCTGCTTCCCCGGACTCCCAGTCCACGCTCCCTGCCTGATCGCAGTACATAAGTACATAAGTAATGCCATACTGGGAAAAGACCAAGGGTCCATCGAGCCCAGCATCTTGTCCACGACAGCGGCCAATCCAGGCCAAGGGCACCTGGCTAGCTTCCCAAACGTACAAACATTCTATACATGTTATTCCTGGGATTTTGGATTTTTCCAAGTCCGTTTAGTAGCGGTTTATGGACTTGTCCTTTAGGAAACCGTCCAACCCCTTTTTAAACTCTGCTAAGCTAACCGCCTTCACCACATTTTCCGGCAATGAATTCCAGAGTTTAATTACACGTTGGGTGAAGAAACATTTTCTCCGATTTGTTTTAAATTTACTACACTGTAGTTTATTCGCATGCCCCCTAGTCCTAGTATTTTTGGAAAGCGTGAACAGACGCTTCACATCCACCTGTTCCACTCCACTCATTATTTATATACCTCTATCATGTCTCCCCTCAGCCGTCTCTTCTCCAAACTGAATAGCCCTAGCCTCCTTAGTCTTTCTTCATAGGGAAGTCGTCCCATCCCCGCTATCATTTTAGTCGCCCTTCGCTGCACCTTTTCCAATTCTACTATATCTTTCTTGAGATGCGGCGACCAGAATTGAGCACAATACTCAAGGTGCGGTCGCACCATGGAGCGATACAACGGCATTATAACATCCTCACACCTGTTTTCCATAACTTTCCTAATAATACCCAACATTCTTTTCGCTTTCCTAGCCGCAGCAGCACACTGAGCAGAAGGTTTCAGCGTGTTATCGACGACGACACCCAGATCCCTTTCTTGGTCCGTAACTCCTAACGTGGAACCTTGCATGACGTAGCTATAATTCGGGTTCTTTTTTCCCACATGCATCACCTTGCACTTGCTCACATTAAACGTCATCTGCCATTTAGCCGCTCAGTCTCCCAGTCTCGTAAGGTCCTCTTGTAATTTTTCACAATCCTGTCGCGAGTTAACGACTTTGAATAACTTTGTGTCATCAGCAAATTTAATTACCTCGCTAGTTACTCCCATCTCTAAATCATTTATAAATATATTAAAAAGCAGCGGTCCTAGCACAGACCCCTGAGGAACCCCACTAACTACCCTTCTCCATTGTGAATACTGCCCATTTAACCCCACTCTCTGTTTCCTATCCTTCAACCAGTTTTTAATCCACAATAGGACATTTCCTCCTATCCCATGACCCTCCAATTTCCTCTGTAGCCTTTCATGAGGTACCTTGTCAAACGCCTTTTGAAAATCCAGATACACAATATCAACCGGCTCCCCTTTGTCCACATGTTTGTTTACTCCTTCAAAGAATTGAAGTAAATTGGTCAGGCAAGATTTCCCCACACAAAAGCCGTGCTGACTCGGTCTCAGTAATCCATGTCCTCGGATGTGCTCTGTAATTTTGTTTTTAATAATAGCCTCTACCATTTTCCCCGGCACCGACGTCAGACTCACCGGTCTATAATTTCCTGGATCTCCCCTGGAGCCTTTTTTAAAAATGGGCGTTACATTGGCCACCCTCCAATCTTCTGGTACCACGCTCGATTTTAAGGATAAGTTGCATATCACTAGCAGTAGCTCCGCAAGCTCATTTTTCAGTTCTATCAGTACTCTAGGATGAATACCATCCGGTCCAGGAGATTTGCTACTCTTCAGTTTGCCGAACTGCCCCATTACGTCCTCCAGGTTTACCGTGAAGTCAGTAAGTTTCTCCGACTCGTCCGCTTGAAATACCATTTCCGACACCGGTATCCCACCCAAATCTTCCTCGGTGAAGACCGAAGCAAAGAATTCATTCAGTCTCTCCGCTACATCTTTGTCTTCCTTGATTGCCCCTTTTACCCCTCGGTCATCCAGCGGCCCAACCGATTCTTTTGCCGGCTTCCTGCTTTTAATATATCGCAAAAAAGTTTTACTATGTTTTTTTGCCTCTAATGCTATCTTTTTTTTCGTAATCCCTCTTGGCCTTCTTTATCTGCACCTTGCATTTGCTTTGACACTCCTTATGCTGCTTCTTGTTATTTTCAGACTGTTCCTTCTTCCATTTTCTGAAGGCGTTTCTTTTAGCCCTAATAGCTTCCTTCACCTCACTTTTCAACCAGGCCGGCTGTCTTTTGGAGTTCCGTCTTTCTTTTCTAATTCGTGGAATATGTATGGCCTGGGCCTCCAGGATGGTATTTTTGAACAGCATCCACGCCTGTTGTACAGTTTTTACTCTCTCAGTTGCCCCCCTAAGTTTTTTTTTTACCGTTCTTCTCATTTTATCATAGTCTCCTTTTTTAAAGTTAAACGCTAACGTATTTGACTTTCTGTGTACAGTTACTTCAAGGTCGATATCAAAACTGATCATATTATGGTCACTGTTATCAAGCGGCCCCAGTACTATAACGTCCCTCACCAGATCATGCGCTCCACTAAGGACCAAGTCTAGAATTTTTCCTTCTTTCGTCGGCTCCTGCACCAGTTGCTCCATAAAGCTGTCCTTGATTTCATCAAGGAATTGTATCTCTGTAGCGTGTCCCGATGTTACATTTACCCAGTCTATATTTGGATAATTGAAGTCACCCATTATTATCACATTGCCCATTTTGTTCGCGTCTCTGATTTCTTTTATAATTTCTGTGTCTACCTGCTCATCCTGGCGAGGCGGACGGTAGTACACTCCTATCACCGTTTTTTTCCCTTTTATACATGGAATTTCAACCCACAATGATTCAAAGGTGTGATTTGTGTCCTGCTGAATTTCTAATCTATCTGAGTCAAGGCTCTCGTTAATATACAATGCTACCCCTCCACCAGTCCGGTCCACCCTATCACTACGATATACTTTGTACCCCGGTATGACAGTGTCCCACTGGTTATCCTCCTTCCACCAGGTCTCAGTAATGCCTATTATATCCAATTTTTCGTTTAGTGCAATATATTCCAACTCTCCCATCTTATTTCTTAGACTCCTAGCATTTGCATATACTGTAGACATTTCAGAGTATGTTTGTTGTTCTTATTTGCATGATGCTTAGTACCTGACACTATTGATTTGACATCTTTTGTCTGATCTTTAGTTGTATTTAAGGGCACCTGGTCTACCATGGTCTGTTGTGCAACCTCACTATCCAGAAACCCTATCTTCCCTGTTTGTGAGGTATCTTTGCAAGATACCTTTTCCCGAACCATGCACTTTTGAGCAACTGTCGGCCTTCCCCCCATTTCTAGTTTAAAAGCTGCTCTATCTCCTTTTTAAATGCTGACGCCAGCAGCCTGGTCCCACCCTGGTTAAGGTGGAGCCCATCCTTTCGGAATAGGCTCCCCCTTCCCCAGAATGTTGCCTAGTTCCTAACAAATCTAAAACCCTCCTCCCTGTACCATCGTCTCATCCACGCATTGAGACTCTGGAGCTCTGCCTGTCTCTTGGGCCCTGCACGTGGAACAGGTAGCATTTCAGAAAATGCTACCCTAGAGGATCTGGATTTGAGCTTTCTACCTAAGAGCCTAAATTTGGCTTCCAGAACCTCTCTCCCACATTTTCCTATGTCATTGGTACCCACATGTACCAAGACAGCGGACTCCTCCCCAGCACTATCTAAAATCCTATCTAGGTGACGCGTGAGGTCCGCCACCTTCGCACCAGGCAGGCAAGTCACCAGGCGATCCTCACGTCCACCAGCCACCCAGCTATCTATATGCCTAATGATCGAATCACCAACTACAACAGCTGTCCTAACCTTTCCCTCCCGGGCAGCACTTGGAGACATATCATCGGTGCGAGAGGATAGTACATCCCCTGGTGGGCAGGTCCTGGCTACAGGAGTACTTCCTACTTCACCAGGGTGATGCTCTCCTTCTAGGAGACTTCCCTCCTCCAAGGTAGCACAGTCTAAAATGGTTTTAGACTGGGGAGCTCTGGAAGTGCTGGTGTCTCCCAGAACAGCACCCATGCATGCAGCTTCTCAAGTTCAAACAGGGAACTGAGTTTTCAGGCTTGTACACCCGGGACAATTTTGATAAGAACTGTAATTCTTGCATTAGCTTTCACTGCTGAGTCCCTGCTGGCAGCCAGCCGCCGCCTGGGATTTTTGCATGGAATCAGCTCGAGTTTTTGCAAAGACCTGTTCTGGAATTTTCTGCCCTTTTCTTTTGGGTCTGCTTATTTCTGTGTGTTTCTGTGAGTTTCCACTGATAGTGGCAAGACAGGAATTTCTGGCTGACCACAAACTGACAAGACCATTGCCATGGCATCCCAACTGTTTGTTACTGAGCAGAGGTGTGGCAAGGACACTAAGGCCCTATCACAGGTCTCCTAGGTACTTGCAGGATTGCTGATTAGGTGATATATGAGGTGGTCCTTTGTGATGGGAAGGGTATATAAGTAACTGCTCATCTAAAGAGACTCTGAAATAGTCCGACTGGCAGGAGAGTTTCATAACCTTGCCACAGTCTATTTCCAGGGGGGGTACTCTTCCCCCCCTCGTAGAAACTAATTCTTTATAGCTAAGGATCTTTCATTCATTCATTCATTCATTCATTCATTCATTCATTCTTTCTCTTGTTTCCTATGGTTAGACTCTGTTCTGTAAAACTACTAATGCCAAGAGCCAAATAATATTTCTTGTGCTGTTGCTAGTGAGAAATAAAGATTCCTTTTGGTTTTCTAACTTAGTCTGACTTTTTCCTTTATTTCTAAGAATAGCATAATAAAAACACAGCCAGTACAGACCTGCCCTGTGGTTTCCTTAATTCCTTCTAAAACATTCTTTTGATTAGATTTAAGCATTCTTTATTTGTGCACTTTTACAGACCTTGCTGGTATTTCTTTTGTTTTGCTTGCCTTTTACATTGGTATTGGGAAGCAGTGACAAGATCAAGCCCGGGTCCTCCTCCCACTGTATCTCCCGCCTTCACAGGGGAAGGGGCATCACTCCTTTGATTATACAATCAGTAAAAAGATTTCAAGATGGGGGAGGGGTAGCAGACAGGTATGTTGATCATCCTCCCCCCCCCCCCCCCCCCCCCCCGTCTCATCGCTGTGTGCTGCAGAAGATCATGTGGACTTTCAAAAAGGAGACAATGATAAAATGAGAAGAAAACAGAGGAGCAGCTGCGAGGGTCAAAAATTTATATCAGGCATGGATACTGTTTAAAAATATCATCCTGGAAGCCCAGGCCAAATATATTCCGTGTATTAAAAAAAGAGGAAGACCAAATGCCAGCCAGCATGGTTAAAAAGTGAGGTGAAGGAAGCTAAAGAGTGAGGTGGAGGAGTAGCCTAGTGGTTAGTGCAGTGGACTTTGATCCTGGGGAACTGAGTTCAATTCCCACTGCAGCTCCTTGTGACTCTGAGCAAGTCACTTAACCCTCCATTGCCCCTGGTACAAAATAAGTTCCTGAATATATGTAAACCATTTTGAATGTAGTTGCAAAAACCTCAGAAAGGCAGTATATCAAGTCCCATTTCCCTTTCCCTATTAGAGCTAAAAGAAAGTCTTTCAGAAAATGGAAGAAGAAACTGACTGAAAATAATAAGCAGCATAAGGAATGTCAAGTCAAATGCAAAGTACTGATCAGAAAGGCAAAGAGGGACTTTGAAAAAAAGATTGCTTTGGAGGCAAAAACACATAGTAAAATATTTTTTAGGTATATTAAAAGCAAGAAGCTGGCAAAAGAATCTGTTGGACCGCTAGATGACCGAGGAGTAAAAGGGGCGACCAGTGAAGCCATTTGCTTCAGTCTTCACTGAGGAAGATTTGGGAGACATACATACCAGTGCCAGAAATGGTATTCAAAGCTGATGAGTCAGAGAAACTGAATGAAATCTCTATAAACCTGGAGGATGTAATGGGGCAGTTCTACAAACTGAAGAGTAGCAAATCTCCTGAACCGGATGGTATTCATCCCAGAGTACTGATAGAATTGAAAAATGAACTGGCGGAACTATTGTTAGTAATATGTAATTTATCTTTTAAATCAAGTGTGGTACCGGAAGATTGGCGGGTAGCCCATGTAACGCCGATATTTTAAAAAGGTTCCAGAGGGGATCCGGGAAATTATAGACCAGTGAGCCTGACATTGGTGCCGGGCAAAATGGTAGTGATTTATAAAGAACAAAATTACAGAGCATATTCGAAAGCATGGATTCATGAGACAAAGCCAATGTGGATTTAGTGAAGGGAAATCTTGCCTTACCAATCTATTACATTTCTTTGAAGAGGTGAACAAACATGGATAAATGCGAGCCGGTTGATATCGTATATTTGGATTTTCAAAAGGTGTTTGACAAAGTGCCTGATGAAAGACTCCAGAAGAAATTGGAGAGTCATGGGATAGGAGGTAGTGTCTTATTGTGGATTAAAAACTAGTTAAAGGATAGAAAACAGAGAGTAGGGTTAAATGGTCAGTATTCTCAGTGGAGAAGGGTAGATAGTGTGGTTCCCTAGGAGTCTGTGCTGGGACTGCTGCTTTTTAACATATTTATAAATGATCTAGAGATGTAAGTAACTAGTGAGGTAATTAAATTTGCTGATGACACAAAGTTATTCAAAGTTGTTAAATCTCAAGAGGATTGTGAAAAATTACAAGAGGATCTTACGAAACTGGGAGACTGGGCGTCTAAATGGCAGATGACATTTAATGTAAGCAAGTGTAAAGTGATGCATTTGGGAAAGAGGAACCCGAATTATAGCTACGTAATGCAAGGTTCCACGTTAAGAGTCACCGACCAAGAAAGTGATCTCGGCGTCATTGTTGATGATACGTTGAAACCCTTTGCTCAGTGTGCTGCGGTGGCTAAGAAAGCAAATAGGTATTCTTAGGAAAGGAATGGAAAACTAAAGTGAGGACGTTAAAATGCCTTTATATCGGTCCATGGTGTGACCGCACCTCGAATATTGTGTTCAATTCTGGTTGCCGCATATCAAAAAACATATAGTGGAATTAGAAAAGGTACAGAGAAGGGCGATGAAAATGATAAAGGGGATGTGATGACTTCCCTATGAGGAAAGGCTGAAGCATCTAGGGCTCTTCAGCTTGGAGAAGAGATGGCTGAGGGGAGATATAATAGAGGTCTATAAAGGAATGAGTAGACATGAATCGTTTGTTTACTCTTTCCAAAAATACTAGGACTAGGAAGCATGCAATGAAGCTACAAAGTAGTAAATTTAATACGAATCAGAGACATTTTTCTTCACTCAATGTGTAATTAAACTCTGGAATTCCTTGCCAGAGAATGTGGTAAAGACGATTAGCTTAGCAGGGTTTTAAAAAGGTTTGGACAGTTTCCTAAAGGAAAAGTCCATAGACCATTATTAAATCGACTTGGGGAAAATCCACTGCTATTTCTGGGATAAGCAGCATAAAATGTATTGAACGTTTTCGGGATTTTGCCAGTTATTTGTGACCTGGATTGGCTACTGTTGGAACCAGAATGTTGGGCTTGGTGGACCTTTGGTCTTTTCCAGTGTGGCAATACTTATGTGATCAATAGAAATCAAACAAAATAAAACATGGAAAAGAAAATAAGATGATACCTTTTTTATTGGACATAACTTAATACATTTCTTGATTAGCTTTCGAAGGTTGCCCTTCTTCTTCAGATCGGAAATAAGCAAATGTGCTAGCTGACAGTGTATATAAGTGAAAACATTCAAGCATTACAGTCTGACAGGGTGGGAGGATGGGGGTGGGTAGGAGGTATGCATGGGGACATCAAAGTCACTGGTACAGTGTCCTGGTCCTGTTCATGTGATGTCTATGTAAATTGAATCTTGTCTTAAGCATCTGGCCTGTTTCTCCAATATAGCATCCTTCGTTACATTTTTTACACTGAATGATATATACCACATTGGAAGATGAGCAAGTGAAAGATCCCTTTATGTTGAATATCTTTTCTTTGTGGATGACTTTGGGGTCCTGTGAAATATTTTGGCATAGTTTGCAACTGGATAAATTACAGGGAAGTGTGCCCTTCTGTTCCTTTTCAGTCTGTGATGGAAGTTTACATAGTAACATAGTAACATAGTAGGTGACGGCAGAAAAAGACCTGCACGGTCCATCCAGTCTGCCCACGATAAACTCATATGTGTATACCTTACCTTGATTTGTACCTGTCTTTTTCAGGGCACAGACCGTATAAGTCTGTCCAGCAGTATTTTCCGCCTCCCAACCACCAGTCCCGCCTCCCATCACCGGCCCCGGCACAGACCCCGTATAAGTCTGCCCTCCCCTATCCTAGCCTCTCAACCACCAACCCCTCTTCCCCCCGCCACCCAATTTCAGCTAAGCTTCTGTGGATCCATTCCTTCTGCACAGGATTCCTTTATGCCTATCCCACGCATGATTGAATTCCGTTACCGTTTTCATCTCCACCACCTCCCGCGGGAGGGCATTCCAAGCGTTCACCACCCTCTCTGTGAAGAAATACTTCCTGACATCTTTCCTGAGTCTGCCCCCCTTCAATCTCATTTCATGTCCTCTCGTTCTACGCCTTCCCATCTCCGGAAAAGATTCGTTTGCGGATTAATACCTTTCAAATATTTGAACATCTGTATCATATCACCCCTGTTCATCCTTTCCTCCAGAGTATACATGTTCAGGTCAGCAAGTCTCTCTTCATATGTCTTGGAACGCAACTCCCATACCATCCTCGTAGCTTTTCTTTGCACCGCTTCCATTTTTTTAACATCCTTCGCAAGATACGGCCTCCAAAACAGAACACAATACTCCAGGTGGGGCCTCACCAACGTCTTATACAGGGGCATTAAAACCTCCTTTCTTCTGCTGGTCACACCTCTCTCTATACAGCCTAGCAACCTTCTCGCTACGGCCACCGCCTTGTCGCACTGTTTCATCGCCTTCAGGTCCTCAGATACTATCACCCCAAGATCCCTCTCCCTGTCCGTGAGAAGATGACGGCAGAAAACTCATTTACTTCTGATTAGCTTGTGTTTTAAGTTGGGTGGCTGTCGGAAGGCCAGTACTGGTGGGGATGGGAATATCTCTTTCAGTAATTCATCCTCCTGGAGTATAGGTTGTAGATCTCTTATGATTTTCCTCAGTTTTTCCAGCTCTGGATTGTATGTCACTACAAGCGGGATTCTGTCTGTGGATTTTTTTCTCCTTGTACTGTAGCAGATTCTCCCTGGGTGTTTTGAGGGAGGAGGCAATATTCTTGGAGATTATTTTGGGGTTGTAGCCTTTCTGTTTGAAGGATGCATGAACAATGCTGGTGCCAGTAGGGCTCCCACACCTGTTGGTCAACATTTTACAGGACCAGGACACTGTACCAGTGACTTCACAGTGAGAATCCTGAAAGGTAACTTTAAAACCATACAAGAACGTAAGACCTTTGAAGTCAGAATGATTGAATATTTTAACACCCAACAGAAAGGACTTAACAAGGATCTGGGGTTCCTAGCCCATTATAAACCATAAAGCTGTATGTCTCTGTTGATCACCCCACCCCTCACCTATCCACACCCATCCTGTTAGAATATCAATGATATGCTTTGATGTCCCCATGCATACCTCCTACCCACCCCCATCCTCCCACCCTGTCAGACTGTCATAGTAATGCTTGAATGTTTTCACTTATATATGCTGTCAGCTAGCACATTTGCTTATTTCCGATCTGACGAAGAAGGGCAACCTTCGAAAGCTAATCAAGAAATGTATTAAGTTATGTCCAATAAAAAAGGTATCATCTTATTTTCTTTTCCATGTTTTATTTTGTTTGATTTCTATTGATAACCTTAAGAGTGGACTAACACGGCTACCACACTCCTCTACTTACCGTATATGATCAAGAAACCGAGATCATCAAGAAAGGATCCATAGAACAAACCAGAACGACCCCCCCCCCCACCTCCCGGAAAAGGGAGAATTGGGAGCTGCTTTTTACCACATAGGTAGGTGACAAATGCTCCCACGTTTTCATGACTTACTTTCAGGGCCATAGGAGCCAACCTTTCAAAATTATTGGGGGCGCTAAACTCAATGAATATTATCCCTCCCTGGACACAGTCAATGAGTTTGTTGAATATTGGGTGTGTTCAAGCACCACAGCACCCATAGAGTTGGCTCCTATGTTCAGGGCGCTTCTTGCACTCTGTAGCATAACCAGGGGGTTTCCCAAAATTGCAGACTTTCCTTATTCCACATGCTTTTCCATGGCTGAGGGAAATTTTACATTCTATGTTTTATTTCTTTGCACCTGTTTCCTTCCCATGTTTAAGAGCATAATCTCCAGGGACATTGTGTTGCCTGGGTAGGGTGGGGGTGGGGTGCTTTCACCTTGCCTGGATGTGCAATAGTTACATATACAAAATGAAGTCTGTGGAGAGCCGGAGACACATGCCTTTATTTATTTATTTGTTACATTTGTATCCCACATTTTCCCACCTTTTGCAAAAGCAAAGAAAAACAGCAGTAAGATTATCGACAGTAGCTGCTGACATTCTAAAACTGGCTGCATTCTGACTGGTTAGATGTGGCTAGTTAGGTTCCGACCGGTTAGTTGTGGCATTCTGACCACTTAGGTTCCAACCAGTTAGAGTCTGATGGGTTCCATATGGCCGACTAGAGTCTGACTGGCTAGATGTGGCCGGCTAGATTCTGTGACACTCATGCCTATGGGGTTCAAAGATGTGTACAGTTTTGGGGGAGAGGTAGGCCTGTCTCCTTCTTCGAAAGCACCTTTTTGTCAGAGCTCTAAATTATTGGCGGTGCTGTTCATCTTTGAATGTTATTTTAAGACGGGTCTGTTTGTGTGTTTACAGTTTAGTCTCTGTGATACAGTGTTTGCTGGACTAACTCCCCTGAGTGAGAAACTCCACAGAAGCTGTTCTGAAGGGAATAAATGTGTGTGTGTGTGTGTGTGTGTATGCTTTTGTTCGTGTTTTTTGTTTATACACTGAATATAGTGTGGATTGTTTGTAGGGATAATGGAAACCCTAGTTTTATTTTATTATAGTGAATCATCAGATTCCACCTATTTCTTTAGGCTTCCAGTACATTCAGAACTATGGCTGCAATTTGACCCTCCACCTCCCCTAACCTTCAGTCTCAACTATTTGGGAATGTCCCCCATTTTCTATCCTTTCCCAACTTTGTGAAGTCCAGGCCTTGCAGTGACAGCTGTCCCCGGTTGAGACTTGTACCAGGTTCCTTCAGGAATCCTGCAGTCATGGACCCTGTAGATTCTAGCTGGCTACCTTCTGACCGGCTACATGTAGCCAGGTAAAAGGCAGCCAGCTACATGTGGCTGGTTAGAAGGTGGTCAGCTACATGTGGCCAGTTAGAAGGTAGCCGGTGAAAAATATTGTTTTATTTCATTATTTTTCTCAGGTGGCATCATTTTGCTATACAGCAGTTAGATTTCAGAAGCTCAGATCCAGTTTGCTACACTGAGATCATGAAATATTTCATACCTCTGTTTTCTGTACAAGAGAAGTTCCCTTCTGTGACTTCAAATACAGGCAATTCACACTCTTTTTGTGAGGAAGACTGGGTCTGTATTTATGTTTTCAATACACTGTCTGATCTTTCTAATGCTGGGAGTAGCCATCCTACAGCCCTCTTCTGTTCTTCATGTAGCTGGTCAGAAGGTAGCTGGCTAGAATCAGGTGACCCTCAGGGGGAGGAATGCTGGCTTCGGCCTAACCCCTGGTAAGCCTTTTCTTGGTTGAGAGGTGCCCAGCTCTCCCACCGGTTGCCTTCTCAGGTGCCGTGGAGGACTTGCAGCTCATCTGCATATCCTCGGAGCCTTCGCCGGAGTGACTCCCAGGTCCGTTCCGATCCACTCGGGGCCTCTGCTCAAGGTGCCGCGCACTGAAAGCTTTCCTTCTAATAAGTTCTGGGAGAAGAGGATATTTCTCTGGTAAGTGAACAAATTTTGCTTGTGCTTTCGGAACTTGAAGATTGGGGTTTAAAGGAGGAACTGTAAGTTAGTGATAGGCTGATATCCTTAATACTTTAGCAAGTTTTAAATTACGGAAAAACTCAAAAAACACTAAGATGGAGTCAGCAGTCCAGCAGCGAGAGGGGTGCTATCCAGTCTTTTGCATTGAGTGTCACATGTATGATTATCTCCCAATTGGTGAGGTGTCATATGTGTGTGCCCGATGCAAAGAGCTCCTAGCTCTCAGAGAACGTGTCCGTTCTCTTGAGGCTAGAGTAGCAGACTTGATGGAGCTGAGGGAGACAGAGAGGTACATAGAGGAGACCTACAGGGATGTTGTAGAGAAGTCCCACCTCCAGTCAGGTAGCCCCTGTGCTACCTTGGAGGAGGGAGGTCTCCTAGAAGGAGAGCATCACCCTGGTGAAGTAGGAAGTACTCCTGTAGCCAGGACCTGCCCACCAGGGGATGTATTATCCTTTCGCACCGAGGATATATCTCCAAATGTTGCCCGGGAGGGAAAGGTTAGGACAGCTGTTGTACTTGGTGATTCGATCATTAGGCATATAGATAGCTGGGTGGCTGGTGGACGTGAGGATCGCCTGGTGACTTGCCTGCCTGGTGCGAAGGTGGCGGACCTCACGCGTCACCTAGATAGGATTTTATATAGTGCTGGGGAGGAGACGGCTATCTTGGTACATGTGGGTACTAATGACATAGGAAAATGTGGGAGAGAGGTTCTGGAAGCAAAATTTAGGCTCTTAGGTAGAAAGCTGAAATCCAGATCCTCCAGGGTAGCATTTTCTGAAATGCTACCTGTGCCACGCGCAGGGCCCAAGAGACAGGCAGAGCTCCAGAGTCTCAA
Source organism: Microcaecilia unicolor (assembly GCF_901765095.1). Lineage (NCBI taxonomy): Eukaryota > Metazoa > Chordata > Amphibia > Gymnophiona > Siphonopidae > Microcaecilia > Microcaecilia unicolor. The sequence goes on along the minus strand of NC_044042.1, from coordinate 57,633,453 downwards.
TGCGTGGATGAGACGATGGTGCAGGGAGGAGGGCTTTAGATTTGTTAGGAACTGGGCAACATTCTGGGGAAGGGGGAGCCTATTCCGAAAGGATGGGCTCCATCTTAACCAGAGTGGGACCAGGCTGCTGGCATCGGCGTTTAAGAAGGAGATAGAGCAGCTTTTAAACTAGAAATGGGGTGAGATCACGTGATGTGCTGAGGAGAGCGGAGGCAGGAAAGCTCACCTCTTAGGCCGAATCCCCCATCCCGCCGACAAAATAGCAGCCCAGCACTCCTTTGAGCCAACATTCGCTGAGGTAGGGGTCGCGCAAGTGAATGGACCCTTTTATTACGCGATTGGAATCAAAAATGCCTCCGAAATCGACAAAAAAAGAAGCGGAGAGGCCCCGCGCCGCAGACTCCAAAATGGCGATGAGCCCGCAGCCTGAGGCGCCAACCTCGCTGTTCTCTCCGCCACAGCTGCAACAAATTACCGACGCAGTTAAGCAAGCCCTGGAACCGCAATTACAACAGCTCTCTGGGCAAATGAAAGCGGTGGAAAGCTTGCTGGCTGACACGACCCGACGAACCGGAGAATTAGAACAGAGAGTATCATCTGCTGAGGATGAACAGGCGGGCATGACAACGGAGCTTGAAGATCTAAGACAAACGGTGAAAAAACAATCGCAACAACTTGATGATCTAGAAAATAGATCGAGAAGGGGAAACCTTCGAATTATAGGAATACCAGAAACAGTTTCAGATCGTTCCCTGCCCTCTGTATTAGAAAAATGGCTCCAAACGGAATTTGCCCTGTCTGATAGTATTGGCGCGCTTTGCCTTGAACGAGCACACCGCGTGGGCCGCAAGATAGACAGTAACCAGAGACCTAGAATGGTAATGATAAAAATACATAACTTTATCCACAAAGCAGAAATCCTTAGAGGAGCACGAGAGAAACGCAATACACTGGCTTTTGAGGGGTCGCCAATTAAAATCTTTCAAGATTACTCTCCTGCGTTGCAAGAGCGATGGCGAGCTTATGGACCTGTTTGCCAAACACTGGTGGATGCTAATCAAAAATTTATGTTAATATACCCTGCCACACTGCGAATCAATTTCCAAGGTACATGGCGAACATTCTTAACCCCGAAAGATGCGCAGGACTGGCTGGCAGCGAATCTTAATGTCAAAGAAAGTAAGATTTCCTTTACATGAAACATGGCGCCAGGCAGATCTGGAGAATGCAACTGTAAAACAAGAAAGCGATCCTGAAAATAAGGAGGTACTGGGCAAGACTGGAACATTCAAAGTAAGGGGGGGGGAGGGAAAGCCTCACATTATTGATCCCCATATTTTTCACATTAGATAGGAGGAAGGGTAAATAGTGATGCAAGGGAAAGGGAATGGGAAGAGACAAGGGGGGTGGGTAAGGGAGGGTATAAAGGCAAGAGATAGATACTGGAGAACCAAGCAAATCAACCAGGAGGGTAGACCACAAACAAAGTCCAAATTGAGTAAGCTTTATAGGAAGTCATACATTACAGAACAAGGTGTATTTGCAACCCTGGGTGGGGCTGGGCACCCGGGGACGGTTATAGGTAGACAGAAACAGCAAATGAACACATATAGAATAACCCCACATTAAGACCACAAGATTTGCCTCATGGAACGTGGGGGGGATCTCTACACCAGTAAAGCGGGCAAAAATACTTATGTGCTTAAAGAGACACAAAGTAGATATAGGATGCCTGCAGGAGACAAAACTCACCATGGAGGAACACAATAAATTAAAGAGACAATGGGTGGGCGAGGTCCATGCAGCATCCTCGGGGGATCGTAAAGGGGGGGTAGCAGTAGTGATCCGTAAAGGGATTGCCTCAAGATCAGAACTAATAAGAGCAGACCCAAACGGACGCTATGTCTTGGTTCGCCTTTGGATCCATCAGAGGGAGCTCCTGATTCTAGGGGTGTATGGCCCCAATGTATATGATGCAAAGTTCTATACCAGCCTTGTGCAACTTTGTCTCCCATATAAATCCACACAGCTGCTGGTGATGGGAGATTTCAACTTAGTGATGGATCCTAAAGCAGATTGTTCGAACCCCAGGGCGGCTTCCAGGGGGGGACCTAGGGCCCATGCGCTCTCATTTTTTCAACGGTCTCTAGGCCTAATAGACACATGGCGCTGCTTACACCCTGAGGAGCATGATTACACCCACTTATCAAGAGCACACGGGACTTATTCCAGACTAGACTACATATTTATCTCCCAACCGGCGTTTTCCTGGGTGCTAGCATCGGAGATAGGCCCAGAAGAGGTCTCGGACCACTCCCTAGTGTGGGTTGACATTGAAGTGCCATTATTTTACCAGCAGACACGTAACTGGCGTTTCCCAAATTACCTAGCAAAGAACAGTGAATTCCAAGACTTTCTTAAAAAAAAATGGTCAGATTACCTTTATAACAATAGTGGCCACATAGATCAACCAGAACTACTCTGGAGTGCAGCTAAGGCTGTCCTTCGAGGCGAGATCATTGCCTTTGTTCATGCCAAAAATAAGAAGCAATCCATAGCAATAACACGATTAGAGCAGAGTCTACGGAAAGCTAAGTCCCAATTTATTAAACGCCCGACCGAAGAGACTAAAGAACAATTGCGAGCAATTCAAGTAACACTGAATGCTTTATTACAGGAGAGGGGACAGAGATTTTTAGCGACTCAGCGATATAAATTTCAAAGATTTGGGAATAGGCCAGGAACACTACTATCACACCTAGTCAATGCATGGGGACCCCGCAAGCCAATAGTGACACTCAGAGATTCGACAGGGAAGGTATATAATAAAAGTGACAAAATAGCTGAGCTTCTCTCAAAATTTTTTGCCAACCTGTACAGCTCACCTGTCGAACCAGAAGTAGGGCAGATAAACCAGTTTTTAGATAAGGCTGGGCTACCTAAATTATCAGAAAAAGAAAAACTCGAAATGGAGGCACCCCTGGAGGCAAAAGAGATTCAGGAAGTCATCAAGTCAATGCCTACAGGGTCGGCTCCAGGTCCAGATGGATATTCTGGGGAGTTTTACAGGCTATTGCCCAGCTCCTTCTACCCAGTGATACATGCATTTTATGAGCAAGTAATAGAAGCAGGCCACTTCCCACAACACGCAAACTTAGCTTTAATATCTTTAATTTTGAAACCCGGGAAGTCAGATGACCTGGCCGACTCCTATAGACCCATATCACTTATCAATGTGGACTTAAAAATCCTAGCCAAGATTCTTGCCAATCGGTTATCAGGGATACTACCCAGGGTGGTGGGAGAGGAGCAGGTGGGATTCGTCAAAACCAGACAGGCAACTAAGAATGTACGTAGGCTCTTACTGGCAATGGCAGCGGGACAGCTGACAGAGACACCAACTGCTTTATACTCACTAGATGCCGAAAAAGCATTTGATAAAGTGAACTGGACATATCTGTTCGCCGTCCTGCGGTACATGGGCATTGGGGGATGGTTCTACAATGCAATCGTAGCACTATATACAGACCCGTCAGCTGCAGTAATAGTAAATGGGATTAGAGACAAGCCTTTCGAGATAGCGAGGGGTACAAGACAGGGCTGCCCACTGTCCCCAGCACTGTTTATCCTGTCATTAGAGCCCCTGCTGAGAGCTTTGAAGAAATCAGAAGAAGTCTCAGGAGTGCAGGTGGGGAATAAAATTATCAAAACCTTAGCATTTGCAGATGACTTGATGATTGTGACAACTCATCCTTCAGCCTCGCTAGACCAGATTATACAGAAAACTGAGGAATATGGCCGAATCTCAGGGTTTACTTTGAACAAAAAAAAATCAATGGCCATGGAGGCATATCCAGACAAAGGAGGCCCGGACCGGGAGGACTGCCCTCTGACCAAAGTAAAAGGGAAAATTAGATATCTGGGCACCAACATAACACAAGATCTGGGCAGACTATACCAAGAGAATGTTGAGCCCCTGCTGGAGACCACACGTCTAAAACTAAGAATGTGGGAATCATATCCTCTGTCGCTGTTGGGGCGCATCACTGTCTATAATATGATGATCGCGCCCAAGTGGATATATGTTTTCCAGACTCTCCCTCTGTTTCTGAAAACAGAAGATGAAAAACAGTTAAATAAGCTCATTCAGAGATTTCTATGGAGAGGACGAAAAGCAAGACTGCCGATACAATTATTGCACACCCCGCGAGAATATGGAGGCTTGGGCCTATTGAATATGCGTTATCTCACCATTGCCAGTGGCATGCGACATATCACAGATTGGTATAGGAATACCACAGAATTTTCAGACACACCCTTAGAAACTTCACTAACTCAAGGAGTCCATTTTAGCTGCTGGCTACATATGGGAATGGGCCAACAGCCTAGGCTCCTCCAACAATCATACCTACTTCCAACAGCCAGATCAGTATGGAGATGGGTATGTAAAAAGCACAACTTCTCGTGGAGAGTGACCCCATATCTATCTATTTGTGAAAACCCGCAGTTCCAGCCCGGAATCATGCATGATGGGTTCCGTATATGGAGGCGAAGCGGTCTGGCATATATTCATCAAGTGATAACAGAAGAGGGGCAAATGAGAACTTTTGAAGAACTACAGACACAATTTACCCTCAAACCAAGGGATCGTTTTCACTACTGGCAGTTGACTCATTATGTAAAAAGTTTGCCCTGGGAGTGCCTCACAGAGGATGTGCAGGAGGAACTTTCATCGGCATACTCCCTGCAGTCCCAGGGCAGAGTGTCATTGTCCATGAATCATCGTCATCTAAAAGACAGGACAGAAGAACCGGACTACCAGTTGCTGACTGAACAGTGGAACACGGACCTAGGCACGATCTTGCCACCAAATATAATACAGGCGTATATCAACAAGGTCCAAAAAGCTTCCAAAATGGTTCAATACAGCGAAATGGAATACAAATTTGTAATGAGGGCATATATCCCTCCAAGGAGAGCCTTCCACATGGGAATATCCCCGGATGGTGCATGCCCTAAGTGTGGGGCGCACGGGGCGACACTTGGACACATGTTTTGGTCATGCCCCAGCATCCAAAAATTTTGGACAATACTTACCCAGTCGATCTCACAGATGTGGGGTGCTACCTGTAAGAAGGGACCACAGATGTTATTTGGAAAACCCATGATGGTGCACCCGATTCCGACAGGGTTTAAGGGATTTACTCATAGAGCCATAATGATTGCAAAAAAAGTTATACTTACTGAATGGATTACAAATAAAACTCCAACCTTGCAGCAGTGGCGTGGTTTGATGATAGACTACATGAAGTTTGAAAAGAAATTGGCAGACTATAAAAGTGAAAGAAGATTTACAGAAAAGGACTTCCATCGGATTTGGACTGCCTTCTGGCAAACTATCCCCTTAGGGGGAAGAGGCCGGATCCTGAATTTGTAGCAGAACTGCTTGGACAATCCAGTACAAACTGATCGGCTAAGGACATAAGAGCATAAGGGAGGGTGGACGTGGGAGGGAAGGGGGGGAGGGGGGGAGATAGGAAACAAGGTGCCTACGGGAAATATTACAGGAATATCAATAAGGACATTTGGAAAAGGTTTTAGGCCATGATAGATTAGAAGTTGATGTTAGTAAAATTGAGAGATAGTTGAAGTTATAAATAACCTGTTTATGTTAGACATGAAAATTGTTTAGAGCCTTTTCTGAATATGATATGGAATTTTCCGTGCAAATCAATAAACAAATTTAAACATAAACTAGAAATGGGGGGAAGGCCGACAGTCGCTCAAAAGAGCATGGTTCGGGATAAGGTATCTTTCAAAGATATCACCATAACAGGGAAGATAGAGTATCCTGATAGTGAGGTTGCAAAAGAGATTGTAGTAGATCGGGTATCTTTAAATAACAATAAAAATCAGACAAAAGATTGCCAATTAATACTGTCAAGTACTAAGCATGATGTACTTAGGAACAACAAACATAGTTTGAAATGTCTATATGCGAATGCCAGGAGCCTAAGAAATAAGATGGGGGAGTTAGAATATATTGCACTAAATGAAAAATTAGATATAATAGGCATCTCTGAGACCTGGTGGAAGGAGGATAACCAGTGGGACACTGTCATACCGGGGTACAAATTATATCGTAGTGATAGGGTGAATCGGATTGGTGGAGGGGTAGCATTGTATATTAACGAGAGCCTTGAATCAAATAGATTGAAAATTCTGCAGGAAACAAAACACTCCTTGGAATCACTGTGGATTGAAATTCCATGTGCAAAGGGGAAAAGGATAGTGATAGGAGTGTACTACCGTCCGCCTGGCCAGGACGAACAGACGGATGCGGAAATGTTAAAGGAAATCAGGGACGCAAACAAACTGGGCAACACAATAATAATGGGGGATTTCAATTACCCGCATATAGACTGGGTTAATGTAACATCTGTACACGCAAGGGACATAAGATTTCTTGATGAAATCAAGGACAGCTTCATGGAACAGCTAGTTCAGGAGCCGACAAGAGAAGGAAAAATACTAGACTTAGTCCTTAGTGGTGCTCATGATCTAGTGCAGGGGGTAACGATACGAGGGCCGCTTGATAACAGTGATCATAATATGATCGGTTTTGATATTGGCATTGAAGGAAGTGAAACTAGGAAATCAAGTACGCTAGCGTTTAACTTTAGAAAAGGTGATTACGACAAAATGAGAAAAATGGTGAAAAAAAGACTGAAAGGAGCAGCTCGCAGAGTAAAAAACTTGCATCAGGCGTGGATGCTGTTTAAAAACACCATCCTGGAGGTTCAGGACAAATATATTCCACGTATTAGAAAAAAGGGAAAAAAGACTAAACGTCAGCCGGCGTGGCTAAACAGTAAGATAAAGGAAATCATTAGAGCCAAAAAACAATCCTTCAGAAAGTGGAGAAGAGAACCAACTGAAAGTAACAGGATAGATCATAAGGAATGCCAAGCCAAATGCAAAGCGGAGATAAGGAGGGCAAAAAAGGACTTTGAGAAGAAATTAGCGTTGGAAGCAAAAATACATAGTAAAAATTTTTTTAGATACATTAAAAGCAGGAAACCGGCCAAAGAGTCGGTTGGGCCGCTGGACGAAAATGGTGTTAAAGGGGCGATCAAGGAGGACAAAGCCGTAGCGGAGAAATTAAATGAATTCTTTGCTTCGGTCTTCACCGAGGAGGATTTGGGGGGGACACCGGTGCCGGAAAGAATATTTGAAGCGGGGGAGTCGGAGAAACTAAACGAATTCTCTGTAACCTTGGAGGATGTAATGGGTCAGTTCAGCAAGCTGAAGAGTAGTAAATCACCAGGACCTGATGGTATTCATCCCAGAGTATTAATAGAACTAAAAAATGAACTTGCGGAGCTACTGTTAGAAATATGCAATCTGTCCCTAAAATCGAGTGTAGTACCGGAAGACTGGAGGGTAGCCAATGTTACTCCGATTTTTAAGAAGGGTTCCAGAGGAGATCCGGGAAATTATAGACCGGTGAGTCTGACGTCGGTGCCGGGCAAGATGGTGGAGGCTATTATTAAGAATAAAATTGCAGAGCATATACAAAAACATGGACTGATGAGACAAAGTCAGCACGGATTTAGTGAAGGGAAGTCTTGCCTCACCAATCTAATGCATTTTTTTGAGGGGGTAAGCAAACATGTGGACAATGGGGAGCCGGTTGATATTGTATATCTGGATTTTCAGAAGGCGTTTGACAAAGTGCCGCACGAAAGACTCCTGAAGAAATTGCAGAGTCATGGAATCGGAGGTAGGGTATTATTATGGATTAAGAACTGGTTGAAAGATAGGAAGCAGAGAGTAGGATTGCGTGGCCAGTATTCTCAGTGGAGGAGGGTAGTTAGTGGGGTCCCGCAGGGGTCTGTGCTGGGTCCGTTGCTTTTTAATGTATTTATAAATGACCTAGAGATGGGAGTAACTAGCGAGGTAATTAAATTCGCCGATGACACAAAATTATTCAGGGTCGTCAAGTCACAGGAGGAATGTGAACGATTACAGGAGGACCTTGCGAGACTGGGAGAATGGGCGTGCAAGTGGCAGATGAAGTTCAATGTTGACAAGTGCAAAGTGATGCATGTGGGTAAGAGGAACCCAAATTATAGCTACGTCTTGCAAGGTTCCACGTTAGGAGTTACGGATCAAGAAAGGGATCTGGGTGTCGTCGTCGATGATACGCTGAAACCTTCTGCTCAGTGTGCTGCTGCGGCTAGGAAAGCGAATAGAATGTTGGGTGTTATTAGGAAGGGTATGGAGTCCAGGTGTGCGGATGTTATAATGCCGTTGTATCGCTCCATGGTGCGACCGCACCTGGAGTATTGTGTTCAGTACTGGTCTCCGTATCTCAAAAAAGATATAGTAGAATTGGAAAAGGTACAGCGAAGGGCGACGAAAATGATAGTGGGGATGGGACGACTTTCCTATGAAGAGAGGCTGAGAAGGCTAGGGCTTTTCAGCTTGGAGAAGAGACGGCTGAGGGGAGATATGATAGAAGTGTATAAAATAATGAGTGGAATGGATCGGGTGGATGTGAAGCGACTGTTCACGCTATCCAAAATACTAGGACTAGAGGGCATGAGTTGAAGCTACAGTGTGGTAAATTTAAAACGAATCGGAGAAAATTTTTCTTCACCCAACGTGTAATTAGACTCTGGAATTCGTTGCCGGAGAACATGGTACGGGCGGTTAGCTTGACGGAGTTTAAAAAGGGGTTAGATAGATTCCTAAAGGACAAGTCCATAGACCGCTATTAAATGGACTTGGAAAAATTCCGCATTTTTAGGTATAACTTGTCTGGAATGTTTCTACGTTTGGGGAGCGTGCCAGGTGCCCTTGACCTGGATTGGCCACTGTCGGTGACAGGATGCTGGGCTAGATGGACCTTTGGTCTTTCCCAGTATGGCACTACTTATGTACTTATGTACTTATGTAGAATCTAGCTGGTCAGAATCTAGCCATCTAGATTCTGGCCAGCTAGATTCTAGCCGGATATATCTAGCTTGTCAGAATCTAGCCGTCTAGATTCTGGATGGTCAGAATCTAACCGGCTACATCTAGCTGTTCAGAATCTAGAGAGCAGTTGGGTTTGGATGATCTTCAAAACCAGTGATAGTAGCCGTTGGGCAGGGGTTGACCATCGTTGTAGGCACCCCAGGCTGTTGAGGTTTAATTTTGTTAATTCTTTAGATCTTTTATATATTTTGAGTTGGAGTCAATTTTACAGCAAATTGATATTTTTTGATAATTATAACTGTGTAATCCACACCCGCTTGTTTAATTTGTGTGGTAAGTTAACCACTTGCTGTGTGGCCATTTCATGGCGGAACCCTTACTGCCACCTGCTAACTCGCAGTACCCAATTATCGCCGGGTAATCCTGATGCTAACCTTCTCAAAATTCTGACGTGTTGAAATGGCATGTAGTGGGGGCTGATGAGATCCTGCGGGTAGCCTGGGGTACTGCCAGATCGCCTCGCAGGAAGCCCAAGGTGGGATTGCCGTACTTTAGTAAAAGGGTCCCTGTTGAATCCTATATTTTGGGAACAGACTCCTTTGTCCCCATAATGTTGTCTAGTTCCTAACAAACCTAAATCCCTGTTCCTTGTACCATCATCTCATCCACATATTGAGACTACAAATATCTGCCTGCCTCTTGGGTACTGCATGTGCAATGAGGACTATTTCTGAAAATGCCACCCTAGAGGTTCTGGACCTTAACTTTCTAGCTAAATTTGGCTTACAGAACCTTCTTCCCACACTTTCCTATATCATTGATATCCACATGTTTCAAGATAGACATCCCCTTATCAACACTGTTTAAAATCTTCCTTTTGTTCCTACCCAGGGCAGAACAGCCAATAACAAAAGCATATCATCTAGACTAGCTTGCCAAACTCCTTGGGATCGATATTCAAAGCAATTTAACCAGCCGAAAACAGCTCCTGACTGGCTAAATCGCCTGCTTGGGTGTAACTGCTAATTTTCAGCAGCACTTAACCAGTTAATGCCACTGAAAAAACAGCTATATGGGGGGTTCTGGGGGGCAAAGTTGGCACTTGGCCTGCTAAGTGCCGATATTCAGCATTTAACCAGCCAGGGTAACTGCATAAACTGGACCACAATAAAAGTCAGCCCTATTCTTATGAGGTAACCCATAGCTGGTTAAGGGGCCCTTTTATTAAGGTGCACCACAAAAATGGCCTGCGTTGGTGTAGATGCATGTTTTGGACATGCGCTGGTCCATTTTTCAGCCCACCTGTAAAAAAGGTGGCCTAAAATGGACGTGCAGCAAAATTAAAAGGAGCTCATGTACATATTTGGCCTGAGACCTTACTGCCGCCCATTGACTTGGCGGTAAGGTCTCCATACTTAAAGAGATAAACAAAGAAGAAAGGGAGAAAAAAAAGATACAAAACAGATGCAAAAATGGAGAAGCAAAGATAGAATCAAAATTAGATTGTGATTCAGGGATGGGAGGGAGAGAAAGGATTTGGTGATTGGGTTTGAGCAGGGGAAGTGTTATATGGGTTGAGAGTTTGAGATTGGGTGAGGAAGAGTGGGAGGGGTGGAGAAGGTATATGAAAGATCTGGAGGGCTTAGAAAGAAATTGAATAGCAATGCAAAGGAACTGAGGCTATGAGAGGGGTGAGAGACAGATCTGTGAAGGAATGAGAGAACAGAAATGGAGGTGAAGAGGAGATAAAAGGAGGGGGGATGGAAAGATAGGTAGGGGTAAGAGATGAAAGAATTTCTGGACTAAATTCTATATATGGTGGCTAAATAATCAGCTCTGACCCCCCCCCCCCCCCCCCCGCTCAACACTGTTCTATAAACTACGCTTAAAGTTAGGTGCAGTTTATAGAATAGAGCGAATGCTCAGGAGCCACAGCTACATTTAGGCACAGCCACTTACACCAATGAAAATGTGGTGCAAGTGCTCATACCTAAATTAGGCATGGATCCCATCTTATTCTATAATTACGCACATAACTGAAAGTAATGCCTCTGATCCACCCATGACCCTCCCATTTTCATGCCCCCCTTTTTGACTCATGTGCAAATTTTAGGTGTAGATCCCATGCCTATATTTACATGTGTGTATATTTTAATTAGTTCTAATTAGTGCCAATAATTGCTTGTTAAAAAGCCAATTGTTGGTGCTAATGAACTTATTATTCAACTAAATTGCATGCACTATTTTTAGCACTTTTTATAGAATTTGGGGTTATATGGATACCGGGAAGGGATGAGTAATAGGTAGAAGCTGAGGAGTTCAAGCAGAGGAAAGTAGATGAAGGATGAAGAGGGAATAAGTACAGAGGGTGGAAATTGAGGACTAGGGAGTGGGAAAGAGAGAGGGAATAGCAATTTATAATAAACATACACAAATTAAACTGACAAAATGCACAAAATAGAATGACGCTATTGATTTTTGCATTGGTACTTCCATCGCCTTATGAGTTTCAGAATTACATATTGTTAGCATTCGATAGATTCTTGTGGCTTGCAGTTCTAGTGCTGGTACTACTTTGACAGTTCTCCTGATGAAGGTATTTGCGCCGAAACACAGCCTGTGTTGGGATTTTTTGTTAAGTGCATCCTGTATACTGCATGCAAAGATTGTATTGTGAATACCTCTGGTTAAAAAAAAAATAAACTGGACTTTTTTTTTTTTGCTTATCTTGGACTTTGTCTTGATGCCTTCCACTCCCTTTGCTTGACATCGAATATAGAACAGGTTACTAAACTTGACAGGCCTAAAACTTACGAGTAATCAAAAATTATATGTAAAGCCCCTTCAGTTTGGAAACATTCTAGGCAATGCATCTGTCCCTATGTCTACTCTTGCGTGATGTGATGTCCTACTCAGATATCCTTCATAATGTAAATGTGGATGCCTGGGCATTTTTTTGCTAATCTCTTATGTAGACTGGCAGGACACACAGAAACTGATATAGCAGGAAAGCAGCACGTGCCAGGGTTTGATGAGTTCAAAATAATCCAATTTCTATCCTTTGGGCATCTGGTTTTGGTATGGCCCATTATTCCCCATAGTGAACACATGTGAAATGAATATGCAATACTGACACATACACAATATAATCTGTGTAGACAAGGGTTGAGCTATAAATAGTGCAGGTTGCCTTTAAGTCCCTGAATTTGTCCACCTGACTGTGGGGATATCTGATTATATCTTTTGCCTTCCTACAGTGCAATAAAACTAGGCTAAGTCTTTGCCATCTGCCACTGTGACTGGAAATTAATGTAACCTGATTTGCTTTTCTTTCTCAGCACCACTTAATATTTCCTGCTACATTAATTTAGATCATATTGTACAACCTCAGGAGTGTGACATCTAAAATATACCTAATCAACAAGATACTTAAATAGGATAACTTTGTGACATCCAGATTCAAAGAGTATACTTCAAGTGGCAGATATTGAAACAATTCAGTGTTACCTGTTAGCAGTGCGTTTTTTCTAGCAAAAAAAGGTGCCGGTACTCAAATGCCAGGCCACCCTTCAGGCAGGGCCGTGCCGATGCGGTAAGCGAGGTAAACGCCGCAGGGGGGCGCCCACCTCTGGAGGGCGCCGCCGCGGTGCTTACCCTCGCCCCGCGCCGCAAAGGCCTTTAAATATTTTACCTGGGTCGCAGCAGCGTCAGTGAAAGCGCTGCCGACCAGCAAGGGCGGGGCGGTGGGGCGGTCCGCCCCGAGTGTCATCAGAAAGGGGGGTGCCGCCGCTCCCGCTGCTCTTCTTCCTGGCAGCCCCTCCCCCGCACCAGCCCTTTAAAAATAAATTGCCGACGCGAATAGCGAGCGCAGCACCTCGTGTGCAAGTAAAAGAAGCGGATCCGATCATCTCATTGGGCCTTCCCTCACTGTCCCGCCCTCCTCTGACGCAACTTCCTATTTCCTCTAGGGCGGGACAGTGAAGGAAGGCCCAATGAGATGATCGGATCCGCTTCTTTTACTTGCACACGAGGTGCTGCGCTCCCTATCGCGTCGGCAATTTATTTTTAAAGACCGGGTGGCAGGGAGAAGACGAGGCAGGGTGAGGGTGGGGGACAGATGGGGTGAAGGTGGGGGGGACTCGGATAGCAGAAGGGACTGGGTGGGAGACAGATGGGGTGAGGGGGACTCGGATGGGCAGAAGGGACTGGGTGGGAGACAGATGGGGTGAGGGTGGGGGGCACTTGGATAGCAGAAGGGACTGGGTGGGAGCCAGATGGGGTGAGGGGGACTCGGATGGGCAGAAGGGACTGGGTGGGAGACAGATGGGGTGAGGGTGGGGGCACTTGGATAGCAGAAGGGACTGGGTGGGAGACAGATGGGGTGAGGGGGACTTGGATGGGCAGAAGGGACTGGGTGGGAGACAGATGGGAGAAGGGGCATGGATCTGGAACTGGGGTCTGAAAAGTGAGCAGGAGGGAGAATGGGGTCATGCCTGGGGCAGAGGTGGATGGGAGAATCAATGGATCTGGAACTAGGGGCAGCCGCAGGTGGGAACTGGGAGCCGAAAAGAGGGGGCATTGAGAGAGGGGGGATAGATCCTGGATGGAATGGGGAGTGAGAGGGAGGGCAGACCCTGAATGGATGGGAGGGGGAAAGAGAAAGGGCAAATGGTGAATCGAAGGAGCAGAGAGAAAGGGCAGACAGTGGATAGAAGGGAGTGAAAGAGCAGACAGTGGATGGAAGGGGCAGAGATAGAGGGCAAATGCTGGAGGGAAAGGAGAGAGGGCAGATGGTGGATGGAAGGGGGAGAGAGAGATGGCAGACTGGGGCAGATGGTGGATGGAAGGCACATTAGAGAGGGCAGACACTGGATGGCAGAGAGAGAGCGAAGACAGATGCTGGATGGAAGGAAGACGGTGAAAAGAAGATGAGGAAAGCAGAAACCAAAGACAACAAACTGTAAATATATATTTTTATTATTTTGCTTTAGGATATAGTATTTTAGCTGTGTTAATAAATGTTTATAAATAGAACATGTAAATAAGGTAATCTTTTTATTGGACTAATTTTAATACATTTTGACTTAACTTTCAGAGAACAAAACCCCCTTCCTCAGATCAGGATAGGATACTGTAACAGCACTATACTGTATTGACCTGAGGAAGGAGATTTTGGCCTCTGGAAGTTAAATGTATTAGTCCAATAAAATGGTATTATTTTATTTTCTGTATTTGTTTTATTTCTATTTGTTAATTTGTAAAGTGGTGATTGGTATTTGTTAGTTTTTTCAAATTTACATCTGCTGTCTTTATATTTTGCACAGTACTAGGAGACATTTTCTGTTTCTGTGGCGTTGCATTGTATGCAGAGTCTGGCATTGGGGGTTCAGTTTAATTTTTGTCTAAATAGAAAGTTTATGATTACTTATTCTATAGTGGATTAGGGTGTATCTGTGTTTGTGAAAAAGACATGGCTTTCAGTTGGCATTGACTGTGCAGGATCGACGATCTGTACTATTCTGTCTGGTTTCGTTTTACAATAGGTGAATTGATGTTCTAGTGCTCACTGTAGTGCTTAAGATGCTTTCCTTTTCCTTGTGTGACTCATAGAAACGACTGCTTATGGTATGGTAAAATTGCTCTATAGGTCGTGTTTTGTATTCTCGGTATGCCTAGTACTGGATTTGGGGGGGGGGGGGGTGTTAAAAAAATGACCGGCCCCAGGTGTCAACTACCCTAGCTACGCCACTGCTGCCGACGTCTCCCTTCCCTTGCACTCGTTGGTTCCCTCAGTGTCCCGCCTTCTTCTGACGTCAGAAGAAGGCGGACACTGAGGGAATCAAGAGCGCAAAGGGAAGGGAGATGTTGGCAGCGCTCCGCTTTCACTGACGCTGCTGCGACCAGAAGTAAAAGATTTAAAGGCCCCAGGGCGCGGAGGGAAGGGCAGAGAGGCATGGATGGGAGGGCAGAGAGGCATCGATGGGAGGGCAGGGCCCAGGGAGAGGACAAATTGCTGGAAGGGGAGGGGAGAGAGGATTGCTGGCTATGGATGGAGGAGGGAAGGGCAGAGAGGGACAAGGATGGACATGGGGGCCCAGGGAGAGGACAAATTGCTGGAAATGGAGGGGAGGGGAGAGAGGAGGATTGCTGGCTATGGATGGAGGAGGGAAGGGCAGAGAGGGACAAGAATGGACATGGATGGGAGGGCAGGACCCAGGGAGAGAGGAGAAATTGCTGGAAATGGATATAGAGCAAGAAATGAAGAAGAAAGGAGAAAAGTAAAGAAATAAATGGAAAGGAAGCCCTGGAAATGGAGTTAAGAGGACAGATAGCAGCAGAATCAGATACTGGACCAGCATGATTGAAAAAAGAAAGTCACCAGACAACAAAGGTAGAAAAAAATCATTTTATTTTCATTTTAGCATTTGGAATATGTCCACTTTGAGAATTTACATCTGCTATCTTATTTTGCAATGTATACCAATTTGTTTCTAAGAATATTGCTGACAATTCCTTTCAGTGTGGCAAGTGGTGAGCGATCATTTTCATGGGGGGGGGGGGCGTGATCATTTTCACGGGGGGGGGGGGGGGCGCCAATTGATAGTCTGCAGGGGGGCGCCAGAGACCCTAGGCACGGCCCTGCCTTCAGGGGTGGGGTGATCACTGAGAGACCCACCCCACAATAGCCAGGCTCCCTGCAACCAGTCACAGAATCTATGACAAGGCAGAATTGGTGTGTAGAGCCTGAGATCTTTCATTAAAATTTGGGGACCATGGGTCAATGTTAGCAGACAATGGAAAAAGTGCTGGTTCTCAATACGCCCTCAAAAAAAAAAAAAAAAGCCCTGCCAGTTTGTCTGTTCAAGTTCACTTTATCAGGCAGGCTACATTTTGCAGCCCTCTATAGATAGCTACAAATAGGATACTGTGGTGAGGGCCAGGGCGTCCATTAGGTGAATTAAGTGATCACCTAGAGTGCTGAGATTATTGGTGTTGCAAATGGCAGAAGGCAGGTATTTTAAATCCCTTCCAGGTTCCTGTTCTTCTAGATGCCTCACCCCAGGGCTTATCCTTATTGTTCAAGTGCCATGGCCAGCAGAAAGGACACTTAATAGTACAATGTAGTGCAGGATCAATCTCATAGGACCGTGAGACTGGTCCTGTGCAGCAGAGGAAGCTGCTCCTGCCAGCCATGGAGGCTGAGCAGCAGGGGGAAGCTCTGGGTTAGGGCCTCTGGGGGATCTGGGGCCAGCCAAATAGGGATAGGTACGTTGCAAGGGGAGGTTGGCTGGGGGTCAGGGGTAGGGAGAGAAAAGGTTGCATACCATATGCAATGAGTTTATCTTATTCGGCAGACTGGATGGACCATACATGTCTTTATCTGCCATCATTTACTGTGTTACTGTGTAAGATTAAACTTTTGCCTAGAGCATGTAATATCCTTCTACCGACCCTGACAATAATTGTAATGGTCTGTCTTCAGCATAAAATTCTGCAATTCTGCAAACTTCGTACTTTATGCAAATGGACAAAATATCAAGAAGTTTTAAAACAGTGATGTGTCACGAAACATCTAGCCACCTGCCTGGGGTTACCCCATGGCCACTTAGAGGGTCTATCCCCAGAACAGCTCAAGTCTGCCTGCACCTGCCACTTGTGCTCTACACTAGCACCCTCTTCCCACTGACTGGGTCACAGCTGCCTTTGGGTGAGTCTCCCACTCTGCAATTATCCCCAGTGATTTCTAGGTTCCTGGAGCCAAATTCCCAGTGGTCCTACAGTTCCCAAATAGCACTCACAGACCCAACACACAAATCACCAGGATCCTTTATCAGTCCAGCCAAACAGGGCGAACAAACAATTATGTTTATTCTCTTAAAAAATATTGAACAGTGAAACAAAATAGTGCAGTTGGCAAACAATAACAGGTAACTGAAATATAGATCAATTATAACACTAACTAAACACTTGCATACTTCCTAGAAAGTACCTGGGGAGATCAGGACATATATCTGCTCACAGAGCTTCAGCAAAAGAGATCTCTCTCTCCTTCTCCCAGGCTGAAACTTAAGCAACATCCAGCAACTGCTGGGTAATTTCAAAACTTCAGGCCAATCAGAGCCCAGAACAGTCAAGCTTCAAATAAAGCTGGTTACATCACTAGAGCCACTTCCTATTATCTGTGTGCCAAATAAAAGAAAGAGAAGTCAGTCCTCTGTAACAGCTTTAAGCATAAACATACACTATCTGCTGGCCAAACAGGAGAAATATACTTCAGACATATTTAAGACAGGAAAATATATAATACATTTTACAGGCTTAAAACACACTGTTTCTTCACATGATGTTTTTATCCAAGTCGTAAAATAAACAAATTTTTTGGCCAGTATGTTTGTGTACTACTACTACTACTACTTAACATTTCTAGAGCGCTACTAGGGTTACGCAGCGCTGTACAATTTAACAAAGAGAGACAGTCCCTGCTCAAAGAGCTTACAATCTAATAGACAAGTGAACGGTCGGTCCGATAGGGGCAGTCAAATTGGGGCAGTCTGGATTCACTGAACGGTAAGGGTTAGGTGCCGAACGCAGTATACATTTTGAGCATTTCATGTTTATTACATTTATGCTTAGTTACTAGAATTTTGCAGACTTCCATAGAATTTGAGTCATCTCTGCTAACAAATCTGGGGATTCCAGCAGGCTTGGGAGAGCAGCAACTGAAAGTGTCGAAAGCTAACAGAGCCTTCACAATTTATCACTGGCACTGCCATTTCTCTGGATTGCGTTCCCAACTGCATAGTGTCCCAGCACAGAGTTCCCACTGTATCAAGTGTCCCCAGATATATGTGTGCTATGGAATACATTAACATGAGATGTTGAAGAGCCTTCACTGTCATCACCTAAATAAGCAGGAACCCCTGCCAAATTTCTCAGTAAGGTACAACTCAGAGGCAAAAAGAGCTGAGTGGACTATTAGTAAGACATACAATAGAATTTCCTTATCACAGATCATTCATTAAGTGCACATTTAAACCAGCCCAGTCTGTTTGCATGATATGGAGATGCTTAAAGTTGTAATCCACTGTGTTGTCTCAGGTATAGATTTTCTGCAGGCAGGAGGCAGGTTTCTACAGACCATTATTCAGAATCAGCATGGCACTTCATAAAGTGAAATCTAGTTCCATGCTTTCAAGTTATTGTTATTTGTCTAGTTCTAAAAGACATAACAGTGTACAGGCACATATAAAAAAACAGCCACGATGAGCAGGTAAGACATAGGGTTTATGATCCAATAGGAGAAGGATAGTGATGGAGCAGTCTGAAAGCAAGCAGTTGGATGGGAGTACCAGGTCAAGGCAGTGTCCGTGTTGATGTGTCTGGACATTAGAGCCTAAAAAGGAGGCCCAGTGAGGGCAAGAAACTCAAAATGCATGGGATCAGATGGATCATCAATGTGAAAAACTAGACCCCTAGGATGAGGAAGGTACAAGGATGAAGCAATGCCAAGAGTAAAAAATACTGAAGAACAAGGAGAAAAGGGATTTATTCAAGTGCCTGTAAATAACAGCCAGAGAGATAAAAGAGAGAACAGTTTGATGGAGTGTACCTCAAAGGAAGAAAATGAGACTGAGGTGGAAGGTGAGGCTGCAATCTACTGGATGGATAAAATGGAACCTCACAGCATTGCTATGACCTTCTGAATGAGCTATGTGACAGAAAAGGAATCCTCCATGAGAGAGAAAAGCAACTGAGGTAGAGAAATGAGGGTCATCCCCATCTTTACCCTTTGGAGACAGCAAAGGCAGAGAAGAGCTGACCTTTGTAATCACTTTAATTCTACTTTGTCAGTGCAACAGAAAATGGCACAGCAGAACATGTGTTGTTAAGATCATATAGACACAAGATTTTCAATCAGTCATGTGGAAAATGTTGCGAGCTCAGCAAAACCTGATGTGAACAGGGCTTTTGAATTTTTGCAAATGGAAACATGAACCCCCAAGTAAAAATCAGAATATCCTTTGTGTTTCAATGGTTAGTCTGTGTATGCTGTTTTGGTTTTGAAAAGCATTTTTGTTGGTCAAGTATCTGACCTCATGGCCTAGTGGCAGCAATTTTGCTTTTAAATGGGAGACATGGATCAACTTATTTATTTGTATTTCCATTTCTCAGTCACCTATTCCAGGGGTAGGAAACCATGGTCCTTGAGGGCCATAACCCCGTTAGTTTTGCAAGCTTTCCACAATGAATATGCATTAGGTCTGTTTGCATACAATGGAAGTAATACATGCAAATCAATTTCATGCATGTTCATTGTGGAAAACTTGACTGGATTGTGACCCTTGAGGACCATGGTTGCTCACTCCTGATTCTTAAAACAAGTTTAGCTCAATATACAATGAGAAATGTAATGCAACAAATCAAGATGCAATCAATAATATACTAACACAAAATAAAAACAAAAAGACTGATTCTCAGGTTGAGACTAGTTAGAGTTGAATACATTGTAGGGGTAATTTTTAACAGCATTTCCTGCAAGTGTGCAAGCCGATAAGATTGCAGATACGTGCAGCAAGTGTAGGCATTTCCAGGACCATAATTTGGTCATTATGATGTACTTGGTTCACAGTTCAATTTTATTTCATATTCCACAAATAATAAAATATCTAAGCGGTTTACATTTCAAAATTAGATCAAGGTTAAGAAAATTGGCTGAAACATAAGGCAATGATTAAAAGTACATGGGGATCTTATAAAACTCCAAAAGGAGAAAGCGTTAATAAAAACTTGTTAAAGAAAATAGAGCAGGGGAAAACACTATAAGTTAGGGAAGGGAAATTATTATTATTATTAACATTTGTATAGAGCTACCAGACGCACGCAGCGCTGAACACCTGACATAGAGAGACAGCCCCTGCTCAATAGAGCTTATAATCTAAAAATAATACAGACAGACAAGACAATTAAGGGCGAGGGAAGCACAATTGACAATTGACAGAAGTAATAGGGACAAACCTGCTACGTGGGCTAATGGAGAAATGCTGGAATAATCATTGGGAGAATGAAGGAAAAGCAATATGGAAAAATGGGCCTTGAGAATAGCTTTAAGGTGTTTGAACAGGAATAGCAGAAGACCATGAAGAAGGGAGTTACAATAATCAAGGCGAGAGATAAAGGATTGAAACAGAAGCCACAACGAGGATATTCATATGTATTTTATATAATATGTGTTTACACATATGGGGGGCATTTTGTAACAGTGTGCCTATCAAGCTCATTTTCAAAGCACTTAGCCTCCCAAAGTTCCATAGAAACCTATGGAACTTAGCCTCCCAAAGTGCTTTGAAAATATGCCTCCAAGTCTATAGGTGCCCAGAGGGTGCCTAATAAGTGGTGCCAGTTTTATAAAAAAATGTAGGTGCCTACTTTTCTTTATAGAGTACGAATGTAATTTAGGCCAGCCATAGAATTGGTGCAAGTGCTTGCATCTAAGTGCTGGAGATATATACATAACTTATTGTATTCTTACATGCATAAGTGTGAGTCCTGCCCAGACTCCGCCTCTGTGTATCCCCCCCTACCTGTAAAATACATGATGTGTGTGTATTCAATACAGAACAAAATAGGAGTTCACCTAAACAATGGATCCTAACCCAATCAAGGTATATAAACAATTACAAAAAAAAAAGAGGTTTACATATTTTAACTACAACAATCCATGCAAAAAAAATTGAAATTGTTGAAATATGCTCGGAAAATAAATATTGTGCCCTATGTGGTAATATCACAACAGCACCACTAATTCCCATCATTGCATGTATTTATCTCGAATCTTATTGCAAAATCCAATGTAATATAGGAAAGTCTTCTCAAAGTGGTGCCTTCACAAACAGAAATTGTTCTTTAAAATCTATGAATACATAAACTTCCTCCCGACATAGAACTATGTTTCACCAATCGGTTTCTTCAGGGAAAATTTGATCCAACATTGTGCTATAACTGAAAAATATATATCAGCTGTCCACATGCAGGATGTAGGTGTGATTTCTGCAACATATGCTAGTGCCTATTTGTCTTTATGAAATTGACCTAAATTAGGTGCCCACACTAGGTGCCCCCTTATAAAATTACCCTCATAGAGCACATGCAAATATTAGTGATTGCCTTAGAGCAAATGTAAAATTATTGGTTCTGCTGGTCCTGCCCTCAGAAACAGGAAATGATATCAGAAGGGGTGGGAGCGGCAGAGCCATTAGTGGCACAGGCCAACAGTGGCTCCATGCCCTTATAATGCTTTTATGCTTTGGAAGCAGCTGCACCAGGGGAGGGGAAGGGAGGAAAGGAAGATGTTGAATCAGAATGGGTCCTGTGCTCAGAATTTCTTTTACGTATGGACTCCCTGTTAAACTGGGCCCGAGCCAACTGCTCCTTTTGCCCATAGGTAAAAGTGGCCCTAGACATAAACATAAATGGGTGAATATTTAGCTGCAGCCAAGAAAGGTTCCATGTCTTGAATTCAGATTTCCTATTTGGTAGGGGTTAAGTTGGTTACAGGTAAGTTTCTACCAGGTCACCAACCTGAACCACTGGTGATTTGCTTCCTTTTCCTCAATGCAGTTGCAGTAAATGTTGGATTATTTGTAGTAAATAATTAGCAGATTTTAGTACACACAGCTTCAGCTTTAGAAATGTTAATTTCTTTCTTCATCTCTCTCTCATTCACCCCAGAATAATTCACTGCTGAGTCACTTTAAAGTTGAAGTAACAAAACATCTGTTTACTCACAGTTTGTAGTTAGATTATAATCAGACAGGCTTATATATACATATTACTATACATTTGTATTATCAGCTCCTTCCATGTGCTTAGATGGTAATGGATGCTCACACCACCATAGATCCTCTCAGGTTAGGAGAGATCATGAGCTCCATGTGCTCCATGTGCTGCATGTGCTGCATCTAACCCCCACAGGAAGTTGCATAGCTGTGTGACCTCTCTAAGTAATTCACATCAGAGGTCACAGAGTAATCACAGAGAAATAATAGGTGACAGGCAATGCATGTAAAATACAATTACATTCCAACAAACCCCTTCTCATGCATAACTGTCATGCAATTATTTATTCATACAAAGTCCAAGCTTTATACGCAGATTCACAAAATGTTCTCTGGGTAACGGTTTGGTCATGATGTCAGCTGTCATCTCACTGGTGTGACAATAGTGTAGACTGATGACCCCTTCTTTCGCCAACTCTCGCACGTTGTGGTATTTCGTTGCGATGTGCTTGGTGCGTGACTGAACCTTGTCATTCTGTGACAGTCGGATGCAGCTCTGATTATCTTCCATTATCTGGATTGGTCTCTGTTCAGCTATTCCAAAATCCAGCAAAAGTTTTTCAATCCACATCAGTTCTCTGCACGCTTCCGATACGGCCACGTATTCAGCTTCTGTAGAAGACAAACTCACAATACTTTGTTTATGACTGGCCCATGAAATTTGTACATTTCCATACATAAACACATATCCACTTGTGGATTTATAATCAGAATGATCCCCTGCCCAATCTGAATCACAGTAACATATTAGTTTTGGATTACTATTGGCTGAAATCTTTAATTTACAATCAATGGTACCCTTTAAATACCTTACCATCCTTTTAACTGCAGTCCAATCTGATTTGGTAGGTGAGCTGACCCTTCTGCTCAAAATTCCTACTGCATTTGCTATATCAGCCCTGTATGTGGTAGCTAGATATAAAAGCTTACCTATGGCTGATCTATATTGGATGTTATCTGGTAAAGGTTCTCTTACTGTTTCATCCTTCAGAAAATCAGTGATCATGGGAGTGCTTACAACTTGGGCATCTTGCATACCTAAACTTTCAATAAGCTCATTTATTTTCTGCTTCTGGCTTAGAAGATAAGAACCATCATTTTGTTTCTCAATTTCTATACCAAGATAGTATGACACATTACCCAGTTCTTTTATCTCAACATTGTGGTTTAAACACTTTACAATGTCCTTGTACTCTTGCTCACTTTTGCTTGCAATGAGCAGATCATCAACAAAAGCTAAAATGTATGCATATTGTCCATTTGTGCACCTAGTGTACAAGCATTTATCTGCTTCACCTTGCTTAAATCCTAAATTTGTCAATATTTCATGCAATTTTTCATTCCAACATTTGCACTTTGCTTTAATCCATAAAGACCTTTGTTTAATTTACACACTAGCTGTCTTTGTTTTGTATTTATGAAACCTGTTGGCTGTTCCATGTACAAGTCTTCAGTTATATCTCCGTGAAGAAATGCTGTTTTCACATCAATGTGGTTGACTTGCATGCCTTTTGAGACTGCAATGCTCAGAAGTGTTCTGATTGTCGTGTGTTTCACTACAGGTGCAAACACTTCATCAAAATCTTCTCCATATTTTGAAGATATCCCTTTGCCACTAATCTGGCTTTATACCTTTCCACTTTTCCTTGTGCATTCCTTTTTAACTTGAATACCCATTTGCATCCTATAGCTTTCTTGCCAGGAGGTAATTTTGTAAGAATCCAAGTATTATTTTTATCCAATGCATCAATTTCTTCTTGTGCAGCTTTATGCCATTCAGCAGCTTCTTCTGCTGGCATTTTCTCAATCTCATCCCATGTTAAGGGCTCTTGAGCTTCTGCTGACTTTGTTAGGTAAGACAGTCTTGGGGGTGGAACACCTTTGTTTTCCCTGGATGAGCGTCTGACAACAGGTTGGTCTGACCTTTCCGCATCCTCTAAATCTGAGAGTCCTTCTCCAATTGATTCCCCTTCTCCAACTGTACTGTCTTCTTCAATGATCCTTTCTGTGTCTGCTTCCTCTGCCTGTTCCTCGTTAGATACAGGTGAGTTGCTTTCAGACATCTGCCTTGGTATGGCATTTATATACACTGGCATGTCTATTATGGTTCTAGTTTCATATTCTGGATGATAAGGCTCATCTGGGATAATCCAGCCTTTATCAACCCTTTTGTTTTCATCAAAATATGTAACATGTCTTATGCCAACAATGCCAGTTTTCAGATTCAAAATTCTATATCCTTTGTGTCCTGGAGCATAGCCAACTAAAATGCCCCTTTCTGTTGTGGAATCCAGCTTATGCCTTCTTTGCTTTGGTATATGAGCATATGCTGTACTTCCAAATGTTCTTATGTGTGACAGGTTTGGCTTCCTACCATGCCATGTCTCATGTGGTGTGCGCTCAGCGCCTTTAGTTGGCATTCTGTTTTGTAGGTACACTGCTGTGAGAATGGCTTCCCCCCATAGTCTTTTAGGGAGATTGCTATCTGACAGCATACATCTGGTCATTTCCACAAGTGACCTAAATTTTCTCTCTGCAACAGAATTTTGCTCTGGTGTATAAGCTACTGTTGTGATATGTTGAATGCCTTCTTGTTCTAGAAATGTGCGCATGCTTTGTGAAGTGAACTCACCACCATTGTCGGTCTGAAGAACCTTTGGTTTTCTTTCAAATTTATTGCTCACCATGGCTACGTATTTCTTCAGCATGTCTGTGACTTGACTTTTCTCTTTCAGCAAATAGGCCACACAATATCTAGAGAAATCATCCAAGAATATTAGCACAAATCTGTTATTTCCCAATGATGGGATATT
Organism: Microcaecilia unicolor; assembly: GCF_901765095.1. NCBI lineage: Eukaryota > Metazoa > Chordata > Amphibia > Gymnophiona > Siphonopidae > Microcaecilia > Microcaecilia unicolor. The sequence continues at coordinate 57,608,822 of NC_044042.1, read as the reverse complement.
AAACGGTCCACATAAGTCACTGTGTATTAAGTCCAGCACTTTATTACTCCTATTTCCTGTGTATGCAGGAAATGAGGGTCTCACACCTTTTTGAGTGACACAGTCTATGCATTTCTCCATTTTACCAGCATCTGCACTTATCTGAATGCCGGTGGCCAGTTGCTTACTGTAAAGATCCTGGATCACCTTAGAATCACGATGTCCCAGGCGGCGATGCCAGATTTCCAGACTACATTTACCATCATTCTTCCTTACTTGCGCCATATGTGAGGCTTCACCTGAAATGTTCAGCTTATAAACATCATTATGCATAAAAGCTTCAGCATACACTTCATCATTTTTAGAGATTGTGCACTTACTGTTTTCAAAATGAATCGCAAATCCCTTCTTATCTAATGTAGATACACTAAGCATATTGCAAACTGCTTGGGGAATATACAAGACATCACTTACAGGAATTTCTTTAACTTCATTAGACACTTTGCATTTTAAGAATCCAATACCTTTTGCTTGGATCTTAGCAGTCCCTGCGTTTGCAGTTTTAAGAATACCTTCCTCTGGACACATTTCCTGAAAGAAATTCTTACAATTGGTTAAATGGCATGTGCTCCCCGAATCCAAAATCCAAGTACTTTCATTTGAATTATTATTTACCATAGTCAAAGATTTTTCTGCCATTAGAAAGCCCTTGTGTTTATCTTTGTCCTTCATACATTTCCTGGTTTGAAAATTCTTTAGTTCCATTGGCTTAGGTGAGCTAGAGGGAGTGTTTTGTGTTTCCTTACACCATTTAGATACATGTCCCTCCTTTCCACATGAGTAGCAAATCAGCTTGCCCTTGGGTGGAGTTTTCCCATAGCTCCGCCTTCCTCTGTTCTTTGCCAAGAAATTTGTTCATTTCTCTCTGACTTGCTTTGAGAACACATCTCCTCAGAATCATTTATTATGCATTCCTGCCTTAGTTTTGATGTTGTCTGTTCAAAAGATTGCCCTTCAATGGCCTCATTTACAGACCTAAAAACATCAAACTTCTTTGATAGTGAGGTAAAAAGAAATGCTCTTTTCAATGCATCACACATGGGAATTCCAGAAAGTTCTAACTTTTGAAATGAAGACATAAGATGCATAATGTGATCATTACATTTACTTTTATCCCTTAATTTGGTTTCATTCAACTCTGCCAGCCAAATTGGTTGCTGCTTTGCATATGTAGTTGCATACATAGTTCTCAGTTTATATAAAATGTCCTTTGGTGTATCTTTTCCCTCCACTAATATGGCTTGTTTCTCTGAGAGAGCTTCCAAAAGCATGCACTTCACATAATAGTTTGCATTGTCCCATTCAGCCATATTTTCAGCTGTTCTGTCTTGGTCTAAGCACATATCTAATCCTTTTGCTCGAAGGAGACATATGAATCTTAGTTCCCACTGCCGATAATTAAACTCAGTTAATCTAGGCACCTTGAGAGAATAGAAAAATGGTGAATTTCTTCCCTCAGCCATTTTCTTAGCCTTCTGTCTGCTGTGTGGGGGGAGAGAGAGACAGACTGAATCTTTCCTTTAAAACTTAAGAGAAAAAATGTGGCCTTTTTTTCTGCCTGGTAATATTTCTCTTCTTTTTCAATTCCTGAGCCCTGGGCCCATAACCCTTTTGTTGGATTATTTGTAGTAAATAATTAGCAGATTTTAGTACACACAGCTTCAGCTTTAGAAATGTTAATTTCTTTCTTCATCTCTCTCTCATTCACCCCAGAATAATTCACTGCTGAGTCACTTTAAAGTTGAAGTAACAAAACATCTGTTTACTCACAGTTTGTAGTTAGATTATAATCAGACAGGCTTATATATACATATTACTATACATTTGTATTATCAGCTCCTTCCATGTGCTTAGATGGTAATGGATGCTCACACCACCATAGATCCTCTCAGGTTAGGAGAGATCATGAGCTCCATGTGCTCCATGTGCTGCATGTGCTGCATCTAACCCCCACAGGAAGTTGCATAGCTGTGTGACCTCTCTAAGTAATTCACATCAGAGGTCACAGAGTAATCACAGAGAAATAATAGGTGACAGGCAATGCATGTAAAATACAATTACATTCCAACAGTAAAAAGTAAAACCCCCTGCTGGCCCTCACCTCATACTTGGTACTCTAAGTAGTAAAGCCTGAAGTGGTAGCAGGAGCCAGAGAAGGGACTTGCTGCTGTCCCAAACCAAGGCTCTGCACCTAAGAACAGAAGACGTTGGTAACCTTCCCTTGTCCACCATAGGTGACTTGCTTCAAGATTTCTCTGCTGCTAAGAAACTGGGATTGTGTTTGTGTTTCTATTTGTTAGCTGCCAAGAAGAATTCTTTAGTTGTAATATTTGCTCTAGGAAAGCTGTACAGTATTTTCATTCTAGCTTTTGCTGGGTGCCAAGTAGGGCTATGGTGGTTTGGTTTCAAACAATTATGAGCTGTACTTACGTGGTAGAGTTTGGCTGTTTGACATCTCACCCGACCCTCACTCTCCTGCATGTAGACTTGTGATAAAATAGTTCTTTCCTAATGCAATAATATTTCAGGTACAAGTGTTTGTTCCATTTCCATTAAAAACAGTCATTTTTTAGAAGACAGTTCTCCTTCCCATGCCACCTTGTTTCAGACTCCTACCCCCTATTAAATTGATCTCCTGATTAAAAAAAAAATCATGGAAGCAAACTGAAAAGATTCTATATGGCATACAGATGTGAACTGAACTTCTTTCTTCTTTAAAACACTTATTTTTCTTGTAATTTAAATTGCTGATACTTCTACACCTCCCATTTCCTGTGCCATGGTGGCCACACTGGGATGAGAAATCATCTGGATGTAGATTCAAGAAAGAGTGCCAAAATGTAAGCATTTGGATGAATTTAAGCATTTAACCATGAATTCTATAGTGACAGTTCCATGCGCATTTGCCATCATAATGTAAGTCTTCAGTTTTGCACTTAACTGTTGGCGCAAGTACTTACGCTATGTCAAAGGCTGGTGTTGAACTCCTAGTATTCTATAAGATGCACGCTTAACTCTTAGGCACACCCCTGACTAGCCCATGCCCCTCCCATATCCAGAGTAGAGGAGTGGCCTACTGGTTAGAGAATTAGTCTTGACATTCAGAGGTACCCAGTTCAAATCCCACTGCTGCTCCTTGTGATCTTGGGCAAGTCACTTAACCCTCCATGGTCTCAGGTACAAAATTAGATTGTGAACTCTCCAGGGACAGGAAAATACCCAATGTACCTGAATATAACTTACCTTGAGCTACCACTGAAAAAGGTGTGAGCAAAATCCAAATAAATAAATAATATGCTCCCCCGGAAGTTATATGTGATAGAATTTGTGTGTGAAACGTGTAGAATAGCTACTAAGGGCAGTAAGGCACACAGTTGCTAATTGATGCCAATTTAAGTCAATAATTGACTATTAATCCCAATTAACAGCATATCATTAAATTAATTTATGCACACAACTGACTGTATTCTATAAATTGCCTGCACAAATTTGTGTACTAAGCATAGTAAAATTGGAGGCCGGTGCTCAATTCCTCTCTGAGCTGTGGCGTACAGTCCAGTTACCTTTTCTTACTTCTTCTTGATACTTTCCTTTCCAAATGTGCAGGGATTTCTAGGTTACCAATTTGTCTTTCATCCTCTAACATGCCACTGAAATCCTAAGGGTCATGACTTACAGTTTGTTTGACTATGAAGAGAGACTGGAACTGGAATCGCGTCAGAGCTGTGTGAAATATTCTGAGCAGACAAGACCCAAGAGGCATGACTGGTGTCAGAAAGGGGAAATCTTCATAAAAGCATCTGGGAGGCAAGTCAGAAGCACTCATGAAATTCAAGGCAATCTCCTGTACAACAAGCTCAGGGACTCTGCAGGATGTGGGGGTTGTGGACTGCCTGATTTTCTCTTTCTGCTTCCACATCATCCCCAGAAGAGCTCCAAGGATCCCATAACTGCTTGAAGGTCTCTTTATATGGTTCACCTACTCAGGCCTTTCCCCTGACCCTTAAATATATGAGACTATGAGGGGAGGGGACAAATAAAATATGTGTGGTGCATGTATCGGTGCAAATTGCATGCCCAGAACAATGAATGATCACTCCAAAGAGACTACAAAATACGTGAGCATCTGAAGCCTTACGGGATATTGACCTGGTTGAGATCACTGCATGTTGTAGAGATGAAATAACATTTGAACCCAGGTCTTCAGGTTCCAATGTATCATTCTGATATTTGACTTTACCCATGAACACATTATGGGCCAGATTCTATAAATGGCAGTCAAAGGTGCTGGAAAATAAAACCAGCACTAAGTGCTATTCTGTAAAGGGCATATGTCCTATATAGAATAGTGCTTAAGTATGGATCTCACGCCTAACTTTGGATGCCAGACTTCAGTGGCGTTCCTAGGGGGGCTGACACCCGGGGCGGATCGCCGATGCACCCCGCCCCCCCCCCCGGTGCAGCGTGACCCCCCCCCCCCCCCGGTGAAAGAAGGCCCCTGACACGCCCCCTTTTGAGACACGCACTATCAGGCTTATTTTTGAAAGAGAAGGGCGCCCATCTTTCAACACAAATCGGGAGATGGGCGTCCTTCTCCCAGGGTCGCCCTTAATCGGCATAATTGAAAGCCGATTTTGGGCATCCTCAACTGCTTTCTGTCACGGGGATGATCAAAGTTCACGGGGGCATGTCGGAAGCATAGTGAAGGTGGGACTGGGGCGTGCTTAACACATGGGCGTCCTCGGCCGATATGGAAAAAAGAAGGGCATCCCTAACAAACACTTGGCCAACTTTACCTGGTCCTTTTTTTTTTTACGACCAAGCCACAAAAATGTGCCCTAAATGACCAGATGACCACTGGAGGGAATCGGGGATGACCTCCCCCTACTCCCCCAGTGGTCACTAACCCCCTCTCACCCTAAAAAAATGTTTTAAATATTTTTTACAGCCTTTATGACAGCCTCAAATATCATACCCAGCTCCATGACAGCAGTATGCAGGTCCCTGGAGCAGTTTTAGTGGGTACAGTGCACTTCAGGTAGGCGGACCCGAGCCCACCCCCCACCCCCACCTGTTAAACTTGTGGTGGTAAATGTGAGCCCTCCAAAACCCACCAGAAACCCACTGTACCCACATCTAGGTGCCCCCCTTCATCCCTAAGGGCTATGGTAGTGGTGTACAGTTGTGGGGAGTGTTTTATTTTTTTTGGGGGGGTTGGGGGGCTCAGCACACAAGGTAAGGGAGCTATGCACCTGGGAGCTTTTTCTGAAGTCCACTGCAGTGCCCCCCTAGGGTGCCCGTTTGGTGTCCTGGCATGTCAGGGGGACCAGTGCACTATGAATGCTGGCTCCTTCCACGACCAAATGGCTTGGATTTGGTCGTTTCTGAGATGGGCGTCCTCGGTTTCCATTATCGCTTAAAATCAGGGACAACCATCTCTAAGGTCAACCTAAATGTTGAGATTTGGGCGCCCCCGACCGTATTATCGAAACAAAAGATGGGCGCCCATCTTGTTTCGATAATACAGGTTTCCCCACCCCTTCGCGGGGACATCCTGCAAGGATGCCCTCAGGAAAATCTGGGCACCCCGTTCGATTATGCCCTTCCACAGGAGTTAGGTACACTGTCTTATAGAATACACGCAGCCAGATACTCGCACAAATAATAATGAGTGCCAATTAACATTAATAATTGGTTGTTAGCACCCAATTATTGATGTCATCGAGCTCTTTAAGCAATTTGCGCACTCATCTCAGGCATGAACACAAATTTGGGTGTGCAAATCTGGGTGTCATATATATAGAATCTACAGGTATTTTTTTTCCTTTGGTTTTGCAGTGTAGGACTGCCATAAAATAACTCTTGTTGTATACATCGGGCTGTTTGTGTTTCACAGTAACCGTGTAATTACTCTTTATAATGTCCTCAGCCATTGAGTTCCAGAGCAGTGCATGAAAAACAGATAGAGAAACACATGCCCCGGGAAATGGAAAGCTCAAACTTATCATCATGCTTTGGTGCAGTGATGTTCCTAGGTTGGGTGCCACCCGGGGGGGGGGGGGGGGGTTGCTGCTACGTCCCCTTGGTGCATCACCCCTCTCCTGGCGCATCATCCCACCCCTCCCACCGAATCACAGCACCTATCTCCCCCTCCTCCAAAGTGCATCATCATCACCTCCTGGGGGTGCATGGGGCAGTCACACAGCTGTTAGCTCTGCTGGTCCCCTGACCTGGAACAGGAAGTAAGTTCAAAGGGGCAGGGAACCGGCAGAGCCAATAGCTGCGCAACTCCTCCATGCACCTGGGGTGGACCGCCCCACCACACCGCCTTTGGTACATTGGAGCTTTGGTGTATCCTTTTGTATAACTTCATTCACAGGATCTCCAGCCCCTCATGACTGTGGTGGGTTGGGGGGCCTCCAGCTCCTGTGTTTGGCAGGTCTGTGTTTTTTTTTTTTTGACAGCCCAGACTTGTCAAAGTCCTCCTGCGGGAGGATTGTGCCTTGGACGCATGTCCAGGCACAATCCTTCTGTATAATGATCATAACAGCACACGTAAATTTGCATGCTATTAGTTTTGATCATTAGGGTTTAATTCCTTGCGCTGTTCTGGCGCTAATTTTTCAGCACTGTTCAGAACAGCACGGCAATTTGATCATTGGGCCCTAAGCGTGAATATTCAGTGTGAGATAGCTGGCTATCTTGGCTGAATATTAGAACTTAGTGGCTAGCCTGGTCACCGGCTATGTCACGTAACACAGCTGGTTAGTGCCAATGCTCATCGGCAACCCCTCATTCAGATCCATCTTTACACAACTCTCCTAAATGAATCTCTCCTTAATGACCTCCGAAAAAGCAGTCCTCATTCCAGTCCCCCTTCAAAAGCTTCCCCCCAAAAGCAATCCCCCCTAATCTCACCCTCTGACACTGCCTTAGGACCTACCTGAGGGATGTTTATGATAGTCTAGTGGTACAAGATGGGAGTGGCCTCTACTCTAATCCTGGCCCTGCCCTGGGATTAAAATGGCACTAATGGCCCCTAGTGATAGTCTCGTGGTATAAGGCACGATTCTCCTTATATGGAAGGATGGCCCCCCTAGTGGTAGTACTGTGTGACTACCACTAGGGAACAGTGATGCTGTTTTGAGCCCAGTGCAGTGCCAGGATGGGAGTGTAGAGGCACTGCTCCCATTCTGGACTACTAGACTACTAGGGACACCAACAAGGAAGACACAAGGGTTGGAATATTGGGGGGGTTGCTTTGGGAATTGCCTTTGGGTTCAGATCAGGGGGACTCCTCTTTGGGGGGGGGGGCTTTGAGGGGTGATCACATTGGGGAGTCTGCTCTTTGGGAGTGGGTTTTGAGGGGGTAACATAAGGGGTTATGTGGGTGGGGGAACGGATTTCATTTCCTTGATCAGGGGATGGCCCCAGCCAGCAGGACGTATCCAAATAGCAGGTGCTATTATCTGGATGAGTTTGTTTACATATCAGGATTCATGTTTTTAATCAAATGTCTAGATTTAAGATAGCTCATTGGAAAGTGAACTTTTCTAGTACTGGAGCTCCATAATTTACAAGCTATTCAAGAAAAAGCCTAAAGATGGATTCCATGCAGTTTATAATCCTTAAGCAAAGTGATATTTAAAAGAGCTTACTGAGCAGATCTTAACATTCAAGTATGCTGATAGTTCTTCAGGCTTTTTTGTCCAAATATAACAGGTACCTTTTGTTTAATACCATAAAGTTTAGGCACAATTTTAAAAGTGTTCAAACAGCAAAGGAAGTTAATGTGCTTCCATTAGGACTGGACTAATGTCACAATTGGGGAAGGTAAGCCCTGTGCAGCGTAAACGCTCTGCAAGCTCTCAACAGCGGCTGACAGGACTGCCTGGCAGATTTCAGAAGCTGGAAAAGCAGAGCCTAGCAGACTGGCTGCAACAAGACCAGAGCGGTCTGGAGGATGGCTCTGAAAAGAGCACTTTGGGGGTGGCCCAATGGAGTTGAGGCCAGGTAGCTGGAACAGCAAGCAACAAGTAGGGGCTGGAAGACTGAAACACAACTGGAAGCGGGAACTGGCCAGGCAACAAACACCGAAGCAGCACAACTCTGGAAGCCTGTTGCTGAAGCACTGGAGGAGTGCAGAGTGTATATATCCCTAGCTAGGTAGCGAGGTTGTCTGTCAGCGCACCATCTAGGGCTATAAAAGGGAAGTGCAACAACCAGGAAGTAAACACAAGTCTTAAGCATGGCCTGCTGCAGGACTCTAGTGGTTTCCTGAATCAGGTGAGGGGTGCAGGGGTGTAGCCAGACCTTGCAGTGGGAGTGGGCCAGAGCCCGAGGTGGGAGGGCATATTTTGGTCTGCTGCCCAGCCACTGCCCCCGCCCCTGCCCCGCCTCACCACCCTGCCACTCCCCACCAACTGCCGCAGCAAATACCTTGGCTGGCTGGGGTTCCCAATTTCCACCAGCTGAAGCGTTGTCCAGCACCGGTCTCCGGCGCCACCACGTGGCCTGCCCTGCTCTGTCTTCCCCTCACGTCGGGCATGCTCCTTTTAGTGAAATTGAGCATGCTCAGTTTCACTAAAAGGAGCGTGCTAGACGTGAGGGGAAGACAGAACAGGGCAGGCAATGTGGCGGTGCCAGAGAGTGGCGCTGGACAACACTTCAGCTGGTGGGGGGTTGGGTACCCCCACCAGCAAAACCAGGGGCCCACAGGAAATTTTTTTGGGGGGGAGGCCAGGCCCCCGTGGCCTCACGTAGCTACACCACTGGAGGGGTGTGCCAACTAATTCTGAAATCACAATTTGTAATTAAACAAGCTTCCATATTTTGCACTAGTTGAATCCTATATAGTCTCTTAGCTGACAAACCAACTTACAGTATGAGGTATTAATAGTACTTGAGTCATGCCATCCCCATTGCATATACAACAGTTTTGTTTTTTAAAAATATATAGTCACACAGGCTTTGAACAGTCAGCTACATGAATCTCCAGTGATACACTGCCACCTGGTGAACTTCTGCCTGTCAGCAGCAGTATAAGACTGTAAGACAGATGTTCTGCCTCACAAGAAGTATTATTTCCTTTGCTAGCCAGGAAACTTCTCCAGACATTGTGCTCAGTTTTCTAAAAGTTGTTCTGAATGAAAGATGAAATTCAATGAAAGTCGATCATGGATCAGAAATTCAAGATGGTGACTGGTTAGAGCATTTTGAACTTTATTTCTACTTTTGCCCTGTGGGGAGATACCTGGGGAAATGTGCTTCACTCTAATCTGATGGGCAGTGTGCTCCTGCATGTGATGGTACCCAGGAATATGGAGTTAACTCTTGTCAACAGTCTTCCCTTCTTTGGTCTTTCCACCTCTCAACAGTCCTCAGTGCCCTCCCCTGATCAAAAGGCCCCAAAGCCAGGTGACCCCTATATCAAATAAATCAAAATACAGACAATTGAAATGCAGTATGTTAAAAAGGATTCTGAAGATTAGATGGACGGGCATGTTCTCAAACAAAATGGAACATGTAATGTAAGGTAGAAGAACCATGGTAGAAGACTTGCCCAAAAGTTGCTGGTCTTGTTGTCAGTGGTAGGAGATTAGCTCATTTATTTGGATTTAGCTCATGCCTACTAGACAGGATAATAAAGGCCAAGAGAGAGCAAGACAGGAAATCAGAGAGCAGTCAGGGGAAATGACATTAAAAAAAAAAAATCAAGATTTGGAAACTCTGGACAAATTAGAGGAAAGCTGATCCAGGACAGATCTGAGGCAGTGCAGTTGCCAAACTCGTTCTGCAAGATAGCATTGAGCATGATGGGATAGGACTTGATATACTGCCTTTCCGTGATTGCAATCAAAGAGGTTTACATGTTATATATTTATTTTTTAGTACATTTATACCCCGCATTTTCCCACTAGTGCGGGCACGTATAGGTACTTATTTTGTACCTGGAGGGTTAGTTGACTCACCCAAGATCATGAGGAGCTGTAGTGGAAGTTGGACCCAGTTCCCCAGGCCACTGCATTAACCACTAGGCTACTCCTCCACTAAATGAGTGCAATGAGCTGCTATGCGTTACCTAACATTCAGATGTGCTGCTGACCCAGGCAATTGCTCTGAGTGGATGAACTTACGAGTTGATTTTACTGATGTAAAACATCCAATTATAGAAATATTTATTTTTGTAAAATTCTTTTTATCAGATTTGATGACATGTATATGAAAAATACAGCATAGCACATATTGTTTATATACAATGCTATTGCAAAACAACAGAGAAGCTCACTAAACATGGAGTAACCAACCCTTTCCTAACTCTTCCCTCTATTGCAATATTTATTTGTATTTTTTGTTTGATGATGTATAATGTTGAATGTGGAGGGTGGAGGGGGATCTCAGCTCTTTGCTGCCTTTTCATCTTGTCAGGTTGAAATTCTTCTGTTTGTATACTCTAAACATACTGTACTATTGCTGCAGCTATGCTACTCTCAAGAAAGATGAATGGCCGCACACACCATCCAAAACAAATGAATCACAAATGACCTTGTAGCACCTGATGTAGTGAACAGACCAGTGTTTCACTCAATGTGTGACTGAACTCTGGAATTCATTGCCAGAGAATGTGGTAGGGGCGGTTGGCTTCCTAGGGGAAAAGTCCATGGACCATTGTTAGGGTGGACTTAGGGAAAGTCCACTCCTTGTTTCTGAGATGGGCAGCATAAAATGTTTTGTATTTTGGGGGGATCTTGTCAGCTATTTGTGACCTGGATTGGCCACTGTTGGAAACAGGATGCTGGGCTTGATGGACCTTTGGTCTGTCCCAGTATGGCAATACTTAAATACTTATGGTTCCCAAACCTAGTCCTAGAGGCATCCCAGCCAGTCAGAATTTTAGAATATCTACTGCATGCAAATCTCTTTTAAGAATATTCATCGTAGATATCCTGAAAACCTGACTGGCTGGGGTTCCTCCAGGACCAGTTTTGGGAACCACTGGAACGGACTGTCTCTCTTGAATGTTGCTCTAAGAAGAAAAATATCTACCTCACAAATCAATCAAGATATCTCCTGCAACTTATTTGCTGGCTTTCTACTTCCACAGGAAGATTAAGAATTTTTGATGCTGCATGGAAGCTTTCCAGTAATGCTTGAATGCTGGGCCAGGAGAGGGAGCTCAAACATTACCTTTGAGTTCTGAAATTGAACAGGATCCTGGATGTCACAAGACCTCTGTTTCCTCTTCCTGGACTAACTTAATGTATCTTTCAATGGTTATCCTCTCCTCATCAGGTCAGATGAGAAACAATGGGTGCAACTAGTGCAAACTTATCTAGGGTTTAGGTTGTCTGCATATGTTAGTACAACAAAGTGAAAGAGGGCTGAGGGATAGACAGAAGTGATAAGACAGTAACACTTTAGAGAAGTCAGGTTTTCAGGATATACATGTATGGGGATTGCCTAGGCAGCTGCCTGAACAGGACTCGAGCATGAATATAGCCTGGTATGCAATAATATTTGTTTCAGGGGTATGAACTGGAACTGGAGGTGCCTCAAGGAAGCTGGAAAGGCAATATCACATGCTTCAGTTCTCCACACTCTCCAGAAATGATGTAGGCCACACCACGTATTCTATCTGAAACACTTTACTTAACTTGAAAGTTCAGAAAGTTAATGCAGACGGGGTAGTATTTTGCAGAGGCAGCACTGATTATATACAAATTTTACAAAGCCCACAGCTCCTCTTTGATTACTTTACTCTTAGTGTTCTCTAATCCCTTCTTCACCCAGTATACGTTAACATCAGCAGTGCTTAAGATGAAATAATGGAACACACTTACAGTATTTGGTGGAGGGTAGAGAATGACATGGGGACAAAGTTTGTTCCCATCTTCACCCCGTCCCTGCAAACTCATACTCCATCGCACTAGTCCCATCATTTTTGATAAGACAATCACTTGCGTTTTGTACGAACAAGATTTTGTAGTGTTGCAGGGAGGGGTGGGGATAGATTTTGAGTTTGTGGGGATGGGGACAAACTTTGTCTCCGTGTCATTTTCTAGTGCAGGGACTTAGGGTTGGTGAGTCTCCCTTCCACATAGGAAATCTCTGGAGTGGAAATGCCATGGCACTGCAGTAGTGTGAGTGTTCTTCTCCTCAGCCACAGGATAACATTGGGGACCAGTGAATATGGTGAAAAAGGTCCCAGGGTTCTGCTCAATTGAAACTACCAGTGGAAATAGCTTATCCCTATTTCTCCTTTCTTCTTGCAGGATGGTAGAGTGGTGCCCCAATTCCCCAATCACCAAAAAGGTAGGGAGGCGGTGTCTGTGGGTTCTACCTCCTAACTACTTCTGCAGCTGATTAGCTTTCATGTACTCATTGGGCTGGCAGAGCGCAACTAAAATTTTAGCTGACTAGGTCATAAGGCATGATGACCCTCCCTCACATCAAAGGTCCTGGCTGGGAGGATAAGCCACAAAACAATGTTTTAAATTTTGCTTCTGGCTTTTTAGTGTTACAAAATTCCCTCCAAGAACTTACTCTTCCATTAACCTAAATACTGGTCAAACTGGAAACTCCCACTTCATAGGGACAGAATAGGAATTTGAGAGACCACCAGAACACTGCTTTACTTGGGAATAAATGATGTCACTATATACTTAATTCACTGTTCCATAGGTTGAGGCTGTGGGAATTTTCCCAGCACAGTAGAGTAAAAAATCCCAGAGACTCTACATCCACAATGCATATTGTAAGGTCTCCACCACCGGGAGACTCTTGGAAAAGTCTCCTGCACTGGGAGACTCTTGATTCCCTTGGCCCTTTAGCTGAGCTGTGTGCTGTAATCCACTACTAAAGAGCACATGGCAATCAACATGGTCAGATCATTATACTTTATTGTAATCCCTTTGTGTCAACTGCTCCTTCAAAGGTAGTTCCCACCACAGCATTTCTCAAGAAGCATAGCAGTTCAACAGCATAGTATTCAAAACAAAACAAAACAAAAAAAGGCAAAAGGTTCAAAAATTTCAGCAGTTCATATAAAGCAGTTATGCAAAGCAATTCTTCAAACAAAGTAGCTCAAAAAGGGCTCAGACTTCCAGCAGTTCATGTCTAGCAGGTATGCAAAGTAATTCTCCAAACATGGTAGCTCCAGAAAGGATTCAAACCCTCCCCAGCAGTTCATGTCAGCAGTTAGGCAAAACAATTCCCCAAACACAGCAGTTCAGAAAGGGTTCAAATGCCCAACAGTTCATGTATAGCAGTTATGCAAAGTAATTCTCCAAACACGGTAGATCAAAAAGGGTTCAAACTCCCCAGCAGTTCATGTATAGCAGTTATGCCCAAAACCACCACTCCTCTTCTCTCCCTTTCAAAAGAAATCAACCTAGGGAGAGTGGCAAGGGTCCCTCCCCAACCAGGCCAGCATTGTACCCTGACCACCACCCGCATGACCCTTCCGTGGTAAACCTGTTCTCTCAGCTCCCCTCGTGGGATAGCCACCTTTTCCCTTCTTCTACCAGGCTCTCCTCCCGAGCAGCCCTCTCCTGTTTCACCTCCTTTCCTTCCAGTTTAGTCAGATCAGCAATCTCCATCGGCTCCTCTTGCTCTAGTTCCTCCCCCTTTTCTTTCCCTCGCCAGTCCATAGGTTCCTCCCCACATCCACTGCTCAGCTGCTCTCCATTTGCTTGATTGGGCAGGTTCAGAACTCCTTCCCTCATCCTGACTCTCTGGGACAGGTTTTTCCAACTCCCTTCTCTTGCCCTTCTCCTGACCTCCTCTGGGGGCTGTTGGGGATTGAAGTCCCTGTTTCTACCATGGGACCTACTCAGGGGCTGCTGGGAATTGTAGTCTTTTCCTTTTCTCCAATCCCCCAGGGAAAAAGACTCCTTCCTTTCTCTACCCAGTCTCCCTCCCTCTCGAGCCTCCTCGTTCCTCCATTAATAATTGTCTGTTAATTAATTGGAGTTAATAGCCTATTATTGGTTATAATTGGTCTAAATTACTGCTAATTGGCACCAATTAACAGTTTATTTATCTAACTGCCCCTAGTCACTATTCTATAAGTTATGTGCTGAAATTCCAGAGCACACAACTTCAAGTGGGGTGTGGACCTGGGAGGTATGAGTGGGTCAGGGGTGTATCAGGCAGTTAGGCACATATCCAGGGCCGTGCCGATGCGGTAAGCGAGGTAAGCGCCGCAGGGGGGCGCCCACCTCTGGAGGGCGCCGCCGCGGTGCTTACCCTCGCCCCGCGCCGCAAAGGCCTTTAAATATTTTACCTGGGTCGCAGCAGCATCAGTGAAAGCGCTGCCGACCAGCAAGGGCGGGGCGGTGGGGGCGGTCCGCCCCGAGTGTCATCAGAAAGGGGGTGCCGCCGCTCCCGCTGCTCTTCTTCCTGGCAGCCCCTCCCCCGCACCAGCCCTTTAAAAATAAATTGCCGACGCGAATAGCGAGCGCAGCACCTCGTGTGCAAGTAAAAGAAGCGGATCCGATCATCTCATTGGGCCTTCCCTCACTGTCCCGCCCTCCTCTGACGCAACTTCCTATTTCCTCTAGGGCGGGACAGTGAAGGAAGGCCCAATGAGATGATCGGATCCGCTTCTTTTACTTGCACACGAGGTGCTGCGCTCCCTATCGCGTCGGCAATTTATTTTTAAAGACCGGGTGGCAGGGAAAAGACGAGGCAGGGTGAGGGTGGGGGACAGATGGGGTGAAGGTGGGGGGGACTCGGATAGCAGAAGGGACTGGGTGGGAGACAGATGGGGTGAGGGGGACTCGGATGGGCAGAAGGGACTGGGTGGGAGACAGATGGGGTGAGGGTGGGGGGCACTTGGATAGCAGAAGGGACTGGGTGGGAGACAGATGAGGTGAGGGGGACTCGGATGGGCAGAAGGGACTGGGTGGGAGACAGGGTGAGGGTGGGGGGCACTTGGATAGCAGAAGGGACTGGGTGGGAGCCAGATGGGGTGAGGGGGACTCAGATGGGCAGAAGGGACTGGGTGAGAGACAGATGGGGTGAGGGTGGGGGGGCACATGGATAGCAGAAGGGACTGGGTGGGAGACAAATGGGGTGAGGGTGGGGGCACTTGGATAGCAGAAGGGACTGGGTGGGAGACAGATGGGGTGAGGGGGACTCGGATGGGCAGAAGGGACTGGGTGGGAGACAGGGTGAGGGTGGGGGGCACTTGGATAGCAGAAGGGACTGGGTGGGAGCCAGATGGGGTGAGGGGGACTCGGATGGGCAGAAGGGACTGGGTGGGAGACAGATGGGGTGAGGGTGGGGGGGCACATGGATAGCAGAAGGGACAGGGTGGGAGACAAATGGGGTGAGGGTGGGGGCACTTGGATAGCAGAAGGGACTGGGTGGGAGACAGATGGGGTGAGGGGGACTCAGATGGGCAGAAGGGACTGGGTGGGAGACAGATGGGGTGAGGGGGACTCGGATGGGCAGAAGGGACTGGGTGGGAGACAGATGGGGTGAGGGTGGGGGCACTTGGATAGCAGAAGGGACTGGGTGGGAGACAGATGGGGTGAGGGGGACTTGGATGGGCAGAAGGGACTGGGTGGGAGACAGATGGGAGAAGGGGCATGGATCTGGAACTGGGGTCTGAAAAGTGAGCAGGAGGGAGAATGGGGTCATGCCTGGGGCAGAGGTGGATGGGAGAATCAATGGATCTGGAACTAGGGGCAGCCGCAGGTGGGAACTGGGAGCCGAAAAGAGGGGGCATTGAGAGAGGGGGGATAGATCCTGGATGGAATGGGGAGTGAGAGGGAGGGCAGACCCTGAATGGATGGGAGGGGGAAAGAGAGAGGGCAAATGGTGAATCGAAGGAGCAGAGAGAAAGGGCAGACAGTGGATAGAAGGGAGTGAAAGAGCAGACAGTGGATGGAAGGGGCAGAGATAGAGGGCAAATGCTGGAGGGAAAGGAGAGAGAGAGGGCAGATGGTGGATGGAAGGGGGAGAGAGAGATGGCAGACTGGGGCAGATGGTGGATGGAAGGGGCAGAAATAGAGGGCAGATGTGGATGGAAGGCACATTAGAGAGGGCAGACACTGGATGGCAGAGAGAGAGCGAAGACAGATGCTGGATGGAAGGAAGACGGTGAAAAGAAGATGAGGAAAGCAGAAACCAAAGACAACAAACTGTAAATATATATTTTTATTATTTTGCTTTAGGATATAGTATTTTAGCTGTGTTAATAAATGTTTATAAATAGAACATGTAAATAAGGTAATCTTTTTATTGGACTAATTTTAATACATTTTGACTTAACTTTCAGAGAACAAAACCCCCTTCCTCAGATCAGGATAGGATACTGTAACAGCACTATACTGTATTGACCTGAGGAAGGAGATTTTGGCCTCTGGAAGTTAAATGTATTAGTCCAATAAAATGGTATTATTTTATTTTCTGTATTTGTTTTATTTCTATTTGTTAATTTGTAAAGTGGTGATTGGTATTTGTTAGTTTTTTCAAATTTACATCTGCTGTCTTTATATTTTGCACAGTACTAGGAGACATTTTCTGTTTCTGTGGCGTTGCATTGTATGCAGAGTCTGGCATTGGGGGTTCAGTTTAATTTTTGTCTAAATAGAAAGTTTATGATTACTTATTCTATAGTGGATTAGGGTGTATCTGTGTTTGTGAATAAGACATGGCTTTCAGTTGGCATTGACTGTGCAGGATCGACGATCTGTACTATTCTGTCTGGTTTCGTTTTACAATAGGTGAATTGATGTTCTAGTGCTCACTGTAGTGCTTAAGATGCTTTCCTTTTCCTTGTGTGACTCATAGAAACGACTGCTTATGGTATGGTAAAATTGCTCTATAGGTCGTGTTTTGTATTCTCGGTATGCCTAGTACTGGATTTGGGGGGGGGGGGGGTGTTAAAAAAATGACCGGCCCCGGGTGTCAACTACCCTAGCTACGCCACTGCTGCCGACGTCTCCCTTCCCTTGCACTCGTTGGTTCCCTCAGTGTCCCGCCTTCTTCTGACGTCAGAAGAAGGCGGACACTGAGGGAACCAAGAGCGCAAAGGGAAGGGAGATGTCGGCAGCGCTCCGCTTTCACTGACGCTGCTGCGACCAGAAGTAAAAGATTTAAAGGCCCCAGGGCGCGGAGGGAAGGGCAGAGAGGCATGGATGGGAGGGCAGAGAGGCATCGATGGAGGGCAGGGCCCAGGGAGAGGACAAATTGCTGGAAGGGGAGGGGAGAGAGGATTGCTGGCTATGGATGGAGGAGGGAAGGGCAGAGAGGGACAAGGATGGACATGGGGGCCCAGGGAGAGGACAAATTGCTGGAAATGGAGGGGAGGGGAGAGAGGAGGATTGCTGGCTATGGATGGAGGAGGGAAGGGCAGAGAGGGACAAGAATGGACATGGATGGGAGGGCAGGACCCAGGGAGAGAGGAGAAATTGCTGGAAATGGATATAGAGCAAGAAATGAAGAAGAAAGGAGAAAAGTAAAGAAATAAATGGAAAGGAAGCCCTGGAAATGGAGTTAAGAGGACAGATAGCAGCAGAATCAGATACTGGACCAGCATGATTGAAAAAAGAAAGTCACCAAACAAGGTAGAAAAAAAATCATTTTATTTTCATTTTAGCATTTGGAATATGTCCACTTTGAGAATTTACATCTGCTATCTTATTTTGCAATGTATACCAATTTGTTTCTAAGAATATTGCTGACAATTCCTTTCAGTGTGGCAAGTGGTGAGCGATCATTTTCATGGGGGGGGGGGCGTGATCATTTTCACGGGGGGGGGGGGGGGGGCGCCAATTGATAGTCTGCAGGGGGGCGCCAGAGACCCTAGGCACGGCCCTGCACATATCCCCTGATATTCAGCTGATGGCAGGCAGTGCATTTAGTTGCCAGTGGTGGTGGTGGTGCTGACCCCAGATATTCAATACCGAGCCATATCCGACGACCAACATTGAATATACAGTTTCAGTTTTTGCACGGCAGCTTAATCGACTAAGGCTTTTACTAAGCCATGGTAAAATGTGGCCTGCGGTAGTGCGAGCACATCTTTCGGGTGCGCGCTAGGCCATTTTTTATTGTGTCTAGGCAAAAAGGGCCTTTTTTAAGGGGCTGGAAAATGAACATGTGCTTAAATTGAAACCAGCACGTGTCCATTTTTGGCCTGAGACCTTACTGCCACCCATTGACCTAGCGGTAAGTGTGCAGTGTGTACCAACTGCTGTTTATCGCTGGGTAGGTACCCTGCTGTAGAAAATAGAAAATATTTTCTACTGCATTTTCGGCCCACCAAATTCAGAATTACTGGCTGGGGCATGCACTGCCTGGGTGGTAATGCCAATTTAATGCATTCTGGATCGCGCCTTTGTAAAAGGGCCCTTAAACGAATATTCAGCGCAAGCTGGTTAATAGTGGTTAAAGATAGGCCTGCTATTTAAGCGACCTATCTTATCCACTCAACTTAGCTGATTTAGCATTGAATATTCGCTGACTATCAGGGCCATAGGTTATAGAATACTATCGTTTAAGCACCTAACTGCCTACAGTTAGTCGCATAAATGCAGACTTACACTAGTAGGTCTATAATGGTAGTTGCGTGCACAACTGCTAATTTAGAATTTGTGCTTAGTGTGCATCATCCTAGTGCCTCAATTTCAGTGACCTTTTGAGAATTTACCCCCCCCAAAAACACATCATGACTCTGTGGATAGCACTATCAAGATGCTACGTAACGCTGCCCCCAAGAAGTACAACACAGTACTACTATGCATCTGGGTGCACTCTGGCCTTGACTGTGCTTCAGCCCCTATACACAGGAGACTTTACAGTGCCTTTGCCCCTGCTCTTCAAGACACCAGTGTTGCCCCTTGAGTGTTGGCAGCCTTTCATGAAACCACTGCCAATATATGGTCTCAGTTTAACCCGGGCCTTCGTAACTTTTTAATTTATTTACACAGAATTTTGTTAATCAACCTTATTTTAGGTTCAACCATAACCCCAAATCTCTACATGGCATAACATGAGCCTATATGATTTTTTTTCTTTTGTTTTTCAATCACTGTGCAACATTTAGGTGAAAGGAAAAGACAACTGACTTAACTCCTACAGATCTTACTGCAGACTTTGCTACAGTGCCTTGGGTTTGTTTGTGGAAAGTCTTACTGAAATCACAGATGTGATTGAGGAGGGGGTTGGAAGGTCTTCTCTGTATTCTTGGGAAGGTACACTATATGCTGAGCCTATAAACTCAACACAAAATGTACTTTTCTGAGAGTGATCTCTTATGGCATCAGCATATTAGCTAGGATAATTTGTTCTCTAAAAACATAACCACATTTAAGAAAACTAAAAACAATATTTTACTTAAGCCCCATTTAAATGACGTGTGCTAAATCATTAATTCCTTTACCATAGCAGAAGATCTCTTCATGTAGAACTGATCTTGCCCAACTTAATTCCTTTAGGGGTCCTTTTACTAAAGTATGCTAATGATTAGCATGCACTAAATGATAAGACGTCAATAGGAATATAAGGTTAATAAAACTACACTGGCTACCAATCAAAGAACGTATCGCTTTCAAGATTTGTACCTTTGTTCACAAAATAATACATGGTCTAGCTCCAAGCTATATGACTGAACTAATCGACTTACTAATTAGAAACACAATTGAATCAGCCAGAACGTACTTAACCCTTCATTTCCCAAGTTGTAAGGGCCTGAAGTATAAAGCAACATACGCGTCAAGCTTCTCCTACATATGCACATAGCTAAACCACGAATAATCATCTAAAATTCCGAGAAAAAACCTAAAGACTCACCTTTTCAAAAAGGCATACCCCACAGAACTGATATAAATACCGAATAATGAAACATGACAATTTATCCAGGAAATGGACAGTACTCAACCCCGACACATGATCCCACCCTAGCATTCTGCTTGTGATGAACCACTCCAATCTATTTACCGATACTTCTTTACTGTATTTGTCACTGTAACGGTACCCCTACACTGTATTTGTTCACACTGGAATCTGTAACCACCTCTCTGGAACTATGTAAGCCACTTTTAGCCTACTAATAGGTGGGAAACGGTGGGACACAAATGTAACAAATAAATAAATAAATAAATAAATAAATAAATAAATAAATAAATAAATAAATAAATGGTGCTGTACAAATCAGCACTGAAAAAAATATGCCTAGGCATATTCTATAAACCGCGCCTAAAGTTAGATGTGGTATTTAGAATACACCTAGTGGTGGTCCATGTGACTAAATTTAATTGCAGGTATTTATGCCAAGTAAAACTTGGCGTAAATATCAGTGACTAAGCTAGGCACACACCGGGTGTATTCTATAACAGCAAGCATAGAACCACCAATTCCACGCCCATGGCCACACCCCCTTTTGGTTCTGTTTCTTAGAATTTACACCCATCACTTTACAGAATATGCTTAGCAAGTTGTGCACGTAAATTCGAATTAATGCCATTAGTGTCAATAATTGCTTGTTAAGTGGCAGTGGTGCTGATTGGCTGTTAAGATAATTAAATTGCGTGACCAAAACAGAATACAACCTGGTTTGCACGCACAACTCCAGTCGCACTATATAGAATCTGGGGGATAATGGGTTTCTTATCAGTTACCACACGCTAATCATTAGCGCGTGCTAAATCCATTAGTGCACCTTAGTCCAGTGACTCTACCATTTGTGGTGTCACAGCTTAGGGCTCCAGAAGTGAGAGTGGACTGTAGATCGCAACACCATTAAAGGGGATGGTAGAATAGGTGAATGATAAAGATGAACATTTCTAGGACACAATACTTTGAAAGAAAGCTGCACCACCTGTGCAGTCTTAAATATGAATACAGACAAAGCAGATAAGCCCATCATCTATCAATTAAATGTTTGCTAAAAGCCATTTTGGGATGGAATCAAGAAAGAGAGCCAAAAATTAGGCACAACATATATGGTAGCTAAGGGCTAGATTCTACTATATATGGCGCCTGAAAATTCTGCGCAGAAATAAATATGCCTAGGTGTATTCTATAAAATTTCCATCCGGTATATAGAATTGCACTGTGTCTCTCCACACAAACAAATTTAGTAGCAGCCATTTCTGCCATGTTTTACTCAACATAAATCCCGATGCCTAAATTAGGCGCAGAGCGCGTGTATTCTGTAACAACATGCATAGATTGTAGAAGTGCCTATGCCCCACCCATGGCTATGCCCCCTTTTCAACTCTGCAAGTTAGAATTTACGTGCCCCATGCTACAGAATATGATTAGCGAGTTGTGCGCATAAATCTTAATGCCAATTAGTGCTGATAATTGCTTGTTAACATCCAATTAACAGTGCCGATTAGCTAGTTAAACAACTAAGTTATGCGCATTGTTATACGTTTCAATTTCTGCACAGAAATGAAGGCGCAATATATTATAATATTATTATTACTGGTACTAATTGACTCATTCAATTAAGTTGCATATGCAATTTTGGGTGACTTTTATAGAATTAGGGGGTTAGTTTATAAAATAACGCCTAAGTGCAGTTATATGCATAACTACAAATTAGTGCCAATTAGCACCAAATAATGACTCTTAAGAGCTATTATTGGTACTAAAGGCCAACTGGCACCTAATTTAACAATTAAGTTAGACATGCAACTGGCACTATTCTATAATATGCGTGCCCAAAGTTGTAAAGTTGGGTGTGCAACTTTTTAGAATTGGAGGGTTTTTCTTCTGTAGCAAGGTTGTCTTGCAATTTGTATTAATTCCTGCAAGCCATGATATGAAAGTCTATTGGTTTAGGCAGTAAGTATGATGTAATTTGTAATGTTTTACCTGTAATATTAGGAAATGAAACACAGAAAAATATCACTGATGAAAGTTTGCAAATGACAGATTGTATTATGTTCTAGCATAGACTTCCCCACATATATTATAATTTACGCTGGATGCAAAGAACAACTCACAATGAAACTCCAGACAGCTCAGAATACAGCAGCCAGGCTAATATTTGGCAAATCGCGATTCGACAGTGCCAAGCCCCTCCGAGAAAAACTGCATTGGCTGCCAATTAAAGAACGTATTACTTTCAAAATCTGCACCCTGGTCCACAAAATTATCTACGGCCAAGTCCCAGGATATATGACAGAACTTATAAGACGTAAGCATCGCCACACTGGGACAGACCAAAGGTCCATCTAGCCCAGCACCCTGTCTCCGACAATGGCCAATCCAGGTCACAATCACCTGACAAGATCCACAGAGCAAAACATTTTGTACTGCTTGTCCCAGGAATAGTGGATTTTTCCCTACGTCCATTTAATAACATTCTATGTCCTTTTCCTTCAGGAAGCCGTCCAAACCTTTCTTAAACTCTGCTAAGCTAACCACCTTAACCACATTCTCCGGCAACGAATTCCAGAGTCGAATTACGCACTGAGTAACGAAAATTTTTCTCTTATTTGTTTTAACTTACTGCACTCCAGCTTCATCGCATGGCCCCTTGTCCTAGACCTACCACTCAGAAACACAACCAGATCACCTCGAACATACCTAAACCTCCACGACCCAATCTGCAAAGGACTTAAATACAAAGCAACCTATGCATCCAGCTTCTCCTATATAAGCACACAATTATGGAACGCACTGTCAAAAGTTGTGAAGACAACCTGCGACCACCTAAACTTCAGGAAATCATTAAAAACCTACCTGTTCAAAAAGGCATACCCCGCCGACCCAACATAAATGCCTACACTCTGCAACACAACATAACCAAAGCTTGTAATGGACACTACATAATCTTTCCTCTCCTTGATCCCCTTTGTAACTGAAACACATGTTCCTTATTCAACCACAATACCACGTGTATTTGTTTCTTTACCGGACTGGGCGAGCGCCTCTATGGTACTATGTAAGCCACATTGAGCCTGCAAATAGGTGGGAAAATGTGGGATACAAATGTAACAAATAAATAAATAAATAAATATAAGGGAAAAAGTTGAAATGACTGGAAGGCAGCAGATGGATACAATTCACACACACACACACACACACTTCTTTATTTTAAACAAAGTATTATGATAATATGCTCATACAATGTTGAGAGAAGTTTATTGCAGTGCTCAGAAGACTTTGAGGGGCATTTTCAGTATGAGGTCTAAGTCGGACTTTAGACATTTTGCCCTAAAGTCCCAAATTGAATAGGAAATATAGCCATTTTTGAAACAGGAAAACGTATATATATATATTTGAAAATGTCCACATGCAAGATGTTTTCGTGCTTCGTGCGTTTGTTTTTGGGCCATTAACCCCTCCCTCCCCAAAAAAACCAAATCCAAGTGAAAAACGTACACAATCAAGCCATTGGGTTGTAGGAGGAGCCAGCATTCTTAGTAGACTAGCCACACAGACATCCCAGGAGAGCAGTAAGAAACTCTAGGGGGCACTGCAGTGGACTTAATATAGAAGCTCCCAGGTACACATCTCACAGTTACCCCCATATACTCTATGCTGAGCCCTCTAAAACCCACCAAAAACCTAATGTACCCAACTGTACACCACTACAGTAGCCCTTATGGGTAAAGGGGGTCACCTATAGGTGGGTACAATATGTTTTGGGGAAGTGTTGGAGGACTCATACTTTTCACCACAAGTGTAACAGATAGAGTGGGATATGGGCCTGGGTCCTCCTCTCTATAGTGCACTCCACAGACCACTACACTACTCCAGGACCTGCTTGCTTCTCTAATAGACCTGGCTATAACATCTGAAGTTGTCACAGAGGCCGGTAAATAATATTTGTAATCATATCTTTGGAGGGTGGGAGGGGGTCTTTCATGACTCCCTCTAGTGGTCATCTGGTCATTTAGGGCACTTTTTTGTGGCTTATTTGTTCTCAAACCAGGTCTAGACCAAAATGTTGAAGCTTCAGCCCTAGATATTTTTGTTTTGTTCCATTATGGCTGTAAAATGCCCAAGTTAGGAATGCCCTAAGCCTGCCCCTAAAATGCCCCCAACATGCCCCCTTGTGGTCTGGATGTACTGCAGATGTATTGCATAGATAAACATCTGCAAAATAGGTTTTGAAAATACCAAGTTGAACATTGTGAGAAGAAATTCATCCAAATGCTGCTTTATGACACTTTTTGGACATTTTTCTCTTCAAAGCATGGACCACATTGGGACCCCTGTCTGTGAAACATAAATGCAGTTTAGGCATCTTTCAGATAAGTGCATTCTTAAAAAAATGTTAAAGATGTTTATGGGCTATTCAAGTGCCACGAATTCTGTGTTTGTGGCAGTCTCTCAACTTTGTAAGCACATTATCATAATATATATATATATATATATATATATATATATAAAATAAAGAAGTGTTTAAAATATTTAAAGGAATTTAGCCATAAGGCATTTTTTTTGCCAGCATGGACTTCAGGATGTGTAGATCTATTTGACCCATATGTATTGGATATCCATGCCCCCTTTAAGTCTCATAACTGGATACATAGCACGCTTATTTTTGAAATAAGGGGGTAAAGATTCAAAGCAATTTAACTGGACAGGGATATTCAGCAGCAGATACCTGGTAGTGCCTCTAAATATTCGCATGGTCCATGGTAGCACTATCTGATTAGTGCTGGGGTGGGGTTGGAGTGGAGCTGGGAGTACCTGAGCACTGCTGATATTCATAGGCGGTACCTGAATAACTATCTGGTTAACTTATGACAAAAAAGCCATTCCTAAGTTAACCCAGGTAGCTGCCAGCAGGTTGCTGAGCACCCGGATATTCAAAGGGGCATAACCGAATGGCGCCGGCCATCTCCGGGGCTGGCTCCACAAATGGGCGGAGCCAACCGTATTTTCGAAAAAGATGGCCTGCCATCTTTTTTTTTCCGATAATACGGTTGGGGCTGGCCAAAATGTTGAGATCGTTGGGTTTGAGATAGCCGGCTTCGGTTTTTGCCGATAATGGAAACCGAGGCCGGCCATCTCAAAACCAGCCAAATCCAAAGCATTTGGTCGTGGGAGGAGCCAGCATTTGTCGTACACTGGTCCCACTAACGGAATATAAAAAGCCCTTCCGTTACTGATCTGAAAAGGAATGGGCATGCATGAAAGAAATTGCATGCAAATGAGCTGCTTGCTATTAGCTCATTTGCACATGATTTCCTGTGAAGGACAGCCATGCCTTTGCTATTTATTTGGATTTTGGATCACAAGTAGCAGCAGTAGGATTTGAACTGGCCACCTCTAGATTGTAAGACCAGTGCTCTAACCACTAGGCCACTCTGCCATTCCCCCACTCTACTCCACTCCCTTGAAATTTGGCCATCCCTGTTGGGGGGGGGGGCAGTTGAAGCCGACCAAAATCGGCTTTCGATTATGCCGATTTGGCCAGCATTGGGAGAAGGGCGGCCATCTCCCGATTGTGTCGGAAGATAGCCGGCCTTCTCTTCGAAAATAAGCTGGTCAGTGTCTCCATTAGATAGGGGCTCGTACTGAATATCAATGTCTAACTTTTTCTAGTGCCTGATCATGGCAGTGCTGTAATCTGCAGTGTGTTTGTGCTCTTTGCTGTTGTTGGCAGAGTGTTTCAGTTATTTCTGCTTCCTTTTGTGATATATCCCATTCCAGCACCATACATAGTGCATTGCTCTCTAAGGGCCCTGTTTACTAAGGTGTGCTAGCATTTTAGTGCGTGCTAAATGCTAGAGACACCCATATATTCCTATGGGTGTCTCTAGTGTTTAGCGTGTGCTAAAAATGCTAGCATGCCTATTGCACAGCTTAGTAAACAGTGCCCTAAGAGTGTTTGTATGAGACCCCTGATGCAGGTGGACTGACCGTTGAAACATGGCCCCGTGTCAGGTCTTGATTTGGTGCTTCAATAAAGATCTTCTGTCCTCCATTCACGTGTGGAAGTTGTGAGTCATTCTCTACTTCTTTGGTATTTGGGATACTCAAATTATCAGGTCAGTATTCAGTAGCACGTGTGAAGTTGGCAGATACTTACTGCATTAGTGTTTTTCTTTCTCAAAACAATTCTGTTAACAGATAAATTTTGGCAGGATAACTCAGTGCTTTTCAAAAAATTTGTGCATTTAAATTTGTGCGGGGGATGTGTCATTCCAGGGGCCAACATTTTTCCAGGAACCTAAGAATGGCCATAATCGATCAGACCAATGGCCTAACTAGTCCAGTATCCTGTTTCCAACAGTGGCCAATCCAGGACAAAAGTACCAGGCAGAATCTCAAATATTATCAAGATTCCATTCTACCAATCCCAGGGACAGCAGTGGCTTTCTCCATGTCTATCTCAATAGCAGACAATGGACTTTTCTTCCAGGAACTTGTCCAAAACTTTTAAAACTCAGATAAGCTAACCAGTGTAACCACATTCTCTGGCAACAAGTTCCAAAGCTTAACTATTTGTTGAGTGAAAAAATATTTCCTCCTATTTGTTTTAAAATTATTTCCATGTAACTTCATTGAGTGTCCCTGAGTCTTTGTACTTTTTGAAAGAGTAAAAAAATCGATTTATGTTTACCTGCTCTACATCACTGAGGGTTCTTTTTACTAAGCTGTGGTGAAAAGGGGCCTGCGCTGGCATCAGCATGTGTTTTTGATGCATGCTGAGGCCCCTTTTTACCGCAACAGGTAAAAGGCTGTCTTTTCTGGAAAAGAAATGGCCAAGCGGTAAGTGAATCATTTGTGGAGGTTTGGGGGGGGGGGGGGGTACTTACCACCACCCATTGAGGTGGCGGTAAGGGCTTCCGTGCTAACCTGGCGGTAACCAGACAGAAATTGTGCATGCTGGGGGGTGGGAGCTATTGCGGGCTTCTGTGGTTGCCCATGGAGTTGTGGATTGGTGCACGGCAAGCCGGTTGCCACATGGCAACCCTTTAGTAAAAGGCCCCTAAGTATTTTGTAGACCTCTATCATATCCTCCCTCAGCCTTCTCTTTTCAGCTGAAGAGTCCTAACCTCTTTAGTTTTTCTCATATGGGAGGAGTTCCATCCTCTTTATCATTTTGGTCATTCTTCTTTGAACTTTTTCTAATTCTGCTATCTTTTTTGAGATACAGCAACCAGAATTGAACGCAATACTCAAGGTGAGGTCGCACCATGGAAATGGCAAAATTCAACTTCTATCCAGATCACTCTGGAATGCCCTCGCCAGATCCATCGATCAATCAGCGACTATCCACCCTTCCGGAAATCACTAAAAACCCATCTGTTCAACCAAGCCTACCCAAATGACCCAAACTATCCTATGAACCCATCTACCAACACATATCCAGAAGACTACACAATGACCCAGACTATATCTCCCACCAAATTTCCCTATGCTTTTCCTGTATCCCATCCCCCTCCCGCCTCCTTACCCCTCCTCCAGTGCTCAACTACACCTTGCTCATACCTCTCCCACTCCCTTCACCCTTGCCATCTCTACCTACCTATCTCTTTTATTATTCTGCTTTAATTAACTTATTTTCTCTTTATCAATTCTCTGTAATCCATATTATTATGTAAGCTGCATTGAACCTGCCTTGACTGGGAAAGCGCGGGGTACAAATGTAATAATAAATAAATAAATAATTTTATCTGCTTAGGAGGACCACATAATAGCAGTCCTAACAATAGATAACTTATTCATGCAAAGTACAGGATAGCACAATGGTTTCTACGTGGGGAGTATCAAGCAAATGGATCTTTATTGAGTCACCAACAGGGTCCTTCTATTGGTGCCTCAGTAAAGATCCATTTGCTTAATACTTCCTGTTGTGTTATCCTTACTTTTCTGTGTCTCCTTGAATTTGTGTAGAGGCTTCTTCTTGTTAGTCCTGTGGTTTAAGTTATTCATTTAAACATAGGTCATCATAGTCAACAGTCTTACCTAAATGGATAGGGATGCTGAATATCAGTCATATGGGTAAAAGAATAAAGCATCCATTTATTTTTATGCAGTGGCACTAGCTCTGAAAATGGCCTCCTACGTGTCAAAATTCCACTCAGAACCTTTTTACAAAGTGCGGGAGGGCTAACGAGTGGATAGCGTGTGCCAATCGGCACTACTGCCGGGTTAGCGCATGTGCCCGGTGGTAATTCTGAGTTTGGCACTCACCAAATCCCACGGTAGAAAATATTTTTTCTATTTTCTACCGCGGGGGGCGTTCCCAGCAGTAATCGGCAGTGCGGCCACATTGGTATGCACTGCATGGTTATTGTGCAGGTAGCGTGTGAGCCTTACCACTAGGTCAATGGCTGGCGGTAAGGTCTCAGGTCGTAATAGGTGTGCGCTAGTTTTTTTGCACATGCCCATTTCCCGGCCGTTAAAAAATGGCCTTCTTCCCAGCTGCGCCCATACTACCGCAGGCCACTTTTTACCACGGCTTTGTAAAAGGACTCCTTAGGGATTAATTTGGTCAACATTATGGTGCTTTCTACGTTGTTCACTGTTGGTTCTTCCTAAATCCATATTACCTTCTCTAGATGTGGACCTCAAAATTTGTGCTGGGAAATAAAAGAAAGACAGTAGAGCGGATGCATGTCATGGAAATATTGCTAATGATGAACCCTCATTACATGCATCGCAGGGAAATTCCTAATTGATTACAAAGCAATTGTAGTGGGGTGTAATGAATTATCTAGGATGGCGTCTCAGAATTCAGAGGAAGGGATTACGAGGTTAACATCATCTTTCCGGGGATTTTTAGGCAAGTTTTCTCTGCTGCCATTGCAGTCCACCACTTGCACAGGGGAAACAAAGGAGACAATCTGAGGCTGAGCCTCTGACTAGGACTTGGGTGACCTCTAGGGGATGAAAATAGATAGCTGGAGCCTTGTTTTCCTTGCAGTGCCAGAATCCCCCTGGCATTGTACGTCCCAATTAATATAGCTTTGTTCTTTAGATCTCCTTTATTTAAAGCCAGTAGCTTTGGAAGTGTTTATTTTTCCTCCACAGAGCTGTTTGATGACTCTGGTGGCAGATGCCATTTTAGGGAAGGTGTATTTTTTTTCCCCCTGTGATAGAAAAAGTCATCTAGTATGGGCTAGTCTGGGGGCTCGATTGTAACTCCATCATTGCCAAGCAGGAGGGCTGGTCTAGTCTCAAGCATGCACCTGCTTCCTCGCTGGCTACCAGGGTGAAGCAAAAATGTAAACCAATCTAGCAAGGTCTCATGTCATGACCAAGCACTATGCCAAATGTTCTGAAGACAGCCATCATTAGTTGGGCAAGAGTCACCTGAGGTAGACTTTAAGTTGGGAGCTGCAAAGTGCAGGACTGTACTTAAAGGGGTAAAAATCAGTTAAGTTGGCAACTGTAGTAGCACAGAGCAGCCTAATTTAAAAAAAAAAGTCAACACTAATGACTAACAACTGCTAGTCACCAAACAGAAAACTCAGTGTTGTACTTTTCTTTTCTATTAGGTAGAGTTAATTGTGTGAGGCGCCTTTAAGTCATGGCTGTGGGGAATGATAGATTGAGGAAAAATGTGCTAAACCTGTGACATATTTTAGAATACTGAGGTTGTACGTGTAAGGTGTTAGTAAAATCGACATGTCTCCACCCACCAACCAAGACATTGTAATAGTGTGAAAAGATATAGGAGATAAAAAGTGGATCTCATAAAATGCACAGAGCAAAAATGAAAGTAGGGGAGGACGAAGGCAATTCCACTCAATGTAAAAAAGCAATTTTATCAGTCAAGAAATAAAATGCAGATCTGCATTTCAGTGAGTGTGAATAAACCTAAAAAAAATGATGTCCTTGGTAATGTATCGTGTAGTCTCCTCATTCCTATCAATAATCAATACACACAGCAAGGTATCAGCAAATATGTAGAAGAATACCCCCTTAAATAGTCCGCCATGTACTCATCTCCCCCTACCCTCAAATAGAGAACAAAAATAGTTACACATTTGACAACCCGCCCCATATATATGGCCCAACATGCATTCATAACCCCACTCACCAAACAGAGAAAAAATATGTTACATATGTTAACCCCCCGTATACAACCTGTCCAACTAGATAAATTATTTACATAAAAAAACCCAACCTATTCCACCATACATGGACACTGCCCAAAAGATAAATATTCCGTCATCTTAATTAACTTTTCATATGTAATTTTTAGATGTTGAAGTGACTGTGATTATACAAAAGCTGCCCCCTCCCTGGGAAACTGGTATGTCTCACTCCCCCCCCCCCCCACCCATAAATCTGGCATCTCCTCAAGAGATTCAACCCCCCCCCCCAGTGGTCCCTGTTAAATGCTTCAGTTCTTCACTGGCAGTGAGGAGTGACCCATATGCAGTGCTTGTATCGGACCTAGAAAACTTCCCTCTGATGGCAACTTCTTGTTTCCGCATTGGCGAGACCACGTCAGAGGGAGGCTCTAGGTTCAGATTGCCTGTGGGGAAGGGAAGGAGAGATGCCAGGAGTCTTCAGCTAGCGGGGAATTAGGATTCCTGCTAGCCACATTCTAGGTGGGTCCTGTGCTCAAAGTATGTAGGTCTGTGCCCACCCAGGCCCTTCCGTGGCTACGCCACAGTGTAGCCTCATCTCTGGAGGAAGCCTAGATTTGAGAACCCCATCTTCACTTGGGGTGCCTTCCTAAGTAGAATTCATAGTAAGGTTAGCCATCAGGGTGCTCAACTCACAATGTGGGGTATGAATGACTGGACTGCCACTGCTGGTGTGCACATACTGCGGAAAACATAATCCACAGCTCAAATGTCTAAGCATAATGCCTATTTCACCAAAAACATGTGCATGTCCTCAAGATATTTAGAGCCATTTATAAATACAGAAATGCACATTTTGTGCCGTTAAACATTTACAGCTGCTGGCGATTTCAGAAACATCCACATGTTATTATCAATGTTTTCAGCCCTCCCACCTCGATGTCTTTGCATATACAAATGTTTAGCTTGCCATTTTACAATCTCATTTACTTGTGGCATCAGGATCATTTTCATGGGTCCAAATCCAACAGCTCTTGACATGAAAGGGTAACTACTTCTGAGGAGGTAGATATACTGGTCTGTGAGGTCATCAAACACTGAAGGAATCTCTTTGCTGTGTTAGGATGGCGACTCAGCACATATACAAACAGGAAGAATGGGTTGTGATTTGTCACCTGCTGATGCAGTATTTCATGACAACAGGGATGTGAAGACATAGTAACATAGTCCACATAACATAGTAGAATGACAGCAGAAAAAGACCTGCATGGTCCATCCAGTCTGCCCAACAAGATAACTCACATGTGCCACATTTTGTGTATACCTTACCTTGATTTCTACCTGTCTTTTTCAGGGCACAGATCGTATAGTCTGCCCAGCACTATCCCCGCCCCCAACCACCAGCCCCGCCTCCCACCACCAGCTCTGGCACAGACCATATAAGTCTGCCCAGCATATCCCCGCCTCCCAACCACCAGTCCCGCCTCCATAATGCACAGTGACGTTTCAGACTGATCTACGGAGCCTTCCTGACCACCACCTCCGACCTGAGGCATAAGTGGAAGAAACTCTGCAGGAACGCTAAGGCAAAAGCTGGTGCAGCTCCAACCCAGCAAAGAAATGCTCAGTGCTATAGAGCAGCAGGTCATCCAAATACTTGATGAGGAGGCAGTGTGAGGGATTGGTGACCTAGAGGGGCATAATCGAACGGCGCCTGGCCAAATAGATGGCCGGCCCATCTATTTGGCCAGCGCCGGAAAGAGCAGTCCCGAACCGTAATATCGAAAAAGATGGCCGGCCATCTTTCATTTCGATAATACGGTTGGGGCCGGCCAAATGTCAGAGATGGCCGGCATCGGTTTTTTCGCCGATAATGGAAACTAATGCCAACGATCTCAAACCCGCCAAATCCAAGGCATTTGGTCATGGGAGGAGCCAGCATTGTAGTGCACTGGTCCCCCCTGACATGCCAGGACACCAACCGGGCACCCTAGGGGCACTGCAGTGGACTTCAAAAATAGCTCCCAGGTGCATAGCTCCCTTACCTTGGGTGCTGAGCCCCCTAAATCCCCCCCCAAAACCCACTCCCCACAACTGTACACCACTACCATAGCCCTTAGGGATGAAGGAAGGCAGCTACATGTGGGTACAGTGGGTTTTGGGGGGTTTTGGAGGGCTTAACATTTACCACCACAAGTGTAACAGGTAGGTGGGGATGGGCCTGGGTCCACCTGCCTGAAGTGCACTGCACAGTGCTCCAGGGACCTGCATATTGCTGTCAGGGAGCTGGGTATGACATTTGAGGCTGACATAGAGGCTGGAAAAAAAAATATATATATTTTTTTTATGGTGGGAGGGGGTTGGTGACCACTGAGGGAGTAAGGGGAGGTCATCCCCAATTCCCTCCAGTGGTCATTTGGTCAGGTGGGGCACCTTTTTGAAGCTTGGTCCTGAAAAAAAAGGGACCAAGTGAAGCCGGCGAAATGCTCGTCAGGGCCAGCTTTCTTTTTTCCATTATCATGCAAAGCCAGCCATCTCGTGACCATGCCCCCATCCCGCCTTCTCTACCCTACTGACATGCCCCCTTGAAGTTTGGCTGGCTCCGCGACGGAAAGCAGTTGGCGCTGGCCAAAATCGGCTTTCGATTATACCGATTTGGCCAGGTTCAGGAGATTGCCGGCCATCTCCCGATTTGTGTCGGAAGATGGCCGGCGATCTCCTTTGAAAATAAGCTGGCTAGACACTTTACCAGCTAGGGGCAAGTGGTAAGTGTTACTTAGCATACCTTGCTGTACAGGCATCCAGCTCCCAATCCTCTATGCTCTGTCCATCACTGAGTGATCCCATATCTACTTAAAAATGTATTAATGCTGTTTGATTTGTTGGAGCTGGTTCCTCCCGTTGGGGGTATTATTTAGGTTGTAATTTGTTTATTTTTTTATGGAGATTTTTTGAGATTATATTACATCATATACTTGGGGCTGAAGAGTGCAGGGTGACAAGCAAGTGGGACTTGTTCCATGCATCTGAATTATTGCGTCTGAGGGGGCTAAAATGCGGGCTGTTTGTGTCACCTATCAGGGAGAGGAACCACCGTAAACCATGTGGTCTTTTATTCCATGCCCTCACACCAACATAACATCCATTGTGAAAGACATCCCAGCACTGGCAGGCCAGCGGTAGTGCTACTTCCTACAGGCCCCATCCTATCACTAAAGCGCTTGCAATAATGCTAGCCCATGGCCCTTGTTACCACTCCTTCAGCTGCTATGCCTTGGCCCACCATACTCAGTGCACTAGAGATACTCATGGAGACCAAGGAGAAGGTTGGGGCCAGGTAGCCAGGTAGAAATGGTGCTGTCAGATAGAGTAGGGTCACTCGCCAAGGAAAGGTTATGCATTTTGGTCTCTATTCTGCAATAATTCAGAGGTGTGTAAAACTTTGCATATAAGAATAGGTCTTCCACAGCCAACTGAAAATAGCTCTTTTCTTTTTTTTTTTTTAGGATGAAATCTAACAAAAAAAATGTGAATAGTGATATATGGCCATTGACTTGACTCAGGAGTTTGGCGAAATTGATGGTGCTCTATAATGACACAAAGGTGAAATCCAGGCTGTTGGAAGAAAAATATAGCTTATTTAGCTGTAAGCAACAAAACGTCTTTTCAAATGAATTCCTCTGACACTGGAAAAGAAAATGTTTGCACACAGAGAAAGGCTGTACAGTATCCTTCAGTAATGTGGCAGTACTTGTTTGGCTGAAAACGATCAGGGCTTACAAAACCTGACTGTCATGTTTCTCTCTTTCGTTTTTTTTACTGGCTGGGACTTTATCTGCCTATCATAAATCTACAATGTGGCTATTTTATTCTTTGCTTTTGTTTGTTTTGAAAAACCTTTAGCCAGGCCCCAGTGTATAATCCTGCTTTGTAACTTTCAGCCAATCTCAATAACCCAGCAAAGATTTTAGGGGTCCTTTTACTAAGCCGCAGTAAAAATTGGCCTGCAGTAGTATAGGCGCATACATTGGGCGTGCGCCGGGCCAGTATTTACCATATCTGCAAAAAAGGGCTTTTTTTTTTAATGGGACGGGAAAAGGGCATGTGGTGAAACTGAAACTGGTATGCGTCCAAAACCGGCCTGAGCCCTTAACGCCACCCATTGATCTAGCAGTAAGGGCTCACACTCTACACATGTGGTGACCGGTCAGTGCGCGTCAACTGCCGATTACTGCCAGAAATGACGCGAGTGTGAGGAAATAAATAAATAAATCATCCAGGCATCATGGGCACGTGTCAAATCTAAAATTACTGCCAGGGGGCACAGTAGCCTGGCAGTAGCCTCATTTAGGCACACTCGTAGCGCCTAACACACCTTTGTAAACGGACCTTTTATTTTCCAACCACAGCCAGATCTGGGGGGGGGGGGGGGGGGGGGAGGGAAGCTATGTTCTTAACTGATAAAAATGAACCTTGTGAAAAATGCAACTATCAGCTTACTAAAATATTCAGAAAACATTCCCCTCACAATTTCCAGCATATGTCAGATGTTAAAAACCCACCAAAAGGAGCAACTCTATGGATTTTGACGAGATTTAATACGATATATAAAACAACTACAAATCTAATAAGTGTTTAGGGAGTACTCAGTATTGCTTCCTCCACCCTCTACATCAAAGGGGATATGGTGAATGTCACCATAACGGCCTAGTGGTTAGAGCACCGGTCTTGCAATCCAGAGGTGGCAGGTTTAAATCCCCGCTGCTGCTCCTTGTGATCTTGGGCAAGTCACTTAACCCTCCATTGCCTCAGGTACAAAATTAGATTGTGAGCCCTCCTGGGACAGAGAAATATCCAGAGTACCTGAATATAACTCACCTTGAGCTACTACTGAAAAAGGTGTGAGCAAAATCTAAATAAATAAGATTCTGGAATCTTAAAGAGTGACAAGATTCCATGCAGAATCTTGAAGAGTAGCGACATTCCATGTAGAACCGCAAAGAATAGCAAGATTCTGGAGTGGAGGAGTGGCCTAGTAGTTAGAGCACTGGTCTTGCAATCCAGAGGTGGCCGATTCAAATCCTACTTCTGCTCCTTGTGATCTTGGGCAAGTCACTTAACCCTCCATTGCCTCAGGTACAAACTTAGATTGTGAGCCCTCCTGGGACAGAGAAATATCCAATGTACCTGAATGTAACTCACCTTGAGCTACTACTGAAAAAGGTGTGAGCAAAATCTAAATAAATAAATAAATAAACTAGATAGCAGCCATAATGTTGCCTCTTTCAAAAGGCAGGTAAGCTACTGTGTACCTTCACACCATCACCGGTACTCCCAACATGTATATTAATGTGCTCAAATCAAAAAGTAAAACATACACAATTATCACTATAAATCTCATCAAAATTCATATACGTTAGGATGCTCTAACACAGAAGCAATGTCTCTTAAAGGACTCAACTAAGCAAAACTTTCCAAGCTGTTCAAAGTCATATGCACTTCCGATACACTCACATCACCCCCTCTCCTCAAGTCACTTCACTTGGGCTTCCGATCAGCGTACCGCATGTCAATTCAAGCTTACTGCCCTACTAATCCTACAAATGTGTCCTCGATCTGCAGCCCCCTCCCTTACCTCTCAACCCTCATCTCCCCTTACGTTCCTACCCGCTACCTCCGCTCTCAAGACAAAATCCCTCCTTTCAGC
Source organism: Microcaecilia unicolor (assembly GCF_901765095.1). Taxonomy (NCBI): domain Eukaryota; kingdom Metazoa; phylum Chordata; class Amphibia; order Gymnophiona; family Siphonopidae; genus Microcaecilia; species Microcaecilia unicolor. The sequence goes on along the minus strand of NC_044042.1, from coordinate 57,573,107 downwards.
ACCCTTCTCCACCACTGCCAACTCCAGGCTCCGCCCTTTTTCTGCACATGCCTCACCCCACGTCGTGGAAACAAACTCCCCGAGCCCATACGTCAGGCCCCCTCCCTCCCCCATCATTCAAATCTCGCTTAAAGCCCACCTCTCAATGTCGCCTTCGGCACCTAGCCCTCTACACCCTCTACCCAGGAAATACTATGACTGCCAACTTGACATTTCGTTCTTTAGATTGTAAGCTCCTCTCGAGCAGGGACCGTCCTTCTTGGTTTATTTTGCTACAGCGCTGTGTAACCCTAGTAGCACTCTAGAAATGTTAAGTAGTAGTAGTAGTAAGTTAAGTAGTAGGTAATTGACGTTACAGTTCACTATCCACATGCCACATCTCCTGTCGGAGTTCTACAAAAGCCTTGTTTCAGAAATCCTTCCTCTGAGAACTCCCATCTGGCATTGTGTGGTATCCAAACTGTCAATGACTGGCATCTACTTACTTTCAAAATGCACTATGGAAGAAAGCTTTCTGCTTCAAAGGACACTAGAGAAAGAGACAGCCTTCCTCCTCTCCAACTCCAAAGGCACAGAGAAGCAGGAGACCTTTCCGCTTCCCTTCCATGCACAGGGAAAGGAAACTGCACTTCTCCTCTCGATCCAGAAATTTCTTTGAGAGACAGAAGACAGATCTTTTGATCTCACTAAGCCAAGTACCAAGAATATTCTGATTAGAATCTTGTTTGTGAGTCACACTGACCAATCCTTTAGGCTATATCATAGCGGTCATTCCTGGAGGGTATCACCAAAGGAAAAGAGTTCACTCTCCACTCACCACAATCCATTTGCTTTCTGTTGAAAGGAGCATGGACATTAGTAAAGGGCACTAAGGCCTTTTTACATATGAAGGACGGCAGTTGCAAGCTAGTGAATTAATTACATAGAAATATTCCACTATCACGGCACCTTATATTAAAGATCCCCCCCTCCCCGATATTTAAAGCTATTTAACTGTCCAGGAATGGCTCCTGGCTGGTTAAGCGCTAATATTCAGTGTGAGATAGCTGGTTATCTCAGCTGAATATTAGCACTTTGCATATAGCAGCTAACCGGCTATATCGCACAATATAACCAGCTAGCCATGAATACTCAGTGCTTTGCCAGCTAAGTTTAGCGACCAAATTGGACCCTCTAAATAGCAGTCCTATCTTTGGCTGCTATAAAGTTAACTGGCCAGTACTGAGCATTAACTTGGCCGGTTAAGTTTCAGCTGGCCAAAATAAAACCAGATATTCAGTGTCGATCCTTTTACACTTCTGACCTCACTCTGAACCAGGGCTGGGATTGATGACATACATCTTCATTTGTAACCACCCTGGGATATTTCCAATATTTTATTTACCCCCCCCCCCAGCACTCCTAATCTAGACATTGCTATATAAGTCCCTTGGCTGTGGGACCATGCACCTTCCAGAACCAAAAACCAACCCCTTTACCCTGGGCACCAACTTTATCTAGTGACTGCCCCTAGCTGACACCCAGGAACAGAAGGCCTAATGTAATGTAAACAAACTGAGGGTCATCGCATAGCAGTGGACAACATTTGCCACCTGAGCCCACCAGGCCAGCTCAAAATCCTACTACTGTTAGTACTGAATTGGTTTGCCTTTCCCCTCCCAACTCCCTATCCATTACCCCTCCCCACATTGTGTGCAAATAGATCTCATGCATATGTGTTGTGGAAATTTTTGAAACCCGACTGGGTTGCGTATCTTGAGGGACCAACATGGAACACCCCCTGGTATAAACCATAGAGCTCCCCTGACTTAATACTATAATATTTTTTTTGAAAATGGTGGCAGCTTAAGGCCAGCAGTGACCTTCACCTTTTTTCCCTGCAGCAGTGGGGAAAAGGAAAATAGTTCAGGTGACAAAAGTGTTCAGGTCAGCGCAACCCGGCAAGATCTAGAAGAAATTCATCACTGTCTTTGTAAATTGCTTATGCTAAGTCACAGTAACCACTTAGAGCAGACAGGCCTTATTCCTCTGCTTTACAGGGACTGTCTCTTCATGTTCAAGTGTACAGCACGTGCGTACGTCTTAGTAGCGCCTATAGAAATGATAAGTAGTAGTAGGTCCTAGTTGTTAGAACATTTAAGAAAGAAAATTTAGGTCAGTAGGTTGATCAAAGTAGTTTAGCCAGTCTGATTATATGCTACACCATTTTCTGAAATCCTAGACAACAGTGTCAGGAAATAATAAATCATGTAACCAGCATTAGCAAATCTATCTTTAAATGACACCATACACAGTGTGGTTTTAATAAAGTTCACAGCTCATGCTGGACGAGGTTAAAACCTTACAGAATTGGATATGCATTGTGAGATAATGACTTAAGTGGAGTCATTACTGAGTTGCCACATTTGCTGTGTCAGGTATTCCTGCAAAGTATTAAGAACTGCAAAATTACCTGTGGTACTTACTATCCTTTGACTTGCTAGAGGAGCCATAGTGCAGGTGATGTGGGATACCATGACAGTAATGGAACTAGGCGTAAGGGTATTCATGCTATTTCCATATCTGGTGGTGGATGTTTTCTTCTTATAGATATTCAATAATTCTATTCATTTTCCAAAAATTGATTTTAGAAGGAGAATTACTTTAATGAAAACAACAAAAAAGCAATCCAAAATCACAATCAGTGCACCATTGTAAAGATAAACATAATGCAAAGCAATCTAATTATTTGATATCCCCATGGTGGTTCTCAGTCTACATTTTAGAATATCCATCAAAAATATATATGCCATACATTTCCACACATTGGATTGAAGCCCCAGGATAATGTAAGCAAATATTTCTCAGAAGTATTCATTATGGATATCCTGAAAACCAGACCAGTTGATGGTTCTCTAAAGCAAATTACTTTGCTGCCTTAGGTCTCCTTTTACAAAGCTGTGGTAGAAAGAAGCTTTAGCGCACCCTTACGTGGTTTTTCCCATGCACTACAGCTATTTTTTCTACAGCTGGAAAATGGATGATTTTCCATTTTTCCAATTAATGGCCATGCGCTAATGTTGCTATTAGCACCCTGCTATTATTAAAAATGAGTGCATAAGCCTTTACCAACACCTATTTTGTAAGTGGAAATGGCTCATGCATTTAACCTTGCACTAATCAGTTAGCACACGGCAATGAAGCTACACTGAGGGCCTGTTTACTAAGCCACGCTATATATATAGAATATATGGGTGTCTCTAGCGTTTAGCGCGCTAATTTTAGTGTGTGCTAAATACACTAGTGCACCTTAGTAAACAGAGCGTTAACTGATTAATGTAGAAACACCCACTCTCCGCCCCCAGACATGCCCCCTCTGTGTGTGGTTTGCATGTGCACATTGGGCTTTTACCACAGGACATCTCAGCGCATCCCACAGTAAGCCTTTTCTGGTACAGTAAGAATATGCTAGTGCTTACTGCAGTGGCGTAGCCACAGGTAGGCCTAGGGCTCAGGGCCACCCAACAATAGCACACGTTTAGTGGTAGCTGGTGGGGATCCCAGACTCCGCCAGCTGAAGACTTCTCCCTGATGGTAATGAAAACGCTGATGGTAATGAATACCAGCACCACCAGCTGAGATATTTCTTTGCTTGTGGTGGTGATGCCCGGGGGGGTGGGGGGGGGGGGGGAGAGAACACTTGGTGCCCACCCACTTCTTGCCTAGGCCCACCCAAAATCTGTTGTTTGGCTACACCCCTGGCTTACTGCCACTTAGTAAATGGAGGTTTTAGTCTCCTCCATCCACCCCCTTTTTATGCCTTCCTTACATGAGAAATGATATGTTTCCACATCATGACTCTGTATTCTCTGCTCGATTCAATGTAAGTCACATCAAACTGAGTTTTCAACTCGGATGATTGTGCGGTACAAATACAAATAAAGTAAAATAACATGTCCATGCAAAAGTAATCCAAAAACCAGGAATAAACTGATTAGTTTCAGAGCAAGGACAGTGAATGCCAGTTATTTTCAATCCAGTCATCAGGACACACCTAGTCATAGCTGTTTTCAGGACATCCACAATGAATATGCATGAGAGAGATTTGCATACTGTGGAAGAAGAACATGCCAAATCTGTTTCATGCATATTTATTTATTTATTTATTTACTGCATTTGTATCCCACATTTTCCCACCTATTTGCAGGCTCAATGTGGCTTACATTGTTCCGTCATGGCGATCGCCATTCCGGAGTGAGAGATACAAGTGGTATTACATAAAGATCATGAATGACTTGATAGTAGATTAAGCAATCAAGTATAAAGAGTTCATGTTCGGAATAAGAGATAGAGAGGCTTATTTTCAAAGCACTTAGACTTACAAAGTTGCATAGTAACCTATGAAACTTTGTAAGTCTAAGTGCTTTGAAAATGAGCCCCAAAGTGGTATTGCAATAAAAGTTCGTAAGATGGATCATTGCGGTATGCCTTGATGAGGACACAGTAGATTCAAATTCAGAATGGGAAATAAAGCGGTATTGCGTTAACGTTCATAGGAGGGAACTTTGCGGTATGCCTTGTTGAAGAGGTAGGTCTTCAGTGATTTCTGAAAGTTGGTTAGGTCGTGCATTTTTTTCACGTCGAGTGGTAGTGCATTCCATAACTGCGTGCTTCTGTAGGAAAAGCTGGATGCATGACATGTGTTAATTCATTGGGGATATTCTGAAAACCGAACTGGTTAGATGTTTCTTAAGGACTAGGTTGAGAACTACTGCAGTTTATTTATTTATTTGGATTTATTTACCTGCCTTTTAAAAGACATTTTCCCATGGTGGTGTACAGCAATTTACCACCATACCTGGAGCTATAAATTTTCAGATGGTATTGTTGTATCTGCATGTATGGTTGTCAACTGGATTCATATTCACCCAACAGGATTGATCCAGTTTTGGATTTACCCTACTGCAAGTAGGGACTTATAGTTCTGATTTCCCCATTGCATGCCTTAAGAAAAGCAAGACTACAAGTCCCTGCATGCAATGGGGTAAACCCAGGACTGGATCAACCCTGTTGGGCGAATGTGGATTTAGTTGGCAGCCTAATCTTAACTTGTCAACGGTAGCCCACGTTGATAACTTCACGCCAGTTCTCATTGCATAAAGCAGAAAGTTATCATCGTGGGCTACTGTTGAGACATTCAATTTTATTGTTAGTCCCAGACTCCCAGTCATTAGTAATTGAGGGGGGGGGGGGGGGTGGAGTTTTCAATGTGGGCTACCGTTAAGATGAGTTATTTTACTGTTAACCCCAATTATTAGTAAATAGGTCTCATTGCATAAAATGGGACCTGTGCTAAACTAGCATGTGTTAGTGGTAAAATAACTTGTCTTAATAGTAGCCCACATTGATAACTTTCCCCTTTAGTGTGAAGAGTTTCAGTCTCTTGTAACCAGAGCTGATATTGTGATATCATAATGCCTCATTCCACCAATGCCTAAGAGCCAACCTCATCAGTGTTGTCCAAATGACTTGATTGTCCTATACTTGGCTCACGGAAGTAATCAATATAGGCTACAGTTGAGACATATTATTTTACTGTTAATCCCATTTATTAGTAATTGGGGGGAGGGTGAAGTTACCAACGTGGGCTACCATTAAGTTGAGTTATTTTACTGTTAGCCCCAGTTATTAGTAATTAGGTCTTATTGCATCAAATGGGACCTGTGCTAAAATAGCACATGTTAGTTTACAATAACATATCCTAACAGCAGCCCTCATTGATAACTTCCCCCATTAGTGTGAAAAGTTTAAGTCTCTGGTAACCAGAGCTGATATTGTGATGTCATAATGCTTCATTTCATTAGTGCCTAAGAACCAACCTCATCAGTGATGTCCCAATGGTTTGATTGGGTTATAATGGCCCACTTTTATTACATACAGCAGTGATTTCAATTTCTAGAGACATTCCTTTTTCTTTAATTGAGGAGGGAAGTAATCAATGTAGAGGGGCATAACTGAACGGGGCACCTAAGTTTTTATGAGGGCGTCCTCGCAGGACGGCCCCATGAAGGGGCGGGGAAACCCATATTATCGAAACAAGATGGGCGTCCATCTTTTGTTTTGATAATATGGTCGGGGACGCCAAATCTCAACATTTAGGTCGACCTCAGATATGGTCGACCTAAATGTTGAGATGGTCGACCTTAGAGATGGTCATCCCCAGTTTTCAGCCATAATGGAAACCGGGGATGCCCATCTCAAAAATAACCAAATCCAAGCCCTTTGGTTGTGGGAGGAGCCAGAATTCGTAGTTCACTGGTCCCCCTGACATGCCAGGCAACCAACCAAGGCACCCTAGGGTGCACTGCAGTGGACTTCACAAATTGCTCCCAGGTGCATAGCTCCCTTACCTTGGGTGCTGAGCCCCCCAAAACCCACTCCCCACAACTGTACACCACCACTACCATAGTCCTAAGGGGTGAAGGGGGGCACCTAATGTGGGTACAGTGGGTTTGTGGTGGGTTTTGGTGGGCTCACATTTACCGCCACAAGTGTAACAGGTAAGGGGGGATGGGCCTGGGTCCGCCTGCCTGAAGTGCACTGCACCCACTAAAACTGCTCCAGGGACCTGCATAGTGCTGTGATGGAGCTGGGTATGACATTTGAGGCTGGCATAGAGGCTGGCAAAAAATGTTTTTTAAAGTTTTATTTTTAAGGGTGGGAGGGGGTTGGTGACCACTGGGGGAGTAAGGGGAGGCCATCCCCAATACCCTCCGGTGGTCATCTGGTCAGTTTGGGCACCTTTTCACGGCTTGGTTGGAAGAAAAAATGGACCAAGTAAAGTCGCCCAAGTGCTCGTCAGGGACGCCCTTCTTTTTTCCATTATGGCCGAAGACGCCCATCTCTAATCACATCCCAGTCCTGCCTCGCTATGGTGCCGACACGCCCCCGTGAACTCTGGTCATTCCCACGGACAGGAAGCAGTTGAGGACACCCAAAATCGGCTTTACGATTATGCGATTTGGGCAAACCCTGAGAGGACGCCCATCTCCCGATGTGTGTCGGAAGATGGGCACCCTTCTCTTTTGAAAATAAGCCTGATAGGCTACTGTTGAGACATGTTATTTTACTGTTAATCCCAGTTATTAGTAACTAGGTCTCATTGCATAAAATGAGTTAGTGATAAAATAACACATCTTAACAGTAGCTCACATTGATAACTATGCCCCTATATGTGTATATATTTGCATATATATATGTATATCTATCTATCTATCTATCTATCTATCTATCTATCTATCTATCTATCTATCTATATCTATTTACATCTATATCTATATCTAATCTATATATCTGTATCTATATCTATAAATCTATATCTATATATCTATTCATCTATATATATCTATATCTATTTCTCTCTCTCTCTCTCTCTCTCTATATATATATATCTGCAAAAATGACTTTATAAAGGCACTGCCTTAGAGCTAGAAATGTCCATCCATGTTATCATGAAATTTAGCTCCATTCCTCTTTGTCCCGTGATTAGCCTACCAAATATTCCATTGCACTTCACATTTCGCTGTTCTAGTTGACTTATCTTTTTTTTCTTTAATTCAATACTTGCTATACTGCCCTTCAACAATAATATCCCTCTTACCAGGAAGTAATTTAATGAGGTGAAGGATTTCGTTCCATTGTTCTATGCACTGGGAGAGGTGTACTTTAAAATACATTCTGAGAACATAGCTATTGTGTTAAATGGAATTTCTCCATACAGCCTCATCCCCTAAGAGATGCCTGTGAGATTATTGATAGGAAGTGACTTTACAACCAGGAACTCTTGTTAAAAAGAAAGAACAGTACAAGGACTTTTTTCATTAGTTGATGTTGTGTAACAGCCAACAGGCCGATATTTTAAAGGGCTTATCCGATGAGCAAGACCTGCTAACCAGATAAGTCCCGGTGAACTCAATACTCAGAGGCACTATCCGGATAGTGCGGCTGAGTATTTCCTCTGACTGCTGCTGCACTATCTGCATAGTGCTAGGGTGGTCAGTTTGTGGAGCTGGGGACGATGTTTATGTTTATTAAAATTTACACTCACTATAGTAAACTTGGGTTCAGAATAATTTATCTTTTTATATATATATATGTATGCACTTTAAAAAAATGCTAAAGTGTTTTAAATTGTTTTAAATGTGCTCAGACCATACCGTTTACACCCATTATATCCCCAAGAGGAATATGTGGTGGTGTCACAATGGAACCATCATTGCACATATGATGTTCCACCTCCTAATATTTGTGTATGTACATACAGCTGCGCCCAAGTAGATCTTACTCACCCAATGTATGGTATATCTATAATACATATGTATAGTCATGGACTATTCACATGTAAATATTGTTAGACTTGAGCTCAAACCTCCGCCCATAAAATTATAGGGTACATTCCATATTACCTTCTGATACATGGATAATAAACATACAGTTCACCGTTTGTTTTAAACTAAAGGAGGAATATGTTAATTCATGCCACCCTGATTTCTCTTCCCCACATATCTTACACAAACCAACCACAATGCGATATACACACATATTCACATAATTATTTCACTTCCCTTGGTTTAAACAAACGGTGAACTTTATGTTTTATTATCCATGTATCAGAAGGTAATATGGAATGTACCATAATTTATGGGCGGAGGTTTGAGCTCAAGTCTAACAATATTTAATGTGAATAGTCCATGACTTATACATATGTATTATAGATATACGATACATTGGTGAGTAAGATCTACTTGGGCGCAGCTGTATGTACATACACCAAATATTAGGAGGTGGAACATCTATGTGCAATGATGGTTCATTGTGACACCACCACATATTCCTCTTGGGGATATAATGGGTGTAACGGTATGGTCTGAGCACATTTAAAACAATTTAAAACACTTTAGCATTTTTTTTAAAGTGCATACATATATATATATAAAAAGATAAATTATTCTGAACCCAAGTTTACTATAGTGAGTTTAAGGTTTAACTTGGTTGGTTGGATTTGATCTTCCTGATTTTTTGTAATTTATTAAAATTTACAGCCTGCTGTATCGAATGATTACAGTGGGTTACAAACAAATGTAGATTATAAAGTACACAATATCAGAATCCGACCAAACCCATGATCTTTGATTTCTGTCAAAACTGAATCTGTGACTAAATTGGCCACTCCATTCGATAGAAAACTGAAACCGTAAATGAAACTGCCCCTAAGTGGCTAGATGCCATCTTTGGAAAGGGAGGAGCAGCCTGGTGGTTAGAGCACTATGCTTGCATCAAGGAGTGCTGGTTTCAAATCCCACTGCTGCTCCTTGTGATCTTAGGCAAATCACTTATAACCCTTCATTGCACGTGTTCCATCTAAGCTGAGCAGGAGTTCTCCAACGGCATTGCTGCAGGTGGGGGGTGCTACATTAATATTATGCTTTCAGTCATAAATATAGGCAGATTTCCTAGAGTCCTGCAGAGCTTGCCTGTTCCTCACTATTGAAAAAGTGAGAGTGAAGCAGCATACCCCCCCCCCCCCACCCCACTGGCCAGAGCTAAATGTGGAGGACTCCTGACTCAGCTTAGAGGGAACAGTGCTCCATTGCCTCATTCACAACATTAGATTGTGAGTTCTCCATGGACAGAGAAATACCCACTGTTATCTGAATGTTACTCACCTTAAGCTACTACTGAAAAAGGTGTGATCAAAACGAAAGAATTTTGGGCCAGGCTAGGAGTGGGGCAAGCCTAATCCTAAAAGTTATCCAGACACAATCAATTAACTTAAGCCAATTATCCAACTGACCCCATTATGATTTCGGACGTTTACAGTTAAGGGGTTCCTAAGTAGGATGTTTCTTTTGTTTTGTCTTCAACTGAGGAGGGTTTTTTTTTTTAGCTCCTGACAGCAAGTCACAAGTTCTATTGTATTTCTAATAAAAAGGCATTATGCTATATTCTTTTTGTTTTGCTTTTATTTATTAATTCAACATGATCAGCGTGTTTTAATTCTGTCGGCCACAGTGGTCTAAATAAAACACGAGTATTAGTGCCGGTATTTGCATTGCAGCCACTGTTGATATCTGTGTAGTGGGGTCCAGAAATTAATTGAACAATGAATCAATTAATGCCAATAATTGGCTTTTTAACAAGCAATTATTGGCACTAATTAGATTTAATTGGAACTTAGGCCCGTAATTTGTTTTTGGCACCATATATAGAATTCACCCTATATGGCTCAGGGATGGACAACAAGGAGGTTGATCACAGGAGATGGCATGAGCCTACCTGGCCCATTATTTGGGATGAAGCCAGTAGGTGGAGCTTGTTGCCCTGTCAATTACATTGTTTTGGGTGTACCAAGATGGCAGCAGCTGCATAGGGAGAATTAAACCTCCAGGGTGGAGTGGTTGGAGACTGGCTTCAGCCTTGTGACATCATGCTCCTGTTATCAAACCTCCTTGATGGGCAACCACGATTGTTGAGGCCACAACTCAGTAGAGTTTTCAAGATTTCCACAATGACTATGCATTAATTTGCAGGTACTACTTCCATTATATCCATTTCATGGCATATCTTATGGAAATTTTGGAAACCCAACTGGGCTGTGGCCCTCGACGACCATGTTGCCCACACCTGATCTGGATACTGCTGGGGCAGTCTGTAAAGATATCCACTGTCACTATTCCTTTCATTCTATAATCTGGTGCTCAATTTTATGCTTAGTGTGCACAATTATGTGCGCAGGTGATAGAATACCTAATGTGTAACTTAATTGACAATTAGTTGCTAATTGGCACTAACAATGAATTAGTGGTGATAATGGTTTTAATTGGTGCCGATTGGCACTTTTTTGTTTTAAGAACATAAGCTTTGCTATACTGGGACAGACCGAAGGTCCATCAAGTCTAGTATTCTTTTTCCAACAGTGGCCAATCCAGGTCACAGGTACCTGGCAAGAGCCCCAAAACAGTTTAAACAGATTTTATGCAGCTTATCCTAGAAGTAAGCAGTGGATTTTCCCAAGACCATCTTAATAATGGCTTCTGGACTTTTCTTTTAGGAAATTATCCAAACCTTTTTTAAACCATGCTAAGCTAACTGCTTTCCACATTCTCTGGCAACAAATTCCAGAGTTTAATTACACATTGAGGGGTCCTTTTACTAAGGTGCACTGAAAATGGCCTGCAGTACTGTAGGCGAGTGTTTTCGGCACGTGCAGATCCATTTTCAGCATGCCCTGCAAAAAGAAATATTTTCTCTGGTTTGTTTTAAATTTACTACTTAGCAACTTCATTGCATACCCCCCTACTCCTACTATTTTTGGAAAGCGTAAACAAGCGATGCACCTCTACCTGTTCCACTCAGTATTTTATAAATCCTTTATTCATATCTTTCCCTCAGCCATCTCTTCTCCAAGCTGTAGAGCCCTAGTTGCTTTAGCCTTTCCTCATATATTATGGTTTTTTTTTTCCTGGAATCTGTTTAGTGTTTTTTAAAAATGTAATCCACTAATAGAGGAATAAATAAATAGACTAACATTATATGCAATGTATCAGATGCGATTTTGCAATTTAGAAATGTCTGATACATATAAGTGGCAGATTTTGTAAACCTGTACATCAAGAGAAGATGATTAGGGGGAGTAAACTCAAAATGTTTTTCAACTCGGGCTGGTTCTGAATTCCAGAGGAGGTAAACCTAATTCCCCTTTCAAGCACTCCTCCAACCCGAGCTGCAAAAAAAAGAAGTTAGCTGGGGGTTATGATGATTTGCACAGGGTAATGAAGATGATTAAAAACGCCCCCTAAATATGCCATTATAAAATATGGCATTACATTCGTGTAGATCACATCCCTTTTAAATCTCTACATAATACCACCTATAAGAAGCACATTTTCTTAAATTGCTGCTTATATGTATATGCCAATTTACACTTATAAAACCACTTTTTATATAAAAAAATCTGAACCTGAGGCAAAGATAATGAAATATTTGCCTAAGATCACAAAGCTCTTACCCTAAATTTAAAATATTGTTAAAGACTCACTTGTTTGAGAAGGCTTTTGCTGTCAACTGGATTCTGGACTATTCCCTGAGAGTCCACTAGTCCACAATCTTATTTACATTTCTTATTTCATTTTTTTTTCTTGTTTCTCCTTCACTTACTCCCCTTTCTTTAGAATTTATTTTTATTCTAATTTTCCTTTATTTTATTGATGTACATCGCCTTGTTATCTTATTGAGGAAAGGCGATTCAACAAGCTCTAATAAACCATAAGTAGCATTATTGTGACTTGAGCCCTGGCTTCCCTGTATCTCAGGCTACAACTCTTTTACTTCACATGCTTGTACCTTACAGTATCTTCTGTTATGCCCAGTAAGTCCAGAAGGCTTTCATAACAGTACTGGTTGAACCATTAGGCAAAGTAGGTGGCCACTTGAGGGCGTCATCTTCTGGAGGACAGCAAGAGCGGCTTTAGTTAAAGCAAACCAATAGGTCCTGAGAGGCCCCCAAATTAAAGACCATTAGAGGTTAGTTTACCTACAGGGACAGCAGGCAATTTTTAAATAGCAAGGCGATGAAAATGATAAAGCGGATGGGGCAACTTCCCAATGAGGAAAGGATGAAGCGGCTTAGGGCTCTTCAGCTTGAAGAAAGACGGCTGAGGGGAGATATGATGGAGGTCTATAAAATAATGAGTGGAGTGGAACGGGTAGGCGTGAATCATTTGTTTACTCTTTGCAAAATACTAGGACTAGGGAGCATGCGATGAAGCTACAAAGTAGTACATTTAAAACAAATCGGAGAAAAAGTTTCTTCACTCAATGTGTAATTAAACTCTGGAATTCGTTGCCAGAGAAGGTGGTAAAGGCGGTTAGCTTAGCGGGTTTAAAAAAGGTTTAGACGGCTTCTTAAAGGAAAAGTCCATAGACCATTATTAAAATGACTTGGGGAAAATCCATTGCTTATTTCTGGGATAAGCAGCATAAATATATTGAATTTTTTGGGGATCTTGCTAGGTATTTGTGACCTGGATTGGCCACTGCTGGAAACAGGATGCTGGACTGATGGACCTTTGGTCTGTCCCAGTGTGGCAATACGTATGTACTTATAAGGAGTTCTAAATAAAGATTGATGCTTATAATCTCACAAATCATTTGAAAATGAATAAAAAAAACTAAATCAAAAAGTGGAAACAGTGGAAAAAGAAGACCTCAGTCAAAAATGTCACTACCCTCCATATATATAACATATTAGGTTGGGATTATATAATCATTGGTTTAAAAAAATCTTCATTTGGAAAAACGGACATGAAAAACTCCTACTCTTCCTAAAAGACATTGTATAGATTCCATGCTTCACTGTACTTATCACCACCATAGAAAAGTCCAAATCAATAGCAAATTTATCAGTGCTTATTTCAAAGTATCCATTGCTGTATCTATACAGCATTGTATAGAAAAGTTTGGTGGCAATGGGGAAATAGGAATATAGGAAAATATTCTGCTATCCATATAATTATCTGGCCAGCCAATTAGAAAAAGATGGATGGTCCCAACACTTGTGAGAGAAATTATCAGCCCCCTCCCCTACACATAACATAATACCCTTGCTGCTGTGATTTTGCCAATATAGGTACAGGTCTTTTGACTCACTAAAGCAATAATATATTTATTTATCACCTTTTCATCCAAACAGGGTCCTTTGAAGGCTTTTGTGGTTTAATAACTTCAGAAACACACATGAACATTGCCACTGTTCTTTCTGAATGTTTCTATAGACTTCGTCAAATAAGGTCTCTCTGCCCATTCCTGGAGGCTAATGCCCTCCATATTCTGACGCAATGCCTTAGTTCTTAACAGCATTGACTATTGCAATGCATTTTTTTAACGGTTTGTGGCAGAGAGAATTATGGCGTCTTCAGATAATACAGAATATAGCGGTCAAGTTGATTACTGGCAGCTGAAGGTATGACCATGTCACTCCCCTCCTTAGATAAGAACATTGGCTTCCTGTGCACACACATATTCAATATAAAATTCTGATCTTAATTCATAAAACTCTCACTTCTGGTCAACCCCCCCATTCTGTCTCAGTATCTGTTACCCTACTGTCCCACCCGGGTACTGAAGATGATGATGAGTACATTATAGTCCGCCACTCTCCCCAAAAAATGGTTCAGAGCGGGTTAACAACAAATCATGTTATAAACAACAATAATCCTGATTACAACAGCGATCCAGATTACAAGTAAGCATACTTAAGTTTCAAGATAGACAAAATCTCATATCTACTGGAAGTATATTCCAAACTTTTGTCATTTGAAAAATCATAGACTATTCCTGAATACTTTTGAACTTAATTCCTCTAAATGAAGGAACTCTCAATGTAAGATATGTGCAAGTTTGTTGATCTCTATCAGATATACCACCCATATTACAACCTGAATGAAATTAGGAGGTACAATATGATCTAAGACATTCCACAATGTGGAGCTCCAAGTGTGGACTTATTTGTCAGGTAATAGCTGTTTAAATGTGGAGGGAAAGAAATCCTGTAAGGATGGAAGCAGAGAAGGATCAAGACAGGTGAAAAGGAGGAGCAAACCTCACGTGAACATGAGCAACAAACAGAAGAAAGTGGGGTAGATCCAAGGAGGATATCAAGTGGTTTTAATTAGAAAAACAGCTAAAAGACGGCTCAACACAGTCGTGTTTTGGCACAAAAGGCCTGTATCAGGGGTCTGGTGAATCTCTGATGTTATGGCAGAAATGCTTAACAACGAGATTGTGGTCGAAGTACTTGCTGTAAAATCCTCAGCAGGAAAGAAGCGCTAAATAGCAGTCGCCGTCCAAACGTCTAGTTCAGTACCCTATTACGCCAGATGTTGAAGGAAGTAATGTAGTTAGGATAAAGAAAAACAGGCAGTAATGATCTTACTAAGATAATGGAATGGTGCGTAAAGAGGAAAAACTGAAAGAAGGAAATTGGTGAGTAATAACCAAATCAAGAGTGTGATCAGCAGAGTGAGCAGGAACTGATATGACTTGAGATAGACCTAAATCAGACAATAAAGAAGAAAGGTAAGCAGAGCCTGGATGGGATGCAGAATCAACATGAGTACTAAAATCTCCAAGAATGAGAAAGTACTTTGTCCCTCCCTCTGAAACAGCGCACTCGAGGGCTCTCAGCGCAAGTAGCATGCAAATGCATGCTAAACAGGGCTTCTAGCGCAATTAGCTTGCAAATGCATGCTAATTGGCGCTTAACGCATTCATCCCCAATGATCAGCAACCAGCGCGCCAAAGATTGGGTCACTGGCCGCAGCAAAATCAATGCCAGCTCCGAGCTGGCGTTAGATTTTGTGGATCATTGGGGAGGAATGGTGAGCCCTGTCCAGCATGCAGTTGCATGCTGGCAGGCCCCCCCTTCCCCCTCAAGGCAAACGCGAATGGGGGGCTGGAGGTCCGGTGGACCTCCGGTCCTCCCGACAACCCCCCCCCATGTTCACGGAGGCTGGAGATCCGGTGGGTCTCCAGCCCCCGAAACCCCCTGAAATTGTTGCTTGGCCATCTCCGGACAAAGGATCTTTTCCAACTGTGATCCATCGACGGGGGTGGGGTGGGGCTGGAGGTCTGGTGGACCTCCAGCCCACCCCAAATTCTCCCCCCAGCGTTGTCCTTAGATTCCCTGGTGGTCCGTGGTGTGCTGTGGGTTCATGCCGGCCCCCCTCCCGGCCCCCCTCCTGGCCCCCCTACCTTTTGTTGGAGGAGGGACGCAGCCTGCCTTCCTCCTCCTCTTCCAGTCAGTCGACACCCAAAATGGCGGCGCCCAGCACCGCCCACTGCATCCTGGGATGCACTGGGCGGGGCTACAGACCATGTAAGGGAGCAATTCCCTTACATGGTCCGTAGTCCCGCCAGCGCATCCCAGGATGCAATTGGCGGGGCTGGGCGCCGCCATTTTGGGCGTCGACTGACTGGAAGAGGAGGGAGGCAGGCAGGCTGCGTCCCTCCTCCAACAAAAGGTAGGGGGGCCGGGATGGGGCCGGGAGGGGGGCCTGCAGGACACCACAGCACACCACGGACCACCAGGGAATCTAAGGACAACACTGGGGGGAGGATTTGGGGTGGGGCTCAGCCCCCCCCCCCGTCGATGGATCACAGTTGGAAAAGATTCTTTGGCCGGAGGCGGCCAATCAACGATTTCTGGGGGTTTTGGGGGGCTGGAGACCCACCGATCCTCCAGCCCCCCCCCCGTCGGTGGGTGGAAGGGTGGGAGAGGGTTTGTCCGGCGGCGGCCACAATTTTTTCTGGGGGTTTGGGGGGGGGGGGCCTCGTTGTTCGGGGCCTCGGGGCAGGCTGTTTGACAGGTTTGGGCTTTTGACAGCCCAGACCTGTCAACAAGTGCGGGAGGATTGTGCTGAGCACATGCTCGGCACAATTCTCCCGCACTTTAAACATAATAATCAAAGATAATAGCGCTGCTTAGATTTGCATGCATTATCTTTGATCATCGATGCAGAAAAGCCCTGAGCTGTCCCGGCGCTATTTTTAGGGCGCTGTTTGGAACAGCGCAGGGCTTTTGATCATCTGCCCATTGGTGTTTCCTTTTTCTGTCCCTTTTGACTTTTCTCTGTATATTGTAGTTTATTTCCTACTATGGCTGTCCTATTTATTGATGTTGTAAACTGCTATGATGGCACATACCCTTTAGCGGCACATCAAATAAAGAAAAACTTGAAACTTGAAACCCTTGGTAAAGTGTCAATGTTAGGTAAAGTGAGGCAGATAAAGGGCCTGATTCATTAAGCGTTTTTCTCCAACACAGACGGGAGAAATATCCACAATGAATATGCATGAGATAGATTTGCAAACAGTGGAGGAAGTGAATGCAATTTTATCTCATATATTTTCATTGTGGGTATCCTGAAAACCTGACTGACTGGGTGTGTTCTGAAAACTGTGTAGAGACCCCTGCTCTAACTCAGGGATTCTCACATAGTTCAGTGTTTAAGCTATCTATAGGAATATGTATGAAATGTGTATACATTGAATCTAAGCGCTGTAACTCATGCATATTCATTATAGATACATTGTAAAGCACACTAGCTAGAGCAGTGCCTAGCCAGTTGGGTTTGCAGGTTTATCACATTGAATATGCATGAGAGAGATTTGAACACAAGAGACATCCATATATGCAAACGTATCTCATGCATATTTATTGTGGATATCCTAAAAACCTGGCTGGCTAGATGTGCCTCCAGGAGAGGGCTGAGAAGGACAGAGCTAGAGTTATCCAAAGGAAGGACTGGTTCAGAACTACCAGTCTAACCACCAGACCTCACTTTCTTCCTGGAGCACCTATATCTACCACTACAAGTCATGGTGGGCTGTGGCAACATCATCTTGGAATGCCACAAATCAGGATGCAGTGGGATGAGAGAGAAATGCCAGAACTCCATTCTCTTGATGGCTTCGCAACAACATGGGCTGGTCACATTGCAAAGAATGGCTGGCTGATCTGAATTTACAGCTTGTTATATGATGGTGCAGAGTAGGCACTGTGTGTGCAGCATGTTTCTGTTAGCATGACGATTCATGTGCAATAGATCTCAACAGTCATTTTAAAGAGCAGCTTCAGGCAACAGCTTGCAATGCACTCCCCAAGCTCAGGCAGCTTCATAATGGGTTAGGCGGGGTTTGGGTGGTTTTTTTCAAGAAACAAAACGCAATTGTGTTGATGAAGACATGCTTCTTGATGCCAAAAGTTAATGAGCGCAATTAGCAATGATTTATACACATAACTATTTCCTTAGCTAACGCATCACACACTGCCCAGGAAACAGAGCTAAGTGCCTGTGACAGCTTTAAAGCAATCCACACTGTTTCTTCTGTTTATGACACTTTGCACAATACTATCTTGCCCTTCCCCCTTCCTATGATTTGGAATATGCAGAAGAACGATTAATCGAAGTTGTTTGCCAAGATTTACCACTACAAATATCCTGGTATTCTCAATGGGGAACCATGCAGGCTCAAAGCTGGGAGAATTCGTGCACTGGTGCAGAAACAGAAGAAATTCTTCAGTAAACCATCTATCCTACTCCCAAGGTTAGCTCAACCATTTAGCAGAAATCAGGGGCGTAGCTACGTGGGGCCACGGGGGCATGGGACCCCATAGATTTGGCCCTGGCCCCGCCTGCTGCCAACCTTTTCAACCCCTCCTCCCGCCGCCAACCTTCCCCCGCCATCGTCGGGTACCTTTGCTGGCGGGGGTCCCCAACCCCCACCAGCCGAAGTCCTCTTCTCCATCGCGGCCAAGTTGCTGATTTGCAAGGGCAGGCTTCTGTTTCTGTGAGTCACAGAAACAGAAGCCTGCCCTTGCAGATCAGCAATGCGGGTGCGCCAGAGAAGAGGACTTTGGCTGGCGGGGGTTGGGGACCCCAGCCAACCAAGGTACCCGATGGCGGCAGCGGGGGAGGGTTGGCGGCGGGGGGAAGAGGGGGTCGAAAGGGTTGGCACCGGGGGGGGGGGTCAAAGGTGGTGGTTGCGGCAGGGGTGTTTTCAAAATGGCAGCAGGGGGGTCAGCGGCGCCGGGGTGGAGATAAAATGTGCCCCTCACCTCGGGCTCTGGACCCCCCTCCCGCCAAAGTCTGGCTATGCCCCTGGCAGAAATAGGGGTCCTTTTATTAAGCCGTGGTAAAAATTGGCCTGTGGTAGTGTAGGCGCGTGTATTAGGTGCACGCCGGGCTAGTTTTTACCACATCTACAAAAAATATATATTTTTTTAATGCCGTAAAAATGAAACCAGCGCATGCCTAAAACCGCCCTGAGCCCTCAACGCTACCCATTAATCTAGCGGTAAAATGTCATACATTACACCCACGGTGATCGGCGCGTGTAGGAGGAAATAAATAAATAATGCATCCACGCATTATAGGCACACATCAATTCTGAAATTACCACCAGGAGGGCACGCTGGCCTGGCGCTAGTCTCATTTGGGCACGTGATGCACATGCATAGAGCCTGCCGCGGCTTAGTAAAAGGGCCACTAGGTTATTACCTAGGGCAGCAACTTCTGGGGGGCAGCAAGAAACAGCTGGAGTGAAAGCACAATAGGGCCTCACAACCACATAATCTTAAATAACTAACAGGAGGTACCTTTACCAGTGGGAAGGCTGGGCAGTTTTCAAACAGCCTTTTAATCCAGATGATTCGGGGGGAGGGGGTGGTATTGGGGTGATCATAACTGTTGGGGGCCAAGGAGCTTAAACTTAATTGGAGAAGGCGCAAGGCTGAAGGTTTACTAGAGGTCTTGACATTAATTTTCAGGCTGGAGGAGCATTGTGGAGTGAGTGGGCATTACTCTCACCCCACCAGATCCCGGGGACACTGAATAATGCCGGAGATAGCATTGGTGGGAGGAGGTGTGGGACCTGCTGGGGGTGCCTTCCAGTGAGAGTTTGATCATGGCAAGTATTGCTTCTGGGGGAGGGAAGTACAGGGTGGGCACATGCCCACGGGTGAAGGGGGTGGAGGGGTTCTGCATTGAAGGGGAAGATTCCTGGAGGGAGTTACCACCAGCTGCAACTGCCATTGGGGTAGTACTTTGGGTGGGTGATCCCCCCCCCTGGGGGAAGATTTGCTTTCAGCAGGGGTGATAGAGTTGGCGGGGGCTTGCTGTCTGGGGGAATGAGCCTGGAGAGCCTGGAAGTTGCTGTGGAGAGGGATGCTGGTGTGTGTGTGTGGCGTGGGTGGGAGGAGGGAGGGGACACTGCTGATCAGGCCATTTGATGAAGGGGCAGTGATTTTAGAAAGTTGCATTGGGGGCTATTTTTTCTCTCCATATCTAGATGTTGAGGGGCTTGGATGTGCAGCCCTGCTCCTGTTTATAAGAGGCTTTACATTTGCAGAGCCTTTTATAACATAGTGTGGAGAATCCACACATACTGTCTTGAAGTTTGGATTGCCTTCTACATGTCCTATTGTAACATCTGCCTCGGTGTGACTTTATAAACTAGTTCCTAAGTAGGTCCCTACTTATCCCCTTAAACTAGACACTTATTATACAGTTACACGCTTAATGAATCAGGAAAGCAATGCATATGTTTAACCTATATAAGTAAATAGGCACTCTAAATAAATTTCTAGCTGCTTATCCTTTCATGTGGATTTTTAAATTTGAAAATAATCACAAAACTACACTAGTAAACCCTCAGCTGAAAACTCCAGAAACTTTTTTCATTGCATATCTAATGGTATAATGATATCATTCTATGACTGCATAAAACCCAGTTTTTATAAAAAGTATTCCTACGCAATCACGTATGTGTCAGGTTGTCAAATCTCAACAGCAATACTGTTCAATAAAAAGCAATTTCACTGCATAATAGCTGCACTCTACTACACAGAGTTCACAGCCTGAACCACAGTGGGCTGGTCTTCCAGTCCTCAAAGGCACCAAGAGAGATTTGCATGCTATGTAGGTAATAGGCATGTAAATCTCCTTCATATACATTCATTAGGGAAAGCCTTAACAACCTCACTGCTGGTGGCCCTTGACTACTGGGAATGAAGACCAAAGCCATAGGGAGTCTTTTTAACAAGAACATTAGAAAATAAGAATAGCCAAACTGGGTCCATCTAGCCCAACATTGGCCAATCCAGATCACAAGTACCTGGCAGAAACCTAATTAGTAGCAACATTCCATGCTACCAATCCTGAGGTCCACCAGGAGATAAACACTTTTAAAATACGTAGTGAACATTAAACAGACACATAACAGTTCCCCTCATAACTCCCCCCCCCCCAAAAAAAAAACTGTCTCTTCCCAGCACTGTAGGATCTTAATATTTTTTATTAAGGTCTCACTACTCATTCTATCCTTTGACACCAGGCACTATTTTCCATGTCAACTTTTCCTCTAAACATTTGATAAATGAGCTAAATGGAAAGCAAATACTCACTCCCGTGCAATTATCACATTTCCCCTTTCAGGCAAACTCTGTAGATTGTTTTTCTACCTGTTTTTGCTATCCTGTAAATTTACTATGGATGAGTCATGTTAGTTCATGTGCAGCTGTGCTTTGCTAACTTAGTTTGTGGTGTTCCAACACTGTGGAGGGTCTCTAACAAAAAAAAAGGGAAAAAAAAAAGGTCCAGGTAGGAGGTTGTCAAAAGCTCATGCACAACACTGATTGGATGATTATCAAAGTATCACACAGCGTGCAGTAAAGCCTGTCTGGGGTGTTGTTTTTTGGTTTAATTAAAACATTTTTTCTGCATATGGTTTTATTCTTCCATTGCAAGTGATAACAAATGTTGGTACTTATATATTTATGTTATAGTTTGTGTAATATTAATGACTGGATAACAGCCTAAATAAAGCTTTGAATGAACAGTGATATATAAAGTTGGAAATAGAAGCATGCATCAATAGACTTTAGACCAGAATTATCAAGACCTTTTTTCATGGACACAGAGGGGATAATTCTATAAGAAGGGTGTCAACATTTAGGCACCAAGAACTCACATGCATGACCAGAATATAGGAATATAAGCCCGTATTTGTGGACATAAGTGTTTAAATGCTAATGTTCTGGCGATGCAATGGCATGTAGTTTGAAGGTGGGTGTAAACATGGGCAGAGTCTGGGAAGAGCACACAGTTGTTCACATAGGGAAAAATTCAGTAAAAGACATCCAAAGTTAGACACTGCGAAGATCGCCCTTTGCAGAATAGTAGCTTAGCACAGATCTTGCACCTAACTGTGGGCCTGTTGAAACAGTTCAAACTCCTCTTATTGACCTATAAGTGCATTCACTCTGCAGCTCCTCAGTACCTCTCCACTCTCATCTCTCCCTACATTCCTCCCCGGGAACTCCGTTCACTGGGTAAATCTCGCTTATCTGCACCCTTCTCCTCTACTGCTAACTCCAGACTCCGTTCCTTTTATCTTGCTGCACCATATGCCTGGAATAGACTTCCTGAGCCGGTACGTCAAGCTCCATCTCTGGAATAATAAAAGGGACAGTCCCGAGACGTGAAAAGAGTCTCGTGGATAACTGTTACAGCACAAGATCAAAAGTATGTGTCGCACACACAGAGTGAAGGCAATAGCAGATGTGAAAAGGTGGGGGCTGTCAGTTTTGAAGAGTGGTTATAAGAACAGAGAAACCAAAAGGATTTTAGAGGAGAGCAATCTGAAAGCGTGCTGTTCTCCTAGAGTAAAGGAAATTACCTCGATACGGGAACATACAGAAGAGAAAGAGCAGGATTAGACCCAGGGGAGTAATAGGAAGAGGTAGGTAGAAGAAGTTAGGATGAAGGAGAACAGGAAAAGGGATTAGGGAGGAAAGTAAGGTCGACAGAAGAAGAAAGAACAGAATACATAGTGAGAACAAGGGGACAGGGATTTGAAAAGGAGGGATTAAGACAGAACACAGGGTGGGATTGGAAGCAGAAAATGCGCAATCTCTAAGGATTGTTAAGCGAGAATGCTAGCATAAAGACCAATCCAAAGATTTTGAACATTGAAATAAACTTACAGCAAACCCCAAATCGCAGTCGCCTGGATTCGTTGTTATGCACCATTCACACAACAAGCACAGTCTTGCGCACATCACGCAAATCAAAGAGATAGACAGGATAGGAGAAAGAAAAGAGGGTGAGAAAAACAGAACAGAATATTGAAAGATAGAAACGCAAATATTTAGTTCAGCGCAGGGCAGTAAGACATTCAGGGAAGAAAGTAAAAAGACAGAAGAATAGAAGAGTATTTAAAGTAGGGGGGGGAAAACGGACAGAACATTGGTGCCCAATACCCCTCTAATGGGCAATGTCCTTGTGAGGCAGAAGGACAGAAAGTAGCGGTAGGGAGAGGCAGGTGAGTATGAGAGAAAAAAGAGAGAAGGAAAATAAAGTGACAGAGAGAAACAGAGAACATTTGAACGCACAAAATTAAGTCCGTCTTCAAATCTAATCTAAAAGCCCACCTTTTTTGATGCTGCTTTTAACTCCTAACCCTTATTCACTTGTTCAGAACCCTTATTTTATCATCCTCACTTTAATATTCCCTTATCTCTTGTTTGTCCTGTTTGTCTGTCCTAATTAGATTATAAGCTCTGTCGAGCAGGGACTGTCTCTTCATGTTCAAATGTACAAATGTACAGCGCTGCATACGTCTAGTAGCGCTTTAGAAATGATAAGTAGTAGTAAATTCTGGCACGCAACTAGTAGTGGTTGGGTGCGAAAATGACACTGCTCTATATCATCGCGTTGAAATTCTAGGAATGCCTCTGACCCTCCTATGGCCAAGCTCCCTTTTGAGCTGCATGCCATAACATTTAGGCACGTACCCCGGATTCTATATAACACGCCTAACGTTACGCGCTGAAACCTAAGTGGATTCTGTAACAACGCAAGTAACTTAATTGGCTTAATAAGCTAACCAGCATTGATAACAGCACCTAACAAACAATAATGAGCACTAATTGGCAATAATTAGAATTTATGCGCACAACTCGCTAAGCATACTCTTTCATGAACTGTGCCTAAATTCTAATGCAAGTTCAAGAGGGTTAATCTCTAGTTCAAGAGGGTTATGGCTGGGGAAATGGGTGTTTCATGGGCGTTCTAAAATTTATGCATGTAGTTATAGAATATGGCCCAGTGCGCGTAAATCTATGCACAGGGATTTATGCCACGTTTTTATTGGTATAAATGGATATGTGTAGTTTTAGGCACTGGGATATCAACTAAGTGTATTCTCTATACCGCACCTAAATCTAGGTGCCACTTATAGAATATGCTTAGTTGGAAATGCTTACTGTGTGGATTTTTTTTAGGCACCTTATATAGAATCTGGCTCTTATGTTATAGAATAGGGCACAGGGCGGCAGACCTGCATGTAAACCCAAATGAGTGCCAATTAAAACCAATTATTGATGGTTAGTGGCTCATTAACTAATGCGTTTGAACACAGATCTGGAATCCATGCCCAAATTTGCATTATCTATATAGAATCCAGGGGATAAAGTATAGCATACTATAATCTACACACACTTTTTGCACCAGCTCTATGGCTGGTGTAAGTGGTCACTCCTAAATTATACACACGCATTTGTGTTGCTATGCTACTATTCTGCAAAGCAGCACTTATAAATCTTTTCATGTCCATGACCCCATGATCGTGGCCAAATAAAATTGTGGGCCCCTCCCCCAGCGGTGTAGAATAATGACACCCCATGGAGAGCCCACCAGGTCATAATCCATTTGGGATCTCAATCCACAGTTTGGGAAGCTCTGCAAAAAGGGAAAGTAGGCGCCTACTTTCCATTATTGAATAGGCTCCAAATAGCTGCCCCTTTATACAATTGCCCTCTGAAAGGGACAAGGCCTGACCCTTCTTGTGATATTACTATTTTATTAGAATCTATTGTGCAGAGAGATAATGAGAAATGAACCAGAAATTACATTTCATCCTCCAGCCTCCAGATCTAATGAAAGCCAAGTTCAATTACATCCAATTTTGGTTTTATTTCCACAGAGGAAGAAATAGTATCAAGCAGAAACAAGTGAAGATTTTTTATTGAATAAAAGCAGTTTACCTGAATGTGTCAGGAAGAGCTGAAAATCCACTTTAACAAAAGCAGTGAGGCCTGAGGACAAGAATGTGCGACCCCTTCCCCTAGGATTTCAAAAACTAGTCACCATGTTCTCTCAAGAGTGTTAAAAAACCAACTAAAAAAAAAAGTAGAAGAGGGAAAGAGAGTGAAGATGACACAGAGAGAGAGAGAGAGTGGGGGAAAGGGGGCGAACTGCGATATTCATTATAGAAAAGAGGAGTAGGGAAACACATTAGGAAGAGAGATGAATCTCATAGCCAAGGGGTGCCAGGGTCTATGCATGAGGACGTAATGGGCAATGGAACACCTCCAAAAAGAGGTAGGTTTTGAGCTCACATTAGATCACAAAGAAGTTTGTGATCTAACGTGTTCTATTTGCTGGTTGCAAAGTTCTGGCCTTGTACAGAGAAAATAGAGTTTCTAATTCTGAAGTGAACAATATCTCGAACTGAAGAGACAATCATGCGATGTTGAGTAGTGGAGCAAAGAGATCATGCTGGGAAATATTTAGATAAGAGACTAGCAAGAAATGAAGGATCCTCAGTGGATCTAATTTTGAAAACCAAGAGCAGAATTTTGTAAATAATGCGGAAAGAGAGTGGAAACCGATGGGAGGCTTGTAGAAGTTGTGACAAGATCGTATTTCTGGGCACCATGAATCAGTTTAATTGCAGTATGTTGGACCAGCTGGAAATGGCGGAGATCCTTTGATGTAAGCGATTTATAAAGAGGGTTACAATAATCAAGTTGACTGATGATAAGAGAGTGGACCAACACATTATGAGCTGATGAATGCAAGAGCAATCGGATAGAGTGGATGAGTTTTAATTTACAGAATGACTGTGAAATGACAGATGAAAGGTGCTTAATGTAGGAGAGTTTACTATCCAAGATGACTCCAAGAATTCTAGTACTAGATACTAGGAGGACAGGGGTTTGGCAGAGCAGCAATGGAGAGGCAAGGGGAATCTCTTTTCTGCCAGTAAAAAGAAGAAGATTACATTTCGTAGGGTTCAATACCAATTTATCGGATCAGAGCCAGTCACTAATCTGTGTAAGCTTAGAATTAAGGATAGAGATCTCATGGAGGTTGGTGGGATCAAGAGTGCAGAGTAACTGTATATCATCCGCACAGACATACAGTGGGGGAAATAAGTATTTGATCCCTTGCTGATTTTGTAAGTTTGCCCACTGACAAAGACATGAGCAGCCCATAATTGAAGGGTAGGTTATTGGTAACAGTGAGAGATAGCACATCACAAATTAAATCCGGAAAATCACATTGTGGAAAGTATATGAATTTATTTGCATTCTGCAGAGGGAAATAAGTATTTAATCCCTCTGGCAAACAAGACCTAATACTTGGTGGCAAAACCCTTGTTGGCAAGCACAGCGGTCAGACGTCTTCTGTAGTTGATGATGAGGTTTGCACACATGTCAGGAGGAATTTTGGTCCACTCCTCTTTGCAGATCATCTCTAAATCATTAAGAGTTCTGGGCTGTCGCTTGGCAACTCGCAGCTTCAGCTCCCTCCATAAGTTTTCAATGGGATTAAGGTCTGGTGACTGGCTAGGCCACTCCATGACCCTAATGTGCTTCTTCCTGAGCCACTCCTTTGTTGCCTTGGCTGTATGTTTTGGGTCATTGTCATGCTGGAAGACCCAGCCACGACCCATTTTTAAGGCCCTGGCGGAGGGAAGGAGGTTGTCACTCAGAATTGTACGGTACATGGCCCCATCCATTCTCCCATTGATGCGGTGAAGTAGTCCTGTGCCCTTAGCAGAGAAACACCCCCAAAACATAACATTTCCACCTCCATGCTTGACAGTGGGGACGGTGTTCTTTGGGTCATAGGCAGCATTTCTCTTCCTCCAAACACGGCGAGTTGAGTTCATGCCAAAGAGCTCAATTTTTGTCTCATCTGACCACAGCACCTTCTCCCAATCACTCTCGGCATCATCCAGGTGTTCACTGGCAAACTTCAGACGGGCCGTCACATGTGCCTTCCGGAGCAGGGGGACCTTGCAGGCACTGCAGGATTGCAATCCGTTATGTCGTAATGTGTTACCAATGGTTTTCGTGGTGACAGTGGTCCCAGCTGCCTTGAGATCATTGACAAGTTCCCCCCTTGTAGTTGTAGGCTGATTTCTAACCTTCCTCATGATCAAGGATACCCCACGAGGTGAGATTTTGCGTGGAGCCCCAGATCTTTGTCGATTGACAGTCATTTTGTACTTCTTCCATTTTCTTACTATGGCACCAACAGTTGTCTCCTTCTCGCCCAGCGTCTTACTGATGGTTTTGTAGCCCATTCCAGCCTTGTGCAGGTGTATGATCTTGTCCCTGACATCCTTAGACAGCTCCTTGCTCTTGGCCATTTTGTAGAGGTTAGAGTCTGATTGATTCACTGAGTCTGTGGACAGGTGTCTTTCATACAGGTGACCATTGCCGACAGCTGTCTGTCATGCAGGTAACGAGTTGATTTGGAGCATCTACCTGGTCTGTAGGGGCCAGATCTCTTACTGGTTGGTGGGGGATCAAATACTTATTTCCCTCTGCAGAATGCAAATAAATTCATATACTTTCCACAATGTGATTTTCCGGATTTAATTTGTGATGTGCTATCTCTCGCTGTTACCAATAACCTACCCTTCAATTATGGGCTGCTCATGTCTTTGTCAGTGGGCAAACTTACAAAATCAGCAAGGGATCAAATACTTATTTCCCCCACTGTATGTGGTGAATCCTAGTGAGCGTATTAAGGTCAGGAGTGCTGCTAAAAAGATATTGAACAATAGAGGGGCCAGAATTGATCCCTGTGGTAAGCCAGATGCAAGAGAAAAAGGAGGAGTCAGAGTTGGTTGTCCGTACCGTACAGCTTGGGGATGTATTCAAATAGGGATCCTTTACAAAGTGACGGTAAGTTGGCACGCGCTGTTTTCCACAGTAGAAAATAATTTTCTATTTACTACCGAGGGGGCATTCTCGGCAGTAATTGGCAGTGTGGCCACATTGCCACTTGCTGCCTGATTACCACACAAGTAGCGCAGTAAGGGCTCAGGCAATTAAATAGCCGCACTCTACTTTTAATATTATTGCATGGCCATTTACTGCTTCATTTTAAAAGGCCGTTATACCTGCTGTGGTAAAAAAAAAAGGCCCAGCGCACCAATTTCTTGTGCCCACACTAGCTCAGACCATTTTTTACCACAGCTTAGTAAAAGACCCCCGATGTACCTTGGAGTGACACCACTTTATGGCACCAAAACCAGAGCTGGAGCCCTTTAACACCCCATTAAGAGGCAAATAATGCAGGTTAATGCCCTAACACATGTTGATAACTACTCCACTGGACAGCAAAAATCTGCTGATATGAAATATGCCAGGAGCTGTCCATACTTGCACTCCCTTCCCTCTCCTTTTGCCCAGCTTGCACTCCTCAACTCACACACAGACTTCTCTGCTTTAATTTTGCAAGAGCAGGTGAAAACCTGGAGGAGGAAAACAAGCATTCTGAAGGATTTGGACTACAGGCAGTGACTGCACTTTGAAAATTATCTTCTGAGTTAAAAAAAATTACTAAGACATTAATACAAATATCATCATTGTCATGTATCATGGGTTATAGAGCTGCAACTGTTTTGTCTTCTCTATACCTCATATTGGCTTAGCTTTCACCCAACGCGTAATTAAACTCTGTAATTCGTTGCTGGAGAACATGGTGAAGGCGGTTAGCTTGGCAGAGTTTAAAAAGGGGTTAGACGGTTTCCTAAAGGACAAGTCCATAAACCACTACTAAATGGACTTGGGAAAAATCCACAATTCCAGGAATAACATGTATAGAATGTTTGTACGTTTGGGAACCTTGCCAGGTGCCCTTGGCCTGGATTGGCAGCTGCCGTGGATAGGATGCTGGGCTCGATGGACCCTTGGTCTTTTCCCAGTGTGGCATTACTTATGTACTTATATGGGTTCTGTCTGGATCCCTTTATCCTGTAGATTATTAATTCTAAAAAATGGATCAAAAAATTTTAGAAGTGTTTTTCTCTTTGGAAGTGACATTTTAAATATTTATCTGGAACATTAGCAACAACTTGTTTTTTCTTATCCTATGTAAATTAATCCCCCAAAATTTTCAGTTAAAAATAACAAATACTGATTTTATAGATTCCTCTCAATGTAAGAAACTGGCCATACCTCATGGACATCTGGTCTTTTTTAAACATGTAATTATATAAATATTAATTTTTGAACTCTGAAATAAGAGGTTGGGAGGCTCTGATAGCACATCAAGCACTTAAGAGACGTGAGTCTCTGGAAGTGCGGTCATATTCAGAATATTTTCAGTAAGGTCATAGGTGCACATAGCAGTCAGCACTAGAGGCACGCATGATGTGTGATTATCCACATTTCTGTCATTACTCGAAGAGCGCTTCAAAAAGGCTTGTTTGTGTTTTCAGGAACGTATTCTGCATGCTTCGAATATCACTTGTTTCATCACTTAGCCATCCTGGTGTTAGGCTTAATCAAAGGAAGCGGGGCAAGCTGCCTGGAAAAAAGTGAGGAGGGAGACAGTGTCAAACTACCATCTGTTGTGAACTTGTGGCCTTCGTGAGCTAGTTTGTGGAGCCTGGACTCGTGGGCTTCCAATTCTCATGGGTCTTCTCAGAGGAAGCTGTGGCAGACTGAATCTCTGCATAAGTTGAATTATTTTTGGAGTAATCAATTATATTTAAAATGAAAAAGAAGGATCAATGAAAAATATTATAACCTACTGCTTTTGAGAAGTAGAAAGCTTTTAAAAGGCCACAAGACTGATAATCCTAATATATATATATATAGATAGATAGATAGATAGATAGATAGATAGATAGATAGATATATTAGCGCGTGAGTCCTTACCACAAGGTCAATGGGTAGCGGGTAAGGGCTCAGGCAATAAATAGCCATGTGGTACTTTTAATTCTAGTGCATGGCCATTTACTGCCCCATTGATAAATGCTTTTCCCAGCTGCCATAAATAATGTCCCAGCGTGCGCCAAATGCACGCACCCACAGTACTGCAGGCCACGTTTTACCATGGCTGTCAAATGCTACTTTACTAGTTTGAAGTGGAATGTGGATATAGATATCGAGAGTGGAAATGCACTAGTGCATATTAGAAACTCTAGCCCTATTTATTTATTCTTTTTTTTCTTTATAAACCCACCTATTTAAAACTCTAAGCAGCAGACAATAAATCATGAAGACTAATAAACCAGAAGACATCAAAATGTATAATAATTCACAAGCGTTCTACAATAAAATACAAACATTATGTAACATTACATAGAAACTATGACAGAACTGTATGCGGAAGGAAGCCAGTCTTCCTAAAAGGATATCAGAAAAACTGCATAAAAAGGGAAATCAAATCAGCCACTCAATAGAGAGCAGACGGCAGGGTATTCCAGAACGTGGATCCAGCGGCTTAAAAGGAATAAGAATAAAGCACTCATTTGGTCAAACCTTTACCAAAAGGGATTGTCAAAAGTGCAGACTATGCATAGGCCAGTGTAGGGCCTAAGCTCTCAATACAAAGGTGAGGAAAAATTAACACACCTACCTCGGAAACTCCCAAGAATTCAGTTTTCATGATCATTTTACAGAACAAAAAAGACTCCCAACTTCCTTCCACACTTTCAACATTCATGGGCAAGAAAGTTATTAGTGAACAGAACAGAAATAGAAACTTCCTCACGAAATATTATTTAGAATGTGAAATATCAGGAAAGGAAGAGAAAAGGAAAACTATTTTCCTAGGAGGTTTGATATTACTCTTTTCTTCATCTTTCCTTTAAACTCCTTGGTTCTGGTTTCTCACCTATACTGAAGCTAATTTTATAACAGAGCACCTAAGCTATAAGGTACATAGGAGCACATATTGCATTTATTTTATAAAGAAAACATATGTACCTATGTGCTTCTATGAAACAGCCTCTGGAGAGATGCTTCCACAGAAATTACACCTGCTCCAAGCCAGAAGTGTATTTAATAACATATGCCTATGTCTGGCCCAGATCTGCTCAACCAGCTCCCCAGGAACAACTATGCATATAGGACGAGATTCTATAAATGGAAACTAGAAAATTGGCACCGAAATAAATAATGCTTAGTGCTATTCTATAAACCATGCTTACAGTTAGGCGCAGTTTATACAATAACGCTTAATGGCGGGAACGGCAACTACATATCTACTATCTGTTGCAGTTGCTTTGCCACTGTTTAGTTTGTCAAATTGACCTATTATATCTTCCTGGTTTACAGAGTTTTGTTTCAGTTCCTTCAAGTTACTGTACACCGCCTTGAATGAACTCCTTCAAAAAGGCGGTAAATAAATCCAAATAAATAAATAAATAAATAAATTTAGGTGTGACCATTTACACCAATGAAAGCCTGGTGTAACATAGTAACATAGTAGATGACGGCAGAAAAAGACCTGCACGGTCCATCCAGTCTGCCCAAGAAGATAAATTCATATGTGCTACTTTTTTATTTGTACTGTCCTCTTCAGTGCACAGACTGTATAAGTCTGGCCAGCACTATCCCCGCCTCCCAACCACCAACCCTGCCTCCCAACCACCAGCTCTGGCACAGACCATATAAGTCTGGCCAGCCCTATCCCCGCCTCCCAACCACCAACCCCGCCTCCCAACCACCAGCTCTGGCACAGACCATATAAGTCTGCCCAGCACTATCCTTGCCTCCCGCCACCAGCTCTGGCACAGGCCGTATAAGTCTGCCCAGCACTATCCCCGCCGCCCAACCACCAGCCCTGGCACAGACCGTATAAGTCTGCCCAGCACTAGTCCCGCCTCCCAACCACCAGCCCCAGCACAGACCGTATATGTCTGCCCAGCACTAGCCCCGCCTCCCAACCACCAGCTCTGCCACCCATTCTAGGCTAAGCTCCTGAGGATCCCTTCCTTCTGCACAGGATTCCTTTATATTTATCCCACGCATGTTTGAATTCCGTTACCGTTTTCATCTCCACCACCTCCCGCGGGAGGGCATTCCAAGCATCCACCACCCTCTCCGTGTAAATCCTCAAGTGTAAATTAGGCACAGATCCTGCTAATTCTATAACAATGTGCATATATTTTAGGAACGCCCCCCACCCATCCATGCTCTTCCCATGGTCATGACCCCTTTTCAGATCCACGCACTAGAATTTACATACACCTCTTTATAGAATATAGAAACTGATAATTTCTGCCTGTATTTTACTTCTCATGGATTATTCACTACAATAGGAGACTCCTCATAGACGTATTCTGGAAGGTGTGTTCCCCTTAAACACTTTGAGTGCTGGCGCAGAATTGGCTACCTTGTCTCCATCAATATAACCTCCATACTATCTCCTGTGCCCCTTTTCCCAAAATTATGCAGGTAAACAACACCTATGAGACTCTTTTGGTGGAATGTGGCTTCTGCTCTATTGAAATGCTTCCTAACGACATGAGTTCTGAGTTTCAGTATAAATGCATTTTGGATTTAATTTTATAGAGCATTTTTCATGTGTGCATTTTATTATTGTAAAATTGTATCACTAAATGCACAAGTGTAAGGGTGTGCATACTTAGAAGTGTACTGTGCATACTGAATCGTTTATCGTTTATTCATTTTACTATACCGTTTCAAATTGTATTTACAAAACAGAATGGTTTACATATTAATATAAAAATCATAAAAAACAAACATAAAAGAACTCCATCAATTTGATAGGAAAGCAAGCTAAGACAACCATTCTAAAAGATAAAAAAACACCAATGCTTACTAAACAGCTATTCATAACAAGTACATGACTAACATAATTGTGCTGCATATTCAAATTCTGCCTAATACTGCCTAAGTTCCTGCCTAAAATTCAGCAGCATGTACATGTGTAAATGTCAGCATTCTAATTAATATAAGAACATAAGAACAGCCATACTGGGTCATACCAAAGGTCCATCTAGCCCAGTATCCTGTTTCCAACAGTGACCAGTCCAGGTCACAAGTACCTGGCAGAAACCCAAAAAGTAGCAACATTCCATGCTACCAATCCCAGGGCAAGCACTGGTTTCCCCATGTCTGTTTCAATAGCAGACTATGGACTTTTCCTCCAGTAACTTTTCAAACCTTTTTTAAACCCAGATAAGCTAACTGCTGTTACCACATCCTCTGGCAGCAAGTTCCAGAGCTTAACTATACTTTGAGTGAAAAAATATTTCCTCCTATTTGTTTTAAAAGTATTTCCATGTAATTTCGTTGAGTGTCCCCTGGTCTTTGTGCTTTTTGAAAGTGTGAAAAATTGATTCACTTTTACCCATTCTATACCTCTACAAATGTGTCTAGTTTCCTTTTAGAATAGGCTCCATATAGGTTCCCTTTAGGCCACCATAGATATCCCTTTATGGAAATGCCGTTATTGTGTGGGTGGAGCTGGGGAGGAGTTGCAATGTATGAGTGTAATTTATAATACACAGAGGCACATGCATAGAGTACACACACACAGTAATGGCTTCAGAGCAGGCTTAAATTTGTGCAAGAGCATTTGTGCACTATTAAGAAGAGTTCTGAAAGCCTGTTTTATAAACAGCGCATAGGCTTTCCGTGCGGACTCCGAAGAAGTTCAGCAACGGGCACGAGACATCCGCCAATCATCCAAAGATGACCGAGGAAGGCATTGCTGCTGGAGGTGTAATGAATATTAACACCACCCTGCAAGAAGTGCTTAAGACCGCACTCATCCATGATGGCTTAGCTCGTGGTATTAGAGAAGCTGCCAAAGCCTTGGACAAGCGCCAAGCGCACCTTTGTGTTCTTGCTTCCAACTGCGATGAACCCATGTATGTGAAGCTGGTTGAGGCATTGTGTGCAGAACATCAGATCAACCTGATCAAGATTGATGACAAGAAATTGGGTGAGTGGGTAGGCCTCTGCAAAATCGACAGAGGGCAAACCCCGAAAAGTAGTTGGCTGTAGTTGTGTGGTTGTCAAGGAGTATGGCAAAGAGTCTCAGGCCAAAGATGTCATCGAAGAATACTTTAAGTGCAAGAAATGAATAAATGGAAAATAAAGACTAAAACAAACAAACAAACAAAAAACCCCCCAGCACATAGGCACCCATTTGTCTTTATAAACAATGGGGCCCTTTTACTAAACTGCAGTAAAATTTACAATTGCTGCATGATAGCTGCAAATTCAACACAACACCTATCGGGGGTGCTCTCTGTATGTTCCATTGCAGGTCATGTGTTAATGTTCACATAGAGGTCAACCACTGAGGTGGAGGAATAGCATCCACTATGAACGTAACAGGCCAGACAAAGGAGTAGCGTGATCAACAAAACCCTTCCAATGATACCAGGGAGATGGAAGTTATCATATACATATTTATTCCATAATTAAGATGGTGTTAAAAATGATGACTCGGCACAGCACTGTGTTTTGGCTAAAGTGCCTGCCTCAGGAATCTGTGCATATATGATAGAACCCAAATGTGGCAAAGAATGCTTCACGAAAGTGCTAAGAATGGATCAAAAATGTGTCAAAGTAGTGTACTGCTGTAACTGAGGTGTGAATCACTAAACTGGTGGTACCTGCTCCTGGTTAACACAGAAGCCATTACTGCCTCCTGTTTAGGAAGCAGTAAGTGGTCCCACCTTAACTTTGCATTAGGCAGTTAGGGATAGATTCTATATATGGTGCCTAAAAAAATCAGCGCCAAAAAAAATGCTTAAGAAGTATTCTGTAAGCTGTGCCTAAAGTTAGGGCTGGTTTATAGAATTAACAGTGAAGTGGAGGGGTCATGCATTAATTTAGGCACCGCCATTTGCATCAACGAAAATGTGGTGCAAATGCCTGTACCTAAATTTACACGCAGAGCACCGTTATTCTATAATTATGTGTGTAACACAAAAAGGTGCCCCTGATGAGCACTGAAATGCCCATGACCCTCTCATTTCTGTTTCCCCTTTTTTGGGCCATACGTAAATTTTAGCCTTCGGATCCCGTGTCTAACTTTACGCATGCAATTCTCAATCTAATCAGTTGCAATAACTGCTTGGCTCATTATTAAATTGCACGTGCAAATCGGGATCATGCCTCAATTTGCACACACAATTTTCAGGGACCTTTATGGAATCAGGGGGTTAATGCTCAGTAAGGGGCCCTTTTACTAAGACATGTAGGCACCTACGTGCATCAAATTAGAACTACCACCTGGCTACCGCGTGCCCCGGGTGGTAATTCTAATTTCTACGTGCATCGAAAACGCGTGACAGAAAATAATTTCTATTTTGTACTATGTGGTGCTAACCGGGCGGTAATCGTCAGTGTACATGCACTGACGATTACCACTCGGTTAACACGTGAGAACTTACCACTAAGTCAATGGGTGGCGGTAAGGTCTCAGGCCCAAAATGGATGCACACTGATTTTTATTTTGCTGCACGTCCATTTTCAGCAAAAAAAAAAGGCCTTTTTTGCAGGTGTGCTGAAAAATGGACCTGCGTGCGTCCAATACATGCGCCTACACCAGCGCAGGCCATTTTTCAGTGCATCTTAGTAAAAGGGCCCCTAAGTGCCTTCCGTGTCCATTTTCTGCTGTTTCTTGCACCCTGGCACTTAAGTGCGGTGTACCGTGTAGTAATTGCTAAATTACTCCAAAGCTCCTTAAGGGCTAGACTTTACATATGGTGCCTAAAAAATTTGCATAGAAAAAAATTATGCCTAGGTGTATTCTCTAAAGTATGCCTAAATTCTATACAATAGACTTAAATTTCCACACAGTATATAGAATACATTGAGTGATGCGCCATGCGACTAAATTTGGTTGCATCCATTTAGGCCACATTTTACTTGGTGTAAATCCTGATGCCTAAATTAGGTGCAAATTGGGTGTATTCTATAATAATGTACATAGATTTTGGAAATGCCCACACCTCCGTTTCAACTATGCAGCTTAGAATTTAGGCGCACCATGTTATAGAACACACGTGAGTGAGTTGTACACAAAAATCTTAATCAATGTCAATTAGTGCTGATAATTGCTTGTTAACATCCAATTATCATAGCCACACCCCTTTTGAACTTCACAAATTAGAATTTAGGCACGGTTTATTACAGAATATGCTTAGCGAGTTGTGCATGTAAATTCTAATTATTGCCAATTAGTGCTTGTTAACTTCTGTTATCAACGTTGATTAGCATCAACGTTGATTAGCTTGTTAAGCTAATTAAGTTACACACGTTATAGAATACGCCTGGATTTCAGAGTGAATCTCTAGATGCGCTATATAGAATCCGGGGCATAGTGCCTACTTTTTTTTTTCACTTAAATTTGTTTTTGTTTCTTTTTTCCAAATGAAAATACAATGCAAGTAAAACATCAAACATGTTCATCCGTAATACAAATGAACATGAAAGTCACACTTTCCAAAACCAGAGCCGAATGGTACATAAGCACATAAGCACCACCATACTGGGAAAAGACCAAGGGTCCTCAAGCCCAGCATAGCCAATCCAGGCTTCAAGAACCTGGCAACCCCCACCCCCTAAAAATAATATTAATAATGAATAATGAATAAATAATAATGTTCAATGGACTTTTCCTTTAGGAACCGTAACACATTATATACAACTCCCTGTCTCAATGAACTCAAGGACTAGGAGGTTATGTGGCCACTTTAGACAATACTGTGTTGACATTCCTGGAAGCAGGATTGGTACTTACGCATGTATTCTATTAAATACACATATAGAGGTGGATTCTATATATGGCGCCTAAAAAATCAGTGCGGAGAACATTCCCGCCTAAGCATATTCTATAAGCTGCACCTACATTTAGATAGGTATAGAGAATGCACTTAGTTGATATCCCAGCATCTAAAACTATGCGTGTCCATTTACACCAATGAAAACACGGGTAAATCCTGGCATGTAGATTTACATGCACTGGGCCAAATTCTATAAGTATGTGTGTAAATTTTGGAATGCCCAAAGAATGCCCATTACCATGCCCCTTTTTGCCTCCACGTGTTAGAACTTAGGCGTACAAGTTGTGCATGTAAATTCTAATTATTGTCAATTATTGCTTGTTCTGTTAACAAAGCTGATTGGGCTGTTAAGCCAATTAACTTACGTGCATTGTTTTGGAATACGCTTGGATTTCAGTGTGGATCTCTAGGTGTGCTATATAGAATCTGTGTGCAAGTAGCTGATTGCTACTTGCACACGGATGTACAAAGTTATACCTGCCTCAAAAGAGGTATAACATGGGGTTTCAGCCTCCTTCCCTAGATGCCCTGTTTAACAATCACCCTCAGTATTTATGTGGGATAAAGCAAAGTAAACTTGTCTGAATGGTCCTTAGCAACGACACATACATAGATTAAGAAGAAAAAAAAAGAAAACACAAGAAGTCTTTTTATGGACAATATTGTCTAATCTATGCTCTACCGTATTGTTCTGAGAGTATCTGAGCCAAAATTCTCATTAAGCATGTCAAACTTGTTCCTTTGCCGAAAGTTTTAATCCTGGCCTGTCACATTTTTATTTCATGTGAGAGGGAGTTACAGGATATTGCAGTTGCAAGAGAGATGGAAGAATTTTTCATCTTATGCTGTCATGGGGGTGTTAACAGACCTTCCTTACAGCAGTTGGCAAGGATCTATTCTGGAGTTGCTTTGCCTAGGCTAGAATTATGAGGAAGGGTAGAGCAGACATGCCAAGATGCACAGATCAAAGAGCCAAAATCCAAAACAACTACCTGTGGAGAGAGACAGAATATCATCAAGATCAAGAGATGCAATCAGAGATCAGGAAAATGTGACAAAAGAATATAGAAATCAAGGGAGGTATCTTAGGTGCCACTGGCCTGATTAAAAGCCACTTCCAAACTATGTTGCATGTTCTTTGTTCTTTGAAGCAATACAAGAATGAAGAGACTAAGATCCTACCTAACTTAGGGGTCCTTTTATTAAGGTGCGCTGAAAAATGGCCTGTGGTAGTGTAAGCGCATGTTTTGGGCACGTGCAGAATCATTTTTAAAATTGTTGCCGAAAATAGATGTGTGGCAAAATGTAAATTGCCGCACGTCCATTTTGGGTTTGAGACCTTACCACCAGCCATTTACCTAGTGGTAAAGTCTCACCTGGTAACCGGGCAGTTATGACCTACGCACGTCAAATGCCACTTGGCACACGTCCGATATGCATGGCCGCACTTATCGAACGCATAGCAAAAATGAAATTACTGCAACAGCCACGTGGTAGCTGTGCAGTAACTCCATTTTGGTGCACGTTGGGTGCACACAGATGCTTACACGGCTTAGTAAAAGGGCCCCTCACCTTGGTTTAAGAGTGAGATTCATTGCTGTCATACTATGTGCAAGATACCCATTTGGAGATGTAAATCTCAGAGGACAGGCCACCTGCTTATTCATTTTATTTTATTTTTTTAATTTTTTAAAGGATATTTTATTGAAATTTTTGTTAGGTAAAAGGGTTCTGTTACCTACCAGCTGGTCTTAGCTAGGAACACACTTTGTAGTATTTATCACATCAGAGATAATTATTTTTCTGCTCTAATTCTTAATACAGAGTTTAAAAATTTTTTACTTTTGTATTACAAATATTTCACTAAATGGACTGATAGATAGAAAGAACAATCAGAGCAATTTGAATACCCCCCCCCCCCTTAAATCCACTCATCCCTATGCAAGGAAAAACTGTTCTCAACTGAACACTAAAAATTACTAGGCATAAATAAATATGTATAAATAAAAACTCCAAATCTGTCTACACTGGTTTAATGGTGGAATTGACTTCTTTTAACTGTTAGCTCCAAATGCCTGCTTATTGGTGGCTTAGCTTTGTGTTAGGAGTGGAAAATTAGTCTCTGTTTTGCAAATGAAGGGTCTGACATGAATCCCAGCTGCCCCATTGGTTACTTATATAGATTCTTAAAATGACTCACTTCATACAGCCTTAATTAAGGTGAGTCCTTCCTGATATAATCCCACCTACAATTCACTCTTTTAACTCATAAATCTTTGACAATCTTAGACTGTAAGTTCCAAAAACCAAGGACTAACTTTTATGTGTCTTTCTAAAATATCAGGGGGTATGCACAGACAATTTTTTTATTTCATTTTATTTTATATTTCATGCAGTTTATGTTTGTCAATTTAAAACGAAAAAGAAATTAAAACATGATAAAATCAAAACAAAATGTAAAACGTTGGATCCTCTGTCCCCCCTCCCCCACCCCAAATACTCCTAAGCCATTCCCCAATTTTGCCCCAGACTCTCCTATTCCGTCTTTCTGAGAAGCCTGGTTGCTGTAGCCCTGCAAAAATTCCTTGTTAGGCTAAGAGAGGCTTGGGACAGGTGGGAGTGGATTTTTTTTTTTTAATACAGCAGCAGTGACTTTATATGAGTTTTAAAAATAAAACAAATGAAAATGAACAAAATCTTCTTTTCTTTTGTTTTGCTTTAAAAATGGATTAACATTCATGGTTCAATACTATGCAAAAGATCAGTAATTACTGCTACATTTTAAGCCATGAATAACCACGTATTTGTCCCAAAGCTTTTTTTAATGCAGTGTGTGTGTGTGTGTGTGTGGGGGGGGGGGGGGGGGGGGTGTAAAAGGGCCGTATTAATCTTCTAACGGATGCAGGAGTCTTCAGATAGTTTGTTCATATCGACTGTACACTGTGCTGAGTCTGTATCATATTATTTTTAACAAGGATTTAATTTGCCCCTTTCTAAGTTATGTAGGTGATCAATAGAAATCAAACAAAATAAAACATGGAAAAGAAAATAAGATGATACCTTTTTTATTGTACATAACTTAATACGTTTCTTGATCTGACGAAGAAGGGCAACCTTCAAAAGCTAATCAAGAAATGTATTAAGTTATGTCCAGTAAAAAAGGTATCATCTTATTTTCTTTTCCATGTTTTATTTTGTTTGATTTCTATTGATTACCTTTAAAAGTGGACTAACACGGCTACCACACCTCCCTACTTAAGTTGTGTAGGAAATTGATGGTTGATCATTTTACTATGATCATACCATATCTGTTTACATTAGCTATATATCATTTTTCATGTGTTCAAAAAGGCAGTTAATAAACCTTAACAAACAAACAAACAAACAAACAAACAAGTAACCTATCTGTGTAAGTCGTTGAACAGAACACTTTAAAAAAATATTAACGTCAAATACAATTGTGGATAGGATTATGTAGAAAGGGATATAGTGGTGTAGTCCAATACAGAACTATTTGATTTTCTTATCCAAGAAGCATCATGAAAAATTGAGGACGTCACTTAACTTCCTTCAGTCCAGACCAGAAAACTGCCAACCCTTGAGATTTGCCCCTGTTTAGTGGCTTCCTTGATGTTCAGCTTTTGCTACCCATGCAAATGAGCAGGGTAACAAAATCGCACATGAAACTTTGCACCCAAGATGTCCGATGTTTCTGTGTGCACACTTTGTGATCTCAGCAGCTCATTAATATCGAATTTAAATAAACTTTCACTACAATGGAGTAGATGCAAGGATTTACTATCTGTGAAGAGGGGCGAACTTTTGAATATTTTGGCATACGGGGCTTTGCATGGACAAAACATACAATAACCTTGAACTTGTGACATTTTTGCACGGTGTTTTCACATATTTTTGCACTCCTAGCCCTGTTTGCAATAAGGTTGACCTCTTAGTTCTTACCTTTATGAGGAAGAGACATTGTAAAGATGTAATTTAGCAGGAATTATAAGAATGAGCAGAAATGAATCGTGAAACCAACTGCAGAATCTGCTACGGTACATCAGTATTTCTAACATTCTGCAAGGACGTGAAGGAAAATACAAATAATTGCAGGGCTACAACACTTTACAATAAATTCATGTTTGCATCTCTAATACCATACATACTCTTCTGATATACAATATTATTTTACAGAATAAGAAATTATATGGCACCAACAGTGTATCCATTAGAACATTAAAAACAACTCTCTTTACCTCCTATACACTACACTAAAAGGCTTTTCCAAAAATATACCATCATCCAAAGCTTAAAATTCCGTAATATGGATGGATTTCATCACATGTAAGGAAGTCTGTGTTTCAGGGGATATTTTTGCAACTATAACATCTGCAATAAAACAAGTGACATTTCTGACTAGAAATGATTCATTAGTTACTTCTGCTAATTCAGCCAGGGAGCATTTCTAGTAGTCAATAATAACCTTATTAATAGCACGGTCGATTTATCCAGCTCAGAATCAATGCCAAGGAAAATATTCTTATAAAACTTTTTAATCTGTTAAAAGGGGCAAGGAAGAACTCGAAGAACAGAGACAAATTTTTGGCTTTCCAAAGATGCACAGTTAAGTGGATTGATCTTACACGGGGGAGATGTTTGTCGTTACGGTAAGTTTAAAACTTTTTGTACATTTCTGTAATTCAAAATGGAAGCATGTCAAAATCTTGATCATCAGAAAATGTGCTATCCATTGCTTCTAAAACTCTTTAGTTTTAAAAATAGTTGTGTTATTTAATAATAATAATAATAAGCCCCTTGTAAAACACATTCAATTACCATTTGTCTAAAGAAAATACTATTGTGTATTTTGTCTTTAATAATAATGGTGATATCATCGATGGGATTGACTTGAAGTACAACATTCAATTTTTCCTGCTCCAAAAATACTACTGTAAAACATTTCTTTATTTATGAATATTTTTGTACAGTTTATTAGTGAAAAATACAGGTCCAGGCAATGAGATTTAATTTGCAAGGTAATTACAATGAATCGATCCAAATTCCAATCCAATTCAAATCATGTAAATCTGGTTAAATTCTTCGATGTTGAGAAAAGAATAATCTGAAGAAATATTCTTCCATTAAAAGTAGGCACTAAGAATTGTATAATATAAGGACATTGTTAGACAAGTAACCGGTATGTTTATTTTTTTTAATGCGGCTTAAGTCTGCGGTACCCAGACTCAATAAAAGACTCTCTTTTTGCTTTGCTTATTTGTTGTTGTTGGTTTTTTATTTGTTAGCCTTTATTTCTGAGCCTATTCAATAAAATTGATTGAAAAACAATCATGAAAATCTAGATGGAAAATACCTGAAAAGGTGTTGTCTTGAATGTCAAACCCAATGCTTATGTAGAAATTAAAAGGTTAATTTAGTAAAAAATACATATTTTTAAGTACACATTCCGAAAGTAAAACTTTGGCAAAACATTGTTATTTGTTACAGATAATATTTCGTTTTCAAAACAAGCAGAATGTCAACTCGGATCACAAACAGCTTTCCATACTGGAATTGAATTGTTAAAGATTTTTCCAAGGGGCCTCGATCTAGATAAAACCGGTTAGAATCTAAGCCGGTTTTTTAAAAATCGGAAATAGTACAGAGCCAAAGAGAGAAACCTAAGCACTTTTGGCAAGCTTAATATAAAAGTGTGACTTATTTATACACATCAAAATTGTGCATAGAAACCTAAGTACTTTTGGCAAGCTTAATATAAAACTGTGATTTATTTATACACATCAAAATTGTGCTAGGAGATTCTGAAGATAATCTATAAATTGAACGAGACAGCACAAGCTCTTGCACAACGAAACTGTAGGAAAGCCCGGGGGCATTTGGTGTCGAACCAGAAAGGAATTTAAACTGTTACAATACAATAAACTCTGCCACTTTCCAAAGAAGAGACAAACAGAGGTGCAATCAATCTCTGAAATATTTATTGGGCGCTCAGAGTTTTATTTTTTTTTCCAGCCCGCAGTCTCCTGTGACATTTGTAAAGGCAAAGATCAAGAAAATGAGAACGTTTGAAAACTGAAAGCCAGTGGGCGGAGAAGGCTGTAATTGAACATACTAGCTAATGCAAGGTTTGGGGATACTTTTGAGATAAGACTGGCAACGACTGTACAGAATCTACTGGGCACAAATAAAACGTAATTAAATGTATCAGGAAATAAATTTAGAAAATCTGAATGTAAAATACTAGGCTGTCTGGATTGCCTACTAACACCAGCGGTTTAAGTTGATAATTGTACTTATTTTTCATAGTATAGGTATATTGGCAATAAATTCGTCTCCCCCTTTTATCCACATGTGTAGTATTTATGCATTTTCCATACGTGCAATCAGATGCATTTATCATCAGCGTTTTAAAGTTGGCAATCTCTTTTTGGACTAGCCTGCTCTGGCAAACCACAAAGTAAAGTGAGCAGCTTTCATTTATTAAACAATTGCCTAATTGCAATCTGCGAAGTAGGAAAATCTGGAATGCCTCCAGCCCTAATCTGTGTACCTTGAACTGGAGATTAAGGAAAAA
The DNA here is from genome assembly GCF_901765095.1 of Microcaecilia unicolor. Taxonomy (NCBI): domain Eukaryota; kingdom Metazoa; phylum Chordata; class Amphibia; order Gymnophiona; family Siphonopidae; genus Microcaecilia; species Microcaecilia unicolor. The sequence goes on along the minus strand of NC_044042.1, from coordinate 57,530,053 downwards.
ACAAAACAAAACCCGAGCGGTGAAGAGAGGGAGGGGAAAGGAGAAAGGAGGGAGGGAGGGAGGGAGGGAATGCGTCCCATTTGCTCTCTATGGCCTCCCTGCACAGAGTAGGGAGACAAGGGAGGAGAAGCTTGTCCTGCCCAAAAGAAAAACCTCTCTGATTGACAGCTGAAGTGTCCTAAAAAAGGGCTTGACATGAGGTTGATCTACGGGTTTATATAGGAGAGAGAGAGAGAGAGAGAGCAGGAAACCTGGAGAGCTTTTTCCACCTATGGTACTCGTTCTCTCATTCCTCTCAGGTGGCCTTTTTTCCAGTCCCTTTGGAAGTTTTCCTTTCTTTATTTTGTCCCCCAATTTGTGATTTTTTTTTAAATGTATGTGTGTGTTTTTGTCCCCTTGCATTTGATTCGGTAACTTCGGAGGGGGGAAAAAAAAAAACAAGCTTCTTTTATTTATTTATAGTTTTTTTGTGTGTGTGCCAGCCGCGGTTCTACCATGTTCTGCCAAGCCGAGCTGAGGCTCGCCTCTCCCGGGCAGCTGAAGGTAGCCAGGCGGCGCTACAAGACCTTCATGATCGATGAAATCCTGTCCAAGGAAACGTGCGATTATTTCGAGAAGCTTTCTTTGTGTTCTGCGTGTCCCTCTCTCGTCGTCAGACCCAAGCCTCTGCACTCATGTTCCGGTAAGCTTTTCAGCCCCAAATCTGACTCCTTCCCGCCACTCCTGCACCCCGTCTTTGGTCAGTAGAAACCCCACATGCATCTGCCCAGGTTTAAGACTGGCCTGGGCACGGCGCTAAAGATTGGCATTTTAGGCTGGTGGCAAAAAGCTCAGTGCCACAGAAGGAACGTATCAGCATGCAATAGATTGTCTAATAATCACAACACTCCCATAACTGCAATGGTAAAACCAGGCACTCAGGCAGCAGATTGGCGGTAATTTAGAAATCTAATAGTTTCCTAACTCTTGTGTAATATTTCTGCTGTTTCCCCACCTAGAATTGCATGGATTACCTGTGAATAGATGAGGAAAGCAAGTGAAATTTCCATTATGTTAGAAAATAATTAAAATGGATATTGCAGTCGGCACTTATAATATGAGTTGCAAGGATGATGATGTACAGAAACGATATGAACCCCCCCCCCCCAAACAATTATATTATTTTTATATACGGTCCAAAAATTCTTCTTCCAGTCCTACACAGAATCCTACAGTGAAAGACACGTTTAGAAGCTGTAGGATTATGCCTTATTTGTAATATACATGTACCTACAAAAGAAGGTGTGTATGTTAGATACACATACAGCATTAGGTTTGTGTGCTTAAGGAAACAGTATAAGCAAAATAGAATTCTTAAGCTCCCTGTTGAAAGAAGGAACCTGTTTTTAACCGTGTAATCCTCAACTTTGGATTACGTTGAAACTGTGATTGAAAGGTGTTTAAAACGGTGATCTTTGGAAACTGATGTATTTTCGGTCCATGAAAATAAAGTAAAAAATGCGAACAAAAATTAAAACCACAGACAAACCACAAACAATAACAACCAAAAATACATCAGTTGTTAGCAGACAATGTACTAAATATTTTATTTCACCGTTTGGTACGGCAGATGAAACATTAAAAAAAAAAATCATTAGTCTTTACCGAGATAACACACGAAAGAACATTTGCAAAACCTTAGCAGTCATGTATCATAATTGCAACTGTCAGATTACAAAAAACACCGAACCACCCATTATTTATTTCCCTCATCAAGCATAGTTTCTTCATGTGCTTTTTATTGGTACAATATAAAGACCGACAAACATTTTTAATTTTTTAAAAAATGGCCCTGGTCGTCTCTTCTTCAAATGTCTTAAAGGGCTGGGTTTGGTACATAGGCCTTTTGCAAAAGATAAGTAGCAGAGATATTAAGAGGATTAATAGCTTTGAATGGCATTAGCAATCAGCTGACACAAGTGAAAAAGAGTTCGGTAACTATAGACTGAAAAGGAAATTCACCTTTTTACTGTTTACGTTTATTTGGTTAATGTAAGGAGACGCAAGTTTGTGATGCTTGTTTTGGAGACGTTTTTCTAAATGTTGTAGAGCTTTGTTTTATTGTTCTTGAAAGGGTGGGAGAAAGTAAGCCTGGAAAATTTGGGCTTCTGGCTTATAGTATAACCTCCACTGAGGCTAGAATGCCATGGGGTCTTCCACCATTACCCCTCTTTTTATTGCCTCTCCCATCCAGCACAACCACGGCAGTGACAGTCTTGGCTGAGAGACAGAAACTGCGCTTCTTTCCAGAACATCAAACGCATGTGCTCTTAAGCAAGCCTGCAAATCTGTAGCTGTCCCTGTTTTGTGACTCCCCTGATCTTTCCCTTCCCTTCCCTGGCTGCCTGCTTAATACTCCCCAGTTCTAATTGTTCCAAGAGGCAGGAGGTTATATCCTGAAATCTAGTTTCCCGCAGAGCAGTGCTTAGTATTGCAGTCGGGCTGCACCCATCAGAAAAATTGAAAAGTTGAAAATTGATTTATCTTTAAGAGGCCATCCCTTCACTCAAGAAGATTAGAAAAAAATGTATATGATGTGGTCATACAGATTGGTAGTGAGTGCTATATTTTGTCAAATTTTGGACAAGCTGAACTTTGAGGAACAGAAATTTGGCTTATAAAGAAGTCTGTTACACAGTTAATGGATACGATATACAGCCGCATGACTGTACTACAGTAATAAACTTTCAAATGCTATATGGGGATATTTCCATTCTTATCATGTTTGGGGATTAATGCTGGGCAAATAAAAACAGTGGGGATGACATAAATATATAAATGCATACTTGCACCACCTAAACATGGAGACATAAAATATGTTTACCAAACGTAACTTCTGGGCAATGATATACAGGGCAATTCTATAAACTGGCACCTTGAGTGAAGGAGTAGCCTAATGATTAGTACAGAGGGCTGGGAACTGGGTTCTACTCCCAGTGCAGCTGCTGTGACTCTGGGCAAGTTACTCAATCCTTCATGGCCCCAGGTGGGGTGGACAAACAGGGCAATTGCCCTGGGCCCCCATGTCACTGGGGGCCCCAAACCTGCCTGAAGTTGAAAGAGGGACAATCTGCAAGCAAGCTTTGGGGTCCCCTCCCTAGCATCTGCCCTGGGTCCCATCATGTATAGCACTGGTACAAAAACTAAGATTGTAAGCCCACTAGGGACAGTGAAAGTACCTGAATGAGGTATGTACCACTTATGTAAAAAAGGATCACTGGATTTAATATACTGCCTTTCTGTGGGTACAACGAAAGTGGTTTACTTATATTATATGCAGGTACTTTTCCTGTCCCTAGTGGGCTCACAATCTAACTTTGTACCTGGGGCGATGGAGGGTTAAGTGACTTGCTGAGGGTCGCAAGAAACTGCAGTGGGAAGTAAACCCAGTTCTCCAGGTTCTCAGCCCACTTTACTAATCATTAGGCTACTCCTCTGTGTCAAAGGCACCATTAATTGACAGTTAAGTGCTTGTGTGCACTAGGTGCTGTTCTATAAGGCAGCATGTACTGTCATAGCACTGAACTGCAAAGGGGGGGAGGGGACATAAGTGTGTCTCCCAGTTATGCATGTAGTTTATAGGCTATTATAAATTAGGTGTGTCACTTGGGGGCTCATTTTTGAAAGTGAAAAATATATATAAAAAAAAAAGTCTCAAAAAGCACCACTTGGATGGATTTCTTCTCTAAACATCCAAATTGGTATTTTTGAAACCTGTTTTGCAGACATCTATCTATGCATTTCATCTGCAATGTGTCCAAATCACAAGGGGGTGTGTTGGGGCATTTTGAAGGTGGGCTTGGGCTGTGCCTGGTTCATCTCTGGCTATCCTTTCAGTCTTAACAGCAATGATAGAAATGATATGTAGAAACTTCTCAGAATATGTTATCTAGGACCACATAGTTTACAAATCCTGGGTGACTAAGTTTTTCCTCTTCTTTGATCCTGCCTATGATGTCATAGTCTAGCATCTGTGACATCGTAGCTCATTAGAATGGAAAGAACTGCATTTCTCTGAAGTCATCAAACAGCAGGAAGCATAGGATCATGAAAGAAAGGGTTTGTTTTTGTTGTTGTTCAACACCCATATCTTCAGGTGAACAGCAGTGATGGAAAAGAAGTCCACAAAACAAAGTGTCTGAAAAGAGAATGGGCTATAATCATTTTAAAATCTATAAATCACACTGCCTGTTTCGGTGCTCAACAAATTACCCATATTGAATTTTGTAGGTAAGATTTAAGACCAAAAATGAAGCAGATATACATAGAGAAAAACGTACTATTAAAAACAACAAATGGGTAAATATTTAGCATTCATGTACTCTAACCCTCTTTTTGATGAAATATTGGGAGCCAAATACAGCACCAAGCAAGTGCTCAAACAGTATTATAAACGTAGGGTTCTGCCAATGCATCTCCTACCGATGTTAACGTAACATAACATATTATTTTCTGCAAAATCTTACAGTTCGATATGGATTACAAGATAAGCTGGACAAGCTAGGATATACATTGCATGAAATATCTGTAAAATCTCCAGCAAAAAGTGCATCAAGGAGACCAGGGATAAATTTAAAAAAGAGAAAGAAGGGCACATTTTGCATAATTTGTAGATTTTCTAAAAATAATTGTGAATTGTTCAAGGGCTGGAGGGAAAAATACCCCTGCCTGAGTGAAATTTGCAGCTAAACTGTATTTTGACTTTGAAATATTAGGAAGACAGTTATTAAATAATACTCACTTTTATAAACAATTCCTTTGAAATATTTACACAACAGGAATGTTAGATTCCAAAAACTAGTCGAGAAATATATTAAGCTACTCCCATAACAAATGCTGCTTTAGTTATTTTTTTTCTTTGTTCATCTGTATTTCATCTGTGTTTTGTCTCCCGAAGCAACATGAAGTGCTTACAAATTGCTGAAGATAGTGATTACTTGCTGCTTTTACTGTTAATTGCAATGTTTTATACTGCTACCACATGTGTGTGACACTGTATAGATAGACACAAGAGATATCTTTATGGGACTGGAAGATGGAGGGAAGTTACGTACATTGTTGGAATGAGAAAGTTGAAAGATAGGTTACTGATTGAAAAGTGTGACTTGGGGGTTCTGTTTGGTACCTGTATGGCATATACACAATTAAGAGAGCTGTCATGAAACTTGATCAGTGGGGAAGAAATGTGGACAGTTGAATATCAACTTCCAAGAGGATTGAGGAAAAGGCTGCATGTAAGAGTCAAATTGTTGGAAAGTTAAGTATCAGCTGGATCCTCTGATTGAGCTGTAGATCAGATTAATTTTCTTTGCCTTGCCTGGTGCTCTGCGGTAAATTCTGAAATAGCCTAGAGGATTCCATTAATCCTTAGATAAAGGTCTGGAATGATTTCTAGTGAAGAAATGAATTCTTCATGTTATCTTCATGTTTTTGCAAAATGCAATGTTTCAGGTCATCTTCTACTAATTCAATATTTCTTTTTTTACTCCAGTACTGGCTGTAATGGACTAGTTTCAATTGACTTTCCATAGCTTCTCTGACTCTAAATGAATGACTTATGTATTTGAATTGCAGATCTTCAATTTGTTGGCTCAATAGGCATTAATTGTCCTATTTTATACATTAAAAAAGGCATTAAAAGAGGCAATGTTATGTACTTTATAGCATCATTCCTACAGGAGGAAGAATTTGGTGATGCCACATTATGGGAGTTTCTGTATTAAAATGTTGTACTAGGTCAGTACCAGTGTTTCCCCCGTTGACTATGCTTATGTTTTTGCACCAGGCAAATCTAGGGCTAACTTTTAACAAATGGGTCCTTGGTCCAAACTAATTATAGATTAGGACAAGGGTGGGCACCCACGATCCTCGAGGGCTGCAACCCAGTCAGGTTTTCAAGATTTAGATCTATTTGTATACAATGGAAGTAGTACATGCGAATCAATCTCATGCATGTTCATTGTGGAAATCTTGAAAACCCGACTGGGTTGCGTCCCTTGAGTACCGTGGTTGCCCACCTCTGGATTAAGGGATAGTGAAACAATAAAATTGCCAAAAATACCCTGAACCCTTTAAATATTCTGTCCCATATGCATTTCTTACTGAAATGTGCAAGAGAACAGAATTATTAAATTATTTCATATTGCCTCTACTCTGTGTTGTGTTTAAGTGTCTGCAAAACTCAACGTTATTGCCCATATTATAAAACCTGATAAAACAATTCAATCAAGGAAAACTGTATTTTTAAGGTGATAAAAGCACAAATTCTGCTGGCTTTAGATGAGTCTTTATGTAGGATATTGAAACTTGCAACATGAGGATACTTCTATAAAGTTGTTGCCAACACTTACAGGCCAATTGCATGTGTAAATATATAGAATAATGGCATATATGCACCTATGTGCACATATACACATGTATATGCCAAAAATCTACCTAAGGGGCCCTTTTATCAAACAGCTGTTAGAAAACTGATGCTGGACCCGGAGTCACAGCAAATAAGTGCTGTTGGGGAGGAGGGGAAGTAATGATATGCCAGGTGCGTGGGCAGAGGAACACTATGATTAATTGAACTAATTGGGATTTATTTTTTAAAATTGCAATTAGTAAATAATGCATTAATCACGTTTGTCCTGATTAGATTGTAAGCTCTGTCGAGCAGGGACTGTCTCTTCATGTTCAAGTGTACAGCACTGCGTACGTCTAGTAGCGCTATAGAAATAAGTAGTAGTAGTAGGTGGCCAATGGTGGCATCAGCACATGAAATCGCCGTGCAACGAGGACGCCTTTTACCACTGTGGGTAAATATATATATATTTTAAAGGGGCAGTAAATAGTTGTGCGGTAATTAAAAAGTTGCCACAGAACCATTTATTACTGGAGCCCTTACCATGTCCTTTTTAGGAGGCAGTGAGGGCTCCAGCATTAACCTGGCAGTAATCAGGCAGCATGTGGCGCTGCTCAGTTACCACCAGGCATGCCCACTCCCTGCCTGCCGATAATAGAAAATATTTTCTAGTGCCGGAAGTGTTATGCGGCAGGTCCAGAACTACCGCCAGGCTCCTGGGAGAGCCCAGTGGTAGGGCCGATTTGTCCCATGCGAACCTGGCTGCAGTCCTACCACCAGGTAATAAAAAGGGCCCCCTAAGTGCTATTCTGTAAATATGTGAATATTTACATACTGTATATTTTACAAGTAGGCACACATATAGGCTGAGTCTGGGCAGGAACAGGGGTAAGATTCACACTGATGATACCATAAGTCTCATGCACACACACCAGCTCTATGGCATTTAAGTGCATACTCTGATGCTTAAGCACATAGGTGTGTATCTTACCTGTTACACTTATTCTATAAAGGACAACGGCACCTATTTTCCTTTGCAGAACAGATGTCATATGGGATCTCCCAGGTGCTTAAATATAGATGCACCCGTTATAGAATTACACCTCATCTATCTATTGATATCCTTAGACTATTAGCCCTCCAGGGAAAGGGAAATACCCAGTGTACCTGAATGTAACTCACCTTGAGCTACTACTGAAAAAGGTGTGAGCAAAATCCAAATAAATAAATAAATAAATTAAATTCCCTATCTTATCAAATAGCAAACACCTCTAAACTTGGGGATGGTTACTTCCAATATCTGAAGAAGAAAGAACATGGCTACATTTTCCTTCTTATTTCCTAGTATGGCTGATACATTTTAGGAATATGACATGGAAATGTGTGTAGTGAGAATTCACTTTTAAAAATGTTAAGAAGAGAAATGATCTTTTAGTATGGAAACAGTTTTCGATTTTCCTGCTCCTCACTAACACTGAAGTGCTCAAGCCTGCAGCAGGCTCCTCGGAGGGGCTAGTGAACCAGGTGCACTTGAAATGAACAAGTAGATGTATTTTGCTTAAGTTCTAGCACCCCACAAGAAGCATTTGCAAAATTAGAATGTTTTCACAATTAAAGTGATTATGTTGTGTGATCGTCATGTTAGTCCACTTTATGGAAATCAAGGTCCCGAAGAAGCAAGTGTAATTCCTGAAAGCTAGTAAAAAAAATGCATTCAGTGAGTCCAGTAAAATAGTAAAACCTTCAATTTTGTTTCTTGCCATTTATTTCCGCACAGTGATTAAAAAAATGTCAGATCTGAAGATTTATGCACCGTCCCAGCTAAGTAAACATTCAGTTATAGGCAATATAATTAATAAAAACAAACCCTGCAATCGTGCTTAACATGCTTTGGTTTTTAGCCATCCATTCTTTCATTCTCCAAGAGTGGAATGCTCATTTGGAAGCACAGATAAGACCTGACTGCTATTGACAGAGAGTTAGAGAGGTGGTAGGAGATTTTCCAAATGTTCTTAAAAAGTCATAATGTCTTCTCCCATCAGGAAAGCATGCTTCATGTGTTAAAAAAATACTCAATAAGAAAAGTGTTGAGGCAGTGCAGAAAGTAATACACCTAAACTTCCGGAAAACACTAAAAACTAATCTGTTTAATAAGGCATAAATACCTGATCTCTGCAACAGAACAAAACTAAAGTACGGAATGGACATAACACAACTCTTCCGCTGTACGATTCCCTAATGTGGCTATGCCACATGAACTTTATCTTACCACAACATCACTTTGTATTTGTTCACACCGGAGTCAGCAAACGCCTCTCCGGTACTATGTAAGCCACATTGAGCCTGCAAATAGGTGGGAAAATGTGGGATAGAAATATAACAAACAAATAAATAAATAAATGTATTTTGGAAGTGTCCTGTGATGAAAGATTTTTGGGACACTGGTTGATACATGAAGGGACATACTTATAGCAGAGACCCTGGGAAGATTTTTGTATGATATACTGGGTAGAAGCTCTTCTCAGCAATTCATGAACACAGAGAGAAAACTTTTCTTTACTCTGACAAAAAGGAAAAATAATAGTGTCTCTTTCTATATAGACTGAAGAAAACTGCTTTTGATTTTGTGATTATAGATAGGAAGATTGTACGTATAAGGGAAATGGAAAGGATTCTGCTGATTTGCGTCAAAGATAAAAAGCTTTACAATGAAACCCATACTACAGCCAACTTTTTTTTCTTGCAAAAAACTTCTCATAATAAGGAGTTTCTCTGTAACAGAGAAGACAAGTTGCTACCATTATTGATGTCTAAAGCATGATAAATATATCAATTACATTCTGTAGTGAGTGCAACAAAAATACTACCATAGATTCACAGTACGATCAATGTGCTCTGGAAAAATTTCCTTTTGAAAGAGTGCTGTAAATATAAAACTAGGCTTTAAAAAAAAATCGCTTTTCCTATTCTGTGCATATGGAAAAAAATATTCATTGAATAAGGTTCATGGAAGTCCCTCAACCCTGAACAGAAGGCATGGGGTCAGGGCTAGTTTAACCATTAGGCAGAATAGGGCAGAACACTGGCAATCAAAGCAAAACATTAAGTTTAGACAGCAACTCAAAGAACCATTAGTACTTTTACCTGCAGGCCAGAGGGCAATTTTCAAACAGTCAATTTACCTGGGTAAATGGCTTTTGCTTTCTCTCTCTCTTTTATATATATATATATATATATATATATATATATATGTATATGTATATGTATATATGTATATATATATATATATACACACACACACACACACAGGGTGAGGCAAAAAACGTAACCCACCACAGGTGTTTGCAGGTTTCTCAGAACCAGTTCTGAATTTTAACGAGAAATTTTATGTACTTATTTAAGTCATCATACTTGTGTATAACCATTAAACAACATTTAATTATCTTAAGCTATGTTGATGTTACTGACATTTTAGCATCACTACCTAGCAATTTATGTGCGTAAAAAATGTTCAAGCTAAAACACAGTAAAATAACATCATTCCAACGATACAATTAACAGCATGTCAGAATTTCGCAGTCACTGTGAATGCTCAAAGTGTCCACCCCCAGCTTTAACACAGGTCTGTAGTCACTGGGAAGTTCTTAACCGCCTTTGTTCTGAAACCTTGTTCACACAGGGGTCCTTTTACTAAGGCACATAGGTGCCTACGTGCATCCAATGCATGCCAATTTGAACTACCGCCCAGCTACCGCGTGCCCCTGTAGGTAATTCTATTTTTGACGCCTGTCCAAAACATGTGGGTGAAAATATTTTCTATTTTCTACTATGTGGCGCTTACCTGGCAGTAATTGGCAGTTTATGTGCACTGGCTGCTTAACGTCCGTGGTGGTAAGGCCTCAGGCTGAAAATGGACGCACGCTGGTTTTTAATTTTGCCCCACATTCGTTTTCGGACACAAAAAAATGCATTTTTTTTCTAGGCGCTGAAAAAAATGACCTATGCACATCCAAAACATGTGCCTACACCAGCACAGGCCACGTTTAAGCAAGCCTTAGTAAAAGGGCCCCACAGTGTCTGGATTCTCATTTTGTTGACTATTGACACGTTGTCCTGATTGTCATTCTGATCCGAAATACTTTTAAAGAAATTATCTGTAAATTATCGGGTTATCAAAAACAAGTTATTCAGATTCAAATTATTGTTTACAAAATGTGACGTCATTAACAGCAAGCTGGTTCCCTGTTTTGTTTTTCAAATAATGGTAGTTTTACAGCGCAAATATTTTTGAACTTGCAAAAATCACTGGGTGGTCACATTTTAAAGTCTGTAACTTCACCGTGTTTAAAGATAATCTCATTTCCACTCAGCACTTAAATGTAGACAATAACATCAAATAAAGCTGTAAAACTTCACATTGAAATTCCAAGTGGTTGCTATGAAAACAGCAAAAAGGTTTTTTTTTTTTTTTGCCTCACCCTGTGTGTGTGTATATATATATCTCTACAGTAGAGTCTCACATATCTGACATGTGATGTCACAGTATTGTCATTGAGAAGTGCACAGGCTTCTCTTTCTCTTTTCTGGCATCACATTTAGGGGCCCTTTTATTAAGTCGTGTAGGCGCGTACGTGTGTCCTACACATGCCAATTTTGAACGCCCGGTAATTTCATCTTTTATGCGGGTCCACTAGGCATGCCAGAAATTTTCCTGCATGCGGCGCTAACCGGGCACTAATCGGTATTATACGTGCATAGACCATTACCGCCCCGGTTAATGCGTGAGACTTTACCACTAGGTCAATAGGTGGCGGTAAGGTCTCAGACCCAAAATTGATGTGCGACAATTTTTATATTGCTGCACATCCATTTTCAGCCAAAAAAGGCCTTTTTTGCAGGCGCGCTGAAAAATGGACCTGCGCACATTCAATACACACATCTACACCAATGCAGGTCATTTTTCGGCGCACTTTAGTAAAAGAAACCCTTAGTTTGAAAGACTGCTTCCTCTTTTGAAACATGCATTCAGTATACTTCTGCTTTATCCCTCATCCACTTGTTCTGCATAAGAACAGCCATACTGGGTCAGACCAATGGTCCATCTAGCCCAGTATCCTGCTTCCAACAGTGGCCAATCCAGGTCACAAGAACCAGGCAGAAACCCAATTAGTATCAACATTCCATGCTACCAATCCCAGGGAGGTAGTGGCTTTCCCCATGTTCATCTCAATAACAGACTATTATTTGACTTTTCAATTTATCCAAGTATCTATTGGTCCTCTTTACTTTGAATAATTGAGGCTCTACTTTGTGTGTATCTATCTATCTATCTATCTATCTATCTATCTATCTATCTATCTATCTATCTATCTATCTATCTATCTATCTATCTATCTATCTATTTTTATTTATTTATTTATGACATTTTTACCCCACATTAGCCCGAGTGACTCAGGTTAAATGTGGCTTACATAACAAATAATTAAATGAATGAATGATGTATATTAAAATTATATAAACAGATTATAAAGTATAATAAATAATGCTATAACATTGACTTTGTACAACAAATATAACGTGGTGAATTAATGTGGATGCAACTGTTCTTAAGGGTAGATGGATAAAGAAGAATATTAAATCATAATTAAGTTTGTAAACAAAGAAATGATGATTAATAAATATGGGTACAATTAGGGCTAGATAGGATTAGGGAGGAAAGAGGAAGTAAAATGAATTGTATGAATGGATAATGTACAAATAGAATTCTTTGTTTTCTGAAAGGCTCAATTGGAAAAAAAAGAGTATTCAGTAGGTTTCTGAAGGACAGGTAATCATCTGTGCGTTTAATTGTTTTTGGTAGAGAATTCCAAATTTTAGTACCTTGATATGAGAAACTGTCATTGTGAACTGTTTTATAGATTACATTAGTACAAATAGGGAAATGCAGAATGAAAAATTCTCTGGATGATGATATGGCATTACGTGGGGGTAATTAATTGAGATTGTTCATATATGATGGAGCAGAACCATATAGAATTTGGTGAATAAAAACACAGAACTTGAAAGATATTCAAGTGTAGGTTACTAATAAAAGATAGAGTTGCTTTGGTGAAGTGAGGTGATCTACATATGAGGCAAGCAGCAGTATTTTGAGCAGTTTGTAATTTTTTGATAAGGCTGCCTTTAATTCATATATATATGCGTGTGATTAAAAGTATGATTGTCCTATTATGCTGCTTTGTAGGATTGCTCAGAGAGGCTGGAAAGTTTAATTATCAAGCCCATTCATATCATCCACTACCTCTTCCACTTACTAAGAGAACTTATGTGCTTGGCCCATGCTTTCTTGAATTCAGATATGGTGTTCATTTCCATCACCTCCACTGGGAGGCCATTTGATTTCCCCTTCAACCTATGCTTCCTCATTCCAGATCTTTCAGTTGAAAGAGACTTGCTTCCTGTGCATTTATGCCACAGAAATATTTAAATGTCTCTATTATATCTCCTCTCTCCTGCTTTTCTTGCAAAGTATAAATATTGAGACCTTTAAGTCTGTCCCTTATACTTTATGATGAAGACCATTGACCATTTTAGTAGCCGCCCTCTGGACTGTTTATATCTTTATGAAGATGCAGTCTCCAGAATTGTACACAGTACTGTAAATGTGGTTTCACCAGACACCTAGAAAGAGGTAATATCACCTACTTCTTCCTGTAACATCCCACTCCCTATGCACCCAAGCATCCTTCTGCCACTTGCTATCACCTTCTAATTGTTTGGCCACCTTGAGATCATCAGATATGATCACACCCAAGTCTTGCACTTCTTTTGTGCACAGAACCACTTTACCTGGTTTTCATAGCTCAAATGCATGAATCTCAGCTGCCAAATTCTAGACTATTCTTCAAGTTTTGCTAGATCCTCATGCTATCCAACAATCAATGGTGTCTACCCTATTGAAGATTTTGTATTATCTGTAAAGAGGCAAACCTTTCCAGATAGCCCTTTAGCAATATTAAAGAGAGCTGGAGCTGTCTTCCATTCAACCAGTTTCTAACCCAGTCAATCACTTTAGAACCCATATCGAGGACTCAGTATTTATAAATCACCTATCTAGCACCATGTCAAAGGCTTTGCTAAAATCTAAGTAAACCACATCTAGCACTCTCCCTCAATAAATTAGATTTGTCTGACAAGACCTACCTCTAATAATACTATGCTGTCACAGGTCCTGCAATGCATTGGATTCCAGAAACCTATCCTCAGCAGGAGGAAGGAGGATAGGGGGTCTGAAAACTAATATACAGCTAAAGTTTCACTTACAGAGCTTAATACCCTTGCACTAGGCCTGCACAGAGTGGCAGTTACAATTACAACCCGAGCCAGAAGACACAAGGTAACCTCCACAGACTGAATGGTTCATTTAGGGGGACTTTTACTAAGCCACAGTAACATTTTTAGCTCGCGGTAGAAATCAGCTGGCAGTAAATGCCAAGAAGCCCATTATATTCCTATGGGCGTCTTGGTGTTTACTGCCAGCTGATTTCTACTGTGAGTTAAAAACGCTACTGCAGCTTAGTAAAATACCCCCTTAAATCTTTGGGAGCAATTCTATAACAGGACATCTCCATTTACATGCCCCAGTGCAGTTTGGGGAGTGTCTAGTGTATAATGGCATCTGGGCACCCTGACTCCATTATAGAATATTAGCATACATTTGCACTGATGTACCAAATATGCGACCTGGTATAAATGGGTATGCCTAAGAGTGCCATGCAATGTGTGTAACTTATTGCAGTCCAGTCCAGTGCCCCCATGCTTCACCCATATATACACCCCCTTGCAGTTACATGTTATAGAATAGTGTGCAGTGCACTTACATGCACAAGGTGTGAGTTACCGCACATGCCCAGTTATAGAACTGCCTTTCATATCTGCTGTTGCAGATTATGACGCCAACAGATGGAAGCTATGCTACCCAAAGTAAATCATATAGAGGGGCATTACCAAGTACTTTGTTCTGGTTTACCAAATAACTGGAGATTTGAGATAGAACCGAACTATGATTTGAATGCCCTGATATCATTTGGAGATTATGTTTAACACTGTGCTGACTATCTGAAAAGCCCTGATATGTACAGATCAAGTTGACAAGTTTATGAAGTGTTTTTCAAGTTATTGTTAGGAAAGCAAGTTGAAGTTGAAACACAAAGACTGCTGCCTATTTTGTGTGTGAATGAAATAAAGAGTACTCAGAAAAGAATACCCTTCGGCCTACCAGTATTTAGCCCAGCCTTGGCCTACGCCCAGCTCGACATCTTTAGCTCTGTTTTTGTACATCCTGGCCCCGAGGTGCCTGACCCAAAGAACTTAGCCAGTGTCTATGAACGGTGTGAGCGGGACCAGGGTTATACTATTAAGACTGGAAAAGGTCTGGGACTTCAATACTTGGGACAGTGATTTTCAACCCAGTCCTTAGAACATATCCAGTCAGTTGGGTTTTCAGGATATCTGTAATTGAGTGTGCATGAGAGATTTTGATGCATTGCCTCAGTATGGGCAGATCTATCTCATACTTATTCCAAATGGGAATCCTGTCAATCCAAGTGGCTGGGTGTGTCCATGGACTGTTTGAACATTTCTGATTAGAAGACCTGTTTGTTCTCTTTTGTCCTTCATGTGCCTTGCAATCCACTTAGAGAGGGTATTTTGGTTGTACCTTCTTTTAAGGGCATTTACTTGGCTTGTGTGAGGACAAGGGTATTATACTACTACTACTACTACTTATCATTTCTATAGCGCTACTAGACGTACTCAGTGCTGTATACTTGAACATGAAGAGACAGTTATCGATGGTTGCCCTTGTCCTCTGGAATGGCCTTCCTGAAATGATCTGTTTGGGAAAAGGATTACAGGTGGTTTTGTAAAGAGGTAAATATGGTTATGGAGGCAGGCCTGCTGGGAGAGATGAGGATTGGTTAGTAGATTCAGCTGTGGGTCTGTAGTGTAGGTAATGATGATGTAGTAGATTTGGCGGGAATATTAGCATGATTTGATTTTTATTGTTAATCATTTATTCATTGCTGTAAATCTCTTCTACCTTTTTTTAGAGGCTTTAAAAAAAATTGAAGTAAAATAATGAAATAACTCCCATATATCTGGTACATGTGGAGGGGCATAATTGAACGGGATGCCCATGTTTTCCTGAGGGCGTCCTCACAGGATGTCCCTGTGAAGGGACGGGGAAACCCGTATTATCGAAACAAGATGTGCGGCCATCTTTTGTTTTGATAATACGGTTGGGGACGCCCAAATCTCAACATTTAGGTTGACCTTAGAGATGGTCGTCCTTAGAGATGGTCATCCCCGATTTTCGGCGATAATGGAAACCGAGGATGCCCATCTCAGAAACGACCAAATCCAAGCCCTTTGGTCGTGGGAGGAGCCACCAACTGAGCACCCTAGGGGGCACTGCAGTGGACTTCAGAAAAAGCTCCCAGGTGCATGGCTCCCTTACCTTGTGTGCTAAGCCCCCAAACCCCCCCAAAACCCACTCCCCACAACTGTACACCACTACCATAGCCCTTAGGGATGAAGGGGGGGGGGCACCTAGATGTGGGTACAGTGGGTTTGTGGTGGGTTTTGGAGGGCTCACATTTACCACCACAAATTTAACAGGTGGGGGGATGGGCCTGGGTTTGCCTGCCTGAAGTGCACTGCAGTATCCACTAAAACTGTTCCAGGGATCTGCATACTGCTGTCATGGAGCTGGGTATGATATTTGAGGCTGGCATAGAGGCTGGAAAAAATATTTTAAATTTTTTTTAATGGTGGGAGGGGGTTAGTGACCACTGAGGGAGTAGGGAGAGGTCATCCCCGATTCCCTCCTCTGGTCATTTAGGGCACATTTTTGTGGCTTGGTTGTAAAATAAAAGGACCAAGTAAAGTCGGCCAAGTGTTCGTCAGGGACGCCCTTCTTTTTTCCATTATTGGCCGAGGACGCCCATGTGTTAAGCACGCCCCAGTCCCGCCTTCGCTATGCTTCCGAGATGCCCCTGTGAACTTTGGTCGTTCCCATGACGGAAAGCAGTTGAGGGCACCCAAAATCGGCTTTCGATTATGCCGATTTGGGCGACCCTGGGAGAAGGATGCCCATCTCCCGATTTGTGTCAAAAGATGGGTACCCTTCTCTTTCAAAAATGAGCCCAACAGTGTACTACAAGTGATGGCTGATGGGTCAAAAAGTAGATGATGTGACTCTAGTACCCTTCTGTACCCTCTCACCTCCATGGCCCTCTCTTTTACTCTCTTTTGTTTCTGCCAGGTACTTGTGACCTGGCTTGGCCACTGTTGGAAACAGGATACTGGGCTAGATGGATCATTGGTCTGACCCAGGATGGCTATTCCTATGTTCTTATTGTTGCATCTCTATGTTCTTTACTTTGAGTGAAACAATTACATACCACACCTGGGAATAATCATACACTCTTACATATAAGCACATTCAGTATGTGGGTTTCCTTTTACTTTTTTTTTTTGCCGAAAATGGATGTGCGGCAAAATTAAAATTGCTGCGTGTCCATTTTGGGTCTGAGACCTTACCGCTAGCCATTGACCTGGCGGTAAAGACTCACATGGTAACCGGGCGGTAATGACCTACGCACGCCAAATGCCACTTGGTGCGCATCTGTTACGCATGGCCGAAAATAAAAAATATTTTTCAGACGCGTGTATTGGACGTGTGCCAAAAATGAAATTACCGCAAGAGCCCCTGAGACAATGGTAAAAGGTCCTATACAACAACTCTGTTTTTTTTCAGTAAGTTGTCTCAAAGATGGACGATTTGGACTCTAAGGGGCCCCTTTACTGAGCTGCGTAAGCATCTACATGTGCCCAAAGCACGCCAAAATGGTGTTACTGCCAGACTACCACGTGGCTCTTGCGGTAATTTCATTTTGGCGTGTGTCCAATACACGCGTCTGAAAAATATTTTTTTATTTTTGGGTGTGTGTAACAGACGCGCGCCAAGTGGCATTTGGTGTGCGTAGGTGATTACTGTCTGGTTAAGAGATAAGACATAAGCATCACCATGCTGGAACAGACCAAGGGTCCATTGAGCCCAGCACCCTGTCTCCGACAGCGGCCAAAAGAACAAGCATTTCGTCCCGCCCATCCCAGGAATAGTGGATTATTCCTACGTCTATTCAATAACTTTCTATGATAAGACTCCTTTTCCTCCAGGAAGCCGTCTAACCTTTTTTAAAACTCCGCTAAGCCAACCGCCCCAACCACCTTATCCAGCAACGAATTTCCGAGTCTAACCATACGTTGAGTGAAGAAAAACTTCCTCCGATTCGTTTTAAATTTACTACACTGCAGCTTCATCACTTACCATGTGAGTCTTTACCGCCAGGTCAATGGCTGGCAGTAAGGTGTCAGACCCAAAATGGATGCGCAGCAATTTTGATTTTGCCGCATGCCCATTTTTGGCAAAAAAGGCCTTTTTTACAGGTGTGCTAAAAAATGGATTGGCATGCGCCCAAAACTACTGCAAGCCATTTTTCAGCATGCCCTTAGCAAGCAAGCTTACAAGCTATGCGAGCTTGTATATTTTGATATGGTCCAGGTTTGAATTAGTTAAGGGAATAGAGAATGTATTAAATTAATTTAAAAAGTTCTACTGTTGTGCCTGTAATGTTCGCTATGGGAGAAGCTTTCAGTATAACAATTTAATTTGTGTAAGGTGCTACAGTAAGATCTGATGGCTTTCTATTATAAAAACGCCCTTGAGACCAATAAAAGCACTCTGAGAAGCAGAATGTTCCAACAGCCGAAATTACTTCCACTCTGTGTGTATTTTGTAAAATGGGCCTTCTGGATAGAATCCATAAATTGTTATGGCAATCCAAACACCTGTGAAAACATACCGAGATGCACATTACAATCTTATTTTAACTAATCCTTTCCACTGAGTATAGAATAACTATATAAGAAAATCATCACACCAACTTCTCAGAACAGATTATTTACACAGTTGATATTATTGTAAGTTCTGGTAAATGACAAATTCCACCCCCCCCCCCCCAAAAAAAAAAAAAGAATTTGGAGGGTAATAATCTTTTATTTTTTTGTGATAAATGGGTCTTCCAGTTCGGTTCGTCTGCAATGCAATATCACAGTGCTTCATGCCTTTCAATTAGCTGTACTGAAATTCTGTTATGAAAGGCCCTCAGTTGGAACTGGGGTTAGGATTTAGTGCTATCAGCCTTCTTTCATAAGCACCCGAGGATTTCTCCCCAATTTTTATATCATCTCTGCCCTTAACGCACCTACTTTGGTCATTGTAGGTGCTGTCCTGGGCTGGAGGCCACATGCCAGGGATCTTTTTCAAACCCAGCAATCATGGATTCTACATCTGGTCACTAGGTGTCGCTCTTAAGTAATGACTGTGACTCCCTCTGCCTGGGAGCTTTGAATGTCTTGAAGGCATAAGCTTTTACACCTCTTGACTTAATACTTGGTGGAAGCCCCCTTTTGCAGCAATAACAGACATGAGTCATTTGGGATGTGTCCCAGTAGCTTTAAACAGTAGGATGGTACAGTTTTTGCCTGTTGTTCGTGGCAGAATATTTCAAGTTCTTTCAAGTTGGCCGGGGATTGTCTGTGGACTGCAGTGGTGAAGTATTGCCACAGACGTTCTACTAAATTCAGGTCTGGGCTTTAACTAGGCCACTTGAGGATGTTCACTGTATTCTCACCAAGGCATTCCATTTGTTCTTAGGATCCTGAAAGGTGAATCTTCCCTGTCCCAGGTCTATGGCAGACTGAAGCAGGTTTTCTTCAATGATCTTCTTGTGCATTAGATCATCCATCTTCATAAGCTTCCCTGTCCGCACTGTTGCATAGTATCCCAACAATGTAATGCTGCCACAACCAGGATTTATTATAGGGATGGGGGTTAGCAGGATTGATGTGTTTGTTATGCCATACATATCACTTTTCACTGAGACTAAAAAGTTCCACTTTGGCCTCATGAGACCTTCTCCTACATGTACTGTATACAGTCAATATCAGAGGTTAGTAAAGCGGACTTTGATCCTGGGGAACTGGGTTTGATTCCCACTGCAGCTCTTTGTGACTCTGGGCAAGTCACTTAACCCTCCATTGCCCCAGGTACAAATAAGTACCTGTATATACTATGTAAACTGCTTTGAATGTAGTTGCAAAAACCACAGAAAGGCAGTATATCAAGTCCCATTCCCTTTCCCTTTCTTAAGTGTTTCTTTGCACATTTTATGGCTTTTCTTCAGCAGTGGATTCCTTCTTGCCACCCTCCCATATAGGCCATGCTTGTGGAGTTAGCTTAAAAATTGTTAAAAAGTCAACATTTTCCCTACTCTCAGCCAAAGACCTCTGTTGTTCTAGGTAATCTTAGGCCTCACAGTGAAGCGATCTTCCTCTGCAGTTTCCTTAGCCCATGGCTACTCACGTTTGAGGGATGGCCTGATCAGTGGTGCCAAACGTTTTCTACTTTGCAATGATGGACTTGACTGTTCTTTAAGGGATATTTAAACACCTTCCAGCTAATATTCAGCCAGTGGCAGTCATAATAAAAAAAAAACAAAAAACTGACAGTCAATGGCTAAATTAATCCCAGATAAGGAAAGGGAAAGAGAATGGAACTTGATATATCACCTTTCTGTCATTTTTGCCACTACGTTCAAAGCGGTTTACATAGTATATACAGGTACTTATTTGTACCTGGGGCAATGGAGGGTTAAGTGACTTGCCCAGAGTCCACTGCAGTAACCACTAGACTACTCCACTCCAGGCCGATATTCAGCTGAAGGTCTGCATAAGACAGTTATCTAGGCTCTGCCTGAATATCAGCTTGGACCCGCATTAAGGATTAAACTGCTCCTTGGCTCCTCCAATCCCCCTCCCACCCCACCCCACCCCTAAAGCACCCCCCTTCTTTGGGCAGTGGACATTTTCTGTTCCTGTTTCTCTTGTACAGATTTTTTTTGTGTATGTGTCCAGGGCTTATTACTGCCATTCTCATCTCACTAACTGGATATGAATGAACGCACATGTTCTTTTTGAAGTTGGAATCTCCGAACCTGATAGATATTCATGGGGTTGGGAAACTGACATGGGGTTAATAGGGGGCAGAGGGTGTAAGGTACGGTTAGCTTAGTAGAGTTTAAAAAGGGGCTAGGCGGTTTCCTAAAGGACAAGTCCATAAACCACTACTAAATGGACTTGGGAAAAATCCACAATTCCAGGAATAACATGTATAGAATGTTTGTACGTTTGGGAAGCTTGCCAGGTGCCCTTGGCCTGGATTGGCCGCTGTCGTGGACAGGATGCTGGGCTCGATGGACCTTTGGTCTTTTCCCAGTGTGGCATTACTTATGACTACTGTAGTAGGGGATTCTGTAACAGGGTTGACATTAAACATGATGGCTCCTATTATGGGAGCTTGTGGGAATGAGAGAGGGGGGATTGTTTTCACTGTGGGTGGGGTGGGGGAGGGAGAGGAGGGTTGGGAAGGGTAGGGCCTATATGCATTGGGAGGTTTGAGCACGGTTTATCATTTTTATGTGGCTTTGGATGGAAAGGTGGATTGGTACTTGGCTGCGAGGCCTATTCCTTAAAAACTGGGCTGAGATCAGAACTATTGCTCGAGGGAACTGGTGGCTGGGACAGCTTCCTCTGTGGTACACATATAAGCCTTCTCTTTGGTTGGTGCAAATTTTGGCAATAATATAAGGTGCAGATTGTGACTTGGAATGTGGGAGGAATTAATTCTCCCATGAAATGTTCAAATTTTTACAGCATCTCCAACATTATAAAATTGATATTGCTCTTCTATAAGAAACACACTTCAGTGCTATTGAACATGCAAAACTTAAAACCTGGAGGGTGGGGGAATGTGTAGCAGCACAGGGAAAGAAGAGCGGTGTTGCTATTCTGTTTAGAAAGGACATAGCAGCCTAAGTCCACGTAACCTTTCTGGTCTTGCCTGATGATACAGAGATTTGGGGTTAAATTAACCAGACACATGGGTATGGTTTTGGGTGGAGGACTGCTTGGGGGCTGTGGACCAACTTTTGTTAAATAAACCAGGGGCATTTCGAGGAACAAATAAAGGTGAAACCCATTTATTCTGTAAAAGGTGTTTGGTGGTGCGTAAATATATTCTACATTATCAGAATCCCTGGCATATTGGCATTGGAGGAATCAGTTCCATCTGTTGGCAATGGGGGAGGCTAGATGTGTTAGGGGTTAACTCAAACACAATAAGCAGTTTCTGCCGGTGTGGGATTCTTACTTGCTAACACTTAGCCCATAAGGACGTAGCCTGCTTCTTAATACCATATAGAAGACACAGTGTATTTCTTAGTGTCAATAGCAAGGCTTTATCTTGGCGCAGAATTTGTTAATTTTACCAACACCCTTCGATTTTGGGATTGGGACAGGGAGGGAGGGATATAAATTGGGGAACCCTTCCCCTTAACTGGTGGTCATAACTATGGGGGGGGGGGGGGTCATAAGAATACAGGTCCCCTGCAGCTGAAGTTGTTGTACTTCTTTTGGATAGGGGGAAGGGGTGGGAGGCTTTTGTTGTATTACTTTGTGGTTATAGTGGTCAGTGAATAATATGGGAGAATAAGGGAAGGAAAATGTTTTGTATTTATAAAAATGTTGCATGACACTGTATGTTTTTATTCTGCTTTATCTTCAATCAAATTGTTTAAACATAAAATTGCGCACGTATCTGGCTGCACTCTATTCTGTGAGGCAAGGTGCCTAACTCCCATAGCATGTATCCCAGAAGGGGGTGTGGCTATGGGAGGAACATGGGCGTGTCAGGGGTGTTCCAAAAACTTACATGTGTAGTTATAGAATACTGGGTCAGTGTGCCCAATTAGGGTGACAGCATTCATACCAGGTTTCAGCAGGCATAAGTCTGACTCCCAAAGTTAGGAACAGGAATCAGAACTACCTGTGATTCTGTAAAGCAGGGGCGTAGCTACGTGGGGCCACAGGGGCTTGGGCCCTCCCAGATTTGGCCCTGGCCCCCACCGACCCTTTCAACCCCCCCTTTCCGTCACCACTAACCCTCCCCCGCCGCTGCCATCGGGTACCTGTGCTAGCAGGGGTCCCCAACCCCCGCCAGCACAAGTACCTGACGGTGGCGGTGGGGAACTTGGGGGAGGGTTGGTGGTGGGGGACTCGGGAGAGGGTTGGCAGCGCTGGGGGGGTGCTAAAATGTGCCCCCTCACCTCGGGCTCTGGGCCCCCCTCCTGCTGTAAAGGGTATGTACCTTATATAGAATAGCGTTTAGTGCCAAATTTTTCTAGTATCCATTTTTGAGCGCTATTTATAGAACCTCATATATATATATATATATATATATATATATATATATATATATATATATATATACTTAAGTTATACATAAGGCACTATATGTATAAGGCCCTTGAATAGTTGAGCCATGCTAAATGTATAACAGCTTTTATTTCTGATAGTTAGAAAAAAAAAGCAGTTATACATTTAGCATGGCTCAAAGTGTGTGAATTCTGACGTGGGCATGTTTAAACCTTTGCTTCAAATTCACTTTATGCTCTTTGAATATTTCTGTAATTGTTCTTCCATGCTGAAGGTGTGGAGTGTGTTGTATAGATCAGTAAAACAAACTCTTACTGTAATGTATTTTAAATAGTAAATTTTAGACAGCAGAAGGGGAAAAATGTACACGGGTGTGAAAACTTGTACAAAGTATTGTACGCACAGGGACCAGTATTCAGCAGAAGATAAGTAGGTAGGAGAAGCTCCTACCTAGTTAAAATCCCACCTTTTTGATGCTGCTTTTAACTCCTGACCCTTACTCACTTGTTCAGAACCCTTATTTTATCATCCCTACCTTAGTAATTCCCTTATCTCTTATTTGTCCTGTTTGTCTGTCCTAATTAGATTGTAAGCTCTGTCGAGCAGGGACTGTCTCTTCATGTTCAAGTGTACAGCGCTGTGTACGTCTAGTAGCGCTATAGAAATGACAAGTAGTAGTAGTAGTAATCTTGTGCTGAATGGGTGATCTCCAGATTTCAGCTGCATATAACCAGATAACGTCACTGAAAATATGGATATATCGCTGCAGCACTATCTGGATAGCACTGCAATAGTCCACGGGCAGGTTGAGCAGTAGTTACCCAGGCACTGCCAATCTTCAGTGATGGTATCCGCCGGATAAGTATATGGATAACTTAGGACAGCAAAAAGTGTGTCCTAAATTAACCAGGTAGTTAATCCGGGTACCATTGTTGAATATCTATGCAAATCTCTTTTGCATATTCATTGTAGATATCCTGAAAACCTGACTGGCATGGGGGTATTCCAGGACTGACTTGGGAAACACTGATCTACAGTACTCGGGAAACGTCCGGCAGCCCCCTTGTGCCTGGATATTCTGTGCTGGTACCCGAATAGAGCCTGGCATTGAATATTTGGTGGACAAATTCTAGTCTCATTCTTAAACGATAGAGACCCTATGCCATTGTCTTAACAGCAATGATATGCTTCCACCTACCAGGAACACAGAGAGAGTTTCGGCATGATAGAAACATGAAAGATGAAGAAAAGAAGCATTTGTACTTGATGAGCACACTGAAACAGGGAATTATTTATTACTGGTTTAACAAAGGTTTCCTCTACTGTGCTGCCTGTGCAAACATTTTTCAGGACACTGGTTCATAATTTATTAAAGACCAGATCCAGTGCTTATGTACACCATGTGAAAACAGACAGACCTTCCGAACATGCTGTTTCATTATATCATTCTGCAAGAAGTAAGAAATGGCACTCACTTCTGTTTTACTGCTTCAGGCTGCCTAGTCTTCAGAAGCTGGCCTATAGAGCCCTGACTTTATTGTGAAGTAAAGGTGATGTGAAGTAAAGGTGCATCATAATCTGTATGTGTTTATTGACAGCAGAGGTGAGGAAAGGAATTGATGTCCACTTTTACCACATGCTCCATTGAAACTGTCCAGCTCAGCAATCAAGTTGCTGTAACAGGGGAGATCTTGTCACATTAACTAGATCTTAAGAGTACACGAAAAGTGACAGAGGCTGGTCACACAGAGAGTAGCAGAGTTTCCCAAACCTGCTCTGAAGACCCTACAATTTATCAGGTTTTCAGAAGACTCACAATAAAGATGTGTGAGATCAGTTTGTGTGCACTAGGTCTCCAAGAGTCCACTGTGTCTGATGCAGGAGTAAATTAGTGACACAAAATAATCATTTTGGAAAGAACAGTCTCCTTCAGTGTTTGCTGCTTATACTGGAACTCCATGCACATATCTGAAAATTATCCAAGGTCTTGAGTTTTTGAATGATAGATGAGCTCTGAAAGAAACTTCCTCAGTAGAGCTGAGGTACTAACCCACTGCTGGGAGACCCATTCTAGTACACTTGCTGTGGACGCAAATGAGTCTCTATGATAAACTTTCATGAGAAAGTCTGCAAAATCCAAAATAGGAAAATGATGACGGCATCTCTTGAAGAGTTGTTATCAGTTTTGAATGTCACTTTATTAATGTTCATCTTTTTTTGTGAAAGCCAGTGACATAAAGATATATTTGGGTGACTGATGTTCACAGAATCCTGAAGTAATGAGATGCTTTTCATCATACTGCATTGTAACGCCTCATTAACTCAAGAGTCCTTTTACAAAGCATAGGTAAGCCCAATGTGAGCTTACCACATGCTAACTCAGAACTACTGCTGGTCCAATATGTCCGTTCAGGGGAGAGGCAGTTCCCTCAACCACCCACTCCTTACCATCTATCTCCCATTGGAGGTTTGTCCCAAAAAAGATTTTCCTCTGGTGGGAGAGATTTGGCATTGCAACAGTCTGAGCCACAACCATCTTCATTTGGTTTTTCCTTGAAACCTGTTGAATTTCCTGAGGAAGCCCCCAACAGAAGATGTTGAAGCTTCACAAATATCTCTATATGATGTGTAGAAAGTGGTTAAGAGAACCGAGACAATGGTAAAAGGTCCTGTACATCAAATCCGTGTATTTTTCCAGTAAGTTGTGTCAAAGATGGACGATTTGGACTCTAAGGGGCCCTTTTACTAAGCCTAATGCACGCCAAAATGGAGTTACCGCCCAGCTACCACGTGGCTCTTGCAGTAATTTCGTTTTTGGTGTGCATCTGATAAATAATTTTTTTTCGGACGTGCATATCAGACGTGCGCCAAGTGGCATTTGACACGCATAGGTCTTTACCACCCAGTTACCACGTGAGACTTTACCCCTAGGTTAATGACTGGCGGTAAGATCTCAGACCCAAAATGGACGCACGCCAATTTTGATTTTGCCACACGTCCATTTTCAGCAAAAAATTTAAAAAGAACATTTTTTGCAGGAGCGCTGAAAAATGGACCTGCGCACATCCAAAATAGATGCCTACACTACCGCAGGCCATTTTTCAGCACACCTTGGTAAAAGGACCACTAAGATTCAACAATTAGATAATTTTTTTAAGAAATCTGAATCTCAAATTGGGGTATTACAACAAGCAGGAACATCTGGAATTAAAGATAGTTTGCATTTACATAGATAGATAGAAAAATTAGGTCAGCTTAGGGCTACCAACTTGAGATTCTTGAATTTTCCTGTTTGTCCAGATATTGCTTAAGAAATATTTCAAAGAAGTTTTGCTTTTACCTAATGCTACTACTGTACTACTATTGATCATTTCTATAGCTGATACTATTGTTGTTACAAAATGTTATTATTTACTTAGGAAAGTACTAAGTAAGGCCCAAGATGAGTTGCCACTTGATATATTATCCACTAGAGATAATGAGATAGATAATTTAGCTGCTTTTTTAGAAATGTCCCAGGATAATATATCATTGCATTCCAGTCTCCTGGTGTCTTTTTCTTCAGAACCGGACAAGACTACAATTATGTGAAATTACTTTAGAAAGAAAGATTTCCTGTATTGTGGAGGGAAAATACAGATATTTCCAGATGTCTCTAAGGCAACTCAATTAAGAAGTAAGCAATTTGTTCAGTTAAAAGCTAGGGCCTTAGTTTTCCTCCAAATGTTTGATTACGGTACTTTATGTCAAATATGTCTTCTTTGAACCAGACCAGTTGGAAAGACTGTTATTAGATAGGTGAGTTAAATAATACTGAGTAGAAGAAAAACTGGGATGTTTGACCATGGAAACCAAAGACTGGAGAGATGGATTCTTCAAGAAACAAACGTTTATTAAATTAAAAGACTTGACACAAACACTGTATTTCGGCCGCTAGGCCTGCATCAGGAGTCTCAGTAAAGACTGGTATAACTGAGTCTTTTTTCGCAAAAGGTCTTTCTAAAGACAGAATTTTTTTTACACCATTCCATATTCTATAACATCTGCGCATCTTCTTCTATGTTTGTGCAGCGCTGCATACACTTTGTAGCGCTATAAAAATGCTAAATAGTAGTAGTAGTAGTCCGGTATATTGTGACTAGCTGTCCTAATTTCCTTATCAAAACAAATGATCAAAACCTCATTCTTGATTAAAAAGAAACTTTTTAAAAAAGCAATGTGTTTTTCAACATCTTCCCAAAACAAGTGCATCCAGAATTATTGATAAAACATAAATGGGCTCATTTTCGAAAGAGATGGATGTCCAAAAAGTGACATAAATCGGCACTTGGACGTCCATCTCACAGAAACGTCCAAATCGGTATAATCGAAACCGCATTTTGGATGTCTTTCTCGGAAGTCTGTCGGAAGGACGTCCAAATCTCAAGGGGGCATATCGGAGGTGTGTTCAAGGCAGAACTTGGGCATTCCTAAGACATCTTTGAACATCTTTGAGCCATAATGGAACAAAGCAAAAATGTCCAGCACTAAAACTTGGATATTTTTGTTATGAATAAGGCACAAAAAGGTGCCCCAAATGACCAGATGACCACTGAAGGGAATCAGGGATGACCTCGCCTTACTCCCCCAGTGGTCACTAACCCCTTCCCACCCCCAAAAAGTGTGGTGAAGAATATTACATGCCAGCCTCAGATGTCATATTCAGGTCCATGACAGCAGTATGCAGGTCCCTGGAGTAGTTTAGTGCACTTCAGACAGGTGGACCCAGGCCCATACCCCCACTACCTGTTACACTTGAGCAGGAAACTGTGAGCCCTCCAAAACCCACCAGAAACCCACTGTACCCACATATAGGTGCCCATTGACCCGTAAGGGCTATGGTAGTGGTGTACAGTTAGGGGTAGTGGGGTTTGGGGGGGGGGTTGGGGGGGGTTGGGGGGCTCAGCACACAAGGTAAGGGAGCTGTGTACCTGGGAGCATTTTATGAAGTTCAATGCAGTGCCCCCTAGGGTGCCCGATTGCTGTCCTGGCATGTCAGGGAGACCAATGCACTACGAATGCTGACTCCTCCCATGTTCAAATGGCTTGACTTTGGATGTTTTAGACTTGGACGTTTTTGTTTCAAAAATGGCCGAAAATCAAAGACGTCCAAATCGCAAAATGTCCAGATTCAAGGATGTCCATGGTATTTCTGAACACAAAAGATTTATGTCCATCTTTTTCGAAAATGACCTTCTCCCTGCCTCGGAATTTGGACATCTTTGTAAAACGTCCAAATTCTGACTTCGACGTTTCTTTCGAAAATGTCCCTCAAAGCATACTAGCGTCAACTTTTGGGTGCTTGATAAGCAAGAAGATCTATCACAAATCTTAAATCACTTGGCTGAAGGCATATTTTTCACTGAAGGGAAAATAAAAGGAGAATAGGTATCAGTCTTTCTACGTCTAGAAACTGAAAATTCAAAATGAGAGAATAGATATTCAGGACAATCACCATTAAGAACTCAGTGCAAAATACAGGAAAATTTAAACAAGATCCTGGCCTCCATCAGGAGCCAATGAAGCTTTATAGAAAATGTAGAAATTCTATCATGTTTATAAAAAGAAAATATCAGTCTAACTGCAGTATTTTGAATTGTCTGCAGTCGTTGAAGAATGTATCTAAGAGCACCAAGATATATCAAGTTACAATAAATAATCTAGCTTTGACAAAAGCAGAGATTGAACAAGCAATCTAAATTGTTCAACCTCAAAGAACTTTCTTATTTGTCATAATTTTCACATTAAAAAAAGCGCTTTTAATCATAGAATTGACCTGTGGTTCAAGGGAAAGGGATTTGTCCAAAAAGATACCCCAAATTTTAATTACAGGAGAGAAAGGATATTTGCCCCTCCCCCCGCCGCTTACTAAGCCATGCTAGTGGCCGGTGGAGTGCTAATGCCGACAAAGCCCATGTGATCGAGCCATGGATCAGGATTATTATCCAAAAATAAAAACTTGGTTTTCTCAGGGTTCAATTTACATCCATACACTTATTATTGACATACAACTCTTTATCTAAACTTGCAGCTTGAAATGACAATAAAGTGTTCATAAGTTTTAACCTCCTCTTGTTTTTTAAAGATGGATAGGTAAACGGATTAAGATTTCCGGTAGTAGATACCGAAAACACGAAATTGTCAGGAAAATATAAAGGAGAAAGATCGCAAATTATCTTATACAACAAATAGTAAATTTTGAAAAAGACCCTGGCCTTTTCACCTTACTCACCTTAATTTTATTTACTTTTCAGCCATAAAGATTTAATTACAGTTGTATTATTTATGGTTAGAGGGAAGAGGTGGTATCAGAAGAAACCTCCTTTCTTCCTCTTCTCAGCCCAGACCTACCTTCTGTTCCAACCCCATCCTCCACTGCCCAATTTTAATGTTGCTTCCCAGAGGTGCCTGTTTGACAGGAGTTAAACAACCTTGCACTTCAGAAAAGAAAGAATCCCCAGAACTGAGATTTCAGAACGTTTTTGCTATAGGCATAAACACCAGTGATCTTTGGAAAGTAGCACTTCAGAGTCCAAGAATGCCCCAAGCAACATCAGAGAAGCCTGATAATTTATTAGCCACGTTTAAGAAGGAGCAATAAATTCCATGGACTGTCAAAGAATTATTTAGTTGGGGGTGGAGCAGTTACAACATTTGTGTAAAAAATGTATATATAGTTAAAAGATATGCACAAGTTTCTTATAGCAGATGGTTTAAGAGACATCATGTTTTGAATAGTCTAGATATTTTATCTTGTATGCTTTAAAGACACTAATGCTTGGTAAAATTTGTATAAAAAGCTTTTTTAAACAGAAGGGGGGGGGGGTGTCTTTTTACAGCCTCTCCCTTATACAGTTTGTGTGCTGCTCTATGTAGTGAGCATCAGTGCAGGTTTTCAGAATTTGTCATCTGCCATAAACAGACATACAAGCTGAATTTAGGACAGGTAGTCTGGCAGAGGCAAAATATTTTTTGTCTTACATGGAACCTCAACAGTACAAGCAAACGTTGCTGCCAAATAATATCAAGAGCGGACAGACAGGCATGTTTTTGGTGTTGAGAATATTTCAGTAAATTAGCATCAAGATCAGTTACTACAGGAGAAGAGGTAATTTTGGAAACTTGAAACGTAAGATTTTTCTGACAAGCCTTACCTCTAGAAAAATCATGCTTGACTCCAGAAACTGCACCATCTTCTCTTTTAGCAGTGATTTCATTAATTTACTCACCACCAAGGTCAGACTAACCAGTCTGTAGTTCATAGCTTCTGTGAATAGGAACTACATCCACTCACGTTCACCATTCTATGAGTTTCTGGATTCACCTACCCCCTCCCCCGAGCTATTTAAAAAAAAAATGGCATTACATTGCCCATCCTCCATTCCTTGGAAGCCGTAGATGATTTTGGGCCTAAAATTCAAAGCGATTTAGCCGGCTAAGTGCGGCTGATTATCGCAGTTAGCGCCAAACTCAAAGCCAGCTATGTTGGAGGTATTCCAGGGATGGAATCAGCAATTGGCCACTTAAATGCTGATATTCAGTCCTTAAGGGGGAGATTCTATATATGGCACCTAAAAAGAAATTGGCATCGACTAAGCGTATTCTATAATGGGTGCCTAGAATTAGGCGCCGATTATAGAATATGCTTAGTTTATATTTCATTGCCTAAATCTACGTGCATTCATTTATACCAATGAAAACATGGTTGAAATCCCAGCGCATAGATTTAGGTGTACTGGGCCAGATTCTATACCTAGGTGTGTAAATTTCAGAACGCCCATGAAACACCCAGTTCCCTACCCATAACCATGTCTCTTTTCCCTTGTGCATGTTAGAAGTTCAGTGCACGTCATTATGGAATATGCTTAGCAAGTTATGCACCTAAATTCTAATCAGTGCCAATTAGTTCTCATTATTGCTTAAGTGCTGTTACCAGCATTCATTAGCTTGTTAAGCTTGTTAAACTACATGCATTGTTATAGAATCCACAATGATTTTGGCACTGATCTTTAGGCTCAATATAAGGAATCTGGGGGGGTAAGCGGCCAGGTTTACCACATAAATGGAACCACATTTAAGCATTTTATGCGGTAACCCATGGCCGCTTCAGTGATGAATATTGACTTAAGTGGCTATAAAGCTCATTTTCGAAAGGGATCGCTGGCAATCTTCCGACACATATCGGGAGATCACCGGCGATCTCCTGATCCCGGCCAAATCGGTATTATCGAAAGACGATTTTGGCCAGCCCCAACTACTTTTTCGTCGCGGCGCTGGCCAACCTTCAAGGGGGCATGTTGGTAGGGTAGCGAAGGCAAGACGGGGAGTGGGGCGGGGGCGTGGTTACAGGATGGCCAGCTTCACCTTATAATGAAAAAAAAAATGGCTGGCTTGAACGAGCATTTCGCCGGCTGGACTTGGTCCATTTATTTTTAGGACCAAGTCTGAAAAAAGTGCTCCAACTGACCAGATGACCACCAGAGGGAAGCGGGCATCACCTCCCCTTACTCCCCCAGTGGTCACCAACCCCCCTCCCACCCCCCGAAAAAACTAAAACTTTTTTTGCCAGCCTGTATGCCAGCCTGACATCTCATACCCTGCTCCTTGACAGCAGTATACAGGTCCCTGGAGCAGTTTTTAGTGGGTGCAGTGCACTTCAGGCAGGTGGACCCAGGCCCATCCCCCCCTACCTATTACACTTGTGGTGGTTAATGTTGAGCCCTCCAAAAAAAAACTCAAACCCACTGTACCCCCATGTAGGTGCCTATGGTAATGGTGTAGAGTTCTGCGGAGTGGGTTTTGGGGGGATTTGGGGGGCTCAGCACCCAAGGTAAAGGTGCTATGCATCTGGAAGCTATTTTTGGTTTTTAAAAAATTTTTAAGTGCCCCCTAGGGTGCCCAGTTGGTGTCCTGGCATGTCAGAGGGGCTAGTGCACTACAAATGCTGGCTCCTCCCACGACCAAATGCCTTGCATTTCGCCGGGTTTGAGATGGCCGGGCCCGGTTGCCATTATGACTGGAAAATGAAGCCAGCCATATCATGTAAACCCGGCGATCCTGCTGTAAACCCAGCGAGCGATTTGGCCGGCGCCAAGTGTATTTCGAAAATACGCTTTGCTCCGCCCCCTCGTGGAGCCGGCTCAAAGATGGCCAGCCATCGATTTGGCCAGTGCCATTAGATTATGCCCCTCTTTGTCTTAACTAGCTGAAAAATAACCTGATATTCAAAGCTGAAGCCCTCATGGGTTGTGGCTTTGAATATCTGGGAATAACGCTGTTAGTGGCGAGCAAAATACTCACTGCCCAATGGCTGAATATTGACCCTTTAAAAATTTTCCAGCTGTTGTCTCTCCTTAGCTTTCATCACACTGCTCAATTGCCCACATTATAGAATTACCATATGAATCCAGAAAAAAATCAATGCCTTGGACCAGATCTATATAATGCCAGCTATATAGAAGTGGGACTAATATTCCATAGGGATGTAACTGTTCTTTTTGGGCTGTTGGAGTGGGGCCCGACTTCCTATGCACCTTGCTTTTCATATAAAGACTGTCAGTGAGCCAGAAGCCTGATTTCTCGAGCTTTAACCACATTGCACTGTACTTAACTGCCTAAAGCCTTGATGTAGTCCTTCCCTTAAATAGTTAATGACTCCCAACGGCTCACTTCTTGATACTCAATTAATAACCTCAATTTAATCTACTTTAATCCGTCTCAGTCATTGCCTTACTGTCTTGTCTGTCTGGTTTGACGAGACTGTGAAGTTCAAGGCGTAGGAACGATGTGTCTGTGTATAGCAACGCATACATCTGGTATACACTGAACCCTGGATTCTATATAGCGCTCTTAGTGTTCCAAGCATATTTTATAACAATGCGTGTAACTTAATTGGCTTAACAAGCTAATCAGTATTGATAACAGGTCTTAACGAGCAATAATGAGCACTAATTGGCAATAATTAGAATTTACACACCTAACTCTCTAAGCATATTCTGTAACGCAGTGCGCCTAAATTCTAATGTGTGTGGTCAAAAAGGGGCATGGTTATGGGTGTGGAAATGAGCATTTCATGGGTGTTCCAAAATTTACGTGCACTGTTAAGAGATGAAAACGGTAATGGAATTCAAACATGCGTGGGATAAACACAAAGGAATCCTGTTTAGAAGGAATGGTTCTGTGGAATCTTAGCGGAGACGTCGGTAATTGGAAACAAAACGGGAGCTGGCCAGACTTCTACGGTCTATGCCCTGATCGTGACTGAATAGATAGGGATGGACTGGAGTGTAAATTTTAAGGGGCTTCGACGTTAGCTTCAGAACTTAGTACAAGAACAGTACTGGGCAGACTTCTACGGTCTGTGCCCTGAGAAAGGCAAGGACAAATCAAACTTGGGTATACATATAAAGTAACACATACCATGTAAAATGAGTTTATCTTGTTGGGCAGACTGGATGGACCATACAGGTCTTTATCTGCCGTCATTTCATTTACTATGTTATAGAATATGCCCCTCTGTGCCTGAATCTACTCACTGGCATTTATGCTATGAAAATCTGACTGGTTAGGTGTGTCCTAAGGATTAGACTTGGAAGCCCTGCTTTAGGAGCTTAAAAGTTAGTGGGATGATATTCTTCCTGCAGTGGTCAATAGTTTCAAAGCTGCTGACAGCCTCAGGCTGAATTTATTCTATTCTGGGCCATGTCTGGGCACTGGCATTGATTACCCACGTCCTCAGTAGATCCGGAAGTTATGCAAAGAAGGCCAATATTGTGCTGTTACCCAGGCACATAACTGGGCATAGTTAGGACTGCTTTTTATGCAGTCCTATCTGTCCAGGCACCGGCATTGAATATCGCTGGAGCCTGCATATCTTCTGTATCTGCCCTGACCACCAAGGACTACCCTGGCACTAAGTGGACAGTGCTGTGGCAATCAGAGGGGATGTTCAACTGCTTACCTGGTTAAGTGCTGCTGAATATCCTTGCCTGGCACACTGATTGGGGTGTAAGCAGGCAGGAGTCTCTCCTGCTCACTTAAAGCCCTTTGAATACTATGATTATACTGTAAATTTAGGCTTGCTATTTATTTGTTTATTATTTATTTATTTATTTGGATTTTGCTCACACCTTTTTCATTAGTAGCTCAAGGTGATTTACATTCAGGTACACTGGGTATTGTAGATTTATGAGCCTAATGCTGAAAATTAGTGATAAATGCCTAAGTTTTTTCTCACGCTAAATCTGCTCCCTATTGTCACCCACTTTTTATGCCCCTAAATTTAGGAGTTTAGTGAACTTTTGAGTATTAATTTAGGCACCCAGCTTTAGCATAAGAATATAAGAATATATAAACATAAGCATTGTTATACTGGGACAGACTCAGTGTCCTGTTTAAACAGTGACCAATCCAGGTCACATGTACCTGGCAAGATTCTGAAAGAGTAAAAGAAATTGTATGTGTTTATCCCAGAAATAAGTAGTGGATTTCCCAAGTCCATCTTAATAATGGCTTATGGACTTTTAGGAACTTGTCCAAACCTTTTTTAATCCCTGCTAAGCTAACTGCCTTTACCACATTCTCTGACAACTAATTCCAGAGATTAATTACACATTGAAGAATAAATATTATCTTCTATTTATTTTAAATTTACTACTTAGTAGCTTCATTACGTGCCCCCTAATCCTTGTAATTTTGGAAACAGTAAACAAGTGATTCACATCTACTTGTTCCACTCAACTCAGTGTTTTATAGATCTCTATCACATCTCCCCTCAGCCTTCTCTTCTTCAAGCTGAAGAGCCCTAGCATCTTTAGCCTTTCCTCATAAGGAAGTCATCCCATCCCCTTTATCATTTTTGTTGCCCTTCTCTGTATATTATCTAATTGCGCTATATCTTTTTTGAGATATAAAATCCCCTCTGATTTTTGAGATGTGGTGACCAAAACTGCAAATTTTCAAAGAGGCCAGTTTAGAGCATAACTCTCAAAGTTAAGAGCATAAATCTTATGAATATTGGGATCTGACGTTTTAAAAATTTAGCTCACACCTTTCCAGTCCTAGGTCAAGGTGAAATATCTTCAGGTACAGTATGTATTTAGCTGTTTCTGTAGTGCTTACAATGCAAGATAGACCTGTAGGTATGGAGGGTATAAGTGTTTTGTTCAGAGGCACAAGGAGCATAACACTTGGACGTTTTTCTGCCATAATGGAACAAAACAAAAACATCCAGGGCTATTAGTTGGATGTTTTAGTCTAGACCTGTTTTATTAACGAATAAGCCACAAAAAAGTGCCCTAAATTACAAGATGACCACTGCAGGAATAAAGGAATGACACCCCCTTCCTCCTTCAGTGGTCACTGACTCCCTCCCACCCCACAAATATGTAAATGAAACAGTACATACCAACCTCTATGACAACTTCAGATGTTATGACCAGTCCTATTAGAGCAGCAAGCAGGTTCTTCAAACAGCCTAGTGGTCGGTGCAGTACATTGTAGAGAAAGTGACCCAGACCCATAATCTACTGTAACCATTACACTTGTGGTGGAATGTGTCAACCCTCCCCCCAAAACTTATTGTACCCATATATAGGTGACACCTGCAGCCTTAGTGACTATTGTAGTGGTGTGTATTTGGGTACAGTAGGATTTTTTAAATAAGTTTTGAAGGGCTCACCATACAATATGGGGGGGGGGGGTAATGGTGAGATGTGTACCTAGGACCTTTTATGTGAAGTCCACTGCAGTGCCCCCTAGGGTGTTCTACTGTTCTGCTGGGGTGCCTGTGTGGCCAGTCTACTAGGACAGCTGGCTCCTCCTATGTCTCAATGGCTTGATTTTGTGTGTTTTTCACTTGGACTTTTTTTTGTTATAATGGTCTAAAAGATAGATGCATTAAGCACAATAACGTCTAGGAAATGGCTATTTTCAAAGGAAAAAGATATACGCTCAAAGTCAGATTTAGATATGATGTTGAAAATGCCCCTCTGTGTCTAAACACTATCTCCTAATCTCTATCTTTCTTTTCTCTAATTCAAATGAAATTTTATGTAAACTACTTTGCTGTTTCCCAAGGAAAGGCAGTATATAAAGACAAATAAACCATAGTAAATGATGGCAGATAAAGACCTGTATGATAAGGGATTTGAAATACTGCCTTTCTGAGGTTACAATCAAAGGGATTTACGTATTATATACAGGTACTTTTTCTATCCCTAGTGGACTCACAATCTGTTGTTTTTTTTGCTTGCACCTGAGGCAACAAGGGATTAAGTGACTTGCCCAAGGTCACAAGGAGCTGAAGTGAGAATCAAACACAATTTTCCTGGTTTTCAGGCACTATCCATTAGGTTATTCCTCTGTTCCATCCATTCTTCCCAACAAGGCAGCCTGAGCCATACCTGCCAATCCGTGCAGGTCACACTCCTTCACGATCAAATACTGGTATCTGAATTCAAGAAAGCTTGGGACAAGTGCATAGGACCTCTAAGGGAAAGGAAGGGATAGTAGGTGGCATGCATAGGTAGACTGGATAGGTCTTTATCTGCCTTCATTTTTCTATGCTTACGTTTCTAAGTTTCTAGGAGGTCCTTTTATTAAGCTGCGGTAGAAAAATCACTAAGGTGGAACATTTGATCAGTAGAGAGGGGGACATTATCAAATTCAAGGATTTACAAAATAAGATAGGAAACGCATGGGGGGACTATTTTGCATATGTGCAAGTCAAACATTACATTTTGAGCCTTAACCAAACGACACTATGATCGAAAATTGGCGCTCAGATACAAACTTTTTTCCAGGCCCTGGAGGTGGTAGGAATGACAATGTCCACTATAAAACGTGCACTGGAGAAAAGGGGCCCCACCAAAGACTTAGGATACATTAAACACAAGTGGGAACAAGACTCGAGGTTGGGGAACTGGGATGTCGAGGCTACGTTGAGACACATTCCGAAGCTCACCACAGACGAGAGGCTCAGAGAGAGCAGATATAGAGTGACAATGCGAGCCTATATTTCAGGGCAACAATGGGGACATATGAATCCTACCGGGGATGCGAAATGTGCTAAATGTGACAATGTAGCTCCCACATTATTTCATGCCTTTTGGGCTTGCCTGAGCATCCGTGCATTCTGGAGGCAAATTCAACGCTTCCTGATTAAAACGGTACAGGGACTGGCAGGGGGGACCTGGGACCATTATGTGCTGGATACACAGTCTGCGTTTAACTCACAGGCGAAAGGACCTAGGCTGTGGTGCCGTAAGGTCTGCCTGATAGCTCGTAAGACCATATTACAAAAATGGATATCCCAGGATCCACCTGCATATTGGCATTGGCGGAACCAAATACATGGAATGGCAACCTGGGAAGCTAGAGAGGCGAGAGGCAACCCAAAACGGAAAAAAATCTTCATGCAAATATGGGGGTCAATATATACAAGGGCTGAGCCCACGAGGAAAAAGTTTATTGCTCAACCATTTGTGATTTGTTTCCAGATAACCTGATTTATAAGTGAGTCCTGTTCCTGATGGGGCTTGGGGGGGGATTAAGGGGGGGAGAAAATATGGAAAACTTGTTGATGGTAGACTTTACATAGCTTACACCAATGTATGTTGGAAGAATTGATGTAATGTATTGGAAGTTTAATGGTTGTATATCTTTGGTTGACCCATCAATAAAAAATGTTGAAACATAAGCTGCGGTAGAAAGAGGCCTTAGCGCTTCATATGTGGGTTTGTCCTGCGCGCTATGGCCATTTTTATCACAGCCAGAAAATGGCTGATTTTCCATTCCCCATTAATGGCCATGTGCTAATGTTGCCATTAGCATGTGGCCAATAAAAAAAATTAGCTTGTGAGTCCTTACTGCCACATATTTTGTAGGAAATAAGGGGTCACATACTAATCATGTACTAATCAGTTAGCATGCAGTAATGTAGCTGTGCTAACTGATCAGCGCAGAAATGCCCACTCTCTGCCCCCAGACACCCCCCCTTGGAAAAAAATTTTTTTAGCACACGGGTTGTGTGCGCAGATTAGGAACTTAACACATCATGCCTGAGTGTGTCTCGTGGTAAGCCATTTGAAGCTGTGGTAAGCATGTGTTACTGCTTACTGCAGCTTATTGATTTATTTATTTATTTAGTTAGTTAGTTAGTTGCATTTATATCCCACATTTTCCCACCTATTTGCGGGCTCAGTGTGGCTTACAATACATTGTAAATAATAAATAATGGAAATACAGTTACGATTATGGTTACATTGTGAATAGTTAAGGAAGACAGAGTTGTATCGGTCACCTTTGGGGCGTAGAAACTATAGGATAGTTAGGATAGCTTAGTAAAAGGACCCCTATGTTACAAATAGGGCGGTCAGCAATTTGCCACAATGCCAACCATATATAGGTAGTTACATTTGATTTAAGTTCGTCTTGGATCGGAATCTTGGCTACCAATTTTAAATTAAAATCTTAATCCTAACCAATTCTGCCCTCTCCAATGACTATCACTATTGATAATGTGCACTACCTTTTTTCTACCACCATAAAAATCATGGGCATAACTATCGACCAATACCTATCATTTGAACCTCAGGTTTCTGCGGTGATTTCAAGTGTCTTTAATTCTCTGTGGTGATTGAAAAGACTGAGGCCTTTCTTTTCTAACTCACTTTTTCGCTTTTTAGCTCGATCTTTACTGCTATCCAGATTTGATTACTGTAATGCTGTTTACTCAGGTCTAAAAGTCTCTCTCTTATCAAAAAACTTCAAACAGCTCAGAATACTGTGGCTCATCTCGTATGTAAAGCCTCATGATTCATTAAGTCAGCTCCTCTTTTAATTACATTTTAGTTGGTCTTTTACCTATCTTCTCCTTGATTTTTCCGTGTTGTAAAAATCTTCGGTACAGATCTATTCATGATGCAAGGTTCACATACTAAGCTACTAGGAAATGGAATTCCCTATTGACTACTTGAAATTTCTTATTTAGGGCCCTGATTACTAAGCTGTGGTGTAAAAATTAGTGTGTGCTAATGATAGAGACACCCATAGGAATATAATGGATGTCTCTGTCATTAGCACATGCTAATTTTTAGCGTGCACTAAAAAGTTAGTGCACCTACACTGCAGCTTAGTAAACAGGGCCCCTTAGTAAATTCCTTGCCACTGTTGGTGATTGTTATTCTTTTAGTTAATTTGTTATTTCAAAGTGATTCATTTTACTGCTTGGACGTTTTAATCATTTATTGTTTTGTATTTTCATTATAGTTCTCATTGTAATTTGCTTTAAAAGTTTGATGTAAACCACATTGAATCCAAACTTGTTTGGGATAATAATGCGGGGTACATATACCATAAATAAATAGATAATAATCTTGGAAGAGTGGTTTTATAATTTTGCTTGCAGCTTAATTACTTTCATTGTCAATACCTGATTAAATGAACAATCCAACAATGTTGCAAACTGACAACATTTTACTATCACCCTTAAAGTGTCTTCCCCTCCCCCTCTGAGATACCCTCATAGTATATGATATGAATGAGATATAAAATGTGCACACTTGCTCCTGATTTGTCCTTGCTATTTTTGGTGCACAGATTGTAGAAATCCTCCTGGAACTGGCCTTCCATCCAGTGGCGTAGCAAGGGCGGGGTGGTGGGGGCGGTCCACCCTGGGTGCATGCTGCTGGAGGGTGCAGAGAGCAGCCGCGTGCCTGTCGGCTCCGCTGGTTCCCTGCTCCCTCAGAGGGAGCAGGGAGCCAGTGGAGCCGACAGGCGCACGGCTGCTCTCTGCACCCTCCAGCAGCCAAGAATGCACCCGGGGGGGGGGGGGGGGGGGGGGATTGATGCATCGGGGAGGGGGGTGTCATTGCGCCAGGGGGGGGTGTCGTGCTGCACCCTGGGGGGGGGGGGGTGCGCAGCGGCGATCCGCCCCGGGTGGCAGCTGACCTAGGATTGCCACTGCTTCCATCCCAACCGCTGGAGTTGCCATCAAAGCCTACTTTAGCATATAGCATGGCAATTTATCTTGAAAAACAAGTGACAGTAAGCTTGGTAAAAGTTGAGTAGGGTCCATTGCAGCGAAGCAGGTTGGTACTAATGGCCAATCTGGGTCTTATCTTATGACATCTGCTTTTGTGTGTGAGAAGGGGAACGAACATGTGAGACAGGTTTCTTTTAATTGAGGCAAGAGGTAAAGCTATTTTGTGCACACCTGGCCTGATTTACTTAGGCCTCAGTTAGTTTGTCCTTCCCTGGGGCAAAAGCTTGCTGCCAGTGCTATAGATCAATATTTGTCTGCTACGAGGAACATTAACTATAAAATAAGGAACAGTTCCTCACAAATATATGGTAACGCCAAGGGAACATTAGGAAGCATGTAGCTCATCGTCTCCTACCTCTGTTTGCTTTCTGTCTATCCTTCTTCTCCTCCCCTTCGAAGGCAGATGTATGTGCAGGGCAGGATAAAGACATAGGCAAACTAGGCACATGCCTAGGTCTCAAATGTTTAGGAGAGAGTCCTCTCATGTATACCACTTTGATAGATTTTAGGTTGGCAGGCAGTATATCAGAAATAAAATAAAAATAATTTACTGGGTCCCAAGGTGGAATTTTTCTTCTAGTAAATCAGCTGCTGTAGAAAGAAGAGTTGGAGGGGGAGACAAGAGCCACCACAGCACTCAGAGATCTGTCTACTCTTCCCACCTCCTCTGCACTGTCCTCCAGTCAGCAGGGGGAGTCAGTGAGCAGTGCTTCATACCTGCTGCTTCCTCCTCTGCCAATTTTCTTCTATAGTCTGAAGCATGTGGGGCTCAGTTCCTATTTATATTACAGTGGGGAGCACAATATATCTCTTTGCCTTGGGACCATCCAAAGGTTAATCTTGCCCTGTATACATGCAATAAAATAATGGAAAATTGGAATGTGACCATTTCATAGAGTACAAAACAGAGCACAGATTAGAACTGCAAATAACAGCGAATTTCTGGAGCTGACACTGGAAAACAACTTTCAAAGGCAAAAACAGAGATGTGGGACTATTGCATAAATAGGCTTGACACAAAATCTGATTAGCGGAGGACACATGAAGTAACAAAATTGAATTGATAGCACTGAAAATGAAGTCTTCCATTTCTGCACTGAACATATGCAGGAAGATGTAGGAGTGTTAGTTTTTTTCAGTCTTAGGGTGCAGTTCTGTAAGGAGCGTACCAACAATTAGGTATGAAGAACATGTGTAAATGGCCAGAATACCAGCATATATGCATTTATGTCTGCACATACAGCTATGCTATGCACTATTCTATAAAACGACGCCTAAATGACATGGTATTTAGTGTGAAGGTGGATGTACACATGGGCAGAATTTAGGTGGGAACATTTGCACGAGCTCTAAGGCTCACACTTAAAATATACACATGCATTTGTCCTGCACTACAAGCTTAGGGGCCCTTTTTCAAAGTGTTGGTAAGCCCAATACGGGCTTACCGTGCACTAATCTGAAGCTACCGCCAGCCAGAAGTGGAGCTAGGTTGACGGCGCTGGGGGAGCGAAAGCAGCGCAAGAGCAGACTTCCAGCGGTACCGGCGCACATTTTCAATGCAACACGTTGAGAAAAAAATAGGCACCGGTACCGGCAGAACTCCGTTTGGGGGAGCGGCCGCTCCCCTGGCACCCCCCCTAGCTACGCCACTGCCACCAGCCCAATTCAGGCACCGATGGTTGTTCCAGCCCCCGATTCACCATTTCCCACACTAAGGAAGATTGGCCTATATTTTGTAGTGCAGCGCTAACCCAGCGGTAATTGGGCAGCACCGTGCGCTACCCAGTTACCACCGGGTTAGTTTGGGGGCTTTTACCGCCACCTCAGTGGGCGGTGGTAAGTGCTCTCCCTCACATGGCCATGTGGTAAGAGCAATCGTACCACATGGCCATGACTATTTTCAGCCTTTTTTACCCACTGCGGTAAAAAGGGCCTAAGCACGTGGCAAGAACAGCCCCCTCCGCTAGCACAGGGAATTTTTACCGCAGCTTGGAAAAAGGACCCCTTAGATAGCAACATGGTTACCAGTGGGATATCTAGAACTGATTCTTTGGTGTTTTTTGAGATTAACATGGGTGAGCATTAGACAGTATTCATAGGGACATTGGCCTATGCTGCTATTGTTTATTGGATGAACCTGACTGTAAAGTGGAAGGAGCAAGACCCAGCCAGGCACACCAATGGTTATGCTCTGGTGGTGACATATCTTCAGGGGAAACTAAATTATAGTCAATGCAATTTTATCTAGACTGTTTTGATAGCACAAATGAAAGAAAATACAATGTACACCACAAAATTATTTGTTAAAAATGTAATGGCACCTTATGACTCCATAACCTGCATGTGTATGTCTTGAAGGTCCTCGTGGATGGGTTGTTGTGTACATAAAGTGGGGACTGGGGGGTATGGGGAGTGTGTATGGCAGAATATTTTTTTTTTTGGGGGGGGGGAGAATTTAGAATATGAGAGGGAGAAGGGTGCACAGAGAGTGGTGAGTGTGTAAGTATGTGCATGCATGCACATGTGTGTGTATTATTATAGCTTGCAAAATTTTCTAATTTTCTACCCCGAGAGGCCAAATGTTTCAGAATCACTTCCCTTAAGAAATACTTGTGATTTCTCCTTGCACCCCAGCATCTGTAACAGGCACTCCCAGCCCTTGACAGCTTGAAGAGAAATATTATCTGGGAGGGAGTCTCTAACTTGACTTTATGGTTTTTTTAAGTGGTCATAAGTAGATAGTTGATTGGTTCAGTTGAATCTTGTTAGCTGTCTAAAGAAGAGAAAGGTAAATCATGTTATTGTAAGTTGAAGGTGTTTTGTTATAAATGAATAGGGGGGAAGAGGGGTTGGTGGTTGGGAGGCTAGGATAGGGGAGGGCAGACTTATACGGTCTGTACCAGAGCCGATGATGGGAGGTGGGACTGGTGGTTGGGAGGCGGGAAATACTGCTGGGCAGACTTATACGGTCTGTGCCCTGAAAAGGACAGGTACAAATTCAAGGTAAGGTATACACATATGAGTTTGTCTTGGGCAGACTAGATGGACCATGCAGGTCTTTTTCTGCCGTCATCTACTATGTTACTATGTTACTATGTTACTGGAAATTCAATAATGATAATAATAATAATAGTAATAATAATAAAAAGAAATAGTTATGGGAAAGCACCCCCAAAGATTTGATGGAAGAAGTTTTAAAGTTCTGCCTTGTAAATAAAGTCCAGGGTACAGCTAGTGGAAATTTCACTTCCAGAAATTTCTGAGGTGTATAATTAAGCACCAAGACATGTCCAAGTATTAATTGTAGTGTAACTGTGTACATCTGGGTGTACAAAGCTTCAGGTTGAGTGTTGCTGAACACACCATGAATTATATAATTATATTAAGGTCTGTGCAGTGTTATATTTCAACATGGAGAAATATTTTAAAAATATAGAAAAAAAAGGAAAGGTAAGAAGTCCAAAACAATAACATTTTTCAGCTGTTTAAACATATTTGGTATTGCATGTTGAGCGCCCTCTGAACTCATTTGAGGTCCTGTAATTGCATGATATGAAGCACTGCTGTTTTGGGGCTCATCGGCTCAAAGAATATCATTGTTAAAGCCATAGGGCCCTGTTTACTAAGCAGCATTATAAGTGTGTTAACATTTTTAACGGGCGTTAACTATCTACGCACATTAACCATGTACATGCCTACAATATACCTATAGGCGCCTACATGGTTAGCGCGCGTGCTAAGTGTAGGCACGCTATAAACACTAACGCACACATGGGCAGAATTTAGGCGGGAACATTTGCACGAGCTCTAAGGCTCACGAGCTCTAAGGCTCTAAGGCCCATAGGCACCAAAATTTCAAAAATAATTACGGGCACCAAACATACTCCACCCTGGACACAGTGAAGAAGCTTGCTCAATATT
The DNA here is from genome assembly GCF_901765095.1 of Microcaecilia unicolor. Taxonomy (NCBI): domain Eukaryota; kingdom Metazoa; phylum Chordata; class Amphibia; order Gymnophiona; family Siphonopidae; genus Microcaecilia; species Microcaecilia unicolor. The sequence goes on along the minus strand of NC_044042.1, from coordinate 57,486,266 downwards.
TGGGGTGCTCAGCACCTACTGGCACCCACAGAGCTGGATCTCAGGGTTACAGCTCCCTCTTCAGTTGAGGATTCAGCTGTAACTTCTTTAACTGAGGTTTTATATTGGTTTAATAGTTAATAATAGGTGGCGTGGAGGGGCATAATCGAATGGGGCGCCCAAGTTTTCATGAGGGCGTCCTTGCAGGACGGCCCCGCGAAGGGGCGGGGAAACCTGAATTATTGAAACAAGATGGGCGTCCATCTTTCGTTTCGATAATAAGGTAGGGGACGCCCAAATCTCAACATTTAGGTCGACCTTAGAGATGGTCGACCTAAATGTTGAGATGGTCGACCTTAGAGATGGTTGTCCCCAGTTTTCAGCCATGATGGAAACCGAGGAAGCCCATCTCAAAAACGACCAAATCCAAGCCCTTTGGTCGTGGGAGGAGCCAGAATTCGTAGTGCACTGGTCCCCCTGACATGCCAGGACACCAACAGGGCACCCTAGCACTGCAGTGGACTTCACAAATTGCTCCCAGGTGCATAGCTCCCTTACCTTGGGTTCTGAGCCCCCCAAAAACCCCCAACCCCCCCCCCCAAAACCCACTCCCCACAACTGTACACCACTACCATAGCCCTAAGGGGTGAAGGGTGGCGCACCTACATGTGGATACAGTGGGTTTTGGGTGGGTTTTGGAGGGTTCACATTTACCACCACAATTGTAACAGGTAGGGTGGGGATGGGCATGGGTCTGCCTGGCTGAAGTGCACTGCACCCACTAAAACTGCTCTAGGGACCTGCTTACTGCTGTCAGGGAGCTGGGTATGACATTTGAGGCTGGCATAGAGGCTGGCAAAAAAAATTTTTTAAGTTTCTTTTTTAGGGTGGGAGGGGGTTAGTGACCACTGGGGGAGTAAGGGGAGGTCATCCCCGATTCCCTCCGGTGGTCATCTGGTCAGTTCGGGCACCTTTTTGAGGCTTGGTCACAAGAAAAAATGGACCAAGTAAAGTCGGCCAAGTGCTCATCAAAGACGCCCTTCTTTTTTCTATTATTGGCCGAGGACGCCCATCTCTTAATCACGCCCCAGTCCCACCTTCGCTATGGTGCCGGCACGCCCCGTGAACTTTGGTCATCCCTGCGACGGAAAGCAGTTGAGGATGGCCAAAATCGGCTTTTGATTATGCCGATTTGTGCGACCCTGGGAGAAGTACGCCCATCTCCCGATTTGTGTCGGAAGATGGGCGCCCTTCTCTTTCGAAAATAAGCCTGATAATAGTCATTGTAAACTATTTCCACCTCACAGGTATGTCATTTTTATAAAAAGCAGTGGGTGTCATAGCCAGTGAGCTGGACAGATTCTGTTTAGGTAAGAAGGAAACAAATGTTTTTGGGTCAGATGTAGGATGTGGATCTTCCCATTTTGGTCCAGATGTACAAAAGGTTATTTCACAGTTTTTGGGTAATTTTATAACACATTTTCAGGTGTCAATTATGTTTTACACATGGAAAATAGATCTTATAAAATTGTGGCGGGTTAAAATGCATAAACATTAAGGGGCCCTTTTACAATGGCGTGGCAAGCCCACCGTGGGATTGCCATGCGCCAATTCAGCACTTACGCCTTGGTACAGCAGGAGCCCAGTGGCAGTGCCTGCCCCCCCACGGCGCACCATTTCCGGCACTCAAAAATACTTTTATTTTTTTAGTGCTGGGGCTTACCTGGTGGTAATTGGGCAGCCCTGTGCACTGCACAGTTACTGCTGGGTTAGCGTGGGAGCCCTTACCGCCTCCTACATAGGAGCAGTAAGGGCCCCCCCAGGAAATGGTCATTTTCTTTTTTTTTTTTTTTAAATAAATGTTTTTACCCACTGCAGTAAAAGGGGGCCTCTGCATGCAGCAAATCCATGTGCTGACGCTACGAAGGGTCCCTTTTACCACAGCTTGGTAAAAGGGGCCCTAAGTGCACTGAAAGATAGTACATACTTTATTCCAGTCTGCATATAGGTGTTTCTTAGGGTGCATGTACTTTATAAAATATGAGGGTTATTGTCAAAAGGTCACCTAAAAATTAGACACCCAAAGTATGTGCTCTAAACACAACCCCCTCCCCCCCATATTCAGTGCTATGTAGCCGGCCAAAATGGCTGCTGACCAATTAAATAGTGCTTAACCGTCTGTCCGCCAATATTCGGGGGGAGGGTTAACCAACTATCCCCCACTGAGTATCTCCGGTTAGCGGCTAGCAGATAGCCAGTTAGATCGCCCGATATAACCAGCTATCCTCCGATTTTTAAAACCAATTTAGCGACCATATTAGGCTGTGTGAAAATGTTGGCCGGTTTAAAGATAACCGGCTATGGCTGAATATCAATGTAGCCAGTTATCTTAAGCTGGCCAAAAATAAACCGGATATTCAATGCCACTCACCAGAAATGGCCCGGCATTGAATATCCGGGCACAGCGTCAACTGCGGAAGTTAGCCAGTCTAACTCCTACGGTCTGAATATCAGCCCCAAATTCTATAATGGTGATTATGCATGTAATTGCTATTATAGAATAATACTGTACATTTGCAGTTATGCGCATAACTTTAGACATGAGGACTTAAGCTAGCTCAATGGCTGATGTAAACGCTCACTCCTAACTGCTGTATTCTGTAACCTGCATATATAAGTACTAGGCACGCTCTGACCAACCCAAGCCTCTCCCACATCCACACCCCCTAGTAGTCTTTGATCCTGGGATCTGAAATTCTTTATTAGATGATTTAAGGTTCATGTCAGACTTGCTATTTTCTCAGGCATTTGATCCTGATAATTTTGACTGAATTTTGCTGCACTATGATTATTGTTGAATGTTTTATGTGCTTATATATTAATATCATATTTATTTGTGGATTTTTATGTTTTAAAATGATTATTATGTTTATGTGTATGCCGCACAAGAACTTGGAGATGCGAGGTATAGGAATTTTCTAAATAAAAAACTAAACCTGGTAAAAGTTGAAAAATCCCTGAATTTTTAATTACTAGTGACTATTAAGAAATAAATAAATAAAAAGGAAAGGAATTATAAAACAGAACAAGCGGACCAATATTCATCTGGTGGCAGTCACTGACCATTGCCAGCTAAATTTTAGCCCCGGATGTTCAGTGCTGAGCCATATGTGGACACTGGCATCGAATATCAGGGGTTAATTACATTGGTGCTGGCTGCTAAGATTATGTAGGTTCCGGCCAATATTCAGTCGGGGTCAACATAAGACAGTTATGTGGGCCCTGGCTGAATATCGGCCGGGACCCACATAAAACAAATATGTCCTTTGCTCCTGCTGACACCCCAATGTTCCCCCCTCATAAGACTAGTCCCCTGCAATGCTAGGTTTCCTGACTCCAACCCCCCCACAAGGATAGCCCCTTCCAACACCTGTTCCCTCAACCCTTCTGCTACTCAGGATAGGCTCCCCGGGCCTACCTGAAGTCACCAGTGGTCCAGTGGGGGATAGGACAGAAGCAAAGCCTACTTGCTCCTGACTCTAGTGGCTGTGACGACCTTTGGTACTACCAGGAGGCTGCCATGACAAGTTGTGGCAGTCATTTTGGAGATGCAGCCACTAGGGGCAAGAGCAAGTGGTCTTCCCCCTTGGGAGCCTATCCTGAGTAGCAGGAGGGTTCCGGGGGGCTATCTTTGCAGGGGGTGGTTGGGACCAGAAGACCAGCATTGCGGGGGAGAGGGATTAGTCTTGTGAGGGGACACGGAGGAGGGAGAATTGGCAGGAAGACAGGACACTTTATTTTAATGCAGGCTCCGGCTGATAGCCATCTTTTGAGCTGTCCTAAATTTGCCTGTTTAGCTATATGGGTGCCAGGCCTGAATATTGCTGGCATAACTGTATAAGTTCCGACTCCTTTCCAATGCTACTCACTGTACCGCCCTTGATCTGCCCACATTTTTGTTAGCCAGTCAGAGCCAACATTCAGTGGCACTGCCTGGTTATGTGCCCCTGAATATCGGCAGTTAGGCAGCCCTGAGTGATTTAAGTGGAAAGAGCCTCTCCTGGCCACTTAAATCACTTTGAATATTGCCTGAAAAGTATATACAATATAGAGAGAAATCGTGAGAGAAACAGAAGGGGGTATGGAAGATGGTAGAGCTTATTCCCTCTGAATTAAATACACTTCATTTCATTGGCTGATTTTCTTGCTTCCTTCTTCCCCCTTGTTTTCCATCAGGATCTTCATCTCTCAGAGCATACCCTTTCATCTCTGTGGTCACAAAACAGCCAACTGTGGTCTCTCAACTGTTACCAGGGTCCTCTTCCTCCTGCCTAATACCAGTGCCATCTCCTCAGTTGTCCCCTGGAGCCACACGTTCAGAGACACCTGCCAGTGAGGCACAAGCCAGCAGTGAATCAGAGACTGAGCTACCAGCACCCCGACTGAAAAAACCACGGCGCAGCCGGACCATCTTTACGGAGCTGCAGCTGATGGGTCTGGAGAAGAAGTTCCAGAAGCAGAAATACCTCTCAACCCCGGACAGGTGAGAGGAGCAACAGAAAGTCTCTGTGGCCTAGAGGTCAGAGAAAAATTTTGGAAACCCATTTGTGTAGTAGTTTTGAAACTTTTTTTTGCCTTTACTGTGAGCTTTAAAAGTTATATCTGACCTGGCAATAAATATTTTGTTCCTGTATCAAATAGATAGTGCCTAATAAATGAAGGTCATAACCTCATTGGAAGGAAGTTAACCTCTTCCCCATGCTATGTGCTGTTGCACACTTAGTGCCCCTTTTACAAAGGGGCAGTACCTGTTCTGCTGCTTTGCCACGTGCGAATCTGGCACTACCACCGGACTCCTGTAGAAGCCTGGCATTAGTGACTGACCCCCAATGTGCGCCATTTCTGCCATGTCAGATTTTTTTGTGCTGGGGGGGCTTACCTGGAGGCAATCAGGCAGCGCCGCATGCTGCCTGGTTACCACCACGTTAATGCAGGAGCCCTTACCGCCTCCTAAATAGGTGGCGGTAAGGTCTCCTCCGGGAAATGGCCGCACGTCAATTATTTCACTTACCGCATGGCCATTTCTGTCCTCTATTCAGAATTTACTTTTTCCAGGCTGTGGTAAAAGGGGGGGGGGGGGGGCTCGGCATGTGGCAACACCACCGCAGAGTCCCTTTTACTGCCGCTTGGTAAAAGGGGCCCTTAGTGACGTCATCCTCCTGAAAATGAAGGTGAGATTAGATCTGACTGACTATGACAGCAATGTGATAAATTAACAAGTGATGACTAGCTCAGGAGACAAAGCTGATCCATCCCAGTCCTGGACTCAGATCAGTAGGTAAAAGCACTTTACACTCAACATATAAACAGCAAGCTGCACTTTGGAAGATGAGGAAAAGAATGCCTTAAAGATCTATGTCATTTGAGCGCAGCCCTGTTACCCTATGATGTCACTATGATCGGGAAACACTGCTTCTTCATTAGTTTAAAGGATTAAACAGAAAAATTTACTCCATTTAAACACATCTTGCTTTCATAAGGCTTAGCATTTTCAATTGTAGACATCTGCAAGGCTAGCCCTATCGCCAGGTGGACTAGACATCCACCTAGATTGGCAGACTATCTGGGGGAGGGGGGGGGGGGGGAGAGAGCCATGCAGCATCTGCACAGCCAGCAATGCAGCCCTTTACACTACTGTCTTTGACCATCTGCAGGTGTGTACTCAATACCTGTCCCATTCTGCCCCTTTAACAATATGTCGTATGGGATAAGAAATGGCAGGTCTTGAGCGTACATGTGCATGGAGATGGTCTAAGGCCTGCCATCACAGTTTCCTTTCTGTTAATATGTATGTTCCATTCTGGTGGCAGTTCAAATAGGGTGCCAGCAGCAGCAGTGGCAGGGAAAAGAATAAGGGGGGAATGTTTGACAGCTTTGGGGGAAAGATATAGGGAGAGGTGCTGGACACTTGGGAGAAGGGAAGAAGAGATACTCAACAACTTGGTGGTGGGGGAATGGAGGGAGTCATGTTGGACACCTGGGACAGAAGCGAAGGGGGAGATGCTGGACACTTTGGAGGATGGAAGAGGGTTGAGATGCTGGTGGACACCTTGAGGGGAGGGAAGAGGTAGAGCTGTTGGACACCTGGAATGGGGGGGGGGGGGGGGGGAAAGAAGAGAAATGCTGGATGCCTGGGGGATGAAAAGGGAAGGATGAAGGAGAGAGATGGATACCTGGGGAGAGAGGTAAGGAAAGGGTGATTCTGGTCTACTGAAGGGGATAAGAAAGGGGAGGTGCTGAAGATCTGGGGAGTTAGGGAAAGGAAGGAGAGATGCTGAAGACTTGGGAGAAGGAAAACGGAAATGCTGGAGAAATCTGGGGGATAGGGAACGGGAAATGATGGTAGAGAGGCATAAGGGCAAATGGCTGATGGCTCACTAGGACACCAGATACCCTTGGATAAGTTGTGGAACTTGTGATTATGCAACCTCTTATTGGCTATTTGTGCAAAAAGTTTAAAGTGGCTCTTTAATGTGGATGTATATGTAAACATTTTTGGGGTTTATTTTTGGGCATTCTTGAAATTTTCTCCTGATTTTTAGACATTTGTTCAGTTCATTTAAAACATTTGAATTAATACATTTTTTAACACATATTACAATTTTTAAAAACTTGTGATATTTGACTTAAGGCACATTAATTCTTAGATTAATGTATGCAAATTGATTTAGGGTGCATTAAATGAAGTACTAATGAACCAAATACATGCCAATAAATGCACATCACATCACTGCTCAACAGGGATTTCTTAGCTTTTTTTTTAAGCTCAGAAGGCAAATACCAAAGGAATTTTCCAAATAACTAAACAGTTTACTCAGCTAAATAACCTGGGCTGTAAATTGCCCTTCCCACAGCAGCTACAATTATATGCACTGTTTCACAGTATGCATACTGTTTGCCATGACAAGAAGGAGATCCAGGGGCAGGCAAGGTTGGGCAAGGTTGGGCAAGGTACAGCATCTTTGGGGATTTCATTTTGAAATTCCTGTATATACTTATTATGCATACTTTGCACTTGCTATAAAGAACATAATCTGTGGCTACTTTTTTTTTATCTGTGGTTCCTGCTAAACTCTTGACGGAGTTTCCTATTGTTCAAGGTTTATGGCTTATTGTATTTAACTACTTCCCAATCATGAAACAGCAAAGCAGTATACAAAGCCCAAAAGCATAAAAGTTTCAAGGGTAGCTAGACAGCAACCTACAAAAAGAATAATTATGCCAACAAGCAAGAAAATCTACATAATATATGTAAAATGCTTTGGTTGTGCTCACAGCAAGGTGGTATATCAAAACCATGACCCTTTACCCTTTACCCTTTACCCTTTACACTTTACATAGAAGTGAAATGAAGACACAACACATCCAGGTAGCTTATGCAATTTATACTTAACTAACAGACCTGAAAAAATGAGATCCAATCACATATAAATTACCATAACAAAAAGACTGATTTAAAAGCCAGACTGGGACTTCCTCCGTCAGTGCCCCCTGAGTCTCTTGCAGACACTCATAGCTGGTCTTCTTTTAATCAGATGTCTGCCTTTGAACTCTGTAAGGCACCTGATACTTGCCTCAGTTATATTCCCCCCTCCCCAGGTGATAATATTCCTCTGCAACCACTCAGAGACCCTACATTTAGCCATTTTCTGTTTCTCATCAATATGCTTACAGCCTAATTATAGCCTATCTTCTGAGATTTTTGTACTGCTATAGTTTGATCTCTGCTTAAAAAAACACTCTCTTGATCCCTACTTCATCAGTAATTTTCACCCTATTTCAAATCTTCCCATCACTTCCAAAATGATAGAACAATCACACAGTGGAGTGGAGGAGTGGCCTAGTGGTTAGGGTGGTGGACTTTGGTCCTGAGGAACTGAGTTCGATTCCTGGCACAGGCAGCTCCTTGTGACTCTGGGCAAGTCACTTAACCCTCCATTGCCTGCCGCATTGAGCCTGCCATGAGTGGGAAAGCGTGGGGTACAAATGTAACAAAACAAACACACTTCCAACTTTTCAGATTTTTAGATAACATTAACAGCCCCTATTTAAGGCATGCCAGCTTCCAATCTGGTCATTGCATAGCATCACCATCTTTTGGCTCTTACTAATAAGATTCTGTCAAATAGATGTAGGTAAAGCCTCTTGACTTAATTGGTGCTTTTGATTTGCTTGACTACTCTTTATTGTTCTCTTATCTATCTGACTTGGGCATGAGGGATTTTCTTCATATCTCAGGAATCATACTTTCTCAGTATGCATAAATGCTTAGTTCTTCTTCACGACTCATCTCCGGTGGGGTGTGCCAAAGGGCTCAGTGCTGATCCTATTCTATTTCATTCTTTGTGGTACCCCTTGCTACCTTAATCCAAGGTCTTGGTCTTTGTTCCTTTCTTTATGCTGATGATGTCCAGATTGTACATTAATACAGATGGACCCCGTTATTTATGATTTTTCCTACCTGAATGGCTGCCAGTTAACCATGGGTTTATGCTAAACACCACCATATATGTTGCTAACAGGAAAGAGTGCACACTCACATGCCCTCTGCTCTGTTTTTGCCTGAAAAACTGACATTATTCCCAACATATGTAGTATTGACCATCCATGAATGAGAATAAGTCATCGTTCTTTGGTCTACATCTTCTAATGTAACTTCCTCAAGTTCTAGATCAAATTTGGATTATTTTAATATAATATTGATGGGTTTACTAACATTGATTTTGAAGGATCTTCATATGTTCAAATTGTAGCTATATGGATAATTTTGAATAAGAGTAGATTTCTTCATATTACACATGTAATATTGGGGAACATTGTTCACTCTTTTGCAAGAGTGTCCACTATTCACAAATAGTGTGCATTGTTTCCAAAGAGTGCACACTAGTTGCATTATTGCCCCAAAACACACCCACACAAAAGGTAATAAAAAGAAAATACCCACAAACATCATAGGAAGCTAAACAAAACAAAAATATTTTGGCTGCCCCTACTATTTATATATTTAAACAATTCCTTTATTTACTTTTGCCTACCTCCATATTATGATTACTAATAGCTTACGTATGGTCAGGTATCACCATCTGAATGGAAGCAGGCTATTATAGACCCCTGCCTTAAGGATTATAAAGCTAATTTTCTATGGCTTTGAACTATTTACCCATATCATATTGTTTCTTCAAGTTGAAGGCTGTTGAGAAATTTGTTGCACTACAACTCACTATTTGGAAGAAAAAAAAGGTCTGTATTCAAAGCGGACTGGTTTCTGCGCTTAACATTATATTGAACGGACTTTGACAACTGCTAAATTTTACCAGGATGAACCTGGATCTTTTACTTTCATTGAGCCTTTCAACAACTTTTGACTTGGTCAATCACTGTATACTTATCTGGAGGCTTATTGCCATTGGGATATCGGCATTGCACTTGACTGGTTCCATTCTTCTCTTGAAGGCAGAGCCTTCTGTGTCCAGTGGTGCCATTCTCTTCTCAAAAACAGCTCCTCTGTGGTGCCTTTTCTGCAATGCTCAGCTGAACATGTCTTTTGGCAGCTGATTGGCCTCCAGTCTTCTACTCCTGCCAGCTCTGTTGCACATCTGTTCTAAATGGTGAGCACTGGAGCTGGAGGTAAGAGACAGAATGAGCAAGGCGGGGGTTTTGTGAGTGCCAGGGACAGGGTTGAAAAGATGGTTGGTAGGGAGAGAAAGTGGTAGGGCTGCTGTGGTGAGGGAAGAGTGCTGGGATTGGCATTGTTAAATATGGGGGAAGAGGATTGCAGATGTGGAGGAGGAAGTGTTATGTGGGTATGCATAGGATTGTGGGAAGGAATGTGAACGCTAGTACATAAGTACATAAATAATGCCACTATAGGAAAAGACCAAGGGTCCATCGAGCCCAGCATCCTGTCCATGACAGCGGCCAATCCAGGCCAAGGGCACTTGGCAAGCTTCCCAAACGTACAAACATTCTATACATGTTATTCCTGGAATTGTGGATTTTTCCCAAGTCCATTTAGTAGTGGTTTATGGACTTGTTCTTTAGGAAACTGTCTAACCCCTTTTTAAACTCTGCTAAGCTATCCTCCTTCACCACGTTCTCTGGCAACGAATTCCAGAGTTTAATTATGCATTGGGTGAAGAAACATTTTCTCCGATTTTTTAAAAATTTACTACACTGTAGTTTCATCGCATGCCTCCTAGTCCTAGTATTTTTGGAAAGCGTGAACAGACGCTTCACATCCACCTGTTCCACTCCACTCATTATTTTATATACCTCTATCATGTCTCCCCTCAGCCGTCTCTTCTCCAAGCTGAAAAGCCCTAGCCTCCTTAGTCTTTCTTCATAGGGAAGTCGTCCCATCCCCGCTATCATTTTAGTCGCCCTTCGCTGCACCTTTTCCAATCCTACTATATCTTTCTTGAGATGCGGCGACCAGAATTGAACACAATACTCAAGGTGCGGTCGCACCATGGAGCGATACAACGGCATTATAACATCCTCACACCTGTTTTCCATACCTTTCCTAGTAATACCCAACATTCTATTCGCTTTCCTAGTGCTGGTTACTAGGAGAAACAGGGGTCTTGTGTTTTTATGGCAATGTCATGGAAAAGCTAAATATTTGATTCAACTAGGAATGTTTTGGAACAATAGCACTTGCACTGTGAATATACCAATGACACACAGAAAGAACCCTAATTAGCTGAAAAACAAACATCTAAATTTAATATTTCCTATATTAACATCTAGAGTAAGAACTCTGCTTGTAATGTATCTGGCACAGTCTTGTCACCTGGCTTAGATTAAGGTATTTACAAGCCAAAATGCTCACAGTAAAGTCATAAGATAGTTCTCCACACAAATTTCAGTGCAAACATTATACAAAATATTGACGTGCACATTGGAGATGTGGCAAAAAGCACCCTTTTAAAACAATGTGTTCCATGGATTTTATTCCAAAATGCATAAAGCCAGTAAAGACAACCATAATATTGTGAGACTACCACTAGAGATTGTGGCGGCCATTTTGAGGCCAGAGCTAGCATGGGCATGAATGACTGGGGATTGTTTTTGGTCAGAAGAAAACTAGACCTAGGACATGTGAAGGTAGACCCAGGAGAGCCTACAGGGGGTGCAGTTGGGTGTTCTTCCAGGAGGGAACACTATTTTTGGTGGTGGAGGATAGAAGGGGGGAACTGTACTTGTGTGTGTGTGGGGGGCGGGGGGGGGGGGGTCTAAAATCAGTGCTGTGTGAGTACTGAAATTGGTGATCCCCTTATGTGAGTCTTGGCTAATATTTAACCAGATCCACATAAATGTCTTATGCAGACCCCAAATGAATATCGTCCAGGGTCCCATAAATCCAGGTAGCCAACACATGTCTGGTGATGGTCATACTCAGATATTTGATGTCAGGGCCTGGATATGGTTTGGCATTGAATATTGGGGTCAATTTAGCTAGTGATGGTCAGCACTTAAACAAACAGTAACTGTTGCTGACTAGATATTGACTGTGAAATTATGGGCCCAATATTCAGCTGGCAACAATCAGCATTTTGCTGACTGCTGCTGGCATTATACCTGGAAATTGTGAACCATTTCTGGGCTCCAGCATTGATTTTCCAGGTATATGGAGCCAGTCAACATATATCCAGTTAAGTGTGATACTCAGCACTTAACCAGCTATAAAGAACCACAAAAAAGATAGGACTGCTTGTACTATGGTCCTATATATGCAGTTATCTTTAACCGGTTAAGTGCCGACTCTGTCCCTGGATTGCCCCTAAATTAGCCGGTTTCAGCTTGGGCACTAACTGGGCATTTTCTGCAGCACTATCCAGTTAAGGGCCATTGAAAATACCCAGTTAGCCCCAACAGGCAATTTTAAATGGCCAGGAGAGGCTCCTGGATGTTTAAATCATTGTGAATATCAGGCCCTATGTGTATAAATTTAGGCACTCAACCCTAGTAAATTTTCAAAAAGACCAATTTAAGAGCTAAGTCTCAAAGTTAGGAGCACAAATCCTTTGAATATTGGGCCCTTGGTTACTAATGTGTGATAACTTTTGATCATTTACTCTAATAGGTGTAGCTAACCCTGGTACCTGAATATTTTGAAAACCAGAGTGACATGATTTGAAAACCACTGGTTTAGATAGTTACCTTTTCATACTGACCCTTCATTCCTCTTCTCTTCAGGCTGGACTTAGCTCAGTCGCTGGGACTGACACAACTTCAGGTAAAGACCTGGTACCAAAATCGCCGCATGAAGTGGAAGAAAATGGTAAGTACAATAAACCTTTTGCAGTCTTAGCGGATGCGCGCCAGAAAATAAAAATTATTTTTCGGACGCGCATAGCGAGCACGCGCCAAAAATAAAATTACCACAAGAGCCACGCAGTTGCCGGATGGTAACTCCAAATTGGCGCAGGTTGGGCACACGTAGATGCTTTCACGGCTTAGTAAAAGGGCCCTTTAGTTACCAGCATTTACATCAAGCTTTACTTGGCCTAAATACCTATGACTACATTTTGTCATGTGGACATGCACTAGGTGTATTCTGTAAACCACGCCTAACTTTAGGTGTAGTTTATAGAATACAATTAGGGGTATTTTTTTCAGCGCTGAATTTTATCGGAGCCTTTTATAGAATCTAGCCCTATGTGTGTGTAAATGAACTTTTAAAGCCCAGTTATTCAGCGGGCTTTATCTGGATAGGAGTTGCTCATACCTAGACTTTCAGATTCACTTACCTGGATAAAGCCACAGAAAATTTGGTCCGACCATCTTAAGGTAGTGCCAGGGTTTTCTGGGGCGTAGTCTTATTTCCAAAACCCTCTAAGTCCACTGTAATTAATATTCACTTAGTGGGTTTGAAAATAAGCCCTTCAATTAGAAGCAACATTCAGTCCTCTAGCTGGTAAATATCCAGACAAAGTTAGGAGAGAAAAAAGACTGTCCTAATTTTGTACAGTAGAAGTAGTTATCTGGGTGCTGGTCTGAACATTGCTGGTCCCTACATAAATGCCAACAGCTGCATCAGACCCAGATTTTCAGAGCTGGCACTGAATATCCAGATATAAAAAGCTTGCAGTGGCCTACATTAATATTGACCCATTACAAAATACTGACTAGTGGAAAAGTATGTGCCATGATTTGCTGGTGCTTACTTTGCTGGTGGGTAGGTGCATGAACCAAGTTTGGGCAGCGTATGGGCAGAGTGCACAAGTGCATACAAAAACAATAGAATTCTATCATTTATTCACATATGTGCTAATATCTAGATGTCATGGGGTTGGTGCAAGTGATCGTGCCTGTCTGTGTGGTTTTTGGCCATTGGCACTAGTTGTCACCTATTTCCTTCATAGAATAGGTTTAAAGCGGGTGTATTACCAGCACCTATAGTGGGTGCTAACATTTACACAGCCATTACGTCTGTAAATATTTAGAATACTAGTATATTCTTGAGTATATGCATACTTACATATGTAAATGCCAGCATGCCACCTAAGCACTATTCTACAAATACCCACTTAACTTACATACCAAGTATCTACTGTACAATGGGGGTGTACACAGGGGTGGAGCATGGGCAGGACATAGGCAGGGCTCCCACTTATGCATGTAACTTACAGAATATTGTAAACTATGCACAGCCCAGGGCTGGCTTAACCATTGGACCAGGTGAGATACTGGCTCAGGGCCCCAGCAATAAAGGGTGCCAAAATCCCCAGGTTCTGACGTCCTCAATGGCTCAAACTGTCCAATGGTTAAGGCTTCTCTTCACTCCCCCTCCACGTGTCCAGTATATCTCCCTCCCTCCTTCCCTTCCCCTGCCCAGCGTTTCTCCCTGAATAGCGCACTTTGGGGCCCTTTTATTAAGCCACAGTAAAAAGTGGCCTGCGCTAGTTTTGGCGCATGAAATTGGTGCATGGTGGGCCACTTTTTACTGTGGCAGGGAAAAAAACCTTTTTTTAAAATGGGGCTATGCTCTAATATTAAAATTAGCACATGGCTATTTACTGCCTGAGCTCTTACTGCCACCTTGCAGTAATCAGGTAGCGTTCAGCAATGTGGCCATGCTGCTGATTATTGCCGGGAACACCACCCTCGGTAGAAAATTATTTTGTACTATGGGAAACTGCGTGTGCCAATTTCAGAACTACTGCCGGGCTCCCGCGCTACTCTGGCAGTAGGGCCGATTTGGCGAGTGCTAACCACGCAGTAGCTCTACTGTGCCTTTGTAAAAGGGCCCCATAACCGGATATGATTTCACTGGCTCCATAAACCCGTAAATTCAATGCCGGAGCCCAGAAATGGCCCGGTATTGAATTTCTGGATATAATGCTAGCAGAGGTCAGCAAAAAGCTCAGTGCAGCTGGATGAATATCGACTTCTGGGTAGTTTATCCTATGTTAGTTAGGTGTACCTTGATTATTGTAAACCGAAATATTTCTGATCTTGTAACCCATGTTTAATCTATTTGATGGAAAGACCTATAGATGCCAAACTAATTTAGGGGCATGTTTACTAAATTTTAGTGTGAGCTAATGTGTATTAGCAAGGAGCATGGCCTCACATAGTGCAGGGCCACCCAAATACAGGGTAGGGCCTGGGGCAAGCAATCTTAAGGACCCCCCCTGCAGTGCCCCTCCTCTGCACCCCCACTTACTGCATCTGCTCCCTCACTCTGTCTTCTCTCTCCTGCTCCTGTATGCTGGGACCTGAGTTATCATGTTAATGCATACTCTGCTTTGCTGCTACAGATCCTGTCGCATCGCCTCCCGCCTATGCAGAAACAGGAAGTACTTCACACAGGATGAGGCAGGAAGAAGGACCTGTGGTGGCAGAAGAGAGTTAATGCATTAATGTGATAAACTGGGTCCCGGGCTCGGTACGTAGGAGCAGGAGACCATTCTAGTCTTCTTCTGCCTATGTGTGCCTGCCTGCCAATGGAAGCCTTGATGGTGCCGGCAGGGCCCCCCTTGCAGGCCGGGCCCAGGGGAATCTTGCCCCCCCCCTCTCAGTGGCCCTGAGATAATGCATGCTGATGCATGTTAGCTTAACATTTGATAAACATTCCCCTCTAAATTAAGTTGCATTTCTAAAATGGATCCTAAAAGAAGTATAAAAGTCTGCTTGTTTTTCATGTGTGTGTGTGTTCTATTTTTAACAGAATTTATAAAGCTCTTATGATGGCCAACAGAATAGCTGAACGATTTAGAAAAGCTAGTTCGGAGTATTAAGTTTGCATTTCACCTCTTCTCAGTTTGGAGTTTTCACAGGCAACAAGACTATTTGCTTACTATATACTTTTCCCCCTCCTGCCTGTAAATGGAGTATATAGCACAGCTGTCCTTGCTTCCTTGTTGAATAGTCTGGAACTCATTTTCTTGACCAGATCATGGGATGTGATATTGTTGTGCAGCAAATAACTGGTTTATGCACATAGCACGCGTCCAGAGTGTATTTAATTAAAAAGCAGCTTAAGTGTATTTAATTATGTCATAAAAATTTGAGGATAATTTATCTTGGCTTTTCTTATGCAATCCTTAATTAAATAAGCAGGAAGTGAATTTGGTTGTTAGAATAGTAATCTGAATACAGTTGGTCTTTGACACGAAGCCAGAAGATCATTTTGCTGCTTGGTAGACGTATGTATGATATTTAATTGGACAGCCTATGCCACTGTTCAGAAATTGTGCACATTTCCAAAACACAAGTCCATACAACTGAAACATAATGGAATGTAGAGAACTAAAATGAATTTGAAGCTTTGTTAACTTTGTTGAGCACACACACTGCTCAAAATCCATCCAGGCTGCATTGCTGTTCCACTATATCTCCCTTACCATTTGTCATAATGTTTCCATTGTTTCCCTTCAGGTACTGAAAGGTGGGCAGGAAGCTCCCACAAAGCCGAAAGGCCGCCCAAAGAAAAACTCCATCCCAACCTCGGAAGAGATTGAGGCAGAGGAAAAGCTGAAAAGCCTGGGACAAACCTTGGAAATGGAAACCACAGAGAGTCAGGAAGGAGAGAAAGAACAGGAGGAGGAAGAGGAGTGGGAAGAGGAAAAGGAATCACAATCAGTGAAAAAGACCAGTCTTGATGCTGATGGGTTAAATTCACTGACAGAGTCGACCACAGAGCCTTCCTCACCAGAAAACACCTTATCAAGCTAAAAAGGAGCAGATAAACAAAACTGAATGAATTGATCTGTTGGGCACAATGCCTCTGGGAGCTAAAAATTCTTCAGTCAAGCAATAGACAGCAAGGTGTCCTCTCACTTCGCCTCTACGTGCACATACCAAAGATGTGAATGCGTTATAACGCCTGTTGAAACTGTGCGTAGGGCACCCTGCAGACAGCCGGATGTCAAGGGCTCTAAACTTCAATGGAGAACTGGCCACAGTGATGTTGATAAGATTTGAAGCTTTGCTGTGTTAGGCAAAGCAAAAGAACATTACACATAGGTTATACCTTTCCTCTGTGTTTATTATTATTATTGTTTTTTATTATTGCTTAATGTTTTTTGAATGAGCAGCAAAGCCGAAATTGCCAAGGAAACTATTCTAGATTTTTGCAAGGTCACTGTTTCCTAGCTGATTTGTTAATTAAGCATGGAGATATTTTGAAACACTGGGGTACACAACACTAGAATAGTCCTGTGTGGAATGTTGCATTGTACAGCGATCAAGAATCTATATACTTATAAGAAACATCTGGGTATCAAAACTTTGTTTTCTTATTCCAGAAAAAAAAAGGCCTTTTTCAGATTTTAAATCTAATGAAGAGAAGCGGGTATAAAATCCCTTTGTGCAATAAATTCATGAACTAGTGTAAAAACTATGACTTTTTAAATTTGTACACGAAAATTTACATTTAGTCTAGCCAGTGCAGCTTATTGATAACAATTTTTGGATAGGAAAAGGTGAGGAGGGTGTGCCTTCAAACAAATGTTTCTCCTTTTGTTTGTTTGAGATACGAAAAATTAATTATTAATTTGAGATGATCAATTTACCAATATTAGGCTGATGTTTTCTCCCCAAATATTTAATAAATGTGGAGCCTGTAAGGGAAATTTTTAAGGTGATCGATTTAGTAAAAAGTGGCTTACCAGGATTAATTGGTGGTTTCGATAAATAGCCCTCTTTCAGTGTGACTAGAAGGCCATCTGTGTTTGCTGCATGGAAAGGAGGCTTTCTCAGGGGCATATTGGGGCCAGTAGAGAAAATGTGTATATGGAGTTGGCTTTTTAACATAACCACAACAAATTGACAAGTGAAAGCTTGCATGTGTAGTCCAAGTGAAGACGGTTTCAAAGCCTGCAGTGGGATGTGCATGGAAAAGATTTGTACACCATTGCTGGACTTTTTCCCTGATTTTCAGATATTTTTGCCTCATTTTATTTAACATGTGCTAAAGCTTTCTAAAACATATTTAAGGGCCCTTTTACCAAGCTGCAGGAAAAAGGGTCCAGCGCTGGCGGTGGGGGCTGTTTTTCCCACGTGCCAATGCCCTTTTTACTGCAGTGGGTAAAAAAGCCCCCAGCACACATGGCCATGCGGTAAGAGAACTCTTACCGCATGGCCATGCTTCGGGGAGCCTTTACCGCCACCCATTGAGGTGGCGATAAGGTCTTCTGTGCTAACTCAGCGGTAACCGGGCAGCGCGCGGTGATGCCCAATTACCACCGGGTTACTGCTGCACAAGCCATTTCCGGGGGTTTTATTTTTGCCCCAGAAGTGGCGCATGCTCGGGGCAGGACAAGTGGTAAGCCACTCTGTAAAAGGACCCCTAATTGACTTAAGGCATGCTAATTCATAGGTTAATATGTTTTTAAAGCATGCTAATGAATTGGACGTGCTCTAATGAATGCACATCTCCAGTCTGCGGCTACAAGGTTAGGTGTAGACTTTGTCACAAGAAGAACACTTGGAACTTCAGTCGTCAATTTTCACGTATAACATGTGATTAAAAATGTAACAACCATGGCGTTCTCTGCCTACAGGGCACTAAACATGTCTTCTACTTCCCTCTCTCTAACTGCTTTGAGTGTGATCTATTTCTTTTCATTAACATATTTTCTACAAACAGGCATCCATGACTTGCTTAGCCCATAAAATACCACATGTTGTTTGGGTCAAGGCCAGAACCCAGATCCCAGGGCACAAATTTGATTGGAGGCCCCAAAGCGTACATTACAAAAATTCTGCTTTTCTGAGAAATCATTACATTTAGAAACACAGAATAATGGTGGCAGATAAAGACCAAGTGGCCTATTCAGTCTGCCCATCCATACCATCTCTATCCCTTCCTCTCCCTTAGAGATCCTACTTACTTGTCCCAAGCTGGCTTGAATTCAGTTAGTCTTTATCTCCACCACCTCCTCTGGGAGGTCATTCCATACATTCACCACCCTTTCCATGAAGAAGTATTTCCTTATGTTGCTTCTGAGTCTGTCCCCTTTCACCCTCATCCTATGCCCCCTCATTCCAGAGCTTCCTTTCAACTGAAAGAGACTTGCTTCCTGTGCATTTATCCAACATAGGTATTTATATGTCTCTATCATATCTCCCCCCCCCCCCCCACCTTTCTTCCAAAGTATACATATTGAGATCTTTAAGTCTGTCCTCATATGCTTTATGATGACAACCACTGGCCATTTCAGTAGCCACCCTCTAGACCCTGGTGATTAACCCTCTGAGACAGGCTGAAGGCTTATAAAATGAAATGTATATTTTGGTTTAAACAAAAAAGCATCACATGCATATCCTAAATTTGTATAGGGCATCTAGGTTAGGAATTTGCTACAGTAGCATAGTAGATGACGGCAGAAAAAGACCTGCACGGTCCATCCAGTCTGCCCAACAAGATAAACTCACATGTGCCATTTTTTGTGTATACCTTACCTTGATTTGTACCTATCTTTTTCAGGGCACAGACCATATAAGTCTGCCCAGCACTATCCCCGCCTCCCAACCACCAGCCCCGCCTCCCAACCACCGGCTCTGGCACAGACTGTATAAGTCTGCCCAGCACTATCCCCACCTCGCAATCACCAGCCCCGCCTCCCACCACCGGCTCTGGCACAGACCGTATAAGTCTGCCCAGCACTATCCCCACCTCCCAACCACCAGCCCTGCCTCCCACCACCGGCTAAGCTTCTGGGGATCCCTTCCTTTTACAAAAGGCTGACTGAACATGAAGCCTTTTGTATATATAGGAACATGGAGAAAACATGTATTTGATGGCGCATATAGTAAGACAAGCCATTTTACAAACAAACATACAAAATGGAGAGGCATCTCAAACAGTTTCATTTACAAATATACCCCTTATTCTATAAATTTAGAGACTAAGTGGGGGGGGGGGGGGGTGGAATTATCAATGTAGTCTACTGATGTTTTATTTTACTATTAACCCCAGTTATTGGTAACTAGGTCTCACTGCATAAAATGAAACCTGTGTTAATATAGCACAAATTAGTGTTAAAATGTCCCATCTTAACGGTAGCCCACGTTGATAACTTCCTCTTATATTGTGAAGAGTTTCAGCTTCTGGTAACCAGAGCTGATATTGTGATGTCATAATGCCTCATTCCTCCAATGCCTAAGAGTCAATCTCATCAGTGATGTCATAATTGATTGATTGCCCTATACTTGACTCACTTTTAGTACATATAGCAGTGAATTTAATTTCTAGAAACATCTTTTTTCTTTAATTAAGGGGGGAAGTTATCAGCGTTGGCTACTGTTAAGATGTATTATCCCCAATTATTAGTAACTAATGGGCCCTTTTACTAAGGTGCATAGGCACCTACATGCATCCAACATGCATCAGTTTGGAACTATCGCCTGGCTACTGCATGCCCCAGGCAGAAATTCCATTCTTTATGCAAGTCTGATACGCGCACCAGAAAATATTTTTTATTTTCTACCACATGGCGCTAACCGGGTGGTAATCAGCAGTGTAAGCATGCTGCTGATTACCATCTGGTTAATGTGTGAGACCTTACTGCTAAGTCAATGGGTGGCGGTAAGGTCTCAGGACAAAAATGGACGCACACTGATTTTTATTTTGCCGCATGTCTATTTTCAGCAAAAAAGGCCTTTTTTGCAGGAGTGCTGAAAAATGGACCTGCGCGCATCCAATACACGCGTCTACACCAGTGCAAGCCATTTTTCAGTGCACCTTATTAAAAGGACCCCTAAGTATCATTGCATACAATGGGACCTGTGCTAAAATAGCATGAGTTAGTGGTAAAATAACATCTCTTTATGGCACCACGTTAACTATGCCCTAATGCAAGCACCAGTTACCCATGTACGTAAGAATAGCCATACTGGGTCAGACCAATGATCCATCTAGCCCAGTATCCTGCTTCCAGCAGTGGGCAATTCAGGTCACCTGACAGAATCCAAGATTCAAGGGTCAAGCAATGGCTTTCCCATGTTTATCTCAATAGCAGTCTATGGACTTTTCCTCCAGGAACTTGTCCAAACCTTTTTTAAACTGACTGATACCACATCCTCTGACAGTGAGTTCCAGAGTTTAACTATTCATTGATGGAAAAATATTTCCTTCTGTTCATTTTAAAATTAGTACCATGTAACTTCTTTGTGTATCCCCTACTCTGTACTATTTGAAAGAGTAAACAGTTGATTTAGTTTTACCTGTGCTACACCACTCAGTATTTTGTAGACCTCTATCATATCCACCCTCAGACATCTCTTTTTTTCAAGTTGAAGAGTCCTGACATCTTAAGTCTTTCCTCATATGAGAGGCGTTTCATCCCTTTAATCATTTTGGTCTGTAATAGAATACTAGCATGGAAGTGTTAGCTGTGTGCTCAGTGGTATTCTATAACAGGCTTAGGGATAGATTCAGTAGATGGTGCCCAAATCTAAGCGCCAGGATGATGCATGCTAAGTGTGAATTCTATAAAGGCATTTCCACTGGGAACTGTTTTGATAGAATACAAGCTTAAGTCATTTTCACGCCTAACTTTAAGTGCGCACATTTATGCCTGGCAAAGGCTGATGTAAATCCTTGCGCCTAACTACTATCAGTTTGGCATGGAAATGGAAGTATTCTATAACTCTGTGTCTAAATCCTGGACATGCTCATGCCCCTCCCTTAGTCACACCCCCTTTAGAGTTGCACACAAGAAAAGGTAGGCGCTCTGTTAACAGACTAGGGGAATAAGTCAGTTATGCATGCATGAAATTGCTAATTAGTACTAGTTAGTGCTTGTTAAGGCCAATCACTGGTACTTATCTCCAATTAAATTCCACTTTAGTGCCAATTAGCTAATTATGTTATGTGCATAACTGACCCTATTCTATAACCGGACATGCATTTGTGTGCCCAACATTAGGCACCGTTAATAGAATTTGGGGGTTAGTATGTAAATGCAAGGGGTGTACACATGGGGCTAGGTTAGGTCCAATACTCGATAAATCCAATGAGATGGACAAATAAATTGTTTTATGTCATGCAGGGACATGTTTGTGCCCCACGTTTACACGTGTTACTTACGGAATGCTGTAAGTTATTCACTAAAGTACCGCATTTAAGCATGCACCTTTACAACTGCTATTGACATGGCATAACTGGGCACACCTAAATGTTGGCACATAAATACCTTCTTATGCTATTATTCTTTGTTGGAATCTGATCACCCATATAGGGCTAGATTCTATAAATGGCACCTAAAAGCCCCTCTTAAGCAGTATTCTATAAGCGTGGTGCAGTTTATGGAATTAACGCTTGAGTGGAGAGGTCGTAAATTTAGGCGCTGCCATTTGCACCAATGAAAGTGTGGTGCAAATGCCCTTGCCTAAATTTATGCATGGAACACTGTTATTTTATAATTACATGTGTAAAGCAATACTATGCCCCCAATCTGCCTTGAAACACCCATGTCCCTCCTATTTCTGCACCCCCTCTTTTGGGCCACATGAAATTTTAGGCAGGCATCCTAAAATCTAATTAGTACCAGTAATTGCTTGTTAAAAAAACTATTATTGGCACTAATTGGCTCATTCTATTAAATTGCACGTACAAATCAGGAGCACAACTACATGTGTATGCACAATTTTTGGTGACTTTTACAGAATCAAGGGGATACTGTTTTAGAATTAGTGCTTAGCACATGCATCTTAGAGCCTGACCTTTGGCTCCTTTCATTGAATTGTTTCCACAAGCAGCAATTTTGCTTCTAACACATGTAACTGCCACAACTTAGATATGTAAATGGTGCCGGCATGTCCAAGAGGAGTCAATTAAGCAGGGCCGGTCCTAGGGTCTCTGGCGCCCCCCTGCAGACTATGTTGGCGCCCCCCCCCCCCCCAGCATCTTCTTTCTCTCTTCTCCCACCCTGCCCCTGTCCAGCGATTCTCCTTCGCCCCATCCCCCTTTTTCTTGTTGCCACCCTGCGTGGTTTAAGTCTTTTTTAAATTACCTCCGTCCCAGCGGCCGCGTCATTTCAAAGCCCTGCCTGTCTCTAGGCTTCCCTCCCTTCGTGAGTTCGTTCCCTCAGAGTCTCGCCCTTGAGGAAATGACATCAGAAGGCGGGACTCTGCGGAACAAACTCACGAAGGGAGGGAAGGCTAGAGACAGGCAGGGCTTTCAAATGATGCGGCTGCTGGGATGGAGATAAATTAAAGATTTAAATCCCCCAAGGGCGGCGCGGTATGGCGCCGCAGCGGCGCCCTTGAAGGCAGGCGCCCCCCTGCAGTGCTTACCCCGCTTACTGGGTTTGACCGGCCCTGCAATTAAGGACCTGAGCTCCAAGGCTCACATTTTTGGGGAATTTTAGGTGGTTTTCAACCCCAGAGAGGTAAGCACAATTCTCTCCTCAAGCTTTTCTTCAAAGTCCAAATGAGAAGTTAGCTGAATGCCGATGTTGAAAATTTTCCAGATATATGTATGTTGCCCACATCAAGCACAGAAACACCTTCTTTAAATATCTTTATACCAGTTCCATACTCCTCTTCCATTTATACGTAAATGCTGATTTACACATATTCGGACTAAAAGATTTAAGATCATGACACCATAAATCAAAATAGAATGATCTATGGTATCAAATGCAGATGATATATCTAGAAGACAGGGCCAGTCTTAGCAATTGTGGGGCCCTGTGCAGACCACTTTGGTGTGGCCCCCTGCCCCCTCCTAGCCCCCGCCCCTTGTTGACAAGATGTGTTTTAAAATTTTTTATTTCAAATAAAGACAAATGAAGCAAAACTTGTACAGAAAAACAAATTCAAATAAGTACAACGCTATCATAGGAAACATTTGGGTTTCAAAAACAACACCATGTGCATGTAAGGACTGGATAAATGAATTAAAACAAATGCCCATAATATGTAATAATTGGTAGCAATAATGAAACAGTGATTGAATATTCACATAGCAAGCAGCCTGAGTCAACAGATGCACATTTTTATAATATACCACTGCATTCCATAAAGCAAAAGGAGCAATTTCCAACATGCCATCTTTTTCTTTTGATATAGACACAGGAAAAAAAGAAGTCAAATGCTCCCAGTTTCAACCTAATATATTGGTTTTTAAAAATTGTACTTATAACTAATAAGTCTGATTAAGTACCTGATTCTCATAACATGATATCTGTTTTGGTGGCCCTTTACTAGTTGAAAACATCTCTGCATGAATGCAGGGAGTCTCTATAGCCAGCCTCTCCAAATGACACAATGATTTATTTTTATTTATTTGGATTTTTTGCTCACACCTTTTTCAGTAGTAGCTCAAGGTGAGTTACTTCAGGTACACTGGATATTTCTCTGTCCCAGGAGGGCTCACAATCTAAGCTTGTACCTGAGGCAATGGAGGGTTAAGTGACTTGCCCAAGATCACAAGGAGCAACAGTGGAATTTGAACCAGCCACCTGTGGATGTCAAGACTGGTGCTCTAACCACTAGGCCACTCCTCTACTCCACTCCACTCCACATTTAAAATGTAGAACAAATTAGTACTCTAACCGATGAAACCAATATTTCCTCTGTGTACATCCATATGCTACACAAGCCAGCATCTTTGAAAATATAAGTGAGGTCCATTAAAAATGCTACCAACAATAAAGAATGACAACGTGGATAGAGCAGCTCATAGATTTGCTTGCTTTGTTTGGGTACATGGATGAGGGGTGCGCGGAGGAGAGGGAAAGGGAGACCAACCTCATGGGCTTCAGTGGCTGTTTCAATCTAACCATCTTCAGTTGTCTCCTACCTGCTCGGCCTGTGGTAGAAAATAGAAAAAAATTTTCTACTGTGAGATTTGGCGCACGCCAAATTCAGAATTACCACCCAAGTCACATGCTAGCCAGGCGGTAGTACCAATTTGGCATTTACTGTACACAGTAGGCCCTTATGCAGCTTAGTAGAAGGGCCCCAGAAATTATTTTCTACTATGGGGATTCGGCACATACCAAATTCAGAATTACCGCCCGACTCACGCACTAGCCTGGCGGCAGTGTTGATTTGGCATGCGCTGTATGTATTGTATAATTATGGTACAGCCAGAGACCCCCCCCCCCCCCCACTGGAATGGTAGCGGGCCCAGTCATAGAGCTCAGGCCATTACAGACCTTGGCTGAGTCATAAATCTGATGGCTGACATAACTGGGAGCTTACTGGAAAAGTATGGCCTAGTTTGTAGCCCGGATTGAGGCCTAAATAAGCTAAATTAGGAAAAGTTAGGTCAATAGATATGGAAACAAAATGGAGGATTTCAGCACAAAATGGAAGCCGTATCTGTTACAAAGTGGAATTTTCTCTAATGTAAGTTAGAAAAACAAGTTGAGAAATGAGTGAGTCATGCCAGGTGCAAAGAAAATAGGGAACTAGCTGTCCAGAGGGGAGGGAGACTTTCCTGTGAGCAGGATTGTAGTCAGCCATGGTGTGAGAAAGGAAAGGTGTAGCTGGATGCAGGGTCTTGCTTAAGATTTGTGGTCAAGCGAGCTAGAGACAAAACCATGTTAGCAAGATAAAAGCTACTCATTAGCATGAGCCAATCAGTGACAACCATGACATTAGCATAGATCCAATCAGGTATATCTATTGTCATATTATCCATATCCTGAGGGCACCTATAAAAATCAGGGTATTTCCTGGTTTAAGTTAGAGAGAAGGGTTGCCACTCTCTCTCTCCAAGGGAAACCAATGTGTCCAGCAGAATTGACAAATTACCTAATTGCTTTCCCTTGTAAAACCTCTAATTAGTAAAAGAAATTATAAAAGATTAGGAATTAACACCTGTTTGCAGCTGGATTATTATATTCCTATAATTAATTGATTGTACGTGCCTGTTGTCAATCACTGATTTGACTTGTACCTTGGCAAATAAACTCCTCATTCCAAATGATGATTTGTGGACTTCACCTTATGATCAGAGGCTGTAAGTATAAATGCTTTTGCTGTATCAGGCTATCTTTCGCTGCATTGTGTGACTTGTGGTCTGGATCCGGTTTGTCGTGAGGCTGGTGTCTTTTCCTTAGACCTAGCGTCTCTCTTAGTGGCGATTCCTTTTGGAGCTTCACAACTCCTTGATTACCCCAGTACTAGTGCTATTTAGAGATGGAGTCAGATTTAAGGTCACTCCAGCCTTCTTGGGGGTCTCTGAACCCTAAATTAAAACAGTATGTAGGCCCTTACACAGCTTAGTAAAAGGGCCCCCTAAGGGAATCTTTTCCCCTTAATCTCATGTATTTTATTCCCACCTGCAAATTGAAACCAAGTTAAAACTGTGACCTCACTACTTAATTGGCAGCACCTACCTATGTTGGTTTGTTAAATGGGGCATCTACACTTGGAAGTAATGCCACTTATATAAGGACGTTGTGAAATTATGTGCATGTGGAAGCTGATGGGTCTATGCCGTTAATTTTTCAATGTATGTCTTTGTAAAATAGCAGCTCCTACTGAATGTGCTGGTGCATATCTGCATTTGTTAGAAAAGGCTCTGTTTTGGCACATCCTTTTCTAAACTATCATAGGAATTCAGCACATCCCAACCTGGACATCTCAATTCTGATCTCTACATTCGCTGTAGGGTGGGGCTCAAATTTTTCTGTAACGTATCAGTACTATTGCATATAGTAGACAGGCTGAGTTTTCCAATAATGTGGAGTAACAGGAACTTTGCTTATCCAACCAACACTTATTCTTGCATCTTTCTTAGGAACATTTCACTTAGAGGAAGATGAGAATGGATATGGGAGCAAATTGGGGGCATGAAATTAGAATAAAGTTCATTTTTCTTTCTTTCTTAACAACAATGTGCCTTAAGCCTGAACGGAAATGGATAAGATTACCCCAGATTCTACCAAAAGTGGGATGGAATTTTTGTGCTGCTAGTGTAGCTTGGTTTCAGGGTAAATGTTTGGGAAGCCTGCAAAAGATTTATGAAAACAATTTTTATTTTTTAATTAAAATATTGAATTAAATAAAATGGAACTTGTGTTGTCTGTTCAGAAAGCCTGGATAAAATTCAAATAAATACATACCTGGCAACTAATTGACCCATCCAATCTGCTTAGTTATTCATATCCGCAATGCCAAGAACATATTCTATATGCCAACTGTTACCAGCTGTAGATTATTACTCCTTCTGCAAGACAGTATTTGTGCTCTTCCTCCTTTGCACTCTGACCTCTCGAGGGTTAAGCATGTAAGATCCTTTATTTGCTCGACATGCAACATCCATCTCCTCCCATGACTAAGCACAAAGCTTTGTAATAATCTGAGGGCCCAATATTTCAAACAATTTCACTAAGGCAGGAGATGCTCCTGCCTGGTTAAATCACACTGACGGGGGGTGACCCCCTGGATTTTCAGTAGCATATAGCTGATAGTGCTGTTGAAAATCCAGGGAGACTGCTATGGCACTATCTGGTTAGCGCCAGGGTGGAGCCAGGATTTTCCTATTTAGAGGTGATTTTCAATCCACTAAGCTACAAAAAGGCTGCCCTAACTTTATCTGGGTACTGGTCTGAATAACTTCCAGCAGCCATGCATGATGGTGCCTGGATTAGGCCTAGCATTGAAGATCAAGGTCTAATACTGCTCATGGTGGACAGAACCTTTAAAATCACTAACTGCTGCAGGCCAAATATTGGGCCCTAAATGGCTACTAATATTAGCATGGATTCTGCAAAAAAATCTCTTGGCATTTCCAAATGGTATCCTGCTATCAACAACCTGCCACACTGACTTAGTTGAAACAAGGAATGTGTAAGCTACCAGACTGATCCAATTGCTAGTTACTCCTATCCTAGCAATCTGCCAGACAGAACACTACTACTACTACTACTACTATTTAGCATTTCTATAGCGCTACAAGGCGTACGCAGCGCTGCACAAACATAGAAGAAAGACAGTCCCTGCTCAAAGAGCTTACAATCTAATAGACAAAAAATAAATAAAGTAAGCAAATCAAATCAATTAATGTGAACGGGAAGGAAGAGAGGAGGGTAGGTGGAGGCGAGTGGTTACAAGTGGTTACGAGTCAAAAGCAATGTTAAAGAGGTGGGCTTTCAGTCTAGATTTAAAGGTGGCCAAGGATGGGGCAAGACTTAG
Source organism: Microcaecilia unicolor (assembly GCF_901765095.1). Lineage (NCBI taxonomy): Eukaryota > Metazoa > Chordata > Amphibia > Gymnophiona > Siphonopidae > Microcaecilia > Microcaecilia unicolor. Next base: position 57,458,621 of record NC_044042.1, on the reverse strand, counting down.
GGGCTCAGGAAGTTTATTCCAGGCGTAGGGTGCAGCGAGACAGAAGGCGCGAAGTCTGGAGTTGGCAGTAGTGGAGAAGGGAACAGATAAGAAGGATTTATCCATGGAACGGAGTGCACGGGAAGGGGTGTAGGGAAGGACGAGTGTGGAGAGATACTGGGGAGCAGCAGAGTGAGTACATTTATAGGTTAGTAGAAGAAGTTTGAACAGGATGCGAAAATGGATAGGGAGCCAGTGAAGGGTCTTGAGGAGAGGGGTAGTATGAGTAAAGCGACTCTGGCGGAAGATAAGACGGGCAGCAGAGTTTTGAACTGACTGCAAGCATCCACTACATGGATGCTTGCAGTTTCAATAGGATTTCCTGCTATTACTGTTCTTGCAACCTGCTAAACACAACCTGTAATTTCTGTCATTGTAGCCTTCCAGACCGAGGACCAGGAACCTGTTGTTAGAGCTGTGTGCTAAGGCTTAGCACTCAGCTTCCTAACACATATTCAGCACTAAGTACCATAGACACTAATATATACATGCTGATTATGCACATATATATGTTTAGAATATTGGTATTTGCATGCATATGTGTGCACAGATGCACATAACTGCCAGAATTCCATCTAAGTGGTATTCTGTAAATACCCATTTAACTAACGGAAATGGAGCAAGGACAATTAAGGATGCCGCAGAGTCCAAGAGGTGTAGGTATTTGACCACAATTTATTCATAAGGGGCTAGATTCTATGTATCACGCCTAAAAAAGCGGCGCCAACATGAAAAAAGCCTAAGTGTATTCTATAAGGTATGTCTTAATTTAGGCATACTTTATAGAATAAAGCTAAATTTACGTACGGTTTATAGAAAACACTGAGCACCCGTCGATGTGACTAAATTTAGTCATGGCCATTTATGTCACATTTTACTTGGTGTAAATGCAGATGCCTAAATTAAACATGGACCAGGTGTATTCTATAACAACGTGCATAGAGTTTAGAAACGCCCATGACCCACCCATTCCATGCCCACAGCCATGCCCCTTTTCAACTATGCAACTTAGAATTTACACACATCACGTTAAGAATACGCTCGGTCAGTTGTGCATGAAAATTCTAATTATTGCCTATTAGTGTCAATAATTGCTTGTTAATTGGCAATTATCAGCGCTGATTGGCTTGTAATCTAATTAAGTTGCGTGCACAATTACAGAATACGACTATTTGTGCATGCAACTTAAATCTCACTATATAGAATCCAGGGGAAATTGTATAAAACGAAGGACAATTTAAGCTTGATAGATCAATAAAACAACAAGAAGAATGAGACTTGACAAAGCCGTGTTTTGGCAAAGATGCGTCAGAAGTCAAACATTCTAATGGAGTGTATCCTCACATATACTTCAATGCTGAAACATCAGTTGTGTTTATAACACAAAGGAAGGATAAAAACTGTATCCTCTGATTTTAACACACATTTAACTTACATAATGCTTATATGCAAGGGGGTGTGCATATGGGAGAAGCTTGGGCAGAGCAGGGAAGGGGCTCAAACTTACACATACCCCCTAAGTCTAGAAATTTGCATGCCCAAATTTGCACATGCAAGTTATAGAATAAGGTCAGTTGTGTGCGTAACTTGATTTAGTAATGAGCTTATCATTGGTGTTAATGAGCAATAATTGGCCTTAATTGGTGCTACTTGGCATCAATTAGCAGTTACGCGAATAACTGCCTTTTTCGGTATTCTATAAGTTGCACCAGTGGTGGACCAAGCCAAACTGCTGCCTGAGGCAGAAAATGAGCTGCCGCCCCAGCTCCCCTTCTGACACACCGCCCTTCCCTACCCATCACCTTCCCTGAAATTACCTTTTCTATTCTTTTCTTGTTTTTCAAAAGAAGGCAGCAGCAGCGACTCCTATAGGCTGCCCTGCTGCTAGTCCAGCTCCTTCTCTCTACTACGGGCATCCCGCCTCTCTGACATAATTTCCTGTTTCCTCGGAGGCGGGCCACCTGAATTAGAGAGAAAGGGCCAGGACAGACAGCAGGGTAGCCTATGGGAGTCACTGCTGCTGTCTTCTTTTGAAAAACAAGAAAAGAAAAGGTAATTTCGGGGAAGGGGTTGGGGAGGGGCGGGCAGAGGGTGATGCCGCCTCACAAGAGTGCCGCCTGGCCTAATGGTAGGGCCGCCACTGAGTTACACATTCAAATTCCAGAGCATGCAACCTCGAGGGGGCACGGACATGGGAGGGGCAAGTTGGTGACATGACAGGTTGTTACATACAGGGGTTATAGAATACTAGCATTTATGCACCTAACTGCCTAGAGTTAGACATGAACATTTACGCCAGCCATTTATATAATAGGCTTCTACCAGGCCCCTCCAGGCACCTAATTATAGGTACCCTGTCATAGAATTGTCTTCTAAGTATCTATCTTATGTTCATAAAGATAGGCAAATTTTGGTGAATTTTCAGCTGCTCCCACTGCGTTCCATTTCTGGTGCTCAAAAATTATTTTTATTTTTTAAGCACCGGGGGCTTATCTGGCGGTAATTAGGCAGCTCTGCATGCTGCCTGATTACTGCCGGGATAGCACAGGAGCCCTTACTGCCTCCTAAATAGGTGGCGGTAAGGGCACCTCTGAGAAATGGCCAAGTGGCACCTACCGCACACCCATTTCTTTTTCTTTTAAAGAGCCTTTTACCCGCTGCGGTAAAAGGGGTACTTGGCGCACAGCAAACCCATGTGCTGATGCCACCTCAGGGGTTCTTTATAGACACTGGAAATTTTTGATATTCAAAAAGAACAGAGGACTAATTTTTGTATATGGCGCAAAAAAAAAAAAAATCAGTGCTGAAAAATTCCCTGCTCGCTATTTTATAAACCATGCTTAAAGTCTAATTTAGCCAGTGGTGGTCAGCATTTTGACCCATATGCTTATAAATTTAGGCCTGCCATTAATTTGTTTAGATTTAGGAGTATTTGTGTGCCTAGTTCTGAAAAATCAATGCTAAGCTCCTATCATTTTACCATGACCTGCATCTGCCTCTATTGACATTCACATTTTTGGTACCTAAATTTGGATTTAGTTCACACATTTCAGTTGCAGCTCAAGGGGAGTTACATTCAGGGCAATGATCAAAAGCTAACACCAGTGGTAAACGGGTTAGTGCCGGATTAGTACCCATGTTAAAAAGCACAGATCATTCAAAGGAGTGGAGCGCAGGTGTTAATGTGCATGCTAAAGATGGCCGCTAATTATATTAGATATAATGGATGTTAATGAAGTCAGTCAGTATTCCCTTCCAGTGCTCAGATGGCAACACTGAAGCAAATGATGGCCTTTAACACTGAAACTTACCGCCAGCTCAGGGGCAGTGTAGAGGGTTTTAAGGAGAGGATTTCTTGTGAATTTCTCACATTAAACTGCCAGTTTTGCCTTCTTTTGCAAATGGAAGCCCGTGCAACTTCTAAGTGCTGTTAGTGAGAAATACACATGTGCACGAGTCCAAGCAGAACGAAAGTGAAAGCACACATTGGTGCCCGTTTATCTGTGCTTAAATATAAGCCTTTCTGGAGCTACTATCTGATTGGCATCTGAGTATCTGCTGTTCAGCGACCAGGTAGGCACTGCTGCGGACTCCCCCATTGGTGACATCATCTGAGGCTTGTGGCTGAAAAAGAGTTGGGCCCTTCTTCAGCATACCGGAGCTACCATCTGACCGACATCTGAGTACCTGCTGTTCAGTGATCAGGCAGGCACAGCTGTGGATTCCCTATTTGTGACATCATTTGGGACCTGTGGCCAAATAAGAGCTGGGCCTTTCCAAAGAACGCAGACCATGAACGCGAACCTGTGGGTACATGCCCAAAGGGGCAGGCCATGCCCCTTTGGAGCCCCTTCTGAGCCCAGAAGAACAGGAGCTGGAAAATATCTTTAGCATTATGGGAAAGAAGAGAAAAGGACAGCGTATGAGTGCAAGTAAAATTGGAGTGGCATCTGTGTATGTGGATCTATGGATCAACATTTACAAGTAGTATCTGTACTGGGGTCATTGGGAATTATGAGTACTCTCTCCCCGACAGCTGCCTCTCTTTCTTCTCCGGAGCGTACTCTGCCTTCTCAGCCTCCTATAACGTTGGTATCAGGAACTAGCACAAATGTAGAAGATAATGCTAGTACCGTTAATTCAATTGTTAGGGAAGGAGTTTCTGGACCTTTGGAGAGAGTGGGGAACCGTGACAGAGTTCCTATTCCAGTGGCCATCCAGATTCCCTCTGATATTGGCCAGGAAGGAACATTTGATAAAGATAGATCTGTTTCTTTACAAGATATTTGGTTAGTAGGTACAAGGATAGAGCTGTCACTATAACAATTTCCTCACTATATATATATATATATATATATATATATATATATATATATATATATATATATATATATATTTATTCAAGATTTGATAGATCACCTTTAACTGCCAGACAGAGCGAGGCAGTTTACAAAAATAATAACAAAAAATATAAGGCAAAGAAAAGAACTACAATATTGTGACAGGAAAGATAAGCAAGCACACAAGCAGAGATAAGTATTTCATTAAAAGTAACAGATTTCGGCAGAGAAAGACCTGTATGGTCCATCCAGTCTGCCCAACAAGATAAACTCATATGTGCTACTTTATGTGTATACCTGACCTTGATTTGTATCTGCCATTTTCAGGGCACAGACCGTAGAAGTCTGCCCAGCACTAGCCCCGCCTTCCAACCACTAGACCCGCCTCCCACCACCGGCTCTGCCACCCAATCTCCGCTAAGCTTCTGAGGATCCATTCCTTCTGAACAGGATTCCTTTATGTTTATCCCACGCATTTTTGAATTCCGTTACTGTTTTCATCTCCACCACCTCCCATGGGAGGGCATTCCAAGTATCCACCAGTCTCCGGGAAAAAATACTTCCTGACATTTTTCTTGAGTCTGCTCCCCTTCAATCTCATTTCATGTCCTCTAGTGACAGAGAGAGTGGTAGATACTTGGAATGCCCTCCCGTGGGAGGTGGTGGAGATGAAAACGGTAGCGGAATTCAAGCATGCGTGGGATAAACATAAAGGAATCCTGTGCAGAAGGAATGGATCCTCAAAATTTGCCGAGATTGGGAAGCGGGGCTGGTGTTTGGGTGGTGGGACTAGTTCTGGGCAAGACTTCTACGGTCTGTGTCCTGAAAATGGCAGATACAAATCAAGGTAGGTATACACAAGAAGTAGCACATATGAGTTTATCTTGTTGGGCAGACTAGATGGACTGTGCAGGTCTTTTTCTGCCATCATCTACTATGTTACTATGTTAGTTCTACCGCCTTCCCATCTATGGAAAAGGTTTGTTTGCGGATTAATATCTTTCAAATATTTGAACGTCTGTATCATATCACCCCTGTTTCTCCTTTCCTCCAGGGTATACATGTTCAGGTCAGCAAGTCTCTCCTCATACGTCTTATAACGCAAGTCCCATACCATTTTTTGTTTTCACCGCTTCAATTCTTTTTACATCCTTAGCAAGATACTGCCTCCAAAACTGAACACAATACTCCAGGTGGGGCCTCACCAATGACTTATACAGGGGCATCAACACCTCCTTTCTTCTGCTGGTCACACCTCTCTCTATACAGCCTAGCAACCTTCTGGCTATGGCCACCGCCTTGTCACACTGTTTCCTCGCCTTCAGATCCTCAGATACTATCACCCCAAGATCCCTCTCCCTGTATGTACATATCAGACTCTCACCACCTAACATATACGTCTCCCGTGGATTTCTACTCCCTAAGTGCATCACTTTGCATTTTTTCGCATTGAATTTTAATTGCCAAACCTTAGACCATTCTTCTAGCTTCTGCAGATCCTTTTTCATGTTTTCCACTCCCTCCTAGGTGTCCACTCTGTTACAAATCTTAGTATCATCCACAAAAAGGCAAATTTTACCTTCTAATCCTTCAGCAATGTCACTCACAAATATATTGAACAGAATCAGCCCCAACACCAATCCCTGAGGCACTCCACTACTCACCTTTCCCTCATCCGAGCGAATTCCATTAACCACCACCCTCTGGCGTCTGTCCGTCAACCAGTTCCTAATCCAGTTCACCACATTGGGTCCTATCTTCAGCCTGTCAAGTTTATTCAAGATAGAGTAGACATAAGATTTCTTTCTCTCATGCACCAATACCCTGCAAACCATCCCAATCAACCAGAATAGGCTTGTTCAAATAACCAGGTCTTTAGCATGGCCTTAAATTTCTTAATACTTAGTTCATTGCGTAATGGTAAAGGCATAGAATTCCAAAGAGAAGGGACTGCAAAAAAGAATGCACAGCAACAAATTGTCTCCAATCGTGCAAAACGGGGCCCTGATAAAGTCATACGTTGATCATTTATAGAGCGTAACATTTGCAGTGATGAATGTGGGATAGTCAAAGAGGCCAGGGGATCAGTTACATTTGTTGAACAGGACAAGAAACTGTTGGATGTTGAGACCCTTCTGCAGAAAACTGATTCTCTTGCTACTTTGTAATTCTCTGCAGTTTCAACAGTGAAAGATAGCTCCTTAATACATTCTTATCTGGAATTGATGGAGAACCATTATCAGATCAAGAATCTTAGAATTTTGAACTTTCCAGTGACTCATTACTTGGCTCCTTTAGAGCTTCTGAAAATGTATCTTAAAAATATATTACAATATCCTCAGGCTGACTCTTTTGAGAATATATTTTATGTTCTAGGAAGCTCTAAACAGACTGACAGGATGAAGGAGAATTAGATCAGATTGTTTCAGTTGATAGTCTGGATGTCTCAGTCTTTGGAGAGAGAGAGAGAGAGAGAGAGAGAGAGAGAGAGAGAGAGAGAGAGAGAGAGAGAGAGAGAGAGAGAGTAGGGGTGGGCCAAAAGACTTCTAGCTGCGAAGTATGGATAAATGATATTTTATTGACAAAGCACCCACACTTAGATAGACTCGACAGGGGGCCATGTTTTCTCAGTTTTTGGAGTCATCTCAAGATATGATTTCTAAGCGTGCTACATTACTGGTAAAATTTTGTCTGAACTTGAGAAATATGTAATCTTGACACACACCCCTGTTTACAAAGCCGCGCTAGCAGCTGGCAGTGCGGTAATGCCGACACAGCCCATTCACTTTGAATGGGCTGTGTCGGCAATGCTGCACGGCAGCCGCTAGCGTGGCTTTGTAAACAAGGGAGACAGTCAGAGGAAGCAGTCCCTACAGATAAAGCCTAGAGCTCAGGCTGTTGGAGTCATTTTTTTTTCTTAAATTCCCCTGTAAATGTTTGGTTACTTATGGGAATAATAAATATATCTTAGTTGATCTTTTCCATTTGGAATTGTTTCTTGTGGATGAATCTGTACTTCAAGGGGAAAGTACTTAATATTTAATTTTTCAGGTTTGAGATTATTTGAGGCAGACTTTTATTTCCTGTCCATCGTGATTTATTTTTGCCTTTGTTAAAGTTTTCTCTTTTCTTAGATGTTAGTCTTGTTGGCTTCCTAGATGTGGACTAAAGTAAAAGATTTTGGTTTTTCCTTTTTTTTGCTATAATTGCCTCTGTATTATTCTGGTATTTTCTTGATTTTGTTTATTGTACATATTGCAAAGAATAAATAAAAAAAATGAGTCTTTCAAAAATGTAAAGTGCAAATCATTTTTAATAGGATCATATTTAAAAGTGCAGAAGAATAGCACAGATGTGTGTCTGCACTTCTGGTTTTGTCTGTAAATCTGCACAAGATCCCTGCTTAGCGTGAAACCCTTGTGTGCATGTGCCATGCATGTAACTCCTCCTACGTTTGGTTTTGTAGCCCAATTTATCCATGCATAAAATTTAAATGTAATTAACTTTGAGCGTCCCTTAGCTAATTTTCTGTGCTGTTGCACTATGGGGTTCTAAGCTGTGGGCTTTAGTGTGAGCATTTGAGCATCTACCCCTAACTTTGTACCTAGGGCAATGGAAGGTTAAATGACTTGTTCAAGAACACAAGGAGCAGCCATGAGATTTGAAGTGCTCTAACCATGAGGCTACTCTTTCATTCCACTAGGAGTTTAGTGAAATTTTGAGCATAAGAAGCCAATAGAAGAACCTGACTCTCAAAATTAGAAGCATATAAACCCTTTGAAAATTGACCCTTCAACTTTATCGGTCTTCTAATATCGGTCTTCTAATATAGAACTTTATTTCATTGTTTTCTGATTACAGAGAGTATATTTTAAAATACCTATAGCATCTTTGTAAACTGAGCAGGCATCATATTAAAACTTTTGTTTGACCAACCATTACCTAACTTTCCAGGAAGCAATAAATACATCTGCAGGAATCATTGTGTACATATCTTTATTTGCTTTATTGTAAAAACTTTAAGCAGTGCTCTGCTGCTAGAATGCATGAGGCAAGGGAGGCTGGCTCCTCACAAGTGTGATTGATGCCATTGGGTTGGCCCTTTGGACATTGCTTGGTTGTGGTGTGATTACTAAAGCACTTTGCTGGCAACATCAGGAGTCAACACAGCATATCTTTTTTTTTTCTCTCTGTTCACATTATTCTTTATTGTTTGTAACTTTTATTTCCCAAATCCTTGTATTAGTTTCCACAATAAAGATAACAGGTCCAAACAATGTTGGGCAAAAGAATAATAAACAATGTCAAATGTATTACAGATATATAATTAGACAAAAAAAAATAAGTTTAGGTCCATAAGAAGTTAAGAAGGTAATGATGCAACGAATTCTTCAAATGCTGCCCAAGTCTCTTTGAAGCTGTTAAGGTGCATTTTCTTCATATCATTTAATAGTTCAAAGATGGCTTCACCATTCATGGAAATTTAGATGCGAGGAGTTCTTCCAATGCACGACTATCAGATGAACTGCTAAAGCTAACATAGTATTGAAGAGTGTGTGATATTGCTCTGCCAATGAAAGGTTTGGAGAAGAAAAGCGTAGTATTATCACATTATAGAATATATTGTTGAGGGTGATGAGATTGAAAAGATTATAATAATTCTTTTCCAAATTTGAGTCCAAAATTTGTTAACCTGAGTGCAGTTACATAACACATGAGTCAAATCACAATCAGATTGAGAGATGGAAGTGTTGATCTTGTTATTTTCACTAATTTAGAAGGGGTCCAGTAGGCTTTGTGAAAAATGAAATAAGAGGATTGTGAGATGCCAGCAGATAAAGTGGGACGAATAAAGTTTGACCAGAAAAAAAGTTTATTTCTTCAGGTTGGAGGTTCAGGGTAGATTCCCAATGATTTTGCAGACTTATGCAGGAGTTCGTAAAGGAGTCATGTAAACATTTGTATAGTTTAGAGGCTTTCTTGTTACCGAGTTGGAAGCTGTGACAGAGATGGAAGGACAGAGGAAGGTCATGTTTACAGTTCTGGGAAAAAGATTTCTGTATAAATGTTGATAATTCTAACCAGGGTTTTGCTTCAGTAATAGGTAAATCATATGAGAGACATGAAGATACAGAAGTATCTAGGTTTTTACATTCTGTAATTTGGGACACTAACCAGATACCATTTTTTTGTCATAAAGGCCAATTCAGGGTAGAGTTTGCAAGTTTAATTAAGGAATTAAACCAGAGACTAGTGTCAGAGGTGTAAATGAGTTTAAGGGTTTTCTTGAAGGAGTTGATCATAATGGAAGTAGCCTCAATTAGGCGTAGTTCAGGAGAGTATGGGAACTTGTCCATTGTGGGTAACAGATGTAGTGGGGTAGGGGATACTGAGCTATTTTCAAAAGTAAGCCATCTTGGAAGGTTATGAAGACTACCACGGTGAAACCAGAATATAGCTTGAGACATTCTAAAAGGAAAATCCTTATACTATGCTGAAAATAATAAGTCCAGCCATTCGCTAGCCCAGTACCTTAAATCCAAACAAAATAGATCCAGAATTCCTCAAATAATAGACACAAATAATACTGTACTGTTAATATATGGCCTGGCTTTAAGGCTACCACTGGAATAGTGATGGCCAAAGCTATGCAGCCTAAAACAACTGAAAAAGTACTGACTAGGCCAAACAACAAGTAAATGATTTAATATTTGAGAATCTGCAAAAAGCAGGTCTGAACAATGAGTCCTGCCACAAATTGGTACAATTTTTAAATCAAATACAGCACCTGTAATGAAAGAATGATGGATCAGATGAATAAAATGGAGCTTATAATTTTTGTATAAAATGATACAGAGGTCATGCAGAGTTCATAAGATGGTGTGAAAAGTATTGCAACAGGGAGATGTGAAACTGTTATCTCAACGCTTCCCAAAACATGCTGATAAGACCGCGTGGGAAAGTATGATCTCAGAAAGTGAGAAAGATTAGGAGCAAGGTTTCTCACCATTCACTTCTATGGAGAGGTTTGTGTATAAAAGAGGGGAGATTTTGCCTTAGTTTTGGACTCCTCCCCAACGCTTCTCTCAGACGGCAGGGCGCTGTGCAGATAAACCCAGAATCTGATGTCTGTATTTGTATCAACTTAAAGACTTGTCTTTGGGTAAGGAATAAAATGTACCTATCTATTTAAACCTATCTCTGTCTCTATTTTTATTGATTCTATCTTCTCTTTACCTAACATTTAGCCTAAGGTAGATCACATACAAGTGATACTCAGTTTTGGACAGAAAGCAGTAGTTATGGGAATTAGTTTTCAATTACGGCTGCTAATGCCGCTCCCTTATGATTGGGTGACAATGGAGGTTAGAGAAACTATACAGAACCTAATACAGTGGGGGAAATAAGTATTTGATCCCTTGCTGATTTTGTAAGTTTGCCCACTGACAAAGACATGAGCAGCCCATAATTGAAGGGTAGGTTATTGGTAACAGTGAGAGATAGCACATCACAAATTAAATCCGGAAAATCACATTGTGGAAAGTATATGAATTTATTTGCATTCTGCAGAGGGAAATAAGTATTTAATCCCTCTGGCAAACAAGACCTAATACTTGGTGGCAAAACCCTTGTTGGCAAGCACAGCGGTCAGACGTCTTCTGTAGTTGATGATGAGGTTTGCACACATGTCAGGAGGAATTTTGGTCCACTCCTCTTTGCAGATCATCTCTAAATCATTAAGAGTTCTGGGCTGTCGCTTGGCAACTCGCAGCTTCAGCTCCCTCCATAAGTTTTCAATGGGATTAAGGTCTGGTGACTGGCTAGGCCACTCCATGACCCTAATGTGCTTCTTCCTGAGCCACTCCTTTGTTGCCTTGGCTGTATGTTTTGGGTCATTGTCGTGCTGGAAGACCCAGCCACGACCCATTTTTAAGGCCCTGGCGGAGGGAAGGAGGTTGTCACTCAGAATTGTACGGTACATGGCCCCATCCATTCTCCCATTGATGCGGTGAAGTAGTCCTGTGCCCTTAGCAGAGAAACACCCCCAAAACATAACATTTCCACCTCCATGCTTGACAGTGGGGACGGTGTTCTTTGGGTCATAGGCAGCATTTCTCTTCCTCCAAACACGGCGAGTTGAGTTCATGCCAAAGAGCTCAATTTTTGTCTCATCTGACCACAGCACCTTCTCCCAATCACTCTCGGCATCATCCAGGTGTTCACTGGCAAACTTCAGACGGGCCGTCACATGTGCCTTCCGGAGCAGGGGGACCTTGCGGGCACTGCAGGATTGCAATCCGTTATGTCGTAATGTGTTACCAATGGTTTTCGTGGTGACAGTGGTCCCAGCTGCCTTGAGATCATTGACAAGTTCCCCCCTTGTAGTTGTAGGCTGATTTCTAACCTTCCTCATGATCAAGGATACCCCACGAGGTGAGATTTTGCGTGGAGCCCCAGATCTTTGTCGATTGACAGTCATTTTGTACTTCTTACATTTTCTTACTATGGCACCAACAGTTGTCTCCTTCTCGCCCAGCGTCTTACTGATGGTTTTGTAGCCCATTCCAGCCTTGTGCAGGTGTATGATCTTGTCCCTGACATCCTTAGACAGCTCCTTGCTCTTGGCCATTTTGTAGAGGTTAGAGTCTGACTGATTCACTGAGTCTGTGGACAGGTGTCTTTCATACAGGTGACCATTGCCGACAGCTGTCTGTCATGCAGGTAACGAGTTGATTTGGAGCATCTACCTGGTCTGTAGGGGCCAGATCTCTTACTGGTTGGTGGGGGATCAAATACTTATTTCCCTCTGCAGAATGCAAATAAATTCATATACTTTCCACAATGTGATTTTCCGGATTTAATTTGTGATGTGCTATCTCTCACTGTTACCAATAACCTACCCTTCAATTATGGGCTGCTCATGTCTTTGTCAGTGGGCAAACTTACAAAATCAGCAAGGGATCAAATACTTATTTCCCCCACTGTATATGAAATAAGTACCTTTAGTCCCCTGTGGGAAGGAGTCAGAAAGAGGTCTATAAGAGGGGGGAATTAAACAGTACATATAACCGATAATAATATTGCACAATTCAAAAATTTCTATATAGCACTGTATAGCTCAGAAATCTCCTTCTCCTCCCCCTCTTTTGAAGATTTTACAAAAACTTTAGTACCCCCAACACAGCATACCTTTAAACTATATTTAAGGACTCAGACACATTTGTTATGAGATACATATCATATCATATCATATCATATCATATCATATCAAGGCAAGGCAAACAGTACTGATACATATATCAACTAGAATTCAACAAATTAAGGGGTCCTTTTACTAAGCTGCCATAAGCACTAGAACGTGCTTACTGCAAGATGCCCTGAGGTGTCCTGCTTAAGTTTGCAATCTGTGCAGCAAACCACATGCTAAAAAAATCATCTTAATTTTTGTGCAGAGGGAACGTGTCTGGGGGTGGAGAGTGGGCATTTCTGCACTAATCAGTGCATCTGCATTACTGTGCACTAACTGATTAGTATGTGAGCCTCACCATCTATAAAACTGGGTGGCAGTAAGGGCTCATGTGCTAATTTTTGTTAATGGCTGCACGCTAATGGCAACATTAGCGCATGGACATTAGTTCATAAAATGGAAACTCAAACATTTCCGGGCTTGCTAAAAATGGCCTTAGCATGTGGGAAAGACCTGCGTAAGGGCAAGCTAAGGCCACTTTTTAGTGCAACTTAGTAAAAGGACCCCTAAGATTGATACCAGTCAACATAATTTAATAAAACAAGCAGGTTACATAAGAAAGACCCTGTAGATGTTGAGATGTTCTCAATGACCAGCCATGAGAAGTGTTGTATAACTACCTTGTGCAGGGGCGTAGCTGAGGGGGGCACAAGGGGAGTGGCTGCTCCCCCACACAAATTTCAAATTAAAATGGAGCCTAACTCTCTTGCTGCTGGGCTCACTCCCCTCACAGGTATCTTTCCCTTCCTCTTCCGATCATCCTTTTGCAGCATTTCTCAAGTTCGTTGGCAGGCAGCAGTACTATCAGCTCTAAAAACAAAGTGAAAGTATGCAGGACCATTTTCCTGCATTCGCCACTGCTGCTCTGCTGGTCATGCCATTTCTGGCCAGTTAAATTGTTTTGAATATTGGCCCCTTTCATTAATATTTGAAGCAAAGCAGAGCAGAGGGAAAAAACAAAACAAAGCCAAAAATGCAACAGAACAGTGAAGAGGGCAGTAGATGGAACAACAGAGTGGAGCCAATCATGAAAGGAAGCAAAATTTATTGAAAGACCCAACACAGCCCGTATTTCGACAAACACTTGTGTCTGAGGAATATTTGATAAAGTCACTGCACAATATATCTTCTCCTGAAAGTCTTCACTCGATAATAATAGTTGAAGATACAAGGAATACTTGTATCTATAGCAACTAGGCTAAGCTTCCTATGTCGTGGAGGAAACAGTTTTGCTTCTTTCCATGATTGGCTCTGCTCTTTTGTTCCATCTGCAGCCCTCTTCACTGTTCTGTTGCATTAATATTTGAGGACCATGGGTCAATTTTAGTAGGCACTAGAAAAGGTGCTGGTATTCCATTCCACCAAGTACCACCTGAAAAAAAAAAGCCTGGAATATATTTTTTCACTAAGCTTGATATACTACCTTACTCCAAAGCAATTTATAGTATGGTATACATTAAAAGGATGAACAAGAAAAGTCATTAACAAGGTATTGACCAGGTCTGATATCTGTTCCTAGGAATTCCCTAGGAGCCTGGAATAGGCTTCCTGAGCCATTACGTCTAGCTCCATCCCTGGCTGCCTTCAAATCCGGGTTAAAGGCCTACCTGTTTGATGCTGCTTTCAACTCCTGACTTGTAACTTTTATCTTATCCTTATGTGTCCTTCTGTCTGTCCTTCCCTTATCCTTTTTGGTCCTGTCTGTTTATCCTGATTTAGATTGTAAGCTCTTTTGAGCAGGGACTGTCTTCTTCATGTTCAATTGTAAAGCGCTGCGTACTGTAGTAGGACAGGGTCCTTGAAACCTCCCTTGAAGCCAGCAGAGCTAGAACTATCGTACCCAGAAGCCAGCAGGGGAAGGGGTGGGACCCAAAACCCGGATAGGATTCCTGTACTGGGAGCGGGCCTGAGCATTAGCAGTAAGGGGGATGCAGAAACACCAGCAGCCAGGAGGGGGAGCAGGAACGAGGAGGACCAGTTTCCCTGGGTCAGGAAGCAATATGTAATTCCTGCCACCTGTGAGAGAGAGAGAGCTGCCTTCCTGAAGTCTTTGAGGAACGGAGGATGTCTGTGGTGAGGAGAAAAAGGACATGGAATGGGAGGAGAGTGGAGCCGATCTCCCAGCAGCTGCACCCTAGGAGGAGGAACAGATGGACATGGAGAGTTAAAGATAAGTGACTTTTTACAACTGTGGGGGGAGAGCAGTGTGTGGGAGGTCACAGAGTGTTTGTTGCTGTGCAGAGGGTGGAGCACTGCTCAGTCTGAGAACCAAAGTACTGTGGTTCCTGACTAAGAAGAGAAACTGATTTGGACTTTGTGGAAGCCAAGGACTACAAACTATAGAACACTTGAAAATAAAGGAACTTTATTTGGGAGGGAAGGGGAGAGGGGGGAATGGACCGAGGTTTGCGGGCTGAGAGAGGAATCTCAGCTGACCTGTTTGTTCTTTGATATTCTGGGGATTGTGGATTACTGTTTGGACACTGCACTTGCTAAAAGCTGAGGACCTCAGAATTGTTTCCCTGAGTTTAAAGGGGGGGGGGGGGGGGGAAGCGCCCAGTGAACAGCGCTCCTGTACTGAGGAGGATTGGAACTACAATAAAAAAGGGATTTTTATTTAACCAGTGTGGTATATGTGCTTTGCCCACAGGGGCAGTTGCAGCGGGTGTTGCACCTGGGGGAGGAGGCCGAGCCCTACGGAAGAAGAGCGGAGTTTACAGTACGACTGGTAGCGCTATAGAAGTGATTTATATTAGTCATAGTAGCATTTGAGATAAGGTGTTTAAATTGGGCAATTTTAAAATTCAATGTACCGAAGAACTGTATGTTTGCATCACTTTTAAGGTTTAAACAAAATATACAAGTGGAGAAAGGAAAAAAGTGATCTGTGAGCCATTTGTAATATAGTGGAGGACATAGAGACTAAGGAGGTCTTTTACTAAAGCTTAGCTCGATTTATCTGCAGCAGGGCCCATAGGAATAAAATGGGCCCTGCTGCAGATAACTCAAGCTAAGTTTTTGTAAAAGACCCCCTAAAAAGACTAACCACACAAAGAACCTTGAGGAACACCAGCTGCTATTCAGGGAGCAAAGGGGATGCCACTGGAAGTTCGGCAGGAAAGACATTGGTGAAATAAAGATAAAGTAAACACAACGGAGATCAAGACAAGTAAAAGAATGCAAGTCAATACTGTAGTTAATATTGAAGACAGTGAGTCAAGTAGGATGGGAGGCTGGAATGTTAAAAGCACAGCCAGTTCTGGGCTACAGGGAAAGGAACTGCCTCATTTGCTGGGTGTAAATTTAAAAAATTGAGAATGGCAGCCAGTGGAGAGAAAGAAGAGAAGCTTCTATGGTGCAAGTACTCCTGCAGCTGTCTTTCTCCTCGAGTGTCAATACTTCTGTGGCCAACAGGGGTTCAGTTCCAAGCCAGTATGCTCCAAGCTCCAAAGACTTCATCCAGCCACTCCCTTCTATCCTGCGTGAAGAAGCAGATGAATGATTTCATCAGAGTTTCTAAAGGGAGGCATATCTTCTTTTGGTCATAACAAAAAAAAATGTCAAATTTTCTCAGTGGGTTATAACTGAAAATCGGAAGTAAGGTGGTACTGTCAGACTTCCCTATCAAAAGGGGAATGGAGAGTGTGATTCTTGTCTAGAATTTATGAAATAAAATCCTTTCAGTTTATTCTTTGGGTGAATCTCTTCATAAAGGTGGTTAATAAAGCCCAATAAATTTAAGGAACAATAAGGTTTAAGGGCACTAAAAGGAGCTTATTTGAATACTTCTTGTCACACTTTTAAATTGTTTGTTGCTCTGAAGCATACCATTACATTGTTGTACTCTTCCTGTTTCTTGGTTGCTACTCAGACAATGACATTGGTCATTTTGAAAGCTGAAGGTACTTTATTAACCTATCAGGGAGTGTGAGAGATATAAAAAAAACTACCATGGAGTACTGGCGTCACAGATACTCCCCTTTATTAACCAAAGGAGAACATCAAGTCTGTAGTGACATGCTTTGGCTTTCAGAATCTTAACACTATCATTTTGGTTGTTCCTCTTAAACTGAATCAGTTGCAATATTTTATTTACTTGTCTTCTCCCTGTCTCAGACTAAAAGCATTCCCTGGTTAATAATTTACCAGCAGTCTTGGTAATACTTGTTTGGGGATGATTAACAAGCATCCAATTGTGAAGGTACACACACATAAGCAATTTACCTAAAAGGCCTTTGCAGATAGCATCACCCAGTTATCTTACCATTCACCTTTAGGATTTATTGAAGACTTTTCCTTGGCCAGTGAGTAGAAGCAGTCCAAACATGTTCATTTCAAGCTCTTTACTCCTCTGGCCTTTTGCTGTTCAGTGATATACTTTCTTGTCTACATAAAATATAATTTCTAGGTGACGAAAAGCATTTGTCATGTCATAAGATTCACAAGGCCCCATTTTTCAAGAACAACATTTTAAACTGTTGATGTCTTGCAGTTGTATGATTCGGCTCATAGGAGCCAGCCTTGTGGGTGCCAATCAATGCTGAGCACCCCCCAATATTAAGCATGCTCCTTCACTGTGTGCAGGGAGGGGTAATTTGTATTGAGGAGTAGAGGAGTGGCCTAGTGGTTAGAGTAGCAGTCTTGACATCCAGAGCTGGCTGGTTCAAATCCCATTGCTGTCCCTTGTGATCTTGGTCAAGTCACTTAACCCCCCACCCCCCCATTTCCTCAAGTACAAGCTTAGATTATGAGCCCTCCAGGGACTTTTTATGCCTTACTCATTCTAAAAATTTTTATTTTCCTCCGAGTGCCCCTTTTACTCAATGAAGATCCAACTGAGTCCTTCAAAGAGTGGAGTGGAAGAGTGACCTAGCGGTTAGAGCACTGGTCTTGCAATCCAAAGGTGGCCAGTTCAAATCCTTGTGATCTTGGGCAAGTCACTTAACCCTCCATTGCCTCAGGTACAAACTGAGATTGTGAGCCCTCCTGGGACAGAGAAATATCCAGTATACCTTAATATAACTCACCTTGAGCTACTGCTGAAAAGGTGTGAGCAAAATCCAAATAAAGAAATTGTATCTGGTACCACTGATCACTGAAAAGTTGGCACCTATAGAACTAATATACAGCTTGTGGCAAACCACTTCAAGACGTGGGCTGACCTAATCCCAGCTATGTAATGTTGGGGCATGAGTGGCTTCCAGAATTGAATACCCAGGTATGTGAGCTGACCTGGAAGTTAACTGGGCACTGACCAATATTCAAACTGGTATCCAGTTAACTCAGTGCTGTCCTAATATTATGCAGCCAGTTAGCAGACTAAATATTGTTGCTACCAGCTAAGTGCTGGCGCTGCTCAAGTTCTGGCTACAGACTGTCCCTAATCTTGGATGAGGGGCTTAACTGAAGTATTAGGCAGATTAGATGGTCACCTGGGAGGGGGGATGGGGTAACAGAGCAACTTCAATCAAAAGATCCTGCCAACCACATAAACTCAAAGAAATAGGAAGGATGGGCAATTTTCAAATGACCCATTTACCTGTGTAAATAGCTGTTGAAAATTGCCCTTTTCATTATTTATTTACCTATGCAGTATGTTGCATAAAACAAACATGGCACATCAGCCAACTAACATTCCAACAGCAAAGCATTTTGGAGGCAGCATTGTGTTGTGGGGTTGCATCGGTACAGTAGAAGGGACAGAAAGGCTTCTGAAGATTGACGAAAAGATGGATGGTGCGAAGCAAGGCAGGATCTTGAAACCAAACCTGTTTTAATCTGATATAGACTTGGAATTAAGCAGAAGATTCATCTTTCAGCAGGACAAAGAGCCCAATCACAACACAAAGCAACAATTGAATGGCTCTGCAAGGAGCAAGTGAATGTCCTCAAATATCTCGGTGAAAGTCCGGATGTGAATCCAATAGAAAAACTGTGGCAAGACTTGAAGACTTCAACCTCCAGATGATCCCCAGCTAAACTGAAAGACCCTGAGCTATTTTGCCAAGAAGAATGAGCAAAACCTGCAGGATCCTGCTGTGCAAAGTTGGTAAACACTTATCCTAAATGACTCATGGCTGTTACAAAAGGAAGTTCCAAAACTTATTGAGTCAAGGGGTGTGAAGCCTTATTCAATCAAGGATTCCTATTTACTTTTTGAATATTTCTATAATTGTTCTTTCACATTGAAAGTATAGAGAATGTTATGTAGTTCAGTGAAAAAAAAAACCCTTCCACTGTAATGCATTTCGAATTGTGTTTTTTGGACAGCACAATGTGAAAAACGCACAAGGGTGTGAAGACTTTTACAAGTCACTATATAGTAGATCAGACTTTTATTGCAAAGCAGTGGGATATACAGTACAATTTTTTTGTTTGTTTTAAAAGGTAAGGGTGAATACATAAAGGGGTAAATTCAATAAATGGCATTCAAAGTTTAGTCTTAGGATGACTTGCATTAAGCTAGTATTCTGTAAATGATACTCTGCATGGAACAGCCTTAACAGAATACTAGCTTAGTATGCATTTCTCGCCTAACTTTGGGCTCAAGCATTTATGCCTGCCAAAGGCTGTTATAAATACTTGCATCCAAATGATGGCAATTAGGTGCGCAAATGCAGGTATTCTATAACATCATGTCTATTTTCTGGGAATGCTCCTGACTCTCCTATGTCCATCCCTTGGCCACACGCTCTTTGAAGTTACAGACTATGGGCCCCTTTTACTAAGCTGCGGCAAAAAGGGGCCTGCGCTGGCATCGGTGCATGTTTTTCATGCATTCCGAGGCTCCCTTTTATTGCAGCAGGTAAAAGGGAAGTCACTCTTTCCTGCAGGAAATGGCCATGTGACAAGTAAAGCATTTGCCGCACGGCAATTTTGGGGGGGAGCCCTTACCACCACCCACTGCCCGATTACCACCAGGTATACACTGGCGCTACAAAAATAAATATATTTTTGTAGCGGCAGATATGATAGCACACTAGGGCTGGGAAGTACCACCGGGCTGCTGTGGTAGCCCGGCGGTACTTGCTGTTTAGTGAGCAGTAAGCTTGCGTTGGCTTACCACCACTTAGTAAAAGGGGCCCTATGAAATTTAGGTGAGCATGTTATAGAATAGGGCATAGGGTCATAGGCGCCCGGTATAAGAGGCTTGGAGAGGCTAAGCCTCCCCCCTGCTGCAGAAGAATGGATCAGCTGTGGAGTCCAGCTGCTCTGAGGGGATTAAATTGTTGATTTACCTCCATCCTCACAGCAGGAACTGCAGTGAAAGCCCTCTAGCAGTTGCAGAAATTGGTTAATGGTTTGTTTACCTTACTGCTGGGAAAGCAGGGGGGGTTGGCTGGAGGTGTCCTGGGTTGTCAGGGAGATATTTAAGGAGGATGACTTCCTGACCTGCACTGAGGACAGATAGCAGCAGGACGGATACTGGGCCAGCAAGATCAGAAAAAGTCACTAGACAACAAAGGTAGAAAAAATCATTTTATTTTCATTATAGTGTTTGGAATATGTCTACTTTGAGAATCAGGTGCTCAACATTAAAAGATTATATTTATTTACTTATTTATGGCATTTTATCCCACATTAAAAATGAATTAGGGTGTTTTGTGGCTCTACAAGAGAATTGTGATGATATGATCCCTTGTTTCATATTGTTGACGGTCTGCATTTTCCGTATGGGTGGTATATTGGTGTATTAGGTATGCCCAGGGTAATATTTATGGTACAGTAAGGTTCTGAGTGTGTTTTTGGACAAAGTTGTGCATAGTGTTTTGCAGTTGAGCGACTGTGGTTAGAATATGCTTTGAGCAACCATTTTATTCTTTGACATATGATACATATCTAATATCTAAATTTAATAAAAGGTATTAATTATGACTTTTATTTTATTTATTTTTTCTGCGTGTTATCAAACAATTATGGATTTAAGCTCCACCCCTGGCCCCACTCCTAACCCCTCCCCCTTTAGCCTCCCCAAACAGTTGGGCCACCGACCGCCTATGCATAGGGTAGATCTATGCATACATCTTAATTACTGCCAATTAAGTGCTTATTAATTCCAGTAATTGATTATTAACACCTAACTAGATCATTCATTTATGCACAGATCTGTGATCCACATCAAAAATTGTGTACCCAACTTTGGGCGACCTATACAGAATCCAGCAGAAGAAGTTCTTTGGCCCCAGCTCTTGAGCATGCTATATAAAGTTGTCCATAAGAAAAGCAAGGATTCTCTGGGCTAACTGCTGCTACCTGAAGTAACTGTTCTTGAGCTTACTTAATGGGGAGTCAATACAAAACTGAGAGACCCTTGTACTAAGCTGCAGTAAATAAGGACCTGTGCTAGTGGCAGAGGCCGTTTTTGCCATGCGTTGAGGCCCTTGTTAATCGCAGCAGGTAAAAAAGCCAAGCAAGACATGGCCATGCAATAAGACCATGTGATAAGATTGTTCTTATTGTATGGCTTTGTGGGGGGAAGTACTTACTGCTACCCATTGAGGTGGCTGTAAGGGCTCCCGTGCTAATCTGGCAGTAACCGTGAAGCGAGGTGCTGCCTGATTACCGCTGGGTAACCCCCTGAGGAAATATTTTTCAAATATTTATGCTAGCGCTTGAAATGCCGCACATTGGGAATGGAACTACCAGTTGGGCTTACTGCCACATAGTAAAAGGGCCCCTTTACATACGTTTCTCAGAAAGAGAGAGTGCATGTTTCGCTCAGAGAAAAATCAGAGAGACAATCCCCCAAATTCTATCAAAAGCACTAAATAATGCACATGCAAATTAATTGAATAAATGAGCTAATTAGCACCAATAATTGTCTTTTAATAAGCAATTATTTGCATTAATTAGATTCCATTAATATGTGTGTGTGCTTAAATTTAGGAATGGGATCCATGTCTAAATTTTATGTGTGAGTCGGAAAAGGGGGCAAGGAAATGGGAGGGACATGGGCGGATCGGGGGTGTGACTTTTAGTTACATGCGTAATTATAGAATAAGGGGCCTCCATGCCTAAATATAGGTGCAGGCATTTGCACCATGTTTTCTTTGGTGAGAATAGCAGTGCCTAAATGTAGGCGTGATCCCTGGGCTTAAGGGCTATTTTATAAACTGCGCCTAACTTTAGGCATGGTTTATAGAATACTGCTACATGCTTTTTTTCAGCACCAATTTTTTTTAGGTGCCATTTATAGAATTTCC
This sequence comes from Microcaecilia unicolor, assembly GCF_901765095.1. Taxonomy (NCBI): domain Eukaryota; kingdom Metazoa; phylum Chordata; class Amphibia; order Gymnophiona; family Siphonopidae; genus Microcaecilia; species Microcaecilia unicolor. Next base: position 57,436,791 of record NC_044042.1, on the reverse strand, counting down.
CCCAGTGTGTGTTTCTCTAAGACAAAGAATGTGGTTTTCTGAAAAAGAGAGTGAATGTGTGTTGTGAAAGACAGAGAGAGAGGAGCAGCCAGGGGGGCGTTACCAAGATGGCGGCAGTGTGAGCGCGTTCTGTGAAACTGCTCCTTACCGCTCGAGTGAGACAGGATTCCTCAACTTATGATGCCGCATACAAAGTGTAAAGGAGCTCTGAGGCTTCCACCGCTGCCCGCAGCTTCTTCTTCCCCACTCCAGGGCAGCATGGAGCGTTTCCTTACGCGCCCGTCTCAGAGTGGAGAGACGGGGTCGCCTGCTGCAGGGGCATCCGGTGGAGCAGAGCCCCCGCTGGGCTTAGAAACATCTTTATCCCCGCCTCCCGATTCTAAATGCCCTCCGTGTCCGGCCTCAGCGATGGTGAGGGGAGCAGGCAGCCGAGAACCCATGATGGTGAATATAACGAGCCAGCAGGCGGAGGTCCCCCACCACAGGAAGGAAGCCGGGAGAGAGAGAAGTTCTTGTGACTAAAGGACCCGGAACAGCTCCGGAGGTAAATCTAGAGAGGATCTGGCTAAAACTGAGTAAAATGGATTCAACTCTCCAAAACGCTTCAGAAACGGTAAATACTTTATCTGTGAAGTTTGAGGACATGGCAAAAAGTTTAGAAATGCTTAAAGATGACTTGACAAGTAAAAGATGTGAAAAAAGATATGGATCAAATGCAAGAATTTAAAGTGACGGTGATAAAAGATAATCTGGCAACGCATAGAAAAATTGAACAGATTGAGAACTTTAATAGAAGGTTAAACCTTCGTGTATTGAATTTTCCTAAAATTCCTGGCAAGACACCTATTGACGTGTTTAAAAAATATTTGCAAGAAAATTTGAAAATGCCTCAAGAACTTATTCCTCCAATAAATAAAATATACTATCTTCCAATAAGTCCAGGTGGAAAAGAAGGAAAGAAAGAAGGTGTTGGAGCGGATGCTATAGACTTTAACATCTGTCGGAAATTTTGGAACAATCTATTGAAATAGTTCCGGAAAGAGCCACCCTTTTGGTCTCCCTGGTGTTCGAACAGGACCTCAATGCAATATTAAAATTATACTTTAAATTTTCGAAGGTTCCTTTTTATGGAACAAAATTATGGATATTCCCGGATGTTACTAAAGTAACTCAGGAACGTAGAAAAATATTTTTGGCATTGAAACAGGATGTTCTTAAGTTAGGGGGCTCGTTTTTGTTAGTATATCCTTGCAAATGCCTAGTCAGGTTTAGTGGGATAAAGTATGTATTTTATGACTCAGAACAGCTGAAATCCTTTCTAGGTATGAAACAACTTAATGTAGAATTGTGAGGATTGACGAATTGCACACATAAACCGCATTATGCTTTTTTTTTTGTTTTTTGTTAATTTACCTTTAAATAACTCCACTAAATTGTAACTCCCCCCTCCAGTTGAGGTCTAAGAAAGCATGTATAATTTTCTCTTCTTGCTTATTTCTTTAACATTTATATTATGCTGTTTTTCTGTAACAAGTGTTATACTTGTATGAAATTGGGAAATTTTATAAAAAAAAAAAAAAGAGAAAGAGAGAGAGAGAGAGAGAGAGAGTACACACGTGTGTTTCAATGAAATGCAAAGACAAGACGTGAAGGAGCATAATCGAACAGAAACGTCTATCTCCATGGGCGTTTATCTCCGAGAACGGGTCTGTGAAGGGGCGGACCGAACCGTATTTTCGAAAAACATGGACGTTTATCTTTTTTTGAGCTGGGCGTTTTTGTTTTTCAGCGATAATGGAAACCGAAAGCGCCCAGCTCAAAAACGAATAAGTCCAAGACATTTATTCGTGGGAGGGGCCAGGATTCTTAGTGCACTGGTCCCCCTCACATGCCAGGACACCAACTGGGCACCCTAGGGGGCACTTTTACAAAAAAAAAAAAAAAAGGTAAAACAGCTCCCAGGTGCATAGCACCCTTCCCTTGGGCGTTGAGCCCCCCAAATCCCCCTCAAAACCCACTGCCCACAAGTCTACACCATTACTATAGCCCTAAGGGGTGAAGGGGGCACCTACATGTGGGTACAGTGGGTTTGGGGGGCGGTTTGGAGGGCTCCCATTTACCAGCACAAGTGTAACAGGTGGGGGGGGATGGGCCTGGGTCCACCTGCCTGAAGTCCACTGCACCCCCTAATCACTGCTCCAGTGACCTGCATACTGCTGCCAGGGAGGTGGGTATGACATTTGAGGGTGAAAATAAAAAGTTGTGAAACGGCATATTTTGTGGTGGGAGGGGTTTGTGACCACTGGGGGAGTCAGGGGAGGTCATCCCCGATTCCCTCCAGTGGTCATCTGGTCATTTAGGGCACTTTTTGGGGCCATATTTGTGGAAAAACAGGGTCCAGGAAAAGTGCCCTAAATTCTCGCTAAAAACGCATATTTTTTTCCATTATCGGCGAAAGGCGCCCATCTCTGATCGCCCGATAACCACGCCCCAGTTCCGCCTTCACCACTCCTTCGACATGCCCCCATCAACTTTGTCCGCATCCGCGACGGAGTGCAGTTGAAAACGTCCAAATTAGGCTTTTGATTATACCGCTTTATTCGTTTTTGTGAGATAAACATCTATCTCCCGATTTGCGTCACAATATAGGCGTTTTTCTATTTCGATTATAAGCAGGATTTGCTACTTTTTGCAACTACAACAGAACAGTAAATCTTTCATTTACATGCAAAGGTCTTGCTTTCAAGTTTATAAGACCATACATTTTGGGTTCAAAATGTAGACCATGACCTTCTCCTGGAGGAAAAGTTATCCCCTACAACTTTGCTTGCATTTACTCAAAAGTTGCCCAAACATTTGAAAAAAAAAAAAAACTTATGAAAAAAAAATGTGTAGAGAGATATACAAATCCAAGTTTATAATTTAAAATCATGTTGTTCAAGTATGCTTTTTTTTTTTTTTACAGGATCATTCTAGGAGAGGTGGTGTTGGGATGATCATGACTGTTGATTTTAATTATCAACCTCTCTGGAGAGTTGGAGCCTATGGACCTGAAAGTTACTTGAGGAGTGTGGGAGGTTTTACCTAAGGCTAGGAATATTCTTGCACCAGCCTTGTTTCCATGCAGAGGATGGGTTCAATTGTTAGGTCAGCGCTTAATTCATAGTCCTTGGGGGTTAAGGAGTTTTAGTCATCATGTAGCTGTGACATCTAGTGGCTAGATGTAGGGTCCATGATTACAGAATTTTAGCAAGAGCCTGCTGAGTACCCATTGCAATGAATGGGCTAGATGAGTTGGGAGGAGATATAAAATAAAATAAAAATCTCTTGGTAATTACGAACGAAGGCTCCTGGTACTAAGACCCCAGTTCCATTTGAGCTGTAAGCTCAAAAAAGGAGGAGGAAACATTCAGGTCCTCCTCCTTCTATTCCATTAAAAAAAAGTGATAAAATGAAAGTAGTTATGTTCTGATCTTCCAGACATTATATATAAGAGGGTATTCTGAATCTGTCCTTGGGACTCACAAAACTGATCAGGTTCTCAGGATACCCACAATTTCATTTATTTATGGTTTGTCTTTTTGATCATGAGACAAGCATATGAGTATTCATAAGCTCAGTCTGCACGCACTAGAGACATTGGTCAATGCACCACCTAGGCCATCTCAGACCCCCTAACATTAGATTTAAGGTTGGGTCCTTGTGAGGGATGGAGTGATCCCCATTCTGTCCTGCCTGCCAGTGCCATCATTCTGAATCATTCTCTCGTTTTTCATTCTCAGTGACCTACAAAAATATCTCAGATATATTTGACATCACACTTATCATCCTGTAATTTGTGCATTCCAGTACATTATTGATTTTGGCAACTGGAATAAAGATATTGACAAGGAAGTCTTCTGGGAATTTTATGGTGATGTACATCTGATTCATCAGATTTGAGCTAGATTTAACTCATTCTTCACTTGTATTATTCAGAAACTCTGGAGGCATATTCTCAGCTCCTGATTCTTTACTTTTTGGCAGGTTCTTTATCATATTTTTATTACCTCTTCACTGGTGTTACTTATAGCTTCAATATTCATAGATATAAGGGATTTGGGGGTCATTTTACTAAAGGATGTTATGCCTTTGATGCTGGGTTCAGGCAGAAAAATGCATGTAAACATTTTATTGTGTTTGCTTGTGGGATTCTTTTACAATGGCACACTAGCATTTTTAGTGTGTGCTAATGATTAGTGTGGCTAAATGCTAGAGTTGCCCATAGAAATATATATCAACTTCAAACGGAACCACTCAAAGGTTCATCTCCTCACAAAAGACAGGGGGGCAAAAATTGTCCAACAATCAAAAAATAGCCCAGCGTCTTATAGTTCTTAAGAAATTTTTTATTTTTCAAATGCTTGAAAATTTTTACACATGTAATGCATCAATAGCTTTATAAAATCAGCTTGATTACTCAGTATGAGGACCGTTGGCCGACATGCGGCATGTTTCGCTTTTGCTGCATCAGGGTTTGGTCCACGCATTGAACGCCATCCATACATACGTTTTCAACTGTGTGGATGGCGTTTAACGCTTAGCACTAAGTAACATTTATAGAAACATGAAAGCAGATAAAGGCCATATGACCCATCCAGTCTGCCCATCCTCTGTAACCCCTAATTCTTCCTGTTCCCAAGCAAGCTCACATGCTTATCCCATGCCTTTTAAACTTCTGGAACAGTCCTCAACTCCACCACCTCCACCGGGAGGCTATTCCACGTCTCCACCACCCTTTCTGTGAAATAATACTTCCTTAGGTTATGCCTAAGCCTATTACCTCTTCACTTTGTCATATGCCCCCTCATTCCATAGCTCTCCTTCTTCATTTGAAAAAGGCTCTCTTCCTGTATATAAATGCCCTTGAGATATTTAAACGTCTCTATCATGTCTCCTCCCTCCTCTCTTCCAGCGTATACATGTTGAGGTTCATAAGCCTGTCCTTATAATTTTTGCATTCAAGACCGCTTACTAATTTCGTAGCCACCCTCTGGACCGACTCCATCCATCCATTTATAGAATAACAATGTGGATTCCTGCATCCAACTTTGCTGAAACCTGGTGTAAATGCTGGCACGCAACTAATGGCGGTTGGGCTTCTAAATGCCCCTATTCTGTAATACTGCGCCTAAATTTTGGTAATGCCCCTGACCTACCCATGCCCTTCCCCTGCCCATACCCCCTTCTGAGTTGCACATGAGACAAGTTAGGCGTGCAGTGTTAGCTCAAAGGCAGATCCGCATGTAACTCTTAGTTATTGTCGATTAACATCAATAATGGATTGTTAATGGCACATTAACTATTTAGTTTGCACACTGATCTGTGATTCACACCTAAATTTGGGTGACCTTTATAGAATCAAGGGGCAATTGAATAAGAGCCCTGTTTACTAAGCTGCTCTATAGGCACACATGTTTTTAGCGCATGCTAATGCTAGAGACACCCATAGGAATATATGGGTGTCTCTAGCGTTACTATGTGCTAATTTTTAGCGTGCACTAAAAACAGATTAGGGGTTGTATGTTGGATCATGGGGATTGTGTGTGTGTGTGTGTGGGGGGGGGGGGTGACCTGAGCATGGGGGCTTTTTTCTTGAATCAGGGATCAGGGAAGTTGGAGAGGGAAGGATCTGAGTGGGGAGGCTTTCTTGTTGGTTCAGGGGGGAGGGGGGTCAGAGGATCTGTCACATGTGTTGCTTTAAAATAGCTCATGTGACAGATTCCTTTATCTGAGTCCTGGCTAATATTCAGCTGGGCTGGGTACGTGTCTTATCCAATCGGACTGAATATCTACTGAGACCTGGATACGTGCTGATGACCAAGAATGCTCGAATATGCCAATTCAGCCCGCGGCTGTCGACTGCTGAATATTATCCCCCCTCCCCCCACACACACAATATATTCAGCACAGCTGTTTATGTAGATAGCAGCACTAAATACCTGGACAAATTATATTAGTACTAGTAAAAAAGGCCCGTTTCTGACACAAATGAAACGGGCGCTAGCAAGGTTTTCCTCGGAGTGTGTGTGTTTGAGAGAGTGTATGTGAGAGTGAGTGTTTGAGAGTCAGAGTGAAAGTGTGAGTCCAATCCATGCTCCTCTGTCACCTGGCCCCTCCATTCATCCCTATCCAGCAATTCCGCTGTCTCCCTGAGGCCTGCCCTGCAATCCATATGCATCCATGGCCATCTGTCCCCTCCATTCATCCCTATCCAGCAATTCCCCTCTCCATGAGTCCTGCCCTTCCAATCCATGCCCATCCATGCTCCTTTGTCACGTGGCCCCTGCATTTTTCCCTATCCAGCATTTCCCCTCTCTGCCTGAGGCCTGCCCTGCAATCCATATCCATCCATGGCCATCTGTCCCCTCCATTCATCCCTATCCAGCAATTCCCCTCTCCCTGAGTCCTGCCCTTCCAATCCATGCTCCTCTGTCACCTGGCCCCTCCATTCATCCCTATCCAGCAATTCCGCTGTCTCCCTGAGGCCTGCCCTGCAATCCATATGCATCCATGCCCATCTGTGCCCTCCATTCATCCCTATCCAGCAATTCCCCTCTCCCTGAGTCCTGCCCTTCCAATCCATGCCCATCCATGCTCATCTGTCACCTGGCCCCTCCATTTTTCCCTAGCCAGCATTTCCCCTCTCTGCCTGAGGCCTGCCCTGCAATCCATATCCATCCATGGCCATCTGTCCCCTCCATTCATCCCTATTCAGCAATTCCCGTCTCCCTGAGTCCTGCCCTTCCAATCCATGCCCATCCATGCTCATCTGTCACCTGGCCCCTCCATTTTTCCCTATCCAGCAATTGCCCTGTCTCCCTGAGGCCTGCCCTGCAATCCATATCCATCCATGCCCATCTGTCCCCTCTATTCATCCCTATCCAGCAATTTCCCTCTCTCCCTGAGTCCTGCCATCCCAATCCATGCCCATCCATGGTCCTCTGTCCCCTGCCCCCTCCATTCATCCCTTTCCAGCAATTACCCTCTCTCCCTGAGCCCTGCCCTCCCAATCCATGCTCCTCTGTCCCCTGCCGCCTCCATTCATCCTTTTCCAGCAAGTCCCCTGTCTCCCTTCCATGACCCCCCCTTGCATCCATGCTCCTCTCTCTCCCATGTCCCAGCCTGGGCCGCCCTCTTCTTCCCCCCCCCACCCCTTCGCATCCATGGTGTCGTTTCTCCCCTGCCCTCCCGCTCCCATTGTTTTTCTTTTGTGGCCACCCTCTTCGCTCCCCCCAACATGGTTTTTATTTTTTTTTCTTGTTTTTAAATGTACCTCCGTGGCGGTTCCGGCAGCGAAGCGTCAGGGAAGGAGGTGGTGCTCCCGACGTCTAGGTTTCCCTTCGCTGTGTTCCGCCTTCTTTTGACGTCATCCTTGACGTCAGAAGAAGGCGGAACACAGCGAAGGGAAGGCTAGACGTTGAGAGCGCCGCCTCCTTCCCTGACGCTTCGCTGCCGAGCGTTGCGATTGGATGAGTGTAATTGCTCCGCCCTTGACGTCATCACGTTTGACGCGTGGGCGGGGCAGACACAATGCGATCTCACCCCCTTCACTTTTGGCTAACAGAGGCTTCATTCGAACGTTGGAGGTGCGTTTTATATAGAGAGATATTCCATGGACAGCATTTAAAAACCTTGCTGATCATGGTATTTGAATATACGTCCAGATTAACACAAATAAGTCAACAACAAATAAAAAACAAACTTTTCCAGAGAAAAACATGATTAAAACAAACAAATATGTCTGAATTTTTCTATTTATTTCATTATATTAAACTGTTTTGTTCTCATCACAGAATATTATTTCAGATTGATCTTTCATCCATACTCATCTATGCTTGCTTTTTTCCTGTCAACTACTTCCCACATATCCATTCTGCTGCTTTTTCTGTGCTGGTTTTTGTCAAGCTGCACAGCATCTTTGGATAATTCTACAATGAAGCTCATTTTCTCCAGGATCAATATGACTGCTGAGACTTATACTAAGGAACCAGCAGCCAGATGCACTAACCCCCCCCCCCCCCCCCCCCCCCCCGGAAAGAGCCCTTCCCTTACCAATTCCTTAGCGAGTCGGTAAAAAACGGGCATGCATGAAGGAAATCGCATGCAAATGAGCTGCTCGCTGTTAGCTCATTTGCACGCGATTTCCTTCCTAAGGAGGGGAAGCCAGTCGGCCAGCTGAGCATGTGCAGAGCAGCCAACCGTTTTTTTTAAATGCTAAAACTGTGTGTCCTTTCACTAAGCTGTGGTAAGCTCTAATGTGTGCTTACCACAGCTTAAAATGCTTTACTGCAACGTACGCTCAGATATGCTGCGGTAATTTTGGCATTGACTCTGTAAATTGATGTAGATGTTATAGGAAAAGGAAAATAAAAACCAGAAGGGAAGTGTGATTCCTGTGCTTAATTTGAGTTTACTGCTCACTGCAAGCATCGGACATTACGGCTACTGAAAATAGGACTATACAGCACATAAAAACTTTATGCTGGTATAATTAATCAGGCTAGGATTTTATCTAATCAAACATATTGAAGTTCTTAGAAACTATTATGTAAGGAACCAGGGAGTTAATGTTTGAGGAAGTATGACAATTCTAACTACGTTGCTACTTTACTTGCTCAGATAGACCGCCGTAATCATTCTGTGTTCATATGAAAGCTGAAACTGTCAATTCTACACTTGATACGGCAGCTCCTTTAAAGCAAAAATTTTTAATGTCTTCTACTGTGTCTTTAAAATAACGGCAATCTAAATTTCATTACTACCAGCATATCGCTTGATTCTGTTAAGTAAGGGTTAATTTTTAGTTTCCGGACTAAGGCTTCCTAGACGATTACAACTGAATTTATATGCTAAGAAGTATTTTGTTTTGGCATTCTCTGGAGCCTCCCTCTGTTATAGAAGCAGAACAATCAAACTTTAGCATTATAGAATTCGGTACCTTATCCAAAGGGTTAGAAAGCAAAGGTCTAGGGATGAACGGAAATTGTGACATAATCCTAAAGATATAAGCGAGGAAGTAGAGAGAAAGAGAGGCATTTGAGACAGCTGCATTTCTCTTAAGAGAGGTCTGGCCACCATCAAAATCTAAAAAGGAATTCATTACACGCATTTAGAAAAGGAGAAGCTAAAGATATAGAAAAATGGGACGGTAAATAGCGAACAAAAAATATAGGCAAATAGGGTTTTGTACAGGCGTTGAATAAAGATAGAGCGAGAGATGTCAGTCATAAAAAGCGGAGAACTTTAAAACAGCCGTAGAGAGGAAACAGGCTTTTCCTTCATCTATGGCGTACTGAAAAAAAAGGAAAAGCAGAGATAAAACGGCCATAAGTAACTAGAGAGCTGCACACCATAATCAGTGCTTCCAGCTGACGGTAAAAGCAAGTTATAAAAAGTCAAACCGAGTGAGGAGACATGCAAGAGGGTACAAGGAAATCAGAAAGACTAAATATTGGTGTAAGTTGCCAGAAACAGAATTAGAGAGCGTAAAAGGGGGAGGTTAAGTACCTCTCAGAGGGTTAAGTACGGCATACAGGAAATAGACCCAGATCTCGTGGACAACACTCTCCGTACAAGTTGGTGTCGCAGAAAAAAAGGAAAAAGCAGAAGCAGGGAAGTGGGGGCTGTCAGCTCTGAGGAGTGTGTGAAAAGTCAGAAACAACAATGATTTTGAAGAATCAAAAATGACAATGACAAATGTCCCTTAAATAAGGGACATGAAGGAACAGAAAGTAGATTCTGGGTAAGACGGAACAGAACTGTGTCTGGATCAGACTCAACCCAAGATCTTCAGACATATAAGTACAGAGAAAACATAACAGAGAGAAAGCACTGCATCCCACGAATACAGGTGTATTGAGGGAAAGACAAAAAAGTTAAGAACAGAAAGAAGGCGGTGAAGGAACCGCACAAGGAAAAAGAACAGAGGAAGTCAGAAGGACAAGTAGGGGAGTTCATAGGTAGAGACAATAGATGTGAGAGTAAAGGAAAACCGAGAATAGAATGGGGAGGGAACATCTGAAGCAGGCAGAACATCTGTAGTGAGCCAGAAAGCATACAGAGAACGTAGGGGTATAAAAGAGGAGAGAAGAGAACAGGAAAGAGAAAAAGAGAACGCGCAACCTCTAAGGATCGTTGAGCCAGAATGCTCGCATAAAGACCAATCCAAAGAATTGAGCGGGAAATAGACAGGCAGCAAACACGAGATCGGAGTCTCCTCGTCTCGTAGTAATGCACCAATCACGCAACAATCACACACTTACATGCATCTCGCAAATCAAAAAAATGGACAGGATAGAAGAAAGAAAAGAGGGTGAGAAAGAACAGAACAGAATATTGAAAGACAGAAACGAAGGTTTGAACGCAAATATTTATCCCCTCTGCGTTCAAAAATTAGGGAAAGAAGGACAATATTGGGGGGGCTATTGTGTTACATCAGCGATCCGGGTCAGAGAAACAAGTGTGCCAGTCCAGCGCAGGAGAATAAGGCGTGCAGGGAACAGAGGAAGAAGGCAGAAAGATAGAAAGGGAACAGAGAAAGAAGGCAGAAAGATAGAAGAGTATTTCAGGGAGGGGTGAGAAAAAGAACGGACAGAATAATAGTGCCCAATACCCCTCAAGTGGGCAGTGTCCGTGAGAGGCAGACGGAGAGAGAGGAAGAGAAAAATAACGTAGACGGCAAGGAGATTAGGAATAGAAGGACAGAAGGAAAACATTGAACGCACAGATGAACATATCCCCTCTTGCGTTCAAAAGGGCCGGCAAAAAGGTCAGCGTTATCAGCAATCGGGAGTCACCAAATGTAAATTGTAAAGGCCCTCTTTCCGCCCCGGGATTACCCTTTTCCAGGGACAAAGGGTCTTCGTTTGCACTATCTGTTGGGCTGTCTGCCTAAATTCTCTTGATATTCCATCCCAGGGATATTTCTGCTGTACAAGTAACCCTAAGATAAGGCCCATGATCATGGTCTTATGTCTATCAGGGTCTAAATGAATCCTTGATTATCTGTGTACCCAAATGTATGCTATTAAAATGTAACAGTATTTTGTACACAGAATGAGTGTCAGGTGTGTGTGTAGATTAGTTTGTAGAATAAATGGGAAATGAAGAATAGATAGAAATTAAGACAAACATAGTTTCAGGAATAGAAGTACATTTTATTTCTTACCCAAGACAAGTCTTCAAGTTGGTACAAATCACAGAATCAGTTGGACAGCTGTTAGGCACAGAAGTTGGACAGATTCTGGATACAACCGGACAGAGCTTTCGCTGCTTCCAAGGTGTCGGGGAAGGACTCCGAAATTAAGTCAAATTCTCCCTTCTTTTATACCCACAGATCTCAATAGAAGTCTATTGTGAAGTACATTTTTTTCTAATATTTCTCAATTTCTGAGATCATACTTTCGTATCCGGCCACCTGTTCCTCTGTACCCAACTCTTTTCCGTTCTATCTATTTCTAGAGATTGGCACATTTTCCGGTAATGTCAACATGTTTTTGGAACAAGTTGTTTTTCTCGTTTACTAAAATATCTTTTATGTTGAGATACCAGTTTCACATCTTCCTTTTGCAATACCTTTAACATCTGATGATCTCTGTACCATCTTATACAAAAAATAAGCCCCATTTTAAAAACCACATTTTATCCATTTTATCCCTCATTCTTTCATTATAGGTGCTATATTCTATTAGAAAGTTGTACCTGTTTGTGTCAAGACTCATTGTTCTGATCTGCTTTCTGCAGATTCTCAAATATGAAATCATTTGCTTGTTATCTGGCCTAGTCAGTACTTTTTCAGTTGTTTTAGGCTGTGTAGCTTAGCCCACCACTATTCCAGTGGTAGAGCTGAAGCCAGGCCATATATTAACAACTCCTACTACCCATATGCTAAAAAATAGATTTTTATTTTTTAGCGCTGGGGCAAGTCTAGGGGCAGAAAGTAGGCATGTTCTGTGCTAATCAGTTAGGGATCCTTTTACTACGCAGTGGTAAAAGGTGGCCAGCGGTAGTGTGGACGTGTGAAATTGGCGTGCGCTGGGCCATTTTTTACCATGGCTGGGAAAAAGGGCTTTTTAAAATGGGGGCAGTAAATGGTCATGTGCTAAAATTAAAAGTAGGGTGTGGCTATTTACTGCCTGAGCCCTTACTGCCACCCATTGACCTAGCAGTAAGGGCTCACATGCTACTCTGTGGCAGGGCTGATGAGAGACTAGGCCGGGCCCGGGGCAAGGCCGCCCCGCTGCCGCCCCCTGTCGCTCCCCCCGCCGCTGCAGTCCGCGGTCTCACCTGCCTGCCTCCACGGCTCCGGGCCCCCTGCATTCAAGGCAGCAGTTGCAGATTGCCTCTCTTCGGGCCTTCCCTCCCTGTGTCCCGCCCTCGTCTGATGTAACTTCCGGTTTCAGCGAGGGCGGGGCACAGGGAGGGAAGGCCAAAAGGGAGGCGATCTGTGACTGCTACTTTGAATGCAGGGGGCCCGGAGCCGAGGAGGCAGGCAGGTGAGACTGGGAACTGCAGTGCCAGTGGCCTGACCCCGGCGCCGGGCCCCCCCTTGGAGGCTCGGGCCCGGGGAATTGTGTCCCCCCTGCCCCCCTCTCAGCGGCCCTGCTCTGTGGTAATCAGGTAGCTCGCACCAATGTGGCCGCACTGCCGATTACTGCTGGGAATGCCCCCATGATAGAAAATAGAAAAATATTTTCTACCATAGGAAACAATGAGGGGCATAATCGAACGCGAACGCCCATTTGTAAAAACGTCCATCTCCGAGAATGGGTCCGTGAAGGGGCGGGCCGAACTGTATTTTCGAAAAAAATGGACGTCCATCTTTTTTTTCGAAAATACATTGGATTAGGGCGTTTTTTGAGCTGGGCGTTTTTGTTTTTTAGCGATAATTGAAACCGAAGCGTCCCAGCTCAAAAACGACCAAATCCAAGGCATTTGGTCGTGGGAGGGGCCAGCATTCGTAATGCACTGGTCCCCCTGAGATGCGTCTATGCCAGCCTCAAATATCATACCTAGCTCCATGACAGTAGTATGCAGGTCCCCAGAGCAATTTTACTTTAGTTGGTGCTGCGCAGGACCCATGCAGAGAGGAAAAATCGGAAGATAAAAAAACAAGCAAGCAAGTGCAGTCAGGGACGTCCAAATTAAAAGATAGTAAAAGGGGGAATTAAACCAGCAACCTTTTGATTACAAGCTCAGTGCTCTAGCCAGTGCACCACTGATTAGACATCCTTTCCTTTCCATTAAGTCTCTCCAAGTTTCTGTCAGCCAATCACAGCTCATTTAGCTGACATCTGTATCAGCTAAACAGCGGTGATTGGCTGACAGAAACTTGGAGGGACTTAATGGAAAGGGAAGGACATCTAAGCCCCTGAATAATGTGGCTCACTGGCTAGAGCACTGAGCTTGTAATCAGAAGGTTGCTGGTTCGGTTCCCCCTTTTAATATCCTGGTAATTTAGACGTCCCTGACTGCACTTGCTTGTTTGTTTTTTTTTTCTTCCGATTTTTCCTCTCTGCATGGGTCCCGCACAACACAACTAAACTAAAATTACTTCGGGGACCTGCATACTGCTGTCATGGAGCTGGGGATGACATTTGAGGCTGGCTTACAAATTGGAAAAAAAGTGTTTAACATTCGTTTTTTTTTGGTGGGAGTTGGTTAGTGACCACTGGGGGAGTCAGGGGAGGTCATCCCCGGTTCCCTCCGGTGGTCATCTGGTCATTTAGGGCATTTTTTTGGGACCTGTTCGTGAAAAAAACGGGTCCAACAAAAGTGACCTAAATTCTCTCTGAAAACGCCTTTCTTTTTTCCATTATCGGCCGAGCACGCACATCTCTGCTCAGCCGATAACCACGCCTCAGTCCCGCCTTCACCACGCCTCTGACACGCCCCCGTCAACTTTATGCGTTCCCGCGACGGAGTGCAGTTGGAAACGCCAAAAATCGGCTTTCGATTATACCGATTTGGGCACCCACAAGAGAAAGACGTCCATCTCCCGATTTAGGTCGGAATTTGAGCGTTTTTCTCTTTCGAAAATAAGCCTCAAAGGGTACCAACTGCGAAACTACTGCAGGACGCACATGCTACCCCTGTGGTAGTGCCAGTTTGGCATGTGCTACCCGTGCATTAGCCCTACCGCTGCTTAGTAAAAGGATCCTTTAATGCAGCTACATTGCTGCACGCTAACTGATCAGCACATGATTAGCATGTGAACCCTTACTGCCTACAAAATAGGTGGGTGGTAAGGGCTCACTTGCTAATGACCATGCACCAATGATGAAAATTAACATGTGGCCATTAATAGAAAAAAATTGGAAATTTGTCCATTTTACCCATGAGGGAAAAATGGCCTTAGCACGCGGAAATGACCCATGTAAGGGCATGCTAAGGCCGCTTTTTACTACTGTTTGGTAAAAGGGCCCTTATGTTTTGGAATATGTGACTAGGGATACAACCCCCAAATTTTCATTTTGGTTAGTTTCCTTTGCGCCCTGTTTACTAAGGTGCAATAGCGTTTTTAGTGCGTGCTAACACTAGAGACACCCATAGGAATATATGGGTGTCTCTAACATTAGCGTGCACTAAAAACGCTAGTGTGTCTACAGAGCAGCTTAGTAAACAGGGCCCTTCATTTTTTATGGACATTTTCATTTTGTTCATTTTTTGAACATAAGGTTTATTTTGGTTCCAGAGCTTTCATAAGTATCATGCACTCTGTTGGTAAGCCTGCACAGGAACTCCCCCCCCCCCCCCCAATATATATATATATATATAGATATATTGTAATGCAATCTGTCTAAAAGTGCATGCCTATTGAAATATGTGCGTACCTTTTAGCTGTGTGATGGGATGCAATTTTCAGCCTGGTGATTCTAGCCAGCTAATTGCTTAATTAACCAGCTAGATCCCTTTGGAAGCTATCCTCTCCATGTATAAAGTGGTTTCAGTTTTAACATTTTCATTAATAAAATGGTGTGGTAGCTGTGTTAGTCTACTTTTTTATTTAATAGAAGTTTCAAATTAACACTCCAAAGATAGCTTTGTTAAGAAATTTGTCAGAGTAACAAAGAAATAATTAGGGAAACTCCCCATTAAAAAAAAAAAAAAAAAGAACAGTCCACTTTTAAAGGTAAGAAATAAAATGAAACAAATAAAATAAAATGATATTCTAACATGTTCTGAAATGACAGGGAAAAAGCTATCTATCTATCTATCTATCTTTATATACCACCATTACATTACATTATGTATCGCTCGCTCTTTCGGGACTGCCTCTGGTGCAATGCGGCCGCTGGCGGTAGTCTCGCCCAAAGCGTGCACCATTTCCTGGGGAAAAAGAAAACCCCAGAAATGGCTTATGCGGCGGTAACCTGGTGGTAATTGAGCATTGCAGCAAGCTGCCCAGTTACCGCTGGGTTAGCATGGGAGCCCTTATTGTCACCTCAATGGGTGACAGTAAAAGCTCCCCGTCACATGGCTATGCGGTAAGAGTTATCTTACCGCATGGCCATGTGTGCTGGTGTAAAATAATAATATAATAGTCTATTCTCCACCAATTAAATATAATGTAATATGATAAGAATAAGAATATGTACGGAAAGGGGGAATTAAATAATATATTTGTTGAATTACATTAACCTGCACTTTAAAGTTTAAGGACATGTGCTCAGAACATAAAGACCATATATTTAACTTTAAAACGTTTATTTACAATACAGGTAATGTAATAATGTTACAAGAGAGAGGCAGTTTTTAGGAATCTTTCACAAGGGGAATGTGCTTTCAAGATATCAAGTCTGAATTATAAATTAGGCTGGATTAATGGTAACTCACTTTGATGGATGCTGTTGCAGTGGCGTAGCCAGACTGCCAATTTTGGGTGGGCCTGAACCCAAAGTGGGTGGGCACAAAATTTTCTCTGTACCCCCCTCCCCCCCAGCAAAATTTAGTCACACTCAGATGCATTTGTCACACAGGGTAAAGTGCTGCTTTTCAGTGCATCCGATTTCAGACAATTTACTAATCCTTTTCAGTGAGCTTTCAGAGGCCAAAACCTCCTGCCTCAGGTCAGTATAATGCTGTTACGGTATCCTCTCCTGACCTAAGGAAGGAAGTATTGGTCTCTGAAACTTTATTAACACCATATTACTTTATCCTAAATTAAAAATAAAATTATTTTCTTTACCTTTGTTGTATGGCCATTTACTTTGTCTCATTGTGTCTCTAGATTCTGCTTTCTTTCGTTTAACTCTTCTGCCAGGGTTTCCTGGCCATTTCTCATTTTTCTCTCCTTTTTCTTTGCTTTCTTCAATATTTTTCTGCCTCTCTCTGTGTCCAGATTTAATTCATTCTTACTATCCATTCTTTAATTTCCTTCATCTACTTATGGCTTTTCATCTTTTTCTCACCCTTGTTCTCCCCATGTCTCTTCCTCTTATTCTCCAATCTTTCACTACTCCCCCTTTCCATGCAGCAGCTCTCCTCTTTCTCTCCCCATCCTTCCAGTGTCTCCCCTCTCTCTCCCCATCCTCCAATAGTCTCCCCTCTTTCTTTCTGCATCCTTCCATCCAGTGTCACCTCTTTCTCCCTACCCTTCCATCCAGTGTCTTCCCTCTTTCTCTCCCCATCCTTCTACCCATCTACTCTCTTTCCTGATCCTTCCATCTAATGTCTCTCTCCCTCCTTCTAACCAGTGTCTATCTCTCTACCCTTTTCTGTTCAGTGTCCCTTCTCTCTCCACATCCTTCCAGTCTCTCCCCTTTCTCTCTGCATCCTTCCATCCAGTGTCTCTCTCCCCACCCATCCGTTTTCCCTCTTTCTCTGCCATCCTTCCATCTTCTTCCATCTCTGTACCTCTATCTTCCTCCATGTTTAGTATCTCCTTTTCTCTGTGTCCCTATATTACTCTGTCCATCTTCTCCCCTCTCTTTGTCCCCAGTGCCAATATATTTCTACCCTCTCTGACCCTACCCCATCCAGCTTCTCTCCTTCTCACTCCCTCCTCTTTCCAGCATCTGGTTTGGTTGCTTGATTTCCTGCCTCCCTCCCTCAAGCTGTAGGTTTAATATTCCCTTTTCCTTCATCTCCTTGGTCTGGTATCTCTGTTTCCCTTCCCTCTCTCCTTGTGCTGTACCAGCAGTTCTCTCCCTTCCCTCCAGTTCTCCTCCCATGTCCAGCAGCTCTCTCCCTTCCATCCAGATCCCCTCCTCCTCTTCCTCCCACATCTAACAGCTCTCTCCCTTCCACCCAGATCCCCTCCTCCTCTTCCTTCAGCAGCTCTCTCCCTTCCATCGTCCCCTCCTTCTCTTCCTCCCATGTCCAGCAGCTCTCTCCCTTCCCTCCAGCCCCTTCCTCCTCTCCCTCCCATGTCCAGCAGCTCTCTCCCTTCCATTCAGTCCCCTCCTCCCCTTCCTTCAGCAGCTCTCTCCCTTCCATCGTCCCCTCCTCCTCTTCCTCCCATGTCCAGGAGCTCTCCCCCTTTCCACCAGTCCCTTCTTCCTCTTCCTAGCTTGTCCAGCAGCTCTCCAGCCCCTTCCTCCTCTCCCTCCCGTCCAGCAGCTCTCTCCCTTCCATCAGTCCCCTCCTCCCCTTCCTTCAGCAGCTCTCTCCCTTCCATCGTCCCCTCCTCCTCTTCCTCCCATGTCCAGGAGCTCTCCCCCTTTCCACCAGTCCCTTCTTCCTCTTCCTAGCTTGTCCAGCAGCTCTCCAGCCCCTTCCTCCTCTCCCTCTCATGTCCAGCAGCTCTCTCCCTTCCATTCAGTCCCCTCCTCCCCTTCCTTCAGCAGCTCTCTCCCCTTCCATCGTCCCCTCCTTCTCTTCCTTCCATGTCCAGCAGCTCTCTCCCTTCCCTCCAGTCCCTTCCTCCTCTTCCTCCCTTGTCCAGCAGCTCTCCAACCCCTTCCTCCTCTCCCTCCCATGTCTAGCAGCTCTCTCCCTTCCCTCCCTCTTCCAGAAGCTCTCCAGCCCCTTCCTCCCACCTCCAGCAGCTCTCTTCCTTCCCAGTTCCCTCTAATCCCCTTCTTCCTACAAGTCTGACTGTTGGCAAAAGTATCCCTTCCCCCCCAACCAACAAACCACAAATCCAGCACTTGCCCTCCAGGCCCACCCATCCAAATCCTTCATCGCTGTCGCTGACTTTTCTCCCGCGGTTTCCGGGAGGCAGCGATCAGCATTACCTGTAGTGCCTGCCCTGAAATTATGCTTCTTTTCTCCCCAGGCTTCGCCCGCTCGTTTCTTCGCTCGTCGGCAGCGCTACGCTGCGCTGCTATTCAAACAGGCAGCTCCGCTCCTCTCTGCCGCGTCCATCCGGCCCTACTAAACAGGAAGTGCATCAGAGGGCCGGATGGACGCGGCAGAGAGCGGAGCTGCCTGTTTGAATAGCAGCGCAGCGTAGCGCTGCCGACGAGCGAAGAAACGAGCGGGGCGAAGCCTGGGGAGAAAAGAAGCATAATTTCAGGGCAGGCACTACAGGTAACGCTGATCGCTGCCTCCCGGAAGCCGCGGGGAGAAAAGGCAGCGACAGCGATGAAGGATTTGGATGGGTGGGCCTGGAGGGCAAGTGGGTGGGCCTGGGCCCGTCCAGGCCCACCCGTGGCTACGCCCCTGTGCTGTTGGTTGGAGTGATGGAGATTCTTGCTGGAAAAGCAGTCTTTTTGTTGCAGAGTTGTTGCTGGAGCCTGGAGAAAGTCTTATCTGGGATGTGTGTGTGAAGTCTAGCAAGGTTCAGTGAAGGACCAGATCAGGAAGCGGACAAAGAGAGCAGTGCCAGAGCGCAAGAGCAAGAGAGCGAACTGAAAATGTTCCAGGCTTTTTATAATCTCTTGTTGGACCATAGGGTCATTCCATGCCAAGTGGTCTAAACCTTCCCACCATCATGTCTCCAATTTTGTTCAAATTTTATCTGTTGCGCGAGTCAGGTGTTAAACGAAGTTTCACAAAATTTGAGGTCTCTAACTGCAATAGTTGCAGATCCTGTACAGTTTTTGATGCTAATTCCAATGAAATACATTTTAACATTATGGATGCAAAATCCAGTCAAACAAGTTGACTCAAAGTGTGCATCAAAATTGGTCGCAACTCATCGGAACATATTTGGACCAATATTCAGACCGCAACAACTTCCATGCAAACAAAGATACGGACTTGAAATTTTGAACAAGCATTATGCTGGACATAATACTGCCAGATTTGCAACTAACCAGCATCTATAACCGCCCTGCAGGATCTCTTCAAAGTTGGCACTGTCAGCGCAAATGGTAAAATATACCAAAGTTCAAAGCCAATTATTAAAAAAGAGTTTGCCTGAATCAGCTTGTGAACAGTGTCATCTGAAAGAGAAAATTGTGCTCTACAACACTGATATGTTTTTGTTTTGCAATGCCACCATTAAGTAGCCATTTACTCCTGTCACCGGTGTCAGCTAAACGCGCTGTGATTGGCTGAGAGAGACCTGGAGGAGGGGCATAATCGAAACGGACATCCAAATAGTTTTTTTGATTTGGGGTGATGGGAGACAAGTGAGCGTGAGCGCTGAAGAGTTCCAAAAGAAGAGTTCCCCAGCCACGAACCCTTCCGTTCCTATGCGCGCGCTGGTGACAGTACAGACCCGGCTTCTTCCACCCTGCTTGTAACGAGCCTGTATCACCCCTTCCCTCCCTCCCCCTCCTTGCAGCACTAGATAAAAGCTGCTTGTTTGTCGGCTCTGCTGCAGCGTTGACGATCTGTGCTCCTGGATCTGGATCGATTATGGGGACGACTTGTTTTTTTTGAGTGAAAGACGTCCATAAAGGACGTCCTTGGCATGTGCAGAGCAGCCAGCATAACGCATAGCTGCTCTGCGCATGATCAGCTGGACGACTGGCTTGGAAGGAAATCCCATGCAAATGAGCTAGCAGCGACCAGCTCATTTGCATTCGATTTCCTTGATGCATGCCCGTCCCTTATCGATTTGCTAAGGAATCAGTAAGGGAAGGGTTTTAACGATTTTTTAGTGCATCTTGGTCTCAATCCTTACATACACATGGTTTTGCTTCTTAAACCCACAGGTGACTCCTAAGGGCGGTTGAACAATTAGGTATAAACTGTTGTTTCTGACTACTTGTTTTGGAGTGCTTTGGGTTCTGCTGATCTGTACATCTGCTGTCTAAAATTTTGGAAGATGGAAATGAGAAAATAAAAATTAAGTTTTGGATGTACTCTGTAGAAGTTGTTGTTGTGCACTGTCTGTTTGGATGCCTGTTCTGGTGTGTACAAGTGATAATATTTGAATAACTATCAATACTTATGACTACGATTTCTTAACATGCGACATCACTGAAGGACAGACTTTTAAATCCCAGTTGGTATATATGCTAATCTCAACTTTGTCAAATGTTTCAGACATGTCTATGTACTTGCTCCCATGATATAACGGAATTCTATGGTGATGGCACAAGGAAAGCAAGTTTGATCTAGTGAAGACTAACTCAAAATAACCTGCTCTTCAGATGGGCCCTAGTATTATGCTATTAGAAATGCGACCATACAATGCCTCTGTGGTTACGTTTCACTAATAAGTTAAACAATTAACTGACTTTCTTGAAAGAATTATATAAACTGAATGCATAACTAGGGATACAAACACACATTTATTCAACATTACAATTCCTCATGTACAGCCACAAAACAACCTTTTATGGTGGAGAGAGAGAGAGAGAGAGAAGAGTTTTCAGTTTTGGCACAGTATATAAGTCATCACAAGAACAAAATATAAGAAAACCAATGGACTGCATTAGGGGCTTATAGCCCGTTTAGTTATGTTCAAACAGAAGATATCTGCATGAAACAAAATATTTATTTTTATTTTGACTTATAAAACCACTTGTCCCTGAAACATGTCTCAAAACAGAATAATCCATTTGTGTGGAAGGAACTGCTTGCCCTGGGATTTGTAGCATGGAATGTTGCCATGATTTGGGTTTCTGCAGGTACTTGTGACCTGGCTTTGGCTACTGTTGGAAACAGGATACTGGCCTAGAAGGGCCATTGGTCTGACCTAGTATGGCTACTCTTATGTTCTAAGTCAGCTGTTCAGAAAAAAAAAATACAGATGTACACATCTATTTGATAGTGGAGAAAAAAAATGAAAGATCGATGCCAGACAGATGTAGAGAAAGGAAGAAGAAAAGAGGAGACAAAAATGGAAAGGACAACCTGGAAAAGAATTTGGAACACTGACTCATGGAATGTGCAAAAAAAAAAAAAAAAAAAAAGAAAGACTGGGATCAACCCAATTAGAAAATTAAATTCCCAGAGAACAAAGGTAGAAAAGAAAAATTAACTATTTTTATGTAATACTTTGTAAGGACTGAGATGTACCTGCTTTGTAAAATATACATTTTTTTCTATTTTTATTTTGCAAAGTACAGAATTCTCTTTTACCAGTGTTGCACTGAGTCTGGCTTTGTTGGGCAGAGTGGAGGGGGTCTCTATTTCAACTTTTGTCTGTATGTTTTTTTTTGTGGCTCCCTATTCTGTATTAAAAGAGGGTCTGTCCATGTTCTGCATGTGCGACTGAGATGAAGGATTCTGCTGGCATGTAGTGTCTGTGTAGGAATGTGTAACAGTGCAGCTTGTTCCAGTTTCCCAAGAGTAGGTATATTGGTGCTGTAGAGCCCAGTGTAATATATATATATATATATATATATATATATATATATATATATAGAGAGAGAGAGAGAGAGAGAGAGAGAGAACGAGAACGAGAACTGTCTTTTTATAGGTGGGTTCAGGCTGTTACGGTGTGGTAAGTTTGGTGTTCTAGGGCAGTGTTTCCCAAGTTGGTCCTGGAGTACCCCCCTTGCCAGTCAGGCTTTAAGGGTATCCACAATAAATATGCATGAAATTGATTTCCATATGCTGCCTCCATTACATGCAAATTCATTGTGGATAGCCTGAAAACCTGAATGGCAAGGGGCTACTCCAGGACCACATAGGGAAACACTGCTCTGTGGCTCAGTGTAATATTTGTAGCACTGTCGTTTCATAGGTGGGTTAGGGCTGTTATGGTGTTGTAAGTTTTCAGTATAGGTTTTGAGTGTCAATTTGTAGGGTTTTGTGTTATTTCACAAAGTGTCTGGCCCTATTTGAAAGTAGGCTCTGGGGCAAGGGCCGCCTTTGGTGGCCCTTGTCAACCAAAATAAAAATGCTGAGGGCTAGTGGTCTCCACATCCTGTAGAGTCACCACATAAACTATAGTCCATCTGATTTAAACAAAGTGTCTAGCAGTGGAAGGAGTGTGTGTGATGTTCCTGAGGTGATGGTCACAATTTGAATATTTTTACTTGTAGTTAAGAAGACAGGTTGCCTGCTCTGGCCAGTCTGGGGACCTCTTCTGCATCCTGTCTCCTGATGTAACTTCCTGTTTCCTTGTAGGCAGGACATAACAGAGAGAGCCTGTGTTAATCATTGCCAGTCACAGCCACAGGCACTGTTGTCTAGCTGACACCAACTGGCGCCTATTTTATAAAAGCCTGCTCCCCCTGATGTCAAAACGTGGCTATGCCTCTGACATGATGATGTCCTGTCTTACCTCATACAACTTGCTCCCTTACTCCCCTTTTTTTTCCTACATGCTAGTTTCCTCTTTCCTGTCTCCAATGGAAGTCTTTTCTGATTTTATTATTACTTATTAAATTTTGTATTGTAAACTGCTGTAATGGACTTCCTGTGAGCAGTATATAAGAGGAAGGAACTTCCATTGAAATTGTAATTTGATTGCAAGTGGGACACTGTCATTTGCAGTGAACAGCCAGGTTAAAGGTCGCGAGATATAGTGACATTTTAACATGTGGCTGTACTGTTTAGTCCTAGTTCAAAGAACAGGTTTAACTCTAGCTTGAGAAATCAAAATATTGTGTCCCAGTCCCTCCCTGCTCTTACAACATGACCAGTAAGGTAACTGGGGTCTATGAGCAACACTGAGGCCATTGTTTCATTGAAACAAAGCACAGTGGGAGGAGGAGGGAGGTGAAGAAGGTGGGAATGTTTTCTAACAATTTTCCTGATGATGAACATCATTGAGAGCACAGAAGATCCAAAGGAAGTTGCTTGCTATTCTTAATAGGGTAAACCATACTATTAGACAAAAAAAAAAATTCATTAACCAAATGGCTTCTTCTGATGAGGAGGAAGCAATC
Organism: Microcaecilia unicolor; assembly: GCF_901765095.1. Classification (NCBI taxonomy): domain Eukaryota; kingdom Metazoa; phylum Chordata; class Amphibia; order Gymnophiona; family Siphonopidae; genus Microcaecilia; species Microcaecilia unicolor. The sequence continues at coordinate 57,413,572 of NC_044042.1, read as the reverse complement.
ACACTGCAGGTGTGACAGCCAGAGAGCTCACATTTTCATAAGGTCTTAGAAAAGAAAAACAAAGAATACCCACATGTTATCTGAGGCATCATTTTCCTATTCAGGTGTTCAGTGCAGGGGAATATGTACAAGGAACATCAACATTTTTCATTTACAGGAATATATATGAGTTTATGGGATTTATAACAAGTGGGAAAAAATTGTAAGGAAAACAGAACTGACATACTCATGATTGCTAATATATGAGGTTAGTGCTAGAGGAAAAGTTTAAGCATATCACAAAATGGGGCAAATATGATTCACAGGCAGATTTTGCTGCAATCCCAAGTTGATGATGAATAACACATGAATTAGGAATGTTAGCACAGTGTCTTCATTATACTGTGTTGGGCTAAGGGGTCTTTTTCCTATAGTATAGCAGATTTTTACACACTGCGTGTTAGGTGCAGTAATTGCAAAGACTATGCAGTAACAGTTAGGTTCATGTCCATCACCCCTGAAAATCATTTCCGGTAGAGGTAGATCCAGTGCTTTTTTTGTGCTGGTACATGCCGGTGCGGCGTATCAGCACCTTTTTACCTCCCAAGTCCCGTTTCCTCTCACTGCCCCCGTTTCCTCTTGCTGCCTGCTTGAGAGTCCAGGTCCCCAATCAATCAGTACAAGGCCCAGCACCCTCAGCTTTCGAGCCTATCTGCTCATGGAAGCCCTGTTGGTACCGCCCCCCCCTGACGCATACATGACTTATCAGAGAGGGTGGAACTAATAGGGACTTTCTGAGTGCGTAGTGTTGGGTGAGAAGGCTCATCAGCGCTGGTGCTAGGCCTTGTACTGGCTGATTACTGCCGGGGGCCCGGACTCTCAAGCAGGCAGGCAGCAGAAGAAGGAGGAAGGGCAGGAGGGAGAGGAGAATTGGTGGGCATGGATAACAGGGGAGGTCAGGGGAGAGAACTGGAGAATCACTGGACATGGATAGCAGGGGAGGACAGGGAGGAAAGGACTGGAGAATCGCTGGACATGGATAGTAGGGGAGGACAAGGAGGAGAGGAGAAATTCTGGACATGGATGGCAAGGGAGGGCAGGGGAGATAGGAGTATTGCTGCACATGAATAGGAGGTAGGGCAGAGAAGAGAGAAGAATCACTGGACATGGATGAGGGAGGGCAGGGGCAGAGGAGATTCGCTGGACATGGATGGGAGGGGAGGGCAGGGGAGAGAGGAGAATCTCGACATGGATGAGAGGGGAGGGCAGGGGAGAGAGGAGAATTGCTGGATATGGATGGCAGGAGAGGACAGGGGGCAGAGGAGAATCACTGGACATGGATGGGAGGGGAGGACAGGGGAGAGAGGAGAATCATTGGACAGGGATACAAGGGAGGACAGGAGGCAGAGAAGAATTGCTGGACATGGATGGAGAGGAGAGCAGGAGAGAGTGGAGAAATGCTGGACATGGGTAGCTGACCGAGCTCTGCACCGCTCGGAAAATCGGCGCTTGGAAAAAGTGTATCTTCTAAGTTATGCCACATACCAAAAGAAAGGGTATAGTCCGGGGGCAAGCCTCGACAACCCGGACTTCCTCTCCATATCAGGCCTCGATAGAGCGGTTCATCTCGCGAACTTCCACCCAAAATACCGAGAGGAGCCCAGCAGTCCTCCAGGAAGGGGAAACCCTGGAGGATTTGGGCCTAGATGTCACGCTATCTCCTCCGGTACTCGATCCACCGCCCCATCCGGAAGGACACCAAAGCCAGAAGGGACCCCTTGAGACCGAAGTGGTTTTTGCCGGGGCCCTGTTCGAAGGCGCTGGTAAGGCACAACCCGACGAGATGCAAAGACCAGAGGGCCCGAGCATTGACTGGAAGCAAGTAAGAACTGCTCCTGGGACAGTGTCGTTGGAAAACGTCTGGATAGTTCTCCAACAGTTGGCGGTTACCGTTGAGAAATCTACTAAGGAACTTTCCTCTTTAGTAAGTACGATGAACAATTTCTCTGTGTCTTTGGCTGATATTAAAAAGGAATTTGCTACTCAAACAACAAAACTTAATCAGGATGTGAAGAAGCTACAAGATTTATCTTCAGAGCTAATAAAAGACAAAAATATAATAACTAGAAAGATTAACCAAATTGAAAATTATAATCGGAGACTAAATTTGCGCATATTGAATTTCCCGAGAGAAAATGGAATTCCACCTTTGGATGCATTTAAAAAATACTTGGTTGAAGTTTTACAATTTTCCTCAGACTTGTTACCTCCAATAAATAAAATCTACTATATAAGAAATAAACTTATTGATATTCCAGCAACCAATGAGGCGCAAACAGCTCTAAATGTATCCGACTTGCTTGAAACTACTTTATCCGAAAAATCAGAAAGAATGACTCTAGTGGTTCAATTTGTTTTTCAGCAGGATGTTGATGCAATTAAAAGAATATATTTTCGCAAAATGAATGAATTATTCTGTGGTAAAACTGTACGCATTTTTCAAGATGTTACAAAACAGACTCAAGAAGTTAGAAAGCTGTTTTTGACTATGAGAAAGGAGACACAAGATTTGGGTGCCTCTTTCTTTCTGAATTATCCCAGTAAATGTTTAAAATATACCTTTATTCAGCCAGAGCAGTTAAGAGTTTTTCTTGATTCTAGGAAAGTATAAATTCCTTTGGTTATCCCCTAACTGATTGAGTTATAGCATAGATGGATGGAAAATCGTGCTAAGCCTATCTACTGTTACAAATTTCTCTTTTTTAGATTTAACCCCATTAATCTTAAGCACGCCCCTACTTTAAAGTTCTCTTTTGTGATATAAAAAAGACAATTATTGGAATTTTGTATTATGTTATTCAAGTGGAAGATGTAATTCTACATAACATTTTCTTGTCTGCTTTTCTGAAGCAAGATTTTCTTGTAATGTAAAATTTTGAAACTACAATAAAAAAAAAAAAAAAAAAAAGAGAAATGCTGGACATGGATGGATGGAGGGGTGGGCAGGGGAGAGAGGAAAAATGCTGGACATGGATAGAGAGGAGAACAGGAGAGAGAGAAGAGAATTGCTGGACATGGATGGAGAGGAGAGCAGGGGGGGAGAGGAGAATTGCTGGACATGGATGAATGAAGGGTTGGACAGGGAAGAGAGGAGAAATGCTAGACTTGAATGGAAGGGGCGGAAGACAGAAGAGGGAGATGCACATGGATGGAGGGGAGGGGAGAGAGGAGAAATTCTGGACATGGATGGAGGGGATGGAAGAGAAAAGAAGAAGATGCACATGGATAGAGATGAGGGAAAGGGAAGAGATTGTAAGCTCTTTGAGCAGGGACTGTCTTTCTTCTATGTTTGTGCAGCGCTGCGTATGCCTTGTAGCGCTATAGAAATGCTAAATAGTAGTAGTAGTAGTATCCATAAAGAATCCACGGTGCTATCCGTTTCATGTAGAATGTTTATTTTGTTTGACTCAATTCCATCTTTAACATATAGCGCAACCCTCCCTCCAATTTGATCCACTCTGTCATTGCGATATAGTTTGTACCCTGCTAATGTGGAGGGGCATAATTGAAAGGGGCGCCCAAGTTTTCCTGAGGACGTCCTTGCAGGATGTCACAGCGAAGGGGCGAGGAAACCCGTATTATTGAATTATTATCGAAACAAGATGGGCGTCCATCTTTCATTTTGATAATACGGTCGGGGATGCCCAAATCTTGACATTTAGGTCGTCCCTAGAGATAGTCGTCCTTAGACTTGGTCGTTTCTGGTTTTCGGCGATAATGGAAACTAAGGACGCCCATCTCAGAAATGACCAAATGCAAGCCCTTTGGTCATGGGAGGAGCCAGCATTTGTAGTGCACTGGTCCCCCTGACATGCCAGGACACCAACTGGGCACCCTAGGGGGCACTACAGTGGACTTCAGAAAAAGCTCCCAGGTACATAGCTCCCTTACCTTGTGTGCTGAGCCCCCCACTACCCACAACTGTACACCACTACCATAGCCCTTATGGGTGAAGGAGGCACCTACATGTGGGTACAGTGGGTTTCTGGTGGGTTTTGAAGGGCTCACATTTACCACCACAAGTGCACTGCACCCACTAAAACTGCTCCAGGGACCTGCATACTGTTATCATGGAGCTGGGCATGACATTTGAGGCTGGCATAGAGGCTGGCAAAAAATATTTGTAAACATTTTTTTTTAGGGTGGGAGGGGGTTAGTGACCACAGGGGGAGTAAAGGAGGTCATCCCCAATTCCCTTCGGTGGTCATCTGGTCAGTTTGGGCACCTTTTTGTGGCTTAGTCGTAAGAAAAAAAGAACCAGGTAAAGTCGTCCAAGTGTTCGTCAGGGATGCCCTTTTTTCCCATTATGGGTCGAGGACGCCCATGTGTTAGGCATGTGATAGAGATGCCTTCGCTATGCCTCCAACACACCCCCAGGAACTTTGGTCATCCCTGCGACGGAAAGCAGTTGGGGACGCCCAAAATACCGATTTGGGCGACCCTGTGAGAAGGACGCCCATCTTGCGATTTGTGTCGAAAGATGGGTGTCCTTCTCTTTTGAAAATAAGCCTGAAAGTGTCCTATTGATTGACCTCCTTCCACCAGGTATCTGAAATGCCTATTATATCTATCTCTTCATTTAGTGCTATATACTCCAATTCTCCTATCTTATTTTTAAGGCTTCTTGCATTTGTATATAGGCACTTCAAATTGTCTTTTTTCCTTGCATCTACAGGCTGCTTTGAAGTTAATGTGGATAATTTGCATCCTTTTCTCTGTTCTCCCATTGAACAATCCGGGTTTTCTTTCACCATTATTGAAACCTCTATCGGGATTCCCTAAAGATCCTGTTTCAATAGTATCAATCAAGGATACTCCACACCGAACCATGCGCTCCTGGGCTACTGTTGTCTTTCCTCCCCATTTTAGTTTAAAAGCTGCTCTATCTCTTTTTTAAATGTTAGCACCAGCAACCTGGTTCCATTTTGGTTAAGGTGGAGCCCATCCTTTCGGAACAGGCTCCCCCTTCTCCAGAATGTTGTCCAGTTCCTAACAAATCTAAATTCCTCATCCCACGTCCACCAGCCACCCAGCTATCTACATGCCTAATAATCAAATCACCAACTACAACAGCCATCCTAACCCTTCCCTCCTGGGTAGAAGCTCCTGGAGAGACATCCTCAGTGCGAAAGGATATTGCATCCCCTGGTGGGCTGGTTCTGGCTACAGGATTACCTCCAACTTCACCAGGGTGATGCTGTCCTTTTAGGAGACCTCCCTCCTCCAAAGCAGCACAGGGGCTGCCAGACTGGAGGTGGGACTTCTCTACAATGTCTCTGTATGCCTCCTCTATGTACCTCTCTGTATCCCTCAGCTCCTCCAAGTCTTCTACTCTAGCCTCAAGAGAACGGACTCGTTCTCTGAGAGCTAGGAACATGACTAATGAATAATAAGAAAACATACATTTCTTTAAATAAAAATAAAAAGTTGGACAAAAAGATGTACATATGGACTTTGAAATTTCCATCATTTATAATTTAACTGTATATAACAATGTCATATTTATTCAAGTTTCTTCATTTATTTTGGTTCATGGCTTAAGTGGTCAGGTTGGAGAATTCTGCATTTATTGCACAGGACTGACGATGTGATTTCCAGTGTTGGAAAACCATGTTTATGTATGTGTATATTTATATGAGTATTCATTATGAATGTACTTGAAGAAAACCTCAGAATTTCTTCATAAAAATAAATTATGATACCTTGGTCATCACATTCCTTTTTAACTGTCATAAGGGGGTTACAGAAGTGATTTAAGTGATCATATAAATTGCACATTAGAGCTTGACACATTAATAGCAAGCATGCCTCTTATTAAAGTTCATTGTTATTGCAATGAATACCAGAGAACTTAATAACCATTATTAATAATGATTTCACCATTATGTGCTACTGTAATGTTTCTGTTTGTTTTTATTTATATGAAATGGAGCACAGCCCTTTTTAATAGCAAGGGCTTTCATGAAAGAGATTCTATTATTGTGTGAGCAGGAACCTCCCACGGGTTATAGATAGGCCAGGTCATAGATTGAGGTTGAATGAATATCTTTGACTTCATTCACTGGAGTGGTGGTATGTTCTATTGACCAAATGTTGATTGTCATCAGATGTTAGATAGAGGGATACTTATTGAGTACTTGATTAACAGCACATTAAAATACCTTGGGGACTCAATAGCTAGTAGGACTTTGTCAAGTCAACCTTTATAAAGCAAGAACTCTTATTGTTAAGCTTTATAGGGAGAATTCTATTAAAGGAACTAAAAAATGGGTGTAAGAAAAGATCAGTGCTTATTCTATAAAGGGTGATTTCTGTGCTAAATTCAGGGCGTCAGACTTATACCTGCGGAATCTGGTGTAAATTCCAGCACTCAAGTTGGATGCGGACAACCATTATTCTATAACACTGTACGCAATGTTTTGAACACCCCTGACCCACCTAGCCATACTCCTCCCATAGCCATGCCTCCTTTGGGGTTGCACACAATGGGATTTAGACATCCAGTGTTATAGAATAGTGCACAGCCAGATGTGTATGCAAATTGAATTTTACCAAAAAGTCAGGTAAATTTTAGCACATGGTCCCATTTTAAATGCAATGAGACCCTGTGCTAAAATAACTCGATTTGGGGTAAAATAACCCAACTTATGGTAAAATAACATGATTTAATAGTAGCCTATGTTGATAACTTCCCCCCTTTAATAGTAGACCATGTTGATAACTTCCCCCCTTAGAATCTTTAATTGTGTTCCAGCAGTGTTCCTAATAAAGCATAACTCTTAACAGATACTATCAGGCCCTCTCTTATAATATTCACTGCTTGTTGTGCAAGCAACAAGAGAATCCAACATTGAAAACAAAAAAAAAGGCAAATTTTGATGCAATCATCCCTCCAGGTAGCTTATTCCAAAAGCCATCTAACCTTTTGTTAACAGATATCTCCTGAAGTGATAGTTCCTGATGGTGGGGGGCATTATCTTCAGTAATGGTAGAAATAGCTTAATACAAATGCTGGCACCGGCGTTTAAATTAATGGATAGGTTTGGTGATACAATATGTGTGGAGCAGCATTTTAGAAAAGACTTACAAACTGGAATTGAGATTCTAAGTCAGGATGTGTAAATTCCATTAGTATTTTAAAATAGGATCTGTTGATGTAGGAATGGATATTTTTGTACCAGTTACAGTGTGGTAGGAACATCCATTTTATAACTATAAATGTCTAAAATATCAACAGGGCCAGCATGGCAATAAAAAGGGCATTATTCTATATAGATTAAGCTCCTAAATTACGCTCTAAAATTTATGCTCCTAAATTTATGCTCCTAATTTAGGGTCTATTACACTCATAGATTTAGCATACATTTAGGAGCATACATTTTTCCATAAACTTGGTCAAGAGAGGAATAGAAATTACAGACCAGTAATTGGACATATCAGAAAGGGACACGTTTAACCAGATGATCACCGGAAGGAATCGGGGATGACCACTCCTGACTCCCTCAGTGGTCACTAACCCCCTCCCACTCAAAAAAAAAGAACTTTAAAAACTTTTTTTTCCAGCCTGTATGCCAGCCTCAAATGTCATACCCAGCTCCATCATAGCAGTCTGCAGGTCCCTGGGTGCAGTTGACTTCAGCCAGGTGGTCATTTAGGGCACTTTTTTGGGACTTGTTCGTGAAAAAAAAAGGGTCCAAAAAAAAGTGACCCAAATTCGCGCTAAAACGCCTTTCTTTTTTCGATTATCAGCTGAGGACGCCCATCTCAACTCAGCCGATAAATACGCCCCAGTCCCGCCTTCACCACGCCTCCGACACGCCCCATCAACTTTGGCCGTTTTCGCGACAGATTGCAGTTGAAGACGCCCAAAATCGGCTTTCGATTATACCGATTTGGGCGCCCAAGGGAGAAAGACGCCCATCTCCCGATTTGGGTCGAAATATGGGCGTCTTTCTCTTTCAAAAATAAGGCGGAATGTCTCCTAATACCTCCAGTGGCAAGCTACACACATTGAAGAATGTTCTAAAACAGACATTCCCAGGAGCAGGTGTAAATGTTATGTTGGTGAACATAAACATGTATTCCTCTTCTGAAATAGGGAATATATGTGTTTCTTTCCAAACCACTCCGAATCCCACCCATAATGGAGGGAATTCAATAAATGGTGCCGAAAATTCGGCACTGAAAAAATCGTGCACTATTCTATAAAGGGAGCACACCTTTTATAGAATTTGGCACAGATCTGGCAACTAAATTTTGGGTGCTGTACTTATGCCTGCTAAAAGAAGGTGTAAATGCTAGCACCCAACTTTGACTTGCTTTGGACAAATTCTGTAATTCTGCATGTAACTTTTTGAAATGCCTCGAACACACGTCCCCTTTTCAGTTATGCTCTATGGGGCCAATGATCAGTTCCCGACGGAACAGCATGGGGAAAAAATTCCCTCATGATCAACACTAATAACATGCAAATATAGGCACTTATTATTGATCATAAGGGGAAAGTGCGGGAGGATTGTGCCTGGGCATTCGCTCAAGGCACAATCCTCCCACAGGTTCAGGCAGGAGAAAAGCCTGACCTGTCAAATTTAGAGTCAGACCCCGAAACCCCCTCAAACACAAAGGCCTAGAGGCCTCCAGATCCCTCATCCCTGCCCAAGCACATAACCCCCCACCATGAATACATTGAACTCTAGTGGTCCAGTGGGACCCTTGCCTGGCTTGGCCTCCCCTCCCAAAGCTAGCCTTGGTGGTCTAGCATTGTTTCTCCCCCCAAACCCCCTTGTACCTTCAAAAGAGTCCTAGAAGGAGGGACTTGCACTCATTCCCTCCTCCTGCAGGTGCCACCTCAAAAAGGCAGCACCCTGCCCTACCCTGCCCAGTGGATCCTGAGATGCACTGGACAGGGCTTAACTACCATATAAGGTACTTGCTGGCGTAGGGTTTGCCCCGAGAGCAGCACCCTTGTTTAGAATAGGGTTTGCCAAGCGAGCAGCACCCTTGTTTGGCATGCTGCCCGCTGAGCATTGTGGAGGAATATTAATAGCCCTGTTTAGCATACATTTGTATGCTATTAGCGTTCAGAGCTGGCAAGCTAATTATTTCATGCGCTTGCCGACTCTGAACATTTTACGGTTGCATATGCGGGTGCTAGTCTGGCACTAATGGCCTCTAGCACTTGCATTTGCTTCTGAGCATCAGGGCTTATGAGAGTTAGGCACCAAGCTCATCTAATTCATGCCAATTAACTGCAATAATTGGTTGTTAGCACCCAATTATTACTAGTTAAGGGCTCATTAATCAATTAATTTCTGCATGTAACTTTGGGCGCTATATGTAGGATCCAGGGGAATATGCCTAGACCATGCTTCCTTGCAAAATGGAAGTATTTGAGTTTTGGACATTTATATCCCAGCTGTCTATGGGACCTTTTTACAAAGTGGCGATAATCCTAACATGGGTTTACCACATGCCAATTTTAAAGTTCCGATTCTGTTTTCACTACAAAGTAAAGAAAATCTGAATAAAGAAGAGAGAGCTTAATGATTGTACTTGGTTTAACTTCCATTGGAATTACTGCTTGAGCTGGTATTTTAACAAAATTGTCCATAACATTATCAAAACACCACTGTCTTTAAGGTGCTTTGGTACAGATTGTTGCTAGAAGGTTTTAGGTCTTGATTGGAGCTTTGGCATTTCTATTAATACTAGTAAAACAGGCCCATTTCTGACACAAATGAAACGGGCGCTAGCAAGGTTTTCCTCGGAGTGTGTATGTTTGAGAGAGAGAGAGAGAGAGAGAGAGAGAGAGAGAGAGAGAGAGTGTGTGTGAGAGAGAAAGTGTGTGTGAGAGATGGAGTGTGTGTGTGAGTGAGAGAGAGACAGACAGAGTGTGTGTGTGTTTGTGTCAGAGAGAGAGTGTGTGAGAGACAGAGTGAGTGTGTGTGTGTGTGTGTGTGTGTGTGAGAGAGAGAGAGAGAGAGAGAGAGAGAGAGAGTGTATGTGAGAGACAGAGAGTGAGTGTGTGTGTGTGTGTGTGTGAGAGAGAGAGAGAGAGAGAGAGAGAGAGTGTATGTGAGAGACAGAGAGTGAGTGTGTGTGTGTGGGGCTCCGAGTTCCATGACCCCCTCCTTCCCTCCCTCCCTCTCCTCCCTTCCTAGTTCCAGGCCCCCCTTCCATCCGAGGTGCAGGCCCCCCTCCCTCCCTCTCCTCTCCTCTCCCTCTCTCTCCTGCCCTCCCAAGTTCTTGGCCCCCCCTTCCCTCCGAGTTCCATGCCCCCCTCCCTCTCCTCCCCAGCGTGTTCCATGCCCCCCTTTCCTTGGAGTTTTTTATGTTTGAGAGAGAGAGAGAGAGAGAGAGTGTGTGGGTGAGAGATGGAGTGTGTATGTGAGAGAGAAGAAGTGAGAAAGAGGGACAGACAGTGTGTGTGTGTTTGTGTCAGAGAGAGAGAGAGTGTGTGAGTCTGTGTGTGAGAGAGATAGTGTGTGAGAGAGAGTGTATGTGAGAGACAGAGAATGAGTGTGTGTGTGTGAGAAAGTGAAGCCTTCAAGCATTTGTATGCTCTGTAAGGCTCCATCTCCTCAATTGACGACACGTAGTTCCGGAACATTGCAGGAATGCTTCAAGGCTTGAAGGCTTCACTTTCTCGGCTTCAGAATGTTGGAGGTGCGTTTTATTATATAGGATTGAAGAAATGCTTGATTTTAATACATTCAACTTTGGAGGTAGGTGTGCTAAATTTGATAGAACCTAGGTTCCCCAGTCTTTGCAGATTGGCATCAAGCTGTTTTTTGTACCTACAAAAATTCTCTAGTTTCACCTACAAGAATGTTAGTTTCTTTTTCATCTGTGAGAACATTAATCTCTTTCTCATATAAGAAAGTGTGTCAGTCTCTTTTCTCTCTACAAGACCATTATTAGTGTCTTTTTTTTGTGGGAGCAGAACTTCTCAACTTCTAGAGTTTTACTGTGTTTGTCCCCGTTAAAAGAATGACTGTCTCTACCTTACTGAATAAGAGCATTACTGTCTCTTGATTTTCTTTCTTTTTTTTTTTTTTTGGAGGGTGGAAGATATATTCTTTTCTTTATATGTTATGTTTATTTTTGTTTCCATTCTTGCTTCCAGTGAATTCATCAGGCCTACAATTAAGTGCCATTTAGCATCACCAAGCTGTCATTGCCATCGTTTTATGAATGGGATCATTCATTGACAGAAGCATTTAAATGACAACAAAGCAAAGAGCATAATCCTCCGTAGGTCAATCAAGAGGCCAAGATCAACCGAAACTCAGCTTGATGTCTCCTTGAGTGAAGGAATGTGCTGAGGCTGTTCTGAGCTCTCACTGGCTCACTTCCATATCTTGTGGTTCATTCTCTAACACCGCCCCAGCACTCAATAAGTACTCATAGCTTGATCCTTGTACTTTTAAAGCTGGGTAAGTAGGAGAAGGATCACTATAGGATATACAGGTTAAAACAAGACCATTCACTACAATAAGCTTGAAAATTTGCAAAAGGAACTTATGTTTAATCAATTTTCCCAAAGCGATGGCAGCTTCTTGTTATGATAAACTGAAGAAATATTTTCAGAGAGCCAAACAGGCTTATTTTCGAAAGAGAAGGGCGCCCATCTTTAGACACAAATCGGGAGATGGGTGTCCTTCTCACAGGGTCACCCAAATCGGCATAATCGAAAGCCGATTTTGGGCATCCTTAACTGCTTTCCGTCGCGGGGACGACCAAAGTTCACGGGGGCATGCTGGAAACATAGCGAAGGCGGGACTGGAGCATGCCTAACACATGGGCGTCCTCGACTGATAATGGAAAAAAGAAGGGCGTCCCTGATGAGCACTTGGGCGACTTTACTTGGTCCATTTTTTGTTACGACCAAGCCTCAAAAAGTGCCTGAACTGACCAGATGCCCACCAGAGGGAATCGGGGATGACCTCACCTTACTCCCCCAGTGGTCACCAACCCACTCCCACCCTAAAAAAAACTTTTTAAATATTTTTTGCCAGCCTCTATGCCAGCCTCAAATGTCATACCCAGCTCCATGACAGCAGTATGAAGGTCCCTGGAGCAGTTTTAGTGGGTGCAGTACACTTCAGGCAGGCGGACCCAGGCCCACCCCCCCTATCAGTTACACTTGTGGTGGTAAATGTGAGCCCTTCAAAATCCACCTCAAATCCAATGTACCCACATGTAGGTGCCTCCTTTCACCCCTTGGGGCTAAGGTAGTGGTGTACAGTTGTGGGTAGTAGGTTTTGGGGAGGGGTTGGGGGGCTCAGCACAAAAGGTAAGGGAACTATGCACCTGGGAGCAATTTCTGAAGTCCACTGCAGTGCCCCCTAGGTTGCCTGGTTGGTGTCCTGACATGTCAGGGAGACCAGTGCACTACGAATGCTGGCTCCTCCCATGACCAAAGGTCTTGGATTTGGTCATTTCTGAGATGGGCGTTCTCGGTTTCCATTAGCGCCGAAAATTGGGGATGACCATCTCTAAGGTTAACCTAAGTTTCGCAATTTGGGCATCCCTGACCGTATTATCGAACCGAAAGATGGACGCCCATCTTGTTTTGATAATACGGGTTTCCCTGCCCTTTCGCCAGGATGTCCTGCGAGGACGTCCTCAGGAAAACTTTGGCGCCCCTTTCGATTATGCCCCTCTAAATATCCCATTTACATCTATCCCTCTCTTCTCAAATGCATATTACCTAACTTTAGCCAAGAAAATAGATAAGGAAGCATTACAGTCCATTAAATTCAGTCAGTAGAGTGAATGTGCCTAGAGATATTAGCATCTTTTGTAGGGATGGCTCAACCTATGGACCAAATGCGGCACTGGCCCAGGGTACCAGTGATAAAGGGCACCAAAGTCCCAGTCTAGCATCTCTCCCTCCCTCTTCCCTTCCTTCTGTCTCCCTGCCTGCAGTTCAGTATCCACAGGAGAGGAGGGAGGGAAGAAAGAAAGAAGGAGAGATGCTAAACTGAGATTTTGATGTCCTTGATCATCAGTGTGTGGAGGGTAGGGGGACATAACAGGACAAGGTACTGGATAACCAACAAGGGGAAGAGAGTGGAAGGAGAGATACTGGATTGCAGGCAGGGATGGGGGAGGTGCCAAAATAAAAGTTGTCTCAGGACACCATAGGTCCTTGAGCCAGCCCTGATCTTTTGCCTCTTCCTCTGGCTTCCATTTTTATGGGCATGGTTGACATGAGAAAGAGAGAGAGATTTAGATGAGAAAATATAGGTACACATCTAATTATGTGGCTTCTTCTAAAATAAACAGAAATAAAAATACTAGGAATCATTCTCGACAAACATTTGACCCTTGAATACCAAGTTGCTGCAATCAGGTCAAAAAGCTTTAAAACACTATCCAGCTTATTTTCGAAAGAGAAAAACGCCTATAGTGCGACCTAAATTGGGAGATAGACGTTTGTATCGCAAAGGCGCCCAAATCGGTATAATCAAAAGCCGATTTTGGGCGTTTCCAACTGCACTCCGTCGCGGAAACGAATAAAGTTGACGGGGGCGTGTCAGAGGCGTGGTGGAGGCGGAACTGGGGCGTGGTTATCAGCCGAGGAGAGATGGGCGTCTTTAGCTGATAATCGAAAAAAGGCGTTTTTACCGCGATTTTGGGTCACTTTTTTTTTACCCTTTTTTTTCACGAACAAGTCCCAAAAAAGTGCTCCAACTGCCCCGATGACCACTGGAGGGAATCGGGGATGACTTCCCCGGACTCCCCAGTGGTCACTTACCCCCTCCCACCAAAAAACCCCCACTTTAAAAACTTTTTTTCCAGCCTCTATGCCAGCCTCAAATGCCGTACCCACCTCCATGACAGCAGAATGTGTTCGATCCTGTCACAGCCTTTCCCTGGGTCAGATGTGGCTCTCAGGTGCACTACAGGGTCACATCAGCATTGCATTGTGGTGGGTGTAGAGTATTGGGCTCCGTGATTTCATTAGCTTGTGTTACAGTCTCACGATGTTGGTAGTTGGTAGGCTCTTCTCCCATGGTGCTTTTCCCCCTGCCTACTGGGTCAGAGTGTGCCCTGCTTTGTTTCCTGTTGTAGTCCATGCGGTAGTGGCCATTTTTGTAAGCCAGTTTTAGTTCCCTTTCCTGTGTTAGCCACGTTACAGAACTTAGTTCTTCCCTTGAATGTGGCTGAAAGAGGGCATTGTACAGCATTCTGCCAGCTCTGACCTGCTAATCTCAGTACCAGGGAGACTCATTGCCAGTGGTGGGGCACAACCTCTGATCTGCAGTTAACTGTGAGTAAGCGTGCTTATTCCAATAAAGGACGTTTTTGGAGAGATTAGTCTTCAGGTGTCAACTGGTGTGCCAATGTTATACAGCAGCAACAAGTCCTAGAGGCGTGCGTGTATGCAGGTCCCTGGAGCACTTTTAGTGGGTACCGCAGTGCACTTCAGCCAGGTGGCCCAAGGCCCATCCCCCCCTACCTGTAACACTTGTGTTGGTAAATGGGAGGCCTCCAAAACCCACTGTACCCACATGTAGGTGCCCCCTTCACCCCTAAGAGCTATGGTAGTGTTGTACATTTGTGGGTAGTGGGTTTTGGGGGAGGGGGGTTGGGAGCTCAGCACCCGTGGTAAGGGAGCTATGCATGTGGGAGCTTTTTCTGAAGTCCACCGCACTGACCTAGGGTGCCCAGTTGGTGTCCTGGCATATCAGGGGGCCAGTGTACTACCAATCGTGGCCCCTCCCACCCAAATGGCTCGGATTAGGACGTTTTTGAGCTGGGCATTTTTAGTTTCCATTATCGCTAAAAAAAACAAACGCCCAGCTCAAAAACGTCCATTTTTTCAAAAATACGGTTCGGCCCGCCCCTTCAAGGACCTGTTCTCGGAGATAAACGTCCATGGAGATAGGCGTTTCCATTCGATTATGCCCCTCTACGTAAATTGAGAAGAATCAGAGACTATTTCCTTAGACAGTCATTCCGTCTTATAGTACAGATGCTGATATTGTCCCAACTAGACTACTGTAATGTAGCATAAGTAGGCTGCAAAGAAAATTGTTGGAGACCATCCAAAACACAGCAGCAAGATTGATATTCAAAAAATTGAAATATGATAGAGCAACCCTATTAATCATAATGCTACATTGGCTCCCGATCAAGGCCAGACTATTTTTCAAAACTAGCACAATCATCTTCAAAATACTGTTTGGCATGTCACCGGACTATATGATAGACATGATCAAACTATCACCCAGAAATCCAAACCCAAGAACCAGAGGTTGCCTACTATTTCACCTGCCCAACTGCAAAAACGTACTATACAAGTCCACCTACACGGTGGGATTTAGCTACCTGGGCTCAAAATGGTGGAATTCAATTTCCATAGTCATAAGAAGCATCACGAACTACCTCCAGTTCAGAAAAGACCTAAAGACCTATCTCTTCAGGAAATTCTATGAGTAAAATATGCACCAATCATTCTGCAACAACAATACACATCACAACCTCTAATTGTAACACATCTTTTCATTTAAGAAATGAACTAAGATATATCTTCTCAAGAAACCCAATGACTATTCCATACGCACTAATAGTTATCTTGCCAACCACTGTAAAACACAGTATCATACAACCTTGTAAATGTAATTGAATCAATGTAATCTCTAACAACTGTTAAATGTAAGCCACATTGAACCACAACTCATTTTTGGATAATTGTGGGCTACAAGTAAGAATAAATAAATAAATAAATAAAATAAACCAAAATGTGTACTGTAAGACTATGGCCATTATTTTAGACACATGTCGACATGTAAATAGTGACATTTAGTGGGGAAGTTATCAACATGGGCTACTATTGTGTTGGGTTATTTTTATATAAGTCAAGTTATTTTGGTACAAGGTCTCATTGCTTAAAATGGGACGCTATGCTAAAATAACCTGATTTATGGTAAAATAACCTGGTTTAACAATAGCCCACTCAATAACTTCCCTCTTTACACATATATATATCACATAGGAGTGGCCTGGTGGTTAGGGTGGTGGACTTGGGTCCTGGGGAACTGAGGAACTGAGTTTGATTCCCACTTCAGGCACAGGCAGCTCCTTGTGACTCTGGGCAAGTCACTTAACCCTCCATTGCCCCATGTAAGCTGCATTGAGCCTGCCATGAGTGGGAAAGCGCAGGGTACAAATGTAACAAACAAAATTATCCTTGGGAAATCTCGCTTTGCAGATCTCAGGGCATTTCTAGAGGGCAGATCGATTAGAGTAAGCATGTTTCTGTGCCATCTCTGTATTGAATTGTATCCTCATGACTTAATGTAAGCCACATTGTGCCTGCTTATGTGGGGTAAAAATGCACCAAATAAATAAATAATAAATACATGTATAAATACTGATTTCAGAAAGCTGATATTTACCTTAGGATATTTAAGAACATAAGAATATAAAGGACCAAATTCTAAAAATGGTGACATGAAACAACATAATAAATGTAACTCATACGTGCTATATCATTACAAATGATTGCACATCCCTAGTTTTTAATTTTTTAATGTTGTTTTGTTTTCAGTTTTGCAATCTAATGTGTTTGTTTAACTTAATGGGACCTATTTACTGTGGTATGATAAGGTTTTACATTTACCGCCCTGTAATTGCCAAAATTAACAAGTGGTAACGGCAAAACCTCTGTGTTAACTATTAGAACTATTCCCAACATGTTTTGAGTAGGTTGCTGTGCAGTTAACGCACGGAAAAGTTACTACTATGTGTTACCCACATAACACATAAAACATGATATAGTTAGCTATCCCTCATGCAGTCCAAAACACAAAAAAGTACCACAAGCCTTCAAAAATGGGACAAGTCTTTTTATTCCACAGAGTAGATCTTGTATATCAAAAACTACGCCTTGTACGTCAGTGACCCAACACGGGACAGCTTAGATGAGAGCTGAAAAAGGACAAGGTTCCTATTTCTTGCCTTCAGCTTGGATGCTGGGTCTGTTCACATTGGACTTATGATATCAAACGACCCCTGACACAGGTGCTGTGTACTGAAACACGGCCCATGTCAGGTCATTGATGTACAAGATTGAGTCTTTGATGTACAAGATTGACCTACTCTGTAGAATAAAAGGACTTGTCCCATTTTTGAAGTCTCTTGGTACTTTTTTTGTGTTGTTTTGGATTGTGTTCTGTGCTTTGAACCCTCTCTGTGTTGCCCTTTGGATCTCTTTTGCAGTGCTATTGACTGCTTTGTGTTTTCTGCTGTTTTAATAGTTGATGTAAGGTAACTACCTCTGCATTAAGTGAGAGGTGCAGTCCCTGCTTTTCAAACCTCACAATGCTAATTTCTGCCTTAGCTGTTTAATGCACACTAACAGTTGCACTATGGACCCGACATTCAGCCGGTGGTGATCAGCATGTTTGGGCACTGGCATTGAAAAGTGCAGTAAGCTTCCATGTGTGAAGACCCCGCTATTACACTCTGCTGGGTGTTGCTTTACCTATGTATTGAAGCACATTTTTTTGTGATGTCTTAAACACTTTCGACAGAGAACATGTATGGATCCTGGCAAGAAAGGTTGCCTTCAGAATTGTGTAGCTTGGAGCTGGGCGACTGGCACTTCTTCCTCCTCCCCCCTGACATTCCAGAACATGCGCACAAGAGCTGTGCTTAACGCACAACTCTTGAGCATGTGCACCAGGCACAGTCCTCCTCCTGAACTCCCTAAAGTGCAATGCTAGCAGCACATCTAAATTTGCATGTCATTAGTGATGAGCATTAGGGAGCTGTGTTGCGGTACTGCTGTGGTGGTATTTTTCCAGTGCTGTACTGAACAGCGCTGGAGTTTTGAGCATTGGGGCCTCAGTGATGGCTTAGTTATCACAAACAATTCCCTAGAACTGTTCCTAGAAGTAATAATTTGGTTAGAAAAATACAGAGACTAATATTCAGCCCATGATGGTCAACTATTTCTTAAACGCCAGCTACCACAGGTTTTGATACCCTGATATTCTGGGCTGGGCTGTACCAGATACTGGCGCTGAATAACTGGGTGTAAAGATGCTGCTGGTAGTTATTCAGGTACTGAGGATATGCAGACCGGTACCTGGATAACTAACCAGACAAAGGGCTCCTCTTAAGAAAGCTGTGTTACCATTAGTGGCACACTAAATATAAAGAAACCCATGGGAACAGAATGGGCTTCTTCGCATTTAGCATGCCGCAAATCAGTAGTGCAGCTTTGTAAATGGAGCCCAAAGTTAGAACTGTTTTTCTGCTGTCCTGACTTTATCTGGATAATTACCTGGTTAGAAGACCGAATATTACCACTACCTGGGTAACTCTTGCCTTTGCCTTAGCTCTGCCCTAGGTCTACCCCATCCAGGGCAGGATTAAGGCATAGACAAACTAGGCATGTGCCTAGGGTCCAAATTGGTTAGGAGGGGACCTTCTCAGATGTGCTAATTCTATAGCTCTCAAGGTAGCTTTTTGTTCTAGTAAGTCATCCACTGGCAGAAAGAAGAGTATGGGTGGGGAAAGGAACCAGAACCACAGCTGCATTATCTTCCAGTCAGCAGGAGGAGCTGGCGAGCACAGCTTCTTACCTGCTGCTTCCTCTTCTATTAATGTTCTTCTTCAGTCAGAACCACATAGGATACCATTTGTGGGCGTATTAAAATGTATTTATATTACAATGGTGCTTGTTTGCCAAGGATCCTTCAAAGGGTTAATACTCCCCTGGCCTGGGCAATAGATAGTGCCAAAGCAGTCTGTTTAGATTTTCAGTGGGATTTATCTGGGTAGGAGTGTTCCTACCTGGATAAGCCCTACAGAACATTGACAGTGTTTTTGATTCCTCAACCTTCTTTTGATAATTTTTGTACCTTTGACTATATAACACTTTACCTTCCTGTCTCTTGCCATTGTCTTTATAGCTTCCTTTATTCACATTTACTATACTGCACAAATCTGACAAGCAGTGTTAGCTGGTGTATTTATTTTTATTTATTTTTGTTACATTTGTACCCCACGCTTTCCCACTCATGGCAGGCTCAATGCGGCTTACAGGTATTTATTTGTACCTGGGGCAATGGAGGGTTAAGTGACTTGCCCAGAGTCACAAGGAGCTGCCTGTGCCTAAAGTGGGAATCAAACTCAGTTCCCCAGTTCCCCAGGACCAGAGTCCACCATCCTAACCACTAGGCCACTCCTCCACTCCACAAACGTTACTGCATAGTACATTAGGGTACAGACTAAAACAGAGAATAGAAAGGAACTAGGAAATCATCGATAGGAAAGAGATACAAACATACAGCCAGTAAATAAGTAGAAGAGACAGGGAGAAAAACAAAGGGGAAAACGAGAAGGGAAGGGAGAAGAAAGCGAGAAGCATGAGGAGGGTGACAGACTCTGACCACATCAAGAGAGGGTATTGAATGCCTGGGAAAACAGCCATGTTTTGATGAACAATTTAAATTTGGGAAGGGAGGATTCACAAATGAAGATAGGAAGACTGTTCCATAGAGCTGGAGCCGTAAGGAAAAATGTGCACCTTCCTGCACATTGCCTTAATTATTTTTATTAAAACAGAACAGAGAGTACATTGTTATCATTGTTATAGGCTCACATAGTAGAAAATCCTTTCTTCTTGAATCTTACAGTCTAATAACAAAACATGTTGGATGAAGAATTAACACAGTGGGGCCAGCACAAGAAGTGAAGCTACTTGAGATTCTCAGAGCTAGAACAGTGCGTAAGTTCTAAATGGTGGGCGGAGTCCAACAGAAAACAAGGATGGTCATAGCCAGTTGGATGAATCAGCAGGAAAAATCGTTGCAGTAGAGAATCTACACATGAAGAGGGAGCTAGGAGTGGGTGGTAGGGTAGGAGGAACCCTAAAATAAATATCACCAGCAGTTTAAGAGTCATTACCTTCGTGGAAACCAAAAATTAGAATTAAAGCAAACAAACTAACCCATACCTAGTTGGCAAATGATGAAGGTTTGTCCACTCACTTCAGACTGCATACCATTATAATTCTCTGCTCTACCAGCAACACCTATTTTTCACTTGACATGACCTATAAAAGTCATCTATGGCCATCTACTTCTAAGCACAGTTGTAACAATTGATCACAGAAGCTCTTGTTATAATTCTATATTTAGCTTCTGAAAGTTCATTTTATTTGTAAAAAATTAAAAAATATTAATTAATTATCTTTTTCAGGTGTGAGTAATTTCTGCTGTAAGAAGCATATTGGGCCTATTTATGAAAGTGAGCTATGCAGTAGGCATGGGGATTAGCACATGGGTCTGTGGTAAAGCTACTATGTGCTAAAACATGCTAAAATAGCCAATATGCTAAAAATCCAGCACAAACGTTACTGCATAGTACATTAAGGACAGGAACTAGTGGGTCATCAGTGCAGAATGTGTGTGGCCTGCACATTACAGTTAGTGCGTGGTACTTACCATACACTGTCACTTATGCAGTTCTCCCCAGATTCTATTTATGGCGTGGCCAACTTTGGGCGTGCTTCTGAGATGCACGTGCAAATAAATTGGATAATGAGCTCTGATCCATCAATAATTGGGTGCTAACCAATTATTGATGTTAATTGGCACTCATTAAAATTTGTGCGTGCATCTGGATGTGCATTATTCTATAATGCACAGCATCTAACTCTCATGGCATGTATTTAAAAAGGGGTGTGGCCATGACCATGTTGGGGACATTCTAAAAAGTCACAGGATTACAGTCTACTGCCTAACCACGCCTAACTTGGGTGTCAGCATTTACACCAGGTCTCAGCAGGCATAAGTCTGGCACCCAAAATTTAGGCATAGAATCAGCGCTAAATGTGTTTCGTGCTGAAATTTTTGACATTTATTGAATTTCCTTCTTAGTGTGGGTACACTTAATGCCACCTCAAGAGGAAGCAATAACCCCTGGATTCTATATAGCACACCAAGAATTGTGTGTGATTCTGAGCATAAATCTAGGCGTATTTTATAACTATGCACATAGATTAATTGTTTTAACAAACTGTTATGTTGGTTAACAGCTCTTAACAAGCAATAACAAGCACTAATTGTTAAGCATATTCTTTAATGTACTGCACCTAAATTCTAATATGCACAGGCAAAAAGTGGCATGATTAGGGGCTGTGGAAATAGGCTTTTTGTGGGTGTTCTAAAATCTACGCTCGTTGTTATAAAATATGGGCCAATGTGCGTAAATTTACGTGCAGGGATTTACACCAGTTTTTCATTGGCATAAATGGATGTGCATAGATTCAGTCACATTAACTATGCCTAAGTGTATTCTAAATACTGCACGTAGATGTACCTAATTGCCTAGCACACATTAATTTTAGGTGCCATATATAGAATTTGGCCCTAAGTGTGTCTGTACTAATTGCAAAGAAACAACATGGAATAAAGAATATTTCTGTGTGGTAACTGCAGGGGACTTGCTGGGCACACTCTCAACAGTTAGTGCACAGCCTTTGCACTTCCAAGTCCTAGACTGGCTAGTTTGGAGACTATACGACATGCCATCTTCTATTTTTTGGCGACCT
Source organism: Microcaecilia unicolor (assembly GCF_901765095.1). Classification (NCBI taxonomy): domain Eukaryota; kingdom Metazoa; phylum Chordata; class Amphibia; order Gymnophiona; family Siphonopidae; genus Microcaecilia; species Microcaecilia unicolor. Next base: position 57,391,956 of record NC_044042.1, on the reverse strand, counting down.
ACCTCTGGAATTCTCTCCCTGTGCATATTCGGACTGAACAGTCATTTCACCGATTTAAGGCTCTGTTAAAAATGCACTACTTTGCACTAGCTTTCTAGATTAGCACTCATTAATTCTATATCAAGGGGTTGACCTGGGATAACATTTCTGGTGTCATATGCGTGGTTGTTGGTTGTTTTCTGTGTTGAGTGGCCTGGTATGGGTGATTGTTTTGCATGTTTATTTTAAACTGTCAACCTTTTCTATCTTTTAAAATGGCGTTCCTTTCCTTTTTCGTATTTTTTATACGATTGCGAACCGCCTAGATCTATGTGTCTGGAATGTGTGGTATAATAAATTTTTAATAAACATAAACATAGGGCCCCTTTTACCAAGCTGTGGCAAAAGGGGGCCAGCACTGGCATCAGCGTGTGTTTTACACGCGTGCCGAGGCTCCCTTATACCGCAGCTGGGAAAAGGGAAGTCTTCGCTTTCCTATAGGAAATGGCCGGGCGACAAGTAAAGCACTTGCTGTTGTGGCCATTTCGGGGGGAGCCCTTACTGTGACCCATTGAAGTGCCAGTAATGGCTCCCACGTTAAACTGGTGGTAACTGGGCAGCGCACAGCACTGCCTGATTACCACTGGGTGCTACAAAAATAAATCAATTTTGTACCACCAGAAATGGCGGCACACTAGGGGTGGGAAGTACTGCCAGGCTACTGCGGTAGCCCGGTGGTACTTCCTGTATAGCGAGCAGTAAGCCCGCGTTGGGCTTACCGCTACTTAGTAAAAGGAGCCCATAGTGTGTGTCAGTTGTTGCTGTTAAAGCATGGTAAGTGCAAAAACTGACCACATTGTCTGGTTCCTCAGATGTTCTTATACCACTTATGTAATATAACTGAAAATAGAATTTGAATCTTTCCTTAATCCCTGTTTTATAAATAGACATTACCTTGTATTATAGCTTATTTTTCTCATATATTCCATCACTTTCACGTATATTTTCTCTCTGCTGACAGATTGTGAATCCTGCAAACAGTAATTGAATAAACTAGACTTTCATACAGCTTGCGACGTGTTCCATATAGTAAAGATTTAGGCACTACAATAAGCAGGCCACATCTGTTATGCCAAAGGGCAACTGATGGCTGTTATTTCACCCCTAGCAGAGCCAACAAGGATATATTCTCAGTTGGCAATGTTTATAATTGCTGAAATGTAGTTAGCCAACTTAGCATTAATCCTATCTTGGCAAAATGTGCACACAATCTACCCATAGCTCTTTGCATGTAAAAAAAAAAATCTCACTTTTATAAATAGAGGTAGCGGAATGCAGCAGTCAGGACGAGCATCTCGGGCAAGTCACACGAACCTGCTGCATATGAAGTTACAGCAGACAAGGGTGACCTTCGAGAAGTTAGAAACTGGTAGGCAAAGCTAGAACTTGGAAAGGAAAACCAGCGCAGGCCTTCAAGTGACCTTTCTGTACTCTGTTACAGCCCTCAAAGCACTTTCTCTTTTGTCAAATGCTCAAAGATACTTTGCATTGTAGGACTCTTGAGTACTGCATAACTGTGCAATGTCCATCAATCATTTCTTCTACTTTCATTCTGTTTATTAGGGATGACATGGGAAATACTTCTGGTTCAGTCACCCATTCAGTTCTTTTTCAGGTTCTAAATAGCTCATTCACTTTGTTTCTTTTGTTTACATTAAAGTCAATGGTGCAAGAAATTCTGCACTCCTGAGGGGTAACTGTATTAAGGTATTTCTGCCTGGGAAGTGACATGAAGACCATACACCACTAACAAAGGGCACTAACAGTGGCATGAAGACTCCAAGGCACTGTGATAAGGGCAAAGTGGCACAGTGGAATGAAGATCCCAAGCCCCTGGGACAGGGGCAAAACAGTGCCAGCATTGGCATGAAGTCCCTAAGAGGGATTAAGTGGTACTAATGTTGGAAGGAAGACAGCAAGGCACCTGGAGAGGTGTAAAATGGCAAATTAATATTGGGATGAAGACCCCAATTCCTCTATGTAGAGGAAGCACCAATATGGAGAAGAGATAACTGGGTGTGGGGGGGGGGGGGGGGATATCATAGAGGTCTATAAAATACTGAGGGGTCCTTTTATTAAGGTGTGCTAAAAACTGGCCCGCGCTGGTGTAGATGTGTTTATTGGATACGCACAGGTCCATTTTTCACTGCGCCTGCAAAAAAAGGCCTTTTTTTGGCCGAAAATGGATGTGCGGCAAAATAGAAATTGGCGCACGTCCATTTTGGACCTGAGACCTTAATACCACCCATTGTTAAAGTCTCATGTGTTAACTGGGTGGTAACGGTCTATGCACGTACAATGCCGATTACCATCCGGTTAGCACCGCGTGCTGGAAAATTTCCGGCGCACTTAATGGACATGCATTAAATTACCACCTGAGCCATGCGGTAGCCAGACAGTAATTCAAAACTGACATGAATAGGACGTGCGTATGCGCCTATGTGGCTTAGTCAAAGGGCCCCTGAGTGGGGTGGAATCGATAGATGTGAATAATTTGTTTACTCTTTCCAAAAATACAGACTAGGGGATACGCAATGGAGCTACTAAGTAGTAAATTTAAAACAAATTGGAGAAAATATTTCTTCACTCAATGTGTAATTAAACTCTGGATTTCACTGTCAGCAGTTAGCAGGGTTTAAAAAAGGCGCCGTTTACGGAACAAAGAGTTTATAAACAGCTGGAGAATCTGAAGGTGGACAAAGCTATGGGGCCAGATGGGATACATCCCAGGATACTGAGGGAGCTCAGGGAGGTCCTGGCAGGACCTCTTAAAGATTTATTTAATAGATCTTAAGAGACGGGAGAGGTTCCGCGAGATTGGAGACGAGCGGATGTGGTCCCTCTTCACAAAAGTGGAGACAGGGAAGAAGTGGGAAACTACAGACCAGTAAGTCTCACATCAGTGGTAGGAAAAGTAATGGAGTCGCTGCTGAAAGAAAGGATAATTAACTTTCTAGAAACCAATGGGTTACAGAACCCGAGGCAACATGGCTTTACCAAATGAAAATCCTGCCAAACGAATCATATTGAGTTATTTGACTGGGTGACCAAAGAAATGGATGAAGGCCGTGCGCTAGATGTAATCTACTTGGATTTCAGCAAAGCCTTTGATACGGTCCCCCACAGAAGACTCGTGAATAAGCTGAAAAGGCTGACCTTAGGACCGAAAGTGGTGAACTAGATAGAAAACTGGTTGACCGACAGGTGGCAGAGGGTGGTGGTAAATGGAATCTGCTCGGAGGAAAGGATGGTGAGCAGTGGGGTTCCTCAGGGGTCGGTGCTGGGGCCCATTTTGTTTAATATATTTGTGAGAGATATTGCTGAAGGGTTGGAAGGAAAGGTTTGCCTTTTTGCGGATGACATGAAGATAGCCAATAGAGTGGATATCCTGGAGGGAGTAGAAACGATGAGAAGGCATCTCTGAAAGTTAGAAGAATGGTCAAGGGTCTGGCAGTTAAAATTTAATTTACACCCACAGTACTCATACTTCAACTCTATAATCAAATTTACATACAAAGTAAAATTTATTCAGTTACATTGTGTGGATATGTACAAACTTCACATATGTCACAAAGAGACCTCAGTATTCCCTGTCTTCTAGTTCACCAACCGCTCACAATCGCGCAGTACACTCATGTGTATCTAATCATTCTCCCCATTCCTTTTAGTTAAAAACACACTGATTAAAAGGAATGGGGAGAATGATTAGATACACATGAGTGTACTGTGCGATTGTGAGCGGTTGGTGAACTAGTAGACAGGGAATACTGAGGTCTCTTTGTGACATATGTGAAGTTTGTACATATCCACACAATGTAACTGAATAAATTTTACTTTGTATGTAAATTTGATTATAGAGTTGAAGTGTGAGTATTGTGGGTGTAAATTAAGAATATTTGTACTCTAGTAGGTATTATTTACCCTGGAAATTAATAATTAGTTAAAATTTAATGCCAAGAAGTGCAGAGTCATGCATTTGGGGTGTAGAAACCCAAAAGAGAGATACCGAATAGGAGGGGAGAGATTAGCAAGCTCGACTCAGGAGAGAGACCTTGGGGTGATGGTGTCGGATGATATGAAGGTGAAGAAACAATGTGACAAGGTGACAGCAGTGGCTAGAAGGATGCTAGGCTGCATAGAGAGGGGTATAACCAGCAGAAGAAAGGAGGTGTTGATGCCCCTCTTCAAGTTGTTGGTGAGGCCCCACTTGGAGTATTGTGTTCAGTTTTGGAGGCTGTATCTGGCTAAAGATGTAAAAAGACTGGATGCGGTGCAAAGCTACGAAAATGGTATGGGATTTGCGTTGCAAACCGTGCAAGGAGAGACTTGCCGACCTGAACATGTATACCTTGGAGGAAAGGAGAAACAGGGGTGACATGATACAGAAGTTCAAATATTTGAAAGGCATTAATCCACATATGAACCTTCTCCGGAGACAGGAAGGTGGTAGAACTAGAGGACATGAATTGAGGTTGCAGGGGTCAAACTCAGGAGTAATGTCAGGAAGTATTTTTTCACGGAGAGGGTGGTGGTTACGTGGAATGCCCTCCCGCAGGAGGTGGTGGAGATGAAAACGGTAATGGAATTCAAACATGAGTGGGATAAACACAAAGGAATCCTGTTTAGAAGGAATGGATCTATGGAATCTTAGTGGACATTGGGTGGTGACGCCTTTATTTGGAGAATAAAACTGGTGCAGGGCGGACTTCTACGGTCTACCTTTGTACCGACGTCTAGATTTAATTCTTTTCAATTCAGGATAGATCTTGAAAAATTCATATGCCGGTTACAATTGCGTATTTACTTTGGAGACAAAAAGAAACAGTCTCAATCTAGAGTATTGAATAAATCTCAATGGATTCCTCCCATTCCGGTAGACCCAGTAGTCACCATGTTTAAACAACTGGTGCTCCGAGATGTTCACAACTTTTATCAATCAGGACACCATGGCTATAGGGATAATCTATCGAAAGATGAGCGGGTGGCCCTGAAGCAATTACGCAATAATAGTAATTTGGTTATAAAGCGTGCGGACAAAGGCGGAGCAGTAACTGTCATGGATAGAACACAATATATTGAAGAAGTGACTTCTCAGTTAAATGACCAGACAGCATATCAAGAATTGGATATTGACCCGACTAACGATCTACTAACAAAAATCAAAGATATTACACAAAGTGGATTAACTCAGGGATTCGTAACTATTGAAGAATTTCAGTATTTAAATCATAGAACACCTACGACTCCGGTGTTATATGTGTTACCCAAGATACATAAAGATCCAGTACATCCCCCTGGCAGACCGATAATGTCTTCCAAAGGCTCACTGTTAGAACCTATTTCTATCTATATTGATACGTTTTTGAGAAACTTTGTAGCAGAATGTCCGTCATACATCAAGGACACTACACATTTCCTCAATATGCTACATGGAGTACAACCAATACATGAAGCAGCTATATTAGTAATGCTGAACATCAAATCTCTTTATACCAAGATACCACAAAAAGAACTACTGGTAGTAGTGGAAAGAGCATTAGAGACACGACCTAGACCGCATGATGTCCCTACGATGTTTTTAGTACAGCTCACTAAACTGGCATTGAGGGGCATAATCGACCAGAAACGCCTATCTCCATGGGCGTTAATCTCCGAGAACGGGTCCGTGAAGGGGCGGAGTGAACCGTATTTTTTAAAAAAAATAGACGCCCATGCTTTATTCGCCAAGGTGTGAGCTGGGCGTTTTTGCTTTTCACCGATAATGGAAAATGAAATCGCCCAGCTCAAAAACGAATAAATGCAAGGCATTTGTTCGTGGGAGGGGCCAGGATTCATAGTGCACTGGTCCCCCTCACATGCCAGGACACCAACCGGGCACCCTAGGGGGCACTTTTACAAAAACAAAAAAAAAGGTAAAAGAGCTCCCAGGTGCATAGCACCCTTCCCTTGGGTGTTGAGCCCCCCAAATCCCCCTCAAAACCCACTGCCCACAAGTCTACACCAGTACTATAGCCCTAAGCGGTGAAGGGGGGCACCTACATGTGGGTACAGGGGGTTTGGGGGGGTTGGACGACTAGTAGCATTAAGCAGCACAATTGTAACAGGTAGGGGGGGGATGGGCCTGGGTCCACCTGCCTGACGTCCACTGCACCCCCTAACAACTGTTCCAGGGACCTGCATACTGCTGCTTGGGAGGAGGGTATGACATTTGAGGGTGAAAGTAAAAAGTTGTGAAACATCATTTGTTGTGGTGGGAGGGGGTTAGTGACCACTGGGGGAGTCAGGGGAGGTCATCCCCGACTCCCTCTGGGGTCATCTGGTCATTTAGGGCACTTTTTGGGGCCTTATTCGTCAAAAAACAGGGTCCAGGAAAAGTGCCCTAAATTCTAGCTACAAACGCATCCATTATCGGCGAAGGGCGCCCATCTCTGTTCGGGTGATAACCACGCCCCAGTTCCGCCTTCACCACGCCTCCGACACTCCCCCGTCAACTTTGTCCGCATCCGCGACGGAGTGCAGTTGAAAGCGTCCAAAGTTCGGCTTTCGATTATGCCGCTTTATTTGTTTTTGTGAGAAGAACGCCCATCTCCCGATTTAGGTCGGAACTTGGGCGTTATTCTCGTTCGATTATAAGCTGGATTGTGTAACAATTTTTTTATGTTTCGTGACAAACCGTTTCTTCAGAAATCGGGTGTATCCATGGGCACTACGTTCGCCCCCACTTTAGCTAACATCTTTATGGCTGCCTATGAAGATCAATGGCTGGCAGAGTCCCCTTTTCAAGCTAACATCTCCATGTGGAAAAGATATATAGACGACGTCTTCATGATATGGATTGCTGAAGAAGCTGAATTGAAGACGTTTCACACATGGCTCAATCAATGCCATCCCGACACACAGTTCACGATAACTAGCTCTAGAACGATGATACATTTTCTGGATGTTGCTATTGAATTATGAGATCAAAAGTTTATCACCCGAGTGTACACTAAACCAACGGATAGGAACACTATTTTAGAATACAACAGCAGCCATCCCAAGAAGTTGCGGGACAGCTTACCGTTTTCCCAATTTCTCCATTTTAAATGAATTTGTTCTGAAGACCAAGATTTTATCTGCTCATCAGAATCTTTTTACAATAAGATGAAAATGAGAAATTATCCAGATAAGATTCTGAAACAGGCATTTCATAGAGCTAAGTATAACTGCAGAGATTTATTGCTACAGTCCAGATCTCGAGATGATAAGAACGATGGTATGATTGCATTTATCATGAGGTATGTACCGGGAGGTGAAGCAGTTACAAAGATAATTGAGCAACATTGGAACATAATTAAGACCCATCCTGCTTTTCAACAATGTGACCTACGTACAGCATTCTCTAGGAGTAAAAACCTCAAAGAGTTGCTTAGCCCAGCTGAGTTAGTAGACCTGGATATTGGCAATACAAGCATGCCTATTGGACATTATAAGTGCAAAAAGAAAAATTGCAAGACTTGTGATATCACAGTAGAAGGACACTTGTTTATACATGTAGGCAGAAGATATTATTTGAAACATCATACGACCTGCCATACCCGAGGTGTTATTTATCACATAGAATGCCCGTGCGGGAAAGTGTATATTGGCAAGACAAGCAGGTCAATACACGAACGCATGATAGAACATCGGTCGCACATTATAGCTCAAGTTCAGGGTCCTCCTCTGGTTCAACATTGTATGCTACAGTATTTAACCATCAAACAGAAGATCTGTGAGTTATGGTCATTGATCACATTAGTCCCACATTAAGAGGGGGCAACCGTGACAGGATTCTTTTGCAGCGGGAAACATACTGGGTATACCATTTAAACACATTAGAATCTCATGGTTTGAATACACATATTCAGTGGAATTGTTTCATGTAAAATACAATCGGAAGTATCAGCTGTTTCCGGTTAGGTAACAACTAAAAAGACGCCGCCGCCGCCATATTCAATTTGTGGCACAAGGTTGGAGACAGACATCTGTTAGTCCGGTGAGTCCAGAACTTATATTCACGTTTCATATGGGAGTTTGTAAAGAAACAGAGCTGAGTAGGCTTTTTTTTATTTTTTCACAGAGAACGTGCAGCAAATTCCCCTTTTCAAAGCCAGGAGGGCGAAACAGGCGCCTGTCGCGGTGTGCTGAATTCCGGACAGATAAGTTATGCACTAAAGCTATTAAAGTGTTAAGCCATCTCTAGCCATGATGTGATCAACTAGCTAACAGTGCGCCAAAAAATTATAAAAATAGTGAACACTGCAATTACAAGTGTCAAAAAAATATTAGCGTGCCATGTAGCTTCAATCGATGGTAGGAGGGTTGGCATGAGTCAATGATTATAATGATGACAGCCATTTAAACATTGAATATAGGCTACGACTAGCATATGAGACCTTGCCTAAGAATAACTCCACCATATTAATTCTCCCATAGAGCTCTATTTCTAGAATAAGCAGCTTAAAATCTATTTTACTCTTTAGGGATCTTGCGGGGTAGTTGCGATTAGCCAATGTTGGAAACAGGATACTGGGCTTGATGGACCTTCTGTCTGTTCCAGTATGGCAACACTAATATTCTAGTGTTCTAATAGTTTGTGCAAATAGTGGAACATGTTGCTTTTGGAAAGATGGACACGGAGGAATGGACAGTGAAACTGCAACTAAATTGGAAAGCTAAGTTTTGCGTCTGTCCTTTTTTTTACACCTTCCGGTGCTCAGTGTAGATTTCATTAAGTTTGTGTTCTTTGAAGAAAGACCAAATTCGAACCTCCAGGAGAGAGACGGCCCCCGGGTCTTTAGAGGGTTTACTTTTGTATTGGATGTCTTAGAACAAAAAAAACACTATATTAAAAACAGATTTATAGAAAGGTGTGGGATATCACATAATTTAATTTTCATTCACTAAACATTTTGGGGACTTGAATTTAGAGAGTGTTACATGATGTATAGAGCTTAAAAGTGAGCCACTGTTGGCGGCTAGACTCACTGAAAGATATGCTCGGCTGCATGGACAGCCTATACTGAACTCTCTTTTCAGGCCCCTATATAAATTTTTCTAGCAATAAAATTCTATAGCAAAATATAGTTTGTTGGAGCTATTTGGTCTAAGACATCCGATCTTATTTTTGTTTTAGGATTGATAAAACTGTTTTGTCTCTCCTTTGGGGATTTATTCTATAGTATTGACTACATTTTTTGAAGCATTTTTCATCAAATAAGGAGAACAACTGTCTAAGCTACAATATGATACTGAGTATCTCTTAAAGTAGAAAAAGGGAACTCTCTATTTCATGAAAATTCAGCCAATAGCGGTCTCCTGGTGTACCCAATCCTAACTGAGTATCAGGATCAGGCAGTTCAACAGGGGACCTCAATTGATTTTTTAGAGATTGTATCTTTTTTTCGAAAAACAATTGGCTAGTTGATTGGCTGTCTGTTCAATGAAAGAGTTGGTAATGGTGATATCATTTACCTTAGTCATAGAAGTCACCAACTGAAATTATTTCCTAGTATCAGTAACCTCTGTTCCAACCATTCTGGAATAATATTCTTTTCTGGATTCAGTTATGTTATGTTTGTAAATTGAAATAGACTTTCTCCAAGAAGACCTATTTACTGTAGTAGATATTTTTTTCCAAAGTTTTTCTAATATTCAGCAGTTATGTTTTTATTTGGATTTATTTGTTTTAGCCTTCTTCTGCACTGGAGTCAATTTATCTAAAATTCCTAAGCTAAACAGATACCAATTATCGATGTATAATATGGGATCTTCTACAGAGGCTAATTCTAAGTAATCCCAAAATTGATTCTCATCAATCTTTCTCATAAAAAATAGACTCCTTCCTCACTGAGGGATTTTTCTTTTTAGGTAGAAGTTGCCAGTTCATAGTAAAAATTAAGTTTAATAAATGAACTCACAATAAAGTTTCAGCCCATGAAATGTCTAAGAATTGGATAGAAGAAGGAAATCATGCATAAAAGTAAGGAGATATAATGTGAGTGGGCAAAGGATCAGGTATTCAGTAATTCAAGTTTCCTAAAAAGTCAAATAAATCTATGACAGTCAATTGATCTCTCAATTGTAGATGTAAATTAATATCCCCTCATAATAGGTTATTAGTAGAATGTAATGAATTTCTCATCACAAAGCCATTGAAAATATTCCTTTCTTTCGACCAGTTACCTGGAGGACAATAGAACAATATACAGGTTAAATTATCATCCAAAGATTCATCATTTAATTGGCATGCCAAAATTTCTAATTCAGGAGTAATGATAGATTCCAGTATTACTCAACTTAAAAAAATCTTTCAATACAACGGCAACTCATCCATCCCCCACCCCCTCATTTACCAATTCTAGACAGAGCTTTGATCCTATAGCCTAAAGGACAAAGTTCTTTTAAAATAGGATCATCATCTGAATGGGACCAAGTTTCTGAAAGAAACAGCCCAGTTGATGTTCTTCTGGCCAATCTTTCAGTAAGGCTGCTTTGTTCTCTAAAGACTGCACATTCATATAGTGACAAGGGATTGGTAGATATTGAAAGACAAAATCAGTATTAAATACAAGTGGCTTTAAATTGTACCTTGATTGTGCTCATGAAACAACATATTTTCAAGCAGACATTCGAGCTGAAGGTAAATCTTGAAATAGCCGAGATGTTACTTCTGCACAGTCAATCAGTGATCTAAAATAAGGAGGTCACGTCTGCATTTTTATGCAATGGTTTAAAGTTAGAAGAGTGGGAATGTACAAATTTGATGGTACCAGAGTATGAGAAAACCCCATCCTCCACAGAGGTAAAACAATAGCAAATAGAATATAAAGCCAGTCATTTTCAGGTGTAATGTGCTTCCAAATTTAAAATACTCACAAGATGACTTCAGTGAGAATTTTCTAGTACTTTCTATAATTGGCATACTCCTGTGCACGAATTGTGCATGAAGGGGTGCACAAAGAGGGACATGTGTCCCTTTGGCATGACACCTCAAGAACAGCGTGATAAGAAGACAGTTTTCAAGTTACCTCTGAATAACTTGCTATAAAATGCTGACCAAGATTGACAATGGAAAAATAAGAAGTTTTTTTGAAGACATTTGTCACAGCTGCTGGCACTATAAAAATCTTTAAAATTACTGTAGCATTGGAAGTGGCGTGCACTGGGGGTTGGATCTACCATCGGGATCCTGTGGTAGTTCTGGATTGGTAAGCGGTAAGCCCGTTTCCATGCACCATCCCTTTAGTAAAAGGGTCCCTAAGTTATTTGGGAATTTACAGAATAGAACTTAGTTGGAAATTGGACAGCTACACACGTGTACAAATGTATGTGCGTAAATGAAATATTGTAAACATTTTCACACTTAAATGTTAGTGCTTACATTATAGAATTGCCCCATTAGGGGTAATTTTAAAAAGCAATTTTCACTCGTATATGGTCACATACAGGCACAGATGACCTCTTTTAAAATACCAAATGGGGCGAAGCATGCAGCATGACATCATGGTGCTTTCCTTGCCAGTAAGTTTCCAAATTGATGTGGCGGGGCATTTTTGATATCATGTCTAAGTCCAAGTGGCAAATATAGTGATTTTTGAAACAGTAAAACGTCTTTTTTTCCCCCAAAATGGCCTCTTGCTAGATGTTTTTGTGCTCTGTGCATTTATCTTTTAAGTCCATTTAAAAGATAGTCCACATGAAAAATACACAAAATCAAGCCATTGGGATGGGAGGAGCCAGAATTCTTAGTAGACTGGCCATACAGACATCCCAGCAGAGCAGTGGGGAACCCTAGGGGACATTGTGTTGGACTTCACATAAAAGCTCCCAGGTACACAATTCACCTTTGCTTTCTTATATTGTATGGTGAGTCCTCCAAAACAACTAAAAACATACTATACTCAATGTAAACCACTACAATTGCCTTTATGACTGTAGGTGTCACTTATATGTGAGTATAGTAGGTTTTCTTGTGAGTTTTGCAGAATTCACACTTTCCACCACAAGTGTAACAGTTAGTGGGATATGGGCCTGGGTCCCCCTTCTCACAGTGCACTGCACCAACCACTAGGCTACTCCAGGGACCTACTTGATGCTCCAATAGGACTGGCTATAACACCTGAGGCTGTCATAGAGGCTGGTATTTACTGTTTCTTTCACATCTTTGGGAGGTTAGAGGGAATCAGTGACCATTGGGAGAGTAAGGGGGTCATGCCTTAATCCCTCCAGTGGTCATCTGGTCATTTAAGACACCTTTTTGTGACTTAGTCATGATAAAAAGAGGTCTGGGTGTTTTCGTTTTGCTCCATTATGGCAGAAAAATGTCCCAAGTGTTGGAAACGCCCTAATCCCGCCTCAACACACCCCTGACATTCTCCCTTGTGATTTGGATGCACTGCAAATGAACTGCCTAGATAAATGTTTGCAAAATGGGTTTCAAAAATACTGATATGAATGTGTTGGCAAGCAAAATCTTCAAATGCTGCTTTATGCCGCTTTTTCCATTTTGAAAATGAGCCCCTAAGTGTTAGCTGTACCATCCAAGAAGAAAATTTTCTGAGCATTTTACAATGCTTGCACGATCATATAAGCATAGCAATAGTATGTAGAGGAGATACTTGGTGGTGAGAGTAAGAAGTAAGGAAAGAAGGGAATTACTACAGTTTGTTATAGGAAAGAAACAGGATGGAGTTTGGGTGGAGCATGGACAGAGTTCCCAAGTATGTGCGTAAAACAAAAAATACATGCGTACTTGAATGATCTAGGTATGGACATTTATACTTGCTCAAGAACATGTATAGGTGTCTGTATCTGCAAGGTAGGATTCATTTCTGCTGCTTATAGTGGTATTTTACAAAGACACATAGGTATCTGAGTAGGTGCCTACATGCTCTCTTAAACAGCCACCTTGTTATAAACTTACCCTATGCAAGACCATTAGGATTTCAGATAATCTAATGTCTCTGAGGTCTTTTCCCCTATAAATGAAAACAAATATTGAATTTGTGCTTATTAAAGGATATTATTGATCAGTTTAAGAATTTTAAAAGGATTGCTCTGTGTACTTTTGGTTTTTGATGATGTATCAGCCCTGTGCTCTCCCACGTTCAGAAATCCGAGCAAACAAGCATGCAGCTCCAGAATTGTTTTTTTGTTTTTAATCTTAGCTTAGTAGTGTTTATTGGGTACTTTACATGACCAAACTAGTAACAATTACATTCAACAATAGGTCATGAATCAGACAGTAATGAAGCAGGATAATGTTGGGATCATCTCTAATCCCTGACTGGAATGAATCATTGAATTTTAAAGAGGTTGCAAAATGACTTGATGTTCAGCAAAGTTCAGCATTCGTTGGCTGAGAAAACATAAGTCAGTAATTCTGTTTGGTTAGTTGTAAAGAATTGTTGGGGTACTCCAAGCAGCAACAGGAATGAGATTCCATAGATGACAGTAATTCTGAGGGTTATTTTCAGTATTCCCCACCCTCACCATGTAACTTGCAGGCTCGTGGGCAGCAGCAAGCTGATTTTCAAAGGAAAATATCAGTTTGAAAATCTGTGATGACTGATGTACTAGGATTTTTTTTTAACCCTCATACTTGTTGGAATGTTATTGTATTTTACATGCATTGCCTGTCACCTATTATTTCTCTGTGATTACTCTGTGACCTCTGATGTGAATTACTTAGAGAGGTCACACAGCTATGCAACTTCCTGTGGGGGATAGATGCAGCAGATGCAGCACATGGAGCACATGGAGCTCATGATCTCTCCTAACCTGAGAGGATCTATGGTGGTGTGAGCATCCATTACCATCTAAGCACATGGAAGGAGCTGATAATACAAATGTATAGTAATATGTATATATAAGCCTGTCTGATTATAATCTAACTACAAACTGTGAGTAAACAGATGTTTTGTTACTTCAACTTTAAAGTGACTCAGCAGTGAATTATTCAGGGGTGAATGAGAGAGAGATGAAGAAAGAAATTAACATTTCTAAAGCTGAAGCTGTGTGTACTAAAATCTGCTAATTATTTACTACAATAATCCAACAAAAGGGTTATGGGCCCAGGGTCCAGGAATTGAAAAAGAAGAGAAATATTACCAGGCAGAAAAAAAGGCCACATTTTTCTCTTAAGTTTTAAAGGAAAGATTCAGTCTGTCTCTCTCTCTCCCCCCACACAGCAGACAGAAGGCTAAGAAAATGGCTGAGGGAAGAAATTCACCATTGTTCTATTCTCTCAAGGTGCCTAGATTAACTGAGTTTAATTATCAGCAGTGGGAACTAAGATTCATATGTCTCCTTCGAGCAAAAAGATTAGATATATGCTTAGACCAAGACAGAACAGCTGAAAATATGGCTGAATGGGACAATGCAAACTATTATGTGAAGTGCATGCTTTTGGAAGCTCTCTCAGAGAAACAAGCCATATTAGTGGAGGGAAAAGATACACCAAAGGACATTTTATGTAAGCTGAGAACTATGTATGCAACTACATATGCAAAGCAGCAACCAATTTGGTTGGCAGAGTTGAATGAAACCAAATTAAGGGATAAAAGTAAATGTAATGATCACATTATGCATCTTATGTCTTCATTTCAAAAGTTAGAACTTTCTGGAATTCCCATGTGTGATGCATTGAAAAAAGCATTTCTTTTTACCTCACTATCAAAGAAGTTTGATGTTTTAGGTCTGTAAATGAGGCCATTGAAGGGCAATCTTTTGAACAGACAACATCAAAACTAAGGCAGGAATGCATAATAAATGATTCTGAGGAGATGTGTTCTCAAAGCAAGTCAGAGAGAAATGAAACAAATTTCTTGGCAAAGAACAGAGGAAGGCGGAGCTATGGGAAAACTCCACCCAAGGGCAAGCTGATTTGCTACTCATGTGGAAAGGAGGGACATGTATCTAAATGGTGTAAGGAAACACAAAACACTCCCTCTAGCTCACCTAAGCCAATGGAACTAGAGAATTTTCAAACCAGGAAATGTATGAAGGACAAAGATAAACACAAGGGCTTTCTAATGGCAGAAAAATCTTTGACTATGGTAAATAATAATTCAAATGAAAGTACTTGGATTTTGGATTCGGGGAGCACATGCCATTTAACCAATTGTAAGGATTTCTTTCAGGAAATGTGTCCAGAGGAAGGTATTCTTAAAACTGCAAACGCAGGGACTGCTAAGATCCAAGCAAAAGGTATTGGATTCTTAAAATGCAAAGTGTCTAATGAAGTTAAAGAAATTCCTGTAAGTGATGTCTTGTATATTCCCCAAGCAGTTTGCAATATGCTTAGTGTATCTACATTAGATAAGAAGG
Source organism: Microcaecilia unicolor (assembly GCF_901765095.1). Taxonomy (NCBI): domain Eukaryota; kingdom Metazoa; phylum Chordata; class Amphibia; order Gymnophiona; family Siphonopidae; genus Microcaecilia; species Microcaecilia unicolor. Next base: position 57,376,566 of record NC_044042.1, on the reverse strand, counting down.
GATTTGCGATTCATTTTGAAAACAGTAAGTGCACAATCTCTAAAAATGATGAAGTGTATGCTGAAGCTTTTATGCATAATGATGTTTATAAGCTGAACATTTCAGGTGAAGCCTCACATATGGCGCAAGTAAGGAAGAATGATGGTAAATGTAGTCCGGAAATCTGGCATCGCCGCCTGGGACATCGTGATTTTAAGGTGATCCAGGATCTTTACAGTAAGCAACTAGCCACCGGCATTCAGATAAGTGCAGATGCTGGTAAAATGGAGAAATGCATAGACTGTGTTACTCAAAAAGGTGTGAGACCCTCATTTCCTGCATACACAGGAAATAGGAGTAATAAAGTACTGGACTTAATACACAGTGACTTATGTGGACCGTTTAATATCCCATCATTGGGAAATAACAGATTTGTGCTAATATTCTTGGATGATTTCTCTAGATATTGTGTGGCCTATTTGCTGAAAGAGAAAAGTCAAGTCACAGACATGCTGAAGAAATACGTAGCCATGGTGAGAAATAAATTTGAAAGAAAACCAAAGGTTCTTCAGACCGACAATGGTGGTGAGTTCACTTCACAAAGCATGCGCACATTTCTAGAACAAGAAGGCATTCAGCATATCACAACAGTAGCTTATACACCAGAGCAAAATTCTGTTGCAGAGAGAAAATTTAGGTCACTTGTGGAAATGACCAGATGTATGCTGTCAGATAGCAATCTCCCTAAAAGACTATGGGGGGAAGCCATTCTCACAGCAGTGTACCTACAAAACAGAATGCCAACTAAAGGCGCTGAGCGCACACCACATGAGACATGGCATGGTAGGAAGCCAAACCTGTCACATATAAGAACATTTGGAAGTACAGCATATGCTCATGTACCAAAGCAAAGAAGGCATAAGCTGGATTCCACAACAGAAAGGGGCATTTTAGTTGGCTATACTCCAGGACACAAAGGATATAGAATTTTGAATCTGAAAACTGGCATTGTTGGCATAAGACATGTTACATATTTTGATGAAAACAAAAGGGTTGATAAAGGCTGGATTATCCCAGATGAGCCTTATCATCCAGAATATGAAACTAGAACCATAATAGACATGCCAGTGTATATAAATGCCATACCAAGGCAGATGTCTGAAAGCAACTCATCTGTATCTAACGAGGAACAGGCAGAGGAAGCAGACACAGAAAGGATCATTGAAGAAGACAGTACAGTTGGAGAAGGGGAATCAATTGGAGAAGGACTCTCAGATTTAGAGGATGCGGAAAGGTCAGACCAACCTGTTGTCAGACGCTCATCCAGGGAAAACAAAGGTGTTCCACCCCCAAGACTGTCTTACCTAACAAAGTCAGCAGAAGCTCAAGAGCCCTTAACATGGGATGAGATTGAGAAAATGCCAGCAGAAGAAGCTGCTGAATGGCATAAAGCTGCACAAGAAGAAATTGATGCATTGGATAAAAATAATACTTGGATTCTTACAAAATTACCTCCTGGCAAGAAAGCTATAGGATGCAAATGGGTATTCAAGTTAAAAGGAATGCACAAGGAAAAGTGGAAAGGTATAAAGCCAGATTAGTGGCAAAGGGATATCTTCAAAAATATGGAGAAGATTTTGATGAAGTGTTTGCACCTGTAGTGAAACACACGACAATAAGAACACTTCTGAGCATTGCAGTCTCAAAAGGCATGCAAGTCAACCACATTGATGTGAAAACAGCATTTCTTCACGGAGATATAACTGAAGACTTGTACATGGAACAGCCAACAGGTTTCATAAATACAAAACAAAGACAGCTAGTGTGTAAATTAAACAAAGGTCTTTATGGATTAAAGCAAAGTGCAAAATGTTGGAATGATAAATTGCATGAAATATTGACAAATTTAGGATTTAAGCAAGGTGAAGCAGATAAATGCTTGTACACTAGGTGCACAAATGGACAATATGCATACATTTTAGCTTTTGTTGATGATCTGCTCATTGCAAGCAAAAGTGAGCAAGAGTACAAGGACATTGTAAAGTGTTTAAACCTCAATGTTGAGATAAAAGAACTTGGTAATGTGTCATACTATCTTGGTATAGAAATTGAGAAACAAAATGATGGTTCTTATCTTCTAAGCCAGAAGCAGAAAATAAATGAGCTTATTGAAAGTTTAGGTATGAAAGATGCCCAAGTTGTAAGCACTCCCATGATCACTGATTTTCTGAAGGATGAAACAGTAAGAGAACCTTTACCAGATAACATCCAATATAGATCAGCCATAGGTAAGCTTTTATATCTAGCTACCACATACAGGGCTGATATAGCAAATGCAGTAGGAATTTTGAGCAGAAGGGTCAGCTCACCTACCAAATCAGATTGGACTGCAGTTAAAAGGATGGTAAGGTATTTAAAGGGTACCATTGATTGTAAATTAAAGATTTCAGCCAATAGTAATCCAAAACTAATATGTTACTGTGATTCAGATTGGGCAGGGGATCATTCTGATTATAAATCCACAAGTGGATATGTGTTTATGTATGGAAATGTACAAATTTCATGGGCCAGTCATAAACAAAGTATTGTGAGTTTGTCTTCTACAGAAGCTGAATATGTGGCCGTATCGGAAGCGTGCAGAGAACTGATGTGGATTGAAAAACTTTTGCTGGATTTCGGAATAGCTGAAAAGAGACCAATCCAGATAATGGAAGATAATCAGAGCTGCATCCGACTGTCACAGAATGACAAGGTTCAGTCACGCACCAAGCACATCGCAACGAAATACCACAACGTGCGAGAGTTGGCAAAAGAAGGGGTCATCAGTCTACACTATTGTCACACCAGTGAGATGACAGCTGACATCATGACCAAACCGTTACCCAGAGAATATTTTGTGAATCTGCGTATAAAGCTTGGACTTTGTATGAATAAATAATTGCATGACAGTTATGCATGAGAAGGGGTTTGTTGGAATGTTATTGTATTTTACATGCATTGCCTGTCACCTATTATTTCTCTGTGATTACTCTGTGACCTCTGATGTGAATTACTTAGAGAGGTCACACAGCTATGCAACTTCCTGTGGGGGATAGATGCAGCAGATGCAGCACATGGAGCACATGGAGCTCATGATCTCTCCTAACCTGAGAGGATCTATGGTGGTGTGAGCATCCATTACCATCTAAGCACATGGAAGGAGCTGATAATACAAATGTATAGTAATATGTATATATAAGCCTGTCTGATTATAATCTAACTACAAACTGTGAGTAAACAGATGTTTTGTTACTTCAACTTTAAAGTGACTCAGCAGTGAATTATTCAGGGGTGAATGAGAGAGAGATGAAGAAAGAAATTAACATTTCTAAAGCTGAAGCTGTGTGTACTAAAATCTGCTAATTATTTACTACAAATAATCCAACAATACTTTGGTGTGCAAAATATGTAGATTAAACAAATATGGATTTCAAAATGGATCCTTGTGCATACCTCAGTTGACTTCCCCACCTTGCCCCCAGTGCCTGGCTCTGCCTTGTTTCTCCTCCAAGAGAAAAGGAAATTTTCAAACGAGGTTTCCTATATCCATGGAAATCTCTTTGAAATTGCTCCTTTTCAAAGCTCAAGTTGCCAAATTTATCTAGATTGATCCTTGGGATGTAATGAAAGGAAAAATTAGTTAATTACCTGATAATTTTCTTTCATTTAGTTTCAAAGGATCAGTCCAGAGCCCACCCCTCTGTGTTGCTTTCGGTTTTTCGGTGTTCTATGAAATTTTGTATGTTTGTATTGTTCTGGTTCCGTTATTTCTAAGGCATAAGTTTTGCCCTATATTTCATGGTTATTTTTCTATCTAGAGGCTGGAGGTTTTTTTCTCCATAAGTCACTGTATTTCACTGCTTTATCTAATACTGAGTTGATTGCTATGCACAGGACCTTAGGGCACAGCTCATTGGGTGTTTTCTGTTTGCACCTGCTGGTGGATGGTCACAACCCATTTGGCTAATCCTTTGGGTCTAAAGGAAAGGAAATTATCAGGTAAATAACTAATTTTTCCATAAGCCTCTTAAAATTCATTAAGGCTTCAAAAGCCACTATAGCCATCCTGATTCATGGCTGCCTGCCAAAGCAGTGACTTCATATGTGGCAATCCTGCTAATCAGTCTGTATCTCCAAAAAAAAAAGAGGACACAAAGTTTAAAGTTCAGGTAGCACCTTGTTTCAATAAAATTCAGCTTTCATATTCGTTGGTAGTAAGTGAACTGGTGATAAAGCAGGAAAATGCAGAGAATTACCTCATCTAGGTAATATAGCAAATAAATAAAATAAATAAACTGGTAATTATCTAAGGCATGAAATGTTCAGGGAGCAATGTTATCTACAGAAATTACAGCCCATCCACTTTACATAATTCAATATATGCATTCCATTTTCCAATGGTTGTAGAGTTTGTCATCCAGCCTTTCTCCCCACTTGCAGCCTTGTTTTCATCCTGGTCAAAGCAGATAAGTGTGGAAACCCATCTTACATGTTCAACATGTGATGTTTTTGATACATTTTCTAGAATCTTAAATCATGTTGGTGTGGAGGAGTGGCCTAGTGGTTAGAGCACCGGTCTTGTAATCCAGAGGTGGCCAGTTCAAATCCCACTGCTGCTCCTTGTGATCTTGGGCAAGTCACTTAACCCTCCATTGCCTCAGATACAAACTTAGATTGTGAGTCCTCCTGAGACACAGAAATATCCAGAGTACCTGAATGTAACTCACCTTCTTGAGCTACTATGAAAAGGGTGTGAGCAAAATCTAAACAAATAAAGGTTAGTTTGAGGGGAGGGTGTTGGTCAAGTGGAAATCTGTTCAGGGAAACCAGATTTGGGGAATGTGTGATGGAGGTCATCTGTTTGAGTGGAAAATTTGTTTATTTTAGTTACATTTGTACCCTGCACTTTCCTACTCATGGCGGCTTACATATACAGGTACTTATTTGTACTTGGGGCAATAGAGGGTTAAGTGACTTGCCCAGAGTCACAAGGAGCTGTGCCTGAAGTGGGAATCAAACTCAGTTCCCCAGGACCAGAGTCCACCATCCTAACCACTAGGCCACTCCTCAAGGGGTCTTGAATGGGAGGATTCGTAACTATGTCACTGACCCATCTAAAAGATAAAAGACATTGGGCTGAACTTAGGGACCATTATGTTTCCGTTGCTGCTGCGAGCAATGCACAATGTTTTGGGCTTCAGCAATGCAAGAAAATAAGACTATGCAACTTACTAACCTGCAGTACTGAGGTATCGCAGGCTAGTGACTTGCGTGATAAACTGAGCTAGGGGAAAATGGGGTGATTGCAATGTATGCCTCCATGGTATGACATTATTGACATTCATGCATCCAGTTACAAAATAGATATTTAAAGTTAAACACCACTCGGGGCAGGGCGGGTCCAATGATCTGAATGGGACTGCTGTTGAAGCTGGTGCTGCTTTCTCTTTTGCCTCATTACCTATGCTGCATACCAAAAGGAATACGGTTGTGTGGGCTGCTCTCTTTGCAACCCCTATGATGACCTCGATCCAGCAAATAATAGACTAATTCACCCTTGGGACCCCCTTCACACGATGGAGTAGCAAGTCTTCCTTTAGGGTCGGCTAAGGGAGAGCCTACCTCTATGAGACATGATACTACTCTTTCGCTTCCATTGCCTAATGTTCCACCATGTCAGGCAATCGTGTTGGCCTCAGACAGGAAGGCACATGCTGCAGAAGTTGCTGCGTTGCAGCTTTCTGAGGAGAGCATTGCACCAGACAGCAGAATGTCATGGAGTGTTAATGGAGAGGCAGAGAAGAATGGTCCCACAGTGATTACCCTTGAAGAAGTCTAGAAAGCGTTGCAAAATTTGACTTCTATTGTGACCAGATCAGCAGGAGAGGTAACTGTTTGGTGAATGAAGTGGATGAGCTGGCATTCTAGTAAAATTGAGCAGGTTCCGGGGGAACTTAAAGGTTTCTAGGACTTTAAGTCAATTGTTGTAAATGATCAACTATTAATTCATAGGAAGATTGAGCATATAGAACATTAAACTTAGTGAATTTTCCTAGATCACCTGGGACACTACTTTTGGATCTCTTTAAGAGATATCTGGTAGAGATTCTGCAATATACCTCTGATTCAATTCCTCCTTTAAACATGATCTATTATTTGCTATTTTCCACAAGAAAGACCCAAGGGGTATGGAAAGAAAACGTGATCCAGATATACAATTAGATGTAGATAATATTTCAGCAATTCTTGAAGAATCTACAACAGAAAATACTGAAAGAGTTGGTCTCTTGTCTTTTAACAAGATCTTAATGCTGTATTGAGACTTTATTTCCGTCAATAAGAGGCTCTCTTTTGTGGACAAAAAGTTTGGGTTTACCCAGATGTGACTAAGACAACTCAAGAAAAAAGAAAATTCTTTCTTGCTATGAGATAGGAGTAGAGTGATGGAGTTAACCTTTTTGTTAACATATCCCTGTAAATTCTTAGTTAGATTTGCGGGGACTAAATATGTATTTTTTTATTCAAGAACAATTAAGAGCTTTTCTGGACTTGAAAAAGATTGTGCAAGGATGATTAATACTAGGCATGATATTTAGAATGGGTGATATTTCATGCTACGCTTTAGGTAATTATTTGTTTTCTTATTTTTGACTTCCTTGTCTTTATTTACCCGCCGTTCTTTTGTAGTGACTTAGAGTTGTAAATTATATGGAGTTGTGTTTCCTCTATTCAATGGGCCTCTGCATTTCTGTATCAAGAAGTGTCTTGTAACTAATTTTGAAATGCATTAGAAATAAAAAATTTAAACACCACTAGGATTGCAACATGATGTAATAATTTATGCCATCCAATACCCTTGACATTTATTCTGCATAGAGGCTGGTCATACTACTGATAATTTCCTATCTTTGTCAAGAACACAATCAATATGACTTGAAGAGGTGTTTATATATTAGACATTGCCCACCCGGCCACCCTAAGTGTTTAAACTAGGAACTAGACTAGAGACCTTTTTTATAAAATATTTTTGCACTATTTCAGTTCTGTGATTTTAAGGCTCCATTTCCTCTCTTTAGATCTTCCCTCTCATCTTTCACCATTTTTCTTTTTTCCCTCCTTTTCTTTCCTTCCTTTTCCCTCTTTCCTTTCTCTTCCATTTCCATTTTTGACCCTTTCCACTTTCCTGCCCTCATCTCTCTCTCCCCTTTTTTCTTCTTTTTACCCTTTCAATGCTTCCCCCGTCTTCTTCTTCTTTTCCCTCCTCACCTTCCCTTCTTCTCTCTCCCTTCCCCCCTTTTCTCCTTTCCCCTTCTCTTTTCTTTTCCATTCTCTTTCCCCTTCCCCTCCTCTTTTCTTTTCCATTCTCTTTCCCCTTCCCCTCCTCTTCTCTCTTTTCCCGTTCCTTTCCCCTTCCCCCCCTTCCCCTTTCTTTCCTTCTCTCCAAACCCCATCCCTTTTCTACCCTTCCCTCTATTCCTATTCCTCATTCCTCCTCCACACTCAGTAAAACCCATGGCTAGCTGCTTAATACAGATTAGTAAAAGGGCCCTATAGTTTTTCTTCAGAAGGTCTTACCCTGAAAAAGAAATGGTTAAAATAGAATGACAACTTTAGAGTAATCCATTCAAAAGAAAGATTAGATTATATAGGGGATTATCTATTATGGTGTGTTATGACCATAATACATGTTAATTTAAGTTACAGCGGGAGACGTAGTAATAAGATACAAAGCATGCAAATGCATGCAAAACACCTCCTTACTATGTAATTGAATAACAGAGCTTGCACAAAATGCTATATTATTCCTGGAAAAATAAGGCCAGCTAAAAGCCAGCATTGTTTCTCCTGGCCTGAAGCATTGGGCCACTAAGCTGCAGCTTGATGCTCTGGGGCCTCTTCTTAAAGACTGGCAGTTAGTTTTTTCCCCCCTACTCCTAAAGTCCCCGCTGGAAGACATATACCTCCTCCTGAATCACCTCCAATGTACATCTCCCCCAAAGGGCCTGCCCTTTTCCAAAGCAATCCCACCATCTCATAGGTCCCTCTGGGCCTACTTTTACAAATCCCTGGGATCTACTGTGTACAGGTACAGGAGTGATCCCCAGTTGCTCTTACCCCTACTGGCTCCAGGTTCAAAATTGTGATTGCGACCCCTAGCCTTTTGCTCTCATGTAGCAGCTTGATCATTAATGATAGTTCCTCTGAATTTCCAAATTGACTGCCTTTGCTCTATGCAGGTTCAAAATGGTGCTGGCCATCCCCTAGCAGTGGTCTTGCTTCTGAATATACTGGTCGGCAAGATTTATCTGCATAGAAGGTGCTGTTATCCAGATAAATGCTTTTGAATGTTGAATTGTAAGTTTGTATTTGAGCCAATGGAGTATAGTAGGCACACTAATTCTCCCTTCTGGAAAGGCTCAGCAAAGACCTGTACTGCTTTTTGTGACTTGGATCTCACAGTTTCCAAAACAAGGAAGGGTGTTCTCTCCTGCTTGAATATCAGCACAGATTGCTGTGACGCTATCCAATTAGTGCTGGGGAAATTTATTTATTTAACAATTCTTTATTCCACTTGATCCATAGTTCTCAGCGGATTACATAATTACATACACAATCTAAAAACAATTAAAACATCAACACAAACACTATAAAGTAATCAACAAATCAAAATCCTGAAGTAAATGAAAATATATCATACATTATCTCAGCTGTAAGTTTTCATAAACAATACATGTCTGAAATATTCCGTATTTGCAATTGTAGTTTATTCCAGTAAGCTGGTCCAGCAATATATTAAAAACTTTACTTCTGTATTCACTAGAGCGTATCCCACGATGTGATGGAATGTCTAACAATTTCAGAGTTGCTGATCTGAGTACTCCGTTTGGTTGATACACATGAAGTTTTGTTGCCAAAACCTCTGATTCTTGTTCTGTGAATATCTTAAACACCAAACAGGCCATTTTAAACTGAATCCTATATTCTATAGGCAACCAGTGCAAACTTTTCAAAACTGGTGTTATATGTTCAAACTTAGTCATTCCAACCAAAACCCTAGCCATTGAGTTCAATTGTGTCTTTTGAAGTCCTAACAACAAAACATTTGCATAATCAAAGCATGGAGTGATTATACTCTGTACTACTGTTCTAAAAGTGTTTTGTTTCAGTAAATGTTTCATCTTCCTAATCAATCTCAATTTGAAATATACATCCTTAATAATCTTTACAACATGTGATTTCATTGTCAAACCATCATCCAAAATCACACCTAGGTCTCTCAATGTTCTAACAATAGGGATAGATTCTTTGTAATACTGAAACACCGTTCAGATGAATCATATGTCAATAACATAATATGAGTTTTGCTGATATTTAATTTCAGACTATTTACATATATCCAATAATTTATAGATTGCAAAATGAGTCCCAGTCTTGCAAATTCATCTTTAACACTTTTTTTTCCAATAGAATCACAAATTGTATATCATTTGCATATATTCTAAACTGTATACCACAACAGTTAAGTAACCGACAAAGGGGTATCAAAAAGATATTGAAAAGAATAGCAGATAAATGAGCCTTGAGGACCCCTGTCTCTTATATTCTGACAGATCTTTTCCGTGAATGGCTTGAAAGCTTCTTTTTTTTAAGGAAAGATTCAAACCAAATCAATACTGTATCTTGTATTCCAATTGCCTTCAATCTATTAATCAAAATAATATGATTAATAGTATCAAAAGCATCGTATACATCTAAACTTACCAAAATAAAACATTGGCCATTACTAAAACCTGTTCTTATCATGTCAAACAAAGACAACAAAAGAGTCTCAGTATTGTGAAAGAAATCAAAAACCAAACCAATTTGGGTCTAAAATCTTAGTAAATCCAAGAAGTGTATCAGTTGTTCATAGTAACATAGTAGATGACGGCAGAAAACGACCTGCACGGTCCATCCAGTCTGCACAACAAGATAACTCATATGTGCCACTTTTTGTGTATACCTTACCTTGATTTGTACCTGTCTTTTTCAGGGCACAGACCGTATAAGTCTGCCGAGCACTATCCCTGCCCCCCAACCACCAGCCCCGCCTCCCACCACCGGCTCCAAGAAGTGTATCAGTTGTTCATATACCAATCTTTCCATCACCTTTTCCATAAATGGTAATGAAGAGATAGGTCTATAATTCTCCTCAACATTTAGATCAGCCTTAAGAGGTAGATTTAGGGAGAAGCTGGGACTTGTTTGAATAGAGGCAATTTTCAGTCTGCTAATCAAATAAATATTCAGATAAAATTAGGATAGGAAAAAAAGCTGTCCTAACTTTATCTGCAATGGAACAAAAAAAAAGAAGCAGACCTTATTGAAGAAAACACAGTCTTTGATAAGTTGTATTGATGCTCCCAGGATTTACAATCAGTTGCCCGACATGGCCATGTTTCACCAAAAGTACAGGCTGCATCAAGGGCATTAAGAACCCGTTGGTGCAAACATAAAAACTCCAACAACGTGGGTCAATGTCTTCCTGGGTCCATTTGAAACTGACCAGGAAGACATACATTGACTCCCATTGGTGTTTTTATGAGTTTTTATGTTTGCACCAACTGGTTCTTAATGCCCCTGAGCAGGGCCAGTCTTAGGCAAGGGAGACAGGGGTGACTGCACAGGGCCTCGCGCTCCCAGGGTGTCACAACTGTCAGGAATGGTGAGACCTTGGACCACAGCCAGAGCTTTGGCAGACAAATCACCGGGCCTAGCACAGGCAGGAATCAGAACAGACTGGACTAGGATAAACTAACAGACTCAACAAGGCAGGACAGAGGTAACTAAACACAATGGACAACACAAGAACCGGATCCAGATGAGGCAAGGAAAAGAAGGCAAAGGACCAGAACTGGAACCCAGACAGGACAAGGCAAGACTCAGAACTGGATTAAAACTGGGACTGGGACCCAGAAATGCAAGACAAGGCAAAACACGGAAGTAGATTAAAACTGGGTCCAGAAAAGGGCAAGAAAAGGACAAGGCAAGAACTGGATCCGGACAGGACTACACTGAAAGAGACAAGACAAAGCACAACTAGACAAGCAAGACAGGGTAGGAGCTAGGCAACAAGAATAACAGAAGCAAGACAATAGACAAGGCAGGGACAGGATTCTCGAACAGGCTTGGCTGGAATAAGATTCAGGATTCTCAAACAGGCTTGGCTGGAACAGGCTTGACTAGAACAGGATTCAGGATTCTTAAACAGGATTCAGGATTCTCAAGCAGGCTTGGCTGGAACAGGATTCTGGAATGGACTCAGCTTGGCTTGACTAGAACAGGATTCTGGAACAGACTCGGCTTGGCTTGACTGGAACAGGATTCTGGAACGGGCTTGGCTTGGCTGGAACAGGATTCTGGAACGGGCTTTGCTTGACTGGAACAGGACAGACTTGGCTTGGCTTGACTGGAACAGGATATTGGAACAGACTTGGCTTGGCTGGAACAGGATTCTGGAACAGACTTGGCTTGACTGGATCAGGATACTGAAAGGGACTTGGCTTAGCAGGAAACTGGGACAGAACTAGCTCAAACATAGAGCAGGAGCAGAACCTGGCTCAAACACACAACAGGAACAGAACTTGGTAGAAACAGAGCTCAATAGCCAGGAAGCAAACAAAGCAGGCAAAGGATTAAGCAGACTAAGGGAAGACAAACAAACAAAGAAGCATTGTGCTTACCAGCATCCACAGCTGGAAAGGGAAAGGCCAGGCAGACTGAGAGGCAGCAGACCCCAAGGGCAGGGTGTGGCTCTAGAGCCAGGCTTTCAGGATCAAGGTACAAAAGCAAACACACAGAAACAAAGCAAGTATAGAAACACAAGACTCAAAGAAACACAGAACAGACCTTCAGGAGCAAGATACTCAAGAACAAAGCCAAGCAGGGAACTGCTCTTAACAGGTAACACAAGATTAAAAGACCTCTTGCAAAGGCAACATAGGAAGCTCCCTGGGTCCTTATAAAGGAGTAGGCTGATGATGTCACAAGTAGGAAATGAAGCAGAAGCAGGGAGACCAAAGCGAGGCTTGGCTTACAGGAAGAACAACAATAGAGAAAAAGGCAGACTGGAGAGGTCACAGAGCTAGAAACAGAGAAACAGTAGGTCTGAACATAAGGGTACGGCCACAACCATGACACAGGGGCCCCGCGGTTCCTGCGTTGGTGGTCTTATTGCACCTTCAGAACCCCCCCCCCTCCGAGTCGGAACCCCCCCTGCCCTGCCCCACCCCGCAGCCTTGGCATTACCTAAAAGGGTGCTCTGAATTGGTATGTGGCTGGTAACCAGCAGTCCTTTTCATCAGAATCATCCAATTAGGAGTGCCCTTTTAGGCGCCAGACAGGCTCCCTACAACCAATCACACCTGCAGTTGTAACTCAGCCAGGTGAAAAAACTGTGGCTGAGGCTGGAGGCAGCTGTGATTAAATGTCGAACCTGAGTAACCCAGGCAGCTGGTGCTCTCTTCAGACAAATAAAGTTGGGTCAGCGGCCGCTTCCTTCCTCTCTGTGAAGACTGCGATCCTGTTGCAGCCTTAGCCCAGTTGTGCTTGGACACTGACTGCTGCTCCTGCTCCACACTTGTTTGGTAAGTTCCTAAAAATACTGGTCCAGCTAAGAAATCACTTTTCATTGCTTTTATAATGCTCCTTTCACTACTTGTTTGTAGCAATTCGTTATGAGAGAGGGAAAACAAAAAGGGGGAATAAATCATGATTCTTCTGTAGAAGGGGATATGTTAAGCGGTATGGTGCTAGGATGAGTGAGATTGCAGTTTAACTCCTTGCTAAACTATTAGGATTCCGAGGGATGATCCTATCTGGTGTGAGGTGTCTGCACTGAGATGTTGGTGAGGGAGACTCGTGACAAGGAGCAGGCTGGCAGGGCTGGCGATTGGGGGGGGGGGGGGGTATGTGTGATCCTGGCTGTACTGTGGTAACTTCCTGTTGCGAGCAGGAGTGAAAACAGAAAAGTGCATCTTTTGTTGTGTTCTTAGGCAGTTTTTAAAGTTGTAAAACTTTGTTGCTCCTCTCTTCCCTTAACTGAACTGTACAAAATCACTTTTTCTCTCTTTTCCTGGGTTGTACTTGGAGATAGCAGTGCAATATGCAAACACTATCTCGACTGGGTTCAACAGATGAACTAGATCATGCTGAGAACAAGAACCAATTGCATTCTTGTTTCCTTACCCCTAACTTTATCCTAGCACTGGTTTGAATCAGTGGCGTAGCTACGTGGGGCCATTGGCCCTGGACCCCCCTGCCAACGACCCTCTCAACCCCCCCTCCCGCCGCCAACCCTCCCCCGCCATGGGCTACCTTTGCTGGCGGGGGACCCCAATCCCCGCCAACCAAGGAGGTCCTCTTCTTCCCGAGAAGGCTTCGTTCTGTTTCTGACGTCCTGCACGTACAACGCCAGCAAAGGTAGGCAGGGGAGGGTTACCAGCGGGAGAGGGGGTCGAGAGGGTCATCGGCAGGGGTCGTCAAAGGTGGTGGCGGCGGCGGGGGGGGGGGGGTCGATAATGGCTGGGGGGGGTCGGCGGCACTGAGGGGGGGGCTAAAATGTGCCCCCTCACCTCGGCCTCTGGACCCCCCTCCTGCCGAAGTCTGGCTACACCCCTGGTTTGAATATCAGCCAGCAATTGCGTTATAGAAAATTGGCATAAAGTCTGTATTTATGACCTTACTTTAGGCACAAGCACTTACGCTAGCTCAATGGCTGATGTAAATATTCGCACCTACCTGTCTGCAGTTGGGCATGTAAATGCTAGTAATGCGAAAAACTGCTAGGCACACCCTTGACCTGCCCATGCCCCTGCCCCCTTGCAGTTGTACACTCTGGATTTTACATGCACAATCTATAGGGAAAGGGAAGTGGGACTTGATATACAGCCTTTTTGTGGTATTTTGCAACTACATTCGAAGCGGTTTACATATATACAGGTACTTATTTTGTACCAGGGGCAATGGAGGGTTAAGTGACTTGCCCACAGTCACAAGGAGCTGCAGTGGGAATTGAACCCAGTTCCCCAGGATCAAAGTCCGCTGCATTAACCACTAGGCTACTCCTCCACTCCTGACTATGACTAATTAGTGCCAATGAAGACTGATTATAGGCAATAATTGGCCATTAATGCCCTTATTCAATAACTTGCATGTGCAAGTTTGCATGCAAAGAGGGTCTTTTACTATGCTGCGCTTGCATTTTTAGCTCACAGTAGAAATCAGCTGATGGTAAATGCTGAGATGCCCATTACATTCCTATGGGTGTCTCGGCGTTTACCACCAGCTGATTTCTACCGCAAGCTAGTAATGCTACCGTGGCTCAGTAAAAACACCCCTAATTGTTAAGTTGGGTGAGTAATTTTATAGAATTGAAGGTACAGGTAAATGTTAGCACATAAAGTATATGCATACGAAGGTCGTATCTGGACTTCACCGGTAGGGGGGTCCAGAGCCGAGGTGAGGGGGCACATTTTAGCCCCACCCCCAGCGCCGCCACCACCGCCGCCATTGCCACCGCCCCCACCAGAACCACCTCCGTGGCCCGCCCGACAACTGTCTCGACCGCAGCCGACCCTCCGCCCGCTGTCGCCTACCTTTGCTGGCGGGGGATTCCAACCCCCGCCAGCCGAAGCCGTCTTCCTTCATTGTTTCTTCTTTCTGAGTCTGACTCTGACGTCCAGCACGTACACAATGTGCAGGACGTCAGACCTGCACGTTGTGTACGTGCAGGACGTCAGAGTCAGACTCAGAAAGAAGAATCAAACAGCGAAGGAAGACTGCTTCAGCTGGCGGGGGTTGGGGTCCCCCACCAGCAAAGGTAGGCGATGGCAGGTTGACAGCAGGAGGGGGGGTTGCAAGGGCCGTCGGTAGGGGGGCCAGGGCCAAATCTATGGGGGCCCTGGCCCCCGTGGCCCCATTACAGATACGCCCCTGATGCATATGCATATATTTGGAAAGGATTGATAAAGAATGCAAGTGAAGTGTGACTCTGCCCCAACCTGGAGAATGGGTAGCACCTCCCTGAATATCACATCACTATGAGTGAGCCCTCCCAAGCCTAGAAAGTACTTTGTGTTCATGTACCGAACTCAAAAATTCCTCAGTGGAGTCCTAGGAGGTCTCCACACACTGTAATACAGACATAATATGCATACATTTATGTGTGCATATCTTCTTTTAATGCCCTGGCTTAGGCACCATAAATGAAAATAAATAGTGATATCAACACATGCCAGCTGCTGTAGTTCTAGTCAGGATGCAGTAACTGGGCAAGAGGGTCAGGAAAAGCTGTTAATCACTCAAGCATAACTTAAGCAACTTACAGCTTTTTAAAAAAACTTTTTTCTTAAAGAAAGAAAGTTATGTGCAATGAAAACGGAAACAGCCTAGAGTCATGTCACCTGTCACATCAGACAACTTGAAATTTTCTCTGAGGTATGGCTGATGGGTTCAAATAAAAGTCAAGCATACATCTAATCACCAGCCAAAAAAGGAAAAGGGAAAAAATACAAAATGATTATTATGCTCAACTTTACCTCTTTGTTTAAACTCATTTGTAAAAGTGTAATATCAGTTTTAGCTGTACTGAATTTAAGGGGAATTCGAAACTGTCAAATGGAACTTGCTGGTTATGTATAAACAGCTGTACCATATACTTTTCCTCAAATTTTAATAAGATATAAAGTGTTGCTCTCTCACTGTGGAAAGGTAAGACAGAAAGGGGTCCTTTTACCAGGCTGCAGGAAAAAGGGCCCTGTGCTAGTGGCAGGGACTGTTTTTCCTACAAGCCAGGGCCCTTTTTACCGCAGAGGGTCAAAAGACCCCAGGCATACATGACCATGCAGTAAGATAACAGTAGTCAAGTTTTGTTAAGACTAAAGATTGGACTAAGATATGAAAAACTGGTTTTGAGAAAAAGGGTCTTAATCTCTTTAATTTCCAAAGTGTGTGGAAAACGCTTGAGACCACATTAGAGATTTGAGTTTCAAAGGAGAGAAATTGGTTGATTTTCATTGTGGAGTTTAGAGGATAGATAACATTGTCAATTGTGAAACTTTTAATTGATGTGGGATGGTAGTGATTAGTTAATATAAGGAATTTGGTTATCTCGGTATTAAGATATATAAAATTAGTTTAGCAATCACATTGATGAATTCATGGGCTTCCAATTTCAAATTAAAACTTAATACTGAGTTAACCAATTCTCCAATTCCTTGGAGAAAGGGATATATATGGTGACATCATCAACAGTTGCATATATATTGGAAATCCATTTTTCCCCAATAGATAGCCAAAGGGAGACATCATGATCTTGAATAAGATATGGGATAAAGAAGATCCCTATGGAACTACACATATTCAATGGTAAGGCCTGCTGAATATGTCCCCCTGTCCTGCTGATCAAGGTTAAAGTGGTCAGCAGCCTTTTCTGCCTGCTTAAGCCTTTTGAATGTGGACCCCTCATCTTCTTTCAATATTTTGGAATTGGAGTTCTTGATCAAGAATGAGTAGCTAGGTTATTTTTTTTTTATATATATTTCGATTTAGCTCATATCTTTTCAATAGTAGCTCAATGTGAATTATATTCAGGTACAGTAGGTATTTCCATGCCCCCAGAGGGCCAATGTTAGCCACCAAATACACACACAGGTTTTTGAATACTAGCAAAGAGTGACTATACACCCATTCTGCACCTGGACTAGATTGCTACACACACTATAACTTAGACCAGTTCCTTATCTTTTGCTTAACTATACAAAGAACTTGCCTTGAGTTTAGCCAACCATCAAATTTTCCCAACTGACTCTGTACCGCGCATCTTGTTCCCATCATCAATTTGCTTTTGGTCCCTCAGCTATATGGTAAGCTGTATTGTAGAAATCTTTAGCATCATATCTGTTAGTTGAATGTTCTAATGCATGCTTATTAGGTGTATCATTAATATTGTGTTAACGCTGTATTATATCTCTGGTATTTGAATTCCAGTGCTGTTAAACTTGATACTGTTTCACGGTAGGTTTCAATTTACTGTTTTCAAGTTTACCTCATTTATTGTATTTAGTTTATTCTTGGTTATTTTACTATTGTTACACTGTTAACAAAATTGTAAGTTTTATATTAAACTGTACCTGCTGTACAACACCTTGGGCAAATCTCTTCATAAAGGTGGTTAATAAATCTCAATAAATAAATAAATAGAAAAGGCTTGTGTCATTGGTGCCAATAATTGCAATTTATGCATGTGAGTGCTATGAACTGTTCTATGAGGTATTCACCAAAGGGGGTATACATGTGGGTGGAGCATGGACATGTGCCAAGTGATGCGTGAACTTATAACCTAACCTAACATAACATCCAGTCTTGTATCCTGCTAACACCTTATAGTTCAAAACGGGTAACAGAGTAAAGAGGTAGAGCAATCATCTGGGGAAAAAAGAAAATCAAGTTAAACTTAAAAACTTGCCTTGTAGAATACATTTCCAAAACAACAAGGTCTCAACTTTCTTCCTAAACATCAAATAGGAGTGAGAGAATACGAGCATCTCAGCAAATTCCTTCCAATGCCTAGCAGATATCAGTCATGCATGTTGCATGGTGCACTTATGCACACCGACTTATGCCTGTCATTGACCTGCCATAACTAAGTTTCAGTGCACCAATACGCCTTACTCTATCATGCTTTAATGGCTAAGTGCAATCCATTGAGGCATCTAAATCAAGTCACTAAGTTATAGAATTACTCCCTAATTTTGTACTTGAGGCAGCGGAGGGTTAAACGACTTACCCAAGATCACAAGGAGTAGCAGAAGGTCTACCAACATTGCCAATGCACTGGGAATAAACTGAGAAGCATGGCAGCACCAAAACTTAGCAGACCGGTCCAGGAAAGAAAGACACTCTAAAATGAATAGCAATAATAATGTTAATTGGGGAAAGCATGCAAAGCATGGCTCATAGGAATTTTTCCAACCTCTTGACACGTGCATTCATGTATCTGTGTATTTAAGCGACTGCGGATGGTAGTTTTTGCAGGAGTGGAGCAGTTTGCGGAGTGGTGGGGCAATTACAAGGGGTAGTTTTAGACTGGGGCAATTTGCAAGGTAGAGCAGTTGCAGGGATGGTTTTGGGGGTGGGGAAGTTGCAGGGGACAGATTGTGGGCTGTAGGGTAGTTGCACGGTTAGTTTATTTGGTGGTGGAGCACTTGCAAAGGGACCACACTCCCTCAAAGTTGCATGCACTGGAATTTAAGGGCACAATGTATAGAATACTGACTAAGGGCAGTTATGCATGTAACTGCTAATTGGGGCCAATTAATGCTGATTAAGTCCAATTATAGCCTATTATTGCTCATTAATATTATCAGCTCATTATTAAATTATGTGCACAACTGACCTTATTCTATAAATTGCATGTGCAAATTTTCACACGTCAATTTGGGCGTACAACCTTATAGAATTAAGGGGTCAGTGTCTTTCAAGTTTCTCATTTTTACTTTTCTCCCGATTGACATTTACATTCCCTGACCAGGTTTACCTCCACTTTATCGTCTCCTGTTTTTTTTTTGGGGGGGGGGGTGTTCTGTTCACTTTTGTCCTGAGCCTCCCTTTTCCCTATCCCCATGCTTCTCTTGTTTACTCAACATCTTGACCTATGGTAGCACTTTTCAACTGGTGTGAGCTGCACACTGATGGACCACTAATGGGTGCGCCTACATATTCCCCCTCCCCCCAGAATTAAAAATACCTTTTTCTGGCAGGACCCTCTAAGCCCCACCGGCTGAAGACATCCCCCACTGGATCACCCCTAGTCCATGTGAACACTGGGAAAGTCAGTGGTGCATTTCCACGTGCTGATACTGGTACTCCCTGTTCACCTCTGCAGACTTCCCACAACTGCTCCTACACCCAAAAACTATCTCTCTGCAACCGCCCCACCACCCAATAAACTAATCTTGCAACTACCTTAATCAGCCCACAAGCTTTCCCCTGCAACTTCCCCACCCCCAAAACCATCCCTGCAGCTGCCTCACCTTGTAAATTGCCCCCAATCCAAAACTACTTCCTGCAATTGCCCCACCACCCAGCAAACTGCTCCGCCTACAAAAACCACCATCCACAGTTTTCATACGAATGCCAGCTTAACTGAAGATGTGCGCTGTCGCCGGATGGGTCTTTACTATCATCCCCCAAACGCGGGCACAGTAACAGGAAGCATTACACGTTTTGTACTATGAAGCAGTCTGTTACTCTGCTCATCCAGAATTGCACAGCTGCGAGTAACCGAAGGAGTTCCCCCATTGCTGCTGAAAGCCTCCCCCCCCCCCCCGCCACTTCTGACTAGGTTGCCTTCCCTGCTGTTGCTGACACTGCAACACTAACTCAAAACCTTCTCCACAGCCATTACCACAGCTGACTGGGAGAAGCCCCCCCCATTGCTGCTGATTTTATAGCTCCCTTCCCCCATTGCTGCTGGCTGACACCGACAGTGCCCCCTAGCTCCACTGTGCCTGCTGCCAGAGCCTGAAGATCTCCCAACCCGTGTTGCAACAGCTGCTCAGGAGGAGGGCAGGTAAAAATGACTGGCATCTGCTTAATGCCTGTGGAGATGGGAAGTATAAGAAATTTTTACCAATGAGGAGGCTATGAGAGAAAAGTAGTGCCTGTTGTGCTTTTGGGGAACAGAGAATAGTGTTACCTGTGGAGGGTAGGAACGAGGAGAAAAACGTGCTGCCAGTAGTGGAGGGGCCAAGAGAAAAAATGATGGGGGAGAAAAAAACAGGGGGGGGGTGTGTGTGTGAAGGAGAGACAGGCTGGCTGTGTGATTTGGGAAGACAGAGAGAAAAGGCACTGTGATGCCATGTGCTCTGGAGAGGCAAAGAGAGAGGGGGGGGGGGGGGGGGGGGGAGAGACAGGCTGGCTGTGTGATTTGGGGAGACAGAGAAAAAAGGCACTGTGATGCCATGTGCACTGGAGAGGCAAAGAGAGGGGGGGGGGGAGAGACAGGCTGGCGGTGTGGTTTGGGGAGACAGAGAGAAAAGGCACTGGGATGCCATGTGCTCTGGAGAGGCAAAGAGAGAGGGGGGGGGGGGGGAGAGACAGGCTGGCTGTGTGATTTGGGGAGACAGAGAGAAAAGGCACTGTGATGCCATGTGCACTGGAGAGGCAAAGAGAGAGGGGGGGGGGGAGAGACAGGCTGGCTGTGTGATTTGGGGAGACAGAGAAAAAAGGCACTGTGATGCCATGTGCACTGGAGAGGCAAAGAGAGGGGGGGGGGGAGAGACAGGCTGGCTGTGTGATTTGGGGAGACAGAGAGAAAAGGCACTGTGATGCCATGTGCTCTGGAGAGGCAAAGAGAGAGGGGGGGAGAGACAGGCTGGCTGTGTGATTTGGGGAGACAGAGAGAAAAGGCACTGTGATGCCATGTGCTCTGGAGAGGCAAAGAGAGAGGGGGGGGGGGGAGAGACAGGCTGGCTGTGTGATTTGGGGAGACAGAGAGAAAAGGCACTGTGATGCCATGTGCACTGGAGAGGCAAAGAGAGAGGGGGGGGGGGGGGGGAGAGAGACAAGCTGGCTGTGTGTTTTGGAGGGATGGTGAGTGGGTAGGGACACGCGTGCTGGTTATATATGTATTTGTAGGGAACAGAGAGAGAGTGGGCATGCTGGCTGTGTGTCTTGGGGAGATAGTGTATGTAAGCGTGTCTGTAAGTGGAGCAAAAAAAAGGACATTCTGGATGGGTGTGTAAATGAGTGAGGCAGAGAACAGGTTATGCTGGCTGTGCTGGTGGTGTGGGGGGTGGGGGGGACAGGTAAAATTTGGCTTGGTATAACAGGAGAATCAAGCAACTTGACAGTGTGCCCTGAGAAAATGGTTGAGAAGCAGTGCTCTAATGTATCGGGTAGGACACCTGCAGGGAGAGGCATAGAGTGCTCCGAACAATGAGAGCCTTTCACTGAACTTGGAAAGGAGGGAGGAGCAAAAATGAACTCTGAAGGGAGAGAGGAGTGCCTCAGGGAGAACCACCCCAATCAAATGACAGCACCAGTGCTAGACTCACCTTTTTAAGAAGTTAAACCCAAAAAGAACCACTTGAAAGGCAAGGAAATGGGATGGGGAGTGGAGGAGGAAATACCTTTTCCAATTTGTGATTATTCAGTCTGATTCTCAAAGTACTGAATCTTGTTTGTTGATGCAATTAAAATAATCTCACACGCATATGACAACAGATAAAAATCAAATCTAAGTGTGTTAGAGAGAAAGATGTACGGATGGATAGAATGGACTTATGATCTGCTTCTGCTGGGGATATAGAATCCTTACATGCAGCAAAATTAACCTGCATGGACATTAAATTTGTATAGATAGCACTGGTAATGGTGAAAAGGACTATTCTTTTAATGTTGGGTGGGGGAGGAACCACCCAATTATAAAGTGTGGCTGAACCAAACGAATTACATAAGCCATTGTGAGTTGTCAGATAAGAGCCAAAAAAACTAAGCCGGAGTGGAAGTATTATAGGCAACTCTGGGAACAATTCCAGCAGGTGTGGGAGATGGAAATGCTCGATGGAAAGGAGTAGTAAATACTGAGTAAAGAAGAAAGGATAAGCTGTTCGCCAGTTATTCCTTTTCAGTAGATAGGGAAAAAGGAAGGGACAGGAAGAAAGGGAGTTGGGTAGGTAAGTATGGAAGAGAGTGACTGTAAAGGTGCAAGTGATTTTTGAGAAAAAACCCTAAAAAGATGAGTGGTACAGGAGAGTGGCTTAATAAACAGGGGAGTTAGTGCAGTAAAAAGTTTTTTTTTATAACAAACACCTTGAAAACAGAGATTGTACATAAATGAAAGCCAACTGCATGAGAGCCATTTTAATAAAGATAAACATCTAGTGCACTTGTTTGCTTATTATATCTTTTGCAAAATTAATGAACATTTTATAACAATTTTGTCCCATTGATAGAAGCCTTCATTCTGAATATGTGCCTTACCTGTGACAGCTATTGTTTTCAGATACCTGTTTTGCCACATTTGTCACATTAATAATATTAACAATGTATATAATTAGAAGAGCACTGTATAGCCAAGGGGTTCTCTAATGCACCTGATAGATTAAACTGATATCTTCCAGAGCTATCATATTTGTCCTACTATGTGGTTTGCATTCATAATTTTGGGGAAAAAAAACATTTGATTTTCTTGTATAGATTGCTAACCTGTTTTACCTGGAGGGAAAATCTTCTTTCCTTGAAATTTGAGTTAGGGCTTGTCATGAAAAAGTGATGTTCACTATCCAGTCCACGTGTCCCATTAGACACAGAAGAATTTCTCCTCAGGGCTAGAAAGCATCAATATTAGTAACCTGCAGATAGATAAATGAACAGATATCATAGTATTGCCATAAAAAGAGAATCACTATACTGTTTGGGCTTTTTTAGAGAATAGGAGAGCTATTCACTGATTACTACGGTTAATTGTTCCAGTTCTTAGCTGCCAGTATGAATAATAATATAGAAGTCTGATTTCACTTTTTTGAGAGGGTCAGAACAAACAATGGAAGGGTAAGGGAAAGGGGATGGGACTTAATATACTACCTTTCTTTGGTTACAATCAGAGCAGTTTATGTACTTATTTTGTACCTGGGGCAATGGAGGGTCAAGGGCCCCTATTACAAAGTGGTGGTAAGTCCAACGCAGGCTTACCACTCGCTAAAAGAAAGTACCACTGGGCTACTGCAGCAGCCTGGCAGTAGTTCCCACCCCTAGCGCACCATCATATCTGGTGTTCCGAAATATATTTATCTTTGTAGCGCCGGTGTGCACCTGATGTTAATTGTGCAGTGCCGTATGCTGCCCGGTTACCATTGGGTTAGTGCAGGAGCCCTTACCGTCACCTCAATATGTGGCGGTAAGGGCTTCCCCCAAAATGGCAATGTGGCGAGTGCTTCACTTGCCTCACGACCATTTCTTCAAGAAAAGAAAGACCTACCTTTCACCTGCTCCAGTAAAAGGGGGCCTCGGCATGCATCAAAAACACATGCCAATGCCAGCCCTCTTTTGCCGCAGCTTGGTAAAAAGGGCGCTAAGCAACTTGCCCAGAGTCACAAGGAGCTGAAGTAGGACTTGAACCCAACTCCCCAGGATTAAAGTCCTTTGCATTAGCCACTAGGCTACTCCTCCACTCTGGGAAGCATATACCATTAAACCAGGACCATGTCTTGCAGGCACCCACTACCCAAAGATTTCACCATTACCTAAGGAAGCTATGATATGCAAAAAATTAATCCCTTCCATAGTAAATTATTATTATTATTATTAGCATTTGTATAGCGCTACCAGATGCACGCAACGCTGAACACTTGATACAAAGAGACAGTCCCTGCTCAAAAGAGCTTACAATCTAAATAATACAGACAGACAAGACAGTAAATAATGTTAATTGTTTATAGTCTATTCAAATTTGCTGTACAGCCATATTTGAGACTCAAGTCAAGGAGGTTTACAATTCAATAAGATCAATGGGAATAGAATGCCATAAATAAAAAGGATAGATATCAGTCTTTCAGAGCAATAAGGACTCGCTCACACATACAATAGCCCTCAATCACAGTATCTCCACTTCCATTTCTGCAGTGCTCCAGTCTCTAACATTATAATAATTTAATGTGCTCATATTCAATAACTGAATTAGGCCAATACTAGGGGGGAGCAAAACTAGCTTCTTGTTAGCCGCTTAGAACCGAGAGGTCATAGTGGCATATAAAACAGTGTGTTATGTTATGCTATATTATGTTACTGCTTCACTTACCATCTCCTTTTGTGGTGGTGGTAATTGCAGCAGTGCTATGAACTGTTTTAAGACCTTTTGAGATATTTTTTTCTTAGTGATTTCAATTGATATGGAGTGACAAACATCTCAGGACTCAATCCTGACTCCCCAGGATCGCACGCCACACCCCAAACCATCCTCCAGTAGGCCAAAATTAGGTAATGGAAAATGTCTTAGGGCCTGCTACAGCCAGTGATAAAGTTGGGACTAAGGTTGACACAGGTGTAAGGTCTATTCAAGTTGCTACCTAGTTCACTGGGGGGGAGGTGGAGAAACGCAGGACTGCAGTCTCTCTTTCCTCTCCCTTCTCACAAATCATGGCTGTAGGGCATCTGGGAGTGGGGCCGTTCCCGAGCTGACTCATGAGGCCAGACATTGCCCTGCCAGGTCCTGGGGTCAGGCCAGTCACTCAGTTGGCGAGGAGATGGCCAAGACAAATATCTGAGATACATATGCAGAGAATATGGCCGCTGCATGTAAATGTTTCTGATAGATTTCTGCACCAGCTCCTGAACAAGTGAGGGGCCGGCTGGCCTGCCCCCGAGGACCTGACAGGGCAATATCTGGCCTCTGGACTCAGCTTGGGAAGGGCCACATTTTCAGATGGCCTACAACAATGAGCTCAGCCAGTGGCCCTCCAGGGATTAGGAGAAAGATTTGAAGGTGAAATGAACAAAAGAAGTTATCCCCCAATACACCTAGTTACCTAGACTTGAGAATACAAAGCAGATCACATTAGCAGCATAGTGGGTCACAGTATGGGGCAGACTGCCCACCTCAGCACCATTACACTCTGTAGCCATCTGTCCTCTGGGGGTTCACAATCTTTCCAGTATCCTGTACTGATGCTGCCAACAGATATATGGTCTGAGGGAAAGCTGGGGTTGATGGGGCTGTATGGTCTGTGACATTAACATTGGTACAAACCTAGCATGCTGGTCTCTGTCTCTCAATTCAGAAAAGACTTAAAAACCTACTTATTCAAGAAATGTTATGGTTAAATGTATTCATAACTGATGTTTTCCATACTGTTATGTAATTCTATAACTCACCTGTAATTTGTCCTAACTGTTACATGTAAGCCACATTGAACCAAAACTATGTTTTTGGATAATTGTGGGTTATAAGAATGAATGAATAAATGAATAAATAAATAAATAATGTTCCCATCACAGGTGTCTCTTTCCAAAGATCCAAGGTAGACATTTGAACTGCTGGCCCCAGGTAGGGAACCACATCTTCTGATGTTGACCACAATTCTCCTATTCTAAGCATTTCCCTATCTTTTCCTGACAGCTTGTGGCAGGAGACCAGCCCCATAACCCCCCCTTCACCCTGCAGCCCCACACCCTTTTGACAGACTGCATAGAGCTCCTCAGATTTAAGGTGTGTTGTCTTGCACTAGCCATCCAGCTGGTACCAACCAGCAGGTGTGCATAGGCACTAGCTAGACTATACTTTACTCTCTGTTCTGCCTGCTTCCTTGCCCACAACTACCATGGCTGAGGGCTTTAGAAGATGCACAAACAGCTGCTTCATATCTATTATTGATATATTTATTTGCAGCATTTGTATCCCACATTTTCCCACCTATTTGCAGGCTCAATGTGGCTTACATTATGCTTCCCTTCACCCACGATCTCTTCATCTCCCATTCCCTTCAACTGCTCGCCCTAACTGAAACCTGGCTCACCCCTGACGACTCTGCCTCAATCGCAGCCCTATGCCACGGAGGTTATCTTTTCTCCCATTCGCCCCGCCCAGTTGGCCGGGGTGGCGGCGTCGGGCTACTACTTTCGCCCTCCTGCAGTTTTCAACCTCTCCACCTACCTCAGTCTCACTGCTTCTCATCCTTTGAAGTTCACTCCATCCGTCTATTCCACTCACTGCCACTCAGAGTTGCAGTCATTTACCGCCCCCCTGATAAATCCCTCCCTTCCTTCCTTACCGACTTCGATGCCTAGCTGTCCGTTTTTCTTGAGCCCTCATCCCCATCCCTCATTCTTGGTGACTTCAACATTCACACTGATAACCCATCTGACTCATATGTTTCTCAGTTCCTCACTCTTACCTCCTCCTTCAAACTCCAACTGAGCCCCACCACCCCTACTCACAAATCTGGCCACTGTCTTGATCTCGTCCTCTCTTCTACTTGCTCATCCTCCAATTTCTGCATTTCAGCTCTTCCTATCTCTGTCCATCACCTAATCACATTCACACTTCAGCACCCTCCCCCTCAATCTCGCCCAACACTAACTACTACGTCCAGAAATCTCCAGGCTGTTGACCCCCCACCTTATCCTCTAGTATCTCTGATCTCCTCCCTTCCATCATGTCCTCCAAATCTGTTGACAAAGCTGTCTCCACTTACAATGCCACTCTCTCCTCTGCTCTAGACACCCTTGCACCGTCCATCTCCCGTCCCACAAGGCGTACCAATCCCCAGCCCTGGCTGACCCCTTGCACTCGTTACCTTCGCTCCTGCGCCCGTTCGGCTGAACGCCTCTGGAGGAAATCTCGCACCCATACTGACTTCATTCACTTCAAATTCATGCTATCCTCCTTCCAATCCTCCCTATTCCTCGCTAAACAGGACTATTACACCCAACTGACTAATTCCCTCAGCTCTAACCCACGTCGTCTCTTCGCCACCCTCAACTCCCTCCTCAAAGTGCCCTCCGCTCCCACCCCCCCTCACTCTCTCCCCAATCTCTGGCCGACTACTTCCTTGACAAGGTCCAGAAGATCAACCTCAAATTCACCACCAAATTTTCTCCTCCTCTTCATCCTATAACCCACTCTCTCAACCAACCTACCCAGGCCTACTTCTCCTCTTTTCCTGCTATCACCGAAGAGGAAACCACCCATCTCCTCTCCTCCTCGAAATCCACCACCTGTTCCTCAGACCCCATCCCCACCAACTTACTTAACACCATCACTCCTACTATCACCCCCACCATCTGTCATATCCTCAACCTATCTCTCTCCACTGCAACAGTCCCGGACACCTTCAAGCATGCTGTGGTCACACCACTCAAAAAACCATCACTTGACCCTACCTGTCCCTCCAACTACCGCCTCATTTCCCTCCTACCCTTCCTCTCCAAAATACTTGAACGCGCCATTCACAGCCGCTGCATTGATTTCCTCTCCACTCATGCCATCCTCGATCCGCTTCAATCCGGCTTTCGCCCCCTACACTCGATAGAAACGGCACTATCTAAGGTCTGCAATGACCTGTTCCTCGCCAAATCCAAAGGTCACTACTCCATCCTCATCCTCCTCGACCTATCCGCTGCTTTTGACACTGTCAATCACAACCTACTTCTTGACACACTGTCCTCCTTTGGGTTCCAGGGCTCTGTCCTCTCCTGGTTCTCCTCTTATCTCTCCCATCGTACCTTCAGAGTACACTCTCATGGTTCGTCCTCCTCCCCTATCCCGCTCTCTGTTGGAGTTCCTCAGGGATCTGTCCTTGGTCCCCTTCTTTTTTCAATCTACTCCTCTTCCTTAGGCTCCCTGATCTCTTCTCATGGTTTCCACTATCATCTTTATGCTGACGACACCCAGCTTTATCTCTCCACACAGAAATCACTGCGGAAACCCAGGCCAAGGTATCAGCCTGCTTATCCGACATTGCTGCCTGGATGTCCAACCGCCACCTGAAACTGAACATGGCCAAGACTGAACTTATTGTTTTCCCACCCAAACCCACTTCTCCTCTCCCTTCACTCTCTATCTCAGTTGATAACACCCTCATCGTCCCCGTCTCATCTGCCCACAACCTCGGTGTCATCTTCGACTCCTCCCTCTCCTTCTCTGCGCATATCCAGCAGATAGCCAAGACCTGTCACTTCTTTCTCTATAACATTAGCAAAATTCGCCCCTTCCTCTCCGAGCACACCACCCGAACTCTCATCCACTCTCTCATTACCTCTCGCCTTGACTACTGCAACCTACTCCTCACCGGCTTCCCACTTAGCCATCTATCCCCTCTTCAGTCCATTCAGAACTCTGCCGCACGTCTTATCTTCCGCCTTAACCGATATACTCATATCACCCCTCTCCTCAAGTCACTTCACTGGCTTCCGATCAGATACCGCATACAGTTCAAGCTTCTCCTACTCACCTACAAATGCACTCGATCTGCAACCCCTCCTTACCTCTCTACCCTCATCTCCCCTTACGTCCCTACCCGTAACCTCCGCTCTCAAGACAAATCCCTCCTTTCAGTACCCTTCTCCACCACTGCCAACTCTAGGCTTCGCCCTTTCTGCCTCGCCTCACCCCATGCTTGGAACAAACTCCCTGAGCCCATACGCCGGGCCCCCTCCCTACCCATCTTCAAATCATTGCTCAAAGCCCACCTCTTCAATGTCGCCTTCGGCACCTAATCACTACACCTCTTCTCAGGAAATCTCAACTACCCCAACTTGACATTTCGTCCTTTAGATTGTAAGCTCTTCTGAGCAGGGACCGTCCTTATTCGTTAATTTGTACAGTGCTGCGTAACCCTAGTAGCGCTCTAGAAATGTTAAGTAGTAGTAGTAATGGCGATCGCCATTCCGGAATGAGAAATACAGAGTATTATTGCATTTAAGTACAGAAAATATAGGATAAGTTATAAGTTATTTACAGCAATGGTGGATATTTGATGGGAGGGAAGGAAACAAACTAGATTCAACTAGGGGGATATATGCATGAGGTGGAAAAGGAACTGTTATACACATGTCTGTTATCTCACAATAGCAACCAGTCAGGTAGTAAGCAGAATGTGTCCTTGGCCATAGCAGAGACTAGAATTTACTCTGTGTTCAGTAGGCCAGATGGCAGGGCAGGGGATAGTGTAGGAACCATCCAGGAGCACCTGCAGGGGAGAAAGAGCAGGAACAGTTACTTAAGGAACCCACTCTCCCCCTGAACATGAGGGACAAGATAAGGATAATGTTAAAAGAAGCTGGAATTCTGATGCTTATGGGGGTCAGTGAACTTTTTAGGGAATTACAATACATAAATAAAATGGCCCCACACTGTGGAGAAGCATACCATAAGATTCTGTTTGCTGATGATGTGTTAGTGACTTTGTCCAATCCAGAAGAATCAGTGCCCCAGGTGCTGCAAGTTCTGAGTACCTATGGCCTGGTGTCTGGCTTTAAAGTTAACATGGCCAAATCAGAGATATTGAATCTGATGGTCCCAGGACCTAGGACCTGTGGAGGGACATAATCGAACGGGACCGGCCATCTATTTGGGCAACCATCTCTAAGGGCGGCCCCGGAAAGCAGTGTACCCAACAGTATTATCGAAAGAAGATGGCCGGCCATCTTTTGTTTCGATAATATGGTCGGGGCCCGCCAAATCTCAACATTTCGGCCGGCGTTAGAGATGGCCAGCGTTAGAGATCGCCTCCATTGGTTTTTGCCGATAATGGAAACTAATGGCGGCCATCTCAAACCCGGCCAAATCCAATGCATTTGGTCATGGGAGGAGCCAGCATTTATAGTACAGTGGTCCCCCTCACATGCCAGGACACCAACCGGGTAACCTAGGGGGCACTGTAGTGGACTTCACAAATTGCTCCCAGGGGCATAGCTCCCTTACCTTGGGTGCTGAGCCCCCTAAACCCCCCCAACACACACTACCAACAACTGTACAAAACTACCATAGCCCTTATGGGTGAAGGGGGGCACCTAGATGTGGGTATAGTGGGTTTCGGGTAGGTTTTGGAGGGCTCCCATTTACCACCACAAGTGTAACAGGTGGGGGGGGGGGATGGGCCTGGGTCCGCCTGCCTGAGGTCCACTGCAGCACCCACTAAAACTTCTCCAGGGACCTGCATACTGCTGTCATGGAGCTGGGTATGGCATACAGGCTGGCACAAAAATGTTAAAAAAATTTTTTTGGGGTGGGAGGGGGTTGGTGACCACTGGTGGAGTAAGGGGAGGTGATCCCTGATTCCCTCCGGTGGTCATCTGGTCAGTTGGGGCACTTTTTTGAGGCTTGGTCCTAAAGATAAATGGACCAATTGAAGGTGGCCAAGAGCTCGTCAGAACCGGCCTTCTTTTTTCCATTATCGAACGAAGCCGGCCATCTCGCAACCACGCCCCCTTCCCGCCTTCTGTACCCTTTCGAAACGTCCTCTTTAACTTTGGCCGGCCTTGCAACGGAAAGCAGTAGAAGCCAGCCAAAATCGGTTTTCGATTATACCGATTTGGCGGGGTTTAGGAGATGGCCGGCCATCTCCCGATTTATGTCGGAAGATGGCCGTCCTTCCCCTTCGAAAAAAAGCAGGTTAGTCTCTCAGTTACACTCTAAATTCCCATTTAAATTCTTCTTGAACAATTTCCTATTTGGGGGTTTATTTAGTGGCAGATATTTCTGCACTATATGAAGCTAATTATCTCATCAGGCTTCATGCATTGATGGACAAGCTAAATAGATTGAAGGGGCTTAACATTTCATTGTTTGGGAGGGTGCAGGCTGTCAAAATGTCATTGTTGCCCAAATTAATATACTTATTTATGGCCCTGTCCATCTCTTTGCACAAACACTTTTTGCAATGACTTAATCATAGGTTTTTCTGCTGTTATTTGGAACAAATGTCCCCTTCCCCCTGGTACAGCAGTCTATATTGTGGGAATTTCCGACGATAGGAGGTCCCTAATTTCCAACATTATTACACAGCAGCACAATTATGCCTACTAAGTGAATGGGTACAGAGTTCCAATTCCAAAAATGGATGGAGCAGCACCCTAGGGGAAATACCCCACTATGGTCAGTCCCCTGCCTACTTGACCGGGAATTAAGAGAATTTTTAGCCTGGGCTTCATCAATCATTAGATTTCCTCTCCATACTTGGTATCGGACCTGAAAGTGTTTTTCCCACTGTAGACAGATCTTCTTCCATACAGCTATACAATGTGCACCAGCATTTGGGGTGGGAGGTCAGGACTGTTCTCTTTGTGTCACCTTCTCAAGCAGGGATAGTGTGGGAGGGCCTCATTGATAGCACTTCCATGTGTGGTACAGGTTCTCAAGTAGGTGGGGGATGGGGTAAGAAGGCATACCAGGGTACGAGCTGATAGGCTGGTTTTCAGGGGTCATGTCACAACAGTTCAAAATCCAGCAGCATCAGGGGCAGAGAAACTGAAATACCAAACATAAAATCAAACATTCAAGTATATGTGGAATGAGTGAATGCAGATATGAAAATCACATTAAAACTCCAAACCACCAATATTTCAATATAAAAGTAAGAAAAGCAAACAATCAAAAAAACTCCAAACCATAAATAAAACATATATAAACAAACACAGTTTAGTCATATACCCCCAGATTCTATATAGCGTGACTTAAGTTGTGCATGCAAATCCAGTCATATTCAGGATTTGCGCACACAACTTAATTAGTTAAGACAATCAGCACTGATAATTGCCAATCAACAAAACAATTATTGATACTAATTGGCATTAATTAGAATTTACACACACAACTGTCTAAGCATATTCTGTAAAGTGATGCGCATAAATTCTAGTGCTCATAGCTGAAAAGGGGCATGACCATGGGCGTGGTATGGGTGGATCATAGGCATTTCTAAAATCTACGTGCATTGTTATAGAATACACCTGGTCTGTGTTTAATTAAGGGGGTCTTTTACTAAGGTGTGCTAGCATTTTTAGCTCGCGCTAGATATCAGCTGGTGCTAAACGCTGAGACAAACTTAGCATTTAGCACCAGCTAAAAACACTAGCACACCTTAGTAAAAGACCCCCTTAGTCACAGTTATTTACACCTAGTTTTAGTTAGCATAAATGTCCCTGACTAAATTTTGTTGTGCGGATGGCCGATCGGAGTATGCTATAAACTGCATTGAAATTTAGGCATATTCTATAAAGTATATTGTTTATACATGGATTGTTTAGGTGTGATTAATAGAATCTATCCCATAATAACTAAAATCACTTATTTAAATCAATCAATAAATAGATAAATTACATCAATATAGTAAGAGCAAATTGTACCAAATCAATAAACAAATAGGAGGGAATGGCTTACCCAGCTGGTATAAAACCTCAAACTTCACCAGAACTAGTCAGAACTGATTAAAAAAAAAAAAAAAAGAAGTCAAATAGCACTGGATTATAAAAATGTTCACATAAAACATGGAAGATAAAACAATAAATGCTGGGAATAAATATAAAGATGAAAACAAAGACATAGGAAAATTTCACTTACATATTCCTCCTCCTGGGTTCATTTGGAAAAATACTCAGACAAGCTTGCTGTGGCAGCCTTACTTATATGTTCTAGTTATGTCCTAAATACATAATTAGTTCCCAGACATTTGAAAATAAATTAACACCTTCTTTTTAATAGATACACCTTAAAATATGATGGCAAATAGCTTTAATTTATACTATTCACAGCTTTTAAGAATTTTAAATCAGTGCTGTTGTCGCGTCTCTCGCGCTTGCCGCGCTCTCGAGGACCTTGGCATACCTTCAGGCTTCTTCCCCGGGAGCACGGGGTTTGTGAGTCCATAGGCCACTACCGTGGAGCGGCAGTGGCAGGCAAAATCACCTTCCAGGTAGAGATGAAACAAGACTGGCCCGGAACCCCGGACTGGAGTTCTACACCGGAACACTCGGAACTGGAACGCACCGGACGGGTGCGCACTGGAGTGGGGCCCGCTGGACTGGACACACTGGAGTGGCCCCACTGGACTGGAACATACAGGAGTGAAACCCGCTGGACTGGAACACACTGGAGCGGAACCCGCGGAACTGGAACACCCTGGACCTAGGCTTCACCTACACTTGACTGCCTTTCTCCGAGGGTTGAGCCCTCAGGTTCTGGCAGCCGGTAGGACTTACAGGAACAGCAGGAATGAAGATCCAGGAGTGCCCCCTGGCACCTAGGCGAAGGCAAGGCAGACGAGCAGGGACTGTCCGGGTTCTGGCAGTCGGCAGGATTCAACACAATGACTAGTAAACTGTACCCAGGCTAATAGGAACGCTATACCCAGGCAAACCAGTCATACACAGGAACATACACAGAGCAAACTCAGGAGACTTGGAAGGCTATACACCAGCTAACAACTAAGCTGTGCCCAAGCTAACAAGTCATGCACTGGAAACAAACGCAGAACACTAGCAAAGCTTTACACAGGCTACAAGCCAGACGGTGCCTAAGCTGGCTAGTCTGTCACTAGGAACCAACACAGAGAACTAGCAGAGCTATGCACAGGCTACAAGCCAGACGGTGCCTAAGCTGGCTAGTCTGCACTAGGAACAAACACAGAGAACTAGCAGAGCTATGCACAGGCTACAAGCCAGACGGTGCCTAAGCTGGCTAGTCTACACTAGGAACAATCACAGTCTTGGGATAGTGGCTAGCAAGGGCGGCTAGTCTAACACTAGGAACAAACACAGAGAACTAGCAGAGCTATGCACAGGCTACAAGCCAGACGGTGCCTAAGCTGGCTAGTCTACACTAGGAACAATCACAGTCTTGGGATAGTGGCTAGCAAGGGTGGCTAGTCTAACACTAGGAACAAACACAGTCTTGGGATAGTGGCTAGCAAGGGCGGCTAGTCTAACACTAGGAACAAACACAGTCTTGGGATAGTGGCTAGCAAGGGCGGCTAGTCTAACACTAGGAACAAACGCAGAGAACTAGCAGAGCTATGCACAGGCTACAAGCCAGACGGTGCCTAAGCTAACTAGTCATGCACTGGAAACAAACACAGAGAACTAGCAGAGCTATGCACAGGCTACAAGCCACACGGTGCCTAAGCTAGCTAGTCATGCACTGGAAACAAACACCGAGAACTAGCAGAGCTATGCACAGGCTACAAGCCACACGGTGCCTAAGCTAGCTAGTCTAAACAAACATAGAACACTAGCAAAGCTATACACAGGCTACAAGCCAGACGGTGCCTAAGCTAGCTAGTCTAACAAACATAGAAACTCACACAGAGCAAACGCTGAAACTGTGTACAGAGCACTCTATACACCAGGACCTTTAGATGAGATGCAAAGGCCAGGACTGTAGTCTTCAAGTGATTAATAAAGCCCTTCAACACCAGAGCCACAGCTGCAGCAATCACCTTGCAACCAAACAGAGGCTTGACACACAGAGCAGTCATCCCATAGGAAGGAACAGCGGGAGCCATCTTGGATACTGGCAAAGAGGAAGAGGCGGCAGCCATCTTGGAAGAGGCATAGCCCACACAGGTGAGGTTCAGTAGGGCAATCAGCACACAGAGCCAGAGAGAACCTAAGACAGACACAGACACAGAGACAGAGACAAGCAGAAGCCAGCACAGACACTGACTCCCAGAAACAGGGTAAGTCTGAGGGTTGTCACGGCCACAGACGGGACAGCTGTCTTCATGAAACAGTATGTGGCAGCTCTATAAAGGCTGCTCATGCATCAGGAAAAACAGATTCCAATACTTCAGAAAAAAAAAAGGTTTCTAAATAATCCTGAGATGTCTGCCACTCCATATCATTTGAAATTGCTAAGAAAAAATACCTCAAAAGGTCTTAAAACAGCGTGAAAGTGAAAAAAAGTGGAGAAAAGCATTGTGATCAACTTTATGTATTCGAATTACATTAGTGTGTTTGACTGACATCAACAGTGCATTCCAACCATGGAAGAACCCTCAAAGTACTGAAACATTCATAAAAAATGTGAGGAACATCTTTTAAAGATCTAAAAAGGGGCTAAAACATCTCAAATACATAAAATAAATGTGCCTGCATGGTCATAAATTAATAAAATGCAGATATTTAAAGCTCAACGAAAAATCCAGGTATGACATCTCTCCAATCAGAAATTTCTAAACTAAAACCATGGTATACATTATACAGTTCAACCACTCAAGGAAGTTTGCATAATTAGTTTGCGGGTGTCTCCCCAATATTGAACAATTATACAAATAGGAACCTCAAATCTCCAGATAGGGAAAAATACAAATATATTGAAAAACCACTATCTATTTAGGAGTCCATTAATATCATTGGTTCCAGTAAGGAAAAAAAAAGGGGTGAAACCAATCAAATGCATAAACTCACTATGAGTGAGAAAAACGAATGATTTAAAAAACCTTCCGTTTTTTCCTTGCGAATCACCTAATGGGGGGGCACCAAACACCAAACTAACACAGACTGTACCCGACTCAAATGAAAAATGTAGACTGCACAGGACCACCCCTTGTTCAAAACCCCCCAAACCAGTCAGTCCCCACTACCAACCCTGAGAACCATCAAGGTGCGATCTAAAAGACCAACAGTACTTAACTTCAGGGTATGGTGGATCCAAAACACACAGGGTTGAGGTAGGGGCTTAATGAATGAATATAATGCAAGGAACAAAAACAAGAACTAACCACAGAAGATATATGAGTATGCAAGGTTAACTGGCTATCCAAGGTAACACCAAGATACTTTATGGTGCTGACCTAAGCTAAAGGAGTAGAATAGAGGCAGGGGGCCTCAACATGTCCTAAAGTTTTTCCATGGTGCCTTTTCAGATCATGAGGATATCATCAATGTATCATCTTCATAGGATGATATGTTCACCCCATGGTTCTCACTCAAAACATGTTTCAAACTCTGCTACATAAAGATTTGCGACAGAGGGTGCCGTGGTGGCACCCGTGGCAGTCCTTTTGATTTGTTGTAAGATGCACCATCCAAGCAGAAAAAATTCCTCTTCAGGACTATGGATGCTAGCTCTACCACAAATTCCACAGGTATGTGGGGACATGCATGCTCTCCAATCAATGTATCTCTTATCACTTAAATGGCTTCAGTTTTGTGTACAATGATTCTATGTCTAGTGTGACCAAAAGGATTTCACCTTCCACCTGTATTTTTCTAAGGGTGGTGATGATCTCTGCAGAATCCGTAAAATACATAAGTTACTGACCAACCCTCCTGGCAGACCAATAGTTGCGGCAAAAGGTTCAGTTTTGGAACCTTTGTCAGTTTTGTGGATTAAAGTCCACTGCACTAACCACTAGGCTGCCCCTCTGCTACGTGGGGATGTCTGAGTGCCCATTCTTCTAAGAATGCTGCCTGACAGACATCCTTGTCTCTGCTTTTTTGCCCTTCATATGTTTGACATTCCAGTTTGTAAAATGGCTGTTCATACTGGACATACTGATGTATTTCCTGTTAGAACATACTTGTAAGATGGACATTCATTTTGGACATTATGGACTAGATGTCTTTATTCTGACTTGGACATACTTTTGAAAATATCTCAACATGTGTTTCCATGTTAAGTAGTTTGACTAGTTACCCACATTAATCTGAATATAAATAAATAACCTGCTATAAAAAGTAATGGGAATGCCCCCAATAGGTGTCACATTAAATGTGCAACTACCACAAGATGAATTCCTTTGTTAAGCCGCGGTAACTGCATATTTTTTTACTGCAGTTTAGTAAAAAAAAACCTCTTAAACTTATAATTTAGTTGTTTAAAAAATATTTAGGAATATAACCTATGACAATTTATTTATTTTAATTTATGCCTTTTCCCAGAATTTACCTGGTTAAGGGCTTCTTTTACTAAGGTGCACTAACTGATATAGCACATGCTAACAATTAACGCACGCTAAATAATAAGACGCCCATAGAAATATAATGGGCATCTTATCATTTAGTACACACCAATCAGTAGCACGCACTAAATTCATTAGCACACCTTAGTAATCTTAGTGAAAGGACCCCTAAATCTTTTGTAATCCACATTGAACCACAGGGATGGAAATTGCAGAATACAAGTAAAGTATTTTATTGTAGTCTATTGCATTGCATGTTTGGTAATACTGTTATCCTAGTTAGTTGCATTGCATGTCTCCCTCTTTCTCCTGGTACTGAATTAGCCCTTGATTTGTCTGTTTTGTGACCTAGTTGTCTGTGGAGGTACCTCCACAACAGGAAGGGACTTGTAGTTTTCAGCTCTGTCAATTATTTCTTCCAGTGACATACTCCAAGGACCACAATAGCCCTAAAGTTAGACCTTGGACAGGCAAGGGTCCCAGTTATCTCTAAGATCAAAGCAATGAACACATGATATGCAATATCAATTGTCACAGGCAGGGATAATTTTCTAAAAATCAGGTACCACCTCCACTCCAACGGCAATAGGGAAAAAGAAGCAAGTTCAGAAAAGGTTCTGAGTTGCAGATCTGGCGTTACCTGGCAGAATTTATAACTGGCCACAACCAACATCGAGATTAGGTATCTATCAGTGAGTGTCTTATTCAAATTGACCTGGTGTGTCCTCTGCTCCCTGATGCTTCATAACATCTCTAATCCTTTTCATTTTTCCATTGCTCATCTGTTGTAAATAATAAATAAGAACAATGTTGCAATGAGCAAGAAGACATCTTCATTTTAAAATAGAAAAAAAAGTGCATAATTTTGTTTTGGAAAATATGACACTTGCACTTGAACAGGAAGGGAAAATATATACATAAAAAAATCAGTGGAGAGCAGCTGGCACTGTGATTTGGTAAGTGAAGTCTCACGTTGCTGACATGGCAAGGGTGTGTGCAACCCCAAGGCACTGAGTCCTGTCCCTGCATGCCAATTAGGAACGCTTTGCCTCTCTGTTTATTATTCAACGTTGTTCCAGGAGTTCAGTAAATTATATATTCTAAAAGCAAACAAAAAGTGTTTCCATGTAATCCAATTTTCAAAATACTTCGGGCCTGATATTCAAAACAATTTAGCTGGCCACTGACTGGTTAAATCACTTGGTTGGGGCTAGCTGCTAATATTCAGGAGCACTTAACCAGATAAGTGCCGCTGAATATCTTGGTTAACGCCAAACACAAAGCCAGCTATATTGGGGGTTTTCTGGGGGTTGAGTCAGTACTTGGCCACTAAAGTGCTGATTTTCAGCCCTTAAGGTCCTTATTCTATAAAGGTTATGCTCCTAAATTTATGCTCTTAAAATTTATGCTCCTAATTTACGAGCATAATTTGTGCTCCTAAATTTATGCTTCTAAATTAGGAGCATAATCTATTTTGGAGTATAGAGTATGCTCCTAATTTAGGAGCATATGAATGGTTTTCTATAGATATTAAATAACAAAGGTGACAATGGGGACGCCTGAGGCACCTGCAGCCAGGGGTCCAAGGATCAGAAAAAAATTCCATCCTTAGAAACCAATTATGATCTTTATCCAAAAACTCCAAAAACCATTTTAGTACTCATCCGCCAATGCCCAATTCTATGAAGCATTAGAGAATGGTCAATAGCATCAAAGCCTGCAAAAATATCAAATTGAAGTAAAATAGTCTGACCTCCTTTACACAATATGGGGTCCTTTTACTAAGGTGTACTGAAAAATGGCCTGTGATAGTGTAGATGTGTGTTTTGGGTGCGCGCAGAATTATTTTTCAGCACACCTACAAATAATGCCTTTTTTTTAGCCGAAAATGGACATGCGGCAAAATGAAAATTGCCGCACATCCATTTTGAGCCTGAGACCTTACCACCAGCTATTTACGTAATGGTAAAGAATCCGGGTGGTAATGACCTATGTGCACCAAATGCCACTCGACATGTGTCCGTTACGCACGCCCGAATATAAAAAGTATTTTTCAGACGCACGTATCATTACCGCAAGATCCATGTGGTAGTTGGGTGGTAACTCCATTCTGGAGCACGTTGGAAACGTGTAGATGCTTACACGGCTTAGTAAAAGGGCCCCTATATTTCTTATCTCTGAAGTCAAAGAAAGTAACACAGTCTCAGTATTATGTAGAGGTTGAAACCCATTTTGTGTATAGTGCAAACACTCATTAGAAAAAATAAACTCATGAAGTTCCAAATAAACCAGAAACTTAGCAATCCATGGAACCCCGGCCACAGGTTGATAGATTTCAACCACAGATAGATCTACACTATGGTACTTGGGAATAGGAGTAAGCACAATAGTAGAGACAGACTCAGAATATATCCCATCTGCCATAAATGATTCCATTAACACAGTTAATCAAGTGATTACATTTAAAGGAACAGTACCTAACAGGTAAGAAGGACATTTGTCTAACCGATAGGATTTTGTTTTAATTTATTGAATTTTTAATATTTAACAAGAGTACACTTGTCATTAGAAATACAGCTGTATTTTTTTATGTACAACAATAAAGAAGATTCAAAAGATTTATGATTAGTCATTAATTTCAATCCTTTTAACATAATAATTTTGCTTCCTTAGACCACTATTACATGGGGGGGGGGGGGGGGTATGAATTAAAGAAGATTACTAACAAAAAAAATTTTTAAGTAACAAGGTAGCGTATTACTCCCATATGTAATTTCTTAATATTTATTTATTTATTTTTATTTATTATCTCATTTGTACCCCACAGTTTCTCAACAGTGTCAGGCTCAATGTGCAGAGGCAGACGCCAATGCAGTAAAATGAAGCTAATACAGCAGAAAACCTACAAGAGATAATGGGGAAGAGTAGGAATGGATGGAAGGAGAAGGGGAACTTTGAGGGAAGAGGGAAGGGAGGCAATAGTTGTATCAACAGCAGTAAAGGAATTCCAAGGTCTGTCCATAGAAACATCATCTAGGTAAAGAGGAGAGTGGCTGCTACCCTCTTGATAGAGCAAAAAAGCACTTGCACAAGAGCAGAAGGGGTGCAACACTCATTAGCAGAGAAGTGAGATGCCTAGATGCCTGAGAACTTAGAAGAAAACATATCTGAAAGGAGATCAAGAACTGCTAATACTTTAAATGTCTTTTTGACACATTTTGCAACTATGTTACTTTGTTATTATGAACTGACTCATTGTTTTCATATTCTTGTTACTGTTTTGGCACTTGGGAGGGATAAGAGTTTTATTTATACTCTACAACAGCCTCTTTTCCTTCTTTGTGGAAGAATCATTAGTGTGCCTGTCAGAGACTTTATTCTAAGAGAATAGTCCACCATCAGGGAACCGTTTAGTCTGTGCACTTAACATAGGAACATAGTAGATTATGGCAGATCTGCCCATCCAGTTTGCCCACCAAGATAAATTTATAGCAGATGGTATGGTACGATACTTAGGTATACAATAAAACAAAACTCTCTGCTGTGATGGCAAACAATAGTAATTTCAACAATAGACTAAAGATGCTGTGGAGTGCATCTGTTTTAAAGGGAATTAAGAGAAAAGCCTCTGAATTTAACCAAACCTCCAACACAAGTAGTCATCCTATATGATAATTCTCACCTCCAACGTTCTATGCTTGGGACCGTGACTCCCTGGCTGCAAGTGGTCTGCAAAGCAGACACGCACGGAAGTCACTGATGTCAACACAGCTAATTCCAAGAAACCCACCCCCTCCCGCGAACCTGTCGATCCCCCCCCGAACGCCAAAACCTGCCGCCGCCGTTGTTCTGCTACCTTCCCTTCCCGTAGGTTGTTCAATCATCTTCTTAGAAAGTTTAACTCCATGCGTCTGATGTCAGACGCACGGAGTTAAACTTTCTAAGAAGATGATTGAACAACCTATGGGAAGGGAAGGTAGCACAACAACGGCGGCGGCGGTGGCAGCAGTTTTCGGCGTTCCGGGGGGGGGATCGACAGGTTTGCGGTAGGGGTGGGTTCGAGGGGGCCGTAGCACGGGGGGGGGGGGGGGGGAATTGCCTGCCTAAGGCCCGTTTCCTTGCCTACAGAAACGGGCCTTTTTTACTAGTGATGATATAATTCCCAGCAGAAGCTTTCTCAACCCTTGTTATTACTAAACTAGTAAAAAAGGCCCGTTTCTGACACAAATGAAACGGGCGCTAGCAAGGTTTTCCTTGGAGTGTGTATGTTTGGGAGAGTGTATGTGAGAGTGACTGTTTGAGAGTCAGAGTGAAAGTGTGAGTGTGTGAGAGAGAGAGTGAGTCTGGGTGTGAGTGTGTTTGTGAGAGAGTGTGTGTGTGAGACCAAGCGAGTGTGTGAGTGACTGTGTGGCACATAGAGAGTGAATGTGATACAGTGTGAGACAGAGTGTGTGAGAGTGAGAGTCAGAAAGACATTGTATATGAGAGAGAGAGTGTGAGCCGTGCCCTCCCAATCCATGGCCATCTGTCCCCTGCCCCCTCCATTCATCCTTTTCCAGCAATTCCCCTCTCTCCCTGAGCCCTGCCCTCCCAATCCATGGCCATCCATGTTTCTCTGTCACCTGCCCCCTCCATTCATCCCTATCCAGCATTTCCCCTCTCTGCCTGAGGCCTGCCCTGAAATCCATATCCATCCATGCCCATCTGTCCCCTCCATTCATCCCTATCCAGCAATTCCCCTCTCCCTGAGTCCTGCCCTTCCAATCCATGCCCATCCATGCTCCTCTGTCACCTGGCCCCTCCATTTTTTCCTATCCAGCATTTCCCCTCTCTGCCTGAGGCCTGCACTGCAATCCATATCCATCCATGCCCATCTGTCCCCTCCATTCATCCCTATCCAGCAATTCCCCTCTCCCTGAGTCCTGCCCTTCCAATCCATGCCCATCCATGCTCCTCTGTCACCTGGCCCCTCCATTTTTCCCTATCCAGCATTTCCCCTCTCTGCCTGAGGCCTGCCCTGCAATCCATATCCATCCATGCCCATCTGTCCCTTCCATTCATCCCTATCCAGCAATTCCCCTCTCCCTGAGTCCTGCCCTTCCAATCCATGCCCATCCATGCTCCTGTCACCTGGCCCCTCCATTTTTCCCTATCCAGCATTTCCCCTCTCTGCCTGAGGCCTGCCCTGCAATCCATATCCATCCATGCCCATCTGTCCCCTCCATTCATCCCTATCCAGCAATTTCCCTCTCCCTGAGTCCTGCCCTTCCAATCCATGCTCATCTGTCACCTGGCCCCTCCATTTTTCCCTATCCAGCAATTGCCCTCTCTACCTGAGGCCTGCCCTGCAATCCATATCCATCCATGCCCATCTGTCCCCTCTATTCATCCCTATCCAGCAATTTCCCTCTCTCCCTTAGTCCTGCCCTCCCAATCCATGCCCATCCATGCTCCTCTGTCCCCTGCCGCCTCCATTCATCCTTTTCCAGCAAGTCCCCTCTCTCCCTTCCATGACCCCCCCTCGCATCCATGCTCCTCTCTCTCCCATGTCCCAGCCTGGCCCGCCCTCTTCTCCCCCCCCCTTCGCATCCATGCCCCCCCCCCCTTCGCATCCATGCATCCTTTTTTTTTTTTTCTTCTTCGTTTTAACTTTACCTCCGTGGCGGTTCGTGCAGCGAAGCGTCAGGGAAGGAGGCGGCGCTCCCGACGTCTAGCTTTCCCGTCGCTGTGTTCCGCCTTCTTTTGAAGGTGGAACACAGCGAAG
Organism: Microcaecilia unicolor; assembly: GCF_901765095.1. Taxonomy (NCBI): domain Eukaryota; kingdom Metazoa; phylum Chordata; class Amphibia; order Gymnophiona; family Siphonopidae; genus Microcaecilia; species Microcaecilia unicolor. Next base: position 57,334,347 of record NC_044042.1, on the reverse strand, counting down.
GGAAGGCTAGACGTCGGGAGCGCCGCCTCCTTCCCTGACGCTTCGCTTCCGGATTTATTTGGTTTGAGGCGAGGGCGGGGCAGAGACGGCTGGCTGGCTTGAAGGCTTCACACCACGAATCCACGAACCCTTCAGCCTGGGAGTGACGTCAGATGGCTTCATGGCTTCAAGGCTTCACGGCTTCACAGAACGTTGTCCTCAGAACGTTGAGGGTGCGTTTTATTATATTAGATAGGCAAAAACCCTTTTAATTCCAAAATAAATGAAAAGATGCTAAAAGCTCAACAGAATCAGCTCGGGATCCATATAGCATGTGAAAGTCAAAAAAATAACTTAGCTTTCAAGTGCAGATACAAAGCAACAAGTGGGTCATTGGTCAAACCCACTGACCGGCCAAGGTTTCGCTAGTAACGCTGTGGCAAGGCGTGAGTAACCATAAAGGTTCACAATATGAGCATGCTTCCTGGTTGCTTCCTGCTTGCTAGTCCCTCAGCACATATAACCTACATATAAGCAACAAACAATTATAATAGTAAAATATTCAAATAACTGTACACATTACAGCATAGTATGCTACTTACAATACACATTAAAATATCAATAGACAGTGAAGGTGACAAGTAGAAGTGGAACATATAGACAGATTAAATAGAGAAACAGAAGTTTACATAGGTGATAAGGGTGACCAATAAGGAGAAATTGTATGTGCAGTCAAAACAGGTGCATACAGCTGATCTCATTTCCACCTTGAGCAAAGACCTAGGGATACCACAGGGATCTGTACTGTCACCTAATTTGTTTAATATCCACTTCAAGCTAATTCAGTCGATAAGTATTATTATTATTATTAACATTTGTATAGCGCTACCAGACGCACGCAGCGCTGAACACCTGACATAGAGAGATAGTCCCTGCTCAATAGAGCTTACAATCTAAAAGTAATACAGACAGACAGACAGACAATTAAGGGTGAGGGAAGTACTGGGTGAGAAGGAACAAGGGGAGGTAATTGAGTAGTAGCTAGGACCCAAAAGCAGTGGTGAAAAGGTGGGTTTTCAGCATAGATTTGAAAACAGGTAGAGATGGAGCTAGACGAACAGGCTCAGGAAGTCTATTCCAGGCATAAGGTGCCATGAGGGAAAAGGGACAAAGCCTAGAGTTAGCGGTGGAGGAGAAGAGGGACAAGAGAGATTTGTCCAGTGAGCGGAGTTCACAGGGAGGAATGTAGGGAGAGATGAGAGTGGAGAGGTAATGGGGAGCTGCAGAATGGATGCATTTAAAGGTCAGTAAGAGAAGTTTGAATTGTATGCGGAAGCGGACAGGGAGCCAGTGAAGTGACTTGAGGAGTGGGCTAGTGTGGGTATAACGATTTTGGTGGAAAATAAGTCGTGCTGCAGAATTTTGGACAGACTGGAGAGGAGAGAGATGGCTGAGAGGAAGACCAGTGAGAAATAAATTGCATAAGTACAAAAGTGTTGCCATACTGGGACAGACCGAAGGTCCATCAAGCTCAGTATCCTGTTTCCAACAGTGGCCAATCCAGGTCACAAGTACCTGGCAAGATCCCCAAAACAGTACATAAGTACATAAGTAATGCCATACTGGGAAAAGACCAAGGGTCCATTGAGCCCAGCATCTTGTCCACGACAGCGGCCAATCCAGGCCAAGGGCACCTGGCAAGCTTCCCAAATGTACAAACATTCTATACATGTTATTCCTGGGATTTTGGATTTTTCCAAGTCCATTTAGTAGAGGTTTATGGACTTGTCCTTTAGGAATCCGTCTAACCCTTTTTTAAACTCTGCCAAGCTAACCACGTTCTCCGGCAACGAATTCCAGAGTTTAATTATGCGTTGGGTGAAGAAAAAGTTTCTCCGATTTGTTTTAAATTTACTACACTGTAGTTTCATCGCATGCCTCCTAGTCTTAGTATTTTTGGAAAGCGTGAACAGACGCTTCACATCCACCTGTTCCACTCCACTCATTATTTTATTTACCTCTATCATGTCTCCCCTCAGCCGTCTCTTCTCCAAGCTGAAAAGCCCTAGCCTCCTTAGTCTTTCTTTTATAGGGAAGTCGTCCCATCCCCGCTATCATTTTAGTCGCCCTTCGCTGCACCTTCCAATTCTACTATATCTTTCTTGAGTACAATATATTTTATGCTGCTTATCCGAGAAATAAGCCGTAGATTTTCCCCAAGTCCATTTTAATAATGGTCTATGGACATTTTCTTTAGGAAGCTATCCAAACCTTTTTTAAACCCCACTAAGCTAACAGCTTAGATGTATGAGATCAGCATAAGTTTTGAGTCTAGCTATAGCAAGGTTCCTGACCTGTAATTGCAGAAGGAGTTGATAGCTTCCAAAAGGGATTTTGATGTTGGGTGTTTGACCACCTGTGTTAGGGGCTCACAGGATCTCTGCTTTACTTGGGTTCAGATAGTTTGTTGCTTTCATTCCATCTTTTAATTGCTGTTAGACAGGCAGTTTACGTGGCGTTATAGATAAGTCTGGTTCAATGGGTATGAGTAGCTTCACATCTTCCACATAGATGTAGAACTGAGTATCCATCAACTGAATCAGCTTGAAGTAGGTCTTAAACAAAATAGGTGACAGCACAGATCCCTATGGTATCCCTAGGTCATTGCTCAAGGTGGCAAGGAGGTGCTGCTGAACAGTATGGACTGTTGCTTACCTGATAGATAGAATCTGAACCAGGCAAGTACTGTGCCACTGATACCTGTTTCTGTTAGCATGAAATTATGGTCCACAGTGTCAAAAGGCTGCTGAGGTGTTCAGTAAAACTAATATCAAGGCAAATCCACTGTCATGGTTACTATAGAGATCATCTAGCAGTGACACAAGGATTGTCTCCATTCCACAACTGGGTCTGAATCCAGATTGATATGGATCAAGCCAGTTTCTGTCTTCTAGCCAGTTGTTGAGTTGAATGCAGACTGTTTAATAAGCTTTCCTATTTCTCGGATGTAAGATACTGGCCAGTAACTTCCAGCTTAACCTGGTCAAGGTTGTTCTTTTTAAGCAGAGGGTGTACCACTGCCCTTTTTAATGTTGTTGGTAACTGCTCATTAGAAAGAGAAAAGTTGATGATTTTTATCCACCCAATATTTAAAACTATTTAACCGGCCAGGAATGGCTCCTGGCTGGTTAAATAGCCTTACACCAGATAAATGTTAATATTCAGCATGAGATAGCCGGCTATCTCGGCTGAATATAACTGCTTAGTGGCTATCCCAGTCACTGGCTATGTTGCACAACATAGCTGGTTAGTGCCAATATTCACTAGCTGACCAGCTAAGTTTAGTGGCTAGATAGACCCGTGTAAATAGCAGGTCTATCTTTGGCTGCTATAACTTAGCTGGTCAACCAATGAATATTGTTTTTAGTGGTCAAAACTCCCCAGAAATTCAATATCGGTTGCCAGATATGGCCCCTGCATTTTTTTTTGTTACATTTGTACCCCGCGCTTTCCCACTCATGGCAGGCTCAATGTGGCTTACATGGGGCAAAGGAGGGTTAAGTGACTTGCCCAGAGTCACAAGGAGCTGCCTGTGCCTGAAGTGGGAATCGAACTCAGTTCCTCAGTTCCCCAGGACCAAAGTCCACCACCCTAACCACTAGGCCACTCCTCCGCTTGAATTTCCAGGTTTGCCGTTGTCTGCAGGAGTTAGATTGGCTCCCTTCTGCAGTCTCAATATTGGCCCCTATGGCCCCTTCTATGAAGACCCTGTGTGCCAGCTGCACTATCTTTAATGGGAAGGGGTCAAGGGAGCAGATGGTCGATCGAAGGCTTCTCAGAACTTTGTCAAATCCTTTTGTTATTGGGTTAAAAGAGTCCTGTAAGTATATATATATATATATATATATATATATATATATATATATATATATATATATATATATATATATGTATATGTAGAGGGAAAATTTGTACTCTCCTAGTTAACTCTGTATGTAGAGGATAAGTTTGTGTTCTCCTAGTTACTTGACACGAGACTAGGTTAGATTGCCTGTAGATCCTTGTGGAGACTTCAATTTTGTCTGCCTTGAAGTTTTATTTATTGTGCCTAATATACAGCACATTGCACATAAGGTACTGCTGTGTGGCTCTGTTGAGCAGAAGAGTAGCCTAATAGTTAGTACAGTGGCCTTAAAACCTGGGTTCAATTCCTACTGTACCTTCTTGTGACTCTGGTCAAGTCAACTCTCAATTGCCCCAAGCACAAAATAAGTACCTGTATGTAATAGGTAAACCACTTTGATAGTAATCACAGAAAGGCAGTATATCAAGTCCCAGCCACTTTTTACAGGTGAGGCTGTTCTGTTGTGGGGGGTGAAGTAGGCAATTTATTATGCTGAATAGGTGCTTGGTTGAACTGGCAGCCTGTTCAACACATTGAGAGAAATACTGTTTTTTAAGCTGCTGTTAAGGTTGTGCTCTGTACAGGTTTTTTTTTTTTACACTATCCCTATCCTGGTGAAATTGCCACCTTCTCCTTCCCACTTTCCATCTTTTGCACTTAAAGGGCTGAAGCTCTGGAGAGAACCAAGATGAGCACTTGTGAGAGGGGATAGCCCACCTGACACCCATGCTCCTTTCACCATGTCCCTAACCTAGCCTTTCAAAGTTCTACCAGTGCCTTTTTATGTTTGTAACTACAGCTCCATGCAGGTTACCCTAGCACATTCTTGAAGATCCGATGAAATCATGCTACTGCTTTCTTGAGCTATAAATGCTTTGTCATCTATCCAATGGAATGATACTGCTGTCTTTTAAGACTTTGGGGTCCTTTTACTTAAGGTGCACTAACAATTAGTGCATGCTAAATGCCATGCAGCCCATAGGATTATAATGGGCTGCAAGGCATTTAGTGCATGCTAATCGTTAGTTTGCACTATATCCGTTAGGTTCCATGAATCCTACTATCTGCTTCTCCATACAAATTTTCCCAATACTGCCTTGCTGTTTTGGGCTTTCTGAGTATCTAGGTAGTAAAATACTGGAAAAAGTTAATTAGAAATATGCAATTCTAAATGGAGCTGGTGTAAACCCTGGTCATCTAATCCATCCCCGCTCCCTGTAGGTGGGTTTCATGAAACCTAAACCATCACAAACAGATATTCATTTCCTGTGCTTAAAAACTTCCAGTGAAATTTGTTTCATCTTCTTAGCTAACTGAGACCCTTTTGCCTTCCTAGCTAAAATCCCCAAACTTTTGTAGCTACAAAACTGGAGTTATTTTAATGTCCAAGGAGCGTCAGGTCACAAAGCCACAGCCTGATGCTTCCTGGCTACATCTTAAAGGAGCTGGTGGTCTGCAAGAAAATCTGCCCCTTCTCTCCTCATATGATAGCACCAAAAGCTGACTCCCCCCAATCATACACTCCACCTGGAGATACCCTGCAAAATCACAACCCCCAAGGTACCCCCCTAATCACAACCCCCACCCCACATGAAAATCCACCCCTCATCATAACTGCCCAAAAGAAGTCCACCCTCCATCACAAAGAGATCCTCCCAACCTCCCATAGGTCATCCTGGGACTACCTTCAAAGTTCCCTGGTCTCTAGCAGGGTCATGCAGGAGTGATCCCCAGTTGCTCCTGCCCTGGCCAGCACTGGGTTCAAAATGGTGCCGGAGATCCCTAGCAGTATTCTTTTGGTACTCCTGTTAGGGATTAGTTTTCCATAAAAAGCTGGCCTACGTTAACTGGTTAGTTATCCTGGTACTACTGCTGAATAAGCGGCAGTACTTGGGTGGCTCCTGATATCTGCTCCAGCATTGACTATCAGGTTCTAATTCACTCAGTGGAAGTAGGCATTTTAAAGAGCACTGTCCACTGCCAGTTAAATATTGCTCCCTTAGGGGTCCTTTTACTAAGGTGTGCAGAAATATGGCCGGCAGTAGTGTAGACATGTGTTTTGGGCATGCACAGAATCATTTTTCAGCGCACCTGCAAAAAAATACCTTTTTAAAAATTTTGCTGAAAATGGACGTGCGGCAAAATTAAAATTGCCGCGGATCCATTTTGGGACCTTACCACCAGCCATTGACCTAGCGGTAAAGTTTCACGTGGTAACTGGGTGATAATGACCTACGCGCACCAAATGCCACTTGGCACGTGTGGCTGACGCGCGCCAGCAAATAAAAAATATTTTTATGGTGTGCGTAGCGAACACATGCCAAAAATAAAATTATCGCAAGGGCCACATGGTAGCCATGCGGTAACTCCATTTTGTCGCACATTGGGCGGGCGTAGACTCTTATTCAACTTAGTAAAAGGGCCCCTTAATCTTCTTATGGTAACTGTAGACTGCATAGATTGCAGTAACTTTACAAGATTTTCATCTTCAGGACTGCATAGTAAGAATCCTTGAATATCCTTAAGCTCTATGTCCGGCAGTATTTGCACTGCGCAAGTGATGGCTTCTACTGCAGGAAATAGATTCTTACTACTCTGAATTTGCAATCTGGCATAACACTACTACTACTACTACTTGACATTTCTAAAGCGCTACTAGGGTTACGCAGCGCTGTACAATTTAACATAGAAGGACAGTCCCTGCTCAAGGAGCTTACAATCTAAAGGACAAATGTACAGTCAGTCAAATAGGGGCAGTCAAATTGGGGCAGTCTAGATTTCCTGAAAGGTATAAAGGTTAGGTGCCGAAAGCAACATTGAACTCTGAATTTGCAATCTGGCATATCACAGTTTGTGGACTCCGGAAGCAGGCATATCACGCATATCACAGTGTTGGGCCACTGTGAGCGCCACAAATTCTTTAATATACATTCTATTCCGTGGACTCCTGTCATCCCTCCTCTTGGTTGACTCGTTTTTTCATCTTGCTTTCTGCTGGGAATCCTCCTTTTACTTTTCATGTTAATAAATGAGGCCCATAGTTTGGTTTTAAGAAGAAATTAACTTTTCTTTCTCTGTCTGTCTGTCTGTCTCTCTTTAGCACTGTGAACTGCTCTAGGCTGAGATTTAGAGATGGGATGTATGCCAGAACTGGATAAAAACTTGAAACCAGGCCAGTACTTAAATCCAGTACATGCTACTTCATTATTGTCAATTGATTTATTCATCCTGTTGCATAATTTGTTTAATTTTATTTTCCATTCATGGTTCAGATTACTCACAATGCATTCTGCATGTCAGACCACATTTAAAATGTTAATGTAAATAATCAAAATGTACCTCTTCCATCAAGTATAACTTTAAACCATGTAATTTTAAATATTGCACCAATAATTCACTCTAGCAACTTATTTATTTATTTTATTTATTTATTTATTTATTGCATTTGTATCCCACACTTTTCCACCTCTTTGCAGGCTCAATGTCGCTTACAATACATTATGGATAGTGGAAATAAGAAGAGAATAGAAATTTGGTATTACAGAAGGATTTTGGGTTGCATGGTAATAGAATACATGATAGTAATATAGCAGAAGGCATTATTAAACATTTCTGGATATATGTGGGGAGTTTCACATGTGTTGATCTCTGTGGTATTTCTTGTCAAAGAGATGGGTCTTCACATAGAAACCTTTCGTTAATCCATTAGCTGAAAACAGTGTAATATACACATTTTTAGTAATAGGTGTCAGATTGACTGCTAGAATCCAAGGGCCCAATATTCAGAAAATACTCTTAAATTTATGCTCTTAAGTTAGCCTTTTAAATTTGAGCCCTATTTTCAGCCAAATTTAGAAGCATAAGTTTTCAACTGAAAAAAATCATCTTAATTTAGGAGCTTAAAAGTTATGCCAAACATTTGCCTAGCTTTATGAGCCTAAGCTTTGAGGCTAGTAATGAAAATCAGTGCTAAGCACATAGCTTCCCCACTCTAAATTCTACTGGGTCGATATACAGCCGGCAACAATCAGCATTTTGCTGACCGTCACTGGTGCTAAACCTGTAAATTTAATGGCAGGTCATGTCCGGCACCAGCATTGAATTTTCAGGTCTGCTGAGCCTGCTGACACATAGCTGGTTAAGTTCAACATTCAATACTTAACTGGGTTACTGCATAAAGATAGGATCGACTTTTATGTGATCCTATTTATGTGGTTAACCTGGTTGCATAAATTCTGCAAATGAGCACTTAACAGGCCAAGTGCTGACCCTGCCTCTGGAACTCCCCCCAAATAGCCATTTTTTAATTCGTTGCTAACCGGTTACTTTCAACGGTGCTAACCAGCTAAAGGGCCCTTTCACTAAGGTGTGCCGAAAAATGGGCTGCGCTACTGTAGGCGCGTGTTTTGGGTGCATGCAGATCCATTTTTCAGTGCACCTGTAAGAAAGGCCTTTTTAAAATTTTTGATGAAAATGGACGTGCAACAAGATAAAAATTGGCACATGTTCATTTTGGATCTGAGACCTTACCACCAGCCATTGACTTAGCGGTAAGGTCTCACACGTTAACCGTGCAGTAATCATCTATGCACGTAGTATGACAATTACTACCCGGTTTCTGCTGTGCGCCAGAAAATACAAATTATTTTACGGCAGGAATAGCGGATGCACGTCGTAAAATGAAATTACCGCAAGGGCCATGTGGTAGCCAGGCGGTAACTCCAAATTCATGTGCGTTGGGCGCGTGTAGGCGTCTACGTGTCTTAGTAAAAGAGCCCCTAAGTGCTGCAGAAAATTAGCGGATAGTCCTGAACAGGTGATTTAACTAGCCAGGAGTTGTTTCTAGTAGGTTAATGCATGTAGAATTTTCAAAGAGGCCAATTTAGGAGCATAACTCTCAATGTTTAAGACTAAATTCTGTATATGGCACCAAAAAATTGGAGCAGATAAAAATTAGCGCTAAGAACTATTCTATAAATTGCACTCAGATTTGGGCACCATTTAGTTTATAAAATAACGTTTGGCATCAGGATTCACACCCAATTTTGGATGTGAGGATTTATACCAACTCAATCCTGGTGTATATTCATGTATCTAAAGTGGGCGCGAATTTCACTTATTCTGTAACAATGCATGCAAATTATTTCTCTAAACAGTAACCTAAAGAGTGGACATTAATGTTAAAAGGGTAGGAGATAAAGGGAAACCTTGAGGAACCCCACAAATGCTGGACTATCACTCCATGAACTTATCATCTATCTTAACTCTGTAAGACCATTGAGTAAGAAATCCTTTAAACCAATTATAGACATGACCCATTATACCCATATTCTCTAGAATATTTAATAAAATCTCATGGTCAACTAAATCAAATGCACTTAAGAGGTCTAGCTACAAAAGTAGGGCTTTTTTGCCGTCACCTAATAGCTGACAAGTATAATCTAACAATGAACAAAGAACTGTCTTGGTACTAAAACTGGACTCAAGTCCAGATTGGGAGGGATGCAAGATATCAGACTGGTACAGGTAGTCTGTAAATTGCATGGCTACCAAACCTTCCAATAGATTAATTAAAAAAGCAATTCTATAATTAGAGAGAGTTTGTTGTGATTCTTTACTATTCTTTATAATAGGTGTAATTATAATTTCACCCAAATTGGAAGGAAAAATTCCAGCCACCATTATTGATTGCAACCAACAAAAGAGTAAACCCTTAAAATTAGGAGAAGCTGTTTTCAGTATATAAGGAGGGCTAGTGTCCAATGGGCAATGAGAAACAATATATTTTTAAAAGAGAATATTCACAGTGGGCCATGATATTGGTAAAAATGTTATCTACCGGGATCTGTGACATGGGAGTACAAACGCTTTCCCAGTCAGATGCAATAGACCCAAATTGAATTCTAATGGAAGAAATTTGATGGAGTCAAGCCTACACAGCGGAATACTCCCTAAATGCTGCAACCGAGTCGCATGTGGCCAGTGAAGTGCCTTCTTGTTGAAGAATTTCCTGTCTAAGCAGTGGTATAGGGAGATTTCCAGGGACACAAAAAAACTGGAAGATAATCCTTTGCTTGTTGTTCATCCCCTTAATCAGTTGTGGCTTCATCTCCTTCAGACATCCTGACCCCTGAGGCAGGCACTCATGTCAAAACACAGATCCATGTCAGGTCCATTTGTTCGATTGCGCTATTTTCTGGTGGATTTTATAAAGCAGTTGGAGAGACACCATTTTGACTTATTGTATCTTTTATACCTAATGGTAGACATTGCCGTATTTATTGGATTTGATTATTATTGACTTTTTATCTCTAGTGCCTCTTTTCTCCTTTTGTTGGAAACCCATGGTCCATCCATACTCTGTTTGACTCTGGATGCCTAGGAGGGACAGGATAATTGGAATTCAGGATGGCTAAATCACCATATACTGGTTTTTCTATACTCATTGGCATAGTCATAATCCCATAATCCTACGAACATTGGGTGTACTTCCTGGAATCATTCATCACAACGCAATACAGTCTCTATTTAGGGTGGGGATATTGACAATATATGGCAAGGGCATAAGATCTTCCAGTTTCCATCTCATCCCATGATCTCATCAAACTTGTCATCCTTTCCCTTCATTATTAAAAGAATATCCAAATAGCAACTTGAGTTTTTCCTGGCACTATTGCTACTTCTTTTGATCTTATTTCTAGGCATCCTTCACGTTCTTGCTCTAATATATTTAATTGCGTAAATTTTTACTCTTTGTTATTGAAGAAAAAGGCCCTGCCCTCCCCAGTTTTTGAAAATCTCCTTTCCCAGATCCTCACTTCAGTTGTTTCTACTATATTTTTGCTTTTCTTTGGTTGAGCATAAGATAAACCATACCTGATACCCATATTGAGAGAAGGTTCTCATTTTATTGTTTTATTGCCTTATAGTGCTATAATTTTCTCTATTTTATGTTGTTTTTTTAAATTGTATTTTGTTTCTGTATTTTTATTATGTATCAAATGCTTAATAGATCACAAAAGGAGGTGGGGGGGGGGTTGATAACATAATAATCAATTCTTCATATCTCAGCACTTAAATTATTTTACTCATAGGCACCAACCAACACATTCATTATTGTTGAACACCTCAGTAGCAACTCTTTTCACATGAGGTATATAGCCTCATGATTTGCTTCATTTGTCATCGATTTACAGATCACTTAACCTTTCTTAGTTAACTTTTAAATTCTTCTCCATATTCTTGTCTTCTTGTTATCAAGGTAGCCAGTGTATGGGGCAGGAATGCTGTGGGATTTGGGGGTCCTTTTACTAAGGTGCACCGAAAAGTGGCCTGCGCTGGTGTAGACTTGTGTATTGGACACGCGCAGGTCCATTTTTCAGTGTACCTGCAAAAAAGGCCTTTTTAGGGGGGGGAGGGATGAAAATGGACACGTGCCAATTTTCATTTAGCTGCACATCCATTTTCGGCCTGAAACCTTACTGCCATCCATTCACTTAGCGGTAAGTTCTCACACGTTAACCGGCGGTAATTGTCAGCGCGCATACAATGCCAATTAATGCCTGGTTAACGAAGCATGCTGGAAAATAAAAGATATTTTCCGGTGCATGTAGTAGACGTGCGTAAAAATGAAATTACCACCCGGACCACGCAGTAGCGGGGCAGTAGTTCTGAATTGGCACGTGTTGGGTGCATGTAGGCGTCTACACAGCTTAGTAAAAGGGCATCTTGGTGAGCTACTGATTGCTGAAAGGTCTTGCTCTGATTTTCTCTTTTGTTGCTGCTTCTGCTGCATTGCAACTATTAGTCACATACCACCTTTTTAGTATTTCATATTTATTCATTTATAAACAAATTTGTCAAGATAACGCTTGAACATGGAAGTACAGGCATTAAATAATACAGGAAATAATATCATACAATCATAAATCCCTCCTTAGACCACAAAAAAAGGAGGAGAGGAGGAGATATCAAAATACAGGAGACTAAGAGGGGCATTTCTTTTATGGTGTCTAAGTCGGACTTTGGATGTTTTGCGCTAAATGTCCCAAATCCGACAAGGAAATAAGCCTATTTTCAAAAAAAGAAAAGCATCTATCTTTTTTTTTATAAAATACCATCTCAAACAAGGTTTTCTGCTTTGTATGTTGTTTTTTTTATTTTGGTCTTTTTGGAAAAAAAAAGGTACAAGTGTAAAATGTACAGAATCAAGCCATTGGGATTTAGGAGGGACCAGCATTCTTAGTAGACTGGTCCCCCATGTCGTGGACAGGATGCTGGGCTCGATGGACCCTTGGTCTTTTCCCATGTGTGGCATTACTTATCCCTGATTCCCTCCAGTGGTCATCTGGTCATTTAGGGCACCTTTTTCTGTCTTATTTGTTCTCAAAGCAGGTCTGGCTCAAACTGATTAGATTTTTGTCCTGGACATTTTTTTGATCCAGAATGGCTGTAAAACGTCCAGCACAGGAAAAGGTGCCCTAAATGACCAGATGACCACTGGAGGGAATCAGGGATGACCTCATAATACTCCCCCATGTTAGGCATGCCCTACACCTGCCTCCACAATGCCCCCAATACCCCCCCCCCCTTTTCGAAAGAGAAAACGCTTAAGTTAGGATAAACTCTTGGATGTCCTAGATTGATCCAGTTAGTTATCCGGTTAGCAGTCTGAATATATCACCACTAACTAGATAACCTCTGGTTCTGCCCAAGCTCAGCCCACAGACCTCCTTGGCAATGCCTACTAACTGGATAGGTTTCTTTGAATAGTAGACCCTAAATTCTTGCCTTAAAATTCATGCTGCTAGGTAAACAAAGATGTCCATCATCATAATAGCAGGGTATGTTTTCTTACTTCCTGTCAACAGGAATCTATTCCAGATGTCATAAGTTCTAAACAATGATGATTGTATGTTACATGACCATGTATAGAAGAATCTCATGCCACCCTACATTTGTTTGAAGTGAAAAAGTAATTTAATAACATAATTTTACATAAAGATATTATTTCACAAAGACAATTTTCAAAATAAGGAAGAAAATCCAAGAAAAAAAAAACACAACATATTGTGTGCTGAGTCCATGGATTCTATGGTAATCCTCAGGTTAAGATTCATGATCTAAAGCCTTTAACTGATCTTATAGCTGATATGGGCTCCAATTCTTTTGTTATGCAGATAATATTGAGTTAAATTTTCCCCATGCTCATATGGACAATAATGCGTTAATCAAATAAAGTTTGGAGGCCATCTAGGCTGGGCCTGGCTATATGAAAATAAACTTTGGACCCCAAACATCTCCCAGAGGTATTGTGGGTGGGAAAGCAATAGTGAAGGTACAGACCTTCAAGCCATGCCAACCTGGGAAATAGTAGTCATCCATGATCTGGGGATTTTCAAGATTCATGACTTTCTATGAAGAAACAGGTGCCCCTTTATGGAATTACCCTCTTTTTGACCCATCTTCGCAACAAGCATGGTCCAAATTGACTCGCACCTCTGACAAATTAGCAATAGACCTGCCTTAAGCTTATATTTGACTGTGAGTGAGATTAGAGAGCACATGTGTCTGATTGTATGCAACAGCAAATCTATGTGGATGACTGAGACAATGTGAGACTACAGCATTTCAAGTGGTGAGTCTATGTGCACGCAATATTTCTGAGCATATATGTGTGTGTGTGTGTGTGTGTGTCATTTTGTAAGTATAGTAGAAATTTACAGATTACAAAAATGGGCAGTTGTGTATGTTTACTGGAAGATTGTCTTCTATTACTGCATACCAGCTCATGATGTAATATTTATTATAATTGTCCCAGTAGCAAATCTTGGTTTGCTGCTCATTTTGTTTTGGAAATAAAGGTTTAGCTCTGGAAATGAGTCACAACAGGGAGAGGAGAGCAATCCATCATATTAAATCATACGCTTCCAAAACCAACCACAGAGACCATGTTCATCAGATAGCATCATGTGCAATGATAAATCACAGATTTTCAAATCATCATCCCCTTCTTCCTTATCACCCATGTCTTCTTAGCATTGAAAGTAGATCTTGTTCAAGGCATCCAGATAACTCTGGAACTAGGCATTATACACACACACACCAGACTGAACAGTCTGGGCTTCATTCTGCTCCTCTAATTGAAAACTTTATCCTTGTGTTGTGGTGCCAGTTGCTATAAACACTCAAGTCATTTACATAAGCATGTGACATGGTAAAAGTGCCTGAAAGATCTTATCAGTATAGTTCTGGCATGGATCCCTATATTCATTAGACAGCAACACTTTGGGAGAAAGGTGTGTATGTACTATGGTATGTTTATTTTAGCTTGTCAAAGTAGAACAGGGGTGTGTGGTCATCAAAGCATTGATGAATCTCCAGGCGAGTGAAGAACACAATTCTATTTTAGAACATTCTAGTCTGAGTGGAGGAAACTCTTCATCAGTCAAGACATAAGGATTTGACAGTTGTGGCCCACGTTTTAGCTGGATGACCACTGTTTGAAGTTAAGTGCCTGCCCAGGCACTTAACTTTTTGCATATTCAATGATAATATCTATTTAAGGAGCACCACTGAATATTTCTACTGGCAGTAATCACTCTGGCAACATCAATTTGGCAGGCCTAAACTAAATAAATAAGTTATACATTTAGCAGTTGAAAACCTCCAATAAGGAGATGGTCTGTTGCGGATTGGGCACTGGATAAAAGATAAAAAGAGAGAGTAGGGTTAAATTGCCAGTTCTCTAAATGGAGGAAGGTGAATAATGTAGTGCTGCAAGGATCTGTACTGGGACAAGTGCTTTTTAAATGGTCTGGAAATGGGAACAATGAGTGAGGTGATCAAATTTGGAAATAATATAACTATTCAATGTTGTTAAATCGCATGCAGAGTGCATTAAATTGCAGGAGAACCTTGGGATTCTGGAGCATCCAAATGGCAGATGAATTTAATGAAACTCCAGACCGCTCAAAACACGGCAGCTAGGCTTATATTCGGAAAAACGTGATTTGAAAGCGCAAAACCCCTCCGCGAAAAACTACACTGGCTCCCAATCAAAGAAAGCATTGCCTTCAAAATCTGTACCCTAGTCCACAAAATTATCTACGGTGAAGCCCCAGGATACATGACAGACTTGATCGACTTAACAACTAGAAACACATCAGAATCAATACGATCATATCTAAATCTGCACTACCCAAGCTGCAAAGGACTTAAATACAAATCAACTTATGTATCCAGCTTTTCCTACATAAGCGCACAATTATGGAACGCACTACCAAAAGCCTTGAAAACGAAGTACGACCACCCAAACTTCCGGAAATCACTAAAAACTATCCTGTTCAAAAAGGCATACCCCACCAATCCAACATAACTGCCTGATCCCTGCAACACAACAAAACTAAAGTATGTAATGGACAATACTCAACTTCTCCGATGTACGTTTACCCAATGTGGCAATGCCACATGAACTTTATCTTACCATAACATCAGTTTGTGTTTATTCTCACCAGAGTCTGCAAACGCCTCTCCGGTACTATGTAAGCCACATTGAGCCTACAAATAGGTGGCAAAATGTGGGATACAAATGTAACAAATAAAATAAATAAATGTGGACAAGAGCAAAGTGATGAACATTGGGAAGAATAAACCAAATTATTAGATTGTAAGCTCTCTTGAGCAGGGACTGTCCTTCCCCATGTTTAAACTTGTACAGCGCTGCGTAACCCTGGCAGCGCTATAGAAATGCTAACTAGTAGTAGTAGTAGTAGTAGTAGTAGCTCCATTTTGCTAGGTTTCGCATTAGGAATCACCACTGAGGAAAGGGATTTAGAGGTCATCATGGACAATAAAGCCAGTGCTTATACTTCTTCCTGTTTTCTTCATTGCGATCCTCTCTTGCAAGTGGAGGCATTATCACTGAGGATGTGGTAGGGGACAGCCTGGAGCCCAATGATCACCGTATCATATAGTTCAGTGTAAACACGGTTCCAAGCCAAACCACATAAAAACAAAAGTCCTAAATTTCATAAGGGCTAACTTTAAGAAAATTAATTATTAAGTTTAAAATGTTAATTCTTGTGTTTATTTTGCATCGCCTATATTGTCGTAACTCTCTTTTAATGGAAGTAAAATGGCAGCTTAACTGGTTATTGGGTGGAATGTCTTAGTTTGAGTTGCGTCCCTGGTACTTCGGTCATTATATTGGTTACCTGTTCAGTTCAGAGTATTGTACAAGATTACATTCAGACTCTGCTCGCACCACTAATCATCCCAGTTTGTCCTTTCTCATTCAAAATGCTATCATTTTCGTTGACAGAGCAGAAAGTGTGTTTATTGTTATTCAGCTACTTGAATCATGTGATGCCCATGAAGAGTTTAGATTCAGTCTACTATGCTGTTGTATGCATTTGTTTTTTAATTCATTGTGTATGTTTTTGCTATTACCCACTTAGGGGCTGTTTTACCAAGCCGCAGTAGGGTTACCATGGGCTTGGCGAATGGCGATTCAGCCCTAAAGCGGGGTTACCACAGAAGCCCAGTGGTAGTGCCGACTCCCACTGTGTGGCATTTCCGGTGCCAATTAATTATTTTTAAATTTAGTGCCAAGGGCTTACCTGTTGGTAATTGCTGACCGGTTACTGTCAGGTTAGCACGGGAGCCCTTACACTCCTAAATAGTAGGTGGCAAGGGTTCCTTGCAGAAATGACCATTTGGCAACTATTACAATTAAGTACATAAGTATTGCCACAGTAGCACAGACCAAAGGTCCATCAAGCCCAGCATCCTGTTTCCAACAGTGGCCAATCCAGGTCACAAATGCCTGGCAAGATCCCAAAAACGTTCAATACATTTTATGCTGCTTATCCCAGAAATAAGCAGTGATTTTCCCCCAGTCAATTTAATAATGGTCTATGGACTTTTCCTTTAGGAAGCCATCCAGACCTTTTTTTAAACCAGCTAAGCTAACTGCCTTTACCACATTGTCTGGCAATGAATTCAAGAGTTTAATTACACTTTGAGTGAAGAAAACATTTCTCTGATTTGTATTAAATTTACTACTTTGCAGCTTCATCACATGCCCCCTAGTCCTAGTATTTTTGGAAAGAGTAAACAAACAATTCATGTCTACCCGTTCCACTCATTATTTTATAGACCTCTATCATATCTCCCCTCAGCTGTATTTTCTCCAAGCTGAAGAGCCCTAGACGCTTCAGCCTTTCCTCATAGGGAAGTTGTCCCATTCCCTTTATCATTTTCGTTGCCCTTCTTTGTACCTTTTCTAATTCCACTATATCTTTTTTGAGATGCGGCAACCAGAATTGAACACAATATTTGAGGTGCGGTCGCACCATGGACTGATACAAAGGCATTAAAATGTCCTCACTTTTGTTTTCCATTCCTTTCCTAATAATACCTAACATTCTATTTGCTTTCTTAGCTGACGCAGCACACTGAGCAGAGGGTTTCAACGTATCATCAATGACGCCGAGATCCCTTTCTTGGTCGGTGACTCCTAACGTGGAACCTTGCATTACATAGCTACAATTACCACACTGCCATTTCCATTTTTTTTAAAGTCCTTTTATTAGCAGTGGTAAAAACTACAGGGATCTTGTTACCACTGCTTGGTAAAAGGACCCCTAAATGCTAAGAAGCCCATTTTATGTCAATGGGCTTCTTCTTAGCATTTAGCGCATGCTAAGCTTTAATAAAAGGGCTCCTTAGTCAATGTAAGTGCCATAAATAAATCTGGAACAAATTTAATAACCCCTACATCTCTGAAAATGGACACGCAGGACTAAATTACCCTAAATAAACTTCAAAAAAATACTGTGCAGACCTGAAATTTATGCAAACTTCTAACTCTTACAATCAGTTCACACGTCTGGGTGGGGTTTCAGCTTTCCACAGTCTGGTGATTAATCTTATTAATCTTGATTGTTCTCAACAACAAATTGGTTTCAGAAGACATCCATCTTGTCGTTAGTGAAGAGGAAAAAGAAGGGTGGGGGATACTTGCAGACAGAATGCAAGAATCAGGTTGTACAGCATACCTATAATGATATTAACATACCTAATGAAAGCTGAATTTGCATTATTTCAGTTTGAAAAATAAACTTGGGATATAGGAATGTGCACAGGGCAAAATCTTTTGGTTTCTTTTGGTACTTTTTCCCAGTTTTTCAGATTTTTTTTCTATTCATTTGTTTTAATAAAAAAACATTTTTAACACATGCTAATTGACTTATGTATGGCCATCCTGGAAAAAGATGCAAAGGGAGTCTTTTTACTAAAGCTTAGCTTGAATTATCTGCAGCAGGGCCCATTTTATTCCTATGGGCCCTACTGCAGATAACTTGAGCTAAGCTTTAGTAAAAGACCCCCAATGTTTGTAAGGGATATTGAGGAATTAGTGGATATCCAGTATAGATCTTTTCCAGATACATTAAACTAGGTTGCACCTCTTAGATCTTACTGTCTCATCTTGCCCTACACATGGCTGACTCTTCCCAGAACTAAGGCATCATAAACCATTAATTAGGTGAATGGAATGATGCTGGAGAAAAACTCAAGCCAGTGTTGATAGATCTAAATGGTGGAAAGCAGCAAACAGATATTCATCTTGTATTACAAGGTTTAGAAGGTTTTTTCTGCCTTAACTCATTGGACAGAGAACAAACCAAGAATAATTTCTTGGGTACTTCAAAGAGCAAGATTGATTTCTTTACTGATATGTCTGATGTTAGCAGTCTAGCAAAGTAATTAGTTATGTATTTATTGGGATGTATTAACCATTTTTATGAAGAGATTCACTCAAGTCAGTGTACAACAGGTGTGAAGAGCAATTCTATAAACTAGTTGTCCACATTTACATGTTCATTATTACATGTGTCAATCAATACTAGCACTTGCATGCATATGTGTGCACATAACCACGAAAGTGATAGCAAGGTACCTAAGTGTTATTCTGCAAATACCTGCTTAACTTAATATAGCATATATCTGTAAGTAGGGCATACACATAGGTGGAGCATGGGTGAAACATAGGTGGGGCTCCCACTTATGCACATAGGACTAGATTCTATATATCACACCTGAAAAATCAGCGCCAAAATGAAATATACCTAAGCGTATTCTACAAGGTATGCCTTAATTTAGGTGTATTTTTTAGAATAAGCCTAAATTTCCACACGATTTATAAAATATGCCAAGTGCCCGTCCATGTGACTAAATTTAGTTGTGGGCAGTTATGCCACGTAAAACATGGTGTAAATCCCAATGCCTAAATTAGGCATGGACCGGGTGTATTCTATAACAATGCACATAGATTTTAGAAATGCCTATTACCCGCCTATACCACATCCATGGCCATGCCTACTTTTCAACTATGTGATTTAGAATTTACACGCATCACATTATAGATTACGCTTAGACAGTTCTGCTTGTAAATTCTAATTAATGCCAATTAGTGTCAATAATTGCTTGCTGATTGGCAATTATCAGCGCTGATTGACTTCTTAACTGAGTTGCATGCAAAAATCCAGAATATGACTAGATTTGCGCATGCAACTTAAGTTGCAATATATAGAATCCGGGGGATAACTTACGCAATACTGAAAGTTATGTGAGCCCCTGTTTCTTTTAAGTGCCCGGACTTACACCAGGTCTATGGCTGCAATAAGTGTGAGTGCCTAAATTTTTAGCTGCACCAATTCTGGGTTATGCGCATATTCTATAATGGAACCTGGGTACCTTGGGTCTGTTACAGAATAAGCTCCTACTACGTGTTCTCAGAGTGTCTAGTAATAGAATTCTCCCTGTAGCTTGATATCAACAATTTAAATTGTGTTAACAGTGTAACAATAGTAAAATGACCAAATGCATCTTCCATCCTAGAAATTAGCAATGATAAGATACAGTATCAAATATATGTACATATTAAACAGCACAGCAAAATATTTATATAACAGAAACATGAAAAATGCCACCAGAATACGAATGGTAATTATAAGCAACATAGAAGAGCAATCATGTAACATGAATATCATATGCACAATGTTAGCAAAATAAAAATGCAACACTTTCAAAGGCAACATATTAGAACATTCAGATAACATAGATATGATACATGTCAGTACAATACAGTGAAACATCTTAATTTGCAGGTGGTAGAGGAGGGGGGAAGTACAGTTCAGATATATGGACAAAGCAGATGAGTAAGTAAAAGGCACTTGGATATATAAAAAGGTAGCTAAATTGAAAGCAGATTATGCATATAGATAGATAGATAGATAGATAGATAGATAGATAGATAGATAGATAGATAGATAGATAGATAGATAGATAGATATAATAAGGTATGCAGAATAGGACTTAATTATAATATGTGCAATTTGGAGTGAGTGAATAGTTCTTCACGCTAGACATTAAAGGTTTGCTGAAGTAGAGGCAGGCATAGCCTCTCTAGGAGTGAGTTCCAGAATGTGGGGGCTACTCTTGAGAGGGCTTGCTGGTGGGTGTCACGACATTCGATTTCCCTTGAAATGAACTTAAAGGCCTCAAAGCTTTGTAGAGAGCTAACTTATTCTTTAGCTACTGTGGTCCATTTTCTATGAGGGTCATAAAAATCATAGGGCCCTGTTTACTAAGCTATGCTGTAGGCATGCTAACTTTTTAGCACTTGCTAATTTTTAGCACGTGCTAAAAAGTTAGCATGCTTATAGCACGGCTTAGTAAATATGGCCCATAGATTGTTTTAGGGTAAAGGTAACTCGTGCAGTTTTTTGCTGAAAGAGTGTGATGTGGTTACACTGCTTGCAAACCTCAGCATCATTCTGAATTAATTGGAGTTGGTGCAGACTCTTTGGTTTGACCAATATACAGGGTGTTAAAGTAGTCTGGTATAGTATGGACCATTGTGATCAGGTCATAAATGTAGTTTGAATTTGCAGGATCAAAGTAAGTGATGAGTCTGACAGAGGGGTGGGAAGTAGGTGTCCCTTTTCTTTTAGAATAGGCTTAAAATAGGCACCATAACTAAAGAACAACCCTCTTTAAATGTGTGTGAATGCTCCTTGAAATTTGGGAACAGCACAGCATTAACCAAAGCAGTTAATTAGATTGCTATATTGTGGTTGACATTTTCTCATGTGTGTTCTTCATTGTCGAGGTACATAGATGGCAAACAATGGCACAGATCACAGCAGAGTCTGCAACAAAGCATTATGGCATGCAAGAATTTTATTTTGCAACTTCAAAATAATAACAATTGACAACTTTAAGTAGGACAAGGTACTTTTCCAAACTATTTACATGGCTAAAGAGCTTTTTACCTAAAGACACTTGATTGTAACTGAATACCTGGCTTCAGTCACATATGCAGTACACAGATAGACCCTCTCCAAATACAGGATAAGTGACTATAAACTAAAGGTAGAAATATGTAGACAAACAATATCCTGAAACCCCAAGAAACCAGAATCTGCATGCAACACACAACCACTGTACAAAATGTAAAGATAGTAGATATCAATTCCCAAAACTGACATGTTCCAATCACAAAATGGGAAAAAAAATATTTTCCTGCCTTTGTTGTCTGGTAATTTTATTTTTATCATCATATTGGTCACAGTCTCTGATTCTTCTTTCCTCTATCCTCTTAGCTCAGTGACTAGGATCTCTTATTCATTTGCCATTACTTTCCTCTCCTTCTGTCTTATTTACTTCTTCCCCTATGTTCATCTCCATCATTGTTCTTTCATGCTTAGCTTTCTTCCATTTTCTTTTCTGCCTCTGAATCCATGAAAATGCCAGAAGATCAGCCCGTAAGTTCCTCAACTTGAACTTCCCCAGCTGTAAAGGAACCAAATACAAACAGGCATACGCTACTACCTTTGCGTATAAAAGCACACAGCTATGGAACGCACTACCCAAGACCCTGAAAACCACGGACAACTTAACCAACTTTCGCAAAACTTTGAAGACATTTCTCTTCAACAAAGCCTACAAAAATAATCCTTGATGAATCAAACTACAAACCTTTGAAGACATTTCCCCTCAACATAGCCTACAAAACAATCCTAATGAATCATACTACTCCGTACATCACCCAAACGCTCTAATACACTTCGACATGACCTTACCCATTACCTTCTAATTAATTCCTCTTTTACTACAATTCACTACCAACTGTACCCAACTCTATGTAACGATCATACCAAATTCACATCCTGTAAGCCACATTGAGCCTGCAAAAAGGTGGGATAATGTGGGGTACAAATGCAATAAATAATAATAATAATAATAATAATAATAATCCCTCCTTTTCAAAATCCATACTTTAAGCACACTCTTTCTCTCTCTCTCTCTCTCTCTCTCTCTCTCTCTCTCTCTCTCTCTTATTTCAACCTATAGCTTTCTAGCTCTCCCCAATATCCTGAAACCCCAAGAAACCAGAATCTGCATGCAACACACCACCACTGTACAAAATGTAAAGATAGTAGATATCAATTCCCAAAACTGACATGTTCCAATCACAAAATGGGAAAAAAAATATTTTCCTGCCTTTGTTGTCTGGTAATTTTATTTTTATCATCATATTGGTCACAGTCTCTGATTCTTCTTTCCTCTATCCTCTTAGCTCAGTGACTAGGATCTCTTATTCATTTGCCATTACTTTCCTCTCCTTCTGTCTTATTTACTTCTTCCCCTATGTTCATCTCCATCATTGTTCTTTCATGCTTAGCTTTCTTCCATTTTCTTTTCTGCCTCTGAATCCATGAAAATGTCATCCCTCCTTTTCAAAATCCATACTTCAAGCACACTCTCTCTCTCTCTCTCTCTCTCTCTCTCTCTCTCTCTTATTTCAACCTATAGCTTTCTAGCTCTCCCCCACCCTTCATCCATGTCTGGCATCTCTCTTCTCTTCCCTTCCCCATGTCCAGCAATTCTACTCTTGTCCCTTCTTGCTCCCTTCCTAACATCTCTTCACATCTTCCCTTCTACCTCTCCCATGTCCAGTATCTCCCTGATTCCCCCTTCCATCTCCCCAATCTTTACTTCTACCTCACCTGATCTGCCCTCCTACCTCTCCTATATTCAACATCTCTCCCAATCTCCCCTACCACCTACCTCATATTCAACATCCCTTCTACCCTTCTACCTGTCATATCCATCATTTCTCCTGATCTCCTTTTCTACCTCCCCTATGTCCAGTATCTCTCTCTCCACCTTCTCCATCCAGAACATCTCCTGATCTGCCCTGCTACCCCCCCCATGTCCAGAATGTCCCTTCCCACCCCATGCTCAGCATCTTCCCTTCTACCTTCCCCATCTATCATCTCTCCCAATTTCTACTTCTATCCCCATGTCCAGCATCTCCCCTTTTACCTCTCCCCATGCCCAGCAGCTCTCCTTTTACATTCCTCATATCCAGTATCTCACTGATTTTCCCTTCCATCTACCTATCCAGAATCTCTACGATCTCCCCTAAAAACTTTGCCATGTCCAGCATCTCCACTTCTACTCCCATCCTATGTCCTGCATCTCTCCTTCCATCTTGTCCACATCCAGCTTCCCCATATCTAATATCTATTTGTCTAACTCCCATGTCTGGCATCTCCCCTTCAATTTCTCCATGTCTAGCATCTCACCTGATCTCCTCTTCCACATTTTTATCACCCTCAAACTCACCTTCTCCATGTCCAGCATCTCCTCCAATCAGAGTAAAGCACTGCTTTATCCACAGAAATTACTTAAATATTACCCCTTTAGGCACGAGAGAGATTTGCATGCCTGCTTTCTTCATTGTATGCAAATTAAATTCCATGCATAGTCATTAGGGTATCTAGTAGGCCCTTCAGGACAGGGAGTAAAGATCAATTACTTATGGTAGGCTGGCCCAACCATTACAAAAGACTAGGCACTTGTCTAGGGTAGTAGCTTCTAGGACAGCAAAAAGGAACTACTATCACAAAATAGTAAGTTCTGATAGCCACACAAACTCAAAGAACCATCAATGTCTACTTTTAGCTGCAAAACAAAGTTCAGTATTTAAAAGTGTGGTGTCCAATGATAGTAGAGTTCAATTATCAAAATCTTGGAGGGGGAGCTGACAGGCTAGAGACCAGAAAACTAATTGAGGGAGGCATGGGACTGAAGGTTCGCCAAGGGTACCTAATACCCTTGCACTGGCCTTGCCTTAGGGGATAATTTTAAATGACTTATGTAGGGTATAGGTAAATAAAAGTGGGAGGTAATGTACATACAAGAAGGATAATGTGAACAAACCAGTTCTAAAAGAAATGCAAGTGTGTGAGCTCCCTTATTTCCTGCCATTCTTTCTGCCCCATACTAATCAGTGAGTACATACATGGTTATAAAATAACTGGGTGGGCATGTAATCAGCCGCTCAGTCTACACATATTTAGGTAATTATTAGGTGCAGGTATTTTAAGCAGAATTATTTATGAAATTTGTGTCATTTTTGTGCATGCCACCTATGAGTACCTGCTTTTGGCTATTCTTATATACCTTCTGGTTGTTTTAACAAATTGTGCTCCTAATTACTTGACTCCTGCCAGGCTGTTTCGGACCACCCTGATTGCAGCTGTGAGGTTGCTCTTTAGTACAGCTGTTTTGCTTATGTTAGTCATGCTCTATGTATATCAGGAATCCTTGCAGGAGCTCCAGTGTGGTAAGGCAAAACCTTTTTTTTGTACTTTGCCATGCATCTGCTACAGCCTTAGATTTCTGCCTATCCTCTCTATATTTGCAGAGCCACCTTTGCCACTGTGCACTAGGCAGCATGTAAGTCCCTCGCCAAATTCAGGGCACTGTGTGCTAAGCCGCCCTAGGAATATATGGGTGTCCTTAGCATTTAGCACATACTAATGTTTAGTGCACACAAAAAAACATTAGCGCTGCTTAGTGAACAGGGCCCTCGGTTTCTTGTAAAACGTATTCCAATGGTTAAACGTTTACTTGCTGTTGCTCCCCTGTTTCTCTGGGCCAGGTTATTTAGAACATAACTGCATTATGTAACTTAGAGGACTGCTTGCTTGTATGTCTTTCAGTCCCTGGTCAGGATGTATTACACATGTATCTTCTTTGAGAGTAATGATTTTCTCTTGTTTTGACATTTCTTGGTAAACTAGTACATTGGCATCTGCTTACAGCTAACCTCTAGGAAGTCCATATTCAGTGATACAGCTTGCTCTGTAATTTTAGACTTATAAGTTACATTTATTTATTTATTTATTTATTTATTTATTTATTTTATTTGTTGCATTTTTACCCCACATTCTCCCACCTATTTGCAGGCTCAATGTGGCTTACATAGTACCATCAAAGGCGCTTGCCCAGTCGGTTGATAACAAATACAAGTTGTATAGTGATTTTACAATGCTTGATATACTGCAAGGGGGCCAGAAAGGCAAAAAAATATACATATAGCTATCTATATAGAAAGAAAATATGGGGGGGGGGGGAGAAAAGGAAGGAAGGGTAAGAAAGATGAGAGAACGGGTTATGAGTGGGACTGTCCAATGGCCTCTAAGAAAAGGTATATTTTGAGTGTAGACATGTGAAATGTTTAGACAGAGGGTAGAGGAAGAAGGAAGAGTAAGGAGATTGCTGTTAGCGGAGTGACAGGAACGAGAGGGAGTACAGGGGATAAGAAGTTTATTAATATAAGAGGGGGAGTTGGTAGACAACAAATAGAATATTCTTGAATTTAATGCAATGAGTAACCAATGCTCAGTGTGAAGGAGAGGTGTAACATAGTCAAAGTGATGTGCATGATGGAGAAATTTAACAGCAGTGGATTGCACAAGCTGGAGCCGTTTGATGGCATAGATAGGAAGCCCAGCATAAGTTATATATTTAAATTATTGGTGTTTTTGGTGGCACTCTGAAAATTCACATATAACTTCAAAACGATAGTTATCTGAGTAAAAGCTATACCTGCTGTTTAGGCGCTGTCATTTACATGAATAATCTATGGTCAATGACTGAATTTTGCCACTGAATAGGTAAGTTTCTTGCTCCCACTCAAACAAAACCACTCCACTTTTCTGGACATCTAGCTTGGGCCATTTTGCATGTATAACAGCCAAAATTATGGGCAAAATTCTAGAAATGGCATTCAAAATTCAGTGCAAAAAAAATCAGCGCAGAACGGTATTCTATAATGGGCATTCTGGGATCAGTGACCTTTATAAAATAGTCATAGCACCGAGATTCACAGCTTTGAGTGTGAGGAGTTACACCAACTGAAACAAGGTGTAAATCCTGGCATGCAAGTTGGGCATGCATCCTCCGAATTCTATGACATTGTGTGAATTTTAAGGCCCATCATGCCCCTCCCATGGCCATGCCCCCTTTGCAGCTCCATACGGAAACACTTAGGTGCAATTTTATAAATGGGCATGATTTCACGCTAATCCACTGTTTTGCCCTGTTTCAGCGCCTTGCATTAGTTATGATGTGTTTTTGCACCGAAAATTAGGCCCAGAAGTAGCTCCTTTTCGACAACATAAATAGAATTCCCCCTATATGTAGAACTGCCATATATTTGAGAAAAAACGCACATTGTTGGTGCTGTCACTGAGAGTATAAGTGCTTCAGAGAATCAACCTGAAATGCCTTTCCAGTTCTATAGATTTGATCCCTGTGTTTATAACTGTACAGCCTGACCTTGATTCATTGTCTGCTGAGAAATAGTAGCCTTTTGACATTGTCAGTGTTAGACTTAATAAAATCCTAACCTTGTCCCTTTTAGTTAAAGGTGTCTTGCTGTTGTGTTTAGTTGGCATTAGCTTGTGGTGAACTGTCAGCATCAGGCTTAGTACTGGCTTTACAGTCCAGGGTTTGCCCCTTTTATTCAAGCCATTGTAATTCAGCTTCTTCTGTATCCTTGGAGGCTACACAACCAGTACATACATATGTGCAACTTACATAAGGCCTGGAGAGGTAATCAATGAAACTCAGAAATCCATTAGAAAAACATGATCTGCAGAATGTTAGGTTTTCAATTTTGGAAAAAAAAAATTAGTATGCCACTTATTGGCAACAATTCATTAACCAGAGAAAAGTCTGCCAGTTCCTCAGAAAATCCTGTTAGTGATGCTGAAAAAGATACTCACATATCAACAGTGAAAAATAACACCATGAAAACAGTGACAGAGAAGATTTTGTTCCCCAGCTTGTTTCTAGCTTTGTTCCTGTATATAACAGATGGCGTGATCAAGCTTATTGGTAAAGAACAGGAAAAAATTTCAGACAGCCTCAGTCTTGAATTGTAAGGCTAATAATAATAATAATGCATACAGGCGTCCTTTTACTAAGGTGCACCAAAAAGTGGCCTGCGCTGGTGTACATGTGTGTATTGGACATGCACAGGTTCATTTTTCAACGCACCTGCAAAAAAGGCCTTTTTTTTTTTTTTTTGGCCGAAAGTGGACGTGCAGCAAAATGAAAATCGGCTCACATCCATTTTTGTCCTGAGACCTTACCGCCACCCGTTGACTTACTGATAAGGTCTCACATGTTAACCCAGCGGTAATTGTCAGCTCGTATACAATGCCGATTAATGCCCAGTTAGCACCAGCCAGCGGCATGCCAAGGGCGGGGTGGTGGGGATGTAACGGTATCAGTTTATTACTGAAATATGTAGCATATTTGCTGGATATATATACAGCAATATATTTGTGTATCTTTTAAAAATATATATATTTGACACAGCAGCAGAGAGAATAGTTTTATTTCAAGCCCCTCTCTCTCTCCATTCCTTTTTTCTGGGAGCTTCTGAGAGCAGGAATAAGTTAACTACAAACACTTAACAAACACAAAAGAGCTTCCTCTGCCCTCCCACCTAACAAAAGATGGACTAAGGTGGACACCTGAATACTCAGGAGAAGCATAAACAGGACATTTGCTTGTCAAAGGTATACCTGCCCCTCCCATCAGCTTCCAGACATGTGCAGAAAGGAAGGACTTGTAATGTGTATCTGCCCCAGAGACTGAACAGGACATCAAAAGACATTTGCCAGCAAAATCCAGACTGTAAGTCTCGTGATGTCATACCAGGACTCAGGGGTCATGTGCAGACATGAGACTACATTAACCATAATGCCTTGCAAAATATCCAAGACATGCACACACCATGCTTCTCTGCTAACATTATAAAAGGCCTGGAAACAGCCCAGCTCGCTCTCTTGGAACCTGCTCCTCTTGGGACCTGCCTCCTCTTGAAACCTGCCTCTCTTGGAAACTGCTGCTCTCTTTGGGGTCCGCTGATGCCTTGCTCCTAAAACATGTGCTTACCTAATGCTGTTCATACTGTGTAACAAGGACTTGTAAGTAACATAACTTTTGATCTACCTGCTACTTTGTTCTATTTTAGGCACAGATTACCTGTAAAGATTCCTTTTAAAACCTACCTCTCGTGTGCAATTGTATATTAAATCAATCTTTTTGAAGCTAAAAATATGGTCTCTTTGTGTTCTGAATATATATATACTTAATATATTTAATTTATTGCAATTATCACCTTTGGTGATTGGTGGAGAAATTAATATCCTAAAACTTATAAATACAGCGCCTACTCTTAAATTATAAACAGTAGCGAGTTGCTCTCGAGCTATTTTCCCCAAAATAAATCATTTCTTCCAACATATTAATTGCTGGAGAAGTAGGTAGAATTTCTTGTAACATATTAATTTGTGGAGAACGTGGGCAGGTATTCTGTGCGAATAAAATGAGGTAAATAGGTAAATTATATTCTTGTATTTTGCTGCTTTATAGAGAACTGAGTATCAGGTTTCATTAATTAAATTTCCGATTGATAAACTGATAAGGTTTTCAGGTATTCAGAATGCTGTGCTGGATGGATGCTTGGTCTTATTTAGGTACTTATGCACTCATGTACTTTATGTATCTCATAATCAAATCTTTAGGCATGCTCTGGCATAAAATAAAAAACAATTTTGCAGTTTCTTTTGAGGAGGACATAGATAACCCCACTTTGCCTAAGCAATGCGTAGAATCCTCTGGCCCTAATCCTTGGACCCATAATGTAACTGATGATATTTCCACCCCCTCTGATATTGATTTATATTCAATTAAGGAAGGGAGCAAGAGAGTTTCTGCATGCACTTGGTTAATGTGGACCATGTGTAAGAAAGCCTTAAAAGAACATGCAGAATTGAATGAGAAGTTACTGGCCAAAGAGAGAGAATGCATGCAGGTAAACACAGAAAAGGATTTTCTAATCACAATGGCTAGTTGCTTAAATGATCAATTAGACGCCCTTAGAATGCAGGTACAAAGCCAGGCAGCTCAGGAAAATAAAATGAAAGCCCAAATTTTAGCTTTAGAAATGCAGGCCAGCCAGGTTCCAGACTTGAAGCATTTAATCAGGGAATTAACACTGCAGATGCCACATATAGATGAGAACATTGATCATGTACAGGATTCACATTTGCAGGGGTCAGCCATTATGGGTCTCCCATGTGCTCCTCCAGACCCAAATACAGCTACAACCATGCCTGTTTCAGCTATGGTAACAGTATTACAGTACACACCTGTAGCAGGAGGTTTAACTAGAACCATTAGTTCTCAGACCCCCTCACAGCATCCAAAACCTCAGCACATATATGCACCACCTGGGCTGCATTCTGATCTAAGCTCCCATAGAAGGGAACCTCTAATAAAGAAATCAGCTCCTCAGTATGTAGCTACTGAAAACCGCCAGCAAGCATGTGACATTTTAAACTCTCATGTAGCCTTGCAGATAGCTAACAATAAAAAGAGAAATTTGCCGCCAGATAAACAGAAACTTATAACTGCAGGTCCTGCTGGACCAGAAACTGACATTCTGTCAGCCCTTCCTGCAGATTAATTCCTAGAAACATAGGGAGACGCATCCAGCCTGGACTGGACTTCTCCACAGCATGACCCACTCTGCAGATGGCAGGGAAATCCAGGTGCTAATTTTTAAAATATGTTGGACCGGAAAATAGAAAACGTTTTTTGCAATGGCCCTTTGTAACACTGTAAAGAATTTAAAATGTAGCTTCTATTGTTCTTTTGATTTAAAATGTAGCTTCTATTGTTCTTTTAATTTAAAAATAGCTGCTATTGCTCTTTTGAGTGTGAAAGATTTAGTAATGTCTCTTTGCAATAGGTCAGATTTAAAATGTCTCTCTGTGATAGCTTCTGTTGTAATTTGTTTTTGATATAATATTGTTTAAGGATTTAGAAATGTCTTTTTTTTCTGATGAGTGACTCCCACTGGAGTTGAAACTAAAATACTGGGTAAGAAGTTTTAAAAATGCCTCCTTATAATAGGTAACTCCCGCTGGAGCTGAAACTTAATATTGTGCTTTAATGTGAATTAACAAGATATGCTTATTTTTATAGAAAAGAAACTAAAGCTTAAGAAAGTAAAACATGTCTGCACTGCACGCTGCTCGCATAAAATGGTCTAAGATTATGGGAAGGAACTGTGAACAAGAGAGGGATCCCCCACCAGAACCAGCCATGTGACCTGCTAAATTAATGTATAATGTGTTTTTCTGTCTTTTTCAGAGTTCGAGTGTAAATCTAAGATTAAATCTAAGATTTAATGGTGCTAGTAACTAATATATATATGGCTATCTCAGATATATTTCTAAATAAATAGATCCGATCCTGTTCTACTTATATTTTAAAAATAAACGGATCTATGCTGTTCTACTTGAGATAAAAACCATATATAATTTTGCTAATTGTTGCTTATTTCTAAATGAATGAGACTGCGGTGGTAATCCAGATGGATGCCGCAGGTGCTGCTCTTGGTGCTCTTTGTGCTTTATTAATTTTGCTAATTGTTGCTCACTTCTAAATGAATGAAAATGCTTTGGCAAATCCAAGATGGATGCCGCGTACGTTGCTTTTGTGTTCTACTTGCAGGTTAAGCTCAATCCTGGATCTGGAATGGACGATCGGAGACCTAAAGGCCTAATAGAGTTCTTTGTTTGTTTGTCTTGTGGTCTCCATGTTACATGTTTGTTTTATGTTATGGGGTACCCAAGAAACTATAAGCAGACATTAATAGACCCTCCCTACTAACAGTCCCTCCATTAGTTCACATTGTCCTAGAAAGAAAAAAAAAAGAGAGACCATTTTCACTGGCAGGCGAGCTACAGAGAAGATTATCATACAAGCTACAGACATATAATAAGTCTACTAATTGCTATCTAAGGTTATATATTTACATGTGTATGTGAAATTATGAGCAAAGGTTTCTCTTTACATGATCTATCAGGTACAATCAGTACAGGGAATGTTTCTGACCTTTTTAGTTTATTCTGCATTACAGCCAGTACGCACAAAATGCTCTCTCTGGAATGAAATATTGGCTGTGTGCAAAGCAAAATTAACATATCTTTTCTAAATTCTTTACAACATTAAACACATGAGTATTATCTATTAATTTGCTACATTAAACACTGCTAAAGCAGATAAATATGGTAACCTTTTACCACACTCATTACCCATAAAAGGTTTCTCTCTGAAAAATAAAAAGTTTCTCTCTGAAAGGTAGTTCATGGCACTATACCATGACTCTGTTTTTGTTTATTTGGTCAATGATTAAGTAAATATTATTGCATAGGATTGATAGGAATAATTGTTTTGTGTGTAATAGTAACCTAGGAAATTATTATAATTGCATACATATGTCTTTCTTGTTTCTAATGAAACAGTAGTATAATAGCTCCACATTTACACTCTTGCTTATCACTGCTGTGAATACCTCAGTTAGCCTCTGAGATAGAGAATATAGGGAAACATTCACAGAGTATTTTTCCTTGGAATGTCAAACGCTGAAAATATGACTGAATAGATTGTTCCACCCCATTGCGGTGGTAAATTGGTCAATTGTGCACTCTCATGCTATTGATTTTGGCTAGCATACTGGGTAAGATATCCTGTGGCACAAACTTGGGAGCAGCCTATGCCCCTGAGCAGGTGACACAAAAAGAGGTGGTCTCTGGAAATAGAGCAAAATGATGCTTGTGTGGCTGAAGTCATATAAAGTGTACTTGCAATCCTATTTTAAACCAGAGCAAAGCCATACTCTGCCACCTGACTGAATGGAAGCCTAATGAAACTGACCACAGAAAACTTAACCCTAGCTACCTAAATGTAAGTCATGAGTAAACAAAAGTAATATGATGAGTCTTTTTGCTTATAACAGTCATATTCCAGCTAAGGACATATTCCAAGATTCATATTATTAAAAGATTCACCTCTTCAAATACACATGCCCATGTAAACAGTTCAGTACCTTTGCTATTGTTCTTTTGAAATTATGCTACTGTACTAAGTTAGAGTTGTTTTTTTTTTAATTTTAGCTTTTATAGTTCATTTTATGGCTCCTCATTCCAATATATTAAAAATTTATTTTCACTCGGAGCCAAGAGAGGGAATGTAACGGTATCAGTTTATTACTGAAATATGTAGCATATTTGCTGGATATATATACAGCAATATATTTGTGTATCTTTTAAAAATATATATATTTGACACAGCAGCAGAGAGAATAGTTTTATTTCAAGCCCCTCTCTCTCCATTCCTTTTTTCTGGGAGCTTCTGAGAGCAGGAATAAGTTAACTACAAACACTTAACAAACACAAAAGAGCTTCCTCTGCCCTCCCACCTAACAAAAGATGGACTAAGGTGGACACCTGAATACTCAGGAGAAGCATAAACAGGACATTTGCTTGTCAAAGGTATACCTGCCCCTCCCATCAGCTTCCAGACATGTGCAGAAAGGAAGGACTTGTAATGTGTATCTGCCCCAGAGACTGAACAGGACATCAAAAGACATTTGCCAGCAAAATCCAGACTGTAAGTCTCGTGATGTCATACCAGGACTCAGGGGTCATGTGCAGACATGAGACTACATTAACCATAATGCCTTGCAAAATATCCAAGACATGCACACACCATGCTTCTCTGCTAACATTATAAAAGGCCTGGAAACAGCCCAGCTCGCTCTCTTGGAACCTGCTCTCTTGGAACCTGCTCCTCTTGGGACCTGCCTCCTCTTGAAACCTGCCTCTCTTGGAAACTGCTGCTCTCTTTGGGGTCCGCTGATGCCTTGCTCCTAAAACATGTGCTTACCTAATGCTGTTCATACTGTGTAACAAGGACTTGTAAGTAACATAACTTTTGATCTACCTGCTACTTTGTTCTATTTTAGGCACAGATTACCTGTAAAGATTCCTTTTAAAACCTACCTCTCGTGTGCAATTGTATATTAAATCAATCTTTTTGAAGCTAAAAATATGGTCTCTTTGTGTTTTGAATATATATATACTTAATATATTTAATTTATTGCAATTATCACCTTTGGTGATTGGTGGAGAAATTAATATCCTAAAACTTATAAATACAGCGCCTACTCTTAAATTATAAACAGTAGCGAGTTGCTCTCGAGCTATTTTCCCCAAAATAAATCATTTCTTCCAACATATTAATTGCTGGAGAAGTAGGTAGAATTTCTTGTAACAGGGACGGTCCACCCCGGGTGCACGCCGATGGAGGGGTGCAGAGAGCACCTGCGCACATATCGGCTCCGCTGGTTCCCTGTTCCCTCTGCCCCGGAACAGGTTACTTCCTGTTCTGGGGCAGAGGGAGCAGCGATCCAGCAGAGCCGAAAGCCATGCGGCTGCTCCAATGCACCCGGGGGGGGGGGGGGGAGGGTGTGCATCGGCGATCCGCCCCGGGTGGCAGCCGACCTAAGGATCGTCACTGGCACCAGCACCGGAAATTTTCCAGTGCGCATAGTGGACACACATACAAATGAAATTACCGCCTAGGCCATGTGGTAGCCAGGTGGTAGTTTCAAATTGGCATGCATTGGGCATGCGAAGGCGCCTTCGCAGCTTACTAAAAAGGGCCCCACAGTGGTGATAAATATTCAGGTACAAATATGCCCCTACCCAAAAGTTGAGGTAATGGGAGTTAAAGAGACTTGCCCGAGGATTGCTAGTGGCAGAAGCAGGATGCGAACCTTGGCTTCTTTGGCTTTCTAACCACTAAGCCACTTCCTTTCCCAAAGATGAACCTTCAGGACTGCTCGTGACAAAATTCAAACTGACAATTCTTGAAGCCAAAGAACGTGAACCCACTAATGCTGAGCAAGCTGGCCCAGAAGAAATCCAAAGCAGGGATAAAGTGGCCACAGCTGAGATGAAAGGCCATCTGTAAATAAAGAACCCCGTGATGTACTTTCCAGTGCAGCTGCTGCGCCTGAAGATATTGAAGTCTCTGCTCCTAGACACTCAAACAGAATCACGATGAAGCCAGTTCCGAGGCTCAAATGTGATATTTTTGGAACATTATCCTCTGTTCCAGATATTATACAGATGGGTGAAAGCAATGAGTGATGTTATCTCATTTCATTTTTCAGTCTATTCGCCCAAAATGCTCGGTTCATATATATAGGTAGAAACCCCAAATATGCTATTAGGGTAACTGCTGAAACTGTGTAAATAACACTAACATTTGAAATGCTGATGTTATTGTGCAAACATGGAAATTTGCCCCAGGTTGAAAGGTATGAAGCCTTTGTACCCCATTGGTTACTTTATGTTTCCAGCTTTTAGAAGCCCAATGCGGGCTTACCACTAGCTTTTCCGGGACTACCGCAGGCCCAACGCAGCTGCCAGCGGTAGTCCCACCTGAGTGTGCGCCATTTCCAGGGGAAAAGAGAACATCTGGAAATGGCTTGCGCGGCAGTAACCTAGTGGTAATCAGGCATCGCTGCACATTGCCTGGTTACCGCTGGACTAGCGCAGGAGCCCTTATCACCACCTCAATGAGTGGAGGTAAAGGCTCCCCCACCTCATGGCCACAGGGTAAGAGTTCTCTCACCGCATGGCAATTTTGTGGGGGTGGTGGGGGTTTACTGGCTACAGAAAAAAGGGCCCTGGTGCGTGGGAAAAATGGCCCCTGTCACTACCGCAGGGTCCTTTTCCCTGCAGTTTAGTAAAAGGACCCCTTAGAGCATTAATAGTCAAGATACAGAAAAATCACATTAGCCAAAAGCTTCAGTCCAATATTTCTAATCAAAACTCAGTGATAACACTTCAACAACAACAACAACAAAAACAACAACAACAACAAAAACAACCTTCGGATAAGTAACAAAAATTCCTGTATTATCTAATCTAATCTAAACTCCTGTATTATCTAATCTAATCTAAACTAATCTAATGCGGAACTTGCTCACCGCAGAAAACCCAAATGGTGGTTTTAGGTAGCTTACAACATAAGAGACCCAAAAACCAGCATATGAGGAATTACATCAATCATAATACATAGCTAAAGAACAAAATTAATAGAATTGCCTGAAATAAACAAAAAAAACTCTCAGGCCTTATCAAACAAAAAAACTTTTCAGTTTCTTTTGAAGCTGAAGATAATTAGATTCAGTTCTGATACACTGTGGTAAATCATTCCATATAGAGATAGCATGGAAAGAAATAATAACACTCCTAGCTCCAAAAAACTAACCAAGAAATTATTAGAATGGAGGATTAGAAAATGCATCTGAGGGACATTTTTTCAACACGCAATGACAAGAAAGTTTCTGTAACAGGGAGGTCACATCATTTGGAGTGATAGGGACAAATGTATCCCACAGTTTATTTGCTCTAATTTCTGAACTAGTTTCAACTGAGAATTGACTAGTCAAGGTGAGCGATGATTGATCTCTTTGGGTGTGGATGTGTTCAGCGCTGACAGTTGCATGTTGCAGATAAGTGATCATAAGAACATAAGCGTTGCCATATTGGGACAGATCGAAGGTCCATCAAGCCCAGTATCTTGTTTCTAACAGTGGCCAATCCAGGTCCAAGTACCTGGCAAGATCCCAAAAGAGTGAAACAGATTTTATGTTGCTTATCCTAGAAATAAGCAGAAGATTTTTCCAAGTGGTCATAATGTAGTGGAGTTAATTATGTTTGCAATGAAATGGATTTAAAAAGTTTTTATATGGGATATAATTTTTTAGTGCATGGTAGGCATTATCATTAAAAGGATTTATATAGTTTTGCACTGCTTTTAACTATTTCAGAGGTGTCCAAGGAGTTCTGACACATGATAAGACATTTTGGACTAGACTCTATATATGACGCCTGAAAAAACGGCATTCTATAAACTGCACCTAGATTTAGGCATGGTTTATAAAATATGCCTAGCCAGTTTATAGAATACACCTAGCAGCCATGTCTGGGCCTAACCCTAGGTGCGTCCATTTACACCAGGTAAAACTTAATGTAAATACTGGCACCTAAGTTAAGCGCGGAGCCGATTTTTCTATAACCGTGCACGTAGATTTTCAGAATGCCCAAGGTCCTCCCATTCCACGCCCATGGCTACGCCTCCTTTTTGGCAGCACACATTAGAATTTACGCACACCACTTTACAGAATACACCAAGCAAGTTGTGCATGTAAATTCTAATTAATGTCAATTAGTATCAATAATTGCTTGTTAAGTGGTACTTTTCGGCATTGATTGGCTTGTTAAGTAATTAAATTGCACGTGCAAATCCAGAATATGACCAGATTTGCTCATGCAATTTTGTTCACACTATATAGAGGTATGGGTTTGGAAGAGCTTTGCGCTGTAAGAGATCCTATGCTCTACAACAAATTGAGTTTGATAGAATTTCCTTGGCATACTGCTCATATTCAAAAAAAAGTTTGAGAAAAATTTTTAGTATCTTTTCATGACTGTTCCAATTGGAGGCTGTTTTTTTGTTTCACCTTTGTTGTTTCTTTGTTCTACTTGGACTTAGGTGACGTGATATCCCTTTACTTTTTGTCTCTCTTTTTACATTGTATTTTATTGTGTTACATTTTTATTGTGTAAACAATTATACGACTGGTTCGTAAATAACAGATAATGCCATTACATCCATGTTTGTAATCTTTGTTTGTACGTGTGTTTTTATACAGTTTATACATTTAGAGTCATTTTTTGTGTCTAGGAGAATTTATTACTATATGTTATTTGAGTTTGATTTATAATGTGCAGTGTTTTACTTTTTTATATATAATTTTTATTGTTATCATTTACATTTTCAGTTAAATATCTATTTGGTTGTGTCTTTTTATTCAACAGTATATGCAATGGTTTTCTTTTATATGTGTTTTCATTTAGAACATTAAGACTGTGTCGAGTCACCTTGAGTTACCACATTGTTCTGGACTAATCAAATAAAGTGGACTTTTTGTACATCATCTAAGACCTTCATTTCTGTGTCATCTTCGCTGTGTTCTTTGTTGTCTCTTTTAAGATCAACATGAATAGCCTAAATCTTACTTAAAAAGTAATCAGCTAAATCCTGAGCAGATGGTTGAAAGCTTAGAGACAAAATTTCATAAAAGCTGTCTATATATTTTGAAAAAAATACTATAAAATACTTATGCTCCCCTTCTCTCTTTTCCTATCCCTTCCCATTTCCTTCCACTTTACAATGGAACTATCTGTATTTAAAATATAACTTCATTTGAGCATTTTCTGGTTGCAATTACCATAATAATCAATAATAAGAACTCCAATGCCTCAATACTTACTTGATAGGTTGACTGTTTTCTGATTTACTGAATTGATTGTAATTATTATGTTACACTCATTTCTTTGTATGTAATCTAATTGTATATTTACTCTTGATTGGCGCCTGCCAAGATGTAATATTGTAAGCCACATTGAGTCTGCAAATAGATGGGAAAATGTGGGATACAAATGCAATAAATAAATAAATAAATTATGTTCTAAAGATCTAATTGTTTGGCTTTGGGTAAAGTAAAATGTAAAGAATTTCGAAGGTTGAAAAAAATAATTTTAACCTGAATGAAAACAGTAAATCCGTTTTTTCAAAAACTTTACATCACAACAAACACAGAGAAGGCAAAGATCAAACCAGCATGAGAAATGAGCTACAACACCTTTCTAACAGGAAGAATGTAATGCTACAGAGGGTAATTTTATAACAGGTTGAGTATCTATGAAGACCACTTAGGGGTCCTTTTACTAAGGTGCCCTGAAAATGGCCTGCGGTAGTGTAGACGTGGTTTTTTTGGGCGTGTGCAGAATCATTTTTCAGCGCACCTGTAAAAATGCCTTTTTAAAAATGTTTGTCGAAAATTGCTGCACATCCATTTTGGGTCTAAGACCTTACCGCCAGCCATTGACCTAGAAGTAACGTCTCACAGGGTAACTGGGTGGTAATGACCTACATGTATCAAATGCCACTTGGTGCATGTAGCTGAGGTGCGCCAGAAAATACAAAATATTTTTCGGACGCACGTAGCGGACACACACCAAAAATGAAATTACAGCAAGGGCCATGCGGTAGCTGGGTGGTAACTCAGAATTGGCGCACGTTGGGCACATGTAGGCGCTTGCGCGGCTTAGTAAAAGGGCCCTTTAGAAATCTATTTTAGCCTATTTTATAAGGCCCCTTAGGCACATGTGTTTTTATAAAACACTAGCACAAATCATCCCTAAATTGAAGCCATGGACCTGTCTGCCTGCTTGGGAGAAAGACATAAATGTTAGCATGTAAATATATGTGCATATTTTATAAAATACATGTGTAAATTGCAATTCCACCTGTGTTCTGCATGTGAAAGTATACACCATTGTATACTTTTACATGTGTAACCCTGAAGTAATTTTAAAGCCCCTTTTATACATGTAAAAAGACCTTTATGCATGAAAAGTTCTTGATAAAGTTGCCACTTTAATGGCCATTTAATTTGCTTTTCCTGTTTTTTTTTTTTCTTTGAAAATGATTCTGTATTATTTTCAAAATGAAAGCACATCTTAATAATAGCCCACAATATGGGAAAAGCTTTCATTACCACAACCTGCAATTTTTGCTCCTGCTATTTCTGCACATGGAGCTGTGCAGGGCAACTACATGGCACCTGAATGGACTTCTCCCTGAACAAATGAAATCCTAAATTTAGAGGTGCTAAATCTTGCTTCCTATGTGGTTAGATTCTGCTGCTCTATGCTGGGCAATTTTTACCCCAGCTTATTTAACTGGCTAGATTCCTTTTGAAAATTGCCTCCATAGGGGGAAATTTTATAACAGCTCAGATGTGTACATTTGGGTGCAATGCCAAATGGTTTGGTTTTGCACATACCATGACAGCAATGAATCTCACTCCTAAGCCAAGGTATGTGGAGTATGATCCCAGTCTCTCAAACTGACTGCTATCATTTGCTGTAGTACTTGCATCATACCAAAGAGATCTTCCTTCTGGAGTTTTTATTTATTTATTTATTGCATTTGTATCCCACATTTTCCCACCTATTTGCAGACTCAATGTGGCTTACAATATTACATCTTGGCAAGTGCCAATCAAGAGTAGATATACAATTAGGTTACATACAAAGAAATGAGTGTAATATAATAATTATAATCAATTCAGTAAATCAGAAAACAGTCAAACTATCAAGTAAGTAGTGAGGCATTGGAGTTCTTTTTATTGATTATTATGGTAAGTCTTGTTAAAGAGATAAGATTTAGTGTTTTTCGAAAGTTAAGTCATGAATAGTTTTCAGATCAAGTGGTAA
Source organism: Microcaecilia unicolor (assembly GCF_901765095.1). Taxonomy (NCBI): domain Eukaryota; kingdom Metazoa; phylum Chordata; class Amphibia; order Gymnophiona; family Siphonopidae; genus Microcaecilia; species Microcaecilia unicolor. The sequence goes on along the minus strand of NC_044042.1, from coordinate 57,294,813 downwards.
TGCATTCCACAGCTGAGTGCCAATGTAAGAAAACAAGACGCATGTACTAGTTTGTATTTTAGACCTTTACAGCTAAGGAAATGAAGTCCCAAGACTGTGCATGTTGGACCTTTCACGTTCATAAGATGTAACATGTATAGGCAACCTATCGGTGTACTTTTTCTTGTGGACTTTGGTGAAGTCTAAGAGGAGCCATCACATATGTGTGTGACTTCCTACTTTGAACTGTCATGTGGAACTTCTTCATTTTCCCAATCAGTAATTTAGGGGTCCTTTTACAAAGGCGTGCTGAAAAATGGCTTGCGGTAGTGTAAGCATGGGTTTTGGGCATGCGCCGATCCATTTTTTAGTGCACCTGTAAAAAAGGCCTTTTTTTTATTTTTGCCGAAAACGGACATGCAGCAAAATGAAAATTGCCGCACGTCCATTTTGGGTCTGAGACCTTACTACCAGCCATTGACCTAGCAGTAAAGACTCATGCGGTAACCAGATGGTAATGATCTACGCACACCAAATGCCACTTGGCGTGCATCCATTATGTATGCCCAAAAATAAAAAATATTTTTCAGACTTGTGTGCCAAAAATGAAATTACCAAAAGAGCCATGCAGTAGTTGGGCGATAACTCCATTTTGGCACATGTTGGGTGCACATGAAGGGGCATAATCGAATGGAAACGTCTATCTCCATGGGCGTTTATCTCCGAGAACGGGTCCGTGAAGGGGCGGACCGAACCGTATTTTCGAAAAACATGGACGTTTATCTTTTTTTGAGCTGGGCGTTTTTGTTTTTCAGCATTAATGGAAACCGAAAGCGCCCAGCTCAAAAACGAATAACTCCAAGACATTTATTCATGGGAGGGGCCAGGATTCGTAGTGCACTGGTCCCCCTCACATGCCAGGACACCAACCGGGCACCCTAGGGGGCACTTTTACAAAAAAAAAAAAAAGGTAAAACAGCTCCCAGGTGCATAGCACCCTTCCCTTGGGTGTTGAGCCCCCCAAATCCCCCTCAAAACCCACTGCCCACAAGTCTACACCATTACTATAGCCCTAAGGGGTGAAGGGGGCACCTACATGTGGGTACAGTGGGTTTGGGGGACGGTTTGGAGGGCTCCCATTTACCAGCACAAGTGTAACAGGTGGGGGGGTGGGCCTGGGTCCACCTGCCTGAAGTCCACTGCACCCCCTAATAAGTGCTCCAGTGACCTGCATACTGCTGTCAGGGAGGTGGGTATGACATTTGAGGGTGAAAATAAACAGTTGTGAAATGGCATATTTTGTGGTGGGAGGGGATTTGTGACCACTGGGGGAGTCAGGGGAGGTCATCCCCGATTCCCTCCAGTGGTCATCTGGTCATTTAGGGCACTTTTTGGGGCCTTATTCGTAGAAAAACAGGGTCCAGGAAAAGTGCCCTAAATTCTCGCTAAAAACGCATATTTTTTTTCCATTATCGGCGAAAGGCGCCCATCTCTGATCGGCAGATAACCACGTCCCAGTTCCGCCTTCACCACGCCTTCGACACGCCCCCATCAACTTTGTCTGCATCCGCGACGGAGTGCAGTTGAAAACGTCCAAATTCGGCTTTTGATTATACCGCTTTATTCGTTTTTGTGAGATAAACGTCTATCTCCCGATTTGGGTCACAATATAGGCATTTTTCTATTTCGATTATAAGCAGGATAGATGCTTACATGGCTTAGTAAAAGGGCCCCTTAATTTAATTTGGCATTTATAACCAGCTTTACCGACAAGTTCTACATTTAACAGTGGTTTACATTTAATAGTATGTTATCAAAAGATTAGCTAACATTAATTAGTAATAACTTACAGTGGAACTGTTCAGTATACAGTAAACAATATTACATTACATTTTATTAACTAGCTAGACATGGTTGAGCATAATTGTTTATGTAAGATCATATTTAATATGAAACTTGATAGTCTTTGGAACTCGTGCCCTTCACCATTTTTATTGGCGTTCATAAGTGACATATCTCTTTCAATCCATCAATATTTTTATAAAGACCAGTCATATTTTAAAGATACATCAACAAAAATATTTTTGATTATTGAATATTTTCATTAAGACTCCTGAAGCAGGCATGAATTTGCCAGAACATAGTACTGTGCCGAGTCATCACCAAATAAAAGTTTTAAACTACATATCAAGAGTCCTTGGTCTGTTTTGAAGAGCTTGATCCTGTTCCCACTTTTTGTCGGATTGTGTCTTTCATGTGGGGCTTTAGCGTTCTTTCCACTTCTGTGGTTCCTTTACTTTTACTGCTCTGCCAAATGGGTGGAAAAACAAAAGTCTCAAATTTGTTTTACCTCTGTGTCTTTTGTTATTTTTTATGTTGTTTCTTCATCATATTTTAATTTTTATTCTTTTCTTCATTTAGTAAGTTTTTTTTTCTGTCATTTCCCAGTCAGACCTATTGGTCTGCCTTTGCCTGCAATGAGATAATAACATCCAAAATTCAAATTCCACCCCATTTGCTTAGCCTACCTAATTGTCAACCACAACGAAATAGTGAGACAAATATACATGGAGGAAAGAGAAATGATGATGACATGGGAGCAAGACTGGACAAAAATGAACCATAGCACCTTGCTTTGGAGGTATGAGAAAGATTTGAACTGTTTGTTCTCAGCCTGACAGGATTACAGAAGACCTTCCTATGCAAAGAGATCAACTGACTCTGCCCTTCACATCAGTTCTTTTTTTTCTTGGAACACGTGTCCCCTTCCCTATGTGATGGCCTTTATGGTTTAGTCACAAAGAAGCAGTGCATTTTTTCTAGTGAAAAAGGTGCCGGTATTCAAATGCCAGGTCACCCTTCAGTGGGGTGATCACTGAGGGAACCACCCCACAATAGCCAGGCCCCCTGCTACCAGTCACAGAATCTATGACATGGCAGCATTGGTGTGTAGAGCCTGATCTCTTTCATTAAAACTTGGGGACCATGGGTCAATTTTAGCAGATAATGAAAAGGTGCCGGTACTCAGTACCACCTCAAAACAAAAGGCCCTGCAAAGGAGCAACATTCTACACCAATCATAGGTCAAAAGAACTACAGGAAGTTTGTCAGGCCAAAAGATACTCATACAGACCTCAGTTTGCAGTAGCTCTCTGGCCTCCTCTACAGCACAAGATTGTGGGAATCCTACCTGTGTTGATGCGGCTGAGCAAAATTCTCCATAGGCTTTTGTGTAGCTGAGCCCATTCTGAAGACAGTCCAACAAAATTGAATGTGGACAATTGTAAAGTAATGCACATAGGAAAAATTGATCCTAACTATACTTATACAATTTTAGGTTCTGTATTAGCGGTCACCATCCAGGAAAGATCTTGAGTCACTGTGGACAATACTTTGCAATCTCAGCTCCGTATATAGAAGCAGTCAAAAAGCATATAGCATGCTAGGAATTAATCAGGAAAGAATGTAAAATTAAAAAAAAAAACAGAATATTAAAATGCTTCTGTAAAGATCTGTGGTGTCACAGCATCTTGAATATTGTGTGCAGTTCTGGTCATTCATCTCAAAAAGACTGCAGATATAGAGAAGGAGAATAAAAATTATAAAGGAAACGGAACAGTTGTCTCTTGAAAGGCTGGAAAGATTTGTGCTCTTTAGCTTGGTGAAGAGACAACCAAGAAGGGCTAAAATATAGGTTTATAAAATCATGAGTGGAGTGGAGCAGGTAAATAGGAAATGATTATTTATGCCTTCAAAGTGTACAAGGCCTGGGGGACTCTCAATGAAACTAACAGGTAGCAGATTTAAAACAAAGCAGAGAAAATATATATTTTTTTCACTCAATAAAGCAATCAAAACTCTGGAAACTGTTGCCAAATGATACGGTCAAAGTATCTAGCATAATGCACGCCCAATGTACTCCAAAATGGAGTTACCGCCCTACTACCACATGGCTCTTGTGGTAATTTCATTTTTGGACTCGCGTCTGATACACGCGCCTGAAAAATATTTTTTATTTTTGGGTGCACGTAACGGACACACGCCAAGTGGCATTTGGCGCGCATAGGTCATTACTTCCCGGTTACCACGTGAGTCTTTACTGCTAGGTCAATGGATGGTGGTAAGGTCTCAGACCCAAAATGGATGTGCCGCAATTTTCATTTTGCCGCACGTCCATTTTTGGCAAAAAATTTTTAAAAGGCCTTGTTTACAGGCGCGCTAAAAACTGGCCTTTTTTACAGGCGCACACCCAAAACCCACGCCTACACTACTGGAAGCCATTTTTCAGCACGCCTTTGCAAAAAGACCCCTTTATTTATTGGGATCTGCTGGGTACTAAGTAGTAACCCAAGCTGGCTGCTGTCAGAGACAGCATGCTGGGCTTAATGAGCCTTAGGTCTAATCCAGCATGGCATGTCTTATATTTTTATATTTTTTCAAAGGTATGTAGACATTTCCACTTTGAAAATTAATCCAGGGAATTTATCAGCAAAACATTTATACCTGCTCTTTTGCAAGCACAAATTTTCTGGGTTAATTCAGATGCATTTGAATTTTTTAAATTAGAGTAAATGCAACTCCCTTCTCAACCCTTCCCCTCTCCCTACTGGAACTCCTGCTGATTCCTGATAAAGTTACACACATAAAGGCCATAGACATGTAACTTTAAGTGTAGAGTAGCAACATTATAAAAGCCTAGATCCACACATAAAGCACTGTTTTAGCTGCAGAAGTGCTTTTGAAAATTGCCTGCACTAGGAATAGGATGTATATGTGTATAACATCATGTATATAATGTGAGCAGAAGGTTTCCAACACAACAAATCTAAAATAGCTCTGTTTTGCTTCCTTTTATTGGCCAAGAGAGATCACATATCTGAAGAACTTCAGAAGGAAGCTCTCTTTGGCATGATGCATGTACTATGGCAAACATTAGCAGTAAATTTGAGAAACTGAGATCATACTCCACATACCCTAGCTTAAGAGTGAGGTTCATTACTGACACTGAACGTGCAAAACTAACCCATTTGGAGAACTTGCCCCTGAAAGAAACCACAGAAACAACTAGAAGGTATTAAAAAGCTTTCAAGCCAAATATTCAGCTGGTGGCAATCAGTGTTTTGCTGACCACCACTTATTTATTTATTTATAGCATTTATACCCCGCTCTTTCCTGCTCGATAGCAGGTTCAGTGCGGCTTACAAGGTATGGTACAAAGTATCACAGAGATAATACAAAGTATGGTACAAAGTATCGCGGAGATAACCCAGTTATAGAGAATAGGACAATAGGAAGAGATGTGGGGGAGAGGATAGGAGTATGGGTAGTGTTAGTGGTGTGGATCAGGTTTGAGAATTAAGTCGGGTTGTTTGGGTATGCTTGTTTGAAGAGGTAAGTTTTCAGCAGCTTTCAAAAGGGTAGATGTTCGTTGGTTGTTCGGATGTGTCGAGGTATTGCGTTCCAGAGTTTGGTGCCTATAACAGAGAAGTTGGATGCGTAGTAGGTTTTGTATTTGAGGCCTTTGCAATTGGGAAGATGAAGATTAAGATATGTTCGAGAAGATTTGGATCCGTTCCTGGCTGGTAGATCAATCAAGTTGGTCATGTAGCTTGGAGATTCGCCATGGAGGATCTTGTGGATCATTGTATGGGCTTTGAAGTTTATGTGTTCCTTGATAGGGAGCCAGTGAAGTTTTTCACGTAGTGGAGTTGCACTTTCAAATCGTGATTTGCCAAAAATGAGTCTGGCTGCTGTGTTTTGGGCAGGTTGGAGTTTTTTCATGATTTGGGCTTTGCAACCGATGAAGATGCTGTTGCAGTAGTCGGCATGGGTGAGTACTGTGGATTGTACTAGATTGCAGAAAGTTTTCTGTGGGAGGAATGGTTTTACTCTTTTCAGTACCCACATCATGTTGAACATCTTCTTCATCGTGGCTTTTGCATTATACCCAGAAATTAAATGCCAGGCCATGTCCGAGCTCTGGAATCGAATTTCTGGGTATATGGAGCAAGCAAAAACATAGCTGGTTACATAGAAGCCAACTTTTCAAAATGATTGGGGATGTTCAACTCAGTTCAAATTACCAAATCCATATAAAGAAAATTAAAGCATGATGGGTTCTGAACGTAACTGGTCAGGCTGTCTTTAAATGAAGAGCACAGCAGGTGGTACTCACACAGGGAGCACTTGTGGGTAAAAGAAATGCTAGGGGTCATAGCACTGCAAGTCCTGCCAGTCTCTCTTCTTCCCCAAACCCAACTCATCACCACAGTTTACCATTCTACTCCCAGCCTATGTACACCGCACTGATGCTGTGCATTCCAGTCCCTCTGACCCATCTATACAACCCATATTGTCCACCTCCCAGCCAGTCCTCAATAGTACCTCTTCCCTACCTAACCTGTTCACACCATACACTTTCGTTTTTTCTCATACCATCTCCACTTCTTTCTCAGTCCCTCCCTGCCTTAATATCTTCTTTTTTCCTTTTACCTTCTTATTCTGTTTCTCCCTCACTTCTTTCTCCCAGTGCAGTTTGACTTTAGTTTTGGGGTAGGATGATTAATACCCCCCACCCCGTACCTGCTCCACTCCCCTATTCTATACTTCTCTGCTCTCTACTTCCTTCTGACCTGACCTGTCTTGCCCCCTACTAATTCCTCCCCCATTAGGTTCCCTCTCACTCTACCTTGGTCAGTGCCCCTCCCCTGCAGGCTAGGCTCACTCATCCCTCATATCTCCTAAGCAGATTCATCACACATTTCAAATTTTTATCCTCACCCTGCCTGGCAAGGATCACATTCCTACTCTCCCTTCCCAGAGCCCCAGACACCATTCATATCTAGAGTTCACAGACTAAAATATAATAGCAGTTCCACATCCAGAAAAGCACATGAGCTGCTCCACCACATGCATGCACGGACCTTGGAAGCTCAGCAATCCTTTGCTCCACAGCCCCTAGGACTACATTTGCATATCCTGCTTCCTGCCCTTAGAGTGAAAATCCCAAATATCATATGATGAGCAGGAAATCAGTGAGTCCAAAGGCACGCATTGATATTAACCCACTGTGTGCCAGCAGTTACAGAGGAAGTGCTTGGCTTGGGGAGCTGCATTAGCACTGACTCTAGTGTCTTCTGCAAAAATGGAAATTGGCAACTTATTTGGTGGTACAGCTTTGGCACAATGCCCCCTCCTTTATTAGCTGTGACTCCAATACAATATCCCTTTCTTTCTCCTCCATTTTCTGTCCAGCACCATTATTCCCCTCACTCCCCTCTTTCCTTGGCCCACATGATGTGGAAGGATATGGGGGGTGACACACTGCTATAGCAGTACGCACTCATTTTTATTGTTCTGCACAGCCACACAGGTCCAGGGCCACCAAGATACTAACCATTAAGCTGCTCCTCCTTTCCATTCACTTCACCCCTTCCTTGTTCGTTTTATTCTTCTCCCAGCATCTCTCTCTATTTTTTTAATACCTTAACTGCTAAAGATATTACCTTGGCAACAAAGGTAAAATTGTCTTGCCAATAAAGTTATCTGAATCTGTCTGTTCTTTTTCTCAGTGTCTGCTGCACTTGTCTTCTCCATTGGCAGCTGCTAGACTACAGCAACTCTGTCCTCCCTTGCAGTCTATTGGATAGGCTGCAGGACAGTGACATAGCCATGGGTGGGCCAAGTGGGCCTGAGCCCACCCACTTTGGACCCAAGTCCACCCAAAATTCTCATGCCCTTGTTATAGCTGGTGGGGATCCCCAAGACCCACCAGCTGCAGAGGTCCTCAATAGGCAAGAAAAGATCCATTTCCTACTTTCTCCAACCGGTGGCACTGTGTATGCATTGCTGTCGCACTGGTCTCCCCCTGCTACACACGCTCAGTTTTTGTGCAGTTGGAGCAAGAATTAAAAGGAGCTGTTCTTGCCTCTGGAGGACCTCTGCTGCTGGTGGAGCTTAGGGATCCCCACCAGATAAGGTATTAATGTTTTTTGTTGGCACTGAGGGGGCTGTAGAGACTACATGTGCCCACCCATTTAGCCCAGTGGCCCATTCAAAATTTGAGGTCTGGCTACGCCTCTGCTGCAGGGGGAGGTGAGGAGCCCCCAAAATAGCTGGCTTCAGTTTGAGCCAACAGCACTATCTGGTTAAGTGCTGTTGAAAATGACTTGTTAGCCCTGGACAGGCCAAGAGCCTTTCCTGGCCTTTTTTAAAATCATTCTGAATATTGGGCCCTTCATGTCATTTACTGATTTCCCACCAATAAACACCTTTCTCTAATCATCAAACTAGCCTACAGGACTTCAGATGATCACATTTTTAATTTCAAACCCTTTGCCATATTCACAGTTTGCTTTCCTGGACATAGAAATATATAATCACCCCACATTTGACAGACAATGGGAAGAGAACACTGTTTGTCCCTTCCTATCTCCACTTCAGCATCACTGGTAGTTCTGCAAGCTTGTGGCACATGGGTTGGGAACTGAATCCAAAGAGGACATCAAATTGGCCAAGCACTGTCAGCATTAATCTGAGTAGGAAAAAAAAAAATAAAACCTTTCCACCTTCTTACCTGACTGACATAATTGCCTTCTGCTGGGCTTCAGGTCTCAATTAACTTGTCTATTTATGCTACCTTATGTGAGAATTTGGCATGCTCATTTCTCATTACTTACCTTTTCCACTCTAATCTATTTTATATTACTATTAATGGAAACCTCCCACTGGCAATAAGTAAATAAGAATCGCTGAGATAATACATGACACACACCCCACCTAAACCTGGCAAAGGTACTGGCAGAAAATATATCTGTGCTATTTATTTCTCATGTCACTGGAAAGAATGAAATCATCCCAGCTTGAAGCTTTGAGATTAAGATTTAGCCTCTGGGCTGCATCTGCTCCCCTTCATTCCCAGCTTCTTCCTTCTGCCCCATCACTTTGAAATTGAGCTAGTGTCAACAAACCACCACATTCAAAACATCCACCTTTTTGATGAGGCATATTTATAGAGAAGTTAGTGGTAGAGCCTACAGATATTGTAGACCAGTGAGGTCCTTATCATCTTTTTGTTGTGCTCCACCATTAAGTCATAGAAGTGGGGGCGTCATCCATCTGGCCATTATGAATTCTGTGGGGTACACTCTGAATCCCTAGTGAAAACTTGAAGAGGCTTGACAAGTACCTCAGTTATTGCTGGGTGATGTATAATTGGGTGTCAGTTGAGTACCCTTTCTGAATATCTTACAGACCTCTCTCACATCTGTTGTTGCTGCCTCTTGCCCTTGGCTTCTTCCTTTTCCTAGCACACGACAACTGAAAATGGTGCAGACAGATAACAGTGAGTGGCAACACTCCTTACTAATAATATAATTGGATTGCCAAGTCAGTCTGCTGTAATAGTTTGTCAAAAAAGAATGCTCTAGAAAGTAAAATGAAAATTGAATCTGGTTCTTTGCATCATACAAATGGGAGATTGTATGAGGTATAATCACAAAGGATATAATTCTGAAAAGCTCTAGACTGCTGTACACTAACCCCCAAATTCTATATATGGCTTCTTAAATTGAGTGCACTAATTTGGGCACAATGCCAAATTGCATGCACATCTTAATTGATTAACAAGCCAATCAGAGCTGATAATTAGATGTTAACAAGCAATTAGCAGCATTAATTGTCTCTAATTAGAGTTTACATGCACAACTTTCTAGGCATATTCTATAATGCAGTGCATGTAAATTTTAATGCGCACAGTGAAAAGGGGGGCATAGCCATAGGCATGGAATGGGCGGGTTGTGGGCATTTCAAAAAATGTGCACTATTATAGAATACAACCAATCTGTGCCTAACGTAGGCGCAGGTATTTATGCTTGGTTTTAGGTGGCCAAAATGGGTGCGCCTAAATTTTAGGTGCAAGAATGGCACTTAAGCATATTCTATAAAGTATGCCTAACTTTAGGCATACTTTATAGAAGCACTCTAACCACATGGTTTTATGGCACCAATTTTTAAGGCGTCATATATAGAATTTCCCCCAAGTGCAAATTCTATATCAGCAATTATGTGCATAATTGCCTTTATAGAATACTAGCATAAATCAGCATTTATGCACCAACATTTAGGTGCAGCTGCTTACGCCATGTTAATGGCAGGTGATGTACGACCTGCAACTAAATGTTGCAGTTATGCATGTAACTGGGAGTACTCTAGAATATTAGGGGCCTTTTTATCAAGTGGGGGTTAAAAGTAGTCTGCCTTAATTGGGAGTTACACGCACATCGTATTCTATAACTCACGTGTGCATAATTTCAAGGGGGCATGTTTAGGGGCATTTTGGGAGCATTCCTATGAGTTACGTGCATTTTAATAGAATACACCCAATCTGCACCTAATTTAGGTGCCGGCATTTATATCTGGTCTTTCAACAGGCGCAAATGCAGAGGCACCTTAAGTTAGGCACATATTAGGCACTTAGGTGCTGTTCTATAAACTGCAGATACCCTTTGAAGAAGAGTGCTCGATGCAAAATTTACTGAATCTAGTCCTTGGCACCTAATGGTCGATGCCAATTTATCCTTCCCAACAACTCCTCCACTCCAGGAGCACAAAATTTAGCTGTTAGTAATATCTATCACTCACAAAAATGAGAAATCTTAATAATAGCCAACTACTCAACTTACCAAATCCAAATGTTTGAACATTAAAAAAAAAAAAGGAATCTAAATATATAAAAAAACAGGAGTTTTATCCCTCACTTTATAAGTCAACTTTTCCATAATAAAAATGGCCCAAGATTTGATCCATTCAAAAACATTTTATACTTCCTATAAATAGCCAGATTAGATCTTGCTGCCAATAATAGTCATTGAATTAAGCATAGAATCCTTTTAGGAGCTCCTAATGTACCTCCAGCCTCTAATAGTAATTAAAAAAAAATATCTGCAAAGCCATTCGTATCTTAGAAATATATTAAAGTCTCGATTATCCAACACAAATGGGACCAACCCGTTGTCAGATAAATGAAAAGTCAGATACTTCGGAAAACAATGGTAACCCCTCAAACAATGCATAAACAAAGACTATAAAAGCAGGGTCCCGGGTGCTGGAAAACGAAAAGAGATGCAACGACATCATCGAGATGTCTGTTGGATATGCCGGATGGTCGGATTAGCTAAGGTCAGATAATCAAGACTGTACTATATTGGAAATAACGACCATATCGTTTGCCAACAATTCCCAACTGCTCTCCCCCCATCACGTGCACAAAAGTTAGATAACTAATAACCATCATTCCCAAAATGAAGAGTAGCCTAACAGTTACAGCAGTGGGCTGAGAGCTAGGGAGCCCTTTCAAATCCCACTGCAGCTCCGGGTGATCTTGAGCAAGTCACTTAACCCTCCATCATTTCAAGTACAAGCTCAGAGTATGAGATCTCCAGGGACAGAAAAATACTTACTGTACCTGAAAGCCAAGTCCATCACATTCAGATAAAGTCTGCAACCAGCCCAGGCTGTCTCTAATATAAGGAAGACGTACTCAAATTTCAAGTATTGTGCAACTGAGGGGAAACATACATTCGAAGAAAGATTAATTCTTATTTGTTAAGTTATCTGTGTGCATCAATGAATGCCAACAAAACAACACTACCCTTATGTCCTACAGTTTGCTTTGTAAATTTATACTTAGTTAAAGATACAAAAAAAAAAAAAAAAGCAAAGTTCCCTACTGATCAAAATGTACACAACATATACAGTCACTCTCCAAGCTGGGTTTGCCTTCTTCTTTGTAAATGCAGTGGTTTACCACAGGCTGAAGCCTACAGCTTTCATAGTGTCTTAAGTTAGTTAAGAAGACAATAAGTGAAAACAAAAAAAGAGTGTGGTTGCTATGAAGTGAACAAACAAATAATGAAAAATACTCTGGCAACAAAAGAATGAGCACTGAACAATCAGCCCAGAGGGACAGGGCTACTTAAGAGAGTTTCCAAGCCAGTTTCGGGAGAGCTCTTCCAAGTTTCTGCCACAGACATTGGCTACCATTATTCTCAATGTGCTTAATTATTTTCCTAAGCTTTGCTGTACAAGGACCATATTCAGAGTGCTTTCTGTACTGGGTCCTATTTGTTGCATCTGATCTTTAGCTATCCATTTATTTTATTGCTAAGTGAATACTGCAATAAATAATTAGATGGGCATTATCGCAAGTAGTGAGAGATCAGAGCTGAAAATGTGTCTATAGTCTACAGGATTATGGCTGAAAACAATTTAGATAGGCAAAGCAATGCGGGGTCTCGGATTCTGGTAAAAGTGAGGGCTGTTGGGGAAAAAGATCATTTCAGTTTCAAAGCTAAACTCATAGCATTGCCTACAACTTACTGTCAGTTTAAGTGTCATATCCTCTGCTTTGGTCTATCTCTATTGCTCTAATATATTTCAATTCTATTTTAGTATTTTTATTGGAATAATCATTATATGGGAATATTTTTTGAATATCTGCTCTTTTCAAACATCCACTACTTGATGTCCACTTTCCACTAACCTGTGCAGCATTCAGTGTTACCTGTAGTGGTGTGATACCAGTATAAAGTTCAAATAAGGGTCAGCACATCAGAGCTATCATTCATTTGCATTATTCATAATGGTGAGTATGGGGAAGGAGGGGGGTCTCATAAAATAATTAATTGTCACGTTTTCAAAGCTGGAACTAGGTTTGTGAGCCCTTGGGGAGCGGCAGTGGCAGGCAAAACCACCCCACACTGGAGACTAGGCAGAACAGAACTGGAACCCCAGACTGGATTTGCAGCAGAGGCAAACAAGCAGGAATAAGCAGAGCAGGCACACTATAACTTCACCTGCACTTGGCCGCTTTTCACCAGGAGTTGAGCCCCTGGCTGCAGGTGACCGGTAGGACTTGCTGGGCAAGGCGGGACTGGATACTCACTAGGCTGAACCAGGACGGAGGGTCAGAGGGGAAAGGAACATACAGGGACAGCAAGGCAAGGAAGGGAAAGCTAAAGGACAAGACTGAAAGCTCCAAGCAGCCATTAAAACAGGGAACAAAACACTGATAACCAGACACAGAACAGAAAGCTGCAGCGCAGCCACAAAGACACAAACAGACAAAGACTAAACACAAAACTATAACCCAGAGACAGGACTAGCAAACAAACAACAACCTAATCTAACTACCCACTGACTAACTAAAACAGACAAGAAGCAAGGCAAAGAACTAGACTGAGCAGAAGGGCAAACAGCACCCCAACAAACCTCAGGGCCTTAGACGATGCAAAGGCAGACAGTTTCCAAATGGCTAATAAGCCCAGCAGCAACTGAGGCTCAGCTGCAGCAATCACCAGGCCGCTATGGGAGCTGTGCAGGGTCAACCAAGACAGACAAATCCGGCAGCCTGGAAGATCTGGACTGGACTGGGCTAAAGTCTGGAATGGGTGATAGTCCATAGCAGCCACCGGTTCTGGCCACCAGAGGGCGAGATGAGCACAGACGTAACATTAATTATCCTCAAAAATGTAATAAGGGAACATATTTGACTATTTAACAGCAGTGTGCTGCTTCTGGAACCTTGTAGTCATAGGCTTTATATCTGACCACTAATGAGGTAGTTATTAAGGTGCTTTACATCAATCACATTAAAAGGCAATAATGCATATTATATTACATTAACACGTGTTAATTTTAGTTACTGTGGAACACGTAATAATGAGATGCACAGAATGCAAATGGATGCAAAATACCTCATTATTATGTAAATCAAATAATGCAAATTGTGAAGAATACTGCAACTTACATTATTCCTGGGAAACTAGGAGGTCGAGCTGCCATATAAGGGTCTAGTGGTCACTGGTGCCATTTTGAACCCAATACCAACAGGGGCAGGATTGGGGATTGCTCCTGCCCCAGACCCTTAGACACCAGGGAATTGAACTGGTAGGCCTGGAGGGGACTGCAGGAGGGTGGGTGGCATTTTGGAGGAAAGGAGGGGCTCTTTGGATGGGTTGTGATGGGGGTCTTTATGATAGAGGTATGTATGTGTGTGTGGAGTCTTTGAGAGGGGTGTGTGTCTGGGGGAGGATTTAGGGGGAAGGGAGTAAAGATTCTTTTAATGTCCAGCTCCTTTATGATGTGGCCTGAGAGCTTCAGCCTGCACATTAGTCGCCTAATACTCCCAGACAGTATGAATAATGCAGTTTATGAGGTTGATCACAAGCTGCGTTATTCAGGTACCATGGGAGTCACTAACCTGTAATACTGAGATAACGCAGGTTGGCCTTTTTGAAAATTTACTAAGCCTCTTCGAAAATATTTACTAAACTCTTATGGCAAGGGAAATAAAGTTAGGAGCTTAGCACTGATTTTCAGCACTAGGCTCATAAATTAGGTTCATAAATCTAGGCAAATGAATAACAAGCCTAAATTTATAAGCATAACTTTTGAACTCCTACATTAAGGTACACTTTCAGCTCCTACATTTGGCTGAAACTAGGGCACAAATTTAAGAGCCTAATTTAGAAGCATAAATTTAGAAGCTCAGCTTTTTTTTTTTTTTTTTTTTAATATCGAGTCCCAAAGGTGTAGAAAAATAGGCCTACATTTAGGGGACCTTTTACAAAGGCGCGCTGAAAAATGGCCTGCACTAGTACAGGTGTGTGTTTTGGATGCACGCAGATCCATTTTTCAGTGTGCCTGTAAAAAGGCCTTTTTTTGGCCGAAAATGGACGTGTGGCAAAATCAAAATTGGCACGCTTCCATTTTGGGTCTGAGACGTTACAGACACCCATTCACTTAGCGGTAAGGTCTCACGCATTAACCGGGCGGTAATCGTCAACGCACATACACTGCTGATTACTGCCCACATAGCGGACGTGCATAAAAATCAGAATTACTGCCCAGGCCACGCAGTAGCTGGGCGGTAGTTCCAGATTGACGCGGCTTAGTAAAAGAGCCCCTCAATGGCCTTTATACTGTAGCTTAGTACACACTAAAATGTTAAGAAGCCCATTTTATACCAGTGGGCTTCTTAGCATTTACATCCAGATTCTATATAGCGCGCCAATTGTTCCGTGCTGAAATCCAAGTGGATTCTATAACAGCATGCGTAACTTAATTGGCTTAATCGACAATAGTTGGAACTCACATGCCCAAATCGCTAAGAGCCCTGTTTACTAAGCCGCACTGTAGGTGTGCTAGCATTTTTAGTGCACACTAAAAATTAACATACACTAACGCTAGAGACACTCATAGGAATATATGGGTGTCTCTAGCGTTAGCACGTGCTAAATTTTAGCGTGCGCTAAAAATGCTAGCGTACCTTAGTAACAGGGCCCCAAGCATATTCTGTAATGAACTGTGCCTAAATTGTAATGCACGCAGTCAAAACGGGGCATAATTATGGGTGGGGAAATGAGCATTTCATGGGCATTCCAAAATTTATGCGCATAGTTATAGAATATGGTCCAGTGCGCCTAAATCTATGCACTGGTATTTACACCATGTTTTTGATAGTGTAAATGGATGCACATAGTTTTAGGCACTAGAATGCCAACTAAGCATTTTCTATATATCATGCCTAAATCTAGGCGCTGCTTATAGAATACACTTAGGTGGAAATGTTTTCTGCGTGAATTTTTTTAGGCGCCATATATAGAATCCCCCCATTAGCACGTGCTAAGCTTAGGTAAAAAGGTCCCTTAATTGTGAAAATCCTTTTCACTTATTTCTTTTGCCTATACCTATTGAAGAATAACAGAAATTAAATAGTTGATTGTGCATTGCTTTACGTAATTAATATAATTCTGATTTTCCCTATTTGAACGAGATTATGTACTGAATAGTTTTTATCTGTTTCATGAAAAGTTTAATCAGATCTTATAAGTGAATTGAAAGACTGCATTAAATCTCATTGCAAAAAAATGTTTGCAAAAAGAACATACATGGTATTAAATCCTGGTGAAATTAATTGCAAAAAGCACAAAATGTACTTTGCCAACATCCAAATAGCTCCGCAAGGAATAGGATTTGTAACTTTTTTTTTCAAGAAACTTTTGAAACTATAGCTGTTTCTATTATGTAGGTTGGTATAAACAGAAAATGATTTGACATTTGATATTGAAAATTAAGATTAATTTATGGACATGGCATTACTTGTTAAGCAGTCATTTTTTATACATTTTAAATTAATGATTTAATTATCAACTCTGGTGGCATTTCATCATGTAATTATACATATATTCTACAAATGAATTTGATTAATTATTATGCCATTGGAAAGATTGATTATAGAACATGTTAATGTTTTAGAATTTATGTGGTTATTTTAAGGTAGTTATATCAAAAAGACATAAATAATTTTTATTATTTGTTGACTGGATGTTTAAAACTCCTGATAAATTATGGGTCTTAGAATTTTCAAATCCTGCCAGATGTGAGATCATACCATTTTTAATGCATTGTAGGGGTCAGTTCTCAAAGAATTTATGCAGTTAAAATCCAGGGAGTTATATCAATTTTCCATTATAGAAACATTAAAGAGAAATCTCTATATATACACAAGAAAAAGGAAAAAAAAAAGAAAAGAAAATCCCTATAAGGAAGTGAAATAAAATTGGGAGTTATATTTGGAAACAACTGAAGCAGTTGTCAACTTGGAGCTTTATCTCATACTAGCCGTTAAGCCCGTAAAAACGGGCGAGATTTCCAGCTACCCTCCTCGCCGCCGCTCCCTCCCCCCTCCGTGCCGGGCCCCCTGCACTGACCTGACAGCGCCTCTCACCTCCACACGGAGGTGAGAGGCGCTGTCAGGTCAGTGCAGGGGGCCCGATGCGGAGGAGGGCGGGAGCGGCTGCGGGGATGGGGGGGAGGGTGGAGGTTGCTGCGCGCGATATTCGTTTCCAGGCGGCAGCGTCCGACAGTGACTCCGACTCCGTTTCCCTCTCTGTTCCGCCCTCTGACGTCATCAAGTCTTGACGCGAGGGCGGGACAGAGGGGGAAGTCTCTACTGCGCATTTGCAGGTGAGTCGGTCACTTGCCCTTTATATGTTTGATATATTCATTGCAGAAATCAATGCTCCTCCAATTTGGATTGTTCCCCCCCCCCCCCCCCCCCATCCATATCATAAAAATATCGATCTAACAGACCCAAATCTTGGTGTAAATAAACCATTGAGAAGTATATAAATGTCTTTCTTCGAAATCAGTAACCTACAAATTAGCAATGGTTTATTTACATCAAGATTTGGGTTTGTTAAATTGATGATATTGTCATGATATAGATGGGAGGAGGAGGACAGTCCAAATTGGAGTTTTAGATTTAGTTAAATTTGCTGGGTAGATACCTAAAGTTGTCGGGGAATCATGATAATATTACACAGGGATACTAAGGGATATGTTTACTAAGGTACGTTAGCGTTTTTAACATGCCTGTAAATTTATGGCATGTTAAATGCTAATGCGCCTATATATTTCTATGGGCGTGTTAGCGTTTAACGCACATAAACCATTTACACGCATTAAAAACGCTAACACGCCCATAGCACCACTTAGTAAACCTAGCCCATTTAGTACATTCTGACATTGTTTATCATGAAAGGAATCATAACGATCAATCGAATTTTCATGGACCATGTGGTAAATGCAAAGTGTGTGAGATATCCTTACATTGTTCCCTATGGACTAATCCTAGTGCTGATAAAATTTATAAGTTACTTTCTAGGGCATTTTGTGACTCGAAGTATGTGGAATATGTGATAATATGTCTTTGTAAAAAGATATATGTAGAATACACCATAAGGAAGATCAGGGTGTGATTACAAGAACATTGTTGAAGATTGCATACTGAGTCTCTAAAGTCTCTTATGGTACCTCATTGCATAGAATTAAGACATTCTTTTGGGTACTTTAAATTGTTCATTATAGAACAGATCTGGGACTTTTATCATGGTGACCCATTGGCATACTTCCAGCTCAGTGAACAATTTTAGATTTATGAATTGCAAGCTATTAGACCTAAGGGCCTCAATGACTGTATTGAATGAAACACAATTGTCTGAAGTAGATTGTTGTCAATCAAGTTGTTTTGACTACATCATCTGTCAGTATAATTAGGGATGGCATCCTTTGGTTGTGATCGCCATTTTCAAAGCATGCTGATGAGATAGAAACAAGTCTGTTTTCTCCAGTGCTGGATTAGGGTTCCTGAGGAAGGAATTCGAAACAAGGGTTTGTAGAGCCCAGCTGTAATGTCGGCAGTTTGGATTATAAATTGAACGTTTTAACTACACAGGATAAGTGTTTTTGTTGAACTTTTCATGAGAGTCACTTGAGACTTTGTTTCTACTTTGAGAGACTTTTTATGAGTGTTGAGATATAATGTGTGAATGTGTGTTTTTGCACTTTATTGATTTTAGCACAACACAATGGGCGTACCTATAATGGTGTGATAATTGATATACACAGAGGTTTGCCTGCCTTTGTTAAGGGTTACATTGTTTCCCATTCATTGGTAGGCATAGACCTATATTGTGGTCTCCTGGTTCTCCTCCTTTTATGAGGGAGGTGGTAGGGATTCTGAAAGCTCCCATCACTAGTTGTTAGTTTTTTGCATATTTTATTGATTTTCACATTGGATCTCACCAGCACTCTTAGGGTTACTTTTTTCTATTTTTAAGTTGTTTTGGTGAGTTTCCCTTGGTGGATTTTGGATTGTTGATGTTAGGATTGAAACATGGCCACCCTATATAGGTCTGCTCAGCCTTCTTTGGGCCTGATGTAATCATATTCTTTCCCCAAATGGTTTGCATTCTAACATTTTGGCTTTCTAAAGTTTCATATGACTGAGTAAGCAATCAAGCACCTTTCATTATTTCATGTACTTACTCCCTTGTAGAGTACAAGTATCTATTCTAAGCACCTACCATCCGTTCAATTAAGTATTTCTTCATATTTCCTCTAAACCTTCTTCCAAGCATCTTCATATCATTACTGTTTGTCCTTGAATTTCCTTTTCTATGGAGAAATTTCACCTTCTTGTATTTTATTAAAAGTATTAAATATTATGCTTAAAGGGGTTGATATTCAAAAGATTTGTCCAGCTAAATTTGGGGCCATTTTACTAAAGGGCATTAAGCCCTAATACTTGCTTTGGGGTGAATTCTATATATGGTGCTGAGAAAATCAGTGCAGAAAAAAGCGCTATTCTATAAGCCGTGCTTAAAGTTAGGTGCATTTTATAGATTAGCACTTACACCTGGGAATCACACCTAACTTTAGGTGCAACCACTTGCACCAACTGAATGTGGTGCAAATCTTTACGCCTAAATTATGTGCATTTTCTCCTTATTCAATAACTACACATGTTAATTTTAGGAATGCCCCATTCCACTTATGACCCTCCCATTTCCACACACACCCCCTTTTGAACAGATCCTACGCCTAAATTTGTATGTGTATAGTCTAATTAAATCTAATTAGTGCCAATAATTACAAGTTAACAAGTCAATTATTAGTGCTAATTAGCTCATTATTCAATTAAATAGTTTGCACATGGAAATTTTTGTAACTTTTATAGAATTTGGGGGTTAATGTGTGAAAAGCCGGCTTCTACATATCACATTAAAGTAGGGTCGAGAGGGTCGTCGACGGGGGGGGGGGGGGGGGGTCAAAGTTGGTGGTGGTGGTGGTGGTGGTGGTGATGGCGGTGGCGGTGGGGGGGGCTAAAATGTGCCCCCTCACCTCAGGCTCTGGACCCCCCTCCCGCCGAAGTCTGGCTATGCCCCTGGTTGTGAAACATGGAGGAAAATCTGTGTTTTCTTATCTGAAAATGTTTTCAGAAGTTTTGAAGTGATTATAATAGTCTCTTGTGATTCCATAAAGCAACATGAGGTGGATAAAGGTTATAATTTTATACAGGTCAAGCAGGTAGATATGTGCATCTGAAAAGCAGGAAGGAGCTCTACAATTTCTAAATTAAGGGACCCTTTTACTAAGCTGCGTAAGCACCTATGTGTACCCAATGTGCGCCTATTCTGAGTTACAGCCTGGCTACCTCATGATCCGGGAGGTAATTTCATTTTTGATGCGTGTCCGCTATGCGCGCCAGAAAACAATTTTTATTTCCTGGCGCACGGTGCTACTGGGCGGTAAAAGGCATTTGACGTGCGTAGACCATTACCGCCTGGTTAACGCGTGAGACCTTACTGTTAAGTCAATGACTGGTGGTAAGGTCTCAGACCCAAAATGGATGCATGCCAATTTTCATTTTGCTGCACACCCGTTTTTGGTCAAAATTTATAAAAAAGGCATTTTTACAGGTACGCTGAAAAATGGATCTGCATGCGTCCAAAACACGTGCTTACACTAGCGCAGGCCATTTTTCAGCGCAGCTTAGTAAAAGGACCCCTACGTGTATCTCAGCCCCCTCAAAGTGTGCACATACATGTCAGAACACATGTGTACACCAAAGATAGTACTGCACAAGCTATAGCCATAACTTTCTGCCAGTTACATTTCTCTGACAATACTTCTCAGACAGCATTAAAGCATTCCCTCTTTCTTAAACGAATCAAGATCCTACAAACTACAAAAAGACAGTCAGAAACAAGCATTGCACAAGAGTGAGCTGAAGACCCAGGACTCAGCCTTCCCCTTTGCTTCTACTGAAGAACCACTCAGGTAGTCTAAAGGAAGCTAACCTTTGTCTTTGATTTGATAGCTCATACCATTTTGATTGGAAGCTGAATCTGATTTAAATTAAAGTACAGCAAATATTTCTCTGTCCGTAGAAGGCTTGCAAGGTCACAAGAAGTGTTAGTGGGATTTGAATGCTGCTTCTTATAGTTCTTAGCCTGCTGCTCAAACTACTAGGCTCCTCTACCCAGACTTCCCGCCAACCTGGCAGGTCATTTGACAAAGGTGTTGTTCTGGACTGTGCTTCACTCCACTCCATGTTTCCTGATGTACATTACACTTACCAAGTTTGTAAGAAAATGGCGAAGGCAGTCAGAACTAGCAGTTTCTGTATCACCAAGCATGGAGTCGACTGAAGCATTGAAACAAGCAGGCCTGAAAAAGTGCAGGGTTTAGGACTAGCATCCATTCGAATAGTCAAAGACCATCTACCTTTCAGGAAGTTGCTAAAAACCTACCTCTTCAAGCAAGCCTACACTAATGATCTGACTTAAACTATAAGTCCATCTACGCTACCCTGATCAGTCTATGAAGACAGAATCTGGAATATGCTTCCCTATTAAATCCTTCTACTACATTCCTCTTACTATCCCTCCCTATACACTCTCCCATACTAATCAACACGCTAATCCCAATACACACCATCCTCCCACTCTCTACCTCTTCTATCCCCCTTCGTTACCCATTTTACTTATCCGCATCTTACCTATCCACATCTTATGAACACAGCTTTATTTACTATATTACAACTGTATCCATTCTATATTACTTTGTTAACCTGATATACTATGTAAGCTGCATTGAACCTGCTAATGAGTGGGAAAGCGCAGGGTACAAATGTTAAAAAAAAAAAAAATATATATATATATATATATATATATATATATATATATATATATATATATATATATATATATATATATATATATATATATAATAACAGCAAACAGGCAGAATAAAATAGGTCAGGAGTGTATATTATGGACACTGAACATGTCATGCATAACACTAACACTAAGGCCAAAACATTCGAAGGCCAGCCCCATAGTGACAAAAATGCTGTATGTTAAGGAAACAGAGTTGGCATGTTTTATATGTTCATATTTTCCAATCTGAGAATCGATTGTATCAACAAATATTGGAGTAGCGATGGGGGCCACTATGGCCCCATCCGTGGTGAATTTATGTATAAGTGTCTATGAACAAGAGTATGTATATTGTAACCAGGTCCCCCTTCCAGGTGGGAGCCGGGGTTGACCCTGCTTTGCTTTCACTGGCTTCCGTCTGCTTTCCTAGCCAGCCACCGCACTTTCACTTGCTCTCCCTCTCCACCTTGCCAGCTGCTGAGAAAATCAGTCCCACTCCAGCAGAAAGAGCAATCCAAGTTCTTTATTGTTACAGATGTCAGCCTTGTCTAAACACCTCCAATTATCAGCAAACTTTAATCCATTTTCAATTACAGGCTTTTGTTTTAAATTCTCCCTCCCCAAACCTCCAGCCACACTATCTTCACCGCAGATAGTTTTGGAGATTTAGCTGGAACCACCTCCTCTCTCACCTCTTACAGTTTTAAGTTCCCCCAAAATGCACATGCCTTTCTGTCTTAAAACCCTTCCCCCCCTTCCACAGCACTACCTCTTGGGAACAGCCAATATGGTAGCAAGTTGTGCTTTCCAGTTGCTCCCCCACTGCTTTGCTCCCAGCTTCCCCCAACTCCACAACCGGGGCAATGCTGAGGCCACAAAAGCTCTCACCCTGTCTGCACGGGTTAGAGCCAAACCACCCACCTCCATACATTCCCCCTTACCTTCTCCTTCTACCTCTGCTTTATTCCACTCCATCTCCTCCTCCTCCCCAAGCTCCACCAGCTGTTCCCCATCTCCAGGATCAGACCTCATCTCCCAATTAGTCATTCCACCCTCCCCCTCCTGAGAGTTCAGCTGACCCTGCACTGGCTTCTGGGGAGTGTAGTTTTTCTCCTGCATTACAGCTTTCCCTGGCAGTTTGATCCCTAGAGGGCGCCCTGCTCTCCTAGCTGGGCTGAATGACCGGGGATGATGCCGGCTGAAAGAACCACTATCCCCTCTCCCTCGTACCAGCCCTCCAGAGTGCTCACAATATACAGCTGATAAATTTCAATATGTTAAACTCTGAGTTTGTTATAGTGATGATGTTTTTCTGTTATGGAATTGAGAGGTTGAAGATCTACAGCAGTCTGTTATGTAATTGAATCTTTGTTATCTGAAAATTAAATTTGTTTTACATTATGATTGTCAAGAGATCTCTTTTTTAGATGTACTGGTGAAGAAGTCAGAGGATGCTTTTTCAACAATGATGTTTCATAAGGATACAGATAGAAATATTTTTTTGAATTATGAGAGCTCTCATCCACCTTCTCTTAAAAGCAGCTTGCCTTTTTCACAGTTTATTCGTTACCAGAGAGTGTGCTCTGTTGATTCTGAGTTTCAAAGACATACAAAAGACTTGTCTACTAAGTTATTGGTCTGTGGCTATCCTCCTCATTATTAGAGATGCTTACTGATGAGCAAAATACAATAATTGAGATCAGTTGTTAGCACCTGGATCGTCTGCTTGTGAGGATGATGAAGATGTGATGACTTATGTTCTGAAATATACTTCTGCTTCATCCAGAATTGCTAAAGCTGCAAAGAAACAGTGGGGATTGGTCACTAATATCCCCGCTTTAGCAACATCCATGCTGCGATTTGCCTTTAGTAGGGGCAAGAATTTGAAGGAGTGGTTAAGCCCTTCAGTATTACCTAGTATTGAGACTGACACAGAGGGGCTGACTGTGGTTTGTGGCCATTTTAAGTGTGGTGAATGTACCCTCTTCCACATTATGATTGAGACTTCTGAGTTTGTGAAACCAGTGAAATGCAGAAAATATGTTCTAAAGAACACAACTACCTGCAAGACGAATCATGTAATTTACTGTTTCATATGTCCATGTCACGTGGAGGGGCATTTTTGAATGGGGACGGCCATCTCTAAGGGCATCCAACTCTAAGGATGGTGCCGCGAAGGGGCGGGGCAATGCATATTATTGAAACAAGATGGATGTCCATCTTTCATTTCGATAATATGGTGGGGCACGCCCAAATCTTGACATTTAGGTCGTCCCCTTAGAGATGGTCGTCCTCGGTTTTCGGCGATAATGGAAACCAAAGACGTCTATCTTAAAAATGTCCAAATTCAAGCCCTTTGGTCGTGGGAGGAGCCAGCATTTGTAGTGCACTGGTCCCCCTCACATGCCAGGGCACCAACCGGGCACCCTAGGGGGCACTGCAGTGGACTTTACAAATTGCTCCCAGGTGCATAGCTCCCTTATCTTGGGTGCTGAGCCCCCCAAACCCCCTCTCAGGTCCGCCTGCCTGAAGTACACTGCACTCACTACAACTGCTCCAAGGACCTGTATACTGCTGCGATGGACCTGAGTATGGCATTTGAGGCTGGCATTGAGTATTTTGAAACTTATTTTTTATGGTGGGAGGGGGTTAGAAACCACTGGGGGAGTAAGGGGAGGTCATCCCCGATTCCCTCCGGTGGTCATCTGGTCAGTTCGAGCACCTTTTTCAGGCTTGGTCGTGAAAAAAATGGACCAAGTAGTCGGCCAAGTGCTCATCAGGGACGCCCTTCTTTTTTCTATTATCGGCCAAGGACGACCATCTCCTAATCATGCTCCAGTCCCACCTTCGTTACCCTGTCGACACGCCCCCGTGAACTTTGGTCATCCCTGCAACGGAAAGCAGTCAAGGGTGTCAAAAAATCGGCTTTCGATTATGCCAATTTGGACAACCTTGCGAGAAGGACGCCCATCTCCCAATTTGTGTTGAAAGATGTGTCCTTCTCTTTCGAAAATAAGCATGAAAGTGTATGTAAGTCAAACATCATGGAAACTTTCTACTCGATTGATTGAACACAAGAGTTCCTTGCAGACACATAAATAAGGTTTGCCCTTGGCTGCACATTTTGTTCATTTGAAACATTCGTTTGATGAGTTGTGATGTGTGACTTTGCATTGGATCGCTCTGTTACAGAGAGGAGGGGACCAACACAAGATTTTGCTCCAACAAGAACAGAAATTGATTTTTTCATTAAACTCTCTTGAGTCTTTAGGCTTGAATTTGCATATTGAATGGTGTCATTTTTCTGAAAGTCTGATTAGATATGTGTTGTGGAGGCATCTGACGTCACTTTTGAAAAGAGGTGGCCATTTTGAATGAAAGTGAGAGCCAGTCGAGAACAGTAGAGATGGAAGCGCTGTTTTGAGATGCAAGAGAAACTGTGTTGGTTATTATTTTTGTGTTTTCATGTGCAGAGCTTGATTTCTTTTTATTATTTTTTTGATAGCCCTGGTATTGTGGACCCTGAAGCAGTTTTACGAAACGCTTGCCACCATTGGTCCTGGGGATCCTGCTTTTGTTTAAGAAGCTGGCTTGCTACAAGCTGTTTAAGATAAGTGCAGTAATTGCTAAAGGTTTTGAATATATGCACTATTTGAACTGAACACTTCATGGGTGATGTATTTGCACACGAATGGAAGGTTTATGCCAATGATGAAGAGTAGCTTTTTTTAATTCACATATAGCTCTATAAATTGATAGATTTTGAGCTCTTTGAGGCTTTTCCTTCCTATTTTCGATATTTATGTGTCTCTACTAGAAGTGGAACATATTATTTTAACCAGAAATGAATGCAATACTCAAGGTGAGTTCGCACCATGGAGCGATACAGAGGCATTATAATATTCTTGGTCTTATTTTGCATCCTTTTCCTAATAATTCCTAGCATCCTGTTTGCTTTTTGGCTGCCACTGCACACTGGGCAGAAGATTTCAGCATATTGTCTACAATCACACCTAGATCTTTTTCTTGACTGCTGACTCCTAAGGTGGACCCTAACATTGGGTAACTATGATTTGAATTATTCTTCCCAATGTGCATCATTTTGCATTTGTTTCCACATTAAATTTCATCTGCCATTTGGATGCCCAGACTTACAGTTTCTTAAGGTCTTCCTGCAATTTTTCACAATCTGCATGTGTTTTGACAACTCTGAATAGTTTGTGTCACCCATACTAAACATCCAGCTTACTTGTATTACATCCTGAAACTTCAGCCTTCTTTGCTGCCGCCAAGCTCTTGCAGCCCATTAGAAGACATTACTAACAAGGAAAGGTTTGTGTTATTTTCCCAGACAGTTTGCTAGGTATGCCAGACAATGCATCATGTACTGAACACTGCATTAGACATGACATCATAGTTTGCTAGAGAAAAGGAAGAACAGCAACTCCAGATCCTTTAAGGAATAATATTTCACATCTATTCATATGGCTCCATCATCACTGTGGCAGTTTCAGTGTGGACATCTGGCACAGGGGGTACAGCAATGCCAAAACTGTAAAGGTGAACTAGTATAGAGGCACAGGAAAACCCATTGACCGTTCAAGTCCTGTGGGCCCAAACCCTCTTTAAAGACACTTTTAAGAACTCTCCTGGAAAGCCAACAGCGCAAAAACCACTCCACTAGAACAGCACAGAAACTCACCAATATTTAAAGGAAATGGTATGCAAATTAGATGCACACTTTTAAAGCGAAAGCAAGGAGGGGGGTATGCTTGGCGCATGCTAGGGGCGTAGCCAGACTTCGGCGGGAGGGGGTCCAGAGCCCAAGGTGAGGAGGCACATTTTAGCCCCCCAGGTGCCACCGACCCCCCCCCACCATTGCCGACCCCCGCCACCGCAGCTGCCACCACCACCAACTTTGACCCCCCGCCGATGACCCTCTCGACCTCCCTCCCGCCGCCAACACTTCCCCGCTGCCACCGTCGTCACCTACCTTTGCTGGCGGGGGACCCCAACCCCCGCCAGCCGAGGTCCTCCTCTTCCGGCGCAAGGCTTCGTTCTGTTTCTGTGAGTCTGACATCCTGCAGAAACAGAAACAGAATGAAGCCTTGCGCCAGAAGAAGAGGACCTCGGCTGGTGGGGATTAGGGTCCCTCGCCAGCAAAGGTAGCCCATGGCGATGGCGGCAGTGGGGGAGGGTTGGCGGCGGGAGGGGGGTTGAGAGGGTCATCGGCAGGGGGGTCCAGGGCCAAATCTACAGGGGCCCAGGCCCCCGTGGCCCCAGGTAGCTACGTCACTGGCGCATGCACAGAAAAGTTTCACAGTAAGTCCATCTCCTGTGCGCATGCGCCAGGCAAATCCGAATGTGAAGCACACATTGGTGGCTGTTTTCTGCCCCTTTAAATATAAGCTTTTCAACTTTTTTTTTAATGCTTGGAAGGCTTATATTTAAATGCAGGAAACAGGCGCCAATATGTGCTTTCACTTTCAGGATTGCTCAGACTCGTGCACATTTGGAATTTAAGGAAAAAATTGTGAGAAATCCTCTCCAAATGTCCTAACGCTTGCTCTGAGCTGGCGATACTTTTTCAGCGGTAAGGGTGGCTTTGTTTTGTGCACTATCCTCTGAGCATTGGGAGGGAATAGGAAATGACCTCATTAACATGCATTTGACTACATTAGCATGCTGTTAGCGCTAACCTTTGGCGTACTCATTGTTTCCTGCGCTAGTGCCTCTAAGCATTCTATGCTCACTAATGCGGGTGCTAGTCCAGCACTAATAACCTCTAGCACCCACGTTTGCTTCTGAGCATTGGGGCATCAGTACTTAACACAGCTTAGTAAATGGGTCCAAACCGGTGGTGGGAGGCGGGGCTGGTGGTTGGGAGGCAGGGATAGTGCTGGGCAGACTTATACGGTCTGTGCCCTGAAAAGGACAGGTACAAATGAAGGTAAGGTATACACAAAAAGTAGCACGTATGAGTTTATCTTGTTGGGCAGACTGGATGGACCGTGCAGGTCTTTTTCTGCCGTCATCTACTATGTTAACCTCTCATTGTTTTGTTTTGGGTTGGATTTTTTTTTTTTGCTTAATTACTTTAAACCTGCCAAGTAGACTATGCAATTTTTTATTACCTCATTGAACATTCAAGGCATATTGGTTGAATCCAGCTTGGGATCCTTTTTCTCACTGTTGCCCACAGGAACATCAAAAGATCAAACATGCTTTAATCCTTTTGCTTTAGGTCAATTACTTTTTTAACAATCCTATGCCATAAATTTGAGAATTTAATTAAATTCTCCCTGACTCTTTTTTTGTGGTTAACAGTGTATGAGGAGAAGAGAGGTAGCTTTGTGTAGCAAAACATTTGTCAATTTTCATGTCCTCTTAACATACCCATTCAAGCTCACTTTAACAGAAACCTCTATATACACAAATAAGAGTCAGTGGATCAGAGCACAAACCCCTGCTCACCTATGGGCCCCTTTTACTAAGCTGTGGTAAAATGGGGCCCTGCACTAGCGGCTGCGTGAGTTTTTGTCATGTGCAGAGTCCTCTTTTACCGCAGCAGGTAAAAAGGTGGAAAAAAGAAAAGGCCGTGCGGTAGGTTCGCAAGGCAAGAAAAAAGACGAGAGATGGATACATAGTTCCCTCTAGGGACCAGGCAGTTGTGAGAACAAATGAGTTTTTGAAACAAAATTTTCAGTTATATTTTTCTGTGCATACTACTTACTACAGAAAAAAAAATTTAAATAAGAAGAGCTAGGCCTTAGGCCTTATTAATACATTTTTCTTGTATACCAGAGTTGTGCATTTTCCAAAACTGACATATTCTAATCAGTGACATAGCCAGAAGGCAATTTCTGGGTTGGCCTAGGGGTGGAATGGGTGGGCACATACATTTTCTCTCCACCCCTACTTCCCTCCCTCGCCCTTAGCAAACATAAACAATACCTTGGCTGACAGGGATCCCCACGCCCCGCCAGCTGAATACATTCTCAATGAAACCCCTGGGCATTCTGAATGCTGTGGAGGTCAGCACGGGCCACACAGCCTCTGACACTTGCACCACTGTTCCCTCTGAGCTAAGCAGGAGTCCTCCATCAACAGTCCTGCCAGGGAGAGGTACTGTTTCACTATCCCCTTTTCAATAGTGAGGCAAGCTCTGCAGGACTCCAGGAAACCTGCCTGACCCTAGCGAATGAAAAACAATATTGTAGTACTGCCACCCACAGGTAGAAATGCAGTTGGAGGCAGGGGCGTATCTGCGTGGGGCCACAGGGGCCTGGGCCCCCGCAGATTTCGCCCTGGCCCCCCTCCCGCCGCCAACCTTCCCCCACTAATGTTGTTTACCTTTGCTGGCGGGGGACCCCAACCCCCGCCAGCCGCCGAGGTCTTCAAAGTTCTTTTTTGTCGTCCTCCTCCGTGGCCATGCTGTACCCTGTTGATTCGGAGTCTGTCTGACGTCGCACCACGTTGTATGTGCGTACAACGTGGTGCGATGTCAGACAGACGTCCGAATCAGCAGCGTACAGCATGGCCACGGAGGAGGACGACGAAAAAGAACTTTGAAGACCTCGGCGGCTGGCGGGGGTTCGGGTCCCCCGCCAGCTGAAGAATTATTTTTAAAAGCAGGCGGAAGCGGACCTCGGCTGGCGGGGGTTGGGGTCCCCGCCAGCAAAGGTAAACAACGTCAGCGGGGGAGGGTTGGCGGCGGGAGAAGAGGTGGAGATAGTCGTTGGTGGCGGGGGGGGGCTCTGGCAATGGCGGGGGGGAGTCGTTGGTGGCAGGGGGGCTCTGGCAATGGCGGGGGGGGGGTCGGTGGTGCCGGGGGGGGGGCTAAATGTGCCCCCTCCCTCTGGCCCTGGCCCCCCCTACTGCCAGAGTCCAGATACGCCCCTGGTTGGAGGATCCCAGCTTAGCTTAGAGGGAACAGTGGATGGTACCCAAATGATGAGAAGTGAAGGAGAGATGTAAAGAACTCAAAAGCAATTTTGTGTATTTTATCATAAAAGAAATTAACCATGATCTGGGCATTGAGAAAATGTGGGTGGCAGAAGGGGTAACAGAACAGTTGTGGGGAATTAGGAGTGCTAACGAAATGACAGGGGTTGCAGTCCAGGGGTTCTTGGCAAGTGTGATAACTGTTTGGAAAGAAGTTAGAATGATTTTGAAATGTTTGAAATCAGTATTACAGTGGGATTTAAGCCAGAGACGCTGTGCAAGTGGATACAGGAACAAAACAATCTAACCGTGGGGGTGAGCCACAGTTGAGGATGGGCATGTCTCATAATGTAGGGAAGGGGATGTGCAAGAGTATTCAGAACAGGAGAGGATATAATATTGTAGGAAGAGACTCCCTGACTGGCAGATGTTAATGAACTAGGGGAGGAGAGAGAGGAGATGTATAGGTCAACAGTGTGAATATTCCCAAAGAGGTTAATGAGGACTGATTGAAACTGGGGAGGAGACAGGTTAAGTGTGAAGGATATCAGGTGGTGGTCAGACAAGATAGAAATGTGAGGGAATGAAGTTAAAAGAAAAGGTCAGAGTGAGGCAATAATTATCTATGTTGATGTACAGGGGAAGCACAGTATGGCTAGATGAGGAATGGAGGGCAAGGAGTGTTGAGGCATAATGATCACAGGGACCATCAACATGAAAATTAAAGTACCTAGGACTCAAAGTCTGTGAGGAAGGAGGAGGGGAACGTAGTAGGGTGCCTGAAAATAACAACTATCCAGGGTAAATAGATGGAAAAGACAAAATAGAATGAGGCTAAAGAGGAAGGAGGGGTTGAAACCTGCAGGGAGAGGAAAGGGGCAGCACCCTCAGGAGGTAAGAGCAATGCACCGAGGGGGGGGGGTGATGCACTAGGGGATGGAGGTAATGTGTTGGGGGAAACTGCTGTACCCGGGGGGCGGGGGGGGGGGGTGCGCATAGGGTTACCATTCGTCCGGATTTCCCTGGACATGTCCTCTTTTTGAGGGCGCCGTGGGGAGTCCGGGCGGATTTCTTAATTTGCTGGCTTTGTCCGGGTTTCTCCAAGACTCCTGAGACTCCTCCCATCCGTCGTCCTCCTATGCACGCACGCAACGTGCAGCAGCGTCCGTGCGTGTGCACTGCTAGCCAGCCTGCCCCAGTCAGCTGATGTTACTTGTAATGATGATCCTCCCTCTGAGTCCCGCCTTCCGTCCTGCACGCAGGCAGGTGCAGTGCAGCGCTTCAGTGCTACTGCCAGCCTTGTCCCAAGTTGTCCGCTATTCGAACAATGTGGGGTGCTTTCCGAGTGACAGTCCAGAGACTGCGGCCGCTGTCTATCGCTGTTACTGCTGCTCGGCGCTATGCTGCGCGGGTCAGTGCTGTCTGGGGTCGGTAGTGTGCTGTGCTGAGCTTCTGAAGGGACTTTCACCAGCTTGCCCATTGCTGATTTTTTACCTAACTGCTACTACCTACTCTACCTTTCTCAAATGAGAGTGGGACAGTCGCTTGACACTTTTCCTAGACCTTTCCCAGCTGCTTCACACTCCCCCATCTCCCTTGCCTAGAGCCTATCAGAGAGCTGCTACAGGGGAGTGCATCAATTCAAACCACCCTCTAACAAGGAGGTTGGATGAAAACAGGTTAAGGAGTGAGCCTAGTCCATTATAAGGGCTGAAGCCAGTAGGCGGACCTTGCCGCCGTTTTAGTTCACCCAAAACAATAGCAAAAGATTAGTAGTAGAAATAACGGACTGCCTATTCGTGTAAAAAGTCTAAAGCTGTACGAGTTGTATAGACAGTGCTTTAAAAGGTGGAGAAAAATATATTTTACTACTTATTTGACTGCTTTTTAATTTATTGAAAGCTTCCCATATCTAGATATTTATATCATGAAATAAAAATTGAAAATCACTAAGGGGGTCTTTTAATAAGTTGCGCTCATGTTTTTAGCACTCGCTAAAAATAGGCATGCAGTAAACATTAGAGACGCCAATGTATTCCTATGGGCGCCTCTAACGTTTAGTGCGCACTAAAAACGTGAGCGCGCCTTAGTAAAAGACCCCTTTAAACAGCTTAAAAAAATTATTGTAGCTGGTAGAAAAAGCAGTTATAAACTCTGTATTTTGTTCTAATTTTTCGACACTGTTCTATACAATACAGATGGCCAAATTACGGTGACGATATCCTGTTTCCTGATGGGTTCATCTTAACTGTTGTTGTAATCTGGCCTTGGGAAGCCTGAATATGTGACAGGGGGCGAAATGAGGATTCGAAAGGGACGTGGTGTGGGCGGGGAAGGGGGTGTGGTGTGGGTGGGGCATGGGCGGGGCAGGGGGGCGTGACATGTGTCCTCTTTTTCAGAGGACAAAATATGGTAACCCTAGGTGCGCAGCACCAATACACTCGGGTGGTAGCCAACTTAGGAAAACCACTGGATGTATGGTAGATCAGTGTGCTGGCTTTTATGTAGTGGTTCTCAATCTAAATTGGTTGATGTCTGTCCAAACCAGTGGCGTAGCTACGTGAGGCCAGGGGGGCCTGGGCCCCCCATAGATTTGGCCCTGGACCCCCATGCCGACTACCTGCCCGACCCCCCTCCCGCCACCAACCCGCCGTCGCCTGCCTTTGCTGGCGGGGGACCCCAACCCCTGCCAGCCGAGGTCCTCTTCTTCTCGCAAAAGGCTTCCTTCTTTTTCTGACATCCTGCACGTACAATGTGCAGGACATCAGAAACAGAAGGAAGCTTTTTGCGAGAAGAAGAGGACCTTGGCTGGCGGGGGTTGGGGTCCCCCGCCAGCTAACGTAGGCGACGGCGGGTTGGCGGTGGGAGGGGGGTCGAGAGGGTCGGCAGCAGGCGGGGGCGGGAGGTGTTAGCAATGGCGGGAGGTCATCGGCACCGCTGGGGGGGGGGTTAAAATGTGCCCCCTCACCTCGGGCTCTGGACCCCCCCCCTCCCGCCGAAGTCTGACTACGCTCCTGGTCCAAACATGTTTAAATTCATGAAAACAGGAAAAGTGTCCTGACTCTTTCATCGTCTTTATATGACCCCTAGCCCCAAAGCTTCCTTTCAATTGAAAGAGGCCCACCTCCTGTGTATTTATACCACAGAGGCATTTAAATGTCTCTAGTATCATACCTTCTCTTACCTTTCCACCAAAGTAAACATATTGAGATCTCCAGATAATTGTGAATGAAGGCTGATGGTGCTGGATCTCAGCCCTGCTTCTGATTGAGCCACAAGTACAACCATGCAGGAGGAAACTGCTGAGCTCTATATTGCTATGAAGAAAAGCTCCAAAAAGCTCCAGTCTTTGAAAGAATGCACTGCACTGAATTATTGCGAGAACAGAAGTTTTTTGTTTGATTGTGCTAGAAAGATCTGGATGTCCAAATTATTTGCCTATTACCTGAAAGTTAGCCTGTGATTCACAGTCAGAGCCTGCATGATTGACATTGCCTACAAATCACCCAGGGACAAATTTTCTTTGTACATATACAGAATTTATGTTTAGAAAATCTTATAAACTGGGCATTATTTTGCTTTTCCTGAAAATTTACTTCCTTGGAAACTGAAGGACAAGCTGTAAAAAAAAAAAGGGGCCTGTCTGCTGACTCACAAATCCTTTCCAGTCCCAGGCTGACTCATGAACACAGATCCTATTTCATGACTGGAAAGCAGAGAAAGGAAGGTCAGGCAGACCTATGCCAGCTTCCATGGCTTCATGAGATTCCTGAATGCCTTCCAGAGTGATTTTAGGAGAGGGGAGTAACAATGGCGGGGAAAGAATGAAGAAAGGGATACCACTAGATTGTGCTCTTTACCGTGGCATTAATGTGAGTTCAGCTTTAAAAGACTACTTGGTATATAGCAAACTTTATGAGACTAATGTAACCACTCCCAGTCCACTGTTCTCTCTAAGCTGGGGGGGGGGGGGGGTCCTCTAACTGCATTACTGCCAGTGGGGGGGGGGGGGGGTGATGCTTCAATATTTTATTTTCAAGAATCACTAGGGACAGACAGGTTCCATGGAATCCTGCAGAGCTTGCCTGTCCTTCACTATTGAAAATGTGATAGTGAAACAGCACCACCCACTGGCAGGACTGTAGGTGGAGGACTCCCACTCAACTTAGAGGAAATAGTGCCCTTGTACCAAATACAGAGACAAGGAAGATGTGAGTCCTCTATTAGGCGGTCATGAAGATGTTGAATTGGAACCACAACAACATGGAAGCCAGAGCTGCTGCAAATAAGGCCCTCTACATGTTTGATTAGTTTTCCTAGCTGCTTGCAAAACAATTGCGAATGTCATGTTAGTTCAGTTTTTGAGAGTTATGTTCTTTTCATCAGGTCAGTGAAGAAGTAGCACATTTACATTGGGTTTAAATAGTACAGATTCATCTAAATCTTAGGCTACCTGCACATACCAAGACAGTTCAGTGAAGGAAAGGGGTAGAGGAAGGAGGGGTTGGTAGAAATGATGAGCAAACCTACATCTGATAATGGATGAGAAAGCCAATGTCCCTAAGAAGTCTTTTTGTGCTTGTTTCAAAGTGATTGGCCATTCTAATTTCAACTATTTCCATTCTAGTGTCCTCCTAAAGTTTCTTTAAATAGCCAGAGGATTTGGAAACAGCTAAAGTAGTGATCTTCCAATGAGAAATATTCACTTACAGAAAACTATTTTCTTTTCTCTGTAATGGTTTTCACTGTATCTATGAAGGTTGATTCTTATACTTAATTTTTGGCTTGTTTCACCAAAGTAGCTAAATTTGACTGCAAATTCTGTTCTTCTCTTGAAAGTTATGTGTAATAGAGTCCCCCTGTCAATGATTTAATTTTCTGCATTAATTTTTATATCTCCTCCTCTCTTTAATAAGTTGAGTTAAGTTTCGCTGATGTCCCCATACCACAATGCAAGTTGTGCTGGTACAAATATCACAGGAACCTACAGCTGCCCACATGGGAAAAACATTCAAATAAGAAGTTCACATTCATGCTTCTCTATGACTGTGGACTACAAGATCCAATGCAAAAAAAATGTGGAAAAAAGGATGCTGTCTTTGTGAAACAAGTAAAAAAAAAATCTGTTGTTCTGGGGTTTTCATGGCAGTTAGTCTGGAAAATGACAGTTCCACATCTGCAGAAACAGAGTGTACAATTTGAACACATAAGAGACACGGAACTGCATCATCAGACCTTCCAGAGGTCATACAAGTGTAAAGGTCAACGAGGGACCAGGCTACCCAAATTGCCAATTTACTTTCCAAATAAAATAAAAACCTTGGACCCACTTGATTGCAGATCTGATACTGATTGAAAGCTATATATGCAATTGCTTTATCCATGAGTTCACACATGTCTGGGCTGGAAAAATGAGAGCTAATAGAGAAGAAATTTGGAGTCAGATAACCTCTAGGGATCAAGCATGTATGAACAATTTCCCAGTAGAAGGTTTTGTTTAATTATTTGGGTTGCAGAAGGATTCAGCTGCTTCTCATTGTTCTGGAATTTTGTTTCTGTTACCTTATCGTTTGCTACTGTCTCTACTGGGCACATCTTGTACCAACACAGCAATGTGTCAAGCACAATCATTTCCAAATCAAAAACCATAAATAAATCTGGTGTGGCAAAACTAGAAACTGTGCTAAAGACAAACTCAACATGCTTCACCTGTCATCATATGAATATGTAATTAAATGATATATCAGTGGCTGCTATCTCTCTTTTGCATTCTCTAGCTTCCTTCACTGGATGGGAGAAATCCATAATCCTTTAGGTCAGAGACAAGCAACATGGTGCCACATGGACCATCACTGCCTCACAGGAAGCTTCCATTTGGTTCAGGTTGGTGAGATGTGTCACTTTGCCTACCATGGCAAAAAGATATCACTTTTGCCTGGAAATGGCACCTGTGCTAGGCAGGAATAAAGTGGTTGTTTCAGGATGAAAGCTCCTGCTGGTACTTAGAGGGGGAATCTATTTATGTATTCATCCATTTTTACAGATGGCCTCTCCCAAAAAGCTCCAAAGCAGTTTAGAAAAATATCTAATGTACATAAAATGAAACAATAATGGTAAAAATCAGCCATATGTTACTGTAACTTCCAGGATTTACATAATTTACAAAAAAGAAGTAGCGCCTCAGACAATATCATTTCCAGGGTAAGCCTTTAAGCCTTTCTGGTGATAGGGTCTACACAAGAAAAAGATTCTCATCTGGTTGTTGTTGTTGTTAATGTAATGCAGGTGAGCACAAGTCCCTATAAAGAACATGAGAGCACACTATAAGATAAAATGGTGCTTTTCCTGTAGGATTCTATAAAGGGGGTAGGGGGAGTAGGCAAGGAAGGATTAACCCTTTCCTTGGGTCCTAAGCAAAGATTCACAGTGTGTCCCCCCCCTTCAAAATATAAACTCCTTAAATGTCCCTCTTACACCAGTGATTCTGACTACAGAACAACCAGAAGAGGGGGAAACAGCAGGTAAGAAGCACTGTTCACCAGTTCCTCTTGCCAGCTGGAGGGCAATGCACAGGGTTGGGAAGAACAGACAGAACTCTTAGGGCAGCGCTGCCTCCAGCCATATGCTTCATCGCGTGCCCCCCCCCCCCCTAGTCCTAGTATTTTTGAGTAGACGTGAATCGCTTGTTTACTGTTTCCAAACATACTAGGACTAGGGGGCACGCAATGAAGCTATAGTACATTTAAAACAAATTGGAGAAAAGTTTTCTTCACTCAACGTGTAATTAAACTCTGGAATTTGTTGCCGGAGAAAGCAGTAAAAGCAGTTAGCTTAGTGGGGTTTAAAAAAGGTTTGGAGTGGAGGAGTAGCCCAGTGGTTAGTGCAGTGGATTTTGATCCTGGGGAACTGAGTTCAATTCCCACTGCAGCTCCTTGTGACTCTGGGCAAGTCACTTAACTCTCCATTGCCCCTGGTACAAAATAAGTACCAGGATATATGTAAATCGCTTTGAATGTAGTTGCAAAAACCTCAGAAAGGCGGTATATCAGGTCCCATTTCCCCCTCCCCTTCCTAAAGGAAAAGTCCATAGACCATTATTAAATGGACTTGGGGAAAATCCACTGCTTATTTCTAGGATAAGCAGCATAAAATGTTTTGTACTTTTTTGCAATCTTGCCAGGCACTTGAGATCTGGATTGGCCACTGTTGGAAAGGATGCTAGGCTTGATGGACCTTTGGTCTGTCCCAGTATAGCAATACTTATGTACTTATGACTTACCTGGGTATATATCTACCTTTGAGAGCCATTGAATTAGCACGTCTGAGAGGGATTCCTCCTAAATTTTTGGGCCCTTGGCACATGCCTAGTTTGCCTATGCCTAAATCCTATGCTGGGTGTGGGGAATTGACAAGGGGCAGGAGGGGTGGGCCAGGGAAGTAGAAGGCATGGGCAAAAGTTTCTTCTTCCCTCCCTCTCCTCCTTTTTTCCTACTTCCCTGTTCAACTCTTTTTTTTTTTCATTTCATTTCCATTAATTAATTTTTTCCAGTCTATCAAAACAAATCTAAGTAGTTTACTCAATCTCCTGTTGTACAGACTGTGAAAGCAAATTCCACATTGCAAGAATAGAATAAGAAAATGCCCACAAAAGAGTAAATTGCTTTAAAAAACAACTCACAGGGGGGTTACTTAAAAAGCAGTTGTTTAAATCGCAACAGTCTCCCTGGAAAACAGAGAGTAGGGTTAAATGGCCAGTATTCTCAATGGAGAAGGGTAGTTAGTGGGGTTCCGCAGGGCTCTGTGCTGGGACCTCTGCTTTTTAACATATTTATAAATGACCTAGAGATGGGAGTAACTAGTGAGGTCATTAAATTTGCTGATGACACAAAGTTATTCAAAGTCATTAAATCGCGGGAGGATTGTGAAAAATTACAAGAGGACCTTACGAGACTGGGAGACTGGGCATCTAAATGGCAGATGACGTTTAATGTGAGCAAGTACAAAGTGATGCATGTGGGAAAAAGGAACCCGAATTATAGCTACGTCATGCAAGGTTCCACGTTAGGAGTCACAGACCAAGAAAGGGATTTAGGTGTTGTCGTTGATGATACGTTGAAACCTTCTGCTTAGTGTGCTGCTGCTGCTGCTAAGAAAGCAAATAGAATGTTAGGTATTATTAGGAAAGGAATGGAAAACAAAAATGAGGATGTTATAATGCCTTTGTATCGCTCCATGGTGCGACCGCACCTCGAATATTGTGTTCAATTCTGGTCGTCACATCTCAAAAAAGATATAGTGGAATTAGAAAAGGCATAGAGAAGGGTGACAAAAATGATAAAGGGGACGGGATGACTTCCCTATGAGGAAAGGCTAAAGCGGCTAGGGCTCTTCAGCTTGGAGAAAAGGCGACTGAGGGGAGATATGATAGAGGTCTATAAAATAATGAGTGGAGTTGAACGGGTAGATGTGAAGCGTCTGTTCACGCTTTCCAAAAATACTAGGACTAGGGGGCATGCGATGAAGCTACAATGTAGTAAATTTGAAACGAATCGGAGAAACATTTTCTTCACTCAATGTGTAATTAAACTCTGGAATTCGTTGCCAGAGAATGTGGTAAAGGCGGTTTGCTTAGCAGAGTTTTAAAAAAGTTTGGACGACTTCCTAAAGAAAAATTCCATAGACCATTATTAAATGGACTTGGGGAAAATCCACTTTTTCTGGGATAAGCAGTATAGAATGTTTTGTACTTTTTTGGGATCTTGCCGGGTATTTGTGACCTGGATTGGCCACTGTTGGAAACAGGATGCTGGGCTTGATGGACCTTTGGTCTTTCCCATTATGGCAATACTTATGTACTTATGTAACATAATCGTCTAAGAGAAGTTTAATAGCAGTATTTTGGACAAGTGGTAGACACTTCAAGAGATTGTATGAAATCCACGTAGAAGGGCAGCTAATGACAATGAAGGAGGATACAATGTAATTCACAATGATCTGAGCTGTGCTGGACGGCACCGTCGGACACCAATCGAACAGCTTTTGTACGAACAGGTACAAATGCTTGTGCCTAGATTGCAAAGAATGCACATAATTGTCATGCATATGCTGTGCCCAAACACCACCCATGTGAATGTCTATCTGTAAAATACATATCATTGAAGATTGGCGGGTACTTACAGAATAGCACACGGCTACAATATTGTCATTTATGTGCATATGTGTTCATATACATGACTAGAATGCTGGGATTTGCATGCATACTTTTAGCCTAAACCAAGGGAGCCCCTTGGAGGATTACCCCCATAGGGCTTATCTTGATTTCATACAGCGCAGGGGCGTAGCTACGGGTGGGCCTGGATGGGCCCAGGCCCACCCAGTTTAGCCTCAGGCCCACCCGCCCAGAAGCAGATCCTTACCGTGACCGTCTCCCACCCCTGCTGCAGCGCTTCATTTAATGTTGTCGGCGCTGCTGTTACAGTTTCCCACCCCCGCGGTGGCGTTTTACACTTTACCTGACAGCAACGCTAAAGATGCAGCGCTGACGTCCGACGTCCTGCTCGGGGCTTTCCGCGTCCCGCCTCCGTAACAGGAAGGCCCCGGAGCAGGACGTCGGACGTCAGCGCTGCATCTGTAGCGTTGCTGTCAGGTAAAGTGTAAAGCGCTGCCACGGGGGTGGGAAACTGTAACAGCAGCGCCGACAACATTAAATGAAGCGCTGCGGCAGGGGTGGGAGAGGGTGAGGAAGTCAGTGTGGTGCTGCGTGCTGGCCCAGTAAGGGGAGGCAGGGAGGGGAGGGAACAGAAGGGTGCTGGACTTGCCAGGGGCAGAGGGTTGGAGGGAAGGAAGAGAGGTTTTGGAATTTGCAGAGGGGAGGTTGGAGGGAAGGGAGAGAGGTTTTGGGATTTGCAGAGGGGAGGTTGGAAGGAAGGGGAGAGGTTTGGAATTTGCAGAGGGGAGTTTGGAGGGAAGGGGAGAGATTTGGATTTGCAGAGGGGAGGTTGGAGGGAAGGGAAGAGGTTTTGGATTTGCAGAGGGGAGGTTGGAAGGAAGTAGAGAGGTTTTGGGATTTGCAGAGGGGACGTTGGAAGGAAGGGGAGAGGTTTTGGATTTGCAGAGGGGAGGTTGGAGGGAAGGGGAGAGGTTTTGGATTTGCAGAGGGGAGGTTGGAGGGAAGGGAGAGGTTTTGGATATATAGGGGGGTAGAAGGAAGGTGAGAGGTGCTGGATATGCAGGGGGGTGGAGGGAAAGGGGAGAAGTGCTGGATATGCAGAGGGTTGAAGTGAAGGGGAGAGGTGCTGGTCATGTATGGGGGCTGGATGAAAGGGAAAGAGGTGCTGAGCATGTAGGGGGGCTGGATGAAAGGGAGAGAGATGCTGGACGTGTGGGGGGGGGCTGAAGGAGAGGTGCTGGATATGCAGATGATGATATGCAGAGGGAAGGGAGAGAGATGCAGGGAGAAAGAGCCAGATGCATAAGGGGAAGGAAAGAGAGGAAGAGAAGCTGGTTGGGGGGTGGGATCAGAGAGGAGAGGGACACATTGGTGTGGAGGAGGGAGAAAGGGGACATAGGGAAGTATACAGATACAGAAGGGAGATGAAGGGCATTAGGTGGGAGCATGGGGACAGGGACACAAATGTGAGATGCTGTATGGGGATGGCACATGGGCACAGAGGGGTAATGCCTGACCGGGGGGGGGGGGGGGGACCGGGGATATGGAATAGAGATAAAATGCTGGACACTGAAGAGGGGGGTATATGGACACGGGGGGGGGGGGGGAGAGATACCAGACAAGGGAGAGAATAGGAACGCAGAAGGGATATGCTGGGCATGGGGTGCATAGGTGCACAAAGGAATGATGATAGATGAGGGGATATGAACACAGGGGAGATACTGAACAAGGAAATATAGGAAAACAGAGATGGGAGATGGATGATGGACATGAAGAAAGAAGAAATGTCAAATAGGAGACCCTGGCAAGTGAGTTAAGAGAAGACAGAAGGAAGCAGAAACCAGAGACTGGGACCAATATGATTTGAGAAAAAATGACCAGACAACAAAAAGGTATAAAAAATATTTTATTTTCAATGTTGTGAATATAATATGTTGGATTTGGAATGTACATCTTGCCAAAGTTGATGGTAAACATTGCTGGGGT
This sequence comes from Microcaecilia unicolor, assembly GCF_901765095.1. Classification (NCBI taxonomy): domain Eukaryota; kingdom Metazoa; phylum Chordata; class Amphibia; order Gymnophiona; family Siphonopidae; genus Microcaecilia; species Microcaecilia unicolor. Next base: position 57,254,169 of record NC_044042.1, on the reverse strand, counting down.
CCAGGACAGAAATCTAGGAAAGGACCCCAAAGTCCATTACCAGGCTGCGCCTTCAGCTTCCAGCATGCAGGCTTTCTCTGGCCAAGGAATCAAGCACAATTGCCCTAGTTGCATCCCCTAACACCATCCCTGGCATGTGCCATCTTTATATTTTGCACAGGAGCAAATGCCTTTCTTTCTTGTTTCTCTGGTGTTGTACTACATGCAAGGTCTAGTTTCTTGGGGTTTCCGTTTAATTTATATTTCTAGAGTTTGTGGTCACTTATTCTTTATTTGGCATTTGTGTCTTGTGTGTGTGACTGAGGTATTCTGTTAGCATGAAGTTTCCATGTAGCATTCTGTAGTAATTTGGCTTGTTCAGCTTTCCTGATAAATGTATTTGTATTTTAGGGCCCTACTATAATATTTAAGGCACTTCTTTTTCATAGGTAGGATCTTTGTTTTTGGAAGTTAGTGTTGGCATGGTAGATTTGCTCTAGGTTCTGAGTGACTTTTGTTTTATAGATTTTTTTTAAAGTTATTTTATAATATGTCTGTAATTGAGATTACACTAGAAAACAAAATTTCTTTATATGATGACTTTTATGGAGATTTGTCCTTGCTGTGCTCTGTATCCATTGTTGGTGGACAGCCAGGAGGTTCTCTGGATGCAGAATGTGTGGCTCAGTGGGGCTGAATAGTGCAGTCTATTGTACTTCCCTTAGCTCTCAATTGGCCTGCAGCCACTGAAGCCTGCACTGTAACCCTCATTGAAGTTATGGGGAGTGGGGTAGGGACAGAGCATGGGTGCATCAGGTTTGCTGTTTTTTTCTTTTTCAAAAAAGTTGGCAACTCTAGTGCCCACCCATCCAACCTGTTGGCCCACCCCAAAATTGCCTTCTGGCTATGCCATTGATACAGCGCATATGATATCTAGTGGGAGCTTGGAAATGAAAGTGTAACTTGAGCAAAATTGTCTCCACCTGAATCCTTGAAACAGGTTTTGCAAGAAAGCCCATGAAGTTGGGTGCTCTGAAAAACAAGGGGGGGGGGGGGCATTAACAGCTATTGAGAATAGCGGCAGCAACGGAATGTACCAATATTGCTGTTGATTGTGTTGGATTTTTCAAGAGCATATAAATGACTGTAAATATTTAAGTTTACATTTTGGTGATATGGACATTTATGTTAAATGGTACATAGTGGGCCCATGAGCACAAGTGAGCTCTTTAATTGTATGGTGCTTGAAAGGAGCTCTATTAGTCACCCTTAAAGAGAGTTATCTTTTTGGGTAGACATTAACCCCTAGATTCTATATATGGTGCTCAAAGTTGCATGAATAAATTTGGGCAAGTGCACAATTTACACATACAAATTAGTTGAGTAGCATGCCAATGAGCACCAATAACTGGGTGCAAACAATCAATTATTGGTGCTAATTGACAGAATTTGGATTTACATATGCATCTTGCTAGGCACTATTCTATAAAGATGTGCATGTAAATCTCTTAGTATGCAACTGAAAAGGGGGCGAGGCGGTATACAGTAAGAATAGATCAGACATGAGCAGGAGGCAATTAGAGCAGTAAAAATATTCGAACAACAAAACAAAGTATGGCATGGTATTCTACTTGCAATAACAACACAATATGTACTAGAACATTGTAATTGGTAGTGAGGGGTATGGCAAAGTTGTAACATACAGGTTGGTAAGAAAGTAGAAAGAGTTAGAAAGTAAGGTGACTGATTTGAAGAAAGTTACACATAAGGTCAGAGGCTTGGTTGAAGAGCCAAGCTTTCATCTGCTTCCTGAAGTAGAGGTAGTCTTGTGTTAAGCAGAGCCTTTCAGGCAATGCATTCCAGAGTGTGGGGGCTACTCTGGAAAGGGCTCGCTTGCGGGTATCACATTGTGTAATGCCTTTTGGAGAGGGTGCTATTCTATAAACAGCGCCCCAACTTGGAGCAACATTTATAGACTAGCATTCTGCTCATTTTGGGGATCCAAAATTTGGGCACCATTTACTGAATCTAGACTTACTTGGATGATGTATTAATCTGAGGCTATTTCCTTACATATTTTAGGTGCCTTGATTGATTAGATTTAGATTAGATTTATTTTATTTATTATTTATTTATTAACATTTATTTACTGCCTTTTTGAAGGAATTCACTCAGGGGCCCTTTTACAGAGTGGCGGTAAGTCCAACACAGATTTACTACTCACTCTTTTGGGACTACCACCGGCCCAATATGGCTGCTGGCGGTAGTCCTGAGTGTGCATTATTTCCAGGGGAAAAAGAAAACCCCCGGAAATGGCTTGCATAGCGGTAACCCGGCGGTAATCGGGCATCGCCATGTGCTGCCCGGTTACGATCGGGTTAGCACGGGAGTCCTTACTGCCACCTCACTGGGTGGCGGTAAGGACTCCCCATCACATGGCCATGCGGTAAGAGCTTTCTTACCGCATGGCCATGTGTGCCTGGGGTCTTTTTACCCACTGTGGTAAAAAGAGCCCTGGCACGCGGGAAAAACGGCCCCTGCCATCAGCGCAGATCTCTTTTTCCCACAGCTTGGTAAAAGGGCCCATCAAGATGGTATATAGTTGCTATGCTCTTTATTTTTTCACGTTTCAAACATGTTTACATTCAGATTTATTATTTATAACCAGCCCTTATCTAGTGCGAGGCACAATATACACATATAAAAAAAATACATAAAACAATAACATTACAAAAAAGTTCAAATATTAACCCACGTCATAGGTCATAAACAGGCAACCAGAATATCCAAAGCAGAGCCTTATACTTGACCAGCAGTAACATAAAAAGCCAGATACATCAAATATGCCTTCAATTGGCACTTAAAGGCTACCAAATTTAGCTTATACACTGGGCTTTTTGTTTCGGTGCATTTATAAAATAAGCACCACTTAGGACTTCACACATAGGTATCCTGTTATAAAATCAAGCTCCAAATGGAAGAAATCTTATCAACCTCTACAAGCCGTCTTGCTCTACAAAAAAAAAAAAAATATTTTCTACCTCACCATCGGGCTGTCAGTGTATGTCTAGAGCTGCTAAATAGCTCCTTAGCAAAGAGCAGAAAAACAACGAAAGAGCTGGAGTAGGCTCTGATGAACTGAGGAATTCTCTAGTCAGCCCCATTTGATCTGAAGACCTTCCCCCCCTCTGCAAAGATTGATGCTTAACAGTTGGAATGCACTAATAAAAGAGGGGGGGGGGGAGGAATAAGAAACCTTTCTTGATGATGTAATGTTTTCTGGAACCAGTCCTGTGAGCTGGGTGCCCTCTGGTTGTTTTTCCTTTTTGTTTCATCAGGCATTTCATAATTTATCTAGTTTTATTTTCCAGGGAGACAGAAAGATGATAAAGACAGAGAGAGGATTAAAAAAAAAAGATTTATTTTCCCATTCCCCTTTCTTCACACCCCCCTCCCCCTTCAATTCCTTGCTTTCAGGACCTATTTTTCAGTGGATGCATAGTTTCTTAATCAGGTACAGACCTGAAAAATCTCTGTGTTCATCTCTACAAATGACAAGAGAAAAAGAAATTGTTTAGTTAAAGTGAATAACAATCAAGAGTCAGTTAAACATGCCATGGTGAGCTGAAGAGAAAACAGGCAGGAGTTAACTGAGTGAAATAAAAATAAAAAAATGAATTTACAAAAAGTACGGTTCCTGCTGTAAAGGAGACTTGCCTCATGTCTACAAGGCAGAGAGCTTCCTTTTATTTGGTGCCCTCGCTGTGTAATTCTTTGTCTCAGACTTTGAGAGGAGTTCAGTCTTTATTTCATTTTACTATTAAAGGCACTTTTTTTTCCAGCTGATGTTTGGTGTAGCCCTCCCAGTGGCTAGAAAGATTCAAGGGGAGCCGAGGGGGTCTGTTTAAAGGGATTGTGTTATTGAAGTGTTTCTGTGTAGTGGATGTGTGTTGTTCTGTCCTTTCTTCAATGGAGTTCTTTTCTGTTTGGTTTTATGTTTTTATAATTATGTAAACCGTTGTGACCTTATGTATTTAAGCTAAGCGGTATAGCAAATAAAATAAACTATAACGATAAACCTGAATGAGGTTGCAAAATGTTAAAGCATTTTTTTCTGATTATATCCTAAGGACAAAGGGAAAGGGAATGGCTATACTGCCTTTCTGTGGTTTTTGCAACTACATTCAAAGTAGGTTTCCATGTTATATACGGGTACTTATTTTGTACCTGGGGTGATGGAGGGTTAAGTGACTTGCCCAGAGTCACAAGAAGCTACAGTGGGAATCAAACGCAGTTCCCCAGAATCAACATCCACTGCACTAACCACTAGGCTACTCCTCCACTCCAAGGAGTGTGGCTGCCATGTTAGTTCACTGTAAAGGTTATAGATAGAAATAAAACAAAACCAAGGAAAATAAGGTGATACCTCTTTTATTGGACTAATGGTGGAAGCAAACATGTGGTAGCTGTAGACACTATATAACATCAAACATGTCTCTCACATGATGGCAAAGAATATTTTGATAGGAGTATCATTCTGTGAGGTGCATTTGAAACTTTAATTCTTCAATTCAATGATTTCTTTAAGAAAAGAGGGGGGGGGGGGGGGGGGGGAAGCCTCTGAAAGAAGCCCAATCACCAACCCAAGAAAACGTTGATAACAATGTAGGTGGAGGAAAATCAAAGGGCTGTTTTATCTTCATGGGCTCCAAAAAAAACCCCCTTATTTCTTTAAGTATATATATATATAAATGCTGACTTCACAGAACTGACTTAAAGTGGATCCCCAAAATAAGTGAAAAAGAATTTTTACTTAACTCATTTTTCAAATAGAACAGGCAACGTGCAAGTGGTCGGTCCATCAAACCGACTTTGGCCAGAGTTTTGCTGTAAGCTGTCTCAAGGCATGGAAGACCACTAATATCAGGCCCGTTTAGCCTTATTGTAATGGGATGAACAGCTGTTGATCCCATTGCAATAAGGCTAAATGGGCCTGATAACCTAGATAAAACAATGGCTTTTTGGGTTAAGTACAAGTTAGTGTTCCTTTAGCAAGTTACCTACATCCTGAATGCAACATTACAGGGGTTGAAGATCAATGGAATGACTAGAAGTATAATGTACCAAGAGAATATCACCTCCAAAAGAAAAAGAATATTGTGTGTCTGAATCAACAGAGCTAGCTGGTTTAAGAAAAGGTTGAACAAGAGGGGGGATGATACTGAGCCCTGCGGCACCCCACAGAGCAAAGAGTGTACAGAAGAAGAAGAGTTTGTTTGCTTCACTTGGAATGAACGGTGAGTCAGAAAAGAGGAAAACCAATCATGTACTATACCAGTAATACCTAAGACTAAGATGTTGGAGAAGTAGAGAATGATTCACAAAGTCAAAAGCTGCTGATAGGTCCAAAGATGCTATCAGCGCTATATGGTCAGAATCCAAGTGATTATCAGGCTTATTTTCGAAAGAGAAGGGCGCCCATCTTTCGACACAAATTGGGAGATGGGCGTCCTTCTCCCAGGGTCGCCCAAATCGGCATAATCAAAAGCTGATTTTGGGCATCCTCAACTGCTTTCGATCGCGAGGATGACTAAAGTTCATGGGGGCGTGTTGGAAGCGCAGCAAAGGCGGGACTGGGGCATGTCTAAAACATGGACGTCCTCAACTGATAATGGAAAAAAGAAGGGCGTCCCTGACAAGCACTTGGGTGACTTTACTTGGTCCATTTTTTCTTACGACCAAGCCTCAAAAAGGTGCCCAAATTGACCAGATGACCACCGGAGGGAATCGGGGATGACCTTCCCTTACTCCCCCAGTGGTCACTAACCCCCTCCCACCCTAAAAAAAACTTTTTAAAATATTTTTTGCCAGCCTCTATGCCAGCCTCAAATGTCATACCCAGCTCCCTGACAGCAGTATGCAGGTCCCTGGAGCAGTTTTAGTGGGTGCAGTGCACTTCAGGCAGGCGGACCCAGGCCCATCCTCCCCCACCTGTTACACTTGTGGTGGTAAATGTGAGCCTTTCAAAACCCACTACAAACCCACTGTACCACATGTAGGTGCCCCTCTTCACCCATAAGGGCTATGGTAGTGGTGTACAGTTGTGGGGAGTGGGGTTTGGGGGGCTCAGCACCCAAGGTAAGGGAGCTATGCACCTGGGAGCAATTTCTGAAGTCCACTGCAGTGCCCCCTAGGGTGCCCAGTTGATGTCCTGGCATGTCAGGGGGACCAGTGCACTACGAATGCTGGCTCCTCCCATAACCAAATGGCTTGGATTTGGTCGTTTCTGAGATGGGCGTCCTCGGTTTCCATTATGGCCGAAAAATCGGGGATGACCATCTCTAAGGTTGACCTAAATTTCACGATTTGGGCATCCCCAACCGTATTATCGAAACGAAAGATGGACGCCCATCTTATTTTGATAATACAGATTTCCCCGCCCCTTCGCCTGGATGTCCTGCGAGGATGTCCTCAGGAAAACTTGGGCGCCCCTTTCGATTATGCCCCTCTATGTAACTCACTAACTAATGCAGTGATAACAGTTTCTCTACTGTAACCTACTTGAAAGCCTGATTGCCGCAAATGAAGAGCATTAACCAATTCAGCGTGAGATTGTAGTTGATTAAAGACTACAGTTTCAAGTAGTTTGGAAAGAAAACGTAGATTTGACACTGGGCAGTAATTGCTTGGCAAAGATGGATCCAAATTGGCTTTTTTTAAGAATTGACTTGACAATTGCAGTTTTAAATGGAAAGACTGTGGGAAATTGGTGAACAAGTGGAAAAAGACCTTGGGAAGATAATTTTAGTTGGCTAACATATCTGAAGTAAGCTGAGGCTAGTCTAAGGCTCTATTGGAAGATTTGATAAGCTTAGCGAAAATCTTGAAAAGTTGAGTGGTGGAATTATTAATAAGGCCAACCGAATTTGGTTAGAAAAGAAAGTTTTCTTTGCTAATCACAATTGCAAAGCACAGTAGTAATATGCTAATTTACAGCATTCCAAATGCTCTGTCATTTTATATTTACACCATGCTATGTTATGCATGTCGATACCAGGTAAAACTAGTATTCTATAACAGAAGCTAGGCATCTTGGTTCCATCATAGAGGATTCTAAATGGAGATGCCGAGTTATGGAAGTTCCCTCTAGATTCATGTCAGAATGTTCTAACATGTGCAAATACATTGCCATATCTTCATGTTAACAAATGCATATCCCTAGTATACATGTAGACAATACATTCAAATCTTTGTACTTACTTTTTCAGCAAAACAACTGACCAGCAAAAAAATCAGGTGTATATGACTTCTCATACTTTATACTTACACCTTTAATCTGGAAGATCATAAGCTACTTCGATTCCATTTTACAGATAAGGGTCTTTGGGGAAATGTTCTAAGTTTATTTTCTTCCATCCCTCAACATCATTCTCTGTGGCTTCTGGAACTTCCACTCCCCAGTTCACTATTTGCAGGGTGGAGTGCCACAGGGCTCGGTTCTTTCTACAGTTCTGTTTAATTTTTTTCTTATTCTTCTTACTGCCTTAATACAATTGTTTGGCATTAATGGATATTACAGTGTAGATAATCTACAAATCATGTTTCATATTGATCTCTCTAACTTCATATTGATCCCTCTCTCCACTTAATTCTTGTTTAGAGGCTGCTAACGGATGTATGCCTTCTAATAGGCTGAAATTCATTCCTGCCGTCATTTACTATGTTACCTTGACTGAAGTTGTCTAATTTGAAGCACCTACAAAATTTCAGGACACCACTGTTAATTCTATAAATAGCACTGAAAGAATTGTGCAAGATGTATAGGTTCAATGCCTCAATAAGTGAAGAAAATCTTCAAAACCAAGCGATTCTGTCGAAACAGACAGCCACGATGTAGGAAATAAGCTCCTGTAATAACCTTGTCTTTAGTAAAAACAAGCTTATTTCCTACATCGTGGCTGTCTGTTTCGACAGAATCGCTTGGTTTTGAAGATTTTCTTCACTTGTTGAGGCATTGGACCTATACATCTTGCACATTTCACAATCAAACCCTGACCCCTGACGGCCCATGTCGGGTCATCTGTCAATAAAAGACTCCTGTTGTCTCAGTCTTGAAGGCCCAGTGGTGGTTTTTTTTGTTTGTATACTTTCTACATATGTTGTATACCCTCTCTGGTTAGTTTGTTTTTGCTCCAAGTTGGGTGCCATTTATAGAATAACACTTAACGCTGGGATGTGCACCCAATTTTGGGCATGAGGATTTACACCAACTGAATGCTGGTGTAAATCCCTGTGCCTAAATTAGGTGCAGATCCCTCAAATTCTATAACACTGTGTGCAAATCCTAGAAACACCGCTGACCCACCTATACCCCTCCTATGGCCATGCCCCTTGTTTGATCTGCAGGTAAAAATTTACTTGCACATCTTTATAGAATACCAACTAGAAAGATGCACATGTAAATTCCAATTGTTGCCAATTAGTACCAATATTTGATTATTAGCACCCGATTATTGGCGCTAATTGGCTCATTAAGTAATTAATTTGCATGCACAATTTTGAGCGCTATATATAGAATTAGGGGGACCATGTGGAAAGAGGGTACACTGTTTCAGAAAGAGTGCACACTCTTTCTTGTTAGTGGAACCACCATGCATGTATGAACCATTGGGTGTGTATATGCGCAAACTTGTACACACAAGCGCATTCTATCAGGAAAAGTGTCCTATTTCCACATAGTGCATGCTCTTTCCAAAAAGTATGCACTATTATCATAAACTCACTAAATGGCCAGAAAACCCTGAATAAAATGAAAATTCCCACAAATGACATGGGAAATGACACAAAATGAAAATTTTCTGGCTGCTCATCCCTATTATGCACATTTATGTTGCCAACTATTCAGTGGCGTACCAAGGGCGGGGCAGTGGGGCGGTTCCCCCCGGGTGCACGCTGCTGGAGGGGTGCAGAGAGCAGCCATGCACCTGTCGGCTCTGCTGGTTCCCTGCTCCCTCTGCCCCGGAACAGGTTACTTCCTGTTCCGGGGCAGAGGGAGCAGGGAGCCAGTGAAGCCAAGAGCAGCGTGGCTGCTCCCAGCAGCTAAGAATGCACCTGGGGGGGGGGGGGGGGTTGATGCGCCGTGGGGGGGGGGGGGTGCGCATCGGCGATCTGCCCCGGGTGGCAGCCGACTTAGAATCATCACTACAACTATTTACTTACTTCTGATCTCTTCTGCCTGGCCCAGAGGAACCCTATATGCTAATCTTCATCATTTGCCTCCTGTTTCACATTGCCATCTTGAAACCACACAGCATTCTACTTTTTTCTTTGTTGCACCATCCCTCTGGTACTCAGGACCCAATGATCTATTCCCTGCGCTGCTCCGAAACAGCACTGTAAAAATAGAGCCGGAAAAGTGCATGGAACACTAATAACATGCAAATTTAGGCACGTTATTAGCATTGATCATCAGGGGAAAGCTTGGGAGGATTGTGCCTGGTCATGCACTCAGGCACAATCCTCCTGCACTTGTTTGACAGGTCCAAGCTGTTGAAAAAACAGCCCAGATTTGTCACACATTTCAAGGGGGCTGGAGGTCTGGTGGACCCCTAGATTCCCCCCTGTAAATGCAAGGCCCTGGTGGCATAGTGCCCCACAAGCCCTCACATCCCCCCAGACACCAACACAGGGGGATGGAGGTCTGGTGAACCTCCAGCCTCCCTAACACCCTCCCCAGAAGAGAGGGCTGGATGTTACCGGACCTTCAGCCCATACCTGGTAGTTTAGCGCCCCCTCCACCTGGGATGCGCTGATCAGGGCTTCCATACTATATAAGGAAGAAAGTCCTTTATATGGTATGAAAATCCTGCCCTGCACATCTCATGACACATTGGGCAGGGTGCCGCCATTTTGGAGGCTGCATTGAAGGAGGAGAGAGTGCTACTTCTTCCTCTGGTATCTGAAGGTATGGGTGGTTCGGGACCACTAGACAACCGGGGGGGGGGGGGGGGGGGGGGGGGAAGCTAGACCACCAGATGTGGGATGGAGGTCCAGTGACCTGCAACCGTCACTTCTGTTGGGAGGGGTGTTGGGGGGGGACTGGAGTTCCACTGGACCTTTACCCTTCCCATGTCGGTGTCCCGGGGGGGGGGGTGTGGGGGCTTGGGGACATTAGGCTACCGGGGCCTTGCTCTTGTGGAGCAGCCCGGGGGGGGGGGGAGAGGAAGAGAGCCTTAACCCAAACGCCAGCTCCGAGCTGCCTTAGGGTTAAGGCACTATTCTGCCCATATGATCAGAGCACAGTGCTCTGCTCATAAGGATGGAAAACTGAAGATCTACATTTACAGTACTATGTAAGCCACATTGAGCCTGCAAATAGGTGGGAAAATGTGGGATACAAATGTAACAAATAAATAAATAGATATAATTTAAATTAGCTCTGTGGAATTCCCTGGGGTGCTCGCACCAGACCCCTCTGATCATGCCGCACTGATAAATGCAGGTGCTAGTCCGGTGCTAATGGCCTCTAGCACCCACATTTACCATTGATCATCGGGCATCACTCCCAAGCTATCTACAAGTGAAATCCTCTTATGCTAAATTTAAAAAGGAGCTAAAAACTTTGGGGTCAACATTCAAAGCAATTTAAAATGCCATAAATTGCTCCTGGCTGTTTAAGTCACTTTTCCAGGGCTAACTGACGAAATTCAGTAGCACTTAATCGGATAGTGCTGCTGAATATACCCGGTTAGCACCTAAGCTATAACCGGCTCTTGTGGGCACTCTGGTAACTGCATAAAAAGGACGGAATAAAACACAATCCTATCTTTATTCAGTTCTCCTTAACTGGTTAATGTTGAATATCACACTTAACCGTCTAAGTTTTATCCGACGTGTAATTCTGGATTTTCAATGCCAGTGCCCAGACCTGGCCTGGAATTGAATATCTGGCAATAAAGCCAGTGATAATCAGCAAAGTGTTGACTACTGCTAGTTGAATATCAAACCATTCTATTTTGCCAAAGCCTTTGAAGATGTACTAGAAGCAATGACTTAATTCATTCCCTATTACCTCCCTATTTTGTTAATTTTCAGCACCATATTTTTTGACCTTGTTTTTATTTCTTTATTCTGTCCTTCGTTTTACTGGTAGTTGTTGATACCCTTAGGGGGTTCATTTTCTAAGGAGCGCTAATGTTTTAGTGGTGGCCAGAACTGGTGGCTGCTGTGGACCATCACCCGTTCCAGATTTCAGCCCAGTCCGGTCCGGATCTTCCAGACTGCCAGAGTTGCTTGTGCTGTTTGAGCCTGCACAGCACCCTTAGCTGCCTGGTGATTGCAGCAGCTGAGTTACAACTGCTTCTGGGCTTATCAGCCATCTTGGAACATTTCTGCTTTGCCTTTGCATTGCGTCTAAGGCCCTGGTATGTTGGGGTGCTGGTGCACTTCTGCTGTTTCCAGTTCTAGTTTTTGCCTGCCTTGATTCTTGTCTGTTCTTGCTAGTCTGTGGATAGTTAGATTAAATTGTTGTTTGTTTGCTTGTCTCTGAGTGGTAGTTTGGTGTTTAGTCCTTGTCTGTTTGTATCCTGCTGGCTGCTCTGCAGCTTTTAGTTCTGTGTCTTGTTAGTCAGTGTTTTGTTCCCTGTTTCAGTGGCTGCTTGCAGCTTCCAGTTTCTGTCCCCTAGCTTGTCCTGTCCCTGCCTTGTGTTGTATTGTCTAGCCCAGTTTTCTGCCTTGCTGCCCATGTTCCTTCCTTTCCCCTCTGACACTCAGTCCCTGTGCTGCCTAGCTGTTATCCAGCTCCTGCCCTGCCCTGCAAAGTCCTGTCTGCCACCTGAAGCTGGGAGCTTAACTCCTGGTGGAAAGTGGCCAGGTACAGGTGAAGCCTAACTGTTGTCAGAGTTCTGCCTTGCCCCTGGTGTGGGGTGGTTTTGCCTGCCACTGCCGCTCCTCGGCAGTGGCCCAAGGGCTCACAACCCAGTTCCAGATTTGAAAACGGAACAGAATGCAAAGGCCATGAGCTCAGCAAGATCATCCTTCCAGCTGGGTTTCCCGCCTAAGACTTTTTCCTGTGTTGGTAATATGGGTCTAAGCCCAGGTCCAGTCTTTAGGTTCAAGTTGGATTTCAGTCTCGACCCAGTTTCTGCTCTTGATGATTGGATGACGCTGCAGGCCTACCGTGAAAGACTTTGTTCTGATCCGGCCTTGAGGTATACCCCCGAAGCAGCTGCTGAATGAACACGGGTCGGTTGGCTTGGGCGCTGGATAAATCCAGTGTCGGATATTGACCCGTCTATCACGCTCTTGGCGTACCGCGGCAGACTTTTCTTTGATCAAACCCTGCAGAATACTCCTGAAGCCAAAGCTCAAATAGGGCGTCTGGTCCACCACCCACCTTGGGGTTTCACGTCGCATTCCAGCCCAGTGCCGGAGTCTGCTCTGAGTTCCAGTCAAGCCTCTGAGCCTGCCCTGACTTCCAGCCAAGATGCTTCTGAGCCTGCACTGAGTTCCAGCCAAGCCTCTGAGCCTGCCCAGAGTTCCAGTCAAGCTGTTCCTGAGTCTGCTCCGGGTTTGAGTTCCAGTCAAGCCGCTGAGTCCATGATAAGTTCCAGGTGTAGCCCAGTTCTGAGTCCAGTTCGAGCGACGCTTCTAGCTGAGCCTCCTATCCCAGTTCAAGTATCGCTTTCAGTTAAGCCTCCGAGTCCAGTCCGAATGAAGCTTTTGATTAAGCCTCTGATTCCTGCACGAGTGGCATGTCTGGCCGAGCCTCCAGTCCTCGTTCAAGTGGCACGGCCAGTGAAACCCCTGAGGCCAGCTCGGGGGTGCTTCTGATGGAGCCTCCCAGACCTATTCAAGTGGCGCTCCAGGTCGAGCCTCCGGTCCTAGTCCAAGGGACGCTTCTGACCGAGCCTCCGATGCCAGTTCAAGTGGTCCTGCTAGCCAAGCCGCTGCCAAGTTCCAGCTCCAGCCAAGATGCGGCGTCCGAGCCGAGTTCCAGCTCCAGCCAAGAGGCGAAGTCCAGTCTTGATGCCAGTCCAGGTTCCAGCCTTGAGCCTTGTTCAAGCTCCAGCCAAGCTACCCCTGGTCATGTTTGGCGACTCCTCCGTAGATTTCACCATTGCTACCCGTGGAGACTTGAATTCCCCGTGGAAGTCGGGGGGCCTTGAGGGGGAGATACTGTTACGTCTGTGCTCACCTCGACCTCTGGTGGCCAGAACTGGTGGCTGCTGTGGACCGTCACCTGTTCCAGATTTCAGCCCAGTTCGGTCCGGATCCTCCAGGCTGCAAGGGTTGCTTGTGCTGTTTGAGCCTGCACAGCACCCGTAGCTGCCTGGTAATTGCAGCAGCTGAGTTCCAACTGCTTCTGGGCTTATCAGCCATCTTGGAACATTTCTGCTTTGCCTTTGCATTGTGTCTAAGGCCCTGGTATGTTGGGGTGCTGGTGTACTTCTGCTGTTTCCAGGTCTAGTTTTTGCCTGCCTTGATTCTTGTCTGTTCTTGCTAGTCTGTGGATAGTTAGATTAAATTGTTGTTTGTTTGCTTGTCTCTGAGTGGTAGTTTGGTGTTTAGTCCTTGTCTGTTTGTATCCTGCTGGCTGCTCTGCAGCTTTTAGTTCTGTGTCTTGTTAGTCAGTGTTTTGTTCCCTGTTTCAGTGGCTGCTTGCAGCTTCCAGTTTCTGTCCCCTAGCTTGTCCTGTCCCTGCCTTGTGTTGTATTGTCTAGCTCAGTTTTCTGCCTTGCTGCCCATGTTCCTTCCTTTCCCCTCTGACACTCAGTCCCTGTGCTGCCTAGCTGTTATCCAGCTCCTGCCCTGCCCTGCAAAGTCCTGTCTGCCACCTGAAGCTGGGAGCTTAACTCCTGGTGGAAAGTGGCCAGGTACAGGTGAAGCCTAACTGTTGTCAGAGTTCTGCCTTGCCCCTGGTGTGGGGTGGTTTTGCCTGCCACTGCCGCTCCTCGGCAGTGGTCCAAGGGCTCACAACCCAGTTCCAGATTTGAAAACGGAACAGAATGCAAAGGCCATGAGCTCAGCAAGATAATCCTTCCAGCTGGGTTTCCCGCCTAAGACTTTTTCCTGTGTTGGTAATATGGGTCTAAGCCCAGGTCCAGTCTTTAGGTCCAAGTTAGATTTCAGTCTCGACCCAGTTTCTGCTCTTGATGATTGGATGACACTGCAGGCCTACCGTGAAAGACTTTGTTCTGATCCGACCTTGAGGTATACCCCCGAAGCGGCTGCTGAGAGAACACGGGTCGGTTGGCTTGGGCGCTGGATAAATCCAGTGTCGGATATTGACCCGTCTATCACGCTCTTGGCGTACCGCGACAGACTTTTCTTTGATCAAACCCTGCAGAATACTCCTGAAGCCAAAGCTCAAATAGGGCGTCTGGCCCGCCACCCACCTTGGGGTTTCACGTCGCATTCCAGCCCAGCGCCGGAGTCTGCTCTGAGTTCCAGTCAAGCCTCTGAGCCTGCCCTGACTTCCAGCCAAGATGCTTCTGAGCCTGCACTGAGTTCCAGCCAAGCCTCTGAGCCTGCCCAGAGTTCCAGTCAAGCTGTTCCTGAGTCTGCTCCGGGTTTGAGTTCCAGTCAAGCCACTGAGTCCATGATAAGTTCCAGGTGTAGCCCAGTTCTGAGTCCAGTTCGAGCAACGCTTCTAGCTGAGCCTCCTATCCCAGTTCAAGTAACGCTTCCAGTTAAGCCTCCGAGTCCAGTCCGAATGAAGCTTTTGATTGAGCCTCTGATTCCTGCTCAAGTGGCATGTCTGGCCGAGCCTCCAGTCCTCGTTCAAGTGGCACGGCCAGTGAAACCCCTGAGGCCAGCTCGGGGGGTGCTTCTGATGGAGCCTCCAAGACCTATTCAAGTGGCGCTCCAGGTCGAGCCTCCGGTCCTAGTCCAAGGGACGCTTCTGACCGAGCCTCCGATGCCAGTTCAAGTGGTCCTGCTAGCCAAGCCGCTGCCATGTTCCAGCTCCAGCCAAGATGCGGAGTCCAAGCTGAGTTCCAGCTCCAGCCGAGATGCGGAGTCTGAGCCGAGTTCCAGCTCCAGCCAAGATGCTGAGTCCAAGCTGAGTTTCCGCTCCAGCCGAGATGCAGAGTCCGAGCCGAGTTCCAGCTACAGCCAAGAGGCAAAGTTCAGTCTTGATGCCAGTCCGGGTTCCAGCCTTGAGCCTTGTTCAAGCTCCAGCCAAGCTACCCCTGGTCATGTTTGGCGACTCCTCCATAGATTTCAGCATTGCTACCCTTGGAAGTCGGGGGGGCCTTGAGGGGGAGATACTGTTACGTCTGTGCTCACCTCGCCCTCTGGTGGCCAGAACTGGTGGCTGCTGTGGACCGTCACCTGTTCCAGATTTCAGCCCAGTCCGGTCCGGATCCTCCAGGCTGCCAGGGTTGCTTGTGCTGTTTGAGCCTGCACAGCACCCGTAGCTGCCGGGTGATTGCAGCAGCTGAGTTACAACTGCTTCTGGGCTTATCAGCCATCTTGGAACATTTCTGCTTTGCCTTTGCATTGTGTCTAAGGCCCTGGTATGTTAGGGTGCTGGTGCACTTCTGCTGTTTCCAGTTCTAGTTTTTGCCTGCCTTGATTCTTGTCTGTTCTTGCTAGTCTGTGAATAGTTAGATTAAATTGTTGTTTGTTTGCTTGTCTCTGAGTGGTAGTTTGGTGTTTAGTCCTTGTCTGTTTGTATCCTGCTGGCTGCTCTGCAGCTTTTAGTTCTGTGTCTTGTTAGTCAGTGTTTTGTTCCCTGTTTCAGTGGCTGCTTGCAGCTTCCAGTTTCTGTCCCCTAGCTTGTCCTGTCCCTGCCTTGTGTTGTATTGTCTAGCTCAGTTTTCTGCCTTGCTGCCCATGTTCCTTCCTTTCCCCTCTGACACTCAGTCCCTGTGCTGCCTAGCTGTTATCCAGCTCCTGCCCTGCCCTGCAAAGTCCTGTCTGCCACCTGAAGCTGGGAGCTTAACTCCTGGTGGAAAGTGGCCAGGTACAGGTGAAGCCTAACTGTTGTCAGAGTTCTGCCTTGCCCCTGGTGTGGGGTTGTTTTGCCTGCCACTGCCGCTCCTCGGCAATGGCCCAAGGGCTCACAACCCAGTTCCAGATTTGAAAACGTGACATACTATTATTTAACATTTCTATAGCACTACAAGGCATACGCAGCGCTGTACACCATACACAAAAAAGACAGTCCCTGCTCAAAGAGCTTACAATCTAGATAAGACAGGTAAACAGACAGAACAATTAAGGGTAAGGGAATAAATAGGTGAGAATAAAGGACAGGCCAAGTGACTAGAGGTTAGGAGTCAAATGCAGTGCTAAAGAAGTGGGCTTTAAGTTTGGACTTGAGGACGGCCAAAGACGAGGCTATATGCACAGGCTCTGGAAGTCTATTCCAGGCGTAAGGTGCAGCAAGACAAAAGGAACCGAGTCTAGAGTTAGCAGTAGAGGAGAAGGGGACAAATAAGAGAGATTTATCTACAGAATGGAGTACCCAAGGGGGGGGCGTAGGGAAAGACGAGAGTGGAGAGGTACTGGGGAGCAGCAGAGTGAATACACTTATAGGTCAATCTCACAGCCATAATTGAACAGGAAATCTAGCCATTGATTATGGCTGTGAAATGGCTGGGTTTTTTGGACATTATGAGCAGGACTTTCTTTTTTTAATGTCCTTCTGTGTCTCTGTTTGTGTTATCTCTGGCTATTTTATCCCCCCCCCCCCCCGAGTTTTATAAATCAATTCTTTACTGTTCTTCTGATCTGTAAATCTCTTTGGCACTGATTCTATGAAAGGTGGTATAGCAAGATGATGAATAAAGTAAATTGAAATTATGAATGACTTTGAGAATTGATGCAGTCTGTAGGTAAAAAAATAAGAAAACTAGAGCATCAATATTTTCACCAGTGAGTCACATCTACTTTCCTAGGCTTATCCAAAGTTTCCTTTCCAGCTCTTTGGAAGTATTGCTTAATAAAGAGTGCATTGCAAAACATAAGGTTAACAAAAATGATGATGCAAAATTCTCTTGGCAGTATCCCCTGATTTGCTTTTCCTCCAGCTAGTGCCAAGTGAAAACCAGAGAAGCAGGAAACATTATCATTAACAGTAGTTAAGTGACTTTGAATGCTCTTATTATTGAGGGCTTATAATAATCAAGTCACTTTGATAACTGTTCTCATAAAGGAGAGACAAGTCATTAGCTAAGGATGCCAAAAAGCCACCCTTGTTTCCATTGACTTCCTTATTCAAACGCATTAATAAAAAGCCAATAAAACACATGCCTAGAACCTTTTATGTAGGTTTTAACCAGCATGGAAAATTGCTGGAGGCTGAAACAACTCTGATGCCAGCAGCCAAGAATGTCCCCTAACTTTTCCTAAACTCGCGTCACCCTGCACATGAACTTTCAGGTACTGAAAAGCAGCAAACTTCTTTGGAAAATTGTCTAAGGTACAAAAGCAAATACCAGGTTCTGAGAGCCGCAGACAGGTCTGTTTTTCAGGTTTCTCATGAAGAATATGTATAAGACAGATCTTCCCAAATTGTGGGTTGGGACCCCAAAAGGGGTCACAAAACCTGTGTTTGGGGTTATCATCTGGGTGGTCTCTGCATAGCTGCAAGGTTATTCTGCATTTCTGGGGAGTAACACTATTTTATTTTAGCCACGATCAAGATCATGGTCACAAAAAGATTGGTAAGGACTGGTATAAGATATATCTACATGCATTTGATCCAAGAATCAGACTAATTGGCACAATATCTTAAAAACTTAGCCTTTCCAGCAGTCAAAGCAACTTAGTCAGTCATCTTCCTCTCAAAGAAAAGGTGAGATAAAGCCAAGCCCTCTACCATAAATGGAGAAAATTTGGCCAGCTCTTTATGCTCTCACTACAATTAAGCATATTGCTGAACTCAAGTCATAAATTACAGCAAGACCTAAAATTATGAAGGAACAAATTCACATGCAATATAATAACTCATTCATATTCTCTGCAGTGACTGGCTTGAAAACTCATAAAATCTATTAATCAGTGGCAGATAAAGAATGCCTGCCAACTTTCCTGCAGGTGTGCATCTGTTAGTAAGAATTAATATATTAATATGCTTTGGGATAGGAGGTTAGTAGAGAGTGAAAATAAGTTTGGCTGGAAAATGAAAAACTTGCATGTACACTTCTGCAAACGTTTTTGCAAGAAGTTTGGGCAGACAGTGTCAGGCAATACAAGCAGTTATAGAGGTGGAACCAGGCTCAAAATAACCAGTAACAGAACCCACACAGCTAAGCCTTCTTATCAGTGATATGTTACGAGTCCAATGATGAGGCTTTTATCAGAAAGACAATCAGTGCTCCGGAGGGCCTTTATAGTACCCCTAAATATGTTCAACCTATAAGTGAACCAAGTGGACTTAGGTTGCTCTTTACATGGTCCTCATAGATATGTTGCTTGGGATTGCTTTAGCTCAGTGATTCTCAACCCAGTCCTCCAACACACCTAGCTGGTCAAGTTTTCGGGATACTCACAATAAATATATGTGAGAGAGATTTGCATACAATGGAGATAATGCATGCAAATATATCTCAAAAATATTCATTGTGGATATGCAGAAAACCTGATTGGCTGGGTGTGTCCTGAGGACCCTGCTTTAAACATATGAACACATGAAGAACAATTCTAAAAAACCAGGCACTTACATTTATATGTATATGTATATGAGCACTATTTTGTACAATTGCAAAGGGTATGGGTCATGGGTTTGATATACTGCCTTTCTATGGTACAACCAAAGTAGCTTTTTTAAAAATTATATGCAGGTACTGTCTCTATTCCTGGTGGGTTCACAATCTAAGTTTTGTACCTGGGGCAATGGATGGTTAAGTGACTTGGCCAGAGTCAAAAGGAGTCCCAATAGGAATTGAACCCAGTTCTATGGGTTCTCAGGCCTCTGCATAAATTATTAGGGTAATCCTCCACTCTAAAGCATATAACAATGTCAATATTCAGCTGCTATCCATAGAGCTATCCAATTTGATTTGCAAGGGAGCACACGTGGGGAGAAACATGGGTGGAACATATGTGTGTCTTCCACTTATGCGCATAATTTACAGAATACTGTAAGCTACATACAGTTTGCCCGATATTCAGCACTATTTAACTAGCCAGGAATGGCTCCTGGTCAGTTAAGTAGCCTAAATCTGGCTAAGCACTAATATTCAGTGTGACATAGCCAGGTATCTTGGCTGAATATTAGTGCCTAACGGCTAGCCCAGTCACCGGCTAGGTCACATGACATAGGTGGTTAGCGCCAATATTCATTTACTGACCAAGTTTAGCAGCCAGATAGACCCACGTAAATAGAAGGTCTATCTTTGGGTACTATCACTTAGCTGGCCAGCTTAACTGAAAATATGCAGAGTGCCCAAAAAAATGGAAATTCAATGCCGATTGCCAGATGCAGGCCAGCACTGAATTTCCAGGTTTGCCGCCGACTGCGAGAGGCAGCCCTGCTGACTTCCACAGTCTGAATATCAGCCCCAGGATGTCCCTGCCATATTTTTTAGGCATGCCAAATTTGGGTTAAACTAGTATTCTGCAATGGAACCTAGACATCCAGGTTCTGTAATAGAATATGCCCCTCCTGCATGTAATTGATTGATTGAGGACTCACACTAGAGGTTTTGAGATTTCACTTTTTGGCATAGACCTTAGCACATTTTTTTGCTCCATTAAGTGGACCTGTGACTTGATAACTGAGAGAAGCTGTTACCTCCTCTGGAACGATCACAGTCCTACACATTTGCCTGAGTTTTGCTTTTGGTATTTCAGTTCTGTGACCATTTTACAGTATTTTTGGTATTTACAAGCCGTACGTAAAACAAGGACCACAGGAAGATGAAATGATCTTATCACATTGAACATAAAGTCACACCTCATCTTTACAACTTTTTTTTAATCATCTTTATTGCAAATAAGTGAGGTGTACAGCACAAGAACAAACTCTGTCAACACAACTCATAAATTTTCCATCAGTGACACATGAGGACACCCCCTGCCATCTCTTCTTGCAGGTCTATATCCGTTGATAAAAACGAATATTTACTGTAGACATATAGGAGGGAATTCTATAAATAGTGCTAAAAACATGGACACCAAAAAAGCTTGGTGCTAAGCACTGTTCTGTAAAGGGTGTACACCTTTTATAGAATACACTAAACCAATGCTCATTGGTTGCAGAAGGGACAAACATGGGATGACTATAAGGAGCAATGGTGGATTTTTCTGTTGAATACAACCCACCCAATATTTAAACTCAAATGGCTGCTAAAACGGCATCTAAGCAGCTATTCAGCGATATTCAGGGCCGAATAGCCGTTTAGCTGACTTAAAGATAGCTGGTTATATCACACGATATAACTGCTAAACTGCTTTTCAAAGTGATAGCGGGCAAGTTTGGCAGCCCTTGAATGTTAAATAGCCATATTTGGCTGCCACAATAGGTGGATTAACTTTGACCGGTCTCACTTTAACCGGCCAATGGCTGGTTAAAATCAGACCGGCCAAATTTAAACCGGATATTCAATGCTGGTCGCTGGAAATGGACCGGCACTGAATATCCGGATATAGCGGGGCCCACGGGAGACAGCCTGGTTATCTCCCATTGTCTTAATATTGGGGCCTACGTCTCCAGCGGCATGAATTTGGAGCTTGATTGAAGTTCGTTGTTGTGAGGGCTGCCTGTTATTGGATGAGTGAGTCAGCTGGGTTGCACATATAAATTCTATCTCACACTGTGCTTTCACACACTTTAAAGGTTCTAGGTGGTGTGATCACATTCGTTTTGTGAGTGGTGTTATTAATATAAGATATTGTTTTAGAGTTGTAAGTTATAGAGTTATTGATTTTATGACATGTAACTGTGATTCATTGCAGGACTGTTCCTGATGCAGTAACGAAACATGGCCAATGTTGGTCTGCAATTTGAGATAAGTGCTCTTTGCTATATTTTTGTATAAGGTCTGTGTGACTAGTTGTTAATTAATATAAGGATTTGAAAAATGGTTTTTAAGAGTAAGCCAATGCATATTGTTGACACAATGAAGAGGCTAGGTGAGCCATGAGTAGTACATTCATGTGAAACAAGTCGCCGCTGAGGTGTCAGTTAAAGAGCTGTACAGGAACTGAGTTAGCTGGAATCCCATGATTATCAAGGGGATCTCATGGGGATGACCTGAACCCTGCAGGGATCCAGTGGGAATGGATCTGAGGCCTGCGGGGATCCTTTGAAAGCATAGGTGAGTCAAATGATGACTCTCCTCCCCTCCAGCCCTGGGTGCCCTCCCCGAACATACCCCAGTATATCTTGATGGTCTAATGGAGCATGAAAGAACCCGCTCTTTCTTGCCTGCTGATTCTCTCTGCTGCTGTTTCTTTTACAATGGCTTGCACTAGGAATATATGGGCATCTCTAGCATTTAGCACATGCTTATTTTTAGCATGCACTAAAAACGCTAGCATGCCTTTGTAAAAGGACCCCTTAGTGCATTTTTCACATCTAACGGTTTTTTATGCATTTGAGGTGTCCGTCTGCTTTGAAATGGAGCATCCATGTATTATCGAACAGACTCATACATAGACTGGTCTTGTTCTAAGACACTAGTGGAACTTCAGATGTCCTGACTTGGATGTCTAAATGCAAATTTGAAAGTTCTTTCTAAAATGCCACTCTGTGCATATTTGAAATTTACCCAAGAAGATCAGTTTCAACCTGGTGACCAATGTTTCTTTCTAAACACTGGCTTAGTGTTTTAAAAAACTCATATACTCAGCGCTGCTATGCGTATGCTCAGCAGTGCTGGACATATGTATACATAGCAGACTGCCAGTAGTTATGTGGATAATGGCAATATCCAGTTGGTAAATCAAAAATTAACAGTCCAGATATTTATTTTAGTGATGGTATGTCATACAATAACTAAAACAACCCAACACACTAGGTGTTTATTAAATCATAGGTATGAAGATCAGTGATTCCTAATATATTGTGAAGGAGCCTTGGTAGCCACTCTTTTCACACACGGAACACAACCATGTGACTCGCCAAATTCATCATCAGCTCCGATCAAATCACCTCTCTTTTAATTTTTAATCTATAATTTAATTCTTAAAATATAGACTTATCATTACTTGCTCTCATGCACTCATACAATGTGCCATTAATACACAGGACCTCTGCCAACATGGGCCTTGTTTCGCCTATGCTGTGTCAGGGCAGGGTCCTGAAAATGTAAAATATATTTAACTCACAACACTTAAATCCCTCAAACCAAAATCTGTTATTAAGTGTGTGTTGTATGAGCACCCAGGAGCAAGTATAGATAACTCTATATTTTAAGAATTAATATATAGAGAGGTGTAGTAATATACTGTGATTTTATCGGAGCTGATGATGAGTTTGGCGAGCCACAAGGTTGTATTCCTTATGTGAAAAGAATCACTACGAGACTCCTTCTCAGTATATTAGGAATCATGGATCTTCATACCTACAAGTTAATAAACACCTTGTACGTTGGGCTATTTTAGTTATAATATCTTCTTGCTATTCATATAACAGCTATACGGGTGAAGGGCAATTCTATAACCTAGGTGCCTACATCTACCCACCCTTGCATGTGTAAATGTATAGAATACTAGCACTTACAAGCATAGAATACAAGTATAGAACAGTAGCACATACCCATGAAAGTGCCAACAGGGTGCCCAAGCCCTATTCTGTAAGGGTGTGTAAGTGGCATAGCATGTGAATGCAAGAGGCGGCATTCAAATGGATGGAATATGGGTGGTGATAAAAGAAAGTAGATTACAGGAGGTGAACTTAAAAAGGCTTTTATTAGCATAGCCCAATGTGGCCACATTTCATCTATGGAAGGCTGCATCAGGGGCAGACATAAGGCATAATAAACAAAACAATCAAATTAAAATAAACATTCAAAAATCTTATTATATCCATAAAAGAAGCAAATAAGAACATAAATAGACATGTAAATGTAATTAAATAACTCAATAAAACTAACCATTTATAAAATCACATGTAAATAGATTAAAAATATAAATAAGCATGCATTAAGTTAATATAGGGGCTCATTTTCAAAAAAACGAAAACATCTCAAAAATGGCATAAAGCGGCATTTGGATGTTTTTCAGAGAAATACATCCAAATTGTGATTTTCAAAACTCGAATTTGAAATGTTTTTTCTCTGCATTGCAAATCAGAAGGTGATATGTTCTGAATGTGTTGGTTGCGTGTTGGAGGTAGGATTTGGGCATTCCCAAAACTTGGACATTTTTCTGCCATAATGGAACAAAGCAAAAACATCCAGGGCTAAAATGTAGACGTTTTGGTCTAGACCTGTTTCAATCATGACTAAGAGCCAGATGCACAAAGGTCCCGTTAAGGATCCATCTGCGTTTCCAAATCAGTAAAAATTTACCGATTTAGAAACACAGAGGGAGTCACAAAGAAAATCGCATGCAAATGAGCTGTTCGCTGCTTTTGCGATCCAGCTCATTTGCATACGACATGGGGGAAGCAAGCTGCGTGTATGATAGCAGTAGATTTACTCTTTTTTTTTTTTTGAAACATAAAAGCACTTTTTTTTGGTTGGGCATACCTGTATTGCAGCTCCCTGCCTCCCACTACTGGGAAAAAGTGAGAAAAACCTCTCTGCTGCGTGCTCTCCGCTCTTCTTTGAGGAATCAGCAGCATCAGGGCTTGGTTCCTCCCCCAGCTGTTCCTGCTGCTTCCGTCTATTGGCTGGCTGACATCCTAGAACGCCCATCTCCCTGAAAATGGACTCTCATTGGCTGGTTGCTGTCCCAACTCCTCCTCCCTGTAGGGCTTTCCTGATAACATCACTTTAGAGCTGTGAACTGATTGGATCCGAACTTCCTGGTGTCCCCCTCCAGTAATGAGTGGGCGGGATATCCCAGGCTGATGCTGTCCAATTGGTTTAGCCCTTC
The DNA here is from genome assembly GCF_901765095.1 of Microcaecilia unicolor. Lineage (NCBI taxonomy): Eukaryota > Metazoa > Chordata > Amphibia > Gymnophiona > Siphonopidae > Microcaecilia > Microcaecilia unicolor. Next base: position 57,230,196 of record NC_044042.1, on the reverse strand, counting down.
TCTGTGGGCCCTCCAAAACTCAACAAAAACCTACTGTTTCTACATATAGGTGACACCCACAGACATAAGGGCTATTATAGTGCTTAAAGTTAGGTACAATAGGTTTTTGGTGGGTTTGGGGAGGACTCATCATACAATATAAGAGGGTAACAGTGAGATGTGTACCTGGGACCTTTTACATGAAGTCCACTGCAATGCCTCCTAGGGTGCCCCACTGCTCTACTAAGAATGCTGCCCCCCCCCCCCCCCCAAATCCCAATGGCTTATTTTAGTGCATTTTTCCCTTGATCTTTTTTTTTTTTTTTTTCAAAAATTTTCCAAAAAGATAGATGCACTGAGCACAAACACATCTACCAAATGGTCATTTTTGAAAGGAAAAGTTGGACGTTTTTCTGGGTTGAAAATGACCGTGTTCATTACTGGATGTTTGAACATTTTCCGCAAAACGTCCAAAATCAGATTTAGATGTCATATTAAAAATACCCCTTATAATTAATAATATAAACATAACACTGGTTTAAACACATCCAGAACAGACATTTCTAAGCATTTTTAAATTCATCTCCTGTGATCTACTTTCTTTTATCACTGCTATTTACTGTGGATTCCACCAGTCTCTTCTGTACTGGTACCTTTCGGAACATGGGTGGGACATGGGCGGGGCTCCCATTTACACATGCAACTCACAGAATACTGTCAGTTACACATATCCCTGCTGCATTTACACAACCGCAGTTACGCCATATCTATGCATGGTGTAACTGTGAGTACATAAATACTAGGTTATGCTAGTATTCTTTGGCAGAATCAAGGGGATAAAAAGAAAAAAGCAGAGTTCCGGGTTGACTCATAATGGGCTTGCTTAGGTGAAGGTAGGATGGATCGATTAATGTCCAAAGATCATAGAGCCCAGGAAGGGGTTATGGGATAATTAATGATGCAAGATAGGATGGACTACCAAGGTGTAGTGCCTTATGTGTGAGAATGAGAATTTTAAATTGTATACAGAATTCCACAGGGAGCCAGTGAACCTATTCTATTCTATTTGTTATTCTTGTATACCACTTCTATCCTAAGAAAGGTCCCGAAGTGGTTTACATGACCAATAGAATTACAGATCAAAAACTGATTTAAAGTTCAAGAAAAAAACCATTGACTAGAATTAATGAAAAAGTACCCCTGAAAAGCTCTGTGAGGGGGTTTATAGAAGAACACTTCCCTCACCCTTAAGAAAAGTTCCTCTCTAACTTGCCTGGGCCACCTTAAGAGCACTGATCCTGTCCTGGGAGGAAGTGAGCCAGGAGGGGCGGAGTCAATACCTGTGATTTTAAAAGACAGGGCCAGGCTAAGGTTAAGGAGGCCCAGGGAAGGAAGAACTGAAGCCCCAGTCTTAGCCATTACTGAATGCATTTACTTCTGTGACCTGGCTGAGTTATGCCAACTTTGTTTCTTGCTAAGATTTGTAAGCCTTGCTGATGTCTGGCTGGACCAGATCTGAGTCTCAGAAGACCTGAGTATTTACAGGCTGTGTTTGAGGCGGGGCAGCCCCATCAGCCACAGACTGTTTAGCCTGCTAGCCAGAGGCCTACTCAAGACTGTTACTAAACCAGAGAAGCTGTTGCAACTGAGGTTCCAGGCCTGTGAGGAAATAGGTCCCAGGGCTCAGGTGAATAAAACATTTACTTTCACCTTTATATACCTTGTCTGGCTGAGTTATTCCCAGGTCCACCCCATAACCCTTGCCCAGGGTCTTACAAGCTCAAAAACATCCCTCCAAACAGAAAGTCTTAAAACTTCTAAGGAACAAAGAATAAGAATCAATATTTCTGATAACATCCAGAAGAACATTCAATGCCGATGCCACCATATAAGAAAGAGATTGTGGGATACTGGCTGCATGCACATAAGTTTATGGTACTTACATATCAAGTAGACAATTTTGTAATATGCTGTTTCTCTGCATTGCTTTACCAGTGCAAATATCTTTGAAAATTTTCCTCCTTATAGCTATAACAAGTGAAGAAATGGAGCAGAGAAGTACCAACTGGTAGGATAGTCAGCAATCAACTCCAGCAGCAGCAGTTAGTGACTGTGATAGTCTATCAATAGAGTAGAAGAGTAACCTAGTGGATAGGAGTGGAGGAGCAGGCTGTGAACCAAAGAGACCAGAGTTTAAATCACTCCTGGTGGCCTTGGGAAAGTCACTTAACTCTCCATTGCATCAGATAAAACATAGATTGTAAGCCCTACTATTACTTATCATTTCTATAGTGCTACTACATGTACGCAGTGCTGTACACTAGACATGAAGAGACAGTCCCTGCTTGACAGAGCTTACAATCTAATTAGGACAGACAAACAGGACAAAGGGAATTACTAAGGTGGGAATGGTAAAACATGGGTACTGAACAAGTGAGTAAGAGTTAAAAGTTAAAAACAGCATTAAAAAGGTGAGCTTTTAGCCTAGATCTGAAGACGGCCAGAGATGGAGCTTGATGTATCCTCCAGGCATTCCCCCCCCCCCTCCCCCCAGAGACAGAGAAATACCTAGTGAACCTGAATGTAACTTATCTTGAATTACCACTGGAAAGGCATGAGCAAAATAAAATAAATCCCAATAAAAATATAACCTCTGAGAATCTTCTGATAGAATGGGTCCAGACATTCTCCCACACATAACCTCTTACTCTTCCCTCATCCTTACCTCCCCATTCCTCTTTGTCCCCTTATTTTCTCTCACCTCCACTCCTTTTTCCATTTCTCATCCCTCCCTCAGTCCCTTTCTCCATTCTTCTCCCCTCCTCCCTGGCTCACCTATCCCTATCTACCCCCCAACTGTCCCACTCCATTGTCGTTTAAAAAAAAATTTTAATAGCATCTATGGGCATCAGGGGAGCAGAAGAGCAGCCTAAGGGTTATAGCAATAGGATGGTAATCAGAAGACCCAGGTTCAAGTCCCACAGTAACATCTTGTTGCCTTGGACAACTCGCTTAACTCCCTATCGTCTTTGCCCTGATGCTGGGCAGGTTATGGCAGCAATGGCCAGTCCAGGTCATGCCCCCTTATGTTGGGCAACTTAACATACTGTAGTGATACTTCACATTGTACAGAAGAAGACAATGGCAAGCCATTCACATAGCATATCAAGTAAATCACAATGAGAGTCCCTCATTGTGTGGTCACCAGGAGACAGTTCAACTCAAGGGTATGTCTGGATGGGCAGTAGGACTGTGCCCCTGAGTATCTGCTTTTTCTTCCATTGACACAAACTGAACATCAACAACAAGATGGCAGGGAAGCAGAAAGACTCTCACTATGGTTCTGAAGCCCTCTCAGCCCTTTCAAAACACAAATAGATGGTGCCTGGAGACTAGAAAGGAGACTAGGGGATACAAAGCTGATGCTAGCCCCTGTCACTGGCTCTATCCCTGCTCCATCTGCTGGAGAGCCACTGAAAGTTAGCCCATCTTTCAGCCATTGCAGTCATAACTGAAGCCAAGATTCCCCAGCTATGGGTCCCAGATGATCTCACCATTGGTACCAATCTAATGACAGCTCTGCTAATGATAATCCTAGGGCCTGATATTAAAAACAAACAAACACTGAGTTCCTAACTGGGTGCCCTATTTTTTTTAGCCAAATTTAAGAGCTTAAATTTTTAGCTAAAAGTTAATCTTAATTTATGAGCTTAAAAATTATGCTTGTAAATTTAGGCCTGCCATTCATTTCACTAGATTTATGAGCCTAGTGCTGGAAATCAGTGCTAAGCTCCTAACCTTTTTTCTTGACCCTAAATCTGTTACTGTTGCTACCACTTTGTATGCTCCTAAATTTCAGAAATCAGTCAAATTTTGAGTATAAATTTATGGAGTCAGCCATAGTAAATTTTCAAAAAGGCCAAGTCAAGAGTATAACTAAAGGGTGTTAAGCCTTAACATGCATTTAACACACAAGAAAATGCTTTCCACAAAAGGCATTAAAGTATTATTCAGTGATATCCCTTATTCTACATGCTAACCATGCATTATTATATTATTATTTTAATTTTTGGAGGGGGCGTGCTATGGGCAGAAAATGGGCGTGGAAGGATTAACCAGCTAGCATGTGGTTAGTATGCGCTAACTGGCTAATGCTGAGTAAATGCAGGAACACTTAGCATCTCCTAAATAGGAAGCAGTAAGAGCTTCTGCATTAAGGGCCTCTTTTATCAAGCCATGTTAGTGGTTCCTGCATGGCAATGCCGATGGAACCCATTGAATGGACTTTGTCTGCATTACCGCATCGGGAGCCGCTGGCACAGCTTGATAAAAGGGGCCGTAATTTTTTGCAAGTCCTGCACACTAATAGAAAAATTAACACAGGACCTGCAAAAAATTAGAAAATTTTAAAAGTCCTAAATACTGCTGCATTGAATCTAGACTTAGCACGCAAGAAAGTCCAGTGTTAAGATTCGCTAAGCCCAGATTCTTATGCTCTTTATTAAAAGGGCCCCTTAGTTAGGAGCATAAATCCTTTAAATATTGGGCCCCCTAATGTTTTATAACGTAATCTAGGTAAGATGGGTGTCAAATGCTGAAATGTAAGTAAATAAAATCAGCATTGTAGAAGGGCCCATCAGTACAAGGTTCTGGAAACAGCCCAGGTGCATGGTGACAATGGTTGTTGCTACTGTGTCCGGGCATAATGTAGGAAGAAAAACAAACAATCTTCAAGCATGTATGGATGAAGGCCTATCCCAGCAGTTTCTAGTCTTGATTCTCATTGAGTTTGAAGCCTAGAAGAAGTAGGAAGAATCTGCTGGGTCAAAAAGAGAAAAAAACTTTTGTCCCTAGTTCTAGGAGATATGTTTGCACACCATGTAGTTGTTTTACTGAGAAGTGCAAGGGCTAGGCAGATAATTATCTCCCTGAGCAGCTTCTAATAACAGGTTGTGGAACAGTGGGCCATCCTCCCTACTTAAAACACCTCTGTTTCTACATCATATATTAGTCACTAATAGAAAAATGATTCTACAAGTTAATATCAAGGAATTAATTAAGTTTTTCCAGTATCTCAGCACAATATATTTGCTGGAACTTTTATTAGCAAATAAAAGAAAATGCATCCCATTTCAGCAAAGGTCATAACTAGGGATAAACAATATTTATAAAGGTGGATGGAAGTAAGGGTACTACCCTTCCATTGATGCTATACAATTATAACATTTCTGGATGCTAATAGGTCATAGGGCACATTCATTTATCATGGCTTTAGAAATTAGTATATTTCAGTCATAACATTTTACATTATGCCTAGTTTGAGCACCAATTATTGGCTGCCTATCTTTTAGTGGTTGGTGTATAAAGCAGTGTTGTTAGTTTTCAAAGCTTCGCCTCTTGGCATGCTAGTACAGTTCACTGTTGCCTTTATTCCTTATCTTCCGCAACATTTTGGACACCATGGGGGAGGGGATGGTAGGGAAGGAGAGAGATGCTGAACACTTGAGGAGGGAGAGAAGGGAATATGCTGGATAGAGGTAGGGAGGGAGGTAGGGAAGAGGAGATGCTGGACTACTGGGGGAGGTCATAGGAAAGGGAAGGGGAGATCCTGGACATGGGAGAGTGGTTAAGGATGGGAAGAAGAGATACTGGATATGGGGTGGGGGTGTAGGAGCTCCTTTCTTTTAAATCTCTTTTTCAGATGACAATACTATTCTGATACCATTTTTGGGAGAATACTTTATACTGAATATTATGTGACTATAAAAGAAGTGTTCTGTTGATACTTTTCATCACTTGAGTTGAGCAAATAGTTAGTTGAAGTTTGCAAATTTAGGTTTGGACTACATTATTGGATGAGAGATGTGTGAAGTGTCGAATTTGAGGGGATTTACTGCATCTTCTGGCTTTCCAACTCTGCTGGCTCCTGACTCTGACTCTAACAAACAGTCCTAAAAAGTACTTATAGTAATTCGCTGATTACTCCCAGATCTACCTCTCCACATCAGAAATCTCAGCAGGAATCTAGGCCAAAGTATCAACCTGCCTGTCTAACATTGCTGCCTGGATATCTCACTGCCATCTGAAACTAAACATGACCAAGACTGAGCATCTTATCTTTCCCCCTAAACCAATCTCTCCTCTTCCCCCATCTTGTAACCTTGGGGTCATCTTCGACTCCTCTCTCTCCTTCGCTGCACATATTCAACAGACTGCTAAAACCTGTTGTTTCATTCTCTATAATATTACCAAAATTCATCCTTTCCTTTCTCAGCACACTACCAGAACCCTTATCCACACTCTTATCACCTCTCGCTTAGACTACTGCAACTTGATTATCAAGGTCTCCCACTAAGCCATCTCTCCCCTTCAATCTGTTCAAAAGTAGGCTTACCGGGTATACAAAGATTACATGCAGAATAAATTGCCAGTATACCCATTTCTATCTGATGATGTATCGAGGTTTATTTAAGCATTAAAATCATTTAATTTCCTGCTGTTGAGAGGGGCAAGTAAAAGACTGAAAGCCAAAAGGGAGATGTTTGGATTGAGCTGCTCTCTTTTAAGCTGTATTCATTATGTGTGCTCTAAATGATTGTTTGTTTTGTAATTTGATGTAACTGGATTTTGTGAGGTTTATTATGTACTTTGCCCTGGGCGTTTTTATAAAGGCAGATTTTATTTTTATTACATTTGTACCCCGTGCTTTCCCACTCATAGCAGGTTCAATGCAGCTTACATATTATATAGAGGTACTTATTTGTACCTGGGGCAATGGAGGGTTAAGTGACTTGCCCAGAGTCACAAGGAGCTGCCTGTGCCTGCAGTGGGAATTGAACCCAGTTCCCCAGAACCAAAGTCCACCACTCTAACCACTAGGCCACTCCTCAATAAAATATTGAAATAATAAGTTGACACAAATCTACTCTTTTTAACATTTTCTTTGTTTTTGATGTTATTATTATCCCATGACTTTTGAGTATCAGTCTAAAGCATATCACAAACAAAATAATCAATCAACCCCACCATAACCCACTCTGCTTTGGCTGCCGAGGGTATATCTGGGAATGGAGTGGATATTGCACTGTTCACAGAAGAAAGCACTTATAAACAACTTGAAAGTCTGAAAGACAAAGCTATAGGGCTGGATGGGATACATCCCAGGATACTGAGGGAGCTCAGAGAAGTCCTGATAGGGCCTCTTAAGTATCTATTTAATAGATCTTTAGAGACAGGAGAGTTCCACGGGATTGGAGATGTGGATGTGGTACCTATGTAAAAGGGGGGATTGGAGACGAGCAGATGTGGTCCCTCTTCACAAAACTTTGTAGTATACCAACTATGTGGGTTTAATTTACCTATCCCTGGAAGCCTCCCACTTACCTGAAGCATTCTTTGACTGCCTTTAATTTAAAGGTTTTACTGTGTGCAGGAGGATCACAGAAGATTTGTGTGACTCTGCAATTCCCAGTGTTTCTCTGTGGTTTTTTTATCACAGGGATAAGAACAGTGGCTTTATATTGCAGTGGAGTTTTTTTCTTTCTTCACTTGAGAACTTGTTGGATACAAAGATCAGCAATGTTCAATATCTGCTACAATTATTAAGAACTGGGTGTTGTGTGCCCTTATGTTTTTTTTAGGGCTCACTGACTGTTCTTTATTGAGATTGTGCTCTGATGATACACAGAGACTGAAGAAACTGCAATTTAGGGTTTATGTTCAATGTTCTTTGTGGGATTTACATATGTGATCAGGGTACAAGTCTGGTGTGGATGGCAGTGTGAGTTAGTTGCAGGGATACTATTTGGTAATTCTTTTAATGCACTGGTTTGTTTTCACTAATAAAGATTTTGTAATTGATATAGAACAGGAGTACTGTTTGTTGTTAGTATAAATTTAACACCAAAAAGTGCAGAGTGATGCACTTGGGGTGCAGAAATCCAAAGAAGATAAACCAGATAGGAGGAGAGAGATTGACAAGCACAGCTCAGGAGAGGGACCTTGGGGTGATGATGTCTAAGGATCTCAAGGTGATGAAACAATGCGACAAGGCAGTGGCTAAGGCAAGAAGGATCTTAGGCTGCATAGAGATGGGTATAACCAGCAGAAGAAAGGAGGTGTTGATGCCCCTGTACAAGTCATTAGTGAGGCCCCACTTCGAGTATTATGTTCAGTTTTGGAGGCCGTATCTTGTTAAGAATATAAAAAGACTTGAAGTGGTTCAGAGAAAAGTGAGAAAATGGTATGGTGTTTGCGTCGCAAGATGTATGAGGAGATACTTGAGGACTCGCAGCTACAGTGGTTTAGCAAGTTCCAATAAACTATAAACTACACTCTGGAGGAAAGGAGAGACACAGGTGATATGCTACTGGCATTCGCATATTTGAAAGGTATTAATTTACAAACAAACCTTGTCCAGAGATGGGAAGGTGGTACAACTAGAGGACATGAATTGAGGTTTCAGGGGGCCGACTCAGGAATAATGTCAGGAAGTACTTTTTCGTGGAGATGGTGGTAGATACCTAGAATGTCCTCCTGCAGGAAGTGGTGGAGATGAAAACAGTAACTGAATTCAAAATTGTGTGGGATAAACATAAAGGAATCCTTTATATAAGGCATGGAACCAAACAAACTTAGCAGTGATTAGATGGCAACACCAGTAATTGGGAAGCAAAGCCAGTGCTGGGCAGACTTCTATGGTCTGTGCCCTGATCATGGCTGGACAGATTCAACTTCAGTAACTAGAGAACAAGGCCAGTGCTGGGCAGATTTCTATGGTCTGTGCCCCTAAAATGGCAAGGACAAATCAAAATCAAGTATAAGTATGTAGTATCTCATCATACCTTATACTATGAGTTTATCTTGTTGGGCAGACTGGATGGACCGTACAAGTCTTTATCTGCCATCATCTACTATGTTACTATGGGGCTCATTTTCGAAAGAGAAAAACATCCAAAAAGTGGCATAAAGCGACATTTGGATGAATTTCTTTTCAAAACATCCAAATCGGTATTTTCTAAATCTGTTTTGCTATAGCCAAGTCTAAAAAGGGGTTGGACGGTTTCCTAAAGGACAAGTCCATAAACCACTACTAAATGGACTTGGAAAAATCCACAATTCCAGGAATAACATGTATAGTATGTTTGTACATTTGGGAAGCTTGCCAGGTGCCCTTGGCCTGGATTGGCCGCTGTCGTGAACAGGATGCTGGGCTCGATGGACCCTTGGTCTTTTCCCAGTGTGGCATTACTTATGTACTTATTAGAACAGCATGCAGGTTCCTGGAGTAGTCTAGTGGTCGGTGGAGTGCACTGTAGACAGGTGGAGCTAGGCCCATACCTCTCCCTATCTGTTACACTTGTGGTGGAAACTGTGAGCCCTCTAAAACTCACCAGAAACCCACTGTACCCTCTTATAGGTGTCTCCTTCACCCATAAGGGCTATGATAGTGGTGTCCATTTAGCCTGCCCAAGTTGAGGTTTTCTGCCTCTTTCTGATATGGGTTTATGAACATATAATTTCCCTTTGTCTAAATCAATATCAGCCCCCCCCCCCCCTCTCTCCATGTATGTTATGTTCCTTAAATTGCAATTTTTCCCTTACGCATTCATAAGAAATTAGAAAAATATCCATTAGCTCAGTGTTCTTCTTGATTTAAGAAGCCCATCTTTCAAGCTTTGGGAACTCATTTAATCTGCAGGATTCAAATACTTTGATCCTTGTCATGCTCTTGTAGGAACAGATGGAACCTTGTAAGGGTCAAACACACAGAGCAGACATGGCTTAACTTGACAATGCCTATTTCTCGTGAAATATTTCAAAGCAAATCTCACTCTAGGCTCTATGTTAAATTAAGGAGGGTTGGGTGAGGTTTCTCACTTCATCCAGCTGTACCCATTAGGGACAGAACAGAGGGTGTACTATTGGCAATGGAAGCCTTTATGAAATTCAATAAATTCACATGCTATTTGTTACATTTGGGAGCTTAGATACAAGGCTCATTATAAGACCATGATCTTTGATGGAGTTCTCTGTTAATCCCTGTAGAGCTGGGGGGTCTGCATGCCTTGCCAATGGGTTTGAATTTCACTTTACTTAGCACATTATTGCAAAGAAAGAAAATGGAAATTTAACGGTTGCATTTCTCTAGCGCAGACCACTACACAGGACCCAGTTTGCTTTGACATAGCACCTTGGATTTTAACTGGGCTTGAAGCACTTCTTAAGCCTAACACTTCAGTAGTATGCATGCAACCAGCTGTGGTGCAGATGGAAAGTGGAAGGTTCTGTGTGAAACTTATACAACCCTTAAGATGGAAAGTGCAGGGTTCTGTCTGAAACTTAATTAACAGTGAGAAAAGGTGCAAAGCAGCTATCCAGTTACAACTGAATAAGATGAGCAACAGGAAGATAAGTCCAATGTTTAAGTATGGGTGACTGGGGCCACACAGAGTGGGCACCTTGTTGGGCAGAGTGGATGGACCATGCAGTTCTTTAGCTGCCATTATTTACAGTTTTACTGTGTGCTACCTGATTTGTAATTCACCATGAGCTCAGGTTTAGGAAAGGCAAGTAATAAAATCTAAAATTCAAATCTAAATCCCTTACCCTATGTCAAAGAAAGTAACTGTAGAGGACATGAACTTGAGACCTAACAGCTACCCTGTCCTTTGGTTATCTGGGTTAGTCTGATTTGTATATAGGCAACCAACATATGCAATTATCTCATATAGTCTTATTCCCCCCCCCCCCCCCCTTTTACAAAGCCGCATTAGTCACTACCGGTGTGGTAATGCTGACACAGCCCATTCAAAGTGAATGGACTTTGTCAGCATTACCTTGCAGCTTTGTAAAATGGGGGGTTACGCTGGCACTCCTCGGCACTCTCCTGGAGACCGCTGTATCGTGGCCTCCCTTCTGTCTCTCTATCCTGAAGACTGCTATATCTGGGCCTCCCTGACCCACCCTATTCTAGGCCATTTAACCACCTCCTGGGGTGAACCCCGCCTCACTGACTTAGCCTCTGACATTGCAGGTTTAGCACCACCAGCTCTAAGGTGGCTAATCTGCATCCTCAGTGAGGGAGTGTTCCTAGGGACACCTACCGATATACCACACACTCCCTCACAAGTACTAAAGAAAAAAACTTTTGAAAAGGAGCAAGGTTAAAACATATGTAATCCTTACATTAGACATCAAGATGAGGCTTTTGATGATCCCTTCAGTGTCTCTTAGTCTACAGCTGCAGGTTATACCAATAAGCTACTTGCTCATTTATTCTTGGTCTAGTATACAACTTACCTTAAAGGAATTTCGCTTCAGAGTTCAGCCTGCTTCAATAGCCTAGAAACCTACTATATTTGTGAGTCTTTCCTTCTGTCCTAGCATGTTTTGTTCAATACACAGTTATGAGGCCAGAGAGAATCCCTCAGAGGATCAGAGGGACAATAAAAAAAAATATTGTACAAATGAAAAATTTAAAAAGCTATAGTTAGGACAACTAACGTGACCCCTGAAGAAAAATCAACTGCAACTGCTGTCATGATAGTGATCCAAAGACATCCAGGTACTGTGGGGGGATATTTGTTTGTTTGTTTGTTTATTTATTTATTGAGATTTATTAACTGTGAAAATAAAGACGTTCTACAGAACCAGGGAGGGAAGAGAGCCAATGATGTGGGTCAGATCTGAGTCACAGAGATGGTCTGGTAATTAGCAAGGTTCCCTTCTTTTTAAGATTTGTTTTTTGCCCTCTGCAGAGGGTTAAGGACTGCTGAAAGACAGGCTTAATCTGTCAGTTGCAGGGGGAACCATTCATACTGGAATTCACTCTCCAGAAGAGCCCCCACATTCTTAGGGAAAGAGCAGCACTGAACAACACAACCTTGTTGAGTTTGCAGCATCTTTTCCTAGGGGACTACAAGCCCCAGAAATGTGTCAAAATAAATACATAAATAACTCCCAGTGACTCTGAACTCACCTGCTTCTTATCTCACCATCATTATATTAAACAGTTGTGCCCTAGTAGATAGACTATTAAATGGGGAGGAGCAACTTTTATAGCCATATCTACAGATTTAAAAACAAAACACTTTTGTAGATATTGAGCCTGCAAATAGGTGGGAAAATGTGGGATACAAATGTAACAAATAATAGTAAGCTAACTGAATATTACCCTCACTCAATTAACCTTAGGGTATGTACCTCACGTAACACATATTTTAGCTGCATCCAAAAGGGGTGTTTTGGTCAGGGCTGGAAAATAATGGGGGCAATTTTATAAACTGGCACCTCAGTCTAGGTGCCCCAAGCTTTACATGCACAAAAACATCTCCCCTCCCCCCCTCAGTGAAAGCAACTTTAGAAAGCTAGCTACGCAAAATATAGGAGCACGTGTGCAAATTTAGGAATGTTCCCAATTTGCATGTGCAATTTAATAGAATAATGAGCAAATTAGTGCCAATAATTAGCTTTTTAACAAACAATTATTGGCACTAATTAGATTTAATTGGGACCTACACATGTAAATTTAGGCATGGCGGGATCTGTACCTGAAATTTACACATGACCCAAAAAAGGAATCATGGAAATGGGAGGGTCATGGGCATTTGGGAGCAGATTGGGGGTATGGTTTTCAGTTACATGCATAATTATAGAATTATGCATGTAATTGATAATTATAGATTAATGCATTGATACAAATGGCAGCACTTAAATTTACACACGACCTCTCCACTTAAGCGCTAATTCTATAAACCATGCCAAACTTTAGGCATGGCTTATAGAATACCGCTTAAGTAGAGGTATTTTGGTGCTGATTATTTTGGCGCCATATATAGAATCTAGCCATTCTTTGCAAAATGTAAACTATATGTACACTAATAAAAAAAGGCCCGTTTCGGTATGAAATGAAATGGGCTCTAGCAAGGTTATCCCTCGCTCTCTCCCTCTGTCCCCTCCAAGTCCCACGGCCCCCTTTCTTCCCTTCCGATTTCCAGGCCCGCCCTCCCTCTCTCCCTCCCTCTCTCTCCTTCCCTTTGTCCCTCCCCTGAGTTCCAGTCCCCCCTCCTCTCTGTCTCACAGACACGTCCTTGCGATGCCTCCACCCACGGCCTTCCCCTCCCTGACACTGGCCCCGCCCATCCCTTTACGTGCACATTGCCCCCCTCCAAAATCGCCAACCCCTCTCTGCTACCCTCCCCTCCCCCCCCTCTTACCGGGGTCCTGGCGGCAGCAGTGAAGAGCCTCGCGAGTCTGCTGCCTTCCCTTCTCTTCGCTCTCAGCTCTGACTCTGGTCCCGCCCTCATTTCCTGTTTCCGCATGGGCGGGACCAGAGTCAGAGCTGAGAGCGAAGAGAAGGGAAGGCAGCAGACTCGCGAGGCTCTTCACTGCTGCCGCCGGGACCCCGGTAAGAGGGGGGGAGGAGAGGGTAGCAGAGGGGGATTGGCGATTTTGGAGGGGGGACGATGTGCACTTAGGGACATCTCTGCCCGCTCCCACTATTCTTTAGCGCGCATCTCTCACTGGGATCGTAACCCCCTGCTGACGTCAGGCAAGCAGGGTTCTACTGCTGGCCAGTGACGTCAGCAGGTGGTTACGATCCCAGTGAAACACTTTAGAACGTTCACATAGCAAATTATGGGCACTAAGCATCAATTCTGTAAAAGCAGTTTGGCATGGAACTGCCATTTTAGAATACAGGTGTAAGGCCACATTTATGCGCCGAAGTTTAGATGCAAACACGTCCGATCAAAGACTGGTGTAAGTGCTCACACCTAACTGCACGTATCTTATAACCTGTGCGTGCAAATCCTGAGCACAACCCTGACCTGCCCATGCCACTCCCTGGTCTACGTCTCATATGTACACTGACTGAGGTGAATTTCTTCAAAAAGGCAGTAAATAAATCCTAATAAATAAACCATTTACAGTCATATATATATATATATTCAAACTCCGATAATGCTGAGCAGAAAATATTTTGAATTCAGCATGTCCCTCCATGTCCACATTATACAGTATATATATATATATATATATATATATATATATATATATATATATATATATATATATCAGTACTCCTTTAAGAACCACATTTGAGAAGAAGGCTAAATGATTCATTAGTTTCTAATTGCCTGAGGAAGATACTGCACCCATTGGCTTCATAGCAGTGCAAAATATTCTGTAGATGAAGTAAGTCTCTGCACACCTGAAAAGTGAAGTCATTCAGTTATATATAATTGTAGTGTAATTAGTCACTTTGGGGGAAATTCTAGAACTGGGCACCTCCATTTGGGCACCTAGGTTGCATTATAGAATTCTGCCATAACCCAGCATCGCTGCACCTAATATTTAGGTGCTCATAGTTACACCAGCCAGAGAGCTTGTAGAAGTGTGGTTGACCAAGGATGTGCAAAACTTACAGTACTGTGTGGGTGCCCCACCTAAGTCCCATCGATGCTTCTCCCCTTTGTTCAAACACCTTGCAAATGTTCTCTATGGGGTCCTTACTAACACATGCTTACCACAGCTTAAAAGGGCTTATCATCTTTCTTCTGTGTAGGAATTGTTTCTTGTTTGTGTTCTAACTTTAATGCAAAAAAAAATTTCAATTAAAAAAAAAAAGGGCTTACAGCAGGGCACACTGAGGCAACCCATGGTGTTTCAAATAAGCATGCGCTAGCCATGCTTTAAAATACAGTTTTTTGTTTTTTGGCCAAGGAGGCGTGTCAGGGGGGTGGAGATTAGCAGGTGAGCCCTTTTGCCTACAATTAGATGGTGGTAGGGGCTCAAGCGCTAATTTGTTAATGGCCACACAGTAATGGCAACATTAGCGCATGGCTATTAATTCAGAAAATGGAAAATCAGTCATTTTCCAGTTGTACTAGAAATGGCGTTAATATGCAGGAAAGACCTACGTAAGGGCGCGCTAAGGCAGTGGCATAGAAAGGGGGGCGGGGGGGGCGGTCCGCCCCGGGTGCACGCCGCTGGGGGGTGTCGGCTCCGCGCTGGTGCACTGCCCTCTCTGCCCCGGAACAGGTTACTTCCTGTTCTGGGACAGAGAGAGCAGTGAATCAGCGTGGAGCTGACACACCCCAGCAACGTGCAGTCGGAGCGGATCGGCCCTCCCGCCCGTCCCTCACCGCAGGTATGCGCTCCGGGGGGGGGTGCGCTCCAGCGGGAGGAGGGTGCGCCGTGCTGCACCCGGGGGGGTGCGCAGCGGCGACCCGCCCCGGGTGTCAGCTGCCCTCGCTACGGCTCTGCGCTAAGGCCACTTTCTAACACAGCTTTGTGAAGGGACCCCTATGTATGTTAAGCATGTATTTGCAGAATAATGCTTAAGCACTCTGCTAGCATTTATGTGCATAGGCTAGTATTTTTTTTTTGTTACATTTGTATCCCACATTTTCCCACCTATTTGTGGGCTCAGTGTGGCTTACATGGTACCAGAGAGGCCTTTGCAGGCTCCGGTGTGAACAAATACAGGGTGATGTTGTGGTAAGATCAAGTTCATATGGCACAGCCACATTAGGGAATCGGAGAACGGAAGAGTTGTGTTATGTCCATTACATGCTTTAGTTTGGTTGTGTTGCAGAGATTAGGCATTTAAGTTGGATCGGTAGGTTTATGCCTTTTTAAACAGGTTGGTTTTTAGTGATTTCCGGAAGTTTAGGTGGTTGTAAGTCGTTTTCAAGGCTTGTATTGTAAACATTTGCATGCATAACATCTGTGGAAATGTAGGTGCCTAGGTTATAGTAACAAAGTACGTGACAGCAGATAAAAACCTGAACGGTCCATCCAGTCTGCCCAACAGTCACATTCATCATTAATTCAAGATTAAATCAGCAATGAATGTGAGATTATATACTTGATCATGGTCTTTCTTTAGTGTTTGAATTGCCAAAATTATGCACAAAGTTTTCAAGGAAAATAATGCACACAAGTAGCTGGTAGAGATCTGTGGATTTACTTTTCCTGAGTCAAAAGTCTGCAGTTGTTTTTTTCCCCACAGTTTGGCGCTTATTTTCAAAAGGGAAGTATGTGCAACTTTGAAAATTGCCATAGGAAAAAGTACCTGCCAAGATCTGCACCTACCTTTGTTGCAGGCATCTTTTCCAACTAAGTCAAGAGGTCGCAGAGAGTAGAGTGCAGTGGGCCATCAATGGCACAAAACACAGAGACTCTAAGTAAAGGAAGCAGGATTTATTAGGAGACCCAACATGGCCCATGTTTCAGCAAGGTGTCCGCTCATCTTTTCCAACTAAAACAACATGCATGATTTTGAAAATAATTGTAGCTATCCCCACCTTAACCCTGCTTTTGGGAGCACACCCGCTGAATGCATAGAACATGCACGTTTTCACTCATACATAGGGTGGGCAAATTTCAAAAGCCCTTAACCTAGGTAAAATTACCATCCCAAGACCCAAATTTTGTAAACATTTGGGAAATAAAGTGGTTCAATGCATATAATTTTGTTGAAGGTTGAACACATATTTTGGAAGCAAAACACTTCCAAACTGGGAAACTGATCAAGTTGGTGGAAATCCCCTGAACAAACACTGCAAGATGCCGGAGGTGTCAAAGTGATTCTTTGGTTTGCTGCGATGAAACAGAAGGGGTTATCCTGGAAACATATAGGGGTCAATATTCAAAAGAATTTAACCATGCAAGAGAGGCTTCTCCTGGTTAAACCCTGCAGAGCTAGCCAATCCTAGACATTCAGCAGCACTTAATTGGATAGTGATAAATGGCCTTGCTAAATGGCCAACCCCTACCAGTTAGATTAGGGGCTGTCCAGGAGCGGAGTTAGGGCAGAGTGGCAACTTAAACAATTAGCACTAAGTGAGCGCA
Organism: Microcaecilia unicolor; assembly: GCF_901765095.1. Taxonomy (NCBI): domain Eukaryota; kingdom Metazoa; phylum Chordata; class Amphibia; order Gymnophiona; family Siphonopidae; genus Microcaecilia; species Microcaecilia unicolor. The sequence goes on along the minus strand of NC_044042.1, from coordinate 57,213,360 downwards.
TAAATGGGCTACTTTTAGCAAGCTGCGGCAAAAGGGGGCCTGCGCTGGCATTGGTGCCTGTTTTTGAGACGTGCCGAGGCCCCCTTGTACCACAGCCTGATAAAAGGTAGGTCTTTCTTTTTTGCAGGAAATGGCCGTGTGACAAATAAAGAACTTGCCACGTAGCCATTTTGGTGGGGGGGGGGGGGGGAGCCCTTTCTGTCACCCGCGTTGGGCTTACTGCCGCTTTGTAAAAGGGGTCCAAAGTTAGGACAGGAATAAGGCCGTCCTAACTTTATGGGCCAGGTTAACCAGGCACCATTCTTAATATTGGCCGGTGCCTGGTTAACTTCCGGGTCAGCTCACATAGCCAGATATTCAACGCTTGGGGTCATTCATGCCCCAGCATTGAATATCCAGAGTGAGCTCTGCCCACAGCTGAAAGTGGCTTACAAACCACTTCCTGATATAGGCTGGATATTACCCCCTAGTATTTCTATTTATGAAAATGAACAAGTTGAGCCCCAGCCCTCATAACTGAGATGCAGCTTCAAGGTTACTCTGTCAAAGATAGAGCTCACTAAATGCTCTCTACGATTCCCTTTCCTTTGATAAGTCCTAATTATGTGGGAATATTTTTTTAAATAAGTATTACAGCCAAGTTTCCATGACATTTACTAATAAATGAGAGTAGTCTGGATCAGAGAGACAATTCTGACATCACAGTGTTGCATTCTAGGGATAACTCTTAGGCCCAATTTCACATGGGAGCACCAGGCAGGGGTGAGTGACTGGGAAAAACTCTCTGTGACCTCTGGAAGAAAAAAAAAAAAGCAATTAGAGCAATTTGAGCATGGTTCTATGTCTCTAACAGCCGCTAGCTATATGATTCCCCCTAAGACGATCTCAAGGACCACCCCACATTCTCTGCATTAATATGAATGAGACATGTAGATAGCAAGACACTGATGAGGAAAACAACCCTTTAAGGAGAATTGGATTACATATATTTTTAATTACTCACTTTTCAAAATCTAAGGTCAAGGTAGCACTGCGTAAGTCTAGTAGCGCTATAGAAATGTTTAATAGTAGTAGTAGTAGTAAGGTAAGTTGTATTCAATACAGTAAATATTTTCTCTGCTCCAGAAAGCTTACAATTTGAAGGCAGAAGTATAAGGAGGAATCTCTCCAAGGTGGGGGGCGAGTAATTTTTGCATCACCCAACAGAATGCTCACGTGGAGGGGAACAGTAGCAGTAGTGGGCGGCTAATAAATCCGGGGGATGGAGCAAATTCTCCTCTTGTCCCCCTCCCTACACCTATGTTTTGAATGGAAAATAGAAAGAAGAGTTGAGGAGGTGAAGAGTTTGGATCGTGAAAACAGGAGAGTGGGAGAAAATGAAGAAAAGAGTGAGAGGGAGGAGAGGTGACATCCAATTGTGAAACAGTAGAGAGAATGAAGTGACAAATAACAAAGAATATGGTCTATACCTTACCTCATGTGTCCTGTTTGTTAACTAGACTCATAACTACATACTGTATGCTGCTTTTAATTGTGGAGCTATACATTACCCTTCCCTTTATTTTTACATGATGAAGTTTTATCTTTATCTTTATTTTTAGTTATTATCAATTGTAGTTTTGTACACCATACTGATGCTTTTGTGATAGCTCAGTGTATCAGATACTCATCGATCAATAAATAAACAAATAAATAGCTATGTGAGGGAGAATTTTAGAGGTGACAAAAAGGGAAATGGAGCAAAATGAGATGAAAGGAAAAGATTAATGTCAGATACAGATGCAGGGGAGGAAGTGGCAAAGACATTTGGAGGCTCATTTTCTAAGCACATAGACTTACAAAGTTACACGATTACTGTGGGGCTCATTTATGAAAGAGAAAAGCATCCAAAAAGTGTCATAAAACACCATTTGAATGAATTTCTTCTCAAAACATCCAAATTGGTATTTTCAAAACCTGTTTTGCAAACATCTATCTATGTAATTCATCTGCAATGCATCCAAATCACAAGGGAGTATTCTGGGGGTGTTTTGAAGGTGGGCTTAGGACGGGCCTAACACTTGGAAGTTTTACAACCATAATGGAACAAAATGAAAATGTCCAGGGTGAAAATCTAAATTGTTTGCTCTAGACCTGTTTTTATAATGAATAAGGCACAAAAAGGTTCTCTAAATGACCAGGTGACCACTGGAGGAAATCAGGAATGACCTCTCTTACTCCCAAAGTGGTCACTGACCCCCTCCCACCCTCCAAAAATGTGAATAAAAATAGTACGTGCCTGCTTCAGGAGTCTTGATAAACGTGTTTGACAATCACATGTATTCACTGCAAGATGTCTTAGGATGTAAACATAAGATGGTCAACCAACAGTCTTTTTAAAGACCACATGTTAGCTATTTTTTAAAGACATCTCGCAGTGAATACATTTGATTGCCAAACACATTTATCAATACTCCTAAAGCAGGCACATATGTACTGAAACACGGTACCGTGTCGAGTTATCCTCAAAAAATGCTTCTAATTTCACATTGAGAGTCCTTAGTCTGTTTTGAAGAGCCTGATCCCATTCCCACTCTTTGTCTTTGCCTGGTTTATTTTGTGGGACTCTGGTGTTCTTTCCACTTTTGTGGTACTCTCGCTTAAAAATAGTACTTCCCAGCCTCTATGACAACCTCAGATGCTACAGCCAAGTCCATTAGAACAACATGTAGGTCCCTGGAGTAGTGTAGTGGTGGGTGAAGTGAGTGCAGACAGGTGGACCCAGGCCCATACCTCTTCCTACCTGTTACACACTGGGAGCCCTCTCCAACCATAAGGGCTATTATAGTGGTGTACAGTTGGGGCTAGTGGGTTTTGGAGGGCTCAGCAAACAAGATAAGGGAGCAACGGTGAGATGTGTACCTGGGAGCATTTATATGAAGTCCACAATGGTGCCCCCTAGGGTGCCCCATTACTCTCCTTGGATGTCTGGGGGACCAGTCTGCTAAAAATGCTGGCCCTTCTATATCCCAATGGCTTGATTTTCTACATTTTTCACTTGTACTTTTTTTTTCTTCAAAAATGGTCTGAAAAGATAAACGCACAGAGCACAAAACCTTGTTATAAACGGTATTTTTGGAAAAAAGATAGACATTTTGTCATTTTGAAAATGGCCATATTTCCTATTCAGATTTTGGACATTTAGCTCAAAAAGTCCAAAGTCCAACTTAGATGTCATATTGAAAATTCCCCTCTATATAACTTTGTAAGTCTATGTGCTTTGGGTCAAATTCTATAAATGGCGCCTTAAAACTCAGCACTGAAAAGCCATGTGCTTAGCGCAATTCTATAAACTATACCTAAGAATGAATGACGAGAATGAACAATTGGCAAGCACCTACATTTATGATTGAATTGCTATTTTCTTTATAATTTTAGATGCTTGTCTGCGAGACTGCCACCAAGCTGGGGTGTGGCTTTGCCGACACCATAGGTCTCACTGGAATACATATGATGAATAATTAAACATACTTGATTGAATTTGGGCAGCTAGTTCTGCACCGACAAGCAACATAGTTGGTAATGTCATTTGAAGGTCGCTTGTTAATAGTAATTTGTAATCATTCCTGATTGGTTGATATTGAAACAAAGCTGCAGCCAAGTTTTTCTTCCTTGAAAGTAGTAGTTGTGTGTTTAATTTGTGAGTGAGTATGAAAGAGGATGTGAGTGCCAGTGTTAAAAGAATTGCAGTAACCTAGTTGACTAATTACCAGAGAGTGAATTAAAATGTTGAGTACTGTAGGATGTAAAAGCGAATGTACAGATTGAATTAGATGAAGTTTATAGAAGGCATGCCAAACAACCCCTGATACCTGGGGTGTGAATTTGAGCTCAGTGTCTATAAGTTCCTGTGCTCATTATACAATTTACCCATGGACTAAATCTACTTCTGCACTTAGTAAAGTTAAGTATTTTGCTTTTTATAATCTGTTATTTCTTTTCTTTTGCTGTTCTCTTGGGGGGGGGGGGGGGGGGTCCCTACTGGATGACAGTACATCTAGAACGAGCGGTACATTGGAAATCTCCAATTCTAGCACTGAGTCTTTGACTTTGCTACTTATTTAAGGTAGTCACCTAACATCACTGCCTTTTGAGTCGGCCAAATCTGCATTTACCTCTGTGACGTCAGTTAGTATTTAACTGATGTATAATTTTTTTTAACAGATATTAACAATGGAAAAATAATAGTAAAAATTACTTGTTGTATATACACATGCCAGAATATACACCATACCTTCCATGCCGAACTTTGCTCAAGCACATAAGAACGACCAAGCCAAGTTACACCAATGGTCCATCTGTTACAATGTTGTCAGGGGAATTAGCCAGATGAATGGTAATAGCGCCAAACTTAACAATAATAGGAGCAGAACCAAATAATTCTGAGAGGTAATGCTATTTTATAATGTCACATAACCTCAGGAAATAATTTAGGGCCCCTTTTACTAAGAGTGCTCGTTAAGCCCTTAACACGCAGTTAGCGCACACCAACAGGCTACCGCAAATCATGTTAGGGTTTTGCAGTTTTTGCCTGTTAGTGCATAGTAACCTACATGTTAGCTATTTTTTTTTTTTTTAATTTTCAGGGGACGTATCATGGATAGAGAATGGGGGTGGAAGCATTAACCAGCTAGCGCGTTCATCTTAGCACTTGCTAAGTGGTTAACACTGGGTTAACGCAGGAGCACTTAGTGCCTCCAAATTAAGTTTTTGCAGGTACCGCATACTAATTCAAACATTAGTGCAAAACCTGCCAAAAACAAAAACAAAAAAAGAAAAAGCTTCAAAAATAGGGCCACAGTATATCTGAGCTTAGTGCATAGGAAAGTCCCATGTTAAAATATACTAATCCTAGATTTCAGCGCACCTTAGTAAAAGGGTCCCTATATTAGTTATTTTTAAAATAATATTTTCAAAATATTTTAAGGGTTGTATACACCAAAATCTTTGTACTTATGGGGAAAGAAACTTTGATTTAAATCAGCTCTTTGGGATTGCAGTTGTATACAGCAATAACAAAAACAATAAATTCTGAGAAGGAGCAGTTATGAAGGTGCCATGCGGGAATCACAGCAAGTTACTAGCTATAAGAGTTTACAACTTTATTGGAAAAGATTAAGCAGTTGAACGAGAGACAGGAAAGAGAGAAAAGAAAGTAAGAGACTGATGGAATAGAGTAAGGGGGGGGGGGGAGGTGTTGAGCTTCTGAAGGTCAAATGTCTTGCTTTAGGTCATGCAAGTAATTTGATTTCAATTGAAATCTTGGCTGGGGTTTCATACTTCACAGCTCTGCCATAAGCACTGAGCCTCACTGCCAAGTTAAATGCTGTCCCTAAAGTTCACAATTTGCACCAATGTTTCTTAAGTTTCATCTCAACCCATCTTGCAAGTGGGTCAAAAGACAGAAGAAAATTTGATCTGCAATGTGTTCATTATGTCTGAAATGGTACTTTACACTCTAATTAGCAGATCTTCTTAAATTTTGCATAAGTGGCACTGTTACCATACAGGAAATGCAGATTTAATTAGTGGGTCCATGCTCCTAATCCTCAGGGTGCCCAAAATTGAGGACACTACAGAAGCATCTGCAGTTAGGGAGGAGAGAAGAAACTGGTCATTGCTCTGCAGTGACACCTACTGACCAATGCAATAAACCATGCTTCCTACAAATATGGGGGAAAAAAAACAGACATAAGAGGATGTCACAGAATTCAGGACCAAAATTGTGGAATGAATTGTCACCTCAGATTTGTGCAATTAGACCAATGCACATTTTAAAGAAAATGTTGAAAACAATTTTATTTCAATGAGCATTTGGGTGTGACTTTGTTAATGAGTGGTGATTTGTCTTCAGAGTTTTTACTCAATAAGTTCTGTTTTATATGTTGTTTTATTCTATTGCAGAGAGTAGTATGATGTTTTATGTTGTATTGTTGATTTTTAATTATGCATGCCTATTATGTAATCTGCTCAGAATTTCTGAGATGGGCGGAATATAAGTCCTTTACAATAAACTATTGTGCTGTATCCAGGTATGACTGTTACTATTACCATTACTTATTTCTATAGCACTACTAGACATATGCACAATCATAGGTGAAAGCCACAAACACCTTATATTAACAACAGAAACCACTATTACCTGTGACGTTTAAATACCTACTGTAACTGAATGTAACATACCTTGAACTTCTGAGAAAGGCTTGAGCTAAATCTAAATCCAAATCCTTAGAGATGTTTATGTTTATGCTTATTCTGGTCTTGATATACCGCTGCTTCTGAATCATAGATCACAATGGTTAACAACGGATAAAATACAACACAACTTAAAAAGGAAAAAAAAGCACCATTAAAAACAGGTAAGAAACCATTCATGCCAGATATGACAGAGTCACACACATGAATGTAAACTCTTACTCACTGTCCTAGTACTCTAGGCTAACTCAGCCCAATCTTGATTGATGTGATAGTTACATAGAGGGGCACTGTCAAAAGAAACGTCTAAGTTGGAATTTAGACTTCTTTGTAAATCGTCCAAATTCGGAGGCAGGGAAAAGGTCATTTTCGAAAAAAAAATGGACGTCCATCTTTGTGTTCAAAAATACCATGGATGTCCTTAGATTTGGATGTCCTTGGAATTGGAAGTCTTTGATTTTTGACCATTTTTGAAAACAAAGATGTCCAAAGTCAAGCCATTTGGACGTGGGAGGAGCCAGCATTTTTAGTAGACTGGTCCCCCTGACATGCCAGGACAGCAGTCGGGCACCCTAGGGGGCACTGCAGTGGACTTCATAAAATGCTCCCTTACCTTGTGTGTTAAGCCCCCCCCAAAACCCCACTACCTCCAACTGTACACCACTACCATAGCCCTTGCGGGTGAAGGGGGCACTTATATGTGGGTACAAAGGGTTTCTGGTGGGTTTTGGAGTGCTCGCTGTTTCCTCCACATATGTAACAGGTAGTGGGGATATGGGCCTGGGTCCACCTGTCTGAAGTGCACTGCACTTACTACTAAACTACTCCAGGTACCTGCATGCGCTGTCATGGACCTGAGTATGACATCTGAGGCTTGCATAGAGGCTGGCAAGTAATATTTTAATCATGTTTTTTGAGGGTGGGAGGGAGTTAGTGACCACTGGGGGAGTAATGGGAGGTCATCCCCGATTCCTTCCGGTGGTCATCTGGTCATTTCGGGCACCTTTTTGTGCCTTATTTGTAATAAAAACAGGTCTGGGTGAAAATGTCCAAGTTTTAGTGCTAGATATCTTTGCTTTGTTCCATTATGGCTCAAAGAGGTCCAAGTCCTAGGAACGTCCAAGTCCCGCCTCAAACACGCCTCCGATATGCCCCCTTGAGATTTGGACATCCTTGCGACGGACTTCCAAGAAAGACATCCAAAATCATCAGGTTTCGATTATACGATTTGGACGTCTCTATGAGATGGGCGTCCAAGTGTCAATTTATGTCACTTTTTGGATGTCCATCTCTTTCGAAAATAAGCCTGATAGGGACCCTTGTATTAAGCCATGCTAAAAAGTGTCTGACACTGTTGTTAGCACATGGGTTTCCCACATTTTCCACATTTCCTTTTTCTTCTGTAATGACCATGCGCTAATTTCTCAATTAGCGCATGGCCATTACCATGCAAGCCCTTACTGTCACCTATTTGAAGGTGCTAAGGGCTCCCAGGCTGACCCCGGGCTAATCAGGCAGTGCGCAGCAATGTGTCTGTGCTACCTGATTAGCAGAGGGCACGCCTACTCTCTACCTACTGACACACCTCCCATGCTAAAAACGAAAATTTATTTTTTAGCATGGGATTAGCGCGCACAGATCATCACACAGCCTCAGCGTGCCCCTCGGCAGTGCTTTTTGGTATACGAAAGGCACATGCTAGTGCATACTGTGGCTTAGTAAAAGGGCCTCAAAGCATTTCATTATCCTGCTTATTTTCGAATGAGAAGGGCGGCCATCTTCCTAAGGACGGCCAAATCGGTATAATCGAAAGCCGATTTTGGCCGGCTTCAACTGCTTTCCGTCGCAGGGCCGGCCAAAGTTCAAGGGGGCATGTCAGCAGTGTACCGAAGGTGGGACAGGGGCGTAGTTAAGAGATGGCTGGCCTCGGCCGATAATGGAAAAAAGAAGGCCGGCCCTGACGAGCATTTGGCTGACTTTACTTGGTCCCTTTTTGTTCATGACCAAGCCTCGAAAAGGTGCCCGAACTGACCAGATGACCACCGGAGGGAATCAGGGATCACCTCCCCTTACGCCCCCAGTGGTCACCAACCCCCTCCCACCCAAAAAAAAATTAAAACATTTTTTTGCCAGCCTCTATGCCAGCCTCAAATGTCATACCCAGCTCCATCACAGCACTATGCAGGTCCCTGGAGCAGTTTATAGTGGGTACTGCAGTGCACTTCAGGCAGGCGAACCCAGGCCCATCCCCCCCCCACCTGTTATACTTGTGGTGGTAAATGGGAGCCCTCCAAAACCCACCCGAAACCCACTGTACCCACATGTAGGTGCCCCCCGTTACCCTTTAAGGGCTATGGTAGTGTTGTACAGAGTTGGGGAGTGGGGTTTGGGGGGCTCAGCACCCAAGGTAAGGGAGCTATGCACCTGGGATCAATTTGTGAAGTGCACTGCAGTGCCCCCTAGGGTGCCCTGTTAGTGTCCTGGCATGTGAGGGGGACCAGTGCACTACAAATGCTGGCTCCTCCCACGACAAAATGGCTTGGATTTGGCCAGGTTTGAGATGGCCGCCATTAGTTTCCATTATTGGCGAAAACCAATGGCGGCCATCTCTAATGCTGGCTATCTCTAAGGGCGGCCCAAATGTTGAGATTTGGCCAGCCCCAACCATATTATCGAAACAAAAGATGGCCGGCCATCTTGTTTCGAGAATACAGTCGGGTAAGCCACTTGACAGGGCCGTCATTAGAGATGGCTGCCCTTATAGATGGGCGCCCCCATTCAATTATGCCCCTCTATGTTTTAATTTAGTTATTTATAGCCATTATATCATTACAGACAAAGAGGGCACTACAGTATACAAACAAACAGGTCCAAAGAAAAAAGCAACACTGGGCCTTCAGAACTAGGACAACAGGAGTACTTTATTGATCAAAGACCCGACACGGGCCGTGTTTCGGCGCTAACAGATGCGCCTGCTTCAGGGGTCTAAATAAACATATAAATACATATATAAAAATGAAAATAAATACATATATAAACATTAATAATCGATATGATAAAACATAATGGACGCATTGCATTTAAATTCAAAAACAAACAATATGTCACAGATAAATGTATCAAGGAAATTGTTATACAAGACATAAAGCAACCAAAGGAAATGAGTAATCATGAGGTGAATATCATATATATAAAAAATGAATTTCATTTGTAATTCGAAAAGTACATTTGGTTTTAATGTTTAATGTAAATAGCCCTAAAAGGCTGTTTGTATGTGTAAAATAAAAGAATGCTAATAAAACAATAAAGGATCTTTACATGTATATACATCCATATATAGAACCTGTAAAGCAATGTAAAGCAGTAAAAGATCCTAACATGTGTATACATATACATCCACATATATAGATAAATCAATAAATATATATAAAAAATGTGAAATTATGAATCTCTCCGATCATTATTAGAAATGTATGTGTCCAAAGATATAACCTAAATCTTTTAGTGTGAATATATTCACTGTATCGAGTGCATTATCTATATCTTTAGGTAAAAGATCATGTATATGGTTATAGGGAGAAATAAGCAATCTTACCGATATGTTGCCGCAATAGTGTGCGGATGACAAGGCGCGTTTGCCTATATAATAAAAAGTATAATGATGAGGGTAAGAAATAATCAAGTGTGTGGATAAAAAGCACAAATATGTTAGTATTGGCTCACCTGAGGGGTTGTATTTATTGAGACGAAGAACATGTATAAAAGGCTGAGTTAGCATTACAAAGAATTATATATAAATAAGGCAGTATCACTGAGGGGTTGTATTTATTGAGATGAAAAATATGCATAAAAGGCTGAGTTGGCATAACAAAGAATTATATATAAATAAGGCAGTATCACTGAGAGGTATTCGGAGCCATGTTAGGTATACATAGTGCGTAAAGAAAGGACATAAAGGGTCGGTGAGGAAAACTCCTACCTTAAACCACCGGGAGATGGTCGTTTATGATAAAAAGAACGCAGATAGCGCTTGCAGTATCTCCTGTGTTCTGATCCGGAAAGCGCTAAAAAGCGCTACACCCGATTGAAAATGAGTTCTCTCGAAAACAAGGGTTTAAAAAACCAAAAAGGGACACTCGCTTATCCAGTCCTATATATTTGAAAAAAAGCGCGCCAAGATCTAAAAGACGTGATGATGTAGTCACGCAAGTGTGAATGATGGTTAGAGCGAAGCGTTTGCGTAATGACGTCATGTTTTGTTAATCGAGAGATTTAAAGGGGAAGAGATAGATATACTGAGTATCGGTATAAATGATGTAAATGGATGTATGATGTATAAACATTATTCAGAAAATATTACATTCGCTAATCAGAAAATCGGTCATAATTAATATAGAATAATATGGACATTGTATATTTCTAAATACAAGTGTTGAATTACAAATAAAAAACAAATACATGAAATTGAACAATGATATAGTAAAAAAGGCAACCATTACGTTAAAATACATTAAGACAATAGACGAATTCAAGATACTTAAAAAATATATTGTAGATGTTGGTAATGAATTGATAACAATTACAATAAGTTAGGTTAGGTTATACATACATTAGAACAGCCAGGAAAGATTTTTGCTTGTAGATGTGAATAAATCTAATTTAGATATAATAAAATAGTTGTTAAAAAATAAAATAAAAACAATTAGAAATTTAAGCTTCTAAAGTTAAGCTTAGTTTGATATTTATTAGGTGTAGTTTTAAAATCTAGTAAAATTGGTTATGAAGATATGACAATTTATTGTGTATTTTTTTATTTTTTTATTTTTTTATTTCCATTAATATATCCAATTTGATGCTCCGTAACAAATGAATTGTGTATAGATAGTTTGATGTACTTATGTCTAAAAATTGAAACTCCTTATGAGGGGATGACAGTGCAAACGGAAAAAAAGGGGGAGGATAAAATATATAGTCAAGAGAAGACAGCTAAATCCAATTCAGCATTTAATCCTGCTGGATAAAGTGTGTTCAGCTCAAAAATGGCTCTTTGTTCTTGTTTAAGCAAAGTAGAGTCCAGGTTTCCACCTCTCCATGGTTTTGAGACTACCTTGAGGACACAGAAAAGAAGTTCACCAAATTCGTGAGAGTGTTCTATACAATGATTTACCAATGGTGCGGAAAGATCCTTGCGCCTAATACTACTTCTATGTTCTATCATTCTGGTTTTGACTTTGCGAATTGTTTTTCCTATATATATTAGATGACAAGGACACATAATTAGGTATACAACACCCTCTGTGTTGCAATCTGAGGAATGATTAAGTGGATAGTGTTTCATTGTGATTGGATGTATAAAGGTATTGGTGCTCATTGAAGATGCACATACCGAGCATGCACCACAGGGTTTATGTCCAGTTGAGAGTTGTGATGTTGGTCTTGTATTGGGGAGGGCAGAGGGGGCAACTATTTCCTTGATGTTTCTGTTTCGTGTATGTGCTACAGTGAGATGTTTATTCTTAAAACAATCCAAGTTCTCCAGAATATGCCAATGTTTCTTCATTATTCTTTGTATATCAGATGACATATTTGAGAATCTGAGGCTACATACTATGTCAGGGATCTTTTTTTGTGTTTGCTTTTGTAAGAGTGTCTCCCTGTTTATCATTCTTGCCTTGGTCAGTCCTTTGTTCACACTTTCCTTGGAGTAGCCTCTAGAAAAAAATCTTGTTGCCATAGATTTGGCCTGGTTCTCAAAGTCATTATGATTACTACATAGTTTTCTTAAGCGGAGAAATTGTGAATATGGTAAGTTCTGTTTTAAACTTCTGTTGTGGAAACTCTGGAAATGTAAGAATTGATTTTTGTCAGTGGGTTTTCTATATATCGTTGTTGTAAAGTGATGTGTATCCTTTTTGATCAGGATGTCCAGGAATGGTATTTCCTCTTTGTTGTATTTCATCGAAAATTTCAGATGTGGATTGAGATTGTTCAGCCATTCATGGAATTCCTCAAGTCTGGTGGCGTTCCCTTCCCACAAGATCAGTATATCGTCAATATAGCGTTTCCAAAATTTTAGCTCCTCTTTAAAAGGATGATCTTCTAAAAATAGGTGCTCAAAAGAGGCTACATAAAGAATAGCTAAGTCAGGTGCCATGCTTGCTCCCATCGCTGTGCCTTTGATTTGTTTGTAAAAGGAGTTTTGAAAATTGAAAAAATTCTCTTGTAATGCTATGGACGCCAATTGGATAATGAAGGCAGTAGGTACTCTAGGGTTGTTATCTCTATCATTTAGGACATCCGTAATGATGTCCAAGACAGGTTGGTGAGGGATGTTAGTGTAGAGCGACTCCAGGTCTAAGGTGACCAAAGTAATTTCAGAAAGGTCACCATCATATTCTTCCAGCAGATTGATGACATGTGCGGAGTCCCTAATGTAGGATTTGACAAGTGGAATGAAAGGTCTAAGGAAAGTGTCCACAAAGATGGAGAGAGGTTCGAGGACAGAGCCTATACCAGATACAATAGGTCTTCCTGGTGGATCTATCAATGATTTGTGAATCTTAGGTAAGGTATATATGATTGGTGTTATGGGGTATTTGGTGATAAGAAAGTCTTTTTCTTTGCTGGTTAGAAAACCTGATTCGAAGCCAAAGTTAACCCAGAAGTCAATTTCTGTCTTGAGTTCTTCTGTTGGATCAATTTCTAATTTTTGATAATATTGGGTGTTGGACAATTGGTGGTTAATCTCTCTGATATAGTCACTTGTGTTAAGGATGACAATTGCACCCCCTTTGTCTGCCGGTTTTATAGTGATGTTTTCATTGGTTTTCAAGTCATGTAGTGCCTTATTCTCTACCGTAGATAGGTTATAGAATTGTCTTTTATTCTTCTTTTCTAATGCCTCAATATCTCGAAGCACGCATTGATTGAACGTTGATATGAATGGGTCAGTGGGTCCTGGGGGCTGCCATTTGGATGGAGGTTTAACAACCGAGGGGTCCGGGTTAATAGAATTATCCCCAAAGAAATGCTGAATTTTAAGTTTCCTTTCGAATTTGTTCAAGTCAATTCTTGTTTGTAGTGGATCATAGTTACGAGAGGGAACGAATTTGAGGCCCTTCCTTAAAACCGAAATCTCTGCATCTGTAAGAGTTATAGATGAAAGGTTGATGATCGGAACATCTAGTTCTTGTATGATTGATGGCGTGGATATTGTGTCCTGCCTCTCCCTCTGCCACGTCCTCTCCCTCTTCCTCGAAAACATGACGTCATTACGCAAACGCTTCGCTCTAACCATCATTCACACTTGCGTGACTACATCATCACGTCTTTTAGATCTTGGCGCGCTTTTTTTCAAATATATAGGACTGGATAAGCGAGTGTCCCTTTTTGGTTTTTTAAACCCTTGTTTTCGAGAGAACTCATTTTCAATCGGGTGTAGCGCTTTTTAGCGCTTTCCGGATCAGAACACAGGAGATACTGCAAGCGCTATCTGCGTTCTTTTTATCATAAACGACCATCTCCCGGTGGTTTAAGGTAGGAGTTTTCCTCACCGACCCTTTATGTCCTTTCTTTACGCACTATGTATACCTAACATGGCTCCGAATACCTCTCAGTGATACTGCCTTATTTATATATAATTCTTTGTTATGCCAACTCAGCCTTTTATGCATATTTTTCGTCTCAATAAATACAACCCCTCAGTGATACTGCCTTATTTATATATAATTCTTTGTAATGCTAACTCAGCCTTTTATACATGTTCTTCGTCTCAATAAATACAACCCCTCAGGTGAGCCAATACTAACATATTTGTGCTTTTTATCCACACACTTGATTATTTCTTACCCTCATCATTATACTTTTTATTATATAGGCAAACGCGCCTTGTCATCCGCACACTATTGCGGCAACATATCGGTAAGATTGCTTATTTCTCCCTATAACCATATACATGATCTTTTACCTAAAGATATAGATAATGCACTCGATACAGTGAATATATTCACACTAAAAGATTTAGGTTATATCTTTGGACACATACATTTCTAATAATGATCGGAGAGATTCATAATTTCACATTTTTTATATATATTTATTGATTTATCTATATATGTGGATGTATATGTATACACATGTTAGGATCTTTTACTGCTTTACATTGCTTTACAGGTTCTATATATGGATGTATATACATGTAAAGATCCTTTATTGTTTTATTAGCATTCTTTTATTTTACACATACAAACAGCCTTTTAGGGCTATTTACATTAAACATTAAAACCAAATGTACTTTTCGAATTACAAAATGAAATTCATTTTTTATATATATGATATTCACCTCATGATTACTCATTTCCTTTGGTTGCTTTATGTCTTGTATAACAATTTCCTTGATACATTTATCTGTGACATATTGTTTGTTTTTGAATTTAAATGCAATGCGTCCATTATGTTTTATCATATCGATTATTAATGTTTATATATGTATTTATTTTCATTTTTATATATGTATTTATATGTTTATTTAGACCCCTGAAGCAGGCGCATCTGTTAGCGCCGAAACACGGCCCGTGTCGGGTCTTTGATCAATAAAGTACTCCTGTTGTCCTAGTTCTGAAGGCCCAGTGTTGCTTTTTTCTTTTAGCCATTATATCATTAAATGTTTTTGCATATTTATGTACTTTTGTGTTTATGTTTCAACTGTCGGAAAATTTTTATTGAAGTCACGTTTGTATATAGTTTTGTAAATATATTTATAGATCCTGGTGGTGGTGTTGCTACTTTTTTCTCTCTTCTCTGTGTTTTGTTCACTTGGGGGCACTTTTACTAAGCTGTGGTAAACATGCGCATACTGCAGCTTGATATGGCGTACCATGGGAAGGGACGTGTCTAGGGCAGAGAGTGAGCGTTCATGTACTATGTTATCATGCACTAACTGATTAGTGCAGGATTAGTGTGTGAGCCCTTACCGTCTATATAGTAGGTGTTAGTAAGGACTCATGCACTAATTTGTTTTTAATGGCGACTAATTCAAATGATGGAACATCGTTTATTTTACTGCTGCAGTAAAAATGGCCTTAGCACATGGGAAAGACCCACATAAGGGTATGCTAAGGCCACTTTTTGCTGTAACTTAGTAAAAGGACCCCTTGGTGATTGGGCAGGGGCTTGCCTCTCTTTGTAGCTCATCTACTGACATTCCTTAATCCTTGGATTTTTTAGGGTTAATTATTCCTATTTTATCTCTGGTCTGAAATTTAGGGGTGATTTTAGACTCAGGGGTCCTTTTACTAAGGTGTGCTGAAAAATAGCCTATGCTGTTGTAGGCACATGTATTAGACGCGCACAGGTCCAATTTGCGGCGCGCCTGCAAAAAGGCCACTTTTTTGGGATGAAAAAATTAATCTATAGACGAAATCTCTTTTTGTCTATTACTGATCTGAGATGTGATCCAAACTTTTAGTCTTGTTAGGACTTTATAATTATAATTCGGTCTATTTAGGACCAGCCAACATGTTATATCTGTTGCTGGCCATTCAAAATGGCTTGCAGGCAGTGGTGTGCTGGTAAATGTTTAACAACAGGCTCTCTCCCCGGTCCACCTCTGCGCCTCCCACTATCCACCTCTGCGCCCCCACCCGTCCAACTCTGCGCCCCCCCCCAAATTGCAGAGCTGGCTATAGCCGGGGAGAAAGCCTGGGGGGGGGGGCAATCTAATTCATGTTTAATGTGGAATAAAATGCCATAAATAAGTAATAAACTTTTAATGTTGAGTACCTGATTCTCAAAGTGGACATATTCCAAACACTATAATGAAAATAAAATGATTTTTTTCTACCTTTGTTGTCTGGTGACTTTGCTTTTCTGCTCATGCTGGCCCAGTATCCGATTCTGCTGCTATCTGTCCTCTTAACTCCGTTTCCAGGGCTTCCTTTCCATTTATTTCTTTACTTTCCTCCTTTATTCTTCATTTCTGGTCCTCAGCTTCTGCCTATTTTCTTCATCCATGTGCAGTTTTTCTCCTCTCTTCCTTTTCCCTCTTCTCATCTCCTTCCTCACTCTTCCCTCCCCTCCATCCATGTCCAGCATTTCTTCTCTCTCCCTTCCCTCTCCTCCATCCATGTCCAGCAACCCTCCTCTCACCCCTGCCCTCCATCCACCCATGTCCAGCAGCAACCCCCCTCTCCCCTGCCCTCCATGCACCCATGTCCAGCAACCCTCCTCTCCCCTCCATCCACCCATGTCCAGCAACCCTCCTCTCCCCCCTGACCTCCATCCACCCATGTCCAGCAACCCTCCTCTCCCCCCTGCCCTGCATCCACCCATGTCCAGCAACCCTCCCTTCCCCTGCCCTCCATCCACCCACCCATGTCCAGCAACCCTCCTCTCCCCTGCCCTCCATCCACCCACCCATGTCCAGCAACCCTCGTCTCCCCCCTGCCCTCCTCTCCTCCATCTGCCTTCTTCCAGCCCTCCCCACTCCCCTGGTTGTCCATCTTCCGTCTGCCCTCTGCAGCCCTGACATATTTCCTGTTTGCGCGAGGGCGGAGCCATGATGCGAAGGAACGGAACGAAGGCTGGAACCGAGCTGAGCCTGCTGCCTTCGCTTCAACGCTGGCGCGCCTCGAGGGAAAATAAAAATTTTAAAGGCAGGGCGGCAGCACAAAAAGGAAGCCAGGGCTACTATTGGCAGATCTGCAGAGGGCAGACGGAAGATGGACGAGCGGGGGAGCAGAGGCGAGCCGGCTCGCACGGGCCAAAAACCAGCTCTTGCGAGCCGGCTCCAGCACACCACTGCTTGCAGGCTTCAGATCACATCTCTCTAATTCTGTTTGTAGTGCACTGGCTACCTATTATTGGATGCATTGAACTTAAACCTGGAAACATCAAAGAAGGACCAAAACCTCATGAAGTTCTCTACTGTACATACTGGTTGAAATAAAGGGTGTTTGGTTCCACGAGGTGACTCCATCTCCTCACTGTGTTTGATGTGCTTGAATTTAAACCTACCCTACTTATCTTTCAAAGAAGGTTAAAGTTTGGCTGTTCCTCATGGTTTATGGTAATCTGCAATGACTGTATGACTCTATTTCTAGTATATGTTTATTTTTTCCACTTTTTGAACTTTTGTTGTAAACCACTTTGTAGTCTAATGGATGAGGTGATCTACAAGCCTAGTTAAATAATGAATACATAATTCATCAAGCATTAAGATCTGCTGGGACCTTTAAGCTGGGTATTCACTTGATATTGTAAGGAGGAGGTAGAGGGAAAGCAGAGAAGAGCTGACAGGGGCAGTCAGCCAAGAAATGAAGAGCACTCTCTGCCGGGAAAAGGGGGTAGGAGGTTGGTAAGAAAGGAAGAGAACTACAGAACCCAGCAGCGCTTGCAAGGGAGGAGGGAACATGAGAGACAGCACTCCAACTCCCAGCAGGCAGAGAAGTCAGGAGGTGATTGGGAGATGGAGGATAATCAAGTGGAGGAGCAGCACCTGGGAGAGAGGGTGGGGGAAGACTCCATGGAGTGGGAGGAGATTGATCTGGAGGAGAACAGTGAAAATACCATGAAAGAGGCTGAACAAGAGCAAATGGAGTTCTTCTGCTCAGGACAAAGGGTAATTACCTGAAGAAGGTCAGTCTGGACATTTAGTGGGAGGTTGTCAGAGTGTTGGTGTCTGACAAGCGAGGGTGGAGAAAATGCCTCTATCTCCTTGGCAGTAGGAGAAAGGGAGTAGAGGAATTGACTGATTCAAAGGTATTTCAAGTTGTTGTGAAGTTTCAAGACTGAACTGTTCTGAACTTTTGGGGATTGTTGGGTGGGGGAAGAAGGGAAGCCAGGGGCACAGAGACCAGCAGCTGTAGTCAGTGGACCTGCTGTTTTCTCGCTGGTTGTACTCTGAATAAAGCACTCTACTGAATAAATAGTACTGTGAATTACTTTTTGCAAGTGAGCAGGAACAGTTCCGCTTAGGAGATGGATTAGCCCCAATTGTGTGGGCGAAGAAGGACAGCTCGGAGAGGTGCTAAGTTGTGCGCAGACCACACGGAGGGGTGTTGAGCGGAGAGCGGACAGCACGGAGAGGTGTCGAAACAAGAGCGGACAGCACGGAGGGGTGCTTGCTGACATTTGGTGGCAGTGGTGGGATTTGACCGAACTACCTGGTTCTCCAAGAGAGAGAGGAGCAAGGCGCAAAATCCTGAGCTATCCGGTGAGCATATAGCAGGGCCGGAAGGGGATTTTTGTGGATGCATGTGTGGGGCCGCAGGGTGGCAAGCCTATAAAAGCAGCTGCACTTGGAGGTTGTTTTCTTTTGTGTCGTCTAGGAGAGAAGAAGACCGGGCGTAATGGATCCAAAAGAGATGTTTTCCTTCATGGCCCATCAGTTCCAAAAACAACAGGAACTGGCGCACAAACTGATGGAGGACTCCTTGGCCGCGTCGAGGGCCCAGCAACAGCCACTTCTGGAACTGTGTCAGGAGTTGTTGAAAGGAGGAGCACGGGTACAGCCTGGGTCGACAGTGCCAGAGGGAACTGCAACTGGAGGAGGGCCGTTGCCCGGAGGCCTGATGGGGATGAACTGGTTACCCTGGGGTAAGCTGTCCGATAAGGACGACATTGAGGATTACCTGGGGGCATTTGAACGGGTAGCGGTTGCTGCAGCCTGGCCAGGGGAGCAATGGACTATGAGACTGGCCCCGGCGTTATCCGGGGAGGCACTGGCAGCTTTTCGCAGTCTCCCTGCTGTGGAGATTGCAGACTATGCTAAACTTAAACGGGCTATTCTGGACAGGTATGGGCTAAGTAAGCAGTCCTACCGAAGGAAATTTAGGGAATGGAGGTGGGCAGAAGGGAAGACGCCCAGGGCTTTGGCCCAGAAATTACTGGATTTAGCCACCAAGTGGTTAGAACCAGAAAAAAACTCGGTGACACAAGTAATGTTAGAGCTGGTGTTGGAGCAGTTTCTGGAGGCCTTACCGGAAGAATTAAAAAGGGATTTGATTAGGCGGGGCTGTGGGTCCTTGGATGAAGCTGTTAAAAGTATGGAATGCTTTCTAGAGTCCCAGCATGTGGGTGGGGGAGGGGTGCGGGCGGGGAAGGGAATATATATGACAGGGTCTAAGCCTCTTCAGGCAAGGAGTGAACCGGCTGGGAAGGGAGAAAGGGGAGTGGGGGTCTCGGGGTATGCTGGGGATCGTATTTGCTATAGGTGTGGGCATAAAGGGCACTTAAGGAAAGATTGTAGGGCCAAGGAGGGCTTTACTTCTCACTCTTATAAGCAGGTGTCCCATCCCTTTACCCAGGTCGTGGAGGTGGGGGGGGTGAAAGTGGAGGCCCTATTAGACTCGGGAGCTGACCAATCTATGCTTTCGAGGAGTTTATGGTCCCGTATAAGTAAGGGAAAGAATGATCAGGGAGGGTCTAGTCATGGTGAGGTAGCTATTCAATGCATTCATGGGGCTAGTACCAGATATCCTTTACATTGGGTGACCGTAAAAGGGCCTATGGGGGCACACCGGATATTAGTAGCGGTGTTGTCTCGGCTGCCTCAGGACCTGATACTGGGGAGGGATTGGGCTCCGTTTTCCCAATATGTGAAGGGGGGAAAAGCCTTTGTAACTACCCGGGCTCAGGGTCAGTCACAACAGGAGGGTGGGGAGGTTCTTCCTTTGGAGCAGGTTTTTCCCTTTCATCCTGAGATTTTTGGTACTCCGGGGAAAAGTAGGAAAGGGGGCCGGCAAAATAAAGGAGCTCAATGGAAAAGAAGTCAGGCCATGATAGAGGTCGAGGGGGAAGGAGATTTCCCAAGGGACCTGGGGCAGCTCATAGAGCAGTTTCCCTCTTTTCAGAGGGAGCAGAAAGCGGACGGTACCTTGCAGTACGCCTGGAGTAGGGCCCGAGAAGGGGAGGGGGGCTCTTCCCCGCATTTTAGGGTGGAGAAGGGGCTGCTATTCAGACTGAACTCGGTAATAGGGAAAGGGTGGCAGAAACAGTTGGTGATACCAAAGGGATTTCGAAGCCTGATCATGAGATTAGCGCATGATCACCCGCTGGGGGGACATAAGGCGACACAGGGTACCCTGGACCAAGTTTTGCAGAGGTTTTATTGGCCCGGGGTTTATAAGGAAGTGGAAGGGTATTGCAATTCCTGTGGGCTCTGCCAGAAGGTAGCTGAGAGGGGGCCAGAGCGGGCGCCTTTATGTCCTTTGCCACGTATTGGGGTTCCTCTAGGCCGCCTGGCTATGGATATTGTAGGACCGCTTCCCAAGTCGCGGAGGGGTTTTGTGTATATTTTGGTGGTGATAGATATGGCCACCCGTTTCCCGTGGGCGGTGCCCCTGCGTACGGTGTCAGCTAAGGTTATTGCCGCTGAGCTGATTCACATTTTCTGTACGGTGGGGTTTCCCCGGGAAGTACTTACGGATAGAGGCACTAATTTTCTCTCCCGTACATTGGCTCAAGTATGGGAGGCCTTTGGTATTGCACACATCCGTACCGCAGCTTACCATCCTCAGACCAATGGTCTGGTAGAGAGATTTAATAAGACTCTTAAGACTCTCTTGCGTAGAGGGTTGGGCAGCTGTATGGATGAGTGGGATTGCCTCTTGCCGTTTGTCTTATACACCTGTAGGGAGAGTGTGCAGGCTTCATTAGGAGTGTCTCCGTTTGAATTAATGTATGGGAGGGGTCCGCGGGGAATTTTAGATATCCTGAGGGAACAATGGGTGCCACCGGATAGAGGAGACTGTACAGTGGTCTCTTATCTGTTTGACCTGAAGGGTAGGTTACGACGGTTGGGGGGCTATGCTCGGGATAGATTGGGTAAAAGTCAACAATATCAGAAATCATATTATGATCGGGGAGTGAAAGAGCGAGAGTTTGCAGAAGGGGAGAAAGTCATAATTATGATAGCAGATGGCCTGCACAAATTTGAAAGTCGGTGGAGGGGACCGGTGGTGATTACTAAGAAATTGGGGCCAGTTACGTATGAGGTGAGGAATAAGAGGGGGAGAAAGCAAACATATCATGTGAATGTGTTAAAGTTGTGGAGGGAAAGGAAGGTGCTGTGGGGCGGGACTAAGGCGATGGAGGAGGAGGATCTGGGGCCTCAGATCGCGGACATCTTTAAGTCCCTGAAGCCCCACATTGCAGGGGAGTTGAATAAAGGTCAGCAGCAGGAACTTGGGGCCCTACTAGAAGAGTTCCAGGATGTACTTACTCCATGTCCGGGGGAGACACATTTGAGCATGCATGAGATTGTTACAGATCAGGGCCGGGTGGTTAGGCAAAGACCTTATAGGCTGTCCCCAGTGAAACAACAGGAGGTGATTAGACAGGTGAAGGAAATGCTGGAGTATGGTATTATTGAGGAATCATATAGCCCTTGGTCTAGTCCAGTGGTGCTGGTGCCTAAGAAAGATGATACCTGGCGGTTTTGTATTGATTTCCGCCAGGTTAATGCCCTCTCCTCTCCCGATGCCTATCCTATGCCTCGTATTGAGGATTTATTAGATAGGTTGGGGTCGGCCCAGTATCTTTCTACGCTGGACTTGACCAAGGGATATTGGCAGATTCCTTTATCTGCTGAGGCTAAGCCCAAGACGGCCTTTTCTACTCCCTTGGGGCTCTTTCAATTTAAGAGGATGCCGTTTGGCTTGAACTCCGCAGCGGCGTCCTGTCAGCGCCTGCTGGATAGGGTCTTACGGCCTCATCAGAGTTATGCTGCGGCTTATCTGGATGACGTCATTATCCATAGTGAGGACTGGGTTACACACATGAGGCAGGTCAGGAAGGTGTTAACAGCTTTCCGGGAGGCAGGTCTCACTCTTAATCCCCAAAAATGTCACTTCGCCCGGCAGGAGGTTAAATATCTGGGCTATAAGGTGGGGGGTGGGCAGGTAAAACCCTTGTTGGATAAAGTACAAAGGTATTAGGGAGTTTGCTTATCCAGCGACAAAAAAAAGGCTGCGGAGTTTCCTTGGGCTAGTCGGGTACTACCGCAGGTTCATTCCCCATTTTGCCTCACAGGCGGAACCCTTAACAAATATGTTAAAAGGGAATCGACCGAACCAGTTGAGATGGGGGGAGGAGGCGAAGGAAGCCTTTCAATGTTTGCGTTTAGCGCTATGTGAGGATCCGGTGCTGAAGGCAGTTGAATGGGACAAACCCTTTGTGCTGCAAACGGATGCCTCGGGGGGTGGGCTTGGGGGCAGTTCTTTCTCAGATTCATGATGGGGAGGAGCATCCGGTGTTATATTTGAGCCGTAAACTCCTTCCTCATGAAAAAGGCTATGCCACAATTGAGAAGGAGTGTCTGGCTATTAAGTGGGCCACCCAAATGTGTCAATACTATTTAGAGGGACGGCCCTTTAGGCTCATTACAGATCATGCCCCCTTGAAATGGTTAATGCATATGAAAAGCGCTAATGCCAGACTTATGAGGTGGTATCTGTCCTTACAACCCTTTCAGTTCCGGGTGGAGCATCGGGCAGGGAAACTATTGGGGAATGTTGATATTTTGTCCCGAATGGCTGGTCAGGAGGTTGAAGTAGTTAAACCCCGGGAGGGAAAAAGGTTCTTAAGCGGGGGGGTATGTAAGGAGGAGGTAGAGGGAAAGCAGAGAAGAGCTGACAGGGGCAGTCAGCCAAGAAATGAAGAGCACTCTCTGCCGGGAAAAGGGGGTAGGAGGTTGGTAAGAAAGGAAGAGAACTACAGAACCCAGCAGCGCTTGCAAGGGAGGAGGGAACATGAGAGACAGCACTCCAACTCCCAGCAGGCAGAGAAGTCAGGAGGTGATTGGGAGATGGAGGATAATCAAGTGGAGGAGCAGCACCTGGGAGAGAGGGTGGGGGAAGACTCCATGGAGTGGGAGGAGATTGATCTGGAGGAGAACAGTGAAAATACCATGAAAGAGGCTGAACAAGAGCAAATGGAGTTCTTCTGCTCAGGACAAAGGGTAATTACCTGAAGAAGGTCAGTCTGGACATTTAGTGGGAGGTTGTCAGAGTGTTGGTGTCTGACAAGCGAGGGTGGAGAAAATGCCTCTATCTCCTTGGCAGTAGGAGAAAGGGAGTAGAGGAATTGACTGATTCAAAGGTATTTCAAGTTGTTGTGAAGTTTCAAGACTGAACTGTTCTGAACTTTTGGGGATTGTTGGGTGGGGGAAGAAGGGAAGCCAGGGGCACAGAGACCAGCAGCTGTAGTCAGTGGACCTGCTGTTTTCTCGCTGGTTGTACTCTGAATAAAGCACTCTACTGAATAAATAGTACTGTGAATTACTTTTTGCAAGTGAGCAGGAACAGTTCCGCTTAGGAGATGGATTAGCCCCAATTGTGTGGGCGAAGAAGGACAGCTCGGAGAGGTGCTAAGTTGTGCGCAGACCACACGGAGGGGTGTTGAGCGGAGAGCGGACAGCACGGAGAGGTGTCGAAACAAGAGCGGACAGCACGGAGGGGTGCTTGCTGACAATATGCAGGTTTCACTGAGCGAGTCCTGAGCAAGGACTTTTTATATGTCTGGTTCATCTTTGTGGAATTTAAATGGACTATTTGAAAATTGCCCACCCTCTCTATGGGTGGAAGTACACACTAATGGTTCTTTCACTTCACATGATTGTCAGTATCTGTGTTTTGACTTTGACTGCAGCTGCTCTTTGCTGCCCCGAACAAGCTTCCATCCTAGGTGACCACCTAGTTTGCCAAAGGGTTAAGCTGACCCTGCCTCCAGGTGGCCTGATCAGCATCAAATTTTGGGTAAAGCCAACTCATGGGCCTGGACTTTAGCGTATTGAGAATGGCCACAATATTGAAAACCTATGGATTATTGAGGAAGCACTAAGTGAAACCACACTAACTGCAAAACTGGCAGCGTGTGATATGTACTTATGCTAGAGTTCTGAGTGTTATACTGGATTCTCAGTTAACAATGGAATGCCAACTAAGAAGTTTGAGTAAAAAGATCTATTTTAGCCAGTGTGTTTTTTCTAGCAAAAAAGGTGCTGGTACTGAAATGCTTGGCCGCCCTTCAGGAGTGGGGTGATCACTGAGGGACCCACCCCACAATAGCCAGGCCCCCTGCAACCAGTCACAGAATCTACGACAAGGCAGAATTGGTGTGTAGAGCCTGAGCTCTTGCATTAAAACTTGGGGTGCATGGGTCAATTTTAGCAGACAATGGAAAAAGTGCCGGTAGTACCCCCAAGTACCCCCTCAAAAAAAGCCCTGATTTTAGCTTACATCAACTTAGGGCTATTAAATCTGTATTTTTTCTGGATCATTTTCATTTCATTTCATTATTTATATACTGCTTAGACCTAATCAGTTTACAGTTTCATTTTACAGATACCAGGTCTGTCCCTAGTGGGCTCACAATCTAATTAGTACATTGTACAACTGTTGTATCTGAGGTCTTAGTTCAAACCTTAGTCCAAGCAATAGTTTTATCTCACTTGGATTATTGTAATATTTTGTATGCTGAAATCAATAGAAAATTATTAAACAGACTGCAATTGATGCAGAATACAGCTGCAAGATTGATCTGTGGGGCAAAAAAGGTTTGATCGAGCAACACCTTTGTTCAGAGATCTGCATTGGTTGCCAGTTGATACACGAGTAGATTTTTAAAGTTGCATGTACAGTTTTTAAGATTATTCATGGCTTACGTCCAAGCTGTCATATTCAATTACTTTCTATTCCTTTTTTCAGATCTTCATCTCAATCTTTGTTCCACATTAAGATTAGGCTTTCCCACAGTTAAGAATGTGTTACTTAAAAGATTTCATGCAAACTCATTCAGTCTAGCAGATTGTGGAATGCTCTCCCAGTATCTATACGGGTAACATCTAATTAGATGTTATTCTGTAAATTGTTGAAGACTTATTTGTTTAATAAGTTTTTTGACTGATTTTATGTGACGTTTTTTTAGTTTTAAATTTTGTGACCTGCTTTGATTCTTATTGAAATAGGTGGGATACAAATGTAGGAACTGGAATTGGAATGTATGCTATTGCTATCCACACCCATTCTCTGTCCATGCCCCTCTAGTTCCCACCTCCTAATAAAAAAAGCACTTAACACGCAAATTAGCATGCACCAACTGCAAACCCACAGCAGTAACAGTTTCATGCTTGTGCGATAGCCGTTAACACGCACTAATTTGCATATTAAGTGCATAACACACTTTAGTAAAAGGGCCCCACAGCCTGGCTATCATATCGCAGAATATTTTGAGGAGGTGGTAAGTATAACAGGATTATAGCTGTGGAGGAACCATAGCAAAGGATTTCTCTGTCGTGTAAAACAGCCTAAAAACTGCTCAAACAGTCTATTCTTTTCCCTGCCAGAACTGGAAGAACACTGCCAAGTTTCCAAACTTACTTCTTCTGCTCTGTTAAATAACAAAATCAAACCTCCCCGAGTTTGTTATTTTATCATCCAATCCATCTTCTTACATCACCTGGCAGTAGTTTTCCTTCCCTCACCTGTACCACATGGAGAGTCTTCACTCTCTGAATTACAGAGCTGAACAGTAGGAGTTTCAGGTCTCATTCTGCAAAATTTCAAAATACTTGTCAGCATGCAAAGAGACAGGTGGTGTCCAAACCTATGGAAAGCAGCAAGTGGCCGTTATATCTGGTTTAAAAAAAATAAAGACGGAGAAGTTCAATCTAAATTGTAGCTTTTGGTCACTGATCACCACATAATGCTTTTATTTATTTATTTATTTATTATTTATTGGGATCTATTAAACACCTTTATGAAGAGATAATAACAAAGATATGATACTATAACTTTGGTGTACTAGATATGGCACTACCCACATGCAATTTCCCATTATAATGCAGATTACTAAAGATCATGAGAGAACTCCCCAGAGTTGCTGAGTGGAGGGTTCTGAGGTTGTGGGTGGTAAAATGTAGATTCCCCGGTGATGAGGTTGTAAAAGTGATGTAATGGAATAGATAACAGTGAATGGGCTCCCTTGCCAAGCTCTCACTACTTAAGGAATTTACAATAACCATGAAATATGAATGTTATATTTTGTGCAGTTTAAGGTTGTCAAAGAGTTTCCTCAGATGTTTTAAGAGTAATGAAGCTTTTGCAAGCTAGAACTCTTAAAAAGTGTCCAGTGTTAAATTGCACCAGCAGTATAAAGTGCAAAAGGATGTTTACATTGCACAACTGAATGCAAAGTGCTATTTAAAACAGAATGTTCTTTTAACAACAACTTTGTTTTCTTAGAGTAACCACTTCAAACAAGTTTTTACTTCTCCAGAAACTCCAGAATGCTTAAAATATCAGATAAGTATTTTTTTTTACTTTGCTACTCTCTTTCTTTCCTCCTGCGCCCCTGTCTGACGTCAGTAACCTACGTAGGTTACCGACGTCAGACAGGGGCGGGCCCAGGAGGAGAGAGACGCGCGACAGAAGCTGGGCGAAGGCAGGCATCAGCTTTCTTCTTGCCCGTGCAGCGTCTTCAGACAGAGGAGAGAGGCGCTGCACGGGCCCGGTAAGAGGGAGGGGGGCCCGATGGAGGAGGGGAATGGCGGTGATGACCCCAAGAGGGGGCGGGGCACAGGGCGGAGGATGTCGGGAGGCGGAGCTGAGGGGAGACAGAGTAGAGAGGAAGGGAGGGAGGCCGGGGCTGCTAAAGGTACGTTTGCTTTTCTTCTTGCTTTTTAATTTAGAATGCAGGGGGAAGTGGGGCGGGGGGAACGGCGACCACGGGTGGGGGGGGGGCAAGGACGGCCATACAGGACGCTCCTGACCAGCGCCTTTGCCCCCTCCCGACCCTTTTTTTTTATTTTTGTTTTGATTTGGGAGCCATGTGCTTGTGATTTGACTGTGTTTTGACTGTTTGTGGCATGCGCAGAGCAGCTAACATAACGCTTGGCTGCTCTGCGCATGATTTGGGGGCCGATTAACGATGTGTATTGTGATTCCTTGATACATTGTACGTTTCAATACCGATCTCAGCATGTGTGACTTTTTTTTTTGGTGCATTTTTCGTTATTTTAAAATCGTTAGGGACTTTAACGATTTAGATTTTTTTACGTTTGGTTGCTGCATCTGCCTCTTAGACCCATAGAAAATAATGGAAAAATACACATTTTTGAATTTTAATAATTAATCAAGTACCAAAAATACCCAAATTATCCATGCCACTGTAGTTCCCCTCTCCTTAAAGAACGTTTCACAGAAATAATTTTTAAACCTTCCAGATGGCCCAAACTAATACCCTAGGATTATCCTGGGATTACCCCATAAAATGCATTTTCTCCCAAAACCACCCCCCTAGTTTATCAAAAGAGGTTCTCAAAAACCCATAATTACCAAACATTTATACAAAAAGTTAACCCTTTCAATGTCAGATCCAGGTAACCTACGCTGACCAAAATAAAAACCCCCAAAATTATTTAAAATAAGTTAGTACAAGAACCTCTCTCCTAGGGACCCACAGACCCCCTGACAATAAAAAATATATATTTTAATGATTCTATAAAGCTAGAAACAAAAACACAGAACAACAGATAAAATCAAACCAAACCAAGGTCAGAAGACG
This sequence comes from Microcaecilia unicolor, assembly GCF_901765095.1. Lineage (NCBI taxonomy): Eukaryota > Metazoa > Chordata > Amphibia > Gymnophiona > Siphonopidae > Microcaecilia > Microcaecilia unicolor. The sequence goes on along the minus strand of NC_044042.1, from coordinate 57,185,565 downwards.
TCTTACCTTGGTCCCCTAATGTCCACCAGCTGATCCATATCCTTCTTCAGGGTCCTGGTGGACCCCCAGTGCCCCCAGATACCAGTGGTGAAAAGTCATGAATAGTCTGGTTCTCCAGCCGGGCAGCCTAAAATTGAGGCCCCGGCTTCACTTCGGGCCTACCACGACCTCTGTTCCAGGAGCACTGGGCCAGAAAATGACCACCCAATGCTTCCAAGCTACTTCTTAAAGGGACTGCCAAAAGTGACTGATGCCGCCCAAGGTCCTTACCCTCCAGTCAACCTGGATATCCCCTTCCTAGCTAAGCCACCCTGCCAACATCTCCCAAATCCAGACCCCTCATTCACAGAGCCTCCTCAACCTCTCAAAGGCCACCCTGGTTCTCCCGTAGGATTCCTCAATCTCCCATAGACCCTCTCAAAGTTCCCTGATCCTTAATGCAGTGGGCAGGAGCAGTCCCCAGTTGCTTTTGCCCTTACCAGTGCTTGGCTCAAAATGGCACTGGTGATCCCTAGTGGTAGTTTTGTGGTACTACTGCTAAGGGTCAGGTTGTTGTATAAGGGCAAAAACCTGATCTGTAGCAGTAGTACCACTAGGGTAGGGTAGGTAGTACCACTGCTAAGGGTTGCTGGTGCCATTTGTACCCAGTGCCAATAAGGGCGACTAGGGACTGCTCCTGCCTGACCCCACTAGGGACTATGAAGGTAGGCCCAGGGGGACACTTAGGGGAGCTTTGACGGGGTCTGGATTTGGTGGGGTATCAGGAGGGGGCTTTGCTTTAGAACGTTTAAGTGGTTGATAATACCACACAACTCCTAGTACAATGTAAGATTGCCACTTCTCATACCCTATTATTTCCACTACCTGCAAAACTTCTCTGATTAAAAACTTTCATAATAGCCAAAAGCTAAGTTGAAGAATAATTGCAACTTATCCATTTTGCATTCATAGAAGGAGGAGTGGCCTAGTGGTTAGGGTGGTGGACTTTGGTTCTGGGGAACTGAGTTCGATTCCCACTTCAGGCATAGGCAGCTTCTTGTGATTCTGGGCAAGTCACTTAACCCTCCATTGCCCCAGGTACAAATAAGTACCTGTATACAATATGTAAGCCGCATTGAGCCTGCCATGAGTGGGAAAGCGTGGGGTACAAATGTAACAAAAATACAATAACATTTTGCCTACTTACCAGTTTCCTATTACCTATATTTGGGGGTTCTGACCCCCAAAATTGTGCAATAGTGGTCCAAAATTGTAAGTATTTTGCATTCCATAGGCATCCTTCTTTAACCCTTTCCCCTCTTAAGTTTATCCCTCCCAATTAAAGATCTGATATCTACTACTACTTATCATTTCTATAGTGCTCATAGATGATCAAAGTGCTGTACACAAACATGTAAGAGACAGTCTCTGCACTACAGAGCTTACAATCTATCCAAGACAGACACACAGAACAAAGAAGGGAATTTCATTTATTATGGGAATGATTAAAACAGTGCTGCTCAAATTTTTTCCAGCTGCAACCCTATAATCATAGCTGCAGCAGCACCTGCTACCCTTCTGAGGCACATTATGATATGCCAATGTAATGCCCACCCAGGCTGCAACTCCAAATGTGGCTTGCATGACCTCGTTCATGGTCGCAACCCACAGTTTGGGAAGGAATTAAAACAACATGGATATTAAACAGGTGAATAAGGGTTGGGACAGCAGCTTCCAAACTGAGCACTGTGGAGAGCTGGGGCACTGCAGCAAACTCACAGTGGAGCTGGGGCATATTTTAAGACCTGCCCCATCTACCTCCTGCCACAGCTGCTGCTTTTCCAGACTAACAGCAGCAGCTGCAAAACAAAATACAGCCATCAGAGGGTTACACTGTACAAATCCTCAGCCGCCAGCCCCGCCCCCTCTAACATCACTTTTTGTTCCGGAACAGAGCCTGCAGCTGCAGGTTTGTACAGTGCAGCCAAGCAATGGCTGTATTTTGTTATGCCGCTACTGCTGCAAGTCTGGGGAAGCAGCAGCGGTGGCAGGGGTGTCAGGAGGAAAAGGTAGCAGATGCTGGATAGAAGTGGGGAGGTGAGATGCTGAATGGGAGGGCACATGCTGGATGGAAGTGGGGAAAAGAGGGGGCATATGATAGTTGGAAGTGGGGAGGATAGAGAGGGCAAATGCTGGATGGAGGTGGGGAGGAGTGGGAGCAGATGTATGGAAGGGGAGAGAAAAAAGGGCAGACGCTGGATGGAAGAGAGGACACAGAGGGCAGATGATGGATGGAAAGGAGAAGGGATTTTATATATGCTTTTCTGTGTTACAATCAAAGCAGTTTCTATATACAGGTACTTTTTCTGTCACTAGTAGGCTCAGAAGCTATTTTTTATACCTGGGGCAATGGAGGGTTAAGTGAAAAGGGCACATGCCGGATGGAAGAGGGGAGAGCAAGAGGGAAGATGCTGGATGGAAAGGGAGAGAAAGAGAGCAGATGCTGGATGGAAGAGGGGAGAGAAAGGGGAGATAAGGAGGGCACACATGGAAGCATGAAGCCAACTTCCTTGCTGCTCATGCAGCATGGAGCTCAAAGCTTCAGCAGCAGACAGCTTCACCTGGTGGGGCTTGAGTATCCCCACCAGCAAAGGTAGGAATGCCAAGGAAGAGAAGACCTGAGAGATGCCATGAAAAAATTACTTAGACCCTAAGGGCACACCAAACCGTGAAAGATTGGGAACCACTAGGTTAGGAGTTATATGCAGTCTCAAAAAGGTGGGCTTTCAGCCTGGATTTAAATAAGATCAGAGACAGAGCATGATACACTGACTCCGGAAGCTTAGTTCAGGTATATAGTAAAGCAAAACAGAAGGAATGGAGTTAGTGGAAGAGGAGAAGGATACAGATAAGAGTGACTTACCTGAAGAATGGAATTCCTCGGGAGGGCTGTAGGAAGAAATAAGAGGGAGCAATACTGAGGAGCTGTAATCAATTTTAAAAAAAAGTTTAAACTATATATGAGAGGTGTGGTAACCGTGTTAGTCCACTCTTAAGGTTATCAATAGAAATCAAACAAAATAAAACATGGAAAAGAAAATAAGATGATACCTTTTTTATTGGACATAACTTAATACATTTCTTGATTAGCTTTCGAAGGTTGCCCTTCTTCGTCAGATCGAAAATAAGCAAATGTGGTAGCAGATAGTATATATGAGTGAGACATCCAAGCATTACTTTGACAGTCTGACAGGGTGGTATGTATTCCTTCAATACATACCATCCTACAATCAGATTCAAAATTGACTACTCCCCAGAAAAAGTCAATCTTTTGGACACCACAGTCTCAATCAGTGATGGCTGTATATAAACATCTGTATACAAGAAACCCACAGACAGATGCAGCTACCTCCACAACTCCAGCTTCCATCCTTCACATACAAAAAGATCCATTATTTACAGCCAAGCCACAAGATACCACCATATCTGCTCGGACCCAGGGGATAGAGGCAGACACCTTGAAACCCTGACTGCATCCTTCAAACAGAAAGGCTACAGCCCCAAAATAATCTCCAAGAATATTGCCTCCTTCCTCAAAACACCCAGGGAAAATCTGCTACAGTACAAAGAAAAAAAAGCCACAGACAGAATCCCTCTTGTAGTGACATACAACCCAGAGCTGGAGAAACTGAGGAAAATCATAAGAGACTTACAGCCTCTACTCCAGGAAGATGAATTACTGAAAGAGATATTCCCATCCCCACCAGTGCTTGCCTTCCGACAGCCACCCAACTTAAAACATAAGCTAATCAGAAGTAAACTCCCAACACAGACTGAAAAGGAAAAGAAGGGCACATTTCCATGCAATATATCCAGCTGCAAGCTATGCCAAAACATTTCACAGGACCCCACAGTCATTCACAAAGGAAAAATATTCAACATAAAGGAATATTTCACATGCTCATCTTCCAATGTGGTATATATCATTCAGTGTAAAAAATGTAATGAAGGATGCTATATTGGAGAAACAGGACAGATGCTTAAGACAAGATTCAATCTACACAGACATCACATGAAGATAGCCGGTGCCAGTCAGGTTCCCACCCCGGTGGGCCAGCATTTTACAAGACCAGGACACTGCACTAGTGATTTCATAGTTACAATCCTGAAAGATATCTTTAAAACAATACAGGAATGTAAGACCTTTGAAGTCAGAATGATTGAATATTTTGACACCCAACAGACAGGACTTAACAAGGATCTGGGTTTTCTAGCCCATTATAAACCATAAAATTGTATTTCTCTGTTTACCACCCTCCTCTCACCTATCCACACCCATCCTGTTAGAATATCAATGAAATGCTTTGATGATCCCATGCATACCTCCTACCCACCCCCACCCTCCCACCCTGTCAGACTGTCAAAGTAATGCTTGGATGTCTCACTCATATATACTATCTGCTACCACATTTGCTTATTTCCGATCTGACAAAGAAGGGCAACCTTCAAAAGCTAATCAAGAAATGTATTAAGTTATGTCCAATAAAAAAGGTATCATCTTATTTTCTTTTCCATGTTTTATTTTGTTTGATTTCTATTGAGAACTATATATGGAAATGGATAGGGATCCAATGGGGTAACTTGAGAAATGTGCATGTTGCAACACTGGCAGAAGATACGTCATTCAGCAGAATTTTGGATTGAAGGGGAGAGAGAAGTTTTGTAAGAGACCTAACACAATAACATCATAGATGACAGCAGATAAGGACCTGTAAATCCATCCAGTGTGCCTAACAAGATAAACTCATAGCATAAGGTTTGATGTGATACTACATATGCATACTTGATCTTGATTTGACCTTTGCATTTTAAGGGCACCGACTGTAGAAGTCTACCTGGCACTAGCCTTATTCTCCAACTATTGAAGCTGTCATTGAAGCCCACTCCAGCCCATCCAAATCTCTCCTGTCACAATTAGGGCACAGACCATAGAAGTCTGTCCGCCACTGGCGTTGTTCTCTATCTACTAAAGCTGAATCTGTCCAGCCATGATCAGGGCACAGACTGTAGAAGTCTGCACAGCGCTGGTTTTGCTTCTTGTTGCCATCTAATCACATCTAACCTTGTTTTGGCTCCATGCCTTCCATATAGAATTCCTTTATGTTTATCCCACGCATTTTAAAATTCTGTTACTGTTTTCATCTCCATCAACTCCCTTGGGCGGGCATTCCAAGCATCTACCACCCTCTCCGTGAAAAAGTACTTCCTGACATTATTCCTGGGTCGGCCACCCTGCAATCCACTTTCATGTCATAGTTCTACCACCTTCCCATCTCTGAAAAGGTTTGTTTATATATTAATACCTTTCAAATATTTGAATGTCTCTATCATATCACCCTGTCTCTCTTTTCTTCCAGGGTGTACATCTTCAGGTCATCAAGTCTCTCCTCATATGTCTTGCAGCGCAAACTCAATACCTTTTCGTCACTTTTCTCTGAACCACTTCAAGACTTTTTACATCCTTAGCAAGATGCAGCCTCCAAAACTGAACACAATACTCCAAGTGGGGCCTCACCTACTACTTCTGAAGAGCAGTTTGCAATGGTGTAAGCAGGAGGCGATGAGAGCATAGATAAGGGTTTTGGCAGTGTGTACAGAAAGGAAGGGACAGATTTTGGTAATGTTATAGAGCAGGGGTAGGCAACCTGTGGTCCACCATTGAATTTTTTGTGGCCCATAAGACCATGGGAAGTATATACATAGGGTTACCATTTTTTTGTCTTCATAAAGAGAGGACACTTGCCCCGCCCCTTTCACGCCCCCTGCCCCGCCCCTGACATATATTCCCCTCCCCCGGTCACCCCCTCCTCCCCCCATCACCTTCCCTCCCCCGTCATCTCCACTCCCCCCCCCCGTCATCGCCACTCCCCTTACTCTACTATCCCTGGTGGTCTAGAGGTACCTCTTCGGGGCAGAAAAGAGCCCCCTCTTTCCTGCCCGGAGCACTGCTGCCAGCCGCCCTGCATCCTGTGAGTCCGGCTCTCGGTGTTACAAACTGGCCGCCAAGAGTTGAAGTCTCGCGAGGCTGCTTCAACTCTTGGCGGCCATTTTGAAACGTGGAGAGCCGGACTCACAGTATGCAGGTCAGCTAGCAACAGCACTCCGGGCAGGAAAGAGGGGGCTCTTTCCTGCCCCGAAGATGAAGAGGTACCTCTAGACCACCAGGGATAGTAGAGTAGAGTAGGGGAGAGGAGTTCCGCGCCCACCAGCCAGCCCGTTTGTCCAGAAATCCGGACAAACGGGCAGGCTGGCCAAATTCGTCTGGACGCCCAGACATGTCCTCAAAAAGAGGACATGTCCGGGTAAATCCGGACGTATGGTAACCCTAGAAAGCATCATTAACCAGTTTTGGCAATTTTAAATATTGTATCTCACAAATATTTTCAGAATAGCCACTCCAGCAGTTTGTTTCCATCATTTTTACTTATTCATTTATCTCAAAAGGTCTACAGAGCTCTGTGCATTTCTGGTTCCAACATTACATAATGTTGTGGCCATTCATGTGGCCCTCTGTGTACAAACGTTGCCCACCCCTGTTATAGAGGAAGAAAGGGAAATGGGGCTTGATATACTGACTTTCTGTGGTATTTTGCAACTACATTCAAAGCAGTTTACATATATACAGGTACTTATTTTGTACCTGGGGCAATGGAAGGTTAAGTGACTTGCCCACAGTCATAAGGAGCTGCAGTGGGAATTGAACCCAGTTCCCCAGGATCAAAGTCCACTGCACTAACCACTAGGCTACTCCTCCACTCCAGCAGCAGGTTTCAGCAGTCTGTTGGATATGTACTGATGGTGTAGCTTCAAGTGGGCCTGGGTGGGCGAGGGACCACCCAATTTGGACTCAGGCCCACCCAAAATTGTAACACTTGCTATGGCTGGCTGGGATTCCTAAATCCTGCCAGCACAAGATTTACTCATCCTCAAGCAGCCAGCACGTTTCCAAATGGCAGTCAGCAGCACTTGCCTCAAACTAACACTAACACCAGTCCCTCTGCACACGTTCAGTTTTGATACACGCACAAGCACTGAGCATGTGCAACCTACCAGCAGTGGTATCAGCTCAAGAGAATTGCTGCTAGCTGCCGTTTGGAAGAGCACTGGCTGCCCGAATAGGAGGAAGTCTTCTTCTGGTGGGGTTTGGGAATCCTCGCTAGCTCAAGTATTTAATATTTTGGGTTTGTGAGCGCAGGAGGAGAGCAGAAAGCAAAGCAGGGCCAAGGGGAGGGGGGGGGGCAAATTCTGTGTCTACCCACCTTGGGCTCAGGCCCACCTAAATTCGGCCATCTGGCTGCGCTCCTATTATGTGCAGAGAGAGAAGTCAAAGATGACTCCAAGGTTATCAGCTGAAAAGACTGGAAGGATGACAGTGTTATCCACAAAAATAAAGAATGGGTGTAGGAGGAAAGATAGGAAGTTCAGTCTTGGCCATGCTCAGTGTCAAATGGTGGTGGGTATTCCACCAACAATATCAGACAAGCAGACTAAGACTTGGGCCAGGATTCCTGGTGAAATTTCTGGTGTAGAGAGGCAGATCTGGGATTCATCAACATAAAGCGCCAAAGGAACAAGTATAAAGAGAGAAGAGAAGCTGTCCCAAGACACAGCCCTTAGATACATCAAATGATTGTGAGATATCAGTGGAGGAGGAGGATCCACCAGAGAATACGCTAAAAGTGTGATGGGAGAGATAAGAAGAAAACCAAGACAAAACAGAGCTCCAAAATCAAAGTGAGACAGCATATCAAGGAGTGGGTGGTAATCAAAAGTGTCAAAAGCAGCAAATAGGCTGAGGATTGAATAAAGGTCCTTGGATGTGGCCAGGGACAGGTCACTGGAGACTTTGGTAAGGGCTCTCTATAGCATGTAGAGGGCAAAAGCCAGACTGTAATGGATTGAGAATAATATAGTTTGAAATTAAATAAAGAGAAGACAAAGTCAGTGAACCACACATTGAAGTAACTTGGATAAGAAAGGGAGGAGGGAGATGGTATGATAATTGGAAGAGCAGTAGGGTCAGTGACAGGTCTTTGAGGAGTTCTATAAATACAGCATGTTTGAAGGCATCAGGAACAGTTTCAGTGGGAAGTGATAGTTGGAGGATATGACAGATGGAAGGAAAAGACAGTAATGGGGACAGAGTTGAGTAGATGGGTAGAAATGGGACCAGATGAACAGGAAGAGAGTTTAAAGGAGGAGAGAAGATGTGCAGTTTCCTCCTCTGTGATTTCAGAAAAGGAAGAAAGTTGAAGAGGTTGAAGGAAGAATGTGACAATGAAGCGAGGGAAGAGGAGATGGAGATAACCTAGTGAAGAGCTCAAGGTTAACCTTGTCAGTGTTGTCATAGAAGTACTCTGTCATAGTCTGGGCAGAAAGTGAGGGGGGTTGGAGGTGGAGGCACTCTGAGGAGGAAGTTCATTGTGGCAAAGAGATGGTGAAAATTGAAGGCAAATGAGCATAGTAAAATGAGCATAGTACTTTTGTTTGCTAGGGCAAGAGCAGACTAGGTCAACAAGAATTTGAAATGCATGACTTTAGCATGGTTGTGGGATTTTAGCCAAAGCTACTCAGCAGAATGGACACAGGAATATAGGTCAGCCAATGGTTCGGTTTGTTATGCTTCATAGAACAGGGAATTGGAGAGGCAACGCCCAAAGCAAAGGAGAGTATAGTGTTATGGGAAGGGATTGCATTGACAGAATTGGATAGCATAGTGGCCAAGAGACGAAACAGTGTTGGAGATGGTGCAAGGGTCAATAACCCGACGATTCCTAGATCTGTTGGTGGTTATTGGATGAGACTGTTGGGGAGGGTAATTAAATGTCCAGAGAGAGGGAAAACTGAGGTGAAGAATTTTGAGATTGAGTAGTTGTATAAGACGAGATTGAGGGGATTTTCTTTGATCAAGGAGCAGAGAGCAATCTCCAGCACAGGCCCAGTGCTACTCTCAGGGAATGCTGTCTACCTAAATCTATATCTACTGTATCTATAGAGATAGATAGATAGATAGATAGATAGATAGATAATGTAAGCTCAGCAGTAGCTACAGTATACAGTTTATATTACATATAATGCAAGCTCTGTTGCTGAGCCCCCTTTCCCAGGGCATCATTAGCTCTTTTCAAGTCCCCTGGAATGGGACCCAGATACAGTAATAGATTTTAACACATATTACAATGGTTTGCTGCAAATTGCTGACTGTAACAAGAGTAGCTTTCAAAGGTGCCTGCTTCATTTGACCTACACATCACACGGAGTAATCACTGGCCCACTGCCCACCAGCCTCCTGCTCCCTCTCCCCACACATTCACTGCACTTGTCACTTTTCACCTTTCTGCATTTCAAAGGAGTCAGCTGATTCCATTTGTCCATCTTTCCACTTAACAATTTAGTAGAGAGCAAAATAAGACCCTATAACAACCCATTATATGACTCATTCATCGCTGACCCTGCCCCTCCCTCCCTTCTCTGTCTGCATCAGATTCCCAGCAGCTGTTTTCCAACTCTCCCCAGCCCTAAAAATCGTTCCTGAAACAAGATGTCAAAACACCATTAGTCTGCAGTCATTACAGCCTCCCTCCTCCTTCATGACAAGAACACCCCCAGCCGTTGTAGTACCTCGGTAGTGCTGGAACCCATCTGAGTGCAGCCCCCATAGACAGCTGTGGGGGTGGAGAGGGAGGGGGAACATTAAAGCTAATCTGTCCCTTTCCAAAATAGAATGCCTGAACAATGGCGACAACTGGGCCATTATTTTGGAAACTGTTTATGGCCTTTGTAACGTGAGCTGCCCCCATAGACAATGCAGAGAAATATTGGAGGCGGGGTGGGGGGGGGGGTGGTGCTATTGTTTTTTCAGTTAATTAGTGAGCCTGATACTCCCCTCAGGGGCTGCCCATGGATCCTGTGCAAACCGAGGTCTAAAATTATAATCTTTATTGCCCACTGCAAAACATACCATAAAAGTACAGGAATGTATAAGCTGTGGTATTGTTTCTCAAGTATCCCTTAACTTTTCCCTGTTTTTATTGCTGTATCTTAAATATCAGACATGGTCATTAAAAAAAAAAAAAAACTGTGTTATACACTGCAAAGGTAAAGAGTTTCCATCATTCTAATGGATCTGTGCATATGTTTTGTGCGGAAAAATCCAAATGGCCATGTCGATGTAAATATTGTCAGTGCCTTTCACTTGTGAGGTTTGCACCAATAATGAAAGCAAAATTACATACAGTTTTGATTATTGCTATGGGCATAAACTTGCACCTGCTCCTTGTGTGGGAAAACATGTAAAGAAAATTACCAGCAGAGATATGAAAATGCTATTTACTTATTTATGTTTTGCCTACGATCCAAGGCAGATCACAATTGAATAAATGATAAAAATATAAAACAAAAAACGTGACATCCACACTAAACACAAAAAGAAAGACATAGCAAATGCAATAATATTTAAAAAAAAAGACAGCCTACTTTTAATCCATGTTATTTTCATCCTTCCATCTAAACATGCCCTTGGGAACACCTCCTGACAATGTGGGATGAACTATACACATTTTAACATGTCCTACATGTTTTTGCCCACATTGCGGGAAGGTAATTTTCAAAAAAAACAATTTAGCTTTCAAAATTGCTCTCTTAAGGAAGACATTCAATATTTAGAGGGAAACATCACGAGTATCTCTCCTCCCCTCGCCTCTCCTATTCTCCATGTCAATAGAGACTCTGGTTACTTGTATAGAAGCAAAGAGAAAATCAAACCCATCATAGGACTGTAAGATTCTTCCTTATCAGGCTTGTCCAAGTTCAACACTTCAGGGCTGCAAGGAGACCAGGTTTTCAGGCTATCCCTAATGATTATGCATGAAAGAGATATGCATACCATGGATTTGCCCCTGGATTCTATAAAGGTTATCCAAATTTGGGCGTGATCCTGAGATGCGTATGCAACTTAATTGGTTTATGGGCTATTAAAAGCAATAATTGGATGTAAGCAATCAATTATTGATGCTAATTGGCACCAATAGCATGCAACCCATATGGGGGCGCAACCATGGGAGGGGCATGGGAAGGTCAGGAGCATTCTGAAAATTTGGATGCCATTTACTGAATCTGGCCCATAGTAGGCATGCAAATATCCCTTGAGCATATTCATAAAGGATGTCCTGAAAACCTGGCCTGTTTGTGGCCCTCAAGGACTGAACTTGGGACAAGCCTGTTCTATATGCTAATAACACTTAAGATTTTTATGAAAAACTCAATTTCTTCCATCCCACAGTTATAGGAACAAATAAGCCTTCTCAATAAATTCTGATTTCAAGGTCAACCCAGATAAAACTGTGATATTTAGCAATGAAAAATACCAACAGGTCACCTAGGTAGGAAAGGCCAGTGGATGCTTATTTTGGAGCTACCATACAGGGAAGGACTGACCATTCTGGCAACTTGGAAGTGCCCGAGGGCCCAAAGGCTCTCCAGGTTGCCCACCACCACCGCACACTACAGGCCTTCCTGGCAGTCCTACCTTGAAAGGCGCTGGTGATCTAGTGGCCTCTGTGGGGCAGGAAAGAATCCTACTCTTTCCTGCCCGCTGCCACTACTCTGCCTGTGCCTGCCCTGGTGCCATTGTGTTTTCAAACTGGCTGCCGAGACTTCTTGCCACTAGACCACCATGGCCCTTCAAGGTAGGACCCACTTGCAGAGGTCAACTGCAGTGGTGGTGGTGGTGGGGGGTGATATGAGGGGGGAGGCGATGGTGCAGTGGTGGGGCAGCAGGCAGTGGCTGGGGGGCCCCAATGACCCTTACTGCCTGGGAAGTCCCCTAATGACCCTTACTGCCCCGGGGGGGGGGGCAATGACCCTTACTGCCCTTGGCCCTGACCACTGTCAGTCTGCTCCTGCTACCATATAAAAACAAAGTACCTATAGGTCTTTATAAAATGGACTCACATTATCTGCAGAAATCACAGCTGAAGTGCATCTGTGAATGTTTGCATCTGCTTGGGAGTAGGTGCATATCTATGTAGGAGAACAAGCATGTTTTATAAACTACAGAACTTGTTTCATGACTCCACCCTTGCTCCACTCAAGCTATGTCCCCGTGGATGCATATAAGGGAAGGAATTCATCAAGGTGTAGTAAAAGTTCGCCATTTACCACACCTTGATGCCCCATGGGATTCAGGGGGGTCTAGGAGAGTCCATTGGGAGTCATCCAGGGGTCCAAGGTGTGGTCTGAAGGTCTGGGGGCTCTTTAGGCAGAAACAATGTCCAGTTGCTCATGCCCTGTCTGGGTGCCATCCTCCAAATGCACCCCTAGTGGAAGTTGCTGTGTGAGACTACCACTAGGGATGCCATTTGGAGAATGATGCACAGAGTAGGCAGGAGCGATTGGGTTAAGTTGAGGAGGAGACCCAGAGCTGCAGGCCGAGAGCATCAGGCCGACTGCCACAACAGGATATAGGTCACAGTGGAGGTCCAGTGGGTGGGGAGCAGCCCTGTTTTGGACCACATCCACTGATGATATGACACCATTTGGGGTCCCTACTGTTAATCTCTTTTGGGAACCACTGCTCAAAATAGAATTGAAGACTTTCTTCCATTGTCTTCTACCAATTTTCAAGCTCTGGATAAAGCAACACAGGGCTACTGAAAATTTCTAGCATCCTTGATAACAGCCCCTTTGTGTCAATGCAGTTTTTGAATAGAAAGCAGGGGCATCACATAACATTTTGTTAGTACGTTCAACTTAGGTACTTTGTATTTGGGCAAGAGAATTATTTTAATATTTGTAGAGAGTCACACCTACTGGATTTGTTTCTCCTTGAAGAGGAAGGCTGCAGATACTTGCTGTCAAGGGTATAGTATATAAAATTATTTTGGGGAAAATGTTTCCTAGTGGCTCTTGCATGTTAGCACCTGGAATAGATGACTGAAATCTCCTTCAGAGAAGAAGGACTGAAAGCAAATTTTTACTCACATATACAAATGTTCCTTTGTTGCTAAATGTAAGCAAACATAGTTCCTAGGATGTACATCACACCAATATCCTGAGAGGGGTTGCATTCTCTATATCTATATATACATCAACAAAATTCGCCCTTTCCTCTCTGAGCACACCACCCGAACTCTCGTCCACGCTCTCATCACCTCTCGTCTCGACTACTGCAACTTGCTCCTCACTGGCCTCCCACTCAGCCATCTATCCCCCCTTCAATCCATTCAGAACTCTGCCGCACGTCTCATATTCCGCCAGAACCGATATACTCATATCACCCCTCTCCTCAAGTCGCTTCACTGGTTTCCGATCAGATACCGCATCCAATTCAAGCTTCTCCTCCTTACTTACAAATGCACTCACTCTGCTGCTCCACCCTACCTCTCTACCCTCATCTCCCCCTACGTTCCTGCCCGTAACCTCCGCTCACATGACAAATCCCTCCTCTCAGTACCCTTCTCCACCATTGCCAATTCCAGGCTCCGCTCATTTTCCCTTGCTTCACCCTATGCCTGGAACAGTCTTCCTGAATCCCTACACCAAGCCCCCTCCCTACCCATCTTCAAATCCTTGCTTAAAGCTCACCTCTTCAATGCTGCATTCGGAACCTAACCTTTCGAACATAGAGGTTGCCCCAATCTGTCTGACCTATATGATTAACTGTACATTTGTCTTATTAGATTGTAAGCTCTTCGAGCAGGGACCGTCCTTCCATGTTAAACTGTACAGCGCTGCGTAACCCTAGTAGCGCTTTAGAAATGTTAAGTAGTAGTAGTAGTAGAGAAGTGAGACAGAAGCAGGGGCAGACTTACCATTCAGGCAACCGGGCAGAACCCAAGGAACCAAAGGGTCTAGGGGGCCCAGAGGGTCTCCCTTTCTTGCTGCCACTCACTACAGCCCCCCCCCCAAGCCTCAGTGGGTCCTCCTCGGTCCCACGTTGAAGGGCCCTGTTGGAATAGTGGCCTCTGCTGGGGCAGGAAAGAACACCACTCTTTCTTGCCCAGTGCCGCTATTCTGCCTGGCACCGCAGTGTTTTCAAAATGGCTGCTGAGACTGTCGATACCCACGAGACTACTGTAGGAAGTCTCGGCACCCATTTTTAAAACATGTTGGCACTAGGCAGAATAGAGGTAGGGGGCAGGAAAGAGTGGGGTTTTTTCCTGACCCTGAAGCCACTAGACTACCAAAGCCCTCAAAGTAGGACTGGGAAGGGCCTACTGAGGCTTGGGAGGCTGTAGTGTGCAGAAGGGAGCAACAGCTGCAACAGTAAAGGGGGGCTGTACTGTGTGACAGGCAGCACAGCAGTGGGGGGGGGGGGGGGAGTGGCAAGCAGCAGCAAGGAGGGACCCACTGACCTTTACTGCCTAGGGGGCCCAGACCGCTGTCAGTCCGCCTTTGGACAGAAAGGATGTTTGATCACATATGGTAGAAGTGTGATAAGATACAACAATTTTGGAAGGATGGGCAGTTCCAAATATGGACTCACAACTCTGGCTACCATGTCTCATTGGACATGACAACAGGGGATGGAAGATTCTGAGATTAATCCTGCAACTACAGTTAGTGGCACAAATGGCAAAATGGCTATTATTAGGAGGTAAAAAATCCCCTCAGAGCTATCAATGTATTAACTAGTTATGTCAGTCAGGAGCGTTTATGTGTTTTCATAAGTTGACATGGTCCCTGAAAGGAAAATTGACTTCCTTTCTTTTGATATTATCACAGTTTATACATAAATCTGCTTCTAACTAAGCTTCTAATGGACTAGCTCCAACCATAGAGAGAAAACATCTACTCAGCGTGGATATTATATTTCCTTTGTTTGTGGTTTTGTTTGTTTGTTTGCTAAGTAATAAGGTTTAACTTGAATTGATATGTGGATATACAATGAAAATTCATGATATAGCTGTCTAGTAAATACGGAAGCTCTGATTATGAATGTATGACAGAATTAATTTGTATGGAATGCTTACTGAGTAAAGGTACAGATACAAAAAAAATTGTTGTCATTAGAAATTATAGCTTGATTTCAGATTATATTTATGCTTTAATTGATTCTCTTTTCACAATAACAGGGAAAGCTGGTTATCATCAGGCAAACTAACCACTCAGAGACCAGTGAGGTAGAAGAATCCATTGTAAAATTCAATAAATAAAAGGAATATTACACTAGGGTCAACAGAAGACTAGTTGCTTTTTAGACAAATTTCATTTGAACAACTGAACACATCTATTAGTACTGCCAGGTTTGTCCATTCATATGCACCATTCAGCTGGACTGCATGGCTAAGTTGTTATGAAAAGGGATGAGCGCACTCCTCTAATTTCAAACTAAATTAAGAGTTTGGAGCTTCTAAAGACTTGTCCGTTGTCCTTTCCTCATAGAAATGCTATGAAAAGCAGGAATGATCAGCAGGAAAAAAAAAAGAGATGATTATACCTCTGTATAAATCTCTGGTAAGATCTCATTCAGAGTATTGTGTACAGTTCTGGAGACTGCACCTTCAAAAAGCTATAAACAAGATGGAGTCAGTCCAGAGGCTGGCTTCTGAAATGGTCAGCAGTCTTCATCATAAAGTGTTTAAGGACAGACTTAAAGAACTCAATCAGTATACTTTGGAAGAAAGTGGGAGAGGGGATATACGATTCGAAAGCGCCAAACCCCTACGAGAAAAACTGCACTGGCTCCCAATCAAAGAACAAATTGCGTTCAAAATCTGCACTCTGGTTCACAAAATTATCCACGACGAGGCCCCATTATACATGGTAGACCTCATAGACTTACCAACCAGAAACACAAAAAGATCAACACACACTTACAGTGGGGGAAATAAGTATTTGATCCCTTGCTGATTTTGTAAGTTTGCCCACTGACAAAGACATGAGCAGCCCATAATTGAAGGGTAGGTTATTGGTAACAGTGAGAGATAGCACATCACAAATTAAATCCGGAAAATCACATTGTGGAAAGTATATGAATTTATTTGCATTCTGCAGAGGGAAATAAGTATTTGATCCCCCACCAACCAGTAAGAGATCTGGCCCCTACAGACCAGGTAGATGCTCCAAATCAACTCGTTACCTGCATGACAGACAGCTGTCGGCAATGGTCACCTGTATGAAAGACACCTGTCCACAGACTCAGTGAATCAGTCAGACTCTAACCTCTACAAAATGGCCAAGAGCAAGGAGCTGTCTAAGGATGTCAGGGACAAGATCATACACCTGCACAAGGCTGGAATGGGCTACAAAACCATCAGTAAGACGCTGGGCGAGAAGGAGACAACTGTTGGTGCCATAGTAAGAAAATGGAAGAAGTACAAAATGACTGTCAATCGACAAAGATCTGGGGCTCCACGCAAAATCTCACCTCGTGGGGTATCCTTGATCATGAGGAAGGTTAGAAATCAGCCTACAACTACAAGGGGGGAACTTGTCAATGATCTCAAGGCAGCTGGGACCACTGTCACCACGAAAACCATTGGTAACACATTACGACATAACGGATTGCAATCCTGCAGTGCCCGCAAAGTCCCCCTGCTCCGGAAGGCACATGTGACGGCCCGTCTGAAGTTTGCCAGTGAACACCTGGATGATGCCGAGAGTGATTGGGAGAAGGTGCTGTGGTCAGATGAGACAAAAATTGAGCTCTTTGGCATGAACTCAACTCGCCGTGTTTGGAGGAAGAGAAATGCTGCCTATGACCCAAAGAACACCGTCCCCACTGTCAAGCATGGAGGTGGAAATGTTATGTTTTGGGGGTGTTTCTCTGCTAAGGGCACAGGACTACTTCACCACATCAATGGGAGAATGGATGGGGCCATGTACCGTACAATTCTGAGTGACAACCTCCTTCCCTCCGCCAGGGCCTTAAAAATGGGTCGTGGCTGGGTCTTCCAGCACGACAATGACCCAAAACATACAGCCAAGGCAACAAAGGAGTGGCTCAGGAAGAAGCACATTAGGGTCATGGAGTGGCCTAGCCAGTCACCAGACCTTAATCCCATTGAAAACTTATGGAGGGAGCTGAAGCTGCGAGTTGCCAAGCGACAGCCCAGAACTCTTAATGATTTAGAGATGATCTGCAAAGAGGAGTGGACCAAAATTCCTCCTGACATGTGTGCAAACCTCATCATCAACTACAGAAGACGTCTGACCGCTGTGCTTGCCAACAAGGGTTTTGCCACCAAGTATTAGGTCTTGTTTGCCAGAGGGATTAAATACTTATTTCCCTCTGCAGAATGCAAATAAATTCATATACTTTCCACAATGTGATTTTCCGGATTTAATTTGTGATGTGCTATCTCTCACTGTTACCAATAACCTACCCTTCAATTATGGGCTGCTCATGTCTTTGTCAGTGGGCAAACTTACAAAATCAGCAAGGGATCAAATACTTATTTCCCCCACTGTACCTAAATCTCCACTACCCAAGCTGCAAAAGACTCAAATACAAATCAACCTATGCATCCAGCTTCTCCTACATAAGCACGCAACTATGGAATGCATTACCAAATGTCACAAAAACAATGCATGATCCAAAAAACTTCCGGAAATCATTAAAAACCAACTTGTTCAAAAAGGCATACCCTAATGATCCAACTTAAACGCCTGAACCCTGCAACACAACGAAACTAATACTCGAACTGGACAAAACTTAACTCTTCCTCCTTGATTCCCTAATGTGTCTCTTACTCATGAACCTTAAAACTATACCACTCTGTATTTGTCATACCGGATTTGGCGATCGCCATCACGGTACTATGTAAGCCACATTGAGCCTGCAAATAGGTGGGAAAATGTGGGATACAAATGCAACAAATAAAAATAAATAAAATAAAATATATGATAGTGATGTTTAAATACCTCATAGGCCAATGATCAGAAGCCCCGCACTGTTCCAAATAGTGCTTTAAAAGTAGTGCAGGAACATCGCGGGGCTATAACACCCCTATGATCAAAGCTAATAGCATACAAATTTATGTGCACTATTAGCTCTGATCATAGGAATACTTCTGCGGGAGGATTGTGCCTGGGCATGCGCCCAAGGCACAATCCTCCCACAGAAGTTGTTTGACAGTTCAAACCTGTCAAACCTAAGCCTGCTCCCCACCAAACACAAGATCTGGAGGTCTGGTAGATCTCCAGGCCCTCCACCCCCAAAGCACAAAAATGCCCTGGTGGTCCAGTGGGACCGCTAGCTTCTCCCCTCCCACAGAACAAAAATGCCCTGGTGGTCCAGTGGGACTGCTAGCTTCCCCCCTCCCAACCTCCCCACCAAACAAAAATGCCCTGGTAGTCCAGTGAGAACACTATCCGCACCCTCCCCCGACAGCCTACCTCCCTCCTCTTCAGGTGCCTTCCCAAAATGGTGATGTCTTGCCCTGCCTAGTGCATCCTGGGATGCACTGGGCAGGGTTTAACTTCCAGGGTTATGATGTTCCTATGATACTAATTTGTAGAACCCTCTATATAAGACAAGTCCACAGTTCCTGGCATTACATATTTTTGACAGTTTTACCTGTATGCTAATATCTAGCATGTACCAGGCACCCCCTTTACTCTCTTTTCCAAAAATTCCATCCTGAGCCTTACACTTCCAAGAACTATGATCTGGAAGAGACACCCTTCCCCCCCCCCCCCCCCCCCTGAATCCTTACAACATACCTGAAAAGTTATTTTTGTTAAAGCTCTAAAATGGTATACCCAATGGGACAGATTCTATATATGGTACCTGGAAAATCTATGCAGAAATCATTTTCACCTATGCATATTCCATAAGATTTAGGTGCAGTACTATAGAATAC
This sequence comes from Microcaecilia unicolor, assembly GCF_901765095.1. NCBI lineage: Eukaryota > Metazoa > Chordata > Amphibia > Gymnophiona > Siphonopidae > Microcaecilia > Microcaecilia unicolor. The sequence continues at coordinate 57,166,720 of NC_044042.1, read as the reverse complement.
GCTTAGTTGATATGCCAGTGCCTGAAACTATGCGCATCCATTTACACCAACGAAAATGTGACATAAATCCCTATTCGTAGATTTATGTGGACTGAGCCATATTCTATAACAACACACGTAAATTAGGGAGTGCCCATAAATCGCCTATTTCCCGGCCATAACCACACCCCTTTTTAGAAGTGTACATTAGAATTTAGGCACGGTGTGTTACAGCGTACGCTTAGCGAGTTATGTGCATAAATTCTAATTCTTTCCAATTAGTGCTCATTATTGCTTGCTAAGTGCTGTTAACAACACTTGTTAAGCCAATTACATTAAGCGCGTTGTTATGGAATATGCTTAGATTTAGGCACAAAATGCTAGGTGCAATATATAGAATCCGGCAGACTGTGACTTACTCAACCCTTATTTTATTTCACACATGTCCAATCTGATGCAGTGCATACATAACAGTAGGGACTCTATTAGATTTACTTACAGACAAAATATACTGTAAGTACTTATATTCTGCAATTACCCACAAAAGATGGTTTAAAACAGATTTTAAGAAAAACAGACATTACTGAGACTTACAAATAATACCTTTCCAAGAAATCTCTTTATTTATTTACAAATTCATAGAATCAATTTTGATAAGTAATAACAGAAATATTACTAGCCCAAAACACCGGATCAAAATCTAATTCTAAATTAATAGTTCACATTATCGGGGGGAGGGAACAAGTAACGCTAACCATGGGGAGATGGTCTCTATGAAATTTGCAAAGGAAAAATGAGTAAACTATAACTATTACATATACATTGTTAAACCCGAAATTAACAGAGAGGTGTAACAAGTTTAAAGGGAGACACTTTTTCCTTCCAAGAAGAATCTCAGCTGAGAAGGCTCAAAAAATGTTTTGAAAGGAAATATTTCCAAGAAATTTCTGAAATAAATAGGTTTTGAGGTCTTTAAGGATCTTTAAATAACTAGTCTGTAGCCTGTAACTTACTTCTGAAATTCATTAATAAGTGGAAAAGAAAGAAGGGGATCTAGTTTCTCTTTATTTCTGTGGCAGTATTTGAAACTTTTTTCAAAATGAATGAAGAGAGACCTAAAGGATCAAAATATTGTTGAAGTTGTACTATTTTGTAAAACTTCACTGAATTTATTCTAATAGCATATTTTATTTAGAACTTGTTCAATTTAAAATTTGAATTTTGTCATAATATACAGTTTCTTTTTGTCATCTTAGGCCTTTGTTTATAGATAATTTATTTTATACAAGATTTTATATACCATCTACATATTAATGAAAACAAAGGTACAAATCAAGGTAAGGTATACATAAAAAAGTGGCACAGTGGGAGGCGGGGCCGGTGGTTGGGAGGCAGGGATAGTGCTGGACAGACTTGTACGGTCTGTGCCCCGAGAAAGACAGGTACAAATCAAGGTAAGGTATACACAAAAAAGTGGCACATTTCTTGGGCAGACTGGATGGACCGTGCAGGTCTTTTTCTGCCGTCATCTACTATGTTACTATGTTATGTTCATTGTTTAGAACAGCTCGCCTCCCTGTCTAGTACTTTTCTTGCAATGGTTAAACAAAGCACTGCAATTTGCCCTGTTAGTCTGCTTGGCAAAGCACAAATAAAAGGTCAGCAAACATGTTGTAAATAATACCATTTAATTCAACTAACTTTTGAGAATTATTCTCCCACTGGACCATAGCTGATTATTAACATTGTAAACCAATAAAGCTGAGCCTCTTTCGTTTGTTTTCAGCTCCATGATTGTAGGAAGAAAGCAAAAGAGGTCCTAGTTGTATAAATCTATACAGAGATACAAATGTACAAACTTTACGCAAATTGTACAGGCATATTAAGTCAGGACATCCTCTGCCAACAATTATACTTAAGAGTCAGTATCAGAAATGTGCCCACAACCCATGAAATGACTGTAAGCATGTTTCCAAACTGTGACATGCTGCTCAATTCCCTTAAGTTCATGCTGTAGTGAACATTTGCTAAACAACCAGAGCTACTTCTAATGGGCACATCAAGAGGCTTCTATACATATTATTATTACAAAAGGAGCTTAAGCATGAAAAATATGCAAGGCATTCCAAAATTCAGAAAAAAGCCAGCATTTCAGGAGTTGCACTTTTTTCATTTAATTCAAATGTGGAGTGGAAGAGTAGCCTAGTGGTTAGAGCAGCAGATGTTGATCCTGGGGAACTGGGTTCGATTCCCACTGCAGCTCCTTGTGACTGTGGGCAAGTCACCTAACCCTCCATTGCCCCAGGTACAAAATAAGTACCTGTATATATGTAAACCACTTTGAATGTATTTGCAAAATACCACAGAAAGGCAGTATATCATGTCCCATTTCCCTTTCCCCTAATGTGTAAGTTCCTTTTTGCAAATAAATAAATAAATCACAATTTCTGACCCTTGCAGGTAAATTGTATGGTAGTTCACTGCACGTGAAATGTTACTCTGATTCAGAATTAATAAGCTATGGGTCCTTTTACTAACCTGCAGGAAAAAGGGCCCTGCAGTAGCGGCGGGGGCCATCCCCCCCCCCCCCCCCCCCCCCCGTGCCAGGGTCCTTTTTACCACAGCAGGTAAAAAGACCCAAAAAATTGCCATACGGCAAGATAACATTTACCACATGGTCACGTAGCAGAAAGCACGTACTGCCACCCGAGTTAGCGCCATGCTAGAAATTTTTTTTTAATGGTGTGCCAGAAATGGTGCACACTCACGCCAGAACTACTGCCAGCGGCCATGTTGGGCCAGCGGTAGTTCCAATTTAGCGTGCGGTAAGCCCACGTCGGGCTTACCGACGCTTTGTAAAAGGGCCCCCTAGTGAATTGCAATATCATGCTAAATGAAAACCAGTATGTGGAGATGTATTTTCCGGCTCTGTTTTGGAAAAAAAAATGATCATTTCAGCCAGACATCACATTTAGGGGGCCTTTTACTAAAACTTAGCCCACACTAAATTAGTGTGCACTAAATGCTAAGAAGTCCATATTGGCTTAGAATTTAGGGCATTAACTCTCCTGTTTACAAAGCTGTGCTAGTGGCCTGCTGGTGTGGTAATGCCAACACGGCCCATTCACTTTGAATGGGCCGTGTTGGCACTACTGAACGGCGGCTTTGTAAACAAGGGGTAATTCTGTTAGTGCACACTATGCCTTAGGAACATTTGGTGGAAACAAGCAACTAATCCACTGGTTAGTACATCAGTCCCTTTGACATAATTGCCAAAACAAAAAAAAGGATAAAAACAATGTGAGAAGGATTTGACAAATTGTGTCTAATTTTTATTCACAGCAGCATGGATGGGGCAATTCCCTCTCCAATAATTTTTCACAAAGACAAGTAGAAATACATTTCTCTTTCTTAATTCAGGGTCCCTTTTACTAAAGCATAGTGCAAACTGATAGACTTTAGTGCGCACCAAGGACCAAATTCTATAAATGGCGCTGAAAGATCAGCACTGAAAACAATAGCGATTAGCACTATTCTGTAAATGGCACTCAAAGGGGACCTTTTACAAAGGCAGGTTAGGTACTATACATGATTTATTCATTTATTTTCTCCCACACGCGTTGTTTCCGGCAGTAATCTCAAGCTGGCATGCACTGACCAGTCACCGTGCGTGTAGCATGTGAGCCCTTACCGCTAGATCAGTGAGTGGCATTAAGGGCTCAGGCTGGTTCCGGACGCGAACCAGTTTCAGTTTTACAGCCCCAGTTTTAAAAAAGCCCCTTTTTGCAGATGTGGTAAAAACTGGCCCAGCATGTGCCCAATACATGTGTCTACACTACCACAGGCCACTTTTTACCGTGACTTAGTAAAAGGAACCCAAAGTTAGGCACTGTTTATAGAACAGTGCTTAGCACCAGGATCCGTGACTAATTTTAGGCACAAGCATTTACATCAACTGAACCCTGGTGAAAATCCTTGTGCCTAAATTAGCTGCAGATCCCATTCATTCTATATCAGTGCTCATAAATTGCGGGAATGCCCCTGATCGGCCTATGATCCTCCTATGGCCACGCCCCCTTTTTGGAGCCACACATAAAATTACTCACAGATCCAGGCACGTAAATATGCCCTTTAAATTTAGACTGATGACAATTAGCACCAAAAATTGATTGTTAGGGCCCAATTATCGGCACCAATTAGCTCATTATTCAATTAAATTTCATACGCAAATTGGGCACATGCACAAATTTGCACATACAATTTTTAGCATCATTTATAGAATTTGGAGTAAATGCTTAACATCCTATTTAATACCTAGGGTCATGTGGCATTTAGTGCACATTAACAGGGCCACTGAGAGGCGGGGCAGGGGGCAAGATTCCCCAGGCCCAGTCTCCTGGAGGGCCCACAGCCAGGGTCTGTCTCTCTCCTGCTCCTGTGTGTTGCAACCTGAGTGATTGCATTAGCACAGATAACCCGGGTCCTGACACACCACACCTGAGCAGTGAGAGTGACAGACTGAGGGAGGAGAAGAGAAGATGCAGGAAGGTAAGGGGGTGGGGGGCTACAGCGGTGGCCCTGCCCCGGGCCCAGCTCTGTCTCCTAGCAGCCCTCACGTTATTGTCCATTAGCATGTGCTAAGCTTCAGTAAAGGGGACCCTCGGTGAAGTATTATCCCCACTTCATTAAAAACAGGGGATTGCTTGCCCTGTAACTGCAACACACGAAGTACCCAGTTAAAATAAAAGATGTTACATAATCCTAAAACTTTATTAATACTGCACTCAGTATCAAATGCTATAATCTTTTGTATTTTTATATTTTATGCTGTACAAAGCCATTAGTTTTTGAGTTCTGACATATCATCTACTGTTCAAAAGTGATCAGTAGTTGGTCATATGGTACATAACTAATTCCCTTTTTTTTCCTCTCAGGGTTGAGCACAGTGATCTTTCATCACTGTACTTATAAGTTTTGTGCTATTTAAAGGCTGGAACTGATTTTATCTCTCCTCTGTGTATTAGTTACAGGATGCGTTGGTAAGGTAACATGTCAAATTTGGCAGCATCAGGCTTTTTCCCAGAGATTCTCGGTTTATTGTGACTCTCCTAGATTCCATGACAGTCACATGTGCCTCAACCCAGAACTTTCACATCAGCAAGACACCCATGAGCCCATAGCTTTTAGCTCAAACGTTGCAGCCTTGCAGATATTGTAAACCTCCATCATCTTATCTGCAGTAGGAACAAGTAGACAGAGATAAAACACTTGCAGTAGAAAGGAAGACACATCCAGGCCATCTATTTTTGTGGACATAATATCTGCTTCCAAGAATGTCTTTATCCTAGTGTTTTTTTTGTTTGTTTGTTTGTTTGTTTGTTTGTTTTTTTGGGGGGGGTTATTTGGCCATAAACAGTCAAGAAAAGTCCAGCAAAATTCACACCCTTTAGTGTATTTGCAAAGTTCCCTGCAGCCCTGAAAATGCTACCGCATTGGTAACATTTGCCCAAAATGTCATCCAGTGAAGTCCACAGTGAATACTTTCACCAACATGCCAAATGTTGCAACATATTTCTGAAACTGTTCACAAGACATTTCTTTTTCGGTGTTTCTAAAACAGACTAGCAGTGCCATCTGGTGAGTAATGCATAAATCTGGAATTGTCTGAAAAAGGTGTTGCCTTTGAAATCTAATCAAAAATATACTAAGTTAATCCAATAAAAAAGGTATCATCTTATTTTCTTTTCTTTGTTTTGTTTTATTTCTATTTAACACCTTTAAAAGTGAACTAGCATGACTACCATACCACTTTAGTCTGAAAAAAATAGAATGGCATCCACAAATGTAACAAAAATAAAAATAAAAAAAATTTACAAAAGGACTAACTGGGAGAGAATGATTTTACAAAATGTTTTGAAAAGTTATTATGTCAGTATTGGTTCCCTTCGCCCTTTTATTCCAGAGCTTTTCAACACACCTTAGTACTTCCAAGTGAAAACAAAAATAAAGTTGGCAGGAACAGCTGAAGCACTATTTTAGAAAGAATTATTTTGACTCTTCTGGTTCCTTTGGTCCCTCACAGTGATGATCCTAGGTCAGCTGCCACCCGGGGTAGATCACTGATGCGCACCCCCCCCCCCCTCTCCAGGTGCAGCATGACCCCCCTCCTGGTGCAATGACCCCCCCCCCCCCCCCCCAGTGCATCAACCCCCCCCCCCCCCCCAGGTGCATTCTTGGCTGCTGGGAGCAGCTGCGCGGCTCTCGGCTCCGTTGGCTCCCTGCTTCCTCTGCCCCGGAAGTAACCTGTTCCAGGGCAGAGGGAGCAGGGAACCAGCGGAGCCGACTGGTGCGCGGCTGCTGTCTGCACCCCTCCAGCGGCGTGTACCTGGGGCGGACCGCTCCCACCGCCCCACCCTCGGTACACCGCTGGTCTCTCAGCTCAGTTGCAACAGACCTCTGCAGGTACTGTGGTATCATAGGTGTTCATTTAAAAATACCTAGAGCCTGCCCCCACTTAACCCTTCATTACCCCAGGTACAGAAATTTAGGGTCTTTTTACTAAGGCGCACCTAAAAGTGGCCTACGCTGGTGTAGGCATGTGTTTTGGATGTGCGCTGGTCCATTTCCTCATTGCGCCTGGAAAGAAGACATTTTTTGGACCAGAAAACGGATGTGCAGCAAAATTAAAACCAGTATGCGTCCATCTTTGACCTGAGACCTTACTGCCACCAATTGACTTAGCGGTAAGGTCTCACACGCTAACCGGGCGGTAAGCATTCAATGCACGTAAACTGTTAATTACCACTGGGTAAGCGCCACGTGGTAGAAAATAGAAAATATTTTCTACTGCGTGTTTTGGGCGCGTCCCAAGAATGGAATTCCTGCCCGGGGCATGCGGTAGCTGGGTGGTAGTGCTAATTTGACGCATGTTGGATGCGCATAGGTCAGTGGCGTAGCCAGAAAACCAATTTTGGGTGGGCCTGAGCCCAAAGTGGGTGGCACGAAAGTTTCTCTGCCTCGCCCTACCTTCACCTCAAAATATAAATACTTTAGCTAATGTGGATCCTCAAACTCTGTCAGCTGAAGACTTCCTCTGAAAGTGGCTAGAACTTCCTTTTACCAAGCTTGGCAGGCAGTAGCAACATCCCTAAGCGACCGAAGCTGGCACCCCTTGCATCCTTAGTTGTCAGTAACTCAAAGATGCTGTTGCCAACTGCAGAGCTTGGTAGAAGGGAGTTCTGACTGCCTTTGGAGGAGGTCCTCAGCTGGGATGCTTGGGAAGCCCCACCAGCTATAAAGCAAGGGTAAGGGCCAGTGTTAGACATGCTCTGGCCCAGGTCAGAAAATAAAGGCAGGCACTCTCTCCAATTCCCTCTCTTCCCTGCCTCCCTTCTGATTTCTGTACCTGCCATTACTGTTACACTGACAGACCCTCACCAAAAACAGAACAAGGGATCACAAGTTAGAAATAAAAATATTTACACAAAAATTGAATTGAGAACCCCAAGAAGTTAAACTTAACATGTACTACAACTCTGGAGAAATAAAAACAAAAATGCATTTCCTTTCTACTGAACACAATGCAAAGACATTTGCTATGCACTTTTCACAAAGCTAACATATTCCATTTAAACATTCAAAATAAAATGCTTTTTTCTACGTTTGATGTCTGGACATTTTATTTTTCCATTATGTTGCTTCTAATTTTCTGTCTGTCGTCTACTAATTCTCCTTCAAGTGACTGCTGTCCATTTGTCTTTTCTCCTCTCTACTGCCTATTCCCTCCCTACATCTACCTCTGACATACTGATCATTCCTTTTTAGCTATTTCCTCTTTTTTTATTTTTTTTATTTTCTGCCTCTCTGTCAACTCAAATTTTACTCTCTTTCTCCTTCTTTTTAATTTACAGCTGCCTATCAGATCGTCATCTTCTTCTCTCACCCACTACCTCTCCCATTACCCAACTCACTCCTTCTCCAGCCATTCCCTTTCATCTTTAATCTACTCCCCATTACTATATTTCTACCCTCTATAATCACTATCCTCTCATCCATTTCCTTGCCACCCTCTTCCACATGGTTCCACCATTCCCAGCATCTTCCTCCATCCACCCTTCTAGCTCAGTATCTACTCCCTCTTTCTTCCCTCCCTGCTCTCGTAGCCCAACACCTCCCTGTCCCTTCTCTTCTCTCCTCCCCTGTCCCCCATGGTCCAGCATTTCTCCCTCTCTCTTCCCTCACTCCCATTGTCTGGCATCTCTCCATCATTCTCATTTGCTCCTGGATCCAATATCTCCCTCCCTCCCATGAATCTCCTCTGCCTCTCATCCAACCCCATGTCCTACACCTCCCCTTCTCTCCCATTGTCCACATTCTTCTTTCCCCCTCCCTTGTACCCCAGATCCAATATCTGTCTTCCCCCTCCCTCCCATGCAGCATTCTCTTCCTTCCTGCACCATGTCCAACATTTCTGCCTCTGTCCCACTGTCCATCATCTCTGTCTCCACCTCCCTTGTGCCCCAGGTCCAATATCTCTTTCTCCTCCTCCCATACAGCATCTAGCCCTTCCTCCCATCTACTGTCATGCCCAACATTTCTCCCTCTCTTCTCCGTGCACCATCTCTCCCTCCCCTCCACCCCCATATACAAGATTTCTCCCTTTCTTGACCCTCTCTACCCCTTTGTCTCTCTCTCCCTTCCTCCCCTCCACACTCATGCACCATCTCTCCCTCCCCTTCACCTCTGTGTCCAACATTTCTCCCTGTGTTCTCCCTCCCCCTCCAAGCAACATTTCTCCTTCACCATCCACCCCATATCTCTTGTCCCTATCCCCCTCGCCCTCTCCTCCCACAATATACAACTGATTTCTCCCTCTGCTCCGCTGCCTGCCCGGTACCTTGGCTGAGCCCAAAATGTAGATATGCATACTTCTCCCCAGGCTACGTTTCGCTGCATGATCGTCGCTCCCTCCATTCTTCTTCTCGCCTTTCACGCTGCACGCAGCGCTGCCATTCACACAGGCAGCTCGCTCCCCTTTGCCGCATCCATCTGGTCCTCTGATGCACTTCCTGTTAGGGCCGGGTAGACGCAGTAGGGGGGAGTGCAGCTGCCTGTGTGAATGGCAGCACTGCGTGCAGTGTGACAGGCAAGAAGAAGAATGCAGAGCGATGCAGCGAAGCGGAGCTTGGGGAGAAAAGGCAGCCAGCAAGGAAGAATGTGGATGGGCGGGCCTGTAGGGAAAGTGGGTGGGCCTGGGCCCATCCAGGCCCACCCGTGGCTACGCCCCTGGCATAGGTGATTACACACCTTAGTAAAAGGGCCCCTAAGATTATGAGCCCACTAGGGACTTAGAAAATACCTGCATATAATATATGTAATTACAAGTTTCTTCGGCTGCTTATTACTATAACCACTACGTTAACAACAACCCCTTGGTCCGATTTTGAAATAAGATGAGTATTCAAACATAGAGTTAAAAGAATTTATATAAAAGAAGAAAATTATATACAAAAATGTGGCATCATGGTGAGCCGATGAAGAGTTGTGTGCAAGGTTTGTTGCCATAAAGTTGAGTTGGCAATATGCACAACTGAGGTTCCTAAGCCATCACAAGAACTCTTTAATGATTGCAAGAATATATGTGGTTGGTGGATGAACAGAGGAGAGGGAGTCGGTGATAATATGTAAGGATATAATATATGTAAACCACTTTGGATGTACCACCGAAAAGTGGTATATCAAATCCATGACCCTTTACCCTAACACATTGCACTTCTATGTAGCCCTGCCATCACAGTGATAAAATCATGGAACAAGACGAATACCACACTGCTAAAAACATGTCATTAGAATAACAATATATGGTTGAAAAGAAGAAACAAAATTTCCAACAAAGTAAAATAAAGATAAATTAAACAAGATACACCGTAGTCAGTCCACAAATAAAAAATGGGGAGAGAGACTTCAGAAAGGCAGAGAAACAGTTTCTAACTGATAATAATAAGGAAAACAGTTGTAACTCAAAGACAGGCCAAGGGTATCTCTTCATAGCAAGGTTGGAAAGGATGAACCTTGGGGAGCACCTGAAGACATTGAAATCTTTTCTGAAGAAATTAGGACTAAAATCTATAAATGGTGCCTTAGAAATTGGTGCTGAAAACCACGCGCTTAGCTCAATTCTATAAACTACGCCTAAAGTTAGGCGTAGTTTATAGAATATGCGCATGTGCCATTCTTGTGACTAAAATTTAGGTGCACTGATTTAGGCCACCTAAAACCAGACGTAGGCACCTATGTGCATCCAATGTGCATCAATTTAGAACTACCACCCGGCTACCACGTTCCCTGGGTGGTAATCCCATTTTTAATGTGTGTCCAATACGCACAGCAGAAAATATTTTTTATTTTCTACTGCATGGCGCTAACTGGCTGGTAATCGGCAGTGTATGCATGCTGACAATTACTGCCCAATTAACGCGTGAGATCTTACCACTAAGTCAATTGGTGGTGGTAAGCTCTCAGGCCCAAAATGGATGTGCCAATTTCTATTTTGCCGCACATCCATTTTCGGCCAAAAAAAAAAAAAGAAAGCCTGTTTTTTGCAGTAGTGCTGAAAAATTGACCTGCGTGCATCCAATACACACACCTCCAACAGCACAGGCCATTTTCAGTGCACCTTAGTAAAAGGACCCCTTAAGGCGCCATTTATAGAATTTGGGGGTTAGTCAATTGCCGAGACTCAAAAATGACATATCGAATATCCTGATGGGTGATTACACATTTACATGGGTAACTGAGTATAAAGGTTGCTCCAATCTGTAAGACCTGAGGTCTTAAAAGTAAAAACTGCAATCTTTTCTTCTGAGTCGTTCTCGAGACATCCGGAAACATTCAAACTTTATATGTCATAAACACAGTATCTTTATACTCAGAAAACAATTTAAGCAGCCAATCTCCATCAGAATCTAATACTAACTGTACATATAGCGTAACTGGAACCACATCCTCCGTATCCAGCCTCTCAAGGAAATTTTTGAGATCCAGGCTGTCCACAGACAGCCCCTGCTGAGTAAGTACAGGTTTCCTTTTGCCCTCAGGTAAATAATATATGTTAGAGATAGGCAGGTAGGAGAAGGCTGGGACCTTCAACACTTCAGACAGATATCCCCAGATCCTATATAGTGTGACATAAGTTGCACACACAAATCCTGTCATATTCTGGATTTGCGTGTATAATCTAATTATTTAACAAGCCAATCAGCGCTAATAATTGCCAATTTGCAAGCAATTGACACTAATTGGCATTAATTAGAATTTACACGCACAACTGTCTAAGCCTATTCTGTCAGGGTAAACACAGGAGTGGAAGAAAACCATGTATCAGGATGGTGTTAAACAGAGGTAGTTTATTCTTCTTCCAACAAGTCCTAGCTGAGTGACGTCAACACAGGCCATGTTTCAGCATAACAGCCTTCGTCAGGAGTACACTGCTGAGTCTTCTTCAAAGAAAAAATATCTTCACAGAAAGAATATAAGTGGTACTAATGACTTTTCATTGCCAGTAAAGACACCATAATTCAAACTGCTGGCATTCTGTAACATCATGCATGCACATTCTAAGGGGGCATGGCAATGGGCATGTAATGGGTGGGTCATGGGCGTTTCCAAAATCTATACAAGTTGTTATAGAATATACCCAGTCTGCGACTGTGTCTAATTAGGCTTCAGCATTTACACCAAGTTTTACTTGGCATAACCTCCCACGACTAAATTTAGTCATGAGAACAGGCACGTGGCATATTCTATAAACCACTTGGAAATTTAGGCATATTCTACAAAGTACGCCGCATCTTTTTGCACCGATTTTTTTGGCATGATATGTAGAATATAGTCCATACGCTTAAATGTATCCAATGGAGAAATGGTGAAAGCCTTAGGGAAATTCATCACTCTAAGGTTTTGACATCTAACAGAGTTTTCCAATTTCTGATTAATATTCCCACTGCCCTTCATCAAGGTATGACCCTGGGTCTCTAAGGTTACAAGCCTAGTATCACAATGTCCAACTTTAATTTCTAGATCAGTTGTCTTCTTTTCAAAGGCTGTTTTGTCTCACTTGGCATAGCTGAACACTGGGAAGAAATAGTCTGAATCTGTGCACTCAAAGAAGACTGTACAGTTGAAATTGCCTCCCAAATAGTCCCCAAAGGTCGGTCTCAACAAAGGGAGCACCTCTAACTTAGGCCCAAAAGACAAGTTTGGAGTATCAGCAAGTCCTACTGCCAAAGCCTACTTCAGGGACTCTTCCTTGGACCGACACTCTCCTCCTTTTGCCAGCAACTGCAGCTGATTTTCCTGAACTGTGAGTTCTTTTTCTGCCACATGGCCCTGTAGAGAGGCAGCCTCAACATCCATTGGGGAAACTCCTCCTGACAGCCCAACAGGAAGCAGTTGTGCAGACAGACTCCTTGCATCTGGAACAAGCTGACCATCTAAAGGGAGGAGGAGGCAGCCTCTACTCCTGTACCACCTCCAGTTGAAGACTCAACACCTGGTTTTACACTTGGCCTCCTCGCCACAAACACATCCATCAGACCAGGTAATTAAGCCAGACCACGTTTTACAGGAAAATCCCAAATCTTTGATTTTCATTTCACCATGGAACTGGCTTAGGCATGACAATGTCTAGCAGAGAGTCTCATCAAATTACCATCTTAGTTAGGCTCCTCCACGTCAGTGCTGATTTTCTAGAAATAAAAAGATGCACTCAGTGGGGACCAGCAGAAGTCCCACCTTCCATTCCAGTTACATTATAAAAGGAAGAAATTTGCTGCAGTTCATGTTGGAATAATGTATTGTGTTTTACATGCATTGTCTGTCAGCAATGTTTTTTTTCTTTCTCTGTGATTACTCTGTGACCTCTGATGTGAATTGCCTAGAGAGGTCACACCCATGCAACTTCCTGTGGGGGTTAGGAACAGCACATGGAGCTCAAAAATGGTCTCTCTCCTAACCTGAGGATCTATGGTGTGAGCATCCATTACCATCTAAGCACATGGAAAGAGCTGATAATCCAAATGTATTGTATTATGTTATATAAGCCTGCCTGAATATCAATCTAACTAAAACTGTGAGTAAACAGATGTTTTGTTAATTCAACTTTAAAGTGACTCAGCAGTGAATTATTCTGGGGTGTATGTGAGAGAGATGAAGAAAAGAAATTAACATTTCTAAAGCTGAAGCTGTGTGTATAAAAATCTGCTAATTATTTACTACAAATAATCCAACAAAAGGGTTATGGGCCCAGGCCAGGAATTGAAAAAGGAAGAAGAGAAATATTACCAGGCAGTGAAAAAGCCAAATTTTTCTCTTAAGTTTTAAAAGAAAGATTCAGTCTGTCTCTCTCTCCCCCCCACACACCAAACAGAAGGCAAGGCTAAGAAATGGCTGAGGGAGGAAATTCACCATTTTTCCACTCTCTCAAGGTGCCTAAATTAACTGAATATAATTATCAGCAATGGGAGCTAAGATTCAGATGTCTCCTTCAAGCAAAGAAATTAAGTATATGTTTAGACCAAAACAGAACAGCTGAAAATATGGCTGAATGGGACAATGCAAACTATTATGTGAAGTGCATGTTTTTTGAAGCTCTCTCAGAGAAACAAGCCATATTGGTGGAGGCAAAAGATACAGCAAAGGAAATTTTAGATAAACTGAGAACTATGTATGCAACTACATATGCAAAACAGCAACCAATTTGGTTGGCAGAGTTGAATGAAACCAAATTAAGGGATAAAAGTAAGTGTAATGATCACATTATGCATCTTATGTCTTCATTTCAAAAGCTAGAACTTTCTGGAATTCCCATGTGTGATGCATTGAAAAGAGCATTTCTTTTTACCTCACTATCAAAGAAGTTTGATGTTTTTAGGTCTGTGAATGAAGCCATTGAAGGGCAATCGTTTGAACAGGCAGCATCAAAACTGAGGCAGGAATGCATAATTAATGATTCTGAGGAGATGTGTTCTCAAAGACAGTCAGAGAGAAATGAAACAAATTTCTTGGCAAAGAATAGAGGAAGGCGGAGCTATGGGAAAACTCCACCCAAGGGCAAGCTGATTTGCTACTCATGTGGAAAGGAGGGACATGTATCTAAATGGTGTAAGGAAACACAAAACACCCCCTCTAGCTCACCTAAGCCAATGGAACAAAAGAATTTTCCAAGCAGGAAATGTACAAAGGACAATGATAAACATAAGAGCTTTCTAATGGCAGAAAAATCTTTGACTATGGTAAATAATAATTCAAATGAAAGTACTTGGATTTTGGATTCGGGGAGCACATGCCATTTAACCAATTGTAAGGATTTCTTTCAGGAAATGAGTCCAGAAGAAGGTGTTCTTCATACTGCAAACGCAGGGATTACTCAGATCCAAGCAAAAGGCATTGGATTCTTAAAATGCAAAGTGTCTAATGAAGTTAAAGAAATTCCTGTAAGTGATGTCTTGTATATTCCCCAAGCAGTTTGCAATATGCTTAGTGTATCTACATTAGATAAGAAGGGATTTGTGATTCATTTTGAAAACAGTAAGTGCACAATCTCTAAAAATGATGAAGTGTATGCTGAAGCTTTTATGCATAATGATATTTATAAACTGAGCATTTCAGGTGAAGCCTCACATATGGCGCAAGTAAGGAAGAATGATGGTAAATGTAGTCTGGAAATCTGGCACCGCCGCCTGGGAGATCGTGATTTTAAGGTGATCCAGGATCTTCACAGTAAGCAACTTGCCACAGGCATTCAAATAAGTGCAGATACTGGTAAAATGGAGAAATGCATAGACTGTGTTACTCAAAAAGGTGTGAGACCCTCATTTCCTGCATACACAGGAAATAGGAGTAATAAAGTACTGGACTTAATACACAGTGACTTATGTGGACCGTTTAATATCCCATCATTGGGAAATAACAGATTTGTGCTAATATTCTTGGATGATTTCTCTAGATACTGTGTGGCCTATTTGCTGAAAGAAAAAAGTCAAGTCACAGACATGCTGAAGAAATACGTAGCCATGGTGAGCAATAAATTTGAAAGAAAACCAAAGGTTCTTCAGACCGACAATGGTGGTGAGTTCACTTCACAAAGCATGCGCACATTTCTACAACAAGAAGGCATTCAGCATATCACAACAGTAGCTTATACACCAGAGCAAAATTCTGTTGCAGAGAGAAAATTTAGGTCACTTGTGGAAATGACCAGACGTATGCTGTCAGATAGCAATCTCCCTAAAAGACTATGGGGGGAAGCCATTCTCACAGCAGTGTACCTACAAAACAGAATGCCAACTAAAGGCGCTGAGCGCACACCACATGAGACATGGCATGGTAGGAAGCCAAACCTGTCACACATAAGAACATTTGGAAGTACAGCATATGCTCATGTACCAAAGCAAAGAAGGCATAAGCTGGATTCCACAACAGAAAGGGGCATTTTAGTTGGCTATGCTCCAGGACACAAAGGATATAGAATTTTGAATCTGAAAACTGGCATTGTTGGCATAAGACATGTTACATATTTTGATGAAAACAAAAGGGTTGATAAAGGCTGGATTATCCCAGATGAGCCTTATCATCCAGAATATGAAACTAGAACCATAATAGACATGCCAGTGTATATAAATGCCATACCAAGGCAGATGTCTGAAAGCAACTCATCTGTATCTAACGAGGAACAGGCAGAGGAAGCAGACACAGAAAGGATCATTGAAGAAGACAGTACAGTTGGAGAAGGGGAATCAATTGGAGAAGGACTCACAGATTTAGAGGATGCGGAAAGGTCGGACCAACCTGTTGTCAGACGCTCATCCAGGGAAAACAAAGGTGTTCCACCCCCAAGACTGTCTTACCTAACAAAGTCAGCAGAAGCTCAAGAGCCCTTAACATGGGATGAGATTGAGAAAATGCCAGCAGAAGAAGCTGCTGAATGGCGTAAAGCTGCACAAGAAGAAATTGATGCATTGCATAAAAATAAAACTTGGATTCTTACAAAATTACCTCCTGGCAAGAAAGCTATAGGATGCAAATGGGTATTCAAGTTAAAAAGGAATGCACAAGGAAAAGTGGAAAGGTATAAAGCCAGATTAGTTGCAAAGGGATATCTTCAAAAATATGGAGAAGATTTTGATGAAGTGTTTGCACCTGTAGTGAAACACACGACAATTAGAACACTTCTGAGCATTGCAGTCTCAAAAGGCATGCAAGTCAACCACATTGATGTGAAAACAGCATTTCTTCATGGAGATATAACTGAAGACTTGTACATGGAACAGCCAACAGGTTTCATAAATACAAAACAAAGACAGCTAGTGTGTAAATTAAACAAAGGTCTTTATGGATTAAAGCAAAGTGCAAAATGTTGGAATGACAAATTGCATCAAATATTGACAAATTTAGGATTTAAGCAAGGTGAAGCAGATAAATGCTTGTACACTAGGTGCAGAAATGGACAATATGCATACATTTTAGCTTTTGTTGATGATCTGCTCATTGCAAGCGAAAGTGAGCAAGAGTACAAGGACATTGTAAAATATTTAAACCTGAATGTTGAGATAAAAGAACTTGGTAATGTGTCATACTATCTTGGTATAGAAATTGAGAAACAAAATGATGGTTCTTATCTTCTAAGCCAGAAGCAGAAAATAAATGAGCTTATTGAAAGTTTAGGTATGCAAGATGCCCAAGTTGTAAGCACTCCCATGATCACTGATTTTCTGAAGGATGAAACAGTAAGAGAACCTTTACCAGATAACATCCAATATAGATCAGCCATAGGTAAGCTTTTATATCTGACTACCACATACAGGGCTGATATAGCAAATGCAGTAGGAATTTTGAGCAGAAGGGTCAGCTCACCTACCAAATCAGATTGGACTGCAGTTAAAAGGATGGTAAGGTATTTAAAAGGTACCATTGATTGTAAATTAAAGATTTCAGCCAATAGTAATCCAAAACTAATATGTTACTGTGATTCAGATTGGGCAGGGGATCATTCTGATTATAAATCCACAAGTGGATATGTGTTTATGTATGGAAATGTACAAATTTCTTGGGCCAGTCATAAACAAAGTATTGTGAGTCTGTCTTCTACAGAAGCTGAATATGTGGCTGTATCAGAAGCATGCAGAGAACTGATGTGGTTTGAAAAACTTTTGCTGGATTTTGGAATAGATGAACAGAGACCAATCCAGATAATGGAAGATAATCAGAGCTGCATCAGACTGTCACAGAATGACAAGGTTCAGTCACGCACCAAGCACATCGCAACGAAATATCACAACGTGCGAGAGCTGGCGAAAGAAGGGGTCATCAGTCTAGACTATTGTCACACCAGTGAGATGACAGCTGACATCATGACCAAACCGTTACCCAGAGAAGGTTTTGAGAATCTGCGAATAAAGCTTGGACTTTGTATGAATTAATAATTGCATGACAGTTATGCATGAGAAGGGGTTTGTTGGAATAATGTATTGTGTTTTACATGCATTGTCTGTCAGCAATGTTTTTTTTTCTTTCTCTGTGATTACTCTGTGACCTCTGATGTGAATTGCCTAGAGAGGTCACACCCATGCAACTTCCTGTGGGGGTTAGGAACAGCACATGGAGCTCAAAAATGGTCTCTCTCCTAACCTGAGGATCTATGGTGTGAGCATCCATTACCATCTAAGCACATGGAAAGAGCTGATAATCCAAATGTATTGTATTATGTTATATAAGCCTGCCTGAATATCAATCTAACTAAAACTGTGAGTAAACAGATGTTTTGTTAATTCAACTTTAAAGTGACTCAGCAGTGAATTATTCTGGGGTGTATGTGAGAGAGATGAAGAAAAGAAATTAACATTTTTAAAGCTGAAGCTGTGTGTATAAAAATCTGCTAATTATTTACTACAAATAATCAAACAGTTCAAAAAGATTCCAGGTCTGTGACCTGGTAAAAAAAACAATGTTCCTGGTACAATACTATATAGTAGACTTCAGATAATCACATGCTTTCCTTTCCTTTCTTCACAGCTAGGGCTCCTTTGTGCTTATCCCATGCTTTATTACTATTATCATTTTCATTTCCATCATCTCTACTGGAAAGCCATTTGCGGAAGGAACATGGAGAAAGAGGGTTAACAACTGAATGGTAGGTATTTGGCTGATAGACTCGGGGAGAGGGAATACCTGGATGATTGGGGGGTGGGGGTCCTTGCCACAGCCTGAGTGGAGGGGGAAGGAAAAAGGGCCATTGTAGGGGGCAGGAAGGGGCTCAGGGGCTCTTTTTTAACAAAAAAAAAAATAAAAGCTTTGCGGGCTCCAGCCCAATATTCAGCTAGGGTTGCATAAGTTCCAGCAGCCAGCCCACCCCAAATTGTCCCCCGATATTCAGTGCCAGTGTCCAGACATGGCCCAGCACTGTATATCAGGGGATAATTTAGCCAGGAATGATCAGCATTTAAAAAAACACTGACTGCCTCTGGCTGAATTCGTGGGGGGGGGGGGGGGCATGTTTTTTAATGTATTCTAAACCTCAGATAAACTGATAGACTTCTAAGATCTTTAGGTAGACTGTTCCAAACACTTGCTAACATGTACCATTTAACAATTTGAAGATAGTTAAATATTTACTACTACTTAACATTTCTAAAGCGCTACTAGGGTTACGCAGCGCTGTACAATTTACATAGAGGGACAGTCCCTGCTCAAAGAGCTTACAATCTAGAAGTCAAGTGAATGGTCAAATTGGGGCAGTCTGGATTTACTGAACGGTAAGAGTTAGGTGCAGCAATGAAGAGGTGGGTTTTAAGCAGAGACTTGAAGATGGGCAGGAAGGGGGGCTTGCATATGGGCTCAGGAAGTTTGTTCCAAGCATAGGGTGAGGCGAGGCAGAATGAGCGGAGCCTGGAGTTGGCGGTGGTGGAGAAGGGTACAGAGAGGAGGGATTTGTCCTGTGAACGGAGGTTTGGGGCAGGAACGTAAATATTTAATCCTTTTTGATGGAGGAAAATGAAGGATCATAGGGTCATGCAATTTAGCCAGCATTTCAGTAGAAGGTCGACTTATTAAAGAGAACATATATTGTGAGGCAGCACCGTATAATATATTAAACATGACTGTGCTAATTGTAAATGTTACTCTGGCTTGAATAGGAAACCTATCAGCATTAATCAAAAGAGGAGTTACTCTATCAAATTTTCCAGCAGAAAAAAATTAATCTGACCTCCACATTTTGCAATGTTTGAAGTTTCTTCAAAAGAGATTTGCTAAAGCCTACATAAAGAGAATTACAGTAGTCCAGTTAACTCAAAATCAGCGACTGTGTCACAAGCTTAAACTGAGAGTGGTCAAAACAACTATGACTTCTTCGTAGTCATCATAAACATAAGAAGACCCTCTTTACCAGTTGCATAATATGCATAATTATACCTAAGACCTTAATTTCAGAAACCAGAATGAAATTAGATGAATTAATAGTCAAACTCTGATATAAAGCAGGCTGATGTACCAAGTATGAAATAAAAAATTTAGTTTTCTCCAGGCTTAATCTCAATTGGTGAGTATTTATCCATTTCTCCACTAAATTAACACAGTATTCAGCGGTAGACTTCAGGTCCAAGTACCCCTCTCTCCCTCCATATGGTCCTTGATCCCTAAAGGACCTACCATCTTAAACAGTAGTGGTCCATGGGGTCTTCAGGCAGGAGCGATGCCTAGTCCGGTGCTGTTTTGAAAATGGCACCTCTAGCAGTAGTCTCACGCAACTACCACTAGGGTCATGTTGGAGAAACAGGCCAGATGCTTAAGTGAAGAATCAGTTTACACAGACACCACATAAAATATCACTGTGCTAACCAAGGAGACATTTCTGAGGAATAACACTTTGTAAGACCAGAACAATACATCAATGACTTTATGGTGAGAATACTAAAAGGGAATTTTAAAACAATCCAGAAACATAAAAACTTTGAAGTTAAAATGATGAACTATTTTGACATCCACCAGACCAGACTTGACAAAGATCTGGGATTCCTATCACATTATAAACCATAAAATTATACTGCTTTCTCACCCTTTGATCACTCATCCATCTCTCCCTGTTCCCCCTTTCCCCCCACACCTTTTCCTGTGAGACGATCATTGGAATGCTTTTATGTTTCATTTATATATTCTGATATTTTGCCATCATTTGTTCATTTCTGATCTGAAGAAGAAGGTATTGCCTTCAAAAGCTAAACAAAAATGTATTCAAGTAGTACAGTAAAAAATATCATCTTATTTTCCTTTTTTTGTTTGTTTTATTTCTATTTATTACTACTACTACTACTACTTAACATTTCTAGAGCGCTACTAGGGTTACGCAGCGCTGTACAGTTTGACAAAGGACAGTCCCTGCTCAAAGGAGCTTACAATCTAAAGGACGAAATGTCAAGTTGGGGCAGTCTAGATTTCCTGAATAGGGGTGTAGTGGTTAGGTGCCGAAGGCAACATTGAAGAGGTGGGCTTTGAGCAAGGATTTGAAGACGGGCAGGGAGGGGGCCTGGCGTATGGGCTCAGGGCGTTTATTCCAAGCATGGGGTGAGGCGAGGCAGAAAGGGCGGAGCCTGGAGTTGGCGGTGGTGGAGAAGGGTACTGAAAGGAGGGGTTTGTCTTGAGAGCGGAGGTTACGGGTAGGAACGTAAGGGGAGTTGAGGGTAGAGAGGTAATGAGGGGCTGCAGATTGGGTGCATTTGTAGGTTAGTAAGAGAAGCTTGAATTGTATGCGGTACCTGATCGGAAGCCAGTGAAGTGACTTGAGGAGAGGGGCGATATGAGTATATCGGTCCAGGCAGAAGATAAGACGTACAGCAGAGTTCTGAACAGACTGAAGGGGGGATAGATGGCTAAGTGGGAGGCCAGTGAGGAGTAGGTTGCAGTAGTCAAGGCGAGAGGTAATGAGAGAGTGGATGAGAGTTCGGGTGGTGTGCTCAGAGAGGAAAGGGCGAATTTTGCTAATGTTATAGAGGAAGAAGCGACAGGTCTTGGCTATCTGTTGGATATACGCAGAGAAGGAGAGGGAGGAGTCGAAGATGACTCCGAGGTTGCGGGCAGATGAAACGGGGAGGATGAGGGTGTTATCAACTGAGATAGAGAGTGGAGGGAGAGGAGAAGTGGGTTTGGGTGGGAAGACTATAAGCTCGGTCTTGGCCATGCTCAGTTTCAGGTGGCGGTTGGACATCCAGGCAGCAATGTCGGATAGGCAGGCCGATACTTTGGCCTGGGTTTCCGCAGTGATGTCTGGTTTGGAGAGATAAAGCTGGGTGTCGTCAGCATAGAGATGACATTGGAAACCATGAGATGAGATCAGGGAGCCCAAGGAAGAGATGTAGATTGAAAAGAGAAGGGGTCCGAGGACAGATCCCTGGGGAACTCCCACAGAGAGCGGGATGGGGGTGGAGGAAGAACCATGAGAATGTACTCTGAAGGTACAGTGGGAGAGATAAGAGGAGAACCAGAAGAGGACAGAGCCCTGGAACCCAAATGAGGACAGAATGGCAAGAAGTAAGTTGTGATTGACAGTGTCAAAAGCGGCGGATAGGTCAAGGAGGATGAGGATGGAGTAGTGGCCTTTGGATTTGGTAAGGAACAGGTCATTGCAGACTTTTGGATAGTGCCGTTTCTGTCGAGTGTAGGGGGCGAAAGCCGGATTGAAGCGGATCGAGGATGGCATGAGAGGAGAGAAAATCAAGGCAACGACTGTGAACGGCGCGTTCAAGTATCTTGGAGAGGAAGGGTAGGAGGGAAATGGGGCGGTAGTTGGAGGGACAGGTAGGGTCAAGTGATGGTTTTTTGAGGAGTGGTGTGACTACAGCATGCTTGAAGGTGTCAGGGACAGTTGCAGTGGAGAGAGAGAGGTTGAGGATATGACAGATGGGAGGGTGACAGTAGGAGAGATGGTGTTAAGTAAGTTGGTGGGGATGGGGTCAGAGGAACAGGTGGTGCATTTCGAGGAGGAGAGAAGATGGGTGGTTTCCTCTTCAGTGATATCAGGAAAAGAGGAGAAGGAAGCCTGGGTTGGTTGGTTGAGGGAGTGGGTTATAGGGTGAGGAGGAGGAGAGGGATTGGTGGTGAATTTGAAGTTGATCTTCTGCACCTTGTCACGGAAGTAGTCAGCCAGTGATTAAGGAGAGAGTGAGGGGGGATGGGAGCGGAGGGCACTTTGAGGAGGGAGTTAAGGGTGGCGAAGAGACGACGAGGGTTAGAGCTGAGGGAGTTAGTCAATTGGGTGTAATAGTCCTGTTTGGTGAGGAATAGGGAGGACTGGAAGGAGGATAGCATGAATTTGTAATAAATGAAATCAGTATGGGTGCGAGATTTCCTCCAGTGGCGTTCAGCCGATTGGGTGCAGGAGTGAAGGTATCAGGTGCAAGGGGTCAGCCAGGGCTGGGGATTAGTATGCCTTGTGGGACGGGAGATGGATGGTGCAAGGATGTCCAGAGCAGAGGAGAGAGTGGCATTTTAAGTGGAGACAGCCTTGTCGACGGACTCGGAGGACATGATGGAAGGGAGGAGATTAGAGAAGCTAGAGGATAAGGTGGGAGGGTCGACAGCCTAGAGATTCCTGGAAGTAGTGGTTAGTGTTAGGCGGGACTGAGGGGGAGGGTGATGAAGTGTGAAGGTGATCAGGTGATGGTCAGAGAGAGGAAGAGCTGAGGCGCAGAAATTGGAGGGTGAGCAGGTAGAGGAGAGGACGAGGTCAAGACAGTGGCCAGATTGGTGAGTAGGGGTGGTGGAGCTCAGTTGGAGGTTGAAAGAAGAGGTTAGAGTGAGGAACTGAGAAGTGTAAGAGTCGTATGGGTCGTCAGTGTGTATGTTAAAGTCTCCAAGAATGAGGGATGGGGATGAGGGCTCAAGAAAAACGGAGAGCCAGGCGGTAAGGAAGGAAGAAAGGGACTTATCAGGGGGGCGGTAAATGACTGCAACTCTGAGTGGCAGCGGTTAGAATAGACGGATGGGGTGGACTTCAAAGGATGAGAAGCAGTGAGACTGCGGTAGGAGGAGAGGTTGAAAACTGCAGGAGGGCGAAAGTAGTAACCTGACGCCGCCACCGCGGCCGACTGGGCGGGGAGAATGGGAGAAAAGATAGCTTCCATGGCATATGGCCGCGACTGAGGTGGAGTCGTCGGGGGTGAGCCAGGTTTCAGTTAGGGTGAGCAGTTGAAGGGAACGGGAGATGAAGAGATCATGGGTGAAGGAAAGTTTGTTGCAGACCGAGCGGGCATTCCACAAGGCACACGAGAAGGGGAGGGAAGAAGGGGGGAGGAGGGGAATAGAGATGAGATTGGAGAAATCGCGGAAATGTTTGCCTGGATGAGACGAGGACATGTGTGGGGGACCTGGTTTGGGATTGATGTCTCCCGCGGATAGCAGGAGAAGGAGTAAGAGAGTGCGGAGGAGAGTGGGGGAGGTAGGGCGACGAAGACGGGATGCGCTTAGGAGGAATGGGGAAGGGTTCATGGAAGGAAGGAGGTAATGAAGGTTGAGAGCTAGGAAGGAGGAGGACAGTAGAGATGGTGAGGTGATGGGGGACGGGGGTGGGTAGGGTAATGCAGTAGTGAGCAGCACAGGAGAGGACATGGATGGGCAGTGAGGTCGTGCGGTATATAGTGGTGAGGGGAGG
The DNA here is from genome assembly GCF_901765095.1 of Microcaecilia unicolor. Taxonomy (NCBI): domain Eukaryota; kingdom Metazoa; phylum Chordata; class Amphibia; order Gymnophiona; family Siphonopidae; genus Microcaecilia; species Microcaecilia unicolor. The sequence goes on along the minus strand of NC_044042.1, from coordinate 57,143,043 downwards.
GGGAAAAGATTAGGGACAGGGCAAGGAATAGAATGTGTATGGGGGCCATAAGTAGTGACTGAGGTGTTTACGGGCGCATATGTAGTGATTGGCAGGTAGGTTGCTGGGTTGGGGGGCAGGCAGGTAGATGGCGGGATGAAGGGTAAGCAGACAGTCAGGAGAGTGATGGGCTGGCAAGGCAGGAGGCGGGGAGGCAGGTTGGTAGTAGTGCAGGCGGGGAGGTAGGTAGGTAGTTGTGCAGGCTAGGGGAGGCAGGTAGGTAGTTATGGAGGCTAGGAGGCAGGCAGGTTGTTGATGGGCAGACAAGCAGGCAAGTTGAAGGGCTGACAAGCAGGCAGGTTGGTTGCTTGGCTAGCAGGCAGGCAGGCAGGAACAGGTGAGTGCGGTGGAGAGCTCAGCAACAGGACTGGAACAAGCTGGAATAATATGGAGCAGAAGAGAGCAGAGCAACAGGATTTGAGCAAGCTGGAACAAGCTGGAGCAGACGGACTAGAGCGAGCTGGATCAGGCGGACTGGAACAAGCTGGAGCAGATAGACTGGAACAAGCAGGGAGAAGCTGGATCAGGCGGGCTGGAGCAAGCTGGAGCAGATGGACAGGAACGAGCCGGGAGAAGCTGGATCAGGCGGCCAGGAACAAGCTGGAGTAGGTGGACTGGAACAGGTGGGAAGAAGCTGGATCAGGCAGACTGGAACAAGCTGAGGCAGATGGACTGGAACAAGCAGGAAGAAGCTGGATCAGGCGAACTGGAACACGCTGGAACAAGCTGGATCAGGCGGACTGTGACAAGTTGGACTGGAATAAGCTGGAGCAAAGGAAAGCCGAGCAGCAGGACCGGGATAAGCCGGACAGACGGACTGGAGTAATCAGGAGCAGAAAAGAGCAGAGTAGCGGGACTGGGACACACTGGGACAGATGGACTGGGGCGAGCTGGAACAGGCGGACTGGCGATGTTGGTCTGGACAAGCTGGAGCAGATGGGCTGGACAAGTTGGATCAGGCGGGCTGAAACAGGCTGGAGCGGATGGACTGGGCTCCTCTGTGAGAAGCTCATTAGGTCCAGCTCTGGGACCAGCTGGATCAGGCATACTGGAACAGAATTTCACTAGGTCCTGCTCAGGCACAGACAGTGAAGCGACGAGGGCCTCACAACAGCCCTCCTGGCCTGTCTCACCCCAGGACGCCGCCGCAGCGTGATCGGGGCCCGGTCGCACGAGGTGCTCTGTATTGCCCAAGTCACGTCGCCTTCACCACCGGGGTTCATGACATCCGCTCGTGCTATGTCTGGCTGGCAGGGCGTTCTCGAATCGCTGGTCAGGGCAGCCCTTTCATCAACTCAGTATCCGCCATGCTGGTATGCCGCTCCCGCGTGGGAAAGAGTCAGAAAACTAGAGATCTTCCATCCATTCACTCGGATTCCAGAGCGGGACCGGCGAGCGGGTCGGGAGGGCAGGCCGCCTCTACTTTACTGCCCCTCGAAGCACCCAGAGACTCTCAACTGGCGCCCGATGGATAGAGCAATCGGGTTGCGAAGTAGGTCCCAGTTCTGTCACGGTGGTGAAAACACCCTACGACCATCTAAACTTCAGAAAATCACTAACAATCTACCTGTTTAAAAAGGCATATCCTACCGACCCAACATAAGTGCCTGAACTCTGCAACACAGCAAAACCACAGCTCGTAATGGACACCACATAACACTTCCTCTCTTCTATCCCCACTGCGCCCAAACTCATGAACCTTATTCGACCACATCACCTTGTATTTGTTTCTCTACCGGACTTGGGGAACGCCTTTACAGTACTATGTAAGCCACATTGAGCCTGCAAATAAGTGGGAAAATGTGGGATGCTACCAAACCACTTGATTGTATTGTAAAATTCAGTGTTTCTCAGCTCTCTCCCAGACATATATCTACCCAGTCAAGTTTTCAGGATTACCTCAAATAATATACATGAGATAAAAATAAATATATTTGATACCTGTTGCATGCAAATTCATTTCATGCATTCTCATTGTGGTATTCCTGAAAACCTGATTGGCTAGGTATGTCTCCTTAAGAGGGTTGAGAAGAACTAGTGTAACTAACTGCTTGAATTTGTGCAGGACAACAGAGGATGGGTCCTAATTTCCCCCAGAGAATGGAGAGAGGACATACCTACTGGATGAATCTAAGAGAGATGTTTTACAAGTCTCAATGGTCCTCTTTTCACTCTCTGCTCTTTAACATAAAAGCTTCCTGCAGGTGGCGCTCAGACTCCAGGAGAATATAGAGAACTAAGCAGAGCCTCCATTTGTTCTGAATCTCTAGATATTTTTTGTAATGTGCTAACATGTAATGTTAGCTTCAATGTTGGACTAATGAGACTTCCAGTTACAGCTGGCTGAGAGGCAGTTGCAAACGTGGTGAGATCCCAAGTTGCTGTTAAGTTTCCTGAAATTACTGTGGGGGTATATTTTCCTTCCACAGCAGGCAAATGGCTAAGGGGACTAGGAAATGATTGCTGCCAGCACTTTGGACAGAGTAGACAGCAAAGCTGAAGTGGACCAGCTGGAAAGCAGTGGTGGAGAGGGCTGGAACTGTGGAGCTATGTATGTTTGATGAAGAGTTACAGCCAGAAATCCTGGTCTGAAATGGTAACATGACCATGACCACTTGAACTTCAGGAAATCACTAAAAACCAACCTCTTCAAAAAGGCCTACCCCAACGACCCCACGTAACCCTCTTCACCTACCAACACAGCATGACTATGATCGAACAGGACAACACGCAATCATCCATTTCGACCCTCCACTTATACATCATATGATCACTATACAACTTTGTATTTGTTATCCACCAACTAGGCAAATGCCTTTGACGGTACTATCCAGCTTATAATCGAACGAGAATAACGCCCAAGTTCCGACCTAAATCGGGAGATGGGCGTTCTTCTCACAAAAACAAATAAAGCGGTATAATCGAAAGCCGAACTTTGGACGCTTTCAACTGCACTCCGTCGCGGGTGCGGACAAAGTTGACGGGGGCGTGTCGGAGGCGTGGTGAAGGCGGAACTGGGGCGTGGTTATCGGGCGACCAGAGATGGGCGCCCTTCGCCGATAATGGAACAGTTTTGAGCTAGAATTTAGGACACTTTTCCTGGACCCTGTTTTTTCACGAATAAGGCCCCCAAAAGTGCCCTAAATGACCAGATGACCCCCAGAGGGAGTCGGGGATGACCTCCCCTGACTCCCCCAGTGGTCACTAACCCCCTCCCACCACAACAAATGATGTTTCACAACTTTTTACTTTCACCCTCAAATGTCATACCCTCCTCCCAAGCAGCAGTATGCAGGTCCCTGGAGCAGTTGTTAGGGGGTGCAGTGGACGTCAGGCAGGTGGACCCAGGCCCATCCCCCCCCTACCTGTTACAATTGTGCTGCTTAATGCTTAGTCGTCCAACCCCCCCAAACCCACTGTACCCACATGTAGGTGCCCCCCTTCACCTCTTAGGGCTATAGTAATGGTGTAGACTTGTGGGCAGTGGGTTTTGAGGGGGATTTGGGGGGCTCAACACCCAAGGGAAGGGTGCTATGCACCTGGGAGCTCTTTTACCTGTTTTTTTGGTTTTGTAAAAGTGCCCCCTAGGGTGCCCGGTTGGTGTCCTGGCATGTGAGGGGGACCAGTGCACTATGAATCCTGGCCCCTCCCACGAATAAATGTCTTGGATTTATTCGTTTTTGAGCTGGGCGATTTCATTTTCCATTATCGCTGAAAAGCAAAAACGCCCAGCTCACACCTTGACGAATAAAACATGGGCGTCTTTTTCTTTTAAAAAATACGATCCGCCCCGCCCCTTCACGGACCCGTTCTCGGAGATAAACGCCCATGGAGATAGGCGTTTCTGTTCGATTATGCCCCTCCATGTAAGCCACATTGATCCTGCAAATAGGTGGGAAAATGTGGGGTACAAATGCAATAAATAAATAAATAACAAGCTCATCAACTCCTTTATCGGCTAAAATTTGGAAAAGTCTAGGCACCCAGCCTGATGAAGTTTTGCTCAAACTGGATAATGTTGCCATGGTTCTTGGGCAACATAAGAAAAGGTATAAGCACACAAATCCATGCCTGAAGGTACTGGAGATAGGACATAAGAAAAATAATTACCATACTGGGTCAGACCAAAGGTTGATAAAGCCCAGTATCCTAACAATCGCCAAACCAGGTCACAAGTATTTGTTAAAATTCCCAAAAGTAGCAGGATTCCATGCTACCTATACCCAGATAACGGTGGCAAGTCGCATGAGCTGGCTTGAGACCTTAGAAAGAAAGTTCAGTAAGCTGCTGAGCACCCAGAGAATGCAGGGAATCAGGAGAAGCTCAATAATTTGAGAACAGCAGTGGGCTCGAACTGCGGAAGGTCTATACACTAAAAATGGCCAGCTAAAACTTAATAAGCCTCGCCACGCTCTGAGCCCAGATCCAGCAACGGGCAGCCGTCCCAGGGCTGCATAAATTTGAAGATAAACTGCAGATCATGGTGACAGCCTGCGGTGAAGGAGAAGTGATTTTTCAGAAAAAGCTCGAGGTCCATATTCAGAGCAATTTGACTGGCCAGAAATGGGTCCTGCCCAGTTAAATTGTTCGTTCGGACTTAACCGGTCATATTCAGCAGCATTTAACCAGTTACTGCCCAACTCAAAACCAGCTATTTTGGTGGCATTCCAGGGGCAGAGTCAGCACTTCGTCAGCCATGGTAACTGCTTAAATACGACCGCATAAAAGTCAGTCCTATCTTTATGCCATAGCCAGTTAAGGGGTCCATTTACTAAGGTGTGCTGAAAAATGGCTTGTGGTAGTGTATGCATGGGTTTTGGGTGTGCACCGATCCATTTTTCAGCGCGCCTGTAAAAAAAGGTCTTTTTAAAATTTTTGCCAAAAATGAATGTACGACAAAATCAAAATTGCCGCGCATCCATTTTGGGTCTGAGATCTTACCGCCAGCCATTGACCTAACGGTAAAGACTCACATGGTAACCAGATGGTAATGACCTACATGCGTCAAATGCCACTTGGCGCATGTCTGAAAATAAAAAAAAATTTTCAGACATGGGTATTGGATGCGCGCCAAAAATGAAATTACCACAAGAGTCATGCTGTAGCCGGGTGGTAACTCCATTTTGGAATGCGTTGGGTGCACGTGGAGGGGCATAATCGAACGCGAATGCCCATCTCCATGGGCGTCTATGTCCGAGAACAGGTACGTGAAGGGGCGGGACAGGCCGTATTTTCGAAAAAAATGGGTGTCCATCTTTTTTTTCGATAATACGGTTTGTGCCTGGCAAACGCATCGGATTTCTGTGGATTTGAGCTGGGCGGTTTCGTTTTCCAGCGATAATGGAAACTGAAGGAGCCCAGCTCAAAATCGAACAAATCCAAGGCATTGGGTCGTGGGAGGGGCCAGGATTCATAGTGCACTGGTCCCCCTCACATGCCAGGACACCAACCGGGCACCCTAGGGGGCACTTGTAAAAAGTTAAAAAAAAAAATTTAAATACCTCCCAAGTCCATAGCTCCCACCCCTTGGGTGCTGAGCCCCTCAAATCCCCCCAAAACCCACTGCCCACAACTCTACACCATTACCATAGCCCTTATGGCTGAAGGGGGGCACCTATATGTGGGTACAGTGGGTTTTGGGGGTGGTTTGGAGGGCTCCCATTTACCAGCACAAGTGTAACAGGTAGGGGGGGGGGGGGGGTGGGCCTGTGTCCACCTGCCTGAAGTGCACTGCACCCACTAACAACTGCTCCAGGGACCTGCATACTGCTGTGATGGAGCTGGGTATGGCATTTGAGGGTGGCATACAGGCTGGAAAAAAAAGTTCTTAAAGTTTGTTATTTTATGGTGGGAGGGGGTTAGTGACCACTGGGGGAGTCAGGGGTGATCATCCCTGATTCCCTCCGGTGGTGATGTGGTCATGTGGTCATTTAGGGTACTTGTTCTTGAAAACAAGGGTCCAAAAAAGTGACCCAAATTTGTGGTAAAAACGCCTTTCTTTTTTCGATTATCGGCTGAGGGTGCCCATCTCTCTTCGGCCGAAAACCACACCCTAGCCCCGCCTTCACCATGCCTCCGACACGCCCCTGTCAACTTTGCCCGTTTCCGCGACAAATTGCAGTTGAAGACACCCAAAATCGGCTTTTGATTATACCGATTTGGGCGGCCACGGGAGAAAGGGGCCCATCTCCCGATTTGGGTCGAAATCTGGGCGCCCATCACTTTCGAAAATAAGGCGGATAGTCATTTACACGGTTTAGTAAAAGGGCCTCTAAGTGCTGAATATTGCACTTAATCCGCTATGGTTTTGTTGGCTCTGTAAACCCAGAAATTCAATGATGGATTCCAGACATGGCCCAGCATTGAATGAACATGCAATCATACACTCTGACCATTGAGACAACACAGACTACTACTACTACTACTACTATTTAGCATTTCTATAGCGCTACAAGGCATACGCAGCGCTGCACAAACATAGAAGAAAGACTAGCCTCAGGAACAAGTAACTGGTAAACCAAAGGCTAATTCATTATCTGTTCAGCCTCTACAAATTATTTTTTTTAAACATTTATACAGTTGGTCCTGTTGTTGACCGTATAAATGCTTTTGAATGTCAACCTCACTAGCTGTATCTTATAAAAGTGTTTACTAATATTGTTTTGTATTAACCACCTTTCCTTGTGGTGCAAAATTATGCCATTATTTTAAGAGGTAATTTTATAAGCGACTTGAATATTAAGAATAGCATTTTACATTCTCAAGAATGTGCTTATAAGATTACTCCACAAACATTGCCTGTATGGAAGAGTGACCAGAGGGAAGTCGCAGATAAAGTGAAGAGATTCAATGTGACGCATAGCATTTGCACTTAAAGGACACTGACAGCATGTGGAAGAAGGTGTTTTGACCTTGGAAGACCAAATAAAAAGTTTTGGCCTTGATGTTAAGCAATGGGTGTCATAAAACAAACACAGCACATCAGTGTAACACCATTGCCACAGTAAAACGTGTGGGTGGTAGCATTATGTTGTAGGGATGCTTTGTGGTAATAAAGGATAAGGAGGCTTGTGAAGATTAAGCCGCTGACAAATCAAGATTAAAGGAGCATCTTGGAGACCAGAAATCATCTGATAACCCAATCAGATCCCAGCTGCAAATTACTACTACTACTACTACTACTATTTAGCATTTCTATAGCGCTACAAGGCGTACGCAGCGCTGCACAAACATAGAAGAAAGACAGTCCCTGCTCAAAGAGCTTACAATCTAATAGACAAAAAATAAAAATAAAGTAAGCAAATCAAATCAATTAATGTGAACGGGAAGGAAGAGAGGAGGGTAGGTGGAGGCGAGTGGTTACAAGTGGTTACGAGTCAAAAGCAATGTTAAAGAGGTGGGCTTTCAGTCTAGATTTAAAGGTGGCCAAGGATCGGGCAAGATGTAGGGGCTCAGGAAGTTTATTCCAGGCGTAGGGTGCAGCGAGACAGAAGGCGCGAAGTCTGGAGTTGGCAGTAGTGGAGAAGGGAACAGATAAGAAGGATTTATCCATGGAGCGGAGTGCACGGGAAGGGGTGTAGGGAAGGACGAGTGTGGAGCGATACTGGGGAGCAGCAGAGTGAGTACATTTATAGGTTAGTAGAAGAAGTTTGAACAGGATGTGAAAACGGATAGGGAGCCAGTGAAGGGACTTGAGGAGAGAGGTAATATGAGTAAAGCGACCCTTTACAGCATCCCAGCGGTACTTCCCACCCCTAGCGTGCCGTCATATCCGGTGCTACAAAAAATATTTATATTTATATCACCAGAATGTACCCAGTGGTAATCTGGCAGTGCCATGTGCTACCCAGTTACCACTGGGTTAGCGCAGGAGCCCTTACCACCACCTCAATGGGTGGCGGTAAGGGCTCCCCTCCCTCCCTAAATGGCCAAGCACCAAGTGCTTTACTTGCCGCATGGACATTTCCTGCAAAAAAGAGAGACTTCCCTTTTACCCACTGCGGTAAAAAAAGGGCCTCAGCGCGCGTGAAAAACACACACTGACACCAGCGCAGGCTCCCTTTTGCCACAGCTTGGTAAAATGGGCCCTCAATCCACTAATGTGAAATGAAATAAATACAAAAAAACAAAAAGAGCCAATGATCGTCACGTCAACAATAAATGATACAGGACACCCAGAAAATAAAACAATTAAGGTGAATTGAAAACACAAAGAGGAGTATTTTCAAAGCACTTAGACTTACAAAGTTACATAGAGGCATATTTTCAAACCACTTAGACTTCCATAGTAACCTTTGGAGCTTTGTAAGTCTAAGTGCTTTGAAAATACACCTCAAAGTTACATAGAGGGACATTTTTGATATGACGTCTAAGTTGGACTTTGGACATTTTGCGCTAAACATCCCAAATCCCAATATCAAATGTAATCATTTTTTAAAAAGCAAAACATCTATCTTTTTTGTTCAAAAACACTGTAACAAGGTCTTGTGCTCTGTACGTTTATCTTTTCAGGCCACTTTCAGAAAAAAAACGCACAAGTAAAAAAATGTAGAAAATCAAGCCATTGGGATGTAGGAGGGGCCAGTATTTTTAGCAGACTGGTCCCCCAGATATCCCTGGAGAGCAACAGGGCACCCTAGGGGGCGCCTCTGTGGACTTCATATAAACGATCCCAGGTACACATCTCACTGTTGCTCCCTTATCTTGTCTGCTGAGCCCTCCAAAAACCACCCAAAACCCAGTACCTCCAACTGTACACCACTACAATAGCCATTATGGGTGAAGGGGGCACCTATATGTGGGTAAAGCGGGTTTCTGGTCATTTTTAGAGGGCTCATAATTTCTACCACAAGAGTAACAGGTAGGGGGAGGTATGGGCCTGGGTCCACCTGTCTACAGTGCACTGCACCCACCACTACACTACTCCAGGGACCTGCATGCTGCTCTAGTGGACTTGGCTATAACATCTGAGGCTGTCATAGAGGCTGATGAGTACTATATTTATTCATATTTTGGGGGGTGGGAGGGGGGTTCATTCATGAATCCTCCAGTGGTCATGTGGTCATTTAGAGCACTTTTTTGTGTCTTATTCATTAGAAAAGCAGGTCTAGACCAAAGCGTTGAAGTTTTCATCTTAAATGTTTTGGTTTTGTTTTATTATGGCTGTAGAACATGCAAGTGTTAGGCACTCCTTAAGCCCGCCCTAATCCTGCCCTTGAAATGCCCCCAACACACCCTCTTCTGATTTGCACATTGCAGACAAAATGCATAGATAGACAACTGCAAAACAGATTTCGAAAATACCTATTTGGACATTTTTAGAAGAAATCCATCCAAATGGTGCTTTATGACACTTTTTGGATGTTTTACTTTTTTGAAAACAAGCCCCCTAGTAACCTATGGAACTTTGTAAGTCCAAGTGCTTTAAATATGAGCTCCAATGTATACTACTAATTTGCTCCAGCCAAACTATTATAAAGTGCAAGAATAAATGAAAAGGAATATACCTGAATGAATGATGATTCCAAAATGAAACAAAGCGCATTCGCACTAAACGGCACAAAGTCTACAACAGTGGCATAGCTAGGTGGGTCCATGGGGGGCCTGGGCCCCCCAAACTTCATCCAGGCCCCTGGTTTTGCTGGTGGGGGGTCCCCAACCCCCGCCAGCCAAAGCCTTCTTCAGTGCCGCTCTCCAGCGTGCCGCATTCCCTGCCCTGTGCTCTTTCTTCCTCCTGACGTCCTGCACGATCCTTTAAGTGAAACTGAGCATGCTCTGTTTCATGTAAAGGAGCGTGCACAGGATATCAGCAAGATGCAGATGCCTAACTGTAGGTGCATTGATACCAGATTGAATTAGTTGGGGACCCCCACCAGCAAAGGTATTTACTTTTTCGGGGGAAGCGATGAGGCGGTGAGGAGGAGCGGCGAGGCAGTGGGGGGGGGCGAGGCGGCGGGGTGGGAGACTAAGACGTGCCCCCCCCCCACATCGGAGTCTGGCCCCTTCCCACTGCGAGGTCTGACTACGCCCCTGGTCTATAAATATGCCCTGACAGTCAGGTTGTTGAACTTACATCTCAATTCAGTGTGCTGTTTGTAGTCCTTGATTCTACCTATTGAGATCAGCACTTCAGGTCCCATAATGCACTGGCTAGAGTTGACAGAAATCCAGAACTTGCCTAAAATTTCCCTTCTGGACTTGAGTGACTTGACAGCTCTCCAGCTCTAACATTAAGACACTCCATTAGAAGTTTTTGCATACCTGTCCACAACTAGGCTCTTTTACCTGCTACTTCTGGAGAAAAGAAATTTGGAGGGAAATCCACGAATGAAGATCAGGAAAGGGTGAGAGCAGGCAAAGTGATTGTGACTATAGAGAGATCAAAAACTAAGGACCCCTTTTACTAAGCAGCAGTAAGCCCAACGTGGGCTTACTACTCGCTAAATAGGAAGTACTGCTGTGCTACTGCAGCAGCCCTGCGGTACTTCCCACCCCTAGCGCGCTGTCATATCCAGTGGTAATTGGGCAGTGCCATGCACTGCTCGGTTACTGCCTGGTTAGTGCAAGAGCCCTTACAGCCACCTCAATGGGTGATGGTAAGGGCTCCCCCCGAAATGGCTGTGCAGCAAGTGCTTTACTTGCCGCATGGCCGTTTCCTGCGGGAAAGAGAGACTTCCCTTTTACCCGCTGCAGTAAAAGGCCCCCTTTTGCCACAGCTTGGTAAAAGGAGCCCTTTGTAAATAGGGGTTCATCATAGGGCAGCCCACAAATGTATGTTTGCCTAGGATTCAATGTAATGTTTATCCATCCCTGCTGACCACTAGAAATCCTGAATCTTGGGTCTGGTTTACAGCCCAACACAGGGTTATACAGTGAACACCTACATTTTTCATCACCATCGCCATCATTATCATCTTTATTTGACATACTGCAAAGTCAGCACAGACATCTAAGCAGTTTACAATAAAACCTGGTATAAAAGAGAAGAAACTAACACATCCGGGAAATATATAAGGAAAAATACAGGTTGCAATCAATAAAATAATAGGTAAAAACAAAGAAAAACACTAGAATTACAGGGTTTGATTCCCACTGCAGCTCCTTGTCAGTCTGAGCAAGTCACTTAGGAGCCTTTTGCTAGCATTTTTAGCTCACAGTAAAAATCAGGTGGTGGTAAACACCAAGACTCCCATCAAACATATAAACGGCAAGTGATCGTACTCACTCGCAAATGCGCAGTAGACTTCCCTCTCTGTCCCACCCCCGCGTCAATATGTGATGATGGGGGGGGCGGGACAGAGAGGGAAACTGCACGAAGGGGAGGGAACCACCACTCCCCCTCTCCCCGATGTCGCCGCCACTGGTACCCCCCCCCCCCCCCCCCCGGAGTTGCCGCCGCCGCCACCCCTCCACCCGGCCCATCTCTTCGCTATTCAACTTACATCTCCAGAGCAGGCAGATCAGCTGAGCTGCCGTTGGCCTTCCTTCCCTGCCTGTGTCCCGCCCTCGCCGACGTTACATCACACGAGGGCGGGACACAGGCAGAGAAGGAAGGCCGACGGGAGCTCAGCTGATCTGCCTGCTCCGGAGATGTAAGTTGAATAGCGAAGAGACGGGCGGGGTGGAGGGGTGGTGGCGGCAACTCGGGGGGGGGGTACCGGCAGCGGCAAACACGGGGGGAGGTGCCAGCGGCGACCTCGGGGGAGGGGGCAGTGGCGACCCAATAGCTTGTTTTAACGGGCATCAGCATTTACCGCCAGCTGATTTTTACCACGATCTAAAAACGCTAGCATGGCTTTGTAAAAGACCCCCTTAACCCTCCATTGCCCCCCCCCCCCGGTACAAAATAAGCATCTGTATATAATATGTAAACCACTTTGAAAATAACCACAGAAAGGCTGTATATCAAGTCCCTTTCCCTTTAACATATTTATAAACTGAATGCCAATAAAATGTTTAATGGTATGCATAACTGACATTTTTTTAACTAATAATTGGTTATTCATCCACTGGAGGTTAAAAAGTAAAAGCCCACTTGAATACAGTACAGCCGATCTTTATTCTGATAATTCTGAGAAATCTCTGCAATGGTGGCCTGTAGGGAGGAGACCATTTCCTTATAATACAAGCACAGCAGGTACCAATTTCCTTATAATACAAGCACAGCAGGTACCAAAAGAGAGATGTAATATGTTATTGTTCATTAACTAGGGAACCCATTTCAGTGAAACTTTTTAAAGTTTATTTTGTGCAAAACCAATTCATTCCTTAAATAAAAACAGATCGGTACCGTGTGACTGGCTAATTAAAAAAAAACAAAAAAAACCTGTTCAATCGGAGTCTCTAGAAAGGGAATTTAGGTCTAAGCGGACTCTCCTGTTTTGTTCGTTTTCTTTTTAACTCCCTCATTATGCTACAGCTGCTCAGTCAGGACAGCCCCCCCCCCCCCCAGCCAGAATCGATTTCAGCGCTCTCTCCAGCCACCTGGTTAAAGTCCGTAAACCATTAACCCACTTTACAGGGTGGATCCTTGTTGCTGCCTCTCTGCAGCGCAGGACTGGTCCAGTGACGTCACGGACTTACCTGCGAAAGAGCAGGCAGGTGTCGGCGACTGCGCTTGCTTCTTTCCCATTGTTGTCCGTGCTGCTTCACAGGTAAAGTGCAAATAAATGAGTGCATGGAAAATGTAAAAGGGGCTTTTAGAAAGCGTTTGGAATGTAGGGGATTTTAGCAGCTTTATTGGGAAGAATGATAGTGATGGTGGGGAGAAGGGGTCCGTGATCATTTGGTTGTTAGGAATTCGTTTGTGTATTTTTATCATTTTTGCTCATGTCGGCCATCGAACTTTGCTGGAAAGGGGGGGAAATGTTTTTATGTTGTTTCCTGGTGTAATCAAATTTTTTTTTTTTTTTTTTAGTTGTACAATAACTTCGTGGTATAGGGAGCCAGTAAATAGAACTTCATGCGATGGGTAAATTTTAAAGGGATACTTCTACTTTAGAGTATCAAGTGAACTGAATTTTGCCCTTATATATTATTAATCTGTTGTCTAAGAAATTGGTAGGCGTTGTATTTAGGTTCTTTCAACAGCCGAAACAACAAAAAAGTTCAGAGGGTTTTTCTTTTTTCGGTTTGGCAGTAAAATGGAAGGTGTTTGAAAACGTAGTCCAACAGGAGGAAGTTTTAATGTGAATTTGAAGAAGGAATCTCTATACAATATAGAAGAGAGAACTGGGCTTGGTAAGGCCAAAGTTCATTTGATGATCAAAGGGTGTTCCTTCTGGTTTTGCCTCTACTTGTTTGGAATGGTTTAAATAAGGGGTTAGCCACATTTTGCTTTTCAGGCTACACCGGTTTTTTTTTTTTTTTTTCTGACTTAGTTGTGAGGTCTTCCTCCTCCCCCCTGATGCAAATCAAATAACCAGTACAAATAGTTTAAGGTTGAGCCTATTGGTTTGGTCTGGCTCTGTTTTTGTTTTTTTAATCCCCTTGCTAAACAAACCCGTACTGTTATTAGTAGTTCAGTTGGAAGCCTGGTGTAATTATGCCTATGCATCACCATATTTACACCTTTTGTTTTTGTACTGTGCTTGCTTTGGTTCGTAGCTTAATGTGAAAGCTAAATATAAAAGCTAATGGCTTTTTGAACTGAGTCTTATGCTAATCAGTGCAGGTGTGCAAGGACAGAAATCAGGCTTTCACTTGCTACAAATTTATGCAGCTCACTAAAGGATAGATATTTCAAGGGGTTTAAGCAGGCAGGATGAGGCTGTTTCCTGCTTAAAACAACGCTCAGCAGATTGTTCCTGGATATTCAGTGGCACTTCACCGCACAGTGCCACTGGATATCCTCTGTGACTGCACAACACTGTGTTGTTAGTGAGAGGGTGGTCCATGGGCAGAGTTGGGAATATATTCAGTGCTGCTGCCCACACAGATTAATAAATGAGACGGTCCTATCTGTGCTCAATTAGCTATGCAGTTGCTAGCAGCACTGAATGTCGGCCAGCGCCTGCATAACTGTGGATCTGGACCTGACCTGACTATAATCAATGCTGATGCCCAGACATGGCCTGATAGTGACCATTGCAGGCTGAATCTAACCTGGCTATTCAATGTCATTAAAACTGCAGACAGCCACAGGCTGAATATCGAAAGGTAAGTATTTTGGGGTCAGTTAACTTTTGTCACCTCATCTCAAGCACAGCTCTCCCATCCTTGTATTTAAGGATCCTTTTCACTTATGCCAGGCTTTCTTGATACTTCAACTAGTTGGACAAAGTTCAGTTCATGCACCACCACTTTGAAGATATTTCTGTATAATGGGCTTCCCCTTTCCTCTCGTAACCAGCTTCAGCTTGTCCAGTCCACTGCTTCTCTATCATTTCAAACTTCTATTTATGCATTTGTACCCCACATTTTCCAATCAGATGGTTGGTTCAATGTGGATTACAAGTACAAAATAGTCATTAGAAGTTGGATCTGTTTTCGATTCAGGTTTTGCTAGCGCACTGCTATCTTGGTGTGGCGGTTGGTTTGATTATGTGGGGTTGTCAGAGAAGAATTTTCTAAAGAAGTGGGCTTTCAGATGTTTTCGGAATGTTAAATAGTTTTGCATACACTTGAGGGTTTTCGGTAGTACGTTCCATGTCTTGGTGTAAATGTATGTGAAGTTGGTTGAGTATGAAGATTTATATTTGAGACCTTGACATTTGGGAATGTGAAGGCTGAGATAGGTTCTTGCACCTCTGTGTTGCATGTAGGTAGTTCTATTAGGTTTGTCATGTATTCCAGTGCAAGTCCAAATATTATTCTGTAGGTGAGAAAGGATATCCATGCTTTGATTGGTAGCCAGTGAAGGTTTTGGAGTAGTGGTCTGGTGCTATGAAATCAGGGTTTTTTTTTCTGTAGATATGTCTTGCTGCTGTGTTTTTTGTTCTGTTTGTAGTCTATTTAGTGATTGTTCCTTGCATCGGCATAGATTCAGTTGCAGTAGTCAGCATGGGCAAGGACCATGGATTGAACTAGTGTGCAGAATACTTCTTGAGAAGTAGTTTTTAATGTTTCAATTTCCACAATGATTTGGAACATTTTTTTTGTAATGTTTGAAATTTCACTAAGGTCAAATTTTGGTCTATAGTGACTCCTAGGAGTTTTAGATTGTCAGATATTGGGAGGGATGTACCCATGGTGGAGATGTTTGGGAAGTGGTCTGTATTGTGAGGTGATGTGATTATCAGACAGTGTGTTTTGTCTTTTTAGTTTGAGCATGAACATTGATGCCCAGGATTCCATTATGTTTATACTGTCTGTAATCCTGGCATTTAATTTTGTGTAGATTTTTATTAAAAGGTATGTAGATTGACACATCTACGTATATGAGAGGGTTGAATCCTTGTTTGGCTAGAGTGCGGGCTAGGAGGATCATCATTAGGTTGAACAATATTGGTGAGATCGGTGAGCCTTGGGGTACCTCACATTCAGCTTTCCATGGAGGGGGGAGTGAGGAATTTCACTTGGTAGGATCTGGTAGTTCAGAATCCTAGGAGCCATTTGAGCACTTCCTCCTATGCCAATTTTGTCAAGTATTGTTTTGAGGATTTGATGGTTGACCATGTCAGATTGTAGTAGTAGGATTTTGTTTCCCCATAGGTGATTTTTCTTTTTTTTTTTTTAAGTTGGCCTGTAGTGGTGGTCTGAAGCCTGATTGTGATTTGTAGAGAATTTGTTGATGTAGTCTGTTAGCTGGTTGGCTACTATGCCTTCCATTATTTTGGTCGTTAAGAGTTATGGATGCCACTGGCTTATAGGTGTCGATATTTTTCTTGGCATCTTAAGGGGTTGGTGTGAGCAGTTTGTTGCCTTTTTATTTTGTTGTTGTTGGGAATAGGCCTTGGAACATGTAGTTCAGATGGGATGTGAATTGTTCTATGAATCTGTCAGGGGTGACATTTTTTTTTTTTTTTAGTATGTGGTTGGGATATGTATCTAATATGCAGTATATGGAGGAGAATTTTCTTAACGCTTGTGCTACTATCTCATTTGTGGGATGTGTGAAGGTGGTCCATGTCTTGTCAGCTGGTGCTTCTTCTGGTGGGTAGTCAAGTTCATCTATGAGGTTTTCAAAGTTTGTGTTATCTTGTATTATGCTGTTCCTTAGTTTGAGGATCTTCTCTTTGAAGAATCTGGCAAGGTCGATTGATGACGGGGTGGGGGGGGGGGGGGAGTTATCATTCACTGTCATCAAAGGTTTGGTGTTAGATTTTTTTTTTTAATTGCCTTATATAATTTCTTCATGTCATAGTCTGGGCCTAAATGTTCTTTATAGTTATTTCTTTTTAGCCTGTCTCATTAGGGATTTGTACTTGTTTCGAGCGTCTCTCCATGCGGTTTTGTTTTTCATTTTTATTTTTCGTCCATGCTCATTCTAGCCATTTCCTGAGGTTTTTACCACTTTCAGTTCCTCCATTATACCATGGGGCTGTTTTGCACTTCTAGCTGATTTTTGTTTTCATTGGGACTTAACGTCCAGTATGGTAATGCTTCTTTCATCCCATTCTGCTAGGAGTTCTTCTGTGTTAGTCTTTAGTGACCATTGATCTTTATATAAGGTTGTCCAAAATTTAGTTGCATCAATCTTGCCTTGTGTTTTGTACGTTGTCTGAGATTGTGCTGGTGGAGTCTTGAGTTCTTTCAAGTATAAGGTTAGTTTAAGCTTGAAGTGGTCAGACCATGGAGTCTGTCCATATCAGATTGTGCATTTTGAAGTTATTTTCCTTTGTGAATCTATAAGCTCCATTACAGGAGCTGGTGCTTAACAAATGCTTTATTCAGTATAATAGGACCCGACACAATGAAAATGCCTAAATCAGGGGTCACACAAGTATTCTAAAAACATATAAAAGAAAATACAATCAAATCCACATGTATCTCTCATAAAAACACATGTTAAATATGTAACATAGTAGATGACTGCAGAAAAAGACCTGCACAGTCCATTCAGTCTGCCCAACAAGACAACTCGTATGTGCTACTTTTTGTGTATACCCTACTTTGATTTGTACCTGTGCTCTTCAGGGCACAGACCGTTTAAGTCTGCCCAGCACTATCCCTGCCTCCCACCACCGTCTCTGGCACAGACCATATAAGTCTGCCCAGCACTATCCCTGCCTCCCAACCACCAGTCCCGCCTCCCACCACTGGCTCTGGCACAGACCGTATAAGTCTGCTCCGCCTCCCAATCTCGACTGTGATCTTAAAAACAAAAATAGATGCTTAAATATGGTAAATGTGCAAAATGAAAGGATGTATATAAAAACACATGTAAGTACAGATATAAACACATAAATAACAATAAAAGCCAGAGGGTAAAATGAATAAGACAATCAGTTAAGAAATTAATGAATTAATAAGTGTGCATAGGACCAGTGGAAAGCAGATGAAAAAAACATGGTGCGACTGCACCTCGAATATTGTGTTCAATTCTGGTCACCACATCTCAAAGATATAGTGGAATTGGAAAAGGTGCAGTGAAGGGCGACGAATAATAAAGGGGATGGGACGACTTCCCTATGAGGAAAGGCTAAAGCAGCTAGGGCTCTTCAACTTGGAGAAAAACCGGCTGAGGGGGAGATATGATAAGAGATCTATAAAATGAGTGGAGTGGAACGGGTAAACATGAAGCGTCTGTTTACTCTTTCCAAAAATACTAGGACTAGGGGGCATTCAATGAAGCTACAAAGTAGTAAATTTAAAACAAACTGGAGAAAATGTTTCTTCACTCAACGTGTAATTAAACTGTGGAATTCGTAGCCAGAGAATGTGGTAAAGGTGGTTAGCATAGCGGAGTTTAAAAAAAGGTTTGGATGGCTTCCTAAAGGAAAATCCATAGACCATTATTAAAATGGACTTGAGGATATCCACTGCTTATTTCTGGGATAAGCAGCATAAAATGTTTTGTACTTTTTGGGGGGGACCTTGCCAGGTATTTGTGACCTGGATTGGCCACTGCTGGAAACAGAATGCTGGGCTTGATGGACGTTTGGTCTGTCTCAATATGGCAATACTTATATACAAATGTCATAAATCGAAAGAAGTCAAACATACATTACTACCTTTAGAGAGAATAATACTGGTAAATTGGGATACCCTCACACCAGGAGTGCAAAACAAAGAGAAGATTCACCAAACAAAGGTCAATAAAGATCAACATGTCTAACTGTCAAAAGACCTTCATTCTGAAACCAAAAGAAAAATGTTCAGGAGAAAGAGACCTTGTCACTAAAATTTGTGTATTATGAACTGTATAATATAACAACAAATTCTAAATGGAGAGATGTCCCAAGATAGGTGGTAAAAAATAAAGCTTAACTACTTGAAAAAGAGCTTTATAGCTCTAAAACAACTATGTATGTGTGTCTAAAATGAGCGCTATCAACCATGTTGAAATCAAAGGATTACTTAAAAAAAGTAAAAAGTAAAACACCTAATGGACCTGGAAGGTTGTGTCCAAAATAACAAATGTGTGAAAGATAACCCAATGTATTGCACTGCATACCGAACATAAAGAAATAACCAAGACTTGAAATATATAAACCTGTAATATGGAAAACAGGCTTCAGTGTATATGAATACAAGCCTGTTAAAGGACACTAGACAATCACCACATGTGAAAGAAAAAAGGTAATCAGTTATGGTAAAGAAAATAACAATCGCCACACAACAGGGCTAAAAAAATCATATGAGTGATCTGAAAATGTACTTATCAAAGACTAGTAATGTGGAGCCTTGAAAGATATAGAAAAATGAGCACTGTAAACTTCACCGGAGCAATATATAGATCCTAATATAAGCACCCCACTTTTAGCGCAACAGTTAAAACATATTTAAAGCATAATGTGGCTCCGAGCAATAAAACTGTCAGAAAACTAAAAGCACTCAGTATATGCCAGGCAAAAAGATGAAACCAGGTTGAAAATCAAAGATAACTAAAAAGTGTGTTTAAAAACAAGATACCATTCTACTGGCCATAAAAAGGTTAATACATAAAAATGGCGACGAACGAAAAAGGCGTCAAAAAAGACGGCAAAGAAAAGCCGCTAAACAGAGGCAAATGCATTGATGACAATATTGTATGGAGCTAAAACAATGCTATTAAAAAAACATACTTTTTAAGCATCTATATTTGTTTTTCAGATCACATATTTTACATGTTTTATGTGAGAGACATGTAGATTTGATTGTATTTTCTTTTATGTTTTTAGAATACTTGTGTGACTCCTGATGTAGGCGTTTCATTATGCCGAAACATGGACTGTGTCTAGTCCTATTATACTGAATAAAGCATTTAAGCACCAGTTCCTGTGCTGGAGTGTCCATTATCCATCCTCTGCTCCTTTGACTAGGTTTTCGACATGGAGGTTTTTCCTGTTTGCTCGTGGCTTTCAGCACCTGAATCTATAAGCTAGCAGGTCTAAGGCATGGCCTTTGACTTGGGTAGTGGTGGCTGGAAGTCCCATAGTTTGAGGAATTCATCGCATTCTTTGACGCTTTGTTTTTTGGTCATTTAAGTGAAGGTTAATGTCTTCTATTAGTATGGTGTTGGGATTGGCTATACATATATTTGATATGAAATCCATGAAGTTTTGAGTTGTTTTCCAATTTCCTGGTGGCCTGTAGAATAAAGCACAGCATAGTTGATTGAGTAGAGGTTGGTCTTTGATTTTAGTATTGGCGATTTCCCATTGTGGTGGTTATTTTTGTTAGTTGATCTTTATTTAAGTATCTGTGCTTTTTGGTTTCATTTCTGGTTTGTTTGTTGCATTTGGGTGTCTATTGAGTGGTTTCCGGTTTTTTTTATTTTTTTTATTTTTTTTTTGGAGCGCCCTGTCCAGTTGATTGGGTTGTGCCTGGAAAGAGGTTGGCTTTTCTCACTGGCTGACTCAGGTTGCATAGTATTGGTATGTTGTTGCTTTCGCTTTGAGTCATTAACCCTGTGTGCTTTTCCTCTCTCCCTCGCTCTTTCTTTATGCAGCTAATGTTTTATTGTAAACTGCAGTATATCAAGTGATTGTAAATAAATACATTTTCTTCATGATGTTCCATGTGCCCCTTTCACCATCATCGCTTGTTTTTCAAATGTCTTCCCACTGAAAACTATTTATTTGTATATTGTTAATTATTTAGAAGGTAACTTTTAATATGTCATCGATGTTGGGAGTACAAGTAGGTGCCTATTTTGAGGCTGTTTCTTTTTTAAAGAATCCTCACAAAAACCTACAGAAACTGTGTGGTTAAAATGCAGTCACATGTATTTACATTTACACCAACTCCCAAGCACGTGTATGAGGCTGAAGTATGCATTAATTTTGTAATCTACACCTGTAAACCATGACTCTGCCCAAACTCCTTCCTGAATACACCTACATATGGTTCGTACACACCTTCTTGTCACCAAGAATAGTATGTCTGATTATTATTATTATTTATTGCATTTGTATCCCATATTTTCCCACCTATTTGCGGGCTCAGTGTGGCTTACAATACATTGTAAATAATGGAAATACAATTTGTTACAAATCAGTTATGGATTACATTGTGAGAAGTTAAGCGAAAAGTCAAAGTATCGTTGGGGAATAGGACAAGGAAAAGAACAATGGAACAGTGGAAAAAGATAACGGGAAATTGATAGGGTAATAGAACATTCGTTATAACATTTTCTGTGAGTAAAGGTATAAATGTGATAAAATTACGGGGGATGATGTTATAAATGGGTTTTATGTGTGTAAAGCAGGGTTTACACTCGAAAAATCCTTTAAAATTATACCCTTACTCCCACCCCCACCCCCACCCCCATCCCCGGATTCTATACATGCAGCCTGATATTTAACAGAAAAAAGCAGGACCAATGAGAGAGGAGCATTAAGTGTCCAAAATTTAGAACAAATGATTTCCAGTTTAGTTGAACTTTAGAAATGTTCTTCTCTGACATCTTTATAGGATGGTACAGGATAGGTTTTTTGTTCTTCTCCAGTGTGACTCGGGTTTCTTAGGATTTCCACTCCAGCTTTTGCTTGCAAGTTTATATTTCCAATTTGTGGTTACTCCTTATTTGATTTGCTTAAAGCCTAGATGGTGCATATGTCATTTCCACCATATAATATCCATGCTAAAAATCACCAGTGGACCCAAAAAAGTAGTCTGTCAGCCACTAGAGTGAATTTAAGAACTGATCCAGCTGTTTAACTGGAACAACCCATTTGCACTTCTGTAGATTAGTATTTGGAGCTATGTAAGCCTATTATGTTAAGTATTTGTAGCAAACAGAGAACACATCAGAAAATTAATACACTCATTTCTTCTCATGAATAAAATAAAACTTGAGAAAACAGTATGTTGGCAGTGTGCTGGCTGCTGCTCATGTTTCTATGATCTGTCGTGTATATATATTTTTTTCTTCTCTAAATGAGTGGTGAGCAGGTTACTTTAGGAACCTAAAGAAACAAATAAACTGTCCTTTGTCTTTTATTACAGTGCTGCAGGGCAGAGGGAGTGAAGCCTCCAAGGCTTTATCTTATTTCCTGTTCACAGAAGTCTGTGGTATCAGTTTAAGATAATCACAAAGGTCTGATTTTTTTTTTTTTTTTTTAAACAAAGGTTTGGATAAATATACTAATCTATAGACTAGAGAGGTGGAATCGACATGTTGAAATTTAGGAAGGTGTTGATCATAAAATTGTTTTCTATGATACGAGGGTCCCTTGCCCCAATCCAAGTATGGTCTCTTCTACAGGGAAATTAAGGAAAGGGACAGCAATCCAGACATACTTGAAGGTCACTACAAGAGTGGGGGAAGGGCTGGAATGTCTGCTGCTTTTGAGTTTCGTGTATCACAAGATATCCTCAATGTGCTCTTATTTGGATTTCACCCTTTATACTCGACAAAGATGGTCCCCACCAAGATCTCTGACTATCACATGGCCAGGGATTTTAATCTATGTATTATCTTCTGTGACCTATGAGCTGAGTTTGATGCAGTGAACAACCATTTACTCCTTAGCATCTGTCCTCATTGATCTGCCTAGATTCTCTTTCTACCTCTCCCATTGGACTTTCAAATCCAGCTACAGCATTTTATGATCTTCAACAAGTCACTTAAACCCTCCCTTATAGGGGTTCTCAACCCAGTCCTCAGGATACACCTAGCCAGGCTGGCTGTCAGGATATCCACAATGAATATATGAGAGATTTGCATACAGTGAAGGCAGTTCATCCAAATCTCTCTCGTACATGTTCAATGTGGATATCCTGACAGCCAGACTGGCTAGGTATATCCTGAGGACTGTGTTGAACTTCTGCTCTATTACTTTAGGTACAAATTTATATTGGAAGCTCTCCAGGGTGTGGATAATACTGTACCTGAAGGTAACCCACCTAGAGTTACACCTGAAAAAAGGCCTGGGCTAAATCCATCCTCCCCCTACCCACGACCAACACTTCCCTTAGTGTGTCTTCTGGAGGATCCTCTTCCATTGCTATCCTGTTATCAGTTGGGGTACTGTACCATAGGGCTCTATCCTGGGTCCTTTCCCTTAATTTGGTACCACCTGTGCAGATGTCTGCGTAGCCAGACAGCCAATTTTGGGTGGGCCTGAGCCTAAAGTGGGTGGGCACAAAATTCTCTGCTCCGCCATATCTCCACCTCAAAACAGTGGCGTAGCCAGACAGCCAATTTTGAGTGGGCCTGAGCACAAAGTGGGTGGGCACAAAATTTTCTCTCTTCCCCAGCACTTCCCAATTCAAAATATAAATATTTTAGCAGATGAGGATCCCCAATCTCTGTCAGCTGAAGGCCTCCAGTAAAGATGGCCAGAACTCCTCTCCACCAAGCCCAGTAGGCAGCAGCAACTCCTCGAGCCACTGATGCCAGCACCCCATACAATCTTAGTTGTCAGTGGCTCCAGGATGCTGCTCCCATCTGCCAAGCTCAGTAGAAGGCATCTCTGGCCAGCTTCAGAAGAGACCCCAGCTAGTAGGGCTTGGGAATCCCCACTAGCTACAGCAAGGGTCAGGGCTGCCGTTAGCCATGCTGGTGACCAGGGCAGAAAATAAAGCCCCTCCCCCAATTCCCTCTCCTCTCCAATCTCCTCATCTGCAGTTAAAGTCACACTGACAGACCCTCACAAATTAGAAATAAAAATATATAGACAAAATTGAACTGGGAACCTCAGCATGTACTGCAACACTGGAGAAAAAAAAAACCCAAAACAAAAGCGCATTTCCTTTTCTACTTAACACAATAAAAAGACATCCGCTATGCACATTTCCCAAAGTTAACATATTCCATTTAAAATATTCAAAGTAAAATGATTTTCCTACTTTATTGTCTGGACATTTTATTTTTCCATCATGTTGGTTCCAATTTCTGTCTGTATTCTGCTAATTCTTCAAGCATTTGTCAATTTGTCATTTTTCTCCTGTCGTTTCATTTCCTCACTACACCTACCTCTGAAATTTTGATCCTTCCATTTTAGCTCTTTCCTTCCTTTTTTTTCTTTTCTGCCTCTGTACACTCAAATTTCATCCGCTTCCTAAATCTTTTCCTTCTTTTTACTTTTCAGATATCTATCACATTTCCATCTCCTTTCACCCCTTTGCTCTCCCATTCCCCATCTCTCTCCTTCTCAGCCTTCCATTCCCTTCTATCTTCGATCTACGCGCCATTACCATATTTCTACCCCCTGTGATCACTAATCTCTCCAGTCCCTGGGCCTCTCCCCCATGCTTTCCAGCATTCCCAGTGTCTCCCTCCCTCCCTCCACCCTTCCAGCCCAGCATCTGTTCCCTCTTTTTACCCTCCTCACCCTCGTAGCCTGATATTTCCCTATCCCTTTTACCTCCCACCACCAGCATCTTCCTGTCCCATCTCTCTCCCCTCCCCATTGTCCAGCATTTTCCCCTTTCTCTTCCCTACCATCCATTGTCTATCTTCTCTCCCTGGATCCATCTTCCCTCTTTCTCCCCTCCCTCGCTCATGCATCTCTCCTTTCCTCTCCTCTTCTCCACCTTCATGTCCAACTTTTCTCTCTCTCCCTGCCTTGAGCCCCTGGTTTGACATCTCTCTCTGCCCCCCCCCCCCCCCACCACCACCACCATCATCAACTCTCCATCCTTCCTTTCCCTCACTGCCATGTTCAACATTTCCCCTCTCACCTCTCCCTTCCACTTCCATGTCTAAAATGTTTTTTTTCTCTCATGCCCTTTCTCTCCCTCTACCCATCCCACCCATATCCAACAATTCGCCCTCTCTTTCTCCTTGCAACATCTCTCCGTCCCTCCCCAGCTCTACCCTATCTCACTCCCTCATCCCAACAGTGCTCCTGTCTCTCCCCGACCCCCCACCCAAACACCACCACCATACACACATGTTTTTCCCTCCCTTTCCCCAGTGACAGTCTGGCACCTGGCTGCAGGCCTTCTTTCCCCTCCCCTTCGGGCAGCGCTGCAGTCTATCGCTACAGCTGAGCAAAGCTGCACAGCGGGTCCGTCTCCGTCCTGCCGCTACTTCTGCCCTCCGGCTCCATTGTGATCTTTGTTTGCTCTCTTCTGCTGCCAGACAGTGCTTATCTGCAGCGGTTCCGGATCCGCGCGCTCCGAGTCCCAGGCCTGTCTGTATGCTGCCTGCGACTGCTTCCGTTCCTCTGCGCTGGCCCCGCCTACTCTTCTGAAGAGGCGGGGCCCAGTGCAGAGGAACGGAAGCAGTCGCAGGCAGCATACAGACAGGCCTGGGAGCGCACAGATCCGGAACCGCTGCAGAAGAGCAAACAAAGGTGTCAGAGCCAGAGGGCAGAAGTAGCGGTGCGGTGCAGCTTTGCTCAGCTGTAGCAATAGACTGCGGCGCTGCCCGAAGGGGAGGGAGGGAGGGGAAAGAAGGCCTGCATGCCGGCAGGGGATCAATTCTTTTGTCGTCTCTATGCATCGTTGCTGGGTGGGCCTGAGCCCAAAGTGGGTGGGCCCAGGCCCACCTGTGGCTACACCCCCTGCCTCAAAATATAAATACTTTAGCTAATGAGGATCCTCAAGCTTTGTTAGCTGAAGACTTTCTCCACAGGCAATTAATACCAATCGGTCCAGCACTTTTCTCCCTTCCCCACCTCCAGTCTACAGTCTGGCACCCCTCCCTAGCTCCACCCCATTGACAATACCTTTAATTAAATTTAGATATTAGATATGTATCATATGTCAAAGAATTTTAGATAGTAGATATGTATCATATGTCAAAGAATAAAGTGGTTGCTCAAAGCATCAATCAAAGCGGCAATCGCTCAACTGCAAAACACTATGCACAAATTTGTGCAAAAACACACTCAGAACCTTACTGTACCATAAATATTACACTGGGCAGACCCTAATTCACCAATATACTGATACGGAAAATGCAGACCGTCAACAATATGAAACAAGGGATCATATCACAATTCTCATGTAGAGCCACAAAACACCTTTTTAGGGTGGATAGTGTTCACAATGAGCTCCTTTTATTAACGACCATATATAGATCCTTCAAGAGGTAGTGTGTCATGATTTAGGCTCTACACCCTTTCTGATGTTTTGGTGCCACCTCAGTAAGGCCAATACCCAAATTCTCCACTGCAAAACACTATACACAAACTTGTGCAAAAACACACTTATAACCTTACCAAATCATAACAGCACTAATTCCAAGGACAGGACGAGCTACAACCTTATGTGTGGAAAGGCAGCACTATAATTACACCGGGCTCTAAAACACCAGTACAAAACCTAGTGAAACAAAAACAAAACAAAGCAAAAAAGGCTGCAAATACTACACGCTAGCAGAATACTGCACCTTGATCACACATGAAAAACACATGACACAACAGATATGAAGGCAAGTTTCTGAACTGGAAAGTTACCTCAAGAAGTCAGACTCAGCATGCAGCAATACTAGAAAAACTGAAACTTACATGCAAAATATCACAGATGCACATTTCCAAAAGCTGACACATTCCAATTAATAAATTCTGAATTAAAAAATGTTTTCTACCTTTGTTGTCTGATCATTTAGTTTTTCTATTCGCGTTGGTCCCAGTGTTTGTTTTATGCAGTGTCTTCTTTCTATTTGATATTTTCCACTCACCATGTCCACCATCCTCCTGTGTCCTTATGTTTTCTCCCCCTGCCCTCCCCTCTCCTCATCCATGTCCAGCAATTTCCTCTCTCCTCTCCATCCATCCATGTCCTGATGTCCAGCAATTTCCTCTGTCTCCTTCCCTCCAGCGATCTGTTCTCTTCCCCCCCCCACCCTCCTCTCCTTGTCCAGCGAGTCTCCGAGTCCTCTCCGTCCCCCCGCCTCCCACGCACACGAACCTGTCCTCTTTCTTTCAGTAGCAGCGAGTGACGTGAAGGTACTGCAACGCTCGCCAGCTTCAAGTTCTCCCTTTCCTCTTCACGCAGTGTTCGTCCAGCCTTCGCGGAAACAGGAAATACGTCATCGTAAAGGCGGGACTGACACTGCGTGAAGAGGAAAGAGAGAACTTGAAGCAGTGTCTTCACGTTGCTCGCTGCTACTCAAACAAAAAGGACAGGTTAAACATTTGCGGGGGGGGGGGCGGACGGAATGGAGGAGGAGCGGAGGAGGGCTGACGATCAGGCGGGGGAGGAAGGAAGGAAGGAATGAATGAATGCATGCATGCCAGCCAGCCTCAGAGCGACTCGGGGTGCACCATTCCTGGGTGGGCCTTGGGCTTAAGTGGGTGGGCCTGGGCCCACTTGTGCCTACGCCCCTGCTTCTGCTCTACTTTTTATATATCTGAACTCTCGCCTAGAATCAAATGACTGATTCCAGCCTGCTTGTCTGACATTGCTAAATGGATATTCCATTGTTGCTTAACATTTAACATTCAACATGACCAAAACAAAACTTTTTATTGCCCCCTCCACTAACCAGTTTCCCCTATTACGTCTCAGTCTCTATGAATAGCATAACTATCCTCTCAGTTCCCTTGACCCCACAACCTTTTGATTCCTGTTCCATGCACATCTTCAGTATGTCCAAAAAGTAATGATACTTAATATACAACCTCTCTATAATCTGTTCCTTCCTGTTAGAATGTAATACCAGAATCTTTGTTTGCTTTCTCATCACCTCCAACTTAGACTGTCATTTGCTCCTCATGGGTCAGCCACTGAATTGTACATAAGTATTGTCACACTGGAACAGACCAAATGTCCCTCAAGCCCAGCATCCTGTTTCCAACAGTGGCCAATCCAGGTCACAAAAATCTGGCAAGGTCCAGAAAAAGTTCAATACATTTTATGCTGCTTATCCCAGAAATAAGCAGTGGATTTTCCCCAAGTCAATTTAATAATGGTCTATGGACTTTTCCTTTAGAAAGCTGTCCAGACCTTTTTTTAAACCCACTAAGCTAACTGCCTTTACCACATTCTCTGGCAACGGATTCCAGAGTCGTGGATGGGATGCTGGGCTCGATGGACCCTTGGTCTTTTTCCCAGTGTGGCATTACTTATGTACTTATATTGTAATCTGTTCATAACAGTTACATGACTTCTTCTCTGACATGGACAAGTAACCCTTTTCTTAAATCAGTACTTTGGTTTCCTGTCTGATTCTAAATTGCTTGTATGATAGCATTCGCTCTTTAGTGCCTCATTACCTGTGTTCTCATTTTCCCTATATACTCCTATTCACAGCTTCACTCAACAGGCAAGCTGCTGTTTACTCACACCCTTCCCCTCTACTGCTAAAACTTGACACCATAGTCCAGCTTACTGCATGGACTGGGTGATGAAACAATTGGACGTGGGAGGGGTGCTAGATGTGGTACCTTACATTTCAGCAAAGCCTTTGACACTGTTCTGCGCAGGCGACTGATAAATAAATTGAGTGCGGTGTGGGACAGAGTAGCTGGGTTAAAAATTGGTTGAATGGAAGGAGAGAGAGGGTAGTGGTAAATGGAACTTGCCATGTTGTCATTGGGGTACTGCATGGATTGGTCCTTGGGCCGGCTCTTTTTAATGTCTTTGTGAGCGATATTGCGGAAGGGCTATCTGGTAAGGTTTGTCTCTTTGCAGATGATACCAAACTCTGCAACAGGGTGGACACCCTGGAGGGTGTGAATGACATGAGGAAGGACCTAGCAAAGCTGGAGGAATGGACCGATATTTGGCAACTAAGATTTAATGGTAAAAAATGTAGGTTCATGCACGTGGGTCACAAGAATCCAAGGGAACGGTACAGTATAGGGAGTGAAGTGCTTCAATGTACAAAGGAAGAGCAGGGCTTGGAGGTGATTGTCTGATGAACTTAAAAGCTTCCAAACAGGTAGAAAAAGCTACAGCCAAAGCCAGAAGGATGCTTGGGTGCATAAAAAGAGGGATGACCAGCAGGAAAAAGGAGGTGGTAGTGCCCTTGTATGTCTTTGGTGAGGCCCCATTTAGAGTGCTGTGTGCAATTCTGGAGACCGCACCTACGGAAAGATGTAAACAGGATGGAGTCGGTTCAGAGGACGGCTACAAAATTAGTAAGTGGTCTTGAATGCAAAAATTATAGGGGCAGACTTATGAATCTCAACATGTATACGCTGAAAAGAGAGGAGGGAGAGAGGAGATATGAGAGAGACATTTAAATATCAAGGGCATTATTGTACAGGAAGTGAGTCTTTCAACTGAAGGAGAGCTCTGGAACGAAGGGGCATACGATGAAGTTAAGAGGGAATAGGCTTAGAAGCAATCTAAGAAAGTATTATTTCACAGAAAGGGTGGTGGAAGCGTGGAATGGCCTCCTGGTGGAGGTTGTGAAGTTGAGGATTGTGTCAGAGTTTAAAAAGGCATGGAATAAGCACGTGGGATTGCTTAAGAAATAGAAGAGTTAGGGGTTACAGAGGATGGTAAGACTGGATGGGCCATTTGGCAGACTTATACGGTCTGTGCCAGAGCCGGAGTTGGGAGGCAGGACTGGAGGTTGGGAGGCAGGGATAGTGCTGGGCAGACTTATACGGTCTGTGCCAGAGCCGGTGGTTGGGAGGCGGGGATAGTGCTGGGCAGACTTATACGGTCTGTGCCAGAGCCTGTGGTTGGGAGGTGGGGATAGTGCTGGGCAGACTTATATGGTCTGTGCCCTGAAGAGCACAGGTACAAATCAAAGTAGGGTATACACAAAAAGTAGCACACATGAGTTGTCTTCTTGGGCAGACTGGATGGACCGTGCAGGTCTTTTTTTTCTGCTGTCATCTACTATGTTACTATGTTTATCTGCTGTCATGTTTCTGTGTTTCTCAGTGCCTGGAGTAGTCTCTTTGAACACACATGCTATGTTCCCTCTCTTGCCAGATTCAAATCCAGACTTAAAATGCACTACAGATGGGTATCTTAGAAATGTTTTTGTGTCTTGTTCATTTTTTTTTAAGTTGGACACTGTCATAAAGAGTATATGCTGTTTGCACTTAGGACTAGATTCAGTTAAATGGTGCCCAAATTTGAGCACTGAAAAAAATCCATGCAGAGTGCTATTGGATTTATTGATTTTTAAATACTGCATAAATATCTTAGTGCCAAAGTGGTATACAGAACACCATTATAATATTTAGTTTTTACTTATTAGGATTTATTTACTGCCTCTTTCAAGGAATTCACTCAAGGCGGTGTACAGTAAGAATAGATCAAACAATAGGCAATTAACAGTAAAAATATTCAAATAACAATAAAAAGTATGGCATACTACTTCTGTGGTGGGAAGTGGGCCAATGACTCAAGACCAGGACAACAAATAAAATTCACTGAGAAAGTTGCACATGAGGTCAGAGAGATGGTTAAATATTATCTCAGCTAGGGTAGGAGTGGATCAACTTGTCCTGTTGCAGTGTGTGT
This sequence comes from Microcaecilia unicolor, assembly GCF_901765095.1. Taxonomy (NCBI): domain Eukaryota; kingdom Metazoa; phylum Chordata; class Amphibia; order Gymnophiona; family Siphonopidae; genus Microcaecilia; species Microcaecilia unicolor. The sequence goes on along the minus strand of NC_044042.1, from coordinate 57,113,097 downwards.
ATCCTGTGTCACTTCTTGTGTGCTTGAGTGAGACTAATAAGTTAGTTACTTCTTCCATTAAAGTCCTGGTTGAAGAGTCGAGCTTTCACCTTCACCTGCTTCCTGAAGTAGAGAGAGTCTTGTGTTAAGCAGAGCCTTTCAGGCAGTGCAATCCACAATCTTCAACTTGATTAAAAATACAGTTGAAACAACCAAGTTTTAAAAGTTTATGAAAAGCAAGATAAGGGACAAATTGAAATTCCTCAGGAAGAGAATTGAGCACCATTTATAGAAATGGCGCTTAGAACCGATTTCCGCACCAAATTTTAGGCGCAAGGGTTTACACCAACTGTAACCTGCTATAAATCCTGATGCATGTGTAAAGTCCCCTCGGTCCCTTGCCCCCTAGGAGGAGAGGACACGTCAGCCCTAGAGGCTGGAATAAGAGAGACAATCAGACTTGGATATAGACACAACCAGTAAAATATCTTTATTGGTATCTCACTAAGCCAATACAAAATAATTGTTTTCTCTGGAGCATGTTGTCACCCAGTAGCCAGACACAGACTGAATAAAAAAACTGCTGCTCAGCAAAACATTCCTAGCCATCACATATATACATATATACTGTTGTAAGTTTCATTTCTCCTAAACTTAACGTGATCATATATGGGTTTTCCTGTAATATTTTGTTTTTTATATGTATACAAAAATGCCAATTTCCTCCATTCTAGCATCCTCTCTGCTTGTGTTCACGTGCACACTTTGTGGCAATTAGCTAATTCCTTATCAGTAAAGCATGCTCACAGCGTGCTAAAACCATGTAGCAAACTGATATGAAACACCTGATGTCCTTCCTCTCTGAACACACATTTGTTAGAACATCATGAACTTTGCAGGGTCCTCAGTCTCTCATCACCAAAGTTATATCCATGTGTATCTGCCATATATGGGCCACATAGCCTCAGTTCCTCCTAAGTGTCGCCTTGATATGCAACAAGTACTTTCCATTTACTGAGAAAGCAATGTAGCTTACATGCAGCTCCAGGAAGAAACTAAAAATATGCTGATGACAGCAAAGCAAGGAATAGTGAGGGCCAGCAGAGCCATATTACAGGCCTAGTATAGGTAGTAATATACAAGTTAGGCACAGATCCCCCAAATTCTAGAATAACTGCACATTTTTAGTGACTATCCCTTTTTGAGCTGTGCACTAAGCTTTTTGCATGGATCTTTGTAGAATAATGCTTAGCAAGATGTATACGCAAATCCTAATTGGAGCCAATTAACTGCAATAATTAGCATCCAATTATAGCTAGTTAATGGCTGTGGGCAACTTGGGCACATGCCCAAATGTGGGCATGCAATTTTAGATGGCATATATAGAGTCTGGGGGATACTATGCACTGTTTCCTGATAGTATGCACATCCATGAACTATTGTGCATGTGCGTACTATTGGGAAATAGCACATACACTTTAAGAAGTGAGTGCACATGAAACACACACAGGGTTAGATTCTAATATATGGCACCTGAAAAATCCACGCAGTAAAAAAAAAAAAAATGCCTAGTTATATTCTCTAATATACACCCTAAATTTTTATAGAATTGGCTTAAATTTCCACACAGTATATAGAATGTTGAGTGGCTCTCCATGAGAACAAATTTTGTAACGTCTATTTGGGTTATCTTTTACTCGGGTGTAAATACCGATACCTAAGTTAGGCACAGAGCGGGTGTATTCTATAACATTGTACATAGAGTTTTGAAATGCTCATGACCCGCCCATGCAACTTGGAATTAATGCACATCACATTACAGAATACACTTAGTGCATTGTGCACATAAATCTCAATGCCAATTTGTGCTAATTGTTTAATATCCAATTAACAGTGCTGATTAGCCCATTAAGTTACGTGCATTGTTGTAGCATACGCTTCGAATTCTGTGAGGAAACTAAGGCGTAATATATAGAATTTTGGGGATAGTGCACACTAACATTCATTTGAAACTGCCTATCCCTAAAATGCACATCTTATAAGGGCAGTTTTAAAAATTAAACCTTTTCTTCCTGTACATGGCTGCTTTTTCTTATCCACTTGCTGCCTCCCTAAAATAGAATCTTGTTCCTTGCAGTTGGCCCCACTGTTAACTTTTTGGTTGTATCTATCTTCTCTTTGTCTCCTGCCTGTCTTGTCTAAATGGAGTATAAGCTCCAAGAAGCAAGAACTATCCATAATGGACTAGATTATATAAATGGTACCTTTTTTTTTTTTTTTAAATAGCGCTTGGCACTGTTCTATAAACTGTGCTTAATTAGGTGTGGTTTATAGAATAGCACTGGGAACTTCAACTTCATTTAGTCGTGACCATTTACTATAAAAACCTGATGTAAATCCCCACTTGTAAATTAAGATTGGATCCCCCTAATTCTATCATGATGTGCATAAATTGCAGGAATGCCCCAGACCCTCCCATGCTCCTCCCATGGCCACACCCAATTAATGCCAATAATTGCTTGTTGCCCAATTATTCGCTCTGGGCATGCATCCAAATTTATGGACACAACTCAAGATGCCATATATAGAATCCAGGGGAATATGTCTATATGGAGTGGTGTACACCCAGTGACACTATGTAATTTTCAATAATAATGGGGACTTGTGAACAAAAATGTTTGCTGCTTTTGAGGAGGTGCTTTTTATGATGAGGTGCACTAGGAGTAGACTGAAGTAGTTTGGTTTGGCCTAAACCTGCAGTGCTTCAGTCTGCATACTCTTGTTGCTGTACTTTTTTGAGTTGTCACCTTGTCCAGATCAACCCAACGATGACGATGCAGACCTACCACTACCCACACCCTCTCCAAGAGACCTTTATATGATGTAATACCTGCAAGCAAACTTTCTCCGAGTAGCCCCCACACTCTGGAATGCATTCCCTTAAAGACTGTGCTTAACACAAGACTATCTGTCTATTGCTCATGTTTGATCTATTCCTACTGTACACGCGAGTGAATTCCTTCAAAAAGGTGGTAAATAAATCCTAATAAATCTGCCCCATTGTAGTCGTATTTTTTTTTGTCTTATGAAAGTCAGAACTAAAGTTCACGCATGCAATGGGACAAAATTAGGACCAGATCTATATTTTCACATTGATCTGGATGAGATGGCAACTGTAATAATCACAAACAAATGTCAGGAGAAGCCAGAGTACTAATCTCCTAGTGATGTTGCTTACAACCATTGTCCCAAGTGACCACTTACATTGTTAGCCTTCTGTGGCAGAGAAAAACCTACTGTACTTGAGGGTAACTCATTTGGGGTTGGAAATACGCTAATAAAATCTAAAATCCAGTCACTGCAACGAAGCAGACTCTTCCTGAGATATTCAAGGCAGATTTTTTCATCTGGTAAACTTTGCAGGATCTCACTTTGTATTAGAAATGCATTTTATACAGTTCCTTTTTAACTAAGAGTCCAGAACACATTAACGATTCAGTTACTGTCCATGTTGACCACATCCTATAGTTAACACAGTGGATATATACGTGTGTGTGTGTGTATATGAAAAAAAAATTATATATGTGACTCACTGACCAAAAAGGTACCAAAGATAAGGCTATAAATTTGGAGGAGCAAATTTCATTTTCAAAAGTTTTGTGTACTAATAGGACTATGCAATTTGTTTTCATAACTTTGATGTTTTTCATGTTCTACAACCTACAAACTACAGGTTCCTAAAGTGGGCTATGTGATTTATGGGTTTAATTAGTTGTTTTAATTGATAAAATTTTCTCCTTTTTTGTTTTGTAGAGAGAGAGTTAGCACATACCTGAAGCAGAAATTTTGCAGAATAATACAGTTAATATCCCTTTGTCTTGTGGTATAAGTCACATACCCCGCTTTTGGTACCTTTTTATTCAGCGGGTCATTCGTATAGAGAGAGAGCATTAAAGGATTTCCAGAATAGGAAGCTAGAATCTCTGTTGCCTCAAACCTATGTGAGACGATCAGCTGACTTTTTTTTTTAGAATAGGGGTTCTCATCCCAGTCCTTGGGACACACCTAGCCAGTCAGGTTTTCAGATACCCACAACGAATATGCATGAGAGACATTTACATGCAGTGGTTACAAATTTAATCTCATGTATATTCATTGTGGGTATCTGAAAACCTGACTGGCTGGGTGTATCCCAAGGACTGGGCTAAAAAAATAGATTTGAAAATTATTTTCTCCATTATCTAGAAGTGCTACAGCCACCACTATGCTGTCGGGCAGCTGTGTACTCTTGCACAGGATCTCTGCAGCGTTAGAGCCATGAAATGCAAGACACCTAAAAATAAGCTTAAAAATCTCACTGAAAAATAACCTGTGTTTCACATTTGAGTGATGCACAATGCTATAGTAAATGCTCTCACACTCAAACGTTTTGCAGGTTGAATTAGAAAGTAATGCAACTCTGAAAACCATGAGCAGTGAGGTTGGAAAGCCTCTTGTAAACTAGAACTAAGGATATGACTGGGTAATGGCGAAATTATATTGAAGACCTGCTTTTGTCATACCCTATTTGTTTTGCTGTTTGAATGCCTGGCAGCAGCAGGTGTATGTGATTCATTTTACTCCACTGTTTGCATTCCTCTTCTAGCACATACAAAAGGTAAATAGTTTAAGGGTAGGTCTAGGGACTTTGTGCTTTGTGTCATGCCTCTCAACAGGGCCTCTGTGCTGCTACTTCCACCTCAGAGTGGTAACCATGTGGAATAATCCCGCCAGGGACACTATGCCAGCATCTTGATGGGAGTTGATGGGCTCCTTTGGGAGCTTATCAGCTTTATTTTCACATGCTGCTCAAATCTTTCCATGGAGGAGATTTATGTCCTAAAAGTAGGAGATGGTACTCTGGTAAGAGAGCAAATAGAAAAATAGTGATATTTTGAGGAATGGATTTTGCATGGTGAAGATTTTGTCTCTGAAAGTCTCTCTAAACTGTAGACTGACAGCATCTACCTTCCCCTTTTGTTCATATTCCTTATAGAGCTTCAAACCATTCATATGGTCAATGCTGGGTTTTTGTGGTTTTTTTTTTTTTTAATGATGTCCATGGCATTTTAAAAATGTGCACTATACATATTGAGCAGCATTATAGAAAGAAAATAAGAGTAGTCTTACTGGGTCCGATCAACGGTCCATCTAGCCCAGTATCCTGTTTCCAGCAGTGGCCAATTCAGGTCACATGTACTGTACCTGACAGAATCCGAAATAGTAGCAAGATTCATTGTACTGATCTCTGAGACAAGTGGTGGCGTTCCTGATGTCTCTCCAAGTTGGGATGTGTCACGTTCCTTTAGTATTCTAGAACAGGATCTGCTGATGTAGAGCCTGTTCTAAAATGCACTGAGAAATGGAGGTTATGTTCAGTGGGAGCATCCGTTTTATAACTATAAATGTCTAAAATGTCAACAGGGTTCTAAACTACCAATATGCATGTTTGACAGACATTTTAAAAATCTATCCAGGGTTTTGACGTGCATCCCAGCTTTCTAAAATCGGGATTAGCCATGTTTAAAATTGTAAAATGTGCACATGGAAAGAGGGCATGATTGGGTGTGTTTTTGGTGGAACTAGGGCAGCCAAAAAGATACACATGCATTCGCCATTTCAGAGGGGGAGTGAACATTTATCTCTGCTCAAAGGCAACAGAGAAGGGACGTCAATCGACCTTCCAAAAAAAGTGTCCAAGAGGAGATACCAAAGATGAAACTGAGGTCAAGCTTTTATGTTTCAATAGTTTTTATTGGTGACACATAGAAAAGCACAATCCATTTTAACATAGCTTGTTTCAATACAAAACAACAGAACTCAATAAAGTAACATTTCAAACTTAATACTTTCATGTAGCCATCCAGTATTTATAACTTTTCTCCCCTCCCCCTCCCCTTCCCCCCCCCTCCCTCTCCCTCCTCCCTTCTTGTATACCCCTCTAATATGTCTCCTCCCGTGTACCCCCTTGAAATATACTATTAATCATAGTTTATTAAGAATTAGACTTCTTCCCCGTTGTGTTAACTTGGCCAAGTAAGGATTCCAAATCCCAAGAAATCGCAGCTTACGTTTATAAGACCCTCTGGCCTCTTGCACTTCCCAAGTGAGTACCTGATGTATTTGATTTCGCCAATGCCAATATTCTGGTTTGTTCTGTGAGGTCCATTGCTGCAAAATACATTTTCTTGCAATTAAGCAAAGTTTACGGCATAGCAAAGCTTCACTTGTTCTGAACCCACGAAAAGCATCCGGGCAATCAAGCACTACTTGAGCAGGTGTACCCTGTATACAATTTGGCATCATGAGAGAAAGAAAAGCCACCACCCTCTTCCAAAAACATCTTATATGCGGGCATCCCCAAAACCCATGATATAGAGAATTGTCGGCTAGGTTATACTTCAAACAAGTGGGCGTCCTTATTCCCCCCGCACGGTAGAGCTGCACTTGCGAAAAGTATGCTCTATGTATAACTCTGTACGCACACTCCCTATACCCTGCACCAGTAATTAAGTGTGTTACATTCTTAAGATGTGCTGCTATATCCCATGATGTTAAATCTTGGCCTACATCTACCTCCCAACGCCTCTTAAGCTGAGCTAGATCTTTCCCAGGTACTAGGGACCAAATTTTCTTTTGCAAATTCGAGATGGAGGGAGCCTCATTTGAAACTTCAGCAAAAAAGTTTAAAATTTTTTCTCCCAAACGGATTTGAAGTGACACCTTATTAAGAGAATTAACATAGTGTTTCAACTGACAATGTGCAAAGGTGTCACCCCATCGAATTAATTCTTGAGGGATCAGATGATTTAAGAGTTGAAGCTCTCCTGTGTGGCTTACCACTGTCTCCAGACTGCTAAAGCCCTGTGCCTCCCAACGCGCAAAAACTGAATTTTCCTGACCGGGTCCAAACATCGGATTCCCTCTAATCGTTAAGAGTTCCGACACCTGAGGGTCCCCTCCCAGAAGTTTCCCCAAAAACCTCCATGCATCTCGTACAGGTCCCAACAGAACAGAGTTACCTCTCAGTTGTGCCAATGATGGACCATCCCCATGCAGCAGCGAGACCAAATGAAATGGTTTAAACAATTCCCTTTCTATGCCCAATGGTGTGTGATATTCAGAAAGACAAATCCAATCGCGTACCTGTCTCAAGTTACATGCTATGTTATAGAATTTAATATTGGGCAGTCCTATACCACCTTGTTTCCATCCCCCCAATAGTAAGGGCAACCGTATCTTTGCCTTTTTATAAGCCCAACAAAACCTCGTCACCAATCTATAGAACAGTCGTATATCTTTCTGTACTAATTTTATTGGCAATGTTTGCATGACATATAGCCATCTAGGAAGAATTACCATGCGTATCAAGCACAGTCGTCCTGACAGTGACAGTGTCAACGCCCTCCAGGCGTCCAACTGCTGTCTTGTTTTCTCTAGCAGCCATTGCATGTTGGATCTTTGTATATCCCCTGTCCTTGTAGTCAACAGGACCCCCAAATATCGAAAAGAGCCCTCCACCCAACGTAAGGGAAACTGTCCCACCCATGTACTACGGGTCTCTGCTGTTATAGCCAGTGCCTCTGATTTGTCATGATTAATTTTAAATCCTGAGTATGTTCCAAATTCTAAGAATATTTCCAATAAGTCTGCCAGTGATTCCCGAGGCTTAGTGAGCACCACTAGCAGATCATCAGCAAAGGCTGCCACTTTAAATTCTTGATCACCAAACTTCACCCCACTAATTGACGCACATGAGTAGATATCACGGATCAGAGGATCCATGTATAGTGCAAAAAGTAAGGGTGAAAGTGGGCAGCCTTGACGAGTTCCCCGCTGTATTTGAAATACTTCGGATTGCAACCCATTCACCCACAATTTAGCCAGCGGTGCCTCATATAAAACTGTTATCGCCCTCGTAAACCACCCCTGAAATCCATATTTTCCTAGGACAGAAAACAAAAAAGGCCACTCCACCCGATCAAATGCTTTTTCAGCATCAAAGCTGATCATAATAGCTGGGTCACCCGTGTTCTCTAGACGTTCTAGGGAAGCTAAGATACATCTAAGATTCCTAGTTACCGACCTTCCCTGAACAAACCCCACCTGTGCCTCGTGTATAATACCTGGGAGTACGCGTCTCAACCTATTCGCCAAGATCTTTGCAAAAAGCTTAACCTCGTGGTTAAGAAGCGAGATTGGCCTATAAGATGTTACTAGGGTGTGATCTCTTTTAGGTTTAGGCAATACTATTATTTGAGCTAAATTGAGATGTTTTGGCATCTGACCACACTCTACCCAGGAATTAAACGCTGCAGTTAAAGGTAAAACTATAGAATCCCCCAATACTTTGTAAAATTCTGCTCTTAATCCATCCGGGCCCGGAGCTTTACCAAGCTTGCAGCTTCCTATGGCCCAGCTCACCTCATCGCTACTAATAGGAGCATTCAAGAATTTACATTCTTCCTGTGATATATGTGGTAGCGAGACATTGTCTAAATAAAGGGCTTCGCTAATTCCACTCTCATCTCCTGGCTTATACAGTTGTCGGAAAAATTTCTGAAAAACATCTCTTATTTCTTCATCTGCGTGACATAATTTACCCGCATCATCTCTAATAGTTAAGATATGTCTAGATACACTCTTAGAATTAATCAATTTCGCAAGCATTTTGCCCCCTTTATTCCCATGTCTATAAAGTTGAAATTTGTAATATGCCTGCGACTTAACCGCCCTATCATGCAGTAAAGTATTCAGCGCAGTCTGAGCACTTATTATGTCAAGTCTGTTCTGAGAAGTAGGCTGTTTCCCAAATTTTCTCCGTAAACCAGCTAGGTGTTTTTCCAGGCGTAAGATTTCATTATCTCTGGCTTTCTTATGGTGACTAACGTAACTGATTATGTCCCCCCTTAGTACCGCTTTTGCAGCTTCCCAAAATAAACCAGCCCTATCTTTCATCTCGTCGTTATTATGTGAATAGTCCTTCCACTTATTTACAAGGAACTCCTCAAATTTCCCGTCTTTGTAAAGATAGCTAGGGAAGGACCAACCTCTTCCCTTTCTCCCTTGGATTCCCCCTTTCCATGTCATCGACACTACTGCATGATCCGAAATTATACACGGGCCAATCTCCGCTTCAACTACATCTGAGAAGCTTGCACGTGAGGCTAGCAAGTAGTCAATCCTAGAATGAGTCTCATGTGCTCTGGACTGATGTGTATATTCCCTGTCTGATGGATGGAGGACTCGCCATACATCTATCAGGTCCAACATTGAGCAGAAATCTGGCAGTCCCCTCATTTTCGTTACCCCTTGCCCTGCCGGGGGGCTTGATTTATCCATCTGAGGATTCCAAGCCGTATTAGTCTCCCCCTAGTACCAAAGGTATAGTTTCAATTTGGGACAAAATTGTAATTAAATTTTTATAGAATTTTTGGTCAAGTTGGTTTGGTGCATATATACTACCCAGGAGCAACTGTTGTCTGTTTATTGTTGCTCGGCAGAAAATAAAACGACCTTCTGGGTCTTTCACAATGTTGTTAATTTGCAATGCCACCCCTTTTCTGAATAAAATGGCTACTCCTCTTTTCCGTCCCACTGCCGCTGAGGCCACACAGTCCCCGACCCACCATTTTGCTAGTTTGGCGTGTTCATTATCTGTCAGATGCGTCTCCTGCAGAAGCACAATATCTGCCTTAATACGTTGTAAATACTGCAATATTTTAGATCTTTTTATGGGGGAGTGAATACCCCCCACATTCCACGTAACTATCTTAACCATGCTCCTTACAAAAGAATATTACTTGACCCCTCTTATTTAACATCGTGCCTGAGGGGAAACCTGCCCAGCCTCTGGTCCCCCCCCTCCAGGATTTCAAAGTTTTCATCAATATATGCCTCATATTAAGTCGCTTCTGCAAATGATTCAGTCCTAATCTTCTTATCTGGTACACATTACTAAATATCCCACCTATCCCCCTTCCCGTCCCTCCCCAATACTTCCCCTCCCAAATCCCCTTCATTCCCCTACTATCCCTCTGCGAGATCTTAGTCACTATTGACGCCTCCCCCTCACCCCGCAACCAACCAACCAACCTGAACATAAATGTGAGCCCTTCAATTAAACCAGAACATTGGCTCACCCCCTCAAACATTCCATTTCACTTATTGTGCAAAATATATTCTGTAAGGAACCACCCATAGATCCCGCTTTACCTAATTTAGCAGGTGTAATAATTTTTAACCTTTTTATCAGGACTCTCGCCCTCCCCGACTTAAGCCAGAGTGAGCGTGAGTGAGCAAACGTCATGTCTCAATACCTGCAACTCTGCAAACTTTGATCGCCATTAATTTTCTTAAACCTTTTCATGGCGACCAATACATTATATTTATAAATCCAAAACAAATTAAACATTTTATAACATCTCATCTCACTACCATTGCTTTGTTAATAATGAACATTCATTCTGCAAACGTCCAATCTCAAATTGAACCTGTCAGCCTCCTGCTATCCCAGTAAGAGATGTTTTCTCCTGATCCCTCGTGGAGGCGCATACATTGCTACCTTCCATCAGCAGAATGGTTACATCAAGCTGAAATATTTGTTGCCCCTGTTATTCAAGGGGTCGTCATTAAGGTAGTGTCCAACCATTATTTTGCCAGCCAGCTTGAAGCCCAGTATTAAATAAATGGACTATAAGGCTCTGTTTCACTCTGTTTAAGCTGGGGGGTGGTTCACACTCTAGTAGATAATATTAGACCAGTAGGCAATCCATGATTTTCATCAGAACCAAATTAATCCAACCATTTCTTTTGCCCCTCTCCACTGCTTCTGTACTCTTTGCCACCACCAGCCCCCATGCCTCGTCCACAGCAAGAGAAGGCCAGCAATCAAACAACTTTCCACACTTCCACTTTGAGAGCCTATCATCCGCTAAGACTCTGCCAGTAATTGGTGCTCATTAAGCTTTTTCTCAGCCTCTGTTGCTGTCTGAAAGGTCTGCCAGCGATCTTGCACTTGCACCCGCAGTTTCGCGGGAAATTGTAGAGCAAACTTTATCTTTTTTTCCGCCAACTTGGAACATATGGGGTGAAATTTTCTCCTCTGTTCCTGTACTGCTTGGGTATAATCCTGAAAAATCAGTATATTTTGTCCTCCGTACTTCAATGAATCTCTACGTATCTTAAAGCCCTGAAGAATCTCCAACTTATGTTTGTAGTTTAAGATTTTTGCCACTATTACCCTGGGCCTGGCATTTATCTCCAGTTTCCTTCCCACGCGGTGTGCGCGCTCAATTACCAACGGGCCCGCCGAATCCGTCAATGCCAGCTCTTTTGTCAACCAAGTCTCCAGCCATGGCTCCAGATTGCGCTCCGGCAATTGTTCCGTAAGTCCCACAATGCAAACATTATTCCTTCGCGATCTGCTTTCCAAATCTTCAAGTTTTAGCCCCTGTTCTCTCAGTTGTTGTTGTAAGTTTCGCAAGTCGGGGCCATAACTGCGTGTGTCGTCTTCAATTGCAGAGACTCGCGTTTCTAAATCACTTGTTCGCGTTCCCAGACCGTCCAATGCCATTTGGAGATTATCTAGTTTATCATTTAGCGCTGTCCATTTCAGAGCCCAAGCGCTCGTCATTGCGCCGGTCAGCTGGGAGAGCTGCTGTTCCGTAAAACTCGATCCCGCCGCTTCCGGGCCTACCTCCGCCATCTTGCCCTCTGCGGTGCTCGCCTTGTTTTTCCCCCTATTAGCCAGCCGTTGGGTCATTACTGTTGGCGATTTCGCGAAGTATTTTTCCATACGCTTTTGCTGCTTAGCTCAGCGAATTTTGAAGGGCTTTTACGTGTTAAAATAGGCTGTTTGCGGGGTGAGGATCCCGGAGCCGAGGCACCACGCTGCTAGCTCAGCTCATGACGTCACGTGACCTCCCCTGAGGTCAAGCTTTTATTCAAGCACCAAACTGGACAAAGATTCAGCACGGAGCTGTATTTCTGCTCCATTTCTGAAGTATCTGATTCCGATAGAATCGGACACTACAGAAACTTACAGCTAAAGGGTCTCCTATTAATTGGCCCTCTGGAAATGCCTAGTCACTTGTCTAAGGCTAACCCTACAGTCACCTGGAGGGTCTGTCCCCAGCAGCACAGCTCAGGTCTGCCTGCATTTGCCACTTGTGCTGTACACTAGCACCCTCCTCCCGCTGACTGGGTCACAACTGCCTCTGGGTGAGTCTCCCACTCTCAAATTCTCCCCAGTGATTTCTAGGATACTGGGGCCACACTCCCCGTGGTCCCACAGTTCCTGGAAAGCACCCACAGACCCAAACCACCAAGATTCTTAGTCCAGATAAGCAGAGCAAACAAGTTTATTTTTATAAAATATTGAACTATAAAATAGATGGGAAAAACAGCACACAATAACAGTTTATAATTAATCCTATTTGTTACCTATCTAAACATTTTATCACTACCTGAATAGTGCTGCTCACCAGTTACAGAATATAACTGATCACAGGGTCTCAGCAGAGAGGTGTTCCCCCTCTAGACTTCTGCAGTCTACGCCTCGTAACTGAATAGATATGGATGGGCTGGAGCAGGGGTGTGCTGGTAAATTTTTAACAGGCTCTTTCTCCGGACGTAGCCAGCTCTGCAGTTGGAAGGACCAGGGGTGGCTGGGGGGGAGCAACACTTGCCCCTCTCTCCTCCCTCCCTTCTTGCGGGCACGCTAGGCATACCTTTGCTGGCAGCCAATAAATGGACTGCCACCACTCCCAACGTCTTGCTCTGAGCAGCATGCTGGAACTTCTCTCACATGCTCGAGAAGTCTCAGCCTGCTGCCCAGAGCTGGAAACATGGAGCGGGGAGCAGCAGTAGTCTGTTTACTTGGCTGGCAGGGCTCAGCATCCCCACCAGCAAAGTAAAAGATAATTCAGCAGGGGGCCCAAGCCCACATTTTGGGAGCCAGTTAAGTAGCCATGGAGGGCCCTACTTTAACAACCGGCTCTTGCAAGCCTGTGAGAGCCTGCTCCAGCACACCACTGGGCTGGAGTGTAAATTTTAAGGAGCTTCGACATTGGCTTCAGAACATTTAGTACAAGAACAGTGCTGGGCAAACTTTTACCGTCTGTGCCCTGAGAAACGCAAGGACAAATCAGTCGGGTATACATATAAAGTATCACGTACGGTAGGGCCGCTGGATGACGGTGGTGTTAAAGGGGCGATCAGGGAAGATAAAGCCGTAGCGGAGAAATTAAATGAATTCTTTTGCTTCGGTCTACACCGAGGAGGATTTGGGAGGGGTGCTGGAAAAGGTATTTGAAGCGGACGAGTCAGAAAGACTAAATGACTTCACTGTAAACTTGGAGGATGTAATGGGGCAGTTCTGCAAACTGAAAAGTAGTAAATCACCGGGACCGGATGGTATTCATCCCAGAGTAGTAATAGAGCTGAAAAATGAACTTGTGGAGCTACTGTTAGTAATATGCAATTTATCCCTAAAAACAGGTGTGGTACTGGAAGATTGGAGGGTGGCCAATATAACGCCAATTTTTTAAAAGGGTTCCAGAGGCGATCCGGGAAATTATAGACCGGTGAGTCTGACGTCGGTGCCAGGAAAAATGGTGGAGGCTATTAAGAATAAAATTACAAAGCACATACAAAAGCAGGGGCTACTGAGACAAAAGTCAGCACGGTTTTAGTGAAGGGAAGTCTTGCCTCAGAAACCTACTGCATTTTTTCGAGGGGCTGAACAAACATGTGGACAAAGGGGAGCCGGTAGGTATTGTATATCTAGATTTTCAGAAGGCGTTTGACAAAGTGCCGCATGAAAGACTCCAAAGGAAACTAGAGAGTCATGGGATCGGAGGCAGTGTATTATTATGGATTAAGAGCTGGTTAGAGGATAGGAAGCAGAGAGTAGGGTTGAATGGCCATTATTCTCGATGGAGAAGGGTAGTTAGTGGGGTCCCTCAGGGGCCTGTGCTGGGACCGCTGCTTTTTAACATATTTATAAATGACCTTGAGATGGGAGTAACTAGTGAGGTAATTAAATTTGCAGATGACAGTTATCCAGGGTCGTCTCGTCGCGGGAGGAGTGTGAAAAATTACAAGACCACCGCGTGAGACTGGGGGATTGGGCGTCCAAATGGCAGATGAATTTCAACGTTGACAAGTGCAAAGTGATGCATGTGGGAAGGAGGAACCTGAATTAGCTATGTTATGCAGGGTTCCGCGTTAGGAGTTACAGACCAAGAAAGGGATCTGGGAGTCATCGTGGATAGGACGTTGAAATCTTCAGCTCAATGTGTTGCGGCGGCTAAGAAGGCGAACAGATTGTTGAGTATTAGAAAAAGGATGGAAAACAAGCATGAGGATGTTATAATGCCATTATATCGCTCCATGGTGTGACCGCACCTGGAGTATTGCGTTCCATTCTGGTCGCCTCATCTCAAAAAAGATATAAAGGAATTGGGAGAAGGTGCAGAGAAGGGCAACAAAAATGATAAAGGGGATGGGATGACTACCCTATGAGGAAAGGTTAAGACGGCTAGGACTCTTTAGCCTGGAGAGAAGGCGGCTGAGAGGTGATATGATAGAGGTTAACAAAATAATGAGCGGGATAGAGTGGACAGATGTGAAGCATTTGTTTATGCTTTCTAACAATAATAGAGCCAGGGGACACAAGATGAAATTAGAATGTGGTAGGTTTAAAACAAATCGGAGAAAGTTTTTCTTTACTCAGTGCATAGTTAGACTCTGGAACTCATTGCCGGAGAAGGTAGTAACAGCAGTTGGCCTTGCTGAGTTTAAAGGGGGTCTGGACAGATTTCTGAAGGAAAAGTCCATTGATCGTTATTAAATTTTGGGTTTTTTGGCAGGTTCTGGGGGCCTGGATTGGCCGCTGTCGGAGACAGTGCTGGGCTTGATGGACCTTTGGTCTTTTACCAGCATGGCGGTGCTTAGGTATGATGTAATCTTGTTGGGCAGACTGGATGGACCGTTCAGGTCTTATCTGCAGTTATTTACTATGTTACTTCCAAACTTTAAAAAAAAAAAAAAGAGAGAATTGTCATCCGCTGGCCAATCATGAGAAACACATGTCATCAGCAAAACAATACAGTTTATAGGCTCAGAAATCCACTGTTCCTCCACATACCTACATTACTAGTGCATTACTAGCAGTAAAATACAAAAGTTTACGTGACTCCTGATGCAGCAATTTTTATGCCATGAAGCACAGCTCTATGCTGAGTCTTTGTCCAATTGCTGGCTACTGACAAATTAAACACCAACAAATCACGCTCATATTTTTTATAGTATGCCAACTAATGGAAGAACCCATGACCATTTGCATTACTACATGACTAAAATATTACCATTTATGTGCCTTCCTGCACAGAATTACCCCCTAATGTTGCTGAAAATTCACAAAAAGGGCATTTATACATCTAGGGAGCCATTCTACAATCTAGGCACTAATATTTATGCATGCATTACATGTCTAAATGGTTAGAGTACTAGCATATACACATGTATGTGTGCATGTATATACCTATATACAAACATGCTGCCTCAGCACTGTTCTGCAAATACCTGCTTAACTTCCATAGGGCATATTTGCAAGGAAGCGTACACTGGGGCAGGACATAGGCAGGGCTTTCATTGTGTTAACACGTCCCTACTGCGCTTACACACTCACTTATGCCAGCTCTATGGTGGGCATAAGTGCTACTCCATAATGTTTAGCATGTCAATAATGGGTTAACCTAGACACCTATGTTCCTTTATACAATAGGCTCCTACTATCCATCCTCAAGGTGTGACAACAAGCAGCAATGGCAACTTCCTCTCTCCCATCAATTGGGGGGCAAAAAAGTTGCCATAGCTGATTGTCACGTTGATGCTTTTCTTGTATCTGCTGGGGGGGGGCGGGTTCTGTGGCCGATCCCATTTTTGTCTCATTCCACGTCTTAGAATCGAGGACAAAAATTACAAATGGAGCCTTGGGTCACCTAAATGGAAATCTATGGTATTTGGCACACTCAAGCTTACTTTCAAAATAGCATATGGGATGCGTTTTTACAATCGGTGTTTTAGAATCAAGGG
Organism: Microcaecilia unicolor; assembly: GCF_901765095.1. Classification (NCBI taxonomy): domain Eukaryota; kingdom Metazoa; phylum Chordata; class Amphibia; order Gymnophiona; family Siphonopidae; genus Microcaecilia; species Microcaecilia unicolor. The sequence goes on along the minus strand of NC_044042.1, from coordinate 57,096,978 downwards.
TTTATTTTTCTACTTTAGCCAAAGAGGGGGGGAGTACGTCTTAGAATCAAGGAAATACTGTTCTAATTTGTGGTCTCCTGTTCCATATTTGTCGCATGTGTGGCTGAGGTGCAACATTCTACTACTATGTAGTTTCTGTGTAGAGATCTATAGCAGTCCTTGCTTGTTCTCACTAGATGGTGTTAACTTTTCATTGATAAAACTATTCCTCTTTGAGTCCTGAGAGTTAGTGCTATTCTGGCATTTCAAAGTGCCTTTTGCAAAGTGTTTGTCACTTCAGTGTCTGGCAGGAAAGAAGTTGGGTATTACCCTAATTGAGGTGACATCAACTTTAATAACTATATATAATATACAATTTTTTTTGAGTTGCAAAGTGAAACATCCTAGTTCAGCTTTCCAAGTCAAAAGTTCACACACCTAACACTAGTAGAGGCAAAAGAGATTACTGCCAAGTTGTTTATAATGGGCAGAATCTGCATTCAAGGCAGATTGATGTGATGTGATGTTTGCAGCAGAAGTGGAGAGATCATGTGGGAGAGGAGGTACAGCCTAAACAGCGAGATGAAGTCCTAAGATCAGAGAAGGAATTTGGGAGAGATGACTTGCAGAGTGTTTGATGCTTAACCAAAGAGAAGAATATTTGGTGGGGGAGATTTGCCAGGGTTCCCCTGGGTTTTGGGGAACCCATAGTTGTGAGTGGAGGTGAGGTGTTTCCAGATCCCATAAAGATGATGATCAGGAGTTGAACACTATAGAGAGAGGTCCTGCTGAAAGATTTTGTGAAAGCCTGCAAAGGAAGAAGAACTGAGAGGAAAACTTTGGAAGACCACCCTTGCGTCTAATTTTTGTATTTTTGTCCCTTTTTCTGTGACTAGAACAGATGAACCATTATACCTATGGACAGTAGCAGCATTTAGTGTGCTTCAGTGCCTGGAAACAAGGACCAAAAGAAATTGCAGGCATATTTCACAAATGGACAACAGGTGTCCTTGTCCATTTGCAATACTGGTATTCATGAGTGTTTGACATTTTATGTGCATTTAATATTCATGAGATGTTATGCTGATGTATAACACATTCTGAACTGGTTTTCCTGAACATGCGTGGCATTTTTACACAATTGATAGTTTTGGCGGAAGCGCATTTACAGTAAGAACTTCTTTATATCGTACGTGTCGGCGCTTGTTTTTAAATATTTCAATTTGGAATTTCTGAGCTTTTTGATGGACATTGGAACATTTTTGTTCTTCTCAGAGACACTTTGACAATTTTCGTAGTTCTCTCTGGTGTGTATAGAGGATTTATGCTAGTCACATTTTGAGGGTTGTTTTACCTCACACATCCTCGTTTGTGTTATCGGCATTATTTCTGTTTCTGTCTTCTCACTGACACATTCAATCTTTCTTCACGCTTTTTTTCTTTTCAGTATCCTTTTTTCATCTAGCACATTGGAGATATTTCACTTTTCTTTACCTAGCATATTGGTAGTACTTTGTGTCGCACCCTCACATTACACTTCTTTGTTTTGGCACCATTATATCCTTCTGTGTATGAACAGTCTCCTGATCTTTTTAGATCTTAGTGTAGTTCATGCAAGTTTCTTATAGTGATGTATTTTGTACTAGCTTTTTATTCCTTTATATATTCACCTCCACTCCATATGAGTTTTGTTGAGTTTTTTTATTTAATAAGAGTTACAGTTCTGGGTGTCCAATAGTGAGCCCTTGGGCCATCATTGGCTCTAAACTCTGAATGTAGGGGAACTGCAGTCACCTCCAGACCAAATTGGATATCTGGCAGAAACACCAGAGATGAAGGCTGGAAATCAGGAGACTGGAACTTGGGAATAGAGCTGCGCACTGGAACGCACAGCAGAAGAACACATGTTGTAAAGGCAATGCATTAGTGTCCCTTGGTTCCTTACAAGGGCCCTTGTGGTGATGTCATGTCTGGTGCCCGGGAATGAGGCTTGGACCACACTGAAGGAGGCAGCAGGACACCGGGAAGAGGCTACACTGCTGAAACACCAGAGAGGCTTGAATTGTCTCTAGAATGAGGCTAGAATGCTGGGGCATCAGAGTGAGGCTTGGAACACAAAGGAACTGGAATCACAATCACACACATGCGTGGGCATCCAAACTGAAAGTGATAAAACTGAAATGATAAGATGACTCAACCACCAGTTGTGAAAAGTGACTTTTTTTTTTAAATTTAAAAATGGGCAAATCCCAAAAAGACAGACTTATGTTTATCTGGAGTCCTTGACTAGATGGAGACATTGATCAATTTACTAGAAGAATATCTCATCTTACATTTCCCTATCTGTAAGAATGAGATGTAAAAATTCACTCTGCTAATTTCTCCTATCAAGGCACCAAAATTATAGGCACGTTAGCATCTTTAACATGTGTTAACCATGTACACGCATTAACTGTGTACATGCCTACAATATCCCAATAGGCACCTACATGATTAGCACATGCGCAAACTGTAGGCACATTAAAAATGCTAATGTGCCTTAGTAAACAGGGCCCATAATTTGAGAGATTTTGTCTCTTATTGGTAACCAATGTAGCTCATATAAAAGGAGTGGCTTTGGCGACGCGGGGAGATCTACATACAAGACAAGCAGCAGTATTTTGAGCTGTTTGTAATTTTTTCAGAAGATCACCTTTAAGTCCAGCATAGATGGAAGTGAAATAGTCAGATTTTGTGAGGACAAGGGATTGAACCAAAGTGCGAAAGACAGATTTTGAGAAAAATGGCCTCAATCTCTTTAGCTTCCAAAGTGAGTGACAGACGCTTGAGGTCAATTTAGAGACTTGGACGAGGATGCATCAAAGAAACATTAAACACTGAAAATGTAAAGGTCCACGTTACAAGATACTGATTCTGCTCATCACATGCCCCCAAGTCCTAGTATTTTTGGAAAGCGTAAACAGATGCTTCACATCTATCCGTTCAACTCCACTCATTATTTTATAGACCTCTATCATATCTTCTAGCTGCTTTTTCTCCAAGCTGAAGAGCCCTAGCCACTTTAGCCTTTTTTTATAGGGAAGTCATCTCATCCCCTTTATCATTTTTGTTGCCCTGCTTGTGTTGCCTGTGCCTAGATTTGAGCCTGATCGAACCATACCCTTGTTTGAAGAACAGCTGAAGGAGCTGTTGAACTTAGAAAGATGTAATGTTATTTATAACCTGCCTTCTTAAAGTATGGTGCAAAGCGAAGTCACAAATCCAAGAATCTGCTAAATAGCACTAGGAATATTTACAAAAAACAAAAAAAAAACCCTGGTTTGGTAGAAATGCTCTCAGTAGGCGAATGCAATACACTTTTGAAAGTGAACTACTTTATAATAAAGTCACTTATTTAGAAATCTGAGGCCTTGTTGATTTGGATTTTAGACTTACTCGCCTTTTCCAAATCCAAGCTCACTTGGGTATAGCTCTTGTGTTGTGACCCTCTGAATCACATCCTGCCTCCGCAGGTTTGTGATGAACTGGGCAATAGTATGCATGGAACTTAGCAAAAAGACCCACGTGTTTTCAATTACTATAGTTTGTACTTGGGTTAGGATAGAAAAGATCTACAAGTTATTTAACAGTGTCCCATATCAGTGCTGATAATAAATGTGACCGTCTCTGGAAAAGCATGACTAAAAATCACCAGACACAAAATGAGGTTTTAATTAATTTTATTAGAGCAAATAATTTGTAATACAGCAGCCCAAGTCCTATGCTTTTTATATGAAAAACATTTACAGACATTCAAACCTATGACTGCTTTGGACCCCGTGACATGAAAATTGGCCATTCTCAACATTTTGGATCCATGATTTTACTTATGTTTTCCAGAGAGAGTCACAGATGTTCTCTCTGTTTGAATTTGATGTGTTTTTTATTATTATGAGGCACCTTGTTTAGGATGCCACCTAAAAACTAATGGGTCAATATTTAGTCTGCAGTCAGCGGGTTTTGGTTTGTTGTTTTTTTTTTTTTTTTTAATCACAAGCTTTGTATAAAGGGGGAAAACCACCACAAGGGTGGAGGTTCACTAGGATCCTATGCGAAGAAATGTACAAAGCAGGGAGTAGGAAAGGTAGGCTCTTCCAAAAGAACCGGAGACGGTGTCTATAGAATATCAAATCTTTATTCTGTTGAAGGAACTATGACACTTGACTCTGACTCGACACAGCTGTGTTTCGACGCGAAAACACGCCTTCATCAGGAGTCTATAAAATGAGATTTAAAATTATATAAACAATAAAATCATAATAAAACGTGCATATACTAGAAACAAAATAATGGTCACAATAATAAAAAAAAACAATCAAAAAAATGTAAAATACCATATATGTATATATATATATATATATATATTTGAAAAAATATATACACATACACGCATGCATATACATTAAATCACAAAATGGTGTTTGTAGTTAAAAACTATGCCATCACATGTATAAACATATTTGGGTCTATAGCAGAAACAAAAAGCATAATTATTAAATAATGACATATAATAAAAACAGAAATCAAGTGTAAAATAAGAACTAGAATCTGAAAATTCTAGATGATTTGCACACACTGACCTTTGAGTTGTAGTCAACGGTATATATACAGTGGGGGAAATAAGTATTTGATCCCTTGCTGATTTTGTAAGTTTGCCCACTGACAAAGACATGAGCAGCCCATAATTGAAGGGTAGGTTATTGGTAACAGTGAGAGATAGCACATCACAAATTAAATCCGGAAAATCACATTGTGGAAAGTATATGAATTTATTTGCATTCTGCAGAGGGAAATAAGTATTTGATCCCCCACCAACCAGTAAGAGATCTGGCCCCTACAGACCAGGTAGATGCTCCAAATCAACTCGTTACCTGCATGACAGACAGCTGTCGGCAATGGTCACCTGTATGAAAGACACCTGTCCACAGACTCAGTGAATCAGTCAGACTCTAACCTCTACAAAATGGCCAAGAGCAAGGAGCTGTCTAAGGATGTCAGGGACAAGATCATACACCTGCACAAGGCTGGAATGGGCTACAAAACCATCAGTAAGACGCTGGGCGAGAAGGAGACAACTGTTGGTGCCATAGTAAGAAAATGGAAGAAGTACAAAATGACTGTCAATCGACAAAGATCTGGGGCTCCACGCAAAATCTCACCTCGTGGGGTATCCTTGATCATGAGGAAGGTTAGAAATCAGCCTACAACTACAAGGGGGGAACTTGTCAATGATCTCAAGGCAGCTGGGACCACTGTCACCACGAAAACCATTGGTAACACATTACGACATAACGGATTGCAATCCTGCAGTGCCCGCAAGGTCCCCCTGCTCCGGAAGGCACATGTGACGGCCCGTCTGAAGTTTGCCAGTGAACACCTGGATGATGCCGAGAGTGATTGGGAGAAGGTGCTGTGGTCAGATGAGACAAAAATTGAGCTCTTTGGCATGAACTCAACTCGCCGTGTTTGGAGGAAGAGAAATGCTGCCTATGACCCAAAGAACACAGTCCCCACTGTCAAGCATGGAGGTGGAAATGTTATGTTTTGGGGGTGTTTCTCTGCTAAGGGCACAGGACTACTTCACCGCATCAATGGGAGAATGGATGGGGCCATGTACCGTACAATTCTGAGTGACAACCTCCTTCCCTCCGCCAGGGCCTTAAAAATGGGTCGTGGCTGGGTCTTCCAGCACGACAATGACCCAAAACATACAGCCAAGGCAACAAAGGAGTGGCTCAGGAAGAAGCACATTAGGGTCATGGAGTGGCCTAGCCAGTCACCAGACCTTAATCCCATTGAAAACTTATGGAGGGAGCTGAAGCTGCGAGTTGCCAAGCGACAGCCCAGAACTCTTAATGATTTAGAGATGATCTGCAAAGAGGAGTGGACCAAAATTCCTCCTGACATGTGTGCAAACCTCATCATCAACTACAGAAGACGTCTGACCGCTGTGCTTGCCAACAAGGGTTTTGCCACCAAGTATTAGGTCTTGTTTGCCAGAGGGATCAAATACTTATTTCCCTCTGCAGAATGCAAATAAATTCATATACTTTCCACAATGTGATTTTCCGGATTTAATTTGTGATGTGCTATCTCTCACTGTTACCAATAACCTACCCTTCAATTATGGGCTGCTCATGTCTTTGTCAGTGGGCAAACTTACAAAATCAGCAAGGGATCAAATACTTATTTCCCCCACTGTACAACCATAAATTCTGTAATGGTTGTAGTATCAGATATGGCCATCATCCTATAAATGAATGGTAAATAAACATTTGTTCATATAAATGTCTAGACAAACAGCGCTGTTAGATGTAAGATATATAAAGGGTATATATAGATAAAAAAATGCTTCTGCTATAGACCCAAATGTGTTTATACATGTGATGGCATAGCTTTTAACTACAAACACCATTTTGTGATTTAAAATGTGTGTGTTTTTTCAAAATATATTTATGCGTTTCAAATATACACGTGTGTATATATGTGTATGTGTGTGTATGTGTATATGTATGTATATAGACATTTTTTTGTTAATTGATTTTTATTAATGTGACCATTATTTTGTTTCTAGTATATGCGCAATATTATTGTATGGACATTTTATTATGATTTTGTTTATATAATTTTAAATCTCATTTTATAGACTGATGAAGGGGTGTTTTCGCGCCGAAACACAGCTGTGTCGAGTCAGTCAAGTGTGTCATAGTTCCTTCAACTGAATAAAGATTTGATATTCTATAGACGCTGTCTCCGGTTGTTTTGGAAGAGCCTACCTTTCCTACTCCCTGCTTTGTACAAGCTTTTTATACATAGATAATTTAGTGCCAGACTGTACCTAGATACCAGGACTGAATATCTGGGTGTATTGCAGCTGCCAGTACTGGAAAAATTCAGACTGATAACCAAACTACCCGGACAAAATTAGGACTATTAGGACTAATTTCCAGCTCTATCCAGACTTTGTGCCTGGATCACCTCAGCACTGGCTGGATACTGCCAAGGTAACACCAGATTTTCATCAGCACTACCAGTGAGCAGAACTTATCCAGGTGCAAGCAGCAAGTACTCGGATAAGTCCCACTGAATATTAGGGCCCTAAAATAAAAAGTATGGCTGTCAGAAGCACAGGATTTACTTCCCCCCCCCCCCCCTAATAGGGGTGAAATGCACTAGAGCTCGCAAGACTGGAAGGTCCTATTCTTTTGGCTGATATCTGCACTGTCCCATCCCCCTGAATATCCCAGTTAGTGGCTAAATTATGTGACGTAGCCAGTTAGCTGGTTAGGCACTGAATAACCACACCACCCTCCGTCGTTGACAGTCTGCCACCGGGCCGGGCCCCCTGCATTGAAATCACAGCACCTCTCGCCTCAGTGTGAAGGCGCTGCAGGCAGCAGGGCAGTAGATCGCTTCCCTTCGGGACACAGGGAGGGAAGGAGGCCCGAAGGAAGCGATCTACTGCCCTGCTGCCTGCAGCACCTTCACACTGAGGCGAGAGGTGCTGTGATTTCAATGCAGGGGACCCGGCCCGGTGGCGACAGAGGGGGGTGGAGGGGGAGCGGCGCCCCGAGGGAGGCCCAGTCTCTCGGCGGCCCTGCTGATAGGAGCCTATTCTGTAAGGAAAATATGTGCCAATTTTCCTTTATAGAATACTAGTGTAATAGGGGTAGGTACACACAGATTATATAGGCACAACCGGGGCTATTCTTTTGCAGGGGTACTTGGGGGTACTGAGTACCGGCACCTTTTCCATTGTCTGCTAAAATTGACCCATGTACCCCAGGTTTTAATGAGAGAGCTCAAGCTCTACACACCAATTCTGCCATGTCATAAATTCTGTGACTGGTTGCAGGGGGCCTGGCTATTGTGGGGTGGGTCCCTCAGTGATCACTCCACCCCTGAAGGGTGGCCTGGCATTTGAGTACCGGCACCTTTTTTGCTAGAAAAAACATACTGGCCAGAACAATCATAAATTTAAATGACAAATATGAATGTATCATAGTATTCTATAAGAAATGTGCGGGTCCCACTTAGGCTCCAATGTGTACACTGCTTACAAGTACATAGAAACATGACTGCAGATAAATGCCGAATGGCCCATCCTCTGTAACCCTTAACTCTTCCTTTTCCTAAGCGATCCCACATGCTTATCCCATGCCTTTTTAAATTCTGACACAGTCCTCGACTCCACAACCTCCACTGGGAGGCCATTCCAAGCCTCCACCACCCTTTCTGTGAAATAATACTTCCTTAGGTTACTCCTAAGCCTATTCCCTCTTAACTTTGTCATAACGCCCCCTCATTCCAGAGCTTTCCTTCAGTTGAAAAAGGCTCACTTTCTGTACATTAATGCCCTTGAGATATTTAAACATCTCTATCATACAGTGGCGGTCTGAGGGGCGCTGACACCCGGGGCGGATTGCCGATGCGACCCCCCCCAGGTGCACGCCGCTGGGGGGGGGGGGGTGCCGCGCGCCGGTCAGCGTCGTTCGTTTCCATGCTCCCTCTGCCCAGCAACAGGTTACTTCCTGTTCTGGGACAGAGGGAGCATGGAAACGTACGATGCTGACGGGTGCGCGGCCCCCCCCCCCCTTGGTTCGCCACTGCTATCATATCTCCTCTCTCTCCTTTCTGTCTTCCAGCGTATGCATGTTGAGGTTCATAAGCCTGTCCCTATATTTTTTGTGTTTAAGACCACTTACTAATTTTGTAGCCGCCCTCTGGACCGATGGAAAAGAACTACAATAATAGGACAGAAGAGGTGAAAGGAATTAGGCAAGAAGCCGTCACATCTACATAGACAACCATATCACAGGGTACCTGTACATGCTAGTATTCTAAACATTTAACACACATAAATGTTAGTGCTTAATTTAAAGAATTTCCCCCTATGGATCCAATAGAGTGCCAAAATTTAGGCGCTGGGTTGTGTGCTAAGCGCAAATTCTGGGTTACCACTGGGTTAGTGTGAGAGCCCTTATCACCAACTCAATGGGTGGCAGTAAGAGTTCCCGCATCGTATGGCCATGTGTGCTGGGGGGCTTTTTTACCCACTGCAGGGAAAAGGACCCTGGCATGCGGGAAAAACAGCTCCTGCCGCCAGTGCAGGGCCCCTTTTCCCACAGCTTGGAAAAAGGGCCCCTAAATAACAGCAATTCCATGCAGAACTGACATTCTAGAAACTAGCATAAGTCCGCAGTTTTGCGCCTAACTATAGGCGCAAGCACTTAATGCCGGTCAAAGGTTGGTGTAAGTGCTGGTTCCTGACTGTTGATAGTAAGGTGTGTTACTCAGTATTCTGTAACCTAGCCATGCCCTAAACCTGCCCATGTCCCTCCCACTATAGGTTAAGCACAATAGGATTAGCATGCCCAACTTCTAGAACAGTAAGGGCAGTTGGGCACACAGCTGCTAGTTGGAGCCAATTAACACCAATTTAAGCCAATAATTGACTTTGTTGTATAGGCAAACAACCTTATTCTTTAAATTGTTCACGAAGGTCTAGATTATATATATCACCTAAAAATTCCACATGGAAAAAAAACATGCCTAGATGTATTTCTATAAAAGTACCCCTAACTTTTATAGAATAGACTTAAATTTCTGCATGGTATTATAAAATATGCTAAGCGCTGGTCCATGCAACTAAGTGTAGTTGGAGTCAATTACTCCAACTAAAACAACGCAAATGGATTTTAGAAATGCCCATTTCACACCCATAACCATGTCCACTATTCAACTAAGAAGCAACTCAAGACCTTCCTTTTTGGCAGAGCATATGGTGTTAGCCCTTCTGGTGCTCCGCCCTTTTAACCCACGGCTCTCTGTGATAATTTATCACCTCCCCTCTCTTCCTTTCCTCCTCCAGTTATTTCTTTCTCCCTCTTGTGACCTGTATTTTGTACTATTGTTTGCTTATTAACTATTGTACGCCACATTGAGCCTGCCCTTGGGTGGGAATACTGTGGGATATAAATGTCATAAATAAATAAACTATGCAACTTAGAATGTACATGCACCAAGTTATAGAATACGCTTAGCAAGTAGTGTGTGTACATTCTTTTTTTTTTTTAGTTCAATCAGTTTTTTATTGATTTTATAACATATTGTAAATTTAGTACCAATGACAATAACAATTAACAGGTCAATGTACTCTGACTATATATATATATATATATATATATATTCGTATGAAGTATGCATGCATATCAGATGTTAGTATTAATGCCAATGTTTGAAAAGTACCTGTACATTAATTACTTAGATGAATATTTAATCACCAGAGACCAAATTTTATTACATGCCATAAAGGAACCACATTTCTCTGCTGCTACTTTTTCGTATTTAGCTGTTAGACATACTGAGTTCCACCACATTTCGTAGGTTAACTTTGTAAAATCTTTCCAGTTTTGACAAATCAATTTTATACTTGGATCAATATACGTAGTAGTTTAATTATATGTGGTGATAATATATTGTTAATGCCGAAAGCTCAAATAGTGTGTGTACATTCTAATTAATGCCAGTTAGTACTGATAATTAACTTCCAATTAGTGCTGATTAGCTTAACTAAATTATGCAATATACTTTGATTTCCATAAAGAAATCTCAGCGCAATATATACAATTTGGGGAAAGCATTGTTACACCCTGGATTCTATAAATTTGGGTGCCTATTTCTAGTACAACAATAGAAAGCAGTAGAAATAAACTCCACTACATTGTCTGTGGTGTGTACTCAATGACTTTTTTAAATATTGCATTGTCTTATTTCAGGGATTCTAATCTGCAATGGCAAATTTCAAAGGCCACGCACTTCCGGGCAGCTTCTTCTTGATGTTTGGGCTTTGGTGGTCAGTGAAATACCCACTAAAATACCTGAGCGGGAAGATGAAGGCCAATTGTCGAACAAGCTTGTTTTACCAACGACTGGAGTTTGTAGAGGGCCTGATGAAAGCCATCTTTTCCCTAGTAGGTAAGGATTACAGAGAGAACTGGCACACCATAGTTGTCAACTTTCACACTGAAGATGGCACATGACGTTTGTTTAGGTAAATGGCGTCACCAGTTTTCCGTATGTGTATAGATATCCTGGGGAATTGTTAGTGTTTGGAGTTCATAGAAACATGATGGCAGATAAAAGGCCATATGGCCCATCCAGTCTGCCCATCCTCTGTAACCCCTAACTCTTCCTTTTCCTAAGTGATCCCACATGATTATCCCATGCCTTTTTTAAATTCTGACACAGTCCTCAACTCCACAACCTCCACCGGAAGGCCATTCCATGCCTCAGCCACCCTTTCCGTGAAATACTTTCTTAGATTACTCCTAAGCCTATTCCATCTTAACTTCATTGTATGCCCCCTCGTTCCAGAGCTCTACTTCAGTTGAAACACTTTGAATAATCAGCACAACAATAAAAATACCCATGTTCGTATTTCATAAATTCCTCCAAACCACCTCTCCACATGCTAAGAGGAAGTTCACATTCAGTGGACTTCATAAGTTAAAACTACGGAGCAGCAGCCACTATAGCTATCAGTTCCTAATGGTTAGTGCAGTGGCCTGAGAACCAGGGAAAACAGGTTTCATGCCCCACTACAGCTCCTTGCGACTCTGAGCAAGTCACTTAGATAGCTATCCTGGCAACGGCCCATCTAGCCCAGTATCCTGTTTCCAACAGTGGCCAATCCATATCACAAGTACCTGGCAGAAACCCAAATAGTAGCAACATTCCAGGCTACTAATCTCAGGGCAAGCAGCGGCTTCCCTATGTCTCAATAGCAGACTATGGACCTTTCCATCAGGATCTTGTCCAAACCTTTTTTTTAAACCCAGATACACTAACCGCCTTTATTACATCCTCCCGCAAAGAATTCCAGTGCTTAGGTATTCATTGAATGAAAAAATATGTTGTCCTATTTGTTTTGAAAGTATTTCTATGAAACCTCATTGAGTGTTCCCCTAGGCTTTGTACTTTTTGAAAGAGTAAAATATTGATTCCCTTCTATTCATTCTATACCACCATCCTCCATTTTAAGTACCTGCACATTAACTGCCTGCACATTATATGTGAACTGCTTTAATTGTAACCACAGGCAATAAATCAAATCCCATCAGCGTTCCCATTCCCTATTGTTTGTTTTGCCTTTGCAACTGGTAATGCACACATTACTGTAACAATTTTTTATTGAACAAGGAAATATAAACAAACACGTGTTCAATGTTTTACAGTTTCACGTCTAACCCAGCCTCCCCACCACCCACTCCACCCTGCACATTCTACATATTTCAAAGTTGTAAAGACTATAAATCTTTGGATCAAGAAAAAAAAAAACCCCAAAACCAGCAAACAAACAAGCAAAGATATCAAACGGTTATAGAATGAGGAACATACAGCAATATTCCATTTTTATATCTGCTTTACTGAATCACACCCCATCCCACCCTACCGTAACCATAACTATAAGTTATTACAGAAATGGCCTGTTTGGATGCTTATAACTCCAGGTCCTCATGGAATCTGTTTCTCCAATACCAAAAAGAGGGAGGTTCTTCCTGCATCCAATACTTGTATACATTTTTCCCCAATGCATAAGCCTTACAAAGTAGGAGACAAGTTTTTATCAGATATCCCATAAGCCTCCAATTTATTTAATAAGACTCCTTTCCAGGAAGGAATTACTTGTTGAAAAGAAAAACAAAAAAGGCAACAGTCTACTTGCTACATAAAAGTCTGTTATAAAAAGTAGACCGATACACATATATAAAAACAAATAATTTATTCAAACCAAGATAAAAGCAGTACCCGACGTGGCCACGTTTCACCAATCAAATCCAATAATGTATCAATACATACCTAAAAATCAGGGGTGATCAACATACCCCTTCAAAAAAAGCCTAAAACAAAATTAAAAAGATATACATTCAGCCCATGTATCACAAACTCTACATCTCACTAATCAGCTCAATTAAAATTCTCATATTGAGCTGACTGGTGAGATGTAGAGTGTGTGATACATGGGCTGATCAAGATGGGATTAATGTATATCTTAATTTTTTTAGGCTTTTTTTTTTTTTTTTTTTTTTTTTTTGGAGTATGTTGATCACCCCTGATTTTTAGGTATGTATTGATACATTATTGGATTTGATTAAATCCATCCAACGTTTTATACGCTTTTATATGTTTGGAAAGTGGTTTGTCTTATCTCCTCCTCTATTTTACTTTTGAATGTGTAATGCATTTATTGAACTTTTGTTATCACTGTGTGTTTTTATTTGTAGTTTTACCCCTGACGCAGCCTGAGGGCGAAACGTGGCCACGTCGGGTACTGCTTTTATCTTGGTTTGAATAAATTATTTCTTTGTTTTTATATATGTGTATCGGTCTACTTTTTATAACAGAGAGGAATTGTTATCCAAGAAGAGTCCCTAAATATCTATGAAGTGATTTTCCAAAAAGCTTGAGCAGCATCACAACTCCAAAAGGCATGGAAAAAAGGTATTCCCCCCCCCCCCCCCCAACTTACATTTGGAACATTGAGCATCAGATACCCATCCTGCTCTGACTGTGATATATATTCCCTATGGAGTATGCGATATTGACTTTCCTGGAGCTCAGTACTACCCACCTGCTTCGGGATATCCTTTTATAAATTAAAAAAAAATCTACTCCCTTCAATTCATACCCCAGAACTTTACTCCAAGCCTCCTTAAGTGGACCGCATTCCTGGGGGGGGGAGGGGGGGGTGGAGAAGAAGAGATACCACAGCGTTGTGTGATCTAGAAACTGAAACCTGTCAGACATCCCCTTGTAAAAATAAATCCCGAAGTTTCTGAGCACACGGTACTGTAAAAGGAAACACAGAAGCAAGGTCCTTTCCAGACAACGCATACCCTGCATTTGCTTCCAAAGTTCAGCATATAGAGATCCTTTTACCAGTGGCGTAGGAAGGGGGGCGGTCCGCCCCGGGTGCACGCCGCTGGGGGGTGTCGGCTCTGCGCTGGTGCACTGCCCTCTCTGCCCCGGAACAGGTTACTTCCTGTTCCGGGACAGAGAGAGCAGTGAACCAGCGTGGAGCCGACACACCCCAGCAACGTGCAGTCGGGGCGGATCGGCCCTCCCGCCCGTCCCTCGCCGCAGGTATGCGCTCCGGGAGGGGGGTGCGCTCCAGCGGGAGGAGGGTGCGCCGTGCTGCACCCAGGGGGGGGGGTGCGCAGCGGCGACCCCCCCCCCCCCCCCCCCCCCCCCCAGGGTGTCAGCTCCCCTCGCTACGGCTCTGCCTTTTACTAAACAGCAGTAAAAAGTGACCTTAGCTATTTCCTGATTTTCTTTTTCGAGAGAGACACAGATGCAGTGCAAAGATTTATCAGTTTTTTTGGTTTGGGAGCCAGTATTGAGTAGAAATTTCCTTGCTTGGGATTTGTAGTTTGAGAGTAAACAAGTTCAATTTCTTGACTTAAAACAGCTGGACAATTTTCTTGCTGCTAAAGAAGAATTGAATGTTATAGCACAATCCTGAATATGCTTCTAGGGGCAGGCTCCAGAAAATATTTGAGGGATACGATTGCCTATTTAAAATATTTTTCTTCTCTGATGTTTATTTCTAACACCTTGGATCTCTGTTTCTTACTAGTGGATGTAAGATTTAGATTATTTCCTTTTTTGATTTGTAATGTTTTCTTTCATTCTTGATTATCCTGGAATATTGGAGATACGTAATTTTGAAATTGAATAAAAAAAATTTTTAAGTGGTCTTAGCGTGCCCTTCAATGGGTTTTTTCTCTGTGTACTAAGAACCTTTTTACCACTGGGGTCAAATGGCCAAATTTCCTATTTTTTGTATTAATGGTCATGTGCTAATTTTGCAAGTGCTGTTGCTTATGCTATTGCAAATCTCAATGTGGCTGGGACCTCCCGCAGCAGCCTTTTTCAGCCATTTTAAATCGGCAGCAGCAATGGTCAGAACGGGCAGGAAGGAATGGCAGTTCTTTTCTGTCCCCAAAGGCCACTAGACCACCAGGGCTTGTTAACATAAGCCTGGGGTGGGGTGGAGAGTTTTCATTTCAGCTGAAACCCAAACCTGGATTTTGGGTCCGTTTTGGTTGTCATCTAGAAATAGTGCAGCTCCTGTCTTTTTAACCATTCTCTTCGTGGAATTAATGAGAAACAAGTGGGATAGCCAATATGGCGCCGTAGTGATACGCTGCACCAGACGCCCCCAAAATCACTCCGTATTCGTGCTGAAGAGAATCCTCGCACCCTTCGTGAGATGGGGAAAAGGAGAGGGAAAGTGCGGGACTTACCCTCAACCCTGGCTGGAACTCAATCTTTACAGCAACCGGCGCTGGAATAATTTGGAGTAACGATAGGACCTTCTTCTGCTTCTTCCCCGAATATCGGAGCCGAGCTTCTTGAATTGGCCGACAGTGTAGACGGGGTTTCCTTAAGCCCCGTCGAGCGTGCAGCTCCCCCACAGCTGGGAAGTGAAAGCAAGGAAGCGGAGCCTGACGCTCAGCTACCCGAAGAGGTTGAGAGGTGTGTGCAGAGAGGGAGCTGCCCTTGCCGGCAGAAACAGTGGAGAGTGTCTTGGTAGGAAATCTTAAATATTCCGTCTAAAATAATTACTACTTTAAACCAAACACTCAAAGCCTCCCCCCCCCCCCCCCCACCCGGGTTTATTTCAGTGGGTTTAATGAGTAAGCCAGCCGTAGTGACGATGGAGTCACTCTGGGACCTAACTTACAATTTGCATTCTTCTTTACAATCATTGACTTTAAAAAATACTTTGGAAATTAAAACTTGGTATGAGGCAGTCCTAATCCAGGAACAAATAAACACCCGTTAGTCTCTTGAAGTGAAACAAATTGAGGAAAACTTAAATAAGTCAGAATCCTTGCGCCAAGTCTCAAAGAGAGGAATTTTACCTCTCGGAAAATGGAATACCTGGAAAATCAATTGAGGAGATGTAATTTGAGGTTGACTAATTTTCCAAGGTCACCATTGATTTCATCAATAGAAATGTTTAAAAAATACTTAGTTGAAGTCTTGGGTATGTCAAGTGATTTGCTGCCTCCTATTGTTAGAGTGCAATACTTTCAGAACAGTACTAAATCGGACAAAGCTATTTCTCAATCACATACGGGGGACGGCATGAATTTAACATCCTTCTTAGAATCATCATTGGAAGTTATTACCCAAAGAACCACTGCTGTGGTGACATTTGCTCTGGAAATGGACAGAGATGCTGTTTTGAGACTTTCCTTTAGAAATTTAGATTCAATGTTCTTAGGATTTAAAATTAGAATATATCCTGATTTTTCAGGAGAAACACAGAAAAGGTGTAAGGCCTCTTTGGCAATGCGTCAGAACTATGGCTCTAGGGGCCAATTTTGTACTTAAATTTCTATGTTTGTCGCACATTATTTCAATCTAAATTTCCAATTTTTTGATCCTAAGCAACTAGAAGAATTTTTGATCTCGAAGGAAGAAATGAATGTGAATGTATTAGTTGAGTAACAGAATGCACACTGTTTAAGATTGGGAAAAGAGAATAGGTCATGTTTAGTTTAATTATTTAAATATTTCTTTTCTTGGAGCTGTATTTTCTAACTTTAAAGGTCAATAGTACTAATTTAGATTTCTACTTATGTTAATAAGGATTTTTTTCTTCTGATCTATTACAATTGCTATATTATCTCGGAATGAGTGTATAATATATAATCAATAAAGAGAGAAATAATAATGATGAGAAACACGTATGAAATCCTCACTAATGCTACCAAAGGAAAATGAGCTAAACATTTTTTTTAATCCTCCTAAAACCTTGCATTAAAGCCCCAGGGTTGCGTTCAACTTTTGTCTTCTATGCACTTTTATGATGACAGCTTCAGTATGGTGGATTTAAGTGTGCTTGCACCAGTGTCTTGCTTGTTTGCAAAACTTGTTTCTACAGAAGTGGATGAGTAGCCTAGTGTTTAGTGCAGTGTATTTTGATCCTGGGGAACTGGGTTCAATTCCCACTGCAATTCCTGGGCAAGTCATTTAACCCTCCATTGCCCCAAGTACAAATAAGTACCTGTTTCCTTGTCATCAAGCAGATGAATCCATTATGAATGGGTTGTGTCCATCAACCAGCAGGGGGAGATAGAGAGCACTGAAAAACCATAGTGCCTCATGGCCAGCTAGCTCCACCTGCCTCTTCAGTATTCTCTATCTCCCCAGCAGGGTTGGACGCAACTTATTCAGCTCCTTCAAAAAATCTGCCTGGGGTGGCTCCTGTGCTTTGGCCAGTGGTAGCAGGGGTGTTGGGGGCAATTGCAGCTCCACTTTGAAGGCACATAGGTTTGCCCTTGCCCTGGCCCTGTCTTTTCCCACACTCTCCTTTTGTGGATGCAGACACATTGGTTAGTCCTTTCCCTGCCTTTCCCACTCTACTGATCCTTCGGAGTTGGAAATTTGCCTCTATTGTTGTTGCTTCAAACTTTCCTCACAGCATTAAAAAAAAAAGTCGCGTGCTTTGGCGCTGCAATTCCAGAAAAGAGGTTTTCTTCTACTTGTGCAGCTTGACCGGAGCTCTGTGGACTCAGTCTGGTGAGGTAAGAGCGTTTTGTAGCTCCTCCAGGGAGGGCCCCGATCAGGACGATTTTGGCGTGAATCCGCCATTTTGAATTTTCCGCCATTTCGGCGATGGCTGCAGAGGTTAAGTGCTGTTCCCATTGTGGCAAGCGCAGATCCGCAGCAGGACCCTGTAAATCGTGCTCTTCAGACGCAACCCCCGCAGAAGCGAAGGGGATTGAATCTGGAGGGGAGCCTCGTGCGGAGGCTAACAGGGGAGCTTCTATCCCCGGACTGGAACCGGGAGGCCAGGGTGAGCCCTTCTCCCCTGAGTTTGTGTTGCTGCTGCATAAAGCATTCATGTTAAAAAGAGCTCTCCTGCAGGGGTCTCATTCTGCCCTGCTATCTGTTCCCCCTCCAGTGGAGCCTGGCCTCGGATTGCCGTCAGGCGCGTTTTCCCCTGACAGCTGGCCGCAAGACAAGCGCAGGAAGGTTAATTCCCCTTCAGAGAGTGACGCACCCCCCTTCTCCCCTCCCCCCCCCCCCCCCCCCCCCCCGTGGTCGGAATGTGAGGATTCTGAGGGGTCTGGCAAGCCCTCATGGTCTGAAGAGCCAGAGGAAGGTGCAGGATTGCCACCGGATCCAGATGATCCTTCTGCGGTGAGGATTTTCCACCGCGACGAGCTGCCAGCGCTTATTTCTGATGCCTTGCAGGTCCTCTCTATTGAAGATCGTTGGAGTGGCAAAGCCTCCTCTGGTAATCCGAGGATGGCAAGTACTAAGAAGCCTGCTCAAGCCTTTCCTTTGCATGACTCCATCCAAGACCTTATTTCGGCTCAATGGGCTGACCCCGAGGGGCCTTTGAAAGTTGCCAGGGCAATGGGGGCAATTATACCCTCTAAGTGAGGAGCATTTGGCACGCCTAGCTGTGCCTAAAGTGGATGCCCTAGTCACGGCTGTGACAAAGAGGACTACCCTCGCAGTTGAAGGAGGAGTCGCCCTGAAGGACATGCAGGACTGACGCCTGGAATCAGCTCTGAAACGGTCCTTTGAAATTTCAGGCCTATCCTTATGGGCAGCTGTTATGCTGCCCAAGCCTGCCTCGCTTGGTTGCAACAGGCAGTGGAACAGCCCGGGGATGGAGTGGAGCCCCTTACTGAGGTGGCACCGTGGATGGAGTCAGCCTTGTCTTTCTTGGCTGACGCCCTTTATGATATGGTCAGAGCTTCGGCTAAACAGATGGCTGTGGCAGCTCGCCGCCTTCTATGGCTAAGGCATTGGGCGGCTGATATGGCCTCTAAGCAAAGGTTGGTGAAGTTGCCCTTCCAAGGCCTTCTCCTATTTGGTGAGGAGTTGGAGAAAATTGTTAAAGGCCTGGGGGATGCTAAACCCCAGCGCTTACCCGAGGATAGGCCAAGGCCTCTCTCCAAGGGTCAGGCGGTTCCCTCCTCTTACAGACCTCGCTTCCGTGAAGCTAGAAGGTACCGCCCGGGGCGTTCTGCTGGGTCCACTTCTCGTGCCCGCTTTCAGCAGAGGAACTCCTTTCGTTCGGACAAGCGTTGTGCAGCGACCGGCTCAAGGCTTGGAGTTCAAGGGCGACCCTCTCCAATGATGGTGCGCCGGCCCTTTCCTCGATTCCTGCAATAGGAGGACTGCTTTCCTTTCTCGAGGAGTACATAAGTACATAAGTACATAAGTAGTGCCATACTGGGAAAGACCAAAGGTCCATCTAGCCCAGCATCCTGTCACCGACAGTGGCCAATCCAGGTCAAGGGCACCTGGCACGCTCCCCAAACGAGTGGGTCAAGATTTCCTCAGATCAGTGGGTTTTGAACCTGATAGAGATGGCTACAGAATAGAATTCAATGCCCCGGTGAGACGTGTTTGTGGAGTCCTGATGCGGTTCTGCTGTCAAACGGGCGGCGGTAGAGGAGTCCTTGAAAGGCTTAATTCACCTAGGGGCGGTGTCCCTAGTGCCTCCCACAGAACACGGTTCCAGCCATTACTCCATTTACTTTGTGGTGCTGCTAAAAGGAGGGTCTTTTCGGCCCATCCTCAACTTAAAAAGTCAAGTCTCTGAGTGCGGCATTTTCACATGGACACCCTGCACTCCGTCATTGCGGCGGTACAGCCAGGAGAGTTTCTCATGTTTCTAGACCTGAAAGAAGCTTACTTGCACATTCCTATTTGTCGCCCGCACCAAAGGTTTCTTCGGTTTGCGGTGATGGGAAAGCATTTCCAGTTTCGGGCCTCGCCACAGCTCCCCGAACCTTTTCCAAGGTAATGGTGGTAGTAGCTGCTTTTCTCAGGCGAGAGGGTATTCGGGTTCACCCGTACCTAAACGACTGGCTCATCAGAGTGGACTCGACAGAGGAGAGTCATCAGGTAACAGCCAGAGTGGTCTCTGGGCTGGGTCGTCAATATGGCCAAAAGTCATCTGATCCCCTCTCACTCTAGAATATTTGGGGGTCCGGTTCGACACAGCTTCGGGGTTTGTTTGTTTTTCTTCCCAAGCAAAGGCGGTGCAAGCTTCAGAACCAGGTCAGTTTGCTCCTGAGGATGCCTCGCCCCTGCGCTTGGGACATTGTCCAGTTGTTAGGGTTGATGACGGCCACCTTGGAAATGGTGCCCTGGGCAAGAGCGCACCTGAGACCTCTGCAGTGCTCCCTGCTTCAACGATGGTCTCCAATATCTCAGGATTATCAGTGCAGACTCACGTGGCTCCCTGTGGCCCGGCTCAGTATGGAGTGGTGGCTCTCGGACAGCATGCTGCGGCGAGGAATGCCGCTAGCGCTCCCCGATTGGTGCCTGGTGGTAACATGCCAGCCTGAAGGGCTGGGGTGCACATTGCCGGGGAAGGCATGCCCAGGGTCTCTGGACACCCAAGGAGTCGGAGTGGGCCATCAATCGCTTGGAGTTGAAAGCGATTTTCCAGGCCTTCCAATTGACCCTGGAAGGATTGGCTGTCAGAGTTCTGTCGGACAACACGACAGCAGTGGCCTACATAAATTGACAAGGCGGCACTCAGTGCAGAGCACTGGCTGCGCAGGCCGCGCAAATTTGCCACTGGGCTGAGCTACATCTGCAGTTTCTGTCAGCAGCTCACATTGCAGGTCAGAGCAATGTGCAGGCCGATTATCTAAGCAGGCATCAAATCGACCCAGCGGAGTGGGAACTGGCAGACGAAGTGTTTCTTCAGATCTGTGCCAAGTGGGGGACACCCGTAGCGGATCTTGTGGTGCAAATGCCGAAGTCCCGTGCTTTTACAGCAGATGGGAGAGATCTTCGCTCAGCAGGGTTGGAGCCTTGGCTCAACCCTGGCCTCAGGGCCTCCTGTATGTTTCCCCTCCATGGCCCTTGATAGGGCGAGTACTCCTGCGGATTCGGCTACATCAAGGAGAGGTGGTTCTCATTGCCCTGGATTGGCCCAGGAGGCCATGGTTTGTGGACCTCCGGCGGATGCTGGTAGAGGCTCCCCTTCCTTTTGCCTCTGGTACCGAATCTGTTGTCACAGGGACCGGTGACCATGGAGGACGCATGCCGCTTTGGTCTTTCGGCATGGCTATTGAGAGGGCGCAATTGAGAGACAAGGGTTATTCCAGTAAAGTCATTTCCACTCTCCTACAGGCCTGCAAGCGTTCCACTTCCATGGCTTATGCCAGGATTTGGCACCAATTGAGGCTTGGTGTGCTGCTAAAGTGATTACACCTATGCGGGCTTCTGTCTCGCCGAAACTTAACTTTTTTTGCAGGATGGTTTACAAAAAGGCCTTGCCTATAATTCCCTGTGTGTTCAAGTGGCAGCCCTAGCATGTTTTCGAGGGAAGGTCGCTGGCCTCTCCCTGGCTGCTTATCCAGATGTGGCACGGTTTCTTAGAGGGGTGCTTCGGCTCATCCTCCTGTGCGGGCTCAGTGCCCGGCCTGGAACCTGGGGTTAGTTTTAAAGGCCCTTCAGTGTTCGCCCTTCGAGCTGCTAAGGTGAGCTTCAGGGAAGGATGTGACCCTAAAGACGGTCTTTGTTTGGTGGCAATTACTTCGGCGAGACGGGTGTCTGAGCTCCAGGCGCTGTCCTGTCGAGACCCTTTTCTGCAATTTTCAGAGTCCGGAGTTATGGTACGTACGGTGCCTTCCTTCCTGCCTAAGGTGGTTTCAGCGTTTCACCTAAACCAGCCTATTTTCCTACCTTCCTTTTCCAGAGAGGAGTTTCCGGAAGCCTTTGGGCAATTGCACCTCCTAGATGTGCAAAGGGCTCTGTTGCAGTATCTGCGCATGTCAAATGCTTTTAGGACCTCTGATCATCTTTTTGTCCTGTTATCAGGTCCGCACAGAGGGTTTCCAGTGTCTAAAGCCACTTTAGCCCGTTGGCTCAGGGAAGCTATTTTTTTCAGCCTAACTGCTGTCTGGCCGGCCTCCGCCTGAAGCCTTCAAGGCACATTCCATAAGAGCAATTTCCTCTTCTCTTCAAGAGATATGCAGTGCAGCGACATGGGCTTCTAAGCTCTCTTTTGCCCGACATTACAGGCTGGATGTGGCTGCCAGGAGAGATGTATTTTGGTGCACAAGTGCTGGCGCGTGGTGTGGCTTGTTCCCACCCTATCTAGGGATTGCTTTGATGCATCCCATTCGTAATGGATTCATCTGCTTGATGACAAGAAAGGGAAAATTAGGTTCTTACCTTGGTAATTTTCTTTCCTTTAGTCATAGCAGATGAATCCATGAGCCCTCCCTCAGTGATTCATTGTGTGATTGATTTATGTTCAGTTTTTTCTGTAGATCTGTTCCCTCATTGGGAGAAGTTGGAAAACAGTCTTCAGGATTTCTGTTCTGTTATAGGAGGTTGAGTTCGTCCCTCCTTTGTGGTGTTGCTCCTGTTCTGGGGCGTTCATCCGCTGTGAGGAAAGTTTCATGTTATGCTACTTTGCGGTGTAACACTGCTTTGGAAGCTTCAAATACTGAAGAGACAGATGGACCTAGCTGGCCATGAGGCACTATGGTTTTTTCAGTGCTCTCTATCTCCCCCTGCTGGTTGATGGGACACAACCCATTCGCAATGGATTCATCTGCTATGACTAAAGGAAAGAAAATTACCAAGGTAAGAACCTAATTATCCCATATACTATGTAAACCGCTTTGAATGTAGTTGCAAAAACCATTGAAAGACAGTATATCAAGTCCCATTTCCCTTTCCCTATTTGCGATTCTACATGGAATGTTGCTACTATTTGAGATTCTACATGGAATGTAGCTAGTGGTTAGTGCAGCAAACTTTGATCATGGGGAAATGGATTCAATTCCCACTGCAGCTCCTTGTGACTCTTGGGAAGTCACTTAACCCTCCATTGCCTAAGTATATATACTATATAGTTTGAATGTAGTTGCAAAAACCACAGAAAGGTGGTATATCGAGTCCCAAACCCAAACATAGGGTGCACACAAAATTATACATAAGTTAGAGCTAACCTGTCTGTAAAGTATAGCATGTAATACCACACTGGGGCCTGAATCTGTGACTAGCTTTCTAAAGCTGTGCTCTGTCCATACAGTCAATAAAGAAGCGTTCATATGGAATGTAGCTCAAGAAAGTTAGTCATACACGTATTAACTTTTTATTGAATTATTATTTAAGAGCTTGTTCTGTTCCTTATTTCTGCTCATTTGTGAACTAACATGACAACCACACTGAGCTGCCAAGTTACCCATTCCAGGTGGGAGACTGGCCAGTCCTGGATTTCTGCCAACCTCCATCCTGGTGCATTATGGCACCTGCAGCACTGATTTCAATGGATAGAATCATGGACTACAAATCCCACACTGCTTTGGGATGTAAGTTTAAAACCAGGACTGGCCAAAGAGTCTCCCTCCTGGAATGGGTAACTTGGCAGCTCTGCTGTTTTGCTCAAGATAAAAATTATTCAAACATTGTAATAAAAGTCCTAATTGCTCATAAGCATGTATTTGTAGGTTTCAGCATCTCTGAGACCAGTTATAAGAGTTAATTTTCTCAGTTGGGGACTCGCAACAGAGAATTTTGGTTCAATGTCAGATCTTTGCTCCCTGGGTTTGCCAAGGCTAGGTATATTCTGAGACTGGTGTTCATAGACCCAGTCATTATGCATTGGTGACACCTAGTGGCTGAACTTAGTGCCCATGATTAGAGAATTCTGGAAGGAGTCCTGCTGTGCATGGCCTCAGGTAGGGGATATAAAATTGAGGATAAAAGCTTGTAGCACCATAGCCCAACAGAAGCTGGTTCTGATTGAACTGGAAGCCCAAGGGAACAGGAGTAAACTGATGCACCAAAAAAATGATACTCCCTAAATGACCCGTGATCTACCAGGATATTGTCACTGGAAATATATTATCTGTGCTCCTACATTTATTTACCTCTGTGGAGTTATCGGCCTTCCCCCCCCCCATCTGTGTAAATATTAAATAACAGGGAATCACAAAATTGCTTTTGTTGAATCAGCAGACTGAGGACTCATTAGTCACACCTTGCTTTTAGGGAGAAACTTAACCCCTTGTGTTTTCCTGTCTTTGTTTAGGAATATTGGCAGAGCAATTTGTTCCCGATGGCCCTCACATGCGTCTCATTAATGGGGAGGATCACAGCTGGGTAAAACTGATGAATTGGCAACACTCCACCATGTACTTGTTCTATGGACTCTCAGGTGTGGTGGATGTGCTCACATACTTCCCACTCAAAATACCTGTAGGACTGGATCGTCTGTCTCTGTCCCTTGCTGTATTTGTTGAAGGTCAGTAATCCTACCAATTTAATTATTAAAAATATCTAGTTATTCTGGAAATAGGAATGACTGTTCAACATGCTGACACTGGCCATGGTTCAATATAAACCATACTGTTGCACCATTGATAGACAGGTCAACGTGGTTTAACACCCTCCTCGCCATACTAGAATACTAAGAAGTCAAATTCCTTTCTGGTGGATGGCCTTCAATATCTGATTCTTCATCGGGTTCTTGCGTATCAATGTAGTCTGCTCAAGATCTAGCAGATTTTTTTTTCTTAAGGTATTACAGATTCGTTCTGACATATATTGATCTTTCATATGAGTCTTCTTTGGTATTGCTTGATGGGGTGAAAACTAATCAAATTTGGGATTTATTTCCACCAGTGAAAACTACTATTACCGCTACTTTGCTGAAGAAATGTTCACATTCTCAATGTATTTTGGATTGTCTTAATTCTTTGTTTTCTATAGCGCTGTATTCAATTTTACAATGGTTAATAGCAGAATTTAACTCAATGTTGACAAATGGTTCACTGCCATCTGATATGGGAAAGATCTTACTAACATCAATTCCTAAAGGTGACAAAGTTGATCTATACCTTCTAACTATTGACCTATAGCCAATACAGCCATCTTTACTAAGCTGATTGAAACATATGTGAGTCAGTTATTCATGAAATATATAGATACGTTCTCTTCTTTACATTCTTCTCAATTTGGGTTTAGAGTTGCTCACAGTACTGAAACCCTTCTTCTGATATTGACTTCCTATGTGAAAGATATTGAGTGTAGGAAGGCAGATTGTTCTGCTGCAGTTTGACATCTCGGCAGCGTTTGATGTCTTGGATCACACCTTACTACTTGTGAAGTTGGCTGACATAGATATTGGGGATTCTGTGTATAATTGGCTTAATGGTTTTCTAAAAAAAAAAATTGTATTTATAGTGTTCATTTTAACAAAGAATTTTCAAGATTTTGGACACCTGGATGTGGAGTCCCTCAGGACTCGCCCCTGCTGCCTTTTTTATATCATCTTTAAGGCAACTTGGATTAAATATGGGTGAGATGTTGTTGTCTTATGCAGATGATATTTTATTGCTCTTATCAGATCCTCAAATAGGGGCCCTTTTAAAGGCGCGGGAGGGCTAACGCGCAAAATCGGCACTACTGCGCTAGCGCGTGCGCCTGGTGGTAATTCCAAGCTTGTTGTGTGCCAAATCCAGCGGTAGAAAATTTCTATTTTGTACCACCGGGGGGGGGGGGGGGGGGGGGGGGGAGGCTATTCCAAGCACAGTTAACCATGTGGACAGCATGTGAGCCCTTACTGCTAGGTCCATGGGTGGCGGAAAGGGCTCAGGCCATAACTAGGTGCGCATTAGTTTTAATTTTGCCACCTGCCCATTTTTTAAAAAAAAACCTTTTTTCCAGATGCAGTAAAGAAATAGCCCAGTGTATGTCTAAAACACGTGCCCACACTACTGCAGGTCAGTTTTTACCTCACTTTTGTAAAAGGATTCCATAATTTTTCAATTACCGGATGTAATTACTTGTGGAATGTCTAGAATTCAAGAATGGGCTTCACTAAGGGCCCCTCTTACCAATCTGTGGCAAGAGGGGACTGTTGCTAGTGTCAGCACGTGTTTTACATGTGCGCCGAGGCCCCCTTTTACCGCAGCTGGTAAAAGGGAAGTCTCACTTTTCTACAGGAAATGGCCGAGTGGCAAGTAAAGCAATTGCCGCATGGCCATTTTGGGAGGTGGCGGTAACTGGACAGCGCATGGTACTGCCCGATTACTGCGGGGTACACACTGGCGCTACAAAAAATAAAATAGACATCCATCTCGCATGTGTTTTCCAATAGGAAATACATGATGGACATTTGTGTGCTAAGGACGTCCAGCATAAACAGCCATGTCACAAACTAGAATGTCTAATTATACAAATGGCAAAAAGCAGCGAGAAGGACGTCTGGCAGCATTCTTAGAAGAATGGCCACACAGAGCAGAGGGGCAGCCTAGCAGTTAGTGCAGTGAACTTTAAACCAGGGGAGCCAGGTTCAAATCCCACTTTAACTCTTTTATTTTGTAATTGTGAGCCCTACAGAAACAGAAAAATACATACTGTAACTGAATGGATAACACCTCAATGGCCTTCAGACTTGCAGGTAGTTTCTATATTTACAATAGAAAAACATAAGCGTTAAAGTGGAATTTGAACCAGAGTCCCTTGGTTTAAAGTCCACTTAACTAACCGCTGGTCTACTCAGACTTGATTCCGACTTTAAGAATGCCCTAAATACCTGAAGTTGTCATAGTCTAGTATCCTCTTTCAGTTTCACTTTCGAGAGAGAGGGACAGCAACTACTGGGGTTTTAAGGAAATGTCGTGCCTTAATATCTCCAATATCAGCTGCTAGTCAGAGCACCTTTTTGTACCCTACACGTGATTGAACAACCTTCTTTTTAGACATGGTTATTTCTTCCTGGTTGGTAATCGCTGTTGGACATCCTCATTTTTGGGCCCTCCCTAGTCCCACCCATAACACATCCCCTTGCTATTTGGATGTGCTGCAATGTTGGACTTCCCTTTTTTGCCCCTGCAAAATCAGGATTTGGTCTTTTCAAGCACATTGAATTCCATTTGGGCATTTTGAGACATCCATGTGCTTCAAAAATAAGCTCTAAAGTTGCTAGCTGTTCCTGTTTAGAATGGAAACCCTGTTTTATGAGCAAATGTGTTTTGCTTAGTTCATTAACTGCTATTAAAATGTACAAAAATTTGCAGCACAAATGACTGAAAACTTCCATTCAACATCAGAACAGTAGAATTATAAGTAAGGATAGGTAACAGCAGGGCCGGTCTTAGGCAGAGGCGACCGAGGCAGCCACATAGGGCCCCGCACCTAAGGGGGCCCCGCGCGGCGCGCCTCGCCGACCACGCTCGCCTGTCCTCCACCCATGTCCCGCGACGCGAGTCTCCTCATTCCCCTGCTGCTCCCCCTCCCTCCAGCCACCTGAGACCCCTCCCGTCTGAGCCCCCCCTCCCCGACCCGCCAAATGACCCTCTTCTGCCACCCGCACCTCACCTGACCCGACCCAGCATTTAAAAAAAACCTCCAAGTGGCGGTGCCGGTGCCTCGCGTCTGAGAAAAGAAAACTCGCTTCGTCGTTGGCCGGCCTTCCCTCAAGTCCCGCCCTTGCGGAAGTTACATCAGTGGGCGGGACTTGAGGGAAGACCGGCCAACGACGAAGCGAGTTTTCTTTTCTCAGACGCGAGGCACCGGCACCGCCGCTTGGAGGTTTTTTTAAAATGCTGGGTCGGGTCAGGTGAGGTGCGGGCGGCAGAAGAGGGTCGTTTGGCGGGGAGGGGGGGGCTCAGACGGGAGGGGTCTCAGGTGGCTGGAGGGAGGGGGAGCAGCAAGGGAACGAGGAGACTCGCGTCGCGGGACATGGGTGGGGGGACGGGGGGTTACTGGACATAGGTGGATGGCAGTTGGCAAGGGGGACAGGAGGGTCACTGGACATGGGGGTGGATGGAGGGGAGGGGGGCTTCTGGACATAGGTGGATGGCAGGGGAGGGCAGGGGGCACAGGAGGGTCGCTGGACATGGGTGGATGGCAGGGGAGGGCATAGGGGACGGGGGGGTTGCTGGACATGGATGGCGGGGGACAGGAGGGTCGCTGGACATGGGTGGATGGCAGGGGAGGGGGTTCTGGACATGGGTGGAGGGCAGGGGGCACAGGAGGGTCGCTGGACATGGGTGGATGGCAGGGGAGGGGGTTTCTGGACATAGGTGGATGGCAGGGGAGGGCAGGGGGCACAGGAGGGTCGCTGGACATGGGTGGATGGAGGGGAGGGGGTCTCTGGACATAGGTGGATGGCAGGGGAGGGCAGAGGGGACAGGGGGGGTTGCTGGACATAGATGGATGGCAGGGGGGACAGGAGGGTCGCTGGACATGGGTGGATGGAGGAGAGAGAAGAAATGCTGGACATGGATGGAGGCGAGGGAAGAGTGAGGAAGGAGATGAGGTGAGGGAAAAGGAAGAGAGGAGAAAAAGTGCACATGGATACAGAAAATAGGCAGAAGCTGGATCCACTGGACAGTCAAGTCTGCGGAGGACCCAGCTTTTACTTACGGATGTAGGGCAAGAAATGAAGAAAGGCGGAAAGTAAAGAAATAAATGGAAAGGAAGCCCTGGAAACGGAGTTAAGAGGACAGATAGCAGCACAATCGGATACTGAGCCAGCATGATCAGAAAAACAAAGTCACCAGACAACAAAGGTAGAAAAAACTATTTTATTCAGGATTTATTAATTGGAATATGTTAGTTTTTGGAAATGTGCATCTGTGATATTTTTCATGTAAGTTTTAATTTTTGTAGTATTGCTAAATGCTGAGTCTGACTTCTTGAGGTAACTTTCCAGTTCAGTATTTTGCATTCATGTGTTTTTCAGGTGTGATCAAGGAAGGTGCAGTATTCTGCTAGCGTATAGTTTGAATCCCTTTTTGTTTGTTTTTTTTCACTAGGTTGTGCACTGGTATTTTAGAGCCAGGTGTAATTACAGTGCTGCCTTTCCACGCATAAGGTTGTAGCTCGTCCTGTCCTTGAAATTAGTGCTGTTTATGGTTTGTTAAGGTTATGAGTGTGTTTTTGCACACGTTTGTGTATAGTGTTTTGCAGTGGAGAGATTGTGTGTTGGCCTTACTAAGGTGGCACCAAACATCGGAAAGGGTGTAGAGCCTAAATGACACACTATCTCTAAAAGGGTGTTTTGTGGCTCTACATGAGAATTGTGATATTATGATCCCTTGCTAGCTTCATATTGTTGACGGTCTGCATTTTCCGTATGGCTGGTATATTGGTGTATAAGGTATTAATTGTGACAATTTGTTTTTACTTATTTTTTTTTTCTGTGTGTTGTCAGACAATTATGGATGACAAAGTCAGATCTTCTTGAGTCAGAGAGCTGTGGTATATATTTTAAAACAATTTTAATACCTTGGTGGTCTATATGTT
Source organism: Microcaecilia unicolor (assembly GCF_901765095.1). Taxonomy (NCBI): domain Eukaryota; kingdom Metazoa; phylum Chordata; class Amphibia; order Gymnophiona; family Siphonopidae; genus Microcaecilia; species Microcaecilia unicolor. Next base: position 57,067,632 of record NC_044042.1, on the reverse strand, counting down.
TTTATATTGTACATTATATTTTACATATTACTTTATTTTATTGTATATCTTTTCATTTCATTTTTATTTTATTGCATATATGGGTTACAGAGTAATAGGGGAATTTGAAAGTACTGAATCTTTTCTTAATATTTCTCCTTTATTCTCCTTTGTTATGAGAATTGGAACTACTAATTGTAGTGGACTTGAACTGAATAATTTCTGGGGAGGGGAGGTTTCATGATAGCATTGTGCTTATTATTTCAATCAGTTTTTTGTACAAGTTTAGCTTCATTTGTCTTTATTTGAAATTTCATAAATAAAAAAAAAATGTTATAAAAATGGAATAATCTTATCAATGGGGTGGAGCTAGGGTAGGGTGGGGCTATGGTGGGGGTGGGGCTAGGATGGGGCCCCACCAAATTGGTCTGCATAGGGCCCCGCACTTGCTAAGACCGGCCCTGGGTAACAGAGTAGATGATGACAGACCATTGGCCACTCGGGCAAGAACATCCGCAAACAAACCTTTTCCGGAGAAGGGAAGGTGGTAGAACTAGAGGACATGAATTGAGGTTGAAGGGGGAATTTTTTTTTTTTTTTTTTTACAGAAATTGGGGTAGATACGTGGAATGCCCTCCCGCGGGAGGTGGTGGAGATGAAACTGGTAATGTAATTCAAACACACGTGGGGTAAACACAAATAAATCCTTTTTAGAAGGAATGGATCTACACAATCTTAGCAGACATTGGGTGGCAGCACTGGTAAATAGGAAGCAAAACCAGTGCTGGGCAGACTTCTACGGTCTACGCCCTGATCGTAACTGAATAGATATGGATGGGGTGGAGTGTAAATTTAAGGGGCTTCTACGTTAGTTTCAGAACTTTTAGTACAAGAACAGTGTTGGGCAGACTTCTAAGGTCTGTGCCCTGAGAATAGGAAGGACAAATCAAACTCTGGTATACATATAAACGCATTTTACATGGTATGTGATACTTTTATCTTGTTGGGCAGACTGGATGGACCATTCAGGTCTTTATCTGCCGTCATTTACTATGTTACTATGTAACATTTGGGAAAGCTTTATCTACTTTTGAAAGAGAGCACACTGTTACCAGCAAATGGAAAAAAAACATAAAATATGTTTTTCTGCTTGTTCTCAATGGTTAATGATGTGATGTTGCAAACGACAGCCTGTTCCTACAGTTTCCTCTAGCTCCTCTTCCAAATTTACACTGATTTATGTTTGATTCATCACTTAAAAAGAGTGGTTCTGATGTGGGTATCTCCTCCACTATAAACCTAAAGCAAAGGACTCAGGGGGCTCTGTCTCAAAATGCCTAGCCACCCGCCTAGAGGGTCTATCCCCAGTACAGATCAGGTCTGCCTGCAACTGCCACTTGTGCTCTACACTAGCACCCTCCTTCCACTGACTGGGTCCCAACCACCTCTGGGCAAGTCTCCAGCTCTCAAATTAATCCCAGTGATTCCTAGGATACTGGGGCCACACTCCCAGTGGTCCCACAGTTCCTAGAAAGCACCCACAGACCCAACACACAAACCAGGATTCTTAGTCCAGACAAGCAGAAGCAATAAACTAAAAATCTTCATTGTCATGAAAAATTAGAATATACAGAAAAGGTGCAATCAGCAAAACAATACCAGGTAACTGAAATATAGATTAATTATAACACTATATAAACATTTGTTTACTATCTAAATAGTATCTGGGTAATTCAGGGCATATAGCTCACAGGTTATCAAATATAACTGTTCACAGGGTCTCGTTGAAGAGATCCTTTTTTTTTTTCTTCCCAACCTGAGACTGGGGCAAAAGCCAGTACATCCTAGCTGAATTTGAGCTCCTGGGCCAATCAGAGCCCAGGACAACAAGTTTTGAAAAGTATACTGCATCTTACTTCCTATCTGTGCCAGACTAAAAAAAACAGTCAATCCTCTGTAACAGCTTTAAAGTAAGGAAACCCCCTGCTTGCCAATAGGAGAAATACACTTCAAGAATTAATTATGACAGTTTTACATCATCCACTGGCAGCCTCAAATGTTAGTCAGGTCCATCAGAGCAGCATGCGGGTTCCCGCAGTAGTGTAATGGTGGGTGCAGTGCACTGTAGACAGGAGGACCCAGGCCCCAATACTTCCCCCTACCTGTTACACTTGTGGTAGAAACTCTGAACTCTACAAAATTCACCAGAAAGCCACTGTACCTACAGTAGAGGAGTGACCTAGTGGTTAGAGTACCCGTCTTGACATCCAGAGGTGCCCAGTTGAAATCCCACTGCTGCTCATTGTAATCTTAGGCAAGTTATTTAACCCTCCATTGCCTTATGTACAAACTTAAGACTGTGAGCCTCTAGGGACAGGGAAATAGTCAAGTGTACCTAAATATAACTCACCTTGAGCTACTACTGAAAAAGGTGTGAGCAAAATCTAAATAAATAAATAAATAAATGTAGATGCCCCCTTCAACCATAAGGGCTATTGTAATGGTGTACGGTTGGGGGGTAGTAGGTTTTGGAGGGCTCAGCAGACAAGATAAGGGAGCAACAGTGAGATGCGTACCTGGGAGTATTTGTTTTTTAATGTTTAAATTTGTTTATGTATTTTAAACAATACAAGAAGAATATACTTGTTATTGAAATACAGCCATATTTCGTTCCAGAAAATTAAAATCATAATTAAGGAAATAAACATACAATATCATTACAAGTCATATTCTATTCCCATTCCTTTAACATAAATTTTTGCTTCCTTAGACCGCGTTAAATAGGAGGGAGGGAGGGACAGTGGAATTTAGAGAGGATTATCACAAATAATCATAGAAAAATAACTTGATGGCGTAACATTCCCACTTTGTACTATATTACTGCTGTTTTGAGTCAAGAAATGATTTTAAATGTTCAGGTGAATAAAAGGTATATTTAACCTGTCCCAATTTAACAATGCGTTTACATGGAAATGCTAAAAAGACCCTCCTATACCAGATGTTTTTGATTTAAATGCCAGGAAGGCTTTCCTTCTATGTTGGGGTTGGTTTCGTTACATCAGGGAAAATCTGAACCTTCCACCAAAACAGGTTTTTAAATTCTTAAAGTAAAGTCTCATATTATTGAAATCCTGTTCAAAAATTAATGAAACAAACAGGTACTTTCATCCAATGTTTGTTCTAATATAGCTGAGATATTGTTTAAATCCAGATTGACTTCTCGGGGTTCTTGTTTTTTCCCCTCCTCTCTCTTAGGATTAGGAATATAATATAGTTTGTTTATAGGCGGAATTGCATCTAGGGGAATTTTTAATACTTCATTTTAAATATCTTTTAAGCATGTCATAAGAAGTAATCCCAGGAAGATTGGGGAAATTTGAATATTTTGGATTTTTTTCAGCTGTTTCTTTTTATCAAATCCACTTTAGAATTTAATTCTTGAAATTTATTATTAAAGGCTCTAACTTCACCTGATGTCTGATGTAAAGTAACGTCCACTTCATTCAGCTTCTTCCAAATCATCTCGAGATTTATCTCCGGTTCTTTTTCTGAGGCTCCTGCCTCTGCTCTCGGCGTCTTTCGCAACGTCCCTTGATCCTCACTGGGAGCAGCTGCCGAAACACTTCCGGTAGGCTGCTGCTTTCCAACCAGATTTGTCATCGACACCGGGCATGGAGGTTTCAGCATTGCTTGTGGAGAGAGAGACACTTCTTACATCCCAATGGCTTCAGATTCTACGTTTTTCACTTGTAGATTTTTTTTTTTCAAAACGGCATGAAAAAATAAACACACAGAGCAGAAAACCTTGTTACAAATGGTATTGTTGAAAAACAAAAATTAGACATTGTGTGGTTTTCAAAATGGACATAGTTCCTATTCGGATTTTGGGCTTTTAGCACAAAACATCCAAAGTCTGACTTAAGATGTCATATTGAAAATGCCCCTCCACACTTCTTATTTTATTAACTACTAGACTTTGAGCCCGTAAAAACGGGCTATTATAGGAAGGGGGGGTTGAAAGGCCCGCCCCCACTGCCGAGTTCGCCGCTGCCCCTCCCCCTCCAAGTTCGCGCCCCCCCACCGAGCCATCACCACCCACCTTCCACCCGGCCGGGCCTCGCTCCGCTATTGAAACAGCGAGGGTCCGGGAACGCAGCACTGAGCTCTGCTGAGCTGCCGACGTCGGCCTTCGTTCTTCTTCTCTGCCTGTCCCGCCCTCGTGTGACGTAACGTCATCGAGGGCGGGACAGAGGCAGAGAAGAAGAAGGAAGGGCGATGTCGGCAGCTCAGTGCTGCGTTCCCGGACCCTCGCTGTTTCAATAGTGGAGCGAGGGCCCGACCGGGTAGAAGGTGGGTGGCGGCGGCGACTCGGGTGGGGGGAGCGTTAGACGGCGGTGTCCCTCCCTCTGCAATGCGCAGTACAGACCCTCTGTGTTCTGCCCCCCGTCATCACATATTGACGTGGGGGCGGGGCAGAGAAGGTCTCTACTGCGCATTTGCGAGTGAGTACAGTCACTCGCCGTTTATATGTTTGATTGACATATGTCATTTCTACTTATTTTGCCTCTGCTATCTTCTTGAACACACATGTCATACATCTACCTTAAAACATTATAAGCCCGATATTCAGTGAGACTTAACTGGGTAGGACAAGCTGCTCCTACAAGAATAAATCCCACTCACCGAGACATACCAGATTTTCTGTGGTGATGTTTGAAAATCCGGTACACTCCAACACTATCTGACGAACCTAGAGCAGCCTTTGTTTTCATATGTTAGCTGGATGGTTATCCAGGTACCAGACCTGAATATCACTGATACCTGGATAATGGCACCAGATATCTCTATCTCCAGATTTTCAGCACCACTGTTCTCATAGTAGCTGGTACTAAAAATCCAGGTATATCTTTAAATGCCACAACTGGTATTTTAAGAGAAACATCAACCCCAGAGTTTAAATATCAGGGAGTATGGATTCAAACTCCTGCTGTGATGTAACTGGGAGAACAGCTTTTGGCAAATAATTTTAAGGATGTGTAAAGTGCCATCTCTTATATTCCTTCCTTTCAATGCAGTGCTATCTACTGGATTACGCACAAAATGCACTGCCCTGTTAGACAGGAATGATATATTGAACAATCTACAATTCATTCCATTATTCAATGGCTGTTTTGCTTGGAAGTGTCCCAGCATTTTGACTTCTTAACCATATCCTAATTTGCAGGCTGCAAATCCTCTTCTACACTGCAATATATGTGTATTTTAGGGAAGTTGCTGTGCAGAATAGTTTGGGGTGGGGAGGTGGGAGGAGTATAACTGTCCTTTCTGGTTCAGGTTGATTACTTCCAAAAGTTGTGGCATGCAATGCCTTTCAAAAAGCTGTTTCACAGTAAATGGAGTAATAATCCATATTTTTTTGTCAGGATTTCTCTTCTATTTTCATGTCCATAATCGCCCTCAACTGGACCAGCATATCCATGCACTGCTTCTCATTGCGATATTTGGTGGGGCGTTCAGCATCTTTCTGGAGGTATTCATGAGGGACCATGTTGTCTTGGAGTTCTTCCGTACCAGCCTCACCATCCTCCAGGGAACCTGGTTCTGGCAGGTCAGTAAAATTCAAATTTCAGTTACTTAAGCTCTGACAGATTGCTGCAGGTAGCTGTGGATTGAAGGAGGCTTTGCCCAGTAGACCACAGAAGTTTCCTCTCCTCTTGTTCAGGATGTTCAGTTAAATTCTACATATGTATGCCTTGGGGGTTTATTGCAGCATAAGATGAAATCCTAAGCAACAAGCCCCCAAAGTCTTAATAGTTAGTATGGTGTTGGTGAATAAACTATACAAGTGTCTCTGTCAATTTTCTTCTAAAATCCAATAAAACAAAAAAAAAAATCACTTTATAAAAATGTTGATGAAACCATTTTGCATGACTTGCATTTGAAAAATGCAAGACATGCAAAAAACATCACTAAAAACCAAGGCCTATCCCAACGACCCCACGTAACCCTCTTCACCTACCAACACAGCATGACTATGATCGAACAGGACAACATGCAATCTTCATCCATTCTGACCCTCCACTTATATCTCTTACGATCACTATACAACTTTGTATTTGCTATCCACGAACTGGGCAAACGCCTTTGACGGTACTATGTAAGCCACATTGAGCCTGCAAATAGGTGGGAAAATGTGGGGTACAAATGCAATAAATAAAAATATGGTTACTGCATTATCGCATTACCAGTAATAGTCATATGTGATCAATGGGCACTCTTATCACATAAAGATGGGGAGATATGACTCATACAGGTCCTGAACCTGGAATTTTAACATCTTTTTTTCTGTTTCTTTGTCCCAGATTGGGTTTGTGCTGTTTCCACCCTCAGGAGGACCAGAGTGGAACCAAGAGGACCATAGCAACATCATGTTCATCACCATGTGTTTCTGCTGGCATTATGCGATTGCCCTGATCTTAATGACCATCAACTACTCTTTAGTCTATTGGTATGTGTTGGGGACGACAAGGGATAAAAGTCTGGGAAAGGCAATTGGAATGCATATTTACTCTCTTTCGCACATTTGTAATTAGCACAATGGTGCATTTCAGGTTGGGCTCAAATTGGTGGGATAAAATACTTTGTTTTAGCTTGAGGGAAGAATCTGAATAACTGTGGAAGAGTACATTCAAATTGCCAATGACTGTGACCTAGGGCAAATCACTTTCTCCCTCTCCATACCTTAGGCTTCCTAAAGATGAGTGCACTTATCTCAACTGTGCAACTAGACTGTGCAAGGCCTGCAGAGATCCTGTTAGCAAGATAAATGCTACATCTACTGTAATATAACATTTATGGACTGCTATATAATCTAATCACCCTGTCTGCTCCATACAGCTTTGTAAAGAGGCAAAGGTGGAACAACTGTGAAATGGATATTGGGATTCGGAAGTTAAATTCAGATAAGGATTCCAAAGCCGCCCTCCTGGCTGGGTCAGAAGAAGAGTAATGCGATCACAGCACAACAGGATTCCAAGGAGCTTCTTGAATTTCAAAACAGAAGTGCGGACAAACAAAATTACCATATTTTTGTGTATCAACTCTCCTTTTCTCAAATTGTAGCATATCCTATTTTGATGTTGACCAAAAAAAAGGAGGGGGAGAAGGAGCCCCTACTCTACCTTTTCATAACTTCAATCTCCAAAAATATATTTTTAAAAATGCCTGCATGGACAGATCTTTCAATATAAAAAGCCTTTACTAAATGGGGACCTTAGTATTTGTGGAAGTTGACTTTAAATTGAATGCTTTTCTTCGTGTCTTGCATTTTGCTATAGCTTTTTATTATTTCCAGCAGGGTCCTTTGTGTGTGTGTGTGTGTATATATATATATATATATTTTACAGTTTATAAATTTTATATAAATCATGCCTAATAAAAGCCCTTCTTTGAAGAACTTGTCCCTCACTTCAAGAATGGTCTCCATCTCTTTTCTCTGTGGATGATGCAGGTGGGAGTGAGGATGTAAGGAAAAGTTTTTCTTACTGTAGGATTTCTTTCTTACATTTGTACTCAAGGTTGGAAGAAAATATACTTTGCCACTTAAGTTTTATTGTTACTGCCACACCATATGCAGGTTTGAACATGTGTGATAAACATAGTAATTTCTGTTTTGCTCCATGCTGGATGGACTTCTTTTATTTCACATGGGAAATGAATAAGGTCAAGAGAAACAAAACAACAACAAAAAAAAAAGCAACACTGGGCCTTCAGGATGGAGATAATTGATGTCCTTCTTTTTATTCTGAAAATGACCAGACACAGGCCATGTTTCGGCGTACAAATGCCTGCCTCAGGGGTCAGAATGGGCAACAGCCACAAGCAGTTCTCCTGACCCTGGTCAGGTCACTCCTCCCTGCCAGATCTCAGGTCACCCACTAACAATCCCGCAGCTTTCCTTCTCCGGTACCCTATGGTCACACAACATTTTCTCCCTCTACGTCCCACCTTCCTTGCCGAAAACAGGAATCGTTGTCACATCACAGCCAGGAAAGGTCCATCCTGAAAGTCCAGTGTTGCTTTTTTTTTCTGTTTATATTTGCATGCTGTTTTACCCTCTCTGCTGTGACTTTAAATGAATAAGGTCAACACATTAACCAAATGGAAGAAGAAACATAGCTGAAAACATCAGGTTTATTTCCTCAGGTGTTAGAACTAGTCATTCTTTTTAATCCTCTTCCCTTCTCATTGCAGTGTAGGACCTTCCTGAAATTTGTTTGACCAGTAAGGATTGGGTGAGGAAAAGTTGTTGTGTTTTGTTTTGTGTGTTGTTTTTTGTTTTGTGGTATTTTTTGTTTTGTTTCTTTTTAGGACTGTTTTCTTTTCAGGAGGTGCAGGGGCCAAGATTACTCAAGCCCGGCTTCCAAGGGGGGGCCTGGCACCGGCAAGGTTTTGAGGGAGCAGAAGCTTCTTCCTGCCTGCCTGCCTCTGGGTCCATCTCTCTCCTGCTTCAGTGTGCCAGAAACTGGATGGATAGCATTAATGCAATAACACGGATCCCGGCACGCAGGAGCCAACAGACCGAGGGAGGTTACCGCTAGGTTAGTGTGGGAGCTAACCAGGTGGAGGTAAGGGCTTCCCCCCTCCCCCTGGAAATGGCCGCATGGCAAGTGCTTTACTTGCCACACGGCCATTTCCTGTAGGAAAGTGAGACTTCCATTTCACCAGCTGCGGTAAAAGAAGGCCTCTATGCATATGAAAAACACGTGCCACAATCAGGGCAGGCCCCGTTTTGCTGCAGCTTGGTAAAAAGGGCCCTTAGTGTGCTATTTTATAGATCATGATGATTCTACCCACTGAAATCAGCACTAAGCCACTCCATTCAAAACAAAGGCTTGTCTAGTCCCCATAACTACTGCTACCACACCCACAGCTAGGCTCTAGGCATCCTTACTACTTTGGCAGAGGCGAACTTTGGGGAAACCCATGAAATAAGACCATGAGGGGGTGAGGTGGGGGCTAAAGTAGGCCAAAAAAATGTATTCCACCATTTCAGAAAGATCAGCGATGCGATTTACACCTGCTACCCAGAAAAGTGCTTGTATTGAGCAGCACTTCACCAGAGAAATTAGGTTTCAGGTTTATTAAATTTTGATATGCTGCCATGTAGAAGCAACTTCTTCCTTAGTGGTTTACAAAGCATAAATATATTTAGAAAGAACTGGAGAAGAGAATGGCAAAATAACTCCATTGACATATAGGAAAGTTAAAAAGAAAAATGAATAGGGAGGGATACAGGCAGAAACAGAGCTGCAAAACTCTCCAGTCCATCTGAGGCATGTGAAAATTATAACCTAAACAAATCAGGAGATCAAGAAAATCTGCAGATGACCTGCAGGCAGACCCTTGTTGATCAGACTATTGGAGATGCAAATCAAATGGGGATAGTAAACCCTCTCGGAACTATCAATTACTCACCGCATGTAATCTGTACTTTCCAAAGGAATTTCATTTTGCCCATCCAACAAGCTAGATGAAACTCAATTATATTCAGATCTGGAGGAAGTTTTTAGGAAACAACGCTTAAAGGTACACTTCCACAACAAAGAAACTCCCAACAGACTGGAATACAATTTTAAACGAAAGAACACATATTTCACCCCACAGGATGGATGAAACAACAAACTGGACAACTACATAGAAAGTTTCAGGTATAGGGTAAAATCTCAACTTTCTAGTAAACAAAAGAAAATTCTGTACAACATCACTCCACCAGAAAGAGCTGCCATAAGAACCCTACAAAGTAACCAACACATTATCATCAAACCCGCAGACAAAGGAGGCTCCGTGGTGATTATGGGCACACAAAAATGCATCGAAGGGCTCAGACAGTTCTCAGACAACACATACTACAGGAAACTGAGGATCCTACACAGGATTATACAAAACAGCTGAAAGACCTTATCAAAACATTCCCAAAACAAGTACAGCCACATCTGAAGAAACGACCTAACCATCCCTCTATGGGCACATTCTATGTGCTACCCAAAATCCACAAACCTGGAAATCCTGTCAGACCTTATCTGGTATTGGCACACTCACGGAGGAAATATCTGGACTTATAGAGGGGATTCTGAAACCTTTTGTGCACAAGACAAACATCTTCATACAAGACACCACATACTTTCTGAATAAATTAAAAGATATCAAGCAGTTACCACCGGGTACTCTTCTGGTCACAATGGATGTAGAATCACTATACAGCAACATTCCCCATGCAGATGGCATAGCTGCATGTGAGAAACTCCTTAAAAACATCCACACTGGACCATCAGTACTCACCGGAAACTATTACAAAATTAATCAAATTTATTCTAACTCACAACTATTTCTGCTTTAATAATGATATCTATCTTCAAATCATGGGCACCAGGACAGCACCTCAATATGCTAACCTCTTTATGGCTGTACTAGAAGTGACATTTCTGTATACACATCAGACCACACCGCTAAAATACTACCGGTATATTAATGACATTTTTATGATTTGGACTGAAGGGGAAGAAACTCTAACACAATTTTACAGTTCTTTCAATACATACCATCCTACAATCAGATTCAAAATTGACTACTCCCTAGAAAAAGTCAATTTTTTGGACATCACAGTTTCAATCAGCAATGGCTACATACAAACTTCCATATACAAGAAACCCACAGACCAATGCAGCTACCTTCACAATTCCAGCTTCCACCCTTCCCATACAAAAAATCCATTATCCACAGTCGAACTACACGATACCACCGTATCTGCTCAGACCCAGAGAACAGAGATAGACACCTCAAAATCCTGGCTGCTTCCTTCAGACAGGCTACAATGCCAGAATAATCTCCAAGAATATTGCTTTCTCCAAAACACTCAGGGAAAATCTGCTACAGTACAAGAAAAAAAGTCACAGAATCCCCCTTATAGTGACATACAACCCAGAGCTAGAAAAATTGAGAAAAATCATATACAACCACTACTCCAGGAGGATACATTACTGAAAGAGAGATTCCCATCCCCAGCAGTGCTGGCCTTCTGACAGCCACCCAACTTAAAACACAAGCTAGTGAGAAGAAGCTCTCAACACACTCAAGAAGAAGAGAGCGGCACACATTCTTGCAATATATCCAGCTGCAAACTATGCCAAAACATTTCACAGGATCCCACAATCATTCAAAAGGAAAAATATTCAACATAAAGGAATCCTTCACATGCTCATCTTCCAATGTAGTATGTCATCCAGTGTAAAAAATGTGACAAAGGGTGCTATATTGGAGAAACAAGCCAGATGCTGAAGGGAATTAATTTTACATACACATCAAATGAAAAATGCCAGTTCCAACCAGGATGTTACCTCTGTGGGACAGCACTTTACAAAGCCAGAACACTGTACCAATGATTTTGTGGTGAGTATACACCCACCAGACAGGACTTAACAAAGATCTGGGTTTTCTAGCCCATTATAAACCCTGAAATTTCACTGCTTTGTCATCCTCTGATCACCATGCATATCTCCCTGTCCCTCATCCTCTCAGCCCTCTCTGTTTCTCACCTAGCCAACCCCTCCCTCATCCTTTCAGACTGTCACTGAAATACTTCGATGTTTCACCTATATATATGCTGTTACTTATCAAAATTTGCTTATTTCTGATCTGACGAAGGGCTACCTTCGAAAGCTAATCAAGAAGTGTATTAAATCCAATAAAAAAGGTATCTTATTTTCTTTTCTATGTTTTATTTTATTCTATTTCTACTGAAGAACTACAGAGATATCATATACACAATATGACTAATAATATCACAACACAGGTCTTAAATGATTTTGTTGTTTGCTGTATGGTTCCTTGCTATTCATGGACAGTCCTCAGTTCAAATGCTCATTATAAAAATAACCCTCCATTGGGGTTTAATAGTTCTCCTGTTGAAATACCAATGTGCTTGCCCTTTGCCAGCTCAATATAGATCTTAGAGCCACTTTTCTTCTAACTTCACTGTGTAATAGAAGATATATATATTCCTGTTGCCGTTCTCTTTCTTCTCTGCAACTTTTTCTGTGCTCTTCAATAGTGTTTAAACACTTGTTTGATTCCTCTTTCAAACTGTTTTCTTCCTCTCCACTGCTTGTGAAAACTCTATTGTCCTCCCATAATTTAAACGAGTCAAACCCTATGCATTCAATGTGTTTCGCTCACTGCGTCTTCAGGGGTTTAACTAACTAAATAACAAACATACAATTAAAACGTAGGAAAACCTGCATTCTACTTTCCTTTCTTTCTACACTTTCTATAACAGCTCCCACTACTTTCAAATCCATACCTTTTTATCAAAATACCAGCTGCATATTCAGGATGGGTCTCCTACAGATGTCCGGAGCAATGGTGCCGAGGCTTCTAAACGCGACATGCGCACTGCCTTTTACTAGTGCTACACCTGATGTCATCAATACAGTCGCACCCAAATTCACATCCAATCCACCTCCTTATTAAGTCCCGTGGGATGTACCGTGTGCCACTCAAAAATCAAACGTGCATATCCTGAACAAATAAGTGGCTATAGAGGCTCTAGGACCAGGTTTGGGACACACTGGCCGAGAATTAGCTTAGCGGGATTTTTAAAAAGTTTGGACGGCTTCCTAAAAGAAAAGTCCATAAACCATTATTAAATTGGATTTGGAGAAAATACACTGCTTATTTCTGGGATAAGCAGCATAACATGTTTTGTACTTTTTTGGGATCTTGCCAGGCATTTGTGACCTGGATTGGCTACTGTTGGAAACAGTTCTGGAGTATTGAACAAGAGTCCCTGTCCTGCAGATATGAGTTTGTTCTCAACCAGTCCCCACCCTCCTTCTGGGAGAATTCCAACTCTGTGATGGTAGAGAATATTATAAAGAACATATTCCAAAACATGGATTAATGCAACATCAACATTGATTTAGTGAAGGGAAATTGCCTCTCTATTACATTTCTTTGAAGGGGTGAACGAACATGTGGATAAAGTTGAGCTGGTCAATATTGTGTAACTGGATTTTCAAAAGGCATTTGACAAAGTACCTCATGAAAGACTCCAGAGGAAATTGGAAAGTCATGTGATAGGAGGTAGTGTTCTATTGCGGATTAAAAACTGGTTGGTTAAAGGATAGAAAACAGGGTTAAATGGTCAGTATTCTCAATGGAGAAGGGTAGATAGTGGAGTTCCGCAGGGGTCTGTGTTGGGAACACTACTTTTTAATGTATTTATAAATGGTCTAGATATGGGAATAACTACTGCGGTAATTAAATTTGCTGATGACACACAGATATTCAAAGTTGTTAAATAGCAATAGGATTGTGAAAAATTGCAAGATGACCTTACAAGACTGGGCATCTAAATGGCAGATGTTTAATGTGAGCAAGTGCAAAGTGATGCATGTGGGAAAGAGGAACCTGAACTTATAGCTATGTGATGCAAGGTTCCACGTTAGGAGTCACTGACTAGGAAAAGAATCTAGAAGTCATTGTTGGTGATACTTTGAAACTCTCTGCTCAGTATGCTGTGGCAGCAAAGAAAGCAAATAGATTTTAGATATTATTAGGAAAGGAATGGAAAATAAAACTGAGGATGCTGTAATGCCTTTGTATTGCTCCATGGTGCGACCACACCTTGAATACTGTGTTCAATTTTGGTCATTGTGTCTCAAAAAAAGATATAGTGGAATTAGAAAAGGTACAGAGAAGGGCAACAAAAACAATAAAGGGGATGGGACATCTTCCCTAAGAGGAAAGGCTGAAATGATTTGGACTCTTCAGCTTGGAGAAAAGATGGCTGAGAGGAGATATGAAAGAGGTATATAAAATACTGAGTGGAGTGGAACGGGTAGACATGAATCACTTGTTTACTCTTTCCAAAAATAAGGAGTAGGGGGCATGCAATGAAGCTACAAAGTAGTAAATTTAAAATGAATCGGAGAAAATATTTCTTCACTCAATGTGTAACTAAACCCTGGAATTCATTGCCAGAGAATGTGGTAAAAACAATTAATCTTAGGGTTTAAAAAAGGTTTGGATAGCTTCCTAAAAAAAAAGTCCATAAGCCATTATTAAAATGGACTTGGGAAAATCCATTGCTTAGGGCCGAAGAGGCGGAGGAGTGGTGCTGTATGTGAGAGACAATATCAGAGCAGCTGAAATGCGAGGAACCTGGGGAAAGGAAGAAGCTTTATGGATCGTCCTGGAAAGAGAAGACAGGTTCTATCTACAGACCTCCGGTACAAACAGAGAAGTTAGACAAAGATCTAATAGAAGATATTCAAAAGATTGGTATGAAAGAGGAGTGCTACTGTTAGGAGATTTCAATTTGTCTGACATGAATTGGAATGTCCCTTCTGCAGAATCGGAGAGAAGTAGGGAGATTGTGGACAACTGTCAAAGTGCCTTGATCCGACAAATTGTGACGGAACACACGAGGGAAGGGTCATTGCTCAATCTAGTGCTCACAAATGGAGGAAGAGTTTTCAGTATTCGGGTCAGTGCCCACCTATGCAATAGTGATCATCACACCATATGGTTTGATACAAGGGCAATGGCGGAGTTTGGTTGCACAAAACTCAAAATACTGGATTTTAGGTATACTGGTTTTGATAAAATGGGGCAATACCTGAAGAAGGAGCTCTTAGCATGTGAAGGTGTAGGAGATGTGGAAAATCAGTGGTCAAAACTAAAGGCTGCAAGAAATATGGCAACTGATCTTTATGCAAGGAAAGTAAACAAGAGAAGCAGAAAGCCTATATGGTTCTCCAAACAAGTAGCTGAAAAAATAAGAGCAAAAGAGACTGTTCAAGAAATACAAAGGAATGCAACGAGATGATCATGGAAAAAATTATCGGATTAAACTCAAAGAATTAAGAGGGAAATACGGCTAGTGAAAGCACGAGCGGAAAAAAAATTGGCTAAAGATAGAAAGGTGACAAGACCTTTTTCAGATATATTGGAGAAAGGAGAAAAGATAGGAATGGAATTGCAAGACTGAAAGATGTGGAGAGTGATGAAGAAAAAGTGAATGTGCTAAACAATTACTTCGGTGTTCATGGAGGAAAATCCTGGTGAAGGACCACAGTTGGCTGCCGAGGGAACATCTGGGAATGGAGTGGATACTGCACCATTTACAGAAGAAAGAGTTTATAAACAGCTGGAGAATCTGAAAGCAGACAAGGCTATGGGGCCAGATGGGATACATCCCAGGACACTGAAAGAACTCAGAGAGGTACTGGCGGGACCTCTTAAAGATTTATTTAATAGATCTTTAGAGATGGGAGAGGTTCCATGGGATGGGAGATGAGCAGATGTGGTCCTTCACAAAAGTGGAGACAGGGAAGAAGTGGGAAACTACAGACCGGTAAGTCTCACGTCAATGGTCGGAAAAATAATGGAGTCGCTGCTCAAAGAAAGGATAGTTAACTTTCTAGAAACCAATGGCTTACAGAACCTGAAGCAACATGGCTTTACCAAAAGAAAATCCTGCCCAATGAATCTTATTGAATTCTTTGGGTGACCAAAGAACTGGATGGAGGATGTGCACTAGATGTAAACTACTTGGATTTCAGCAAAGCCTTTGATATGGTCCCCCACATAAGACTCGTGAATAAGCTGAAAGGGCTGAACTTAGGACCAAAAGTGGTGAACTGGCTAGGAAACTGGTTGACCGACAGGTGGCAGAGGGTGGTGGTAAATCGAATCAGCTTGGAGGAAAGGAAGGTGATCAGTGGAGTTCCTCAGGGGTCAGTGCTGGGGGGCATATTCTGTTTAATATATTTGTGGGAGATATTGCTGAAGGGTTGGAAGGAAAGGTTTGCCTTTTGGTGGATGACACGAAAATAGCCAATAGAGTGGATACCATAGAGGGAGTAGAAACGGTGAGAAGGGATCTCCAAACGTTAGAAGAATGGTCGAGGATCTGGCAGTTAAAATGTAATACTATTTTATTCTGGGTTAACTGTTCATTCTGGTTTCACTTTTACTTATTTCTCAGTATCACATTGAAACCCTTTCTTTGTCTTTATTTGCTTTTTTAATATAATGAACTTTGTGTGATTTTTTAAAATAAAATATTTAATGTGAAGTGCTCAGTTATCACCTGTTAACAACGGAAATGGATTTTCCTAGTAATGGTGTATACTAGACATCATAGCACTGCTACTCTACCTCCCTCCTTTAATTCTCACAACTTTGCATATTATTTTGTAACGGAGGACTTCCTCTATTTCTACTATGTTCACTTATCTTATGGCTGCAGTGTTGAACGCTGGTTCTGCCTTTTTCTCCCTTTGTAACAGCTGACAGTGGTGTGCTCATGAGATTCCCCTCAGTTAAATCATCTTCATTATTCTTATTACAATCACCTGATGTTTCTATTCTCTTTGTTCTTATCAGAGAACAGAAAATTGGGTGATTGTAATAAGTGTAGAGTGATGCACTTGGGGTGCAGAAACCCAAAAGAGAGATACCAGATAGGAGAGGAGAGATTAGTAAGCTCGACTCAATGAGAGAGACCTTGGGGTGTTGGTGTCCAAGGCTCTGAAGGTGAAGAAACAATGTGACAAGGCAACGGCCGTGGCCAGAAGAGTGCTAGGCTGCATAGAGAGAAGTATAACCAGCAGGAGAAAAGAGGTGTTGATGCCTCTCTACAAGTTGTTGGTGAGGCCCCACTTGGAGTATTGTGTTCAGTTTTAGAGGCCGTATCTAGTTAACGACGTAAAAAGACTGAAAGCGGTGCAAAGAAAAGCTACAGAAATGGTATGAGATTTAAGTTGTAAACTGTACGAGGGGAGACTTGCCGACCTGAACATGTATACTTTGGAGGAAAGGAGAAACATGGGTGACATGATACAGACGTTGAAATATTTGAATGGTATTAATCTGCAAACAAACCTTTTCTGGAGACGTAAAGGTATTCGAACTAGAGGACATGAATTGAGGTTGAAGGGGGGCAGACTCAGGTTAATTTCAGGAAGTATTTCTTCATGGAGAGGGTGGTGGATATGTGGAATGCCCTCCCGCGGGATGTGGTGGAGATGAAAACGGTAATGGAATTCAAACATGCGTTGGAGAAACACAAAGGAATCCTGTTTAGAAGGAATGGATCCACAGAACCTTAGCGGAGATTGGGTGGCCACACTGGTAATTGAGAAGCAAAACTGGTGCTGAGCAGACTTCTATGGCCTATGCCCTGAGAATGGCAAGGATAAATCAAACTCTGGTATAGATATAAAGAAACTCATTTTATTGATTATATGATAATCTGTTGGGCAGACTGGATGGACTGTACAGGTCTTTTATCTGCCATCATTTACTATGTAAAATATATTGTACGGTTTGGGGATTTGCCAGGTACTTGTGACGTGGATTGCCCACTGTTGGAAACAAGATACTGGGTTTGATGGGCCTTTGGTCTATCCCAGGATGGCAGCGCTTATGTACTTATGAGTTCACATTTCTGCATTGCATCCTCTAGCAAATGGTAGACTACAGGTCCCAACCCAGGCCACCAAGAGACTGGGCTAGGCCTGGGTCAAGGCTGCCCCCGGGGCCCCGCCCCCAAGCTCATCATCACCGTCCCCCCTTCGTCTACCACCGGGCCCGGCTCCCCTGAATTCAAATCATAGCGCCTCACCTCAACCTTGCTCCGTGTGACAGAAGCACAGCAGCGGCAGTCTGCAGATCACCTCCTTTCGGGCCTTCCCTCCCTGTGTCCCACCCTCATCTGACAAAACTTGTGTGAGGGCGGGACACAGGGAGGGAAGGCCCAAAGCGAGGTGATCTGCAGACTGCTGCTGCACTTCTTTCACACGGAGCAAGGTTGAGGTGAGGCACTATGATTTGAATTCAGGGGGGCCCGGCCCGGTAGTGGACGGAGGGGGGTGGATGGAGGGGACTGCGGCGCCGGGACCCCCTTGGAGGCCCGGGTCTGGGGAATTTTGTCCCCCTTACCCCCCTCTCGGTGGCCCTGGTCCCAGCATGCAGTGGGATCTTCCCAAGATTGGATCGCCAGAGTGACCTGCATCTGGATCAACTGGTAGTCCTGAATTCTACAACGACCGTCCGCTCCCAGAGAGTTTGGGGATTTATGGCACCCTGGCCGCTATTCCTACCCCATACAACATCTAAGTGTTATCAGCAGCTCTGAGGAAATGTGAAGTAACAACACCTGGAGCGGAGCAGGAGTCATACATAAGCCACATGGCGACACGAGCATATAACAGACAATTACACCAGCGGTTGCCAACCTAGTCCTGGATGCCCCAGCCGGTCAGGTTTTCAGGATATACACAGTGAACATTCATGAGAGAGATTTGCATGGAATGGATGCAGTGGCTACAAATCTCTCATGAGTATTCATTGTGCATATCCTGTAAAATCTGACTGGCTGGGGTGGCTCGGGGACCTTGTTTGTGAAACACAACACCAGGTTGTGATATGATCTCAGCATTCCCAGAGGTGCCAAGTTACCCGTTCTAGGAGAGAAATTTTGGCTCAACTTGGATTTCTGCCAACCTCATCATGGTGCATTATGGGTCCTGCAGTGCTGATTTCAATGGATAGAATCATGGACCACAAACACCATAGTGCTTTGAGATGTAAGTTTAAAATCAGCAGTGGCCAATAAGTCTCCCCCCTGGAATGGGCAACTTGTCAGCTCAGCATTCCAATCATAGGCGTAGACTACTACTACTACAACTACTTTCTATAGCGCTACCAGTCGTACGCAGCGCTTCACGTTTGAACATGAAGAAAAGACAGTCCCTGCTCAAAAGAGCTTACAGTCTAAATCAGGACGGACAGACAGGACACATGTGACACTCAATGCAAAAGACTGGACAGCACCCCTCCCGCTGGTGGACTGCTGACTCCACCCCAGTGCCCTGAGGAGAGTTCCCCCACTTTCACTAACACTATGACGTCGCAGAATAAATGAGGCATGACACGCTTCTTTGAAAAATAGCATCATTCCGCTTACTTATGAGCCAACCGTGGCCATACCTACCCTGCTTGAAGTGCTGGATCAGGGCTGAGTGACGCAGGATATAGGAATCGTGGGTGGACCCTGGCAACCAGGCTACCACATTCAGGATTAGCATATATGCACCACACACCACCTGCACATTTAGGGAATGAAAGCGCTTACGGTTCCTATATATCTCTTCCCTTTCACTGGGTGGTATGAGCAACATCAGAGCTGGAAATAATGACCTTACTCTACTTAGGGCAGAACAACGTGCAATCTATGAATTAGAATGTGTTGCTCCCAAAGGGTTAAATAAAGAAATTGAATTCATACACTTCATATGAATGGCTGTCTAAACCTTGGACAGCTATACATAACATCGATTTTATTATCTTTATTTTATTTTTACTGTTTTTATTTTTTCATTTCTATCACTATTTTTGATTTTTTTTACCATTAATTTTTTCACTCTTATTTTTAATTTTTATTTTATTTTTACTTTCATTTTTATTTTTATTATAATAATTATTCCTTTTTTGTGTGCAGGTCTATTTTCATTTTTATTTTTTATTTCCATTTTTTTTTATACTAATTTTTATTTATATTTTCATTATTTTTTCATGGTTTTCTATATTTGGATGTATAGGTTCTGAAGAATGTGTTTTTCATACATAAACATACAGCTAGTACCCGATCGTGATTACAGCTCAGTGGTGATGTCATTTTGCATATTAGGATAGGTTTATGTTTTCATTGGACCGCAGTTCTATCAATCAGGTTTGATTGATGTTGCATTCTCCTCTTGTATTGGACATGAGATCCATCAGTTTGGATTAAGCCTGTTGGACATCCAATCATAAAAAGACACATCATTTGTAGCTGGTATATATTCTGTGATGTTCTAGCGACCATCTTTTCTTTGGAGTTGTATTAGTTCGCAGTGATCACCAGTGACTACTATCTCTATCTCTGATTTTGACTTTGGTAAGTTTCCCTTATAGGGGAGTTTTTAATTTTTTAATTGTCATTTCATTTCACTTTTGGTCATTGAGAGAAACCACATGATTCATACCTTGGTTTTTAATTTATTGGTACATTTGTTATTAATGGGGTTTCATCTTGCAGTTCTTTCAGTTACATTTTAGGTCCTTGTCTGTGCAGCCACACATAATATATTATATACTAGATAAACAGGCCTGTTTCTGACACAAATGAAACGGGCGCTGGCAAGGTTTTCCTCGCAGTGTATGTGACAGAGAGTGTGTGTGTGGGGGGGGTTCCGAGTTCCATGACCCCCTCCCTCCCTCCCTCTCTCCTTCCTTATCTCCCTCTCCTCTCCTCACCCTCTCTCTTTCCTCCCCTCTGAGTTCCATGCCCCCCCTTCCCTCCGTGTTCCATGCCCCCCTTTTCTCGGAGTATGTTTGAGAGAGAGTGTGTGGGTGAGAGATATCTTTGTTCTATCAAGATGTTGCCTTGTATCTGAGGATACAGAGGGGTAGGGGAAAATATAACAGTAAGAATGTCAGGTTGATTGTAGACTCAGATTTTAATAGGATCCCTTCAATTTCTGTTCCCAGAGGCACCTGAAACTGAACATGGCCAAAACTGAGCTTATTGTCTTTCCACCCAAACCCACTTCTCTCCCTCCACTCTCTATTTCAGTCTATTAACACCCTCATCCTCCCCGTCTCATCTTTCCGCAACCTCGAAGTCATCTTCGACTCCTCCCTCTCCTTTTCTGCGCATATCCAGCAGACAGCCAAGACCTGTCGCTTCTTCCTCTATAACATCAGCAAAATTCGCCCTTTCCTCTCTGAGCACACCACCCGAACTCTCATCCACTCTCTCATTACCTCTCGCCTTGACTACTGCAACCTACTCCTCACTGGCCTCCCACTTAACCATCTATCCCCCCTTCAATCCATTCAGAACTCTGCTGCGCATCTTACCTTCCGCCTGGACCGATATGCTCATATCACCCCTCTCCTCAAGTCACTTCACTGGCTTCCGATCAGGTATCGCATACAATTCAAGCTTCTCTTACTAACCTACAAATGCACCCAATCTGCAGTCCCTCATTACCTCTCTACCCTCATCTCCCCTTACGCCCCTACCCGAAACCTCCGCTCACAGGATTTGTCCTTTAGATTGTAAGCTCCTTTGAGCAGGGACTGTCCTTCTTTGTGAAATTGTACAGCGCTGCGTAACCCTAGTAGCGCTTTAGAAATGTTTAGTAGTACTATTATGCTTAATAATTGCTGTGATTCCTCATTCCATCTGATTAGGGCAGGGACATGTCAGAATTGTAACCAGGGGACACACAAACATTTATGAAGGGCCTTCTTTGTTAGCCTGTTTCATTTAGGAATAGTCCATTTAGTTTATATATATGTATTAGGTCTAGTAATAAGTACCATTTCCCAGCCATTGTGAGTGTTTGGTAGGAAATAGTTCCCTGTGCTTTTTTTTTTATTTTTTTTTAATGCCTGTGTTTGGGGTAGACTGAAGTGGCGTAGCCAGACAACCAATTTTGGGTGGGCCTGAGCACAAAGTGGGTGGGCACAAAATTATCTCTCACCCCACACTTCCCAACTCAAAATATAAATACTTTAGCTGATGGGGATCCCCAATCTCTGTCAGCTGGGGACCTCCACTAAAGATGGTCGGGGTTCCTCTCCGCCAAGCCCGGCAGGCAGCAGCAACTCCTCGAGCCACTGATGCCAGCACCCCATACACGCTTAGTTGTCAGTGGCTCCAGGATGCTGCCCCCATCTGCCGGGCTTGGTGGGGGGCAGCTCTGGCCAGCTTCGGAGGGGATCCCCAGCTGGTAGGGCTTGGGGATCCCCACTAGCTACAACAAGGGTCAGGGCTGCTGTTAACCAGGGCAGAAAAGAAGCCCCTCCCCCAATCCCTCTCCTCTCCAATCTCTTCATCTGCTGTTACAGTCACACTGACAGACCCTCACAAATTACAGAACAAGGGATCACAAATTAGAAATAAAAATATATAGACAAAATTGAACTGGGAACCTCATCATGCACTGCAACACTGGAGAAAAAACAAAAGTGCATTTCCTTTTCTACTTAACACGATAAAAAGACATCCACTATGCACATTTCCCAAAGCTAACATATTCCAATTAAAACATTAAAAATAAAATGATTTTTCTACCTTTATTGTCTGGACATTTTATTTTCCATCATGTTGTTTCCAATTTCTCTTTCCTGTCTGTCTTCTGCTGATTCTTCAAGCGGCTGTCCATTTGTCTTTTTTCTCCTGTTATTTCATTTCCTTACTACACCTGCCTCTGAAATATTGATCTTTCCATTTTAGCTCTTTCCTTTCTTTTTTTTCTTTTCTGCCTCTGTACACTGAAATTTCATCCTCTTTTTCTAAATATTTTCCTTTTTTACTTTTCAGATATCTATCACATTTCCATTTCCTTTCACCCACTAGCTCTCCCATTCCCCATCTCTCTTTCCCAACCTATCATTCCTTTCCATCTTCAATCTATGCACCATTACCATATTTCTACCCCTGTAATCACTGTTCTCTCATTTATTTTCTTGCCATCTCCACTCCCTGGGCCTCTCCCCCATACTTTCCACCATTCCCAGTCTCCCTCCCTCCACCCTTCCAGCCCAGCATCTGTTCCCTCTTTCTCCCATCCTCACCCTCGTAGCCTGATATCTCCCTATCCATTTTACCTCCCACCACCAGCATCTTCCTATCCCATCTCTCTCCTCCCCCACTGTTCAACATTTCCCCCTCTCTCTTCCCTACCATCCATTGTCCATCTTCTCTCACTGGAGCCATCATACCTCCCTCCCCTCCCCTGCTTGTGCATCTCTCCTTTCCTTTCCTCTCCTCCACTTTCATGTCCAACTTTTCTCCCTCTCCCTGCCTTGAGCCCCTGGTCTAACATATCACTCTTCCCCCCCCCCCCTCACCCACCCACCCACCCCACAGCATCTCTCCAAATGCCATGTTCCAACATTTCCCCTTTCAGCTTTCCCTCCTTTTCTTCCACTTCCATGTCCAACACTTTTTTTTTCCTCTCTGGTCCTTTACCACTCCTATGCAGCCTTTCCCTCCCTCTCCCCATCCCATCCCATCCCATCCATATCCAACAATTCTCCCTCTCTTTCCCCTTGCAGCATCTCTCCATCCCTCCCCCCACATCAAGCAATTATTCCTCCACCCCACCTAGCACTACCCTGTCTCTCTCCCCCTCTCCTTGACCCCTCAAGCCACCTGCCAGCAAGCTGTAGGTTTTTTTTTCTCTCCCTTCCCCAGCCACACGCTGACATGCTGCATTTTCCCTGCTCCCCACCCCCTCGCTAGCCACCTGCTGACATGCTGCACATTTTTCCCCGCTCTCTCCCCCCTCCTCCACCAGCCACCCGCTGCAGTTTGCTCTCTCCCACCTCCCAGTCACCCAACGGCATGCTGCAGGCCTTCTGTCCCCTCCCTCCCCTTCCATCTCCTTCAGGCGGCGCTGCAGTCTAGCTCTGCATGTCTGCAGCTCCGCTACGTGACTGCTTCGTTCCTTCTTTGGGCCGGCTTCACATTTTCTGGCGTGCTGCGGGACCAACGCAGAGGAAGCATTCCTAGCAGCGCTGCGTGCGGACGGCCATGGCGCAGCACAGCTCTGCTGGTCCGGACAGGGATGATAACAGCCTGACAGGGGAGGGAGCAGGGAGGGAACAAATCGGCATTCGGTCGGGTGGCTGGGAGGAGGGAAAACTGAAGTGAGCGGCAGCTGACTGAGCAGCAAGGAAAAAGTCGCGGTTTGGACTTTTTTGAGGTGCACCGTTGCTAGGCGGGCCTGAGCCCAAAGTGGGTGGGCCCAGGCCCACCCATGGCTACGCCCCACTGAAGAGGGGAATTGGTGTTAATATCCAACTTGTCTGATTGCCTCCTTAAGGCTTTTTCCCTGATATATTGAATCCCCATTGGGAGTATTGGCCCCCATCCCTTTATTATTTAGATAGGGCTGTCATCTGTTCTAGAAGTCCAGTTTTGAATTACCATGTATGTTACAGTAACCCAGAAGGCTAATAATATGAGTCTCCTTTTCCTTCTGTGTAGTGAGGGGAAGTGCATTGGGTTCATCATGTGTTGGGAGAGGTAGATATAAGCAGAAACTGTAAGAAGGATGTGACTGTGATATGTGAAAGAGAATGAGGGGCTCCGAGTTATCATGACATCTCGTTGTTCTTTATCCAACCTCCTTGGCCACTACGACTCCGTGATTTGCCTCAGGAACTGAACTTACCCCGCCCTAGGCAGCTTGGATTGTTCGATCGCGTGCCTGTGAGTGGTTAACTCGCAGACGCCATGATGAGATGCGAGCTTCTCGTGGGTGGAGCTTTTGCTTGTGCATTGTTGCAGAGCAGGAGCAACAGTAATGGCAGCACCGTGAGCTGTTTGTGGATGGGAGGGTCTCGGGCCCTTCACCATGGTGGTCCACAGGATTACGATGAAGGATGGAAGCGTGGTAAGTGACTGTGGCGTATGGGGGAACTTGCTTCTTTGCGTGCAGTACAGGTGGAGGACATGCCGGGCCGGAAGCTTTTGGCGTGGCGGTAGTGCTCGCAGAGTCGCAGCTGAGAGGGAGTCGAAATGGAGCTTAAACTATTTTTAGTGAGGTGGCAATATAGCTCGTGGTGCTGAAGTAGGAAATTGCTTTCTTTCCTGTGATTGGTCCCTTCTTCTGATGTCGCGTTACCATGGGCGATTATGAAGCCTACGAGCACTAGAGGGCTTCACTGCCACGAAGTGATCTTCAGAACGCTGGAGGTGGGAATTATTGTATTAGACATTTTTTAAATGATGTGCTTTGGATGTGCTATTTTTAAAGAGATTTAGTTTTCTGCTTTTGTTTTTAAGAGGTTTTCATCAGCACTATATGATTTTAACCTGGAACTTTCTGGTGACTTTTATTTTATAGCCATTTATATTTACCACATACTGGTTATCTGCCATTTTGGTTAATTAGCACTTGGTTTTAAGTGACATGTCTGGCACATAGTGGTGTCTGGTATTGTTACTGTTCATTTTATTTTATCATTTTACTTTTATCTTTACCATTTCACAGTGTTATTTTCAGTGCTCCAGTAGTATCATATGCTCAACAGAACATCAGCATATCGGTATGCGTGTGTTTTTGGAATATCCATATTATATATTTTTTGCAATTTCTAACTGTTGTAATTCCAAATTTTGATTTATACATATAATTACATACGTTTTCATTACATACATTTGTATTTTTATTCTTATTTTTGTTTTTCAATAATATGAATTAGTAGTTTATACACACACACATATATACCAGTAATACATCAATATTATAGTTCACTATGATTAATATATTCCAGCATTTTTGTACTGGTAACAAAAATGGAGCAATGGATGACTAATAAATATATAGAGAGATTTGTAGAGATATTCTGGATGGCATAAATGGATTTGTAGAGATATTCTGGATGGCATAAATGGCATTCTCTGTTTGTGAGTTCATCCAAATGCCATAGTGTATGTATGCAATTCAAAGATGATCTAAATTAAATTTATTAGGCAGCATATGGACATTTTGCATGGCTAATGTTATATTTTCTGTGTTTTTAAACATTAGTTTTTAAATATCAGTTTTTACTTTGACATTGTTTCTTGTGTTATGTGTAATGCTTTTGCTTGAGACAATATTCTCCATGTTGTGTTTAACATGATTTCAATTTTTTATTTTTAACATATATATTATTCTCATTCTATTTGTATGTTATGTATTTAGACCCCTGATGAAGGTTTTATAGCCGAAACACGGACCGTGTAGGGTCCTAATAAAATCTATTTGGAGTTCTCATTCCGTGAGTTCTGACTGGTTTCTTGGATTGGATTTTCTTCCACTCTGCATTTGTTTTCATTGCAAATAGTATACCATTTTCCAGATGGTATAAAGGATTTTGTCTCTCAGCTAGGTGGATTACAATTTATTTTGTTAGTTTTTCGCCAGACCTCAATAATGCCCAGCGTGGCTATTCCGCGAGGAATACATGCTCGCTGTTTTCACACAAACATTCAGAACGCCATCGCTGCTAATTGGCACATCTATCACCGGTCCAGCTTTTAATATTTTTGATTGTATTTTTACTTCTTTTTTCTTTTTTCAAATTTTTTCCAGAGACTATACCCTTCAATGTAAAAAAAAAAATTCTATCGAAAAACCATCAGGTGTTAAGTCCACCTGGGTTATGTTCCTACCCTTTGCTTTGACACACAATCCTCTCTCATAAATTTATATCATCCAACTCGTTATAGTAATATTAATTTGTGCAGTTTTTTCATAATATGGTCCAACAGAATTTATGTCGAGTTTCAATTATCTTATGCGGCTGAACCTTCTTCGTTCTAGAATTAGTGCTCAGACCGCCATTATCGTTTTTCATCCATAGCAGGGTTCCAGTAGCACCAGGAGTCCTATGGATGAAAAATTACACCTGGCATTAATTTTGTGTAGATTTTTATTAAAAGGTATATAGATTGACACATCATCTACGTATATAAGAGGGTTGAATCCTTGTTTGGCTAGAGTGCGGGCTAGGGGGATCATCATTAGGTTGAACAATATTGGTGATATCAGTGAGCCTTGGGGTACCTCACATTCAGCTTTCCATGGAGGGGGGGGAGAGGAATTTATTTTCACTTGGTAGGATCAGGTAGTTCAGTATCCTAGGAACCATTTGAGCACTTCCTCCTATGCCAATTTTGTCAAGTATTCTTTGTCAAATTGTAGTAGGAGGTTTTTTTCCCATAGGTGATTTTATTTTAAGTTGGCCTGTAGTGGTGATCGGTACTGTTTATGTGCTATGATGGGGTCTGACGCCTGATTGTGATTCGTAGAGTATAGAGAATTTGTTAATGTAGTCGGTTAACTGGTTGGCTACTATGCCTTCCATTATTTTGGTCGTTAAGAGGTATGGATGCCACTGGCTTATAGGTATCGTTGATGTTTTTCTTGGCATCTTACAGGGTTGGTGTGAGCAGTTTGTTGCCTTTTTTGTTGGGAATAGGTCTTCTTGGAACATGTAGTTCAGATGGGATGTGAGTTCTATGAATCTGTCAGGGGTGACTTTTTTTAGTATGTGGTTGGGATATGTATCTAATATGCAGTATATGGAGGAGAATTTTCTTAATGCTTGTGCTGCTATCTCATATGTGGGATGTGTGAAGGTGGTCCATGTCTTTGTCAGCTGGTGCTTCTTCTGGTGGGTAGACAAGTTCATCTATGAGGTTTTCAAAGTTTGTGTTGTCTTGTATTATGCTGTTCCTTAGTTTGAGGATCTTCTCTTTGAAGAGGGGGAAGTTATCATTCGCCGTCATCAAAGGTTTGGTGTTAGATTTTTTTTTTATTGCCTTATATAATTTCTTCATGTCATTATAGTCTGGGCCTAAATGGTCTTTATAGTTATTTCTTTTTAGCCTGTCTCATTAGGGATTTGTACTTGTTTCGAGCGTGTCTCCATGCGGTTTTGTTTTTCATTTTTTATTTTTCGTCCATGTTCATTCTACCACTTTCAGTTCTTCAGTATACCATGGGGCTGTTTTGCACTTCTAGCTGATTTTTGTTTTCATTGGGATTTAACGTCCAGTATGGTAATGCTTCTTTCATCCCATTCTGCTAGGAATTCTTCTGTTAGTCTTTAGTGACCACTGATATTTATATAAGGTTGTCCAAAATTTAGTTACATCCATCTTTCCTCGTGTTTTGTATGTTGTCCGAGATTGGTACTGGTGTGGAGTCTTGTGTTCTTTCAAGTCCAAGGTTAGGTTAAGCTTGAAGTGGTCAGACCATGGAGTTTGTCCATATCAGATTGTGCATTTTGAAGTTATTTTGGAGCACCCTGTCCAGCTGATTGGGTTGTGCCTGGAAAGAAGTTGGCTTTTCTCACTGGCTGATGCAGATTGCATAGTATTGGTATGTTGCTTTCACTTTGTCATTAACCCTGTGTGTTTTCCCTCTCTTGCTCACTCTTTCTTTATGCAGCTAATGTTTTATTGTAAACTGCAGTATATCAAGCATCACCCACCTAGCAACTGTAGGAGTCATGCAATGTTGAGGGATCGGAACAACAGGAAGGAGGGAGCGCAGCAGGGCACCGGCACAGGGGGCCCGGGCACTGCTCGAGATACCCCAAATCGGAACCTCTGCCTGGATCATGACCCTACTTCTCCCTGCCAGTCCGATCCATGTGCTCATGAAGAGGCCGCAGAGTGAGACTGGAACTGACTGATCCAGCAGGTGAGCAGCAGCAGCTTTACAGCGCATCCTTTCCCTCCATCCACCAGACTGGGAGCTCATACAGCCAGGCTCGGCGTGGATGTATAGCCTAGACGCCAGCACTTGCCTACAGGTGCTGGGCTGCCTGGTGGACCCTTCGCTTCTGCCTTACTTTCCTCACTCTTCATCCTTTGTCTCGTCCTGACTTACCTCCATCGATCATAGACCACATGCGCCAGGGCCGTAACCACCGCCGGGTCATCACTGGATGAGCAGAAACTGCCCCGACCTCCGCCACACGCTAGGAAAGAGCCGACTGGACAGACACCCACCCATGCTGCGGGAGAGTTGAGGTACAAAAGCGCCAAATGAGAGGTGCCAGCGATGAAGGAAAGTGGATGAACGAGGCAGCTCCTGGCAGGGTGGAGAACGGGCACTGTGTCCAAGGATGCTGACCACCTAGCCCGGATCACAGAGGCAAAGGCAATAGATGAACGGGCCCTTCTTACAGAAGTCATTGACTGTGGTACAGAAACATGTTTATCTCCAGCAATATTGGTGTAAACACACATACTGGTTTCAGCCAAGTTGAAAAAGCCTTAAGTATGATAGTAGCTGGCTTAACTTTAGCATAACTATCAGCCTGTTGTCATTATAATAATCAGAAATTGCCTTATGTGGTTCCCAGCCTATTTCTCTACAAGAGATTCTGATCTTGTTTTCATTTTAATTTTAGCTATGTTTACCTCCTTCCTGTAGTGATTTGCACAGCTTGCATCCCAAATTGAGCATTCAACTGCCTCATTTATCCCTCTCCTGAATACTACTTGTACAAGTGGTTTTAGTTTTACACTCTTCTCCTTTGAGCCATAGTGACCCCTCTTCCCCCCCCCCCCTCATTTGCTAACATATCCATTTTACATTTAGTACCTTTGAGGAAAGGAGGAGGCAGTAGGCAGCAAGTGTCCTCACAGGCTTATTGCTGTACTTTGATCCCAAACAGACACAACAAAATGAGTATCACCAAACTAATTCTAATAATCTACACACTATCCCTAATCCACCAAACACTAACCACCCCCCTCACAAA
This sequence comes from Microcaecilia unicolor, assembly GCF_901765095.1. Taxonomy (NCBI): domain Eukaryota; kingdom Metazoa; phylum Chordata; class Amphibia; order Gymnophiona; family Siphonopidae; genus Microcaecilia; species Microcaecilia unicolor. The sequence goes on along the minus strand of NC_044042.1, from coordinate 57,038,259 downwards.
CACCAACAACATACCCACAGTACTTAACCTCTTCAGATTATCCAGACACAACACACCTCACCAGAACAACAATAATCAAAACAATGAAAAAACCACCCCATGGGGACAAACATATCATAAAGGAAAGAAAGGACATAATAAACCTACACAGCAAGAGAACAGACAACGTAAGAAAATCATCACAACTATGAACATAAAAGACCCCTACCAAACAATTCAGGTGGGATACATAAATGCCAGATCAGTAGTAAATATAACAATAACTGACTGGATTACGGCAGATAATCTTGACCTAGTACTCATCAGCGAAACCTGGATCCGCGATCACAAGGACCTCATAATCCTAGAACTCTGTCCCCCAGGCTACAAAATTACACACTGGACAAGGAAAGAAAAAAGAGGAGGTGAAATAGCACTAATCTATAGATCCCACTTCAGTAACAACAACTGCTGAATCTATAACACAAAACTCGAAATTGCCTCAGTGAGAATCCACCATGCTACCCTGCTCGACCATCTAAACGTGGTCCTGTTTTATAGACCACCAGGAAATTGGCAAGAATGCCTGCCAAACTTTATGGACTTTATATCGAATACATGTATATCCAACTCCAACTTACTCATAATAGGTGACATAAACCTACACCTGGAAGACCCTAATGCAACCAATACGCGGGATTGCAAAGACTTCCTACAACTATGGGACCTTAACTTGCCTTATATGCAAGCTACACATGTCAAAGGTCACACAATTGACCACATTACCTACAAACTATCCTTAGAATCAAACCTTATACTAACAGATACAAAATGGACGGCCATACCATGGTCAGACCACCATAAATTAAATGTAGCCCTACAATGGCAGAAAAAAGACACTCAACCCAAGCAAGAATGCATAACCTATACCACTAGAGGACAGATTGATCCTGTTACATTCTGGCAACAGATCTACAAAAATGAATGGATAGCACAGACAGACTCCAAATACTATCTCCAAAATTGGGACAACAGATACAGGAACATACTAGACGAAATTGCACCACTACAAACAAGAACCACACGCAGACACAGCTCAATACCTTGGTTCAAAGAACTGAAAAAACTAAAAACACAAGTCAGGAGAAGTGAACCTGCATGCCAAAAAAAAACAAAAAATGAGCATACACTCAAAGCTTGGAAACAAATGCAAAGAAAATACAAATATACAATAAGACAAACCAAAAGAGCATACTACAAAACCAAAATAGGACCAGACTACAAAGACACACACAAACTCTACCAACTCGTGAATAAACTAATAGACACCACACCGGTTACCACAGCCAGCACAGACACCCCATCGGCAGACCAACTTGCCAAATACTTCAATGAGAAAATTATAAAACTTTGATCCACACTACCACTCAATACCATCCACACTACCACTCAATACCACTGATCACGAAAAATTTATGGATTGCCTGGACCCTACTCCCGGTGAATACCCAGCAGACCGAACCTGGAATGACTTCGATCTGCTAACTGAAGAAACCATCACTCAAGCACTCAACAAATTCTCCAAAACCCATTCCAAACTGGACATTTGCCCCAGTAGTCTAATAAGGTCCTCCCCCAAATGCTTCATAACAGACCTTACATCACACCTGAACTACATGCTACAACACGGACTTTTCCCCAAGGACAAAGGAAATATATTACTTACACCCATACCCAAAGACTTAAAGAAAAAATTAAATGACACAACCAACTATCAACCAGTAGCATCCATCCCCCTGATAGTAAAACTAATGGAAAGTATGGTAACCAAACAACTCACCAATTACCTAAACAAATTCAGAATACTACATGAATCACAGTCAGGATTTCGATCCAACCATAGTACTGAAACAGTGCTAACCACTCTCATAACCAAATTCAAACAACTAATTGCAACTGGAAACAATGTGCTACTCCTACAATTTGATATGTCCAGTATGTTCGACATGGTCAGCCACCAAATACTCCCGAACATCCTAGACTACTTTGGGATTGGAGGAAACATACTAAGATGGTTTAAAGGCTTCTTAACAGCAAGATCTTATCAAGTGATCTCAAACTCAAAAACGTCAACACCATGGAAACCTGAATGTGGTGTACCACAAGGATCACCTCTCTCACCAACCCTTTTCAACTTAATGATGACACGTTTAGCCAAATCGCTATCCAACCAAGGACTTAACCCGTACATCTATGCTGACGATGTCACGATATACATCCCGTTCAGCAAGACATAACCAAAATCACAAATGAAATCACACACAGCCTCCAAATAATGAACTCCTGGGTGGATGCATTCCAACTAAAGTTAAACGCAGAAAAAAGTCTCATCCTGTCCTCACAATACAACACAAACAAACCCAATACCATAAACACTCCAGACTACACACTTCCGATCTCAGACAGTCTGAAAATTCTGGGAGTCACAATCGACAGAAATCTCACACTCGAAGACCATGCAAAAAATACAGCAAAGAAAATGTTCTACTCAATGTGGAAACTTACAAGAATCAAACCTTTCTTCCCAAGAGAAGCATTCTGCAGCCTAGTACAATCAATGGTGCTAAGTCATCTAGACTACTGCAATGCCATTTATGCCGGATTCAAAGAACAAATCATCAAGAAGCTTCAAACCGCTCAAACCACAGCAGCCAGGCTCATATTTGGGAAAGCGAAATACGAAAGCGCCAAACCCCTAAGATAGAAACTACACTGGCTTCCACTAAAAGAACGAATTACGTTCAAAGTTTGCACCTTGGTCCACAAAATCGTCTACGTAAGTACATAAGCACTGCCACGCTGGGAAAAGACCAAAGGTCCATCAAGCCCAGCACTCCGTCTCCGACAGCGGCCAATCCAGGCCCCAAGAACCTGGCAACATCCCCAAATTTAATAACGATCAATGGACTTTTCCTTCAGGAATCTGTCCAGACCCCCTTTAAACTCAGCAAGGCCAGCTGCCGTCACTACCTTCTCCGGCAATGAGTTCCAGAGTCTAACCACGCGCTGAGTAAAGAAAAACTTTCTCCAATTTGTTTTAAACCTACCACATTCTAATTTCATCTTGTCCCCTAGTTCTATTATTGTTAGAAAGCGTAAACAAACGCTTCACATCTGTCCGCTCTACCCCACTCAAAATTTTGTAGACCTCTATCATATCACCCCTCAGCCGCCTTTTCTCCAGGCTAAAGAGTCTTAGCCTTCTTAACCTCTCCTCATAAGGTAGTCGTCCCATCCCTTTCATCATTTTTGTCGCCCTTCTCTGCACCTTCTCCAATTCCTTTATATCTTTTTTTGAGATGAGGCGACCAGAACAGAACACAATACTCAATGTGCGGTCGCACAATGGAGCGATATAACGGCGGCATAACATCCTCATGCTTGTTTTCCATCCCTTTTCAATAATACTCAACATTCTGTTCGCCTTCTTGGCCGCCGCAGCACATTGAGCGGAAGATTTCAACATCCTATCCACGATGACTCCCAGATCCCTTTCTTGGTCTGTAACTCCTAAAGCGGAACCTTAGCGGTCTGGGATTTAATGCTGCATTCGCTGTCAGATGCCACAAGGAGAAGATACCTGGCTGCCTTGGTGACTTTTATTGATTTTGTGGACTTATCAAGGAGGGGCTGGAGTGTTCAGTGTAGATACCATGGTGCGCTATCTCCTGGTATCTCGGGCGAATGGGGTTGGTAAGGGTCGGGTGGCTGTCACGTTGGCTAGTATTGTTTTCTTTGCAAAGGCGATGGGAGTAGCCAATCCGGCCCGGAGTTTTGCGGTCACCAGACTGTTACGGGGATGGCATAGGAAAGATGGGCGCAGTTTAGATGGGAGGTGGCCCATTATGCACAGCAAGCTGTTGCAACTGTTTCACGCGGCGGAGGCTGTATGTGCTACCTCTTATGAAACTTGCCTTTTTTGCTGTGCATTTTCTTTGGGATTTTTTGGGGCACTGCGGGTCCTATGTTCACAGGACAAATCCCTCCTCTCAGTACCCTTCTCCACCACCGCCAACTCCAGGCTCAGCTCATTCTGCCTCACCTCACCCTATGCTTGGAACAAACTTCGAGCCCTTACACCAAGCTCCCTCCCTGCCCATCTTCAAGTCTTTGCTTAAAGCCCACCTCTTCAATGCTGCTTTTGGCACCTAACTCTTACCTTTCAGGAAATCGACTGCCCCAATTTGACTGCCCCTATCGGACTGACCACTTGTCCTTTAGATTGTAAGCTCTTTGAGCAGGGACTGTCCTTCTATGTTAAATTGTACAGCACTGCGTAACCCTAGTAGCGCTTTAGAAATGTTAAGTAGTAGTAGTAGAGTGAACTGGTAGCCAAATCAATTAGGGCTTCCCCTGATATGGGGCTGTTACTACGGGATGTCACCTTGCACGGGGGCTCCTTGCGGTTATTAATCAGAAAATCCAAGACTGACCAGATGTCCAGGGGAACCTGTTTGTCCTTACACCAACAGGGAGATGCTAGGACATGTCCGGTGCGTTCTCTGTCCGAGTATGTTCGGGTTCGGCCAGCGGGTGGGGGGTGGCTTTTAGTACACCAGAACGGGTCACCTCTCACCCGTTTTCAATTCACATGGGTACTTTCTTTGTGTGCAGTCGAACTGTTTTAGTTCCCACTCCTTTTGTATCGGAGCTGCGACGGATGCCCAGGGAATGCCGGCACAGCAAATTATGAATTTGGGTCGTTGGAAGTCGCAGGTTTACAGGACATATATTAGACCTCTGTCTCCAGGTGCACAGGGCACCCATTAAGTTTTAATAGGCTTAGTATTCTTTACTCTCAGGCTGGGTATTCGTTCCTTATGTTATCTGCTTTCAATTCATGTAATATACACTTTCTCTGTTAATACCCCCTTTGCTTCACATATTGCAGGTGGCCGGGAGACAGAGAGAAGGATTTGGATCTGCGGTCATTCCTTTGTGCACTGGGCTCGTAGGAGGGCAACTGTACAGCCCAACGGGGAGAACTTGGGTTTCCTCAGGGGGCACGTATCTGTCACTTGGATGGGATTCAGAGGGATGCGCTGGGCGCAGTTGCTGCCGACCTTGGTATGGAGATTGAACTCTCAGCCTGCCCCTCAAGTCTTGATTGTGCATCTGGGGGGGGAATGACCTGGCCCAGGTTAACGGCATCCTTCTTTTGAAAACTATGCAACAAGATCTCTTACAATTGGCATGCTTAGGTCCACAGTTGAGGTTGGTCTGGTCTGATATTATTCCATGCAGGGTGTGGCAAGGGGAACGGTCCCATGTGGCCGTTGAACAGACTAGGAGGAAGCTTAACAAGTGGATGGCCAAGTTTATAACCACACTGAAGGGTCATTAATTGCCCACCCCCTCCTCACAGAGTCCTGTGAAGGGTTGTATAGACCAGATGGGGTTCATCTATCCGACATCGGACTGGATATCTTTAATTCTGACTTCCAGGATTATATCGAAGCCACAAATTTGCGTGAATGGCGCTAGCGCCTTCATGACAGGCCGCAGCCAGCTGGGGGGAGGGTGGGTGCCCTCAGCAAACAAGGCTTCGTTGCCGCGGGCTGTGGCGGTAAGGGAAGGAGATTATATAAGACTATGGAGGGTAGACAGCATGTCACCACTTAATAGTGCTTCGTGGTTGGGGAATAATGGCTGAAATGTCACGGTCAAGATGAAGTTGAATTGTTACGCCCGCACGTGGGCAGGTTGCAGTTCATTTACTTTGATTACATTGTCTTCTGGCTTGAACGGCTGGGAGGCCAAGAGCTTATGCGGGGTGCATCCTTAAATGGGAGGCACCATAATCAGCGGGAACTATAAATAACAGCCCATATAGGAGGGTGGTGTGCTTAGACGGCACATCCGGAAGCGTGTTAAAACGCGAGGGGAAGGAAAAGCTGTGTGCCCTGGAGTTTGCAATGAGTTGTGAAGTTATCATAAGTTATACGGTGTGCAACAGATTTAAGTGGTATTTTTGAGATTGAATGTTAAAAATACTTGGCTGCAGCCTTAATAAATTCCAAATTCATTCGAAAGAAATGGCTTCTGAGTCCTTTTTGGGTGTAAAAAGAGCGTGGATGAGTGGGCAGTGAGTGCCGAATGCCCCAGTTGAGGAATGATACTTAATCTACAACCTCTCTATAATCTGTTCTTTCCTGTTAGAATATAATACTAGAACCTTTGTTTGCTTTCTCGAAATGCATGCTAGCATAATGATTAGTAGAAGATGTAATGTAATTTGTTTAAGTTGTAACAATTTTGATGTTCCTAGCGCGTAACTGTCGGCCAAGTATTATTGGCCGGCCATCACTGCATCTTAACATGTGGTGTGTCATTGAGGCAGGAGAAGAGCAAAAATGACGTACCATTAAAGATGTTTTCGTCTCCCTGAGATCGTTTGCGTTTCGGTTCAGTGCTGTGCACAAGGTCTTCCAAGTCGTGCCTCAGTGCCGTGCTATGCACTAGGTCTGCCGGATCAACCGAAATGGGCCTAGACACGTGTGCCTGTAGAACAATCAACGGCCATAACGGGTTTTAAGGTCCGTCGCCGTATTGGCATGGACAGCTTATAACGCATTAATTTTTCTAATTAGATAACACGGCGTGGCCGGCCACAATGGGGCTCGAAGGTCCGTTGCCGTATAGTGCGTAACTGTTGGCCAAGTATTAGTAGCCGGCCATCACCACATCTTAACGTGCGGTGTGCCGCTGAGGCAGGAGAAGAGCAAAAATGACGTACCATTAAAGGTGTTTTCATCTCCCTGAGATCGTTTGCGCCTCGGTTCAGTACTGTGCACAAGGTCTTCCGAGTCGTGCCTCAGTGCCGTGCTATGCACTGTGGATTGCGAGCACTGCATGGCCGGCCAAAAACGGCAACCGCGCTGTGGCAAACCCATCTGCCATGCGCCATGGGCAGCGTATGTGGGACTCTAGCCTAGTGCGCATAATGCCGTGAGATAGGCAGCTAACCCGAGATGGCCGGCCATCCTGGAAAAGCTAAATGGGGGTCAGCAGGAGAAAGCTAAAATGCCTTGCAGCTGCACAAAGTTTTAAATGTCTACATACCGTAAAATTTGTTCTCAATTTGCTGGAATATCGTGCTCTGCTGTAAGAGCTTCTTTGGCTGTACTCTGCACAAGCTCTGCCCAGGGCAGACACAAAACATGTGCCTGTAAAAATTTCAGGAGCTGCTGCCCAGGGTTGCTCTTCTCCTGCTTCCAAATTCAAAAGGACTTCCTGTGCAGTTCAAATTCCTCTCTCCTCCTCCCTTGCTCCTCCCCTTCTTTCCTGCCCCCTCCCTTGCTACCCCTTGTTTCCCTCCCACTACTACCTCTGCTCTCTAGCTAGGCCCTCCCTGTACCCTCCCCCACACTTCTGTCTTCGCTGGCCTTCAGCCCGGTTGTGGTCGGCCCCCCTTTAATGGGTGTGCCTGGTTCTTTCTCATCAACTCCAACTTAGACTAATGTAATTTGCTCCTCATGGGTCAGCCACTGAATTATACATAAGTATTGTCACACTGGAACAGACCAAATGTCCATCAAGCCCAGCATCCTATTTCCAACAGTGGCTAATCCAGGTCACAAATATCTGGCAAGGTCCAGAAAAAGTTCAATACATTTTATGCTGCTTATCCCAGAAATAAGCAGTGGATTTTCCCCCAAGTCAATTTAATAATGGTCTATGGACTTTTCCTTCAGGAAGCCGTCCAGACCCTTTTTTTAAACCCGCTAAGCTAACTGCCTTTACCACATTCTCTGGCAACGAATTCCAGAGTCGTTTTTTTTTTTTTTTTTTTTTAATATTGCAATCTGTTCATAAGTTACATGACTTCTTCTCTGACACTGATATGAACATGTAACCCTCTTCTTAAATCACTACTTTGGTTTCCTGTCCAATTCTAAATTGCCTGTAAGATAGCATTCGCTCTTTAGTGCCTCATTACCTGTGTTCATTTTCCCTATATACTCCTAGTCACAGCTTCACTCTCAGGCAAGCTGCTGTTTACTCACACCCTTCCTCTTTACTGCTAAAACTTGACACCATAGTCCAGCTTACTGCATCGACTGGGTGACGAAACAGTTGGACGTGGGAGGGGCGCTAGATGTGGTATCTTAAATTTCAGCAAAGCCTTTGACACTGTTCTGCACAGGTGACTGATAAATAAATTGAGTGCGGTATGGGACCTAGAGTAGCTGGGTTGAAGGGAAGGAGAGAGAGTTTAGTGGTAAATGGAACTTGCTCTGAAGAAAGGTATGTTGTCAGTGGGGTACCACATGGATCTGTCCTTGGGCCAGCTCTTTTTAATGTCTTTGTAAGTGATATTGCAGAAGGGCTGTCTGGTAAGGTTTGTCTCTTTGCAGATGATACCAAACTCTGCAACAGGGTGGACACCCTGGCGGGTGTGAATGACATGAGGAAGGACCAAGCAAAGCTGGAGGAATGGACCGATATTTGGCAACTAAGATTTAATGCTAAAAAATGCAGAGTCGTGCACTTGGGTCACAAGAATCCGAGGGAACGGTACAGTATAGGGAGTGAAGTGCTTCAATGTACAAAGGAAGAGCAGGGCTTGGAGGTGATTGTGTCTGATGAACTTAAAAGCTTCCAAACAAGTAGAAAAAGCAACAGCTAAAGCCAGAAGGATGCTTGGGTGCATAAAAAGAGGGATGACCAGCAGGAAAAAGGAGTTGGTAGTTCCCTTGTATAAGTCTTTGGTGAGGCCCCATTTAGAGTGCTGTGTGCAATTCTGGAGACCGCACCTACAGAAAGATATAAACAGGATGGAGTCGGTCCAGAGGATGGCTACAAAATTAGTAAGTGGTCTTGAATGAAAAATTATAGGGACAGGCTTATGAACTCAACATGTATACGCTGAAAGAGAGGAGGGAGAGAGGAGATAATAATAATAATAATATTTATTGCACTTGTATCCCATATTTTCCCACCTATTTGCAGGCTCAATGTGGCTTACAGAGATCTGTTATGGCATCGCCGTAACAGAGAAGAAATACAATTGGTGTTACAAAGGGATAAAAGAAAAGTGGATCAGGTTATGCAGCTATACAGTGAGACATTCTGGATAAAGAAGTGTAAGGGGTTGTGTTCTAGTCATTATTGGTTCTCGTGGTAGGCTTTGTTAGAGAGGTTTTCAAAGCTTTGCAGAAGCTATTTAGTTCGTTGATCTTTTTCAAATGAGTTGGTAATGCATTCCACATTTTCGTGCTCATGTAGGAGAAGCTGGACGTATGTGTTAATTTGTATTTGACCCCTTTACAGCTGGGGAAGTGTAGGTTAAGAAAGGTGCGAGAGGAGCATTTAGCATTTCTGGGATTTTTCTGTAATATTCTGTTTTTTATATGTATACAAAAATGGCAATTTCCTCCATTCTAGCATCCTCTCCTCTTGTGTTCACGTGCACACTTTGTGGCAATTAGCTAATTCCTTATCAGTAAAGCATGCTCACAGCGTGCTAAAACCATGTAGCAAACTAGTATGAAACGCCTGAGGTCCTTCCTCTCTGAACACACTTTCTGTTAGAACATCATGAACTTTGCAGGGTCCTCAGTCTCTCATATCACCACCAAGGTTATATCCATGTGTATCTGCCATATATGGGCCGCATAGCCTCAGTTCCTCCTAAGTGTCACCTTGACATGTAACAAGTACTTTCCATTTACTGAGAAAGCACTGTAGCTTACATGCAGCTCCAGGAAGAAACTAAAAATATGCTGATGACAGCAAAGCAAGGAATAGTGAGGGCCAGCAGAGCCATATTACAGGCCTAGTATAGGTAGTAATATACACGTTAGGCACAGATCCCCCAAATTCTAGAATAACTGCACATTTTTAGTGACTATCCCTTTTTGAGCTGTGCACTAAGCTTTTTGCATGGATCTTTGTAGAATAATGCTTAGCAAGATGTATGTGCAAATCCTAATTGGAGCCAATTAACTGCAATAATTAGCATCCAATTATAGCTAGTTAATGGCTCAGTGGGCAACTTGGGCACATGCCCAAATGTGGGCATGCAATTTTAGATGGCATATATAGAGTCTGGGGGATACTATGCACTGTTTCCTGATAGTATGCACATCCATGAACTATTGCGCATGTGCGTACTATTGGGAAATAGCACATACACTTTAAGAAGTGAGTGCACATGAAACACACACAGGGTTAGATTCTATATATGGCACCTGAAAAATCCACGCAGTAAAAAAAAAAAAAATGCCTAGTTATATTCTCTAATATACGCCCTAAATTTTTATAGAATTGGCTTAAATTTCCACACAGTATATAGAATGTTGAGTGGCTCTCCATGAGAACAAATTTGGTCACATCTATTTGGGTTATCTTTTACTCGGGTGTAAATACCGATTCCTAAGTTAGGCACAGAGCGGGTGTATTCTATAACATTGCACATAGATTTTTGAAATGCTCATGACCCGCCCATGCAACTTGGAATTTATGTACATCACATTACAGAATACACTTAGCACGTTGTGCGTGTAAATTTTAATGCCAATTTGTGCTAATTGCTTGTTAATATCCAATTAACAGTGCTGATTAGTTAGCCAATTAAGTTACGTGCATTGTTGTAGCATATGCTTCAAATTCTGTGAGGAAACTAAGGTGTGATATATAGAATTTTGGGGATAGTGCACACCAGCATTCATTTGAAACTGCCTATCCCTAAAATGCACATCTTATAACGGCTCCATAGCCAGGATGAGAGTCGGATACCTGCATATGTGAGATTCCTTGGCTTACTATTTCTCCTCCACATGATAAGCACAGAATAAAAATGACGGTGTCCCTTCATAAGAGAAATAAACACACGTGAAGTTTTTTTTATTTTTTGCTGAGGTGAAAGGAATACACCTCTTCCCTTATGACCTTTTCTCATACTCTCCCCTCCCCCTCCAAAGAGTTTGATTTGCCTTTTGCAAGCTCGCTGCATTAAGACACGGACCTCCTGTAGAAATTATGGAAAGGGAAGTTCTGGTATTGTGGCCAAAAAAAAAAAAAAAAGAGAAACCTTGTCAATCATAGGAAGTCGCCGATACAGTGCCAACAGCTTCAATCATACTCAGTTCTCCCATATACTATTTTCAGAATTCCACAAAGAAGATTCATTCAAATAGATCGGATCCAGGAATCCAGGTGAGTTGCATAAGTTGCTTCATCTGAGGACCGATCGCTGGCTACAGGGCTCATATGGTAACACAAGAGATGAGGGGTGAACATTAAAGAGTGTCAACTTCAGACATTGCCTGGGCAGCAGAATCTGTAGATGATTTGACTGTTTACTGGAACATCAAATGCCTTTTGAAAAAGTTCTGTGCCCTGATTTTCGGCAGCCTGCTTTGCATGCTCCGCCACAGCTGCAGGGATCATTTTGCATGACCGGATTTTCCAGGCAGAGAGCGAGTACAGTCAAATGCAGGATAAGTGCTTTGAATCGGGAGGGGTCTGTGTGTCATTTAGCAAAAGCTGCAAGTACTGGCAGCAGATCGGCCATCTGAGTCTGGCATAGCACTTGTACACGACTGAATCATTTGATTTTCCACAGAAAGGTTGATCTCTGCTGCCACTGCCTGGGAATATCTTTGGGCTCCCCGGAAAACAGGGACCTGTCTTAAATGCAAGGCAGAACGCGCATTGCTCCAACGCGCGTGGAAGAGCTGGGCGGTGCCAAAGAGCGTGGAAGATCTGAGCGCTGTGCGCGGGAAGGCAGCAGTGCATGCGCATAGGTGCAGACGTGCCAACGCGTTTTTTTTAAATACAACTCGACGGCATGTCGCCCTTGAAGGCAGGCGCCCCCCTGTAGCGCTTACCCCGCTTACCGTGTTGGCACAGCCCTGATGCCATATATAGAATCCGGGGAAATAGGTCTATATGGAGTGGTGTACACCCAGTGACACTATGTCATTTTTAAATAATAATGGGGACTTGTGACCAAAAATGTTTGCTTCTTTTCAGGAGGTGCTTTTTATGATGAGGTGCACTAGTAAAGACTGAAGTAGTTTGGTTTGGCCTGAACCTGCAGTTCTTCAGTCTGCATATTCTTGTTGCTGTACTTTTTGAGTTGTCACCTTGTCCATATCAACCCAAAGATGACGATGCAGATCTCTCAAGACCTGTCACTACCCACCCCCTCTTCAAGAGACATTACACAATGTGATACCTGCAAGCGAACTTTCTCCGGAGTAGCCCCCACCCTCTGGAATGCATTCCCTTAAAGGCTCTGCTTAACACAAGACTATCTGTCCATTGCTTATATTTGATCTATTCCTACTGTACACTCCCTGAGTGAATTCCTTCAAAAAGGTAGTAAATCTTAATAAATAGTTCTGCCCCATTGTAGTCGTTTTTTTTTGTCTTATGAAAGTCAGAACTAAAGTTCATACATGCAATGGGATGAAGTTAGGACCAGATCTATATTTTCACATTGATCTGGATGAGATGGCAACTGTAATAATCACAAACAAATGTCAGGAGAAGCCAGAGTACTAATCTCCTAGTGATGTTGCTTACAACCATTGTCCCAAGTGCCCACTTACATTGTTAGCCTTCTGTGGCAGAGAAAAACCTACTGTACTTGAGGGTAACTCATTTGGGGTTGAAAATACACTAATAAAATCTAAAATCCAGTCACTGCAACGAAGCAGACTCTTCCTGAGATATTCAAGGCAGATTTTTTCATCTGGTAAACTTTGCAGGATCTCACTTTGTATTAGAAATGCATTTTATACAGCTCCTTTTTAACTAAGAGTCCAGAACACATTAACGATTCAGTTACTGTCCATGTTGACCACATCCTATAGTTAACACAGTGGATATATACATGTGTGTGTATATGAAAAAAAAATTATATGTGACTCACTGACCAAAAAGGTACCAAAAGTGGGATAAGTAACAAAGATAAGGCTATAAGTTTGGAGGAGCAAATTTCATTTTCAAAAGTTTTGTGTACTAATAGGACTATGCAATTTTTTTTCATAACTTTGATATTTTTCATGTTCTACAAACTGCAGGGTCCAAAAGTGGGATATGTGATGGTTTAATTGGTTGTTTTAATTGATAAAAATTTCTCCTTTTTGTAAAGATATAATTAGCACATACCTGAAGCAGAAACTTTGCAGAATAATGCAGTTGATATCCCTTTGTCTTGTGGTATAAGTCACATACCCCGCTTTTGGTACCTTTTTATTCAGTGGGTCATTCGTATAGAGAGAGCATTAAAGGATTTCCAGAATAGGAAGCTAGAATCTCTGTTGCCTCAAACCTATGTGAGACGATCAGCTGACTTCTAGAATAGGGGCTCTCATCCCAGTCCTTGGGACACACCTAGCCAGTCAGGTTTTCAGGATATCCACAACAAATATGCATGAGAGACATTTGCATACAGTGGAGGCAGTGGTTACAAATTTAATCTCATGTGTATTCATTGTGGGTATCTGAAAACCTGACTGGCTGTGTATCCCAAGGACTGGGCTGAAAAAATAGATTTGAAAATTATTTTCTCCATTATCTAGAAGTGCTACAGCCACCACTGTGCTGTCAGGCAGCTGTGTACTCTTGCACAGGATCTCTGCAGCGTTAGAGCCATGAAATGCAAGACACCTAAAAATAAGCTTAAAAATCTCACTGAAAAATAACCTGTGTATCACATTTGAGTGATGCACAATGCTATAGTAAATGCTCTCACACTCAAACGTTTTGCAGGTTGAATTAGAAAGTAATGCAACTCTGAAAACCATGAGCAGTGAGGTTGGAAAGAACTAAGGATATGACTGGGTAATAATGAAATTATATTGAAGACCTGCTTTTGTCATACCCTATTTGTTTTGCTGTTTGAATGCCTGGCAGCAGCAGGGGTATGTGATTCATTTTACTCCACTGTTTGCATTCCTCTTCTAGCACATACAAAAGGTAAATAGTTTAAGGGTAGGTCTAGGGACTTTGTGCTTTGTCATATGCCTCTCAACAGGGCCTCTGTGCTGCTACTTCCACCTCAGAGTGGTAACCATGTGGAATAATCCCTCCAGGGACACTATGCCAGCATCTTGATGGGAGTTGATGGGCTCCTTTGGGAGCTTATCAGCTTTATTTTCACATGCTGCTCAAATCTTTCCAAGGAGGAGATTTATGTCCTAAAAGTAGGAGATGGTACTCGGGTAAAAGAGCAAATAGAAAAATAGTGATATTTTGAGGAATGGATTTTGCATGGTGAAGATTTTGTCTCTGAAAGTCTCTCTAAACTGGAGACTGACAGCATCTACCTTCCCCTTTTGTTCATATTCCTTATAGAGCTCCAAACCATTCATATGGTCAATGCTGGGTTTTTGTGGTTTTTTTTTTTTTTTTTTAATGATGTCCATGGCATTTAAAAAATGTACACTATACATATAGAGCAGCATTATAGAAAGAAAATAAGAGTAGTCTTACTGGGTCCGATCAACAGTCCATCTAGCCCAGTATCCTGTTTCCAGCAGTGGCCAATTCAGGTCACATGTACTGTACCTGACAGAATCCCAAATAGTAACAAGATTCATTGTACTGATCTCGGGGACAAGCGGTGGTGTTCCCGATGTCTCTCCAAGTCAGGATGTGTCACGTTCCTTTAGTATTCTAGAACAGGATCTGCTGATGTAGAGCCTGTTCTAAAATGCACTGAAAAATGGAGAGAAATGGAGGTTACGTTCAGTGGGAGCATCCGTTTTATAACTATAAATGTCTAAAATTTCAACAGGGTCAACATAGCCACATAAATGTGTATTTTGCCTGCTCATACACGTGCATGTTCTAAACTACCAATATGCATGTTTGACAGACATTTTAAAAATCTATCCAGGGTTTTGACGTGCATCCCAGCTTTCTAAAATTGGGATTAGCCATGTTTGCAATGTACAAGTTTAAAATTGTAAAATGTGCACATGGAAAGAGGGCATTATTGGGTGTGTTTTTGGTGGAACTAGGGAGGGCCAAAAAGATACAAATGCATTCGCCATTTCAGAGGGGGAATGAACATTTATCTCTGCTCAAAGGCAACAGAGAAGGGACATCAATCGACCTTCCCAAAAAAAGAGAAGATACCAAAGATGAAACTGAGGTCAAGCTTTTATTCAAGCTCAAATTGGACAAAGATTCAGCATGGAGCTGTATTTCTGCTCAGTTTCTGGAGTATCTGATTCTGATATAATTGGACACTACAGAAACTTACAGCTAAAGGGTCTCCTATTAATAATTGGCCCTCTGGAAACGCCTAGTCACCTGTCTGAGGCTACCCCTGCAGTCACCTGGAGGGTCTGTCCCCAGCTTAGCTCAGGTCTGCCTGCATTTGCCACTTGTGCTGTATACTAGTACCCTCCTCCCACTGACTGGGTCACAACTGCCTCTGGGTGAGTCTCCCACTCTCAGATTATCCCCAGTGATTTCTAGGTTACTGGGGCCACACTCCCCATGGTCCCACAGTTCCTGGAAAGCACCCACAGACCCAAACCACCAAGATTCTTAGTCCAGATAAGCAGAGCAAACTATTTTATTTTCATAAAATATTGAACTATAAAACAGATGGGAAAAACAGCACACAATAACAGTTTATAATTAATCCTATTTCAGTTACCTATCTAAACATTTTATCACTACTTGAATAGTGCCTGGAAAGTACAGGAACTATAGCTGCTCACCAGTTAAAGAAATATAACTGATCACAGAGTCTCAGCAGAGAGGTGTTCCCCCTCTAGACTTCTGCGATCCACGTCTCATAACTGAATAGATATGGATGGGAATGTAAATTTTAAGCAGCTTTGACGGCTTCAGAACTTTTAGTACAAGAACAGTGCTGGGCAGACTTTTACAGTTTGTGCCCTGAGAAACACAAGGACAAATCAAAGTCGGGTATACATATAAAGTATCACGTACCATGTAAAATGAGTTTATCTTGTTGGGCAGACTGGATGGACCGGTCAGGTCTTACCTGCTGTCATTTACTATGTTACTTCCAAACTTAGACTAATTACCTCACAGTTAAGCATGAAAAAGAAGTGTCACTTCTGGTACAACTTAAAAAAAAAAATAAAAGAGAGAGAGAATTGCCATCTGCAGGCCAATCATGAGAAACACATGTCATCAGCAAAACAATACAGTTTATAGGCTCAGAAATCCACTGTTCCTCCACATACTACATTACTAGTGCATTACTAGCAGTAAAATACAAACATTTACGTGACTCCTGATGCAGCAATTTTTATGCCATGAAGCACAGCTCTATGCTGAGTCTTTGTCCAATTGCTGGCTACTGACAAATTACACACCAACAAATCACGCTCATATTTTTTATAGTATACCAACTAATGGAAGAACCCATGACCATTTGCATTACTACATGACTAAAATATTACCATTTATGTGCCTTCCTGCACAGAATTACCCCCTAATGTTGCTGAAAATTCACTTATACATCTAGGGAGCCATTCTACAATCTAGGCACTAATATTTATGCATGCATTACATGTCTAAATGGTTAGAGTACTAGCATATACACATGTATGTGTGCATGTATATACCTATATACAAACATGCTGCCTCAGCACTGTTCTGCAAATACCTGCTTAACTTCCATAGAGCATATTTGCAAGGGAGCGTACACTGGGGCAGGACATAGGCAGGGCTTCCATTGTGTTAACACATGTCCCTACTGCGCTTACACACTCACTTATGCCAGCTCTATGGTGGGCATAAGTGCTACTCCATAATGTTATACTATATAAAGTGTCCCAAACAATCAATCCTCATCAGTTGTTATATTAATGCAAAAAGTATTTAACATTTTTTTATGGAGACGATCAGATATTGTCGCAGCTCACACCACAGGGGACTTTCTGTTCCTTTTTCAGTTGAGGAAAAAATGGTTGTGGTGCAGATCTTCATCGGATCACCCTTCAATTTTTTTTTTTTTTTTTTTAAATAGTGCTTTTTTTTTTTTTACCAAAAATACTCTCTGATGCAATAAAACAGATATCATAGATGTGCATAATAACTCAGCACTTATCTTAAAGAATGGCAGCAATTTGTATTCGCAGGAGAACCTCCGCCGACCTGGCCAGGTTTTGCAAAACTTCCTCAGAGAAGAGGCTCTCTGAAGAGAGAGAGAAGATTTTTCAATAATAGCACAAAAATCATGACAATAGAACCCATCACTAAATAATATAGTAATCTATAAACTATTATATTACCAGTGGAGTGGAACGGGTGGATGTGAAGCGTCTGTTCACGCTTTCCAAAAATACTAAGACTAGGGGGCATGCAATGAAACTACAGTGTAGTACATTTAAAACAAATCGGAGAAATTTTTCTTCACCCAACGCATTATTAAACTCTGGAATTCGTTGCCGGAGAACGTGGTGAAGGCTGTTAGCTTAGCAGAGTTTAAAAAGGGGTTAGACGGTTTCCTAAAGAACAAGTCCATAACCCACTACTAAATGGACTTGGGAAAAATCCACAATTCCAGGAATAACATGTATAGAATGTTTGTACGTCTGGGAAGCTCGCCAGGTGCCCTTGGCCTGGATTGGCCGCTGTCGTGGATAGTATGCTGGGCTCGATGGACCCTTGGTCTTTTCCCAGTGTGGCATTACTTATGTACTAACCGTTGCATAGCTTGCTTACTCCTGTCTGAAAAGAAGAAAATGGCCGCAGCGTCTTAGCGCGGACATGATAATTAAATAGGCTACAGCTGACTACAAAATGAATGTCCATGATTGGTCCACAGCAAAAGTAAGAACCAATCAGAATTATACAAGAGACCACCAATCGATCTCAGAATTGAGACCATCAGGATGAAGAGTACGGAGTAGAAAAATCCATCGTTGTTCTTTGTAATTTAAAAGCTAACTAATGTTACCACCCTCCCACCCTACTTGAATATGATCTATGTTTCTCCATCTGATATCACTCAGCTGATGTTTACAATCTAACCAGTGTTGGACCAGTGACGCTGTTAAAACCTCGTTCTTAATTCTCGATTTATGCTCATTCAATCGTGATTTTAAAGGTCAACTGGAACGTCCCACATAGATTTTCTGACAGGGGCAAATTATGGCATAAACCACATTATAAGACAGACAGTTGGTGGTAGACCTTGAAAAAATTGGTTGTGAATCAGTCGAATAGTGCCACATAGGTCCTTCAATGGTAGTATGGCACCATTGACAAGAACCACATTTGATATGTCCCAGAGTGGCAGACTCAGCTACACAGTCAAATCTTTTATAAGACAAGAGTTCCCCAATTGTTTTACTGCGTTTACATATTGGATGTTCAGAAAAGCAGTCATATATTTGTAGTGTGCGCCAGTGAAGATGAATGCTTTTATTAATTTTAGCACTAAAAGCAGAATAGAGTATAACAGCGGTCAATCTGTCCTCCTCTTCTTTTGACCGATATTGAAGTAATGAGTCACCCTGTGAAAATTTTGCTTTTAAATATGCTTTTTTAACAATTGATCTGGGGTAGCCTCTTTCAAGAAAGCGTTGTGTCATCAGCGTTACTTAGATGATATCTTCTTTATCTGGAATGGCCCTTCTCAACTTTTGTTTACATTCATGGAGTCATTAAATTCTTTTCAACACAATTTACAATTTACATTTCAGCATCATCAGCAAGGTATTGAATTCTTAGATGTATGGATATTCAGAATAGCCAATCAAATTCATACTACATTATTCCAGAAACCGACTGCTAGGAATACCCTGTTACACTTTTCAAGTTTCCACCCTTACCATCTCAAAGTTAGTTTGCCTACAAGTCAATTCTTAAGGATTAAAAGGATTTGCTCAGATGTTACATCTTTTGGAATACTCCAAAATGTTAAGCATGTCAATAATGAGTTAACCTAGACACCTATGTTCCTTTATACAATAGGCTCCTACCATCTATCCTCAAGGAGTGACAACAAGCAACAATGGCAACTTCCTCTCTCCCATCGATGGGGGGTGGGGGGAGTTGCCGTACCTGCTTGTCACGTTGAGGCTTTTCTTGATCTGCTGGTTTTTTGGGTTGTTTTTTTTTTTTCTCTGAAGAACTTCAAAAGACCACATTTTATATTGTACTTTTCATTGACCCCCCCCCCCCCCCCAACACAGGCATTTGCTGAAACACGGGCCATGTTGGTTCTTCGAATAAATATTGCTTCCTCTGCAGTATGGCTCTGTCTTGTGGTTCCATCTCTGGCCAATCCCATTTTTGTCTCATTCCACATCTTAGAATCGAGGACAAAAATTACAACTCATGGAGCCTTGGGTCACCTAAATGGAGATCTATGGTATTTGTCACACTCAACAGTTTACTTTCAAAATAGCATATGGGGTGTGTTTCTAGAATCGATGGTGTTTTAGAATCAAGGGTTTATTTTTCTACTTTAGCAAAAGAGGGGGGGAGTACATCTTAGAATCAAGGAAATACTGTACTAATTTGTGGTCTCCTGTTCCATATTTGTCGCATGTGTGACTGAGGTGCAGCATTCTACTACCATGTAGTTTCTTTGTAGAGATCTGTAGCAGTCTTGCTTGTTCTCACTAGATGGTGTGTTAGGACCTGGTATAATCCTTGCAATGTTGACTTTTCATTGATAAAACTATTCCTGTTTTGAGTCCTGGGAGTTAGTGCTCTTCTGGCATTTCAAAGTGCCTTTTGCAAAGTTTGTTACTTCAGTGTCTGGCAGGAGAGAGGTTGGGTATTACCCTTGAGGTGACATCAACTTTAATAAATAAATAAATATATATATATATATAATACAATTTTTTGTTTTTTAGTATTTTGAGTTGCAAAGTGAAGCATCCTAGTTCAGCTTTCCAAGTCAAAAGTTCACACACCTAACACTAGTAGAGGCAAAAGAGACAACTGCCAAGTTGTTTATAATGGGCAGAATCTGCATTCAAGGCACTCAAATGCTATAGAAAATCAATGTAACAGAAATATACAGAACCTGGGAGCTGGGCAGACAGAACACCTGCCAAGCTCAAAAGGGAGCACACATCTCTTAGAGGCTGATTCCTGAATATTGGCCTATTCCTTCGACTAAGGGAAAAGTGAAGTTAGTCTTTTTGTCTCTCTTCTGCATGTCAAAAGCAGGCAGAGAAGAATTCAGCAGCTAGGGGCCTCAGACCCTGTGACAGGATAGGCCCCATGCACTACAATAGTTTTGAGGTAAATGAAAAAGTGTTACCTAATAAGAGTTATTGGGTTTTGTCTTCCTTCACTTGAAGGAAAGTTGATGGGGAAGCCTGCAGTTGTCTGACCACTGAAAATGCAGCAGAAGTGGAGAGATCATGTGGGAGAGGAGGTACAGCCTAAACAGCGAGATGAAGTCCTAAGATCAGAGGAGGAATTTGGGTGAGAGGACTTGCAGAGTGTTTGATGCTTAACCAAAAAGAAGAAGAATATTTGGTGGGGGAGATTTGCCAGGGTTCCCCTGGGTTTGGGGAACCCATAGTTGTGAGTGGAGGCGAAGTGTTTTCAGATCCCATAAAGGTGATGTTCAGGAGTTGAACACTACAGAGAGAGGTCCTACTGAAAGATTTTGTGAAAACCTGCAAGGGCAGAAGAACTGAGAGGAAAACTTTGGAAGACCACCCTTACATCTAATTTTTGTATTTTTGTGCCTTTTTCTGTGACTAGAACAGATGAACCATTATACCTATGGACAGTAGCAGCATTTAGTGTACTTCAGTGCCTGGAAACAAGGACCAAAAGAAATTGCAGGCATATTTCACAAATGGACAACAGGTGTCCTTGTCCATTTGCAATACTGGTATTCATGAGTGTTTGACATTTTATGTGCATTTAATATTCATGAGATGTTATGCTGATGTATAACACATTCTGAACTGGTTTTCCTGAACAAGCGTGGTGTTTTTACACAATTGATAGTTTTGGCGGAAGTGCATTTATGGTAAGTATTTCCTTTATATCATTGTACATGTCGGCGCTTGTTTTTAAATATTTCAACATGTCAATTATTTGGAATTTCTGCGCTTTTTCATGGACATTGGAACATTTTCGTTCTTCTCAGAGACACTTTGACAATTTTTGTAGTTCTCTCTGGTGTGTATAGAAGATTTATGCTAGTCACATTTTGAGGGTTGTTTTACCTCACACATATCCTCGTTTGTGTTATCGGCATTATTTCTGTTTCTGTCTTCTCACTGACACATTCAATCTCTCTTCACGCTTTTTTTCTTTTCAGTATCCTTTTTTTCATCTAGCACATTGGTTATATTTCACTTTTCATTTCTTTACCTAGCATATTGGTAGTACTTTGTGTCGCACCCTCACATTACACTTCTTTGTTTTGGCACCATTATATCCTTCTGTGTATGAACAGTCTCCTGATCTTTTTAGATCTTAGCCTAGTTCATGCTACGCTAAGTTTCTTATAGTGATGTATTTAGGTATTTTGTGTTAGCTTTTTATTGCTCCCGAATGCTGCCTTCTTATTCCTTTATATATTCACCTCCATTCCATATGAGTTTTTATTTAATAAGTGTTACAGTTCTGGGTGTCTGTCCAATAGTGAGCCCTTGGGCCATCATTGGTTCTAAACTCTGGATGTAGGGGAACTCCAGTCACCTCCAGACCAAATTGGATATTGGATATCTGGCAGAAAAACCACAGAGATGAAGGCTGGAAATCAGGAGACTGGAACTCAAAGCAGAAGAGCAAATGTTTTAAAGGCAATGCATGAATGTCCCATTGTTCCTTACCAGGGCCCTTGTGGTGATGTCATGTCTCTGGTGCCCGGGAATGAGGCTTGGACCACACTGAAGGAGGCAGCAGGACACCGGGAAGAGGCTACACTGCTGAAACACCAGAGAGGCTTGCATAGTCTCTGGAATGAGGCTAGAATGCTGGGGCATCAGAGTGAGGCTTGGAACACAGAGGAACTGGCAGCAGAGGCATCGGTGCAGATAGGAGGCAGTCTGGAGAAGCAGTGGAACCTGACCATAAGCACATAAGCATTGCAATGCTGGGACAGACCGAAGGTCCATCAAGCCCTGTATCCTGTTTCCAACAGTGGCCAGTCCCAATCCAGATCACAAGTACCTGAAAAGATCCCAGAACAGTAAAGCAGATTTTAAGCTGTTTACCCTAGAATATGCAGCGGATTTTCCCAAGTCCATCTTAATAATACCTTATGGATTTTTCTTTCAGAAGATTAGCCAAACCTTTTTTTTTTTTTAAACCCTGATAAGCTAACTGCTTTTACCACATTTTCTGGCAACAAATTTGAGCTTAATTATGTGTTGAGGAAAGAAATATTTTCTCCGATTCATTTTAAATTTACTACATGGTAGCTTCTTTGTGTGCCCCACAAGAAGGAAAGGTGAGTGTGGATGTGGGGGCATGGCCACTGCCGTGACAACAAGATTTTAGGTCTTGTATTCTTTTGGCCTTGATGTATGATACTGTATGTTTTCTTTAGTGAATGTACATGCATATTTTTCAGTATGCAATATTTTGCTTATTTGAAAACAAATATACTTGTATATAAACACACACACATGCTTCTATGTAGGTATGTATACATTAGGTTGTGTAACTTTTAAGATGACTATATATATATATATATATACATACAAGCCGTTAAGCCCATTAAAACAGGCAATATTTTTTATTTCTGAAATGTAATTTAAACGTTGATGAACGTAATGTGAGTTTGTTTCTATAGTACACTTTTATATACTGTTAGAGTGAGTGTATGTGAGAAAGTGTGTGTGTGTGCATCTGTCTGAAAGAGAGAGTGTGAGAGTGAGTTCAGAGAGAGAGTGAGAGTGTGTGTGAGAGAGAGAGCTGCTAAGACTCCCTGTGACAGTGGAGGGTCAGTTGCTCCTTATAGCCAGTTGTTTGAGGCAGCAAACCAGGGCTCGTTTTTCAGTCGCCTGCACCCCCTCCCCCTTGTTCTAATATTTTGTGTGCGTGCGAGAGAGAAAGTGTGTGTGTCCATCTGAAAGAGAGACTGAGTGTGAGAGTGAGCTGCTAGGAGTCCCTGTGACAGTGGTAGAGCTGCGTGATCCAAGGGCTGGAAATAGCTGAAATCATTCCAGAAAGGAGAAAGAAAACAAAATAGGTTTAAAATTCACTCTTCCTTGGAGCAACTGCCATCCCAAACAGTAGCTCTCCACCTTTGGTCTTTGTGCCTCGCGGCTCTTCTCTGAAGTTTCTGTTCAGTTTTCCCTGTTTTTTGTTTTTAAAGTCGCGGGCTCTTTGCCTGCCTGTCTTCCTTTTTAGCTGGCTTCAGTCAGATCGTGCATTTGCACCCCTGGTGAAGGTAAAACCTGGGTGTGATTTGCACGGGTAAAAGAGACCCTCAGCAGGGGCATATTGTGTTTTTCTGTGAGGCGCCCGTGCTTCAGCCCCTGGTGGCGTTTAGTGGCCGAGATTGAGAGTCCGTCTCCTGCTGCTTTCCTTAATGCTGCGCTGCTGCTCCGAAGATGCCCAGAGGCCACTGGTGGAGCCTTGAAGAGGTGCACCTCTTCCTAGGCCAGATCGGAGAGGGAGGGGCGGCCGTAGGGTCTGTGCTCCCACCGCTACTACGGGCTCCTCCGCCGCCTCTGTAAGCAGGCGGGCCGGCCCGTGTTTGGCGAGCGACGGCTCCCGGCTGATGTCAACAGCACGTAGAGAGAGACCTGTGATGTGCCGCGCATGCGCAGAATGTCGGTCACTCTTCATTTATATAGTAGGATGTTTTAATTAAGCCCCACTGATGATATGTTTGTTTTTAGTGATAGTTTTCAGTATCCTGTGTAATTCATTTCTAATAGCATGTTTTAGTCATTGCCCATTGTGGAGGTTTAGTAATGTTTTTACCACTATTTATAATTATAATTGTACTAGATTTTTATTTTCTTGTTAATTTTTATTATTATTTTTATTTATTGCATTTGTATCCCACATTTTCCCACATATTTGCAGGCTCAATGTGGCTTACAGAGGTCTGTTATGGTATTGCATACCAGGATGTCAGATACAATTGTTGATGCAAAGAGATTAGGGATGGAAAGAAGTATTAATAAAATAGGTATAGAAAGATGATTTTCGGATTAGAGTGGATTGGTGAGGTGGTATAGTTAAGCTATGGGGGTCTCTTTGTAGGCCTTATTGAAGAGGTACGTCTTCAGGGATTTACGAAAGTTGGATATTTCGTTGATTGCTTTCAGGTTAGCTGGTAATGCGTTCCACAACTGCGTACTCATATAGGAGAAGGAGGTCACGTGTACAAGTTTGTATTTTAGTCCTTTACAACTGGGGAAGTGTAGATTAAGAAATTTTCGGGATGATCTTTTGGCATTTCTGGGAGGCAGGTCCACGAGGTTTAGCACGTAGGACGGGGCGTCTCCGTGGATGATTTTGTGTACTATCATGTAGATTTTGAACGTGGTCCGTTCCTTAAGTGGGAGCCAATGGAGTTTCTCTCTTAAGGGTTTTGCACTTTCATATTTTGGTTTTCCAAATATGAGTCTGGCAGTGGTGTTTTGGGCTGTTTGGAGTTTCTTAATGGTCTGTTCTTTGCAGCAGCATAAAGTGCATTGCAGTAGTCCAGATGACTTATTACCATTGATTGTATCAGGATATGAAAGATGGATCTCGGGAAGAAAGGTTTTACTCTTGAGTTTCCACATGGAGTGGAACATCTTTTTCGTAGTGTTCTTCACATGAGTTTCAAGTGTGAGGTTTCGGTCAATGGTGACTCCAAGAATCTTCAGGTTGTTTGTGACAGGAAGAGAAAAGTTTGGTGTGGTTATGGTGGTGAAGTTGTTTGTATTATGCTGTGAGGTGAATACAAGACATTGTGTTTTTTCAGCATTCAGTTTTAATTGGAATGCATCCGCCCAGGAGTGCATGATTTGGAGGCTTTGGTTGATCTTGTTTTACATTATGTGTATGTTTGGTGTAATTTTTTTTACTTACCCCTCTCATTTGTTAAGCCATGGTAGCACTGACCCTGCCCATTCACTTTGAACGGGCTGTGTTGGTTGCTGCTTGAGTGGTTTAGTAAACAGGGGGGTTATATTTTATATTTGTTTACTTATTCATGTGTTTAGACTCCTGATGCAGGATCTGTCATTGAAGCTTAGCCGAGATTGGGTGGCAGAGCCGGTGGGGGGAAGCGGGGCTGGTGGTGGGGAGGCGGGGCTAGTGCTGGGCAAGACTTCTACGGTCTGTGCCCTAAAAATGGCAGATACAAATCAAGGTAAGGTATACACAAAAAGTAGCACTTGTGAGTTTATCTTGTTGGGCAGACTGGATGGACCGTGCAGGTCTTTTTCTGCCGTCATCTACTATGTTACTATGATACATGATCGTGTCGAGTCATGTGAAGATTTACATTAAAATATTTTCTGTCACCTCCACTGTGTTTTTGGCAGTGGTATCAGAACAGATTAGCCATGTTAAGCGACAGGAAACATTGAAAGGGGCGTGGAGCATTGGACAGAGTGTGAGAGAGACATCAATGGAACGGTAGTGGCTGCAGGGGCTAACAGAGATAGAAAGGCTCATGCTTCGTTATCAGTAAACTTGACTATTGTAACACCCTTTTGAATGGTGTTCATACAGCTAACATTTGACACCTACAGATTGTCCAAAACTTGGTTGTTTAAACTTATCACGGAGTCTCGCAAATTTGATCATATAACTCCTTTGCACTGGTTGCCAGCTGCCTACAGGATAACTTAGAAAATTCTCACTCTCACCCATACAATTCACCACAAGGACGACAACTCCTATCCCTTCACGATGTCTCTGGTCATTGCAGCACAACCGTCTGATTCTTTCATTCCATATTATAGGCCTTGATTCCATTCGAGCAAGAACTTTCAGTGTAGTAACTTCCAAACTTTGGCATTCCCTGCTCATAAGACTAGAACTATCTCATCTGACCTTCAAACAAGAACTAAAAGTCTTTCTATTCCATGACGCATTCCACAACTGAACTGTATTCTGTATAGACTTAGATAAATTTTCCTCCTACCTTCATCCCTCCTAGGGTGAAGGTAACAGCCACTACAGTAGTGTGTGTGTGTTTTTTGTTTCCTCTTCTATAATTTTATAAACCCTACCTACTTGACTATCCCTTTCCTATCAAATGTTTGTAGTTCATTTATTAATTGTAAACCGCACAGATTTGTTCTCTCTCGAGCGGTATATTGAGACAAACTTGAAACTGTGTGTTCTGGTCACATTAGGGGGGGGTGCACATGCAAATGGGAGACTCTGTCTGGCAGGGTGACTGAGCAGAGCATGGAATGCACGGGAGAACTGCACACGCCTAAAGTCGCGTGCACTTTAAACCAACAGCATAATTTTATAATGATTTTAAAGCACAAAACTGTGTTTGTAAGTGGGTTTATGGCAGTGGTGTGCAGGTAAATTCTCCAAGCATGCAAGCGTGCATGTAGACAGTCCTCCAATTTGGAGGAGGCCCAGGAGTTGACTGGGGAGGGGAAACGCATTCCTCCATCCCTACCCCCCCCCACTCTCCCCCCCACTTTCCCCCCTCCCCCTGAAACAAGCAGCAGTGAGCAGCAGCAGTCCATTTATTTGGCTGACGGGTCTTGCCATGTTGGCTGATGTTTTCATGAGTGGGCCTGAGCCCAAATTTGGGGGGGGGGGGGGGGGGAGTCAGGCCCTCTGTGACTACTTTAGCAACCAGCTCCCAAAATTCTTTAAAACTTAATGGTTCTCGAGAGCCGGTGTGAGCTGGCTCCAGCACACCACTGGTTTATGGAATATGGGCACAGTTTTTTAAGCTTAGAAGAGCAACAGAGAGCCCTGCATGGTCTGAACAGAGCACAAGGGTGCTTAGGAGCAGTGCATGGTTATAAGCATATGGGAGCAGTGATGCAGTGATATTACTGGGCTCAGGGAGCCATTGCTGGCAGTTGGGGATGAGTGATTGACTGAGCAGGATGCTGCTGTGCAAGTGAGCCCTGAGAGGGGTAATTCTAGCCCAAAAGTCACTAGAAATAGATGTACTTTGTGGGGATTATTGGAAGGAATGTGTGAGAATTGTTCTGAAATGAGTGACTAGGTGCCTGAGAAAAAGTCTGACAAAGACTGCTTGGTACAGAATAGGTTTGCCTACTAGAACCTAGATAATTATATTGAAGCAGGTTTTGAAGCTGAATTTGTAATTTTAAAAGGAAGTTCCTGGTTCCTTGAAGATGGGCAGAACTCTGGAGTTTAGGGAAAGGAGCTGTTTATCTTGGTTGAGGTGGAATTTTATTATACAAGTTGGACTCCACTGGAGATTTTGGCAAGTTTTCAAGGGAGAACCTTAAGAAGTCTCATTCAGGAATGTAGTGCTACACAACTTCTGAGCCGGTTGAAACTGCCTGAGCACAGTTCTTATAAAGAAAAGTGCAGTAAACTCAAATTAAAGAAGCTGTATTCTGGCATTTTAGGCTATGCTGGGAAAAGGCTGATCTGAAGGACAGGATTGCCAGAGTCGGGGATAGAATAAAATTCTGACCCTGCCTTTAAATGTCTGGACCTGAAAGTTCATGCACTAGTTGAAAGGGCTAGAGATGAGCCTTTCCTTCCCCAGGCAGCAGACTGAAAGGACTGATACTGACTGTGTGTTAATAGAAGGTATTTTGCCCAGATGTGATGCCTCGGGCGTAAGCGCATATGCCTGTCCTACGCACATCAATTTTGAACTACCACCCAGCCCGGGTGGTAATTTCATTATTTACACATGTCCACTAAGTGCTGGAAATTTTCCAGCACGTGGCGCTAACCGGGTGGTAATTGGCATTGTATGCGTGTAGACCATTACCGCCTGGTTAACGCGTGAGCCATTACTGCTAGATCAATGGGTGGCGATAAGGTCTCAGACCCAAAATGGACAAGCGCCAATTTTTATTTCACCGCACGTCCATTTTCAGCCAAAAAAGAGGCCTTTTTTGCAGGCATTGAAAAATGAGCCTGCGTGCATCCAATACACACGTCTACACTTGCGTGGGCCATTTTTTGGCACACCTTAGTAAAAGGAACCCTCGATTTGTTTTCTCTTTATGGGGAGTAGCTAGCTTAACACAAAACTGAGGAAGTTAGCCTTTTGTTTTTGTTTTTTTAACCCATTAGTGCCCAATGTTCCCATAATAAGCCATATGGAAACAAATTGATTTGTTCCCAAATGGGAACATTGGGCACTAATGGGTTAAGTAGGGTAGTAGGTATTGACCTGCTCTGAGAGCAAAGGTTCTGATCCCATTCCTGGTTCTGGTCCAGCAAGGAATTTGAAATAAATGTAAATGTGTGTATATATATATAGAGAGAGATATTTATAGATCTATATATATCTGATATATATATATATAGATATATATGTGTGTGTGTGTATGTATATGTATGTATATATATATTTTTTTAAAGCTTCAAATACTCAAGAGACTACTAAAGGCTCCTTTTTCAAAGCCACACTAGTGATTAGCATGTGTGCCATATGCAACAAAGCTTATTTAATTCCTATGGGCTTTGTCGCATTTGTCCCACTGTAAATACTACTGTAGCATTGTAAAAGGAACCCTTAAAGTATTACTTACCTGATATATCCAGGTGTAGTTGTGCTCTTAGGCTCTCTTCTTTTTGAAGAAATTTTGTTGTTGTTGTTGTTGTTGTGGTTTTTTTTTAACTGAGGAGAGAGCAGAAATATAAGGAAAGAGAAAATTGCCACATATTATCACAGAGCAATGTATTCAAGGTTACGTAGGATCGGTAAAACTGTGAAAAATAATTGTTTTGCAGAAAAACAGCACAAAAGGGATCTCAAGAATGGAGCAAATGTGCTTTATTAATGACCCAACACGGGCCGTGCTTCAGCATCACAGCACCAGCAGCAGGAGGTCAGGGGGTCAGAGAATCAAAATGTATAAGATATTACAAAACTGTACTTGACATTAAACATAAACCAGATATCTCAAAAATAAGAACAGACCAGTGAAACATAGATTGTTTAATAACATCAAAAATATTAAAAATATGCAAAAAAAAAGGACCCAGTTACACGCATGAGTGGGCATCCAAACTGAAAGTGATAAAAGTGAAATGATAGATGACTCAACCACCAGTTGTGAAAAGTGACTTTTTCTTTTAATATTAAAAAAATGGACAAATCCCAAAAAGACAGATTTATGTTTATCAGGAGTCCCTGACTAGATGGAGACATTGAACAATTACTATTTCAACAAGAAGAATATATCATCTTACATTTTCCTATCTGTAAGAATGTGATATATATAAAAATTCACTCTGCTAATTTCTCCTATCAAGGCACCAAAATTATAGGCACGTTAGCATCTTTAACATGTGTTAACCATGTACACGCGTTAAACTGTGCCTACAATATCCCAATAGGCACCTACATGATTAGCGCTTGCGCAAACTGTAGGCACATTAAAAATGCTAACGTGCCTTAGTAAACAGGGCCCATAATTTGAAAGAGATTTTGTCTCTTATTGGTAACCAATGTAGCTCATATAAAAGGAGTGGCTTTGGCGACACGAGGAAATCTATATATAAGACGAGCAGCGGTATTTTGAGCTGTTTGCAATTTTTTGAGAAGATCACCTTTAAGTCCAGCATAGATGGAAGTGAAATAGATTTGGTGAGGACAAGGGATTGAACCGAAGTACGAAAGACAGATTTTGAGAAAAATGGCCTCAATCTCTTTAGCTTCCAAAGTGAGTGACAGACACTTGAGGTCAATTTAGAGACTTGGGCGAGGATGCATCAAAGAAACATTAAACACTGAAAATGTAAAGGTCCACGTTACAAGATACTGATTCTGCTCATCGCATGCCCCCAAGTCCTAGTATTTTTGGAAAGCGTAAACAGATGCTTCACATCTACCCGTTCAACTCCACTCATTATTTTATAGACCTCTATCATATCTTCTAGCTGCTTTTTCTCCAAGCTGAAGAGCCCTAGCCACTTTAGCCTTTTTTTTATAGGGAAGTCATCTCATCCCCTTTATCATTTTTGTTGCCCTGCTTGTGTTGCCTGTGCCTAGATTTGAGCCTCATCGTACCACACCCTTGATTGAAGAACAGCTGAAGGAGCTGTTGAACTTAGAAAGATGTAATGTTATTTATAACCTGCCTTCTTAAAGTATGGTGCAAAGCGAAGTCACAAATCAAGAATCTGCTAAATAGCACTAGGAATATTTACAAAAAAAAAAAACCCTGGTTTGGTAGAAATGCTCTCAGTAGGCGAATGCAATACACTTTTGAAAGTGAACTACTTTATAATAAAGTCACTTATTTAGAAATCTGAGGCCTTGTTGATTTAGATTTTAGACTTACTCGCCTTTTCCAAATCCAAGCTCACTTGGGTATAGCACTTGTGTTGTGACCCTCTGAATCACATCCTGCCTCCGCAGTTTTGTGATGAACTGGGCAATAGTATGCATAGAACTTAGCAAAAAGACCCAAGTGTTTTCAATTACTATAGTTTGTACTTGGGTTAGGATAGAAAAGATCTACAAGTTATTTAACAGTATCCCATATCAGTGTTGATAATAAATGTGACCGTCTCTGGAAAAGCATGACTAAAAATCACCAGACACAAAATGAGGTTTTAATTAATTTTATTAGAGCAAATAATTTGTAATACAGCAGCCCAAATCCTATGCTTTTTATATAAAAAACATTTACAGATGTTCAAACCTTTGACTGCTTTGGACCCCGTGACATGAAAATTGGCCATTCTCAACATTTTGGATCCATGATTTTACTTATGTTTTCCAGAGACAGTCATAGATGTTCTCTCTACTGTTCGAATTTGATGTGTTTTTATTATTATGAGGCACCTTGTTTAGGATGCCATCTAAAAACTAATGGGTCAATATTTAGTCTGCAGTCAGTGGGTTTTGGTTTTGGTTTTTTTTAAATCACAAGCTGCCACAAGCTTTTTATACACAGATAATTTAGTGCTAGACTGTACCTGGATACCAGGCTGAATATCTGGGTATATTGCAGCTGCCAGTACTGGAAAAATTCAGACCGATACCCAAACAAAACTAGGACTAATTCCCAGCTCTATCCAGACTCTGTGCCTGGATCACCCCAGCACTGGCTGGATACTGCCAAGGTAACACCAGATTTTCATCAGCACTACCAGTGAGCAGAACTTATCCAGGTGCAAGCAGCAAGTACTCTGATAAGTCCCACTGAATATCAGAGCCCTAAAATAAAAAGTATAGCTATCACAAGCACAGGATTTACTCCCCCCCCCCCCCCTAATAGGGGTGAAATGCACTAGAGCTCGCAAGACTGGAAGGTCCTATTCTTTTGGCTGATATCTGACTGTCCCATCCCCCTGAATATCCCAGTTAGTGGCTAAATTATATGACGTAGCCAGTTAGCTGGTTAGGCACTGAATGACCACACCGCCCTCCATCGTGGACCGTCTGCCACCAGGCCGGGCCCCCTGCATTGAAATCACAGCACCCCTCACCTCCATGTGAAGGCGCTGCAGGCAGCAGGGCAGCAGATCCCTTCCCTTCAGGCCTCCTTCCCTCCCTGTGTCCCGCCCTCGTCTGGCGGAAGTTACGTCAGACGAGGGCGGGACACAGGGAGGGAAGGAGGCCCGAAGGGAAGCGATCTGCTGCCTGCAGCGCCTTCACACAGAGGTGAGAGGCGCTGTGATTTCAATGCAGGGGGCCCGGTGGAGAGGGGAGTGGTGGGGGCGGGGCCCCGGGGGGCGGCCCAGTCTCTTGGCGGCCCTGCTGATAGGAGCCTATTCTGTAAGGAAAATATGTGCCAATTTTCCTTTATAGAATACTAGTGTAACAGGGGTAGGTACACACAGAGTATATAGGCACAGAACCATCATAACAAACAAAAATAACAGAAGGGATGGTGACCAAACAACTCACTAATTATCTGAACAAGTTCTCAATACTGCACGACTCCCAGTCAGGATTTCGTTCTAACCAGCAAGAACATACTACTTCTACAATTCGACATGTCTAGTGCCTTTGACATGGTTGATCATGGAATTCTACTACACATCCTCAAATACTTCGGAATCGGAAGTAACGTTCTCAATTGGTTCAAGGGGTTCCTTACCACACGCTCATATCAAGTGACATCAAATTCAATTACATCTGCCACATGGACACCTGAATGCGGAGTTCCACAGGGATCCCCCCTTTCACCAACCTTATTCAACCTAATGATGATACCCTTGGCCAAACTACTATCAAACAAAAACCTCAACCTGATGACGTAACGATCTACATCCCATTTAAACAAGACTTAAAAGAAATTTCAAACAACATCAACCAAAGTCTACATATCATGCATTCATGGGCAGATGCATTCCAGCTGAAAAAACCCATTGGCTAATACTCACCTCTCAACACGACTCGAACAAATTTACCACCATCAACACACCAAAACTGAACCTACCGATCTTGGACACCCTAAAAATTCTTGGAGTTACCATTGATCAGCACCTAACACTAGAAAATCACGCGAAAAACACAACCAAAAAGATGTTCCACTCAATGTGGAAATTAAAAAGAGTAAGACCATTCTTCCCAGGACCGTCGTCCGTAATTTGGTTCAATCATTGGTACTCAGTCATCTAGACTATTGTAATGCACTTTACGCTGGCTGCAAAGAGCAAATACTCAAAAAAACTCCAGACAGCCCAGAACACTGCAGCTAGACTCATATTCGGGAAATCAAAATATGAAAGTGCTAAACCCCTACGAGAGAAACTACACTGGCTCCCACTCAAAGAACGCATCGCGTTCAAGGTGTGCACCCTAGTTCACAAAATTATCCATGGTGATGCCCCAGCCTACATGTCAGATCTGATAGACCTACCACCCAGGAATGCTAAAAAATCATCTCGCAGATTCCTTAATCTTCATTTCCCCAACTGTAAAGGTCTAAAATATAAACTAATGCACGCATCAACCTTTTCCTATATCAGCACGCAATTCTGGAACACGCTGCCGCGCAACCTAAAAACGACCTACGAACTAACCAGCTTCCGCAAACTACTGAAGACTCATTTTTTCAACAAGTCATATCACTAAGATCATCACATGTGAAATCCCCCACATGTACCCAGAATTATCTTAAAATGTTTTCTTGTTATTTCACTATTATGCTTTATCATTATCATGTAACCCAAAATCCTTCTGTAATACCAATTGTCTATTCTCTTCTCATTTCCACTATTCATGATGTATTGTAAGCCACATTGAGCCTGCAAAGAGGTGGGAAAATGTGGGATATAAATGCAATAAATAAATAAAATAAATTTAAGTGACAAAGATATATGAATGTGTCATAGTATTCTATAAGAAATGTGTGAGTCCCACTTAGACTCCAATGTGTACACCCCTTACAAGTACATAGAAACATGACTGCAGATAAAGGCTGAATGGCCTATCCTCTGTAACCCTTAACTCTTCCTTTTCCTAAGCGATCCCACATGCTTATCCCATGCCTTTTTAAATTCTGACACAGTCCTTGACTCCACAACCGGGAGGCCATTCCACACCTCCACCACTCTTTCTGTGAAATAATGCTTTCTTAGATTACTCCTAAACCTATTCTCTCTTAACTTCATCATAAGCCCCCTCATTCCAGAGCTTTCCTTCAGTTGAAAAAGGCTCACTTCCTGTACATTAATGCCCTTGAGATATTTAAATGGCTCTTGAGATATTCTCTATCATATTTCCTCTCTCTCCTCTCTGTCTTCCAGAGTATGCATGTTGAGGTTCATAAGCTTGTCCCTATATTTTTTGTGTTTGACCACTTACTAATTTTGTAGCCACCCTCTGGACTGCTGGAAAAGAACTACAATAATTAATAGGACAGAATAGAAGAGGTGAAAGGAACAAGGCAAGGAGCCGTCACATCCACATAGACAACCATACCACAGGGTACCTGTACATGCTAGTATTCTAAACATTTAACACGCATAATGCCAATTAGTACTGATAATTAATTTCCAATTATCAGTGCTGATTAGCTTGTTAACTAAATTATGCAACATACTTTGATTTCCATAAAGAAAGCTCAGCGCAATATATACAATTCGGGGAAAGCATTGTTAGGCACCCAAAGTTATAGAATCCAGGGTGTATTTCTAGTACAACAATAGAAAGCAGTAGAAATAAGCTCCACTACATTGTCTGTGGTGTGTACTCAATGACTTTTTAATATTGCATTGTCTTATTTCAGGGATTCTGATCTGCAATGAGAGATTTCAAAGGCCACACACTTCCGGGCAGCTTCTTCTTGATGTTTGGGCTTTGGTGGTCAGTGAAATACCCACTAAAACACCTGAGCGGGAGGTTGAAGGCCAATTGTCGAACACACTTGTTTTACCAGCGACTGGAGCTCATAGAGGGCCTGATGAAAGCCATCTTTTCCCTAGTGGGTAAGGATTATAGAGAGAACTGGCACACCATAGTTGTCAACTTTCACACTGAAGATGGCACATGACGTTTGTTTAGGTAAATGGCGTCACCAGTTTTCCGTATGTGTATAGATATCCTGGGTAATTGTTAGTGTTTGGAGTTCATAGAAACATAGAAACATGATGGCAGATAAAGACCATATGGCCCATCCAGTCTGCCCATCCTCTGTAACCCCTAACTCTTCCTTTTCCTAAGTGATCCCACATGCTTATCCCATGCCTTTTTAAATTCTGACACAGTCCTCAACTCCACAACCTCCACCGGAAGGCCATTCCATGCCTCAGCCACCCTTTCCGTGAAATACTTTCTTAGATTACTCCTAAGCCTATTCCCTCTTAACTTCATTGTATGCCCCCTTGTTCCAAAGCCCTACTTCAGTTGAAACACTTTGAATAATCAGCACAACAATAAAAATATCCATGTTCGTATTTCATAAATTCCTCAAAACCACCTCTCCACATGCTAAGAGGAAGTTCACATTCAGTGGACTTTATAAGTTAAAACTACGGAGCAGCAGACACTATAGCTATCAGTTCCTAATGGTTAGTGCAGTGGTCTGAGAACCAGGGAAAACAGGTTTCATGCCCCACTACAGCTCCTTGCGACTCTGAGCAAGTCACTTAGATAGCTATCCTGGATCAGAACAACGGCCCATCTAGCCCAGTATCCTGTTTCCAACAGTGGCCAATCCAGATCACAAGTACCTGGCAGAAACCCAAATAGTAGCAACATTCCAGGCTACTAATCCTAAGGCAAGCAGTGGCTTCCCTGTGTCTGTCTCAATAGCAGACTATGGACCTTTCCTTCAGGATCTTGTGTCCAAACCTTTTTTAAACCCAGATACGCTAACCGCTTTTACTACATCCACCTGCAAAGAATTCCAGTGCTTAGGTATTCATTGAATGAAAAAATGTGTTGTCCTATTTGTTTTGAAAGTATTTCCATGTAATCTCATTGAGTGTCCCCCTGGGCTTTGTACTTTTTGAAAGAGTAAAAAATGGATTCACTTCTATTCATTCTATACCTACCTGCACATTATATGTGAACTGCTTTAATTGTAACCACAGAAAGGCAGTAAATCAAATCCCATCAGCGTTCCCATTCCCTATTGTTTCGTTTGCCTTTGCAACTGATAATGCACACAGTACTGTAACTGTAAACAATTTTTATTGAACAAGGAAATAAAGTACAAAATTCAAACGGAAACACTTGTTCAATGTTTTACAATTTCACATCTAACCCACCCCACCCTGCACATTCTACATATTTCAAAATTGTAACGATTATAAATCTTTGATTGAATCAAGAAAAAAAAACAAAAACCAGCAAACAAACTAGTTTAAGTAAAGATATCAAACGGTTATAGAATGATGAACATACAGCAATACTCCATTTATATCTGCTTTACTTAATCACACCCCATCCCACCCTACCGTAACCATAACTATAAGTTATTACAGAGATGGCCTGTTTGGATGCTTATAACTCCAGGTCCTCATTGGATTTACTTTCTGAACCCCAAAAACACCCTTGTATCTGATTATTCGTCTTAAACACCTGGGAACATATTTAATACAGCACTTCTTGCTTTATGGGAAATATTTTGCAGATACAGTGGGGGAAATAAGTATTTGATCCCTTGCTGATTTTGTAAGTTTGCCCACTGACAAAGACATGAGCAGCCCATAATTGAAGGGTAGGTTATTGGTAACAGTGAGAGATAGCACATCACAAATTAAATCCGGAAAATCACATTGTGGAAAGTATATGAATTTATTTGCATTCTGCAGAGGGAAATAAGTATTTGATCCCCCACCAACCAGTAAGAGATCTGGCCCCTACAGACCAGGTAGATGCTCCAAATCAACTCGTTACCTGCATGACAGACAGCTGTCGGCAATGGTCACCTGTATGAAAGACACCTGTCCACAGACTCAGTGAATCAGTCAGACTCTAACCTCTACAAAATGGCCAAGAGCAAGGAGCTGTCTAAGGATGTCAGGGACAAGATCATACACCTGCACAAGGCTGGAATGGGCTACAAAACCATCAGTAAGACGCTGGGCGAGAAGGAGACAACTGTTGGTGCCATAGTAAGAAAATGGAAGAAGTACAAAATGACTGTCAATCGACAAAGATCTGGGGCTCCACGCAAAATCTCACCTCGTGGGGTATCCTTGATCATGAGGAAGGTTAGAAATCAGCCTACAACTACAAGGGGGGAACTTGTCAATGATCTCAAGGCAGCTGGGACCACTGTCACCACGAAAACCATTGGTAACACATTACGACATAACAGATTGCAATCCTGCAGTGCCCGCAAGGTCCCCCTGCTCCGGAAGGCACATGTGACGGCCCGTCTGAAGTTTGCCAGTGAACACCTGGATGATGCCGAGAGTGATTGGGAGAAGGTGCTGTGGTCAGATGAGACAAAAATTGAGCTCTTTGGCATGAACTCAACTCGCCGTGTTTGGAGGAAGAGAAATGCTGCCTATGACCCAAAGAACACCGTCCCCACTGTCAAGCATGGAGGTGGAAATGTTATGTTTTGGGGGTGTTTCTCTGCTAAGGGCACAGGACTACTTCACCGCATCAATGGGAGAATGGATGGGGCCATGTACCGTACAATTCTGAGTGACAACCTCCTTCCCTCCGCCAGGGCCTTAAAAATGGGTCGTGGCTGGGTCTTCCAGCACGACAATGACCCAAAACATACAGCCAAGGCAACAAAGGAGTGGCTCAGGAAGAAGCACATTAGGGTCATGGAGTGGCCTAGCCAGTCACCAGACCTTAATCCCATTGAAAACTTATGGAGGGAGCTGAAGCTGCGAGTTGCCAAGCGACAGCCCAGAACTCTTAATGATTTAGAGATGATCTGCAAAGAGGAGTGGACCAAAATTCCTCCTGACATGTGTGCAAACCTCATCATCAACTACAGAAGACGTCTGACCGCTGTGCTTGCCAACAAGGGTTTTGCCACCAAGTATTAGGTCTTGTTTGCCAGAGGGATTAAATACTTATTTCCCTCTGCAGAATGCAAATAAATTCATATACTTTCCACAATGTGATTTTCCGGATTTAATTTGTGATGTGCTATCTCTCACTGTTACCAATAACCTACCCTTCAATTATGGGCTGCTCATGTCTTTGTCAGTGGGCAAACTTACAAAATCAGCAAGGGATCAAATACTTATTTCCCCCACTGCAACTATTCCAGATAGAGGTCTGAGCTGCCCGTGCTTCCCAGTGAATTAACTCATGGAATCTGTTTCTCCAATACCAAAAAGAGGGAGGTTCTTCCTGCATCCAATACTTAAGTATACATTTTTCCCCAATGCATAAGCCTTACAAAGTAGGAGACATAAGTTTTTATCAGATATCCCATAAGCCTCCCATGTATTAATAAGACTCCTTTCCAGGAAGGAATTACTTGTTGTCCAAGAAGAGTACCTAAATATATATGAAGTGATCTCCAAAAGGCTTGAGCAGCATCACAACTCCAAAAGGCATGGAAAAAAGGTATCCCCCCCCCCCCCCCCCCCACTTACATTTGGAACATTGAGCATCAGATATCCATCCTGCTCTGACTGTGATATATATCCCCTATGTAGTATCCGATATTGACTTTCCTGGAGCTCAGTACTACCCACCTGCTTCGGGATATCCTTTATCCATTTTTAAAAATCTACTCCCTTCAATTCATACCCCAGATCTTTACTCCAAGCCTCCTTAAGTGGACCGTATTCCCAGAGGGAGGGGGGGGGGTGGAGAAGAAGAGATACCAAAGTTTTGTGTAATCTAGAAACTGAAACCTGTCCAAAGACATCCCCTTGTAAAAAAAAAAATCCCGAAGTTTCTGAGCACACAGTACTGTAAAAGGAAACACAGAAGCAAGGTCCTTTCCAGACAACGCATACCCTGCATTTGCTTCCAAAATTCAGCATATAGAGATCCTTTTACCAGTGGCGTAGGAAGGGGGGCGGGGGGGGCAGTCCGCCCTGGGTGCACGCCGCTGGGGGGTGTCGGCTCCGCGCTGGTGCACTGCCCTCTCTGCCCTGGAACAGGTTACTTCCTGTTCCGGGACAGAGAGAGCAGTGAACCAGCGTGGAGCCGACACACCCCAGCAACGTGCAGTCGGGGCAGATCGGCCCTCCCGCCCGTCCCTCGCCGCAGGTATGCGCTCCGGGGGGGGGGGTGTGCTCCAGCAGGAGGAGGGTGCGCCGTGTTGCACCCAGGGGGGGGTGCGCAGCGGCGACCCCCCCCCCCCCCCCCCCGGGTGTCAGCTCCCCTCGCTACGGCTCTGCCTTTTACTAAACAGCAGTAAAAAGTGACCTTAGCTATTTCCTGATTTTCTTTTTCAAGAGAGACACAGATGCAGTGCAAAGATTTATCAGTTGTTTGGTTTGGGAGCCAGTATTGAGTAGAAGTTTCCTTGCTTGGGATTTGTAGTTTGAGAGTAAACAAGTTCAATTTCTTGACTTAAAACAGCTGGACAATTTTCTTGCTGTTAAAGAAGAATTGAATGTTATAGCACAATCCTGAATATGCTTCTAGGGGCAGGCTTCGGATAATATTTGAGGGATACGATTGCCTATTTAAAATTTTTTTTTTCTTCTTTGATGTTTATTTCTAACACCTTGGATCTCTGTTTCTTACTAGTGGGTGTAAGATTTAGATTATTTCCTTTTTTGATTTGTAATGTTTTCTTTCATTCTTGATTATCCTGGAATATTGGAGATACGTAAATTTGAAATTGAATAAAGATTTTTTTAAGTGGTCTTAGCGTGCCCTTCAATGGGTTTTTTCCCTGTGTACTAAGAACCTTTTTACCACTGGGGTCAAATGGCCGAATTTCCTATTTTTTGTATTAATGGTCATGTGCTAATTTTGCAAGTGCTGTTGCTTATACTATTGCAAATCTCAATGTGGCTGGGACCGCCCGCAGCAGCCTTTTTCAGCCATTTTAAATCGGCAGCAGCAATGGTCAGAACAAGGGGCAGGAAAGAATGGTGATACCCTTCATTGAGCTTATGCAGGCCGCAATACGTTGGGCCGGAGAAGAACGAGGTCTAGCATCAGTGGAGTTCTCCCCGAGGAAAATCCTACAGAGGGGACGGGAAGATGCAGGAGATTTTCGGAGGCCAGAAGTTTCATCTGCTGAAATTATGATGCAGCAAGTGACTCGATTGTTTTCCAAACTTTGTGAGAGGCAAGAAGAGGAGTGGGGCCCGACAAAGAAGGGAACGCAGAGAAGGTTATCGGGGTTTTATCTCGAACTCGAGTTCAAATCCGAGCAGACCGTCCAGAACAAGCACAGGGGAGATTATATGTTTCCGGTGCCATGAGCTGGGACATTATGCCCGGGATTGTTATAGCGAAAGGGTTGATCGTTCTTATTCTGGAAGAG
Source organism: Microcaecilia unicolor (assembly GCF_901765095.1). Classification (NCBI taxonomy): domain Eukaryota; kingdom Metazoa; phylum Chordata; class Amphibia; order Gymnophiona; family Siphonopidae; genus Microcaecilia; species Microcaecilia unicolor. The sequence continues at coordinate 56,998,306 of NC_044042.1, read as the reverse complement.
CTTACGAAGTTTCTGAGAAGCCTGGTCCTAGTGGAGTACCACCGAGAGGAGAGCGAAAACAAGAGGAAACCATTTCCACAGCCGATGCTAAAAAGTCTGTAGTGAGAGTTCAGAAGTTCGTGGAAACCGAAGAGACATCTGACGAAAAATTGATGGGAGAGAAACCCATGTGAACGAGCTGGTACGACAAGGGGTGTTGAGGAAGAGTTATAGTCCATGGGCCTCTCCAGCAGTCGTAATCAAGAAGAAGGATGGAAGTTTACGGTTTTGTTGCGACTACAGGAAGTTAAACTCCCTCACCATCAGGGATGCATACCCATTGCCCCGAATTGATGAGTCCTTAGATGCCCTGGGGTCATCAAGTGGTTCTCTTCATTGGACATGACGTCCGGCTACTTTCAGATGGGAATGGCACCGGAAGACATCGAGAAAACGGCGGTAACCACTCCATTTGGATTATTCGAGTGGACCCGTATGCCATTCGGACTGTGCAACGCGCCAGTTTTCAGAGACTGATGGAATCCGTCATGACGGAGTATGTTTTCGAGATCCTCCTTCTGTATCTCGACGATATCCTAGTCTATGCCCCAACTTTTGAAAAGCATTTGGAAAGATTAGAACTTGTCTTTCAGAGAATGAAAACCAGTGGTCTAAAGTTAAAGCCTTCAAAATGCAAAATTTTTTGTCAGAAAATGAGGTTCCTGGGATATGTTGTCTCTAAGGAAGGAGTATCAGCAGATATAGAAAAAGTGAGAGCATTGCAAGAGTGGAAAGTCCCGAAGAGCAAAACTGAAGTTAGAAGCTTCATGGGTTTTGCTAGCTTCTACAGGCGATTTGTGGAAGGTTTCGCGCAAATAGCTGCTCCTTTACATGCATTGACTGGGAAGATCGTACCGGAAAATGCAGCAATATGCTGGAGTAATGAGTGTCAACAGGCGTTTGAAACGTTGAAGAAGAAACTTACCTCTGCACCAATCCTAGCTTATCCAGTATTCACGGAACCTTTCATCCTTACTACTGATGCCAGCTATCGTGGATTGGGGGCTGTATTAAGTCAGATCCAGGATGGTGAAGAAAAAGTAATAGCGTTTGCTAGTCGTGGGCTTAGAAAATCAGAGAGGAATGCAAACAATTACTCGGCGTTCAAACTCGAGCTGCTGGCTTTAAAATGGGCCACCACGGAGAAGTTCCGTGAATACCTCATCTACCAAAGATTTATTTTAAAAACCGATCACAACCCGCTTAAGTACCTGGAAACAGCGAAAATTCAGGCTGTAGAACAACGCTGGTTGGCCCAACTGGCAGATCTAGATTTCATTGTGGAATACAAACCGGGCCGAAGCAATCTGATAGCTGATACACTGTCCCGTTTACCAGACAGTGAAGAGCCAGAAATTGTTGGTAGTGATGAGGAAAAAGATTTCTTTGGGTTCTCCTGCAAGTTAATTTCCGTGAAGCCCAAGAAGGGAAAATCTAAATCACAGAAGTTCTGTAACAAAGTAGCAGGGGAAGATAAAAATGAAGGCATCAGAAAGGCACAGAGAGAAGATAGAACTGTAAGTACCGTGATAGACTGGTTGGAAACTCAGCATTCTCCACAACAGGGAGAGCTGGTTTCTCCAGAAGTACGAAGTTTATGGAAACACCGTGATAGATTGCTGTAGAAAGATGGAATCCTATTCAGAGGCTATGAAGATTGCAGATTGGGGACGAACATGCGACAAGTTGTGGTGCCGGAAATTTTGAGAAATGAAATTTTGGAGACTTTCCACGACCGAATGGGACACTTTGCTCTCGAAACCACATTCAAGAACCTTCGCAAAGCCCATTTTTGGGTGGGCATGAGAAAGGATGTAGAGAGCTGGATACAGAAGTGCCGGAGATGCTGCTTTTCGAAGGAACTGTTTCCTAGGGAGAAAAATTAGATGAGTTGCTTTAACGTAATAAGGCCTCAAGAGGTTCTGGCAATAGACTTCACGGTATTGGAGAGAGACAGCGGGGAATACGAGAACATACTTGTCATGACGGATATGTTTTCGCGATTTGCAGTGGCGGTACCAGCTAGAAATCAGACGGCGAGAACAACAGCTAACATCTTAGTAAATAAGTGGTTCGCAGTATACTGTGTTCCTGAAAAGCTACATTCAGATCAGGGTCCGGCATTTGAATCATCAGTGATCAGAGAACTTTGCAATTGGTACGGAATAAAGAAGACCAGAACCACTCCATATCATCCCCAGGGCAATGGGAGATGTGAAAGGTTCAACAGGACATTGCATCAGATCTTGCGCACATTTCCAGATCATAAAAAGAAGTCTTGGTCGAAATTTCTTCCTGAGCTGAATCAGGTGTATAATAGTTCTGTTCATAGTGCCACTGGATTTACACCTGCCTATCTATTCTTGGGAAGGGAGACATTATTACCCCAAACTGCATTAGTAGCTGAGAACGAAGATTGGAGAAATTGGGAAGAGATAAAAGATCTAGAGGATTGGTTGAGAGTCCACAAGGAAAATTTGGAGTTTTCACAGGAGCTGGCAAGGAAAGCAGATGAACACAAGAAAATGAAAATGAAGATTCAGTATGATAAAACATCAGGAGGAGAATCTCTGCAAGTGGGAGATTGGGTCTTGCTCCGGAGACAGAGATTCCCGGGTAGGCACAAGATCCAGGATGTTTGGGAAACTTGTCCCTATAGGGTGGTCCAAATTTATGGGGAGACCGGTAATGTGTTAACGATTCAAAATGACAAATTCGGGAAGAAAACTGTTAATAGAGACTTGGTAAAGAAATACGATTTGGGGGTGGAAGAAATTGTAATGGTACCAACTCAGGTTGAAAAAAATGATAAAAATGTGGAACCAGTACCTGAAAAGGTAACTGGAAAGAGTTTATGTGATTATATTGTGTACACTGAGATAACAATTAATTCTGCTGGAAATACATGTGATTCTGTAAGCACTAGAGAAATCAGAAGTTCAAACAGATGTAATAGGGGAATGTGTTCTTCATTTCTTAAAGACAATTTTATTTTGGGTTGAGTTGGGAAAGGATGGCTAGGTTGAGAAAATTTAGTTATAAAAGTTTGGCTTAGTTGAGGAGAGAATAGTTCCTTTATTTGAATAAAGTGTGTATGGATTAGGGTTGGTATTGGGTGTTGTAAGGGGTAAGTGTATGGATATTTGGAGAGAATTGAGATGTGAGAGTGGATAATATTGGAGACAATATTATGTTTTTTTCTGCATGGGCGAATGTAACCTAGGGTTAAAGAATTGAAATAAAAATATATACTTACCTGGGGCTCCGGAGTCATTTTGGGGGTTGTTTTTGGGTGACAGGAGTGCTGGTGGGGATGTTCGGGGCCGTGCTGGGAGAGTTCGTGGGGCTGTGCTACAAGTAGCAGCGGGAGGTTTTTAAAATAAAATAAAAGCCGGTTCCGGCGGTTCGCGGGGTTTTGGGGCCTTGGTTTGGGCCGGTGTGGGGCTGAAAGCGCTGCAGGGAGGCAGCGCTGAAGTTTTAACTCCCGGGGGCCGATAGAGAGCTTCCCCGGGAGTGAAGAGGAGGTTCGGGGCGAGTTGGGCTGGGTTCGGAGACCAAATGGTGAGTTTCGGGGCCCGGGAGCAATGGAGCATGTTCCCGGGCCCGAAGAGGGAAACCGGAGGCCGGAGGAGCGCTGCAGGAGGCAGCGCGGAAGTTTGCCAGCTGGGGGAGGGCGCCGGGAATTGTTTTTTTAAGAAAAAAAGATGGCCGGTGAGTAGAGAACGTCGGCGCGAGTGTGCATGAGGCGGCGCGCCTCATGCACGAATCGCGAACGCGCGTCTTCGCATCTAGGCCGAAGCCGGGGCCTAAATTTTGGGGCTGGCTTCGGAGCTTTTTTATTTTTGGATCCGTTTTCGCCCCAGGACGTGCGGGACCGGAACCGAGGGCAGGCATCGAGTGTGCTGAAAATCTACATTAAGGTAAGGGGTTTTTTTAACCTAAAATTTCCATTTATTTATTTTTAAATTGTGTAAATTTGGTTTTTGATTTTTTAAAATTCAGGGGTTTAAGTTTTTTAAATTTGGTTTTTAGATTCATGATCAGGGGATTTGTCTTGATTTTTCTATAGGATTAGTTTTTTGAATTTAAATATTTTGAGGGGTTTTTTTGGAGGGGTGCTAGTTGAAGGGGTTAATAAAGGGTTAAATTCTTAAATTCGACAGGGTAGATTAAGGAAGGGGTATATTAATTTTTGAGATGGGTTTTACAAATTTGGGTAGTTTTGGAGGGGTGTTAGAGGGGATAGTGTGCGGCAGATAGGAAAATTGGTGTATTTTTAAAATTTAAAAGTATGGTTAGATGGAGGATTCGGGGTTTTAGTGGCAGGGAAAATTTGGGGTGTTTTGGAGGAAATTGGAAGGAGTTATAGTTTAATTTTATAATTTCCCATTAAACTCTATGGAAATTATAAAATAAAATGGAGATTTTGCTGTGCTTCTCAGAATTCCGCTGGTCAGCTAGAGGGTTTAGAATGTTGGAAAAGGCTTGGGATTGGTCAGCAATGCTCGGAATCCCAAGCCAAAGCTTGGTCTCCTAGGAGATGAGGCTAACTGACAGTGGGAGTGAGAGGCTTGTGACTGAAGAGAGCGGAAGCGCAGCTCAGTGTGGGAGAGTCAGTGTGAGATTATTGGTGACTGGAAGGTAGAAAGTGAGTTTAGTGTGATAGTAAAAAGTTTGAAAGTGATAGTGAATAAAAGTGAAAGCCTGTAAAGGGGTTTTATTTGATTTTTGATCAATTATAATAAACTTGGGGGGTATGAGGTGTGATTGATTTTGGTGGTGAAAGATATGAATGATAGGGGAAAGGGTATGATTACATGTAAGAATAAGAGGGTGATTAAGGGATGTTGGGATGTAAGTGACTGAAAGGGTTATCAGCCTATTCAGTTTAGGGAATTAAGTGATTAGCATAGGCTTGAAGCAGTACAGGGATTTTTATTTAATTTTATTTAAATAGTTTAATTGGCCCTAAGTATTAAATAATACTTCCCTAGAACTAAAAGGTATCAACAATGTGTGAGAATAGATAGGGTTTTTCTTCCTATTAAGTTTTTAAGAGATAGGTTTAGGGAGAAGACCTGGAAGAAGAACCTGGAAGTTGGAGAACCAACAAGGGCCCCTCCGCAAGAAAGACTACACATCCAGTGAACTAATATCAGCTAAGTGACCATTGAGGGAATAGAGAAAAAAAAATAGAAAAGGAAAGATAAAGACAAAGACAATTCCTTATATACTTACCTTGCTTGCTTCTCTAGAGTGAAGACGGTACCTGTGAAAATAAAAACAAAGAACACACAAAGTATCAATTCTAGGAGTTTACCGTATAGCTTATTGGTTATCTAACTTAATTTAAAAGAAATTGAGAAATGGTTTTTTAAGATACTTACCTGAAAGTTCTTGAGTATAAAAGTGATTCCTGTAAAGAAAAAGATAAGAGAAAACAAGTTAATATATTAAACCTGAGTTGAGAAATTGTTTAGTTAGTATTGTGATAAGAATAGAAGGGAATTTGGTTAGAAATTAAAATGTTATTGTTCCTAGTTTTTATTATTACCAGAATGTGTTAAATAAACTTGTTCTATTTATAGTAAATATAATAGAGTTTTATTGACTCCTTCAAATAAGGGATAATCCTGAAATTAGTTTTTTTCCCCTCATGGTCCCAGGGATTATGAGGAGAGGTTAGTTTTTGTAGCTTACCCCTTTCATTCTGGTGTAGCGCCCCAAAGTCACGACTACTGACATCTGAAAATTTGGAGCTCTATTTCTGATGACATCTTTTGCCAAAGCGAGAGGGGGAAAGTCAACAATGGCAGCTCTTTTCTGTCCCCAGAGGCCACTATACCACCAGGGCTTGTTAACATAAGCCTGGGGAGGGCTACTGACAGTGGTGTGCTGGAGCCGGCTCGCACCGGCTCGCAAGAGCCGGTTGTTTAATCTTTTACCGTCTTGCGAGCCGGTTGTTGTTCAGGGCGAACCAGCTCTCCTCCCTCCTTCCCTCGAGCTACAGGCTTCCCTCCCAGTGTATGGATTCTTCAGGGCAGGCAGGAAAGATCCCCAGTCTTGCCTGCCCGCTGCCGGCACTGACCCTCCCCCGCTGCCAGATCGCTCTTTAAAAATGGCCACTGAGACTTCCAGCGGCGGCCTCGTGAGACTTCTGCTGAAGTCTTGGAGGCTGCCCTTGTAAGTCTCGGTGGCCATTTTGAAGAGCGATGCAGTAGCGCCGCGGGAGAGTCAGTGCCGGCAGCGGCCAGGAAAGACTGGGGATCTTTCCTGCCTGCCCCAAAGAATCCACTCAACAACCAACAATCGCTGGGTATGGGTGGCTGGAGGGGGGGCAGGGGAGAGAGGACAATCGCTGGGTATGGGTGGCTGGAGAGGGAGCAGGGAAGAGAGGACAATCGCTGGGCATGAGTGGCTGGAGGGGGGAGGGGAGAGAAGACAATCGCTGGCATGGATGGCTGGAGGGGGCAGGGGAGAGAAGACAATCACTGGGTATGGATGGCTGGAGGGGGGGCAGGGGAGAGAGGACAATCACTGGGCATGGGTGGCTGGAGGGGGGCAGGGGAGAGAGGACCGCTGGGTATAGGTGGCTGGAGGGGGCAGGGGAGAGAGGACAATCGCTGGCATGGGTGGCTGGAGGGGGTGCAGGGGAGAGAGGACAATCGCTGGGTATGGGTGGCTGGAGGGGGGCAGGGGAGAGAATATGGGTGGCTGGAGGGGGGGCAAGGGAGCAAAGAGAATTGCTGGGTATGGTTGGCTAGAGGGGGGGCAGGGGAGAGAATATGGGTGGCTGGAGGGGGGGCAAGGGAGCAAAGAGAATCGCTGGGCATGGGTGGCTGGAGGGGGGCAGGGGAGAGAGGACAATCGCTGGGTATAGGTGGCTAGAGGGGGCAGGGGAGAGAGGACAATCGCTGGCATGGATGGCTGGAGGGGGCAGGGGAGAGAAGACAATCACTGGGTATGGGTGGCTGGAGAGGGGGCAGAGAAGAGAGGACAATCGCTGGGCATGAGTGGCTGGAGGGGGGAGGGGAGAGAAGACATTTGCTGGGCATGGGTGGCTGGAGGGGGCAGGGGAGAGAAGACAATCACTGGGTATGGGTGGCTGGAGGGGGGCAGGGGAGAGAAGACAATCACTGGGTATGGGTGGCTGGAGGGGAGGCAAGGGAGAGAGGACAATCGCTGGGTATGGGTGGCTGGAGGGGGGCAGGGGAGAGAGGACAATCGCTGGCATGGGTGGCTGGAGGGGGGCAGGGGAGAGAGGACAATCACTGGGTATGGGTGGCTGGAGGGGGGGCAGGGGAGAGAGGACAATCGCTGGCATGGGTGGCTGAAGGGGGTGCAGGGGAGAGAGGACAATCGCTGGAATGGGTGGCTGAAGGGGGTGCAGGAGAGAGAGGACAATCGCTGGGTATGGGTGGCTGGAGGGGGGCAGGGGAGAGAATATGGGTGGCTGGAGGGGGCAGGGGAGCAAAGGGAATTGCTGGGTATGGGTGGCTGGAGGGGAGGGCAGGGGGAGAGGAGGGTTACTGGACATGGGTGGATGGAGGAGTGGGAAGGGAGAGAAGAAATGCTGGACATGAATGGAGGGGAGGGAAGAGTGAGGAAGGAGATGAGATGAGGGAAAAGGAAGAGAGGAGAAAAACTGCACATGGATGAAGAAAATAGGCAGAAGCTGGATCCACTGGACAGTCAAGTCTACGGAGGACCCAGCTTTTACTTATAGGGCAAGAAATAAAAAAGAAAGGCAGAAAGTAAAGAAATAAATGGAAAGGAAGCCCTGGAAACGGAATTAAGAGGACAGATAGCAGCAGAATCGGATACTGGGCCAGCATGATCAGAAAAACAAAGTCACCAGACAACAAAGGTAGAAAAAAATCATTTTATTTTCATTATAGTGTTTGGAATATGTCCACTTTGAGAATCAGGTGCTCAACATTAAAAGTTTATATTTATTTACTTATTTATGACATTTTATCCCACATTAAACATGAATTAGATTGGAGCCTGGGATCATTTAATTTTTTTTCCTGGAGTAATGCATTGCCCCCCCCCCCCCCAGGCTCTCTCCCCGGCTATAGCCAGCTCTGCAATTTGGATGGGGGGGGGGGTGCAGAGGTGGACCGGGGAGAGAGCCTGTTGTTAAACATTTACCAGCACACCACAGGCTACTGATGGCGTGGGGTGGGGTGGGGTGGGGTGGAGAGTTTTCATTTCAGCTGAAACCCAAACCTGGATTTTGGGACTGTTTTGGTTGGCCTCTAGAAATAGTGCAGCTCCTGTCTTTTTAACCATTCTCTTTGTGGAATTAATGAGAAACACGTATGAAATCCTCACTAATGCTACTAAAGGAAAATGAGCTAAACTTTTTTTTAATCCTCCTTGCATTAAAGCCCCAGGGTTGCGTTCAACTTTTGTCTTCTATGCACTTTTATGATGACAGCTTCAGTATGGTGGATTTAAGTGTGCTTGCACCAGTGTCTTGCTTGTTTGTAAAACTTGTTTCTACAGAGGTGGATGAGTAGCCTAGTGTTTAGTGCAGTGTATTTTGACCCTGGGGAACTGGGTTCAATTCCCACTGCAATTCCTTGTGATCCTGGGCAAGTCATTTAACCCTCCATTGCCCCCAGGTACAAATAAGTACCTGTATATACTATGTAAACCGCTTTGAATGTAGTTGCAAAAACCACTGAAAGGCAGTATATCAAGTCCCATTTCCCTTTCCCTATTTGCGATTCTACATGCAATGTTGCTATTTGAGATTCTGTTGCTACTATTTGAGATTCTATATGGAATGTAGCTAGTGGAGGAGTAGCCTAGTGGTTAGTGCAGCAGACTTTGATCCTGGGGAACTGGATTCAATTCCCACTGCAGCTCCTTGTGACTCTTGGGAAGTCTCTTAACCCTCCATTGCCTAAGTATATACTATATACTTTGAATGTAGTTGCAAAAACCACAGAAAGGTGGTATATCGAGTCCCAAACCCAAACATAGGGTGCACACAAAATTATACATAAAAGTTAGAGCTAACCTGTCTGTAAAGTCTAGCACGTAATACTACACTGGGGCCTGATTCTGTGACTAGCTTTCTAAAGCTTTGCTCTGTCCATATAGTCAATGAAGAAACGTTCATATGACAGGAGTGTAACTCAATAAAGTTAGTCATAGACGTATTAGCTTTCTATTGAATTATCATTTAAGAGCTTGTTCTGTTCCTTATTTCTGCTCATTTAAGTGAACTAACATGACAACCACACTGTTTTGCTCAAGATAAAAATTATTCAAACATTGTAATAAAAGTCCTAATTGCTCATACGCATATATTTGTAGGTTTCAGCATCTCTGAGACCAGTTATAACAGAGTTAATTTTCTCAGTTGGGGACTTGCAGCAGAGAATTTTGGTTCAATGTCAGATCTTTGCTCCCTGGGTTTGCCAAGGCTAGGTATATTCTGAGACTGGTGTTCATAGACCCAGTCATTATGCATTGGTGACACCTAGTGACTGAACTTAGTGCCCATGATTAGAGAATTCTGGAAGGAGTCCTGCTGTGCATGGCCTCAGCTAGGGGATATAAAATTGAGGATAAAAGCTTGTAGCACCATAGCCCAACAGAAGCTGGTTCTGATTGAACTGGAAGCCCAAGGGAACAGGAGTAAACTGATGCACCAAAAAAATGATACTCCCTAAATGACCGTGATCTGCCAGGATGATATTGTCACTGGAAATATATTATCTGTGCTCCTACATTTATTTACCTCTGTGGAGTTATCGGCCTTTTCCCCCCCATCTGTGTAAATATTAAATAACAGGGAATCACAAAATTGCTTTTGTTGAATCAGCAGACTGAGGACTCATTAGTCACACCTTGCTTTTAGGGAGAAACTTAACCCCTTGTGTTTTCCTGTCTTTGTTTAGGAATATTGGCAGAGCAATTTGTTCCCGATGGCCCTCACATGCGTCTCATTAATGGGGAGGATCACAGCTGGGTGAAACTGATGAATTGGCAACACTCCACCATGTACTTGTTCTATGGACTCTCAGGTGTGGTGGATGTGCTCACATACTTCCCACTCAAAATACCTGTAGGACTGGATCGTCTGTCTCTGTCCCTTGCTGTATTTGTTGAAGGTCAGTAATCCTACCAATTAATTATTAAAAATATCTAGTTATTCTGGAAATGGGAATGACTGTTCAACATGCTGACACTGGTCACAGATCAATTAAACTGCTTACTGATAATGATAACCTCAAAAAACATACTAGCAGTAAGATAGTGTCTACATTAGAAAGGGGGAAAGTCTCAACAAACTGTGGCAAAAAAAAATCTCAATCATTGATTGCACACAGAAAAAGTAATCATAGACTAAAAAACCCCTTTAGTTTTTATTTTTAAATGTTGCTTTAAATATCTTTATACATCATGTCCTCATGCATTCAAATCTCTCAAAAAAATCTTTATCAAAATTGCAAAAGAGATAAACATGAATAAACTTATCTTTATGTTGTGAACTCCAGCTGATTAGTAGATTTCTGTGCGGTCCCAACGGTCCCGTTTCGCGTTGCTTCTTCAGGGAACCACAACCCGCGGGGTTGATAAGAGTGAGTTCTCCAGCATTTAGCAATATTCAAACAATTGATGTTCTGCGGTGAAATGTTTGGTGATAGGTCATGTTTCCAATTCCATTCGAGGAGGTGACAGAAATAGGAAACTGTTGCAGAAAGAACAATGTTGGATATATACATTAGAAGCTCTAAACCCAATATGACTAAATAATAAAATAGAGTGGAAAGTATTTTTCTAAAACTGGTAGAACTAATGAGGGTATAAGTGAGAGTGGAGAGGGGGAGGTTACAGTAATTTGATTGGCTAAGAGAACGAAGAGCTAGCAGGGCGTCTGACATAATAAAATCAGCTGATCGGCGCCATTTTTTGAGATATTCTCTTGCTGGGAGACAGAACGGTTCTAGCGGAGGAATAAGATAATTGTGAGTACATGAGATGATATAAATAGGATAAAAAGAAATAAACACAGTCAGATACTGATATAAGTTGTTTAATTGTAGGGCACTATAAAGGTTTAGCTCCAGACGAAGGTGTTACGAAACAGGAGCGCAGGGGCGTAGCCAGACAGCAGATTTTGGGTGGGCCTAGGCAAGAAGCGGGTGGGCACCAAATGTTCTCCCACCCCACCCAAATAATATCTCTGCTGTTGGGAAAATGCTTCTCTCCACCTTGGTAGTCTACAGCAGGCATGCGATGAAAACTGAGCATTCACAGGGGCCAGTATCATGGACAGCAGCATTTTCATTACCATCAGGGGGAAGTCTTCAGCTGACAGAGCTTGCTAAACATGTGCTACTGTTGGGTGGGCCTGAGCCCTAAGTGGGTGGGCCCTTGCCCACCCAGGCCCATCTGTGGCTACGCCACAGTGTAGAGCAAATCAGTGAGAAAGCCCAGAAGAAAAGATAAGTGCTAAACTGATGACATTATAAAGGTGGAATATATATAAAAAATAAGAATTACTAACCTAGACTAAAGAGGATTCCTGCTGTTTTAATAGTGGTAAAATCCAATGGTACAGCGGAGAGGTGTAGTCTATTTAGCAAGCAAACAATAGGCACACCGGAGATCTGAAGTCAAGGTTAAAGTATATATTAAGAAGACTGTGTTGAAACAATTAATGTGCCATAGAGGTATTAATATATATATATATATATATATATATATATATATATATATATATATATATATATACAAATGAATATGCTAATATGCTCCACCCCATCCTTTGCCCCCCCCCAAATGAAACAGTCAAACTACGCCCATGCCTTCTAACTATCAACCTATAGCCAATACAGCCATCTTTACTAAGCTGATTGAAACATATGCGAGTCAGTTGTTCATGGAATATATAGATACGTTCTCTTATTTATTTATTATAATTTGTATCCCACACTTTCCCACTAAAAGCAGGCTCAATGCGGCTTACATAGTAATAGGTAACACAGAATTTTGTTATGTAAAGTAGGAAATTAAGTATAACATAATAGATGGATGGATAGTAATAGGATGGGTAGGTTGGAAGAGACAATTTGGGTTTAGAGTTGCTCACAGTACTGAAACCCTTCTTCTGATATTGACTTCCTATGTGAAAGATATTGAGTGTAGGAAGGCAGATTGTTCTGCTGCAGTTTGACATCTGGGCAGCGTTTGATGTCTTGGATCACACCTTACTACTTGTGAAGTTGGCTGACATAGATATTGGGGATTCTGTGTATAATTGGCTTAATGATTTTCTTTAAAAAAAATTGTATTTATAGTGTTCATTTTAACAAAGAATTTTCAAGATTTTGGACACCTGGATGTGGAGTCCCTCAGGACTCGCCCCTGCTACCTTTTTTTTATATCATCTTTAAGGCAACTTGGATTAAATATGGATGAGATGTTATTGTCTTATGCAGATGATATTTTATTGCTCTTATCAGATCCTCAAATAGGGGCCCTTTTAAAGGCGCGGGAGGGCTAACAACGCAAAATCGGCACTACTGCTGGGCTAGTGTGTGCGCCTGGTGATAATTCCAAGTTTGGTGTGTGCTGAATCCAGGGGTAGAAAATAATTTTGTACCACTGGGGGGGGGGGGGGGGGGGTTGTATTCCCAGCACAGTTAACCATGTGGACAGCATGTGAGCCCTTACCGCTAGGTCCATGGGTGGCGGAAAGGGCTCAGGCCATAACTAGGTGCGCATTAGTTTTAATTTTGCCACCTGCCCATTTTTAAAAAATAACCTTTTTTTCCAGATGCAGTAAAGAAATAGCCCAGTGTATGTCTAAAACATGTGCCCACACTACTGGAGGCCAGTTTTTACCTCACTTTTGTAAAAGGACTCCATAATTTCTCAATTACCGGATGTAATTACTTGTGGAATGTCTAGAATGGGCTTCACTAAGGGCCCCTCTTACCAATCTGTGGCAAGAGGGGGCTGGTGCTGGTGTCAGCACGTATTTTTACATGTGCGCCGAGTCCCCCTTTTACCGCAGCGGTAAAAGGGAAGTCTCACTTTTCTACAGGAAATGGTCGAGTGGCAAGTAAAGCAATTGCTGCAAGGCCATTTCGGGAGGTGGCGGTAACTGGGCAGCACATGGTACTGCCCGATTACTGCGGAGTACACACTGGCGCTGCAAAAAATAAATACATTTTTTGTAGCACCAGAAATGACGGCGCGCTAGAGGTGGGAAGTACCACCGGTCTGCTGCAGTAGCCCAGCAGTACTTCCTGCATAGTGAGTGGTAAGCCCGCGTTGGGCTTACTGCCACTTAGTAAAAGGAGCCCTAAATAAACTCAAATTAAACCCCAATAAAACCAAGATCTTATGGTTTAAGAGACCAGAGGAAATTATACCTTCCACTATTAGATTAGCAGGTAATAATATTCTAACTGTTGAAAGGGAATCTCGTGTATTAGGAATTATTCGTCGCTGTCCTATTGTTCACAAGTCAACCATTTATGGAAGAAAGCCTTTTTTAAACTGAGACAATTGAGGTTGTTATGGGCATGCTTCACTAAGGAAACATTTGCTCTTTTGGTTCAGATGATATTACCCCACCTTGATTACTATAATGTACAAAAACTGCTGTGAGACTCATTTTCAGACTGAACAGGTTTACTACTGTCGCTAGTTAAATGAAGATACTGCATTGGCTTCCAGTTGCTGAACATGTTTTATTTAAAGCATTCTGCATACTATATTAATTCATGGTTCTATGTCTCATATATCAATTATTATGATTTCTACATCTCTTTTTGGTGGTTCTTCCAGATTGCTTAAGCAGCTTATTCTTTTTCCTCTGTTTTATAGTAAAACTAGTAAAAATAAGGCCTGTTTCTTAACGCAATGAAACGGGTGCTAGCAATGTAATGAGTTCTTGCATTAATGTTTCCACGGTTGTATTCTGAATATAATTGTTGTTTATATGTGTAAGATTTCTTTATATACAATAGTTTTTGTGTAAACTGTGTTACAATGTGGTAAAAGCTTTCCTTGTTAAGGCCCTTAAATCAGTTTAACAATCACATCAGAAGAGTTCCTTACTCGTGAGAATGCAACATACAGTTGCCCATGTGAGAGACTGAGAGTGACAGTGTGTTTTACAGACAGTGTAAGAGAGAGATGCACAGAGTGATTGAGTGTGTGTGTGTGTGTGTGTGTGTGTGTGTGTGTGTGTTATGTGATGTGAGTGAGTGAGTGGCATAGAGGGGCATAATCGAACATCGCCGGCCAAATAGATCGCCGGCGATCTATGTTGGCGGCGGCGCTACAGCTGGTCAGAACCGTATTATCGAAAAAGATGGCCGACCATCTCTTTTTTTCGATAATACGGTTTAGACCGGCCAAATGCTGTGGAGTTCGCTGGGTTTGAGATGGCCGGGATTGTTTTTCAGCGATAATGGAAAGTTATGTCGGCCATCTCAAACCACGGCCAAATTCAAGGCATTTGGCCGTGGGAGGAGCCAGCATTTTTAGTGCACTGGCCTCCCTGACATGCCAGGACACCAACCAGCCACCCTAGGGGTCACTGCGCAGGACTTCAGAAAAGCTTCCATGTGCATAGCTTCCTTACTTTGGGAGCTGAGCCCCCCAAACCCCCCCTCAAACCCACTACCCACAAATGTACTGCACCCACTAAAATTGTTCCACGGACCTGCATATAGCCTCTAGGACTTATTGCTGCTGTATAACTTTGGCACACCAGTTCACACCTGAAGACTAATCTCTCTGAAAAAGTCCTTTCTTGAAATAACCATGTTTACTCACAGTTAACTGCAGATCAGAGGTTGTGCCCCACTGGCAAATAGTCCCCTGGTACTAAGATTAGCAGTAGGTCAGAGCTGGAACAATGGTTTAAAGTCCACTTAACTAACCGCTGGTCTACTCAGACTTGATTCCGACTTTAAGAATGCCCTAAATACCTGAAGTTGTCATAGTCTAGTATCCTCTTTCAGTTTCACTTTCGAGAGAGAGGGACAGCAACTACTGGGGTTTTAAGGAAATGTCGTGCCTTAATGTCTCCAATAATCAGCTGCTAGTCAGAGCACCTTTTTGTACCCTAGACCAGGGGCGTATCTGCGTGGGGCCTCAGGGGCCTGGGCCCCCGCAGATTTCGCCCTGGACCCCCCTACCGCTGCCAACCCTCCCCCTCCGTTGCTCACCTACCTTCGCTGGCGGGGGACCCCAACCCCCGCCAGCCGAGGTCCGCGTCCTCCTGCCGCTGCCGGCTGCCTTTGGTCCTTTAATTCTTCCATTGAAGCTGGCGCCGACGAAAGTTTCTTTTGAGTCTGACGTCGCTGCACGTTGTACGTGCAGGACGTCAGACTCAGAAATTGTTTCTGAGTCTGACGTCCTGCACGTACAACGTGCAACGTGCAGCGACGTCAGATTCAAAAGAAACTTTCGTCGGCGCCAGCTTCAATGGAAGAATTAAAGGACCAAAGGCAGCCGGCAGCGGCAGGAGGACGCGGACCTCGGCTGGCGGGGGTTGGGGTCCCCCGCCAGCGAAGGTAGGCGAGCAACGGAGGGGGAGGGTTAGCAATGGCAGCGGCTGGGGGGAGGGGGATCGGCAATGGCGGCGGCGGCGGCGGGGGGGGGGGGCTATAATGTGCCCCCCCTCTCTGGCCCTGGCCCCCCCTACCGCCGCAGTTCAGATACGCCCCTGCCCTAGACGTGATTGAACAACCTTCGTTTTAGACTTGGTCATCCTGATTTTGGACATCCTGATTTTTGGGCCCTCCCTAGTCCCTCCCAAAACACACCCACAACACATCCCCTTGCTATTTGAATGTGCTGCAATCAAAGTTGCCAGGGCTAAGGGTTTCTCGCCCAATTGGGCTCCTTTCCTCGACCCGCTGCAGCTTTTTCACGCCGTGTGTGGGTTGTGGGATTTTGGGCAGCTTTTTTGCCGCACTGCAGTTTTTTCGTCGGCTGCAGTTTTATCGCAAGGCCGTGGGTTGGCTGGTTTTCCTGGGGCTGCAGCCAATAGAAGCCCACAGAGGCGGACTTAATGACGTCATTTGTATGCAAATGGTCTCAATATTTATTAATGGTGTCATTCATATGCAGAGTGACATTAATATTTATTAATGTCATTCATATGCAAATGACTTTGTGTGGTTTTTGGGCTGGTTTTGGGCGTGGAAAATGTTTTCCATCTGGCAACACTGGCTGCAATGTTGGACTTCCCTTTTTTGCCTCTGCAAAATCAGGATTTGGTCTTTTCAAGCACATTGAACTCCATTTGGAGATTTTGAGACATCCATATGCTTCGAAAATAAGCTCTAAAGTTGCTAGCTGTTCTTGTTTAGAATGGATACCCTGTTTTATGAACAAATGTGTTTTGCTTAATTTTTAGTTCATTTACTGCTATTAAAATGTACAAGAATTTGCAGCACAAATGACTGAAAACTTCCATTCAACATCAGAACAGTAGAATTATAGGTAAGGATAGGTAACAGAGTAGATAATGACAGACCATTGGTCACTCGGGCAAGAACATCTGCAAAAAAACATCCGCAAACAAAACTTTTCCGGAGAAGGGAAGGTGGTAGAACTAGAGGACATGAATTGAGGTTGAAGAGGGGTAAACTTGGGAGTTAATGTCAGGAAGTATTTTTTTTACGGAAATTGGGGTATATACATGGAATGCCCTCCCGCGGGAGGTGGTGGAGATGAAAACGGTAATATAATTCAAACACACAAGGGATAAACACAAATGAATCCTGTTTAGAAGGAATGGATCTACGGAATCTTAGCAGACATTGGGTAGCAATACCGGTAATTGGGAAGCAAAACCAGTGCTGGGCAGACTTCTACGGTCTACGCCCTGATCATAACTGAATAGATACGGATGGGGCGGAGTGTAAATTTAAAGGGCTTCGATGTTAGTTTCAGAACTTTTAGTACAAGAACAGTGCTGGGCAGACTTCTAAGGTCGGTGCCCTGAGAATAGGAAGGAAAAATCAAACTTGGGTATACATATAAAGTATCACATACCATGTAAAATGAGTTTCTTGTTGGGCATTGCCTTAGGTACAAACTTAGATTGTGAGCCCTCTAGGGACAGGGAAATAGTCAAGTGTACCTAAATATAACTCACCTTGAGCTACTACCGAAAAAGGTGTGAGCAAAATCTAAATAAATAAATAAATATAGATACCCCCTTCAACCATAAGGGCTATTGTAGGGGGGTACAGTTGGGGGGTAGTAGGTTTTGGAGGGCTCAGCAGACAAGATAAGGGAGCAACAGTGAGCTGCGTACCGGGGAGTATTTATGTAAAGTCCCCAGCAGTGCCCACCAGGGAGCCCCCCATTGCTCTCCTGGGATGTCTGGGGGACCAATCTGCTAAAAATACTGGCTCCTCCTACATCCCAATGGCTTGAGCTTCTACGTTTTTCACTTGTACATTTTTTTTTTCAAAAAGGCCTGAAAAAATAAACACAGAGAGCAGAAAACCTTGTTGCAAATGGTATTGTTGAAAAAAAAATTAGACATTGTGTGGTTTCGAAAATGGACATATTTCCTATTCGGATTTTGGACATTTAGCACAAAACATCCAAAGTCTGACTTAAGATGTCATATTGAAAATGCCCCTCCACACTTCTTATTTTATTAACTACTAGCCGTTAAGCCCGTAAAAACAGGCGAGTATTGCAGCCCTCCTCTCTCCCCTGGCCTCACCCCGTCCACCGATCCTCCTCTTGGTCTCCCCCCCTCCCCCCATGTCCAGCAACCCTCCTCTGTGCCCTGCTCTCACCCCAAGTCCAGCAACCATGGCCTCTCCCCCCTGCCCTCCCCCCATGTCCAGCTACCCTCATCGCCGCCACTCCCTCCCCCCTCCGTGCCGGACCCCCTGCACTGACCTGACAGCGCCTCTCACCTCCATGTGAAAGCGCTACAGGCAGCAGCAGATCGCTCTGCTGCTGCCTGCAGCGCTTCCACACAGAGGTGAGAGGTGCTGTCAGGTCAGTGCAGGGGGCCCAATACAGAGGGGGGCGGGAGCGGCGGCAGAGATGGGGGGAGGTTGTTTCGCGCGATGTTCCTTTCCAGGCGGCGGCGGCGTCCGACAATTCAACTCCGTTTCCCTCTCTGTTCCACCCTCTGATGTCATGACATCTTGACGCGAGGGCGGGACAGAGAGGGAAGTCTGTACTGCGCATTTGCAAGTGAGTACGGTCACTTGCCGTTTATTTGTTTGATTGACATATGTCATTTCTACTTATCTTGCCTCTGCTATCTTCTTGAACACACACATTTTTCATACATCTACCTTAAAACATTATAAGCCCGATATTCAGTGGGACTTATCTGGGTAGGACAAGCTGCTCCTACGAGAATAAATCCCACTCACCGAGGCCATACCAGATTTTCTGTGATGATGTTTGAAAATCCGGTACACTCCAACATGATCCTGGTAATACTCATTCTCCGAGGACAAGCAGGCTGCTTGTTCTCACGACTGGGTTGACGTCCATGGCAGCCCCCACCAACCGGAACAAAAACTTTGCGGGCGGTCCCGCACGCAGGGCATGCCCACCGCGCATGCGCGGCTGTCTTCCCGCCCGTGCGCGACTGTTCCCGCTCAGTCTTTTCTTTTCCGCGCTGGAGAGAGCCGTGTTCGTCTCTCTCTCTGTCAGCCCCGGAAACCGGATCGCGCCTTCGACGCGAATTTTTTCTTTTCTTATTCGTTGTTTCTTTAGTTTTGTTTTTCCTTGTAAAAAAAAAAACCTAACTTTGTTTTATCTCCCCTCGTACGTCGAGCAGGGGGCGCCTCGTTGCGGCCTTGTGGCTGCACGGTTGATTTATTTTTCGGGTGTGCTTTTTACCGCCACCATCGACGACTTTGACTTCGCCGACGCGATTTTTCCGTCGATGTCCTCGAAGGTCCCGAGTGGATTTAAGAAGTGTGGTCGGTGCGGCCGGCATATCTCGCAGACCGACACTCACGCTTGGTGCCTCCAGTGCCTCGGGCCGGAGCACGATACCAAGACGTGCACCTTGTGTCTCGGTTTACGAAAACAGACACAGGTGGCGAGGCAAGTTCTACGGGACCGTCTTTTTGGAACTTGCGCCGGCCCTTCGACGTCGACTTCGACGGCATCGGTGTCGACGGCCGGATCTTCGGTACCGGTACCGATGTCGACGAAATCGGCACCGACGGCGACGAAATCGGCACCGACGGCACCGACCCCAGGAGCACAGGTTCCGTTGGCCCGCCGGTCTTCCGGAGATGGCAGGGGTGAGCGGCCGCGCGGGCAATCGGCTCCGGTCACTCCCTCTACCCAGGGCCATCTGGACCGAACCCTGTCAGACCCGATCCCTCGAGGCCGAGGGGGATCTACCTCCTCCTCTTCGGTACCGCCAAGCGCCGATGACGGGCACCGAAAGAAAGCCAAAAAGCACTGTCATCGGCCGCCCACGGCGCATGTTGCTACCAGCTCCGGCTCCAAGGATGACTCGACGCCGAGGAAGCGACAGCGCCGGGAGGAGCGTTCCCCCTCGGTGGTAGAGGTATCGCTGCGTCAGGGCACGGGCACTTCAGTGCCGTCTCCTGGATCCGAGCAGATTCTGGCACCGGCACCCCCACCGGCCCCCTAACCTTTCTCGACAGCGGGCCTTGACGAGTGCCTCCGAGCCATCCTTCCGGGGATCCTGGAAGGGCTGATGCACCAGACTGTGCCGGCGCCGGGGGTGCTTGCGCCCCCAGCGCCGTTGATGGAGGCGCCGGCGTGCTCTAGCCCGGTGCCGAGGCCTTCGACGCCGCTTGCGGTGCCGGTCTCGACCGCCACGCAGGTGGAGTCCCCGTCGACATCGATGGAGGGAGTTTCATCCCCGTCGGCGCTGGAGTCCACCGCTCGACGCCGCCACCGAGGACTCGGTGCCTCGAAGTCGAGCCGGGCCCAGTTGAGGTCTGAGCTACGGGAGCTCATGTCCGATACCGAGGAAGAGGCCTCGTGGGGGGAGGAGGAGGACCCCAAATATTTCTCCTCAGAGGAGTCTGTGGGCCTTCCCTCCGACCCCACTCCCTCACCGGAGAGGAAGCTCTCGCCACCTGAGAGCCTCTCCTTTGCCTCCCTCGTCAGGGATATGTCTATCTGCATTCCCTTTCCCGTGGTCTCTGTGGATGAGCTGAGGGCTGAGATGCTTGATGTCCTCGACTATCCATCACCACCTAGAGAGTCCTCCACGGTACCGTTGCACAATGTCCTCAAAGAGACACTGCTTCGGAACTGGTTGAGACCTTTATCTAATTCCACCATCCCCAAGAAAGCGGAGTCCCAATACAGGATCCACTCAGACCCAGAGTTAATGCGGCCTCAATTGCCTCATGACTCAGCGGTCGTGGACTCTGCTCTCAAGAGGGCACAGAGTTCGAGGGATACCGCTTCGGCGCCCCCGGGGCGGGAGTCTCGCACTCTGGACTCGTTTGGGAGGAAAGCCTACCAATCTTCAATGCTCGTGACCCGCATCCAATCCTACCAGCTCTACACGAGCATACACATGCGGAATAATGTGAAGCAACTGGCGGACCTGGTCGACAAGCTCCCACCGGAGCAGTCCAGGCCTTTTCAGGAGGTGGTCAGGCAGCTGAAGGCGTGCAGAAAGTTCCTGTCCAGGGGTATTTATAACACCTGTGATGTGGCATCTCGAGCTGCGGCCCAAGGTATAGTGATGTGCAGACTCTCATGGCTGCGTGCCTCTGACCTGGACAACCGCACCCAGCAGCGGCTGGCCGATGTCCCTTGCCGGGGGGATAATATTTTTGGTGAGAAGGTCGAGCAGTTGGTGGACCAACTACACCAGCGGGAAACTGCCCTCGACAAGCTCTCCCACCGGGCGCCTTCAGCATCCACCTCAGCAGGTGGACGTTTTTCCCGGGCCAGGCAGGCTGCGCCCTACGCCTACAACAAGCGTAGGTACACCCAGCCGGCCCAAAGGCCTCATCAGGCACAGGGACAGTCCCAGCGTGCTCGTTGCCGTCAACAGCGTGCGCCTAAGCAGCCCCCTGCGCCTCCACAGCAAAAACCGGGGACGGGTTTTTGACTGGATCCATGGGAACATAGCCGCCATCAAAATGTCCGTACCGGACGATCTGCCAGTCGGGGGGAGGTTAAAATTTTTTCACCAAAGGTGGCCTCTAATAACCTCCGACCAGTGGGTTCTCCAAATAGTGCGGTGCGGATACGCCCTGAATTTGGCCTCCCCTCCACCAAATTGTCCTCCGGGAGCCCAATCCTTCAGCTCCCATCACAAGCAGGTACTTGCAGAGGAACTCTCCACCCTTCTCAGCGCCAATGCGGTCGAGCCCGTGCCACCCGGGCAGGAAGGGCAGGGATTTTATTCCAGGTACTTCCTTGTGGAAAAGAAAACAGGGGGGATGCGCCCCATCCTAGACCTGAGAGGCCTGAACAAATACCTGGTCAAAGAGAAGTTCAGGATGCTTTCCTTGGGCACCCTTCTACCAATGATTCAGAAAAACGATTGGCTATGTTCCCTGGATTTAAAGGACGCATACACTCACATCCCGATACTGCCAGCTCACAGACAGTATCTCAGATTCCGCCTGGGGACACGGCACTTTCAGTATTGTGTGCTGCCCTTTGGGCTCGCCTCTGCCCACGGGTGTTCACGAAGTGCCTCGTGGTGGTCGCGGCGTATCTACGCAAGCTGGGAGTGCATGTGTTCCCATATCTCGACGATTGGCTGGTCAAGAACACCTCGGAGGCAGGAGCTCTCCGGTCCATGCAGTGCACTATTCACCTCCTGGAGCTGCTGGGGTTTGTGATAAATTACCCAAAGTCCCATCTCCAGCCAGTCCAATCTCTGGAATTCATAGGAGCTCTGCTGAATTCACAGACAGCTCAGGCCTTTCTTCCCGAAGCGAGGGCCCACAACCTCCTGTCCCTTGCTTCCCAGACCAGAGCGTCACAGCAGGTCACAGCTCGGCAGATGTTGAGACTCCTAGGTCATATGGCCTCCACAGTTGATGTGACTCCCATGGCTCGTCTTCACATGAGATCTGCTCAATGGACCCTAGCTTCCCAGTGGTGCCAGGCCACCGGGAATCTAGAAGATGTCATCCGCCTGTCCCTCAGTTGCCGCACTTCACTGCACTGGTGGACACTTCGGACCAATTTGACCCTGGGACGTCCATTCCAAATTCCGCAGCCCACGAAAGTGCTGACGACGGATGAATCTCGCCTAGGGTGGGGAGCTCATGTCGATGGGCTTCACACCCAGGGACTGTGGTCCCTCCAGGAACAAGATCTTCAGATCAACCTCCTGGAGCTCCGAGCGGTCTGGAACGCACTGAAGGCCTTCAGAGATCGGCTGTCCTATCAAATTATCCAAATTCGGACAGACAATCAGGTTGCAATGTATTACATCAACAAGCAGGGGGGCACCGGATCTCGCCCCCTGTGTCAGGAAGCCGTCGGGATGTGGCGTTGGGCCTGCCAGTTCGGCATGCTTCTTCAAGCCACATACCTGGCAGGTGTAAATAACAGTCTGGCCGACAGACTGAGCAGACTCATGCAACCGCACGAGTGGTCGCTCCATTCCAGAGTGGTACGCAAGATCTTCCGAGAGTGGGGCACTCCCTCGGTGGACCTTTTCGCCTCTCAGACCAACCACAAGCTGCCTCTGTTCTGTTCCAGACTACAGGCACACGGCAGACTAGCGTCGGATGCCTTTCTCCTCCATTGGGGGACCGGCCTCCTGTATGCTTATCCTCCCATACCTTTGGTGGGGAAGACCTTACTGAAGCTCAAGCAAGACCATGGCACCATGATTCTGATAGCGCCTTTTTGGCCCCGTCAGATCTGGTTCCCTCTTCTTCTGGAGTTGTCCTCCGAAGAACCGTGGAGATTGGAGTGTTTTCCGACTCTCATTTCGCAGAACGACGGAGCGTTGCTGCACCCCAACCTTCAGTCCCTGGCTCTCACGGCCTGGATGTTGAGGGCGTAGACTTCGCTTCGTTGGGTCTGTCTGAGGGTGTCTCCCGTGTCTTGCTTGCCTCTAGAAAGGATTCCACTAAAAAGAGTTACTTTTTCAAGTGGAGGAGGTTTGTCGTTTGGTGTGAGAGCAAGGCCCTAGAACCTCGTTCTTGTCCTGTACAGAACCTGCTTGAATACCTTCTGCACTTATCAGAGTCTGGCCTCAAGACCAACTCAGTAAGGAATAACCTTAGTGCGATTAGTGCTTACCATCATCGTGTAGAGGGTAAAGCCATCTCTGGAGAGCCTTTAGTCGTTCGATTCATGAGAGGCTTGCTTTTGTCAAAGCCCCCTGTCAAGCCTCCTGCAGTGTCATGGGATCTCAACGTCATCCTCACCAAGCTGATGAAACCTCCTTTTGAGCCACTGAATTCCTGCCATCTGAAGTACTTGACCTGGAAGGTCATTTTCTTGGTGGCAGTTACTTCAGCTCGTAGAGTCAGTGAGCTTCAAGCCCTGGTAGCTCATGCTCCTTATACAAAATTTCATCATAATAGGGTAGTTCTCCGCACTCACCCCAAGTTTCTGCCAAAGGTGGTGTCGGAGTTCCATCTTAACCAGTCAATTGTCTTGCCAACATTCTTTCCCAGACCGCATACCCGCCCTGCTGAACGTCAGTTGCACACATTGGACTGCAAGTGAGCTTTGGCCTTCTATCTGGAGCGGACACAGCCCCACAGACAGTCCGCCCAATTGTTTATTTCCTTCGACCCCAATAGGAAAGGGGTCGCTGTCGGGAAACGCACCATCTCCAATTGGCTAGCAGATTGCATTTCCTTCACTTATGCCCAGGCTGGGCTGTCTCTTGAGGGTCATGTTACGGCTCATAGTGTCAGAGCCATGGCAGCGTCGGTGGCTCACTTGAAGTCAGCCACTATTGAAGAGATTTGCAAGGCTGCGACGTGGTCATCTGTCCACACATTCACATCTCATTACTGCCTACAGCAGGATACCCGGCGCGACAGTCGGTTCGGGCAGTCGGTGCTGCAGAATCTGTTTGAGGTTTAAATCCAACTCCACCCTCCAGGACCCGAATTTATTCTGGTCAGGCTGCACTCTCAGTTAGTTGTTCTTCGTAGGTCAATTTCTGTTATACCCTCACCGTTGCGAGGTTCAATTGACCTGGGTTCTTGTTTTGAGTGAGCCTGAGAGCTAGGGATACCCCAGTCGTGAGAACAAGCAGCCTGCTTGTCCTCGGAGAAAGCGAATGATACATACCTGTAGCAGGTGTTCTCCGAGGACAGCAGGCTGATTGTTCTCACCTACCCTCCCTCCTCCTCTTTGGAGTTGTGTTTTTTCCTCATTCCTTTGCTTGTCATTCAACTGAGCGGGAACGGTCGCGCACGGGCGGGAAGACGGCCGCTCATGCGCGGTGGGCGTGCCCTGCGTGCGGGACCGCCCGCAAAGTTTTTGTTCCGGTTGGTGGGGGCTGCCATGGACGTCAACCCAGTTGTGAGAACAATCAGCCTGCTGTCCTCGGAGAACACCTGCTACAGGTATGTATCATTCGCTATCTGGCTAACCTAGGGCAGCCTTTGTTTTCATATGTTAGCTGGATGGTTATCCAGGTACCAGACCTGAATATCACTGATACCTGGATAATGGCACCAGATATCTCTATCTCCAGATTTTCAGCACCACTGTTCTCATAGCAGCTGGTACTAAAAATCCAGGTATATCTTTAAATGCCACAACTGGCATTTTAAGAGAAACATCAACCCCAGAGTTTAAATATCAGGGAGTATGGATTCAAACTCCTTCTGTGATGTAACTGGGAGAACAGCTTTTGGCAAATAATTTTAAGGATGTGTAAAGTGCCATCTCTTATATTCCTTCCTTTCAATGCAGTGCTATCTACTGGATTACGCACAAAATGCACTGCCCTGTTAGACAGGAATGATATGTTGAACAATCTACAATTCATTCCATTATTCAATGGCTGTTTTGCTTGGAAGTGTCCCAGCATTTTGACTTCTTAACCATATCCTAATTTGCAGGCTGCAAATCCTCTTCTACACTGCAATATATGTGTATTTTAGGGAAGTTGCTGTGCAGAATAGTTTGGGGTGGGGAGGTGGGAGGAGTATAACTGTCCTTTCTGGTTCAGGTTGATTACTTCCAAAAGTCATGGAGTGCAATGCCTTTCAAAAAGCTGTTTCACAGTAAATGGAGTAATAATCCATATTTTTTGTCAGGATTTCTCTTCTATTTTCATGTCCATAATCGCCCTCAACTGGACCAGCATATCCATGCACTGCTTCTCATTGCGATATTTGGTGGGGCGTTCAGCATCTTTCTGGAGGTATTCATGAGGGACCATGTTGTCTTGGAGTTCTTCCGTACCAGCCTCACCATCCTCCAGGGAACCTGGTTCTGGCAGGTCAGTAATGTTCAAATTTCAGTTACTTAAGCTCTGACAGATTGCTGCAGGTACAGTGGGGGAAATAAGTATTTGATCCCTTGCTGATTTTGTAAGTTTGCCCACTGACAAAGACATGAGCAGCCCATAATTGAAGGGTAGGTTATTGGTAACAGTGAGAGATAGCACATCACAAATTAAATCCGGAAAATCACATTGTGGAATGTATATGAATTTATTTGCATTCTGCAGAGGGAAATAAGTATTTGATCCCCCACCAACCAGTAAGAGATCTGGCCCCTACAGACCAGGTAGATGCTCCAAATCAACTCGTTACCTGCATGACAGACAGCTGTCGGCAATGGTCACCTGTATGAAAGACACCTGTCCACAGACTCAGTGAATCAGTCAGACTCTAACCTCTACAAAATGGCCAAGAGCAGGGAGCTGTCTAAGGATGTCAGGGACAAGATCATACACCTGCACAAGGCTGGAATGGGCTACAAAACCATCAGTAAGACGCTGGGCGAGAAGGAGACAACTGCTGGTGCCATAGTAAGAAAATGGAAGAAGTACAAAATGACTGTCAATCGACAAAGATCTGGGGCTCCACGCAAAATCTCACCTCGTGGGGTATCCTTGATCATGAGGAAGGTTAGAAATCAGCCTACAACTACAAGGGGGGAACTTGTCAATGATCTCAAGGCAGCTGGGACCACTGTCACCACGAAAACCATTGGTAACACATTACGACATAACGGATTGCAATCCTGCAGTGCCCGCAAGGTCCCCCTGCTCCGGAAGGCACATGTGACGGCCTGTCTGAAGTTTGCCAGTGAACACCTGGATGATGCCGAGAGTGATTGGGAGAAGGTGCTGTGGTCAGATGAGACAAAAATTGAGCTCTTTGGCATGAACTCAACTCGCCGTGTTTGGAGGAAGAGAAATGCTGCCTATGACCCAAAGAACACCGTCCCCACTGTCAAGCATGGAGGTGGAAATGTTATGTTTTGGGGGTGTTTCTCTGCTAAGGGCACAGGACTACTTCACCGCATCAATGGGAGAATGGATGGGGCCATGTACCGTACAATTCTGAGTGACAACCTCCTTCCCTCCGCCAGGGCCTTAAAAATGGGTCGTGGCTGGGTCTTCCAGCACGACAATGACCCAAAACATACAGCCAAGGCAACAAAGGAGTGGCTCAGGAAGAAGCACATTAGGGTCATGGAGTGGCCTAGCCAGTCACCAGACCTTAATCCCATTGAAAACTTATGGAGGGAGCTGAAGCTGCGAGTTGCCAAGCGACAGCCCAGAACTCTTAATGATTTAGAGATGATCTGCAAAGAGGAGTGGACCAAAATTCCTCCTGACATGTGTGCAAACCTCATCATCAACTACAGAAGACGTCTGACCGCTGTGCTTGCCAACAAGGGTTTTGCCACCAAGTATTAGGTCTTGTTTGCCAGAGGGATTAAATACTTATTTCCCTCTGCAGAATGCAAATAAATTCATATACTTTCCACAATGTGATTTTCCGGATTTAATTTGTGATGTGCTATCTCTCACTGTTACCAATAACCTACCCTTCAATTATGGGCTGCTCATGTCTTTGTCAGTGGGCAAACTTACAAAATCAGCAAGGGATCAAATACTTATTTCCCCCACTGTAGCTGTGGATTGAAGGAGGCTTTGCCCAGTAGATCACAGAAGTTTCCTCTCCTCTTTTTTTCAGGATGTTCAGTTAAATTCTACATATGTATGCCTTGGGGGTTTATTGTAGCATAAGATGAAATCCTAAGCAACAAGCCCCCAGAGTCTTTATAGTTAGTAAAAGGACACCCTGTATGGTGTTGGTGAATAAACTATACAAGTGTCTCTTTGTCAAATTTCTTCTAAAATCCAATAAAACAAAAAAAATCACTTTATAAAAATGTTGATGAAACCATTTTGCATGTCTTGCATTTGAAAAATATGGTTACTGCATTATCGCATTACCAATAAGAGTCATATGTGATCCATGGGCACCCTTATCACATAAAGATGGGGAGATACAGGTCATGACTCATACAGGTCCTGAACCTGGAATTTTAACATCTTTTTCTGTTTTTGTCCCAGATTGGGTTTGTGCTGTTTACATCCTCAAGAGGACCAGAGTGGAACCAAGAGGACCATAGCAACATCATGTTCATCACCCTGTGTTTCTGCTTGCATTATGCGATTGCCCTGATCTTAATGACCAGCAACTACTCTTTAGTCTATTGGTATGTGTTGGGGACGACAAGGGATAAAAGTCTGGGAAAGGCAATTGGAATGCATATTTACTCTGTCTTTCGCACATTTGTAATTAGCACAATGGTGCATTTCAGGTTGGGCTCAAATTGGTGGGATAAAATACTTGTTTTAGCTTGAGGGAAGAATCGGAATAACTGTGGAAGAGTACATTCAAATTGCCAATGACTGTGACCTAGGGCAAATCACTTTCTCCCTCTCCATACCTTAGGCTTCCTAAAGATGAGTACACTTATCGCAACTGTGCCACTAGACTGTGCAAGGCCTGCAGAGATCCTGTTAGCAAGATAAATGCTACATCTACTGTAATATAACATTTATGGACTGCTATATAATCTAATCACCTGTCTGCTCCATACAGCTTTGTAAAGAGGCAAAGGTGGAACAACTGTGAAATGGATATTGGGATTCGGAAGTTAAATTCAGATAAGGATTCCAAAGCCGCCCTCCTGGCTGGGTCAGAAGAAGAGTAATGCGATCACAGCACAACAGGATTCCAAGGAGCTTCTTGAATTTCAAAACAGAAGTGCGAACAAAATTACCACATTTTTATGTACCAACTCTCCTTTTCTCAAATTGTAGCATATCCTATTTTGATGTTGACCAAAAAAAAAGGAGGGGGAGAAGGAGCCCCTACTCTACCTTTTCATAACTTCAATCTCCAAAAATATATTTTTAAAAATGCCTGCATGGACAGATCTTTCAATATAAAAAGCCTTTACTAAATGGGGACCTTAGTATTTGTGGAAGTTGACTTTAAATTGAATGCTTTTCTACGTGTCTTGCATTTTGCTATAGCTTTTTATTATTTCCAGCTGGGTCCTTTTCTTTGTGTGTCTATATATATGTTCCAGTTTATAAATTTTATATAAATCATGCCTAATAAAAGCCCTTCTTTGAAGAACTTGTCCCTCTCTTCAAGAATGATCTCCATCTCTTTTCTCTGTGGATGATGCAGGTGGGAGTGAGGATGCAAGGAAAAGTATTTTTCTTACTGTAGGATTTCTTTTACATTTGTACTCAAGGTTGGGAGAAAATATACATTTTTACACTTAAGTTTTATTGTTACTGCCACACCATATGCAGGTTTGAACTTGTGTGATAAACATAGTAATTTCTGTTTTGCTCCATGCTGGATGGACTTCTTTTATTTCACATGGGAAATAAGGTCAAGAGAAACAAACAAACAAAAAAAGCAACACTGGGCCTTCAGGATGGAAATAATTGGCATCCTTTTTATTCTGAAAATGACCCGACACGGGCCGTGTTTCGGCGTACAAACACCTGCCTCAGGGGTCCAAATGGGCAACAGCCACAAGCAATTCTCCGGACCCTGGTCAGGTCACTCCTCCCTGCCAGTTCTGAGGTCACCCACTAACAATCCCGCAGCTTTCCTTCTCCAGTACCCTATGGTCACACAACTTTTTCTCCCTCTACATCCCACCTTCCTTGCCGGAAACAGGAAGTCAAGTTGCGTCACATCACAGCCAGAAGAGCTCCATCCTGAAGGCCCAGTGCTGCCTTTTTTTCTGTCTATATTTGTATGCTGTTTTGCCCTCTCTGCTATGACTTTAAATGAATAAGGTCAACACATTAACCAAATGGAAGAAGAAACATAGCTGAAAACATCAGGTTTATTTCCTCAGGTGTTATAACTAGTCATTCTTTTTAATCCTCTTCCCTTCTCATTGCAGTGTAGGACCTTCCTGATTTTGTTTAAGACCAGTAAGGATTGGGTGAGAAAAAGTTGTTTTGGGTTTTGTTTTTTTGTTTGTTTTTTGTTGTGTGGTATTTTTTTGTTTTGTTTCTTTTTAGGACTGTTTTCTTTTCAGGAGGTGCAGGGGGCAAGATTACTCGAGCCCGGCTTCCAAGGGGGGCCTAGCACCGGCAAGGTTTTGAGGGAGCAGAAGCTTGTTCCTGTCTGCCTGCTTCTGGGTCCATCTCTCTCCTGCTTCTGTGTGCCAGAAACTGGACGGATAGCATTAATGCAATAACATGGATCCCGGCACACAGGAGCCAACAGACCGAGAGAGGTTAGCGCGGGAGCTAACCAGGTGGTAGTAAGGGCTCCCCCCCCCCCCCCCTAAAATGGCCACATGGCAAGTGCTTTACTTGCCACACGGCCATTTCCTGTAGGAAAGTGAGACTTCCATTTCACCAGCTGCGGTAAAAGAAGGCCTCTGTGCATATGAAAAACACGCGCCACCGCCAGGGCAGGCCCCGTTTTGCTGCAGCTTGGTAAAAAGAGCCCTTAGTGTGCTATTTTATAGATCACGATTCTACCCATTGAAATCAGCACTAAGCCACTCCATTCAAAACAAAGGCTTGTCTAGTCCCCATAACTACTGCTACCACACCCACAGCTAGGCTCTAGGCATCCTTACTACTTTGACAGAGGCGAACTTTGGGGAAACCCATGAAATAAGACCATGAGGGGGTGGGGTGGGGGCTAAAGTAGGCCAAAAAAATGTATTCCCCCATTTCAGAAAGATCAGTGATGCGATTTATACCTGCTACCCAGAAAAGTGCTTGTACTGAGCAACACTTCACCGGAGAAATTAGGTTTAAGGTTTATTAAATTTTGATATGCTGCCATGTAGAAGCAACTTCTTCCTTAGTGGTTTACAAAGCATAAATATATTTAGAAAGAACTGGAGAAGAGAATGGCAAAAGAACTCCATTGACATATAGGAAAGTTAAAAAGAAAAATGAATAGGGAGGGATACAGGCAGAAACAGAGCTGCAAAACTCTCCAGTCCATCTGAGGCATGTGAAAATTATAACCTAAACAAATCAGGAGATCAAGAAAGGCAGACCCTCGTTGATCAGACTATTGGAGATGCAAATCAAATGCGGATAGTAAACCTGTCGGAACTATCAATTACTCACAGCATATAATCTGTACTTTCCAAAGGAATTTCATTTTGCCCATCCAGCAAGCTAGATGGCACTCAATTATATTCAGATCTGGAGGAAGTTTTTAGGAAACTCCGCTTAAAGGTACACTTCCACAACAAAGAAACTCCCAACAGACTGGAATACAATTTTAAACGAAAGAACACATATTTCACCCCACAGGATGGACAAAACAACAAACTGGACAACTACTGTCAGCAGGCACCTCTTCGTGCTGTCCGCTCTTGTCTCGACACCTCTCAGTGCTATCCGCTCTCCCCTCGACACCTCTCCGTGCTGTCCTTTTTTCACCCACACAATTGGGGCTAATCCATCACCTTAGGAGAACTGCTTTTGCTTATTTGTAACAAGTGATTATTCACAGTACTATTTCCCCAACGGTATCAGAGAAAACCAGTCTGCCCGCTGTATTACAGCTGCTAGTCTCTGTGCACCTTGTTTCACTTCTCCCACACTCAAAGATCCATAATCGTTCAGTTTTAGAATTAGTTAATGACTTGGGATAAACCTGTGGTTCAGTCAATTCCTCTTCTCCTTTCTCTTACTGCCTAGGAGATAGAGGCATTTTCACCACCCTCGCTTGTCAGACACCAACACTCTGACAACCTCCCACAAATGTTCAGACTGACCTCCTTCAGGTAATTAATTCCCACAGTTCCATGAAGCCAGACCGCATCTAGGCATTGTCACTGAGCGGCCCCACATCTCTGGCTTCCCTCTGCAGTCTCTTCCTTTGCCATCTCCCTTTGTCCTGAGCAAAAGAACTCCATTTTCTCCACCCCAGCCTCCTTCATGACATTTTCACTTTTCTCTCCTAGTTCAATCTCCTCCCACTCCATGGAGTCTTCCCCCACCCTCTCTCCCAGGTGCTGCTCCTCCACCTGATTATCCTCCATCTCCCAATCACCTCCTGACTTTACTACCTGCTGGGAGTTGTAGTGCTGTTTCTCTTGTTCCCTCCTCCCTTGCAAGTGCTGTTGGGTTCTGTAGTTCTCTTCCCTTCTTGCAAGTCTCCTACCCCCTTTTCCCGTCAGAGAGTGCTCTTCCTTTCTTGGCTTACTGCCCCTGTCAGCTCTTCTCTGCTTTCCCTCTACATCCTCCTTACACTACATAGAAAGTTTCAGGTATAGGGTAAAATCACAACTTTCTAGTAAACAAAAGAAATTTCTGTACAAGATCACTCCACCAGAAAGAGCTGCCATAAGAACCCTACAAAGCAACCAACACATTATCATCAAACCCGCAGACAAAGGAGGCTCCGTGGTGATGATGGGCACACAAAAATGCATCGATGCATCGATGTTTCAAAATGGTGGCACGCCAAGTTCACGGATGAAACCTCTCGACGACGACGACAGCGAATAAACAAGTTATACCTTTAACATTATGCCGCATACAAAGCGTAAAGGAGTGGTAAAGAACGGGACCTCATCGGTCAGGACCTCTTCTCCTTCGCAGCCATCAATCGAAAGGTTCACCGTGCGGATGCCAGAATTATTAGCCGGGAGCTGTCCTGCTGTCTCTTTGTCGGGAGAACTACGAGAATTGGGACTCGATGTTACTCTTTCGCCCTGGCAACCCCATGTACCATCTCACCCCGAAGGTCTTCTCTCTCCTGTTGGGACGCCCGAACCGGAAGTGGTCGAGGTAGTATCTCAAGTTAGAGGTCAGGAAGGGAGTCGAATCGACGGAGGTCTGAAACCGCTGGGTCTTCAAACCCATAGAGTTCCCTTGGTAAAACCTGAGACTGTTACCCTTGAGAGCATATGGGAAGCTCTCCAACAACTAGATACAAAGATTTCTAACGCAACTGATGGTATGGCAACACTCGTGAGTACTGTGGACAATCTTTCTAAATCTATAGATACCATAAAAACTGACTCTAAAAATCAAATGGATCAATTTAAAAAAGAAGTGGAAAAATTCCAAGGAAATTCTAATGTGATTATAAAAGATAATACAGCAATTCATAGGAAGCTTGAACAATTGGAAAATTATAACCGCAGATTGAATTTGCGTTTTTTAAATTTTCCACAAACTGTTGGAATTTCACCTTTAGACGCATTTAAAAGATACTTAATAGAGGTTTTGAAATATTCCCCAGAACTTATTCCTCCCATAAATAAAATCTACTATCTTCCACAAAAAAAAAAAAGTGAACCAGGAATGGATATGGAGTCACAAAAAGAAAAGAAAGGACAAAATTTGAATTTAACTGAAATCTTAGAGTCCTCTTTAAATGAGGACTCTGAAAGAACTACTTTAATTGTTTCTTTTATTTTTGAACAGGATTTGGAAGCAGTTAAATGATTATTCTTTAGAAATGCACAGTCCCTGTTTTGTGGGGCGAAAATATGGATGTACTCAGATGTTGCCAGACAGACCCAGGAATGAAGAAGGGCATTTTTAGCCATAAGAAAGGAGGTCTTAGAAATAGGTGCCTCCTTTTACCTGAACTACCCCTGTAAATGTGTGATAAAGTATTTGGGGCTTAAATATATCTTCTTCAATCCTGAGCATTTAAAAACATTTGTGAATTCTAAGAAATTGTTGGCAACCTAGTATCTAAATGGGGTTAATTGAATTTGATTTCTGGATTGGTGTGTAAAGCTATATGCTGGTTTAATTCTACTTTAAAGTTTTCTTTCTCCTGGAATAATATGAAACTCCCCCCTACAATAATTGTGGTCTAAAGAAGATTGTTAAAATATGCCTAGAAAAATGTATCTGTTAAATTATATGCTTATCTGTATTTCTTGACAAGTGATTTCACTTGAATTGTAAATTTAAAAATTATAATAAATAAAAAAATGCATCGAAGGGCACAGACAGCTCTGACAACACATACTACAGGAAACTAACTGAGGATCCTACACAGGATTATACAAAACAGCTGAAAGACCTTATCAAAACATTACCAAAACAAGTTCAAACACATCTGAAGAAACTCATACCTAACCATCCCTCTATGGGCACATTCTATGTGCTACCCAAAATCCACAAACCTGGAAATCCTGTCAGACCTTATCTGGTATTGGCACACTCACGGAGGAAATATCTGGACTTATAGAGGGGATTCTGAAACCTTTTGTGCACAAGACACCACAGATTTTCTGAATAAATTAAAAGATATCAAGCAGTTACCACCGGGTACTCTTCTGGTCACAATGGATGTAGAATCACTATACAGCAACATTCCCCATGCAAATGGCATAGCTGCATGTGAGAAACTCCTAAAAACATCCACACTGGACCATCAGTACTCACCGGAAACTATTACAACATTAATCAAATTTATTCTAACTCACAACTAATTCTGCTTTAACAATGATATCTGTATTCAAATCATGGGCACTGCGATGGGCACCAGGACAGCACCTCAATATGCTAACCTCTTTATGGCTGAACTGGAAGTGACATTTCTGTATACACATCAGACCACACCCCTAAAATACTACCGGTGTATTAATGACATTTTTATGATTTGGACTGAAGGGGAAGAAACTAAAACAATTTTACAGTTCTTTCAATACATACCATCCTACAATCAGATTCAAAATTGACTACTCCCTAGAAAAAGTCGATTTTTTGGACACCACAGTTTCAATCAGCAATGGCTACATACAAACTTCCATATACAAGAAACCCACAGACAAATGCAGCTACCTTCACAATTCCAGCTTCCACCATTCCCATACAAAAAATCCATCATCCACAGCCAAGATACCACCGTATCTGCTCAGACCCAGAGGACAGAGATAGACACCTCAAAATCCTGGCTGCTTCCTTCAGACAAACAGGCTACAACACCAGAATAATCTCCCCTTCCTTCAAAACGCTCAGGGAAAATCTGCTACAGTACAATAAAAAGAAAGTCACAGACAGAATCCCCCTTGTAGTGACATACAACCCAGAGCTGGAAAAAATGAGAAAAATCATATACAACCATTACTCCAGGAGGATGAATTACTGAAAGAGAGATTCCCATTCCCACCAGTGCTCTGGTCTGTCCCAGTATGGCATTACTTATGTACAGTTCTGGAGTATTGACCAAGAGTCTCTGCCCTGCAGATATGAGTCTGTTCTCAACCAGTCCCCACCCTCCTGCTGGGAGAATTCCATCTCTGTGATGGTAGAGACTATTATAAAGAACAAAATTACAGAACATAATCAAAAGCTTGGATTAATGCAACAACATCAACATTGATTTAGTGAAGGGAAATTGCCTCTCTATTACATTTTTTTGAAGGGGTGAACGAACATGTGGATAAAGATGATCCGGTCAATATTGTATATCTGGATTTTCAAAAGGCATTTGACAAAGTACCTCATGAACGACTCCAGAGGAAATTGGAAAGTCATGGAATAGGAGGTAGTGTTCTATTGTGGATTAAAAACTGGTTAAAGGATAGAAAACAGAGAGCAGGGTTAAACGGTCAGTATTCTCAATGGAGAAGGGTAGATAGTGGGGTTCCACAGGGGTCTGTGTTGGGAACACTACTTTTTAATGTATTTATAAATGATCTAGATATGGGAACAACTAGTGAGGTAATTAAATTTGCTGATGATGCAAAGATATTCAAAGTTGTTAAATCGCAAGAAGATTGTGAAAAATTGCAAGATGACCTTACAAGACTGGGCATCCAAATGGCAGATGATAATTAATGTGAGCAAGTGCAAAGTGATGCATGTGGGAAAGAGGAACCTGAACTATAGCTATGTGATGCAAGGTTCCAGGTTAGGAGTCACCGACCAGGAAAAGAATCTAGAAGTCATTGTTGACGATACTTTGAAACTCTCTGCTCATTATGCTGTGGCAGCAATGAAAGCAAATAGAATGTTACATATTATAAGGAAAGGAATGGAAAATAAAACTGAGGATGCTATAATGCCTTTGTATTGCTCCATGGTGCGACCGCACCTTGAATACTGTGTTCAATTCTGGTCACTGCGTCTCAAAAAAGATATAGTGGAATTAGAAAAGGTACAGAGAAGGGCAACAAAAATGATAAAGGGGATGGGACGGCTTCCCTATGAGGAAAGGCTGAAATGATTTGGACTCTTCAGCTTGGAGAAAAGATGGCTGAGGGGAGATATGAAAGAGGTATATAAAATACTGAGTGGAGTGGAATGGGTAGACATGAACCACTTGTTTACTCTTTCCAAAAATACTAGGAGTAGGGTGTGTGCATTGAAGCTACAAAGTAGTAAATTTAAAATGAATTGGAGAAAATATTTCTTCACTCAATGTGTAATTAAACTCTGGAATTCATTGCCAAAGAATGTGGTAAAAACAGTTATCTTAGCAGGGTTTAAAAAAGGTTTGGATAGCTTCCTAAAAGAAAAGTCCATAAGCCATTATTAAAATGGACTTGGGAAAATCCATTGCTTAGGGCCGAAGAGGTGGAGGAGTGGCGCTATATGTGAGAGACAATATCAGAGCGGCTGAAATGTGAGGAACCTGGGGAAAGGAAGAAGCTTTATGGATCGTCCTGGAAAGAGAAGACAGGTTCTATCTACAGACCTCCGGTACAAACAGAGAAGTTAGGCAGAATCGGAAAGAAGTAGGGAGATTGTGGACACCTGTCAAAGTGCCTTGCTCAGACAAATGGTGATGGAACCCATGAGGGAAGGGTCAATGCTGGATCCAGTGCTCACAAATGAAGGAAGTGTTTTCAGTATTCGGGTCAGTGCCCACCTATGTAATAGTGATCATCACACCATATGGTTTGATATAAGGGCAATGGCGGAGTGTGGTTGCACAAAACTCAAAGTACTGGTTTTGATAAAATGGGGCAATACCTGAAGAAGGAGCTCTTAGCTGTGAAGGTGTAGGAGATGTGGAAAATCAGTGGTCAAAACTAAAGGCTGCTATAAATATGGCAACTGATCTTTATGCAAGGAAAGTAAACAAAAACAAGAGAACCAGAAAGCCTATATGGTTCTCCAAACAAGTAGCTGAAAAAATAAGAGCAAAAGAGACTTTGTTCAAGAAATACAAAAGAATGCAACAAGATGATCATGGAAAAAGTTATCGGATTAAACTCAAAGAAGTGAAGAGGGAAATACGGCTAGTGAAAGCGCAAGCGGAAGAAGAAATGGCTAAAGATGTAAAGAACGGTGACGACCTTTTTCAGATATATTGGAGAAAGGAGAAAAGATAGGAATGGAATTGCAAGATTGAAAGATGAGAATGGCTGGCTATGTGGAGAGTGATGAAGAAAAAGTGAACGTGCTAAACAATTACTTCTGTCTGGTGAAGGACCACGGTTGGCTGCCGAGGGAACATCTGGGAATTGAGTGGATACTGCACCATTTACGGAAGAAAGAGTTTATAAACAGCTGGAGAATCTGAAAGTGGACAAGGCTATGGGGCCGGATAGGATACATCCCAGGATACTAAAGGAGTTCAGAGAGGTACTGGCGGGACCTCTTAAAGATTTATTTATTAGATCTTTAGAGATGGGAGAGGTTCCACGGGATGGGAGATGAGCGGATGAGCAGATGTGGTCCTTCACAAAAGTGGTGACAGGAAGAAGTGGG
This sequence comes from Microcaecilia unicolor, assembly GCF_901765095.1. Classification (NCBI taxonomy): domain Eukaryota; kingdom Metazoa; phylum Chordata; class Amphibia; order Gymnophiona; family Siphonopidae; genus Microcaecilia; species Microcaecilia unicolor. The sequence continues at coordinate 56,961,111 of NC_044042.1, read as the reverse complement.
AAACTACAGACCGGTATGTCTCACTTCAGTGGTAGGAAAAATAATGGAGTCGCTGCTCAAAGAAAGGATAGTTAACTTTCTAGAAACCAATGGGTTACAGAACCCGAGGCAACATGGCTTTACCAAATGAAAATCCTGCCAAACGAATCTTATTGAGTTCTTTGACTGGGTGACCAAAGAACTGTATGGAGGATGTGCACGAGATGTAAACTACTTGGATTTCAGCAAAGCCTTTGAAACGGTCCTCCACAGAAGACTCGTGAATAAGCTGAAAGGGCTGAACGAGCTTAGGACCAAAAGTGGTGAACTGGATAGGAAACTGGTTGACCGACAGGTGGCAGAGGGAAAGGAAGGTGATCAGTGGAGTTCCTCAGGGGTCGGTGCTGGGGCCTATTCTGTTTAATATATTTGTGGGAGATATTGCTGAAGGGTTGGAAGGAAAGGTGTGCCTTTTTGCGGATGACATGAAAATAGCTAATAGAGTGGATGCCCTAGAGGGAGTAGAAACGATGAGAAGGGATCTCCGAACATTAGAAGGATGGTCGAGGATCTGGCAGCTAAACTTTAATACTATTTTATTCTGGGTTAACTGTTCATTCTGGTTTCACTTTTACTTATTTCTCAGTATCACATTGAAACCCTTTTTTTGTCTTTTTTTATTTGCTTTTTTCATATAATGAACTTTGTGTGATTATATATTTAAAATAAAATATTTAATGTGAAGTGCTCAGTTATCACCTGTTAACAACGGAAATGGATTTTCCTAGTAATGGTGTATACCAGACATCATAGCACTGCTGCCCTACTTCCCTCCTTTAATTCTCACAATTTTGCATATTATTTTGTAACGGAGGACTTCCTCTATTTCTACTATGTTCACTTATCTTATGGCTGCAGTATTATCCCGTGTTGATGCTGGTTCCACCTTTTCTCCCTTTGTAACAGTTGGCAGTGGTGTGCTTGTGAGATTCCCCTCATTTAAATCATCTTCATTATTCTTATTACAATCACCCGATTTTTCTGTTCTGTTTGATGAGGTTGAGGTGAGGCGCTATGATTTGAATTCATGGGGGCCTGGCCCGGTGGTAGACGGAGGGGGGTGAGTAGGGGGGACTGCGGCCCAGGGCCCGGGGAATTTTGTCCCCCCCTGCCCCCCCCCCAGCAGCCCTAGTCCCAGCATGCAGTAGGATCTTCCTAAGACTGGATTGCCAGAGTGACCTGCATCTGGATCAGCTGGTAGTCCTGAATTCTACAACGACCGTCCGCTCCCAGAGAGTTTGGGGATTTATGGCACCCTGGCCACTATTCCTACACCATATAACATCTAAGTGTTATCAGCGCTGAGGAAATGTGAAGTGTAAACACCTGGAGCGGAGCAGAAGTCACACATAAGCCACATGGCGACATGAGCATATAACAGACAATTACACCAGCGGTTGCCAACCTAGTACTGGGTGCCCCAGTTGGTCAGGTTTTCAGGATATACACAGTGAACATTTATGAGAGAGATTTGCATGGAATGGATGCAGTGGCTTCAAATCTCTCACATGAGTATTCATTGTGCATATCCTGTAAAATCTGACTGGCTGGGGTGGCTCGGGGACCTTGTTTGTGAAACACAACACCAGGTTGTGATTTGATCTCAGCTTTTCCAGAGGTGCCAAGTTACCTGTTACAGGAGAGAAAGTTTGTCTGAACTTGGATTTCTGCCAACCACATCATGGTGCATTATGGGTCCTGCAGTGCTGATTTCAATGGATAGAATCATGAACCACAAACACCATAGTGCTTTCAGATGTAAGTTTAAAATCAGCAGTGGCCAATAAGTCTCCCCCCTGGAATGGGCAACTTATCAGCTCAGCATTCCAATCATAGGCCTAGACTGAGGAGAGTTCCCCCACTTTCACTAACACTTTGACGTTGCAGAATAAATGAGAGGCATGACACACTGAGTACACATATCATAGCAGGACTACTTCTTTGAAAAACAGCATCATTCCACTTACTTATGAGCCAACCGTGGCCGTACCTGCTCTCCTTGAACTGTTGGAACAGGGCTGAGTGACGCAGGATATAGGAATCGTGGGTGAGCCCTGGCAACCTGGCTACCACATTCAGGATTAGCATATATGCATCACACACCACCTGCACATTTAGGGAATGAAAACGCTTACGGTTCCTATATATCTCTTCCCTTTCACTGGGTGGTATGAGGAACATGTGTGTGCAATCTATTTATCCCATCATGTGTGGTAGCCCTGCGATGTTCAGAAACTGGTTTCCCAAGGCCTCCCACTATTGCCTAGTATTAAGGAAATGAACGTAGTCCCTAAGCCGGCGTATCATGGCACGCAGTACCTGGTAGATACAATGAGAGACAGAGGAATGGTCCGTGCCTCCGACTGCGGCCACAGATTGTTGGAAACTGCCGGAGGCCATGCAATGGAAGAAGCTCAGTAGCTTAGTCAGACCAGGTATCAGGTGGGACTTGTCTGTAATGGGATGCCGGCCCTTAAATGTTCATATAACTCCATTATAGCTGCTGAGCTCAACCAGTACAGGGTGACCACACAGTCCTCACGCATCCCTCGAAGCAATGTGGGAGCTGGGAAAATGTGTGGGCACCGAGGACATTGTTCCCGCTTATGGCGCTGACGCTGCCTCTGTACCGGGTGCTGCTGTCCCTGTTGCGCTGGAATTCCCTGTGCTGGAATGGGTGGTAGAGGAAGTTGTGCTGGGGTCTGAGCCTCCAACATCCCACCAAATGCTGCTGCTGCTGCTGATACTGCAGCTACATATAGCAAGGGCATAGCTACGGGTAGGCCTGGGTGGGCCCAGGCCCACCCAGTTTTACAGCAGCTGAGCAGCCACAGCCTTAGTTTCTGCCCAATCTGCTGTCGGCCCGCTCAGCCCCCTCCCACCTGTTTTTCTCAGCAGTTGCACTCACTGGCAGCTCCTCCTTGGCCAGACACCGGGCCACATGTAATCTCGCACTAAAGTCTTGCGGAGTTGCGGCTGGTGCCACGCACACCAACACCACACACGCCACCACACTGCTGTCTCACCCCCCCCCCCCCCCAGCCTGGCCGGGGCCCACAGTGTGCAGTTGCGCACAGCATGATGGCGCCGCCCCACACGCAGCACCGCATGGGAAAGGTCACGGTCGCGGCTCCAAGTCTACCCTGTGCCCTGTCCTGCCGGCTGGGTCTATGATTTTCAGTCAGTTCTCTTGGGGAGTCAATCAATCACAGTCACAGCATCAGCACTCCCCCGCGGTCCCACACAGCTACGGGAGCAAGGTAATACATATGTATTTTTAATTTTTTTAACGTGTCATGTATTAATTGATTCGTGTTTGTACTCAAAATACTTGCTGGTGGTGGTGGGCTTCTGGGTGGGGTAAGCACTTCACTGCCTAAGGCAAAAAAAGGTACATTTAATAATTAAAATATACGTTTTTTTGGCCCTAGGCAGTGAAGAGCCCACCCCCACCCAGAAGCCCACCACCAGCGAGCATTTTGATTGCTCTTGCAACCAAAATGATGGCTCTGGTGGTGGGCTTCTGGATGGGGTGGACTCTTCACTGCCTAGAACAAAAAAAAAGTATATTTAATCAATAAATATATCTCTTTTGCCCTAGGCAATGTCCACCCCTACCCAGAAATTCAACAACAATAAATTTTAATAGTGCCCAGGTTAATTTTTAAAAGGTTGTCTATTTCTCATGTTGGTGGGTTTTTGGGTGGGGATGGTCTCTGCAGTGCCTAGGTTAAAATGAAAAAAAAAAGTGTAGGCGGTTTTCTCTGGGTGGACCGGTGAGGTAGAGGTGGGCTCTGCAGTGCCCAGAACATTAAAAATGTCTTATATCTAATGCCATGGGGATGGGTAGGGAGTAGGACAGGGCTGACGCTAGGCGACAAGGAGAGGTGGGGTGGTAGGATAGGGCTGATGCTTAGCTATGGGATGGATGGTAGGGAAGAGAAGGATTGATACTGGGCTACAGGGATGGATTGGGGGGGGGGGTAAGTTAGAGAAAGGATGGGCTGATACCAGGTTGCTGGGATGGATGGGGTGGGGGTAGAGAAGGGAAGGTCTTTATGTTTTATATTTTTTGTAATATGTTTTATAATTATGTGTGTTGAATTGTGATCTGCTTAGAATTGCAGGTAGTGTGGCATAGAAATTTAGAAAATAAATCAATATTTTCTAATTTTTGGCCCTTTATTCTGTAATTGATGAGGGTTGGTCTATGGTCTGCATGTACCGAGCAGGTGAGAGTTTCTGCTGGCATGTAGTTTGTATGGGGATCTACGAGTCTGACTTTTCTGGCTTTTCCAATGGGATGCGTATTGCTGTTGTGTATATTCACTGTTGCCTTTTTAAAGGTACTGTTATTGACAGTTTGCAATATAGGCTCTAAGAAGTGAAGAGTTATGCTAGCCCTTGCTCTCAGTAAAATACAGGCCAATGGCTCATAATAAGAGCCAGGCTTCTTAAAATCAGAATCATCTCTGATACAAAAGAGAGCTAGCCTGTAAAAATCAGAGATCACCTTTGACACAGTTACATTTCACTGTGGCAAGTACTGAGATGAGGTAATTGAGAGCTGGCAAGGGTGGGGGCATCTACTCTATAAACAATCCTGAGACTCGCACCTGCAAGACGTCATAAGCAAGAGTTGCTATGGTTATGTAGAGATAGTACTGGGTCAGCTGCACCCCGGGTGAGAAAATCCAAAGGGGGGGCTAGAGGAAGGTTTGGGAACATATGAAGTCATTCTGATCAGCTGATAAGAACCAAGAGCCCTGGTGAGAAAGACTGGGGTCCATTGAAATGAATAGGGCCAAAATTGTATATAAGCAGCAGTTTGAGGGGTATTAGATCAGACAAGAGGAGAAGAAGACCAGAGAAGGAAGACTCCAGAAGGCTAGAGAGAGAGGACGTGCCATGATATGCTGCCCCATTATATGAATGCTTGACTCGCCTGTACTGCCATTGGTAAGATTGTAATAAACTATCTTATTATATCTACTACATACTGGGTTCCTTTCTAATTACGAGGGTCCATACTGCCTGACGGTGTAAGCCTGTCATGAGCAGATAAAGGGTTGGGGTAATTAAGTATCTAGAGGGGATTTGCAGTTCTCTCTAGGATAGTACAGAGAGCCCATGGCTTCCGCTGCGCAAATGGGTGAGGCAGATCCTAATTATAAACAGAAGCCTCCTTGCAGGATTTAGTGTTACTTCACAAAGTACTGGCAGTGACGGGATTTTGTTGTCATGATTGAGATGCTACCAGAATTTGAATACATTGTTATATGTCATTGCTGTAATTATAATGCAGGATCCTGTCGTGTGCGTTCAGATGTTTGCCATTATTGTAGACTTATGTCTGATCATGTTTGATATGGCATAATGTAACTACATTTACAAATATTGTTTTTTTTCCATTAAGTATGTATGTGGTTTATATTGATGCAGGGCAGCTGTTGGGCAGCATTCTAAGGCATTATTTTGTAGTATCCCAAGAAACACTACTCATACCTATATACATAGTGCCCACCCATATTAGCTCTGGGCCCACCCAAAAAGTCAGGTCTAGCTACTCCACTGACATATAGAGGGGCATAATCGAACGGTGCCGGTGAAATAGATCGCCGGTGATCCTATTTTGGCGGTGGTGGCGCAACAGCTGGCCATAACCGTATTGTCGAAAAAGATGGCAGGCCATCTTTTCTTTTGATAGTACGGTTTGACCCTGCCAAATGCCAGTGTTTGCCGGGTTTGAGATGGCCGGTTTTGTTTTTCAGCAATAATGGAAAAAAATGCCGGCGATCTCAAACCTGGCGAAATCCATGGCATTTGGTTGTGGGAGGAGCCAGCATTTGTAGTGCACTGGTCCCCCTGACATGCCAGGACACCAACCAGGCACCCTAGGGGGCACTTCTAAAAATATATACAAATACCTCCCAGGTGCATAGCTCCCTTACCTTGGGTGCTGAGCCCCCCAAATCCCCCCAAAACCCACTCCCCACAACTCTACACCACTACCATAGTCCTTATGGGTGAAGGGGGGCACCTACAGGTGGGTAAAGTGGGGTTTGAGGGGGTTAGGAGGGCTCAACACTTACCACCACAAGTGTAATGGGTAGGGGGGGTGGGCCTGGGTCTGCCTGCCTGAAGTCCACTGCAACCAACAAAAACTGGTCCAGGGATCTGCATACTGCTGTCAGGGAGCTGGGTATGACATTTGAGGCTGGCATACAGGCTGGCAAAAAAGGTTTTTATTTTTATTTTTTTAGTGTGGGAGGGGGTTGGTGACCACTGGGGGAGTACAGGGAGGTCATCCCCCATTCCCTCCGGTGGTCATCTGGTCAGTTGGGGCACCTTTTTGAGGCTTGGTCGTGAAAATAAAAAGGACCAAGTAAACCCGGCAAAATACTGATCAACGCTGCTTTTTTTTTTCCATTATCCGCGAAAGCCGGCCATCTGGTAGCCAAGCCCATGCCCGCCCATGTCCCACCTTCGCTACACCGCCAACACGCCCCCTTGAACTTTCACCGGCTCAGCGACGGAAAAGCAGCAATGGTGTCAAAAAAGCAGCTTTCGATTATACCGATTTTGCCACTTTTGAGAGATTTATGACGGAAGATGCCCGGCGATCACTTTCGAAAATAAGCCTGATAGTGTCATTTGGAATGACATGATTGATGTGTGTTAATGAGTCTTCATAGGCTGATGGGGTATGTAGGTGGAGTCATTGAGTTGTCATGCTATTTCTGTTTCTGATGCACTTATTCATGGTGAAAAGCCCTCATGCGCTAGCAAACGCGTTATGTACCAACAGGGCTGCCGAGAGACTGAGCCGGGCCCAGAGCAGGGCCACTGCCACTGCCCCCTCCTCGACTTCTGCCCACCTGATTGTCACCACCCCCCTGGATCGTCGCCACTGCTGCCCACCGCCCCACTTCCCCCAGGGAAGCCGCTGCCGCAAATGAGGTACCTTGGGGCTGGCGGGGATCCCGAGGTCCCGCCAGCTGCTCTTCACTCCATGCCTGCCCTGCCCCTGCGGCTGCTTTTTTTTCTCACGTCGCGCATGCTCAGTTTCAAAACTGAGCATGCGCCTGAGGGGGAAAAGCAGCTGCTCAGCACGGCGGTAAAAGCGAGCAGGGCCGGTCTTAGCAAGTGCGGGGCCCTATGCAGACCAATCTGATGGGGCCCCATCCTAGCCCCGCCCCTACCCTAGCTCCAGGGCCGGCCCCCCCTCCCTCCCAGCTCCAAGGCCGGCTGGCCGGTTTCTCTCTCTCCCTCTCTCTCCCTCCCACCCACCAGCTCCAAGGCCCCCCTCCCTCCCCGCTCCAAGGCCTGTCTCTCTCTCTCTCCCTCTCCCTCCCACCCACCAGCTCCAAGGCCCCCCACCCAGCTCCCACCTAGCTCCAAGGCCCCCCTCCCACCCAGCTCCAAGGCCGGCCGGCCGGTCTCTCTCTCTCTCCCTCCCACCAGCTCCAAGCCCCCCCTCCCTCCCCACTCCAAGGCCTGTCTCTCTCTCCCTCCCACTCACCAGCTCCAAGGCCCCCCACCCAGCTCCAAGGCCCCCCTCCCTCTGAATTTTAAGTTACCTCATCATCGACGTCAGAGCGCCCGCAGGTAGCAGCAGCCGTGAAAAGCGTGCGAGCTGCTGGGCGGTGCTTCGGGAGCCTTCCTTTCCCTTCCCTTGCTCAGCTCTGGTCCCGCCCTCAAGGTAACTTAAAATTCAGAGGGCGGGGGGACTGGAGCTTGGGCGGTCGGGACGGGGCACCCTTGAGCGCAAGGCCCTATGAGGTCACCTCGGTCGCCTCGCCCTAAGACCGGCCCTGGAAGCGAGCGAAGAGCAGCACTGGAGGGGGGCCCAGCGCCAGAGTTTTCCCTCTCCTGTTCCTGTCAGGACCTGATCACTTGGGGCCCATCAGGAGCAGGAGAGAGAGAGACCCCAAGGCCGGGCCTGGGGAATTTTGCCCACCCCCTCTCGGCAGCCCTGTATACCTATGTGTGTCTGTGATAACACCCTCTCGTAGACGCACCTACAAAATGCCCCTTTCTCCTCCCCAGACATTAATGCGTGATTCAACGCGCTTAGGTGCCAAATTTAACGCTCCAGCAACTAACGCGCATCCATATGCACGTTGAGCCACACATTAACACGCAGTAAACATGCCCCTTATTTTGTAAACTGCTTTGATTTGTTATTCAATGAGAAACGGTATATCAAACCTAATAAACGATAAATGAATTCAGTAAATATCACATTGGTTTACAAAAAAGGGAAACAAGGAAAACAGCAATAGAGAGTAGGAAATTAGAAAGGCAAATGAAGGCTGTTCACCATTAGCTCCACTCCAGCCAGGCCAACACCTAGCCTCAGTGAAAGCCTGATTGAATAAATAGGTCTTAAGAGTGGCTTTAAATCGAGGTAATGTAGGCTGTAGTCAAAGGTATTTGGGAAATGCTGCTCGAGATAATTCTGCATAAACGATTCAGTACTCTATGTGATCAAAAGCCGTTAACCCAGTTTGCTTCCCTGTACAGGTGGCTTTGTGTCCATGCCCACATCTGCAAGGATTGGTTGAGTGATGTCACGGGCTTACCTGCAAAAGTGCTGGTGCCTTTTTCTTTCCATTTCTGTTCCAGGTGCTGTGAGGGAGGAGGGGTTCTGAAGAGGGACAGTTTTAGGTGCTGCATTCACTTCACAGGTAACTGCAAATAAATTAGAAAATGTAGCAGAAGTTTTAGAAAGTGTTTGGAATGTAAAATATTGAAGCAGCTGTATTGGGAAGAATGATAGGGATAAGAGTGTCTGTCATGATTTTGTTAAAGGAATTTTTTTCATGGAATATAAAATTGTAAAGTTCCATGCCTGGAGTTTTGGGTAGTAACATTTTTGTTGATTGTACAATGTTGTAGGAAACCAGTAAATATAAATATCTCCATTGCATAAACTTCAAGGGATACTTCAAATCTTTCCCCCTTATATTATTAAACTGTTATCATCCAACAATTTAAAACTGAGATGTATTTAGTTCTTCCTTTCTGGTATAACCAATTCAACAAAAGTTCCGAGGATTTTCTTTTTTTTGGGGGGGGGGGGGGGGTTGACAGTAATACGGAAGGTGTTTGAAAATATAATCCAATATAGGTAGGAAGACATTTTTAATGTGAATTTGTGGAGCAGATGTTTGTACAGTGTAGAAAAAGGATTCACTTGATGATCAAATGGCACTTTTACCTCTACTTATTTGGAATGGATTAATGCTTCAGACTACACCATTTTAATGTGTTTTTGTTTGTAAATGAATGCATGATTTAGATGTAAATGTGCTCGGTGTACCCTCCAAAGCCCCTTCCTGATGCAAATCAAATAAGCAATAGATACATGCACACACACATACAGTACAAGGAATACTCAGGCTGCATATACTGCAGCAGGACATGTTTATCCACTCCTTCCGCCTTGAGTGAATTCCTTCAAAAAGGTGGTAAATAAATCCTAATAAATAAATATAGTTCAAGCAGCTGAGCCTATTGGTTTGGTCTGGCTTTTTTTTTAATCTCCTTGCTAAATATCTACTTCTCTTTGTTTTCACTAAGAAGCCTTTTTGTGCGTGTGTGTGTTGTTTTTTTTACTATGCTTGCTTTGGTTTGTAATTAATGTAAATGTACATTACCTTTTTTCATCATGAAAACCCAAATATCATAAATGGCCTCAAGAATGGGTTTTTATGCTCTGCTATACATGAAGGACTGTAGTCAGCAAATGGCGCTAAATGCGATTCTATGAAGGGTGCTTATTCTTCATAGAATAACACTTAACTCAGATTTCTGCGCCCAAATCTGGCATTAATCCTGGTGCACAAGTTGGTTGTGGATCACCCAATTCTATAACACTGCGCATATCAAGTGAGAATGCCCCCGACCCACACATGCCCTTCCTATGGCCATGCCCCCTTTTGGATTTCATGGTATGTGCCAGATTCTATAAATGGCATCCAAATTTGGGTGCCAAAATAAAAGAGCACTGTTTATAATTTAGCACTCAGTACTCAGAGTTGGGCACTGTTTATAGAATAGCGCATAGCACCGGGATCCAGTACCTGGTCAAAAAAGTCCTGGCAAAATGCCCCCGACAAAAAAGCTCCAAACAAAAAAAGTCCCCAACATAATAGCCCCTGTCAAAACGGCCTGCCCACAATATAGCCCTTGGCAAATTAGCCCCCTGACAAAAGGGCCCGATCAGGCTGCCCAGAGTATGGCACTGCATTTTTTCTAGGGGGCTATTTTCTTAAGGGGGTTATTTTGTGGGAGGGGCCATTTTGTCAAGGGCTATGTTATGATTCTGCCGGTTTGGCTGAGGGGGGGACGTCTCTTCTGATTGGCTGCCAGGGGTTGTGCTGATGTCAGGGGATAGTACTTTAGCCTGCAGCTGAAGAGTTTCTCTGCTTTTGTGTTACTTACGCTTGGTGGTCACTGGAAAGCCTGATAGTTTTCTCTCAGAACGTGCTCTAGGTTCTGACAGGGATCTGTGTTGTGTTAGAGTATTCTTTTCCTTCCCTCTGGGTTAGCTGCTGCTGTGTGTGTGTGCCTAGCTCTGTAATCAGGGTCAGCTGCTCGTTTGTTTAGTGGGGACTGGGCATTGCTCAGCCTCTGGGCTCTGGATTTCTCTTCCCAGTGTCCCGGCCTGCTGGCTCAGTGAGTTTAACCCTTTGTGTACTGTGTGTATGGTGTTCCTGCCTCTGCCAGTGTGTTTGTTCTATCGGCCCTGCTCCCTCTTGGGGAAGGGAAGCTTCTCTCTGGTTGTTTGTTGATTTATGGAACTCTCTCTCTGCTGGCTCTACAAGCTTAACCCTTTGTGTTCTGTTTGCCTCTGTCTACAGTGGGTTTGAGGCAAAGGCTTTCTGCCTTCCTTTTGTGTCTGGTTCCTCTGGCTTCTGCCTGGGGCTTTCTACCCTGGTGGGGGGTGGGTTGCTGTGTTAGTTCCCCTGTCCTGCGCTAGTCCCCTGGGTGGGCATGGCCCGCTCTAGTCCTTTGTTTCTCCCTCTGCCCTATTGCTGGTGTTCAGCGCGTGTCTGGCATCTTGGGGCCCGGGAGGCCCTCTGGGTTCTTTCACCCCTCCCTGTATGTGATTGGGTTCCAGTTCAGCCGTGAGGCTCGCACGAGTGGCTCTGTGTGCGTGGGTTCCGGTTCGGCTGCGAGGCCCGCCTGTATGCCTATTTCCCTTCTTCCTGAGGGACTGCGGGGAGGGGTAGCTTAGGGGTATTGGATAGCTGGGGTGTGTGGTGGTGGGTCGGTCTCCCCTTGGCCTCGGCCAGGGCCCAAGGGCTCACGACCAACCCAACGGATTACAGGCTATTTTGTTAGAGGCTGATTTGTCAAGGGCTATTTTGTTACCAGGCTGTTTCTTCAGGGCATTTTTGTCGGGGCTATTTTGTCATGGCTATTATGTCAGGGTGCCCCGGGATCCAGTCATAAGAGCCCTGACAAAAGAACCCTGACAAAAAAGCCTGATAAAACAGCCTTGTAACAAAATAACGCTTGACATTTCACACCTTAACAAAAGGGCCCCTCCCACAAAACAACCCTTGACAAAATAGCCTCTACACAAAACACCCCCCTTAACAAAACAGCCCCCTAAGAAAAAAATAACACATCACAAAAAATATAATAAACTACAACTGAAATCTTCACTAATAAAGACACCTAAGCATTCAATTGCATAAAGCATATATAAATAAAATTCTATAGCTACAAACTGGTATTCATGATCTGTTCTGCTATTTAAAGAAACTATTCTTCCATCAACACACTAATTAAAAAAAAGACAAAAAACAATATTGTCGTCATTTCATAGTCTTACCAACCTTACCTGATTGGCAAGGTAAAATTATTAGGAAAAAAATGCAGTCCCATATTCTGGGCAGCCTGATTGGGCCTTTTTGTCGGGGGGGGGGGGGCTAACTTGTCAAGGGTTATATTGTGGGCAGGCCATTTTGACAGTGGCTATTTTGTCAGGGACTATTATGTCGGGAGCTTTTTTTGTTTGGAGCTTTTTTGTCGGGGTTATTTTGACTGGGTACCTACACCCAACTTTTGGAAGGAGGATATATACCTACTGAAACTTGTGCCTAAATTAGGCGTGGATTCCCTAAATGCTATAATGCTGTGCACATCTTAGTGAATGCCCCTGACTTGCTAATGCTCCTCCCATGGCCATGACCCCTTTTCGGTTGCACGCTACAAGATTTACGTACACATCTTTATAGAATAGCACTTAGCAAGATGCGTGCGTAAATCCAAATTACACCTACTTATTGGTGCTACTGGGCTTGTTACTCAATTGTGCATGCAAATTGGGCACACACCCAAATTTTTACACACAATTTTGAGTGCCATCTGGGGGTATGAGATTTGGGTGGGCATTGTTATAGAATAGTGCATAACAAAATATGTGTGCCTAATTCTGTAACAACTGTCTCTGGTAATGATTACTATGACAAGTTGTAAGAACCAGAGTATGGTATAAAGGAGACAAAATAGTGAAAGGATTGACCCCAAAAAAGTTCTAAAAGATATGGAGATAGTTTTGTATATTAATGTTAATATATGAAGATTAAAAGGAAGTTCTCAGAGTATAAACTCACCCAAGCAAGACGACACCGAAGTGAATTGTATCTCTAAGGGTGGACAATGTTAGGGAAATTTTAATCTCTTACCAAAGAAAAGCACACTCTCAGGACTCTGAGCATATTCTGCAGTTTATTAGATCCGTGCACAGAGAGACTAACCATCAAGGTAAAAATCCTGATGCAGTCTGACTATACTGATTCAGTATACCCTTTAAATAGTAAAGAACTACTGTTATCATTCCAATCAGGTGCAGCTTCTAACTAAGTTTTTAATGAGCTTGAAAACAATAACTCTTCTTGCCTTTCAAGTCATGTTTCTCTAATAAGATAAGTAGACTTCTAGCTAATTAAAACATACCAATGTGATGGTATAGTTGAGCAGGTCTTCTGACTAGCAAGCTTTTCACAGCTGCAGAACTTTTTGGACAACATTTAATGAAGTAAACATTTCTTTGCTTTTCCCTCTAATGGCTACTGAGATAAGGCTCACATACTCAGCTGATTGAGTTGATTTCATCCTATTTCCTTGCTAACAAGCTAGTGAACTAAAGTCAGGTCATGCATAGGCCATTTCTTTACGCTATTCTGCAGTAAGGCCTAACTAATTCTAGCATGCATTTCTCTAAGGTAAGCATAATCACAATACATACATAGAATGATTTCATTTTCTCATAACATTTCCTCCCTTTTCATTCTATGAAAACAAAAATAGTAAAGATATTAGACCATTTTACATAGGTATATTTAACTGTATGAGCCTAGGAATAGTGGACATGTAACCTTGGAGCATGTCGGCTAATAAGAAATGTGACTATTATGAGTAAATAATTCACCATTATTAATTGTTTACTCCTGCTCATCTTTTATTTTGGGTGCTAGGTATTCACCATTGATCAAGTTTCCTATGGTCATTTGGCATCTGTTCTATTCAGTTTGGGAGCTTTTGGGTTGAGTCTGGCTTTGCTCTAGTTTTAGTATTTTTATTTATTTATTTATTTCTGCATTTGTACCCCACATTTCCCAACCTGGTGGTAAGTTCTATGTGGCTTACAGTAACTCAGTTGTTTGAGATTGACGCAAGCCTGGTGCAGTGAGATGGCCAAGATCTCCTTAGTTATGTGGTTGCATCATAAACAACTTTCCTAAATAAGTGAGCTTTGAGATGTTTTCAGAATGCGAGATAGTTGTTCATGGATTTTAATTCTTTTGATAGAGAGTTCCAAGTTTTGGTGCAGACATACAGTATGTGAAACTGGTTGTAAGTGTAGATTTGTAACTTGGGCCTTGGTAGTTGGGATAGTGGAGTGAGGTAGGTTCTTGTGTTTTTGACGTGTGTGAATTGTTTGCCTAATACTAACCTTACCACACAATACCAATGTGTTTTTTCCCCGATTCAATGCTGATGTCCAGGTGTTTGTGCAATCCAAGATCCAGGTAGTGATTTCAGACAAGTTCTGCTTGAAAGGGATGACTATTGTCACGTCATCGGCATATAGGAAAGGGTTGAAGCCTTGTTTGGACAGTGATCAGGTAAGGGATACCCTCAGATTGAATAATATTGGGGAGAGCAGTGAACCCTGAGGGACTCTGCCGTCTGTGTTCCAAGGGGAAGAGGTTGTGGTATTCATTGTTACTTGATAAGACCAAGTAGTCAGGTATCCATTGAATATTCAATCACCTTTCCTCTGATTCTGATTTTATCAAGTATTCTTTGTAAAATTTGGTAATCAACCATGTCGAATGCACTGGACATTTCAAACTGTACTAAAAGGATGCTTTTCCCAATTGAGATTTCCTTTTTAAATTTCACTAGTAATGTAATCTGAACCATTTCTGTACTGTAGTGAGTTCTGAAGCCCGATCATCGTGTAATATAGAAATTTTATTTATGCAGTTAACTAGCTGATTGGCCACAATGCCTTCCATTACTTTGGTACGTAGATGTATGGATGCCACTTTGCTGTGGTTAGAGGTGTCTGATATTTTTCTTGGTATCCTTTGGAATAGGTGTAAGTAGTATGTCACCCTTTTTCATTGGAAATCATCCTTCCTGGAATATAAAGTTCAGGTAAGGTGGTCGATAAATCGGTCAGGGGCTATTTTCTAGATGTAATTGGGATATAGATCGAGCATGCAGCAGGCGGTGGAGAATTTGCTTACTATGTGTGCAACTGTCTCTTTCGTGAGCTGTGAGAAAGCTGTCCATGTCCTGTCTACTGGTGATTCCTCGGGGGGGGGGAGGGGGGGTAGTCCATTTCATCTATGAAAATTTCAAGCTTGGCATCATCTTAGGTTAAGGATTTACTGATGAGCGTTGTTTGTTATTGTCAGTGGTTTGGTGTTGTCTTAAGAGCTTGTATAGTTATTTTTTTTCATGTCTCTCTAGTCTGTGCCTACTTGGTTTAGTATTGTGTTTTAGCCCATCTTATTTTGATCTTGTACCTGTTTCTTGCTTCCCTCGATGTAGCTTGCAATCCCACTCATATGCCTTCACTCACATAAGTATGGCATGCACCACCCCTAGAGACCAGCTCCATCTCCAACTGCTCAGGGACAAAGGTTGTTCCCACATTAATGCCATATGGTCACTTAGAGTAGGACATCATAGCCTCTCTGGATCTTGGTGAAAACTTTCTCTTTACTCAGCATACTACCATGAGCAAAAATGACCAATCAATACCATCACAATGGGATGGAATAATTTATGTAGTGCATTATTTCCTTTATCTGACTGTCCAAGGAAAATATCTTACCATGAATGTTTCCCTATGCTCTTTGTTTCAGAGGCTAACTGATTGTGTTACAACATATAACAGATAAAAACAACTTGTAACACTGATTTACTTTGAATTCTAACATTTGTTTGCAACCAAAAATGTGATGTTCCTGTATATAGTCATGAAATACTATGTCCTAGAGTCATTTATCCTCTGCTGAACCTTTTGGTTTCAGTTCACAAATTCATGGAGGCTCCTGGATTTGATGTCCTTTTTACTGCGTCCAAAACCTGGAACAGGAGGATGATCCTAGAGCCATACCACAGATTGCTCCTAGGACCAGTCTGATTGTTCTCTATCGATTAAGGTCCTGATTGCTCTCCTCTTTTCCAGTCATCCAAATAGACTCCAAACTGTGGTTTCAGTCAGTTGTTCACGTGGGTCATCTGGATCAGATGTCAAGGCCTCCATTTTGACCCTAAATTCTCACTTGGGTTCTTGTTTTCCTAGCCGGGCTCACCCTTGCAAGAATGTTGGTTGTCACAAGTAGTACAAGCAGGATCAGAGCACCCAGACTGGAACTGAAGCTGTAGGTGAAAAGGCTAAAATGAGCAGAACTGGAACTATCAGACTTCACCTGCTCTGACCACCGCTTCCCAGAGGTTGAGCCCCTAGGTGCGGGCGGCCTGCAGGACTTACTGGACTGAACTGGTAATGCTGGAACAGCCAAACTGGACAGTCACTTGGTCTATTCTGTTTTCCTAATCTCAGCTCCAGGTTCTGCTACCTTCTTGCAGTGTGACAGGTGTACCCAAGTGCTTTGTTCCTCGGGAGTACTTGATATGGACCTTCCCAGCAGGGCGAGGCCCAGTTCTTTCTCTTGATGACCTTGATTAGGACCCAGTCTCTGCTTGAACCTTTTCAGGCTCAGTATGTTCAGGATGTTCAAACTGATCTGGAATCACATTAGACAGAGAAACCTCTTTTGTTAATTAACATTCTTTTCATATATGTTGCCAGTGATTCCTCAGCCCCCTCATGACTCTTTTCCAGTGGGGCAAACCTGAGGGATCATATACAGTCTGCCAAACAGAATTTCAAAGGGAGTTAAACCTGTCTTCTCTGAAATTTGTGCTTAGCACAAAGCATACATCATGAACAATTTTTTTTTTAATTTTTTACAGTATTTTTACAGTATTATAAAACTCACATTGTTATGAAGTTATGAGAAAATGAAATCATTCTATGTATGTATTGTGATTATGCTTACCTTAGAGAAATGCATGCTAGAATTAGTTAGACCTTACTGCAGAATAGAGTAAAGAAAGGTCATGCATAGGCCATGACTTTAGTTCACTAGCTCGTTAGCAAGGAAATAGGATGAAATCATCTCAATCAGCTGAGTATGTGAGCCTTATCTCAGTAGCCATTAGAGGGAAAAGCAAAGAAATGTTTACTTCATTAAATGTTGTCCAGAAAGTTCTGCAGCTGTGAAAAGCTTGCTAGTCAGAAGACCTGCTCAACTATATCATCACATTGGTATGTTTTAATTAGCTAGAAGTCTTATTTTATTAGAGAAACATGACTTGAAAGGCAAGAAGAGTTATTGTTTTCAAGCTCATTAAAAACTTAAGTTAGAATCTGCACCTACCTGGTGATTGGAACGATAACAGTAGTTCTTTACTATTTAAAAGGTATACTGAATCAATATAGTCAGACTGCATCAGGATTTTTACCTTGATGGTTAGTCTCGCAGTGCACAGATCTAATAAACTGCAGAATTTGCTCAGAGTCCTGAGAGTGTGCTTTTCTTTGGTAAGAAATTAAAATTTCCCTAACAAACAAGTTTCTCGATCATAGAACTTCACTTTCAATATTATTTCAATTTTTATGAGCAATTGCACACCTGACCTGTGCTCTAATTGATTTTAAATAATAAAAAGATACATATAAATATTCACCTCCCACAAAATTAAAGAACTAATGAGTCAATTCTATCACTTGCTCCAATGAACTTCGTGCACACAAGAGTAAAAATATGTTATATTCAAAGACTCTTGATCACTTTAGTGTGCTGTTTCTATAAACAGTAAACCTTAACTTTCACTGTTTTCTATAATAATCAAATGTAATAAATCTAGGCACTTAACGTAATATGGTCAGGAATACCACATCCATGCTGGATTCGATCCATGTCTGTGTGTTGTTACCGTATCAAGTAGTACTCCGTTTCAACATTTCTCTCGGTGAGACAAATTCTACTAGTTCTGTCACATGGCTTTTCAAACAGCTCTCCAATTGTCTTAACTCGCTGTGGGACGAATCCTGTTGGAACTTGTGGCTAGGCTGTCCAACGTTTCCGTTCTTTTAAATGTAACCTTCAGGGTGAAATCATGATGAATCCTTCTACTCTTTTAAAATGTGACCTTCAGGGTGAAATCATAACACTCACATTTACCTGCCACTTCAGCGTATACAGAATACTGTCACATTCATGAATAAGTGTACATTTACGCATGTAAGGGGCACCATAACCCCTAAGCACTGTTCTGTAAAGACATGCGTAAATGACATAAGGGCCCTTTGACAAAGCAGCAGTAAGCCCAATGCAGGCTTACCGCATGCTAAACCAGAACTACTGCTTGGCCAATGCGTCCGCCAGTAGTAGTTTCACATCAAGTGTGTGCCATTTCCAGAGTGCTAGAAAAGTGTTTATATATATATATATATATATAGCACACTGCTAACCCGGCAGTAATCAGGCATTGCTGCGTGCTGCCGGGTAACTGTGGGATCCCTTAAGTCTCCCCTACCCCCCCCCCCCTCCGCATGGCCACATGGTAAGAGCAATCTTACCGCATGGCCATTTTTTAGGGGCTTTTTACCCACAGTAAAAGGGCCCTGGCGCATAGGGAAAATGTCCCCCCCCCCCACACCAAAGGGCACGTTTTCCCACAGCTTGGTAAAAGGACCCCATAGCGTGCAAAAGCAAGGGGGTGTTGACATGGGACATACACAACTTGCAGAATGCAGTGTTGCATGTGCCCTTGCCGCACTTGGGTGCCAGCAGTTATACCAGTCTAGCTGGTGTAACCGTGGGCACCTTAATGTAAGGCATACTGATACCAGGTTACACTAATATTCTGTAATGAAATCTGGGCACTCAGGTGCTGTTACAGAATAGACTCTCACTGCATGGACATGTGGGCACTGTGATGGAGTTTACATTCTGTCACTTAAAGATACCCAGTGAAATGGGGAAAGCTCGAGCTCCCCAATCCAGCATCATCATCTTGGCCTTGTGAACAGTGATGTTCAACAGCACTAGACAGAAATTCAGTGGTTACTGGGAGTGATAAAATTATTTGCCCCTCAGGGGGAGGAATGCTGGCTTCGGCCTAACCCCTGGTAAGCCTTTCCTCAGCTGAGAGGTGCCCAGCTCTACCACCGGCTGCCTTTCAGGTGCTGTGGAGGACTTGCAGCTCATCTGCATATCCTTACAGCCTTCTCCGGGGTGACACCCAGGTCTACTCCGATCCACTCAGGACCTCCGCTCTAGGTGCCCAGCGCCTAACGGCACACGGAGCATTTTTCTCTTTACATCTAATCTTCTTCCCAGTTGCTAAAGTACCTCAGTCATTTATGGCCCCTATTCACATTCTCTTCCTAGCCCTGTCCCTTCCTAATCTTTTCCCTCACCCCCTACCCCTCTCCACTACAGGAACTCACTGCCCATCCATCGACTTCATCACCTCACCTTCTCTCTGTATAATTATGGTACAGCCAGAGACCCCTCCACTGGAATGGTGGAGGGCCCAGTCACAGAGCTCAGGCCAGTACAGACCTTGGCTGAGTCCAAAATCTGATGGCTGACACAACTGGGAGTTTACTGGAAAAGTATGGCCTAGTTGGTAGCCCACATTGAGGCCTAAATAAGCTAAATTAGGAAAAGTTAATAGATATGGAAACAAAATGGAGGATTTCAACACAAAATGGAAGCCCGTATCTGTTACAAAGTGGAATTTTCTCTAATGTAAGTTAGAAAAACAAGTTGAGAAATAAGTGAGTCATAGCAGGTGCAAAGAAAATAGGGAACTAGCTGTTCCAGAGAGGAGGGAGACTTCCTGTGAGCAGGATTGTGGTCAGCTGGTGTGAGAAAGGAAAGGCGTAGCAAGATAGAAGCTACTCATTAGCATGAGCCAATCAGTGACAACCATGACATTAGCATAGATCCAATCAGGTATATCTACTGTCATATTATCCATATCCTGAGGGCACCTATAAAAATCAGGGTATTTCCTGGTTTAAGTTAGAGAGAATAGGGTTGCCACTCTCTCTCCAAGGGAAACCAATGTGTCCAGCAGAATTGACAAATTACCTAATTGCTTTCCCTTGTAAAACCTCTAATTGGTAAAATAAATTATAAAAGATTAGCAAATAATTAACACCTGTTTGCAGCTTATTATATTCCTATAATTAATTGATTGTACATGCCTGTTGTCAATCACTGATTTGACTTATACCTTAGCAAATAAACTCCTCATTCCAAATGATGATTTGTGGGCTTCACTTAATGATGAAAGGCTGTAAGTATAAATGCTTTTGCTGCATCAGGCTATCATTCGCTGCATTGTATAACCTGTAGCCTAAATCCAGTTTGTCATAAGGCTGGTATCTTTTCCTTAGACCTAACGTCTCCCTTAGAGGCAATAACTCCTTGATTACCCCAGTACTAGTGTTATTTAGAGATGGAGTCAGATTAAGGTCACTCTAGCCTTCTTGGGGGGGCTCGGGACCCCCCAATTCTCAACATTAGTGACTCCCGTACGCTGCTCCACCCTTTCCTGTCCTTCTCCTTCTTATTTATGCGTTCACATCCACGTTTTTGTCTTTCAATATTTAAAGATCAAGAATTTCCTCCCTGATGTCTCATGTCCCTTATTATAGCAGTCTGCTGTTCTCTCTCTAAGCTTTCACTCTTTTCTGTGGTTAAGCCACTTCCGTTATTTTTCCCTATCGCAGTCAATGATAATATGTAAGCCTTGTGCTTTCTTTCCCCCTCTTCGTTGCGTCCAAGACTGCGCTTTATTTCTTCTCTCTGATTCCTATCTCCCCTTCTTGGCACTGCTATTTTCCCGGTCTCTTTCCCCTTGCTGACATGTTAATTCTCCCCGTAGTTGGTTTTTTCAAAAACACACTTATGTGAAATAATTTCTTCCCTTCCCACTTCATTCTTGTTAGTCTGTCGCCACACCTTCCTGTGGGGTTATTTTTTTTTTTTCCTTAAGCCGCAGCTTTTACATGGTCCCTGCCACCTCTGTCCCTTTTCAGCCGGTTGTTATTAACTTATGTTTTTGTTTTCCCTTTGAATGCAGCTGTCCCAGCGTGTCACTGATTTCTAGTGCTTTGGTACGGTATGGTCCACTGCGGGTGCTGTTATATCTGTCTCTATTCTTATCTGTTACTTTTTATATCATGTTCTCCTAAGGTACCTTGGTGCCGGTCTTTCTTACCTCCTAAAACTTCCAAACCTTTTCGGGGATTGGTACGCTCAGAGTTCGTCCACATGGCACCAGCAAGGTCTTAATGCGGGCTATACGCCTAACTTCTGGAGCATGTGTGGTCTTTCATAAATCATTGTCTTCTCTCACCCGTCACCAGGATTGTGGATACATGCACAATCAGGTAACAGAGTACTGTATCATTACTCTTATGTATGTCTACTAACGCTATTCTTCTGCCTTTATTTCACTGGACTGGCATATACCCTGGTGAAAAGTGCCCACTTGAGGGGTACTGGGAACTGGTATTCAGTCCGCTCCTTTTCTAACCCCTTCCTCTGGTACTATTCTGTTTTTCTGCTTTCTTCCTCTGTTCCCTTATCGCTTTCTCCTTCTGCGCTTGGCTGGCGCATTTGTTTTTCTGTTCCTGTCCTTTTGTGAGTCTGTCTAACGATTATTATGTGATAAGTGCCCTTATATCTTTTCTTTTATTCATCACCTATACTCTGTCCCTTTCGAGCGCTTGGTGTGTGCAAGGGTACGAGTGGCATCTAGGTTCTAGGCTGGGAGACCACGCCTAGCAGATGCTGGCTGTTTTTTTCTCGTTTCGCCACGATTGTCATTAGCGGTCTCATGCTGGCTATTCTTAGCCTAACGCCTTGACATTTCGTGTCTTAAGTCTCCGTCCTCCCTTGAGCGAAGCTTCTCCTGTCTTTTTAGGCTATTCAGTGTATGTTGAAGTTGATCCCCGTTATGTTTCCCCCTACCTGTAGATCATGTGTTCTTACTTTTGTCCGAGCTCCTATTCACTGCAGTTCCCTGAAATCCTATATCTCTCCTTTAAAATCATTTTGGTTAAACTGACAGCCCACAGAGCCCCAACCTCCTTTCCTGCCTATACACTTCTGCTTCTAGATCTCGTACGGAGGGAGTGTCCCTTCCCTGCCCTCCAAGAGATCTGTGCTTATTTCCTCTGTGCCGTACTTAACCTCTACCTTGCATGTCTCTCTGCTTCTGTTTCTGGCCACTGTTGATTTCTCCCCATCCTTGTTAGAAACTTTCCTGATGTGTCTTTGTGAAAGATTTATAGTTTAAACCTAACAATTCTTTGTCAGCTTCTTAGCTGCACTTCATCATTTTCTGCTTCCTTATTTCGCTGTTATTGTCAAGCTTTATGAGCAGCATTACACCTATGCTTCAACACTGACAGGCTTGCCCCCACCTCTGTTCCTGCTCCCTCAGATGCTCGCTATCGCCTATACGCTTTTGTTACCTCTGTCTGACCTTCAACTGCTTAATTCTGACTCAATCGGGTGTTAGATTGAGTTATCTTTTACTGTCACTATGTTATCTACAAGCTTCGGGTAACGGCGCTCAGCATCCTAGCCACTTATTGGCCTAATACTTTTGACTATGAAGGAGATGCCGGTTTCCTATACGGTTTTTCTTCGCACTTTATTTCTTTTCTTTATATTTGCACACATTTGCGGTCCCATTTCTTCCGATTCTTTAAGTCTCTCACTGACTCTCTCAATTTATAAGTGCGTAGCTGCTTATCTTCCTCTTTTCTTCTGTAACTGCCTGGCTTCTTGGGCGGTGCCCACTTCCTTCCTCTTCTCTTTCTCCCTCTTGTATCTGCTAATCTTTAGCTTTGGAATCTATTATTAAATCCTGTTTCTAATAATCTTTTGTAATAATGTCTTGCCCTGTTTTTTTTAACAATGCTTTGGGCTCTCACTTTGGATACACCTCACGGCCCTCCTCTCTGATGCTCTACCGACTCTTGCACCTTTTTATTTTCTTCCCTGCCCTCCTCTCTGATGCTCTCCTCTTACATAATTTATTTATTTTCCTCCTTCCAATTGCCCCTCATATCAGAAGTAGTAACATTTAAATGTGTGGCCCTCCGTAGATTATTGTTATTATATTTAGAATTGATATTTTTAACAGTAATTGTGTGTGTCCGTTTTTGGATTAGGACAAACATATGCTGCATTTGTTTAGCTGTGAGGGGATAATTGACGTGATAACCCGTTATGTAGTTTCATGATAACATGACTTTGTATGTTTTTTTTTGACTCCGGAATCTAGCTTACGGCATTGTTTCTGAACGACATGATTAATATCCACTTATTTCCTGTAGAACTGCCTGCCCGTAATTTTTCAGGATGCAAGTTTGATTCAGTTTTCTGCAAGTTTAACCTTGTTTTATGGCACATTTTCTCAGCATGCATAATGATATTCCTATGTAATGGTACATATTTCTTTTAAATCACTTATCTTTTGATAATTCAGTTGCCGGTTCTCTAGCTTTTTTGTATGTGTTCTCTTCCACGAACAGCAGTGTTTTGAATGCTTTCGGTTTCATTTTTGCGGTGGCAGCGCTGGTTTGTTGTTTGTCTAGAATGGCTTTTGTTTCTGCAGTGTAATATTGCAAGTTCCATAATAATGATTTACAGTCTGTTTTTCCAGGGTTTTTTTTGTTCATTTACTTGATATTCCAATTTTGTTGTACCGTTTTTTTTTTCCTCTGATATGGGGAACATACGAAGTCGTTTGTCCATTGGTTTGCTCTGCTTGTCCATCAAAATCATTTTTTTTCTCCCTCCAAGTCCCACCTACTCTCCTATTTTGCGTGTGTCACTCTTGTTTCAGACTTTAATGCATTTTTATGCAGTACAACAGTGTGAATGATTTTATTTTGTATTGTATTGTCCTGGTTTTGCGGGCTTCCTTACTGTCGGCTGTTTTATTTTAATGCCTTTTGAGTTCCCTTCTTATGAATTATTTAATAGAAAATCTATTGTTTAGTGACTCTTTTATGGTACCATCCCCCAAGAGCTTACATATGTTCAGTGTTACAAATCTTTCTTTTAATTTCCTTTTTTTATTATATCTATTTTATCTTTACTATCTTTGTAGTTTGTTTCAGGGGCTCTTCCCTGGGATATGCTATATTTTTATTTCTATTTTTTTTTTTATTATTTATTTCTATTTTTTTTTTTATTTTTATTTTCTTATATACCAGTGTCACGCTATAACCATTGGGTTCGATATCGATGCCTGGGGCTTACACCCATTGGAGGTGACCCTTCAATGGATGACGGTATCTCAATTAGTAGAAGCAGACTTCCATTCCATTTTCGGAGTGGCCTGCGGATTCGGCATTATTGCCCACATATGAGTTACCTAGTGCAGATGAGCGTGGGAGCAATATAGAGACGTCTGACGCTTTTCGTTGCGAGTTTGGACTAGTTGACGAGGGCTTTTTAATATTTTTGGAGGGTTAGCTTTTAAACGAGAAGTTTCCTAACTTTTCAATGTTGTAGCATGGTTAGCTTTTAAACGAGAAGTTTCCTAACCACAAATTTTTGAGTGGGTTGTTGTACACGAGAAGTTCTCAAATCACAGGTCCCTTGGGGTGGTTAGTTGTACACGAGAAGTTCTCTAATCAGCGGAAACCCATTGGACCGCTGCTCTCCAACTCAGGACACCTTATTCGCTGGTTTTTTGAGTTCTTTTTGGGAGTGTTTGCAATGTCCCTTTTTGGGGGCTCTATCATGGGCTGGAGCTCATGGCCAAGTAACCTGGATAGCTCTTGGCAGGCAGGGAAACGGGGTTTCTTTATGCTTTTAGAAGCACACTCTGGGGAGTGGTTTTCATTAATTAGGGGTAGAGTAGTATAGATACATAATAGCTGACACCATTCACTTTTTGTACTTTTTTTTTTCTTAAACTCTCCTTTCCTTTCCTCCTTTCCTCTTTGTGACTGTCATTTGTCTGTTAATTTGACCTGCGTTAAAAGCGTTGAGCTTCCCGCCAATTACTAATTTTTATTTTGGGTCTCTATGTTGGAGTACATTAGCAGATGCGTGAGTATGATTGTGTTATGTCTCTGTATGTTCTACTATCAGGATCATCATCACATGTTTTTGTAAACTGTTAGTACATTCTCATTTCTAGGTCTACTTGCTATCCCTGAAGCTGCCTTTTGAACCACTGACCTTGTACCAGGTTCTAGATCTAATCAATATATATATTACTACCCTAATTCATTTTCCTATAGCATGTTACAGGTCTGGAACTTATTTGTAGACCACTTGCTCACTAGGTCCCGTTATTATACATATTGGGTGATGTTGTTCACTACCCATTATATCATATCTTCCTCTCCGTACCCAACACCAGATACTGGTGATCTGACATCTATTCAGATCTCTGGTAAGGACTTTCCGTCCGAAACAAATCCTTTCTATTTTGCGGTTGACCTCCCTATGCCACCGAGAGTTCGGAAGGGCATAGTGATCCCGCCAACTGTTCTCTTTCTCAATTGATTTTCTGCACTGGAGATTACATTGCACGAATCGTGAGTATATTTTCATTTATTGTATGTGTTGCTATTGAGCTTGACTTTGTATACTTTCATGGCCTATTGGATTAGCTCTAATTTAAATGTTTTATTTTTTACCAAATTTAGGATTAAGATTTTGTCCTCAATACACAGGGACACCTCTGTATGTGGGACAATAACTGTGTCTGTGTATGAGTGTGGTTTTCCTTTTCTGTCTGTGTGCTGTGACTTATGATTGGCTACTGGAATATTTATTTTTATGTTTTTTGTTTTGAAACCCTAAACAATTCCTTAACCGTGCACAATTCCAATGATTGGTTTTGAACTACATTTTGAAATATCTTGCTTCCTCTTCTGAGCTTTAAGTTTTCTACTTATCAGGATTAGGTTACTGTTTTAATTTTATGTCTATATGTTCCTGTGTGTCCTGTGGTAAATGGCATAAACTAAACCAGCTAATTATTAAGGAATCATTTCTTTAGTTTTAAATTAGTGCTTTAAGGTTACTCTGAGAGATTGCCTATCAACTGCAGTGGTAGTAAATCTCAAAGGAGTGTTTTTTTCAGGATTGTATGTTATTTCATTTGAGCAATGTTTGTTTGATTTGTGACGTGATGTTAAATACCTGATTGTTTTTGACTTCTGGTAAATTGCTTTCACTAGAAATGCAAGCACCTTTTTAGTTTTAATTTTATAGGTGTGCGTCCGTGTATGTGTTCTTTGAAAATTGCATAATTATTTCAGATATTTCCTATGAGAGGTTCTATATTATATGCCATCTAAAACACTGTTTATTTGTGACGTTGTTTAAAATAATAAGTGCTGAAGTACACTTAGAGATTAACCCTTGCATAACATAACTACCTGGTAAATCCGAACTAAAGAAATTTAGGTTGCTATTATTTTAGAGCTATGTTCAGATAAGACTAGCTACAATTGCCACCTTCCTTTTTATTGAGAACCGTACCTCTGGTAGCAGATAAAGTAATAACCTTCTCCTCTTTTCCTCTCCTGAAGTATTAATTCTATGAAGACTAATTACACCAGCATGAAATATTAATATAAAAATTTCAACTTACAGTTTTTGTCTGATGTATAGACCTATTTTCAGTCACCATAATATCCAATGCTTGTAGTGAGCAGTAAACTCAAATTAGACACAGGAAACACCGTTATTTCGTGATTTCCTTAGGACCGAATAACAGAGATTAACCCTTGTAGTTCTTATTTTCTCTAAAGTTCATCTTTACAAATGCTTTGGACTCAGTATATGATACAGGAATTCATTACGTGTTTCAGATTTTTAATAACTAGATGGGTTTTTCTATGATTTTGTGTTATCCTTGCTACTCTTTGTTTAGAATTCAATTTACAATGTAAGCTTACAAGCTGTTCCATTTATCATATGAACATATCCTACTGGTCAATTTGTGCATTTATTGCATTAATAAAAATTGTTATTATATCCTTGAATTTTGAATTTTACTAAAATGTTTTAAGGAATGCTCCAACTTGTCTCCTGCTTATAAAGCGGCTCCTCCTCTGTATTTAAAATATACTCTAAATTGTAAATTGATTCTTGGGAATATATAATCTTATTTTTAGCTATCCCTCTGAATGTGAATCTTGATATGCTGTCATGATTTAGGACCCAAATTGTGAAAGCATAGAAATGATCAGTTTAGAATTTAATATAATTTTCATTTTCCAAATTGGCTCTGAGCTATTACAGAGGACTATAGGTTGTTGTCCTTCTCATTTGGCCTATTTAAACCTTGTAAAGGTCACGTGAGGAGGCCTGATAGAAATATATAGTTTTTACATCTTTCTTTTCTGATATTGGTTTTTCTCTATCTCTCTAAATATCATATTAAAGGCTGTTGTATTTTCCTGGAGTAGACTCTGACCACAATGTTTCCTCAGACTCTGCTGACTTCCTGTGCCAGCAGCATCTAATCTACAGAGAAAAAAAATTGTTTTCTACTTGTAACTTATGATTTTATATATTGAAACTACGCTCCACCTATTGGTGCCCCATGGAACTAGCAATGCATTCTTTGACTTTTCTTTCTAATGATCCTGTGCTAAGATTTAACTACTAGGCATTACTCGTATCTCATCTCTATTTATTAAGTCCTGTAGGTTGAGTGAAGACTGCAAATCCAATTCCTGACCTACCGCCTCTATTCCAGTTTGGTACTTGTGCTACAACTGACCTCTGGCAAGAAAAAGAAGCGCCACCTCCTCCAATGAGAATTTTCTTTTGTCCAGATGATGTCATTAATTTAGACCTTCTTGGTTAGGCTCTTAAATATTCTGCTGTATTAAATATTTTTGCAGGCTCATCTTTTCCAGAACTTACATGACACTTTACATATGAGCTCTCTCTTACAACAGACAGCGACCGTGATTCCAGAAGATACTTCCATCACCTGGACTAGTTATGAGTTTTAAATTTCTGCACATTAGTCTTCTGCTTTGACTATGACTATTTCCTAAGTTACCCTTCTTTCTGAATCATCTAGCTCGTAAGTCCTGCTGGCCTCCTGCAACTGAGGGCCCAACCCTTGGTGAATGTTAGTCATCGCAGGTGAAGATTCCATACCTATTGGCGATAGATTGCAACGCATTGCCCATGCCTTTTTGACTATTTTTGTGCACCATATTCCTCACCCTCCATACATCAATAACTTGAACAATCAACATCATCTCTAAATTTTAATTGTTTTTTTGTACTCTTTACTTTTGTTCCATATACTTAACCATTGATATTTGATCATCTCTTAGTAGTAATTACCAATCTGTCTTGCACATTATGCAAGCCAGAAGTGGGGATACATTCTGCAAATCCCAATTCCTAGTATTAAGACTGTCACTTCTACTGATTCCTTGCCCAAGTTGCTGTGAAAATCCAGCCCTGTTAGATCTTCCAGATCTCCGTCCAGATTCTTCAGCGCTTCCACCGCCTCAACCATGATCGATGAAAGAGAATTCAGAACGGATACTTAATTTGAGATTTACTGTTGCTGTTTATGGACATTATAGACTCATATTTTGTTTTATTTTCAGTTTAGCAGTAATCCTGTCTATATATTGAAAAGGTTTTATTTTTATTTTCCTAATATTTCCTGTATTGTTCTTATTGTTTTTCTAAGAGTTTCCCCGTTATTTCTGTTTATGTAATTTAAATTGAAGTTGATATTGCTCAGATACAGGGGTAACATCAAACCCTAATACTGGCTATGATATCATAATGTAGGTGTAAACCCTGTTAGTATCAACCAGTTATGCAATTGTTTAACTTTGGTGTAGGCTTACTTAAGCTGCATGTCTTTCTGTAGGTTTGACTGAGCTCCAAGTGGGGTAGCGGATATATAAAATGCTTCCCATACTTCCAGGTCATTATGCATATGTCAAGATCCATGCATGACCTTTGTTAATATAAATTTTCCTAGGATTGACCCTTTTTGCTGTATGAGGCAACCTCATACTTGCTATCCACTTTTTAGTGCTCATTATTGGATGCTAATGATGAGTAATGGTAAGGTCCAGGAATTCCGACCTGTTTAAGGATTCTGAATACATACAACCTAAAACAGCCTGCAATCAGAGTACTAACCATATATTTGTTGAGCCCATAACAATGCTTAATCAAAACCACTATTCCTTCTCAAGACCACTGAGATAGATACATTAGATTATCTCCCCATGCACTATGCAACAGATACAATAGAAGCCATAGAAAGACCTGAAAGTATTTATTAGCATGATCCACCTGAAATTGCTATTACCCACATACCTATACTTCATGAGATTTTGTAGATGAACTCATGGATTTGTCCCATTCATAAAACTTTTCTCACTACAGGTTTGAGTAAGTCTCAAGAGAGATGACATCAGGATTAAGGCCCAAGGGATTAGGTAATATAAAGGGAATTCCATATGCCCAAATAATATATAACCTAAGAATGAAGTTTCCTGTCTTGCACCATACCTTCTAGCAATTTGTAAGACCAAAACTCCCCCTCTCGTTTGATAGCTTGCCACCTTCTGGAATGGATGATGACAAGCTTGACGAGCTTTGTGTCACCCCTCCCCAGAGGGGGTGACAAGTGGGGAATGTATAATTATGGTACAGCCAGAGACCCCTCCACTGGAATGGTGGAGGGCCCAGTCACAGAGCTCAGGCCAGTACAGACCTTGGCTGAGTCAGAAATCTGATGGCTGACACAACTGGGAGTTTACTGGAAAAGTATGGCCTAGTTGGTAGCCCACATTGAGGCCTAAATAAGCTAAATTAGGAAAAGTTAATAGATATGGAAACAAAATGGAGGATTTCAACACAAAATGGAAGCCCGTATCTGTTACAAAGTGGAATTTTCTCTAATGTAAGTTAGAAAAACAAGTTGAGAAATAAGTGAGTCATAGCAGGTGCAAAGAAAATAGGGAACTAGCTGTTCCAGAGAGGAGGGAGACTTCCTGTGAGCAGGATTGTGGTCAGCTGGTGTGAGAAAGGAAAGGCGTAGCAAGATAGAAGCTACTCATTAGCATGAGCCAATCAGTGACAACCATGACATTAGCATAGATCCAATCAGGTATATCTACTGTCATATTATCCATATCCTGAGGGCACCTATAAAAATCAGGGTATTTCCTGGTTTAAGTTAGAGAGAATAGGGTTGCCACTCTCTCTCCAAGGGAAACCAATGTGTCCAGCAGAATTGACAAATTACCTAATTGCTTTCCCTTGTAAAACCTCTAATTGGTAAAATAAATTATAAAAGATTAGCAAATAATTAACACCTGTTTGCAGCTTATTATATTCCTATAATTAATTGATTGTACATGCCTGTTGTCAATCACTGATTTGACTTATACCTTAGCAAATAAACTCCTCATTCCAAATGATGATTTGTGGGCTTCACTTAATGATGAAAGGCTGTAAGTATAAATGCTTTTGCTGCATCAGGCTATCATTCGCTGCATTGTATAACCTGTAGCCTAAATCCAGTTTGTCATAAGGCTGGTATCTTTTCCTTAGACCTAACGTCTCCCTTAGAGGCAATAACTCCTTGATTACCCCAGTACTAGTGTTATTTAGAGATGGAGTCAGATTAAGGTCACTCTAGCCTTCTTGGGGGGGCTCGGGACCCCCCAATTCTCAACATCTCCTACCCTCTTCCTCCCTCTTGGCTTTTAATCTCCGCCTCTTCCCTCCCCTCCATTTTGCCTTCCCCATTCCACCTAAATACCTCTCGCCTTCGACGCCTTCGTGGCCACACCTCTCCTACTCTCCTCCGCTCTCTTTTACTCCTTCTCTTACTCTCAGCCGGTGACATCAATCCCAATCCTGGCCCCCCTCACCAACTATTATCCCAACTCTACAGATCTCACCGCGACCTCTCTAACCTCATCTCTATTTCTTTACTCCCCTCCTCTTCTCTGCCCTTCTCTTGCGCCCTATGGAATGCCCGCTTTATCTGTAACAAACTTCCCTATATCCAGGACCTCTTTATCTCGCATCACCTTCATCTGCTCGCCATTACAGAAACCTGGCTCTGCCCTGACTACTCTGCTTCAGTCGCAGCCCTGTGCCATGGCGGTTATCTATTTTCACATACTCCTCGCCCTGCTGGTCGTGGGGGCGGTGTTGGACTTCTCTCTCCCTCCTCCAGATTTGAACCCCTTCTTCCACCTCAATCTCACTGTTTTTCCTCCTTTGAAGTCCACTCTATCCGCCTTTTCTCTCCTCTGCCTCTTCGAATAGCGGTCATTTATCGTTCCCCTGATAAGTCCCTTTCATCCTTTCTCAGTGACTTTGATGCCTGGCTTGCCTTCTTCCATGATCCTTCCTCCCCCTCTCTCATCCTTGGTGACTTTAATATTTGTTTTTGTTACATTTGTACCCCGCGCTTTCCCACTCATGGCAGGCTCAATGCGGCTTACACGGGGCAATGGAGGGTTAAGTGACTTGCCCAGAGTCACAAGGAGCTGCCTGTGCCTGAAGTGGGAATCGAACTCAGTTCCTCAGTTCCCCAGGACCAAAGTCCACTCCTGCTAATGATCCTTCCAACTCTTATATTTCCAAGTTGCTCGCTTTAACGTCCTCCTTTAATCTCCAACTATGCTCCACCTACCCCACTCATCAACATGGTCACTATCTTGATCTCGTCTTCTCCTCCAACTGTTCACCCTCTAGTTTCCTTGCCTCTGATCTTCTCCTCTCTGATCACCATCTTATAACTTTCATACTTAAATCTCCTCCCTCCCAGTCCCGTCCTATCTTATCTAATTTATCTAGGAATCTTCACGATATTGACCCTTCATCTCTATCCTCCCATGTTTCAAACCTCCTCTCTACTGTGGCACCATCCATGTCTGTCAACAAGGCTGTTTCTTCTTACAACAATACTCTATCCTCTGCCTTAGACACACTTGCACCTTTGATGACCCGCCCTATAAGGCGTACAAAACCCCAACCTTGGCTGACTTCTAATATCCGCTACCTACACTCCTGTACCCGCTCCGCCGAACGCCTCTGGCGGAAATCTCGGGCCCTTGCTGATTTCTTACACTTTAAGTTCATGCTGACCTCCTTCCAATCTGCTCTTTTACACGCCAAACAGGATTATTATATCCAACTGACTAACTCTCTTGGCTCTAACCCTCGACTTCTCTTCACCACATTGAACTCTCTCCTCAAGGTGCCCCCTCCCCCAACTCCCCCTTCATTATCTCCTCAGACCCTTGCTGAATTCTTTCACGACAAGGTTCAAAAGATAAACCGTGCATTCTCTACTTCACCACCTCTCCCTCCACTAATCCGTTCTCCTCTCTCTCCTTCCCCTCATTCCCTTTCCTCCTTTCCTGAAGTTACTATTGAGGAAACTACACTTCTCCTTTCTTCCTCAAAATGTACCACCTGTTCCTCTGATCCCATTCCCACCCACCTTCTTAATGCCATCTCTCCTGCTCTTATTCCTTTTATCTGTCACATTCTCAACCTCTCACTTTCCACTGCGACTGTCCCTGCTGCCTTTAAACATGCTGTGGTCACACCTCTCCTTAAGAAGCCTTCACTCGACCCTACTTGTCCCTCTAATTACCAACCCATCTCCCTCCTTCCTTTTCTCTCCAAATTACTTGAGCGTGCTATTCACCGCCACTGCCTTGATTTTCTCTCCTCACATGCTATTCTTGACCCACTACAATCTGGTTTTCGCCCTCTCCACTCAACCGAAACTGCGCTTACTAAAGTCTCCAATGACCTATTACTGGCTAAATCCAGAGGTCAATATTCCATCCTCATTCTTCTTGATCTTTCCGCTGTTTTTGACACTGTCGACCACAGCATACTTCTCAATACCCTGTCCTCACTTGGATTCCAGGGCTCTGTCCTTTCCTGGTTCTCTTCCTACCTCTCCCTCCGCACCACTCTGGTGGATCCTCTTCTACTTCTATCCCTCTGCCTGTCGGCGTACCTCAGGGTTCTGTTCTTGGTCCCCTCCTCTTTTCTATCTACACTTCTTCCCTTGGTTCATTAATCTCATCCCATGGCTTTTCCTACCATCTCTATGCTGATGACTCCCAAATCTACCTTTCTACCTCTGATATCTCACCTTGCATCCAAACCAAAGTTTCAGCGTGCTTGTCTGACATTGCTGTCTGGATGTCTCAACGCCACCTGAAATTAAATATGACCAAAACCGAGCTTCTCATTTTCCCCCCCAAACCCACCTCCCCGCTCTCCCCGTTTTCTATTTCTGTTGATGGCTCTCTCATTCTCCCTATCTCCTCAGCTCGAAACCTTGGGGTCATCTTTGACTCTTCTCTCTCCTTCTCTGCTCATATCCAGCAGATCGCCAAGACCTGTCATTTCTTTCTTTACAACATCCGTAAAATCCGCCCCTTTCTTTCCGAGCACTCTACCAAAACCCTCATCCACACCCTTGTCACCTCTCGTTTAGACTACTGCAATCTGCTTCTTGCTGGCCTCCCACTTAGTCACCTCTCCCTTCTCCAGTCGGTTCAAAACTCTGCTGCTTGTCTCGTCTTCCGCCAGGGTCGCTTTACTCATACTACCCCTCTCCTCAAGTCGCTTCACTGGCTCCCCATCCGTTTTCGCATCCTGTTCAAACTTCTTCTACTACCCTATAAATGTACTCACTCTGCTGCTCCCCAGTATCTCTCCACACTCTTCCTTCCCTGGATAAATCCTTCTTATCTGTTCCCTTCTCCGCTACTGCCAACTCCAGACTTCGCTCCTTCTGTCTTGCTGCACCCTATGCCTGGAATAGACTTCCCGAGCCCCTACGTCTTGCCCCATCCTTGACCATCTTTAAATCTAGATTGAACGCTCACCTCTTTAACATTGCTTTTGACTCGTAACCACTTGTATCCATTCGCCTCCATCTACCCTCCTCTCCTCTTTCCTCTACACATTGATTTGTTTGCTTTATTTTTTGTCTACTAGATTGTAAGCTCTTTGAGCAGGGACTGTCTTTCTTCTATGTTTGTGCAGCGCTGCGTACGCTTTGTAGCGCTATAGAAATGCTAAATAGTAGTAGAAGTAGTAGTAACCTTTTTTGGTTCATGTTTATTTTCCTGAATGTAAAAATGATCTCTGTATTTCAACAAGTATGTTTAATAACTTGTAAAACAAAACTTTGGCATTAAAAAAAAAAAAAGATTGGGGTTTAAAGGAGGAATTGTAGGTTAGTGTTAGGCAAAATAAAAATACAAAAAGCAAATTTTAACAACTAATCTCCATAGTCTTTTCCACTTAGGGCAAGATGCACAAAAGTCCTCGTTAAAGCCGTTCCGTACCAAACTCCATAACGAATCGGTACGGAACGGCTATGCACGAAGGAAAGGGAATGCAAATGAGCTGCTCGTTGCAGCTCACTTGCATTCTCCAACCCTTCGTTAAAACCGTCGATAATCGGCCTGTAAAGTATGCGCAGAGCAGCCAAGCGTTATGCTGGCTGCTCTGCACATGCCAAAAACGTTTTAAAAAAACCAAAAACAAACACGTCCTTTATGGACGGCCTTGCCCCCTCCCGCCCCGCCCGAGATCGCCGCTGCTCCCCGCTCCCCCCTGCATTAAAATCGTGACTTTTCAGGCAGCCCCAGCCCCCCTCCCTCCCTTTTTAGAAAAAGCAGCTCCCGCCATCCTCCGCCCCCGTGCCCCGCAGTCCCCCTTGATGTCGTCACCGCCGCTCCCCCCTCCACCGGGCCCCCTCCGTGTGAAACAGAGGTGAGAGGCGCTGCACGGGCAAGAACAGCTGATCGCCTCCTCCAACGTCCCTCCGTTCCTCCTGGGCCCGCCCTCGTCTGACATAAGTAACCTACGTAGGTTACTTACGTCAGACGAGGGCGGGCCAGTAGGAATGCAGGGACATCGGAAGAGGCGATCAGCTGTTCTTCCCGTGCAGCGCCTTCACACAGAGGTGAGAGGCGCTGCACGGGCCCGGTTTCAGACAGAGGGGGGCCTGGTGGAGGAGGGGAGCGACGGCGACAACCTCAGGGGGGACGGGGCACGAGGGCGGAGGATGGCGGGAGCTGTTTTTTCTGAAAAAGGAGAAAGAGAGGAAGGGAGGGGGCCAGGGCTGCCTAAAAAAGTCATGATTTTAATGCAGGGGGGAGCGGGGAGCAGCGGCGACCTAGGGCAGGGGGACAAGGCCGTCCATAAAGGACGCTCCTGATGAGCGTTTTTGCCTCCTCCCAATTTTTTTTCACATTGTTCTGGAACACGGGCAGCCCCAACGAGAGGTACAGACCTCTCGTTAGCTTTCCCGGTGTTTTCCAGCGTTAGGGCAAGCGGAAAACCTTAGTGCATCTCATTTCAATAGGGTTTCTACAAAATTTGCTCATCTGCATTCCGTTTTTCGTTTGCTGCTACCGTCGTCGGAAATTGGGCTTTAGTACATGCCAGGGTTAAAAACTTGTTC
This sequence comes from Microcaecilia unicolor, assembly GCF_901765095.1. Classification (NCBI taxonomy): domain Eukaryota; kingdom Metazoa; phylum Chordata; class Amphibia; order Gymnophiona; family Siphonopidae; genus Microcaecilia; species Microcaecilia unicolor. The sequence continues at coordinate 56,925,936 of NC_044042.1, read as the reverse complement.
ATTTAAAGGCTCATTTAGTTTAGTGCATTTTGCCCTCAGTTTTAAAAGCTTTGTACCACAGCATTAACAGATAGAATCTAACAGGCATTGCAGGATCTAGTTTAGTCTTCCCACCCACCCACCCCTAGGACAACTCTTCAATTATAGTCAGTTATTGTAATTAGAGTAACAAGCAAGGAGTGCTCTTACAGAGTTTTAAATACATTTCATTACCATCTAAGAAGGAAACACTAAATAAATCATAGAATATACTATGAGGCTTATTTTCAAAGCACTTAGCCTCCCAAAGTTCCATAGAAACCTATGGAACTTAGCCTCCCAAAGTGCTTTGAAAATATGCCTCTATATAAACTAAAAGACACTTTTATATTAGGCTAATATCCTTACTGTAGCAAGTTTTAAATTATTGAAAAACTCAAAAACACTAAGATGGAGTCAGCAGTCCAGCAGCGAGTGGGGTGCTATCCAGTCTTTTGCATTGAGTGTCACGTGTATGATTATCTCCCAGTTGGTGAGATGTCATATGTGTGTGCCCGATGCAAAGAGCTCCTAGCTCTTAGAGAACATGTCCGTTCTCTTGAGGCTAAAGTAGCAGACTTGGTGGAGCTGAGGGAGACAGAGAGGTACATAGAGGAGACCTACAGGGATGTTGTAGAGAAGTCCCACTTCCAGTCTGGTAGCCCTTGTGCTACCTTGGAGAAGGGAGGTCTCCTAGAAGGAAAGCATCACCCTGGTGAAGTAGGAAGTACTCCTGTAGCCAGGACCTGCCCACCAGGGGATGTACTATCCTCTCGCACCGAGGATATGTCTCCAAGTGCTGCCCGGGAGGGAAAGGTTGTAGTTGGTGATTCGATCATTAGGCATATAGATAGCTGGGTGGCTGGTGGACGTGAGGATCACCTGGTGACTTGCCTGCCTGGTGCGAAGGTGGCGGACCTCACGCGTCACCTAGATAGGATTTTAGATAGTGCTGGGGAGGAGTCGGCTGTCTTGGTACATGTGGGTACCAATGGTATAGGAAAATGAGGGAGAGAGGTTTTGGAAGCCAAATTTAGGCTCTTAGGTAGAAAGCTGAAATCCAGATCCTCTAAGGTAGCATTTTCAGAAATGCTACCTGTTCCATGCGCAGGGCCAAGGAGACAGGCAGAGCTCTGCAGTCTCAATGCGTGGATGAGACGATGGTGCAAGGAGGAAGGTTTTAGATTTGTTAGGAACTGGGCAACATTCTGGGGAAGAGGGAGCCTATTCTGAAAGGATGGGCTCCACCTTAACCAGGGTGGGACCAGGCTGCTGGCATCGGCATTTAAAAAGGAGATAGAGCAGCTTTTAAACTAGAAATGGGGCAGACAGTTGCTCAAAAGCACATGGTTTGGGATAAGGTACCTTGCAAGGATACCTCACAAACAGGGAAGATAGGGTTTCTGGATAGTGAGGTTGCACAACAGACCGTGGTAGGCCAGGTGCCCTTAAATACAAAATAAAGATCAGACAAAAGATGGCAAATCAATAGTGTCAAGTACTAAGCATCATGCAAATAGGAACAACAAACATACTCTGAAATGACTATATGCAAATGCTAGGTGTCTAAGAAATAAGATGGGAGAGTTGGAATATATTGCACTAAATGAAAAATTGGCTATAATAGGCATTACTGAGACCTGGTGGAAGGAGGATAACCAGTGGGACACTGTCATACCGGGGTACAAAGTATATCGTAGTGATAGGGTGGACCGGACTGGTGGAGGGGTAGCATTGTATATTAACGAGAGCCTTGACTCAGATAGATTACAAATTCAGCAGAACACAAATCACACCTTTGAATCATTATGTGTTGAAATTCCATGTATAAAAGGGAAAAGGATGGTGATAGGAGTGTACTACCGTCCACCTCGCCAGGATGAGCAGGTAGACGCAGAAATGATAAAAGAAATCAGAGACGCAAACAAAATGGGCAATGTGATAATAATGGGTGACTTCAATTATCCAAATATAGACTGGATAAATGTAACATCGGGACATGCTAGAGAGGTACAATTCCTTGATGAAATCAAGGACAGCTTTATGGAGCAGCTGGTGCAGGAGCCAACGAGAGAAGGATAAATTCTAGACTTGGTCCTTAGTGGAGCGCATGATCTGGTGAGGGACATTATGGTACTGGGGCCGCTTGATAACAGTGATCATAATATGATCAGTTTTGATATCAACCTTGAAGTAACTATACACAGGAAGTCGAATACGTTAGTGTTTAACTTTAAAAAAGGAGACTATGATAAAATGAGAAGAACGGTTAAAAAAAAAAAACTTAGGGTGGCAACTGAGAGGGTAAAAACTATACAACAGGCATGGACGCTGTTCAAAAATACCATCCTGGAGGCCCAGGCCAAACATATTCTGTGAATTAGAAAAGAAAAACAGAAGTCCAAAAGACAGCCGGCGTGGTTGAAAAGTGAGGTGAAGGAAGCTATTAGGGCTAAAAGAAACGCCTTCAAAAAATGGAAGAAGGAACCATCTGGAAATAACAAGAAGCAGCATAAGGAGTGTCAAAGCAAATGCAAGGCACAGATAAAGAAGGCTAAGAGGGATTACGAAAAAAATATAGCATTAGAGGCAAAAAAACATGGCAAAAATTTTTTTCGGTATCTTAAAAGCACGAAGCCGGCAAAAGAATCGGTTGGGCTGCTGGATGACCAAGGGGTAAAAGGGGCGATCAAGGAAGATAAAGACGTAGCGGAGAGATTGAATGAATTATTTGCTTCTGTCTTCACCAAGGAAGATTTGGGTGTGATACCGGTGTTAGAAATGGTATTTCAAGCGGACAAGTCGGAGAAACTGACTTCACGGTAAACTTAGAAGATGTAATGGGGCAGTTCAGCAAACTGAAGAGTAGCAAATCTCCTGGACCGGATGGTATTCATCCTAGAGCACTGATAGAACTGAAAAATGAGTTTGCGTAGCTACTGTTAGTGATATGCAATTTATCCTTAAAATTGAGCTTGGTACCGGAAGATTGGAGGGTGGCCAATGTAACGCCGATTTTTTAAAAAGGTTCCAGGGGAGATCCGGGAAATTATAGACTGGTGAGTCTGACGTCGGTGCGGGGGAAAATGGTAGAGGCTATTATCAAAAACAAAATTACAGAGCACATCCAAGGACATGGATTACTGAGACCAAGTCAGCACGGCTTTTGTGTGGGGAAATCTTGCCTGACCAATTTACTTCAATTCTTTGAAGCAGTAAACAAACACGTGGACAAAGGGGAGCCGGTTGATATTGTGTATCTGGATTTTCAAAAGGCGTTTGACAAGGTACCTCATGAAAGGCTACAGCGGAAGTTGGAGGGTCATGGGATAGGAAGAAATGTCCTGTTGTGGATTAAAAATTGGTTGAAGGATAGGAAACAGAGAGTGGGGTTAAATGGGCAGTATTCACAATGGAGAAGGGTAGTTAGCAGAGTTCCTCAGGGGTCTGTGCTAGGACCGCTGCTTTTTAATATATTTATAAATGATTTAGAGATGGGAGTAACTAGTGAGGTAATTAAATTTGCTGATGACAAGTTATTCAAAGTCGTTAACTCGCGACAAGATTGTGATAAATTACAGAAGGAACTTACGAGACTGGGAGACTGGGCAGCTAAATGGCAGGTGACATTTAATGTGAGCAAGTGCAAGGTGATGCATGTGGGAAAAAAGAACCCGAATTATAGCTACGTCATACATGGTTTCACTTTAAGAGTTACGGACCAAGAAAGGGATCTGGGTGTCGTCGTCAATAATACACTGAAACCTTCTGCTCAGTGTGCTGCTGCGGCTAGGAAAGCGAATAGAATGTTGGGTATTATTAGGAAAGGTATGGAAAACAGGTGTGAGGGGGTTATAATGCCGTTGTATCGCTCCATGGTGCGACCGCACTTTGAGTATTGTGTTCAATTCTGGTCGCCGCATCTCAAGAAAGATATAGTAGAATTGGAAAAAGTGCAGCAAAGGGCGACTAAAATGATAGCGGGGATGGGAAGACTTCCCTATGAAGAAAGACTAAGGAAGCTAGGGCTTTTCAGCTTGGAGAAGAGACGGCTGAGGGGAGACATGATAGAGGTATATAAAATAATGAGTGGAGTGGAACAGGTGGATGTGAAGCGTCTGTTCACGCTTTCCAAAAATACTAGGACGAGGGGGCATGCGATGAAACTACAGTGTAGTAAATTTAAAACAAATCAGAGAAAATATTTCTTCGCCCAACGCATAATTAAACTCTGGAATTCGTTGTCGGAGAACATGGTGAAGGCGTTTAGCTTGGCAGAGTTTAAAAAGGGGTTAGACGGTTTCCTAAAGGACAAGTCCATAAACCACTACTAAATGGACTTGGGAAAAATCCACAATTCCAGGAACAACATGTATAGAATGTTTGTACGTTTGGGAAGCTTGCCAGGTGCCCTTGGCCTGGATTGGCCGCTGTCGTGGACAGGATGCTGGGCTCGATGGACCCTTGGTCTTTTCCCAGTGTGGCATTCCTTATGTACTTATACAGACTGTTAGCTGAAATGTGGTCTGTGGTGGATCTTTCTATCAATTAATGCGCTGGTCAATCTTCATGGACTTTTCCTTCCACTTCTTGAGGCGAACCTCACTTTCTTTGCTGACTTGTATGGTTACGCTGTTTCCACATTTTCACTTTCTGTATCTGTATAGATTTACCAGTGAAAACAATGACAACATTCACAGAGGGAAGTGGCAAGAGAGGGAAAGATCTGTGCAACAGAGTGGGCCTCTACAAACAACTAATATGCCTTTGCTGTTTGTATTTAATTGTTGGTTGATATGTATGGTGCCTTGAGCATTTGGAAATGCAGCATATAAATGTTAAAATACTGCATTGCCTTTTGTTGGTCCTTGTAAATTGTGCTGTTCATCATTATTGATTTACTTAAATCCTAGATGACACATAGGTCATTTCTACCATATAATATTCATAGCACAAAACCACCAGTGAACCCAAGAAAGTACTCTGTCAGCTACTGGTGCAGCTTTTTAAATGGACATACCATTTACATTTATAAAAATCCATTCATTAGAATTTGGGTTTAGGTAAGCCTATTACGTTAAGTAGGACTAGCAAAACAGAGAATACATGAGAAACTTAATACACCAATTTCCTCTCGTGAATGAAATAAAACTTAGAGAGGAAACAGTACATTGTCAGCATACCTGGGTGAGGCTCACATTCCGATAATCTGCTTATATATATTTTTTTCTTCTTAAACGAGTGGTGAGCACATGAATCATAGAGCAGTTACTTTAGGAACCGAAGGAAACAAATCAACTGTGCTCCTGTGTCTTATTACAGTGCTGCAGGGCAGAGGGAATGAAGCCTCCAAGGCCTTATCTTATTTCCTGTTCACAGAAGTCTGGAATGTCAGTTTAAGATAAGCACTTTTTCAACAGACTTCAGTCTAACTTTTAAACAAATGTTTGGATTAATATACTAATCTACAGACTCGAGAGGTGGAATTGGCATGTTGAAATGTGGGAAGGGGTTTGATCATAAGACTGAATTGTTTGCTGGGATCTGAAGGTCCCTCCCCCAGCACAAGCAAGATCTAACCACTCTGCCACCTCCTTCCTTTCCAGGCAAATGAAGGGAAGGAAAAGTAATCCACACTCAATTCCAGATTACTACAGAGGGTGGGGAGGGGCTGGGAATATTTGATGCTTTGACTTTTTTGCAGCATACAATATCCTCTGCCTGCTCCAATCAGGATTTCCCCCTTTATACTCAACAGAGATGGTACTCAGTAAGGTCTTCAGTGACCATCTCATGGTCAAGGCTAAAGGATTTTGCTCAATGTATTTATCATCTTCCTTGACCTATGAGCTGCTTTTGACACACTGAACTACACTTTGTTCCTTAGCATCTGTCCTTGCTTGGATTCAGAGATCCAGTTCTATCTTGGTTCTCTTTCTGCTTCTCCAAGCAGACTTTCTAATACCACTGCAACTCATAAGTATTGTCGAACTGGAACAGACCATAGGTCCATCGAGTCCAGCATCCTGTTTTCAACAGTGGCCAATCCAGGTTACAAGTACCTGGCAAGATCCCAAAACAGTATAATATAATTTATGCTGCTTATCCTAGAAATAAGCAGTGGATTTTCCCCAAGTCCATTTTAATAATGGCATATGGACTTTTCTTTTAGGAAGCTATCCAAATGTTTTTTAAACCCCACTAAGCTAACTGCTTTTACTACATTCTCTGGCAATGAATTCCAGAGTTTAATTACACATTGAGTGAAGAAATATTTTCTCTGGTTCGTTTTAAATTTACTACTTTGTAGCTTCCTTGCGTGCCCCCTAGTCCTAGTATTTTTGGAAAGAGTAAACAAATGATTCACATTTACCCATTCCACGCCATTCATTATTTTATAGACCTCTCCTCTATCATACCACTCCTTAGCCATATTTTCTCCAAACTGAAGAGCCATAGCCGCTTTAGCCTTTCCTCATATGTAAGTCGTCCCATCACCTTTATCATTTTCGTTGCCCTTCTCTGTACCTTTTCTAATTCTAATTGTGATCTTGGGCAAGTCACTTAACTCTCCATTACCCCAGGTACAAAAAAAACAGATTGTGAGCTCACTGGAGACAGAGGAAGTACCTGTATATAATATATGTGGAACCACTTTGGTTTTACCACAGAAAAGTGGTATATCAAATGCATTACCCTTAATCTCTTCATTGCCTCAGGCACAAACATAGATTGTAAGCCTTCCAAGGACTACGAAATACCTAGGGTACTTGTAACTTACCTTGAGCTACAAATTAAAAGAGTTAATTTTAAAAAAAAAAACTTTTCCACCACTGCGTCTTCTGGAAGATCCCCTTCCATCACTATCTCATTGTCAGTAAGTGTATCATACCACAGGGGCTCTATCCTGGGTCCTTTCCCTTAGGACTAAAAGCTATAAGAGATACTAAATTACTATCCTTGTCCTTCATGAGTCAGTACAGTAGAGCATGCACCTAGTGGCACTGTACAAATAATGGGAATTTGTAACCAAAAAATATTAATTAACAGTAAAAGCTGAAGCAGTCTGGTTTGGCACATCGCTACAGCTGAGCTTGCTGTGCTTCAATCTGCATACAATCTTGTACAATTAGTACTAAGTACAATTGGTACTAAGGTCATGTTTGTTTATTTAAAAGTTTTAAATACCACCATTCAGTATATATCACATTGGTTTACAATAAAATAAAACAAATAAGGAAAAGAAACAATAGAGAGTAGAAAATTAGGAAAGAACATGGAGGCTGTTCACCATTAGCTCCACTCCAACCAGGCCACCTAGCCTCAGTGATAGCCTGATTGAATAAATAGATCTTTAAGGGTGGCTTTAAATTTGAGGTAATGTGAACTGTAGTCAAAGGTTTGGGGGAAGTGAATTCCAGAGAAGAGGTCCAAGGATATAAAAATTGGAGTTTTGAGTTCAGACCAAACACACCTGAGAAGATGGAGAAATGGTTGGGAGCCTGTCATTCGATGAACATAAAGACCAAGAAGACATCAGAGGGATCAGGACAATCGTACAAAGCAGTAGGAAGACCAATCCACACAGCCTTGAAAGCTAACATCAATATTTTAAATTTGACCCAATAGCTAATAGGAAGCCAATGGGAACATAAGTATAGAGGTGTAATGCCATACTTTATGAAGAAGCCTCTGCAGTGACGATTAACAGATACCATTAAGCTGCAAGTTGCAGTAATCAAGGTGACTAGTAAGCAAAGCATGAAGTACTTTGTGAATAGCATCAGTTGAGAGTAAGGTCCCTATTCTGTGTATCTGCCTGAGAGTACACACACACACATTTCAGAGAAGAGGATAGTGCTAGAGACTGGCCTACAATGAGTGGAGCAATCAGAAGTTGATGAGGAACCTTGCCCAAGTCAAGCCAAAGATGACGATGCAAACTTAGTTCTGCTCCAGTGTATATACAGAGATGTAGTTCTACTTTTTTCTGAGGAAAGTCAGAGCTACGCTTTCATGCATGCACTTGAGCAAAACTAGGATTGGACCGGCTAGTGGAGGTGGCAACTCTAATAGTTAAAAACAAATGTCAGAAGAAGCCAGAGTACAAATCTTGTTTCTCCCAATTTTTCTTCCATTGCTTTAAGTGCACATGTACATTGTTAGTCTTAAATCTACTTACCCGATGATAACTCGCCTTCTTCAGTAGATTTTAGGTTGGTTGGTCAGAGTTTTGTCCTGAGATTAGACTATCCAAAATGTTGCTGCTCGATTACTGGAATATCACGTCATCACTACGTTACACCTTAACTCAAATCTTTACATTAGCTGCCCATATATTATTGAATTAAACGTAAAATCTTAACACTAATTCGTAGGGCACTTCATATCGTGACAGGTCATGGCATAAATTTCATATTGTGACAAATTCCACAGCTCATCTATATGTTTATCTGATGCCTCCAGGCTTTTTTCCTTCTTTTTAGAAGTTGTGATAAAGAAAGTTGTTTTTCTTTGCTGGCACTTTAGTTTTACTCCTCCTTCATTATTTTCTGATAGAAACCCAAATAGTAGCAACATTCCATGCTACCAATCCCAGGGCAAGCACTGGTTTCCCCATGTGTGTCTCAATAGCAGACTATGGACTTTTCCTTCAGGAACTTGTCCAAACCTTTTTTAAACCCAGATACTCTAACTGCAGAATTGGGATGTTTTTCACAGAGTTCAGGGGGTGTTTTGGAAGAGTGTTTTTGGTGGGACTTGGGAGAACTTAGAATCAGAATGTTTTTCTGCAATAACGGAACCAAAATAAAAAAGTTCCAGGTTAAAAAAGAAGTGCATTGTTGTCTATTTTTAATCAACATCCTCCACTTTCAGACAGTTCTATCTACACGCCCTATTTGTAGTGTTCCTTGATTCATTCCCTAATTGCGGCTTCTCCGTGCCCATTTGCACTCTGCAGACAGAAAATGGCATAAATCACATAGGGGCCCTTTTACTGAGGTGTGTAGGTGCCTATGTACATCAAATTGGCATTACCGCCTGGCTACCGCATGTCCCATTCCATTTTTGGTGCATGCCCAAAACACAAGGTAGAAATAATTTCTATTTTCTACTGTGGGGCCCTTACTTAGTGATAATCAGCAGTTGGCACGTCCTGCACGCTTACTACCCGGTTAGCACGTGAAACCTTACTGCTAAGTCAATGGGTGGCATTAAGGTCTCAGGCCGAAAATGGACACACTGGTTTTTTCATTTTGCCGCATGTCCATTTTTTGGCACATTAAAATATCCCCTTTTTTCCAGGTGCGCTCTGGAAATTGACCAGTGCACGTCCAAAACATGCATCTACACCAGCGCAGGCCACTTTTGGGCGCGCCTTAGTAAAAGGGCCCTATAGGTTGGAAGATCAGATGTTGTTTCATTCTCGATACAGGGAATACCGTATTGTATTGCGTAAAGCTACGGCTGATTTCTTTGGTAAGCAAATTAGCCATGCCCTCAATCATCTGCACACACTTTTTAAAGCCTTGAATTCCATGGCTCCAGCTGTGACAGTACAACCAAACACCTTAGCTGCGGCATGGTGCAGCAAGACTAGCTCTCTCCATGCCAGTCTTGACCTTCCATCATCCACTTCCCCCCCATGACTACATCTACCCCCCCCCCCCCCTGTTCCTATCCCCATTTTTCCCAACTTCAGTTTGGTCTTCTTTTAATCTACTGACAGCTAGTTCTCTCAATAAAGTCTTCTGTTCCTTCATTGTCATCTTCTCTCAATAAAGTCTTCTGTTCCTTCATTGTCATCCCTAGACCCATGGTCAGCTTCTTTGATGAAATGTCCTTCCCCAAGCACTTGTTCCTCTGGTGCCTCCTTTGGTATCATCATCACTGTCCACAGGTTCTCTCCCTTCTGCTTGAAAGCATGCTTTGGTGCATCCTTTTCTGCAGAAACCTCATTTAGACTTGCAATCACTGACCAGTTTTTGTCCGATTTCCAATTTGCCATTCCTGGCAAAGGTTATAGAAAAGTTAGTCCATGACCAACTACTTCAGCATGCCAAAACTAGTAATATCCTGCATCCATTTCAATCTGGTTTTCATCATCACCACAGAACCGAAACCCTATTAGTAGTGTTACATGATTTCATCCTTTCATCGCACGATCACCGTTGTTCAGTTATTATAGTTTCTCTTGATCTGTCACCTCCTTTTGACCTGGTTGATCATACACTTTTGCTTCAATATCTGGCATCAATAGGGATCTCTGGGACTGTTCTCACATGGTTTATTAGCTATCTCTCGATCTGTCACCTCCTTTTGACCTGGTTGATCATACACTTTTGCTTCAATATCTGGCATCAATAGGGATCTCTGGGACTGTTCTCACATGGTTTATTAGCTATCTCTCCAATCACACTTATCTTTCCTTTGACCGTCTTTCCACAACTTTGTTTCCTTTGTCTTTGGGTGTTCCCCAGGGTTCTATTCTTTCTCCTACTCTCCGTTACTTATAACTATTCAAGATCAGAGATGCACCCCTTTCTGTTATGCAGATGACATTCAAACTGTCTTCAGAATCTCAAACTCTGCCTCAATAATTCAGCTTAACTCTTGCCTTTATCAGGTAACCATATCGCTTAAAGCCAATCTTCTGGTCTTGATTGAAACAAAATGTGAATCTATTCTTTTCCCTTATTCCCATGATATTCACGTCCCCCCTCCCCTTCTTCATTGGATGATCTTTCCCTTCCCTTCAAAAGTACTGTTAAAATCCTCTGAGTTATTTTTGACTCTGATCTCTCTCAAACCTCAAATTGATGCAGTTCTTCAGTCTTCATTTTTTGCTCTTCAAAGAGTTTTATTCCAGCTACCTCTCTCCATCCCTTGATCTTTGCACTAGTCATTTCTCATGTAGACTACTGTTAAATCTCTTTATGTCAGTCTTACTTTACACTCCCTTAAGCGTTTACAGTTAGTCCAATCAACAGCCATTAAACTTCTTTACAATGCACATAAATTTGATCATGTTACACCTCCTCTTGCAGCGGAACATTGCCTGCCTTATCAGCACATATACAATTCCAAATTCTAACCCTGGTATTCAAGTCAAAGCTTTTCTCTGTTCCTTCCTATCTCTTTAATCTTCTTATCCCGTATGCACCTTTGCGCTTTCTTTGATCGGCAGGCAACAACCTTCTCACCCTCCACTACACAGATCCATTTAACATCTACCCATGACACCATTTTCAGCTAGCTTGGCCACAAACTAGAGCTTGTGCAAGGGATTCTCCACCTGAATCGGTGTCTGGAGGGAATGTCCAGTACCTAGGGCCTTTTTTTGCTCTGTTTGCCCTTCGCCTTTCCTCCTAGATTTACATTACCTCCATTCCAGAGACTTCCAATATTTCCATGGCTGACCACTTTGGCACTATCCAGTTAGTGTCGGGGCAGTCTGGGGATGGATTCAGGAATTACCCAGACACCACCAATATTCAGAGAGCTAGCTAGTTAGGGCAGCCTTTTTGCTGTCCTAAGCGAAGTTAACCATGTAGCTATCTGTGTACTGTCGTTGAATAATAGCAATACCTAGGTCACACCTGGTAGGTGGCGAGTGCCCAGACATTCAGGGGTTTTCAGGTGGCAGGAATTAGCCTGGCTAACTCCTGTGGTCAGTGTTAAACCCAGATATTCAATTCCAGGCTGTTTGCGGTGACCGGCACTGAATATCCAGTTTGAACATAACTGGCTAAGTCAATAGTCAGACTTAACTGGTTATGTTCAAACCGGCCAAAGATACCCCATGTATTCGAGCGGTCAAACATAAATGCTAAAGTAGGACTGAAAATCAGTGGATAGTCAGTTATATCAGCTGATATAACCAGATAGATACTAGCCACTATCTGGCAATATTCAGCGGTAGATAACCAGCTGTTCCCTGCTGAATATCACCAGAAAGCTGGTCATGAGGCATTTAACCAGCCAGGTGCCAATCCTGGCCAGTTAAATGCTTTTGAATATTGGGAGATCACTGCCAATACCCAGACAATGACCAGCAACTGAATATCTGGGTATAATTCAGCTGGCAGCAGTCAGCATTTAAAAGTTGATCACAGCAGGCTGAATATTGCCTCCTACACTAAATAAAAAGTATGATTCCGTAAAACTGATGGATTGTCACAAGCATAGAATTATTAATTTTATTTATTTTACTGAAATCGGTGTTGAAATGCACCAGAGCTAGCGAGACTTTGAGAAGAACTAATTCTGTTGGCTCATATCTGCACTGTGTGACTATAAAACTATGAGGCTAATATTTAGTTGGTGGCAGTCAGCATCTTTTTATACACTATCCACTGCTGGCTATGTTCCCCTGAATTCTAAATTGTGTGGCTTGATTTGATTGCGCATATCCGGTTGTATTCTAGATTTGCGGGCGCAACTTAATTAGTTAACAAGCCAATCAGCACCAATAATTGAACTTAACAATCAATTATTGACACTAATTGACATGTGGAGGGGCATAATCGAACGGGGCGCCCATGTTTTTCTAAGGACGTCCTCGCAGGACGTCCCCACGAAGGGGCGGGAAAACCCGTATTTTCGAAACAAGATGGGCGGCCATCTTTTGTTTCAATAATACAGTCGGGGACGCCCAAATCTCAACAATTAGGTCGACCTTAGAGATGGTCGTCCTCGATTTTCGGCAATAATGGAAGCCCATCTCAGAAATGACCAAATCCAAGCCATTTGGTCTTGGGAGGAGCCAGCATTCATAGTGCACTGGTCCCCCTGACATGCCAGGACACCAACCGGGCACCCTAGGAGGCACTGCAGTGGACTTCAGAAAAAGCTCCCAGGTGCATAGCTCCCTTACCTTGTGTGCTGAACCCCCCAAAACCCACTACCCACAACTATACACCACTACCATAGCCCTAAGGGGTGAAGGGGGGCACCTACATGTGGGTACAGTGGGTTTGTGGTGGGGTTTGGAGGGCTCACATTTACCACCACAAGTATAAAGTGAGGGGATGGGCCTGGGTCTGCTTGCCTGAAGTGCACTGCAGTACCCACTAAAACTGCTCCAGGGACCTATATACAGCTGTCATGGAGCTAGGTATGATATTTGAAGCTGGCATAGAGGCTGGAAAAAAATATTTAATTTTTTTTAGGGTGGGAGGGGGTTAGTGACCACTGGGGGAGTAAGGGGAGGTCATCCCCGATTCCCTCCGGTGGTCATCTGGTCATTTAGGGCACATTTTTGTGGCTTGGTCGTAAAAAAAAAAAAAAAGGACCAAGTAAACTCGTCCAAGTGTTCGTCAGGGACGCCCTTCTTTTTTCCATTATCAGCCGAGGACGCCCATGTGTTAAGCACGCCCCAGTCCCGCCTTTGCTATGCTTCCGACACACCCCCGTGAACTTTGGTCATTCCCGCGACAGAAAGCAGTTGAGGACACCCAAAATCGGCTTTCGATTATGCCGATTTGGGCGACCCTGGGAGAAGGACGCCCATTTCCCGATTTGTGTCGAAAGATGGGCGCCCTTCTCTTTCAAAAATAAGCCTGTAAGTATCTCAAGGGCATTAATGTACAGGAAGTGAGCCTTTTTCAACTGAAGGAAAACTCTGGAACGAGGCGGCATAAGATGAAGTTAAGAGTTAATAGGCTTCGGAGTAATCTAGGAAAGTATTATTTCACAGAAAGAGTGGTGGAAGCGTGGAATGGCCTCCTGGTGGAGGTTGTGGTGTCAAGAACAGTGTCAGAATTTTAAAAGGCATGGGGATAAGCTTGTGGCATCGCTTAGGAAAAGGAAGAGTTAGGGGTTACAGAGGATGGGCAGGCTGGATGGGCCATTTCGCATTTACCTGTCATCATGTTTCTATGTTTCTAATTGGCATTAATTAGAATTTATGTGCAAAGATTTTTAAGTATATTCTATAAAGTGATGCACATAAATTGTATGAAGAGATCTGAAAAGGGGCATGGCCATGGGAGGGGCATGGGTGGGTCATGGGCATTCCTAGAATTTGCACGCACTGTTATAGAATATGCCTTTTCCGCATGTAAGCATTTATACCAGGTTTTCATTGGTGTAAATGGCCGCTGTTAAATATAGTCACAGAAAACAGGTGTTGGGTGTATTCTGTAAACTACGCTTAGATTTAGGCGTACTGCCTTTCAGCACCAACTTTTTCAACGATATATAGAATCTAACCCATTATGGATTTTCAGTGCCAAATCCAAAGGAAGAAGGAAAGAAACCTCACAGAGTCTTCTGGGAAACAGAGCAGTAAGGCAATACCATCAAAAAAAACAAGATCTAAGAACTTTGTGTTCTTCAAAAGATTAATCAATCCAACAAGAGATAATACTAAGTAGTATTGCTCTACTACAAACTTTGGCGGCAGAAAAGATCAGACTCGACACGGCCCTGTTTCGACAGTAATGCCTGCATCAGGAGTCATGTGATCCAATATTGTTGTCAATCAAATATATTGTAGCGAGCTTGCTGTAATCCAAATCACAGGTAAACCAGTCAATGTATCGGTGTATGAGCTATCAGTGTAGATTTCAATTTGAACAACACCAAGTTCTTAGATCTTGATTTATTTTATATTATTGCCTCACTGCTCTGTTTCCTGGAAATTCAATGGCAGTATCTATCTGGGTACTGACACTGAATATCCAATGCCAGCAGCTGGTGGTCTGCTGGGAGTTACCTGGGCACTGAAGATTTTCAATGGCAGTAGATGAATAGCTGCCTGGTTAATTTAGCATTTTTCAGGCTAATGCCACTGAATATTGGTGGTGTCACCACTCCTGGCTTTGCTCTAACTCTGCACCTGGACCACTCAGCTAAAAAACAGACAGTTCGGTGGCAATCTCCTCAGATTTTTAGCAGCATTATCCAGCCTCTTCTACCTAATTATTTCCCACTGAATATCAGATCCTATGTGTCTAGTGGCACTGTAGAAAGCAGTAGGAATAATCTCCGC
Source organism: Microcaecilia unicolor (assembly GCF_901765095.1). Classification (NCBI taxonomy): domain Eukaryota; kingdom Metazoa; phylum Chordata; class Amphibia; order Gymnophiona; family Siphonopidae; genus Microcaecilia; species Microcaecilia unicolor. The sequence goes on along the minus strand of NC_044042.1, from coordinate 56,910,923 downwards.
TACATTGGCTGTGGTGCATGTTCAGTGGCATTAATATTGCATTTCTTCTTTCAGGGATTCTGATCTGCAATGGGAAGTTTCAAAGGTCATGCACTTCCGGGCAGCTTCCTCTTGATGTTTGGACTCTGGTGGTCAGTGAAATACCCATTAAAACACCTGAGCAAGAGAGTGAAGACCAACTGTCATTCAAGCTTATTTTACCAGCGATTAGAGCTCATTGAGGGCTTGGTTAAAGCCAGCTTTGCCCTCATAGGTAAGGATAACAAACAGAACTGACACACTATCATTGTCAACTTTCACACTGAAGATGGCATATGACCATGTTTCTTTACAATAAATGGCACCACCAGTCCCTCTTTGAACCTAACACAAGTAGACAATACCTGACTTCAAAATACCTTTTGGGAAGTATGACCTCCTCCTAAAATCAGAGGTTAGGAATCTTGGGATACTGCTAGACTCATCACTCATCCTGATTCCACAAATTCAAACAGCCTTTAAAAATTGTCTCTCTCACCTGCAACAGCTACAAAATCTCTCTCCATATATTGATAACACGAGTCTGACCAGAGTGGTCCATGCTATGGTAACATCACGACTAGACCAGTGCTTTTTTTTGTAGAAAAAACGATGCCGGTACTCATTATGGGCGGGGTCACCACATATGGCTCCACCCCTATGATAGCCACAGCCATATTAGCCACACCCCTTATACAGCTCCAGTATACCCAATGCAAAATAAGACAGCAGATGTAAATTCTCAAACTGGACATATTTCAATCACTAAAATTAAAATAAAATGATTTTTCTACCTTTGTTGTCTGGTGACTTTGTTTTTCTATCCATATTGGTCCCAGTCTCTGATTCTGCTGCTCTCTGTTCCCTTAACTCCATTCCCAGGGATTCCTTTCCATTTATTTCTTTACTTTCCTCCTTTCTTCTTCATTTCTTGCCATACATCCATAAGTAAAAGCTGGGTCCTCCATGGAATTGACTGGAGGAGGTATAACGTGGATCCAGTTTTTGCCTATTTTCTCCATCTATGTGCAGTTTTTCTCCTCTCTTCACTTTCCCTCATCTCCATCCATGTGCATCTTCTTCTTTTTTCTTTCCTTCCCTCCATCCATGTCCAGCACTTCTCCTCTCTCCTCCCCTCCATCCATGTCCAGCATTTCTCCTCTCTTCCCTCCCCTGTATCCATGTGAAGCAATAATTCTCTCTCCCCTCTCCTCCATCCAAGCCCAGCATTTCTCCTCTCTCCCCGCCAACCCCCCATCCATCCATCCATGTCCAGCAATTCTCTTCTATCTCCTGCTCTCCACTCCATCCATTTCTAGCATTTCTCCTCTCTTCCCTGCCCTCCCATCCATGTGCATCTCCTTCCTCTCTTCCCTCCCCTCCATCCATGTCCAGCATGTCTCCTCTCCCCCATGCCCTCCCCTCCCATGTCCAGCGATTCTCCTCTGTCCCCTGTCTTCCCCTGCCATCCATATCCAGCGATTCTTCTCTGCCCCCTGCCCTCTCCTCCCATCGATGTCCAGCGATTCTCCTCTCTCCCCTGCCCTACCCTCCTCTCTCCCATATCCAGTGATTCTTCTTCCCCCAGCCCGTCCTCCTTCTCCATTGCCTGCCAGCGAAGCGATAGAAAGGCTGCCAGCATCGGACTCAACAGCGCGAACAGTGCAGCGATTGAGAGAGGCTGGCAGCGTCGGAGCTTCCCTCTGCGAGTCCCGCCTATGTGGAAACAGGAAGTTGAAACAACATAGGCGAGACTCGAAGAGGGAAGCTCTGACGCTGCCAGCCTCTCTCAATCGCTGCACCATTCACGCTGCAGAGTCCAATGTAGTAGTAAGTAGGGGAGTGAGAGGAAAGGTGCCGGTACGCCATACCAGTGCATACTGGCACAAAAAAAAGCACTGGACTAGACTATTGTAATGCCCTGTACACTGGTCAAACCAAAAAGAGTTTAAATCAACTCCAACTAATTCAGAATGCTGCAGCAAGACTGATAAAAGGCTGCAAGCAGTGTGACCACATCACACCCTTCCTGCAAAAAACTACACTGGCTACCTGTACCTTACAGGGCAAAATTTAAAGCACTATGTTTGATTTTCAAGGTCCTCAGACAAAATGGGCAAGAGTACTTAAAGAATAAGTTAGCCCTTTATACACCTTTGAGACCTCTAAGCTCCTCTGAAGGAGCATCACTATCTGTACCCTCATCAAAACAAATTGTACAATGTGATACCCACCAGCCAGCCTTCTCAGGACTAGCCCTCATGCTCTGGAATTTACTCCCAGAGGGTCTGCATCTAACTCAAGACTACCTCTACTTCAGGAAGCAGGTGAAAGCCTGGCTCTTCTCCCAAGCCTTTAATACATAGGGTGACTGATTATACACCACTCTGCACCTGGACTAGCTTGCTACACTCACTGTAACTTAGACCAGTTCCTTAAACCATGTTTAACTGTACAAAGAACTTGCCTCCACTCAGTATTTTATAGACCTCTATCATATCTCCCCTCAGCTGTCTCTTCTCCAAGCTAAAGAGCCATAGCCGCTTTAGTCTTTCCTCATGAGGAAATCGTCCCATCCAGTTTATCATTTTCGTCGCCCTTCTTTGTACCTTTTCTAATTCTGGTATTTTTTTTTCAGATATGGTAACCAGAATTGCACCTGTATTTGAGGCACAGTTGCACCATGGAGTGATACAAAGACATTATAAAATTCTCATTTTTGTTTTCCATTCCTTTCCTAATAATTCCTAACATTCTATTTGCTCCTTAGCTGCTGCTGCACACTGAACAGAGGGTGTCAATGTATCATCCATGATGACATCTAGTTCCCTTTCCTAGTCAGTGACTCCTAATGTGGAACCTTGCAACACGTAGTTACAGTTACATAAGTACATAAGTATTGCCATACTGGGAAAGACCAAAGGTCATCAAGCCCAGGATCCTGTTTCCAACAGTGGCCAATCCAGGTCACAAATACCTGGCAAGATCCCAAAAAAAGTACAAAACATTTTATACTGCTTATGCTAGAAATAGTGGATTTTCCCCAAGTTCATTTAATAATGGTCTATGGACTTTTCCTTTAGGAAGTCGTCCAAACCTTTTTTAAACTCCGCTAAGCTAACCGCCTTTACCAAATTCTCTGGCAACGAATTCCAGAGTTTAATTACACATTGAGTGAAGAAAAAGTTACTCCAATTCGTTTTAAATTTACTACATTGTAGCTTCATCGCATGCCCCCTAGTCCTAGTATTTTTGGAAAGCGTAAACAGACACTTCACATCTACCCGTTCAACTCCACTCATTATTTTATAGACTCTATCATATCTCCCCTCAGCTGCCTTTTCTCCAAGCTGAAAATCCCTAGCCACTTTAGCCTTTCCTCATAGGGAAGTCGTCCCATCCCCTTTATCATTTTCGTCGTCCTTCTCTGCACCTTTTCTAATTCCACTATATCTTTTTTGAGATGCAGCAACCAGAATTGAACACAATATTTGAGGTGTGGTCGCACCATGGAGCGATACAAAGGCATTATAACATCTTCATTTTTGTTTTCCATTCCTTTCCTAATAATACCTAACATTCTATTTGCTTTCTTAGCCGCAGCAGCACACTGAGCAGAAGGTTTCAATGTATCATCAACAACGACACCTAGATCTCTTTCTTGGTCCATGACTCCTAACGTGGAACCTTGCATGACGTAGCTATAATTCAGGTTCCTCTTTCCCACATGCATCACTTTGCACTTGCTCACATTAAACATCATCTGCCATTTAGATGCCCAGTCTCATAAGGTCCTTCTGTAATTTTTCACAATCTTGTCGCGAGTTAACGATTTTGAATAACTTTGTGTCATCAGCAAATTGAATTACCTCACTAGTTACTCCCATCTCTAGGTCATTTATAAATATGTTAAAAAGCAGCGTTCCCAGCACAGACCCCTGGGGAACCCCACTAACTACCCTTCTCCATTGAGAATACTGACCATTTAACCCTACTCTCTGTTTTCTCTCTTTTAACCAGTTTTTAATCCACAAAAGAACACTACCTCCTATCCCATGATTCTCCAATTTCCTCTGGAGTCTTTCCTGAGGTACTTTGTCAAACGCCTTCTGAAAATCCAGATACACAATTTAATATCAACCAGCTCACCTTTATCCACAGGTTTGTTCAAGCCTTCAAAGAAATGTAGTAGATTGGTAAGGCAAGATTTCCCTTCACTAAATCCATGTTGACTTTGTCTCATTAATCCCCTTCACTAAATCCATGTTGACTTTGTCTCATTAATCCATGCTTTTGCATATGCTCTGTAATTTTGTTCTTAATAATAGTCTCTACCATTTTGCCCAGCACCGACGTCAGACTCACTGGTCTATAATTTCCCGGATCTCCTCTGGAACCTTTTTTTAAAATCGGTGTTACATTGGCCACCCTCCAATCTTCTGGTACCACACTTGATTTTAAGGATAAATTACATATTACTAACAATAGCTCCACAAGCTCATTTTTCAGTTCTATCAGTACTCTGGGATGAATACCATCCGGTCAAGGAGATTTGCTACTCTTCAGTTTTACAGAGAAATCATTAAGTTTCTCCAACTTGTCAGCTTCGAATACCATTTCTGGAACCGGTATCCCACCCAAATCTTCCTCGGTGAAGACCAAAGCATAGAATTAATTTATTCTCTCCACTACGGCTTTGTCTTCTCTGATCACCCCTTTTACTCCTCGGTCATCTAGCGATCCAACCGATTCTTTTGCCGGCTTCCTGCTTTTAATATACCTAAAAAAAATTTTTACTATGTGCTTTTGCCTCCAACACAATCTTTTTTTCGAAGTCCCTCTTAGCCTTCCTTATCAGCGCTTTGCATTTGACTTGACATTCCTTATGCTGTTTCTTATTATTTTCAGTCGGTTCCTTCTTGCGTTTTCTGAAAGATTTTCTTTTAGCTCTAATAGCTTCCTTCACCTCACTTTTTAACCACACTGGCTATCATTTGGTCTTCCGTCCTCCTTTTTTAATATGCAGAATATATTTGGCCTGGGCTTCCAGGATCGTGTTTTTGAACAGCATCCACGCCTGATGTAAACTTTTGACCCTTGCAGCCGCTCCTCAAGTTTTTTTTCACCGTTCGTCTCATTTTAGCATAGTCTCCTTTTTTAAAGTTAAACACTAACATATTTGATTTCCTATCCTGCTTATAATCGAAATAGAAAAACGCCTATATTGTGACCCAAATCGGGAGATAGACGTTTATCTCACAAAAACGAATAAAGCGGTATAATCAAAAGCCGAATTTGGACGTTTTCAACTGCACTCCATCGCGGATGCGGACAAAGTTGATGGGGGCATGTCGAAGGCGTGGTGAAGGCGGAACTGGGGCGTGGTTATCGACCGATCAGAGATGGGCGCCTTTCGCTGATAATGGAAAAAAATATGCGTTTTTAGCGATAATTTAGGGCACTTTTCCTGGACCCTGTTTTTCCACGAATAAGGCCCCAAAAAGTGTCCTAAATGACCAGATGACCACTGGAGGGAATCGGGGATGACCTCCCCTGACTCCCCCAGTGGTCACAAACCCCCTCCCACCACAAAATATGCCGTTTCACAACTTATTTTCACCCTCAAATGTCATACCCACCCTCCCTGGCAGCAGTATGCAGGTCACTGGAGCAGTTATTAGGGGGTGCAGTAGACTTCAGGCAGGTGGACCCAGGCCCATCCCCCCCCACCTGTTACACTTGTGCTGGTAAATGGGAGCCCTCCAAACCGCCCCACCAAACCCACTGTACCCACATGTAGGTGCCCCCCTTCACCCCTTAGGGCTATAGTAATGGTGTAGACTTGTGGGCAGTGGGTTTTGAGGGGGATTTGGGGGGCTCAACACCCAAGGGAAGGGTGCTATGCACCTGGGAGCTGTTTTACCTTTTTTTTTTTTTTGTAAAAGTGCCCCCTAGGGTGCCCGGTTGGTGTTCTGGCATGTGAGGGGGACCAGTGCACTACGAATCCTGGCCCCTCCCACGAATGTCTTGGAGTTATTCGTTTTGAGCTGGGCGCTTTCGGTTTCCATTATTGCTGAAAAACAAAAACGCCCAGCTCAAAAAAAGATAAACGTCCATGTTTTTCGAAAATACGGTTCGGTCCGCCCCTTCACGGACCCGTTCTTGGAGATAAACGCCCATGGAGATAGACGTTTCCGTTCGATTATGCCCCTTTATGTATACTTACTTCAAAGCTAATATCAAATTAGATCATATTATGATCACTGTTATCAAGCGGCCCCAGCACCATTACCTCCCGCACCAGATCATGCTCTCCACTAAGGACTAGGTCTAGAAATTTTCCTTCTCTCGTTGGCTCCTGTACCAGCTGCTCCATAAAGCTGTCCTTGATTTCATCAAGGAATTTTACCTCCCTAGCATGTCCCGATGTTACATTTACCCAGTCAATATCAGGGTAATTGAAATCACCCATTATTATTGTTTTGTCCAGTTTGTTTGCACCCCTAATTTCCTTTAACATTTCTGCATCCATCTGTTCATCTTGGCCAGGCGGACGGTAGTACACTCCTATCACTATCCTTTTCCCTTTTACACATGGAATTTCAATCCACAGTGATTCCAAGAAGTGTTTTGTTTCCTGCAGAATTTTCAATCTATTTGATTCAAGGCTCTCGTCAATATACAATGCTACCCCTCCACCAATTCGATCCACCCTATCACAACAATAATTTGTACCCCGGTATGACAGTGTCCCACTGGTTATCCTCCTTCCACAAGGTCTCAGACATGCCTATTATATCTAATTTTTCATTTAGTGCAATATATTCCAACTCTCCCATCTTATTTCTTAGACTCCTAGCATTTGCATATAGTCATTTCAAACTATGTTTGTTGTTCCTATTTACATCATGCTTAGTACTTGGCAGTATTATTTTGCAATCTTTTGTCTGTCTTATTTTTATTTAAGGACACCTGATCTACTACGGTCTCTTTTACGACCTCGTTATCAGGATACCCTATCTTTGGTGATATCTTTGAAAGATACCTTATCCCGAACCATGCACTTTTGAGCGACTGTCAGCCTTCCCCCCTGTTTCTAGTTTAAAAGCTGCTCTTTCTCCTTTTTAAATGCTGATGCCAGCAGCCTGGTCCCACCCTGGTTAAGGTGGAGCCCATCCTTTCGGAATAGGCTCCCCTTTCCCCAGAATGTTGCCCAGTTCCTAACAAATCTAAAACCCTCCTCCCTGCACCATCGTCTCATCCACACATTGAGAATCTGGAGCTCTGCCTGTCTCTTGGGCGCTGCGCGTGGAATGGGTAGCATTTCAGAAAATGCTACCCTAGAGGATCTGGATTTGAGCTTTCTACCTAAGAGCCTAAATTTGGCTTCCAGAACCTCTCTCCCACATTTTCCTATATCATTGGTACCCACATGTACCAAGACAGCTAGCTCCTCCCCAGCACTATCTAAAATCCTATCTAGGTGATGCGTGAGGTCTGCCACCTTCACACCAACTACAACAGCTGTCCTAACCTTTCCCTCCCGGGCAGCACTTAGAGAAATATCCTTGGTGCAAGAGGACAGTGCATCCCCTGGTGGGCAGGTCCTAGCTACAGGAGTACTTTCTACTTCACCAGGGTGGTGATCTCCTTATAGGAGACCTCCCTCCTCCAAGGTAGCACAGGGGCTACCAGACTGGAAGTGAGACTTCTCTACAACATCCCTGTAGGTCTCCTCTATGTACCTCTCTGTTTCCCTCAGCTCCACCAAGTCTGCTACTCTAGCCTCAAGAGAATGGACACGTTCTCTGAGAGCTAGGAGCTCTTTGCACCGGGCACACACATATCACATCTCACCAACTGGGAGATAATCATACATTACTACTACTACTACTACTACAAATCATTTCTACAGCGCTACCAGTCGTACGCAGCGTTTCACAATTGAACATGAAGAAAAGACAGTCCCTACTCAAAAGAGCTTACAATCTAAATCAGGACAGACAGGACAAATAAGGGATAAAGGAAGGACAGACAGGACACATGTGACACTCAATGCAAAAGACTGGATAGCACCCCTCTCGCTGCTGGACTGATGACTCCATCTTAGTGTTTTTTAGTTTTTGAATAATTGAAAACTTGCTAAAGTATTAAGGATATTAGCCTAATATAAAACTGTCTTTTAGTTTATATAGTATATTGTATTATTTATTTAATGTTTCCTTCTTATATGGTAATGAAATGTATTTAAAACTCTATAAGAGCACTCCTTGCTTGTTACCCTAATTACAATGACTATAAATTAAGAGTTGTCCTAGGGGTGGGTGAGAAGACTAAACTAGATCCTGCAGTGCCTGCTAGATTCTATCTGTTAATGCTGTAGTACAAAGTTTTAAAACTAAGCGGAAAAGACTATGGAGATTAGTTGATAAAATTTGCTTTTTATATTTTTATTTTACCTATCACTAACCTACAATTCCTCCTTTAAACCCCAGTCTAAGTTCCCAAAGCAAAATAGTGTTCACTTACCAGAGAAATGTCCTCTTCTCTCAGAACTTCTCAGAAAGAAAGTTCAGTGGGACCTTTCCTCTATATAGGTTTGGGTTCCTCTTTCCCACATGCTTCACTTTGCACTTGCTCGCATTAAATGTCATCTGCCATTTGGATGCCCAGTCTCCCAGTCTCGCTCTGCTGCTTCCAAGAAACACTGTTAGCAGATAGTGCTCTCAGAAAAACTGGCACCATCTTTAAAGGGATTTAGGTTCCGCCCTCATTTTGTCCGTAATTACGTCATGTCCTCCAGCTGTAACTCCCGTATCTCTATATTCTGTCACGGATTCCAATTTGTCTTTTAACCCTGCATCACGTTCACTCTGTAATTTTTTTAAATTTAAAAAGCTGACCATTCTACTCGAACATTTAGCCCTCCAGGCTCTACTGAATTCAAAAAGAAAATCCATTTCTGCTCTTTTTGACGAAGAATCCACCCCATGTCGCCTCTTCTTTGCATCGGTTTAACCTGCTCCAATACCAGGCAGGACATATCATCAAAGGTATGGTGTTGGGCTTCACTATGCATTACCAACGGGGCTTCCCATCTTGATAATTTCATACAAGATTTATGTTCCAACAGCCTGGCCTTCAAACTCCGCGTTGTCTGACCAACATACACTAATCCACAAGGGCATTTAATCACATAAATCACTCCTGTGGATTCACAGGTAGTCCTTGATTTCAAAACACATTTGTGCCCTGTCTTCACCTGAATAAATTTGCTCCCTTCAATCATTATATGGCAGACTGAGCAATGACCACACTTATTATGCCTCCCTCTTTCTGTCGGCAATTTAACAGGTGACCAAACGTCATTCAGACTAAGCATGTCCCCTAAATTACATCCTCTTTGGTATGAAAATAGGATATTTGATTTAGCAAATGTGGGATGTGTTCTTAGTAGCTCAAAGTGTTTTCTTATTTTTTTACTCAGAGTACCGGTATGAGCATTAAACTTTAAGACGAACGGTAATATGTCCTCTTCCTGGCACTTAGATTTGTAAATCCCTTTAAAGATGGTGCCAGTTTTTCTGAGAGCGCTATCTGCTAGCAGTGTTTCTTGGAAGCAGCAGAGTGAAGACAGGCTTTGAGTTGTGGATACGAGATAGAAGTATAACCCCTGACGCAGCATTCGTGAAACGGGGGCTCCCTGTCGGGTTGAAGAGCGGAGACCACCGAAATGAGCGGAACACGACAGCAGTTGGAAAAAGCTAAGTGATTCTTTGCGGGGTCCCCGGCTATATCTCATATAAGCACCATAAGCACTTATGGGAATTTGGAATTAGGAGTGCACAAGAAACTGTTTGATAAGGTGGTAGAGACACACATAAATGCCAGTTAGGAAGTGGTCAATCAGTTGGATGGAGTTTTTTTGAAGCTAGATGATGACACGCCGCACTTAAAGCCTTATAGCCAGATACATTGGGCGGACTGGTTGGCGAAACTGAAGCTTTTTTTCTCCATCTATAAGACTGACCAGAAGGTATACAGTGTGTGGTGCCTCATAGGATTTTTTACACAGCCAGTGTGAGGTTGTGTTTGGATTTTCAGTGTAATTAAATTAAGCTTGAGTGAACTTATATATACATGCCAGATTTATTCAATCAATAACAGTCATGCACAGTGCTATAAGGCTATGAATTTATTACTTTGGTTTATCTATAAAAGTTCCACCTTTGGTTCTAGTTCACATTTAACTAAGATAAGACAGGTAAACAGACAGAACAGTTAAGGGTAAGGGGATATATAGGTGAGGATAAAGGACAGGTCAAGTGAGTAGTGGTTAGGAGTCAAAAGCAGTGGTAAAGAGGTAGGCTTTAGTTTGGACTTGAAAATGGCCAAGGACGGGGCTAGACGCACAGGCTCGGGAAGTCTATTCCAAGCGTGAGGTGCAGCAAGACAAAAAGGAACAGAGTCTAGAATTAGCAGTAGAGGAGAAGGGGACGGATAAGAGATTTATCTACAGAATGGAGTACCCGAGGAGGGGCGTAGGGAGAGACAAGAGTGGAGAGGTACTGAAGAGAGGCAGAGTGAATACACTTATAGGTCAATAAAAGAAGCTTGAACTGAATACGGAAACGGATAGGGAGCCAGTGAAGTGACTTAAGGAGGGGACTAATGTGAGCATAGCGACTTTGGCGGAAGATGAGTCACGCAACAGAGTTTTGGACTGATTGAAGAGGAGAGAGATGGCTAAGAGGGAGGCTGGTGACAAACAGGTTACAATAGAGTTTTGTTGTTGTTGTTTTGGATATTTTTATAGCCTTTTAACATTCTTTATACATTTTTACATATATTGAAGGATAACTGAAAATAGTCCATTATTTTTCAGCTTTAAATAAATTTCAAACCAGTTTGGTGAAGAAGGTTAAATATGTAGTATGCGGTTCTTATGTTGTAATCGTGCATTAGAGCCATGTGCTAAAGCACAATGCATGGCTACCTAACACAAATTTTGCTCCCCAGTGCAGTAAGCAAATAGCATACATAAAGGCGGAGTGCAAAAAATGTACACTAAATGGGAAATATAGGCATTGGAATGGGATGGGCCAAAGAGGCCATGGCCCCACCAAAATTTTGAACAAAGCCCAGCTCACTGTCTACTATAGACTAGGTGTCTCCTAGGGCAATAGTGGCAGGACAGGAGTAGTACGCTTCCATTCTCCGAATCCCTAATGTGGCTGTGCCACATGAACTTGATCTTACCACAACATCACCCTGTATTTGTTCACACCGGAGCCTGCAAAGGCCTCTCCGGTACTATGTAAGCCACATTGAGCCTACAAATAGGTGGGGAAATGTGGGATACAAATGTAACAAATAAATAAAATAGTACATTTTACCTCCTCTTCTGTTCCTGCATTAGGGCCTGAATCTGTGACTAGCTTTCAAAAGTTTTGCTCCCTCATTAAGAAGAATGAAGAAGTAGCCTTAAAACAGGAGTGTAGCTCATAAGTTACTAAGATGAAATGAGTTACATTTTGTTCTGAATTATCACTTTAGTACTTGTTCTGATCCTTATTTCTGCATATTTTAGTACACTAACGTTAATACCACACCATTTTGCTCAAGATAAAATTATTTAAACATTGTACTGAAAGTTCTTAAATGCTCCTAAGTATGTAATTTGTAGTTTTCGGCATCCCTGATTAGACCGAAATGAGAACAGGACAAATATTCTAGGTTGGTGGCTCACTGTAGAGGATCTGGGTTCACATTGCAGGTCAAATCTGCTCTCCGAGTACGCCAGGGTAGGGATAGTGTGGGAGTGGTTTTCACAGACCTTTGGAGAGGTACTTCCAGTCATTATACAAAGGGGACACCTATGGCTGGACTTAGCACCCATGATTACAGTATTCTGGAAGGAGTCCTGCTGCATGGTTCCAACTGGGAACTGTTGCTGCCATTGATGAGCACGGTGAGCTTAAGTGAGGTATAAAATTAGGGTAAAAGTCTATAGCACCATAGCTCAAACAGAAGCTGGTTCTTATTGAGCTGGAAGCCCAAATGTACACGAGGAAACTGCTGAGCCAATTATTAAAAAAAAAAAAAAAAAAGATATATTTTTTTGTTACATTTGTACCCTGTGCTTTCCCACTCATGGCAGGCTCAATGCGGCTTACATGGGGCAATGGAGGGTTAAGTGACTTGCCCAGAGTCAGTGGCGTTCCTAGCCTGGAAGACACCCGGGGCGGATCGCCGATGCGCCCCCCCCCCCCAGCAAAATTACACCTCCCCCCCAGCAAAATGACACCCCCCTGGGTGCATGCCACTGGGAGGGGGGGTGCCGCGGCGCGCGCCTGTCTGCTCTGAGTTCGCTAACTTCGCTCATTCGCTGCAGCTCCCTCTGCCCCGGAACAGGAAGTAAGTAACCTGTTCCGGGGCAGAGGGAGCTGCAGCGAACGAGCGAAGTTAACGAGCTCAGAGCCAACAGGCGCGCACCGCGGCACCCCCCAGCGGCGTGCACCCGGGGCGGACCGCCCCCACCGCCCTCCCCCCCCTTGGTACACTACTGCCCAGAGTCACAAGGAGCTGCCTGTGCCTGCAGTGGGAATCGAACCCAGTTCTCCAGGACCAAAGTCCACCACACTAACCACTAGGTGACTCCTCCACTAGCAACATTCCATGTAGAAACCTGCCCTTGCAGCCGCGCAGGCTTCTGTTTCTGTGAGTCTGACGTCCTACATGTACGTGCAGGACGTCAGACTCACAGAAACAGAAGCCTGCGCGGCTGCAAGGGCAGGCTTCTACATGGAATGTTGCTAGTGGAATAGCAACATTAACATTCCCATGTAGAATCTCAGATAGTAGCAACAGAATCTCAATAGTAGCAACATTCCATCTAGAATCTCCAATAGTAGCAACATTCCATGTAGAATCTGAAATAGGGAACGGGAACTGGGACTTGATATGCTGCCTTTCTGTGGGGTTTACATAGTATATACAGGTACTTAATTGTACCTGGGGCAATGGAGGGTTAAGTGACATGCCCAGAGTCACAAGGAGCTGCCTGTGCCTGAAGTGGGACTCGAACTCAGTTCCTCAGGGCCAAAGTCCACCACCCTAACCACTAGGCCACTCCTCCACCCCGAAATGATCATGATCTGCCAGGATGGTATTGAAACTGGAAAGATATCATCTATGCGCCTACATTTATTTACCTCTGTGGAGTTAACAGCCTTATTCTCTTCTTCATTATTAGCATTTCTGTATTATATAACAAGGAATCGCAGAATTGCTTTTGCTGATGAGTCAGCAGGCTTAGGACTCTAATTTGCTTTTTGAGAGAGGCTTAATCCTTTGTGTTTTCCTGTCCTTGTTTAGGAATATTAGGAGAGCATTTTACTTCCAATGGCCCTCACATGCAACTTGTTAATGGGGAAGATCACAGCTGGGTGAAACTGATGAATTGGCAACACTCCACCATGTACTTGTTCTATGGACTCTCTGGTGTGGTGGACATGCTTACATACTTCCCACTCAAGGTACCCGTAGGACTGGATCGCTTGTCTCTGTCGCTTGCTTTTTTTTTCGAAGGTCAGTAATCCTACCAATTAAAAAAAAGAAGTCTAAAAATAACAATGTCTAGTAATTCTATAAATGATGATGACTCTTCTGCATGCCAGTACTGTATGGATTGAAAGGTCAAAGAGTTTTGACCCCCATATTAGGTCAAATTCCTTTCTGGTGAATATCCTTCCAGGTTCCCAGTCCCTGTCATGTTAGATTGAATGATTTGTTGATCTTTTATCAAACATGACACGTGCATATTTCAAGAATTGTTTATCAGGTTATTTACCAAATTTGCCAGCCCTTCCTGTTTAGAATGGATGCTCTGTTTTATGGTCAAATGTGTTTTGTTAATGTTTAGTTTATTTACTGCTGTTAGTAGATATTTCCAAAATCAAACAGTCTCAGTCTTTTTGGGTGGGGGCTATGAATCAAATATGTTCTCATCCCAGCACACAATCATTATTTTTTTTTAAACTCAGGTACAGGATACACTTTCCATAAGACTTTTATTGCCACATATCACATCATCAGGACCTGTGCACTGTGTCACTGTGGCAATAAAAGTCTTATGGAAAGCATATCCTGTACCTGAGGATTTTTGAAATAGTGATTCAGCACTGGGATTAGTAGATATTTGGCAGCACAAGTGACTAAAGACTTCCATTTATCAGAACAATTATAGCTAGAGATTGGTAACATAGCAACATGGTAGATGTTGATAGATAAAGACCATTGAGCCACTTGGTTTTCCCATGTGCTCTGGCCTAGCTTATCTACTATAGCTCTGGTTGTTGTTCTTCCTTCTCCCCACCACTACATAGGATATTGTCCCACTCTTCATGGTTGACAGGTCACTCCTTAGATCAGTTGCTATAATCCGAGTAACATAGCCAAGCCGTACTGACGTCCATGCTAGGCAACCTGCTACCTGTACTCATGCATCTCCAGCTCTTCCGCCTATATATTTCTAAGCTTGTATGAAAGCTCTATTATGCTCATCCTGACCCCATTCTCTTGGAACTTGATATATTATTGCTCCCTTGCTTTTACCAAAACAGATATGAATTATGTCACAGGTTCGGTTATGGCACCTTTGCTGATATGTTGTTCCAAAAACACTATTTCTCACTGCAGGATAAAGAAATAACATAATTGATACCAAATATTGAAGGAGCTCAGAAAATGGAGTTCAATAAGCTAGTATAATAACTGGTCAAAAACTCCTAAAATCCATCATAGGTCCACAGTCCTTCAATAATCAACCATTGTTGAAGAATTTCTATTGCATATAAAATGCACTTTATCTGCAGCTCAGTCAAAAGGAACAATCCTCTGCATCCAGCCAACTTCTACATTTTCTTTCTGTAGGCAGCCCGACTCAAGTTTCTTTGAAAATTAAATTGTTATCATCAAGTGTTTTTGCTGCTATATTATTCCAGGCATCTACTATCATCTCAGTAAGGACATATTTCTGTTGAGCTTCCCTCTGGCTTCAATTTATAAGAACATAAGAAATGCCATGCTGGATCAGAGCAAAGGCCAATCAACAGGTCTCTAACAGTGGCCAATCTGTGTCACTAGGAATTACCATACATAACCTAAAGAGTAGATCCATTTCTTGCAACTCCCTCCCAGAGTTAAGCAATAGCTTTCCAAGGTCTATTTGACTAATAATTATTTGTTGGCTTCTCCTGTAGGAATTTGTCAAAACTCTTATTTAATAAATTCCACAATTTGTGCATTAAGGGAAAAAGTAATTTTTCCAATTTGTTTTAAATCTGCTACACATTAGCATGTCCTCTAATCCTGGTACATAAATATTCCTGATTTACTTGTTTCACCCCACTTATGATTTTGTAAACCTCTAGCATATAATTATGATTATTGCAAAAAAAAAAAAAAAAAAACCAGCAATGAATCAAAAAATTTCAAAAAACAGCAATGCAGTCTTCTCTCCTCTAAGCCAAAAAGCCCTGATCTGTTCCTCCTTTCATCATAAGTGAGCTCTTCTCTCCCATTTATCATTTTTGTACCTCTTCTGTGTACTGCTTCCAATTAAGAACATAAGAATAGCCATACTGGGTCAGACCAATGGTCCATGTAGCTGAACAGCACCAGACTTTTGAGCATTAGTGCTTGGTGGATGTCTCCTGCCCAAAGATCACTGAACTACTGATATTCTCCATCATCTCATGCACTCAGAGCTAGAGGAGCCAACTCTGTGGGTGCCAATGGATGCTGAGCACCCCCAATATTTAGCAACCTCCTTTGTTATGTCCAGGATGGGAAAATTTGTGTTCTATTTAGCAACTACAATCATTTTGAAATGTTGGCACCTATGCTCACAGCTCAAGCTGGTATGGTTTTCTTTTCTATGGAGTTCACAGTGTATGGGTAACATGCAAGGTTAATGGTGATTGTGCTCCATTGTTTTATCTTACCATCTAAATTACTTAGGAATGCTGGACTCATTTTACTGTTAGCACATTTAATTTCTACCTTTTTTGCCTCTGTTATTCTCTTAAAAACATACATAAGTACATAAACACTGCCAAGCTGGGAAAAGACCAAAGGTCCAACAAGCCCAGCACTCTGTCTCCGACAGCAGCCAATCCAGGCCCCAAGAACCTGGCAAAAACCCCAAATTTAATAATTATCAATGGACTTTTCCTTCAGGAATCTGTCCAGACCCCCTTTAAACTCAGCAAGGCCAGTTGCCGTCATTACCTTTTCCGGCAATGAGTTCCAGAGTCTAACAATGCGCTGAGTAAAGAAAAACTTTCTCCGATTTGTTTTAAACCTACCACATTCTAATTTCATCTTGTGCCACTGGTTTTATTACTGTTAGAAAGTGTAAACAGATGCTTCACATCTGTCCGCTCTACCCCACTCATTATTTTGTACACCTCTATCATATCACCCCTCAGCCGCCTTTTCTCCAGGCTAAAGAGTCCTAGCCGTCTTAACCTCTCCTCATAGGGTAGTTGTCCCATCCCTTTTATCATTTTTGTCGCCCTTCTCTGCACCTTCTCCAATTCATTTATATCTTTTTTGAGATGAGGTGACCAGAACTGAACACAATACTCCAGGTGTGGTTGCACCATGGAGCGATATAATGGCATTATAACATCCTCATGCTTGTTTTCTAAAATGGTCATGAGCCCAATATTCAAGAGTCACTCCTATCCCAATAAGTCCTACTTACCAAGGGCACATTCAGATTTTTTTTAGCAGCATCTGAATAATGTTGCTGAAAAAGAGTATCCTAGTGGTTAGGGTGGTGGACTTTGGTCCTGGGGAACTGAGGAACTGAGTTCGATTCCCATTTCAGGCACAGGCAGCTCCTTGTGACTCTGGGCAAGTCACTTAACCCTCCATTGCCCCATGTAAGCTGCATTGAGCCTGCCATGAGTGGGAAAGCGTGGGGTACAAATGTAACAAAAAAAAAATATGGACAGATCTCCTCATTGCTACCCAAAAAGGCTGTCCTAAGTTAACCGGATATTTATCTGGGTACTGGCCTTGAATATTGCTCATACCCAGATAGTGTGTATCTGTATATCTGGATTTTCAGTGTCACCATCTGCATAGCAACTGGTGCTTAAAAATCAAAAATATCTGTAAATGCCATGGCTGGCATTTAAGAGTAACACCAACCCCACATTTCAGGAAGTATGGTGGTGGTTCCCAAGTTTTCAGGATATCCACAATGAATATTCATGAAAGAGATTTGCATGCACTGCACTCATTATGGATATCCTAAAAACCTGACTGGCTGGGGATTCCCTAGGATAGAGTATGGATTCAAGCGCCGGCTGTAATATAACTGGGAGGGCAGCTTTCGGGAAATAGTATTAAAAAAACATAAAATGCCATCTCTTATATTCCTTCCTTTCAATGTAATGCTAGTGACTGGATTATGCACAAAAGTGCACTGCCCTGTTAGATAGGAATGATATGTTGAAAATGTGCAATTCATTCAGTGGTCGTATTGCTTAGAACTGTCCCAGCATTTTGACTCCTTAATCATATCCTAATTTGCAAGCTGCAAATCATCTTCTACACTGCAATATATGTGTGTTTTTAGGGAAGTTGCAATGCAGCCGGATAAGATAGTTCTTGGGGTGGAGGGAGGTGGGGAAGAGTATAATTGTTCTTTCTGGTTTGGGTTAAGTAGTTCCAAAGTCATGGGGTGCCATGCCTTTACTTTTGTCAGGATTTCTCTTCTATTTTCATGTCCATAATCGCCCTCAACTGGACCAGCATATCCACTCAGTGCTTCTCATTGCAATATTTGGTGATGCATTCAGCACCTTTCTGGAGGTATTCATGAGGGGCCATGTTGTCTTGGAGTTCCTCCGTGCCAGCCTCACCATCCTCCAGGGAACCTGGTTCTGGCAGGTCAGTAAAGTTCAAATTTCAGTTACTTAAGCTCTGACGAACTGCTGCAGGTAGCTGTGGATTGAAGGAGGCTTTGCCCAGTAGATCACAGACATTTCCTCTCCTCTTTTTCAGGATGTTCAGTTAAATTCTACATATGTATGCCTTGGGGTTTTATTGTAGCATAAGATGAAATCTTAAGCAACAAGCCCCCAAAGTCTTTATACTTAATAAAAGAAGGATAGACCCTGTATGGTGTTGGTGAATAAAATCCAAATAAAACAAAAAAAATTACTTTATATAAATATCAATGAAACAATTTTGCATATCTTACATCTGAAAAATATGGTTGCTATATTACCTATAAGAGACATATATGATCCATGGGCACTCTTATAGCACAAGAAATATGCAATTTTCCTCTTATAGCTTATATAATCCCATGAAGATGAAGAGACATATGACTCACACAGGTCCTGAAGTTGGAAAGTTAACGTCTTTTTCTGTTTTTGTCCCAGATTGGATTTGTGCTGTATCCACCCTCAGGAGGACCAGAGTGGAACCAAGAAGACCATAGCAACATCATGTTCATCACCATGTGTTTCTGCTGGCATTATGTGATTGCCTTGATCTTAACGGCCATCAACTACTCTCTTGTTTACTGGTATGTGTTTATTGGTACTAAGTACTGCAGGTTGGTGACGCCCATAGTAAATCAAGGTGCAGTAAAAGCTCACCTTTTACCACACCTTGATAACTTACCCCCTAAGAGTTAAAAGCAGCCTCCAAAAAGTGGGCTTTTAGCCTGGATTTGAATTAGGTCAGAGACAGAGCATGATGTTCTAACTGAGGAAGTCTATTCCAAGCATATGTGCAGGAAGATGGAAAGAAAAGAATCTGGAGTTGGCAATAGAGCAGAAGTCACAGATAAGAGTGACTTACTCTATAAGGGCTGCCGAGAGGGGGGGGGCAAAATTCCCCAGGCTTGGTCCTCCAAGGGGGGCCCAGCGCCGGGGTCTCTCTCCTGCTCCTGACAGGACCTGGGTGACTGCGTCCTGACAGGAGCAACAGAGAGAGCAGACATTGCAAGACTTTGGGCCAGAGACTCTGTTTTGGCTGCCAGCAGTCCCCCCAGGTCCCGCCAGCAGAAGAGACCTTCCTCTAGTGCTGCTCTTCACTCTGCCCATTGCCTGCCAAGTAGCTGCTTTTCCCCTCAGGCCGTGCATGCTTTGTTTTCAAACCAAGCATGCACTGAAAGAAAAAGCAGCCGCAGGGACAGGCAATGCGGCAGAGTGAAGAGCAGTGCTGGAGGAAGACCTCTTCTGCTGGCAGGACCTCGGAATCCCTGCCAGCCAAGGTATTTGCAGTTGCAGCAGCAATCCTGGGAGGGCGGCAGTGGCGGCAACAATCGTGGGGGGGGGGACCTGCCCCGGACTCAGCTCAGTCTCTCGGTGGCCCTGTACTCTATAAACAGACTGCACGATATTCAAAGTGACTTAAATGGCCCAGAGAGGTTACTGGCCATTTAACTTGTCCGCAGTTAACCGCAAATATTCAGTGGCACTTTAACTGGTTATACTGCCGCTGAATATCCGCAGTTAGCACCTAAGCCGAAACCAATAACTTGTGGATGTTCCAGAAGTGGAGTCAGCACTTATGTGGTTAAGGGCTGATACAGGAGGAATATCTCCAAGGAGTCATCATTTGGATAGAAATATCAAGAAGTTGAAAAGCAGTAAATAAAAGTGCAAGAAAATATTGTAAGAACAACCTTCTTTGTTAGGAAAGTAAATAAAAGGTCAAAGAGACCACTGTGGTGTTTGAAAATAAGTAGCTGAAAAGTTAAGAATAAAAAAGGTTAACATTTGTAAATTGAGAGCTTGCAGAAACAGGAAGGACAAGCAAAAATACTTTGAAAATGGTAAGAGAAGCTAATAAAGAAGGCAGAAAAGCCAAGATGCAAATGAAAGAGAAAATGTCTGTTTCCCTCTTCCCATTATACTGTACTAACTTTTTAAAGATGTATTACTGACAAGGATTACTGAAAACTGGCATTGACAGACTCAAAAGGTCAAGGGGAAGAACAGATAGAGGTTGCTGAAGACATTAGCATGACTGTCCATGATTGCTTAACATATATTTCTGTAGTGTAGAGGCGTAGCTACCACTTAGTCTGACAAAAATGCCCAGGGCCACCCAATAGTAGGGGCCACCTGAAGTTGGACCCCAACGTACCCATGTGGGTCCAGCCTCGCTCCAGATTCCCCTGCCCACCACCAGTCCGCCACATGCTGCTGCAGTCATGGAAGAGACAGCACAGAGATCTGCCTCTTTGGGCGGTGGGCCTTTCCTCTGCTGCATCCCACTTCTATGATCAAACTTTCTGTGTGTAGGACTAGGCAGAGGAAAGACCACACTGCCCAAAGAGGCAGCTTTCAGCCCTACATCTGCCATGACCACAGCAGCATGTGAAGGACCGACGGTGGGTGGGGGACTCACGTGGGCATGTGGGGATAGAGGACAGGAAGGGAAACATGCTAGGCATGGGGGGAGGGGTGATGTAGAGATGCCCAAATGTCCAGGGAGAGCAGAGAGGGACAGATGCCTAAATGTCCAGAGGGGGCAGGTGGGAGAGATTCTGGAGCTGGATTTGGGGAGGAGTGATGGAAACATACCTAAATATGTGGTGGAGGACAGAAGGGAAGAGATGCTGGATTTGGGGGAGAGGGCAATAGAGAGATATCTAAATGTATGGGGGGCCGGAGGAGTAATGCTGGATTTGGGGAGGGATGATGGAGGTATGTCTAAATCTCCTGGGGGCAGAGGGGGAGAAGATTCTGGATTTGAGGGGGTGATAGGGAGATCCCTAAATGTCTGGGAGGGGTAGGGGAGAGATGCTGATTTGGAGGGGAGCAGACGGAAAAGAGACAAAAGACCTGGTGCAAAGCAGAGGTGGAAGAAAGGGCGCAGATGCTGGACTGGGGTGGGAGCAAAGAGAACAGAGAGAGATACTAGACCAGGAGAAAGAGTAGGAGAGATGCCAGACCATGAGGGAGGAAGGGTGGGTGGGTGGGTGTGGTGCAGGAGGAAGAGAAGAAACAGGCTGGACATAGGATGAGACAGAGACGCAGGCTGTGGAGGGACAGGGACACGGGATGCAAACTGTGGAGGGAACATAGGGAAAGAGGCACAGGTACCATACTGGACACAAGGGGAGGGATAGGGACACAGAGTGGGTTGCTGGACAGAGTAAATTAGGGGCACAAAGAAGAGATACTGAACTTGGGGGGAAGATAGGGAGAGGGACACACAGGGGAGATGCTGAACAGGACAGGACCCAGGGAGAGGGACACAGAGGGGAGATGCTGAACAGGACAGGACCCAAAAAGATGAATGCTAGACATAGAGAGAGAAGAAATGTCAAAAGGACAGAAAACCCTGGAAATAGTTAAGAAAAAAAACAAAGAAAAGCAGAATAGAGACACTGGAACCAAATACTTAGATAACGGTAGAAAAAATAGTTATTTCTGAATTTATTAATTGTAATATGTCAGCTTTGGGAAATGTGTGTCCTCCCCCTCCCCCAATCCCCACTGTCTTGGCAGCAATAGGGGGCCCATCTCAATGTTCCTGCTCGGGGTTCATTCGGTCTTAGCTACACCACTGCCATAGTGGTAAGTGGTAAGGGCCAAGAGTAGGACTACAGAAAACAGACACAAACAGGAATGAAAAAGATTCAGAAGAACGTGTTAATGAGGATTTGTGTTTCTGCCAGGTACTTGTGGCTTGGATTGGCCACTGTTGGAAGCAGGATATTGGCCTAGATGGACCACTGGCCTGACCCAATGGTACTTGTGACCTGAATTGGCCACTGTTAGAAGCAGGAAGCTAGGCTAGATGGACCACTGGTCTGACCCAGGATGGCTATTCTTATGCTCTTATGATCTAGCTAAACTACAAGGTGACAAAGTGAAGGGCACAGATGGATTATATCCAAGGGTGTTGAAGTATAGGGAATTTCTGGCAGCCCTGCTATTTGACCTTTTCAATACTTCTTTAGAATCAGAAGGGCAGATGTGGTTCCTCATTGCTAAGGCAGAGGATAGTGCAGTTTCTAGAATCCAGTGGATTACAGGATACAAAACAGCATAGTTTTACCAGAGGTAGTCTCTTATCAAATGAATCTGATCAATTTCTTTGACTGGATGAGCAGGGGAGCGTGCTAAGTGAAGGGTATTTAGATTTCAACAAGGCTTTTGACACAATTCTGCTTAGGTGACAAAGAAATAAATAAACTGAGTGTCCTTGGTATGGGGCCCTAAAATGAGTGACTGGATTAGAATCTGGTCGAGTAGGAGGCAACATATGGTAATGGTGAGGAAAGGGGCACTACCAGCGCTGTGCCTCACGGATTGGTTCTTGGCCCAGTTGGGTTTTGTTGTTGTTGTTTTATTTTCTAAAGTTTTGTTAGCTTTGACTTGAAAATTTGTTTTTCTTTTTATTTCAAACTGCTTTTAGAGTTTATTTCTGCCAGGGAATAGGGAGGGTTCAAAAGGAGGTTTCAATAGTCTCTGGGAGTTAATCCTTTCTTAATATTGAATTTTCCTGTTCTTTTTTTTAAATTTACCTGATGGCTCCTGTTATATTGTACATGAAAGTAAGGGATCAATAGTGGTGGTGTTCATGTTTTATTTTTCTTTGCATGTTTTCTGTTGGCACAGGTTTTAATGATAAAATCTTGAAATTATAATAATAAAGTTTTTTTTTTTAACTTATGGTGATGATTTTGCCAAAATTGCTATCAGAAAAGGGTTGTCTTTTTGTGAATGATACCAAAATATGCAATAGACACCCTGGAAAGTGTAGATAACATGAGGTGGAATCTTGCAAAATTCAAGGACAGATCTAGAGTGTGAAAACTAAAAAACTTAATATTTAAAAATGCAGGGTGACACATTTGAGCTGCAAAAGCCCAAGAGAGTACTACAAGGCAAGTTCTTTTGTATACAAAAGAAAAATGGGAACTGGGAGTGACTGGATCTGATTTTAAATTATCCGAACAGATAGATAAGCCAGGATACTTGGATGCATAAACTATAGTATGATAGTTTCTTGGCAAAAGAACCAAGTTCCAGCTCTTTCTTGCTTGATGGAGCTGATGTATGAATTAGATTTTCTTAGCCTTTTCCAAAGCAGCTTCTACCACTACTGATTGGGGAAGCAGCAAAATATTGTTGAATCTATAGACATGACCTTATACTTTGCATCTGACTTTTTGGTGTGTCACCTCCTTCTTGCTCATTGAAAGGATCTGCGCATTAGTGGTTCAGCCCTCCAGTGGTTTCATTCTTATCTGAAAGACCATTCCTATATTGTTCACTACTCTTCTTCCTCTCCCCATCCCCTGCTTTCTGGTGCTCCTCACAGGGCTCAATCCTTGGGCCCATCTTATTTAACATTTTCTTAGCCTCCCTTTTGAATCTTTGGGTTTCACTTTTTTTTTCCATTTATGCTGATATTTCACTTACTCTTAACTTTTGATTCTAGCTCTGGTTCAGATTACGCCTCAGTCTCTGGTAAATTAGATTTGGTGGCAAACTGGTTGGCAGAACAGCACTTGAAACTTAATCTGTCCAAGTCAGTTGCCAAGATTTTCTCCTCTCACTCTCCTGTTGCAAATCCTCCTTGCTTTACAATTAGTGGTGTTCCTCTCCCCTATGTTTCTTCAACTAGAATTTTGGGAGTTACTCTGGATAATCTTATGTTTTGTCTTTTCATTCTCATATTCCAGGACTTGTTTCCTCTTCCTTCTATACACTTAGACGTCTTTTCATTCTCATATTCCAGGACATGTTTCCTCTTCCTTCTATACACTTAGACGTCTTTGTTCTATTCATCCTCTTATGGATCTTGGTTCTTTTCATATTTTCTTACACTCTTGTACTGTCTAAGCTCGACTACTGCAACTCAGTTCGTCATGCTCTGCCTGCTTATCAGTTACACCATTTGCAACTGGTTCAAAACACTGCAGTAAAGCTTCTTCATAATCATAAGAACTATGATCATGTAACTCCTCTCCTCATTTCAGAACACATGCTTCCAGTGGCTTATAGAATTTCTTACAAGGGTTAATGTTTTGTCTCACTGAGGAGGTCTTTTACAAAGCGTCGGTAAGTCCAAAGCAGGCTTACTGAACGCTAAATCAGGACTGCTGCTGGCGGTAGTTCAGCCCTAAGCATGCACCATTTCCGGAGAAAAAGAAAACCCCCGGAAATTGCTTGGGTGGCAGTAAGGGCTCCCTGCCACATGGCCATATGGTAAGAGTTCTTGTACCGCATGGTCATGTTTGTCAGGGGGCTTTTTACCTGCTGCAGTAAAACGGCCCCCACCGCTAGTTCATGGCCCTTTTTCCTGCAGCTTAGTAAAAGGACCCCTGGGTTCATCCTTCCGGCTTACCATCTTTCTTAGCTTCTCTTTTAATTCCCCATGTCTGCTACCAGATCCCTTTGGTCTGCTAACCAGGGCCTGCTTACAGTTCCATTTTCCTGTCAGGTCTTCCCAGATGCTCTTAGGAGCACCTGTTACAGTGTGACTGCTCCTGCATTGTGGAATACCCTTCTCCAATATTTACGTCTTAAGCAGTCCCTTAACACTTTTAAATCACAACTAAAACCCTATTATTTCTACTTGGCTTTTCCTTCTCCTTGAAATCCTTTTCAGTTTTTCCCTTTCCCTTGTATTTTATCTTCAGGCATATATGCTGAAAGACATCCTCCATCCTTATGGGTTTTTTCCCTTTCCCCCATTGTTCCTTTTGTTGACAAGTAATCTTTCCTTTGTCATTTGCCCTTTTGTATTTTGTCGTGTTGTCTTTTTTGTATGTCTTTTTCCCTTTTCTCATTTGCTCATTGTGAACCACTTAAGATTTCTTTTTCTGAAAATTTGCAGTATATCAAATAAACAGAACTTGAAATTTTTTGAATAGCAGGTCCTTAAGGATCTAGTGGACTAACATGGTTATGGTATCCTTAAGACACAAATGATGGCTCCAACCAACCACAATCAACCCAAGTTGCCACTTAACCACACACATAGATGGGATAGATTCACAAGTCAAATTATTTTTACTAAAAAATACTAATTTTTATGAATAAGTTCTTGGAGGAAAGAGATTTCAGATCTCGTATGGATCTTAAGTCTCAAATTCATCAAGCAACATTAGAAGGTCTCATAACAAAAAATCTATCATAGGTCAAACACCCCCCCCTCCCCCATATATATTTACTAATCATGATGTGCATAAAACCACTCATGTGCAAATTCATTTTCCATCTATCAGTCAATCCAGAATATTTGGACCACTTAATACACAAGCGTGCTGAGCAAACTGGAGTGACACTTATCTTTCACGCAGGATCCCCCTGCTTATTAAGGTCCATGCGAGATCTAAGGTCTTTTTTTCTCCAAGAAATTATTCAAAAAAAATTAGTATCTTTTAGTAAAAATAGCTTGACTTGTGAATCTATCCCATTTATGTGTATGGTATCCTTAAGAACATCTCTAACTTTTTAAGGAGAAGGCAAACCCAATATAAAATATATCAACCTAATAAGAGGAGTTTGACTATTATATGTAGCGATAGTATGGAGGTGTCCCTTCAAATTGGTGAAAAAACAAATTAATTCACCCCTTGAAACAATTAAGTTTTAACAAAAGGAACCTCAAATCTCCTAGCAAGGAACCATACAAAAGTATTCACAATCACTTGCATAAATAGGAGTAGGATAATATCATAGGTTCTGTTTGAGAGAGGAAAGAGAAAAAAACCCCAACGCAAAAACTCATGCTACATGAGAAAACCGTATGGGATAAAAAACTCACTACCTCTCTCAAACTGTATTGTAATTATAAATTCAAACGGACACCACAAACCAAACTACCCCTAAAAAAACTGACCTAAGTCAGTAAAGGACTATCTAAATGAGCCCCCTAATGGGAAGGGCACCTGAAGTTCAATTGTCATACAGCTTTAAATAGATTAAGTAGATTTTAAACAGTGTTGAGGAAAACCCTCTGCAATATACTTAACTTAATCCAGATAAATCACCCTCAGGAAAACTCTCGATCGAAAAAGTACCCCCCACGTTGGGACTCCGGAGTCCTGTGAAAATGCTATAGTGGCGAAAAAAACCGCCAACCCTTCAACAAGAGCGCCTTGTTTTGCCAACTACGTGGCTGCTTCAGGAAGGGCGCTAAATAACCATCTTAAAAGACCAGATTCACACTGAAAATTAAACTGTCAGTCGCATGGATCACAAAGATGGCGCAGAAACCGGAACTCTGAGTGAAATAAAGCTTTTATTTTAAAAAACGCATCAATACGTCATGACGTCATAGCATAAAAACGTCACGACGTCATAGCGTTTCCAATCATGATACTTCAACAGCAAAGGAAACCACACCTCCCCAATGATGTCTCATTAATAGTAAGCATTCCATTCGATGTTTCTATTCAACCCTTGAGGAGCAACTGTTTTAAGTATATAGATCCAATGCTGTTCCCTACGCCATAGAATTGTTTTTAAATCCCCCCCTCTCCTACCCATATGTACTTGATCAATAATCATACATTGTAACTGATTAAACTGATGTTGAGCTTGTTCACAATGACGGGTCATGGGTGCTTCTATCTTAGAATTAGTAATACAATGTCTATGTTCAATGACCCTAGTTTTGAATTGACGAGTGGTATGGCCCACATACAGCAAATTGCATGGACACCTAAAAAGATAAACCACATTTTTTGATTCACACGAAGTTCTATGTTTTAATCTGTAAATCTTACCACTGGTAGACTTAAATTCTGTACTTTCAACTGTAATGGAACAAATAGAACAGTGACCACATTTTTTATGATATCCCTCTGATTGCCTAGTGTCGGACCATACATCTGCCATACTTAGTTGATCTTGTAAATTTTGATTACGAATATAAGTCAATCTAAGATGATGGTCCTGAAACGCTTCCTGAGTGAGCATAACGTTCCAATGTTTCCTAAGGATAGCTGAAATTTGAGGCGATCTATTTGTGAATTTTTAAAACACAAGAAATCACCCTATCCGTATCTTTAGCTCTGCTTTGTTGATCATTTTGAATAAGAAGATCTCTATGTTGAAACAGAGCTCTCTTATAAGATTGTTTTACAAGTTTGTCCGGATACCCCCTATCCTTAAACTTACGTTGGAGTTCCCCTGCTGATTCTTTGAATATTTGAGTAGTATCACAAATCCTGCGATACCGCAAGAACTGTGAATAGGGTAGACTGCGTTTAAGATGGTAAGGGTGCATACTGTCATACTTCAACAAGGAGTTCCTGTCCGTTGGTTTCACAAAAACTTCTGTCTTTAACCCCCCGCAGTCTTTCTTGACAAGGACATCCAAAAAGTTTATTGATTCAAGATGAAAATTGCATTCAAATTTGATGGTAGCATGGCATGTATTAAGATTAGCAATAAAGTCTTTCAATTGTTGTTCAGAACCCTGCCAAATTAAGAACACATCATCTATGTACCGGCCCCAGTACTGCACCATAGCAAATCCTGTGTTGGTATAAATATACTGTTCTTCAAACTGTCCCATGAAGATATTTGCAACAGAAGGAGCAAAAGATGCTCCCATAGCTATCCCAGATATTTGTAAATACAACTCATCATCAAAAATGAAATGGTTATTATACAGAGCTAATTGGGTAAGGTGAATGAGAAAGTCTGTGGGAACCACATGAGGACGAAGACGTTCATCAAGTACCTTCCTTACTGCCTCTAGGGCTTCCCTTTGTGGTATAGAAGTGTATAAAGAACACACATCTAACGTTACCAACAGACTATCATGACTAACATCCAATCCACCCAAAATCTGTAGAAAATGAGAAGTATCTTTAATGTACGCTGGAATATTTTGTACAAGGGGTCGCAAAAAATAATCAACGTACTTACAAGCACGTTCCAGTAGAGAATTCCTGGAAGACACAATAGGTCTACCAGGAGGAGCTTGCAATCTTTTATGAATCTTTGGAACTGTATAAAGGATGGGGATAACTGGATATGTCGGACACAAAAATTGACTTTCTTTCTTAGTAAGAAAACCTTGTTGTACAGCTTCCTTGGTCACTCCCTGTATGTTCTTCATTAAGCAATAAGTGGGATCCTCAGTAAGTTTATGATAGATATTTTGATCCGCTAATTGTTGCCGAATTTCTGCCAAGTAATCAGATTTGTCCAGGACCACAATAGCACCGCCTTTGTCTGCTTTACGTATCACAATTGACTTTTCTAATTTCAATTTCTGTAAAGCTTGAAATTCCTGACGTGACATATTGGCTCTACCCCAAAACTGAGTATCCTCTAGTTGCTGTACATCTTGGAGAACCAATTGTTTAAAAATTGTAAGAGCGGAATTAAGTGGACCTGGGGGAATCCAAGTGCTCTTGGCTACACAGTCTGAATATGCTCCCTTAGAGTCTGGAACATTATGGAAAAATAATTTCAACTGAAGTACTCTTAAGAATTTTTCAAAGTCCACTCTGAATTGAAATGGGACATGTTTATTAGTGGGAACAAAAGATAACCCACGAGCTAGAACACTTTCTTCAATCGGAGTGAGTGAATAGCTTGAAAGATTAATTACAGCGAGTCGTCTCTCCGTCGGGATCTCGTTCCTCTGTAGCTCGATTCTCCTCGATTGCGGGGCTTCCAATTGCCCCGTCCTCGTTGGTTTACACGTCTGTTGGAACCCCCTCGTTGTGGTTCCCCGTCTGTCTTATCTTCTTTATCTTCCTCACTACTAGACGTGTTAGATGACAGCTGAAAACCCACTCGTTTACCTTTCTCGAGGGTTTTGTCTAGATTTACTGGTTTCTGCCAACTATAGACATAACCCTCACTGTAATCTTTCTGGTCCCTCTGTATTTTTTTGATTTTGACTGCTTTGATTTCTTTTTTAAATTTATCTAATTTGTTGTCAAAATCCTCTTTAAATTTATCATAATCCGCGAGGGACTTGAGATGTTCCATCTTTTCATCCAAGTTGGATTTGTTTTGTACCAGTTTCGCTTGAATGGTCTGGATAAGCAATAGCATCAGGTCCAACGAGCAATGGTTCAAAATGCTATTCCATTGGACAACAAAATCCGGATCATCTGGAAACAACTTAGGGGCTTTAGTCATGCGTAAGCCCCTAGGAATAATCTCTTTTTTACAATAGTCAACCAAGGTAGCACTGTGAAGTTCCAATCTAACTGATTCTTTAAACTTTAGTAGAATTTGTGACCACTCAGTTTCAAACCCTACATCAGACCCCAATTGAGAAAGAGTGGGGGCCTGTAAAATAGCAGATCTTTCATCCTCAGAGAATCTTTTCCCACTTTGCCAACTCTGTGCCATTTCTCCAAACAATTATAGGAAAAACTCTAACTTTTTAAGGAGAAGGCAAACCCAATATAAAATATATCAACCTAATAAGAGGAGTTTGACTATTATATGTAGCGATAGTATGGAGGTGTCCCTTCAAATTGGTGAAAAAACAAATTAATTCACCCCTTGAAACAATTAAGTTTTAACAAAAGGAACCTCAAATCTCCTAGCAAGGAACCATACAAAAGTATTCACAATCACTTGCATAAATAGGAGTAGGATAATATCATAGGTTCTGTTTGAGAGAGGAAAGAGAAAAAAACCCCAACGCAAAAACTCATGCTACATGAGAAAACCGTATGGGATAAAAAACTCACTACCTCTCTCAAACTGTATTGTAATTATAAATTCAAAAGGACACCACAAACCAAACTACCCCTAAAAAAACTGACCTAAGTCAGTAAAGGACTATCTAAATGAGCCCCCTAATGGGAAGGGCACCTGAAGTTCAATTGTCATACAGCTTTAAATAGATTAAGTAGATTTTAAACAGTGTTGAGGAAAACCCTCTGCAATATACTTAACTTAGCCAGAAAATCTTGGAACTTTCTGTCTGTCTCTTTTTCATAAGGGTTATTCCATGCCAAGTGGTCTAAAATTAAAAAAAAAAAAGTTCCCACCATCATGTTCTCCAATTTTGTTCAAATTTTATCTGTTGTGCTAGTCAGGTGTTAAACAAAGTTTCCCAAAATTTGAGGTCTCTAACTGCAATAGTTGCAGATCTAGACCCCCTTTTCTAACAGGTTGTCAGTCCATGAGCGTTAGAGACCTCAAATTTTGGGAAACTTCGTTTAACACCTGACTCGCACAACAGATAAAATTTGAATAAAATTGGAGACATGATGGTGGGAAGGTTTAGACCACTTGGCATGGAATGACCCATAAAATACCCCTGGTGAATGACATGAAATAGCTACATAAGATATAGGCTAGTGATATCAGGGCCGCCAAGATGGGGTAGCAGGGGGGGGCAAGATTCCCCTTGCCCAGCCTCCAATGGGGGCCTAGGGCCGGCAAGGCTTCTGGAGGCAGGCAGGCAGAAGTTTCTGCTCCCTTGGTCTGTCTTTCTCCTACTCCTGTGTGCCGGGACCTGGATGATTGCGTTAACGTAATAACCCAGGTCCTGGCACATAGGGGCAGAAAAGTGACAAACCGAGGGAGGAGCAGATGCAGTAATGGGGGCAGCGGCAGTGACCTGAGTGGGGGGGGGGGGCGGTGGTTTTGATGGCGACCCAAGTGGGATGGGGGGAGTGGTGACAGTGGCCCGAGTGGGGTGAGGGGGGCAGTGACAGCGGCCCTGCCTTGGGCTCATCTTTGTCTCTCGGCAGCGCTGAGTGGTATAGCTAGGTTTAAAAAGGTTTGGACATGTTCCTGAAGGGACACGCTCATTAACAGTTACTAACTAGGTAGAATTGGATGTCTCCACTTCTTTCTTCTGGGAGTAAGCAACAGTGAATGGATTTTCCTGGTTAGGATCTGCCAGCTAATGGTCAGTTAGAGACAGGATGCTAGGCCCAACAGATTATTGCTCTGAACAAACATGGCACCTTTTATTTCATGCTCATTTTCTAACAGTACAGGAATTTTCTTAGTTAGGGAGAGGTGGGATCCATGCTGTGAGACTGTGCATAAACTGAAATACTTGTGCATACAAGTAGTGTTGGGGAGAGTGAAGTTGAAAATATGTCTGACTCCATAGCTGTAGTCAGTCGAGGAGAGGAAGGATGTCCTTCCCTTCTTTACTTTAGATTCTCCCCACCAAACAAAATCTAGTATAATTTGATAAGCCTAGTGGTTAGGGTGGTGGACTTTGGTTCTGGGGAACTGAGTTCGATTCCCACTTCAGGCACAGGCAGCTCCTTGTGACTCTGGGCAAGTCACTTAACCCTCCATTGCCCCATGTAAGCCGCATTGAGCCTGCCATGAGTGGGAAAGCGCGGGGTACAAATGTAACAAAAATAATATATATATATATATATATATATATATATATATATATATATATATATATAATTTTGTTACATTTGTACCCCGCTATATATATATATATATATATATATAGCATGCCTGCATATAACTGAAATGCTTACCTGAAACTGCAACTGTATGTCAGTCTCCCTTTAAATTTAAAAAAAAAAAAACCTGTTTGAGGGAAGACTCAGAATAACTATGGAAGAGTATATTCCACTTACTAATGACTGTGACCTTAGGCAAATCACTTTCCCTCTCCCTGCCTTAGAGAACTCATCCTTTAGGAAATCTGTCTCAGCTGTGCCACTAGACTGTGCAAGAACTGCAGAGATCCTGTTAGCAAGAAAGGTGCTGCGTTATATACTGTAATATAACAACATTTATAGACTGCTATGTAACCTATTCATCCTGTCTGCTCTACACAGCTTTGTAAACAGACAAAGGTGGAGCAACTGTGAAATGGATGTTGGGATTTGGAAGCTAAATTCAGATAAGGATGAAAAAGCCGTCCTTCTGGCTGGTTCTGAAGAAGAGTAATGAGGACACAGCACAACAGGTTTCCAAACGGCTTCATGAATTTCAAAACAGAAGTACAAACAAAAATCACTATATTTCTGTTTACCAACTCTCCTTTTCTCAAATGACAGCATATCCTACTTTGAAGTTAACAAACAAAAAAAAAAGGGGGGGTGGGGGAGGGAAAGAGGAGCCCCTACTCTTACCTTTTCATAATTTGAATCTCCACAAATGTAGTTTTTAAAAGGCCTGGAGGGACTGATCTCTTGGTATCAAAAGCCTTAGTATTTAAGGAAATTGACAGTAAAATGAATGCTATTCTACTTTTATTACATAAGTACATAAGCATTGCCATAAAGGAACAGACTATATGGAATGGGGAGAACTACTGAAAAAGCTGCTCTAGAGGTTCTGGATTTCAGCTTTCTACCCAAGAGCCTAAATTTGGCTTCCCAGAACATCCCTCCCACATTTTCCTATGTCACTGGTACCCACATGTACCAAGACAGCCGGCTTCTTCCCAGCACTATCTAAAATCTTATCTAGGCAACACGAGGTCCACTACCTTCACATCAAGCAGACAAGTAACCAGCCAATCCTCATATCCACTAGCCACCTAGCTATCTACATGCCTAATGATTGAATCTCCAACTCAAACGGCCATCCTAACCATTCCTTCCTGGGCAGAAGCCCCTGGATACACATCTTCAGTGTGAGAGGATATTGCATCTTCTGGAGGTTAAGTCCTCTTTGAGGTGATGCTCTCCCTTCAGAAGACCCTTCTCTTTGGCAGCACAGAGGTTGCCAGGCTGGAGGTAGGCCTCCTCTATATACCTCTGTCTGCCTCAGCTCCTATTCTAGCCTCTAGGGATTGGGCCCGTTCCCAGAGTGTTAGGAGCTTTTTCCATCGAATATACCCATATGACCTCTCACCAACTGGAAAATAATTAAACATGTGACAGTGCAAAAGACTGGAGAGCCAGCACCTTACTGCTGGAGTGCTGCCTGTAACTTGGTATTGGTGAGTTGTTAAGTTAGATGTATGTAAAGTCTCCTAAGATTGCTACAGTAGATATACTGTATGCTAGGCTATGATAATTTAGGGCTTTTTTTTCTGTAGGTTCCCCTCATAGACGTAAAGATTGTACTGCTAGAAGCTAATTACTGGCCGATAGAGATGCCCCAACCAAACCTTCTATTCTAACTGATTTCCTTTAACTACAGTTGTACTTTACACTGATGCTATGGTTAATTCTAAAACAGTAACTTTAAAATGTTAGCCTAATCTCTAAAAACAATTTATATGAAACTGTAACAGACTTTCTTCTTGCTGCTGGACTGCTGTCTCCATCTTAGTATTTTTGAGTTTTTCAATAAATTAAGGATATTAGCCTAATATAAAAATGTTTTTAGTTTATATGGTATATTGTGTGATTTTTTTTTTAGTGTTTCCTTCTAAGATGGTAATAAAATATATTTAAAACTCTGTAGGAGCACTCCTTGCTTGTTTGCCTAATTACAATAACTGACTATAAATGAAGAGTTATCCTAGGGTTGGGTGGGAAGACAAAATTAGATCCTGCAGTGCCTGCTAGAGACTATCTATTAATGTTGTGGTACAAAGTTCAAATTTTAAAACTAAGGGGAAAAGACTATGGAGATTAGTTGATAAAATTTGCTTTTTATATATTTTCATTCTGCCTATCACTAACCTACAATTCCTTCTTTAAACCCCAATCTTTAAGTTCCTAAAGCACAAAGCAAAATAGTGTTCACTTACCAGAGAAATGCCCTCTTCTCTCAGAACTTCTCAGAAAGAAAGTTCAGAGAGACCTTTCCTCTTTATATAGTTTTGAATCTAAGGGGCCTTTTTTAAACAGGATCTTTGACGCTAACTCAGCAACCTATGCAAATATTCTACTTCCCCACACCTTAATTAACACCTAATTGAGGTCACTGGATGTGCTACCTCTCCAGCAACCAAAGAACAGAAAATAACTGCCTTTTAGAACAAGAGTTTTGGGCTGTTAAGTTTCTACCTGTAGAAAAGGTTTCAGTTTAAACTATGGGGAAAAATGCCTATTTCTAAAGAAAATTTAAGTTTAAAACTATGGGGGAAAGGTTGTACACTATGGCAACTAGTTAATAATGCTTGCTTTTCTCTTTTCTTTCTCTCTCTCTTTCTCTCTCTTCCCCCTTTAATACTAAACTAGATCATGCTTGCTTTTCCCTCTCTTTCTCTCTCTTTTTTATTCCCCCCTTAATACTAAACTAGATCCAGCAGTGCCTGCTAGAGGCTGTTCATTCTGCGGTACAAAGTTCAAGTTTTAAAACTAAGGGGAAAAGACTATGGAGGTTAGTTGATAAAATTTGCTTTTTTATATTTTTATTATCACTAACCTACAATTCCTCCTTTAAACCCCCAGTGTTTAAGTTCCCAAAGCACAAAGCAAAATAGTGTTCACTTACCAGAGAAATGTCCTCTTCTCTCAGAACTTCTCAGAAAGTAACTAACTTGTTAGTCTCACTCACACACACAAGGAGTGACTTGGGCTGCACATACTGCAGCGAGACATGTTTATCCACTCCTACTCTAGCTGATATAATATTTAACCATCTTTCTGACCTCATGTGCAACTTTCTTCAAATTAGTCACCTTACTTTCTAACCCATCTGTATGTTACAACTTTGCCTTACCCTTCACTATCAATTATAATGTTCTATTACATATTGTGTTGACATTGCAAATAGTATACCATTAAAGAAATTTCTAAATAATTGTTGCAACCCTACCTTGTTCTTCTGGCAGCGACCATATTGGAAGGATCATCTGAGCAGCAACCATCTTGGGAAGATCATCTGAAGGGCAGCCATCTTGGAAGGATCATTTGAGGAGCAGCCATCTTAGGTAGCTCACTAGAAGGCAGCCATCTTGAGTTCTTTTGGGCATGCCCTATGGGAGCTCTTGCCTCACAGCTGAGACCAGGACCCTCTGATTGGAGGCCTATTTAAGAGCTGGCCTGAGCCACCATCTTTGTTTCGGCTTCTATGATTACCGAGGTTTGGTGCTCGCATCGTGTGTTTCACTGCTTACTTGTCTGCTGATACCTGACTACCCACTGTGTTGCTGCCTGCCTTGACCTTTGGACTGGACCTGACTACCCGCTCTGTTGCTGCCTGCCTTGATCTTTGGACTGTACCTGATTACCTGCTGAGTTACACCCGCCTTTATCACTAGCCAGGTCCTTGGCTGCCCAACCCCGTCCGGATCCCGAGGTGGCTACCTGCACCTGGGGAACGGTGGTCGCTTCCCAGGTGAAGCTAGGGGTTGTCCGGCTGCCTGACTGAGTGCGGCACTGCTCTTCATCCACCATGCTCAGTCGTGGCACAAGGGCTCACTACTCAAGTCCTAACAATAATTCAGGGAAATTCAAACTTGCTAAATAATTATGAGACACCTCTAAGAAGTTTGAAAATATCTAACTTCAGTTGGTGAGTGGTTTGTCTAGGGATATATTTAAAGACTCCCAACACAGGAATCAAAGTACTCAAAATTAATCAAATTAGAACCTCAACTCTCCAAATAGGGAAACAGTTAGAAATCAAATTCAATCCCTATACTTTATGGAGTCCGTTATTTTCATCGGTTCCAGTCAGGAGGAAAAGGGGAAAAAAACATCCACCGTAAAAACTCATCAAAGATGAGAAAACCGGATGAATATGAAAAACCCTTTTTCCACCTGATAATCCCCCAATCACCAACACTCACTCCAAACTGAAAAATGACCACACATATTAATACCTAAAACTCTGTCACAATTCCCTAATATCTAAGTGTAGAACAACCAGAGTATAAATAGCCCCCCGGGTCCCCCGCCATACAGTGCAAGGAAATCCACCAGGCGACGAAACAGTGTGACAAGGCGGTGGCCGAAGCTAGAAGGTTGTTAGGCTGTATAGAGAGAGGTGTGACCAGCAGAAGAAAGGAGGTGTTGATGCCCCTGTATAAGTCGTTGGTGAGGCCCCACCTAGAGTATTGTGTTCAGTTTTGGAGGCCGTACCTTGCAAAGGATGTAAAAAGAATTGAAGCGGTGCAAAGAAAAGCTACGAGAATGGTAAGGGATTTGTGTTACAAGACGTATGAGGAGAGACTTGATGACCTGAACATGTATACTCTGGAAGAAAGGAGAAACAGGGGTGATATGATACAGACGTTCAAATATTTGAAAAGTATTAATCCGCAAACGAACCTTTTCCGGAGGTGCGAAGGCAGTAGAACGAGAGGACATAAAATGAGATTGAAGGGGGGCAGACTCAAGAAAAATGTCAGGAAATATTTTTTCACGGAGAGAGTAGTGGATGCTTGGAATGCCCTCCCGTGGGAGGTGGTGGAAATGAAAACGGTAACAGAATTCAAACACGCGTGGGATAAACATAAAGGAATCCTGTTCAGAAGGAATGGATCCTAAGGAGCTTAGCCGAGATTGGGTGGCAGAGCCGGTGGCAGGAGGCGGGGATAGTGCTGGGCAGACTTATACGGTCTGTGCCAGAGCCGGTGGTGGGAGGCGGGGCTGGTGGTTGGGAGGCGGGGATAGTGCTGGGCAGACTTACATGGTCTGTGCCCTGAAAAGGACAGGTACAAATCAAGGTAAGGTATACACAAAAAGTAGCACATATGAGTTTATCTTGTTGGGCAGACTGGATGGACCATGCAGGTCTTTTTCTGCTGTCATTTACTATGTTACTATGTTACTTAGCTGAAAACTTGAGTCCAAACAGACTTAAAGATATTCTCCACAGGTTGTTCCTCTCATCTGTCCAAACACACAAAATAGGGAACGGCAGTCCTCCTTTGGTCCTTATTGGCCACAGTTTAACAAATGACGCCTTTTGCCCTTCAACAAGTGCGCCTTGTTTTGCCAGTTCTTAAGCTGCTTCAGGAAGGACGCTTTTAAATCTTCAACTATCCAGAAAGAGCATAATCACAGGAACTCAGTCCAAACACAAATCTCACAAAGATGGTATACCATGCCATACTTTGTATTGTTAGTTAAATATTTTTACTGCCTATTGCTCGTTTGATCTATTTTTACTGTACTCTAGCAAAACTCCTATCAAACCATAACCTTAACCCATACATATACGCCGATGATGTGACGATATACATCCCCTTCAAACAAGACATCAAAGAAATCTTCAACAAAATCAATCAAAGTCTATACATCATGAACACGTGGGCAGATGCATTTTGTCTGAAACTAAATGCAGAAAAAACAAAATGCCTGATACTCACCTCCCAATACAATACAAATGAATTCAACGAGATAAGCACACCAAACCAAAACCAAAACCTTCCAATCTCAGAAACGCTAAAAATTCTTGGAGTCACTATCGACCGCCACCTAACTCTCGAAACTCACGCAAATAACACAACTAAGAAGATGTTCCACTGCATGTGGAAATTGAAAAGGATTAAACCATTCTTCCCAAGATTCGTCTTCCGCAACCTAGTGCAATCCCTTGTCCTAAGCCATCTGGATTACTGTAACTCACTATACACAGGCTGTAAAGAGCAAGTGATGAGGAAACTTCAAACAGCCCAGAACACAGCAGCCAGACTCATCTTCGGAAAACCAAAATATGAAAGGGCAACACCACTACTAAAGAAACTACACTGGCTTCCACTTAAGGAACGCGTCACTTTCAAGGTATGTACACTAGTCCACAAGATCATTCATGGTGAAACCCCTGCCTATATGTCTGAGTTGATAGACCTTCCAACCAGAAATGCTAAAAGATCATCCAGAACATACCTCAACCTCCACTTCCCTAATTGCAAGGGCGTGAAATACAAGACGCTACAAGCGTCAACCTTTTCT
Source organism: Microcaecilia unicolor (assembly GCF_901765095.1). Lineage (NCBI taxonomy): Eukaryota > Metazoa > Chordata > Amphibia > Gymnophiona > Siphonopidae > Microcaecilia > Microcaecilia unicolor. The sequence continues at coordinate 56,873,122 of NC_044042.1, read as the reverse complement.
CACACGAGCACGCAACTTTGGAATACACTGCCGCGCAACTTAAGAATGACTTACAAACAAGCCTCCTTCCGCAAATTACTGAAGACTCATCTGTTTGAAACAATTTATGGCAAGAGCCAAAACACATAGAGTCCACACTCACTGATCATCAATGCTCCATACATCCACTCCTAACCCTCATCCCCCGTAATTCCACATCACTCATACATCTGCTCACAGGAATATGTACACCATATATCTCTGTGTCTTAACACTGCCCTTTAAGCTTCCCATTGTCTCTTTCCAACGTTTCAATGTTGATGTCCCATTGTCATATTCTTAATGATACTTCGATGGTTTCACAAAACTTGTACAATGTAACCTATAACCAAGTTGTAACAAATGTATTTCCATTATTCATATCTTATTGTAAGTCACACTGAGCCCGCAAAGAGGTGGGAAAATGTGGGATACAAATGCAATAAATAAATAAATAAATACACCGCCTTGAGTGAATTCCTTCAAAAAGGCTGTAAATAAATCCTAATAAATAAATAAATGCTAAACTATTCCCTAAACTGCCTTTGCTAAATAATCATACTAACAACTTAAAATAAAGACACTGAAATGACCTAATTAACTCTGTTTACCTTTTCCCAAGTTTAATGCAATTTCCCAGCAGGTAAAATACCAGTTTGTTTTCTTCCTCTCTTGAAGTCCTCTCACATCATTTTGCTGTGGTTTTTATTATTATTTCCAGTACTGTCCTTTCCTCTGTGTGTGTGCACGTATGTATGTATATATAATATATATACATATATATATAAAATTTATAAACTGTACAATTGTGCCTAATAGAAGCCCTTCATTGAAGAACCTGTCCCTCTTTCTTCTTTTCAGGAGTGATCTCCATCTCTTTTCTCTGTAGATGATGTGATGTTGGGGGGGAGGGGCAATGCAAATTTGCTAGACCGAGGATGCAAGGAGCTTTAGGCTGGTCTCTTTACTACTGCTTGCTATTAAAAATGCTATAACATTTTTTTTGTTACTCTATCATTTCTTCTAACTTATAACCATGCTGGTTATGATATAACATTGTTTCCCCTGCTGTTGCAGTTCCAGTACTACCACTCACCTTCCCATTCAGGTTGTCGTCTGCACTGCTCACTCCTTCCCCTCTCCAATGTCAACATAATCCCTACCTGAATAGTCTTATTAATTAGACCTAGCTAACAGTGTGGGGATTTCTCTCAATCAATTCATATATGATCCCTAACACATGTATCTTATAACCAGTAATATACCATTCTGTGTAGTGATATCTTATACATGTTAGTTAGACATTTTAATTTTTGTTTTTTACATGTTATAATATATTTACTTTCGGGGGTCTTCAGATATCAAATTCATTTCCACCATACAGGGGATGTTTCCCCAAACTTTAATGGTGTTTTTCAAATCCTCATTGACCAACCCGATTTCTATAATTATATACTTATAAATATTATCTTGTACTAACTAGTATTTAGCATTACTTAGCTTCAGTTTACGTTAGTTGACAATGAAGCAGCAAAATTTCTTTCCATTCAAACCTCCGCCGACTTGGCCAGGTTTCGTATGTACTTCGTCAGGGAAGAGGTTTGCTACGATAAAAAATATCATTAAAAAGTGTTTTCTATATATTCTTCCAAACATATCCATATCACCACAATCTTATTTAACTCATTCCTATTTAACATAAACTATTTACCATTATGTGTTCACTTCCGTGTCCCAAAGAAAATGGCTGCAGCGTTCTCTAACGCTACTACAATTTAAATAGACCTCAGCTGATTCTACCTCCTATACTCCGATTGGTTCCTTCACATCTATTAACCACCAATCAGAGACCACCAGTCCAATTCGGAATTCAATCCATGCGGCTGCAAAGAATGTAATTGAAAAAATCATTTTTTTGTTCTTTATAGTTCAAAAGAAATCCAGTATCGCCACCCTCCCATCCTAACTGAATGTGATCTATAATTCTCCATTTAATATCCTGTATCTGATGATTTTTATCTATCCAGTGTTGAACAATTGGAGCAGATGTAATTTTATTGTTAATACGAGATTTATGTTCGTTTAGTCTAATTTTAATAGGGCGGCTAGACCTCCCAATGTAAATCATTTGGCATGGGCAGACAATGGCATAAACAACGTTCTTAGAGTTGCAAGTAGTATAGGAACGAGACATTAAAGGACGTATTATACCCGGAGGTATCCATGTTATACCTTCAATTGTCAATTCACACCATTGACAGGTTTCACATTTATAGTGACCTAGTTGTTCATCAGAATTTACCGTGTATTCAAGTTTTTTATATGTCAACATCTCTCCTATCGTTTTGCCTCTTTTAAAGGCACCAATCGGATGTTCCCTAAAACAAGCATGAATCTGTATAATTTTCCAATTATTGTGTATACTTTCTATAATTCGAGAGCTTAGAATGGAATGGGGAATAACCATCACTAATTTATCCTCTTCCACTGAATTTTTATATTGTAGTAATAAATCACGATGAGAATATTTAGCTCTCAAGTATGCTGTTTTAATAATGGCTTTAGGGTAACCTCTCTCTTGAAAGCGAACAGCCATTTTTGATGCCTGCATCTCAAACATCATATCTTCTGAACATATTCTCCTTGCTCTCAACATCTGACTCACTGGTAAACTTTTTTTCAAATGATACGGATGGAAGCTGGTAAAATGTAACAAGGTATTTCGTGTCATAGGTTTTTGATATAAATTAGTATGGAGATGACCATCTTTCTTGTATATCCAGACATCCAAAAACTCAATGCCTGTCATATGATGTTTAACTGTAAATTTCAAATTTTGTTGATATGAATTAAGTTTGGTCATAAATAAGTCCAATGTTTGCAAAGATCCATTCCAAATAAAAAAGATGTCGTCCAAGAAACGTTTCCATAGTGAAATGCTATGATACTCTTCCAAGTTATATACAAATTGTTCTTCAAATTTAGATAAATATAAAGTAGCAATGGAAGGGGCTAGTGACGCCCCCATCGCTACACCTTGAATTTGTTCAAAAAATTGTTGTTGAAAAAAGAAATAATTTCTCTCTATTACCAATTGAGCTAATTGCATTAAGAAAGTCTTAGAAATTCGCTGAGGAGAAGGACGCTTCTCTAATTCTTCAGCAATAACTAGTAATGCATCTTTCTGAGGAATGATGGTATATAATGAAGTAACATCCACAGTCACTAGAAGAGCAGTATCTGACACATCTACAGTTTGAATACAGCGAAGTAAATCAGTAGTATCTTGAAGATATGATGTAACTTTCTGTGCCGCCGGTTTCAAAAAAACATCAAGAAATTTGGATAAAGGTTCCAAAATAGTGTTGCACAATGCCACTATCGGACGTCCTGGAGGTTTGCAAACATCTTTATGTACCTTTGGGAGGAAATAAATCCTTGGAGTCTTAGGATATTCTTTCAATAAAAAACGAGCTTCCCTCGATGTTATCATGGATGTCTCTAATGCTTCTGTTATTAATTCTTTTATAACCCCTTTTATCTCATCAGTAGGATCCGATGTTAGTTTCTTATAAGTTACAGCATCATTCAATTGTCTCCAGGCTTCATCCAGATATTCACAGTTTACCAGTGAGTCAGATGTTGAGAGCAAGGAGAATATGTTCAGAAGATATGATGTTTGAGATGCAGGCATCAAAAATGGCTGTTCGCTTTCAAGAGAGAGGTTACCCTAAAGCCATTATTAAAACAGCATACTTGAGAGCTAAATATTCTCATCGTGATTTATTACTACAATATAAAAATTCAGTGGAAGAGGATAAATTAGTGATGGTTATTCCCCATTCCATTCTAAGCTCTCGAATTATAGAAAGTATACACAATAATTGGAAAATTATACAGATTCATGCTTGTTTTAGGGAACATCCGATTGGTGCCTTTAAAAGAGGCAAAACGATAGGAGAGATGTTGACATATAAAAAACTTGAATACACGGTAAATTCTGATGAACAACTAGGTCACTATAAATGTGAAACCTGTCAATGGTGTGAATTGACAATTGAAGGTATAACATGGATACCTCCGGGTATAATACGTCCTTTAATGTCTCGTTCCTATACTACTTGCAACTCTAAGAACGTTGTTTATGCCATTGTCTGCCCATGCCAAATGATTTACATTGGGAGGTCTAGCCGCCCTATTAAAATTAGACTAAACGAACATAAATCTTGTATTAACAATAAAATTACATCTGCTCCAATTGTTCAACACTGGATAGATAAAAATCATCAGATACAGGATATTAAATGGAGAATTATAGATCACATTCAGTTAGGATGGGAGGGTGGCGATACTGGATTTCTTTTGAACTATAAAGAACAAAAAATGATTTTTCAATTACATTCTTTGCAGCCGCATGGATTGAATTCCGAATTGGACTGGTGGTCTCTGATTGGTGGTTAATAGATGTGAAGGAACCAATCGGAGTATAGGAGGTAGAATCAGCTGAGGTCTATTTAAATTGTAGTAGCGTTAGAGAACGCTGCAGCCATTTTCTTTGGGACACGGAAGTGAACACATAATGGTAAATAGTTTATGTTAAATAGGAATGAGTTAAATAAGATTGTGGTGATATGGATATGTTTGGAAGAATATATAGAAAACACTTTTTAATGATATTTTTTATCGTAGCAAACCTCTTCCCTGACGAAGTACATACGAAACCTGGCCAAGTCGGCGGAGGTTTGAATGGAAAGAAATTTTGCTGCTTCATTGTCAACTAACGTAAACTGAAGCTAAGTAATGCTAAATACTAGTTAGTACAAGATAATATTTATAAGTATATAATTATAGAAATCGGGTTGGTCAATGAGGATTTGAAAAACACCATTAAAGTTTGGGGAAACATCCCCTGTATGGTGGAAATGAATTTGATATCTGAAGACCCCCGAAAGTAAATATATTATAACATGTAAAAAACAAAAATTAAAATGTCTAACTAACATGTATAAGATATCACTACACAGAATGGTATATTACTGGTTATAAGATACATGTGTTAGGGATCGTATATGAACATAATCCCTACAGCACCTCTCTCTAACAGTCCTAATCCATATCTTATCTCTTCAGATGTGATGTTTCCATAAGCATCTATGCCAATGCTGCACCTGCCTGCCACACTGTACTTCCACTTCTGTTTCTGCCCACATAATGCTGCTCTCCCAGGTTACTACCCAACTGCAGTATTTTCTGAATTTACTCACAGGAAAGAAACTCACTCAGCCTATTATTTCCCCCATCTTTTTTTATTATTATTATTATTATTATTATGGGAGAGGGATATGCACATAAGCATATTTCTTCCTGGAATGGATACCCCCATGATACGTTCACTTTATTTTTCCTGGGCTTTGTCCCCCACCCCCTTCTCATCCTACAGGTCTCCTTTCACCTTTTTCCTTCCACCCCTCCCCTAGTTTGCTGATGCAGTCTGCTTCTGATCTTAGATCCAGAGTGTGGCAAAGAAGCTACCATTCCCTCCTAAGTCCCAATGATCTGAAAGCATGGTAATATGAGGGGAAACTACACATAGGACATATTGGGCACAGTTCTCCCTTCAGTGCACAGACAGCAGGCCCTTGAGGACTACACTCCAGGAGTGGAGGGAGAAATCTGAACCTGCCTAAATCCAGTCACTAGGGGCCCTTTTACTAAGCTGCTTAGGCGCATCCTATGTGTGTCAATTTTGATCTACCACCCAGCTACCACTTTTTATGCACATCCACTAAATACACCGGAAATTTTCTGGCACACGGTGCTAACCAGGCGGTAATCAGCACTGTATGCGCGTAGACTATTACCGCCCAGTTAACGTGTGAGACTTTACCACTAGGTCAATGGGGGGCGGTAAGGTCTCAGACCCAAAATGATGTGCGTCAATTTTCATTTTGCTGCATGTAGATTTTCAGCTTTAAAAAAATACCCTTTTTGCAGGCGCGCTGAAAAATGGACTTGCACGCACCCAATACAATCATCTACACCAGCCCAGGCCATTTTTTGGCGCGCCTTAGTAAAATAACCCCATAGATGTCACCATCCCTGAGGGTTTGTACCTTAGCTTATGACCCATTATTAGGAACCATTTTCCACCCAACTGTTCCTGCTCCTGCATGGACTCTGAAAGGATCCCCTGGTTTAAAGACATTACTCTAATGACAAAACATCTTCAAGATGACCAATGTAATGCAAAAGATACCTTCTATTTCCAATGAAAAGCTCTTTGCATCATTATTGCCACTGGGTAACTAGTATAAAACCTAAAGCTCTTCATGTTGAGTAACTCTCAGTTTCCATAAACTTCAGCTACTTCTCCACATGCTCACCAGACAGGGTGAGCATTGAGAACTACCTTGAGGCACACATTATTAAGAAGACATGCTTTTTATTATCAAAGAAAGTACTGTTGTACTCCTTGGCTGAAGCATCTGACTCCAGTGTGGAACAAGTTAGTTAATTTACAGCAAACATTATTTCAGGCAATTTGTGGCCAAGAGAGCCAGTTCAGCAGGTTCCTCAACTTTTTGCCTCAGGGACAAACAGCCTTAGCAGATATGAATTAAGCAAGACTAAAATGAAGGCACCAGAGTTCATGAGAAGTGTAGTGCATGAGTAAGAGCACAGAATTATGAATTAAGCAATCTTGGAGGGTTTGGGGGTTTTTTTCCCCCTCCTTCCCCAGATCAGATTACGTATAAGTCGAACTCATGTATGAGCATGTGGATGGGTTATGGTTTAAGAATTTAATGTTAGTCATTACTTTGAATCAATTTGTATACCATTTTGAATGACCAACACCAATTTGGTATACAAGCTTTTAATAAGAGCTTGTTCCTTGTTGGAAAACATCCTGCATTCCACCTACATGCATGGATACCATATATCTAGGTGCTACACTAGAAAGTCCTCACTGTGTCTGCACTATTGCTTATAAGGCATTAGTGAAAGAAGCAACACCACCAGGGGATCACAACCAGGGCAGGGGCTCTCAAACCTGTCCTAGCCAGTCAGGTTTTCAGGCTATCCACAATTAATATACATGAGATAGATCTGCAAACCGAGAAGGCAGTGTATGCAAATTGATCTCATGACTATTCATTGTGGATATCCTGAAACCTGACTAGGAATCACTGAACCAGGGTTACACAAATATGTCAACTGATAAAGACCATGAAGTTTTAATTTTCACTCCCACTCCTTAGCGCTGCTAATAGTATAGGTTCAGAATATTCCTAATGAACATGCATATGACAGATTTGCATGCAAATTTCCTTAATACATATTCATTACAAATATCCTGTCAATCTAACCTGTTAATGGTCCTTGAGGACTAGGAGTGAAGACCAAGTGCACAAGGCATATCGGCCCACCTACGTTACTTTCTGTTGCAATGACACAGCCCCTACTTATAAGAAACCTGAAAAACAAGGAGGCTAGATTGAGAACTGGAGATGTTACGAGGCTATCTAGCCCAACATATGGGTTGAAGCCAGTAAACTGGCTGCCTACTGTTCGATGGCCTCCAGCTGTTTGTCGTTGGGACTGCTGTGGAGTGGATGGATCGCTGCACCGCTCATCTCGGGGGCTGGAGTGGACGGATGGAAGGGTAGATTTTCACCATACTACATCAACATGGCCTGTCCGGTCGATTCACATCTCTTCCTGCCCAAAAAGGAAAAGAAAACCTTGCCAAAAGCTGTTCAATCCACTCAGGACCATCTCAGCATAACTCGGAAAGCCTACTCCACGGATTCAACATTCAACCTATAGTCTTTCTTAATAACATTTTCATGGTCCATTTTAGACTCTTTTACCCTTTTCCTTTTTTTCTTCTTACCCTGTTCCTTCTATCCTCTCTAATTTGATTGTAACTTTCTAACCACTGGTCTGACGATAGCCTTGTCAGTACATTGTAAGCCACTTTGAGCCTGCACCCCTGTGGGCAAAGGTGGGGTATAAATGTGCTTCATAAATAAATAAATGGAGATTGCCACCACACTGGTTCACCCAAAACAATAGCAAACACTATTGAAAACAATAGTAAAAAATTATTAGAAATAATAGTCCATCTGTAAAAAGTCAAAAGCTGGTCCAGTTGGATAGGAAGTGCTTTAATTAACATTATAATTGTGTTCGCATTTGGGTAATAACTGAGAATATGCTGTTGAAAACTTACTTGAAGAAGAACTAAATATATATCACAGAACTGGAAAATGTTGGCACAGTTAGACTGACTCTGGACTTCTGCATGAAGGTAGCTCTGCCCTCATTATTGAATACCTCTCTTTTAAATAGTAGTAATAAACAATACTAAGTTCATTTTTATAATATACCACTGCATTTCACAAAGCAAAAGGAGCAAGTTCCCACAAATCATCTTTCTCTTTTTATAGAGGCACAGGAAAAAAAGAGATTTTAAATGCTTCCAGGTTTCAACCTAATTCATGTTTAATGTGGGATAAATGCCATAAATAAGTAAATAAATAAATAGACAGACAGACAGAAACTCTGAATGTTGAGCACCTGATTCTCATAACATGAGGTCTATTGTAGTGGCCCTTTACCAGGAGAAAACAATTTCTGCACAAATATAACACATGCTAGGGTGTCCCTATAAACAGACCCTCCAAATGACATACTGATTACAATTTATAACAAATTACTGCTCTATCTATGAAAAGTTATTCTGTTATTATACTTCCTCTGTGGTCATCGGCGATGTCCGTGCCTTGTTCGTCAGTGCCTTGTTCCTCCTTCTTAAACCTACTAAAATTACCTGCAGTTCCAGTCAGTGACCTGTGGGGTCACTGTAGAGTGGTGGAGGCCAAGCTGGTGATGTCATCAACACTGAGCACTTCTTAAGCTGGCTTCTGAGTGTGCTCAGTGTTCTGGCAATAATCCTTGATTAGCCCGGGCCTGCCTGGGACTCTGTTAGTTCCAACTTTTGTTTCCTTGCGAGGCCATGGCCTGAAGCTTTGCTACAACTTTCTTCTTATGCTGTGTTCCAGTGGAAGTCTGCTTCCATGCCTGGTAGTCCTGTGAGGTAAAGCTTTGCTACAGCATTCTCCTTATGTTGTGTTCCAGTAGAAGTCTGCCTCCAAGCCTGGTAGTCCTGAGAGGTAAGGTTTTGCTACAGCTTGTCCTTTATATTGTGTTCCAGTGGAAGTCTGCTTTCAAGCCTGGTAGTCCTGAGGAGTAAAGGTTTTGGCTACAGCTTTCACCTTATGCTGTGTTCCTGTGAAGCCTGCTTTCAAGCCTGGTAGTCCTGAGGAGTAAAGGCTTTGCCTTCAGCTTTCACCTTTGCTTTGGTCCAGTGAAGCCTGTCTGCCAAGCCTGTGAGTCCAGAGCCTTCTGTACCTCAGCTGAGTTTCCTGTCGCCCACAGTGAGTCCTTGGTTGCTGTATGCAGCGAGTGGCTTTGTGCTGTGTTTGGGACTGTGTGGGCTGGATGACGGGGAGTGGTGCAGCAGCTGAGGCCACATCTCGAGGCATCTGTGGAAGAGGGAGTGGTGCTTGGAGCACGGAGGGGTTCGCGTGGGCTGTTCCTGGCCCTTGGTTGCTGTGCTGGGCCATTTAGTCTTCTGCCTTAAGAGCATCGGCTCAGGTTTGGCTTCTTCACCTTGCTTGCCTTGGGAGCGTCGGCTCAGGCTTTGTTACTTTATCTTGCCTGCCTAGGGAGCATTTGGCTTGGGTGCCTCAGTGACTGCTTGCCTGTCTTAGGTGACATCCCTTGGCTTCAGTGAGTGGCATGGCCCGCTCTTGCCTCTACCTGCAGTGCAGGTCCTTAAGAGACTTTTTCTTTTTCCTATGTTTTGCTTCTGCTCCACTCTGGTTTTGAGGGAGCTTGCAGCGGTTGTTCAGTGGCTCATCTGAGTGTACTGACAGAATGAACCCTTTTCTTAAACCGCTAGTGGTGTTACCTTTGTCAACCAAGTATTGCCTGTTTATCTTTGTTTGCACTGCTCTGATAATTTTCAGATGTGCAGCTAGGCTGCTTATATTTGATTTCCCTATACAGCTAGGCTGTTCTATTTTACCTTATGTTTTACGTGTGCCTTGCTTCAGCTAGGTTAGACTGTATAGCTAGGCTGCCTGTTTTCTTTTCTGCCTTGTATTTTTTAGCTACTAATAAAGCCGCTCAGTTCATCTTCACTTGTGGTCCAGTCCAGTTCTTGGGAGTACTCTTAGTTCTGAGGGGACTCGGTCTACACAGAGGTGGTTGAGTGATTCTCAAGCAGCCACCTCTAAGCAAAGGGCTCACAAACATCACACGGTCCTGCTTATTTTCGAAAGGAGAAAAACACCCATGTTCGGGAGATGGGTGTCCGTTTCCCGTGGGCGGCCAAATCGGTATAATCGAAAGCCGATTTTGGTCGTCTTCAACTGCACTCCGTCGCGGGAACGAATAAAGTTGACGGGGGCGTGTCATAGGCGTGGTGAAGGCGGGACTGGGGCGTGGTTATCGGCCGAGCAGAGATGGGTGCGCTCGGCCGATAATGGAAAAAAGAAAGGCGTTTTTAGCGAGAATTTAGGACACTTTTTTTGGACCCTTTTTTCTCACGAACAGGTCCCCCAAAAAGTGCCCTAAATGACCAGATGACCACTGGAGGGAATCGGGAATCACCTGCTCTGACTCCCCCAGTGGTCACTAACCCCCTCCCACCAAAAAAACCCCACTTGCAAAAACCTTATTTCCCAGCCTCTATGCCACCCTCAAATTCCGTACCCACCTCCATGGCAGCAGAATGTGTTTCATCCTCTCACAGCCTTTCCCTGGGTCAGATGTGGCTCTCGGGTGCACTGCAGGGTCACAATAGCATTGCATTGTGGTGGGTGTAGGGTATTGGGCTCCGTGATTTCACTAGCTTGTGTTACAGTCTCATGATGTTGGTAGGCTCTTCTCCTATGGTGCTTTTCCCTCTGCCTGCTGGGTCAGAGTGTGCCCTGTTTTGTTTCCAGTAGTCCACGAGGTAGTGGCCATTTTTGTAAGTCTGTTTTAGATCCCTTTCATGTGTTAGCCATGTTAAAGAACTTAGTTCTTACCTTGAATGTTGCTGAAAGAGGGCATTGTACACCATTCTGCCAGCTCTGAACTACTGCTAATCTTAGTACCAGGGAAACTCGTTGCCAGTGGGGCACAACCTCTGATCTGCAGTTAACTGTGAGTAAACGCGGTTATTGAAATAAAGGATGTTTTCAGCGAGATTAGTCTTAAGGTGTGAACTGCTGTGCCAAGGTTATACAGCAGCAACAAGTCCTGTCCCTGGAGCAGTTTTAGTGGGTAATGCAGTGCACTTCAGGCAGGCGGACCCAGGCCCATCCGCCCCTACCTGTACCACTTGTGGTGATAAATGGGAGCCCTCTAACCCCCCCCCCAAAACCCACTGTACCCACATGTAGGTGCCCCCCTTCAACATTAAGTGCTATGGTAATGGTGTTGAGTTGTGGGGAGTGGGTTTTGGGGGTCTCAGCACCCAAGGTAAAGGAGCTATGCACCTGGGAGGTAATTTAATGTTTTTTCCTTTTTTTTTATTTAAAGTGCCCCCTAGGGTGCCCGGTTGGTGTCCTGGCATGTGAGGGGGACCAGTGCACTACAAATCCTGGCCCCTCCCACGACCCAAAGCCTTGGATTTGGTCGTTTTTGAGCTGGGACGCTTCGGTTTCGATTATCGCAGAAAAACGAAAACGCCCAGCTCAAACGCCCACATCTCAAAAACGCCCACATCCAATGCATTTGCCTGGCACAAACCGTATTTTCGAAACTAAAGATAAACGTCCATCTTTTTCGAAAATACGATTCGGCCCACCCCTTCACGGACCCCGTTCTAGGAGATGGACATTCTTACACATAGGCGTTTGCGTTCGACTATGCCCCTCTCTGTGTACATCGGTATGCTGCACAAGCTGGCATGTTTGAAAATGTGAGATAACAGCTGATAGGTTTGTTTGCTTTGTTTTGAGTGTACGCAGAACGACAGCTACGCGGGAAATGGGGAAACAGACTAACCTAACTGGCTTCAACTTTTTGATGTCAGGATGTCTCTTGTTCTCAAACCTCCTTGCCTGAAAAGGAAGTTGCTGGGTATTTGTGACCTGCACTGATCACTGTCACAGAGAGGATGCTGGATTCATTATAGCTTTTTTTGTGCCATTTCAGACTTGAAGCAAGAATTACCTTCTCATTCTTAGAGAGAAGAAAGCTCTAGCAGCAAAGACTGATATTACTACAGTTACACAGAATTTACAACAACAAAAAAGATCAACACCCCCACACTGAACAGACCGGTTTTATGGTATAGATTATGCCATGAAAATGAAACCTCTTTGTTTTATTCCTTCTGAATTTGGACAGGTGTCAGATTATTTTCCACGGACAAAATGGATTAAGTCAGGCACACAAGTGGATGACATTTGGCACTTTGGCATCAGGTCAGAATAGCTCTTCCAGTGCTCACAACACAGTGTAACGTTATGAGCATGCATGGCTCTGCCCAGTGCAAAAGTCTCTTCTGCTCCTCACTTTTGTTTTTTCCACTCTGTTGAATGAACACAAAAACAGAACTTTTCCAATATTCTTCATCATTATTATTTTTCCTTTTCTTAAAAACAAAATTCAATTTATTTTCTTATGTTGCTGAAATAAGTTTTGACCATGCCCACAATGTAGCAGAAAATCCTTCACAACCACTACAAAGCTGGGGGGGGGGGGGGAATCTTCCTTAAGTACAGAAGGAAGGAAATAGACCCTCCTCTGCAGAGATCGGCTGACTCGAGCATTCAAGTAGAAAGTTCAATAGACTTGCCCTCGGTGCAGTGACTAAGGCTAAAACCGATGAGGGCAACCACAATATATTAGCTTAACTGACACATGGCTCCTCAAAGGTTGTCAGACCCAAAGTGCAGTCATCTTCTGAGTGCTCACACAAGCCTGAGGGGAAGGCACCATCCTTGACCCCTTCCAATATGCATAAAAATGGAAACATTTTGGCACAGAAGATCCTCCAGTTTCTCTCTAATGCAGAACTGTACAGTTGTCTCCAGCGCAACTCACTTGGCTCAAGGCAGTGGCAGCACAAACCCAACACAGAACAGTGCAAGACCTTTTCTGCTCAGTTAATGCCATTCCAGTTCACAGGAGTCACCTCTTCTGTACAATAGTCAGCAAGCCAGCCTCTGCTGCCATCAAATCCACTACTGGTGACTGATCTGTCACAGAGGTCCTTTTACTAAGCTGCAGTAAATGTTGGTGCGTACTAACATAATGAACATACGCTAAATGCTAAGCAGCACACAGGTATAAAATGGGCTTCCTAGCATTTGCCACAAATTGTTAGCACACACTAGCGGTTACTGCAGCTTAGTGAAAGGACCCCCAAATGGACTGGTGCCGTTCTTAGATCCAGATTTTATCCCACCTGAGTCTTCCATAGACTAATTATTTTTTGTCTCCCTCTAGCAAGGAACAATTCTCCTTATGAATAAACATATCTAACCTATTTGTTCAATGCACGGCAAGGGAGATACGTTTTCTGCTGCAGCAAGAAGTGAAAGTACAGGCAGATATTTTTGGCTTTCTAATAGTTATAGAAGACCTGACAGATATTACTGTAGTACCAGATCATGGACTGCTGCAAGACCAACCATGTCATATGTGGTAAACTCCACTTAACATACAGCATGTTTTCAAGAAGGTAGACGTGAAATGAGGTCCAAGCAGCACCTGGTTTCAACAGAAGTCCAGTTCTCTCAATCCTCCAGCATGGTTGAAGCTGAGGTGAAGAAAGCAGAGCTCTCCAATACACTTTCTGGTAAAAATCCATGGTCCTTAGTCCATTTGGGTGAGAAGGTGCTCCAGAGGGCCCTATTTGCTCACGTTGCAACTCGATAACTATTATATGGTTCAATATATGCATGCCAAAAGGTACAAATATGGAACTTTGGAAGGCTAAGTGCTTTGAAAATATGCCTCATATTCTTGTCCTGCCTCTTACTACAGGCTTGGTCTCGGGTAGAAGCCATCTTACCAGAGGCTGATAAATATGGAATATATCCTCTATGTACGACATATGTCTTTGACACTTCTTCCAGAGTTTCTGCCTCAGTCATTGCCACCAGCTGTCTGGCTTGGTTAGTTGCTTCTGGTTAAAGTGAAGACATCCACACCAAGCTGGCAGATGTTCTTTGCACTGGAAACTCTATTTGGAGAAAAGGTTTTAAAAAAAGAGTTATCATGAAGAATCACTGCTCTACTCTACAACGCCTCTCTTTTGTTCCACCAACAACTAGCTCATTCCTCTAGGTGTATCAGCTCATCTCCACAAAGCTGAAGCTATTACCACAGAACCACCTCTTTGTCCTACCAGAGGCAAAACCAGCCGATGCAACAGCCTGCCTTTGTTAAATCCCTTATGAGACAGAGCATAAACAAATCAAGCTATGCCTGCTCAACCAAACCAGAGAATTTTTTTGACTGCTCTCTGCTACCACAGCTAATATCTCTGCTACCACAGCTATCTCTTTAAAACATGCCCTACCTTTAGGGGGTGGGGTCCACCAGATCAACCCCTGCAGTGGTCTTGCCTGCCCCAGATCCAAACCTGCCTGCTTCAGGAAGAACTCAACTTTCTATTTCACTCCAAGTAAGAGTTGATCTCACCCCAGGAAAGAAACTGGAGCGTCTATTCCAGGTATTTCCCAATTCCAAAAAACACAAGTAGCTTGCATTCCATTCTGGACCTTAGAGACCACAACCACTTTCTTTGTAACAAGAAATTCATCATGAATACTATTCCCTCTATTCTGCCATTCCTAAACAGGAGAGACAGGCTGTGTATGTAGCTGCCCTATAAATGTCCTATGGAGGAATTAGGCTCTGCTCTGCTCATGATATTGCTTTCCTCGTTAAACATCAGGATCAAAATTAACTGATTAACACAGAAGAGAAAAACACACCTTAGGCAAATAGGATGATACTGAACATAGCACAACTTTTTGCAAGAAATCACTAGGAAAGGCATTCAATATGAAAGAGCTTACAACTACAAAATTCTTCTGGCTGAGCAAGCAGCTAAAAGAAACACTGGGCCCCTTTTACTAAGATGTGGCAAAAGGAGGCCTGCGCTGCTCAGTGTGTGTGTTTCACGTACGCTCTCTTTTACTGCAGTGGGTAAAAGGGAAGTCTCTCCTGCAGGAAATGGCCATGTGGCAAGTAAGGCACTTGCTGTGCGGCCATTTAGGGAGGGGGTCCCCTTACCGCTACCCATTGAGGTGGCAGTAAGGGCTCCCGCACTAACCTGGCAGTAACGAGGCAGCAGGTTGCACTTCACAATTTCTGCCAGGTACACTCTGGCACTACAAAAATAAACATATTTTTATGCACAGGATATGATGGCACACTAGGGGTGGGAAGTACTGCCGGGCTGCTACAGAAGCCTGGCGGTACTTCCTGTTTAGTGAGCGGTAAGCCCACATTGGGCTTACTGCCACTTAGTACAAGAGGCCTGAAGCAATACTGGAAACACCAAGTTTAAATCCCAAGGAGGAACCACTAGCCTCTGAGTGGATATCAAGTGTTTCACCCCCTCAGAAAACAAGACATCTGGGTGAAGCACTTATACCACACCCCTATAATAAGCCACAGCCACAAACGGAACCTTTAAAGAAACCAGAACCAAACATTTGCCCAGGCCATCCTGCAAGAAGTCCAGAATCTCTTCCATGGAAGCATGCAATAGAACCATTGATTCCTTTGGCACCATGCCTTGAAAATTCTCCAGACACTGATATAAGCTAAATAGGTTAAGGTCAGTAACCTTATCGCCTCAACTTCACCCTCTCAAAACCATGATGTAAGGCCACTCCTACAGTTGAATTACTTCTTGAGTGGTAGAACTAGCTGAGGAGCTCAGGAGACTGTATATATTTGTAGGGCACAAATGCTCAAAATTCATGGGATTTCTGAGCTCTGGGACAGCTATTCCATCCTAGTGTTGTGCGATATCATGCACTTGTATTTCTGATCAATCCTGCTGTCTATGGAAAACACCTGTCACAGATGAGCAATAATGCTATGTCCACCGATAACAGTGAGAGAGCAGTGATTTCTTTGCCCAAAGTAGTTTTAAATCCTCTTAAGCTTCTAAGAAGAGTCTTGAATTCTACTGAGTATACAAAACTTGTCCAAGTCATATTTGCTTCCCAGTGCTAACCTTTAAGCCAAATCTGTAAGTGACATGGAACAAGACTTGAAATAACCTGCTCCACAGCCACAAACTGAAACAATGGAGCCAGTTCCTGGTATGACCCAGAACTCTTAAGTTGCACCTACAACCTAGATCCCTCCACAGTTTTGCCCCCAATTTAAGTTTTTATTCAGTGGGATGAAAGAGGTTTGTCAATTTGCAAAATATCACAAACAAAATCCTCCACAATTTGTTTCCAAATGGTTACCAAAGCAGAGTTGACTCCATACTGTAAATGGTCAAAGAAAATTCAATAATAGTTTTTCTTTAATATATTTTTTTACATTTTTGGAGATGAAATAGATCCGTGAACAAAATACACACACTATAAAGAAACTATTATACAAAAATGTCAAAAGAAGTATTTTAAATGTTTACCATGTACAAGATCTTCATTTTTATATTTCCTCTGCTCAAAGATAACTGAGCAATTTTTGTCATAATAAAATTCCCCGATCAGTCATTATTGGTACCGATCATAGGCTTGGGAAATGATAGCACATTTTGCAGAGAGGAAGAAGAACTTGACAAAGGTGAGGCATTTCAGACTGAAAGGTAGCTGTTGAATGTTTAAAAACTTCTGAAAAGAGCTCGTGTTTATAAGCTCTCCCAGTTCTCTTCCTCTTCTTTAACTGGGGTTGGTCCTGAGCAGTAGCAGGTTTTGCTAATAAGACCAGAGTCACATTGAAAGAAGGCATTTCTCCCAGCTCCACAGGAGCAACCTATCCTCCCAAAAAGGCAAAAGGCTTGGTGTCATCAGGTTCAGGGCTGAACGCCAAAGTGTGAATGACTGCAGCAAAACTCAATGCAGATTAGTTATGCGTAAGGACTAGCACCTAAGAATACAATTCTTAATCCAAAACATGCCTCAAATGAATCCTAAAATTGTTCATAAGAAAAAACTTTGGGATGTTCAGCTAATTGTATTCTTCAGCTATTCGTACTCTCATCACCCTAGTGCTAATAGAATGCTATAACATATTCAAGTTCTAGTAAAAGAGGTCTCCAGCAATTTCTTTTGGGCAAGAACTGCATTACCAATATATTTCTCAAATCAAACATTCATGAGAGCACACATTAACAGAACACTATAATTCCACAAAGTGCCTATAATTATTGATTATAAGGTAGGGTGGAAGAAGACTTTATCCCCCAAATGTTACCTCAGCAATGTTATCTTCACAACAAAAATTTGCATATGAATCCTTCATTCAAAAAAATAAGAAGGTTGCACAACTAAGATGATGACCTGTGTTGTGTTCAGAACTCACGCAAGAGTTACAATAAAATATTTGATGTTCTTATCTATCAATATCAGAATGTGTTGCTATGAAAGCAAAAACATAGCCAGTAATTCAACATTAGTTAGTTGATAATCTAGACAGCATCTTTCAGCTGTATCCAATGCATTAATTCTGTGAGAATCATCAGCTACAGGGCAGATGATGGCTAGGACTAGTTAAACTTCAGAATAAGAGTAGTTACTTACCTGTAACAGGTGTTCTCCGAAGACAGCAGGCTGCATATTCTCACAAGTGGGTGACGCCACGTCGGCCCCGGAGGATTTTAAAGCAAAATCTAAAAAATCTCTTCTACGGCGTTCCGTCGCGCGAGCGAACGCACTGCGCATGTGCGCACACCTCTTCCCGCTCGCCGTGCGGACACGCCCCTCAGTTAAATCCAAAAGATGGAGGAGACAACTCCAAAAGGGGAAGGTGGGAGGGTTTGTGAGAATATGCAGCCTGCTGTCTTCGGAGAACACCTGTTACAGGTAAGTAACTACTCTTTCTCCAAAGACAAGCAGGCTGATATTCTCACAAGTGGGGTATCCCTAGCTTCCAGGCTTACACAACACAACAAACAGTGGTCAATTGAGTCTCGCAACGGCGAGGCCAGAATAAAATTGACCTGAAAAGAAGAAATATCTAAATGAGTGTAGCCTGGAACAGAACAAAAATGGGCTTAGAGAGGGTTGGAGTTGGATTCTAAACCCCAAAGAAGTTCTGCAGCCCCGACTGCCCAAACCGACTGACGAGTCGGCTATTGCTGAAGGCAGTAGTAAGATGAAAATGTGTGGACTGATGACCACGCCGCAGCTTTGCAGATCTCTTCAATAGTGACTGATCTTAGATGAGCCACCGACTCAGCCATGGCTCTAATTTTGTGAGCCGTGACATGGCCTTCTAGAGTCAGTCCAGCTTGGACAAAAATGAAGGAGATGCACTCTGCTAGCCAAGAAGAAATTATGCAGTTTCCGACAGCAACTGGCATTAAAAGAAATAAACAACTGGGCGGACCGTCCGAGGGAGCTCGTCTGCTCCACGCAAAAAGTGCGGAGCTTGCTTTCGCCAGGGCTTGTAAGATGAGGGAGAAAGAATGTTGGCAAGACAACTGACTGGATCAGCTGGTACTCTGATACCAGCGCCAGTAAGAACTTTGTCTGCATGCAGAGAACTACTCTGTTAAGATGAGAAGTAAGGTAAGGCGCTTGAGCTACTAGAGACCGAAGCTCACCGACCTTACGAGTTGAAGGAACAGCCACTAAGGAAAACGACCTTCCAGGTCCAATACTTCAGATGGCAGGAATCCAGTGGCCCGAATTGAGCTTGCAGCAGCTGGATGAAAACGACATTGGGACCCCAAGATACTGGATAAGGAGTGATAGGAACTCTGACCGAAGCATAAGAGCCAACTGTCAAAATTATTGTGGGTGCTAAGCCCAACAGAAATAATCTCCCCTAGACACATACAAGGAATTCTCTCAATATTGGGGGAGAAATAAACCTCTCGTGAAGTGGACAGCTAAAGGCTGACCTTTCACACGTTGATGATAAGCTCTATTGCACAAAGATGAATACTGACAGAGTTGGTCTTGAGACCAGACTCAGACAGGTATAGAAAGAACTCAAGCAAGGTCTGTATAAGACAAGATGCAGGATCTAGGGCCTTGCTGTCACACTAGACGGCAAACCTCTTCCATGAAAAAGAATAACACCTCTTTGTGAAATCTTTTCTGAAAGCAAGCAAGAGTCGGGAGACACTCTGGAAAACTCAACGAAACCCCACTCTCAACATCCAGACCGTGTGAGCCAGAGATTGGAGGTTGGGATGTAGAAGTGCCCCCTCGTTCTGCGTAATGAGAGCTGGAAAACATTCCAACTCCAGAAGAAGAGGGAATCCTATTTGACGCAGCTAGAAAAGAGCAATCAGAATCATGGCTCCACAATCTTGCTTGAGAAACAGCAAAGTCTTTTCCACCAGATGTATGGGAGGATACGCATACAGAAAACCTGTCTCCCAAAGAAGGAGAAAGGCATCCGATGGTAGCCTGCCGTGAACCTGCAGCCTGGAACAGAACTGAGGGACTTTGCGATTGGACTAAGTAGCAAAAAGATTCACTGAGGGGTCTTCGAACTATAGGCATGCTCAACTGTAGCATTATCCTGCTCAGCCTGTCGGCCAGACTGCTGTTTACGCCAATTAGATAAGTGGCTTGGAGAAAACATGCCGCATTGCGGGCCCACCGCTACATCTGCATGGCATCCTGACTCAGAGGGCAAGATCCAGTACTCCTTTGTTATCGAGTACATCACAACCCGATTGTTTGTTGAATTAAAATAATTTGGTTGGATAGCCAGGAGGGATGCAACCTTCGTCAGCAGCTTTTGACTGAGTAAGATGCCTCAGAATCAAAATAGAGAGAATTAACCACCTCTGAGGGGAATACCGAAGACTGGCGAACAGTTGGGTTACATCCTCTAGATACCCTAAACTTGATACCACTGGGAAGCTAGGATGCACTGAGCGGATGTCATGTGCAAAAGTGCCATGGGAGTTACATGAACTGTGGAAGCCATGTGTCTAGAAGTCTCAATATGTACTGTGCTGTAATCTGTTGAGACGGGCAATCATCGTGTTAAGGGAACACATGCACTCCCAGTCCATGAAGATACGCTGCAACAACAGCCAGGCACTAGGAAAAAAACATACTCTGGATGCAAAGAGAGTATAAGTATCCTGTAAATCCAGAGAGCATAACCAATCGTTTTCCTGAAGTATGGGAAGAAGGATGCCCAGGGAAAGCATCCTGAACCAAATCTGTTTAGGCCCCTTATGTCTATGATGGGACGCAACCCACAAGGAAAGACCTGGAATAGAATCTCAACCCTTCTTGCCCTGGTGGAACGGGCTCGACTGCATTGGCGCTGAGAAAAACAGAGAGTTCCTCTGCAAGTACTCACTTTTGATGGAAGCTAAAGGATTAAGCTTCCAATGAACAATGTGGAGGGTTTGATTCCAGATTGAGAATGTATCCTAACCGGACTAGTTGAAAAAACCCACCGGTTGGAGGATAAAAGAAGTCACCTTTGGTGGAGAAAATTTAAACTTCCCCCCCGACAGGCAGATTGGCCGGTACGGACATTTTTTTTTTTTTTTTTTTAGTGGCTATACTGAATTGGAGCCAGACAAAAACCCCTCTGGTTCCTGGGGAATAGCTGCAGGGGCCTGATTAGGTGCACGCCGCTGACTAGAACGAGCGTGCTGAGGCATAGCCCGAACCGGCTGTCGAGAAGTAGGAGTACAGGTACGACCCCTTAAGGCACAAGGAAAACTACTCCTCTCTCTAAAGAACTTCCAAGATGAGGAAGTGTATGCACAGCATATCTACAGTTTTCTGCTGAGTCTCCTCCTCCAGGAGAGAGGCACACAGTCATGAGAGTCTGCGCATCACTGTACCTAGAGCAGAAATCTAGGTGTTACATTACAAGTGTCGAAAATGCCCTTGGACAGGAACCTGCGACACACCGTGTGCTACCTGACCACTTGGTGAAAAGGTCTAGCCTACTCCGGTGGGAATGCTCGTAAAGATCTGACAAGACTTGATTTGGGATGTGATCATGCCAGCCTGGTACGCCATTCTCCAAAAGAGGCTAAGGATGTATGCTCTGGCCCCGGGGGCGCCGAAGTAAGTTCTTAGAACTCCTATCTGTTCTGAGTGCAGAAGACTCAGGTGAAGATAGTAGTCCAGGACCTCTAGCATCTGGGCATTGGGATTCACAATCTCCACTGTAAAGTCAGATGACCATCATTGAACTGAACTAACTACTCAAACAGAGCAGCTCAGATCCAAACACGTCCGATATGGAGGCTACTATGGGTCGAGAAGTTGCCCCAGTAGGGTGCGAACACCCATACCAGAGGCAGCATCGGTGAAGGAGACCAGGTGAAAAGCTAGATGCCGCAGGAGGCGGTAGCACCCATGGCATCCAATGGTACCCATGGTCCCGAAAGTCTGGAAATGCAAGAGAATCGAAACCAGACTGCTAGACCATGGCACCGACGGTACCGATGATACACATGGTACCGATGGACCCCGGTACCAATGGTACCCATGGTACTTGGTACCGATGATAGTCATGATATCTGGTATCGATGGTACCCATGATACCTGGTACCGATGGTAGCCATGACATGTGGTACCGATGGTACCCATGATATCCGGCACCAACAGCACCGACGGTACCGATGGTACACATGGCACCGACGGTGCTCATGACACCTGGTACCAATGGCACCCATGGCACCGATGGTACCTGGTCATGATATCTGGTATCGATGGTACTCATGTGCCGACGGCATCCATGATACCTGATACCCATGTATCCACGGTACCGATGATACCTGATACTATGGTACCGATGGCACTCATGATACTCGGTACCGATGGGCGATGATACCTGGTACCGATAGTCGATGGTGCCCATGATACCTGGTGCCGATGGTGCCCATGATACCCGGTACCGACAGCACCCATGGCACCGATGACACTCGGCATCGACGGCACCCATGGTACCGATGATACCCGGTGCCGACGGGACCCATGGTACCGATGATACCCGGTACCGACGGGACCCATGACACCGACCATGGTACCAATGTTCCTGGTATCGATACTCCTCGGTACCGACGGTACCCATGACACCTGGCACCGATGGTATCCACGGCACCGATGATAACTGGTACCGGTGCATCGACGTCCAATGCCAGGATACCTCCATAACAGAGGGAGCAACGCTCTCGGCACCGACTGATGTCTGAAGCCCGGATACCTCCATAAACGAGGGAGCAAAGCTCTGGGCATCTCCTTTGGGCATCCCTGGCAGAGTAGAATACGTCTCGTCTTTGAGACACTACTTGCGCTTCACAGGGAGATGATCCGGCCCAAGACACATCCGCCGATGCGCCCGAATGACCTGCCAAGCAGGAGGCGCCGAGGCAGGTGGAGACCTATTCGATGCATAACTATACCCAGCGTGCATCGGTCTCTGTCGGACTCCAGAATGATCTCCTTTGGGCATCCCTGGCAGAGTAGAATACGTCTCGTCTTTGAGACACTACTTGCGCTTCACAGGGAGATGATCCGGCCCAAGACACATCCTCCGATGCGCCCGAATGACCTGCATAGCAGGAGGCGCCGAGGCGGGTGGAGACTCACTTCAAAGGTTACACCACTGATATTGTGTCACCAGGTTGCCCATTCAGTGGCTGACCAGGAATGCACCTGCTTAGGTTCCTGGTTTTTCCTGTGACATACACCTTCACCACTTGTGGGGCTTAAAGACAGTGGTGTGCTGGAGCAGGCTCTCACAGCTCTGGAGAGCCATTTGTAAAGTTTTAATAAATGGATCCTAAAAATGTGGGCTTGTTTAGTTTGCTGGCGAGAGAGAGCCCACAGATAACAATATGCCAGCACTTTTATAAGAAAAAAGAAAAAGAGAAGCTTATATGCTTTATTTTCCTTTCAGGCACAGCCCCTTGTGACTCTGGCAACTACTTAACTTTTCCTTGCCCCAGGTACAAAAAAGTACCTGTATATATAAGCCACAATGAGCCTGCCATGAAAGGATCAAATGAAAAAATAAAGAACACCCAAAAAGGGTAAAATAAAAAAAGAGATTTTACTCCGAGGACCTGAAGAAAACACGAAGCACTAACGAACTCCGTGTCTCCTCAGACGCGGAAAAAGAAAAACTGAGGGGCGTGTCCGCACGGCGAGCGGGAAGAGGTGTGCGCACATGCGTAGTGCGTTCGCTCGCGCGACGGAACGCCGTAGAAGAGATTTTTAGATTTTGCTTTAAAATCCTCCGGGGCCGACGTGGCGTCACCCACTTGTGAGAATATCAGCCTGCTTGTCTTTGGAGAAATATCTATACACTTAGTAGAACTAGGCCATAATTCTGAGTTGAGGCCAAGTCTAGAATTTCACTCATCCAGGAATAAATAAGCCCTTTATTATTTCTCCCCATTTCTATGTTAAGATGAAGTTTCCTACCTGATGGTAGCAACACTGGGTGCACAGATAGGCTGATTGAAATGAGTAAAAATATTCATTCACCACCCAGCAGAGTGGCATTCCATCCCAGTGTTGCCATTTAGGTGGCAAGAATATCCTTTAATGCTGGTGCTAAAGTCACATATACACGCAGGTGAACACATACCTGCATAAATGAGCAGTTTCCAGATGAGTGGTATTCCGTAAGTACTAGTGCTGATTACCCATTAATCATCGCGATTGACAAAGAAATCGTAACTGCAATCAAAATAATGAATTCTACTAACACTGCCTGATGTGTTCTGAATAGAGAATCCACCGCCTTGCGAAGCCCCTGCAAGAATCCCTTCTCTTGAAAACCCAAGAGCACCCACACCCCCTCCTGAAAACCTCTCCACCATTCTGTAGGCCCCCCTGGGCCTATCTTAAGGATATCCTGGTGGTCTAAGGTAGGGCAGGTAAGAGTGATCGGTAGTTCAGGACCCTGGTGGTAGTACCACAAAACTACTGATACAGGTCACAGCCGCCATTTTTAACTTGGATCCCGCAGGTGCAGGAGTAACTGGGGCTCACTCCCGCCCGCTCTACTCTATACCACTAGAGGACATCCTTAAACTAGGCCTGCAATGGCCTACGGTGGGGTGGGGGTATCTTTGAGAGGGGAGTGGATGATCTGGGGGAGGGTTCTTCAGGAGGGGATGAATGCTCTGGAGGGATCTTCAAGAGGGGGTTTCTTTTAGGGAGGTCTCCTACCCACCATACCCCAGACCACCAAGGCATCCTTCATGTGGGCAAAGAGGAGACCATAGGGGCCTACCTTAAGGATACTCTGGGGGAGACAGCAATTAGCTGCAATCAAAATATTAATGAAGTGATACATCTGAACAACTAACGAACATCTACCCTTCCGAAAGCTGCTGAAAAAACATACCTCTTCAAACAAGCCTATCCAAACAACCCAACTTAATTTACGAACCTAATCCACACCATTAACATACCTCAATCCTTCCCCCCACATCTCTTCCTCTTGTCCTTCTCTATACAATTGTGTTATTCTGTGATACTTTGTACCCATACATTGTGTTATCTCTATGACACTTTGTACCCATACATTGTATTATCTCTGTGATATTTTGTACCCATACATTGTAAGCCACACTGAACCTGCTATCGAGCGGGAAAGAGCGGGGTATAAATGCTACAAATAAATAAATAAAATAAATTTCAATTACAAATATTTGATAGAACGATGGTTATAATAAGTATGCACCTAGATGTGAAGGCGCATACTTTGCAGGTGGGCGGTCAATGGGTGGAGTTTGGCAAAGTGTGGACGGGGTGCATACCTATGCACATAGATCATAACAATCCAGGAATGTGTATGAACAGCAGCTCTCTGGGCTTGCACCTTGAATATAGGCATGTTTTCAGCTACTTCTGGAAGTATTCTATAAAGTGCCTTCTTTTCTTTATAGAATAGGTTTCAAATAGGTGCTTCCTAGTGTCTAAATCTAGGCACCCTGTTAAAGAACTACCCTCACAGGGGGCAATTCTATATTCATTTATTTATTTATGTAATTTGCAGAATTTGTAACCTGCACATTCGAGGGGCCATCATGGCGGTGACCATTATTAAAAATTCTCAAACTGTATAACACTAAAAACACCATCCTGAAATCACCAGTGAGCCACAAATGACAAATACAGGAAACAGAAGGAGCGAGGTCGCACAGTAGAGCTGTTCCGAAAATTCATATTCAATTCAACTCAGCCCTGAATACATTATTTCTGTACGACTGAATAGTGATTTAGATTTGAATACAAATATTACGGCGTTCTTCTGTGCTAAAACACGTGCGGACTGTGAAATATTGAAGGAAGACCTTAGGAAATTGGAAGACTGGGCGTCCAAATGGCAGATGACATTTATAATGGACAAATGTAAGGTGATGCACATTGGAAAGAATAATCTGAATCACAGTTACCTGATGATAGGGTCCACCTTGGGGGTCTGCGCTCAAGAAAAAGATCTGGGTATCATTGTAGATAATATGCTGAAATCTTCTGCTGAGTGTGCGGCGACGGTCAAAAAAGCAAACAGGATGCTAGGAATTATTAGGAAAGGGATGGCGAATAAGACTGAAAATACTATAATGCTTTTGTTATTGCTCCATGGTGTGTCTGCACCTTGAGTATTGCATTCAGTTCTGGTCGCCGTATCTCAAAAAAGATATAGCGGAATTAGAAAAGGTTCAAAGAAGAGCAACTAAAATGATAAAGGGTATGGAACTCCTCTCGTATGAGGAAAGGCTAAAGAGGTTAGGGTTCTTCAGCTTGGAAATGAGACAGATGAGGGGAGATATGATTGAGGTCTTCAAAATTCTGAACGAGTAGAAGTAAATCAATTTTTTACTCGTTCCAAAAGGGGACACTCGAGGAAGTTGCATGGAAATACTTTTAAAACAAATAGGAGGAAATATTTTTTCACTCAACGAATAGTTAAGCTCTGGAACTCTTTGCCGGAGGAAGTGGTAACAGCGGTTAGTGTATCTGGGTTTTAAAAAGGTTTGGACAAACTCCTGGAGGAATAGTCCATAGTCTGCTTGCCCTGGGATTTGTAGTATGGTACTTGTGACCTGGCTTGGCCACTGTTTGGAAAACAGGATACTGGGCTAGATGGACCATTGGTCTGACCCAGTATGGCTATTCTTATGTTCTTATGAGAATCCTACTGAAATAATAAAAGAAGCAACGTGAAATCAGAGATCAACATTTGATCTCTGATTTCACGTTGCTTCTTTTATTATTTGTTACCTAAAAGTTCAATGCCCATTATTCATATTTGGCCAAAAAATATTTTTCATTATTCATATTTGGCCAAATAATAAAATACACTATTCGGTACAGCTCTATTGCATAAGACAATAATAACTGACCATGGACAAATTCAGTGGAACCCATAAGGGAGTGGCTAAATTGTCAGCAGTCTAAATGAGCAGCCAATTTGTGCCAGAGAATGCAAATTAGACAGTGTCAGGGAAAGAATGTTGAAACAGCCAAGTTTTAAGCATAGACTTAAACTTTATGCAGGAAGGTTCACAGCTGAGTTCAATACGAAGGCATTGGGGGGAGGAGGGTGGTAAGCGGCTGGAACCATAAGGAATCCCATTAGAAATGAAAGGGCGCCAAGATGCATGCGTGCTAAGCACTACTTCTGTAATGGCATCTGGATGCCCAGATTCTGGTATAGAATACTAGCCGTTAAGCCCGTTAAAACGGGCGAGATTTGTAATTCTCATCTCTATGTCCAGCAAACCTCCTCTCTCCCCTGCCCTCCCCTGATCCATGTCCAGCAACCCTGCTCTCTCCCCTACCCTTCTCCCCCATGTCCAGCAGCCCTCCTGTATCCCCTGACCTCCCCCCATCCACCAACCATCCTCTCTCCCCTGCCCTCCCCCCATATCCAGCAACCCTCCTCTTTCCCTTGGCCTCCCCCCCTCCCCGTCCACCAACCCTGCTCTCCCATGCCCTCCCCCCATGTCCAGCAATTCTCCTCTCTCCCATGCCCTCCCCCCATGTCCAGCAATTCTCCTCTCTCCCCTGCCCTCTCCCCATGTCCAGCAACCCTGCTCTCTCCCCTGCCCTCCCCTCCCCCATGTCCACCGACCCTCCTCTCTCACCTGCCCTCTCCCCATATCCAGCAACCCTCCTCTTTCCCTTGGCCTCCCCCCCATGCTCTCTCCCCTGCCCCCCCCCCCCATGTCCAGCAACCCTCCTCTTTGCCCTGCTCTCTCTTCCCATGTCCAGCTACCCTCCTCGCCGCCGCTCCCTCCCCCCTCCGTGCCGGGCCCCCTGCACTGACATGAGAGCACCTCTCACCTCCGTGTGAAAGTGCTGCAGGCAGCAGCAGATCGCTCTGCTGCTGCCTGCAGCGCTTCCACACGGAGGTGAGAGGCGCTGTCATGTTAGTGCAGGGGCCCCTATGCGGAGGGGAGCGGCGACGTCGGGGATGGGGGGGGGGGGGTTAGAGGTTGGTGCGCCGGCGATGTTCTTCCTTCGTCTACAGGCTCCAGCGGCAACAGCAGCATCCATTTCCCTCTCTGTTCCGCCCTCTGACGTCATCACGTCTTGACGCGAAGGCGGGAGAGGGAAGTCTCTACTGCACATTTGCAGGTGAGTCGGTCACTTGCTATTTATATGTCTGACTAGTATAACTCAGCACTTATATGCCAACATTTAGGCAGGCCCACTTACACTGTGTCAACAGCAGGCAAAAATGTCCGCACCAAAGTGCAGCACTTAGTACGTAACTTACAGTACTATGCAAATTATGCATGTAAATGTTGAACCCACCCATGCTCTGCCCGCATGTATGCCCCTCTTGCATTTACACACTAAGCGAGTTCTGTGCTAAGATTAATAGAATAACACTTGGAACCCAATGTTCACTTACCTGCTTAAGTGCTAGTGTTCTATAAATTACACTCGCGCTCAGCACTTAAAGGTAGGTGCAAGTTCTAGCATGAGGGGGTTAGTAACCAAAAGAAATGAGAGAAAACAAAACAAGACACACTGGTTCACAACTGCGTAAGTTGTGTGGCTTTCTATTTAGCGCTAGTATAATTCCATCCACTCACACACAGACCAATTATGCGTACTGACTGGCCCTCTCAACTTACAGATGAAAATAATCCAAACCAAACAGAGAAACCCTTGTGGCTTTTGGACTGGTGGTATAAACAGCACATCCTGATAAGTGATTAAATTAATCTGTGATGGGGTAAGTCTTAGAACTCTTTCGTAGTCCTTTCAAAACGCCATGCTGATAGCAAAGCTCAATGATAGCTAAGTGGCATATGGACCAGTATTATTTATCGACTATACCCCACTATGAATATATTGTGTGAATGTGTACATATAATCAAAGCAAATCAAACTTTCCTCACTTTGGCATTGAAAATAAATTTGACTAAGCCTCTGGAATAAATAACTCAAAAGGCACTTAACTTGTAAAGTTCCACTAGTCCAAATCAGCCTGACTTTGCGCTGAAGTTTTGTCTACACAACTATGTCAAGGGATGGACGGTCACTCAGAAGATGCAAGCCCCCAGTTACATCCTGCCAAAGCTGAAGGGTTTGACGGATTCTGATACTAGTTTGTATTGGTTGTGACACATGAGCTCAAGATACTAAGGCTGTTGCTGACAGATTGGGGAGTACTTCTCATTTTCATTCGGTTTCTGAGATATACTTTAATCAAAGCCCCTTTAATTAGATTTTGTAGTGTAAGAATTTAAAAGCTCTATTTGGTTGAGGTTCTACATATCAGATTTTAAGTGAACAAATTAAAACGCCAGGTTGCTAAGGCCCATATGCTAAAAAGATGAGTACTTGGGAGAAGTGTTATTGACGCCTTTATAAGTCACAATATCAATTTCTTCTTAATTAAATATAATGTGCATAAAGTGTGTCAGCAGAGGCCGTAGGTGGCAAGACTAGGACTGTACACTGAGGGGACGATATAGTATTCACCATTTTCAGGCTCGCATTATAGCAATCTGAGTAGGAGTGGTATATACAGCTTTTAGGAATATCACAATACATATGCTGAGGGGGCCTGCTTCTTCGATTTACTGATTGCATACTTCTGTGGTATTCAATGTGAAAGAGATTTTTCTCTTTTTCCTATAAAGGAATAACATGGTCATTCCAACAAGGCCAGTGAAAATTCACTCCTTTTCCTCTTTTACCACAGTACTTGGGCGTATTTTAAGAGAAGAGTGTCACACATCACCAGGACAGAATGCTGTCCTCACCTGTCCCAGCTGCAGTTTTGTACAAAACAGGCTAACAATTGTGTTATATGACCCATTTGATTTCAGCTCCTCTAATCAGGGATCAAAATGTTTCCGAAACCACACAATTCTATTTGTTGGACATGAAAACTGAGGTCACACTGTGATCCACTCTGTGCAGCACTCAAAGTGCATGCTTGTCATTTGTAAGTGCTGCAGACTGCCCCAAGTGGAGACTTGCTGAGTGGCTCCTTGCCTTTGACAGGCTATTAGCCCCTTGGACTCCAGCCTTTTTTCCTGAAGATGCACTGCTTTCCCCTATGTGACCCTATAGCGGCTGCAGACACATGAGACTGGTAAACTCAATCCATTTCACAGCTGAGCTTTCATGGCTGATCCTGGGTCTGCTTTGGAGATGGTGATGTTGTCATGACCACAGTGGAGACTGCTTTGGTAGCAGTGCCTGCTGTGCCCTGCTGGAGGTGGGAGGCAGGGACTGTCTGGATCCGTAACTGTTTCAAACGAGAGAGAAAGAAAAACAAATACTTTAGTCTGAGCTTGAATGAGGTCAAACTTTATACTACACCTATGGTATGACTCACTCACCCATACTACCACATTTTTCTGCCTTAATAACGGGCACCCTGAGGCACAAGATTCAGAGCTAGAACGGCTGCAATATTAAATAGCAAGAAGTTCCTCTAGTATCATCTCACTACATAAAGTGTCATTTTCTTCCTACAAACCTCTCTGTACCTCAATGTGTAGCCTATGCACAGAAAAAGAGGAGTTTTTTTGTGAAAGGAAACAGAAACTAAACATTATGATAAACAAAAGGGCGGATGTATTGGAACAACTGCTACACACACTGCCTTCATCACTTGCACAGACAGCAAGCCTGCAAAATAGAATCCTGTGCAAATAGTGGAAAGTTGCACAATTACAAAAAACTATTACGTTAACTGCTGACTTGGTCATAGAATGCAGTGCCAGATACTCTGACCTACATGCCCTGGATGTACAGCATGGGTTCTCATCCTAGTCCTCGGGACACACCAATCCAGTAAAGTTTTCAAGATATCCACAATGATTATGAACATAAACATAAGTGTTACCATACTGGGATAGACCGAAGGTCCATCAAGCCCAGCATCCTGTTTTCAACAGTGGCCAATTCAGGTTACAAGTACCTAGCAGATCCCAAAACAGTAAAATAGATTTTATGCTGCTATCCTAGAAAGAAGCAGTGGATTTTCCCCCAAGTCCATCTTAACAATGGCTTATGGACTTTTCTTTTAGGAAGTTATCCAGACCTTTTTTAAAACCTGCTAAGCTAACTGCTTTTACCACATTCTCTGGCAACAAATTCCAGAGTTTAATTACACATTGAGTGAAGAAATATTCTCTCAGATTTGTTTTAAATTTACTACTTAATAACTTCATTGCATGCCCCCTAGTCCTAGTATTTTTGGAAAGAGTACACAAGCGGTTCATGTTCACCTTATTCCATTTCACTCATTATTCTATAAACCTCTATCATATCTCCCCTCAGCCATCCCTTCTCCAAGCTGAAGAGCCCTAGCCTCTTTAGCCTTTCCTCATAGCAAAGTCGTCCCATCCCCTTTATCATTTTTGTTGCCCTTCTCTGTACCTTTTCTAATGCCACTATATCTTTTTTGAGATGCGGTGACCAAAATTGCACACAGTATTCAAGGTGCAGTTGCACCATGGAGCAATACAAAAGCATTACAATATTCTCATTTTTGCTTTCAATTCCTTTGCTAATAATATCTAACATTCTATTTGCTTTCTTAGCCACCGCTGCACAATGAGCAAAAGATTTCAATTTATCATCCACAATGACACCTAGATCCTTTTCCTAGTCAGTGACTCCTAATGTGGAATCTTGCATCACGTAGCTATAGTTTGGGTTCCTCTTTCCCATATGCATCACTTTGCACTTGCTCACATTAAATGTCATCTGCCATTTGGATGCCCAGTCTCCCAGTCTCGTAAGATCCTCTTGCAATTTTTCACAGTCCTCTTATGATTTAACAACTTTGAATAACTTTGTGTCATACACAAATTTAATTACCTCACTAGTTATTCCCATCTATAGAAAATTTATAAATATGTTTAAAAAAAAGCGGACCCCTGGGAAACCCCACTATCTACCCTTCTCCATTGAGAATACTGACCATTTAACCCTATTGTTTATTTTTTTTTACCAGTTTTTAATCCGCAATAGGACATTACCTCCTATCCTATGACTCTCTAACTTCCTCAGGATCTTTCATGAAGTACAGTCAAATGCCTTTTGAAAATCCAGATGCACAATATCAACAGACTCACCTTTATCCACGTTTGTTTCACCCCTTCAAAAAAAATCTATATTCATTTGGGTATCCTTCACACCTGACTGGGTGTGTGTGGACTGGGTTGAGAACCCCTGTTGTAGAGTAACAATAAATGACAGCAGATACAATCAACTAGCCTCACCCACTCTGTAGAGATCAAATTCTTCTTTTTTGGCTCTACACTGCTTAGAAAAGAAGAGCGTGACTCCCATATTTGAACCAAACATCATCTGCCCTCTCTCCCACCTCCAATATCCTTTACTTGACTTTTCAACCCTGTTTCTACTACTGCCAATTCTATCTATTCCAAGTGGTTTAAATTGTTACAGTATTGGCCTCCATCATCCCTGGTAATAAACCATTTCATGCTTATATACAGACCTCCCTCACAGTCGGAGGAACTGGACAGGGACTTAATTGAAGACATCCGCAAGATACCTAGGAAAGGGGAAGTACTACTGATAGGTGACTTCAATATGCCGGATGTTGATTGGGGTGTCCCGGCTGCGGGATCGTCTAGAAGGAAAGAGATCTTAGATTCCCCACAGGGAGAATCGTTCCAGCAGTAGGTGACGGAACCGACGCAGGATGGAGCTGTTCTGGACCTGGTGCTTACGAATGGAAAGTATGTTTCTGACGGCAAGGTGGCAGACCATTTGGCATCTAGTGATCATCGTATGGTATGGTTCAATATTAAAACAGAAGAGAGGAAACACAAGCAGCAAGAGCAGGGTGGATATCTGATGCCCAAATGTCTTAAGTGTAATAGAGACAGTAATACCTTTTTACATGCATTCTGGAGATGTGATAGAGTAAAATGTTTTTGGAGAGCGTTCCATAAATATTTTGAGCACCTCTCAAGGCAAAGAATAATTCCCTCCTGGAGAGGAGTGCTTTTAAACAAAATGGATGCTTATGAGATTTCAGACAAGAATTTGGAATTACTATTGTGCAAGGCATATGCAGTGGGGAAAAAATGTATACTTAGACAGTGGTTGCAAGAGGAACCACCCTCCTTTTGGTATTGGAGAAACAGATTTCATGAATTAATGCTCTGGGAGGCCCGGGCAGCCTACGGTAACCCAAAGAAAAGAAAGAATGTTGTCGCTATATGGAATAAATATTTGCAAAATATCTCCCACAAAGCAAGAAGTGCTGTGTTCAACAAACTTGGTACAATCTAGAAAAAGGTATAGGGCAGTAGGAACATCTGAATAAATGGATCGGGGGAAACTAGATAGGGAATGCAATGATAATGATGTTGACAGTAAACAGAATTATAGCAACAATAAAGCATCCAGTAGATAAAAACCTATAGTTCTAGACAGGTAAAGTCTTGTAGTAGAATTCGGAAGGAGTAGACACCATGAAGTAAGGAGGAATTAGGTGAGGATGGAAGGGGAAGGGGGAGTAGGGAGTAAGGGGGAGGAGAAGATTCTGAAAAGGCAAACGTCACCAACACATAATATGTGATTGAGAGGGAAATGCATATTTGAGGGTATTGTCTACGTAGCACATTAAAAATTCTATGTCCAGAATAATATGCTGAAATCACAAGAGATATAAGGTAAATTATATATTTAATTTCTTATGTTGTTTAATTAATAAAATAGGTGTAAACAGTTTGGTGGCCAGGAAAAGGTTGGAGGGAAGGGAGGGAGGGAGAAAATGATAAAAACATTGATGATGGAAATTAAGGTTGTATGTACACAAGTGTGAGGTGTTATTCAACTTGTAAAATGTCAAATTTAATGATTCTGTTTAAAGTGATAAATCATCAATAAAAACCGTTGAAACTGTAAAACAGAAGAGAGGGCTCACTTGAGATTGAAGGTCCTGGATTTCAAAGGAACTAACTTTGCCGAGATGGGGGAATTTCTCAAGGAACAGTTAGCGGGATGGGAACAGCTGAAGGATGTAGAACAGCAATGGACGAGACTGAAAGGAGCTATATTAAAGGCGACTAACCTTTATGTTAGAAAAGTACATAAAAGTAAGAGGAAAAGAAGGCCTCTCTGGT
The DNA here is from genome assembly GCF_901765095.1 of Microcaecilia unicolor. Taxonomy (NCBI): domain Eukaryota; kingdom Metazoa; phylum Chordata; class Amphibia; order Gymnophiona; family Siphonopidae; genus Microcaecilia; species Microcaecilia unicolor. The sequence continues at coordinate 56,839,302 of NC_044042.1, read as the reverse complement.
ACTCAAATGTAGTAGCTGAAAAGATAAGGGAAAGGAGGCTAGCCTTTGCTCGTTATAGGAAGACTCAGAAAGATGAAGACAGGAGAGAATACCTAAATAAGCGAAGAGAAGCTGGAAAAGCTATCAGGAAAGCGAAGCGGCAAATGGAGGAAAAGATAGCTAATACGGTAAAATTGGGGGACAAAACCTTTTTCAGATAAGTAAGTGACAAGAGGAAGTGCCATAATAGCATTGTGAGGCTCAAAGCTGAGGGAGAGAAATATGTGGAAGATGTTAAGGATAAAGCTGAACTGCTTAACAAGTATTTTAGCTCTGTGTTCACAAATGAAAAACCAGGGGTAGGGCTGCAGAAAGCAAAGGCTAAAGGGGATGGATGTATGGTAGACCAAGACCCGTTTATGGAGGACTGTGTTCGTGAGAGGCTTGCCAAACCAAAAGTAGACAGAGCGATGGGGTGCTTAAGGAACTGATGGACCTCTTCAATGCTTCCTTAGAAACTGAAGTGGTCCCAGTGGACTGGAGAAGGGCGGATGTGGTTCCTTTGCACAAGAGTAGAAGTAAGCAGGAGGTAGGGAATTACAGTCTGACCTCAGTGGTGAGTAAGCTAATGGAAACACTTCAAAAGAAGAGGATTGTGACATTTCTTGAACTACATGGAATGCGGGACACGAGGCAGCATGGCTTCACTAGTGGCAGGTTGTGTCGGACGAATCTGACTGTCTTCTTCGACTGAGTGACCAAACAGTTGGATGTGGGAGGGGCGCTTGATGTGGTATACTTGGATTTCAGCAAAGCCTTTGACATGGTTCCACACAGGCGACTGATAAATAAATTTAGTGCCCTCGGTGTGGGACCTAGAGTAACTGATTGAGTAAAAAATTGGTTGAATGGTAGGAGACAGAGGGTGGTGGTAAATGGAGCTTGCTCTGAAGAAAAGGATGTCGTCAGTGGAGTACCGCAGGGATTGGTCCTGGGGCCGGCTATTTTTAACTTCTTTGTGAGCAATATTGTGGAAGGGCTGTCTGGTAAGGTTTGTCTCTTTGTGGATGATACTAAACTCTGCAACAGGGTGGACACCCTGGAGGGTGTGAATGTCATGAGGAAGGACCTAGCGAAGCAGGAGAGGAATGGACCGCTATTTGGCAACTAAGGTTTAATCCCAAAAAATGCAGGGTCATGCATTTGGGTCGCAAAAATCCGAGGGAACAGTACAGTATAGGGGGTGTAGAGCTTCAGTGTGCGAAGGAAGAGCGGGACTTAGGGGTGATTGTGTCTGATGAACTTAAAGCTTTCAAACAGGTAGAAAAAAGCGACGGCCAAAGCCAGAAGGATGCTTGGGTGCATTAAGAGAGGCATGACCAGCAGGAAAAAGGAGGTGATAGTGCCGTTGTATAAGTCTCTGGTGAGGCCTCATTTGGAGTACTGCGTGCAGTTCTGGAGACCGCACCTACGGAAAGATATAAACAGGATGGAGTCAGTCCAAAGGGCGGTTATGAAATTAGTAAGCGGTCTTGAATGCAAAAATTATAGGGACAGGCTTATGAACCTCAACATGTATACGCTGGAAGAGAGGAGGGAGAGAGGAGACATGATAGAGACGTTTAAATATCTCAAGGGCATTTATATACAGGAAGAGAGCCTTTTTCAAATGAAGGAGAGCTCTGGAATGAGCGGGCATATGACAAAGATAAGAGGGAATAGGCTTAGGAGTAACCTAAACTACTACTACTACAAATCATTTCTATAGCGCTACCAGTCGTACGCAGCACTTCACAATTGAACATGAAGAAAAGACAGTCCCTGCTCAAAAGAGCTTACAATCTAAATCAGGACAGACAGACAGGACAAATAAGGGATAAGGGTAGGACAAACAAATAGGACACATAGGGAAAAAGAAGTATTATTTCACAGGAAGGGTGGTGGAGGCGTGGAATGGCCTCCCGGTGGAGGTGGTAGAGTCGAGGACTGTTCCAGAATTTAAAAAGGCATGGGATCAGCATGTGGGATCGCTGAGGAACAGGAAGAATTAGGGGTTACAGGGGATGGGCAGACTGGATGGGTCATATGGCCTTTATCTGCCGTCATGTTTCTATGTTGCTTTGGTTTTTAAAACTGCCATACGTAATCCAATTCCCAGGCCCCCTTCCATTTTACCACCAACATCTGTGATAATCCATGCAGCCACCAAAACTAGTAAGGCTGTTATTTAAACCATCCAGTCATCCCTTGCAAGTTACTCTGGCATCCTTGAAAGCTTAATGCAGCTGTACTACTAGTGTTAGGGCTGTGCATTCTTTTGAAACATTTCCTATGTTGTTGCATGTCGATTTTAACCCAAAACAGGAAAAAAATTCAAAATGCAATTTTCCTTCCTGTGTCATCAATAGTGTACCCTGTTGTAACAGTAACATTATCATTCAATAATCCACATTATTTATGAACAGTGCATACTATCAGGGGAATTTTATATATGGCGCCGAATGTTAGGTGTTACTTCTGCACTAAAGCGTTCTAATGGATGCAAGGTGCCAAAATGGGGCAGAAAGGAATATCCCGCATGAAAACACGCTTATGCGCTCATTTAATACAATAGCGCCTAATTAATTCCATGTGGATCTGCAAAGGAGGCATGACCATGGGAGGGACATGGGCATTCCCTTAAAATGCATGCAGTGTTTTAGAATTGCGAGGATTGGCACCCAACGAGCGTGGGGATTTACACATAATGCAACTCCTCACACCCAAAGTCGGGTGCGGACCCTGGCACTATGCGCTATTCTATAAAAGGTATCGATCCCAGAAAACCCGTTATAGAATACTGTTTGGCGCCAAATTTTGAATGCCATTTATGAGGCAATTCTATAAATGGGTGCCCCGATGCCATGCAGTGACAGCCTATTCTATAACGGCATCTGGGCCCCAAGATTCTGTTACAGAACACTAGCATAACCGGACATTGGCACCATAGACCTGGTGTAACTGTGGGTACCCAAATGCAGCAAGAGTAGTCCTAACTTACTACATTGTGTAAGTGGCAGCCCCACCCATGCTCCACCCCTTGAATTTACTTACTAAACCAATTAAAGCGCACCATTACAGAATAAAAAGTACACACCCACAAAAGTGGTGCATAAATATGGGTGCCCAATTATAAAATTGCCCTTTGTTTAAGCAACACCGTGCACTGTCCATACTGGTCCCACAATGGAAAGCATAAATAAATAAATAAATAACAAAACAGAAAATACCATAAAAGATGTGGGAAAGTAAACGAAACAAAACTTTTTGGCCTGCACAACCCCAGTAACTATACCTGCTTCATGCTAGTTGCTAGCGTGGATTGGGTTTACCAGCTTTCTTAGAAAGCTGAGGTTACCCATCCTGCCAGAACATTGGCTTGTATTCTCCCCTTTTAAGCATCTAACGTTTCATATGACTAAGCCAACTCTCAAGTTCCTTCCCTCATTTCTACCTCTTGCATTCCACTTGCCCTCACCACTGGGCTTTATTTCTGTCCCAAGCATGACTGAAATATGTTATAGCTTTTGTTGTTACTATCTCTGCCATTCCAGGCATTTCTCTCAGGAAAGAAGCATTTACTTAGGTGTCCTCAAAATATTTCTCCCTCTAGATCATAAACCCCTTGTCCTTGATTTTCTTTTTCTATGTCAAATTTCATCCTCCCATGCTTTGAGTGCAGTGTCAGATGTGCTTACTTGCATGCTTTAGTCACAGAGAGGTGTCAGATGTGCTTACCTGTGTGGCCTGGCCTCCTTGTTGCAGCTGCTGCAGTTGCTGTGCAGTCAGAAAACTCACTGGCTTGTTCCCAGCAATCAGTTTTGTCCCAGCTGGCACTGTAGTTAGGATGATGTTACGTCCCAAACCGCTGATACTAAGGAATTAAACCAGCCTCTGATTAGAGAAATTACTAATTCAACATTTTTTGATCCTGCAGTTTTTGCCTGCGCCTTTATACAGGGAATCAGGGATGGGGATCAGGAATCATAAGCCTTCATTCTTAACTACCTAGTGATTTTTATTCCCCCATATTACATCCCTTACCAACTTACTTTTAGTCCAGTCATTGCAACAGTCCTTCTCCAGGGACTATGCACAAACACTCTTCCCAGAATTCTGAAACCATGGGTCCTGCAACCGGTTAGTAGGTGTTGCTGCTGCAGAGTGACTGACTATAGCTTCCACCTACGGGCCATCAGGAAAGTCTGAAATCACTTTCTCTAATTCTTCCCACTATGTCTCCTTTCTTCTTCTATAAGTTACGGAGAAATTAGGTTTTACGTGATAATTTTCTTTCCATTAGCCTTTACTACTATTCCAGAATCTGTGGGATAGTTGTGTCAATCAACAAGCAGGTGTCATGTCCCCTACCTCAATGCAAGCGGCGTCCTTGGGCTGCGCGGGGTCCCGTCAACACGCACACTTGACTGGCACTGCCTGAGCCATGTGTGTCTAGTCCTCTCTGGGTTTGTTCAGAGAGCGGTGGTTGCAGGCTCCTTAATTGCTTTGCTTCCATGCACCTGTTTCTGCTCGCTCTCTCTGCCTGACTTCCAGGCTCGATAGCTTAGCTTCCACCCACCTGGGTCTGCTCTTCCTCTGCCTGGCTTCTCTTGCTTCTCTCCTATTGGTTTTCCAGTTCCTCCTTCCCCTGCTCTTGTCCTATGCCTGTGCCCCTTCTCCCTGCTGATGTCAGACACCAGCACTTTATCAGCTGAGCTCTCCCTGGATTCCACGCTTCGGCTTCTACTTTGGTAGGTGTTTCTAACTCTGTAGCCTGCTTCTTATCTACTGGTCCCTCGTTGCTGACTTTGCCTGTACCTGGATTACTCTCTTGCCTGCCTACTGACTTGCCTGTACCTGGATTACTCTCTTGCCTGCCGCCTGCCTACTGACTTTCGCCTGTACCTGGATTACTCTCTTGCCTGCTTACTGACTTGCCTGCATCTGGATTACTCTCTTGCCTGCTGCCTGCCTACTGACTTTCGCCTGTACCTGGATTACTCTCTTGCCTGCCGCCTGCCTACTGACTGCCGCTTGTACCTGGATTATTCTCTTGCCTGCTGCCTGCCTGGCCGATACATTCATCACCCCGCTTCAAGCTCCATCCTGTAAGTCCTGCGGGCCGCCTGCACCTAGGAGCTCAACCTCTGGGGAACGGTGGTCAGTGCAGGTGACCAGAACTTAGCATAATGAGATAAGGTCAAAAAGAAAAAGAAAAAAAGGGGTAGCTTAACTGTATATTAGATTTTTAATTTGTACTGAGTGTATTATGTAGTTTATTCTGGTTTGCTGTGCTTTCCTGTCATGAATGGAATTCCTATGTTTGTTTATTTGTATACACTAATTGTTTTTATACATATGTAAACCGTTCTGTTTTGCAGTTGCAATAAGATACGGTATATAAATTAACATAAATAAATAAAATAAAATCCAGGGTTGTCCAGCCACCAAGCAGAACCTGGTCCGAGTACCGAGCTCAGCAGCACTCTACTTGGTACAAGAACTCACAAGTCTGACAGGTAGAGATAAGAGAACTGAAAACTGAGCTGAGACATATCTCTCTTGGCATCCAGTCCAGCTCCTTGGTATTTACATACACAAGCAGTAAGAGGAAAGAATAAACATAAAAACCTTAAACAATTCAATGATCTAACACCAACCAGACTAGCAAACATGTGTGGACCTCTCTCACCTCTGGACAACTTGTAGAAAACAAGAGATATGCAGGAAGCACCATGCAAGATGACAGCAGTCATTTGACCCATTACTTCGCACCGACTAAATATCTCAGAAACCTCAGGCAGGCCTCTGGAATAGTGGGAAGGACTACTGGAAATAAAATTATCAGGTACAATTTCTCCTTCCGTTTCATAGCTTCCCACTATTCCAGAATCTGTGGGATGTTCAAAAGCAATCCCTAACGTGGATGGGATCCTGGCACCACCACCCTGAGTAACGAAGCCCCAAAACTGGCTTCTGAGAGAGTCGCAATGTTCATCCTGTAGTGTTTGTCAAAGGTATGCAGTGTCAACCATGTCACTGCCTTGCAAATGTCTGCCAGAGACAGTAAGGCACTCTCTGCCCAGGATGTCACTCTACACCTCGAAGAATGAGCCCACAAGGCCTGAGCAGTCTGCTCTCCGTCAAGCACGTAAGCTGACGCAATAGTCTCCTTCAGCCATCTAGCAATTGTGGGCTTGGAAGCCATGAATCCAAGCCTCTGTTTACCAAAACGTACAGTCTGTCCAATTTGTGAAACTCATTCGTGACTTCCAGATATCTAATGAGGACTCTATTATATCGAGAAGCTTCAAGGAAGAATATAAGCCTCTGCATCTTCTCTGCGAAAGGAAGGAAGCTCCACAGATTGGTTGAGATGAAATGCTGATACCACTTTCAGAAGAAAGGAAGGAACTGTGAACAGGGAGACCCCCGCCTCTGATAAGCGAAGAACGGAATCTTGATAAGACAGCCTGAAGCTCCAAAATCCTACATGCCGATGCAACAGAAACCAAGAGCGCTGTCTTTAGCATAAGATCTTTCAAGGAGGCTTTCCAGTGTCTCAAAAGGAAATGCTGATACCACTTTCAGAAGAAAGGAAGGAACTGTGCACAGGGAGACAACCCCCGCCTCCGAACAGTGAAGAAAGGAATCCTGACAACAGACAGCCTGAAGCTCTGAAACCCTACATGCAGATGCAATAGCCACCAAAAGCGCTGTGCTTAGCATAAGATCTTTCAAGGAGGCCTTCTAAAGTGGCTCAAAAGGAGGCTTCTAAAGAGCCAAAAGACTAAACTAAGATTCCAATCTGGACAGGGCTTACAAAAGGGAGGCTGCAAGAGACCCGCTCCCTGCAAGAATCAAACAATAATTGGGTGAGCTGGAAGAGACGTCATCAGTAGTCGGCCTCTGAAACAGGCCAAAGCAGCAACCTGAACTTTTAGAGAACCCAACACCAATCCATTCTGAAGACCTGCTTGGAGAAACGCTAGGTTGTGCCCAATCTGAGTAGAGAAGGGAAACACTCTGTGCTCAGAACACCAGCTCTCGAATATCCTCCACACCCTCACATATGCCATGAATGTACAGTGTTTCCGAGCCTGACGCAGGGTAGCAATGACTGAATCAGAATAAACTTTTCATCTCAACTGAGCCCTTTCAATGGCCAAGCCATAAGACCAAAGAGCACGGATCCTCCATGAGCACTGGACTATGCCTCAGTACGCTGTGTAACTGGAAGATAGAGAGAATCCCCTTCCAATAGTCAAATCAGGTCCACATACCATGGCCTCCGCAGCCAACCTGGGACCAGGAGAACTATTCGGGCCTGATGCAATGCAATTCTTTTCAACATGTGGCCTACCATGGGCCAAGGAGGGAAGACTTACAGTAGATGTGCAGCCGGCCAGGGATGCAGCAAGGCATCGATCCCCATCAAGCCCAGTTTATTCCAACAGCTGAAGAACTTGGACACTTTGGCATTCCAGAAGTGGAGAACCCCATCAGTCCACTATCAGTTAAAATCCCTGGCTGGATAGTTTCCTTTCTCCCAGGTCCAAAGAGTGCCTGCAGACAAAGTCCACCTCCACAGTCAAGGACTCCATGATGTGAGCTGCTGACAAGCAGAGAAGACATTTCTCCACCCAAATCATGAGGAAGGCTAACTCCACTGCCATCAAATGACTGCGGATCCCAACGTCACTTAGTCAGAGAAATCTCAGACCAGGGCGAAGTCTTGTAAGGCATTCTGCATTGACCTGAGTTCCAAGAGATTTATCGACCACTGAGACTCCTGTTCAGATGCTTGTGCCAGATGGGACTTGTAATGAGCTCCCAAACCCAGTTGCTGGTGTCCGTTGTCACCATCTCCCATTGTGTAATCAGAAAGGGAGCTCCAATGGTCAAATTCCTGGGCGACAACCACCATCCAAGGAAGGTCCTCTTACTTCTGTGACACCAGAGACCAGCGGCTGAGATTCCTGTAATGGTCACATAGGAGCCCTTGCCAATGCCACCACTTCCATTGCCGCCAACACTGACCTCAGAACCTAGACATAGTCCCAGACCCTGGGCCTGTCTTGACTGAGGAGAACACGAACCTGTTGAACCAGTTTTGACCTCCTGCACTCTGTGAGGAAGATCCTCTCCTGTGCTGTGTCAAATACAATGTCCAGATATTCCAGAGTCTGTGATGGATTTAGTCTGCTCTTCTCAAAATTAATCTCCCAAACCAGTGACTACAGATGATGGAGAACTTTGTCCACTGCTGCCACGCTTTCTGAACAGAATGCACGAATGAGCCAGTTGTCGAGATATGGGTGAACTCTGATTACCTGGTGCCATAGGAAGGCTGTCACCACCACCATAAACCTTGGTCAATGTTCTTGGAGCTGTGGCAAGACCTACGGGCAAAGCCTTGAACTGGAAGTGACGGTCCAGCACCGCAAAATGTAGAAAACTCTAATGCAGTGGCCATATGGGTATATGCAAGTACGCCTCACGCTTGAACCGAGGCTAAGACTGCTACTCATGTCTCCATGCAAAAGCGGGACACTCAGAGCAGCAGTTTAGATCTTTGAGATCTAAGGCCAGACAAAAGGTGCCTTCCTTCCTTGGTACAATGAAGTAAATGGGAGAATCTGCCTTGTCCCTGTTCAGTCTAGGGAAGTGGAACAATGGCCCAGAGCGCCAACAAGAAATTTATGATGGCCTGAACCTCGACCAACTTGGTTCCCTTTCAACAAGAAGACTCCAAGAAGAGAGGAGTGACCACATGGGGGAACTCCAACTTGTAACCTTCTGTAAGAATATACAGAACCCACTGGTCTGATGTGGTTTTGGCCCACTCCTCCCGAAACTCCTGAAGATGTCTTCCCACCGCAGGAAGAGAAGAATGGACCAGCCGCACATCATCGTGAAGCTCTTGAGGAACTGGGAACTTTAGTTGACTGAAAGGAGGACTTCCTGTCAGGAAAAAGGAAGATTGGCCTGCCTGAAACACAGAAATATGATAGCAGATAAGGGCCAAGTGATCCATCCAGTCTGCCCATCCTCAGTAACCACTAACTCTTCCTTTCCTAAGGGATTCCACATGCCTGTCCCACGCTTTCTTTAATTCTGACATAGTCCCTGTTTCCACAACCCCTGCCAGGAAGCCATTCCACACATCCACCACCCTTTCCATAAAAGAGTATTTTCTTAGATTTCTCCTAAGTATATTTCCTCTTAACTTCATCATATGCCCCCTCATTCCTGAGTTTTCCTTCATTTGAAAAAGGCTCACTTCCTCTACATTAACACCGAGGTATTTAAATGTCTCTATCATAACCCCTCTCGCCCACCTGTCTTCCAGCGAATACATATTGAGGTCCCTATATGTTTTATGACCGAAACCACTTGCCAATTTTGTATCCGACTTCTGGACTGACCCCACCTGTTTATACCCTTCTGTAGTTGCAGTCTCCAGAATTGCACACAGTACTCTAAGTGGTGCCTCACCAGAGACATATACAAGGCCATTAACACCTCTTTTTTCCCTGCTGGTCATCCCTCTCTTTATGCCATATTGCTGACAACCTGGCCGATAGCATCTGCAGTTTCGAATTCAAGATCGAGAGCACCCTGAAACAGACGACCAGAGGCTTTCGGCTTACCATCTGGCAACCGCTGTGGCTTAGTTTCCCCCCAGTTCTTTCACCAAGCTACTGAGATATTCTCCAAAGAGCCACTTTTCTTAAAAGGGCAGTTAACTAAATGTGACTTTGACACTGCATCCACGGCCCAACGGTGATGTGACAGTTAAAAATATATTGCAGGCTGTAACCCATAACATGCTATAAATAGCATCTGCCTGGGCATTATGGTGCCCATCTCGTGTTGCAGACTTCTGATGCCACTTCATCAATGCTCTTGCCATGAATGAGCTGCGCACTGTCACTTGAAGGCCTAAAGAGACACTTCAAAGCTTGTATCAGTAAGCCTTCTAGCTTCCTATCCTGTAGGTCTTTTAGGGCAATGCCCCCTTCCACCAGCAAGGTGGTCTTCTTTGTCACCGCTGTAACCAGGGAGCCCACCCTGGGAAGTTCCAATTTATTTTTCTCTTCCTAAACTAACATATAGAGACGAAACATGGCTCTTCACACTTTCAGCCCTGTGTCCGGTGAGACTCATTCTGCTGTAATCAGGTTCTGAATGTCTGGATGCATTGGGAAGGCCTTCGAAGGACCTCTACGCCACCTCATGATTCACGAAGATGGAACCCCTGATGCTGAAGCAGAAGGCTCCTCAATGGAAAGCACAGCCAGTGTCTCAGAAATAGGAGTACTGAGTTTCTCTTTATGAAACAACCTCAGTACTTTCGCATCATCCCCCTCCTTGGGCAGGAGTTCTCCCTAACGGCTCTTTCAAAAATGGCTCCTCTGAATAGACCGAGGCCACATCAGATAAGGAAAGAGAAGCAAAGGATAGCCTCATCTGCCCACTCCTGGAAGTCTAAATGACATCTCTTAGGAGCTGGAGGGGCAGTGGGGCAAGAAACTGAAGCACCTTGTAGCAACTCTGACTGTCCATGCTTCGGTAAATAGGTCTGGTATAAAAGCAATATAAACGGTGAAGAAAACAAAGAACCCAATGCAGCTGAATGCTCTGTCAAGCCCTGAAGCTGTAAAATGGCAGCTGTGCTCTGTGATCTGAGGCTGCTCATCACTGCCAGTTGGCCCTGAAAAAAATGGCACACATTCCCGCACTCTCCTACATCAAACTGCGTACCTGCTCTGCCAGATATCCAGAAGACCCTGACATATGTGGATGCTGTGCTGCCACTGACCTTTTCCTCTGCATCTCGTGGGATTCCCGGATTGCATTCACTGCAATGCCCTGATGCCGGCCAAGCGAGTCCCACAGCGGGAACACCATTTAACTGTCCCCATGGGAGTCACTATTCACCCTGTCTGTCATAAACTTAGTACAACATGAGTCAGGATCCCTCCCCTGCACCAAGTAGAACCTGCAGCCCTCCAAATGGTTTTGAGTCAAACTTTAGTTAGTCTTACCATTGCTGGCTGCTCCCCCCAAGCTCACTATCTTTAAAGAGCTACCACAGGTGAGAAAGGCTCAGGACTGATATTCTGTCCCACGTTCTCCAGAAAATCTCTTTCATTCTCCTTTTCTTCTTTTTTTAAGGTTGTTGTGCTGGAAAAGGATAGCTCTACAGGAAACAAGGGTGAGGTGAAGAGAGGGAAGAAGTAAATTTGCGGGGCACCAGAGACAGAGATCTGAAGATCTCCAGGTTTGACTCTACAGACTCAAGCCAACCCAAAGCTCAACTAGGGACCAGCTGACCAACTGCACCAGGAGCAAAGCACTCAGTTCAGAGGCAGAAAAATGTGTCCATCCACCTGCTGGAGAGAGAAAATACTGAGGAGCTGGACTGGATGCCAGGAGAGATATGTCTCAGCTCAGTTTCCAGTTCTCTATCTCCACCTGCTGGTTTGAAGGACACAACTATCCCACAGGTTCTGGAATAGTGGAAAACGACGTAATAGAATAAGATTGTAACAGAGGCATACTGTGAGAAAATTCGTATCACTTAGATAAAGGCCACACAGACAGCCAAACCAGACCTGAGGTTTATGAACAGTCAGGAATCCCACCACCCTTCACCTTTACCTCTGGCTAAAGTGCAGAATATCCCCCCCTCCCCAAACATCAGTCCTTGATGTTGGAGAAAGCCCTAATCTGCTCTCAGTAGCTAACTGTTCTCCAGAAATCCCCCAACCCCCCCACCATGTGGTCTTGGTAGTTGGCTGCAGTGTAGGAGAGTACTGCTCTAGTCTAGGCATAGAGAGGTTGAAGAATTCCCTTCACCTAATCTCTTTCTGGGTGCTAAGCAAGAAATTCCCCTCACCCTGGTCTTGGTATGGGGCTGTAGTACAGGTGACCTCTCTACCCCTCTAGTACTTGAGCTTCTTCCCCGTCTTACTCACTTAGTTCCAAGGTTTCCTTTGATGATGGGGGCTGTCATGACGCTCTTCCCTTTAATGGGCTGCCTAATCATTGACAGTGGGACTGTAATCCGAGCTGGCAGCTTTCCCTAAAACATAGAAACAAAAGGACAAGATGTAATTATACTAAAGCATATGCTCAGAGCAACAGATATTGAGAACAGCAGATGGCAGCGAGCATCCCCCTGCCTCAGAAGAACTCTCCACCAACAGTATCTTCCCCCTCCACCCCCGGAACTACTTAAGGATGCCCAGGTAATCTAGGGAAAGATATGCAGGAGTGATCCCCAATCATTCCTGCCCTTGCTCGTTCCAGGTTCAAAACTGTGGCCGCTACTTCTAGCAGTAGTCTTGCAGTACTACCGCTAAGGTCCTGACTCCTACAGGCAGTACCATGAGACTACTACCTCTCTTACCCTAGACAACCTGGATATCCTTAAGGTCGGCTGGGGGGAGGACTACAGGGAGTGGATGCTCTTTGGGGAGGGGGCATTCTTTAGGAACAATGGATTTAGAGACATAGAAACATTACAGAAGATAAAGGCCAAATGGCCCACCAGACCATCCACTATTTCCTTCTCTCCCTATGAGATCCCACATCCTTGTCCCAAGCTTTCTGGAATCCAGATAAAGTCCTTGTCGCCACCCTCCACTGGGAGGTTGTTCCACGTATTCACCACTCTGCCTGTAAAAAGATATTTCCTTAGATTACTCCTGCGCTTACAACCTTTTAACTTCATGCTATGCCCTCTCACTCCGGAATTTTCTTTCAGTTGAAGTACACTTGCTTCCTGTACATTAATGCCATGGAGATATTTAAATATATCTATCATATCCCTTCTTTCCCGCCTTTCTTCCAGAGTATACATATTGAGGTCTATAAGTCTATACCCATACGCTTTATGACATAGACCAGTAATCAATTCTGTAGTTGCCCTCTGGACCGACTCCATCCTGTTCATATCTTTTTGCTGTGTAACGGACACTACTCCCCACCCACCCCAAATATAGTCTGTTGTTCCAAGTAATAGGAAGGACAATGCCGTGCCTGGCGGTTACTATCAAGTCACACCTCCATGATAGATAATACTTTACATACATAGAGCACTGGGCATAGTGACTATAAAGTAATATCACTAAAGACATTGTCTCCTATCACAGACAAGAACCATCATTTCAAGAAAAATATAAGTAGAAAATAAAATCATTTCAGTAGCATGTACTTTCATTTTGGCTGCTAGAAATCATCACTGTCACATTTAAAAGTTTCTAGCCTTTCTGCAGCAGACCAGGGGAGTAGACAGAAGTCCACTTTTGGGGGTTCCCAAAAATGAACTAGAGGGGTTCCGATATTCTTTCCCCCACACCCCAGCTGCCCGCCGCAATATTACATTTGCTGGTGGGGATACCAAGCCCTGCCGGCCAAAGACATCTCCCATCTGGGTCACGTCTGCAGCAGCACTTAATTCACTCAGATGTGATTCGGCCGCTAATGCCGGCTCTCCCACACATGCTCAGTTAGACCTGAACTGAGCATGCGCGAGAGAGCCAGCATTAGCAGCTGAAGAGCCCTGAGTGAATTAAGTGCCACTGCAGGCTTGGCATCCCCACCAGCCATAAAGACAAAAGGGTTCTGAGCAAAAAGCAAGGGGGCCCAGGCCCCCCCAATGGCTATGCCACTGCAGCTGACATACTGTCTCTGAAAATAGCAAATGGGGTATGCACCAAAGAACCAAGGATTCCTTTTTTGCTCTGTGCCAGCAACCTTAAGACTTGCACAGCTGATGTTATTTTTTAGCAGGGGGTATGACTGAGGGAGGAGGGACTGCAAATAAATACCATAGTGCCCTGTTGTATACCAAGGATAATTAAGGAACTAAAATAACTGAGCAAAGTATATGTTCTCTTATGAGAGATGTTGAATTTTACTTCGTCATATTTTAGGAAAAATAAAAAACAGAAAACTCCTCAATTTACTGGAGGATTAGCATGGCTAGGGAAAGATGCATTCCTCCTCCAGCTTTCTTCCTTCTCAACTTAAGATCCCTCTGAATTTTATTCAGCTGGTTTCTAGTCCTTGAAAATATCTGTTTTAAGTAAAAAATAAATACAATAAAAAAAAATATATATATATATATATATATATATATATATATATATATATATATATATATATTTATTTATTTATCTATCTATATATACACACACAGATCCTAAAGTTAGCTCCCTACCAAAACAAATTAACATCCTGAAGCCTAGGTTGTCTTTAACTCTTTCTGTAAGTTACCTTAACGTTCAGCTCTGATTATCTTCCCCACTGATGCATTTAATATACACACTTAAATATTTTTTTTTCCCTGCAGTCATCCATCCCTGCTTGTACAAGCCATGAGTGAACACTACCAGATATCATCCTTCCTAATGTGGACAACCCCCCAAAAAAGAAATATACTCACTGCCTGGGATGTGGAGACTACCGTAGTAGTTACAGGCACCTGTCGGACCGTAGTAGTTCCTGTACCTATAGTGATGGGAGTACCAGCTGCTCCTGAGGCCACAGCAACTGCCTTTGACACAGGTGCACTCACTGCAGGTAAAGTCACAGTTGAAGTGTGAACTGCAGCAGCCAGATTAAGTGCAGAAGAAGAAGGCACCTGTTTGGTGGCAGCTGCAACTGTGATTGTCTGCCCGGGTTTTGGTGGCATGACTCCTAGTCCTTGCACAATTCTTATGGTTGCTGCTGGTTTTGAATCAGTGGATGCAACAGTGTTGATGGTTTTGCCTTTTTGGTCTGGTATGGTGACACCTAGAGCAGGCATTAGTCTAAAGGCAGAACTGGTTGCCTCTGCTGTTTTTAACTCAGGAGTCACTTTGACCATGGTGGTGCCAGGGATGCGAGGGGAAGCAGAACTGGCAGGACTGGTTTTAACTGTGGAATCAGTGGACTGGACAGCATTGGATGTGACGTGTAAGGTGGCTGAAATCCCCTTGTTGCCAGTGGTGCTTCCTGTTCCAGTGGTGAAGAGGTCCTGGGACAACTTGACAGTTGTCACCTGAGACTTGGTCAGAGTAGCCATCATGTCAGGTGTGATACGCAGGACTGTCTGCCCCTTGGCATCTGTGGTAATAGAAGAGGGAGGCAGCCGCAGAACATCTTTGCCTTGAATTCGAAAGTTGGCAGCTGTCAGTGGGATGCCAGTTCCAGGCTGGGTTTTCATGCCAAGCTGTCCAGCAAGAGCCACCTGAAAAGTAAACAAACAAACAAAAAGGCATAACTGCAGATGAATGTGTACATCACCATGATTTAAAAAGAACTATTTATTGACCAAGAATTTTCCAGATGTGGCTAAATGTATTCAAAAGAGGAAGCAGCTTCTCATGCTTTGTTCAGGGGTTTTGAAGATGCTGGGGGGAGGCTCTTTTTCTTGAACTTTCCATGTAAATGTCTTATTAAGTATCAAGGTGTTGTTATATTTTTTTATGAACCCCAGTAGCTGTATGACTGACAGACAACTGCACAGCAGCAACCCCAACAATTGGGATAGTTTGATAAGTCAACTTTAAGCCTGCGTATAGTACATATGTCGCTAAACTATGTTCCAGATTTACTAGATAGTTTATCTTTGATTTGTATGTTGATCTCTCCCATCTATCATGGGCTTGTAGAATGCAATCTTAAATAATTTCCCAATTTTACTTTGTGACATTAATGTTTATGATTGCGATCTTATTTGCGTGAGCGAGTTGATTACTTGTGATAGTATAATTATAAATTTAGAAGTAGTTTTTTTAAACCATGCGTATTTATATCCTGCTTTGATCAGATCATTTTTATCTAACTGAAAATTAGGATCTGAAAAAGCTTACCCAACACACAATACTGGAAATATAGATCATTTCAAATCCTAATTTTCTGACCTCTATCCAATATGATTCCTGGGAAATTCCTGTCATGTACTTTACCAGTCTACTTTTGAAACTGTAGAACCTGCTGTCCCTAAAGTTTCAATAACAAAGCGTATTTGTTTGAAAATTAGCTTGCAGGTCTGCTGTTACATTATCCTGTGAGGGCTGGGATTCAGAAGGAAACACAAAGGTTCACTCTGCAGGGAGGAAGAGACAGAGATAGGGAAATGAACCTGGGATGGGAGGAGAGAGAAACAGCCAAGGGGGCGGAGGGTGGGAGCAAGGTCTGGGGAAGGAAAATGGGTATAAGATGTTCTATCAATGGTACTTCACTCCTCAAAAGTTATCAAAGATATGCAAAATGAGATCAACTGAATGTTGGCGCCAATGCAGGGGAGTGGACACCTTTTATCATATATGGTGGACTTGCCCAAAGGTTTATACTTTTTGGACAGCCCTGCATACTCAGCTCACCAGTGACTGAACTGGTGGAAGAATGGGAAGACAGCAAGGAGACAGAGCTGCGTTCCATGACCAGGAGGAGAGCTGGAATTCCCGCCTCCCCCCCCCCCCCCCCCCCTCCAGAGAAGGATCTGCACTCTACCGTCAGAGATGGAGCTGCACTCTACCTTCAGAGACAGAGGCATGCTCTATGTCCAGGAATACTGCAGTGCTCACCATCCAACTATGGAACCGTGCCCTACAGTTAGTGAGGTAATCATGCAATCATGCCCTGCCTTCAGGAATGGACGGATATGGTGAGCCGTCTCAAACCCTCCTGAGATGGAAAGAAGATCCATGGAAAGAGATAGGTCCATGCTTTTCGGCAAAAGATGGAGTGGTGGAGGGAGGAAGTGACGTCAGCATCGGGGATGGACGCATGATTCCAGAGCTCCGCTAGAGCGACGGCGAAAACGGCGAATAAACCCCGAAAATTCGGCCTCCAGATAAAGAACACAGCGGCCAACACAAGCCTATGGCGACCCGGAAAAAGTTAGATAAATTTAAATTCACGGCGGAGAAGTGCGACGGAGCAGCGAACTCCGGCAGCATATCGCACATGACACGCGCCAAAATGGCGGCTGCAGATTCCGAATCGGAGGCGGAGGGCCTCATAGAACAACATGATAGCGATACAGAGATCACCAAGAAAGAGGTCGCTCGATGGTTTAAGGCCTTGAAAGCGGAGATGTCATCTGTTCGCAAGACAATTAAGGAGGCAGTCACTGATTTACAGAAAGACATGCGGGAAATCGGGCATAGAATGGAGCAGGCAGAGGGTGAACTGGAGCACGTGGGAAGCGAAGTGCACAAGTTAAAGTCAGAAATTCAATCCCTGAAAGAGGATAAGGCTAAAATGGAATTAGACCTGGAGGACTTGGAAAATCGCTCACGGCGAAGAAAATCGCTCACGGCGAAGTAACCTCAGATTTAAAGGCATACCAGATACTGATCAAAATATGGATTGTGCTAAAATCATTAGAGAAATATGTGCTCTTATCCTGGGAGAGAATGCAGAGACCCAGCAGGAACAAGGAGATTCTGCAATCCAGTTTGACAGAGTACATAGAAGCCTGGGACCCAGGAGGTCCTCTCAACCTCGAGATATAATTGTCTGTTTTTCAAGTTATACAATCAAAGACATGATTTGGAGAAAAGCAAGAGCTAAGGGTGATGTCCTCTGGGAAAACCAGAAAATTACGATATTTCAAGATCTGGCATTAGGCACCCTACAACGGAGAAGAACATTTAAAGATCTTACTCAATATCTTCAACACTCCAGCATTAGATATAGATGGACATTTCCCTTTGGATTACAATTTACAGTTGGAGGTCAATCCCGGAGGGTGTCACGGCTAGGAGAGGCGTGGACTATATTGAAGGATCTGGGCTGTAAGGATTTGCCACCAGAAGCTTCTGGATCAACCTCTACAAATATGAATCAGTCACGCATGGCATCCACATGGCAGAGAGTGGGATCCAGAAAGGAAACAAGTCCTCGGGGATCTCCAAAGAAGAGTGGGACTTGAGCACACGATCGTGAGAACTGGATGCATACCATACAGTATTAATTATATAACCAGTTGGTTGAACATGTTTATTTTAGGTGACAGTTTCATGTCGCTCCTGAAATGCTGTTAATACTGTACATATGTTTTGTGTTGGCTAGCAATAATATTAAGACACGATTAGAAAGAGGGATAAGGATAGAAACAGTTTATTGCAATTGGGGTTTTTCATACGAAGCCTAATAATAGTCTGCTCTGGCGAGGAGTTACTTCCTCAGAACCATCTGCTGGCAGGTTTTCTACCAGCTACTTCAGGGGGGGGGAGGGGAGGGGGAGGGGGGTCAGGGGTTAAAAGTGGGCACATGGAATGTCAATGGGTTGAACTCCCCATCAAAGCGCAGTCTTGTATTTCGGGAGGTGCAACGGCTTCATTGGGATATAGTAATGCTACAGGAAACACATATTAGGAGTGGTGATGCTCATTTGCTCAAGCACAAATCTTTTGCTGATTGTATAGCTCATTTTGATAAAAGAGGAGGAAAAGTGGGAGGGCTTGTAATCTATGTTCGGAAGGGCATACCATTCATAATTGATGATATTTATAAAGATGTCCTAGGCAGATGTTTGGCGGTAAAGGGACTTATATATGGTAAACCTGTGACTATTGTGAATGTATATGCTCCGAATGTGGGGCAGGGGGACTTTTTCGATAAGATGACAGAGGAACTTTCCCAATTCCAACAAGGTCATATGATTTTAGGAGGTGATTTTAATACATATATGTCACCAATGGACCATTCTAGAGGAGGAGGAAGTATAAATGTGACCCACAGTAAAAAACTAAAACAATTGACTTCACAGTTAGATTTAGTTGAAGTTTGGAGGCTCAGACACCCAGGCCAAAAGACATATACATTTTTTTCTCATTCACAAACTACATATACTAGAATAGATATGATTTGGTGCAGTCGCACACTCTGGGATAGTGTGTTAGATTCTGAGATTGGCCCCATTAGTATTTCAGACCATGCTCCAGTAGAACTTGAACTGAAGGGGTGGAGGGAGGAAGATCGGCTCCTCTTCTGGAGATTAAATGAGTCATTACTGGGGGATCACAGAATTTGTGCAGATATTCATAAAGTGATCCAGTCTTACTGCATAAGCAATGACACGGGGGAGGTTTCAGATGGGACTCTCTGGGATGCATTGAAGGTGGTGGTACGAGGGCATCTCATAAAGTGGGGGGCTCGTAAAAAGCGCGCCAGAGAAGCAGCGGAACTCAATTTGAGATCCAGACTGGTTCATCTGGAAAGACAACACCAGGCGGGGGGTTTGGCAAAAGACCTGCAAGAGCTCAGGAGGTGCCGGATGGAACTAGAAAAGCTACAAATAGTGCGGGTGGAATTTATGAGGAAGCTTCTCCAACATAAATTTTATGAATATAGTAATAAGTCAGGGAAAATGTTGGCCAATTGCCTTAAGGCTAGGCAGAGAAATCATACCATTACAAAAATTAAAGGCCCAGGGGATCAGCTATATTACAGGGATGACGAAATTAGAACTCAATTCTTAACTTTTTATAAAGAGCTCTACAAAAGAGAATTAGGGTTGGAAGCTGCTGAGGTGCGGCAGAGTTTTGAGGGACTTGGGCTGTCCAAACTGACTAGCGAGGAGAGCCGTAAGCTGGAAGCTCCATTTCGTCTTGATGAAATTACAGGAGTCATTAAGAATCTTAAGGGAGGAAAGGCCCCGGGAATGGATGGCTACTCCGCCAAATTTTACAAACTTTTTGCGGGGGAAGTGGGACCTTTGTTGATGAGAGTGGGTAATGCCTGTTTTGAGGGTCAGTCATTGCCCATTAGTATGCATGAGGCCGGAATATCTCTGCTCTTAAAGCCAGGAAGGGACCCGGCTATATGTGGGTCCTATAGACCAATCTCGCTGATCAATCTAGATATAAAAATATTATCAAAAGTATTGGCAGACCGGCTAGGTGCAATCCTACCAAAATTAGTACATACTGACCAATCTGGGTTTGTTAAGGGCCGGCAGGTAGCAGATAATGTACGTCATACACTGCATGTTATATGGGAGGCTAGGAGACAGGATATGCCGGTCACTTTACTAAGTACAGATGCAGAAAAGGCATTTGATAGGGTGGAGTGGCCCTATCTATGGGAAGTTATGGAACATATGGGAGTTGGGACTGGTCTACTGGGATGGCTCCATAGGTTATATGAAAGGCCAATAGCTCGATTAAAAATCAATGGTGGGTACACGTCGACATTTCAGATAGAACGTGGAACTCGCCAGGGCTGCCCATTGTCTCCGCTGCTTTTCGCGCTCTATATAGAGCCGTTAGCGCAGAAGATTCGAGAATCTGCGGATGTAAAAGGGATAGTAATTGGGACTATAGAACACAAATTAGCATTATTTGCGGACGACGTGTTATTTTTTGTGGGAAGCCCTGCATTGACCCTTCCGAACCTGATGGTAGCTTTAGCAGAGTATGGACGCATGTCAGGTTTTAAGATCAATTATGACAAATCGGAGTTGTTGGGAGTTTCCATCACACAGGCCTGGATGCAGGAGCTCATGCGAACATACCCATTTCGTGTGAGGCACAATAAGATTAAATATCTGGGGGTCAGGATACCTATAGAGATTTCACAATTATTCAACCTGAACTATACACCACTTTTTCAACAGGTACGAGCAGACATGGAAGCATGGACGGGGAAATGGTTGTCATGGTGGGGGCATATAGCAGTTGTCCGAATGAATATTTTACCTCGAGTGCTATTCTTCTTTCAGACATTACCAATACTGGTGCCCAAGGGAGAGTTGGAGAAATTGCAGAGAGCTCTTTTGAGATTTATTTGGGAGGGCAAAGCGCCTAGGCAAAGCAGAAAGTTGTTATGGAAGTCAGTTGATTTGGGGGGACGAGGGGTTCCAAACCTCAAATGGTACTACTGGGCTGCTCAATTAAAGTTCATCTCCGCATGGAGCCAAGACAGGCTTTCAGTGGTGGCCAACTTGATCAATCTATGGTGCCGAATCAATGTTTAAAATCAGTACTTTGGGCCTCCTTTCCACGTAGGATGTACACAACATTGACTTCCAACCCATTCGTGCAACACCTCTTAATATTGTGGGCAGTGGTTAGAAGTAAACTGTGGCAGTCCAGGCTCACCTCATCTTACGCATACATTGGGGGGGAACCAGGGTTTCAGATAGGGATGGGTCATCCGGTGGCAAGGAGGTGGGCAGAGAAGGGGATAATTTGTTTTAGAGATCTACTGGATGATGGACAAATGGTTCCCTTTGCAGAGCTTAAAGAGCAAAATGGGATTTTAGATACTGAACAATTCTTCTACATACAAGTCAAACATTATATACAAACACAAGGGTGGTTGAAGGCGGACCCGGAGGAGTATGAGGGCCTAGAGAACATGTGGAGCTCCTTGGGGAAAATGAAAGGTACTATCTCTATTTTGTATAAATTTTTAAGGGGTAGGACCTTTGAGAAATGTCCTTATATGCTTCAGTGGGAACGGGATTTGCAGAAGGAATTTACAGCACACGAGTGGAAGGCAATTCTGGCTGAGGTTACTAAAGCCTCAACCTGTGTGCTGATAAAGGAAAATGCTTTCAAAATCCTGTCACGATGGTATTATACCCCACACAGATTGCATGTTATGTTTCCAGGGACATCACAATGGTGTTGGAGATGTGGAGATGAGGAGGGGACCTATCTACATATTTGGTGGTCCTGTGCCAAAATACAGGTCTTCTGGGGAAATGTTGCTACAAAGATAGCAGCCCACACGGGGAAGCCATTCCCGTGTGAACCTCAATGGTGTTTGCTTGGATTGGGTAATAGACGAGGAGCTAAATGGCAGAGCCGGTTTAAAAGAATGTGTTTGGCAGCAGCAAAAACTGTCATAGCAAGGCATTGGAAACAATTAGAGGCACCCTCAGAAGAGGACTGGCTCTTGAAGCTATCTTTGATTGGTGAAATGGAGAAATTTACGGACAAGAGATTGGGACGTTATAATGAATCTTCCGAGTTATGGACTCAATATCGGAGTTTAACCCACATGACATAAAACTTAAATGTATAACCTGCTGGGGAGGGAGGGGTGGGGAGAGGGAGGGGGACGGGAATATTCTGGATTGTATCAGTGAATGACTGTTTGATAAGCAATATGTTTGTTATTATACAAAACCAATAAATAAATACAAATTTAAAAAAAAAAAGATGGAGTGGTGCTCCACATCCAGAGATAGAGCCAATGAGGAGGCTGCAGAGAAACAATATGCAGCCCCTGGCTGGATACTAACAGGATAAAATGCCCAGTGATGAGAAGAATGAAGGTGGAACCAGAATAAGCCCAAATTCAGACCTCTGGACACTGGCACTCATATGGGTAGGAGCATGAGATGGGTTAAGAGGCCCTAAGACCTCAAGAGTGTGTGTCCCCCTGCTGGTCAGACTAGTGTCCACTGTGACAAGAAACATTTGGTAGCGAGTCCTGATGGGAATATGTAGGTAAGCCTCAGTCAGGTCTAGAGATATCAAACTCTCATAACAAAGAGTAAGGTTTTCATATGGAAGTGAGGACCGCATTCATCGTTGTGGATCTCCTGCCCTCATCTCTAAGTTCTCCAAAGTCCTCAGCAGGACTGTGGAGTCGGAAGCAAGTTTGGGTGGAGTCTGATTTGGTAAAAATGCAACAACTCCAATTTCAAAATAAAAACTTAAAACATTACAATATATAGTAAATTTATTCTTTTATCTACCTATCTATATCTTTGTCACGGATCTACAATACTCGTAAATATAAGTCATAGATCACTGATCCAGAACAAAAAATGTAAAGCCTAATATCAGTAGGAGTCGGACAGTAGAAAAATGGTGAAGTCAGAGTTGAAGGTTTGGTGTACCAACTCCACAGCCCTGATCCACAGAATAACTTCTCCTTGTTCAGGATCCTCCGGCACTCAGAGGAGTCCCATTAAAGCAAAAAGCTTTCCATATACAGGGACACCCTAAGGCTGCAATTTCCTAGACATACGTCTAAGCTCAATCTCTTACAACAAACAACAACAAAAGAGTTTCAAGCAGCCCAAGCTGTTGTTTTGGTACAGCTGTTACAAAGTACATTACTATTCTGGTCAAAGGCAACTCTTCAGAAAATCCAAAATAGCAGAATGAAGTTTATTTCTCTTAAGTGCTCCTTTCATGTAGCTGTCTCAAGCCTCTAAACTTTCTATACAAGTCTTATAGGCAGTGTTTATGGGGCCAGAACTTGCCTTCCCTGGATCCAGCATACTGGTTGCTTGGACCAAGACTCAGACCATAGTGAATCTCTGGATTTTACTCCACTAGAAAGTTAAGAGACGGGTATGGCCTATTTGGCAGATGTCCTCTATGTTATTTAGTAAGAGTTTGGAATCAGAATTAGTCAAAGCAGTGACGGCTGTTGAGGCTCTGAAGCAAGACAGCAGAAGCGGCTTCCAAGTCTTGACTTTGTAAGGGTCCCCTTTAAAGGCAAATTATTATTTCAATAATGTCTAAAATAACTGGTTAAAGAATAGGGGGAAGTGCACTTGCTAAGGCTTCCTGAGAATATGCCTATGTCTTCTCCTGTCCTTCCTCCAACCACCCTCATTTTAGACATAGAGCATTATAAGTCACACCTGTGTGGTTCTTTCTCGGTCTCATTCTGCAATCTAGGCAGTCCTTACCACCTCTTACTCCTCCAAATAAGGGGGTTCAGGTCCATCTTCCTACAACTCCCATAGGGGGTTATCCATGTTATTCGAGGAATGGACCCAAAAAAGTCTGACCAAGGGGTACTAAACTAGAACAGAACCCTGCCCTTATATTCTCTTTTATAATTATTATGACTAAGTGCTTAAAATATTTTTGTTAAGATTTTCAAAGCTCTGTTTCAGCCATTGCTTGAGACTTCAGGTTATCTTGTTATTCATGGTTTTATGAAGGAGGAAGGAGAAATTTATTGAGGGTTCTAATATGTTCCATTGCTTTAAGCTTGAAATACTGAGATGGAGAAGCAGCATGGTGCCCTTTATGGCAAAATTCAATTCTGTATACCATCTCCGCCTGCAGGTAAGACAGGTATAACCTGCAAGTTTTGGACTGAACTGTCGGGACTAAAGGAAAGAAAATTAACAGGTAAGACCTAATTTCTCCTTGCACCACATGTGCTTTTGGATACCTAACAATATGTAAAAATGACAACTTCCTGTTTTGTTTGTGATTGTTCTTATTGTGTATTTCCTACAATACCAAAATAAACACATTTGTAAACAAGGTGGTGGCGCCCTATATCTTCTGTGATTGCTGTCATGCTCTGTGTGCTTCCCTACATGTTATGTTAATTGAAATAGTATTTATATATCATAAATCATGCTACTGATTAGTTAGCAATTAAAAAGCAATGGAATGCCAAGTGAAAGGGTCCCACATACTTGCTAGCCACCAACAATCCCCGCTCTCACCTGTTTGATGATATTCTGCCCAGTGATGTTCTGGATGACAGTAGCTGTTGAAGTGCTTGGTGTGGTACTGCCCGGCGAACTGGTTACTGGTTTCCCTGTGGCACTGGATATGGTGGAGAGTCCTGTCATTGTAATACCAGCTTGGCCTGTCAGAGGCGCTCCTGTGCGCTGCACCTGCACAGAACCAGTACTGGGCTGTGTTTTCATCGGCACAGTCATCACAGCCTGACAGAAGGAGAGGAAGAGAAGAATATGTGGATTTCAGAAAGTCCTGTCCACAAATGACTAAGGGTCACTAAACTGCCATACAGAGTGTCTCTGGACTGTACTTTTCCTTTCAGAGCCGAGTATGAAGCTATGGATGCACTTGTTCATGAAGCACTGACACATCTTCAATGACCCAAAAGGGCAATATTCAGCCAAGTGCCAAATGCATAATTTTAAACAGATAACTCATCCATCTGAAGCTATGCATATATTAGGTCAACTCACGCATTCAGCTGAAACAGCTAAATAAACACACAACTTTAAATAGATAACCTATCCATTTTAAAATTCTGCCTGAGCATGTATTTTGTTTTTCTCCACATTACTTTAGGCTTTGCCCTCAGAAGGTCCCTAACTCTTGCCTCCAACTGTGTGGCTAAGTTCTGGCCTGATTTCCTTCATAGATTACTACCATGATTAGCTATATGTCCATAATTTAGGTTCCGAGAACATATGCCAGCTATAGAGCCAGTGTAAATTGCTCACACCTAAATCCTGGAAATATGAGTATAACATAGTATTTTGTAGGTTACACATTGCCCATGCTCCGTTCAGAGTTCACTCATGTGTACACCTAGCTGTCAAATATGCATTATGCAAGATATGTTCATATTTACAGAATAGCAGATTCCCATTATTTATGCATGTATGTGCACACAGATCCAAATACAATATACAAATTGATGCCTTTATTTAAAACTACCCAGTGTGATCTATGTTTCGCATGTGCATGGTCTGCATCAGGAGTTACAATACAAAAATTGGCCAAACAAAAAAGAAATTTAAAAACATTTAAGGATAAAGTAATAAAAAACACATATCACATAAAATGTATGTGATCCATGTGATAACTGATGTTCAAAAACAATGTATATAAAAAAAACATACCATCTACAAAGAGTTTCATGCAATCATCTGAAATCATAAAAACTACATGCAACTTCAACTGACTGCATGAAACTCTTTGTAGATGTAATGGTAAGCATGTACCATTCTATCCCTTGTACAAGTGCCCACCATCTTCATTTCTCAACTATTTACCTTAAAAAAAAAGATCTTCAATTACTTCTCTGAATTTTATTTACGAGTAAAGTAAGTCTGCAATTTTGAAAGCAGAACTGTGTGGATTCCAGGTTGCAATAGCCAGAGGTGCTGCAAGTCAGGTGTGCTGGCAGAGAAGTATGGCGTAACAGGGGACTCCTGCAGGTCAAGACTGAAGTCCACTGGCTGAGCTGTGTACAGGGCCTCAACAGATGAAACAGAAGAAAATCTGGTGGGGGGTGGGGGGGTTCTGCAAGCCAAGACTAAAGTGCATTAGCACAGCTGTGTGTGGGGGGTCAGTATTAACATAGCAGAAGTGCTACATAGTTGGATGGAAAAGCACTGGCAGTAGGTGGTGCAGATCAGGATTAAAATGCATTGGTATACTTGTGTGTGAGGTTTCAATAGATAAAATGCTGAGAGATCCTCAGGTTAGCACTGAGGTTCAGTAAGTGAGCTATGTTTCTAGGTCAGTGCTGGTGTAGCAGAGAATGCTGCAGGAAGCAGTACAGGTCAGGACTGAGGTGCGTTAGACAAGTTATGAGTCTGGGTCAGTATTAGTATAGCAAGGGAGTGCTGCAAGAGGCAGTAGACCAGCACTGAGGCACAGTAGGTGAGCTGTGTGTCCGAGTCAGTACTGGCATAGCAGAAAGTGCTGCAGGAGGCAGTTTTGGTCAGGACTGAGGTGTATTAGGTGAGCTATGTGTCTGGTTCAGTACTGGAATAGAAGACAGTGCTGCAGGAGGCAGTACAGATCTGAACCGAGATGCACTGGGCAGAATTGTGATGGGTTCTCAGATACGAATAATGCAATGTGGTGCTCAGATCAGGATTGAGGTGCCTTGGAAAAATCATGTGTGGGTCTCAGTACTGGAATGAAAGAAGGATTCTACAGGTCAGGAGTAAGAATCTCTGGCAGAGCTGGATGTGGAAGCCTGAACAAGAAAATATCAGCTGTTACCACCTCCCTTTCATAAGCATTTCTTGTAGTCTTACCTGAGGAAGCACCTTGGTTTGAGTGACTGTGGTGGGGACCCGGATCTGGGACACTGCTGGAGGTTGCTGTAGTGCCTGTGTGACTACAGATGCTTGTTGAGAAACAGCAGGCAGACTGGGTTGTGCTGTCACCACCCGAACCTGAGGAAGTCCAGTTGTGGCTGCATGATTCACTACCCGTGTTGTTGTCTGTGTCCCGGCCTGCGTCTGGCTGTTCTGGGTTGTGGAAAGCAACGTCCCTAGCTGTGGCATTGTTGGAGAAGACACCAGAAGTACACTGTAAAATAAATTAAAAAAAAAAAAATTACACAGCTTGTTAGAAAGAAAGTAATTACATAACAAGCACAATATTGGAGAGGAGGGGTTTGTCAGCTGAAAATAATAAATAAATAAATTACGTTACTATTATAGGGACCTGAGTTCAATGGTGTTGAGCCCTCAAATTTTAAGATAGAAGTATGACATAGTTAGGCAACTGAAAAAAAAAGTGTAAACAGGGAGCCGAATTTCTGTAAACAAAAAAACTGATCTAGCTACCACTTTCCATCAGTGGTCACAGGTTTCAGAGGGGCCTCCTGCTGTTATATTGGAGGCTGAATGTCCAGTGGCCACAGTTGGATTTGGATTTTAGATTTAATAACTCACCTTTTCTGAATCTGAGCTCAAAGGCACATTACAAATTTAGGTACACACTTATTTCCCTGATTGGACTTATGATCCAAGTTGTACCTAAGGCAATGAAGGATGAAGTGGCTCACCCAAGGCCACAAGCATCAGTGGGAAAGCAGGATTTGAACCCCAATTTCCTGTTTGTCAGCCCACTGCTTTAACCGCCACAGTACTCCTCCACTCCAAGTCACCAGGTTTCACATGGATATCTGTTCTTCTGTTTTTATATTATGAGCTTTATAGGAGAACTAGTAAAAAAGGCCCGTTTCTGACACAAATGAAACGAGCGCTAGCAAGATTTTCCTCGGAGTGTGTATGTTTGAGAGAGTGTATGTGAGAGTGACTGTGTGTGTGAGAGAGAGTGAATGTGCGAGTGTGTGTGTGTGTGAGAGAGAGAGTGAGTCTGGGTGCGAGTGTGTCTGTGAGAGAGAGAGAGAGTGTGTGTGAGAGATGAGAATGAGAGTGTGTGCAAGTGTGTATGTGAGACACAGTGTGAGAGAGTGTGTTTCACACAGATACAGTGTGTGCGAGAGAGACAGTGTGTATGAGACACAGACTCTCTGTGAGACTGAGTGTATGAGACCAAGAGAGTATGTGAGTGACTGTGTGACACAGAGAGTGAATGTGATACAGTGTGAGACAGTGTGTGAGAGACAGTGTGTGAGAGTGAGAAAGACATTGATGTGAGAGAGAGAGAGAGTGTGTGTGAGAGAGAGAGAGAGAGTGTGTGTGTGACAGAGATACCTCCCCCCCCCTCTCTGGTGTCAGGCCCCCCCCCCCCTCTCTCTGGTGTCTGAGCGTTACTGTGCAGGACGCTGAGCTCTGGCTGTGCTTCAAGGAGTGGCCTAGTGGTTAGGGTGCTGGACTTTGGTCCTGGGGAACTGAGGAACTGAGTTCAATTCCCACTTCAGGCACAGGCAGCTCCTTGTGACTCTGGGCAAGTCACTTAACCCTCCATTGCCCCAGGTACAAATAAGTACCTTTATACAATATGTAAGCCGCATTGAGCCTGCCATGAGTGGGAAAGTGCGGGGTACAAATGTAACAAAAAAAAAATCCTATTTAATAGAATGCACCTCCAACATTCTGAAGCGGAGAAACCTCATGTGGTTGGTCACTTCTGCTTGTGATGAACCCGGAAGTGCATGATGTCAATTCAAGAGACGGATACAGAGAGCAGGAATGCCTCAGCCATGCAGTCAACTTCAGAATGTTGGAGGTGCGTTTTATTATATAGGATATCTTTTCTCTGGACCTTCTCAAATGGTTATCCCAAACACTGCTTTAATATGTTTAAAGCACAATCTGATATACACACCTTGACCAGGTCAATTCAGAGAGGACAATGAAATAAAACACATTACAAAAGAGTCATACAGAAAATAGAAGAAGAAATGAGATGTCAATAAAGGTAAACTATGAGAAGAGGTTGAGAAGGGCTGTATGGAAGAAATTGGAAATGCAAGTTACACCTCCAGGTGGTCCTGCAAACTGTCACCTTTGGCTGGATTTGGCTGGCTCAGATCCAATGTTTACTGCATTCTTGCTCACAGATGTAACGGGTGGCGGTGAGATCGGTGTAGTGGGCATTGCTGGAGTAGTTGGTGTTCCAGGGGTCCCCGGTGTTGGTGGCATGCTAGAGTCCAGGCTTAGCTGACTTGACTCGAAAGGACCAGATGTGATGATTTTCATGGAGCTCTCCTTACTGCTGGACTTCTGCAATGAGGCAAAGGGAGTCATGAGAGCTCAAGAACCAAAAAAAAACTTACTGGAGCCCTCAACTCTTACCAAATTAATCTGGATGGTTCCTGATGAACTGTGAAATGAACATGCAGACATCATAACCTTTGTAAACAGAGGTTGATAGTCAACTCATTAAACTAAATGTACAGGTATCTCCAGAATACTGTAGGACTAGATACCATGATATGCTCAAATGGAGAGTACTAAAGAAATCATTTCTTCAGAGAAAAGCGGTGGATGGATGGGACAGCCTTGGGAAAAGGAAGGAGATGGTAGGTGTAAAAAGGGCATCAGAATTCAAGAAAGCATGAGACAAGCACAGAGCATCCTTTGCAGTGAAGAAGAGACGGTAAAGCTGGAGATGAAATACAGTCTGTGTTACCATAGTAGGGAAAACGGGCATATTAGAAGGCCTGGTTGTCTTTTTTTTTTTTCTTTAACAATTTTTGGTTGAATCTAACCAAAAGAATTACATATCTTTACATGATTACATTCACAGATGAACACAGCTGTTAGTTGTCTTTACCTGCTGTTAGTTTCTACACTTCTACCAACTTAGGGAGTTAACATGGTTTGGCTCCCTCTGCTGCACCAAAGAGCAAGAGAACCTATAAGGAGTGACCTCTTGTAACTGAGTACTGAGATTCAATGCTGCTCTCTCTCCAAAAGATCTCAGTCACTGGTGTAGAAGTTACAGTACCACCAAATTAATCATGAACTGTAGGCACATTTTACTGATGTATTTCAAAGCTGAAAGGAGCCAAAAGGAACAAAGAGGAAAAGACCTCAAACCGTCCAGGTGCTAGGGCTTACTCCACACCCAATATCTTCAAAGCACAGTGTTTTGAAGATATTGGGCATGGAGTAAGCCCTAGCACCCGTACGGTTTGAGGTTTTTTCCTCCTCTTTGTTCCTTTTAGCTCCTCTCAGCTTTGAAATACATCAGTAAAGTGTGCTTACAGTTCATGATTAATTTGACAGTTTAATATTCTGTAGAAGAAAAAGACATATTTGGAAGTTACAGCACCAACCACAGACCCAGATCCTGAAAATCATTTCTACAGAACAGTGTTTCCCAAGACGGTCCTGGAGTACCCCCTTGCCAGCCAGGTTTTCAGGATATCTGTACTGAATATGCATGAGATTGATTTGCATACACTGCCTCCATTGTATGCAAAGCTCAGTCAAGCCTATTTATTCTGGATAGCCTGAAAACTTGAATGGCAAGGGGGTACTCCTGGACCAACTTGGGAAATACTGCTATAGAATATCTAAAGCAAAAACTCTGTAAATCCTACATGGGTAAGACAATTGTTATGTAGCAAGAGATGACGTTGTTCCAACTAGTTGAGATGGTATTAATAAAACCTTCCTTCGCACCTGGAGGACATAAATCTAGAAACTTACTGTCTTGGTGGTGGGCTTTGGTTTCTGCTGGAGGGCTTTTTTGGCCTTTGCAGCAGCAGCCTGAGCCTGGTGAATTCGCTCTGTAAATGAAAGTGGTTAAACAATTAAATTCAGCCCTAATCAGTAATAAACAAAAGTCACTATTATATGAAAATCGTTTCCATGAGCTGATGGCTTCTAGTTCTCCTGTGACAGGGGTACACATGAATGGAACAGCAATCAAAATTTGCTGTAACAAAAGCCAATGATTATTTAAGCATTTATATAGCATCTTATTCCAGGGTACTTTACAGGAAATTATATACAAGTACAATAAGGTTCAATATATGGAACCTAAAAAATCGGCGCAAAAAAACCCCTCTATTCTATAAACCGTGCTTAGAGTTAGGTGTGCGGTTTACAGAATAGTGCTTACGCTCAAAAATTGCACCAAACTTTAGGCACACCCATTTACTCCAACTGAAACGTGGTACAAATCCCTGTGCTTAAATTAGGCGTGGATCTCCTTATTCTATAATTATGTGCATAAATTCTAGAAAGGCCCCCAATCTTCCCCTAATATTCCCATATTGGCACCCCCTTTTTGGACTTGCATATAAAAGTTTGGCATGGATTTGCATCTAATTAGTGCCAAAAATTGCTTAACAAGCTAATTATTGACACTAATTAGCAAATTATTCAATTCAATTGACCATGCAAATTGGGCATGCGCCAAAACTTGCGCTTGCAACTTTTAGAACTTTTCATAGAATTTGGGAGTAAGTGTAAGCCCACTCCCTTTTTATAGCCCCCTAGCTCCCTCTCACCCACTGTGAAGGAGAGGACCTGGGGGTAGATAAGATGGAAGTGGAAGAGGAAGAAGGGAGGCGGCTCACGAGCAGACGTAGGCAGAACAGAGCCTTGCCTCCATTCCATCCCCAGAGCGCGAGAGAAGTAGTAATGCCCCCTAGAAAAAGGTGGAGAGAAAAGGACTACATTACCCAGCATCCCCCGAGAGAGAGCAGAGAAAGGTTCGTGACCCCTACAAAATGGAGGAGAGGAAGAGACTACATTTCCCAGCAACCTCGGGGAAAAGCCTGGTACAGAGATTACCTTCCCCAGCAGGAACAGGGGGAGAACTCTAACAAGGAAAGGGTGGTGCCCCTGCAGGGTAATCAAGGGAAAGAGGAACAGCTGCAAAGTGGGTGGGACGGGGAGCCCATGGAGTATCAAGAAGCTGGGCAGAGAGAAAGAGGAGAGCGAGGAAGAGCCTATGGACCTCTCAGCCTGGGCTCACTCCTTAGGTAACAAAATAAGAGAGCAGGTAACCTCATGGTATGGTAGCTGGGCTAAGAGAGAGAAGAGGAAAGGTCATGTGGGAGGATGGGTCAGTGCTTAGAGAGAGTGACCCAGATGGGTGGGGCCTTTTCATTTTCCAGAGCTCAGGCTGTGATTGAACTGTGAGTTTAAAGAGTTCTGGTTGAAGAGGGATGAGAGATTTTCTCGGAGCGGGCTGAGCCCCAGCAGGAAGAAGGTGGAGTGTGAACTGTGGCTAAAAAGCCTAAAAGAAGCTGAAGGGGTTTGAGCTTTGTGCTGAAGCCTCAAGAACTGTGTTTGTTTTTTTTGTTGGAACTGCTTGGAGAAGGGGGGAGAAAGAAGACCCAGGGCTATAAAACTGTCCGAAAGGAACCCAGCTGGGTGCTGGAAGCCTGGGAGTTAAAAGTTGTTTTTTTTTTTTCTTGCTGTGTTGTACCCCTGAGAGGAACAACAGGGGGAATTGTGAGGGTTTTTTTTTTTTTTTTGCTTCAAGTATGGTGTCGTTTTGCACTGCTGGACTGTTGGATCCCAAGCAAAATAAAGAACTTGTTAGTTTTGCTTTGAAGTGAGTTCTTTGAGCCCTGCCCTGTGGACTGCCGTGAACCCGGAGGTTGGGGCAGCAAGGGTGAAGGGGAGATCCCGAGGACCCTCAGGCGGAGGGGAGGATCATTTACACCACACACCCCCTGCATGACTTCATCGGCAAATGGTAAAAGACGGATACAGGGGATCCCCGAGATCCTTCTAGATCCTCTTAAAAAACCTTTAAAGGTTCACCTGTTTCGTGCACAAACGATGAGATATGGATATTTAACATATTCTCCTTTAAAACCTGTAAAAGTTCACCTTTTTCTTGCATAAACAATGAGGGAGCTGGAAAAAATTTTGGTAGAAGAGACATACATGGAGAAGGAGGAAGGGAAAAGGGGAAATAGACTACATGGAACAGAAGGATGGAGAGGAGAGGGGAGGGGAGGGGGACTTGCTACTCATGGATGTGACGGAAAGGAAGAAAAGGAAAGGGGGACATGTTGCTTATGAATGTTTCCTTTTTTTGAAAATATGCATTTTTAAATTTTTTTATTTAGCAGAGTTCGAAAGAAAATGCATTTATGTTACTTTTACCAGTATTTATAGAATCTGGCTTTCTTAGAGGGGGGGGGGGGATCAAGGTGGCTGTGCAGCAAGGTGTGATGCAGTGCGGTGGTGTGACGGGGAGCAGGGCTGGGTGGGCCATGGGTGGGAATGGAGGAGATTACTTGCGGCGAGGATGGGTTAGATTCCCACGGGTCGGGCAGGGATGGGTTAGATTCTCTCGGGGACGGGTTAGATTTCTGCTCCCATTTAACTCTCTACTATGCAACAGTAGCTAACATTTCTTTTCCAATAGAAATGCATTGCGTAATTTTCTCTCCCAGATGGACAGAAAGACAAATGGACAGACAGTCTTCACCCTTCTGTATAATTCTTGACCATTCTATATCATTCTTTCCAACCTACATTGGGTTGGATAAAACAACAAGAAAGAAGCTATAATAGTACGATATAGCATACCAAATTCTTCCTCACTACGGTCCCGGTGTAAGTAGATCCACAGCTTACGTCCAATGTCATATTTCACACATGGATCCTTCTCATAGTGCAGTCTGTCCAAGGCCCCACTCACTACTGTGTTTACCTGTAAACCAAAGACACCAAGACTAAAACTTTTACAAGAGAACAGGTCCTTGAATAAGAGATGGGAAATCTACTGCTCTGTTTTTGATACTGAATTATGAAAGATGAAAAATTCACCCACCTGATTGGCTGTGAAAGCCCAGAGCTGTGACATCATGGAGGTTATTTTAGAACATCTACATGTGTAAATAGCAGCATTTACAAATGTACATTGGCTACAAGTGTAAATGGTGATTTCAGAAAACTGCCATTCGATGGCTGAAACACAGAGATATGAAGGTGGAGTATTATGGGAGGGCTGGAAATTTAAATACAGTGCAATCCACTTAAGTGCAAGGGTCTGGGACCAAAGAAATACATGCATTTAACCGGAGAGTACACTTAACCGTTGTGACCCAAAGAAGCTTGACATCTGATAAACATATATACAGTACTGTTTATTTTACATACAGTATACAGTCTCCGTTAACTGATGTTAGGCTTACTTGAAGTAATCAGTCATAGTCCTCTGTACACTCTTGTGTCTGTGAGTTCCATAGACTACGTCTGCCAGATGGTAAAAACTGTCATAGCACTGACATCCAGTAGCCTCCAGATAGGCCTGCATGGTGTTGAGACTCTCCAGCACTCTTGCAAAAGTGACGGGAGGTTATTGAATTTCATCAGCATGTGCCTCACTGCTCATTTCATCATCTGTTTCATCATCAGCCGTTGCCTGCGTGTAGGCGCATATCTGGACATCAGTGCTGTCATCACCTGTTTGTAGATAATAATCAATAGCTACGTAGTGATGAAACTCCTCTTCAGTAACACCGGTTCGGATGTCAATAGCCTGTTTATCTGACAAGTTTGTGACAGCTGCATCTGTTTTGTCCCTCTCCACATCCCTAACAAAGCTTGCCCACTTGTAGCAGATCACAATGGTTGCCTGTGTAACATGATTCCAGGCTTCTTTCTGCACATGTAGGGAATCCAACAGTGATAGATTATGAGCCAGTTCAACAGCACGTTTATCCTTGCCAGTCTGGTCATCCATAACGCTTATCAGATGACGTAGCACAAGAGCCCGATAATGTTGTTTGAAATTGGCTATTATGCCCTGATCCATAGGCTGGATCAGAGAGGTAGTGTTTGGTGGCAGGAAGACCACCTTGACGTTAGACAGCCTGACATCATCACTGTGTGCAGCACAATTATCACAAAGCAACAAAATCTGACAATTTTGTGCCTGCATTCTAGTGTCTAACTTCTTTAGCCACTGCTTCAAAATTTCCCCCGTCATCCATGAATTTGCGTTAGCCTCGTATGACACAGGAAGTCGCTTAACATTCTTGAAGCAACAGGGCTGTTTGCTCTTTCCAATGATGAGTGGTTCCAACTTCTCACTCCCATCCATACTGCAGCAAAGAAGCATCGTCAGTCGGTCCTTCGACATTTTACTTCCTGTAGTTTCGGCTTGTTTGAATGCAAGTGTTCCATCAGGAATCGCTCACCAGTAGAGACCGTTTTTATCAGCATTGAAAATGTCACGAGGTGCAAAGTCATTCAAGATGGTAGGAAGAACTGAAACAACCCAATTTTCAGCACCAAAGTCATCAGCGTCTTGTTTTTCACCATGCTGTTTCTTGAATTTTATGTTGTTCCTCTCCTTCCATCTTTCCAACCATTCAACAGTGGCTTTGAATTCAGTTAGTCCAAGACTTTCAGCTAGCTGATTAGCTTTCTCCATAAGCAGTGGACCACTGACAGGAAACTGGCTACTCCTGACTTGAGAAAACCACCGAAGGAGGGCATCTTCTACCTCCTCAGCTTTTCTCGCCCGTTTTCGTCTCCAGCGTGGATTTGTATTGTTTTGCCAGTCTTCCAGAAGCTGGTCTTTCTGCTTCAAGATATGTGAAATTTGACTGGGATTGACACCATATTCTTTAGCAATAGATGCTTGACTTTGTTTGTTTTCTAATTTTTTAAGAACTTCTATTCGTTCAGTCAGTGTTAAAGTCTTACAGTTGTGTGACGACTCCAGTGTACACTCTAACAGCATTCTTTCACTTCTGCCTGTGGCAATTAACCAACGAGATTTCAAATTTACCGCCCCTTTGTCACATGCCAATCAGCTTCCATATTCCGCGCGTGCGCTTGTGTGGAGTCTTTCCTGCAGAGGAGCGGTCTTAAACCATGCATATAAGCGAATCTTGCACTTATCAGTGGTGCGCTAAACCGAAGTTTGTCCCCATAGAAATTGATGGCGCCAAAAACGGGACCGAAGTACGGCATGCAGTTAAACAGAGCATGCGCTTATCTGACGTGCACTTAAATGGAGTGCACTGTATATATTTCCCATTTTACAATGGAGATAATATATATGTTTAAGGATGGACATCTCAAAATAACCAAAAAAGTCCATCTGTTGAAAATGTCCTAATTGCGATTTCTGAAAAGCAGAATCTGGACACTTTACACTGCAGGTCATTCAAATTGCAAGGGGGAAATATGTTTTAGGTAGGACTAGGGCAGACCCAAAATTAGGACATCTTTCAGTTATAATGGAATGGGAAGAAATGTCCAAGACAAAAAAAAAAAGAGGACATATTTATCTAGACCTGTTTCAATCACATCCAGGGTACAAAAATGTATCCTGATTGAGCAGCAAACCACTGGAGAGATGAAGGCATGAACCCTCCTTCATTTCCCAATGGTTACTGACCACCTCCCACCCTCCTTAGAAATGAAAGTGGATACCAGACTCTATGACTGCTTCAAGTATTACGGTCATTCCTAATAGAGCAGCAAAGGAGTAGCCCAGTGGTCACTGCAGTGGGCTTTGAACGACAGGACCCAGGTGCAACTCTCACTTTACCTCTGTACAAATATGAGAGCCCTTTTGGAACTTAGAAATACCTACTGTACCTGAATTTATTGCCCAACTTACAATCGCTCTGTAAAAGGGCCCCTAGGTGATTAATGGCAAGAGTTACCCTGATACTAGGCTGCATTTTCTGTACCTGTGCACTTGTAACATCAGGGGCAAGAAACTGGGAGTCTTTAAGCAGTTCACAGATCTCAGCACGAGTTCCTTCACCGTTTGGAAGACGAGCAGCAGCATCCCGAACTAGGGGACATAAAGCATCAGAGAGTACAAAGATCAGGCAGCTAGGTGGAAAAATTAGGTATTACTTACTAGCTTCCTTATCTGTGCCATTAACAAGTGAATTAAAACGGGTTTTGCTCATAAGCACAGAGTAAGAGAAAGCCCTTAATAAATCAGAACCTCATTATAAAGACCACTCCCACTTCCAGGTCAGTGAATTGCATAGTCAAAATTGTTTTTTTTTAACTAATTTCAAACTATTATTTTTATGCTCTGTTACTACCAAGAAAGTAGCTTATGGATGTCACATTGTGCTCTCACTGGCACAAGATTAGGCAGCCTGCTGGTGGTTGTATAAAGATGCAAGCAGCAGAGCTAGGAAACTGTACTTGCTCCTGATTTGGAAAATCATATTATTCGTCCATCAAGCCTATAGACAGATATATTATGTTGGTTCCTTTTTTGCACATAGCTATGTGATATTTTTCCATGCACATATATCCTACTCACCAGTTAATGCTCTCACATATCACATCTTCCTATCCACATTCAAAAGCCCATCTGCTCCTTTTTCACACATGTTATTATATATACACTTCTGCCTTCACATATACAAATAATTTATATATACACACACATATACATACACACACAGACTTCAAACATGTCTCTAAAGCTGTGATGCACCAAATGAAAGGAAGACTCATTGCATGGAGTTCAGCTGAAGAACAGCCTGAATTTTTACTGTTCCTTGTTTGACCCATGCAAAGCAGAAAGAGAGAGATGAGAAAATGAACTTTGAATAGTAAGATTGTTATGTGAAGCCTTACCAAGAGAAAGAATGGTGACATAGGCAGGCCTGTCTGACCTCAGCAGGGAATGCTCTCGTGCTTTGTTCAATGATGTCTCCTTATCAAACACACCTTTCACAGGCCCCACAACTGACTCAAAGCCATGCATGCGGAAAGTGAAAGCCTTGTGTGGCTGGCTGTAACGATGCCGCTCCTAGGAATGGTAAAAGATGGATACACTAATAAAAGCGAAAAAGATATATGAACATATACTAGGGGTGTGTATTTATGAGTGTGTGTTTGGTTCATACAGACGCCTAAGCATTTACAGTACGTGTAAATTGCTTGTGCATGTGTATACCTATGAATTAACACATATACATTTGATTTAAATGTGCAAAACATTTTTGCATACATACAACATGCACAAAAACCCCTAATGTGTGGAGAAACACTAATAAAACAAAACTTCACATAAAAATCCTTGGACTTTAAAATGAAGACTAAACATTTTGGCTATGCACACTTGATATATATATCACCTTTACATTTAACAGATTTTACAACAAATTACAATATAATCATGTATGTATTTAATTGTAAGAGAAGAATCGTCTAGTCTGTACATATGGATATATGCACAAGAGGAGGGATGTGGCCATAAAATAAACTATACAGAGATCATAGAAATACTGCAGTCCGATCTAATGCCCTCTCAACTCTATTCATTATATACATTTGCCTCACTGATACTCTTTAGTCATATGTCTGCATCTGATGTCTACTAGATGTGTGACTACCACTGTACATTTTCTCTCTTGGCTCCTTGGCAAAGGTAAATAGGCATCACTCGTCCTTACTCTCTTACCTGCTCTTGGAAAAAGTGCTTCTCATCTCCCGTGCTGGGCCGGACCACATAGTCTGTCCTCCTGAAACATAAAGGATGCTGCTGGTTATCAAAGAGGGGCACTGTTCATTGCTTACATGTCTCACACATGGAAGGAAAGAAGAAAAACCACAAAGGCCTGGTAATAAGGAATTCCAGAAGACAAAGAACAGCTTTACCACAGAACAATATAGGGCCTTGAAAGAGCAATTAGGTTTTACCTGATAATTTACTTTCCAATAGTTCTTCCTACTATTCCAGAACTTATGGGATAATTGTGTCCATCAACCAGCAGGTGGAGACAGAGAACTGAAAACTGAGCTGAGATATATCTCTCTTGGCATTCAGTCCAGCTCCTCAGTATTTACGTACACAAGCAGTAAGGAGAAAGCTTAAATAACTCGCTAGCCTAACACTAACCAGATAAGCAAACGTGTGGACCTCTCTCATATCTGGACAATTTGTAGAGAACAAGAGATATACAGGAAGCTCTGTGCAAGGTCATTATTTGACCCATTACTTTGCACTGATTAAGCATCTCATAAACTTTGGGTGGGCCTCTGAAATATTGGGAAGGACTAACAGAAAGAAAATTATCAGGTAGGACCTAAATTTCTGCTTCCATATGTAGCTTCCCACTATTCTAGAACCTGTGGGATGTTCAAAAGCAATACAAATCCAACACACTTTTACCAGTATTTGAGAGTGATTCCTCTCCAAAAATTATAATGAACACACTTTTATGATTGTATCCACATGTACACTTTCCATATATTTTTTTAAGAAGAAAGAGATCTCTCAGAAACTCACTGAAAGAGGGGGTCATGTCAGAAATTCAAACTATTTGAACTTCTTTCTCTTGCATCGGTCTCAAAACTCCATTTTTTAAAATAATATGCCAACCTTAGTGTTGTGCACTATACGATTCTTGTTCTTAAATGCAAAAGCAATGGTAGGATCCTGGTGCCGCCGCCCTGAGGACCAAATCCCCAAAACTGGCTTTCAAGCGCAACGCAGAGTCCACCCTGTAATGCTTAAGTACTGCCGTACTGGGACAAACCAAAGATCAATCCAGCCCAGCATCCTGTTTCCAACAGTGGCCAATCCAGGTTACAAGTACTTGGCAAGATCCCAAAACAGTACATTTTATGCTGCTTATCCTAGAAATAAGTAGTGGATTTTCCCCAAGGCCGTCTTAATAATAGCTTATGGATTTTTCTTTTAGGAAGCTATCCAAACCTTTTTTAAACCCCGCTAACTGCTTTTTACCACATTCTTGGGTAAAATGTATACAGCACCGACCAAGTCACCACCTTGAAAATATTCAACGGAGACAGTAAGATAGTCTCCACCCAGGATGTCGCTGTACCCCTCTTAGAATGAGTCTGCAAGACCTGAGGAGCCTGCTTCCCCAAAAGCAAGTAAGCTGATGTGATAGTCTCCTTCATCCATCTAGTAACTGTGAGCTTGGAAGCCATTAGGTCAAGCCTCTGTTTGCCAAAAAGCACAGTCTGTCCAATTTGCGAAACCCATTCTTACATAGTAACATAGTAAGTGACGGCAGATAAAGACCTGAATGGTCATCCAGTCTGCCCAACAGTCACATTCATTTTCAATTCTAGATTAAATTAACAATGAATATGATATTATATAAGTACATAAGTATTGCCATACTGGGAAAGACCAAAGGACCATCGAGCCCAGCATCCTGTTTCCAACAGTGGCCAATCCAGGTCACAGATATACAGACTTGATCATGGTCTTTCTTTGTTGTTTCTGAGATAGAGACCATAGAAGTCCGTCCCGCTCTGTCCTTGTGTTCCAACTACTGGAGCTGCCATCAAATCCTCTCCGAATTAGTCTTGTCATTTGCGGGACACAGACTGTAAAAGTCTGTCCAGCACTGTCCTCAGGTTCCAAATTACTGCAGTTTCCGTCAAAGCTCTCTCCAGCCCATCCTCAACCAAATTGCTATATGCGGCACTCAGACCGTACAAGCAGGCCCAGCACCGGCCTTAGTTGATACAACCAGAGTTGCCATCTAAACACCACTTGATAAGCAAACATATATGTAACACTAAGGTTTTTTTTTTGTTTGTTTTTAATACCATTCATTTTGTAAATAGAGATCCTCTGTGTTCATCCCACACCACTTTGAATTCCACCACAGTATTTTCTCCACCACCTCCCTCGGGAGGGCATTCCAGGCATCAACCACCCTCTCTGTGAAAAAGAATTTTCTGACATTACTACTAAGTCTACCACCCCGCAACCTCAATTCATGTCCTCTAGTTTTACCATTTTCCCTTCTCTGGAAAATATCTATTTCTATATTAATACCTTTCAAGTATTTAAACATCTGTA
The DNA here is from genome assembly GCF_901765095.1 of Microcaecilia unicolor. Lineage (NCBI taxonomy): Eukaryota > Metazoa > Chordata > Amphibia > Gymnophiona > Siphonopidae > Microcaecilia > Microcaecilia unicolor. Next base: position 56,798,614 of record NC_044042.1, on the reverse strand, counting down.
TCATATCTCCCCTGTTCCTCCTCTCCTCTAGGGTATACATATTCAGGTCTTCCAGTCTCTTCTCATGTCTTTTGGTGCAATCCCCATATCATTTTTGTTGCCTTCCTCTGGACCGCTTCAAGCCTTCTTACATCTTTAGCAAGATACGGTCTCCAAACCTGAACACAATACTCCAGGTGGAGTTGCATCAACACCTCCTTTCTTCTGCTGGTTACACCTCTCTCTATACAACCTAGCATCCTTCTGGCTACAACCTCCACCTTAACATCCATATATCTAATGAGGACTCTACGCACACCAAGAAGCTTCATGGAACAATACCGAGCCTCTTTGTCCTCTCTGTGAAAGGATGGAAGCTCCACAGATTGGTTAAGATGAAATGCTGATACCACTTTTGGAAGAAAGGAAGGAGCCATGAACAGGGAGACCCTTGCCTCTGAAAAGCAAAAAAAAAGGGATCCCAACAAGACAGAGCCTGAAGCTCCGATACCCTATGTGCTGACACAATAGCCACCAAGAACGCTGTCTTTAACGTAAGATCTTTCAAGGAGGCCTTCTGGAGTAGCTCAAAAGGAGGCTTCTGAAGAGCCGGAAGGACTAAATTAAGGTTCCACTCTGGACACGGCGTACGAAAGGGAGGCCTCAAGCAGCCCACTCCCAGGAGGAGTCTAATGATATCTGGGTGAGCCACAACAGATGTCTTTTGTAGATGGCCCCTGAAACAGGCCAAAGCCACAACCTGAACTTTTAGAGAACCCAACACCTATCCTTTCTGAAGACCAGCGCTAGGATGTGCACAATCTAAGCAGAGAAGGAAGAAAGTCTGCGATCAGAACACCAGCCCTCGAACATCCTCAACAACCTTCAATACATCATGGATGTACAGCATTTCGGAGCCTGAAGCAAAATAGGAATGACCAAATCAGAATAATCTTTTCGTCTCAACCAAGCCCTTTCAATGGCCAAGCTATAAGACCAAAGGGGCAAAGATGCTCCATAAGCACCGGACCTTGCTTCAGTAGGCTGTGTACCTGCAGAAGATGGAGAGGACCCCCGTCCAGCAGTTGAACCAGATATGCATACCATGGGCTCCAAAGCCAATCTGAGGCTACGAGAATTATTCAACCCTCATGCAATGTGATCCTTTTCAGCACTATCAGCTGAAACCCCTGGCTGGATGGTTCCCATTCTCCAAGGTCCAAGGAGTGCCTGCTGAAAAAGTTCACCTCCACATTTAAGAACCCCATGAGGTAAGCTGTCGACAAGCAAAGAAGATATTTCTCCAACCAACTCATGAAGAAGGCCACCTCTACTGCCATCTGACAACTGCGGGTCCCACCTTGCTTGTTGATATAAGCCACCAGTCACATTGTTGGAGAAAACTCGGACTGGGGCCCCAGCCAGAAAGGAAGCAAAGTCATGTAAGGAATTCCACACTGCCCCAAGCTCCAAGTGATTTATCTACCACTGAGACTCCTATTCCATCTAGATGCCCTGCGAGGACGGAATGTGTAATGAGCTCCCTTTGATAACATCCATTGACACCACCTCCCACTGTGTTATCAGAAAGGGAACTCAACAGTCAAATTCCTGGGCGACAACCACCACTGCATACTCTATCTGGCAACCAGCGTCCAAGGAAGATGAAGATCATACTTTTGTGACACCGGAGACCAGTGGCTGAGAAGAGATTCCTGTAAAGGCCGCATATGAGCTCTTGCCCATGGCACTAATTCCATAGCTGCCGTCAATGACCCCAGAACATGGACATAGTCCCAGGTTCAGGGCCTGCCTTGACTGAGAAGACAAATCTATTGAATTAGCTTTGTCCTCCTGCACTCCATGAGGAAGATCCTGTCCCGTGCTATGTCGAATAGAATACCCAAATATTCCGGTATCTGCGATGGAGTTAGTCTGCTCCTCTTCACACTGATCACCAAGCCCAATGACTGCAGAAGATGGACAACTCTGTCCAATCCTGCCAAGCTGACCAAATAGGATGACGCACAAATGAGCCAGTCGTCGAAATACAGGTGAACTCTGATTCACTGGCACCAAAGGAAGGATGCCACCAATGCCATAACCTTGGTAAACGTTCTTGGATCTGGGGAACCTCACTATCTACCCCTCTCCACTGAGAATACTGACCATTTAACCCTACTCTCTGTATTCTATCTTTTAACCAGTTTTAATCCACAAAAGGACATTACCTCCTATCACACGACTTTCTAATTTCCTCAAGAGTATTTCATGAGGTACTTTATCAAATGCCTTTTGAAAATCCAGATACACATTGAGGGGCATAATCGAACGAAAACGTCTATCTCCGAGAACGGGTCCGTGAAGGGGCGGACCGAACCGTATTTTTGAAAAAAAATAGACGTCCATGTTTTATTTGACAATTTGTGAGCTGGGTGTTTTTGCTTTTCAGCGATAATGGAAAATGAAAGCGCCCGGCTCAAAAACGAATAAATCCAAGGCATTTGTTCGTGGGAGGGGCCAGGATTCGTAGTGCACTGGTCCCCCTCACATGCCAGGACACCAACCGGGCACCCTAGGGGGCACTTTTACAAAAACAAAAAAAAAGGTAAAAGAGCTCCCAGGTGCATAGCACCCTTCCCTTGTGTGTTGAGCCACCCAAATCCCCCTCAAAACCCACTGCCCACAACACTACACCATTACTATAGCCCTAAGGGGTGAAGGGGGGCACCTACATGTGGGTACAGTGGGTTTGGGGGGGTTGGACGACTAAGCATTAAGCAGCACAATTGTAACAGGTAGGGGGGGGATGGGCCTGGGTCCACCTGCCTGAAGTCCACTGCACCCCCTAACAACTGCTCCAGGGACCTGCATACTGCTGCCAGGGAGGTGGGTATGACATTTGAGGGTGAAAATAAAAAGTTGTGAAACATCATGTTTTGTGGTGGGAGGGGGTTAGTGACCACTGGGGGAGTCAGGGGAGGTCATCCCCGATTCCCTCTGGTGGTAATCTGGTCATTTAGGGCACTTTTTGGGGCCTTATTCGTGAAAAAACAGGGTCCAGGAAAAGTGCCCTAAATTCTAGCTACAAACGCATACTTTTTTTCCATTATCGACGAAAGGCGCCCATCTCTGTTCGGGTGATAACCATGCCCCAGTCCCGCCTTCACCACGCCTCCGACACGCCCCCATCAACTTTGTACGCTTCTGCGATGGAGTGCAGTTGAAAACGTCCAGGTTTGGCTTTCGATTATACCGTGTTATTCATTTTTGTGAGATAAACGTCCATCTCCCGATTTAGGTCGGAACTTGGGCGTTTTTCTCGTTCGATTATAAGCAGGAATATCAACCAACTCAATTTTATCCATGTTTATTCACCCCTTCAAAGAAATGCAAAACTCCTGAGGCATTGGGCACTGTAGCTGACCAAGGGGAAAATGTTCTGTCCACACGAAAGGAACACTGGCGTGCCTGAAAGAGGGATGTCTGACCATATTGTTGACAACCAGGCCAGTACCGTCTGCTGTCTCAAAATAGAGCTCGAGGACCCCCTGAAGGACAATCAGGGGCTTTCAGCTTGTCCTCCAGCAACTGCTATGGCTTAGTTTCCCCCAGTTCTTCCACCAAGTTATTGAGATCTCCTCCAAACAGCCTCTTGCCCTGAAAGGGCAGTTTAACTAGATGTGACTGATGCTGCATCTGCTGCCCAATGCCACAGAGTTGCCGACATTCCCTGACAGCCAAAAACATACCAAAGGCCATAACCTGTAACATGTCATAAATAGGACTGACCAAGTAGGCCAACCCTGCTTCCAGCTGGGCACACGTCTTGAGCTGCCGACTGCTGATGCCACTTCAGGCATGCTCTTGCCATGAACAAGCTGTATACTGTCGTTTGAAGGCCCAAAGAGCCATTTCCAAGGCTTGTTTCAGCAAACTTTCCAGTATCCTATCCTATAGGTCTTTTAGGGCAATGCTGCCTTCCATCGGTAAGGTGGTCTTCTTGGTCACTGTTGTAGCCAGGGAGTCCACCTTGGGAAGCTGCAAATTATCTTTTTCCTCCAGAAATAATGGGTAGAGGTGAGCCATGGTTCTTCCCACTCTCAGCCCCGCATCTGGTGAGACACAGCTCAACTGTTTCTATGCACAATTTTGTGCACTACTGTGGATGCCCCATCTTAAAACAAGTTTTGTGCACAAGTTAACTGTATACAGATTTGTACCAACATGTGCGTACAAGTCTGTTTAAATCCCATGGTAATGAAGTCTTTAGCTATTAAAGGCAAATGTAGGGAAAGGGTGCAGAATTTTCTAATGCTGGGGTTTTAATGAGAAAGAGTGAAATATTATCTTGTTCTTCTATAGTCAGCATTAGTGGGGGATTTAATGCCTGATTTTTCTCTTTATTGCAAACATACAGAACCTGCAACTTTTTTCTGGTTTCCTTGAAGGGAATGATCAGAAAAAGAAAACAAAAATCAGCAGGTATGATGAGGAGCTGAGATAGAGGTGTGCTGGAACAGAGTGAAATGCTAGAATGTTGAAAAAACCAGTAATATTATTCTGCTCTATGTGCTAAATAACATTCCATAACATGTATCGGCACACAGAATTGCACATGCATACATCTGCACAAGTGCTGGAATGCTACTTTGTGTATAAATGGTGAAAGCTTGATTCTTTACCCAGGCCTTTAATGGAACAAGTAACTAATTTGCTAGTCACACACAAGGTGTGGCACCAACTGCACATAATGTAGAAGGACATGTTTACCCACTCCTAGCTTAGCTGAGATTATATTCATGCACTTTCTGAGTTCGAGTGCAACTTTCTTTAAATTAGTCCTCTTATTTTCTAATTCCTGTTACTCTATCTTATCTATCTATATGTTTCATTTTTGTAGCGCCAGAAATGACTGCGCGCTAGGGGTGGGAAGTACCGCCAGGCTGCTATGGTAGCCCTGAGGTACTTCCTGTATAGTGAGCGGTAAGCCCACGTTGGGCCTACCGCCGCTTAGTAAAAGGAGCCCTTGGTGACTTATCTTCATTTAGCATATGCAAACATCTGTGAATCCCACTAAGGCCCAAGTTTCGCAAAGGCTGTTTCAAGGAATAACAGGATCAGTGAACAGAATAACTGCACGCCAACATTTCAAGGCATCACTACTACTACTACTACTACTACTACTTATCATTTCTAAAGCGCTACTAGACGTACGCAGCGCTGTACACTTGAACATGAAGAGACAGTCCTTGCTCGACAGGTTGCTTTTTCCTCCCTTTTGCCATTATGCTCTTTGCTAGCTTACTATATACTTAGGAATATTTGATTTGCCAGTGTTTACAGGAAAGTTTTGTTTACAATCCATGTGTATATACATCAAGTGTGCACTCCCATCTTAGTATACATTTTTTGCACACAGCATATTTGAATGCTATTTGCTTACTGGGGAGCACAGCTCTAATGCAAGGTTGCTGCATCAACCCATCTGTGCCTAACATTCATATATTCTTCCAGTACTAAATGGGAGCTTCATTTACTTGGAAATTGAAATGGTTATCATCTATTATCATTCCACGTCTCAAACTCAGAATCACGAAAACTTAATAAGATCAACTTTAAGACACTCCAGGTCATTTGTCAAGGTGCTTTAACAGATGAATAAAAGAATTCAGATATTTCTTATTGTATAACTAACATATGTAGGACATATAATCATCACCCTAGAACATATATCAAGCCTCAAGATCTGCACAGAGAAGATAAAATACTTTGCAGGTCCTACACAGTTGGGGTTATCATATTTCTTTATACTTACACCCTAGGAATTGGTGTGCTGGCATCAACGCTGTCTTCATTATCCTGTTGGGTACAGTAAGAGAACTATGACCAAGCTGGCAACTCAAATGATAGTAGTCTCAGCAAAGGGTTCAATTAAATGACAAAGCTTACTGGTCTGTCTCTCTCTCCTCATGGTATAATTAATAAATGTGTACTGGATATAGTTAATTTATTACAGAAAAAATTATCAACCAACGGACATTTCTGGAAAGCTAAAAAAAATAATCAAAATCTAAGGAAGTTCATCTTCCAAGCAGGACATACTCCAGGCTCCTGAAGACCACTACTGACCTGAGAGCCTGGGACTTCAGGTACAGAAAATGAACAGAGTGGTATAGGTAATGTGGATCAAAACTAGAGGAGCAAAACAGCTGTACCCAATAAACATAACAGCAGAAATTCAACATCAGAAAAAGAAAGATTATAAATGAGTGTCCTCCAGTCCTTCAGATGTAATATTTTATTCTTTCCTTATTTTGTGGACATTTACCTAACTTCTTTTTTGACTTGTCAAATAATTGCAGACATTTAAGTGAAAACATGAAAAAGGACCTATGGAAGCTAGAATGGTCTAAGGTTTGGCAATTAAAATTCAATGCGACGAAATGCAAAGTGATGCACTGAGGGAGTAGAAATCCACAGGAGACGTATGTGTTAGGCGGGGAGAGTCTGATAGGTATGGATGGGGAGAGGGATCTTGGGGTGATAGTAGCTGAGGATTTGAAGGCGACGAAACAGTGTGACAAGGCGGTGGCCGTAGCTAGAAGGTTGTTAGGCTGTATAGAGAGAGGTGTGACCAGCAGAAGAAAGCGGGTGTTGATGCCCCTGTATAAGTCGTTGGTGAGGCCCCACCTGGAGTATTGTGTTCAGTTTTGGAGGCCGTATCTTGTGAAGGATGTAAAAAGAATTGAAGTGGTGCAAAGAAAAGCTACGCGAATGGTATGGGATTTGCGTTACAAGACGTATAAGGAAAGACTTGCGGACCTGAACATGTATACTCTGGAAGAAAGGAGAAACAGGGGTGATATGATACAGATGTTCAAATATTTGAAAAGTATTAATCTGCAAACGAACCTTTTCCGGAGATGCGAAGGCGGTAGAACGAGAGGACATGAAATGAGATTGAAGGGGGGCAGACTCAAGAAAAATGTCAGGAAGTATTTTTTCACGGAGACAGTGGTGGATGCTTGGAATGCCCTCCCGCGGGAGGTGGTGGAAACAAAAACAGTAACGGAATTCACACATGCATGGGATAAACATAAAGGAATCCTGTTCAGAAGGAATGGATCCTAAGGAGCTTAGCCGAGATTGATTGGCAGAGCCGGTGGCGGGGATGGTGCTGGGCAGACTTATACGGTCTGTGCCAGAGCCGGTGGTGGGAGGCAGGACTGGTGGTTGGGAGGCGGGGATAGTGCTGGGTAGACTTATACGGTCTGTGCCAGAACCGGTGGTGGGAGGCGGGGCTGGTGGTTGGGAGGCGGGGATAGTGCTGGGCAGACTTATATGGTCTGTGCCTTGAAAAGGAGAGGTACAAATCAAGGTAAGGTATACACAAAAAGTAGCACATGTGAGTTTATCTTGTTGGGCAGACTGGATGGACCGTGCAGGTCTTTTTCTGCCGTCATCTACTATGTTACTATATGGTGCCCATGCTGGAAAATACCACATAGGCAAGACATCGCAACAATTTCTTTTAAATTAACTGAACATCAAAAGTGCTTGCAACAAACTCTGATGGATGCTCCACTTTCTTTCACACTGTTAGGGTGGTGGACTTTGGTCCTGGGGAACTGTGGAACTGAGTTCGATTCCCACTTCAGGCACAGGCAGCTCCTTGTGACTCTGGGCAAGTCACTTAACCCTCCATTGCCCCAGGTACAAATAAGTACCTGTATACAATATGTAAGCCGCATTGAGCCTGCCATGAGTGGGAAAGTGCGGGGTACAAATGTAACAAAAAAAAAAATAACTGTGTTGAGTTATATCATGTTTGAGGATCTACACTTTTCTGCATTGGAGATGCCTAAGAGAAACAGCAAAGGTGGTGATTATGACCACCGTCTCTTGCAGTGAAAACAAAAACAGATTTAGTTGGCCTTTTACAAAGACCTGCTAGCGTTTTTATCATGTGCTAAAAATAAGTATACACTAAACGCTAGAGATGCCCATGTATTCCTATGGGCGTCTCTGGCGTTTAGAGCACGCTAAAAACACTACCACGCCTTGGTAAAAGACCTCCTTAATGTCTTAAGACAGTGTCCCCTAGAGATTTAATCAAAGAAATTGATTGGTTGTTATTTTAAAAGTTTCCTCATGTTTAAAGTAGAGGGATTAGGGATGGGGTTGGGGTGTTTGGGGATACAAGGAAAACTTCATTGACTGTGGAATGCTGAATGATTTTCTTGTACTTGAACAGTGTTCATGTTGAAGTTTTATGCTTGTTTGTATTGATCTTTCAGTCAATAAAAAGATTTAAACATAAAAAGTTTCCTCATGTTCTGTGAGATTGGTTTGTTGCAAAATTCCACAGTTAATAATGCTTTTGTCAAAACTTTAACGTTTGACAATTGGGCCCCTGTTATTTTATTAGAGCTATATATGAAGATTTAAGTCTTGGTTTAATGAATTTGCAGTGAAAATATGAGGATTTTGTTTTTATTAACACTGTTTTTCAGAATTTCAGAGCTGAAGTCAGCAGATATCACCAAAGCAGGAGAATTCTGCTGGAATACCTTTGCGCTGCTGTGTGGTGTCAGGGAGTTGGCGCACGATTATTCACATGGCCAGACAGTTGGTTAGTTAGGGGTTGTTTTACTAAGGTGTGCTCAGAAATGGACTTAGTGTGCCCTTACGTGAATCTTTCCCATGCACTAAGCCCATTCCTAACACAGTTGTAAAATTGGCCTATTTCTATTATATCTTTCTTTAGCCATATGTTAATGTGAGCATTAAAGCACAGCCACTTTTTTTAAATTAACGAGGGTGCACTTAATGACTCCTATTTAGGAGACGCTAAGAGCTGCCACTTTGTCAGCGTTTTCCAGTTAGTATGTGCTACTGTCAGCAAGCTAGCTGAATAGTGCTTCCACACCATTCTCTGCCCCGACATACATCCCAAAAAAAAACAAATTTTAAATAATAAATACTGTGCTTAGCACACACAGATAGCAAAACTAACATGCAACACTTCAGTGTGTCCTGCGTTAGGCACACATTAGCACCTAATACAGCTTAGTAAAAAGACCTCTTAGTTCATTAGTTATAAAGTACTTTTCATGTGCACTTCAGCTATTTAAAACGATTTTTACATGGAATGTAAGACATGCTGAGAAAAATTATTTAAAAGGAGAGATTAAGGCTTACCCGATAATTTTTCTTCCTTTAGTCCTCCAGACTATTCCAAAACTTATGGGTGTTATGACCATCAACCAGCAGGTGGAGATAGAGAATACAGAATTGTGCTGTGCTCTATAAGACCTGTATGCAGCTCCAACAATTCAGTATTTAGATAAAAAAGCAGGGGAACAATCAAACAGTCAGGAAAAAACAATAACTTTCATCCTTCCTTAGGTACTTTTTGGAACAAGAATTATAGTGAAATTTCAGAACAATCAGAAACCCTGTAAGAAGGACAACAGTAGGAAGAATCTGTCAACAGAGAAAACCACAGATATTGAGAACTGGGTGGGTTTCTGGAACAGTCTAGAGAACTAAAGGAAAGAAAATTATAAGTTCTAATTTCTCCTTCCATAGCATCCTCCAGAATATTCCAGAACTTGCTGGATGTAAAAAGCAGTCCTCAACAGAGACAGGATCCAGTACCTGCTGCATAAATGACAGATGCACCAAACTTGGCATCCTGTCTAGCTGCTATTCCACCCTGTATCAAATAGAAAAGGTATGGAGACAGCACTAAGTCACTGCTCTGTAAATAGTGACACTGAACTTACTTCAGTCCAAGAAACTATTGCACTCCCTATGGAATGAGCCCTCAAGACCGGAAGAAACTGCCATTAAAATCGTACGTAGTACCTGAAGTTTGGAGGGTGGCCAATGTGACGCTGATTTTAAAAAGGGTTCTAGGGGTGATACGGAAATTATAGACCGGTAAGCCTGATGTCGGTGTCAGGCAAAATAGTGGAAACTATTATAAAGAATAAAATTACAGAACACGTAGACAAACGTGGTACAATGTGAGACAGAGTCAGCATGAGTTCAGCCAAGGGAAGTTCTGCCTCACCAATTTGCTTCATTTTTTTGAAGGCGAGAATAAACATGTGGATAAAGCTGAACAGGTCTAGATTTTCAGGAAGCTTTTGATAAAGTTCCTCATCAGAGATTCCTGAGAAAATTAAAGAGTCATGGGCTAGGAGGCAAGGTTCTGGTGTGGATTTGAAATTGATTATTGGACAGAAAACAGATGGTTAAATGGTCATTTCTCGCAATGGAGGAGGGTGAACAGTGGAGTGCTACAAGGATCTGTACTGGGAACGGTGCTATTTAACATATTTATAAATGATATGGAAATTGAAACGACAAGTCAGGTGATTAAATCTGCAGATGATACAAAACTATTCAAGGCTGTTAAAACACAAGCAGACTGTGAAATATTGCAGGAAGACCTTAGGAAATTGGAAGACTTGGCATCCAAATGGCAGATGAAATTTAATGTGGACAAATGCAAGGTGATGCACATTGGAAAGACTAATCCGAATCATAGTTACTTGATGTTAGGGTCCACCTTGAGGGTCAGCACTCAAGAAAAAGGTCTAGGTGTCATTGTAGATAATATGCTGAAATCTTCTGCTCAGTGTGCGGTGGTGGCCAAAAAAGAAAAGAGGATGCTAGGAATTATTAGGAAAGGGGTGGTGAATAAAACCAAAACTACTATAATGCCTTTGTTTCGCTCCATGGTGCGTCCGCATCTTGAGTATTGCGTTCAGTTCTGGTTGCCACATCTCAAAAAAGATATAGCGGAATCAGAAAAGGTTCAAAGAAGAGTGACCAATATGATAAAAGGGATGGAACTCCTCTCGTATGAGGAAAGGCTAAAGAGATTAGAGCTCTTCAGCTTGGAAAAGAGAAGGATGAGGAGAGATATGATTGAGGTCTACAAAATCCTGAACGAGTAGAAGTAAATCAATTTTTTACTCACTCCAAAAGGAAAAAGACTAGGGGACACTCAAGGAAGTTACATGGAAATAGTTTTAAAACAAATAGGAGGAAATATTTTTTTCACTCAACAAATAGTTAAGCTCTGGAACTCTTTGCCGAAGGAAGTGGTAACAGCAGTTAGCATATCTGGGTTTAAAAAAGGTTTGGACAAGTTCCTGGATGAAAAGTCTACAGTCTGCTATTGAGACAGACATAGGAAGCAACTACTTGCTCTGGGATTTGTAGTATGGAATGTTGCCACGATTTGGATTTCTGCCAGGTATTTGTGACCTGGCTTGGCCACTGTTTGGAAAACAGGATACTGGGCTAGATGGACCATTGGTCTGACCCAGTATGGCTAATCTTATGTTCTTATGACTTGCCAGAAGATCAGCCAAAGCTATGGCCTCCTTTAACTATATTATACTATGCATAACTTCTAGTCCACAATAACTCCATATAGATTCGTCATGGATTACAAAAAGAGAGAACATCCCAAACGGATGGAATTACATAGTATAAGTAGAATCCAAAAATAGTGCAGTTAAAACATATCAAGAGTTAAAACATATCGAGGGTCAATCTATGTTCATGTCTAACAACATATGAGTCTTCAAGTTTTTCCTGAACAAAAAGGTAAAAGTAAGCAGATGTTATATAACTCGGTATACTATTCAAGACTTTCACAGCTAGATATTTAAAAGAGGAATCCACATATCTCTTTAATTTTACTCCTTTACAACTCGGAAAAACGAGATTATAAGAATGAGCTATTCGAGAAGCTCTGCCACTAGATAATAATACAGTACTTTGTTAGGTTTACTGGATTCTGACCTACAAGTGATTTAAAAATCATACAAGTAATCTTAAAATTTACACGAGAGGAAACTGGAAGTCAGTACAGCTTTTTAAGAAGAGGAGATGCTCTCTCAAATTTATTCAATCTAAAAATCAGCCTAGCAGCCATATTTTGAAGAAACTGTAATCTCCTCAATAGCTTCACAGTAATTCCCCAATATAAGGAATTGCAATAATCTAGGTAAGGTAAGTGATCTGCCTGAGAAATGCTTCTGAAACTTTGAATACTAAGGGTTGATTGAATAGCTCTTAATTGTCAGAGTCGAAAATTAAATTATTTAACAAGAGTGTTAATCTGATCCTCCAAAGTTAGTGTCAAATCTAATATTATACCTAGAACTTTAGATTTATTTTCAATTTTTAAAGTCTCAGCTGTGGCAAGCTGCAAACATTTCTGAGTTAAGGAATCAAAATCCCCAAACCATACAACATTGGCTTTCTGCCTATTGAGCTTTAAAATGTTTGTATGGGCCCATGAATCAACCAAACAAATGTTCTTAATCAGCATATCCTTGGAATTCTCAAAAGTATCCAATGCCGGACAAAGAACAAATATATCATCAGTGTAAGACATAATTAAAATGCCAAGAGAAGTCAATGTCACCTAAAAGCCTCATATAAACAAACAACAAGGGGGAAAGAGGTGATCCAGGAGGGACACCACAACCAGGCAACCAAGATACAGAAAAAACTCTATTCTTCTAAACTTCATATGATCTTTTCTTTAAAAATTCCTCAAACAATTTGATCATACTATCACCAATATCCAATTCACTAAGTCTATAAAGAATCAAAGAATGGTCTATAACGTCAAAGGCTGCAGAGATATCAAACTGTAGAAGAACAGCCTGACCACCCCTACTTAAAATATCCTTAATCTCAGTAGTCAGCATCAATACTAATGATTCTGTACCATTGCATAGCTATGGGTGGGCCTGGGTGTAAAATGGAAACTGTGCTCAGCGCGTGATCAGACGGAGGCTGCTCCTCACTGCCAGTTGGCTCTGACAAAATAGTACCTATTCCCGCGGTCTACTGCATCAAACTACACACCGGTCCTGCCTTAGAGACTGAAGACCCCAGCATATTCAAATGCTGTGCCAAATCTGAAGATGTGTTGCCATGGACCGTTTCCTCCGCCATTCTGTAGGATTCCCGGTTAGCACTGCAACACTCCGATGTGAGCCAGTGGGTCCCACAACGGGAACACCGCTTAACTGCCTCCGTGAGAGTCACCATTCACCCCGACTGTCACAAGCACAGAACAAGGTGTCCCAAGTGGTAAGTCAGGAACCCTTCCCTGCAACAAATAGAACTTGCAGCCCTCCAAATGGTTCCGAGTCAAACTTTAGTCGGGACTTTCCACTGCCAGCTGTTTCCCCCCAAGCTCACAGTCTCCACAAATCTTACCAAAGATGAGAAAGGCTCAGGAGTGATACTTTGCCCCACGCTCTCCAGCAAACCTCTTTCCTTCTCCCTTTCTTTTTTTTTTTTAAGGTTGCTGTGCTGGAAAACAAGAGCTCCACAGGAAACAGGGGAGAGGTGAAAGGAAGGAAGAAGTAAATTCGCAGATATTACTCTGCAAACTCAAGCCACCCACAAAGTTCAACTGGGGACCGGTTGACCAACTGGACCAGGAGCAAATCACTCAGAACCAGAGGCTGAAAAGTGTGTCCATCTACCTGCTGAAGACAGAAAATACTGAGGAGCTGTACTGGATGCCAAGAGAGATATATCTCAGCTCAGTTTTCAGTTCTCTATCTCCACCTGCTGCTTGATGGACCCAACTATCCCACAGGTTCTGGAATAGTGGAAAGCTAAGTAATGGAAACTGATGTTTTTAAAATAAACTTCAATAAGGTAGCGAAACATTTTAAATGTTGCCTGCTTTGTCTTGAAGTGCTTTCCAAATCTTTATTTATGCAAGTTACAGTATAAGTCACTTTTCACTATGAATAAAAGTCTAGTCCCTGAGTGAAACACACAAACTGAGAATCGTTTTAGAGAAACAAACATAAGCAAATACACTGACATGGCATTCCTCCATCATATGAGCACCAGGGTCTATAAGGGTTGCCAAACATTTCCCCATGACAGGTTTAACACACATCATCCACTCTCAAGTCTATATTTTGATTGTTCTTTGTTACCTTACTAAAAATCTGGTCCTTGGTCTCTAGCCAGAGCTGAAAAAGAGCTGTCAGTTCCTTCTCACTGTCCTGGGTTGAACCTGTTACAAAGATTATATAAGTGACATGTTCTGTGTTTTAAGGGGGCAAGCAAAAAATGTAATAGAAAGGAAGAAAGAGGCAAACTATTATAGAAGAGTACCCTACTGGCTAGAGCAGCAGACTTTGAACCATGGAAGCCAGGTTCAAATCCAACTGATGTTCCTTGTGACCTTGGGCAAGTCACTTAATTCTCTATTGCCTCAGGTCCAAAATTAGACTGCAAGCTCTCCAGGAACATTGGAATGCCTATTGGACCTGAATATAACTCACCTTGAACTACTGTTGAAAAAGCATGTTAAGCTGCACTTTCCATAAACTACTCACCTTATGAGTGTACCATACAGCTAAGGGTCATAATGGTGTTCAATGAAACCAGAAGCCAGAGCCTGCCTATGATAGCTTTACAACAGTGTTCTTAGTCTAGTCATTGGGACACATCCACCCCAGTCATGTTTTCAGGATATCCGCAATGAATATGCTTGAGATAAATTTGCACACACTACCTCAACTGAATGCAAATCTACCTCATACATATTCACTGTGGGTATCCTGAATACTTGGCTGGGTATGTCCTGAGGACCGGGTTGAGAACCACAGCTTTACAGCAAAGAGACTCAGAGAGAAAAAAAAAGTATATCTGATGGAAAACCCAAAATTAAAATAACGATCCAACTGTTTGCAAGGTAATATAATGCATGGGTTCCACTAGGAACGTGACCAGATACAAGAAAGAAGAAATCATCAAAGGAATATAAGAAGACACCTAATCTCTTCTTCCTTTAAAATGTTCAGGAGAGAAAGATGATCACTTACCAATCCACTTCCATTGCAGGGTTTTCTCACGGAATTCAACAAAAGGAGAAAAGCTGGAGGTGATCCCTGTAAGGAAACAGATTTCTCTGCTTCATTCCTCTATGGAGGGCTAAATGTGCATGCTTTGATGGTCAGAATATTTTTCTAATGGCTCAATGTAAGAACAACTAAACATCATGTACAAGAACCTTCCTGACCTCAGTTAAATTTTGGGACGTATTAAAAAAAGGGCTGAAATATTTACATACAGCATCATTTCATTTATTAAGAGTGGAGGGGTAGCCTAGTGGTTAGTGCAGTGGACTTTGATCCAGGGAAACTGAGTTCAATTCCCACTGCAGCTCCTTGTGACTCTGGGCAAGTCACTTAACCCTCCATTGCCCCTGGTACAAAATAATGGTACCTGAATATATGTAAACCGCTTTGAATGTAGTTGCAAAAACCTCAGAAAGGCGGTATATCAAGTCCCATTTCCCTTTCCCTTTAATACTTATATCTCACATTATCCAAACAAGTTTTGGGTCTATGTGGCTTACAGTGAAACAATAACAGTTACAATCAATCATTTTTAACAATAAATTATAATCATCTCTAGATAATTCATGTGTTGATCCAATAAAAAGGCATTGCAGATATTATAGAACTTACTGAAACATAACAGTAAGTCTACCAGTTTCGGACACCCTAAAAATTCTCGGAGTCACCATTGACCGACACCTAACAGTCGAGAATCATGTGAAAAACATAACTAAAAAGATGTTTCACTCAATGTGGAAATTAAAAAGAGTCAGACCATTTTTCCCAAGGAATGTCTTCCGCAACCTGGTACAATCATTGGTACTTAGTCATCTGGACTATTGTAACTCACTCTATGCCGGCTGCAAAGAGCAAATACTCAAAAAACTCCAGACAGCCCAGAACACAGCAACCAGACATATTCGGCAAACCAAAATACGAAAGCGCAAAACCCCTACGTGAAAAACTACATTGGCTCCCACTCAAAGAACGCATCACGTTCAAACTCTGTACCTTGGTCCATAAAATCATCCATGGTGACGCCCCAGCTTACATGTCAGACCTAATAGAACTACCACCCAGAAACGCGAAAAAATCCTCTCGCACATTCCTCAATCTTCATCCTCCCATGTGCAAAGGCTTGAAATACAAATTAATGCATGCATCAACTTTCTCCTATACAAGCACACAGTTCTGGAACAATCTGCCACGCAACCTGAAAACGGTCTATGAAATGACCAACTTCTGCAAACTGCTGAAAACTTATCTCTTCGACAGAATATACCACAAAGATCAACACGTGTAACTGTTCATTCTTTAAGATATCCAGAAACGTTCTTTATGCTCTTTAATGTCTTTGCTCTAACACTATCATGTATTTCACCATCATGTACCCAAAGCTTTCTGTAAAACCAAATGTATACTCTTCTATTTCCAGTATCCACGATGAATTGTAAGCCACATTGAGCCTGCAAAGAGGTGGGATAATGTGGGATACAAATGTAATAAATAATAATAATAATAATAATTTGCCAACAAAGACATCAGGGTTTTCCTCATATACCTAAAACTGTAACACTGCTAGATGTACATAGCATCGTAAAACAGGTACCACATCTCCTCGGTACTTAAGAACATACTGGGACAGACTAAAGTTCCATCAAGCCCAGTATCCTGTCTCCAACAGTGGCCAATCCAGGTCACAAGTATTTGGCAATATACCAAAAGAGAAAGACAGATTTTATGCTGCTTATTTTAGAAAAAAGTAGTACATTTTTCCAAGTCCATCTTAATAAAGGCTTATGGACTTTTCTTTTGGGAAATTATCTACAACTTTTTTAAACTCTGTTAACTGCTTTTACCACATTCTTTGGCAACAAAATGCACAGTTTAATTACACGTTGAATGAAGAAATATTTTCTCTGATTTGTTCTAAATTTACTACTTAGTAGTTTCATTGTGTGCTCCCTAGTCCTAGTATTTTTGGAAAGAGTAAACAAGCAATTCACGCCTACTATTTCCATTCTACTCAATATTTTATAGACTTCTATCATATCTTCTGGCTCCTTGTGCAGACATCACAATGATGTGCATAAAGTAGCAGTATGTCAGAAAAAGCTAGAGCAGGTTAAGAGATGTGGTTATAATGTTAAAAAAAAACATATTTCCTGTCACCAAAAAGTAAAAATATATATATTTCTCTTCTTATTTCATAATTTCCTACTTGCTAAATAGGTTTCCTGAAGTACCAGCAAAATATAATGATATAAAAGTATTTTTTGCCCCCTTCTGATGTCCCCTATTATTGCACAAATGTCACACTGAATTGTTTCTAATTTTTAAACAAAATGTAATATTCAACAGAAGGAACCTGCATAAATACATAAATGAATAATGTAAAAACTGTTAAGAACAAAGTTATCCAACACTCATATCACCCATGTGAAAAAGTAACTGCCCCCTAAACTTAATAATTTGTTGCACCACCATTAGAACCAATAACTGCAACCAAATGCTGCCTGTAATTTGATATGTCTTTCACATCGCTCTTGAGGAATCTTGGCACACTCCTCCTTGCCAAACAGCTTTAATTCAGACACATTCCTGAGGTTTCCGTTCATGAACTGCCATTTCCGGTCCTGCCACAGCATCTGTTTCGAGTCTTTGACTAAGCCAATTAAAAATTTTAATTTTGTTTCTCCTTAGCCATTCAGTTGTAGACTTGCTTTGAATCACTGTTTTGGTGCATAACCCAATTACGCTTCAGCTCCAGCTCACGGACAGATGACCAGACATTCTCCTTAAGAATTTTTTGGTACAGTGCAGAATTCATGGTTTCTTCAATAATGACAAGTTTTCCAAGTCCTGCGGCAGCAAAGCATCCCCACACCAACACACTACCACCACCAAGTTTGACTGTTGGTATGATGTTCTTGCTGTGGAATGCTGTAATTGTTTTACACCAGACATAATGGGAGCTGTGTTGTCCAAAGAAGACCAAAAAGTTCTACTTTTGACTCATTCGAACATTTTCCCATGTTTTTGCAAATGTGAGACAAGCATTAATGTTATTCTTGGATAGCAGCGATTTGTGCCTTGCTATTCCTCCCATGAATCCCATTTTTAACAAGTCTCTTTCTTATTTTGGAGTCACGCACAATGACCTTAGCTGAGGCCAGAGAGGTCTGCAATTCTTTGGATTACATTCCGGGATGTTTTATGACTTCTCAGATGAGTTGTCACCAGTGCGTTTTTTATATCGAAAAAGGTGCTGGTACTCAAATGCCAGGCCACCCTTCAAGGGTGGGGTGATCACTGAGGGACCAACCCCACAATAGCCAGGCCCCCTGCAACCACTCACAGAATCTACGACAAGGAAGAATTTGTGTGCAGAGCCTGAGCTCTTTCACTAAAACTTGGGAACCATGGGTCAATTTTAGCAGACAATAGAAAAGGTGCCAATACTCAGTATCCCCACCATGGACAGAGTGTGAGCCTTCGTATTCCCCACAGGAGGGTTGTCACTGAGTCTTTGGAGTAATTTTGGCATGCTGGCCACTCCTGAGGAGATACACCACTATTCCAAGTTTTCCACATTTGGTAACAATGGCTCTTACTGTGGTTCAGTGGAGTTCCAGAGTTTTAGAAATCCCTCCTTTCAGTACCCTTCTCCACCACCGCCAACTCCAGGCTCCGCCCTTTCTGCCTCGCCTCACCCCATGCTTGGAATAAACTCCCTGAGCCCATTCGCCAGGCCCCGTCCTTGCCCATCTTCAAATCCTTGCTCAAAGCCCACCTCTTCAATGTCGCCTTCAGCACCTAACCACCATACCTCTATTCAGGAAATCTAGACGGCCCCAACTTGACATTTCGTCCTTTAGATTGTAAGCCCCTTGGAGCAGGGACTGTCCTTCTTTGTTAAACTGTACAGCGCTGCGTAACCCTAGTAGCGCTCTAGAAATGTTAAGTATTAGTAGTAGTAAATGGCTTTGTAATCCTTTCCAGACTAATATATTTCAAGAATTTCTTTCCTCATCTCTTCTGGAATTTCCTTTGATTGTGGCCTAGCATTCTTGTAGAAACTTTGTAACTACATCACTTTCACAGTAAGGTTCAATATAAAGTAAGGTTTAGATTCAACAGAACTGGCTAAAATCAAGCCTGGCAATGTTCAATCAGCTGAATTCAATTATCAATTAAATTTGATCAACTGGTGGACTGAGTAACTAAGGGGGCTGTTACTTTTTTTTTTTTTTTAACATGTGTGATAAGGATGCTGGTAAACTTTGGGGCTCTTTTACTAAAGGACGTTAAGACCTTAACATGGCGTTAGCATGAGAAAACAGGCTACTGCAAAATGAGTTAATGCAAACTTCCACGTTATGTATTTTTACAGAAATGGAAGCTATGGTAACCTTTAAGAATTGTTATTTAATGGGCTTCAAAGCATGAAGACTATAAAGCATGGCTGCAATACTCACCACCCAGGAACACAAAGTATGATAAAGCTTACCTCTAGTGTCCCCAGCGAGGTACAGGAGTGCAGGACGCACTAGTTCACACCAGTTTGGGGCACAGGAGAACCAACTGTTTAATGTGCTAGCTGGAGATGATTGCCATTCCAGAACTTTGTCCACCATCTAAAAATCATAAGGCACACACTGAGTTCTTGCCAGGGTCCACCAGTAACTAGTAAATCATGATGTTTTATCCAAGGATGTTAAAAACAAAATGCAGTTAAAAGGAAGTGGGAAGTGGACCAATGACTCCAGGGAGACGGGATACTGATGTATAAAGTACCACTTTATTCACAGACTCGACACAGTACCGTATTTCGGCCATAGGCCTGCCTCAAGAGTCTTAAATGATTCTGGTACTTGGAATCATCTGAAAGTTAGGTGGTCTTGAAAAAGGCCTTTGAATGATTGAAACAAATACTTTAAAGTCTCTGTGTAGTCTGTCAAAAGTAAAACAGCGTATGACTGCTTGTGAGGGAATCATATAGGTTTGTTTGCCCCCCCCCAAAAAAAAGAAGTGAAGACATCCAAAAGATTGGCCCCACAAATCCTCAGAATCCGTAAGGGAAGCCTCAGCACTAAGAATGGAGGGGAGCCATAAGGAAACAGACAGCAAACAAGCTCTTACCTGAAAGAATGACAAAGTGGGGGGAGGCTGTGGGGTTGCGTGTGTGTTGTCCATGGACAGTGTGTGAGCCTTTGTGTTCCCCACAGGAGGGTGACAAAGGGAAAGCCAGGAAGGGGAAGGCAGAGAAGCTTACCTGCAGGCACACCAGATTTATCCTCAGAGAAATGTTAAGTAAAGGATGTGTGGGATGGGTAGGCATAACCAGACAATCATGCAGGGAAGCCCAGGCTGGAAGGAAGGATTCTATGGGTATGCTGGGAAAGATAGATCTCCTAGCCCTAGCTGTAGAAAGCTCCTGTAGGCAGGCTGGGAATTGTAGTCTCCTCCTGATTTAGCCAATGGGAAAGAAGGGTAACCAGAGGGAGGAAGGAAGGAGAGGTCAGAAGCTACTGGAACAGAAGAAGGCAGCTACAAAGGGCAGTGAGAATAGTAAGAAGAGAAGAAAGACAGTTCCAGAGAGAAAGAGACATACACACACACACACAGACAGATAGATAGATAGACAGACAGACAGAGACAAAGAGAGAGCCACAGACCTGCCCTGCCTGTGAGGCTAGAGTTGCCTGGGAACTGGAATGCCCAAAGAGGATAAGGACTTTGGCATTGCAAGAAGCTATGCTGAGAGTTCACTTTAAAGGAACATACAATGTGATTGATCTGCCTCAGCTCTGGGAAGTGGTCAGTGGGAGGGTTCCAATGCCAATGGAATACAGGGTGGGACCATTCCCCATCTGCCTTCATTAGCTCTGGAAGGCAGAGGCCAGTGCAAAGGGCCAAAGCAATGTGCTGTAGCAGAGCAGCATTGAACCAGATGGGGAGCACTGAGAACTACCTGCCGGGCTCAAGAGGAAAAGCCCTTATCTGTAAGCCTGAAAGCTGGGAGATGTAGAGGAAGTGAACTGAGTGATAAAGTTGCTAAAAAGGAATGGACTGCTGTGTAAAGCTGTGAGACAGCGTGACGTTTATGAGGAGACCAGAGAAGCCTGGATAGAGTTTAGAGAACCCGGGGCAGGAGTATTGCTGAGTTAACTGGGTCTGCTGAAGCTAAGGCTGTATTCTGGGGGAAAAGTATCACAGGAGTACTACAGAGTTAATTGAGTCTGCTGAAGTTAAGATTGTGTTCCCGATGCAAAGTACAATAAAGCTGGTGGCTTACTACCAAAGAGCTGTGTTCTGAACTTGTGTTGGGGGGGTACAAACAGCTTATCAGCACCAAGACCGGTCTACCCCCGACAATAGGCAAAAGAAAGATACTTTGTTCACCAAGATCTCTATTAGACTTGGGAAGTCACTCATTAAATTCACATTTCAATAACAGACAATGGGATATGGGAACCACACACTGACAACATGATATCAGATTTATGGATTAAATCAGTTGTTTGAATTCTGCTGTCTAGTGAATTTTGTGAACAGAAAAGGCAAAATAAAAATTATGGGATAGTGAGGAGGAGCATTCATCTTATTCCGTTACCCCTAGAAATAAAGAAGTCCCAGTTCACTGCACTTCTCACCAATGGCAGACCAGCCTGACCCTCCAGAAGCAGGATCTCCATCAACAGGCAGAAGAAGTTGGGAGAGATTTCATTAAATGCAAGACCAGGCTTCACATCTTCCTCTTCCTCCTCCTCCTCTTCCTCCTCGTCCTCTTCCAAGGGTCTTTAAGAAAAGGAAAGACAAATTTTAGGACCATCTTATCTGCATTTTGTCTCTGGATTATTGTATTGGTTGAAATCTGGTACTTAGAATAATGAAATTTCTATGTGCAGGTACAGTACAAATAGGATACTTCTGCTCTATAGAATGACAGTGTGCCTCAGTCCAGAACTAGAGCTGTGTTATTTCAATCCTCTGAGTTCAGCTCTGCCTGCCTCCTGCTATTCCAGCACAAGAAACCCCACTCCATTTACATAGCTCTATCAAAGTATCCTGATCCTGACCTATAACACTCCTGCTATTCCAGCACTGGGATTCCACAAACAAGTTTGCTAATGTACCTCACACCTGATCTATTATACCCACCTTCCATCCCATCCCTCCACCCCTACTACAGGAGGTGGGTTCTAATGAACCCACAACTCTAATACACCTCAATACTGAGTAGCAAAGCCCCTAAAATTGCAAAATTATTCATATCTCATTATTATTTATTGCATTTGTATCCCACATTCCCCCACCCATTTGCAGGCTCAATGTGGCTTACATAGGTTTATTGACATTGTCATAAAAAGATAACAGATACTTGATAGAACTGCATTACTTGTCCTTATTCATTAGCTGTATTGACTACTGCAATGCTCTCTACAACAAGATCCATAGGCTTATGCTAAACAGACTTCAGACTATTTGAAACACTGCCATTTGATTGCTCTACCATGATAACTAAAAGGACTAACCATAGTTCTCCTTTGCTTAAAGACAGTCATTGGTTGCAGGTAGTCTATACAGTTAAATTCAAGATCTTGGTTATGGCATTTAAAACCATGTGTACCAGACAACCAGCATCACTTTTCAACAATCTGAGCCCTCACACACCATCATGAGTGCTTCATTTTTAAAATGATAGGCTATTGTTTATTCTTCCCCCTCCCCCGGCATGCCTTGAGGTTACCCAAAATTCAGCCTTTTATAATCTAGCTACACTGCTATGAACTTGCGACCCAACATTTTTGAAACTGAAGATTCCAAGGCTAGAATTAAAGCAAGCCTTAAGGTGTATTACTTTTCCTGCACCTCTGGCAACTTAAGGTCAGTGGACGATTAGAGATATTAGTCCTATAGGAGAATCTTCTTGAACTCCATTCTATCTTTATTTTTTTCTTTTCCTCTGCATTATTTATAGTGGGGGGTTTTTTGTAAATCATTCCAATATCCTGTGAATGGTAGAATATTAAGTCTTGTATTAAATACAAACATTTGAGTAAACAAACTGTGTTGAACTTGTGGTGAGTGTAAGACAGGGGGATTTTGCCCATTAGAACTTAAGAGCTGATCTATCAAATCCATATTCATTAGTGATCATTCAAGCACATCCCTGCACAATAGATATCATATTGGTCCATTATTTCATATTTCTGTCCAGCCACTCCACCAACCTCACTTGTAAAAAAATATTTTAAAAAGTGTGTAGGAGGCAGACTAGGGGGACAGACATGAACTGGAGCAGCATAACATGGCTATTATGATGCACACTCTAAGACCAAACCATCTTGATTATTGTAATAGCTTGTATGTAGGCCTTCCCAAAAAGCAACTGTGCTGACCAGTTGATAAAAAAACACAGCTGCTAGATTGTTAAGAGCAAGGAAGCACTACAATTATATCATCCCCATTTTATAATCATTTTACTGGCTACAGGTGGGGAGTAGAATTAAGTTCAAGGTGCTGCATGTCATTTTTCAGGCACTGAGACTCCGTAATTACTTAATGGATCCACATTACTTAATGGATCTGTTGATCCCTCATGTTCCACTGAAATTACTTCGGTCTACGCAGCAAGCTTTGTTGACCATTCCCTCTCAGTCGCAATTACAGTGCACCCAACAACAAGCTTTTGCTTATTTAAGAGCAAATATGTGGAACCCTTACCTTTATCTTTGTGTTTTGAAAGTAATTATATGAAGTTTCATAAACTGTATTGGAAATCATCATGATTTAAACAATTTGCTATTACTACATGAATCCTTAAAAGGTTGCTAATAAGCTGTAAATGGGCTTATGTTGTTGTTGTTTTTGTATCTTATGAGTTATGCTGATTAAGCCATGTAATCAAACTGAACAAAATAAACACATAAAATAAAATACGAACAATGCAATAGGTGCTATTTATAGTGGCAACAGACCCAAATTGCCAAGTGCTCAGTGACATGTGTTGTCATGCTAACAGAGGAATGTGACTTGTTGCACTGCATGTATGTAAAAGTAAACTCACTCTTCCTTCACAACTGGTAATGGGACTGGCTGTGGCTCCGGTGATAAGGCGGAGGGGAGTGCGTCAACATTGCTCAGATGCTCTGGCAAATCTTCCACCTCTGACTTAATGACCTTCAATTTCTTCCTCTTTTTGTCCTCCTTATCTTTCACCTTCTTCTTAAGGACTGCGAGGTCAAACAAGGCTTTAAAAGACATAAAGAACTTATTCATGGCAATAGACCTCTCCAAGGAAAACTGCAAACAATGTATATTAACGCATTAAGACTGAATATCAGGACTTAGTTGAAATACAGGGCAAGAGTTGGACTCTATAATTTACAGTACATTACAGCAGAAAGGTCATCTGCTACACCTGAAAAGTTTCATCACAGTACCACACAGAAAGATGATCCTTTTTAGCTAAAAATAATTAAACAGCCCTGTCTCTTGCATGAACCACAGAAATAGCAGCCAAAATGCCAAAAGAAGCCATACAACTGCTGTTCTGCACATGAATGTATTTAGCCTGCTCTACTAATTACGCCCAGAACGGCGGGTTACATATAATATAAATATAACAAAATAATAATATACAGAAAAAAATACATAAAATCATATAGTATTATCAATCCCATCCCATAAAACAAACCAGACCAGTGTTTATAAGTTAAAAAATGAACAATATATCTATAAGCTAAACAAAAACGTTTCAATGCTTCTATGAAATTCTGAAAGATCACCAATTTTCCTAATATATGAGGGAACACTATTCCATAAAGAAGTCAAAGAACTAGAGTATGCCCACCTGTGGAAACATTCAAGCCTAAAAAGATTAGCTGGGGAAAGAGAAAAATGCTTACAGGATCAACACAATAAATAATACAATCTGAGAAAACGGACAAATACATGCTTCACACGAAGTGGAGAAAGGGATACGTTAAGGCAAATTCAACTTAGAAAGAGCTATTTTGATATAATCATTGCCATCAAATACACAAGAATGTACAGTCAGTAATTTTACTTCTCCTCCAAACCTTTGTTACAGTACTTTAAGCTATGCCAGTGTCTCATTTTATCTAGCACAACTGAGCAATAGAAATTCATTTCACCTACCACAATTGGGGAAGAGAAAACTAAAGCTGAAAGACATTGCAGCTCAAATGAAGCTATGTTAAGAAATGGTGCAAAGAAAACAGCACATCTGGTTATGCCAGATAGTTCTCCTTCTTCCAGATGACATTCAGCTTTACCTTCCCCTTCAAATTACCACTAGCTTAAGGAAGTCCCACTTTTGTAATCACCAAGGGTTATGTTTCCACTGTAGCAGAAAAATGAAGTACTGACCTGCAAGGGAGCCCCTTTTGCCTGTATTCACTCGGGCCATGATGTCATTCAGGGTCAGGTCAGCTGTCACTAAGCCAGGATGGTCCTACAGAAAGTGACAAGACAAGAGGTGTAATAAGAACAATCCAACTGAAAATAAAGCAGAGTCTGAACTTGAAATATAGAGGGTGGGATCACACAACCATCAGACCTTAAACAGCCTGCCAGAATGTATCCTTTTTTCCTATCTTTTCTCTTACTAATGCACCAGAAGCACCTATTACCAAAACAGTTTGCAAGAAATATTTGAAGTTCAAATCCGAACCTTGATTATGAATAGGTGCTTGCTACCTGTCTTAAAACAAGGAGGGTCATTTTTAAAAACTTTTCCAGAACTAAAATGGTGCTTTACCCATGGAACTAGACTTCTATAAAAGTGTCAACTTGACAGAAGGGTAAAAATATATATAAATTATTTCAAGTGTAATTTCACCTACTTTTAATGGAAGGTATTCCAGGTGATGCGGACAGTATGAAACTACAAGTATAATGTTGAATTTTGGAAAGTATCAGAGTATTTCTAGCCACACAAATTGGTAGTCATGGGATATTCATTGAAATAAAATTTTCAGAATGACTATATGTGCACATTTATATGTTGAAAATCCCACAAAATCCAGAGTAGAATACAAATATATTTATTTATTAGGATTTATTGCCTTTTTGAAGAAACTCACTCAAAGCAAACATATAAGAACATAAGAGTAGCCACTGTGGGTCAAGACCAATGGTCCATCTAGCCCAGTATCCTGTCTTCCAAACAGTGGTCAAGCCAGATCACAAGTACCTGGCAGAAACCCAATTAGAAACAACATTCCATGCTACCAATCCCTGGGCAAGCAGTTGCTTCCCCATGTCTGTCTCAACAGCAGACTAGTATGGACTTTCCTCCAGGAATTTGTCCAAACCTTTTTTAAACCCAGATATGCTAACCACTGTTACCACATCCTCTGGCAAAGAGTTCCAGAGCTTAACTATTCATTGAGTGAAAACATATTTCCTCCTATTTGTTTTTAAAGTATTTCCATGTAACTTCCTCGAGTGCCCCCTAATCTTTGTACTTTAAGAATGAGTAAAAAAACTGATTTACTTCTACTAGTTCTATACCACTCAGGATTTTGTAGACCTCAATCATATCTCCCCTCATCCGTCTCTTTTCCAAGCTGAAGAGCCCTAACCTCCTCAGCCTTTCCTCATAAGAGAGGAGTTCTATCCCCTTTATCGTTTTGGTCGCTCTTCTTTGAGCCTTTTCTAATTCCGCTATATCTTTTTTGAGATACGGCGACCAGAACTGAATGCAATACTCAAGATGCGGTCGCACCATGGAGCGAAACAAAGGCATTATAGTATTTAAAGGCATTATAGTATTTTTGGTCTTATTCACCATCCCTTTCCTAATAATTCCTAGCATCGTGTTTGCTTTTTTGGCAGCCGCCACACACTGAGCAGAATAATATAGACACAAGGCAATAGACAATTACAGTAGTAACAATATTTATATTTCAACGTTTTTTTATTGAAAACAGTATGCAAGTTACAAACGACATATGTTTCAACAGTTACATCGCATAAAATGATACCAACGTATTCAACACAAAGCAGTCTGAACTTACTGCCTTCAACTTATTTCTTATTCCCTTTACCCACCCCCTCCCCTTTTAGCCCTATCTTCTCCTCCCTTCCCGCCCCCCCCATTGCACCCCTAAACCCTCCCCCCCCCAGCCTTCCCCCTCCCTACGCCCCACCTCACTCCCCATCCCCTTCCCACGGAAAACTCTTAACAGTACAAAGGAGAAAATAGCCTCACTTCCCTTTATCACCATACCATTCACAACACATTGAGTACAAAGCTCTTGCTCTTGGCCGATAATATATCTATATATATCCCCCAAACCTTTAAGAAGTGAATTTTACGTTTTGGGGATCCTTTAGATTCTCTTGCCTCCCACATCATCAACTGGTGGACAAGATTTCGCCAATGCCAAAATTCTGGAGCTGCCTCTGATGTCCAATACTGCAATATACATTTCCTTGTCAACAGGCACAACTTACGAAATAACAAGGTATCCTCTGATGAATTCCCTCTGAATGAACCATGCAAATCTAATAACATTCGAAGATGTTCCACTACCTCAGGAGACAACAGAGATGACAGGTAATTTGAAACTCTAGTCCAAAAGCCCTGGATAACTTCACAGCCCCAGAAAGCATGATAAAACGTGTTTTCAGCCCTTTACAATGTGGACACAAAGATGTCTGCATCCCTCCAAATTTCGCTAACTGGACCTGGGTAAAGTAGGCTCTGTCTACCACCCGAAAGGCGCATTCCCGATATTGGGCCCCACTGACTAACTTTGAAATTCCCTTCAATTGCCCAATAACATCCCATGAAGACAAATCCACTCCCAAATCCTTCTCCCAGTGTGCTTTTACTTACCTCACATCCTTATTAGGCCCTAATGTCCCCAACGCCTTATACATGTCAGAGACAGATGGTGCAGTATCTGAAATGTCCTCAAAAAAAATCTTTCAACTTAGCCCCCGGCCTCTGACAAAAGCCACTCCTCGCCTAGGGATTTTATAAAGTGTTTCAGTTGACAATGAGCAAAGGTATCCCCTCCACTGTTGAACCCCGGTACCCAGTAGTTGCTCCAACGGTCTATTATCTGCCCGTCCAAACCTAGAACTGCATCTAAGCAATCAAAGCCTCTTTCTTCCGAACACTTAAAGATTGGATTTTCCAAACCTGACAAAAACATAGTGTTCCCACGTATAGTCAATAGGTTCCGTGACAGCCCGGATCCACCTCCATGCATTGCTCCAAAAACTTCCAAGCCTCTTTCAAGGGCCTCAGCAATAAACTCTTTCTAAAGCAACTAGGAATCAGAGATCTTCTACCTGCAACAATGACATCAAACGATAAGGAGCAAAAAAAAGCCTCCTCCAGATCTAATGGGAGTATAGTGATTCGACTCAACTAGCCAATCTCCAACATGTCTTATAAACAGGCTACATTACAGTGGTGGAAATAAGTATTTGATCCCTTGCTGATTTTGTAAGTTTGCCCACTGACAAAGACATGAGCAGCCCATAATTGAAGGGTAGGTTATTGGTAACAGTGAGAGATAGCACATCACAAATTAAATCCGGAAAATCACATTGTGGAAAGTATATGAATTTATTTGCATTCTGCAGAGGGAAATAAGTATTTAATCCCTCTGGCAAACAAGACCTAATACTTGGTGGCAAAACCCTTGTTGGCAAGCACAGCGGTCAGACGTCTTCTGTAGTTGATGATGAGGTTTGCACACATGTCAGGAGGAATTTTGGTCCACTCCTCTTTGCAGATCATCTCTAAATCATTAAGAGTTCTGGGCTGTCGCTTGGCAACTCGCAGCTTCAGCTCCCTCCATAAGTTTTCAATGGGATTAAGGTCTGGTGACTGGCTAGGCCACTCCATGACCCTAATGTGCTTCTTCCTGAGCCACTCCTTGTTGCCTTGGCTGTATGTTTTGGGTCATTGTCGTGCTGGAAGACCCAGCCACGACCCATTTTTAAGGCCATGGCGGAGGGAAGGAGGTTGTCACTCAGAATTGTACGGTACATGGCCCCATCCATTCTCCCATTGATGCGGTGAAGTAGTCCTGTGCCCTTAGCAGAGAAACACCCCCAAAACATAACATTTCCGCCTCCATGCTTGACAGTGGGGACGGTGTTCTTTGGGTCATAGGCAGCATTTCTCTTCCTCCAAACACGGCGAGTTGAGTTCATGCCAAAGAGCTCAATTTTTGTCTCATCTGACCACAGCACCTTCTCCCAATCACTCTCGGCATCATCCAGGTGTTCACTGGCAAACTTCAGACGGGCCGTCACATGTGCCTTCGGAGCAGGGGGACCTTGCGGGCACTGCAGGATTGCAATCCGTTATGTCGTAATGTGTTACCAATGGTTTTCGTGGTGACAGTGGTCCCAGCTGCCTTGAGATCATTGACAAGTTCCCCCCTTGTAGTTGTAGGCTGATTTCTAACCTTCCTCATGATCAAGGATACCCCACGAGGGTGAGATTTTGCGTGGAGCCCCAGATCTTTGTCGATTGACAGTCATTTTGTACTTCTTCCATTTTCTTACTATGGCACCAACAGTTGTCTCCTTCTCGCCCAGCGTCTTACTGATGGTTTTGTAGCCCATTCCAGCCTTGTGCAGGTGTATGATCTTGTCCCTGACATCCTTAGACAGCTCCTTGCTCTTGGCCATTTTGTAGAGGTTTAGAGGTCTGACTGATTCACTGAGTCTGTGGACAGGTGTCTTTCATACAGGTGACCATGCCGACAGCTGTCTGTCATGCAGGTAACGAGTTGATTTGGAGCATCTACCTGGTCTGTAGGGGCCAGATCTCTTACTGGTTGGTGGGGGATCAAATACTATTTCCCTCTGCAGAAGCAAATAAATTTCATATACTTTCCACAATGTGATTTTCCGGATTTAATTTGTGATGTGCTATCTCTCACTGTACCAATAACCTACCCTTCAATTATGGGCTGCTCATGTCTTTGTCAGTGGGCAAAACTTACAAAATCAGCAAGGGATCAAATACTTTTTCCACCACTGTATATAACTTCAAATTGGGCAATCCGATGCCCCCCTGCTTCCAGCCCCCCCCCCCCCCCCCCCACATCAACTGATATTTCATTTTGCCTTCTTTTTTGCCCAGCAGAACCTCATCACCATCCGATTAAAACTGCCCAGATCTTTATTCCACAGACAATACGGAGAGTTTGCAGGACATATAACCACCGAGGAAGGATCACCATACGAATGAGTCCTAAGCGTCCTATCAAGGGGAACGGCAGGCATCCCACTGTTTAGTATGGGATAATAGCTGCCTTATGTTAAGTCTGTAGAGGTCCGGCCGTCCCTGGTGTCATCAGGACACCCAGATACGGAAAACATCCATTCGCCCAGGCCAATTTCTACCAATAGCCTCATCAGTGGCCAAGGCCTCCGACTTCTCCAAATTTAAACTAAAACCAGAGTAGTCACCAAATTCCTTAAATATCTCCAGCAATGCTAACAATGAATCTACTGGTTTGGTTAGCAAGACCAAGAGGTCATCAGCAAAGGCTGCTACTTCAAACTTGATTTTGCCCAATGTCACCCCATAATGGCTGGATTGTAATGAATGTCTCTAATCAATGGGTCCAGATATAGTGCAAACAGTAACGGTGATAGGGGGTATCCCTGTCGGGTACCCCGTTCTATCTCAAAATCTTCTGAGCATCTATCATTCACCATAACTCTCGCTCTCGGTGAGGTGTAAAGCGCCTTAACTGCTCTCAAAAACCAACCCTCAAAGCCATATTCTTCCAGTACAGTAAACAAAAAATCCCATCCTACACGATCAAAGGCTTTCTCCGCATTGAAAGTGACCATCAGGGCGGAGCCACCCTCCATCCCAATCTTCTCTAATGAGAGCAGAATCCTTCAAGGTTCTTTGATATAGTTCGACACCTTGACAAAGCCCACCTGTGCCTCATGTATAATCCTCGGCAACACATGGCTCATTCTGTTTGCCAGTATCTTTGCGAAAAATTTTACCTCACAGTTCAGTAGTGATATGGGCCGATAAGATGCCAGCAGGGTGACATCTCGTTTGGGCTTCGGAATCAATATAATACAAGCCACATTTAGCTGGGCAGGAAGCTCCCCTTTCTCCACCCATTCATTATACGCGTCTACCAAAGGTGGGATAATATCCTCTCCCATCATTTTATAAAACTCCACTCTTAGGCCACCCGGCCCCGGTGCTTTCCCCGACTGCCCCCCAATTGCCCCAACGCACTTTGTCAATACTTATAGGAGCATTTAATGTTTCCCTCTCCTTATCAGTCCAATTTTGGGAAATCCAAACCATCCAAATATAGAGTACCATCAAGATCCGATCTCTCTCCCCCTGCATATAATTGGATATAAAAATCTTTAAAAAATATCTCGTATTTCAGAGTCAGAGTGACACAGTTTGCCGCCCGGTCTCTCAAGGAAACTATAATACGAGAGGCCTGTTTCCGAGCTATAAGACGAGCCATCATCTTCCCTCCTTACTCCCAAATTATACAGTTGGAATTTGTAATAAGCCTGTGATTTACCTCCCGCTCGTGGAGTAGTGGTTAAGGGCCACCTGAGCCGATAAAAGCTCCTTTCTTAGGCGAACATTCGGCGTCTCCCCAAATTTCTTAGGCAAGCTTTTAACCTGGGTCTCCAGTCTCAAAATTTCTCTATCTCTAGTCTTTTTAAAATGACTCGGAAATGACCATGATCTATTTTCTCATCCACACCAGTCGGCTGCCAGTTCACCCAGACCTCTGCGTGATCTGAGATTGCATAAGGCCCTATCCTAGCCTCTCTTATCCCTCCAGAAGTGATCGAGTCATTAGCAGATAATCTATCCGCGACTGAGTATTATGAGCCCTAGACATATGTGTAATCTCTCTCTTGCGGGTGCAATACCCGTCAGTAGTAACAATAGCAGTACTCATTATAGCACAGTATGCTACTGATAAAGTCAACACAACACACATTAAAATATCTTAACAAACAACATAAAATGTAAGCTGAGAGGGTACATACAGACAAACATGCATGTTTGTTTTGTTTTGTTACATTTGTACCCCGCGCTTTCCCACTCATGGCAGTCTCAATGCGGCTTACATGGGGCAATGGAGGGTTAAGTGACTTGTCCAGAGTCACAAGGAGCTGCCTGTGCCTGAAGTGGGAATCGAACTCAGTTCCTCAGTTCCCCAGGACCAAAGTCCACCACCCTAACCACTAGGTCAATCATGTGGGCAATTATAAATGTATCCCCCAATAGAGAAATTGGGTCTTACCTTCAACCAGAAAGTGGCGATAGAGAACTGAAAACTGAGTTGAGACATCTCTCTCTTGGCATCCAGTCTAGCTTCTCAGTATTTACGTAGAAAAGCAGTAAGGAGAAACTCAGAATAAACACAACAACCTTAAACACCATGCTAAACCATGTGAAGACCTCTCTCATCCTGGACAACTTGTAAAGAATAAGTGATATGCAGGAAAACGCCTTGCAAGGTGATAGACATTATTTGACCAATTACTGCAAACCCAACTAAACACCTCAGAAACCTCAGGCTTGGCTCTGAAATAGTGAGAAGGACTAATGGAAAGAAAACTATCATGTAAATCCAATTTCTCATTCCATTATGTAGCTTCCCACTAAACCAAGACCTGTGGGATGTTAAAGCAATCCCTAGAGTGGGTAGGATCCTGGCACTGCTGCCCTGAGGACCAAAGCCGAAAACTGACTTCCGAGCGCACCACAATGTCCACCCTGAAGTGCTTGGCAAAGGTATGCAGTGTTGACCATGATGCCGCCTTGAAAATATCCACTGGAGATAGTAAGGTAGTCTCCACCTAGGATGTCGCTGTACGCCTAGTAGAATGAGCCTAGAAGGCCTAGAAGCCTGCTTCCCCAGAACCAAATAAGTTGATGCAATAGTCTCCTTCAGCTATCTAGCAATTATGGGCTTGGAAGACATGAGGCCAGGCTTCTATGTACCAAAGGCACAAACAGTCTATCCGATTTGCAAAACTCATTCGTGACTTCCAGATATCTGCGAGGACTCTACACACATCGAGAAGCTTCAAGGAAGAATACCGAGCCTCTTTGTCAGCCTCTGCAAAAGGATGGAAGCACAACAGACTGGTTGAGGTGAAATGCTGATACCACTTTTGAAACAAGGAAAGAACCGTGCACAGAGAGACTCCTGCCTCCAAAAGTGAAGGAAAGGGATCCCGACAGGAGAGAGCCTGAAACTCCGAAACTACAACACCCACCAAGAATGCCGTCTTTAGTATAAGATTTTTCAAGGAGGCCTTCCGGAGTGGCTCAAAAGAAGGCTTCTGAAGAGCCCATAAGGCTAAATTAAGGTTTCGAATTTGGACATGGTGTACGAAAAGGAAGGCTGCAAAGCACCCTGCTCCCTGCAAGAATCGAATGAGTCTGGGTGAGCCGCAAGAGTGAAGTCACGTAAGGCATTCCACACTGCCCTGAGCTCCAGCGATTTATCGACCACTGAGACTTCTATTCCATTCCAGTGGCCTGTGCCAGATGGAATTTGTAATAAGCTCCTCAACCTGACTTGCTGGTATCTGTTGTCACCACCTCCGATTGTGCTATTGGAAAGGGAGCTCCAATGGTCAAATTACCTGAGCTAAAATCACCATCTCGTAAGCAACGTCCAAGGAAGATGAAGGTTCGTACTTCTGTGACCCCAGAGACCAGCATTATATAAGTGCTAAATAGTAGTAGTAGTAGAAGAGATTCCTGTAATGGCTTCATATGAGCCTTTGCCCATGGCACCACTTCCATCACCACTCTCATTGACCCCACAACCTGGATGTAGTCCCAGATCCTGAGCCTCCCTTGACTGAGGAGAAGACTAATCTGTTGAACCAGCTTCGACCTCCTGAGCTCCATGAGGAAGATCCCCTCCCATGGTGTGTCGAATAGACTCACATTATTATTGCAATATCCCAGCCTCAAGTGATTCACTTATAGATCTGTTTTCAATTGTCCTTTTTCATTTCAGTCCACCAAGTGATAGAATGCTTTGTCACTGAATGTTAGAGCAATAACTCGGTTTAAAACATTTCAGTATTCAATAAGTAATAACATTATATTACTGTAAACTGCATGGAGCTCTAAACGGACTTTGCAGGGTATAAGTGTCTCATGTAAATGTAAGCACCCAGATACTTCAGGGTCTGTAATGAAGTTACTCTGCTCTTCTCGAAATTGACCTCCGAAACAATAACTGCAAAAAACGGAGAACTTTGTCCGGCACCAAATACTGTCCGAATAAAACAACGCACAAATTTTGATTCCCTGGTGCTGTAGGAAGTACGGTCGCCACCACCATAACCTTGGTAAACATTCTTGGAGCTATGGTGAGACTGAAGGGCAAAGCCCTGAAGTGGAAGTGATGGCCCAGAAACCCTATGATGCAGTGGCCATATAGCTATGACTGCTCTTAGTGTCTCCATGTGAAAGTGGGACACTCAGAGGCAGCGGTTTTAGACCTTTGAGATCTAAGACCATGATGAAAGCTGCCTTCCTTCTTTGGAACAAGAAGTAAATGAAGTATCTGATTTGTCCCTGTTTGGCCTGGGGAACTGGAACAATAGCCCAAAGCACCAACAAGGAATCTATGGTGGACTGAACCTCGATGGCCTTGGTTCCCTTTTGACAAGGAGACTGCAAGAAAATGGGCATTCCGGGCAGGGAGAACTGCACCTTGTAACTTTCTGTAACAATATCCATAATCCACTGGTCTGACGTGATTTTGGACCACTCTTCCAGAAACTCCTAAAGATGTCCTCCCATCGGATAGAACAGTGGACCATCCTCGCATCCACTGCGAAGCTCTGGAGGAATTGGGCACTCTAGCTGACAGAAAGGAGGACTTCCTGTCCAGATGAAAGGAAGATTGGCATGCTTGAAAGCAGGACTTCTGATCACATTGCTGATGACCAGGCCAGTAACATCTGTTGTCTCGAAATAAGATCGAGAGCCCTTTGAACTCAGATGACCAGAAGCTTTCGGCTTGTCCGCCCGCAACCGCTGTGGCTTAGTTTCCCTCAGTTCTTTCACCAAGTTAGTGAGATCTTCTCCAAACAGCCACTAGCCCCAAAAAGAGCAGTTTAACTAGACACGATTTTGACACTATACCCTCTCTCTGCCCAATGCTGCAACCAGAGTTGTGGGTGACAGCCAAAGACATACTGCAGGCCATAACCCATCAAACATATAAACGGCGAGTGACCGTACTCACTGCAAATGCGCAGTAGAGACTTCCCTCTCTGTCCCGCCCCAGCGTCAATACGTGATGACGGGGGGGGGGGGGGCGGGGACAGAGAGGGAAACTGCACCGCCGACGTTGCTACCGCTCCCCCCCCCACTCGGAGTCGCCGCCGCGACACCCCTCCACCCGGCCCGGGCCCTCTCTTCCCTTCTGAACTTACAGATCCATTCG
Organism: Microcaecilia unicolor; assembly: GCF_901765095.1. Lineage (NCBI taxonomy): Eukaryota > Metazoa > Chordata > Amphibia > Gymnophiona > Siphonopidae > Microcaecilia > Microcaecilia unicolor. The sequence continues at coordinate 56,763,222 of NC_044042.1, read as the reverse complement.
CCGAACGCAGCAACGCACATCAGCTGAGCTGCAGTGAGCCCTTCCTTCTTTGCCTGTGGCCCCGCCCTCCTGTGACGTAACGTCAGCGAGGGCGGGACACACACAGGCAGAGAAGGAAGGGCAGCTCAGCTGATGTGCGTTGCTGCGTTCGGCGAATGGATCTGTAAGTTCAGAAGTGAAGAGAGGGCCCGGACCAGGTGGAGGAGTGCGGCGACGACTTCGAGGGGGGGGAGGGCGGTGGCGACTTCGCGGGGGGAGGGGAGCGGTGGTGACCGCGGGGGGAGGAAAACCTTTATACCAGCCCGTTTTTACGGGCTCAACGGCTAGTAATGTCATAAAACAGCATTCGCCAAGTAGGCCAACCCCTCTTCCAGCTATGCATTACGGCACCCATCTTGTGTTGCTCACTGCTGATGCCACTTCAGGCATGCTCTTGCCACGAATGAGCTGCATACTGTCACTTGAAGGCCCAAAGAGGCCACTCCAAAGGCTTGTTTCAGTGGACCTTCTAGCTTCCTATCCTGTAGGTCTTATAGGGTAATGCCCCCTTTCATTGGCAAGGTGGTCTTCTTAGTCACCACCATAACCAGGGAGCCCACTCTGGTTCTTCCCACTATCAGCCCGTCATCTGGTGACACTCATTCTGCTATAATCAGATCCTGAATGTCTGGATGCATCAGGAAGGCCATAGAAGGACCTCTAAGCCCCCTCACGATCGACAAAGATGGAACTCCTGATGTCAAAGAAGGTGGCTCCTCAATGGAAAGCACCGTCAGTGCCTCAGAAATAAGAGTACTAATCTCCTCTTTCTGAAACAACCTCAGTACTTTCAGATCATCTCCCTCCTGTAACGTCTCTTCAACGATTGCTCATCTGAATAGACTGAGGCCACATCAGAATAGGAGGGAGAAGAGATAGCCTCACCTGCCCATCCTGAAGGTCTAAATGAGCTATTTTAAGAGCCAGAGGAACAGCGGGGCGAGAAACTGAAGCACCTTGCAGCAACTCTGACTGTCCCTATTTTAGTAAATAGACCTGGAGCGATATTAACTCCAGAGAAAACAAAGAACAAGATGCAGCTGAATGCAATGAAAGAAACAAGGCTGTAAAATGGCATCTGTGCTCCGCACATGATCAAAGGCTGCTCCTCACTGCCAGTTGGCCCCAATAAAATGGTACCCGTTCCCGCAGCCTCCTGCATCAAACTGCGCACTGGCCCTGCAGGACAGCCCGAAGTCCCCGGCATATTTGGATGCCGTGATAAATCCAAAGATGTGCTGCTGCCATTTCCACTGCGTCCCACGGGATTCCCAGCTGACACACATTGCCACATCCCAATGCCGGCTGATCCCAGTCAACATTCAACCCAAATGTCACCAGCGCAGCACAACGTGACTCAAGCTATGAGTCAGGATCCCTCCTCTGCATACAGTAGAACTTGCAGCCCAGTCAAATTTTACTCAGACTTACCACTGCTGGCTGCTCCCCCAAAGCTCACAGTCTCCACAAGTCTTACTAGAGATAAGGAAGGCTCAGGGCTGATACTCTGTCCCACGCTCTACAGCAAACCTCTTTCATTTTATTTTTTTTAAAGGCTGTTGTGCTGGAAAATGAGAGCTCTACAGGAAACGGGGAGAGGTGAAGGGAGGGAATAAGTAAATTTGCGGGGCACCAGAGACAGGGATCTGAAGACCTCCAGATATGACTCTGCAAACTCAAGTCACCCGCAAAGCTCAACTGAGGACCAGTTGACCAACTGGATCAGAAGCAAATCACTCAGAACCAAGGGCTGAAAAGTGTGTCCATCCACCTGCTGGAGATAGAAAATACTGAGGCGCTGGACCGGATGCCAAGAGAGATATGTCTCAGCTCAGTTTTTAATTCTCCATCTCCACCTGCTGGTTGATGGACATAACTATCCCACAGGTTCTGAAATAGTGGGAAGCTATGTAATGGAATTATCCGTTAAAATGCACTACAAAAGCAGTAATTGGGATGACAGGGAGAACAGGGCAGGCAGTATGAGCAAGTGTTAACAGTTTAGCCCAAATCATTACACAATGTTGCCTGACATCATCTCATCTGCAAGGGTATAGACAGCAGCTCAACACTTTCTCTGCTCCCTTTCATGAGAAAGCTACTGTGATAACATATCTGGACATGACATAAATTTGTGTGGTTTCATTAACGTCCAGACAATATATCCCAGTTTGGGGTCTCCAGATAAGCACTGAATTTTGGAAAATGGAATGTGGCAACCTTACTGGAACACTACAGATTGAGAAATCAGTGACTTTCCACCTCACAAAGGGGGTCTTTTACTAAAGCTTAACTTCAGTTATCTGCAGCAGGGCCCACTTAATTCCTATGGGCCCTGCTGCAGATAACTCGAGAAAGCTTTAGTAAAGATCCCCAAAGGTTCTTTTAGTACTGGGTGCAGCCCGGCTCACTCTATATATATCAATCACTGAGTCCCAGGAGATACAAGAGCTCCCAAATCACTTACAGGTTGACGTTTCCGCTTCTCCCGATGCTTTCTCATCATCATTTTCAAGTCATTCTCTCCAAACTCTGGTTTATCTTAGCAGGCAAAAACAAACAACAAAAGATTTATTCCCAGACACAGTATGTTATTGGCCAAGAGAGAAAAATAAGAACTATACAAACTAGTGAGAAACAAATGGAAAAATGACCAGTGCTATCATGGTGTTTCCCCATATGAGCCCCTTTTTTTCTTGAAGAGAAAGCGATCCCTTAATTACACATAGCCACAGGGGTCATCTGACTGATCTCTACTGGTCTTGATATAAATATACTTGTACAGCCATCTGCAAGAAGATGTGATAGCAGATAAAGACTAAGGTTTAGTGGTCTGTCCAATTTACTTCCTAGAGCAGTAGTCTTCATTAATCAAGTGGGGGCCACCCTGGATCCAAAAGGGCCGAAGGAACAATGACAAAGTATAGCACACAGGTGTCTGCCAGGGGCAATCATATCCCCACCAGTTCTCTCTCTCAAATCCCCTTACCTTGAGCTACAAGGCCCCCTCCCTTCTCTCTCACTCCCCTGCTCCTTGCATCAAACAATCCCTCCCACAACAAAAAATTAAAGATGAAACTTCATTCAGAACCTGCTGGGAAGCGCAAATAAAATCGTAAACAGGTGATCAAAACTGACTCCGGTGGCAAAACTTACTCCAGTGGTTAATGCCAGGTTTCTTGGGAAGAGGGGATCCTGAATCCTGACTTTGATGATCAGGGCAGGGAAAGAGGGCCTGAAGAGGCATGAAGGAATAGTGTCTGGAATGCTGGGCCAGTGAGGGCAAGTAGATGAAGAAGCAGGGTCACACACGCATTCTGACACAGTTTCTCCTATTACACAAATAATCCAAGGCCTACAGTGGTGTTAGTGAGAATAGCAGGGAGCCACTGGGGCACAACACAGAAGTGGCACCATTGTTTGCCACTGCCCAGGGAGACAGTGAAGTTGAGCAAGGATGAGAGCAGCAAACAGTGGGGAGCAGAGAGAAAGCTCCTGTTCCTGCTCAGATTTCTGTGGGGGAGGAAGGCAGAAACTAGAATAAGCATGGGGATGGACCTGGAACAGGAGGGTGCTACCAGAAAGGAGGGCCTGGAAGGTGAAAAAAAAAATAAAGATTCAAGCCTCAATGCTCCTACAGACAGGTTGCTGGCTTCCCTCCTCCTGTTGGACTGCCAGAATCCCTCTCAAAAAGATCAAGTGATGCCAATGGATTGCATGCCTTGCATGTAAAATCATGTCCTAGTTAATCTTCAGCTTCCCCTTTACTACTTTGCAATTATGATAAAGTAGTGTGACCGTTGTGTTAGTAGTTCAAGTTTCTTTACTGTTTCATATCCTGCTTAAGAGAAGGTCCTGTACTAGAATGCATGGAAATAAAAGGTTAAACAAATCAAAATAATGGGGATGCCAGATTCTATAAAGGTCACCCAAATTTGGGCACAGATCCCAGATCAACACATAACTAATTAGTTAATGAGCCATTAACAATCGATTATTAATGTTAAACTTGCTCTCTTTCTAAGGTATGCAACAGTGCTTTGTATGTGCATTTGTGCACTTAGCTGTTGGCTTCTACCCTTTCTCTCTCTCTCTTGAATCACATAGACTATTTATTTATTTATTTGTTACATTTCTATCCCACATTTTCCCACCTATTTGCAGGCTCAATGTGGCTTACATAATACCGTGAAGGCGTGAGCCAGTCCAGTAAAGAAACAAATACAAGTTGATATTGTGGTCGAGTAATTTGTTAAATTGTACAGCGCTGCGTAACCCTAGTAGCGCTCTAGAAATGTTAAGTACTAGTAGTATATTGTGTTTCAGATACAAAGGGGGTTGAGGAGAGGGAAGGTTATAAAGAGTCCATTACAAGCTTTGATTTTTCTGTGTTGCAGAGTGTGGGTATTTATGTTGGATAGATGGCATATGCCTTTTTGAACAGGTAGGTTTTCAGTGATTTTCTGAAGTTTAGATGGTCGTAGGTTGTTTTCACAACTTTTGGTAGTGCGTTCCATAGTTGTGTGCTTATGTAGGAGAGGCTGGACGCATAGGCTGCTTTGTATTTAAGTCCTTTGCTTTTTGGGTAGTGGAGGTTTAGGTATGTTCAAGATGATCTGGTTGCGTTTCTGGGTGGGAGGTCTATAAGGCCTGTCATGTATCCTGGGACTTGGGTACATATTTTGAAAGTAATACGTTCTTTGATTGGGAGCCAGTGCAGTTTTTCTCGGAGGGGTTTGGCACTGTCAAACCGCGATTTGCTAAATATGAGTCTGGCTGCTGTGTTTTGAGCGGTCTGGAGTTTCTTGGTGAGTTGTTCTTGGCATCCAGCATAGATTCCATTGCAGTAGTCTGCGTGACTTAGTACCATTGATTGTATTCAGTTGCAAAATATTTCCCTCAGGAAGAAAGGTTTACACGCTTAAGTTTCCACAATGAGTGGAACATTTTCTTTATTGTGGAATTCATTTGGCTCTTGAATGTGAGGTTGCGGTCGATTGTAACACAGAGTATTTTCAGGCTGTCTGAGAGGGAGGGTGTGTTCTGGGGTGATTAAGGTTGAGGGTTTGTAAGTATTATGTTGAGATGAGAAGATGAGACAATGTGCTTTTTCAGTATTCAGTTTCAATTGAAAAGCGTTTACCCATGAGTCCATGGTATTAAATCCAAGCTTGATTTCGTTGTTGATTTCTGTTAGATCATGTCTGCAGGGGATGAAGATTGTGACATCGTCTGCGTAGATGAACGGGTTGAGGCCTTGCTTTGCTAAGGACTTGGCCAATGGTATCATCATTATGTTGAAGAGTACTGGTGATAGTGGTGATCCTTGAGGTACTCCACAGGCTGCTTTCCACGGTGGTGGTATGTTTAAATTTGATTTCACTTGGTAGGTTCTAGTGGTTAGAAAACCTTTGATCCAATTAAGTATTTGCCCACCAATTCCGAAGTAGTCTAGAAGTCTTAGTAGTATTATTGTGGTTTATCATGTCGAATGCGCTCGACATATCGAATTATAGAAGTATGCTTTTACCTGTAGCTATTTCCTGCTTGAATTTGGACAGGAGAATGACTAGCACAGTTTCGGTGCTATGGAGGGGGCGAAATCCCAATTGTGACTCGTGTAATATTAAGAATATGTCCAGGTAGTCGGTGATCTGTTTGGTTACCATGCTCTCCATTAGTCTGTCTACTAGTGGTATAGATGCAACTGGGCGGTAGTTGGCAAGTTCGGTTGCCTTTTTCTTGGTATCTTTAGGGACTGGGGTGAGTAGGATGTTGCTGTATTCCTCAGAGAAAAGACTTTGTTGGAGTATGTAGTTTAGGTGGGATGTGAGATCTGTTATGAAACGGTTAGGAGCAGATTTTAGTAGGTAGCTGGGGCAGGTATCCAATTTGCAGTGGGTGCTAGAGAACCTATTGATTGCCTGGGTGACTGTTTCAGCAGTGAGGGGCGCAAAGTTTGACCAGGTTCGGTCAGCCGGGTATTCTCCATGGTTTGGATCTACGTTATTGATGAAGTTTTCAATGTCAGTGTTGTTCTGAGGTAGCGTTTTGCGTAGGTTAGTGATTTTATCATTGAAATATTTGGCGAGTTTGTCGGCAGATGGGATGTCTGTATTGGTTGCTGTGACCGCTGAGGTGTCTAGTAGTTTGTTCACAAGTTGATATAATTTCTTCATGTCTTTGTAGTCCAGCCCTATTTTGGATTTGTAATATGTCCTTTTGGTTTGTCTTATAGCGTATTTGTATTTTCTTTGTGTCTGTTTTCATGCATTGAGTGTGTGTTCATCTTTTATTTTATTCCATAATCGTTCGAGTTTCCTGGTTTGTGTTTTTAGTTTTTTCAGATCATCGTTGAACCATGGTATGGTGTTATGTCTGCGTGAGGTTCTTGTTCATAGGGGCGCTATTTCGTGTAGTATGCTTCTGCATCTTTCATCCCATTTTGTGAGATAGTGCGTGGAGTCTGTTTGTGTCGGTCATTCGTTACTGTAAATCTGTAGCCAGAATGTTTCCGGGTCTATTTGGCCTCTGGTGCTATAGGTTAGAACATAAGAACATAAGAGTAGCCATACTGGGTCAGACCAATGGTCCATCTAGCCCAGTATCCTTTTTTCCCAAACAGTGGCCAAGCCAGATCACAAGTGCCTGGTAGAAACCCAAATCATGGCAACACTCCATACTACAAATCCCAGGGCAAGCAGTTGCTTCCCATGTCTGACATAATAGCAGACAATGGACTTTTCCTGCAGGAATAAGTCCAAATCTTTTTAAAACCCAGATACACTAACCGCTGTTACTACTTCCTCCGGCAAAGAGTTCCAGTTGCATGAAAAAATATTTCCTCCTATTTGTTTTAAAACTATTTCCATGTAACTTCCTCGAGTGTCCCCTAGTCTTTGTACTTTTGGAACGAGTAAAAAAAAACGATCCACCTCTAGTAGTTCCACACCACTCAGGATTCCGCAGACCTCAATCATATCTCCCCCCTCATGTGGGAGGAGTTCTATCCCCTTTATCATTTTGGTCACTCCTCTCTGAACCACCTCCAATTCTGCCACACCCCTCCTGAGATACGGCGACCAGAATTCAAAACAATACTCAAAGTGAGATTGCACCATGGAGGACACAGAGGCACCATAACATTATTGGTCTTATCCTGCATCCCTTTCCCAATAATTCCCAGCATCCCACCCGCTTTTCCCGGCCACCACCACACACCGGGCAGAAGATCCCAGCATACCATCCACAATGACACCCAGATCCCCTTCCTGAGCGCTGACTCCCAAGGTGGACCCCAGCATCAAGTAACCACGATGCGGATTATTCTTCCCAACATGCATCATTTTTCATTCGTTCACATGCAATTATTCACAATCCACATGTGTTCAGACAACTCTGAATAACTTTGTGTCATCTGCAAACCCAATCACCTCACTTGTGAGGTTGTATGTTGTTGTGTGTGGTAGGAGCCCTTCTTCCGTCATTTTAGTGATAAGTTTAGTTTATGGTGATCGGTCCATGGTGTTTCTGACCATTTAATATCTGTTATTGTTAGGTTCTGGTCTGCTGATAGTTTGTATGAGATGAGGTCCAGGGTATGCCCTTTGACATGGGTAGGTTGCATTTGTGGCCATGTGAGGTCCCACGAATGGAGGAAATCCTTGCATTCTCGTGTAGTAGTGGAGGTTGGGTTTTCTAGGTGAAGGTTGATGTCTCCTAGTATTAGTATGTTGGAGTTGGTCGCGCATATGTTTGAGATGAAGTCGGTGAAGGTAGTCTGCCACTCATTCCAGTTTCCTGGTGGTCTGTAAAACAGGACGGAGTTCAGATGATCAGGCAGGGTTTTGCTGTGGATTCTAAATAAGGCTATTTCAAATTGTGGTGTTATGGACTCAGCAACGGTTTCAATGGTAAACTGGGATCGATAAATGAATGCTATGCCTCCGCTTCTCTTTTCCTTTCTGGTCCAGTGAACGATTTTATATCCTGGGGGGCAGAGATCTAGGATTATGGAGTCCTTTTGGTCCTGAATCCAGGTTTCATTGATGAAGAGTAGGTCGAGGTTTTCTGACATGATCAAATCTGTTAGTAATGTTGTTTTGTTTACTACAGATCTGGCGTTGGTGTAGCCGATATGAATTATTTAGTATGAGTCAGCTATGATTGGTGTTATGTGGATTTTTTTTTAGTTGTCGTTTCTTTGTTAATGTGGGTTTGTTCTGCAGGACACAAAATACATATTCGAAGCTTTACGGACAGAAATTCCATTTGTAAAAGGGAAAAGGATAGTGAAAGGAGTATACTACTGTCTACCTGACCAGAATGAACAAATGTTGAAATGTAAGCAAAAATTAGGGAAACTGGGTAACACAATATTAATAGGTGATGATTTCAATTACCCCAAAATTGACTTTGAAATTGAAATTACCCCAAATGTAACATCTGGGCATCTTAAGGAGGAAAACTCTGGAATGAGGGGGCATATGATGAAGTTAATAGGGAACATGCTTAGGAGGAATCTAAGAAAGTATTCTTTCACGGAAAGCCTAGTGGAAGCATGGAATGGCCTCCTGGTGGATGTCGTGGAGACAAGGACTGTGTCAGAATTTAAGAATGCGTGGGACAAGCGTGTGGGATCCCTCCCAGTGGAGGTCATGGAGACGAGGACTGTATCAGAACTTAAGAAAGTGTGGGACAAGCATATGGGATCCCTTAGGAAAAGGAAGAGTTAAGGTTTACAGAGGATGAGTAGACTGGATGGGCCATTTGGCCTTTATCTGCAGTCATGTTTCTATGTGGGTATGCATGTGGGTAAGAGGAACCCGAATTATAGCTACGTCTTGCAAGGTTCCGCGTTAGGAGTTACGGATCAAGAAAGGGATCTGGGTGTTGTCGTCGATGATACGCTGAAACCTTCTGCTCAGTGTGCTGCTGCGGCTAGGAAAGCGAATAGAATGTTGGGTGTTATTAGGAAGGGTATGGAGTCCAGGTGTGCGGATGTTATAATGCCGTTGTATCGCTCCATGGTGCGACCGCACCTGGAGTATTGTGTTCAGTACTGGTCTCCGTATCTCAAAAAAGATATAGTAGAATTGGAAAAGGTACAGCGAAGGGCGACGAAAATGATAGTGGGGATGGGACGACTTTCCTATGAAGAGAGGCTGAGAAGGCTAGGGCTTTTCAGCTTGGAGAAAAGACGGCTGAGGGGAGATATGATAGAAGTGTATAAAATAATGAGTGGAATGGATCGGGTGGATGTGAAGCGACTGTTCACGCTATCCAAAAATACTAGGACTAGAGGGCATGAGTTGAAGCTACAGTGTGGTAAATTTAAAACGAATCGGAGAAAATTTTTCTTCACCCAACGTGTAATTAGACTCTGGAATTCATTGCCGGAGAACGTGGTACGGGCGGTTAGCTTGACGGAGTTTAAAAAGGGGTTAGATAGATTCCTAAAGGACAAGTCCATAGACCGCTATTAAATGGACTGGAAAAATTCCTCATTTTTAGGTATAACTTGTCTGGAATGTTTTTACGTTTGGGGAGCGTGCCAGGTGCCCTTGACCTGGATTGGCCACTGTCGGTGACAGGATGCTGGGCTAGATGGACCTTTGGTCTTTCCCAGTATGGCACTACTTATGTACTTATGTACTTATGTACTTATGTATGTTTATATCTATCTTTCTAATTAACACTCATTAGCACCATGCACTGTTCTGTAACAATGCACACCTAAATTGTCTCTCATGCAACTCAAAAGGGGGCACGGACAGGTCTGGGGCATTCTCAAAATTAAGCACAGTATTATAGAGTAGGGTCATTTACGCAACTAACTGCCACTGGTTGCATGCCAGCATTTACACCAAGTTTCAGCAGATTTAAGTCCTCACACCCAAAGTTGAGTGCAAGAATCTGCACAAAGAACTATTTTATAAAGACTGCTTGGCGTTAAGCCACCTTTATAGAATTGGCATGGATCTTCCCAGTGCCTAACTTTGGGTACCAATTATAGAATTCCCCCCTTCTTGACCAGTTTCGACTTCCACAGACAAAGGCAGAGTGAGCAAAACATGACAATGCAGGAAACTTTAAGTGGCAAGCAAGCAATGCAACTTTCTCTTACAAGCTTACTTTTTGCTAACGTTAGCTTCAGAACTCAACAAGTATATAATGGCACAAATTTCTGAAATGCACCATGTTGCAAATGAGCCTGCACAGCTAGCAATATGGGAAAGACACTCAATAAAAATGAATCCTAGTGTTCCTCTTCTAATGTAGTATGCTACATTGGTGAGACAGCAGGCCAGATGGTAATGACAAAAATTAACTCACACAGACATAAGACTGAACACCACAGATAAAATCAAAGTGACATCTCAGCGAGTGACCACTTTTTGGGACTAGATTGTTAAATTATGAGCAGGATACTTAAAGAAATCAGAACAATCCAGGAGAACTAGAAGTTAAAATAAGAAATATCAGAACTAACAAGAAAAGAAATCCAGAGCTCAGAGTTCTTACATATTATGAACCATAAATTTGTACTGCCTGATACATTATGATCACAATAACATACAGCACCCCCTTCCCCTTTACTGTATCTATCATTCAAATGGTAGCTTATAAAATGCCAATTGCTCGTATTATTAAAATTGTGAAAGAAGGCAGATTAAAACAGGTCATGCTTGTCTTTATTTCATGTTTTTGAATGTTGCTGAAACCACTCTGCAGCCTTCTTGGGACAAGTGTTAATAAGACAAAATGTAAAAAAAAAAAAATAAATAAAAAAAATAGGACTCAGTTTTATTTTCTGGCAAATGAGATTTTTTGCTTAATCTGTTTCTGACTTGAGGAATGGAGTGTTAGTTCCTGAAAGTTAGTCAAAAAATGTATTAAGTCCAATGAAGAGGTATTATTCCATATTCAGGGCCTGTTTACTAAAGAGGTATTATTCCATATTCAGGGCCTGTTTACTAAGGCGTACTAGTGTTTTGGCATGCCGTAAAATTTAGAGCACGCTAATGCTAGAGACACCCATATATTCCTATGGGTGTCTCTAGTGTTAGCGCACTAATTTTTAGCGTACGCTAAAAATGTTAGCACACCTACAGTTCGGCTTAGTAAACAGGGCCCTCAGTTTTTGTGTTCCTAACATTTATTTCCATGCATTCTTCACAACTAGGAATCCTCTATACTTATCCCAGGCTTTCTTGAATTCTGTTGGCACTTTGTCCTCTACCATTGTCCCTGGAAAGCCATTCCAGGCATCTACCACATCCTTTCTATAAAGAAATATTTTCAGATGACTTTTGAGGAAAATGTTCAAACAGATACAAGGTATCACAACCTGACAAGTTGATTTCTGAAACAATGCAAAGGATGTGGAAAATAGTTTTCTTGAAGAAGACGTAGGAAAGTGTTTAAATGCCAGTTTTTCTTTTAAAAAGTCTTTTCTTGAAAAATATTGTGAGATTTTGTATTTCTCCTTTTAATCCTATTTGTAACTAATGGACAAGTGGTCTGCTGTCCTTATTTTCAACATTTAACACTTATTTTTAGCACACCCCAGTCGCCTCACTCTAGCACAGATTTACAGTGTTGGCCTCACTGCAACATAAGACAAATTAAACAAGTAAAAGGGACACAAACTATCTGCACATGTAAAAACACTGTAAAGAGGAGGTCTCACCTGATGTCTTCAAGTCCTGAGTGGACAGTGTTGGGATTACTCTTAGAGGCACAGGAGGGCTTGGAGGATGGCTGGGAGAATTCGGAAGCCATGAACTAAGGTCTGAAAAGTATAGCATGGTAAGTACAAGATTTGTGTGGAGAAGGTTCCACTGACATGCCTTGTGCATGATGGGAAGACCCTGCTTACAATCCTCAGCTGAAAGATGTTCCTAGCATCTATTAGATGCAAACAACATGGTACAGATAGCACATAAGAGACACTCTCTGCTCTGCGGAGTTTACAGTCTAGTGAAACTATATAGACTCTAGCGCACCAAGGGCGGGGCGGTCCGCCCCAGGTGCAGGCAGCAAGGGAATGCACGGAGCAGTCGTGCGGCTGTCGGCTCTGCCGATTCCCTGTCCCCTCTGATGTTACTTCCTGTTCTGGCACAGGGGACAGGCGGAGCCAACAGCCACGCGACTGCTCCGTACACCCCCAGGTAGTGAGGATGATACGCTTTGGAGGAGGGGGAGGTGGGTTATGTGCCGAGATGGGGAGGTGATGCGAGGGGAGGAGTGTAGCAGCAACCCGCCCTGGGTGGCAGCCAATCTAGGTATGCCAATGTATATAGGCAAGACAAATACAATATATCAGGAAATGTTGATGCTTTTCTTGGTTTGGGAGTCTGGGAGGTGGAATTTTTTTATTTTTTTGAGAAGTTTCTTTACGTTTCTGTGATTGTTTTTGTTTCATATTTATTTTTGGATAAAACTGTTGTGCTAGTCATAGAAACAGAGAAAAATGAAGGCAGATGATTCATGTCAGTGTTACTGCCACTTATTCTATGGTAGATAGAGGGGCTCATTTTCAAAAGAGAAAAACACCCAAAAAGTGGCATAAATCTGCATTTGGACATTTTTCTACAAAAATGTCCAAACTGGTATTTGGTATTTTCAAAACCAATTTTTAGATGTTTTCTATTAAGTCCATCAGAACTGCATTCAAATCACAAGGGGACATGTTAGGGGCATGTTAAGGGCGGGATCTGGGTGTTCCTAGCACTTGGACGTTTTTCTGCCATAATGAAACAAAACAAAAACATTCAGGACTATAAGTTGGATGTTTTGGTCTAGACTTGTTTTATTAATGAATAAGCCACAAAAAAGTGCCCTATATGACCAGATAACAACTGCAGGAATAAGGGAATGACACCCCCTTACTCCTTCAGTGGCCACTGACCCCCTCCCACCCTACAAAAATGTAAATGAAACAGTACATACCAGCCTCTATGACAGCTGCAGATGTTATATGGCCAGTCCTATTAGAGCAGCAAGCAAGTCCCTGGAATAGTCTAGTGGTCAGTGTAGTGTACAGTAAAGAGGGGGACCCAGGCCCATAATCCACTAACTATTACATTTGAAGTGTCAGCCCCCGAACCCTCCCCCCAAACCTACTGTACACACATACAGGTGACACCTGCTGCCATAAGGGCTCTTGTAGTGGTGTATAATTGGGTACAGTAGGATTTTGGTGGGTTTGAAGGATCACCATACCATATAAGGGGGTAAGGGTGAGATGCGTTCCTGGGATCTTTTATGTGAAGTTCACTGCAGTGCCCCTAGGGTTCCCCACTGCTCTGCTGGGACGTTTGTGTGGCCAGTCTACTAGGAAAGCTGGCTCTATGTCTCAATGGCTTGATTTTCACTTGGACGTTTTTGTTTTGAAAATGGTCCAAAAAGACAAATGCACTAAGCACAACAACGTCTAGGGACTGTCCATTTTCAAAGAAAAAGATATAATGGTCATTTTCACTGCTCGATTTTTGGACGTTTTCAGTAAAATATCCAAAATTGGATTTAGATGTCATATCAAAAATGCCCCTCATAGTTTAAGACATGTGGAGTGGTGTGCAGGAGAAATCTGTTCAAAAATAATCCTCTATATCATCAAAGGTATAACACAAGTTTATGTGCCTCATATCTGAGGGCTGAGAATCTCCCACTACACAAGGCAATCTAAATAATCACAATAAATAATATTTGCTTACATTACCTTCTTCATCAGAAGAGAGAGTGCTGTCTCCACATTCTTCCTTCACCTCCTGCAGAATCTTCAGGTATCGTCTCCGTGTGCGTCTCTCTCTTTCTTCTGAAAGGTCAACATATGATGGGTGTTTCCTTACTAAACTCAGTTCAGGGCCTCTCTTTCTTGCAAGGTCCAAGAGCTCCTACAATGAATTACAAAGAAAGTTCATTTACACCGAAGAGCCCATTTATGAGCAGAAGAGAACTGCATGCCAATTTCAGTTGCAATAGAATCATATCCAAATGAGAAAAATCAAATTCTTCCTGGGTGTGGCTGCTCAAAGTCTACTAAACATAGGGCTGACAAGTGCCTCTCTATCCAAGGAAGGCTAGCGGCTTCCTATGCCACTAGTAGACTCTTGGTGGTCCCTTGCCTGATCACATGTTTATTTATTTATTTATTTATTTATTTATTGCATTTGTAGCCCACATTTTCCCACCTTTTTGCAGGCTTAATGTGGCTTACAACACATCATAAATGGTGAAGATATAATAGAAAAAAAGACATTTAGTTTACAGAAGAATCAAGGTAACATGATAATGATATAACAGGATAGTAGTATAACAAGCAGATACTATAAGGCAGTTCTGAATATCTGTGAAGGAATAGTGTATGTTTACATTTGTTGATCTTTGTGGTATGCTTTATTAAAGAGATGGGTCTTCAGTAGTTTTCGGAAGTTGGATAGTTCATAACTCATTTTTAGGTTGCGCGGCAGTGCGTTCCATAACTGTGTACTCAAGTAGGTGAAATTCGACGCATGCATTAATTTGTATTTTAGGCCTTTGCAGTTTGGGAAGTGCAGATTAAGGAATGTGCGAGATGATCTTTTAGCATTCCTGGGTAGTAAGTCTATCAGGTCTGACGTGTAGGCTGGTGCTTCTCCATGAATGATTTTGTGAACTAGGGAGCAAATTTTGAACGTGATGCGTTCTTTAAGTGGGAGCCAGTGTAGCTTTTCTCATAAGGGTTTAGCACTTTCATATTTTGTTTTGCCGAATTTGAGTCTGGCTGCAGTGTTCTGGGCTGTCTGAAGTTTTATGATTATTTGCTCTTTGCAACCGGTGTAGAGTGCGTTGCAGTAGTCTAGATGGCTAAGCACCATTGATTGTACCAGGTTGCGGAAAACAGTCCTTGGGAAGAAAGGTTTTAGTCTCTTTAATTTCCACATTGATTGGAACATCTTCTTGGTTGTTTTTTGCATGGTTTTCAAGTGTTAGGTGTTGGTCGATGGTTACTCCAAGAATTTTTAGGGTCTCCGAGATTGGAAGGTTCAGATTTGGTGTGTTAATGGTGGTGAATTTGTTCGTGTTATATTGAGAGGTAAGTACTAGACATTGGGTTTTTTCTGCATTAAGTTTCAGCTTAAATGCGTCTGCCCATGAATGCATGATATGGAGGCTTTGGTTAATGTCATTGGAAATTTCCTTTAAATCTTGTTTGAATGGGATGTAGATCGTTACGTCGTCTGCGTATATGTATGGGTTGAGGTTTTGGTTTGATAGTAGTTTGGCCAAGGGTATCATCATTAAGTTGAATAGAGTCGGTTACTAGTGTTAGATTCCAAACATACAATCAATTACATTTTTTTTGTGCTTATATCAATTAGAGACCACATGACATCTGTGACTGTCAAAAATCAGACAAGTCTCGTACTTTAATCATTGCACTGTAACTTTTTAATAATAGAAATACTTTTTATTTATACCACAATAGTATCGCATTTGGTTGAAATACATTTAAAGTGCACTTATCTTTAAAATTCTTGAAAATTATCTTGAAAATTCTCGGAGTTACAATCGTGACTCAACATGTCTATAATATGATTAAGGGTGCATGGAAGATATGTAGCCTGTAAGCTGCTTTTATGGAAAGGGCTAGGGTTCCACATTCTGGTCACTTTCTGATGGTGACATGGAGCCTGAACCACCTACTTTGTTGATATAGAATATGGTGACTTCATTATATGTCCAAACAAGAACAATTTTGCTTCAGAACCATTCCTTTAAAAAATATGAAGTGCACAGAAGATGCCCATTAGCTCTAGCTGATTTATATTTAGGGCCAGTTCATTGGGTGTGTAGTTGAAGGCTTTGTGTTCCCTCTCCTCTGATCAAGCAGAAGATGCATCAGTTGGGGAGGAAGATCTGGAGAGGTCAGTGGTTTCTTGCTACTGACATAGAAAGTACTGCACTTTTAACAGGTTGACCTCAATGGAGCTTGAGGTGCTAATGAAGAGATCTCATATGTAATCTCATAAAAAGGGGCAACGTGGATTGTAGCACCCTGTTTGCTATGGGCAGTTGCAGATTTGACAGTGCAGAGTTGGCTGCAAAATGTCTTAATTGTATGCAGTCTGTAATCTGCACGGTCTTAATTGTGTGCAGTCAATAAAGTAGATAAGAGGAATCCCAAATGACATAGAATGAACACGGAGACCTGAAGGGTGTAATATGTATCTAGTGATGTCTGACCTGAGATGAGCCAATTGATCACAAAATGTCTGCTCCTTGGAAGGTGGACAGTAGCAACCACTAAGCACTTCATGAATACTCAGGGTGCTGAAGAAAGCCTGAAGAGAAGTACTCTGTACTGATGATTCTGGAATGTGAAGTGGAGGAATAGCTACATTCACATATGTATCCATCCCCACTAGTATGGGCGATAGTATGGCACTAATAACCTCCAGAGCCCGTATTTACTTCTGATCATCTGCCCCAAGAAGCCTGCACAACCTTCACTCAGGTCTTGTAGCCTTGCCATGAGGCCAGGCACAAACATGGAAGCTTTTCCTGTTCCAATCACACCATGCACAGCTGATAGCCAGCTTTCTAATGCTAAATGAAGTTTCAGATTGTACACCACAGGTGCACTCCTGCTGCTAATTCAACTATTTTCTCCCTGACACTGTCCTCTTGCTTGCTCAGTCCTCAGAGGGTAATTATTACAGCATGAGCCAGATCTGAACACACCAGTTGGTGAAACGTGCATACTGAGGCCTTCTTATCCATATATACTGGTACAGCAAGTCTACAATAAACAAACAAAAATACTAGACTGAGAGGCATATTTTCAAAGCACTTAGCCTCCCAAAGTTCCATAGAAACCTATGGAACTTAGCCTCCCAAAGTGCTTTGAAAATAAGCCTGTCAGCCAGAAGTGAAGAACAAAAAGTGTGCACCCCTCCTTTGGGCGAGGCTGAACTTAGTTGCTGCACAAAAGAGATCACGCTGCTTCAAAGTAAGGAAAACAGGACATACTGTATCTTTAGTACTCTGCCTGCACCCTGCTAAAAGCCAGACAGCTGTCCGATTCCCTATTTAAACTTTCATGACCAGGGCCCTCACCAGGCACAAGGGCTGGTGTTAGACACTCAGAGGCCCAGGGCAAAAACCGAAGGGGCCCAAAAGCTGGCTTTCAGCCTATGCTTCCTTTAGCTTGAAGCAGGTTTGGGGACACCTATGGTATGGGGGCCCAGGCAAATGTCCTGTTTTCCACTCCCTAACGCTGGTCCTGATAGTTCCTGTGGTCTCAACCTAGGTGCAGTGGGTGAAAAAGAGCTGTAAACTCTCCGCCTCCTTTGCTTCCTTATGTTTGCAGCACCAGACCAGTCAAGCCATTTGCACCAACTGCTAGATTCTCAATTGTACTAGCTTTATAGAGGAATATAATCAGCTTAGGAAGTTTTTTTTCTATCTCCATCTGATGCCAGGGAACAAAAACTCAGTCAACTAGCCTGGTCCAATAATAATAAAGAAATGTAAATTACAGAAATTAGGTCTATCATTATTTCAGCTATAACTATTTAATTTAAAACAGACTAACTAACTTTTTGATATGGCTTTCTTAGGAAGCTTATCTAACCTAATCTAATTGGGGTAGTTATGGACTGAAGCAGTTTACAAAGGAAAATTAAAATAGAAATAGTAATACAATAATGGAAAAAGTAAGAATTATGACAGATATTTTTGGAACAAAAATGATTTCAACAACTTATGAAATGACATTTAGGAAAACGATAATTTCAACAAAGGAGGCAATGTATTCCATATTTTAGCAACTTGGTAGGCAAATGACTATTCAAGTATTTTCTTGAATCGTACCCTTTTGAACGAAGGGAAGCTTAAAACTTAATGATCACTTGATAGAGGGAGGGCTCTAAAAACTCAAGCCTCTCTCTTCCTGGTGGAATTATCTCAGTGTTATTACACTGGTTCATGATTTCCTGGGAGGTATGTCATTGTCACAATACTATTGCAACCAGATTACTGCAATGCAGCATACGTAGGGTGCAAAGAAAACACACTAAAATCACTACAAACAGTCTAAAACATGGCAGCAAGACTGATTTTCAAGAAATTGAAATACAAAAGAGCAACCCCACTGCTTGAAACACTACATTGACTACCAGTCAAGGCAAAATTATTTTTCAAAGCGAGCACCCTAATCTTCAAGATACTATTTGGAATGGCACCTGAATATATGCTTAACATGACTGAACTATCCTCAAGGAATGCCAGCCCAGTAAACAGAAACTATCTACTCCTACACCTACCTAACTACAAAATACAATCTACAAAACCACGTACACAGCAGGACTTAGCTACCTGGGTTCCAAATGGTGGAACTTGATACCAAAAACCATAAGAAGCAACACAAATCTCCTCAAATTCAGAAAAGAAATCAAAACCTCTCTCTTCAAAAAATTCTATGGCTAAACACAAAGATAAAGCAGTCTCCTTTCAACATTACCTCCTCAAAACTATATGAATAAATACCACCATAACTCAACACATGAACACAAGAACCACCACCACGTTTTCCTCTTCAAATCTGTCTCTTCAGAAACTGTATTTATTACATTTGTATCCCACATTTTCCCACCTATTTGCAGGCTCAATGTGGCTTCCATAGTACCGTAAAAGCGTTCGCCAAGTCCGGTAGAGAAACAAATATAAGGTTATGTTGTGGTCGAATAAGGTAGGTGTGTTTCAGGCACCATGGGAGTTGAAGAGAGGGAAAGTTGTATGTTGTCCAGTACGATCATTGGTGTAGGCATTTATGTTGGGTTGGTAGGGTAAGCCTTTTTGAACAGGTTGGTTTTTAGTGATTTCTTGAAGTTTAGATGGTCATAGATTGTTTTCACAGCTTTTGGCAATGTGTTCCATAGTTGTGTGCTTATATAGGAGAAGCTGGATGCATAGGTTGTTTTGCATTTCAGTCCTTTGTAATTTGGGTAGTGGAGGTTTAGGTATGTTCATGATGATCCGTTTCTGTTTCTGGTTGGTAGATCTATCATGTATCCTGGGACTTCACTGTAGATAATTTTGTGGACCAGGGTGCAGATTTTGAAGATAATACGTTCTTTGATTGGTTAGCCAATGCAGTTTTTCTCGGAGGGGTTTAGCACTTTCGAATTGTATTTTACCAAATATCAGCCTGGCTGCTGTGTTTTGGGCGGTCTGGAGTTTCTTTGTGAGTTGTTCTCTACATCCCGCATATAAACAACTACACGAACTATAGATACCCTCTCCACATTGCACAACACTACTGTAACTCCACCAAAATATAAATTGTAAGCCACTTTAAACCAAAACTTGTTTTTGGATAATAGTGGGACACAAGAATGCATAAACAAATAAATAAATAAAATCAGAGCTTGAACTAATAATGTAAATTGATTTTCAAAAAATAATGGTGAATAACGCTTAATTGTCTCAACTTGGAAAAGCATTTTCTACAGAAGTTATTGATCTGCAAAGCAAAGGCCAAACCAAAGTGAATGGGCTGTGTCAGTATTAGAGCGCAGCTTAGTAAACAGGGGAGAAAGAAAGTCCGAAATGACACTGCGCACTGTCAAGCTTTCAAATGATACCACCCAGAAATGCAAAAAATTCCTCCCGCACAATCCTCAATCTTCATCCTCCCAAATGTAAAGGCTTGAAATACAAATGAATGCATGCATCAACCTTTTCCTATACAAGCACACAGCTCTGGAACACACTGCCACGCAACCTGAAAACGGTCTATGAAATGACCAATTTCCGCAAACTCCTGAAAACTTATCTCTTCGACAAAATATACCATAAAGAACAACACGCGTAACTCTACATTCTTTAAGATATCCAGGAATGTTCTTTAATGTCTTTTGCTTTCACACTATCATGTATCTAATGTCTATGGCTTTAACACTATCATGTATTTCACCATCATGTACCCAAAACTTGCTGTAAAACTAAATGTACATTCTTTTCTATTTCCAGTATCCACGATGAATTGTAAGCCACATTGAGCCTGCAAAAAGGTGGGATAATGTGGGATACAAATGTAATAATAATAATAATAATAATAATAAAAAGTCATCATGATTTAAATGAAAAGTTTTTGGAAATGAATCTTGATAGTGGCTCAGTCAGAGAAGTTTAGTTGTAATGTTTAATTTCAACCTATTTAAGAAAGCCCATGTTTTAATTTTATTGATACGGTCAACCATCATGCAACTGAGTCTTACCTAGTTCAACTTAAAAACGATCTATGAACTAACAAACTTCCGCAAACCACTGAAGACCCATCTCTTTGACAAAGCATACCACAAAGGTCAACAAATGTGAACTCCTACACATATATCCAGAAATGCCTTAGGATTTTTGCTTGTTATACTATCATGCTTTATCATTATCATGTTACCCAAGACCTTTTTGTAATACTAAATGTCTATCTTCTTATACACTTCCACTATTCATGATGTATTGTAAGCCACATTGAGCCTGCAAAGAGGTGGGAAAATGTGGGATACAAATGCAATAAATAAATAAAAAAATAGAAACTGTTAACAGAAAAATATCATCCATATAAGAAAAGAGATGCATTCCCTCCCCAAAAATAACAGAACACAGAAATATTAAACGAAGTTGGGGATAAATGAGAACCCTGAGGAATGCCACAAGGTGATAACCAACAGCAAGATAGAATATCATCGTTAGAGAGACAGACTCCTGCAATTGCCCTGTTTTTATAAGGATAGGATTAAGCGAATGCTACATACCTGTAGAAGGTATTCTCCGAGGACAGCAGGCTGATTGTTCTCACTGATGGGTGACGTCCACGGCAGCCCCTCCAATCGGAATCTTCACTAGCAAAAGCCTTTGCTAGCCCTCGCGCGCCGATGCGCACCGCGCATGCGCGGCCGTCTTCCCGCCCGAAACCGGCTCATGCCGGCCAGTCTCATACTGAGTCTCATACAAAGAGAAGGGAAGACACAACTCCAAAGGGGAGGCGGGCGGGTTTGTGAGAACAATCAGCCTGCTGTCCTCGGAGAATACCTTCTACAGGTATGTAGCATTCGCTTTCTCCGAGGACAAGCAGGCTGCTTGTTCTCACTGATGGGGTATCCCTAGCCCCCAGGCTCACTCAAAACAACAACCACGGTCAATTGGGCCTCGCAACGGCGAGGACATAACTGAGATTGACCTAAAAAATTTACCAACTAACTGAGAGTGCAGCCTGGAACAGAACAAACAGGGCCCTCGGGGGGTGGAGTTGGATCCTAAAGCCCAAACAGGTTCTGAAGAACTGACTGCCCGAACCGACTGTCGCGTCGGGTATCCTGATGCAGGCAGTAATGAGATGTGAATGTGTGGACAGATGACCACGTCGCAGCTTTACAAATCTCTTCAATGGTAGCTGACTTCAAGTGGGCTACCGACGCTGCCATGGCTCTAACATTATGAGCCGTGACATGACCCTCAAGAGCCAGCCCAGCCTGGGTGTAAGTGAAGGAAATGCAATCTGCTAGCCAATTGGATATGGTGCGTTTTCCTACAGCCACTCCCCTCCTGTTGGGATCAAAAGAAACAAACAATTGGGCGGACTGTTCGTTGGGCTGTGTCCGCTCCAAATAGAAGGCCAATGCTCTTTTGCAGTCCAATGTGTGCAGCTGACGTTCAGCAGGGCAGGAATGAGGACGGGGAAAGAATGTTGGCAAGACAATTGACTGGTTAAGATGGAACTCCAACACAACCTTTGGCAAGAACTTAGGGTGAGTGCGGAGGACTACTCTGTTAAGATGAAATTTGGTGTAAGGGGCCTGGGCTACCAGGCCCTGAAGCTCACTGACTCTACGAGCTGAAGTAACTGCCACCAAGAAAATGACCTTCCAGGTCAAGTACTTCAGATGGCAGGAGTTCAGTGGCTCAAAAGGAGGTTTCATCAGCTGGGTGAGAACGACATTGAGATCCCATGACACTGTAGGAGGCTTGACAGGGGGCTTTGACAAAAGCAAACCTCTCATGAAGCGAACAACTAAAGGCTGTCCTGAGATCGGCTTACCTTCCACACGGTAATGGTATGCACTGATTGCACTAAGGTGAACCCTTACAGAGTTGGTCTTGAGACCAGACTCAGACAAGTGCAGAAGGTATTCAAGCAGGGTCTGTGTAGGACAAGAGCGAGGATCTAGGGCCTTGCTGTCACACCAGACGGCAAACCTCCTCCACAGAAAGAAGTAACTCCTTTTAGTGGAATCTTTCCTGGAAGCAAGCAAGATGCGGGAGACACCCTCTGACAGACCCAAAGAGGCAAAGTCTACGCTCTCAACATCCAGGCCGTGAGAGCCAGGGACCGGAGGTTGGGATGCAGAAGCGCCCCTTCGTCCTGTGTGATGAGGGTCGGAAAACACTCCAATCTCCACGGTTCTTCGGAGGACAACTCCAGAAGAAGAGGGAACCAGATCTGACGCGGCCAAAAAGGAGCAATCAGAATCATGGTGCCTCGGTCTTGCTTGAGTTTCAACAAAGTCTTCCCCACCAGAGGTATGGGAGGATAAGCATACAGCAGACCCTCCCCCCAGTCCAGGAGGAAGGCATCCGATGCCAGTCTGCCGTGGGCCTGAAGCCTGGAACAGAACTGAGGGACTTTGTGGTTGGCTCGAGATGCAAAGAGATCCACCAAGGGGGTGCCCCACACCTGGAAGATCTGTCGCACTACACGAGAATTGAGCGACCACTCGTGAGGTTGCATAATCCTGCTCAACCTGTCGGCCAGACTGTTGTTTACGCCTGCCAGATATGTGGCTTGGAGCACCATGCCGTGACGGCGAGCCCAGAGCCACATGCTGACGGCTTCCTGACACAGGGAGCGAGATCCGGTGCCCCCCTGCTTGTTGACGTAATACATGGCAACCTGGTTGTCTGTCTAAATTTGGATAATTTGGTGGGACAGCCGATCTCTGAAAGCCTTCAGAGCGTTCCAGATCGCTCGCAACTCCAGAAGATTGATCTGCAGATCGCGTTCCTGGAGGGACCAGCTTCCTTGGGTGTGAAGCCCATCGACATGAGCTCCCCATCCCAGGAGAGACGCATCCGTTGTCAGCACTTTTTGTGGCTGAGGAATTTGGAAAGGACGTCCCAGAGTCAAATTGGACCAAATCGTCCACCAATACAGGGATTTGAGAAAACTCGTGGACAGGTGGATCACGTCTTCTAGATCCCCAGCAGCCTGAAACCACTGGGAAGCTAGGGTCCATTGAGCAGATCTCATGTGAAGGCGGGCCATGGGAGTCACATGAACTGTGGAGGCCATGTGGCCCAGCAATCTCAACATCTGCCGAGCTGTGATCTGCTGGGACGCTCGCACCCGCGAGACGAGGGACAACAAGTTGTTGGCTCTCGCCTCTGGGAGATAGGCGCGAGCTGTCCGAGAATCCAGCAGAGCTCCTATGAATTCGAGATTCTGCACTGGGAGAAGATGGGACTTTGGGTAATTTATCACAAACCCCAGTAGCTCCAGGAGGCGAATAGTCATCTGCATGGACTGCAGGGCTCCTGCCTTGGATGTGTTCTTCACCAGCCAATCGTCGAGATATGGGAACACGTGTACCCCCAGTCTGCGAAGTGCCGCTGCTACTACAGCCAAGCACTTTGTGAACACCCTGGACGCAGAGGCGAGCCCAAAGGGTAGCACACAGTACTGGAAGTGACGTGTGCCCAGCTGAAATCGCAGATACTGTCTGTGAGCTGGCAGTATCGGGATGTGCATGTAGGCATCCTTCAAGTCCAGAGAGCATAGCCAATCGTTTTCCTGAATCATGGGAAGGAGGGTGCCCAGGGAAAGCATCCTGAACTTTTCTTTTACGAGATATTTGTTCAGGGCCCTTAGGTCTAGGATGGGACGCATCCCCCCTGTTTTCTTTTCCACAAGGAAGTACCTGGAATAGAATCCCAGCCCTTCTTGCCCGGGTGGCACGGGCTCGACCGCATTGGCGTTGAGAAGGGCGGAGAGTTCCTCTGCAAGTACCTGCTTGTGCTGGAAGCTGTAAGACTGAGCTCCCGGTGGACAATTTGGAGGTTTTGAGGCCAAATTGAGGGTGTATCCTTGCCGGACTATTTGAAGAACCCACTGATCGGAAGTTACGAGAGGCCACCTTTGGTGAAAAGCTTTCAACCTCCCTCCGACTGGCAGGTCGCCCGGCACTGACACTTGGATGTCGGCTATGCTCTGCTGGAGCCAGTCAAAAGCTCGTCCCTTGCTTTTGCTGGGGAGCCGAGGGGCCTTGCTGAGTCGCACGCTGCTGACGAGAGCGAGCGCGCTGGGGCTTAGCCTGGGCCACAGGCTGTCGAGAAGGAGGATTGTACCTACGCTTGCCAGAAGAGTAGGGAACAGTCTTCCTTCCCCCAAAAAATCTTCTACCTGTAGAGGTAGATGCTGAAGGCTGCCGGCGGGAGAACTTGTCAAATGCGGTATCCCGCTGGTGGAGCTGCTCTACCACCTGTTCGACTTTCTCTCCAAAAATGTTATCCGCACGGCAAGGCGAGTCCGCAATCCGCTGCTGGAGTCTGTTCTCCAAGTCGGAGGCACGCAGCCATGAGAGCCTGCGCATCACCACACCTTGAGCAGCGGCCCTGGACGCAACATCAAAGGTGTCATACACCCCTCTGGCCAGGAATTTTCTGCACGCCTTCAGCTGCCTGACCACCTCCTGAAAAGGCTTGGCTTGCTCAGGGGGGAGCGCATCCACCAAGCCCGCCAACTGCCGCACATTGTTCCGCATATGTATGCTCGTGTAGAGCTGGTAGGACTGAATTTTGGCCACGAGCATAGAAGAATGGTAGGCCTTCCTCCCAAAGGAGTCTAAGGTTCTAGAGTCTTTGCCCGGGGGCGCCGAAGCATGCTCCCTAGAACTCTTAGCCTTCTTTAGGGCCAAATCCACAACTCCAGAGTCATGAGGCAACTGGGTGCGCATCAGCTCTGGGTCCCCATGGATCCGGTACTGGGACTCGATCTTCTTGGGAATGTGGGGATTAGTTAGAGGCTTGGTCCAGTTCGCCAGCAATGTCTTTTTCAGGACATGGTGCATGGGTACTGTGGACACTTCCTTAGGTGGAGAAGGATAGTCCAGGAGCTCAAACATTTCAGCCCTGGGCTCGTCCTCCACAACCACCGGGAAGGGGATGGCCGTAGACATCTCCCGGACAAAGGAAGCAAAAGACAGACTCTCAGGAGGAGAAAGCTGTCTTTCAGGAGAGGGAGTGGGATCAGAGGGAAGACCCTCAGACTCCTTGTCAGAGAAATATCTGATGTCTTCCTCTTCCTCCCACGAGGCCTCACCCTCGGTGTCAGACACAAGTTCACGAACCTGTGTCTGCAACCGCGCCCGGCTCGACTCTGTGGAACCACGTCCATGATGGGGGCGTCGAGAGGTAGACTCCCTGGCCCGCATCGGCGAAGCTCCCTCCGCCGACGTAGTCGGGGAGCCTTCCTGGGAGGCGACGGCAGTCGGTACCGCAAGCGGCACCGACGCCGGCGACCTCACCCCGGGCGATGGACCAGCCGGCGCCACGCTCGACGGTACCGGTGGCGCAAGCACCGACGGTACCGGAGGGGTAGGGCGCAGCAGCTCTCCCAGAATCTCTGGGAGAACGGCCCGAAGGCTCTCGTTCAGAGCGGCTGCAGAAAAAGGCAGGGAAGTCGATGCAGGCGTCGACGTCAGAACCTGTTCCGGGCGTGGAGGCTGTTCCGGGCTGTCCAGAGTGGAGCGCATCGACACCTCTTGAACAGAGGGTGAGCGGTCCTCTCGGTGCCGATGCTTGCTGGGTGCCGACTCCCTCGGCGACCCAGAGCTCTCGGTGCCGACGCGGGAAGGGGACCGGTGTCGATGCTTCTTCGACTTCTTACGAAGCATGTCACCGGAGCTTCCCGGCACCGACGAGGAGGACGTAGAATCCAGCCGTCTCTTCCTCGGGGCCGAGACCGAAGAGGGTCGGTCTCGGGGGGGCTGTACCGCAGGAGCCCTCAGGGTAGGGGGAGACCCACCCGAAGGCTCACCGCCACCAGCAGGGGAATGGACAGCCCTCACCTGCACTCCAGACGAAGCACCACCGTCCGACGACATCAGCAGACGAGGTCCCGGTACCACTGACGTCGATACAGTCGTCCGATGTCTCAGCGCCGATGCAGAGGGCCGATGCCTCGATGCACTGGCAGCCGAGGATGAAGGTCTGGACGCTGAAGACGTCGATGCACTCGATACCCCCGGTGCCGATGCCGACGAAGAGCCCGAGAACAAAATGTTCCACTGGGCTAACCTCGCTACCTGAGTCCGCTTTTGTAAATGGGAATACAGACTACAGGCCTGAGGGCGGTGCCCAGCCCCCAGACACTGAAGACACGACGCGTGCCTGTCAGTGAGCAAGATTACCCGGGCGCACTGGGTGCACTTCTTGAAGCCGCTGGAAGGCTTCGATGTCATGGGCGGAAAAATCACGCCGGCGAGATCAAAAGTCGAAATGGCGAAATTTGGCACCAGAAAAATAGCGAGAAGGAAATTTCGACCGGGGCCTAATTAAGGCCTACCCCGACGACGAAAGAAAACTTACCGGGGCGAAAAAAAACTCGAAGTACAGGAAGGGAAAGACCAAAAGAGGTCTTTCCGAAACAATTTTCAAAGTTTCTCACGGAAACGAGTCGAAAACGACGCGCGAGGTCGACTTTTCGGGGCACGAACGGCAAAACACAACCGTACCGAGCACGGAGAAAAGAAGACTGGCCGGCACGAGCCGGTTTCGGGCGGGAAGACGGCCGCGCATGCGCGGTGCGCATCGGCGCGCGAGGGCTAGCAAAGGCTTTTGCTAGTGAAGATTCCGATTGGAGGGGCTGCCGTGGACGTCACCCTTCAGTGAGAACAAGCAGCCTGCTTGTCCTCGGAGAACTACTTTTATCCTTTTCTGCAGAATTTTATGTTATTTCTTTTTTTTTTATATATATACATTTTAGGTTTACATTATTGTAAACTACTTTGAGCACCTGATGAATGACAATGGAGTGAAAGAAATTAAATTATTTAAGATCTGAAAGCCTTTTAAAATTGTTCAGGGAAAATTCCACAGAAACACTGATAAAAATATAAGCAGATTACAACAAAACTAAACAACATGAGCAACAAAGCTTTTCAGTATGAATTACAAACGAGTAAGGACAGGAAAAGAATTACATTACCAGCCAAACATTAGTCATATCACCACTTACAGTGGGGGAAATAAGTATTTGATCCCTTGCTGATTTTGTAAGTTTGCCCACTGACAAAGACATGAGCAGCCCATAATTGAAGGGTAGGTTATTGGTAACAGTGAGAGATAGCACATCACAAATTAAATCCGGAAAATCACATTGTGGAAAGTATATGAATTTATTTGCATTCTGCAGAGGGAAATAAGTATTTGATCCCCCACCAACCAGTAAGAGATCTGGCCCCTACAGACCAGGTAGATGCTCCAAATCAACTCGTTACCTGCATGACAGACAGCTGTCGGCAATGGTCACCTGTATGAAAGACACCTGTCCACAGACTCAGTGAATCAGTCAGACTCTAACCTCTACAAAATGGCCAAGAGCAAGGAGCTGTCTAAGGATGTCAGGGACAAGATCATACACCTGCACAAGGCTGGAATGGGCTACAAAACCATCAGTAAGACGCTGGGCGAGAAGGAGACAACTGTTGGTGCCATAGTAAGAAAATGGAAGAAGTACAAAATGACTGTCAATCGACAAAGATCTGGGGCTCCACGCAAAATCTCACCTCGTGGGGTATCCTTGATCATGAGGAAGGTTAGAAATTAGCCTACAACTACAAGGGGGGAACTTGTCAATGATCTCAAGGCAGCTGGGACCACTGTCACCACGAAAACCATTGGTAACACATTACGACATAACGGATTGCAATCCTGCAGTGCCCGCAAGGTCCCCCTGCTCCGGAAGGCACATGTGACGGCCCGTCTGAAGTTTGCCAGTGAACACCTGGATGATGCCGAGAGTGATTGGGAGAAGGTGCTGTGGTCAGATGAGACAAAAATTGAGCTTTTTGGCATGAACTCAACTCGCCGTGTTTGGAGGAAGAGAAATGCTGCCTATGACCCAAAGAACACCATCCCCACTGTCAAGCATGGAGGTGGAAATGTTATGTTTTGGGGGTGTTTCTCTGCTAAGGGCACAGGACTACTTCACCGCATCAATGGGAGAATGGATGGGGCCATGTACCGTACAATTCTGAGTGACAACCTCCTTCCCTCCGCCAGGGCCTTAAAAATGGGTCGTGGCTGGGTCTTCCAGCACGACAATGACCCAAAACATACAGCCAAGGCAACAAAGGAGTGGCTCAGGAAGAAGCACATTAGGGTCATGGAGTGGCCTAGCCAGTCACCAGACCTTAATCCCATTGAAAACTTATGGAGGGAGCTGAAGCTGCGAGTTGCCAAGCGACAGCCCAGAACTCTTAATGATTTAGAGATGATCTGCAAAGAGGAGTGGACCAAAATTCCTCCTGACATGTGTGCAAACCTCATCATCAACTACAGAAGACGTCTGACCGCTGTGCTTGCCAACAAGGCATAGAGGAATCCTGTGCAGAGGGAATAGATCCTCAGAAGCTTAGCTGAAATTGGGTGGCGGAGCAGTTGAGGGGAAGAGGGGGTGGTGGTTGGGAGGCGAGGATAGGGGTGGGCAGACTTATACGGTCTGTACCAGAGCCGGTGATGGGAGGCGGGACTGGTGGCTGGGAGGCGGGAAATACTGCTGGGCAGACTTATATGGTCTGTGCCCTGAAAAGGACAGGTACAAATTCAAGGTAAGGTATACACATATGAGTTTGTCATGGGCAGACTGGATGGACCATGCAGGTCTTTATCTGCCGTCATCTACTATGTTACTATGTTACTATGTAAGTATTAGGTCTTGTTTGCCAGAGGGATCAAATACTTATTTCCCTCTGCAGAATGCAAATAAATTCATATACTTTCCACAATGTGATTTTCCGGATTTAATTTGTGATGTGCTATCTCTCACTGTTACCAATAACCTACCCTTCAATTATGGGCTGCTCATGTCTTTGTCAGTGGGCAAACTTACAAAATCAGCAAGGGATCAAATACTTATTTCCCCCACTGTACCTATATGTATGGCTAGACATACCTTGCGAGAGGACAAAACCTGCTTAAGCAACCTATAGAAATACTGCTGCTGAGATGACAGGTAGCGCTTGTACTGAGATTTGAAACACAGCTGTCGGTATTTCACTACTTCAGGGTTAAAATGTCCATCTGTGGAGAAAAAGACAAAAGCGTTAACATCACTCATCAACTAGAACAAAGATATTTTTTAAATGATCAAATAACTAGTAATGAAAGAAAGGAAAAGCATTTCTATTTTCAAGTTGGAAAACAAGTGCACCAAAGGCACCTATCTGCACCTAACAGAAGCCTAATCTATAAAGGAATGTAGATGCCTACTTTAGTATACTTGTGTAACAGCAAAAATATGAGCCCATTAAGGTGTGCAGGCGTTTTTAATGCATGGTAAAAAATTAGCATTATATTCCTATGGGCACCTTAGCAGTTAGCGCATGTGAATTTTTAGCACGCACTAAAAATGCTACTGTGCCTTTGTAAAAGACCCCCCCCCCCCCCCCCCCCCCGAGTTAGGTGCCAACACTTATGTTAGCCACAGAGTAGGTGTAAGCGCATGTGCCTAAGTTCCAGTAATCTGCATGTAACGTACAAAATTCTATAAGTGCATAATAAGTGTGAGTCCCGCCTATGTATACACCTGCCTGTAAAATACATACATTTTTACAGAATAGCAGTTAAGTGGAAATTTGGCACATAATTTAAGTACGAACTCAACGTACTTTATAAATTTACCCTCCAAATGCTACAGCTATTAAGCTAAATTATGTTTTGCTCTTGTAAACACCCTGCAATGCCAAACAGGTTTTTATACATAAAGGCCATTTTACTTATTTGTAGCATTTGTATCCCACATTTTCCCACCAATTTGCAGGCTCAATGTGGCTTACATTTGCCGTAGTGGCGGTTGCCATTACCGGGCAGAGTTACAGATGATACTGCATTAAGGTGTATACATACATGGTACATACATGGTAACACATGGACTGCACTTTTTGTCCTTTTGTCCGTTAGATTGTAAGCTCCTTTGAGCAGGGACTGTCCTTCCTTGTTATTTGTACAGCGCTGCGTAACCCTGGTAGCGCTCTAGAAATGTTAAATAGTAGTAGCAGTAGTAGTAACATACATCGAACATTACATATATGTATGTGCATACATACATGGTAAAGAAGAATAAATTATGGTATTATAGGAAGGTTCCTGAGTAATAAATTGGATTGTAACATACATACATTAGGTCATCAAAAAAAAATTGTCTCTCTTTAAAATTTTTTTTATTTCAGCTTGGGAATTTCCTGCTCCTATTTTCTGAAATTCTCTCCTCTATGACCTAGTCACTCATATGACAAAAGTTTAATCAGAGATCAGAGACCACGACTCCCTTCAAATCTCAGTACATGTGCCTTCTGAATCTGACAGGTTTTGGTGTTATATTATTGCCTTTGTGGAAAGTTAGGCAGTTGATCATCTATCTGCTTTTGATCTTAATTTAACACAGCTAGTGCAGCACTAATCTGCTTATGAATCAGGGGAACCTGCATTGTTTAAAGAGACTGGAGCTAAGATCTGGTGTCAATCAGAGCTGCAACTCACCTCTGAAGAGCTTCTGTGCGATGTGAAGCGGGTTCCCAAAGCGGAAGTTCTCTCCACTGAAGAGTGCAGAGATAATTTGGTTCTGCCATTGTGTGTTGTTCTCAGGGAACTGTGGGAGCAGCTTCTTCAGATGATCTCGCTGGGAATCCGTCAGCACATCCTGCCAAGTGGAATGGCTGACCACATCAAAAAAAATCTCAGGCTGCAGTAGTGTGTGTGTGTGAAAAAGAGAGAGAGAAAAGAACATTAAACTTCCAGATATAAGAAAAAGAACTGAAAAAAAATCACCTAATTAGGAAAAGGCCATATGGTTAAAGCAGAGCTGTAGCATGCACAAGAAAATTGTAAACATGAGGTCTATCTGTAATTCAGATACTATCCCAGAAGAATGCAGTGCAAATAGCAGCATTACTGTAAGTCCTGTGCAAAAGTTAAGCTATGAGCAGAAATGCAAGAAATGACAAGTTTTTGTATGGAAAAGACAAAATATGTAGATATTTTGTTAATAAGGTATTTCAAAACTATTGACAAATATTCATGCTGTGTAGTAATAGTAAAAGAACCATGTCACTGGGCACTGGCAGAGAATAAGAATTCTCCTTCATGTTTCTACATCACTATAAACCTCTGTTTACACTCCATTGCTCACAATGATTAACAGAGTCCTGATTTACCTGCAAAATCAATACATTTTCCTTACCATATAAAGTGTTACAGGTTTTTTTTCTACTCTATAACCTGAAGGAAAATTTGGAAGGCTTACAAGAAGACACTTTCTCCAAATATATGCAGATCTTCATGATTTGGGGAAAGAGATGGAGAATTAAAGAGGTTAACAAATCTAATCTCAATCTGCTGTCATGTTATATATATTTCCTCACTCCCCAGTGTAGGCTCAGACAAGTTTAAAGCACAGATCATTTCATGGAATTAATTTCTTTGAGTTTACTCACATCCTCCAGTAGATCCTCGGGCAGGCTGACCCTGGTAGATCCCAACATGCAGTCCTCCATGATTCTATTCCCCTCCCTACATGGTCCTGGCTCCAGCGGGTCTGTCAACATATGATCCAGGGAATCCATCACCCGCTCTTCCCCTGAAACAGGGAGTATAGCCACGGAGGGGGCCAGAGGGGCACAAGCCCCTCCAATGCAACACAACCCACTGGCGGCTCCGATAGAAAGGCAGCAGCGCAAAAGACAAAAACAAAAAAAAAACCCGGGGCTATTGTTGCTGTCTTTTCCGTCGCTTGGGTGTTGTTGTTGTTGTTGTTGTTGTTGTTGGGTTCCCCCCAGTAATTAGATCCTAGCAGCAGTCCTTCGCCGGGTCACACAGCAGCAAGCGGCGCTTATTATTATTTCACTTCCGCTGTGTGTGCCCTCGCGCACAGGAAGTGAAGTCAGACTCATGGGACTCTTGCTGCCGCAACTCGCTGAAGGAGTTTAGTATTAGGAAGCATCATCTAATGAAAGGAACCAACCTTTCACTGGCGGGAGAAGCTAAACCCAATGGACGTTACCTATTTCTCCACATAGTGAAAGAGTCTGTAGTACTGGGGATCCTCAAGCACCCACAGTCCTGGCTCCCGGGGATCTAATTACAGAAAAATGCCGGAGCTGCTGCTCCATCCCTATTGGCAAGAAAAAAAGGTTACACTGTTCGGGGCCCTCGGGGGAAGAAAGCAGAAAGAGGTTGCACTGTTCTGGGGGGTCACTGAATCTTTGGAGCACATGGGATTGGGAGATGAGAGATACTGGTCCTCACAATGAAAGTATGTGGGGTCGTGGGGTGTGGGCATCGCAAGGAATGGATCATGGTGGACAAAATAGAAAAAGTGGAGGAAAGAGCTGAAAGGGAAGGATTAATGTTAAAAGACAGATGTAAAGATGGAATGGATGAAGAGAGGAGAAATAGTAAACATATAGCAGACCCTGGAATGAATTAGGAGAATACAAACAGAGGAAAATAGAAAAGATAGACGGACCCATCTTCCCCCATGGCCATTCCCATACGCCTGAGTGGAAGAAGGTTGGTTTATTGAACGTTAGATCTGTAAGAAACAAGAGCCAAACTATTTTTGAACTCATCTTGCAATTTTAAAAAATTGCTGTTATTTACTGTAACTTGGTTATCACTACTACAAATCATTTCTATAGCGCTGCCAGTCGTAAGCAGCGCTTCACAATTGAACATGAAGAAAAGACAGTCCCAGCTCAAAAGAGCTTACAATCTAAATCTGCTAATAGCCTTATTATTAATGAAATATACCCTCTGGGATATCAAAGTGTGGATGGTCTGATAATAAGGAGGAAATGGGGTGGAGTCATTGTGATTTTTCAAAGTAGATTTGATACTATTTGCTCTGAATTAAGAACTTGGTCAGACCAATGGTCCATCTAGCCCAGTGACCTGTTTTCCTAAAGATCCTGTTTCAGTAGTATCCTTCAAGGAGACTCCACACTGAACCAACTGGCTCCCCTCCCTCGCTCTTTTTTTTTTTTTTTTAAGCTACTCTATCTCCTTTTAAGTGTTGGCACCAGCAGCCTGGTTTCATTCCGGCTAATATCAATGTAGATTCGTTCTGTGAGAAAGTTACACATACTTTTGTGGATAGGGAATATTGATCTGGGATTTGTTTAGCAAGTAGTGTTTCCTATCTCTGAGAGAGGGCATTTTTCATATTTTTGCCAAGCTCATGTAGGTGCTGCATTATTATGGGGTATTATGGGCACTTCTGTCCCATGTACCTTCTGTTTCTTGATGGTTTCTTAAGATGGTTGTTGTGACAAAACAGTGGGTTTTAAGCCTGTAAAACTGCCAAATTAACTCTTGAAGTGTATTTCTCCTACTGGCCAGCAGGTGGTGGTTCCTTAATTTAAAGTAGAGAGTTGCACAGGAGCAGGGATAGTGGAGTTCCTGCGAGTACAGCAAGAATCCACTCCATGTCTGCAGGGATCCCGTGGGGATGGACCTGGATCAGCAGGAATCCCCTGAGGATAGTCCTAGGTCCTGCGGGAAACCCATGGGGATGGACCCAGGTCCTGCGGGATCCCAGTGGAAGTGCCTTCCCTCCCCCGAGCACAGGATGCCCTCCCAGCACATACCTTGAGGTACTCTGGTAGTCTAGTGGCTTAGCGCTATAGAAATGATAAGTAGTAGTAGTTCTTCAGGGCAGGAAAGATCCCCACTCTTTCCTGCTCTCTGCCACGGCGCTGATCTCTCCTCTCTGCTCTTTTAAAATGGCTGCCGACACTTCCAGTGGCAGCCTTGTGAGACTTCCACGGAAGAGTGGGGATCCTTCGTGCCCCCAAGAAATCCACTAGACCACCAGGGTACCTCGAGCTATGTGCCAGGAGGGTACCCAGTTTCTGAGGGCAGGTGGGTAGATGGAATCAGGATGGTAAAAAGGGTGAGTCTCTGTTTCACCTTCATCGCACTGCCATACACTCAATGCGAGCAAACCTATGAGCTGCTACATTCATGTTGTCATTCTTTATTGTTGGTGGCATTTTTATTTAATCTTCTTTATATTTTCAAACATGCCAGATTGTGCAGCATACGGATGTACATAGAGGAAGTATAATGACGGAATAATTTTAAATAGAGTAGTGATTTGTTATAAAGCGTAATCAGTCTGTCATTTCGAGGGGCTGGTTATAGGGACTCCCTAGCACTGTTATATTCGTGCAGAGATTTTTTTCTTCTGGTAATGGGCCATTAAAACAGACAACATGTTATGAGAATCAGGTTCTCAACATTCAGAGTTTATCTGTTTACTTATTTATTTATGACATTTATATCCCACATTAAACATGAATTAGGATGAAACCTGGGAACATTTAAAATCCTTTTTATTTCCTGTGTCTACATCAAAAGAAAAAGATGGCATGTGGGAACTTGCGCCTTTTGTTTTGTGAATGGCAGTGGTATTTTATAGAAATGCACTTGCCTTTTTTATTACTACTTTTTCACAGAAAGATATTGAATTAGAGAAGAGCTTCTTTCATGCAGAACTTTTATCCAGCATCAGTCTAAATGTGCCAACATTGTCCAGTTCAGCACACTAATAGCCGCCAAGTTCATAAATGTTCAGTAGAAAATAAATCTGTTTCCTCAGACTGCTTGCTATGTGAATATAACAACACTGTTTTAGTACTACTAAGTTTTACATATTAAGGGCATTTGCTTTAAACTTTGTTTTAATTCATTTATCTGGTCCTTACGTGTACACATGGTTTTGCTTTTTAATCCCAAATGTGAATCCTAAGGGTGGTTGAACAATTATGTATAAACTGTGTTGTTTCTGACTTTACTTGTTTTGGAATTTGGACTGCATTGGGTCCTGTGCTGAACTGTAGATCTGCTGCCTTAGCAGAGTATGGAAGAAAATGATTTGTTATTTTTACTGCTTACAAAATCAAGCTTTCTTGGGGGGGGGGGGGGGTCAAGGTGACTGCGGCATGCCAAGGGCTTGGTGGGCTGGGAGCTGAGATGGAGGAATTACTTGCTGCGGGGATGGGCTAGATTTCCACGGGGATGGACGGGAACGGGTTGGATTTCTGTTCCTGTGCAACTCTCTACTTTAAAGCTGTTACAGAGAAATGACTGTTTTTTTCTTTAGTCCAACACAGATAAGAAATGAGATGCAGTATACTTTTGAAAACTTGTTGTTCTAGGCTATGATTGGCCCAGGAGCTCAATTCATCTAGGATGTACTGGCTTTTTTTCCCCCAGCCTTAGCCAGGGAGAAAAGAGAGAAAGATGTCTTTGCTGAGGTCCAGTGAATAGTTATATTTGATAACCTGTGAGCAGCTATATGTCCTGATCTCCCCAGGTACTATTTAAATAGTAAACAAGTGTTTAGTTAGTTTTATAATTGATCCATATTTAGTTACTTGTTACTGTTTGCACTTTTCTGTTCATTGTTCTAATTTTTCATGACAATAAACATTTTTAGTTCATTGCCTTTGCTTGTCTGGACTGACTAAGAATCCTGCTGGTTTGTGTGTTGGGTCTGTGAGTGCATTCTAGGAACTGTGGGACCACTGGGAGTGTGGCCCCCAGTAACCTAGAAATCACTGGGGAACATCTTGAGAGCAGGAGACTCGCCCAGAGGCGGTTGTGACCCAGTTGGTGGGAGGAGAGTGCTAGTGTAGAGCACAAGCGGCAGGTGCAGGCAGACCTGAGCTGTGCTGGGAATAGACCCTCTGGCTAGGCAGGTGGGTGGGTGGCTAGGCAGGTTGTGACAGTTGGGTAGAGAGACATAGTCATTTTGGCAGCACAATAAAATTGATGCACAAAACACCTCTCATTGGCCTC
The DNA here is from genome assembly GCF_901765095.1 of Microcaecilia unicolor. NCBI lineage: Eukaryota > Metazoa > Chordata > Amphibia > Gymnophiona > Siphonopidae > Microcaecilia > Microcaecilia unicolor. Next base: position 56,727,060 of record NC_044042.1, on the reverse strand, counting down.
ATCCTGTTACAAAGAGAAAACAGCGGGCGTGAATGCAAAGTGGAGGCCTTATCTGACTCGTCAGCTGTGGTTGTATTGAAGAGAAAATTGATTCCTTATAAATGGCAGACTCCCTGATTTATCAGAATTGGCAACAGCCAAGAAATTGTCATTGGACTGAGAAACTTGTGGATGACCTAGTAGCTCTCCTTATGTTCTTTTTTTTTTTTTCCTGTTTAAATTTCTTTTTATTAGTTTTCAATACAAAGATAAACAAGAGCTCACAACAAAACAGAGAACACTTTACAGCAAAAAGTAACCCTGGAGCTCATAGGTGAAAACAACTATCCATGTCTAGGTTATGTTCTAATCTCCTTCAGTTAAAGGGCTGTGAGAAGTTGTGCACTTACTGTACTTTACAGAAAAAGTGTGTGGTAAGTGTGTTGGTAGTGTGCCCAGCATATCCCCTGTAATTACTACACAGAAAAGTGCCTTACTGTACTTTAAGATTATTTGCAATTAGCATGAATGTATTATCATCTCTTCTTAAGGAGGCAGTAAGTGCACCCAGGTTAACTGCACAAGTGACAGCATGTAGTACCATGTGCTAACTGCAATGTGCAGTCCACACCCATAATGTGCAATTAATATGTACATTAGTACACACAGTCATGCCAGAATGGTAACAATTAACATTTGCTAATTTGCATGTTTACAGCTTAGCGCACTTTAGTAATAGGGCCAAGAGAAGTTGACGAAACAGAATAAGGAAGGTCTTTATTCTTCCAGACAAGCTGAGTCTGGTTTGACAGAATAAAGTTAAGCTTTATGTAGGCTGTCGGGGAAGGGGGGGGGGGGTTCTGAAAATGAGAGCCTTGGGACACCCTTTAGACAGAATCTAGAAAATGGGGTGGTAATTGTAAGCTTAATTCTGCCACGTGTTGTGGAGAGTTGGTCCTGGACTGATTTAACACGTGGAATATGCAATTGCAAGTATGTCTTACAATGGAAAATAGGCCCATAAGGCAACTAAAAAATAGGAAAATGCAAACAATTAGAACATTAAGGGGACCTTTTACAAAGGAGCAGTAGCACTGGCTTGGCACATGGTGATTCCGGTGCTAGAAAATATTTTTTAATTTTCTAGCATTGAGGGCATGTCTGGCAGTAATTGGGTAGTGCCACGCACTGCCAGGCTACCACCGGAGCCCCTACTGCCTCCTAAATAGGAGTTGGTAAGGGCTGCCCCAGGAAATGGCCACGCGGCAAGTGTTTAACTTACCACATGGCCATTTCCTTATTAAAAAAAAAAAAGCCTTTTACCAGCGGCAGTGAAAGAGGGCCGCAGCACACAGCAAACTCGCACACTGATGCCACCATAGGGCCCCTTTTACTGCCATTTGGTAAAAGGGGCTGTAAGGCAAAATAAAGGCCTCGCTGATAGCAAATATGGGAGATCCAAAACGGACCTTGTAAAAGGAAAAACAGGGAACAAAAACCTTCTCAGTTGAGATTTAAAGAGGGAATACCAGAGTCATACTTCAAAGTGCATCCAATTAACCCTTAGCCTAATGTTGCTTGAATAACCAACCCCCAGGCTGATCTCTAGAATCGACAAATTGTTTAAACTGTTCTGGATCATAAAAGACATAAGTATTATTAAGGAAAAAACACATTTACAAGGAAATTAGATTGGAAAGTTAATGGCTAAAGCATTTGTTGTTTCTCTCAACAGCAAAAAACATCAGCAAACAATAATATCTTTTTGCCCATAAAGGTAACATCTCTATAATGGAAAAACAGTTTCAAAACCCAATTACGATCAGACTCCAAGATGAAGGTCACCAAAGTGAAGCACAATATCTCTCTTTTTCCCAAATTGTTAGTTCCCAGAAAGTCAATAAGATTTAAACTATCCTCTAATATCAATTGATTTTCTTCTCCAGATTCTTCCTTTTTCTTCAATGTTTTCCCATTATTCCTCAAATAATATGCTCTTATCACTGGTGGCATACTTTCTGTAGGTACATTCAATACTTCTGTTAGATATTTCCTTAATATTGCTTCAGGTATCACTACTGATGACATAGGAAAGTTAAGAAAACGTAAATTAAATCTTCTGTTTTGGTTATCCAAAATTTCCAATTTCCTTTGCATCCCAATCTGATCTATAACCAGAGCAACTGTAAATTTCTTTTTTTTTTTCTTTTTTAAATTGAAATTTCAAATATAATCAAGCACGGACAAAATACTCGACAGAAAAGTATAGGCTGACACAACAATATATATTTATATTAAAAGAAAAGGAAAATTAATTTTTGTCAGAGTAACTGTACGTTTCTGAAGATCTTCCACTTTGGTCTCTTGAGAGACCAAACTCCTCTGTTATTGTTGCACCTCTGCCTTCAAATCTTGGGTCCAGCCAAAATTTGATTAGTTTCTGTGGAAAGTGATTTTTTCCATAGAACTAATAGCCAGAAACAGGGAGTCTAAGGTAATTACAGATGGTTTCTCAATGGAGAGGGCAGGACTATGACCAGCCACAGCAGCCAAAGCATTCCTACATGGCCTTGGTTGGGGCGTTCGCAAATCCAGAGCGGCCTCCTTCGGCTTGTACCGGCAACGCTGATTCCGTATCTGACACCGAACTGGTGCAAATTGGACTGCTTTTGCCTCCAGGCTGTATAGGTTGCCTGTGAAGTTCTGGGCTGAGCATTGTCTCCAGACCCAGCTCAGCAGGGGCAAACAAGACACCAATGCCAATCCCAGAGCTTTGCAACTCTGCAACCTGCCAAACGAAGCCATCTAAAGTAACTTGAGTTTGAGGAAAGGTCTCACTCGCTGCTGGAGGATAAATATGAATTTTCCTTTCCTTTTCCCCATCGGTGAGTTGAAAGAAAACATTGAATATGCACCTAGGTAATTCTTTCAGTGTCCAGTCAGTACTGTGCCATCTTGGATCCCCCTAACACTTTTAAACAGTCAGCTTCAGAATGTGTGCTAGTAACATCCATCCCTGATCATTGGACAGCTGGGAACTGTCTGAAAAAGTATGAAATATCCATAAAAGCACATCAAATGGAAGCATCATTTTATAGATTATTAACAGTTGATTATTGTGACAGAACGGTGTGTTTTAAGCCTGTAAAACTGCCTTAATTCATGAAGTGCATTCTCTAGTTTGGCCAGCAGGTGGTGCATGTTATGTTTTAAGCTGTTACAAAGAATTGACTTTTCCTTTAGTTAATACAGATAAAGGAAATGCCAGCAGTGATGTAACCAGTTATTTTTAAAACTGGTTGTTCAGGGCTTTGATTGGCCCAGGAGCTCATTTTCATTTGGATTTTACTGGCTCCCCCCCCCCCCCCCCCCCCCCCCCCCCCCGTCTTAGCCAGGAAGAAAAGAAAGATCTCTTTGCTAAGGCCCTGTAAACAGTTTCATTTGATAACTTGTGACCAGCTATATGTCCTGATCTTATTGACTTCTTTGACTGGTTGACCAAAGAAATGGTTGAAGGACGTGCTCTAGATGTAATCTACTTGGATTTCAGCAAAGCCTTTGATAAGGTCCCCCACTAAAGACTCATGAATAAGCTGAAAGGGCTGAACTGGATAGGAAACTGGTTGACCGCCAGGTGGCAGAGGGTGGTGGTAAATGGAATCCGCTCTGAGGAAAGGAAGGTGAGCAGTGGAGTTCTTCAGGGGTCGGTGCTGGGGCCGATTCTGTTTAATATATTTATGAGATATTGCTGAAGGGTTGGAAGGAAATGTTTTTGCAGGTGACACAAATATAGCCAATAGAGTGGATACCCTGGAGAGAGTAGAAACAATGAGAAGGGATCTCCAAAAGTTACAAGAATGGTTAAGGGTCTGGCAGTTAAAATGTAATTGCTACACTCTGGGAATTAATAACAATTCCGGTTTCTCAGTTGGTAAACTCAAAGAAAGATAGAAACCTGATTCATTTATCAAAAAATAATATTTTTTTAATATATATGTGATAGTGCTCAAGTGCTCAGTACCAGGTGCATATCATTGAGCTAATGGATAACTCATTAAATAGCACCTACGCCCACCATCATAGCACTATATATCCCTGCCTCCCTACCTCTTGGTCTTCGTTTTTTAATTGGTCACAAACCTCTCCACTCTATTGTACCATTAAAGCTTTTATCTATATGTATATATCCCTGTCAGGGACCTCTATGTTAAACTGTAATTTTCTAAGTCTCATAGTGTTTTCAAAAGTCCACTTATCTTGTAGGGGTGTCCTGTCTCAGATAATCTCCATGTAGTGCCAGTTGGTGGGCTGTGGCTCAAGTGGTCAAATCATTTTATCTTTTTTTTTTTGTTTGCTTGCTTATTGTATGCTACCCAGTTAAACATAAATATATGGCCCTAGCCAAATGCATCCATATATTTAATAGCATTACATTGGTTCACAACGCTTGGCTTATACTGAGTGGGAGCCTTGACCACCACCTATTCTGTAGGCTCCAAGGGCTCATGTGCTAATCATTTAGTGCAGAAACGCTCACACCAGGCACCGTTCCTTGGTGAAAAAATACATGTTTTTTTAGCATACAATTTGAATGCACACGTTGCAAAATTATAATGGGATACCTCAGTGTAGTCCACTGTAAGCCCTTTTCAGCTGTGGTAAGCTTGCTCTAATGCTTACCACAGCTTTGTAGTAGGACTCCTTACATAAGTACATAAGTATTGCCATACTGGGAAAGACCAAAGGTCCATCAAGCCCAGCATCCTGTTTCCAACAGTGGCCAATCCAGGTCACAAATACCTGGCAAGGTCCCAAAAAAGTACAAAACATTTTATACTGCTTATCCCAGAAATAGTGGATTTTCCCCAAGTCCATTTAATAATGGACTATGGACTTTTCCTTTAGGAAGCTGTCCAAACCTTTTTTTAAACTCCACTAAGCTAACTGTCTTTACCACATTCCTTAATGTACATGTGCTAGGATTCAGTAGTTTCTGGATGGTTAGTGTATGTTCTTTATTAATGAATACTAATTGGAGACAGGTTGGGCTTTGGGAGAGATTGTTTTTGTTTTATTTGTTACTGATGATGTGTTCTGCTTTATTGTAATCCATCAAGGAAAGGAGTTCCCACCAAGATATCAGACCATAAGTATTCATTAAATAAATAATCATTGATGATAGTCATTCTTTACAAAAAGTATATTTTGTTTAGTTTTTACATTTGTCAGCATGAGATTTGACACTAAAATAGTCACAGAAACATACAATATTGAACTTACACACTTAAATAACAAAACAGGATAAAAGAATGCAACAGAAATATCAATTTCAGCATTTTATAACATATTCAGACATAATACCCTACCTTTCTGCAGTGCTTCCAAAGACATGAAACCCCCTGCTAGACTCTTAAGAATACTGAGAAATGTTGAGTACGCTCCGGTGGAGCTGTGAATGGGCAAGCCATTCCAAATCTGTCGTGGGGACCCCACATCCAGTCAGGTTGTCAAGAAATGCATATTCATTGTGACTCTTAAAACCTTCAACTGGCAGTGGGGTCCCTAGGACATGTTTGAGAAGTCCTGTCTGAGGCTTTCTCTTTCCTTTGCTCTATGCTCCCCAGAATCACAGGCTTTAAGTAAGCACACAGTCCTACATCCTCTGATGCATCTTTGGGTCATGACATTTTTTCAGGTTGATAAATGAACGTGAAAGCAGATGAATTCTATGGTGCGATAAAACAGTGGAGAAAAATATAGACACTGGAAAATAAAATATTCCTTCACAGATGTTTAGTTGATACTTCACAATATTTCACTTTTTGTTAGTAGCTAGTCTGGGACCAAATAATTTTGCTCACTATTTATGAGCAAAATATTTCCCTAATGGAATGTTCAGACATTAGTGGAGCACTCAATATCTTGCATATTGCCTTTTGTCTGACTCGTTTCTGTTTGAGGTGTAAGGACATTTGAATCAATTTTCCTATCCTTTCTGAATCCTCAACTTTGTATGGTTTGCATAAGTCAACAGTAAAACTGTATAACAACATTAGAAACAAAAGCTTTAAGAGACTTCAGCATTTGCAGAAGTATATTTTCACTATTGCTTATCCACAGAGAAAGTAATGGGACTGTAATACCATTAACAGGGAGTGATTGTATAGCCCCATGTCAAAAGAGTGATGTTGGTCCACCCCAGGCTTAACTCCCAACAGCATGCACAAGAATAGTCTTTGTTCTTCAAAGGAAAAACAACTATGGCTCCATTCATGCAGTGGCAGTAACATCAAGAGTGGCTCAACCTGTCCTTTTGACTCAGAGCTCTCTGGTCAGCCTAATACACAAACAGGTTCTTGTGACACAATAGAAGATTACCAGAGTATTAGGGCACTGGCTTGATGGTGTTACTACTATACAGAAAGGGAATTATAGCTAGAGATATTAAAATGTGCTACCAAATTAGCACATACTACTCCCCTTAATGTGTTATTTTACTGCATGTCCCACCTTATGTAATAGACCTAGTTACTGAAAATATGTATTAACAGTGTTGGCATGCAGTAACAGACATTAGCAAATGTTGCTTTTATCTCTTTTATAAATGCATTTTTTTAAGTAAAATGTAAGTTACGTTACAACATTTTGAATTTTACAAGGACAAGATGCACCATATTTTAGTGTCAAAGTAGTTTAAATTCCATTTCTAGAATAACAGGACAAATGTTAATATGTTGTCCCTTTTACGTATTTACCCCCGGATTCTATACACGGCACCTAGAATTGTGCATGCAACTTAATTGCATAACAAGCCCTTAACTGTCAATAATTGGGGGCTAATCAATTATTTAAGTTAATTGGCACATTTGCACATGCATCTGGCTGCACGCTATTCTATAAGGCGTGGTGCCTAACTCTACTAGGGCATAAGGGGACGTAGCCAAGGTCAGTCCAAAATGTTGCGTGTAGAATTATAGAATATGGCCTCAGCTCACCTAACTTGTGCGCCAGCATTTACACCAAGCATAAAGTTAGGCATGGAAATCAGGGCTAAGCACGATTGCATAAAGGGTGCTGATTTTTAATGGTGCCAAATTGTGAGCACCATCTGTAGAATTCCCTCGTTCCTTTCTTACTGAAATCAAATTTAATATGATAGAAATCTAGATGGGTGACCAATGGTTAACATACACAAAAAAAGATTTGAGTTCCATTCTTACTGGCGACTTTGTTCCACCAACAAGCCATTGGCCAAATGACCATCTGAAAGCCATAAATACAGATTGGATGTCTGTCCTGTTAATTGAGGAGTTTATGACCACATCTTAGAGGTTTTCCTATTAAACGGGGTTATATCAAGTGTCCAGTGGCAAAGAAAAAACAGGAAGCTTTACATGTAAAGTTAAGTTCTATATTTAAGAAGTAAAACAATTCTAGGTATCAAAATCTTGAGCCAATATAATGGGATCTTAGTTGTTGGTTTTTGTTTTTTTTTAAATAAACTTAAGGAACACTTTTTAAAAGTCAGTTTTAATAAGTTAAAAAAAACCCAAAAGTTACTTTCACTCTTATTTTTGGAAACTTTACAAATAAAAATCTGTCAAATTGAGGCCACTGGTAGTGTTGCATCATAACACTGAATAACTGAGTCATTAAGAACCAGACTGCACTGACAGAAGCATTAAAAGTCCTCTTACCAGAAACTAAGGACCTCTTTTGCTAAACTGTGCTAGTGATTCCTGGCATGGGAATGCCGACAAAGCCCATTCACTCTGGGCTTCATCGACATTGCCACACGGGAATCACTAGCGCGGTATGGTAAAACAGGCTGTAAGATCCCCAAGGACAGCGATGCTGATGTACTGAACTCCAGAAACTTCCACAAACAAGGCTTTGCAAGCAAACCCCTGAAATTTTACGGGGAGGAGGTTCATGCAGCCTCATTTGTGAAAGCTTTTTCTTTTTGCATGTTTTCAATTAACAACATTTTATTAATATTCATAAATGTTGAGCTGCTGCAATGCAATGTCATACAAAGTAGCTCATTAATTATTGAATTTCACAAAAATTGGTATTTGAAAAACCTTTGCTGTAAAAAGAAGGGGAATGTTACCATTTTTTTTCCAGCTTCCCTGTGCCAACCTCATACCCAAATTTCCTATGGAGCTCATTTACATTCATAGCAAACTTTTGTACAAAAAGGCAACTAACTTGTGGGAAATCGCACATCAGCCTTTTTCTTATGCTTCAGTGATGCTGAGTGGTTTTCAATTAAAAGAATTTCACTGCATGCATTTATTTATAGGACTTGTATTACTCCTTTTAATAGGAAAAGCAAAGTTACAAATGAAAACCAGGATTGGCTGACATGTCCTTAACTGACCTGGAGCCATGTCATTACATAGCACTATTGGTGTGCTGCCGCCTCTCCCTTCTTATTGGTCAAGTACTTTTGTGGCACTTTTAGTCCAAGGACTGCCACCTTGAAATTTTACTTTTCTATAATACCTCCCTAAACCACAAACTCAAATTGCATTTTTGCATAAACATCCAAAAGAAAACCAGAAATTTTCCCAGGTTAAATATCATCAGAGCTGGAGTTAGCAGTGATACTTTTGAGAAAATGCAATACAGCTTGATTTTCTGAGTCACTGGGCACAAATTAAGGGGCCTGTGTGCTAAGTTCTGTTAGCTGTTTAACGTGGCAGTGCCTAAACTGGGGGGGGGGGGGGTGGAATTATCGGTGTGGGCTACCATTAAGATGTGTTATTTTACCACAGGTCTCATTTTAAGTAGTGAAACCTAGTTACTAATAACTAGTAAGGATAAATTAGGTCTTGCCTGATCATTTTCTTTCCATTAGTCCTTCCCACTGTTTCAGAACCTATGGGATAGTTGTGTCCATCAATCAGCAGGTGGAGAAAGAAATGAAAACTGAGCTGAGACATCTCTCTTTTGGCATCTAGTCCAGCTCCTCAGTATTTACACAGACAAGCAGTAAAGATAAACTCAGAATAAACACAACAACCTAAACAACTCACTAACCTAATACTAACCAGACAAGCAAATATGTGTGCACCTCTCTCATCTCTAGCCAACAAGAGATATGCAGGAAGTACCATATCTGGTGACAGTCGTTATTTGACCCATCACTTTGCAGCGACTAAACATCTCAGAAACCTTGGGTGGGCCTCCAGAATAGTGGGAAGGTCTAATGGAAAGAAAAGTTATCAGGTAAGACCTAGTTTCTCCTTCCATTAAGTAGCTTCCCACTATTCCAGATCCTGTGGGATGTTTAATAGCAATTCCTAGAGTAGGTGGGATCCTGGCACTGCCACTCTGAGGTCCAAAGCCCCAAAACTTTGGACCTCAGAGCCGTAACATCCGCCCTGTAGTGTTTGGCAAAAGTATGCAATGTCGACCATGTCGCTGCCTTATACATATCTGCTGAAGACAATAAGGTAGTCTCCACTCAAGCTGTCGCTGTACACCTCATAGCATGAGCCCTCAAGCAAATAAGTTGACATGATAGTCTCCTTCAGCCATCTAGCAATTCTGGGCTTGGAAGCCATGAGGCCAAGCCTCTGCATACCAAAAAGCACAGTCTGTCCGATTTGCAAAACTAATTTGTGATTTCCAGCTACCTAATGTGGACTCTACACACATCAAGAAGTTTCAAGGAAGAATACTGAGCTTCTTTGTGCACCGGGAGAGCCCTGCCTCCAAAAAGCAGAGAAAGTAAGCCCAACCCAATGCCACAACTAGAGCTGGCGACAGCCAAAGATATACTGTGGGCCATAACACATCATAATTAGTATCTGCCTAGTAGGCCAACCCCGCTTCCAGCTGGGCATTATGGCGCTCATCTTGCACATTGTGATGTCATTTGAGGCATGCTGTAGCCACAAACAAGATGCTCAGTGTCGCTTGAAAGCCCAAAGAGACCACATCAATGGCATGTTTCAACAAGCCTTCTAGCTTCCTACCCTGTAGGTTATTTAGGGCAATGCCCTCTTCCACTAGGAAGGTGGTCTTCTTAGCACCGTAACCAGGGAGTCCACTTGGGAAGCTGCAATTTCTCTTTCTCCTCCAGAACCAACAGGTAGAAGCAAACCATGGCTCTTCCCACTCTCAGCCCCACCTCCAGTGAGATCCATTCTGCTATAATGTTCTTGAATTTCTGGATACATCAGGAAGTTCTTAGAAGGACTTCTAAGCCCACTCATGATCGACAAAGATGGAACTCCTGATGCCAAAGCAGAAGGCTTTCAGTGGAAAGTACTGCCAATGTCTCAGAAATAAGAGTACTGAACTCCTCTTTATTTAATAACCACAGTACTTTCAGGTCATCCCCCTGCTTAGTTATATGATGTATTCTCCCTCCTCTAAACTCTCCTTCAATGATGGTTCCTCTGAATAGACCAATGCCACATCAGATAAGGAAGGAAAAGCAGAGATAGACCTCCAGGAGTGGACAGATGAGGCTAAACAAGATTTCTTCGGAACCATCAGGGCAGGAAGCTGAAGCACCTTGCAGCAATTCTGACTGTTCCTGCTTCAGTAAACAGGACTGGTTTAAAAACAATATCAATTCTGGAGAAAACAAAGATCCCGATGCAGCTGAATGCTATGTCAAGCCCTAAGGTTCTAGAACGTTTGCTGTGCTCCATGCGTGATCAGAGACTCTTCACTGCCAGTTGGCAATGACAAAATGGTGCCTATTCCTACGCTCTCCTGTATCAAATTGCACGCCAGCCCTTCCAGCGAGCCTGAAGTCCCTGGCATATTCAGATGCTGCACCAAATCTGAAGATGTGATGCCACTGACCATTTCCCCCACAGGATTCCTGGCTTACACACACTGCAAAACCCTGATGCCAGCTGGTGGGTCCCACAGTGGGAAAACCGCTTAACTGCCTCTATGTGAGTTGCCATTCACCCTGACTGACACAATCACAGCACAATGTGTAGTCCTAGTGGTGAGTCAGGATCCTTCCCTGTACCAAGTAGAACCTGCAGCCCTCCAAGTGGTTCTGAGCCAAACTTTAGTCGGACTTACCACTGCTGGCTACTCCTCAGAAGCCTTACCCCAGATGAGAAAGAATCAGGACTGAACCTCTTTCTCAGAGGAAACCCGTGATCGGCAGGAATGCTAATGTCATGAATAGAGAGTCTGGAGCTGATGCATGATATCATGGGGATTAAGCACTAAAAATATTTTGTCATGTTGGGGAGATCCCCATAGACGTATGGAGGGAGGAAATGTGGTGCCAAAGCGTGACGAACTCGCATAGGAGTTCCTATGGAAGGTTGGGAGGGAGCTGATGGGGGGGGGGGCTTAGGGGGGGATGGGGGAGGGGGGGGAGGGAATTCTTCCAGGCAGCTGGTTATTCGGACAGAAAGGACCTGGGGATACTAAACCGATATTAGGGCAGGATGTAAAGGGGGAGGTGAGCTGGGACACTTCTCCCAAAGATCAAATATATCTGCATTGTGACATGACCAATAGTGGCTTGATGCAATGATTAAAGTAATATCGTGGAATGTTGGCGGCATATCATCGCCAATTAAACGTGCCAAGCTGCTACAGGCATTAAATAGACAAAAGGCCCATATTGTCATGTTGCAAGAAACCCATTTAACTGCAATTGAACATAAGAAATTATGTAAGTGGTGGGTGCAGGAATTGGTGGATAGTCCTGCGCATAATAAGAAAGCAGGGGTAGCTATATTGATTAGAAAAGGGACACAATATGTTTTAAATGAGAGAGTTGTAGACCCCAAGGGACGGTATATAATTCAACATATTACTTTGAACAATAAACCGCTGCTGTTGGTCAACCTGTATGCGCCTAACCAATATGATAAAAATTTTTTTCAGACAATTATTAAACATATACAAACCTTTGATCAGATCCCAATTATTATCGGAGGGGACTTTAATTTGGTATCGGATCCTCTGATGGATAGTACTGGTTCCGTAAGGGCCTCTCCGTTGAACCTTACTAGAGGAATCCCTTGGGTTTGTTCTGAACTGGACTTAGTGGATTCATGGCGCTTGCTGCACCCTAGCACGCGAGACTTTACTCATTTATCAAGAGCACACGGGACGCAGTCCCGCATAGATTATCTATTACTATCAGGGACGATTTCGCCTAAATTACAACAAGCAGAAATTGGTGCTACTGCAGTGTCTGATCACGCAATGATCTGGGTGGTGTTGGATTGGAACAGAGAAGAGAAGATAGGGTTTCAGTGGAAATTCCCCAGGGCCTTATATCATGATCCTAAATTTCACTTGTTTATGAAGGAGAAATGGGAAGAGTATGTAGACTGCAACCAAGAAAGCTACATTAGAGATCCGATCCTTTTCTGGGAAGCAGCAAAGGCGGTCTTGCGGGGACATATTATTTCATACTCGGTGTATCAAAAGAAAGCGAAGGAGGCTGAGTTGGTACGGCTTGAGCTTCAAGTGAGAAGAGATAGACAACAGTATGGGCGCAAGCCGACAATAGAGAATAAGACTAAACTCCTGTCCTCGCAAGTGGAATTAAATCAATTGATCCAGACAAAAACGCAAAAGTCACTGACCTATTTTCGCTTCCAGCTGTACAAGCATGCTAATAAACAAGGTAAACTGTTGACGCGGATGGTTAACCAAGTGGGCGGGCGTAGATGTGTAGTTAGAATTCTGAACGAGCAGGGTTTTTATTCTCATACAAATGCAGATATCAATAAGGTGTTCAGAAATTTCTATGCTGACCTATATTCGTCGCCGACTGATATAGGGCTCGAGGCAGCTTCGTACCTGAAGGGTCAAGAGCTTCCTCAGATACAAGAGGCACAACGAGAGATGCTTAACGCGGAGATTAATGAGGAAGAAGTGAGATGGTGTATTAGAACTAGTCCTTTTTGCAAGTCACCGGGGGTAGATGGCTATACATCCGAATTCTACAAATTAATGGTAAATGATATAGTATCATGCTTGACGGAGGTGTTTAATGCCATAGTGCAGAAAGGGCAATTGCCGGAAACATTGCGAAAAGCACAGATCATTGTGCTGCTCAAACCAGGTCGAGACCCAGATAGAGCGGGCTCTTATCGACCTATTTCTTTATTGCCGTTTGAAGCAAAGCTGATTGCTAAAATCTTGGCAAATCGTTTAGCTAGAGTTTTGCCATCATTGATCGCAGAGCAGCAAGTGGGGTTTGTCCGCGAGAGGTCAGTAGCACGTAATTTGCGGAAGATAATATTAGCACTAGAGACAATCCATAGAGACTCCGTACCATCGTTGTTAGTGAGTTTCGACGCTGAAAAAGCGTTTGACCGTGTTAACTGGTCCTTTATGTATGCGGCACTGGAGGCTTATGGGATAAATGGTTATTTTATTGAAGCCATTAAGGCTTTGTACCAGGAGCCAGTGGCAGAAGTATTGATCAATGGAATAGTTTCGGATGTCTTTCCGATAGAGAGGGGCACACGGCAGGGTTGCCCACTCTCACCTCTCTTGTTTGTATTGGTCATGGATTCACTGATTAGAGACATAGTGCACATGCCAGAGGTGAGGGGGGTACAGGTGGGTAAGGAACAATTTAAGTTGGCAGCTTTCGCGGATGACTTGTTGGTGATTTTGCAGGAACCTCGGACTTCCCTAGCAGCACTTTTGGAGATATTCGAAGAATTTGGAGATTACTCAGGTTTTCGTCTCAACCTAGATAAATCTGAAGCTCAGACTTTATATATGTCTGATACAGAGTGGTCTCAGCTCAATTGCCCTCTGAAACGAACGGAAGAAGTCTTTAAATATTTAGGTATTCAATTGCCGGGGGATCCGCGGAGGCTGTATAAATTGAATATTACCCAATTGTTCTCAGCTACCAGTATGCTTCTGGAGAGATGGAGAGAGCTGCCGGTGTCACTGCTAGGCCGAATTTCACTGTTCAATATGATCATCTTTCCCAAGTGGCTTTATTACTTTCAGACCTTACCACTATGCCTCACCAAAAGCGATTGGAATAAACTGCTTGGTATGCTTTCAAAATTTTTCTGGCATAGGAAAAGGCCACAGATTAGTATGGAAAATCTGATGGATGGATGGAATAGAGGGGGATTTGGCATATTGAACCTATGGTGGTATAATAGAGCCTGTATGATCCGACACCTGAGAGACTGGCTAAAGGGAGAATCACGTTGTACCCCATTGCAGATGGAAGCGGATTGGTTGCGACCTCTGCATTTTAATTATGTACTGCAGGCTGAGGCTTTAGATCTGCCTATTTATGTTCGTAGAAGTATGTTGGTGAAGCCATTGCGGACGATATGGGGGGAGATGGCAAGGCTCTGGTCCTTTGATGCACATATTAGTAGATTGCTACCCATTAGAGGTAACGGAAACTTTAAACCAGGGTTAGAGAATAAACGTATCCGGAGCTGGGGAGATAAAGGACTTCACATGGTGGAGGACTTTGTAGACAAGGATGGGCGCCTTAAATCCATGGACTCCTTGAATCTCAATTCTAACACATGGGCAGATACATACGCCTTTAAACAGGTTTCTCATTACATTCTCACGCTGCCTACACACTTTTTGGAAGTTGATGTGACCTCCAAATTTGACGAACTTTTTGATACGCCAACAACTGATCCAGCTTCTATCTCAATGTTGCACAAAAGGTTATTAATGAGTAGACCACCAAAGAATCTCGAAAAGTTGGCCAGGAAGTGGACGGCAGATATACAGAAACAGATTAGTATAGACGTATTAAGGAGCAGCTTGAGGCAGATCAGGGGACGGATTAGTAGCGCGGAATTGAGGGAATGCCAAGGAAGAAGTATTTACAGGGCATACACTTCATTGTCAAGATTATATCAAATGGGTAGGGCGGAATCATCAGCTTGTGGTAGGTGTGGAGATCTCAATCATAACTATTATCATGCTATGTGGGCTTGTGCAGCGATATCCGCTTACTGGGAACAAATAGCGAAGTTCTTAGGCGAAATCCTGGGGCGGAGGGTGACATTGACACCGGAAACGGCCCTTTTGGGGGTCGATTTACTGAAGGGGAAAGGTACCGTTAGTCATAACCTGCTAATCTTTAAAGCATGTCTCGTGGGAAAAAAATGCATTTTAGTTAACTGGATACATTTAGAGGCACCATCGTTTTGGCAATGGCGCAACAGGTGGCATGCGTTGCTACTAATGGAGCTGCGAGATTCATATTATAAACCCAAAATACAGCGTAAATTCTACTTAATATGGGAATCATATATCAATGCTTTAGCCCCTAGGGCCCGAAGTTCCATCCTTAATCGACTGAGCTTGGACCCAGCGAAATTAGCTACAGGTTTTAGATAGTGAATAGGTCAATTTCCCTGGGCGATTGGAGATATGTAGCTGCCTGGAAGGGGGGTGGACAAAGGGGGGAGGGAGGTTACAGGGGGGAGGAATATTAGAGGGGTAAGGAAGGGCAGAAGGGGGGTTGCGGGGAGGGATATAGAGGTATGGATAAAAGAGAAATAGCTGGGAGTAGAGAGGGAGGAAGCTAAAGAGAAAAGTGATGGCTACCTCTATGTTGTGATTACAAGTTGTTCATTTGTTTCCTGATGTATCTTGAACATAGCGTATAAATATTGTATTGTCTGTGATAGGTCATCAATAAAATTGTTTAAAACTAAGAATCAGGACTGATATTCTATCCCATACTTTCTGTCCTTCTCCGTTCTATTTTTTTGGGTTATTGTGCTGGAAAAGGAGAGCTCCACAGAGTTCAGAGGAGAGATGAAGGAAGAAGTAAATTCGCAGGGCATCAGAGACAGGGATCTGAAGACCTCTAGACATGACTCTGCGAATTCAAGCCACCTGCAAAGCTCAACTGAGGACCAGCTGACCAACTGGACCAGGAGTAAATCACTCACTAGAGGCTGTAAATGTGTCCATCCACCTGCAGGAGACAAAGAATATTGAGGAGCTGGACTGGATGCCAAGAGAGAGATGTCTTAGCTCAATCTTCAGTTCTCTATCTCCACTTGCTGGGTGATGGACACAACTATCCCACAGGTTCTGGAATAGTGAGAAGCTATGTAATGGAATAGTAAATTAACACATTTTAACAGTAGCCCACATTGATAACTTCTCTTCTTAGTATGCAGTATTTCCCGCATCAAGGGATGTAGTTATTAATGCGTGCTATTTTAACTTATGTCCCGTTTTATGCAGTGAGATATAATAACTGGGGTTAACCATAAAATAACACATCTTAACAGTAGCTTACATTAGTAACTACACCCCTAAATAGCTCACAGGATTTAGGGGATGGGTGAGAACCTCTGAATTAATCACAAGACAAAGTCCCCACTTCCTTCCTGTTTAACACAGGAATTATCATGCACTAACTTGTCACACCATCAACTGTTAACATGGAACTGTGCTGTTAGTGTGCAGAGCTAATACAGAAGGAGCTTGAGACTGCATATTACAGTTAACGCTAAGGTAGCTATGTGTTAACTGTTAATGCAGCAAATAAAACAGAGCAGCTGTTAATGGGCAGTAGTGACTTCTGAGAATGTCCCCAAAAATTAACCCATGGTTTTGTAGATAGTGTAAATAAAGGCTTATTCATTTGCATTCCCTTATTTTTCATACACAATTTTGACAAAGATTCCTTTTAATAAATTGGGGTGTCAGTAGATGGTGCTTCATTTGTCAGGATTCTGGAATGCGTTTGGACAAAGAAAACAAACTTGATAATTTTCTACAGAACACAGCCATGTATAATTCCAGGGGTCCCTTTATACAGAGAGGTGCTCTAGAAACAAGGCAGCGTCCTTCCACTCACTGAGCAATACAGACCAGTAAGCATCTAATAAAAACTGTTCCTGTTAAGAAGGTATGGGTAGCCAGAACATTTTCCCTGTTTTGAAACAAATGCCATTAATCGTGTGCATTTGTTGCGTGTTTTGAAAAAGAACTCTCAGCAACCACTTGAGCACAGATAAATCAAAATGAGAATTATACTTACAAGTGTTTTACACAGAACATTTTTGAATGACATTGTAAGGTTTTTTTTTTTTTAATGCTGATTAGGTGTTTACTTTTACTGTATGCCAGTGTGAAAAGGCACTGCTGGCTTGGGCGCTGAGGTTTTTTCCTTCCAATAATTTCAGTTTGATTAATTTTTGATTATTTATACTCATTTTGCATTCAATGTTTATTTGGGGTGGGGGGAGATTCTTCTGGGATATAGTTTCTAATTTTTCTCCACACTCCTTTTGCATTATTGAAAGCTATATGGTATATTCTATGAACTCCTCCCATACAAGTCCTCTGAACTCCCTGGAAGCAGTCATCTTGATCGTCCTCACCTGTTTCCTCATGCAAGAGCAAACTGGTTTTTGCAATTTGGGGCCCTGTTACAACGCCAAGGTACAGATACCACGGCATTGGTGCACACCAATCAGGCACTACCGCAGGAGCTCGGCAGTAGTGCCTGCCCCTCTGTGCACCATTTGTGGCGCACCAGATTAAAAAAAAAAAAACCTTCTGTGCCAAGGGCTTACCTGGCAGTAATTGGGCAGGACACTGCCGCCAGGTGGCGGTAAAGGCTCCACTAAGAAATGGCTGTGCTGCAAGTGGTTAACTTGCCGAATGGCCATTTCCTTAAAAAAAAATGCCTTTTACCCACTGCGGCAAAAAGGGGCCTTGACGTATGGCAAACCCGCATGCTGACGCCACTGCAGGCCCCAGCGTGGTAAAAGGGGCCCTTTGGCATTACTGGCAACATGTTCAGAAACAGAAGTCCATTTACATCTGGGACTCAAAAAGGTAACAATGTATGTAGATCAGGGTTTCTTGCAATGTGAGCAAGCCTAAGGCTAGAAAGAGGGATGCTTCAATTCTAACAGGTAAGAGTGACTACCCTGTTCTCAACCATTTATCACATATGTGGACCAACTGGATCTAATGAATGTATGAGGCAATCGGTGAGTCTCCTGCTAAGATTCCTGCCCCCACACAGGTTAGGGAACTTGTAGCAGAGACACTAAAGAACTCTTAGGGGGTCTTTTACTAAAGCTTAGCTCGAGTTATCTGCAGCAGGGTCCACTTTATTCCTATGGGCCCTGCTGCAGATAACTCAAGCTAAGCTTTAGTAAAAGACCCCCTCAGTATATTATTTGCTAACAGCATGCACTGTTAAAGGGCAATTCTATATACTGCATGCTATCCTGACGTGTGTAACTAAATTGGCTAATGAGCCAATCGGTACCAAGAACTGGGTGCTAACAATCAACTATTGGCAGCAATTTGGATTTGCACGCACATCTTGCTAAGCGCCATTCTATAAAGATCTGCGTGCATACAACTCAAACGGGAGCATGGCCATGGGCGGGTCAGGGGTTTTCACTAAAGATGTGCACGGTATTACTGAATACCGGAGATCCGCGCCACTCTAAGATTTATTTCAGGTTTCAGCTGGTGTAAATCCTCACGTCCAAAGTTTGGTGTGGATATTGGCTCTAAGCACTGCACTATTCTATATACAGCGCCCAACTCAGAGTGCTAGTTATAGAATAGCGCTCCGTGTGGACTTGTTTCAGCGCTGTTTTTTGAGCACTGTTTACTTAATCTAGTCCTCAATGCACACTATTTACCACAGAGCCCATTGCATAATATGAGCTTTGTTGCAAATAGCATTTGATAGCTTTTAGTAAAAGACCCCCTTAATGGTAAGATTTTGAATTGATACATTGTAATTCACTTTGCTACATACTTTTGAAATACTAATACCCAAAGGCCACAGATTTCTTTTAAAGATGATTTAAAATAAAAAAAAAAAACTGCTTCCTAATCATAAACCACCCATATCTGAGTTTAACTGTGTTGTTAATGTTTTTTTGGTGTTTCAATTCTTCCTGAATGCTAAGCTACAAACTAAACTCATAAATACATTAGCTAGTTACAGCATATTGTCATGCAAAACTGGTATTTTTTTAAGCTTTTTTAATTTAAATTTTCCCAAAAAGAAAAGAAACACTGTTTTAGGCATCAGTAGAGTTTATTATTGTGTGAATGTCTGTGCATCAAGGAGGGAAGGGGGAGAGATGTATAGTTCTCATCTAACCAGCTTTTATACCTCTTGCCCTTCAGTTCAAGAGCTTACAGCTAAACGAATAAACACAAAAGGCAAGAGATGGAGCTTAAAGAATAAAAGAAAGAGATTTTGCCCTTTCCTAATATAACCGTTATAACTGGAGAAGTGGTCCCTTATTGGCTTAAAACCTGAAGCACTTATACATTGACATGGCACAATTGCAAGACAAGGGGCCTCTCTCCTAGGTGAAGGAGAGGAAATAGGAATGCTATGTTTTGTATTACTTTCTTTTTTTGTGAGGGAGGGAGGTAAAGGAGGGATTCATTGCGCTCCATATCTGCAGGTTTCTTTCCTCACATCATTTAATGTGACATGTAAACACGTAGTGTACAATAAATAAAATGACATTCTTTGCATGGCTCAACTGTTATACAGATATCACAGATCTATGTTTTGTGGGGCTTTTTGTTGCTGTTGCTCCTTCCGCCCAAGATATATGACTTTAGTTTGGTGGGTCTGTGGACCCAAATTTCCTACATTCCCTAGATCGATAGGTATCAGGAATATATTAATTTGTAAAATTTTTAAAAAGCAACATCTGCAGTTTGGATACACAGCAAATAAAACAGGAAGAAATGTTCTATTGTTATGCATTGGCAAGTACATGCTATGCCAACCATCAATTTTAAGAACTGTTTGTTAATTGGCTAATTTTCATTCGCACCTGTGGTACAAACACAATGAATGAGATTTATGGTGTACCTCCAAGAATAAGACAATTGTCCAACATGCTAGCAAATTAAAATCCAGAGCCAGCAGGGATCTAGCTTTAATTTTCCATCTTCTGCAATGTCCCTCCCCCAAAGATGAAGGCTTTACGATTGATCCTCCTCCCCATTCTTCAAGGAACCTCTGAAACATGAGTACCCAGATCTTGCTTTTCTTATGACTCTGTGAATCCCTCATTGAGCTCATGGAGGTTTGGCCGTCTTGGGGGTTTCATCAATTGTAACCATCACAAGATGGTAAGAATCCTTTGCGCTCCATAGGAGGCCATTCATGGTTTAGAGATCTGGACTTCATTGCCTCCATTCCCACTGTTCGTCGTAGTGATAATATATTGCGTGGTTTGTTGTTGACTGCCTGGTTGCTGCTCCAAGGAGTCTGAGGAAGAAGCCACACCTAGTTGTACCCCCTCTGATAATGAGGAGTTTTTGTTCACTTCTAAGTCACTTTGTCCTTCAGATATCACATAATTGGTCTGGAAGGAGAGAAGTCAGACATAGGAGAGTCAATATCATTAGTATATATTTTGGTTCTATGTGCATTTTAGTTTAATGCATCAGTTTTCAATAGCTCAGATTTTTCTAACCTGAACAAAATTCAGTTGTTCCCATTTGTGCAAATTTTACAAAATATGGAAATGCCAATAGCTTCCTGATCACTTATGCAACATGCCCAAGGGCCAGGTCCCCACATTTTTCAGTAGCTTTATGTTTCCTGCATAATGGCATCTTATGCTACCCTTAGATTAGCAACCAACTATGCATATGGTTCCAGTATAGTTGTACCCACAACACATGATGGGTCAAGCTGCATTATTCTTAAATCAGTGGGCACCAAATGGTGGAAGGATGAAGTTGCATTATTCTTTTACCACTGGGTATGTTTTGACAAAAACAGGAATGAGTACAAGCAGTTGCAAGATAAATGTAAAACAATAAGGGAGACCAATAGAAAATTTATAATTAAACTTGCTGAAAAGGAAAAAACTAATAAATCTTTCCCCCCCCCCCCCCCCCCCCAAATACATCAAAACCAAGAACCTTGTGATGGAGTCAAGAACATTAGATGACCAAGTGGTAGAAGGGGTGTTCAGGAAAAGCAAAGATACTTACCTGTAGCTGGTGTTCTCCGAGGACGCTTATTCTCACATGTGGGTGACGCTATCTGACGGAGCCCCGGTGTGGACACTGAGTCGCTAGCAGTTCTAGCACCATCCCACCACACCGCACTGGTGCCTTCCCACCCGACACTCGAGTGCAGGTCCCCCAGTCAGGTGAAAAGCATAAAGAATACAACCAAAAACAGCTCCTAGGGGAGGGTATGTGAGAATAAACGGCCTGCTGTCCTCAGAGAACACCAGCTACAGGTGAGTATCTTTGTTTTATACAAGGACAAGCAGGCCATGCTATTACCACATGTTGAATCCCTAGCTACCAGGCTCACTGAAAACAAGAAAGCTAGGATAATGGAGTTCCAAAATGTCAAGACTAAAATCTCAATCAACCTGAAACTATATACATACTAGGTGTAGGTGCAGCCTGGAACAGAATAAAACAGGGCCTAGCAGGGTGGAGTTGGATTCTAGACACCAAACAAATTCTGTAGAATTGCCTGTCCAAACCGACTGATGTGTCAGGTGTCCTGATCCAAGCAGTAGTGGGATGTGAATGTGTGGACTGAAGACCACATTGCAGCCTTGCAATCTCTTCTATGAAGGCTAATGTCAGGTGGGCAACCGACGCAGCCATGGCTCTAACATTGTGAGCCGTGACATGCCCCTCAACAGTCAGCCCTGCCTGGGTATAAGCAAAGGAGATGCAGTCTGCTATCCAATTTGAAAGTGTGTGTTAGCCAATGCCCACCCCCAACCTGTTGGGGTGAAAAGAAACAAAAATCTGGGTGGACTGTCTATGAGCTTCAATCTGCTCCAGATAGAAGGCTAAGACTCGCTTGCAGTCTAAAGTATGTAGTACACTTTCACCAGGATGGGCATGAGGGCTGGGAAAAAATGTTGGAAGAACAACTGACTGGTTAAGATGGAACTCCAACATGATCTTACGAAGGATCATGCGGAGTTCCTGCGGAGGACTCTGATGTGATAAAATTTAATATATGGTGGTTGAGCTCCTAGGGCTTAGAGCTCAATGATTATGCGAGCTGAAGTGACCGCCACCAGAAATACAAATTTTCAAGCCAAAAAATTCAGGTGGCAGGTATCCAGAGGCTCAAAAAGAGCTTTCATCAGCTGGGTGAGGTATGTTGAGATCTCATAACACAACTGGAGGTTTGGTAGGGGACTTTGGGCTAGATGCACTAAACTCCAAGGAAGAGCCCTTCCCTTACCGATCCCTTAGCGAATCGGTAAGGAAAGGACATGCATGAAGGAAATCGCATGCAAATGAGCTGCTCGCTGTTAGTTCATTTGCACACGATTTCCTTCCTTCCAGTCGGCCAGCTGAGTATGCGCAGAGCAGCCAATCGTTATGCTGGCTGCTCTGTATGCCAAAGACATCCTTCACAAAAAAGACGTCCCTGATGAGCACTGGACATTTTCCTTCAGCTTTTGTGATGGGCGTCCTTCTGGGACATGGTTTTTCTTACGTGCCTGAAATGACCACAGCCATGGAGGTTCTCTCAACATTCACTCGTCCCCTCCAAGGCTGTTTTCAGTTTGCGCCCCCCACCCCCCAGGATCGGGACGTGCGAGGACGTCCAAAACAAAACTATTTGGATGTCCCTCCCTCCAGGTCTCTCTCAGCCAATCACAGCGCGTTTAGATGTCACCGGTATCAGCTAAATGCGCTGTGATTGGCTGAGAAAGACCTGGAGGGAGGGACTCCAAATAGTTTTGATTTGGAGGTCCTCGCAGGTCCCGATCCTGGGGGGGGGGGGGGGGGGGGGGATGCAAGCTGAAAAAACCTTGGAGGGGACGAGGAGAATGTTGAGAGAACCTCTATGGCTGTGGTCATTTCAGGCACATAAGAGAAACACGTCCGAGAAGGACGCTGGTCAGGGACGATTTGGTAGAGTGGGTGGTGCAGGGGCTCTGGGGAGGCTTTATGTTTCAACATTTTTATTAATGATGAAATAAATATGGTATAACAGATACCATAAAATATAAAACTTCAACAGTACAGTGAAACTTCACATATAAGTATTGAACAGACCATCATCAAGTTTTTTGTATACTTCCCCCTTCCCCACCCTCTGGGGAGGCTTTAAATGCTTTTGCCTTTGATTTTGTAGGGAGCTCCCTACTGTGACTGCAGAAAAATGCCTGGGGGGAAGGGGTCAGAGCTGTTCTGCTACAAGGAAATCAGCACATGAAAAGAAAACCAGACAGCAGTTTAGTGCTGAAACAAAACGTAACTTGTTTTTTTTTTTTTTTGTGAAGGACATCCAAGTGTTAGGCATTCGGGGGGGGGGGGGGGGGGGGGGGGGGGGGGGGGGGGAAGGACATCCCCGAGCACTTTTTTTCAGCTTTTGTGATTGGCGTCCTCTGTATGAGTCCCGCTCAGCAGCCCCAACGAGAGATGGAGACCTCCCGTTAGGTTTTCCACGGTGCATGGAGTCGGAAACGGCTGTGCATCTGCTAATTAGCTCATTATAATAACCTGTAGATCATTTGCATTCCGTTTTCGTTAGCTGCTACCGTGACAGGAAAATGGCTCGGGGAACCCATTTGTGCATGTCCCGGTTTACTATTTGCATGCTAAACTGGCTAGAACCAGTTTAAAACCCACGTTGCTGGCTCGTTAAGTTTAGTGTATCTGGCCCTAAAAGCTGTATAGAAATGGACTCACCTCCTATAAACTGATAAGCACCAATTGCACTAAGATGAACCCTTACAAAGTTGGTTTTAAAACCAGATTCAGAGAGTTGCAGGAGGTACTCAAGCAGTTTTTGTGTTGGGCAAGTGAAGGGATCTAAGGCCTTGTCCTCACACCAGACGGCAAACCTTCTCCATTTAAAAGAGTAACACCTATTAGTGGAGTCTTTCCTGGAAGCCCACAAGATACAGGAGACACCCTCAGGTAATCTGAGGGATTCAAGTTCTACGCTCTCAACATCCAAGTCGTGAGGGCCAGAGATTGGAGGTTGGGATGTAGAAGGGACCTTTAGTTCTGCATAATGAGGGTTGGAAAAAGGTCCAATCTCCACTGATCTTCTGAAGACAACTCCAGAAGAAGAGGCCAATGAGGAGCAATCAGTAGTATCATGGTGCCTTGGTTTTGCAGAAATATTGTTAGTAATATGTTATTTATCTTTAAAATCGAGCAGGGTACTGGAAGATTGGAGGGTGGCCAATGTAATGCAGATTTTTAAAAAAAAAGTTCCAGAGGAGATCCGGGAAATTCTAGACCACCGAGCCTGACGTCGGTGCCGGGCAAAATGGTACAGACTATTATAAAGAACAAAATTACAGAGCATAGATTAATGAGACAAAGACAACATGGATTTAGTGAAGGGCAATTTTGCCTCACCAATCTATCACATTTCTTTGATGGGGTGAACAAACATGTGGATAAAGGTGAGCCAGTCGATATTGTGTGTTTGGATTTTCAAAAAGCATTTGACAAAGTACATCATGAAAGACTCCAAAGGAAACTGGAGAGTCATGGGATAGGAGGTAGTGTCCTATTGTGGATTAAAAACTGGTTAAAAGATAGAAAACAGAGAGTAGGCTTAAATGGTCAGTATTCTCAATGGAGAAGAATAGATAGTGGGGCTCCCCAGGAGTCTGTGCTGGGAACGTTGCTTTTTAACATATTTATAAATGATCTAGAGATGGGAGTAAATAGTGAGGTAATTAAATTTGCTAACGACACAAAGTTATTCAAAGTTGTTAAATCACAAAAAGATTGTGAAAAATTACAAGAGGACCGTACGAAACTGGGAGACTGGGCATCCAAATGGCAGATGACATTTAATGTGAGCAAGTGCAAAATGATGCATAAGGGACAAAGGAACCTGAACTATAGCTATGTAATACAAGGTTCCACATTAGGTAAAACAGTTAGCTTAGCGGGTTTAAAAAAGGTTTGGATAAATTCCTAAAAGAAAAGTCCATAAGCCATTATTAAAATAACTTGGGGAAAATCCACTGCTAATTTCTAAGATAAGAAGCATAAAAATGTATTGTACTTTTTTGGGATCTTGCCAAGTACTTGTGACCTGGATTGGCCACTGTTGGAAACAAAATGCTGGACTTGATGGACCTTTGATCTGTCCCAGTATGGCAATACTTATGTACTTATGAGTTTCAGCAAGGTCTTCTCTATCAGAGGTATAGGAGAATATGCATGCAGATGTTCTCTTCCCCAATGTAGGAGAAAGGCATCTGACGCTTGTCTGCCATGTGATCTGAGCCTGGAACAGAACTGAGGGACTTTCCTGTTGAGATGAGTGATGAAAAGATCCACTGAGGCGGTGCCCCACTCTCAGAAGATTTTTTGGGCTATGCCCATGTTGAGAGACCACTCATGCGGTTGCAATATCCTGCTGAGTCTGTCCACCAGGCAGTTGTTCTTGCCAGGAAGATATATGGCACGGAGGCTCATCCCATGAAGGAGAGCCCAGTGCCACATATCTACTGGTTCCTGACACAAGGGGGTAGGATCCCGTACCCTCCCTGCCTGTTGACATAAAACATTGCTACCTGGCTGTCTGAATTTGGTTAATGTGGTTTTGGAGTCGATCTCTGAAAGCCTTTAGAGTTCCAAATAGCCGGTAGCTCAAAGAGATTGATTTGAAGATGAACCTCCTAAGAGGACCACTGACCTTGAGTGTGAAGCCCATCAACATAAGCTCCTCAACCTAGGTTGGATGCATCCATTGTCAACACCTTTTGATGCAGTGGAATTTGGAATGGAAGTCGCAGAGTCGAATTGGACCAGGTCACCAACCAGAAAAGGTCATGAGCCAACTCCAGCGGGACACAAATGACATCCATTAGGTTCCTTGTGGCTTGAGACCAAATTGAGCTGTGCCTTGGGAGTGACATGCACTGTGGTGACCATATGGCCCATCAGTCTCAACATTTGCTGAGCTGAAACCTGCTGGCTGCTGCGGATCTGCAAGGAAAGCGCTACCAAGTGATCCACTCTCGCTAGAAAAAGGAAGGCCTGAGCCTGAGCTGTGTCTAGCAGAGCTCCTATGTACTCCAATTGTCATACTGGATGGAGATGGGACTTGGGATAATTTATGACAAACTCCAGTAGCTCTAGCACCTGAATAGTCAACCACATTGACTCAATTGCCCCCTCGTAGGATGTGTTCTTGACCAGCTAATCATCCAGGTAAGGAAACACACACACTCCCAGTTTGCGTAGATATGCTGTGATTACTGCCAGGCACTTGGTGAAAACTCTGGGGGCAGATGCTAGGCCAAATGGCAGAATGTGATTCTGGAAGTGTTGTTTCCCCACTCGAAATCTGAGATACTTCCTGTGGGTATAGGCATCAAGTCCAGAGAGCACAGCCAATTGTTTTCCTGAATGAGAGGAAGTAGGGTGCCCAGGGAAATCATCTTGAACTTTTCTTTCACCAGAAATCTGTTCAGAGCCCTTAAGTCTAGGATGGCCCCCCTTCTTGATCACAAGAAAGTACCTGGAATAGAGTCCCTGCCCCTCCTCTCCTGGTGGTATGGGTTTGACCGGCCATGCAGAAGGGCGGAGATTTCCTGTACAAGTACTTGCTTGTGCTAACAACTGATGTAAGGTGCTCTCGGTGGCAAATTTGGAGGTTGCTGGCAATTTAAAGCGTTCCCGCAATGGACTATTTGAAGCAGACATTGATCAAAGATTATAAGTGGTCATCTGTGGTGGTAAAATGTGAGCCTCACTCTGACTGGTAGGTCATCTGGAATGGATACTCTTTGTGTAGCTATGCTCTGCTGAATCCAGTCAAAAGCCCATGTCCTGCTTTGACTGGGGAGCCGGCTGGGATTTCTGGGGTCACAGCTGGCGAGGCCTGGGACGGGGGCCCTAAGTCACCTGAGTAGACCGAGTGGAAGACTGGTACCTAGGACCTGCGCCTCTGCCCAGTCAAAAATCTTCTTGTTAAAGAAGATGCAGAAGGAGGTTGCTGAGAGAGAGTGTGGATAGTATCAGTGTGCTTTTTAATGAGGTCAGCAACCTCTTCCACTTTTTCTCCAAATAAGTTGTTCCCCGGCAGGGCACATCTGCTAACCTCTCCAGAACAGCCTGTTCCAGGTCAGAGAAACGCATCCATGAGAGTCTGTGCATCTCCACACCCATTCCAGACAGTCTGGACGCAATATCAAGCGTCATAAGCACCCCAGGCCAAATAATGCTAACACTCCATCTGCTTATTGGCCAATTGGCCAAGCTTGGTGGCCTGCTCCAAAGGAAGAAAATCTGCCAAATTAAGTGTACTATTAACTAGAGACTCCAAGTAAAGGCTCATGTAGAGCTTGTAGGACTGGATGCGAGCAATGAGCATAGAGGCCTGAAAAGCTTTCCTCCCAAACGAGTCTAAGGTTCCGGCCTTTCACCCTGGAAGTGCAGAGGCATGAGATCAAGAGCTCTTAGCTCGTTTGAGAGCAGATTTGACTACCAAAAAGTTGTGGGGCAACTGGGCCCTCTCAAATCCGGAAGCGTCTGAATACAATACTGCATAGCCACCTTCTTGGGTGCTACCTGCACTGATAGAGGAGATTCCCAGTTTCTCATCAGTGCATCCTTAAGGTTAGGGTGCAATAGAACAGTGACCCCTTCCTTAGGAGAGACTTATAGCCCAAGACAGACAGCATCTCTGCCCTGAGCTCCTCCTCTGTCTCCAACTTAAATGGGATGGCCGCAGCCATCTCCCTGACAAAACTAGTAAAAGCGAGCACCTCTGGAGGAGATTTTCGTCTCTCTTCAGGTGGTGAGGGATCAGATGGGATACCATATGACTCCTCTGAGAAGTAATGTAGATCCTTATCTGATACCCATGAGCGCTTCCAGTCAGATTCCTCTTCTTCTTGAGAATCAGGAGACTGAATCTGCACCTGCCTCGACCTAGTGAAACAAAGTCCACAATCTGAGGAGTGTCAAGGAGCAGCCCTTCCCTCAGACTCTGGGGAAGCTTCCTCCCTGGATGTCAGAGGAGGTACTGCCTGCTCAGGCCTTGGCTCTGATACCCTGCAAAGTGCAGGTATCAATGTTCTGGGCACCGGCATTGGTGGAGCTTTAGAGAGGGCCTGGGGCTGTTCCGCTGAGGGTGCAAACACCCTTGATGCCAAAGCAGGAGCTCCCTGCAGCAACTGCACCAGCTCCTCTCTAAGCATGCTCCAGAACCTGTTGAGCCAATCTCACTCTCTGTGTCCCGGCCTGCATATAGAGACAAAGATCACAAACAGAGGGTTCATGATCTGGCCCAAGGCACCAATGCACCAATTATGCGGGTCCATGAGTGAAATAATGTGGCCACATTTGGCGCACCACTTGAAGCCACTGGGAACCTTCTGGGACATCAAAAAAAGAATGTTGGCTAAATTAAACTGCTGAATCTTGAACAATTAAAAAAGGAGAAGCGTTCAAATTGAGGTCGTGGCTGCGGCTTAACTACGCAGCCACTCGCGATAAATAAAGGAAACCAAAAAAAGCCAAAAACTAGAGAAAAAATAAGAGGAATAAATTAACAAAAAAAAAAAAAGAAGAAGAAGATAAGTACCCACAGGGGAAGGCACTCATGATAGCAAAAAAAAGAGTTTTGAACAGCATAGTGTGAGAAGACTACGCGAACATGTCCTCTCAGCTCCGTGGAAAAAGAGAGACTGAGGGACCCACGGAAGAGTCTCGGATGGGAAGACACCAGTGCATGCGAGGTGGGACGCTGTTAGAACTTTCTCTAGTGTTAGCAAAACAGCATCTGCACCGGGGCTCAATCGGATTATGTCACCCACATGTGGGAACAGCGCAGCTTGCTTATACTCGGAGAAGATAA
This sequence comes from Microcaecilia unicolor, assembly GCF_901765095.1. Taxonomy (NCBI): domain Eukaryota; kingdom Metazoa; phylum Chordata; class Amphibia; order Gymnophiona; family Siphonopidae; genus Microcaecilia; species Microcaecilia unicolor. The sequence goes on along the minus strand of NC_044042.1, from coordinate 56,698,256 downwards.
AGCCACAAGAAAACTAACAGGGTCATTCACTGATAGAAAATGTTAACGTCATTAATGTGCGTTATTTGTCACAAGTCCCATTTTATGCAATGGGCCCTGCACTCAATAAGTATTAACAATATTAGAATACACTGTTAGTAAATGACCCCTTAAATGAATTCTTTGTTTCAGTCTTCAATACAGAGGATGTTGGAAAGATTCTCATATCAGAACCATTCTTTGTAGGTTGTGATTCAGAAGAACTGAAACACATCACAAATTAAGTAGTAGCAAATCAACAGGGCCTGATGGTATTTGAAAGGAATTCAAATTTTGCAGATCTGTTACTGATAATTTGTAATATATCATCACATTCTGTCACTGTACCAAAGGATTTGAAGGCAGTTAATGTAATGCCAGTTTTTAAAGTGAGTTCCTGGAGTAATCCAGGAAACTACAGACCAGTAAAGCTAACATCAGTACTGGATAAAATGGTGTAAGCTATTTTTAAGAATAACAATGAATATCTAGATAAACATGGCTTAATGGAGAAGGCTGGAAAAATCTCTGTGGCACCAGATTCCTAAAATTACTAAAAGCAACCTGGAGGAGAGAGGGTGGTTAGACGAGCAATTTTTAAAGATTCTGTTGGTCTGTAAAGAATAATAAAAAGAAACAAAGTGTGATATCAAACTATTAAATGTCACTATCAACACATTTCAAAGAATGCATTTTACCTTTAAACCACAGAAAAAATCCAGAAAATATTATCCTGCTCTTTTAAAAAAATTTGAATTAGTGCCTAAGTTGTTCAAATATATTTCCACCCCTGTTAATAGAATGGATTTATCAATGATTTATCATGCCTCACTAATCTAGAATGTGGAAAAGGCTGAGTCAGTTAATATAATATAATTGAATTTTCAGAAGACATTTGATTAAGTTCCTCATTACAGGCTCCTCAGGAAATTTAAAAAATCATAGACTGGTTATTGGTTAAATGATAGAAACAAAGAGTAGAACTAAGGGGTCCCTTTTACCAAGGTTGAATTAATGGATTTAGTGCAAGCTAATGATTAGTGTGCTCTAAATTATAAGATGGCCAATATAGTCCTATGAGTGTCTTGATTAGCGCACTCTAAATCTCTAAGAGCACCTTAGTAAAAGGACCCCTAAATGATCAGATTTCTCAACGGAGAGAGGTAAATTCTAGAGTGCCCAAAGACCTGTACTAGAAACAGTGTCGCTTATCTTATTCATTAATGATATGGAAAAGGGCCTAAATAAATATACCCAATACTGGGTTCCATATTTAGATGGATTAGAAAGTGACATACATAATTATCACAATCATAAAATTAAATAAACTAAAATACAATAAAAAAAAGACAGTAACACAAAAACAATGAACTATTATCCCCTGAAATGAGACTCAATCTGACCATGATGCTCTATAAGAACTGGGAAAAGCAGTCAAGCTATATCCTACATCCCACATCCCACAAGCCTGCTGTCAAATAAAGCATGAAATTCTGAATGCATGTGTAAAAACATACGAGGCAATACTATAAATAAGCGCTTAGAAGTACATGCCACTTGCACGACAAATTTAAGTATTTAGGTGTCTGGCTAGACTCAAAACTTACTTTCTTCTCTTTGGAAACTGAGATCAGTCTGTAGCTACCTTAATTTCAACTCCCGTCACACTTTATTTCACGCTCTTATAGGTTCAAGTATTGACTACTGTAATATAGTCAATTCTGGAGTTACGAAAGCTGAACTTAAGCAACTGCAAACAGAACACTGCGGCAAGGATACTGTGTATGCCATGCCCATCAACGAGATCATGTTTCTCCACTCCTCATTAAACTTCATTGGTTGCCTGTAGAATATCGTGTGAAATTTAAAATTCTGTCCTTAGCATTTAAAGCTTACCAAACTGGTACCTTAGATTATTTAGCAACATTAACAATTCCATATGTGCCCATGTGTTTCCTCTGTTCATTTAATGATCATAGGATGGTTTTACCCAAATCCAAAGCTTATTGGGCATGTATTCAAAGGTGTGCCTTCTACTTCACTGCCCCTTTTCTATAGAACTCATTGCCAATTTCTCTTAGATCAGAAACGTCTTTGACAGTTTAAGATCGGACTTAAAACTTACTTTTTCAACTTGGCATTTGAAGGTTCTCTAACTAATAAAGTTTTATGTCTTTCTTTTCCATATCTGCTTCCTATAGGAGATGTGCCTATAGCTGACCGTCACAGAATGTTTAATGTATGAAACTCAATTGTTTTTATTTTATTTTATTGTATCCCAACTTGACTTGCTTTAGTGATAAAGGCGGATTTAGTAAATTTTAATAAACGATAATGTCTAGGAATCCCTGTGACCAGTCGTGCGGCAGCATTTTGCACCAATTGTAAAACTCTCAACTATGTCTAGGAGATACCAAGATAAAAAGCATTACAATAATCAAGACACAATAAAACTAAGTTTTTACAACTGTCCTAAAATCATCAATAGGAATCACAGGCATCAACTTGCTAAGCATACATAGACACGAGAAAGATGCCTGACCAACAGCCTCAACTTGATCTTCCATGGTTAATGCTGCATTCAGGACTACACCTAAGCTGGAAATCCTCTGTCTGATCTCAAGCCAAGTTAGAAATGAAGGCATGTCTAGAGCAGATGATTGACTCATAATCATAGTCTCAATCTTTGATAAATTTAGGGGTAGGCTATTTGTGGCCATCCAAGCAGTAACTGCACTGTGACAAGAGTATAATTTAGAAATGACAACTTCAAATTCATTGTCAAGCAAGAAAAGGAATTGAATATCATCCAGAGAGTCTCTACTGCATGCCAAGAACATGGAAAATCTTACAGAGTAGAACCAGATTAAGTAGAAGGGCAGACAGGATTGTGCCCTGAGACATACCAGTAACCAGTGGATGCAAAACTGAGTGCTTGTCACATTCATAAACTTGCATATACCAATCAATTAAGAGGAGAACCAGGATAATACAGTACCAATGAAACCCAAACATTTAAGTAAACCAAAATTAATTGCATCAAGTGCCATGGATGCGTCAACTACAAAAAAAAAAAGTAGCATAAACAGTGATTAAGACCTTGTCACATGAAGGGCAATTCTATAAACTCAGTGCTAACATGTATGTCCCCACTGCATGTGTAAATGTTTAGAATACTAGGTATGCACCTATGCTTTTATACACCAGCATTCAACCTAAGAGTTTTTCTGTGTATATGTGCCTAAACTGCATACAGCATATTTGCAGGGGGGAGGGGACCATACACAGGTGTGAAGCATGGGTGGGACATAGGCAGGGTTCCAAAACTTACACATCTCACTTACAAAATACTGTAAGTTATACATGTCCAGGTCACATTTACATGCTGGTTGTAGTAAGTGCAGGCACCTAAATTATAGATACGCAGATAGTGAGGTACGCTAATATTCTATAAAGGAACCTAGGTTCATTATAGAATAGAATCCTACCACGTGCCCTCAGGTTGCCTAAATTGAGGCAGCCAGTTATATAATTACCACCATAATGTCTACAGTAGACAGCAGAAAGGTCTTTGTACTATGGGCCATGAGAAAATCATACTGACATGGATCCAGCAATTATACAGGATCTACAGATTCACTGGTCTGATCAAGGATCACCTTCTCGATAATCTTGGCAACTGCTTGTAGAGTGGAGATAGGCCCATAGTTAGAGGTAATTAATGGATCTAAAGAATCCTTCTTAAGGACTGGCCTAACTGTAGCAGTTTTAAGAGATACAGGCATTTTTCCAGAATTAAGGGTGGAGTTCACCAGAGCGGTAAGCACAGGAACTATATCATCACCCAAATGTCTTGGAATTATATATACTTTGTTCTTTCCACATTCTCTGTGAAACAGCGGTCACCTACCCCTTCCTGCGTTATAGCTCTTGTCCACCTTCCTTACCTGAGTGACTGGTTTCACTTGACCAGAATTCACTGTAGTGACCGGAGTACCAACAGCTGTTTCTGCAATCATATACTGGCCCTGGGAAAGTGCCATCACCTGAATTTCCGGAGCTGTAACAGCAGAAAAAAGGTAAAAAGGTAAACATTGTCAAGGAATATAGATCAAGGTCTCCAGAACTCAGCTATTCAACTAATGTTCAGATGCATGTTGTCAAACACAAAAAAAAAAAAAAAAAGAAAGAAAGGGCTCCTGCCCGCTTAAAATCATGCTCAGCAGGCCAGCCACTGATATTCAGCAGCAGTTAACTAGGCTACTAACTGGCCATTTTAAGTCTAGGCAGGAGAGGATCTTACGGGGCAGAGTCAGGGAGGAGCCAGTAGGTTTGTGGGTGCTGATGAAATGCAGCACCTGTGTGTGCATGGCTAACCGGGCATGTAGGACCGCATAAATAGCAGTCCTAACTTTGCCCGGTTAGCCATGTGGGTGCCGGCACTGAAAATCGGTAGCACCTACATAACTTCCAGGTACTGGCCTGCAAACTGGTGATGACTTCTCTTCTCTCTCCCAAGCTTTGATCCCCACTTAGCAGCACTCATAAGTTATAATAAAGCAGTTCAATGAATCAATGTTTCTTTACAAACAAGAATTATAAAGACTGAATTTTATGGAATATATGAAATGGCTTCAATAAAAAACTTCAATAACAAAAGAGGGTGAGAAAAGAGGAATGCCATAGTCTTGCCACCTGGCATCTTTCTAAGCCTGGCTAATTCATTAACAGCTGTCCCATTTCTAATTTTCTAAAATGTGAAGGATAATTCTATAAATTGGTGCCTGATGTTAGTCCCAAATTGCGTGCATCTGTTATAGAACACTAGCACTTACACTTGATAGGCACCTTAATTGGTGGTTATGTACTTAAATGCTAGGCGCTATTCTATAACTGATGCTCACAAATCGCTGCAAAGGGGGGTATATGTGGGTGGAGTATGGGCAGGACATGGGCGCATCTCCAATCTACACACGTAACTTTTAAAATATTCTCAGATATGTGCATCACTTGGAACTCTTTACACCAGCCACTGGCCTGGCATGTTATAGCGCCTAACTTTTGGCGAACCACAGTGGCTTTATGCCACTATTCTGTAATTGCTTAGCACGCCCTGACACCGTTATAGAATTGGCACTCAGCACACACCCCGTTAGAAAATCATTTCCCAACCTACTCTAAAATTCATAAAAAATTTAAAATTTGGAACACATTGGAGGCACTGAAACCTTAGAATTTTAGAGGTGCCTGTGCATATAACATATACACACCATTTTACTGGTTTACAAAATGCCTTATTTAAGTGGGTAGGTATTTTAAAATGTCTTGTTCTGGGAGGACAGACATTTCTTGTTTACCAGTGTCATTAATGTTTTTGGTCCATTGAATTAGCTGCCTTTCATATATAACTCTGGTATGCCATAGACCTCAGTGGTGCCACTCACTGGATTTAGATGTTAAAACCAGTAAGAATTATGCACCCACCTCCTCATCGGTCCTTGGTGTAAATATTTTACATTTCAATTCTTACTTGGTCATAGAATTCTATTATAATGAAACTTCAAAATAATTATAAATACTCATCTCAAAAATGAATTCTTAAGAAACACCCAACTGACTGATATGAATTCATCCTTGAGATGAGTATTTATAATTATTTTGAAGTTTCATTAAACTAGAATTCTATGAACACTTGAGCAAGTAAGAACTGAAATGTAAAATATTTACACCAAGGACCGATAAGGAGGTGGGTGCATAATTCTTACTGGTTTAACATCTAAATCTAGTGAGTGGCACTGCTGAGGCCTATGGTATACCAGAGTTATAAGGGAGGCAGCTAATTCAATTGATCACTGAGATCCTCCTGAAAGATTGTTGCATATACACTTACTCCCCCAGTGGTCACTAACCCCCTGCCACCCTCAAAAGAAACCTTTTAAAAATATTTTTTGCCAGCCTCAAATATCATACCCAGCTCCATGACAGCAGTATGCAGGTCCCTGGAGCAGTTTTAGTGGGTGCAGTGCACTTCGGGCAGGCGGACCCAGGCCCATCCCCCCCCTACCTGTTACACTTGTGGTGGTAAATGTGAGCCCTCCAAAACCCACCAGAAACCCACTGTACACACATCTAGGTGTCCCCCTTCACCCGTAAGGGCTTTGATAGTGGTGTACAGTGGTGGGTTTGGGGGGGGCTCAGCACACAAGGTAAGGGAGCTATGTTCCTGGGAGCAATTTCTGAAGTCCACTGCAGTGCCCCCTAGGGTGCCTGGTTGGTGTCCTGGCATGTCGGGGGACGAATGCTGGCTCCTCCCACAACCAAAGGGCTTGCATTTGGTCATTTCTGAGATGGGCATCCTTTAGTTTCCATTATCGCCGAAAATCAGAAACGACCAAGTCTACGGACGACCATCTCAAAGGATAATACGGAACGAAAGATGGACATCCATCTTGATTTAGATTGTAAGCTCTTTTGAGCAGGGACTGTCTTTTCTTCATGTTCAGTTGTGAAGCGCTGTGTACGACTGGTAGCGCTATAGAAATGATTTATAGTAGTAGTAGCATATACACATTGGTATTATTAATGTTTTTGGTGCATCTTCACTGGATATTACTGGAAAGAAAAACCTTTCTCCTGTCATAAGCCTCTGGAATAGTCTTTCTTTGTATATATAAGAAGAATTATCATTTAAAAAATTTAAATTAGCCCTAAAAATGTATTTGGATGCTCATTGCCAGGTGCTGATGTGTGACCAGTTTGACTTACTGAAGCTAAAGTTGTTTATTAGTATTACTTTGTAACCTTTGGGATGAATGATTTTTTTTTTTTTTACATTTCTATGAATGACTAGTTGGCGTTCCTTTTCCTTTTCTGTTTTAGACTGTAAACTGATTTACCTATATTTTATTTAGTAAAGGTGGTATAATGTTTCAATAAGCAATAAACAACAATAAACAGCACGGGGCACGTCTTTCTTCTGACTGACTTTGCACTTACAGTAATTCCGAAAGGCGTTCCAGGTGTTGTAAGTGTGCTGCACTGCAGAGCATTGTTGCTGTTGCAGGGGTTGATTTTGTGCTGACGTAGAGGTCTGTACTTGGGAGGGGCTAAGCTCTTGCTCAGTTTCCTGGGAAGAAGGACTCAGCGGCTGACCTGCCACCTACAACAGCAATATAATAAAACCCCATAAAACAATGCTTCTAAAATACTTTATATTCTGGCGCCCTTTGAAGTTTGCTTAATCTTCATGGCCCACTGAACCAAATTTTGTGTGATCCTTACCCTCTTTCCGTCCCACTGGCATAAAGTGAGCTACTTGTGTGTGTTTCATTCTGCCAATTTCAATCTGACTTCTGAACATGCGAATCCTGCAGGTCCAGAGAGATTACCAGCCTCCAGGCATTCACACAGATTGAAACTGGTAGAGGAGGCACCCACAGATAAGAAGTGCTGCTCTCCTGCCTGTGAGAGAAAGGAAAAGGGAAGACACCACACCACATGTCTGGAGGCTGAATCTGTGACATTTTATGTTAGTAGTCAGTAAATAGTTCGTTTTGGTGTTGATGGAAGGAGGGAGTCTCGTGGATTGTCCCCAGGGATGGAAAAATATAGTATTCTGCTCTCAAAATAATCCTAAAAGCATACACTTAAAAGTTTTGTTACTGCAAAATATTTTTGCCCTTGGTGCTGGAAGGCAGAATTATGCATCAGAAAGTCATAGTTGCCAATAAAATACTATTCTAAACATGTACATATTATCAGAACATAAGATGTGCCATTCTTTCTTACACCGCATATCCATTGAGCTTTGCATCCTGTCTCTGCAAATATAATCACAATCTCTCAAATTTATAGCTAATGCTCAGTATAGTAATTGATATACCACCTTTCTGTGATACAAGCAAAGCAATTTATATATATATTATATACAGGTACTTTCTCTGTCCTTCGTGCTACTTGCAGCATGCCACAAAGGGTTTCCTTCTGAGGTTCCTAAGATGTAATGGGCTAGATTCAATAAATGGCGCTTAAAAATCAGCACTCAATGCCATTCAATAATGTGCACTCAAAGATGAGCATCAGGTGTAATTTCTGGCTCTCATTCTGGGTGCACATCCCCGGTATTCTACAACACCACACACAAATTTTAGGAACAGCCCTGATTCACCCATGCACCTCCTATGGCCACGCCCCCTTTTTGGTCGAGCGTGATGGGATTTGGGCGCACACTGTTACATAATAGTGTGTAGCAAGGTGTGCATGCTAATCCAAATTGGTGCCAACTAGTGCCAATCAGCACACAATTATTGTCACTAATTAGCTTGTTAACCAATTTAGTTGGGCGCACATCTTGGATCGGCACCCAAGTTTAGGTGCCATACATAGAATCCGGGGGAATATGTACATGTAACCTATGAAGGTGGTTATTTTTCCCTATGTGTATCACTTTGCAGTTGTCCACATTAAATTTCATCAGCCATTTAGATTACCAGTTCCACATTCTAGCTATGTCTTTCTGCAACTTCTCACAGTCAACTCATATTTCAACAAATTTGAACAATTTTGTTTCATCTTCAAATCTGATTACTTACTCATTCTAATTTCCAGATTGTTTATGAATATGATAAACAGCACTGGTCCCAGTACAGATCCCTGGGGCACTCTACTATTTATATTTCTTCACTGGAAAACCTGTTACACTGTTTCCTTCCTTTAACCAGTTACCAACCTACAGTAGGATACTGACTCCTATCTTATGACTTTTATTTTCCTGATTTGGTTCACACTTATCTGCACGTTTATTTGTACCATCAAAATATTCCGATAGTTTGTTAAGGCAACAATTCTCTTTCCTAAGTCCATGTTGGTTTTTTCCTTGTTAAACATGTTTAACCATATGGCCAGTAATTTTGTTCTTCAGAACAGGTTCTACTATTCTGCCTAGAAATGACATAAAGCTCACTGATCTATAATTTCATGGCTCACCCCCGGAACACTTTTTTAAAACAGGTGTTATATTGGCTACCCTCCCATCTCCAGGCACAAGGCTGATTTTAAAGATAGGCTGCAAAATACTAGTAACAGATCTGTAGTTTTATATTTGAGCTCATTTAGAATTCTGGGGTAAATATAATCAGATCCTTGGGACTTATTAATCTGTAAATCCCAATTTCATAAAAGGGATGTCCAAGTTAATTTACAAAAGCTCACTAAATATGAACAAAAACAAAATCTACTTGGTAGCATGTGCAGCAGGAACAGCCATTTTACAAAAAATATGCATTAAAAAAACAGCAGCAGCATCCTGTTCTTTATATATACAAGTAGCAACATTTAAATGTGTAAATGGAGGATTTTAACACCTATACAGATAAGTAGCAGATTTTAAAAAAAACTGTATGTTCAAGAAAAGCTAATTAAGGAGCATGGCTCACCTCCACTTGCTACATCTCTCTCCATTCTCACACCAACTTGGTCATTCCATGGCTCAGAAAATTTCAAGGTCACCAGTGCTGTACCCTCTATGTAATACTCTATTGATGTCTGCAAATGAATGCTTCCCAGATCCACAAGCTGATACAGACTTGAAAGTACTGCATTAGAAAAGGCGCTGGTCTTCTGAGCCACTGCCTGCAGGTAAGGGGAGAATCTGCCACTGCAGCTCACTCAGCTCAACAGGGGAACTTTCTGGTACTTCCCCATTTGCAACTTTCTCTAGATGCTGTATGGATTGCACTACATTTCCATCAATTGACCCTCAGACCACTTGTGGTTTCATTTTGGAGTTATCTTGTTGTCTACCTTTCTTTTACACGTTAATAAAGAAATAATAGGAGACCAAGATGATACCATGATAAGAACGCTGTGAGAATTTCTGCTCTCTGTTCTATTTTCCTTGGCGTGAAGCCTGAATTTCATTTTACCTGATGCTGAAGAGGAAAGAGAATTTGTATACTCTTGCCCTTCTGCCTCAGAACCCTCCGTTGAGACAAGCAAAGCTTACCAGCTACACACAAGCTTCAGTTTGGGGCATCCCGATTGGCTTGGGCATGAGGGAGAACCTGGGCTTTGGAAGTCAAGTCTTGCTGAGCCGCTTAGACCCTGATAGGCCTCTGATTCCTCTAGAACCAGTGACTATGGAGATGCATCAGGTTACGAAGTCATGTTTCCAAGCATAGCTGAAGGCAGTCCACAGCAGCAGGAGTTCTCTGTGGTGGGACCAATTTCAGTGGTGCAAATGTTGCCGACTTTGGAGAAAAAAGAAGGCAGTCAAATGGAACAGTTGATGACAACAATATCACCACTGGTGAGGCCGACAGAACTAACTCTGAATGCCATCTGGACTGCTTTGGAATTTCTACACATGTTGTGTTCTGGAACTGTTCCCTCCATTAAACAGAATTCTGCTAGACTGCAGAAACTTGAAGAGGTGCAGGCCTCCCAATCAGCAAAAATTTAGACTTTTAAAACTCAATAGTTTCAAATATGTTTTAATGAAGATAAGAAGCTTTTACAATTATATCGTAAGATAGAAATTTTGAATAACTTCACCAGGCAATTGAACTTGAGAATCTTAAATTTTTCTCAATTACTTAAAACATCACCAAAGAATCTTCTTTTTATAGATTCCTGTGCAATTCTACTGTTGATGTTTCTTCTAATAGTTTAAATTTGATGGAGATTTTGGAGAGTTCGCTGGATGAAGTGACCTCCAGATTTACCTTATTAGTGACATATGTCTTTGTACAGGATAAAGATGCTTTGCTGCATTTGTTCTTTAGATCCATGGATTTTAATTTTTTGGGTGGGAAATTTTCTAATTTTCCAGATGAGTCAAAATGGACACAAATTAGGAGGAAGAAATTTCTTTGTTATTGTCAGCAAGTGTTTTCTTAAGGGGCTAGATTTCAGATAAGATATCTCTGTAAATGTGCTATTATCTGAAAAAATGACTCCTATGTGTTCTATAAGCCTTATCAATTACAATTGCAGATTCCTGATGTAGTCCTCAGTTTTGGGGCTGTTTAATGTAAGAAGCATAGCTCACTGTTTTCTTTTCTTTTGCTTTCTTTAATCCAACTTCCTCTGGAGTTATGTGATGCATAAACTGTAGGAACGCCCCTGATCTGCCCATAGCCCTCATATGGTTGTGCGACTAAAAATGTATGTGTAAATTTCAATTAATGCCAATTAGTGCTAATTTAACACCCAATTATCAGTGTTAATTGGCTCATTATTTAATTAAATTGCACAAGCAGATTGGGTGAATGCCCAAATTTGCATGTGCAATTTTAAGCACCATTTATAAAACATAAAACAGTGGAGGAGTAGCCTAATGGTTACTGCAGCAGGCTTTGATCCTGGTGAACTATTCCCACTGCATCTCCCTGTGACTTTGGGCAAGTCACTTAACCCTCCATTACCCCAGATACAAAAACTTAGATTGTGAGCTTAGTAGGGACAGAAAAAGTACCTGCATATAATGTGTAAGGGGCTGCACATGTCTAGTAGCGCTATAGAAATGATGAGTAGTATCTACACAAGAATGTGTATTTTTTTGGAGAGCACCTGCATTGTGAAATGCCTTAATTATTACCATCTGAGCAAAGAGCAATCACACGCAATTCAAAATATTTAAAAAAAAAATTTTTTTTGGAGTGGCTTTTCAGGTCAGAGGGGTAGGTCTGACCATCTGCAGTGTGCCTGGACAGCAAGGATTATATTTGATTGAGCATGAATGAAAGCAATTTCTGGATTAAGGGATGATTGGAGTTTGTATATTATCATTATAGCTAAGAGCCTTGGTTCAAAACTTGACTTTGAAGCAAGGCTCCTAGCTATAATGATAATATACAAGTTATTTTAATTATTGTATTAATTTTATATTATTTATTGTTAACTGCTTAAATTTACATAAGTTAAGTGGAATATTAAATCTGAATAAACATAACCATACTCGTCCAAATCCTGCAGAAATCATGCCTATATTGAAGGCAAGCATATTTATGCCTGCTCAGGAGTCGACCATAAATTCTTCTCTCCTGTGTGTGCAGTGTCCCCTTCAATGTTCCCATTATCATGTGGCCATTAGCACATGAGCTCCTACCACCACTACGTAGGCGGTACGGGCTCACGCGCTAAGCATGAGCTAATCAGTGATTGGTAATTTAGCTGCGCTAATCGATTAGCACAGAGCATGCTCATTCTCCTCCCTCAGACCCACCCCTAGTGTCATAAAATAAATGTGCATACAGAGCCAAAACTTATTGCAAGATGCCTCTGCGTACCCAGTAGTAAGCCATTTTTTGCTGTGGTAAGCACGCATTAGTGCTTACCGCAGCTTTATAAAAGGACTCCTAAATTTGTAGTTGACACAAAATTGTTCAAAATTAAGTCATAAATTGTGAGAGGAACTTACAACAATGGTTCCCAAACCTGTCTTAAGGCACTCCCAGCTAGCTGGGAATGTACCTCACACACATTCATTGTAGATATCCTGAAACCCCAACTAGCTAGAGGTCCCCTATGACAAGTTTCCGAGCTATTGCCTTACACGATTGGAGGCCTGGGTGCCTAAATGGTAGATGAAATTCTATGTGGAATACTGCAAAATGATGCACATAGCGAAAAATAAGCAAGAGGCAAAAGACAAAAACAGAAAGGATATGGAAAAATGGATGACTATATAAATAAATAAATTACAATGAATACTATTGTGACTTAAATGAGAAGATTACAAGCTGAATTGTATGTATACAAAGATCTTCTATAAGCTACTATTTCCATTTTTGAAAAGGCTGCTCATTGACAAAAAGGTTAGAAAGCCGCTCCTGTTGAGAGATATAGATATTTATTGAGAGCATGACTTGATTTAAAAGTGGTTTAGATAATTTCCTAGAAGAAAAATCCATAAATCATTGTTAACCAGGACCAGGTAGACTTATCCAAGTTGTCATTTATCACCGGGACTAAGAAAGAAAACACAGGTCCATTCTGGGATCCTGCCCTTGAGGAAGATGCTTCAAAGACGGCAGGATGGAGGGAAGGCCCCCAGGGTTGCAGAAGCAGCCTGCTTATATTGCTGCCGCTGTCCTTTGACCGCTGGCAGGGGGGAGAGAGAGAAAGAGGTGTGCCGGGGAGTGGGGGCAAGGAGAGAGAGGTAGATGCTGGCATTGAAGTGGGAGGGCAAGGAGAGAGGGGTAGGTGCTGGCACTGAGGGGGGGCAAATTGAGAGGGGTACAGTACAGTTTTGTTTATCTGATGTAAACAGGACCAAGCCATTGCTGGATAAGTGAAAAGTCAGATAATATGAAAAACAATGGTAAGCCCTTTAAAAATGCACAGAAAACATACTTTATGCATAAAGAACAGACATAGGGCATCTGTATTTGAAATACAGAATTGTTTATTAACACTAACCAGCACTGTGTAAAGCCAGAAAACAGGAAGAGAACCTGCACACTTCTTAACAGCAACATGATGACATCACCGGGGGGATCTGTTAGATATGCAGGATGGTCGGATTAGCAAAGGTCAGATAATTGAGACTAGACTGTACTTGTGACTTGGATTTGCCACTGTTGGTAACAGGATACTGGGCTGTATGGACCATTAGTCTGACCTATTATGGCTATTCTTGACCTAGTATGGCTATTCTTAAAGGATGCGAGGGGGGGGGGGGGGGGGAGAAAGGTGCCAGAAACCATAGCACCAGCCCCTGAGTCTGAATTCCGAACAGTCGGACTAGTCCAAGCTCTGCTAATGGCTGTCATTTCATCTTCCTGCACCTCAGATAGTCTTAAAGAGGCCTTTTCTCTCCCTTCTAGACTCTCCCACAAACTACCATTGAGGCTCACTAACAATTTGTTAAAATTCCAGACCAACAAAATTCTTTAGAAAAATAAAAAAGGAAGAAAACATAAGGGAAGTGAAAAGAACACTAGAATAAAAAAGTGGGAACATTTTGGAATGTGTCAATATTGTGTCGTGACAGCAAGATGCGATATGTGCAAAAAGATGCTTTTCACTCTAGGGCCTGGGGATTCTCCCTAGCAAATCAGACTGCTAGAATCATCCATTCTATGCTACGCACTCACATAAGCATTAACTATGAAAGAGACATAACAGCCAACACAATTTTGGGAATGGTTATGTAAAGGGTACCTGTGATGATGTCTGGGCTGCTGTGGTAGACTCAGCCACTTGGATATGCTGTACTTGGATAGGGTGCTGTGTGTAGGCCTGAGGGTCATGCAAGTGACCAACGTCCAATGTAGAATGCTGGGGCTGGTGAGGAGAGGGAGCCTGAAGAAAATAACAACAAACCATATCAGAGTAAGTCAGACTGTGTTAAATGCTTTCAGTTATTATAGGGAGAACAAATTTCAAAATGATTTACATGTGAAAATCAGCTGTCTTAACATTGTCTATATCTATTTTTTTGCTGTATGAACAGGTGGTGGTGTTGGAGACATTTTGGTCAGCTGAGTGTGTACATGACACTTTCAAATCTTCATAAGTACTTTTCCAGCAAAATTCTACATGCAGAAAAAGCAGGCACAAGTGACCTTAAGCACCTCATACTTGCAAGTTTCAAAGTGAAAGTACTTGTCACTGAACAGCTAGCACCCACCTGGGGCTAGCCCTGTGGCCACCTAGAGGGTCTGTCCCCAGCACTGCTCAGGTCCGCCTGCACCTATGCACATGCACTACACTAGCTAACCCACCACCCCATATACTGGGTTCTACTCGCCTCTGGGCGAGTCTCCCACCCACAAGTTATTTCCCCAGTAGTTTCCAAGGACACTGGGGCCACAAACCCAGAGGTCCCACAGTTCCAAAACACAAACCACCAGGATTCTTAGTCAGTCCAGGACAACAGAGCTAATAAACAAATGGATTTATTATTTATTATCAGAAAAGTAGAACAGTGAACGATATAAAACTGGTGGAAATCAACAAGCAAAAACAGGTAACCGAAACAAGGATTAATATTAAACAGTCTAAACACTTTGTTACTATCTGGGTAGCACCTGGGGAGTTTCAGGAAAATAACTGTTCACAGGTCTTGAACAGGGCCTCAGGGCAGAGATGCTTACCCTCTGCACGCCCTATCTGAGACTAGGGAAAATCCAGTACCTCCTGGCTGGATTTTGAACACCAGACAAGCCAAGGGAATCTTTATTGTTGAACCTGAAATCTTTATAAGCAACGTATGGGTATTTGTGTGTGTGTATATACACCTATACAGTGCCTTGCAACAATGTTCACACCCTTGTGCATTTTTTCGCTTTTTGCTGTCTGAAAAAAATATAGTTCTAAATGCATTAATATAGAGTTGGTTTCACAGTTCTACATAACATACTGTACATTTTCAATGTGAAAGAATCATCAAAATATTTTAAAAAAATTGTAATTGAGCCAAAGAAATCAAAAAATCTTGACTGTATAAGTTTTAACACCCCTTGACGCAGTACTTGGTGGAAACCTTTTTCGCAGCAGTAACAGCCAGAAATCATTCAGGGTAAGTATCAACTAATTTTGCACAGTGGGTTGATACAGTTTTTGCCCATCCTTCCTTTTAGAATAACTCAAGCTCTTCAAGTTGGCTAGGGATGATCTGTGAACTACAACTGGGTTACTTGAACTTTCACTTTCTTCTGAATCACTTCATTGTTACTTTGCTTTGTGCCTAGGATTCACTTGTTCAGAACCCTTATTTTATCATCCTCACTTTAATATTCCCTTATCTCTTGTTTGTCTGTCCTAATTAGATTGTAAGCTCTGTTGAGCAGGGACTGTCTCTTCGTGTTCAAGTGTACAGCGCTGCGTACGTCTAGTAGCGCTATAGAAATGATAAGTAGTAGTAGTGGAGGGGGTGAGGAAATACAAGAAGTGGAGTTTTTCTGGTGCTTATCCAATAAACACCCATTTTAATTTGTATGCATCAGGGGTGTTTTATTAGTGTTAAGCAGCTTTCAAATACAGCTCAAGGTGGTGTACAAAACATAAAACATTAAATTACAATAGCATACAGCAGTCCAAAAAAACAGTAGACCGCAATATTAATAAATATGTTTGTGTGCAGCGGCATTTTAGAAATGATGTCCAACTCAGAATACAGACATCCAAGTCAGAACATCACAAACAGATGTCCATCTCACGTGTATTTTAGAACACGATACAGCCTGTTCTAAAATACATGTGAGATCGATGTCCATGTACTGAAACGCCCAGTATGAATATCCATTTTATAAACTGAAATATCCACATTATAAATGCAGGAAAACAAGGAACATGGATGTATGTGTGGCAGCATAGGAATGTCTTTTTTGTAAAATGGTCACAAGGACATCCATTCAAAGCAGAAGGGTAGTCTAATGGTTAGACTATTCTTGTTTTGGACTTCTGGATACTGGCATGTAGAAGTTCATATTGCATGGACGTCCAAATCCCAATTTTACAAAGGCAGGAAATGGACACCTAACACTGCAGTATATCCATATGGCAAGGGAGCATTGTCTGGATGTGTTTTGGGCAAGACTAGAGAGGGCCCATAATATTAACATCCAATTCCAGTCACAGAAGGGGAAGGGACGTCCATGTCTAAAAAGATTGACATTGTTATTTCGACCTGGTATTTGTCACGTCCAGGTTACAGAAAGGTGCTCTGATTGAGCAGCTGTCCTTTGCAGGGATTAAGGCACAACACCTCCTTATCCCCCAGCGGTTGCTTTCCCCCTTCCTCTCCCTTAAGGTGAAACCGGCAAAGGATACCAGGCTTTATAACAGTTTCTGGTATTATGGAAATTCTTAGCAGAGCAGCATGCAGGTCTGAAGAGTACCCATTGGTTGAGAATCAGGAAACTCATGTTCAAATCACTCTTCAGCTGTTTGTGATTTTTTTTTTTTTTTACTTGTGAGCCCTCCACAAAAAGAAAAATACCTACCGTACCTGAATGTGCATCACTTCTGTAGCCTTCAGGTTTGCAGGTGTCTTACATATTGAAGTACAGTAGACAATTTTCTGTCCTTGGAGGACTCACAATTAAAAAAAAAAAAAGAAGAAGAGCTGACGTGGGATTTGAACTTGGGTCCTTTGGTTCTCAGTCCACTGCATAACCATTAGGGTACTCCTCAGACCTGCATAAGAAGTATCACGTACAATATGTAAAGAGTTTATCTGGCTGGGCAGACTGGATGGACCATGCAGATCTTTATCTGCCATCATCTACTAAGTTCCTATGTTATTGCATGTTAAAACTAGTAGTGTGGTACAAAAACCCACCTTAGAGGGTCTTTTACTAAAGCTTAGCTCAAATTATCTGCAGCAGGGCTCATTTTATTCCTATGGGCCCTGTTGCAGATAACTCAAGCTAAGCTTTAGTAAAAGACCCCCTTAGTTGCTTAAAATGGGTAGGACAAGAACTGGGCGTGACTTGGGCAGACTGGTGTTGTTGGATATGACAGCTAGTGCATGGGTTGGTACCATTCACTAGCTGTCAGAACTGCATAGAGCAGCTGCACTTACCTCTTCCTCTTAAGGTGGAAGTCCAGTAGCACTATCAACAGTTCACTAGTATGGCAGCTCTCTGTGAGGTGAGCTGATGCTCCCTCCCAATATCTTATCCTCCTTCCCAACACCCCCTCAATGTCCGATACTCCAGCTGACTCAGATACCCATCTCCAATACCACCGGCTCACACCCCCAAACCCTTTAAAGGTTCAAACTCTGCTTTTGACTTCCCCCAGGATTTACCCAGAGGTCTTTATCAATAGCTCAGTGTCCCAGGTGAGAGTAGTCCCCCTATGCTCCCCCACCCAGGCCTTCGTCAGGATCCAAAATGGCTATCATGACCCCTAGTGGAAGTCTTGCAGTATTACCACTAGAACTGTGTTGTTCAAAGTACTAGATCAAAGTACTTAAGTAAACGTAAAAATAAATGTGTATTTTAATACTTAAGTAAAAGTACAGTGAAGAACACATTAAAAATTTCCTTAAGTAAAAAAGTAATTCCATAATAAAATACTTTTTGATTAAAAAATAAAAGTACCTCAACTACAAAGAACGCAACTTTTGTTAATGTTTTTATTCCAACAACTTTATTGCTCTAAAATTCAATCTACTTTGCTTTTAGTAAAACTAATATTTTGAAAATGACTGTTACTCATGTGAGTCATTAATCCAGCACAGCTAAAAGGGTTCAACAACTGCACTAGCAGAAAGTGGATTGTACATTCTGATAAAAAAAAAAAGTTCCTTCAAATCAGGTCAGGTTACAATATTACTGATGTCTTCTGACTGGATCTGTAGGTTATAATCAAGGGAATCTCTGAAACACTTGACTTCTATACAGCAAAGATAATTTTATCACCATTATTGTCATTCTCATCAGCATTAGAAGTGGTTCTAATTCATCACTTACATCTTCAACTTTATTATCACCATCATGCTGTCCAGGTACAGAAAACACTTTCACAAAGTTGGAATCATTGTGTTGTTCTAACAATTTTTCGTTTGATGACAAACTCCATTTCATTATTTTCAAGAACTCTTGTAAGAACATCAAATGTGTGGGAACCTTTCAGTCTTAAGGTTAAACATGCAAACTTCCTCTCTAAAGACTCTTCTTGTCAATCCAGTGGACAGTCACCCCAATGTAAAATTTCCCATGGGATGACAAGCAATCTGTTGTGGTAGAGACGTATGTCTTTTTAATAAGAATTGCTACTAGCTTCAGCTTTATCTCTGGTTTAAAAGGTCCCAAACTCATTACTGTTCTGTTTGGCTAGAGATCAGTAACCAGTTCAACAAACACAGGCAGCTCCACTCTTCTTATAGGCTATATTCACTGAACAGCAAAAATAAGATAAAATGATCCACTGTTTGCGTGATGAGGTTTGCAAAATCCTATTCCCAGTTTTGCTGTTTTATTTGGTTTACTGAGGAATTGTCATTTATATCTCCCTTCCGCATTTACTTTTTACTGCAAGCATCAGATGTAACTGATATTATTATTTCAGTAAAAGTAACTAGTTGTATTTACTTACTTCCTATACAACACTGAACTAGAGGGCATCCTTATCCCATCAATGTGCACATCTGACCATTTAGGCATGTCTTCTTACACCTGCCATTGACTTGATGTAAATGGATGTATCTTTCTTTTGGACTCCTCGATGCAACATGGGGAGCATCAATTCTATAACAGAATCAGGGTATCCTCATTCCATTATAGAATATTAGCCCAAATCTGCATTGGTGTGCTCAAAAAGAAGGCATTCTTGTTTTCGCCGTCAATGGCAAGCATAAGTAGGCAGGCCTAAAACCTCCACTCAATGCACACATCTGATAATATTCTACAAGATGTGTGCATTGATAGTGGACACACCAAAGGCCCACCCATGTGCCCTGTCCACATGTACACCTTCATTTGAAGGTGTGCACTAAGGCACTTATGTACTACCGTACAGAATAGCGCATAGTTCATCACAGTGCATAAATGCCAATACAAGTGCTCCCTTGTGTGTGCAAGGCCCATGTGAGTGCTGTGCACCATTTCTAGAATTGGCTTTTTAGTATTAAACCTAACAAAACATTAGCTGCAGAATTCTGAATACATTGGAAGCCTCTGCAAATTAATTTTGGATTCAAAACGCAAAGCACTGCAATAATCCAATCTCATAGTTATCAAAGAACAGATGACAGCAGCTAAATCATCTTTACTGAGTAAGGAGCATAAATTACCTATTAATCTATGATCAAAAAGGCCAGTCTCACTGTTAAAGTAATATATTGTTCCACTGGGAGACCAGTTTTGAGAAAATCTATTAGACTATTTGAACATTCTTTATTGAGTCAAGATTGGACAGAATCAATAGTGCAAGCACGTGGGTTACTCACTGCTGAAAGGTTTACCAATTCCTTAGATTTAACTGGGTCAAATATCACAACAGTAAAATCAGAAGGCCTGATATTTAAAAGCATTTATCCTGGTAGAAGCACCTGCTGTCAGAATGTCACTGACCAGGATCAGTCAGTGATTTTCAGTGGCATTATTCATATAATCACTCAGACTGCCCCAGTGCTATCCGAATAGCGGGAGAGATGACACCAGCTGGAGAAGGACCAGTGAATAAAATACTATGGAAATAAACCATGATGATGATGTGAAAGAGTTTATTCTTGACCCTGGAAGCTGTCAGTCTCTGCTAAAACACCCACATTTTTTGTAAGATGCAGATTCTGTTAGTGTTGGGCTGCATGAAGATTCTGGCCAGCGCTTTTTTAGATAAGTACTGCTTGGTTACACTCTTTTTATATTTTGGAAGTTTCATAATGGTTACCATAATGAGGGACAATTTTTTGTTTTCTAAAAAATATATACTGTGCACAAACAGGCATCTGATTGAATCTGCACTGCAAGGTTTGGACAATGGTGGGGTTTCTTCCACAGAAAGTCTTGTAACCTTCTAGGTATAATACATTATTTCTGATGTCCTTCATTACACATACTGGGGTAAATTAAATAAACTGTGCTCAAATTTAGGCACCAGGTTGATGTGCACTGAGAATGAATTCTATAACGGCAGGTCCACATGGAACTGCCATTATAGAATACTAAAGACATCTCTTTCAGCTCACTTGGAGATCGTTCAATTATTGCAGGGAACAGACCACTTGTGGCCTCCCTTTCGTATACTGTGTCCAGACTGGAACCTTAATTAGTCCTTTGGGCTCTTCAGAAGCCTCTTTATAAGCCATTCTGGAAGCCCTCCTTGAACAATCTTATGCTAAAGAAAGCGTTCTTGGTGACTGTTGTGTCGGCACTTAGGGCTTCAGAGCTTCAGGCTCTCTTTTGTTCAGATCCCTTTCTTTGCTTTTCGGAGGCAGGAGTCTCCCTATGCATAGTTCCTTCCTTTTTTTCCCCAGATACTCCAGCGTTTGTGATGGAGTTAGTCTGCTCTTCTCAAAATTGATCACCAAACTCAATGACTGCAGAAGATGGACAACTTTGTCCATCACTGCCACGCTGTCCGAATAGGACGACACACAAATGAGCCAGTCGTCGAGATACAGATGATTCCCTGGTGCCGAAGAAAAGACGCCACCACCATCATAACCTTGGTAAACATTCTTGGAGCTATGGAAAGAATGAAGGGTAAAGCCCTGAACTGGAAGTGATGGCCCAGCACCACAAAATATAAAAATCTCTGCTATGGCGACCATATGGGTATATGCAAGTATGCCTCCTTGAAATTGAGGGCTGTGAGAAATTCTCCTGCTGAACACTCACTGAGAGGAAGTGGTTTAGACCTTTGAGATCTAAGACCAAACAAAGGTTTCTTACTTCTTTGACACAATGAAGTAGATGGAGTATCTAACTTGTCCCTATTCAGTCTGGGAAACTGAAACAATGGCTTGCACTGCCAGCAAGGAATCTTCAGTGGCCTGAACCTCAATCACCCTGGTTCCCCCTCACTGTCTCCACAATTCTTACCGCAGATGAGAAAGACTTAGCACTGATACTCTGTCCAACGCTCTCCAACAAACCTCTTTCTTTCTCTTTTCTTACTTTCTTTTTTGTGCTGGAAAAGGAGAGCTCCACAGGAAACAGCAGAGAGGTGAAGAGAAGGAAGAAATAACTTCACAGGCACCAGAGACAGGGATCTGAAGACCTCCAGATATGACTCTGCAGGCTCAAGCCACCAGCAAAGCTCAACTGGGGCTGAAAAGTGTGTCCATCTACCTACTGAAAATAGAAAATACTAAGGAACTGGACTGGATACCAAGAGATACAGGTTTTCAGTTTTCTATCTCTACCTGCTGGTTGATAGACACAACTATCACACAGGTTCTGGAACAGTGGGAAGCTATGTAGTGCCGATATCCAGCACTTAACTGGCCAGGTTAACCACATAGGTTAACTGCATAAATGGGACTGCATAAAACAAGGTCCTATATTTATGCAGCAACACATGGCCAGTTAAGTTCTTAATATCGACAACCAGCCAAGTATTAGCCAGCGCCGCATAAACCAGATATTCAGTGCCAAAGCCCAGACATGGCCCAGAATTGAATATTCGATAATACTGCCGAGGTGTTCAGAAAACTCACAGCCAATTAAGTCACTTGTTGCAATGGGGCCTATATGTCAGCCAAGTGGGAAAAAAATCTGCTTTAACAGGTGGCCGCTTCCACGGGGGCGAAGTTTGCTCCTTAATCTAGTGTGAGTTGCCTTGGAAGTACACATGGTCTGAATGTTTAAACCCACTATCCCCAATATTGGTTGGCACACACAGAGGGAAGGGGGGAGGGAGGGTGGAAGAGAGGGTAGGGAGGAGGGGGGGAAAAGTATAAAAACTTGATGATGGTCTGTTCAATACTTATATGTGATGTTCCATTGTACTGTTGAACTTTTATATTTTATGGTATCTGTTATACCATGTTTATTTCCTCATCAATAAAAATGTTGAAACACAAAAGGTGGCCGCTCTTCACAATTTTGTTTTATAACATGAAACATTGCCTAAACTTGGTTCATTGTTACTGCTGTTTTTGGTGTGTTCCAGACACATATTGAAAGAGGTAAGAAAGAGGATGTTACTACTGCTTACAGGAGGTTTGTTTTTTTTTTTTAATTACATCAGCAGAGCAATTGCCTCAGCATTAGTTGTCCTATTATATATTTCAGATTTGACTTGCTTCCAATATCCTATAAGAAGTGGGTCTGTTTCAAATATTTTCTTCACTCACTGTGCTGTTTCTTTGGCGGATTTATTAAAAAAAAAACAAGCTGTTATTAACAGGGAATTATTTATTTCCATATTGTTTATTTCCATATTGTTTTACTTTTATATTGATTTGGCACTTCTTTGGACTGCAATATTTTTTTTATAATTAACATATGTTTGCATTTCAAAGCAAAGAATTTCATATTTGCTACACTAGTTAACTTTTGGCAATCAGATTTCTAAATTTTTGTTTTCTCAGTTGTCTTTCATGTGTACAGTTGCTAGACAAGCTTTTGAGGACAATTATGTTTTAATATCTCAGTTTAAAATGTTCTTACTAAATAATTAGTAGTTATGTCACAATCAAATGATGCATGTGTATCTATGTTTATTTATGTTTTAGCAGAACTGAATTAGCAGGAGTTTATATTGATTTCTTTATATTTTATTACAATGTAAGAGGGTATATACTATTACAACCCATTTGTTTACAGATCTGTGCTGAACTCAGCCATTAATATACATTATTATCTTCAATACATCAATTAAATATGGCTATTAGAGTTTATGGCACAGATGTATCCATATGGTTCCCCACCAGTATGGATCTTTATTTATTTTCTAATTATTTATTTGTACATGTCATATCTTTACATGTATTTACTTGTATCAGGCTGTGTATTTGTATTTTTACAAATTTTTCATCAAACCCATGATGCAGGCAGCAGCCAAAATGCGGCCTCATTGGGTTTTATGATTTTTATTTAATGAATTTCCTCTGTTTATTGTTGGGTCCTTCTCCACCTGGTGTCATCCCTTCTGCTCATCTTTGGTGTCTGCAGTGCCTCTCTGTATTCCTATTTGAATAGGGCCTCCTGGAGAGTCCAAGGATGAGCCTGGGCAGAGAGCAGATTGCCCAGATAGCGGCTATATTTGACACAAATATTTGAGTACCTCAGGACAGAAAAAAGCTGTCCTAAGTTATTTGATTGTTATCTAGTTAACAAAGCTGAATATCACTGTTATCTCAATAATATTAGTGGTTGCTGCCAATTGTGTGCCCCCTAGTCCTAGTATTTTTGGAAAGAGTAAACATGCGATTCACGTCTACCCATTCCACTCTACTCAGTGTTTTATAGACCTCCATCTTATCTCTCCTCAGCTGTCTCTTCTCTAAGCTGAAGAGTCCTAGCCACTTTAGCCTTTCCTCATAGGGAAGTCGTCCCATCATCATTTTTGTCGCTCTTCTCTGTACCTTTTCTAATGATGGATCAGTTTGTGGAGATGAGGTTTTTAAAGAGGAAATAACCTTAGTTATATGTGACGAGAAAGGGGAGTTGAAGCAAGTAAGGAGTGCAAAAGAAGGACAGTCTGGATTTAGGACCTAGATATAAGTTACAAGAAGGGAGTTTGGTACTGAAGAGTGAAACTTTGTTGGAAAGCATTGATTTCAGAGAAGCCAAAAGCAAAGTCCTCTGCAGAAAGTTGAGAAGCTGGGACAGATGAAGTTCTATTGTTGAGGGGATCTCTACTGGCAAGATAAGTAGGGGATGGGGGTACAGAGAAGATGAAGGAATGAGATTGAAGGCTTAAGATTCATTGGTGCTAGAGTTCCTAATATCCTTGCACCAACTCTTTCCATAGAATACTTTCTGGAAAGCGAAAGATGTTCACTTGAATGGGCCCACACAGGCCAGAAGGCAGCAGTAACATGCTTGCATCAGCCTTTCATAGGCTTATGCCAGCCCACATGAACTACTGGGTTGATTCTGGATGCCTACAAAGAAAACACATAGCCTTACAAAACTACCTCACCAATCCACACAGTTTATTACAGTCCACCTCTATCCTGCCTAATACCTTCTCTCTTCCCTTACCTAATCTCTGAACACTAATAATTGTATCTGATATTATGGAACAACTATGTCATAACCAAACTCTGTGAGCCACATTGAGACTGCAAATAGGTGGGAAAATGTGGGATACAAATGCAATAAATAATATTAATGCCTATTTTATAAGGGCACATTGGCACCTATATAAAGTAGGGATAAAATAGGCATTCTGTTATAAAATAAAATTACCCTAAAATGCCTTATTTCCCATCCCTCCAGATATCTTATACCTTGCAACCTTCCATTTTATCCTTTTCTACGCTATCTTAAATTTGGGGGGTAATTTTACATCAAGATGCCTATGTGTAAAACCCAAGGTGGTATCTATTTGATCCCTATTTCATATAAGTGACATAGGTGCCAATGTGCCTTTTTACTTCCAGAACCAACCTAGCATGCAGATTCAAACTAACACATTTATAAAGATAGTGTACGTGTGTACATGTACTCTATGGCTGTAATTTTATAAAGTATTTTTAGATACAGTAGAAGCCTTTTATAAAATTGTGTTGCAATATACCTGACTCAAAGCAGATGTAAATACGTGTGTCAGCATTTGGGCTCTATTGGGGCTAGATCTGGAAAGCCTTTTTTCTGCAAAGATATATCCATTCCTATGCTGCATTTTATAAAATAGGCACCTTTTTGGACGTTTCCCATTATAAAATCAGGCCCTATGTGTGTACCTGAGTCCAGGTTGGCTCTATCCAAAACCAAGGGAGTTGTGTCGATTTCAGAACCTTTATTGAAGAACATTCAAATCATTTGAATGTTCTTCAATAAAGGTTTTGAAATCGACACGTCTCTCTTGGTTTTGGATAGAGCTAACCTGCCCTACCCCTTTCTCCTTTATCTGACTACTTTCGTAGGAATTACTGCACCTCCACAGTACATGGCTTTTTTCTCTCTGTACTCGAGTCCACACATACCAGACCAGAACTCCACCTCTGCTTTGCCCAAACTACACCCTTGGGAAAGCCTACACATGATTCATGTAAAAGTATACATCCCGCCTTATTTTCGAAAGAGAAAGACGCCCATATTTCGACCCAAATCGGGAGATGGGCGTCTTTCTCCTGTGGGCGCCCAAATCGGTATAATCGAAAGCCGATTTTGGGCATCTTCAACTGCAATCTGTCGCGGAAACAGCCAAAGTTGACGGGGGGTGTCGGAGGTGTGGTTAAGGCGGGACTGGGGCGTGTTTATCGGCCGAGGAGAGATGGCCGTCCTCGGCCGATAATCGAAAAAAGAAAGACATTTTTAGCGCGAATTTGGGTCACTTTTTTGGACCCTTTTTTTTCATGAACAAGTCCCAAAAAAGTGCCCTAAATGACCAGATGACCACCGGAGGGAATCGGGGATGACCACCCCTGACTCCCCCAGTGGTCACTAACCCCCTCCCACCCAAAAAAAACAACTTTAAAAACTTTTTTTTTCCAGTCTGTATGCCAGCCTCAAATGTCATACCCAGCTCCATCACAGCAGTATGCAGGTCCCTGGAGCAGTTGTTAGTGGGTGCAGTGGACTTCAGCCAGGTGGACCCAGGCCCATCCCCCCCCCCTACCTATTACACTTGTGCTGGTAAATGGGAGCCCTCCAAACCGCCCCGAAACCCACTGTATCCACATCTAGGTGCCCCCCTTCAGCCATAAGTGCTATGGTAATGGTGTAGAGTTGTGGGGAGTGGGTTTTGGGGGGGATATGGGGGGCTCAGCACCCAAGGGAAGGGAGCTATGGACTTCAGAGGTAGTTAACCTTTTTTTTTAATTGTTACAAGTGCCCCCTAGGGTGCCCGGTTGGTGTCCTGGCATGTGAGGGGGACCAGTGCACTACGAATCCTGGCCCCGCCCACGACCCAATGCCTTGGATTTGTTCGTTTTTGAGCTGGGCGCCTTCGGTTTCCATTATCGCTGAAAAACAAAACCGCCCAGCTCAAATCCGCACAAATCCAATGCATTTGGCTGGCACAAACCGTATTATCGGAAAAAAGATGGACGCCCATGTTTTTCCAAAATACGGTTTGTCCCGCCCCTTCACATACCCGTTCTCGGAGATAGACGCCCATGGAGATGGGCGTTCGCGTTCGATTATGCCCCTCATGGTCTTTCAGTGCACGTACTGTTTATTATTTGTTACATTTGTATTCAGGTAACAAGCACAAAAGGGGAAAACTCCGCTTTGGTTTGTGAAATACAACAATAGTAAATAAGCGAATCTATCCAAATAGAATGTAGGATATCAAAAAATAAATGGAAGGGGGGGGGGGGGGGGGGGGAAGACCTCAGACAGATGAAATTACTCATAGAGAATCACCGTACCTCAATCATCGGTCATACTCCAAGCTCCTCCCTTAGTGTGGAAAAATATATTTTTTTTAAGAAAATTTTTTTTTAAAGGAAATGCTACATCCACTGTGTCAATCAAAACTTTCACAACATCAAATGCAAAAAAACACTTAGCTTGAAGCAGTGTCAGGAATGGGCCTCCCCGCCCAACAGATCCCTGCACATACTTTTAGCTGAATAAAAGCTAGACAAGTTTTAGTCAGTCAAGTTATCTGGATAAATTATTTATTTTCAAAAAGGGTACTGTACCTGTGCCACCTGGACAACCTGTAACTGTATGTGCTGTGGCTGCTGAATACCACCTGCAGACTGTGACACAGGGATGTACTGGATACGTGGGTAGTCTCCTTGAGGCGTTCGGAAATCTGTCGTTAGGCTCTGGGACAGCTCTGTCATAGCTTGTGTTAGCAGGTCTGTTGTCTGGTTAAGATGCATACATTATGTCATTTATCATTTTTTTACACTGTCAGTTTACAACTATTACAAGGATAACATGAACCTTTGCCACTCAGTGAGCCATTACAACAGCCAGCAAAGTCTGAAAAGAGCTCATCATTAATGTTAATTCTCTTTTAAATTGAAGGCTAAAGTATTTCTGCCACTTAATTTTCTAGCACCCAATGTGACATTATAGCATTCTGTTGTCCACACTCTTTCCTTCTTGTTGGTAATTAGGACTCAGGCTGTGTTGAGCCCATTTTTAGGGTTAGATTTCAATATTTGTATAAATTCCCATAGTACTATCTGCACATCTTTTAGCAAGCACAATATTTTTGTTTGTGTGCATCTTTCTTGCCTAATCCCAAACATTTTTGCCTTGGGGGGCTAAATTTGTGCTACTTCAGATTTGTGCAAGAAAATATTTAGCAGTATTTTACTTTTACAGAAGGTCTATTGGCTCCATTTTTTTTCTGTAGAGCAGTAGTGGAAAATAAACGATTTTTGTGCTGACCTTAAATTTTGAGAAAACACAAAATTCCACGCAAAATACCATCTTATCTTGCAACTTCTCTATTGGCCCAACGTTAAACTCTAGGGGACCAATTTAATAAAATGTGCTAGGTTCTGCGCATAGCTTAGCTCAGTTTTTGTGCACAATTTTGCACACTACTCTGGGTGTCCTATGCTAACATTTGCAAAGACTCACTCTGATAAGGCGGTATATAAGAGATATATTGACATTGATATCAGCAGGCAGCTAATTTAAATCATGTGGTAATGAAGATATTACTTATTCAACACAAATGTAGAGAAGTGAGCAAAAGACCAGAGAGCTTGGTGCAGGGTTTTCTAATGCTGAGGTTTAAATGAAAGGCCTGAGGAGGAGTGAAATATTAGCTTGTTCTCCTGCAGTCAGCACTAATGAGGAATTCAGGATCTGTTTATTTCTTCTTTTTACTGTGAGAATGGGTTAAAAAAATAGACAGAACTGGGGGGGGGGGGGGGAGATACACAGAAACAAAAAAAGTACTGTTGACAAATTAGCATTGCAAAAATTGTATACAAAGAATAATGTTCCAATACATGGGTAAATTTATGCACATGCAATTCCAAGAACCAATACAATAATTTTGTGTGCAAGATAAAGCTGCTGCTAGCAACAACCTGTGTGCATGAATTGGTGTGCTCTCCCATGTTAGCACACATTTTCTTCACACAACCTATCTGCATATTGTTTGCTTGCTGCATTGGGAGCAACATTTTTTCTTTACACTGAGTGCATGGCTCTAAATCAATGTTACTGCATTGACCCCTAAATCTTGCAGCTCTTACCACAACCGTCTCTCCAGTAGCATTGTCTGTTGTAAGGACAGCAGGGGTAGTACTAATCACAGCCGTCTGCATGGTGTTAGGAAGCTGAGCATACTCAGGATGTTTCTTCCGAATGTGCTGCACCATTTTTGTCTGCAAAGATGATGAAAAAGTAATTAATGATGGAGAAGTCTATTCAATAATCATAGTAACATAGTCAGTAATGGAAGATAATGGCCCATCCCATCTGGCTGTTGAGATGCATGCACGAGTTCCTCCATGCAGCTCAACCCAACTTCTCTCCATATGTTTTATCTGACTCTTCACCCTTTACCCATCATTTTACACCTCCCTAAAATGGCTTCCACCACCCCTGCTGGTAGGCCACCTTAGGTCTTGCCATCTTCAAATCTGCTTCTGACAAGATCTACATGAGTCAACTCTTGGGCCACTTCCATGTTAAAACTCAGCCTCCTCTTCATTATTGAAATTTCAGGTTTACCCATCTCACAGTTTCCTAGAAGTCCTATTGAGGACTACAGTGCTTAATTTGTAAACAACTATGGAGCCAGTGGAGTGGATAGGTGGGCTGGGGGCAGGAGCTATAGGAGCAGAGGGGCTGCATTACAGCAGAGTGACTGCTATCTACTCTACTTCAGGCTCACCCTTCTCTGCAGGCTGCCTGGGAGGAAGGAGCTGGTGCAGAATGCCCCTGTTGTTCTGGAGTCTAAAAGGAAGTGGTGGAATTGTGTTCCTGGCCCTTCCCCCAGAAATTAAGCTCTATTGTGCAAGCTATTCCAGTTGCTTCCAAGAAGCCCAACATGATGCCATTCATAGCTAGGAAGTTACATGATGGGGACTTGTGATAAATGGGCAGAAAGCTTATATAGTACAGTCTCAATTATCTGACAAAAATGGGACCAACCCATTGTCGGATAAGTGAAGAGTTGGATAATACGGAAAACACTGCATAAACCCCTCAATTTTCAAAAACTGTTCTAAAACAAAGATTTTTAATAGAAATAAATGTGATGACATCACTGAGGGGTCTGTCGGATATGTTGAATGGTCGGATCAATGAAGGTCAGAAAATCAAGACTGTACTGTATTCACATCACTCTGTATCTGTCATGCTTATTCATTTCTGCTCACTCCAATCTGATAAATGGACATTATTCAAAAATACCATCTTGGAAGCCCAGACCAGATGCACCCTATGTATTTGCAAAGGTGGAAAGAAGAGAAAACGTCAGCCAGCATGGTTAAGAGGTGAAGTAAAAGAGGCTATTACAGCCAAAAGATTGTCCTTCAAAGAATGGAAAAAGGACCCAAATAAAGCAAATAAGAAGCAACATAAGCAGTGGAAAGTCAGATGCAAAGCATTAATAAAGAAGGCTAATAGAAAATATGAAGAGAAACTTGCCACAGAGGCTAAAACTCATAGTAACAAATTTTTCAGGTACATCAGAAGCAGAAAGCCTGCGAGGGAATCTGAGGGAACGTTAGATCACAAAGGAGCAAAAGGGGCACTCAGGAGGACAAGGCCACTGCGGAGAAGCTAAATGAATTTTTTGCTTCAGTCTTTACGGAAGAAGATATAAGAGATCTGCCTGTACTGGAAATGGTTTTCAATGATGATGATGAGGAGGAACTGAAAGAAATCTCAGTGAACCTGGAAGATTTACTGAGCCAAATTTACAAATTAAAGAGTAGTCAATCACCTGGACCGGATGGCGTACATTCAAGGGTACTCAAAGAACCCAAACATGAAATTGCTAATCTGCTGTTAGTAACATGTAACCTGTTGTTAATATATAGCCTGTTGTTAAAATTGTCCGTAGTACCGGAAGATTGGAGGATGGACAATGTGAAGCTGATTTTTAAAAAGGGTTCCAGGGGTGATCCTGGAAATTACAGACCGGTAAGCCAGACGTCAGCACCGGGCAAAACAGTGGGAACTATTATAAAGAATAAAATTACGGAACACACAGACAAACATGGTTTAATGGGACACAGCCAGCAAGGGTTTAGCCAAGGGAAGTCTTGCCTCACCAATTTGCTTCATTTCTTTGAAGGCATGAATAAACATGTGGATAAAGGTGAGCCAGTTGATGTAGTGTATCTAGATTTTCAGAAAGTTTCTGATCAAGTTCCTCATGAGAGACTCCTGAGAAAATTAAAGAGTCATGGGATAAGAGGAAAGGTTTTGGTGTGTATTAGGAATTGAATATTGGGCAGAAAAAAGAAGGTGGGTTATGAGGTCATTTTCTCAGTGGAGGAGGGTGAACAGTGGAGTGCGAAAGGGATCAGTACTGGGACGGTGCTATTTAACATATTTATAAATGATATGGAAATTGGAACGATGAGTGAGGTTATTAAATTTGCAGATGGCACAAAACTATTCAAGGCTGCTAAAACACTAGCAGACTGTGAAATATTGTTGGAAGATCTAAGGAAATTGAAAGACTGGCATCCAAATGGCAGATAAAATTTACTGTGGACAAAATCAAGATGATGCACATTGGAAAGAATAATCTGAATCATAGTTACTTGATGCTAGGGTCCACCTTGGGGGTCAGCACTCAAGAAAAAGATCTAGGTGTTGTTGTAGATAATACGCTGAAATCTCCTGCTCAGTGTGTGGTGGCGGCCAAAAAAGCAAACAGATTGCTAGGAATTATTAGGAAAGGGATGGTGAATAAGATCGAAATTCTATAATGCCTTTGTATCGCTCCATGGTGCGACCGCACCTTGAGTATTGGGTTCAGTTCTGGTCGCCGTCAAAAAAGATATAGGTCAATTAGAAAAGGTTCAAAGAAAAGCTTATATTCATTATACTTTAAATGTT
Source organism: Microcaecilia unicolor (assembly GCF_901765095.1). Lineage (NCBI taxonomy): Eukaryota > Metazoa > Chordata > Amphibia > Gymnophiona > Siphonopidae > Microcaecilia > Microcaecilia unicolor. The sequence continues at coordinate 56,666,664 of NC_044042.1, read as the reverse complement.
GGAAGACTATACAGTATATTTGGGTAATGAAAGACTTACACTACCTTGCTGCTGTACTGTTTCGAGCAGTGTGGACAGCAGACTGGTGGTGTGGCTATCGTTCCTGTCAGCTGGGTGTGGGTACTCAGCATAGGATCTGGTTCTCCAGGTCCAGCTGGTCGCAATTTACGGATACTTGGAGGGAGAGCAGCACCAGGATGGTTCTTGAGAATGTGAGCTTTTCGTTTACTGGCACTCTTGTAAACCTGTAAAGAAATATATGAAAATTATCAGATCCCATGAGAATGTCTTAACACTGCCTTCTAGTACAACCAAATGTAGGGCACTGTGCCTCTTCCAACATTTCAAACAAGAAAGAACAAAATTGCAAAATGACTTATGTACAGAGTTTTCAAGCAGTTTTTGTGTAGGGCAAGTGTAGGGATCTATGGCCTTGCCCTCAAACCAGACAGCAAACTTCTTCCATTTGAAACCCTATGCCCACTTAGTGAAATTTTTCCCAGCAGTTAGCAGGACCTGGGAAACACAGGGAAGCTAATGTCAACCTCTCAACATCAAAGCTGTGAGGGCTAGGGACTCTATGTTGGGATTTAATAATATGCTTAGCTCCTGTGTGATTAGAATTGTAAAACACGCCAGTCTCACAGAACGTTTGATGGAAAGGTTCAACAGAAGTGGGAACTACATTTGCCTCAGCCTATAAGGGGCTATGAGAATTATGGTTCCTTCAATCTTGCTTGAACTTCAGAATGGTCCTCGTTATGAGGGGTACTGGAGGATATGTGTATAGAAGACCCTCTTCTCAGTGCAAAAGGAAGGCATCTGAGGCTAGTTTGTCACGTGACTCTATCCTGGAGCAAAACTGAAGTACTTTCTTTCTGAATGGAGTGGCAAACATCTATCAAGGGTGTGCCCCACTTTCAAAAGATTATGCAGACAACTTCATCTACTTAAGTGCTTGCAGGACTCAATTCAGTCATGAGATACATTCCATGAGAAATGGTCCATTTCCATATTCTGATGGTCTCCAACACACATAATATGACCACATTCCTCCTTGCTTGTTTATGTAATACATGGTCACCTGGCTGTTCAATTGAACCAGAATGACTTTGTTGGACAATCAATCTCTGAATGTCTTTAGAGTGTCCATATTGCTTGAATTGGAGGAATTTGGATAGGGATTCTTTTTGCAAAATTGGAAATGTTATCACCCACCAGGCCAGTGAGTTCCATAGAGGACTGGTGACAGATACAACATCCTGGAGATTCTCCACAGACTGAGGCCACTGGTTGGATAAGGTCGATTGAGCTTGCCTGAAATGGAAGCATGCCATTGGTTGGTGTGAACTGTTGATGCCATATGGCTCAACATTTGTCCAGTGATACTTGATGATTCTCCTGAATTCCTACACAGTGGAAATCAAAGTGACTATCTTTTGCTGTGGAAGAAAGGCAGTGCTTCAGTTGTGTCTAGATGTGATTTGGGATAATTTATTACAAACCCTAGCAATTCCAGCACTTAAATGGTTGAATGAATAATCTTTCTGCTCTTTCCTGAACTGCGTGCTTTACCAACCAGTCATCCAAACAAAGAAACATGTGCACCCCCAGTCTAAGTAAATGTGATGCAATGACTGCTAAACATTTTGTGAACACTCGAGGTGCTGATGCAAAGCCAAATCGTGGTACTAGTAGTGGTGTTTCCTTATGACAAATCTCAGATACTTCCTGTGACTTGGATATGTGAGTGTAAACATCCTTTAAATTCAGAGCACATAGCCAGTCTGCTCTTTGAAGAAGTGGTAAGAAGGAGCCTAAGGATACCATCCTGAACTTTTGTTTGGAGAGTCATTTGTTCAGGGCCCTCAGGTCCAGTACTGGATGGAATTCTATCTTTTTCAAACTCAGGAAATACCCTCTACAAGCCACTGCAGAAAAGTGGGCACAGATTTTATTTCAAGTATTTTCTGATTCTTAAGTTTAATCTCAGTGGAGGAGTAGCCTGATTGGTTAGTGAAGTAGCCTGAGAGCCAGAGGAACTGAGTTTGATTCCCACTGTAGCTTCTCGTGACTCTGGGCAAGTCACTTAACTCTCCGTTGCCCCAAGTGCACAATAAGTACCTGTGTATAATACGTACACCGCTAAACTTGATAGGGCAATTTGGAGGCTGGTCCACTAACTGAAGACGGTATCCTTATCGGGACTATTTTGAGAGCCCACCTATCTTTAAGGGTCCACCTGTTTGCCAAAAATTTAGCTTCTCCTACAGGGCTCCCAATATCTGACCATATCCAGCATAAAATCCTAACATTATCTACAAGACATTATACACTGGAATTCCTTCTTACTTGGCCTCCATTAGTAGCCCTTACACCCCTTGTGCTCAATTTCAGCATACTGTCTTACAATCCATTCAGTTTAAGTTACACTCCTTGAATCAACCAAAGCACTTTCTTCTACCTTGCCTCCTGTAAAGAAATGCCTATTCACCCACCTGGGGTTGCCCTGCAGCCACTTAGAGGGTCTATCCCCAGCACAGCTCAGGTCCACTTGCACCTACTACTTGTGCTCTACACTAACACCCTCCTCCCACTGACTGGGTCCCAACTGCCTCTGGGTGAGTCTCCTGCTCTCAAATTATTCCCAGTGATTTCTAGGTTACTGGAGCCACAATCCCAGTGGCCCCACAGTTCCCAGAAAGCAGTCACAGACCCAACACATAAACCACCAGGATTCTTTATCAGTCCAGACAGGCAGAGTCAACAAACTGAAAATGTTTATTGTTAGAACTTGAACAGAGGCCAAAAAATATGCAAATCAGCAAACAATAACAGGTAACTGAAATATGGATCAATTATAAAACTAACTAAACATTTGTTTACTTTCCTAAAAGTGACTGGGAAGATCAGGACATATAACTGTTCACTGAGCCTCAGCAAAGACATCTGTCTCTCTTTTCTTCCTGGCTAAGACTGGAGGCAAAACCAGTAAACTCTAAAGGAAATGAGCTCCTGGGCCAATCATAGCCCAGAATAACAACATTCAAAAGTATACTGCTTCTTACTTCCTATCTGTGTGCCAAAACTAAAGAAAGAACACTCATTTCTCTGTAACAGCTTTACAGCAAAGAAGCACCACCTGCTGGCCAAATAGAACTACACTTCAGGACATAATTAAGGCAGGAAAATATCCAATACATTTTGCAAGCTTAAAACAGATTGTTTCTTCACATCTCCTTTTAAACTCTTGCCTTTTCCCCCTCCTCTCTGAATGCTCCTATTTGAATGTCAGGACAGCCCTGAAGTCCATCTCTTCATCCAAGCCTTTAGGACTGAGGGGGGAGGTAGTAGAAAAGCAAATATAGACCTCTTTAAATGTCTACTTTTTCTTTTCCTCTTGTCTCTTCCAGTCCTTCCTAAGTTTTCTCTTTTAATTTACTATTGCAAACTGCTTTGCTTGTTTTTATTGAAAGTCAGTATATCAAGTGATAACAAACATAAACATGCAGGCTGGTCATCCAGAATGGATACAGAGACTGAAGCTATATTCTCATGGAAGCAGTCAAAACCCTGTCCCTGGGTTTGACTGTGATGCAGATTGGGGTTTCTGGGCCTTCTGCTGTCTGGGATGAGAGTATGAACCCTGTCAAGTCTGGGAGGAGCAGGACCTCTTTTCTAGTTGGTGTAAGTGTGGACGCCTAAAAGTAGGCCTGCCAATACTGAGTTACGCTAGCATTCTGTAATGGAACCTAGGCACGTAGGTTCCATCATAAAACAGGCACTTACCAAACAACCTCAAGGCACTTAAATGGAGGGACTCAGTTATAGAATTACTCTCTTAGTGAGCAATTTTAAAGTTCATTTACTAAGAAAATAGGCTGTCTGAAAAAAAAATCAAAGATTGCTCAATGAAGTCCATTTTAACACCCTGGAACTTGCTTATTCATTGACAAAAAGGTCTGAGTACCACAATTTAACTAAATAGCAGTTTAAAAAAACGTCTCATTCTGTCTTATGTTCTGGATATATGTTATACCAGCATATACAAACATTTAAAATGGGAGACAAGTTTATTTCTGTCTGCCTTATGGAAGTTTCAAGGTACAAAGTAAAGTTTATTTCTGTCTGCCTTATGGAAGTTTCAAGGTACAAAGTAATGAGAGATATTCTTCACCCACCTTATCACAGTACTGACAGAAATAATCTCGGTTTGGTTTGATGATGGGGAGAGTCAGTTCAGGCACTTCTTCAATCTTCATGTCTGGATGCCGCTTTGACAAATGATTCACCTATAAGGAAGGAGAAAAACAAACAAACCTCAAAACAGGAGACCCAGCTCTGTGTTCTCTCTGTGCTCATACACTCAGAGCCGGCTTCTGTCAGCAAGGGGGACTCTAAATTACAGCAGCTTCAGATTCCTTTAAAAAGTTTGTCTCCTCATGAATCTCATTATACTAGGATGGCACTCACAGTAGATGATGGCACAGAACTACCAAGGGGCCCATGCAGTCTGCTTTCCTGTTCACACAGAAAGGAAATATCCCAGCTGCCAGCCAAAGAAACTTAACTGCTTGAAGGATATCACTTCTTCACCAAGTAAGTATTTGTCTGTTTCCTTATCGCTTCTCAACGATCCTTAGATACAAGATTCCATATTTATTCCAACCTCAGTATCCTCCATGTCTTACCATCAACATTTTAAACAATCTTGATGACTATGAAAACTTGTGTGGTGAGTTGCTCAAATATCTGGCATCCTCTTACGAAATTACTGGACAAACAAGGGATCGGCGGAAACATCATCAAGTGGATAAAAAGTTTTATCACCACCAGATCTTATCAGGTTAAATCAACCTCATCAATATCACCTGCACGGTCATCAAAATGCGGAGTCCCCCAAGGCTCACCCCTATCCCCGATCCTTTTCAACCTTATGATGATTCCTCTAGCAATATCCCTATCTAAACATGGCCTAAATCCCTACATCTACGCTGATGACGTCACCATATGTATCCCTTTCCAATCCATCCTTACAGAAATCTCGGAGAAAATAACCACTGCCATGAACATCCTAACATCATGGGCCAACGCTTTTAAGATGAAAACGAACAAAGAAAAAACTCAATGCCTAATCCTTTCATCACAATACGCTACTCAGATCCCAACCACTCTGACCACCCCTGACGTTACAATCCCTATATCTGACTACTTAAAAATTCTTGGAGTAACATTAGACAAACACCTAACGTTAGAAACTCATGTAAAAGCCACGACGAAGAAGATGTTCAACATGATGTGGGTACTGAAAAGAGTAAAACCATTCCTCCCACAGAAAACTTTCCGCAATCTAGTACAATCCACAGTGCTCACCCATGCCGACTACTGCAACAGCATCTTCATCGGTTGTAAAGCCCAAATCATGAAAAAACTCCAAACCGCCCAAAACACAGCAGCTAGACTCATCTTTGGCAAATCACGATTCGAAAGCGCAACACCATTACGGAAAAAACTTCACTGGCTCCCCATCAAGGAACGCATAAACTACAAAGCCCACACAATGATCCACAAGATCCTCCATGGCGAATCTCCAAGCTATATGTCCAACCTAATCGATCTTCCACCCAGGAACTGGCTGAAATCTTCTCGAACATATCTCAATCTCCATCTACCCAACTGCAAAGAAACCTATGGAACTTTGGAAGGCTAAGTGCTTTGAAAATATGCCTCTTAGTCATCTCTGATACTTTGTTCCATACTTTGTATTAACTCTGTACTACTTTGTACCATACCATGTAAGCCGCACTGAACCTGCTATCGAGCGGGAAAGAGCGGGGTATAAATGCTACAAATAAATTGCCTTGCTGGACAGTAACCAGCCACCACTGACTTGCTGACACTGACCTGTTTGTTTTCTTTTTTATCATTTTGACATGGCCACATTTGAATTGTGTACTTAGAAATCCAAAACAAAGAAAGAGTGGGAAAATTACAAATGTTTGTGGTTAAGGTTCCAACATCATAATTCCAAAGTTTAAGCACTGCATACAAGTCCCCCTCCACTCTCCTTCTCTCTCCCCTGCTGTGATTACATTGGGGGGGGGGGGGGGGCAACAGCAGGAAATAGCCTATGAGATATGTGTGTGTGTATGTGTTTTGGATTGGTTTGTTCTGTTTGTCTATTTTGCTTGGACATGGGGCTTGGTAAGAGAAAAAGGTTCAAGTTTATTACAGCTTCATATACCGCCCAAAACATAAAGGTATCACAGGGTACTACTTTGTTCAATCCCTATCGTTTACTGGACTCTCTGCATCAAGAGAGAATGGGAAGATACAGTCTTTCCATTGTATGATTTCAGTGTTCTATTTTGTTTGCTATCTTACTAAACCCAGGTCATGCTTCCTGAATCTGCTTTTGTTTTGTCTATATCATTTCTACCCTTACCAGCATGCCTCTCCTCCGAAAGCCCATCATACAGAGTCGGCACTTGAACATGAAGCTCTCATAGTCCGTGGAGGCAATCCTGGGCTTAAACGTCTTACAACGGTTGATTCGATCAGCTTTCTTGGCTTCCCTTTCTGGGTTATGCATTCGCTGCATATGTTCTCGCAACTTGTCTTTTCTCTGTCATAAAAAAAGCAAAGAAATAAAAACTGGATGATAACACTTCAGACATGAGTTTGACATCCTTGATGTTAAAAGGTGGACTGAAATTCAGCCAGTGATGATCAGCGTTTTTCTGACCACTACCGGCATGATACCTAGAAAATCAATGCCAGGCCATGTCCAAGCTCCAGCATTCAATTTCCAGGTACAGGGAGCCAGCTAAAACATAGTTGGTTAAGTGCGATATTCAGCACTTAATTGGCTATGAAGATCCTCACAAACATAGGACTGTGTTTTATGCAGTTATCTTTTTTTTTTTTTTTTTTTAAAGATAATTTTTATTAAACACTCCATCACTGATATCATACATACACTCAGCTAACCAGCTGCGCAATTATACAAAGTGAACTTCAATGCAACCAGTTTCAAAAACATAAATGATTTTCTCCCCTACCTCCCCTCCTCCCTATCTCCCTCCCCCCTCTCCCCCCCCCCCCCCCTTCTCTTTCATGGCTGAATACTCTAAGCATTAGTAGCAGTGGTCCATAAACGTTCTAAATGTGTCCACTCCGTCGCAGCAGGCTCATATCTGCCCATCCTTCTGTCAGTGAGTTGCTCTAGTCCCACTATATTCCGGAGTCTCGTTTTCCACTCTGAAATTGTAGGACCCACTCTCTGCTTCCAGTGGGCGGCTATCTCCAGCTTTGCAGCTGCCAAACATAGTCTTTTTAGCCGCTTCTGCCACTTCTTGCCCTTTTTATTTCCCCACCCCAACAAACACCACTTCAGCTCTGCAGGGAATTGGGTGTAAAAGATAGATGTCAAGCACATAGCTACTTCTTCCCAGAATGAGCGTACAGAAGTACAAGTCCACCACACATGTAAAAAACTACCTAATTCTTCTTCACACCGCCAACACCGGTCTGACGCAGTGGGGTACATTCGTTTTAACCTATCTGATGTGTAATACCATCTGCTTAGAACTTTGTAGGCGTTTTCTTCAATTAGTACACATACAGATGCCTTTTTCACCTCCAGGCATACCCGTTCCCATTCCTTCACACTCAATTCACTATTCAAATCACGCTCCCATGCTTTCATATAAGGTAATTTACTCAAAGTGCTTCCCCTAATATACTTATAAAGTCTAGAAATGCCTCTCCTCCCCCCTTCCAGAGTAACCCAGATGTTTTCTAAGGGCTCCTGTTCCCTCGGGTCTACTTGTAGCCACCCTTGTCTGCTCATATAGTGCTTAACCTTAAAGTATGCATAATAATCAGACTCCCGCAGGTCAAACTTCCTCCGTAGTGCCCCAAATGCTCTCAGTGTCCCATCTGACAGTAAATCCCAGAATCTCCGTAGGCCTTTTCTATACCATTCATGAAATGTACCCCCCCCCCCCCCGCCTGCCCAGCTGGGAACTCAGCTTCATGGATGATATGAGCCAATGTTGAGGTTTTAACTCCCTTTTTAAATTTACTTTTCAGCACATCCCATGTACGCAGTAAGTGCACTATGAAAGGATTTGCAGTTCCTCTGCGGGAGGTGTACATCTTCCTAGACCCTCACAATCCCCTTTCAAGGTTACAACTAGGCTCCAAATGTTGTTCTAGGGTAGCTACTGGTGCCCTTTCTCCTTTACTCCATTCCGCCACCTGCTTTAATTGTACTGCTTGGTAGTACCATGTGATGTTGGGCATCCCCCTCCCCCCTTCCTCCACTCCTCCCCACATTATTCGCTTGGATAACCTTGCCCGTCTCTCCCCCCATGCAAATTGTGAGATATCAGACTGTAGTTTGTTCAAGGCCGCTGATGGAACTTCTATTGGTAGTGTCTGCAAGAGGAACAACAACCGAGGAAGCAAATTCATCTTGATCACAGCTATTCTGCCCCACCAAGATAGCAGCCCATTTTTCCATCTGCTTAAATCTGCGCGGAGTTCTCTTAATAATGGAGCATAGTTGAGCCCATACAGAGATGCAAGCTCTCGAGGAAGCCTTATACCTAAATATCTAAAGCTTTCTCTGGCGTGCTTAAAGGAAAAGCTTGACAACAGGTTTTCCAAGTCTGAAGTGGGTCCAGTAATGCCCAACACCTCCGACTTGTCATAATTAACTTTAAAGCCAGCTAGAGCTCCAAATGCCTGGAGCTCCATACAAATGGAGACTAGGGTCTCATCAGGTTGGCGCACATAAAAAAGGATATCGTCCGCAAATAGAGCTATCTTATGCTCTCTATCGCCCACTGAGAGCCCCTTAATGCTTACTGTCTCCCTAATCGCCAAAGCAAAGACCAGGGGTGATAGGGGGCAGCCCTGATGCGTACCCCGTTGTATCTGAAACTGTTCAGAATACCCCCCATTTACTTTTATCCGAGCTACCGGTGTCGCATATAGCCCCTTAAGCCAGGTCAAAACCCCCGGGCCAAACCCCATAATCTCCAAAACCTCCCACAAGTAATGCCACTCAACCCGATCGGCCAAGACTGAACTTATTGTTTTCCCACCCAAACCCACTTCTCCTCTCCCTTCACTCTCTATCTCAGTTGATAACACCCTCATCGTCCCAGTCTCATCTGCCCGCAACCTCGGTGTCATCTTCGACTCCTCCCTCTCCTTCTCTGCGCATATCCAGCAGATAGCCAAGACCTGTCGCTTCTTCCTCTATAACATTAGCAAAATTCGCCCCTTCCTCTCCGAGCACACCACCTGAACTCTCATCCACTCTCTCATTACCTCTCGCCTTGACTAATGCAACCTACTCCTCACCGGCCTCCCACTTAGCCATCTATCCCCTCTTCAGTCCATTCAGAACTCTGCCGCACGTCTTATCTTCCGCCTTAACCGATACACTCATATCACCCCTCTTCTCAAGTCACTTCACTGGCTTCCGATCAGATACCGCATACAGTTCAAGCTTCTCCTACTCACCTACAAATGCACTCGATCTGCAGCCCCTCCTTACCTCTCTACCCTCATCTCCCCTTACGTCCCTACCTGTAACCTCCGCTCTCAAGACAAATCCCTCCTTTCAGTACCCTTCTCCACCACCGCCAACTCTAGGCTTCGCCCTTTCTGCCTCACCTCACCCCATGCTTGGAACAAACTCCCTGAGCCCATACGCCGGGCTCCCTCCCTACCCATCTTCAAATCATTGCTCAAAGCCCACCTCTTCAATGTCGTCTTCGGCACCTAATCACTACACCTCTTCTCAGGAAATCTCAACTACCCCAACTTGACATTTCGTCCTTTAGATTGTAAGCTCTTCTGAGCAGGGACCGTCCTTATTCGTTAATTTGTACAGCGCTGCGTAACCCTAGTAGCGCTCTAGAAATGTTAAGTAGTAGTAGTAGTGTTTCCCAGTTTGTTAGCCTCCCTAATTTCTGATAACATTTCTTCATCTATCTGTTCATCCTGCTGTTACTTTTCAAATCTGCAATTAAAGAAGAGACACGTTCTCTCAAAAGCTTATAACAAATTTTTAGATGATGCTCATGCTGTCTGCAATCCACTGTCCGTATTTCTGTATAAATAAAACTATTGGTGAGTTCAAATAATTGTTCCACTGAGAAAATGTAGCATCAGGGCATGCTAGGGAGGTAAAATTCTTTGATGAAATCAAGGACTGCTTTATGGAGCAGCTGGTTCAGGAAGAGAAACAATTCTAGACCTAGTCCTTAGTGGAATGCATGATCTGGTGCAGAAGGTAATGGTCCCGGGGCCACTTGGTAACAGTGATCATAACATGATCAGATTTGATATATTCTCTGGAGTGGAGACTATGATAAAATGAGGATAAGAATAAAAGTTTTTTAAAAAAAAACCAACAACTGAGAGGAGAGCTACACAGGTAAATACATCAGGTGTGGATGATATTCAAAAAATACCATCCTGGAAGCCCAGACGAGATATATTCTATGTATTAAAAAAGGAGGAAGGAAGGCCAAACTGCAGCTGGCATGGTTAAAAAGTGAGGTGAAGGAAACTATTAAGAGCTAAAAGAAAATCCTTCGGAAAATGGAGGAAGGATCTGACTGAAAATAATAAGAAACAACATAAGGAAAGCAAAGAGAGACTCTGAAAAGAAGATTGCGTTAGAGGCAAAAACACATAGTAAAAAAATTTTTTTTAGGTATATTAAAAGCAAGAAGCTAGTAAAACAATCAGTTGGACTGCTAGATGACTGAGGGGTAAAATGGGCTCTCTGGGAAAACAAGGCTACAACAGAGAGATTAAATTAATTCTTTGCTTTAGTTTTCACCAAGGAAGTTGTGGAAGACATACCAATGCCAGAAATTGTATTCAATACTAATGAGTCAGAGAAACAGAAACAAATCTCCGTAAACCTGGAAGATGTAATGGGGCAATCTGACATACTGAAGAGTAGCAAATTGCCAGGACCAGATGGTGTACATAGAATTGAAATATGAACTTGCAAAACTATTGTTAGTAATACGTAACTTATCTTTAAAATCAAGCATGGTACTGGAAAATTGGAGGGTGGCAATTTCTAAAAAGGATTCCAGAGGTGATCTGGGAAATTATAGACTATTGAGCATAAAAGCATGGATTAATAAGACAAAGCCAACATGGATTCAGTCATGGGAAATCTTGCCTCACCAATGTACTACAAAGAGGAAATTTAGCTGAGACAGAGTCAGGCGGAGGAGGGGGGGAGCAGATACATAGAGCTGAACAAAATAAAGTTGCTATCTGTAAAGAAAGTCCTTTTAGGTAGAAAATGTTATATTTCAGGTTTAGCTGTGTTTGGTGTGGAAAGAGAACTGTTAAGTGAATGCTTTTTAATTGGTAAAAGAAAAACAGGAGTGTATGTGGGTCCAGAGAAAAGCAAGCGAAAGTGTAACCAAAGGACAGATTCCTGAATTAGTCTTTCTCATTGCTCATTTCGTGGGATAAGCAAAGGACCTTCCAAGTCTTCCTGGATAATAATGTTTTTGTAGACTTTTCCTCCAGGAACTTGTCTTTTCAATCCCACTATGTTAGTCACATTGACCAGATTATCAGGCAACAGATTTCACAGCTTAGCTATGTGCTGAATTGGAAAAAAAAAAAAAAAAAGCTTTTTAAATTTGTTGTCAGTTAGCGGCATTAATTGGCTTTAATTAGAATTTACGCACACAACTTTCTAGGTGTATTCTATAACACAGCGTGCGTAAATTCTCATGCGCGCAGTTGAAAAAGGGGCATGGCCACGGGCGTGGAATGGGCAGGTCATGGGTGTTTCAAAAAAAAAAAAAACTATGCACACTGTTATGGAACACACCCAATCTGCGCCTAACTTAGAAGCAGGTATTTAGGCCTGGTTTTAGGTGGCCTAAATGGGTGTGCCTAAATTTTAGTCACAACAGTGGTATGTGCACATATTCTATAAACTACAAGTAACTTTAGGCATAGTTTATAGAATCACGCTAACTGCACAATTTTTCAACACCAATTTTAAGACACCATTTATAGAATTTGGCCCTTTGTACATATAATCCACAGACATCATACCAGACATAAAATGATAGATTACAAAAGAAAACGCTCTACAGCTTTCTGACCTTGAACTGCTTTCCACAGGTGGAGCAAAGGAAGTCCTTGCGATCAGAGTGCCGAAGCATGTGGAGTCGCAGCTTATCAGGACGGCAGAAGGCCTTGTCACACTCTGTGCACTGGTAAATCTTCTCCGAGTGAAAGCTTCGAACATGCTTCTTTACCTGCCAGACAGGACCCACAGAGACACATTTAATTAACTAAATCTTAAAGAGAAGAAAGACCATAAATGTCTAAAAACACCCAGGTGCTATTTTTATTCTCTATTTCTGAATATGTTGCAGGAGCACAAAACAGTGTCTACGATCTATATTGATTTCCAATAAATTAGTGAAGAGGAAAGGTAGTTTAAACTTAAATAAACCTCATATTTCCTAGGATTCCAGGGTTTACCATGCCCCAAAAGAACCCTAGTGCAGCATCATATACTGTAGAATACTAAACAACTGGAATAGGAGAAATTCAGTGCCTTCTAAAGACTTTACACCTTTGTATATTTTTCACATTATGCTGTCTGAAAAAATACAGATTAAAATGTATCAAATAGGAGTTTGTTTCACTGATCTACACAAGACCCTCTATACCAGAAGTGGACAACTTGCGGCCCACCACTGAATTTTATACGGCCTGTGAAACCATGGGGAGTATACATAAAAAACAACAGTGATTTGAAATATTTGCAAATATTCTCAGAATACCAACTCTAGCAGTTTGTTTCCATCATTTTTTGTTAAATTTTGCTTATTTATCTCAGGTCTATAGAGCTCTGAGCATTTCCAGTTTTGACATTATGTAATGTTGCTGCCCACCAGGGATATTGCTGACATTCATATCTCTCTCTCTCTCTCTGTGGATAAAGGTTGCCTACCCCTGCACTATATATTCAATATTCAAAAAAGAAACCAAAATGTCTTGATTAAGTCTTCATATTCTTTGTCATACCAAACTCAAATTAGTTCAGTTTCCAAAATTGCCTTAATAAGACCCATAAGTTAAACAGAGCCCACCTATGTACAATCACAGTAAAAGAACTGATTCAAATACGCCTGGATGAAGAATCAAGCTGTTGTATAAAGATGCAAATGTGTAAACATGCCAAATAGACAGCTGTTGAAAAAACTCCAGGATAAAATTATTCAAAAGCACACAATAGGGCAGATTATGAGAACATTTTTTAGGTGTTAAGAATATCCTCTAGTGCACCTTTAGGTCCATTATAATAAAGTGAAAGCAGTTTAGCACCACCAAGACCCTGCCTAAATCAGGCTATCCCTCCAAAGTCAGTAGAATGGGTTAAGGAAACTGCTGAGGAATGTCACAGTGAAGCCTAAGATTATTTGAAAAGAGCTAAAGGAGTCTCTGGCTGAAATCTGGGGAAATGAAATGCAAGATTAATCCACAAACATGGCCTGTATGAGAGAGGACACTGCTGAAGAAAAGACATACGAAGTGCCACATGGCATTTGCAGGAAACACCTAAAAACATTTAGGCCCAAAATTCAAAACGATTTAGCCGGCCGCTGACTGGTTAAATCGCTTGGCCAGGGTTAGCCACTAATATTCAGTGGCTCTTAACCAATTAAGTGCCGGTGAATATTGTGGTTAACGCAGAAAACAAAGCTAGCTATGTTGGGGGTGTTCCGGGGCACAGTTAGCACTTGGCCGCTTAAGTGATGATATTTAGCCCTAAGTGGCCAGGGTGAGCGCATAAATGGGACTGCATAAATGTCTGTCCTATTTTTATGCCATAACCCATGGCCACTTAAGTGATGAATATCGACTTAAGCAGCTGTGTCCCGGCTTTGAATATCCAGAAATAACGTCATTAGAAATTAGCAAAACGGTTACTGCCGATGACTGAATATCGACCCCTTAGAAGATAATTCTATAATGGGGTGTCTACTTTTAGGCACCAAGAACACGCTTATTGGGAGCCTGATCTATAAAGAAAAGTAGGTGACTACTGTTCCTTATAGAATACTTGCATAATAGATCAAAAATGCATCCATATTTTAGGCATGAACTCTAATACTAGCCATAAAGCTGGTGTAAATATTTGCACCTAGATTGTTAAAGTACCTATAGAATAACCAAAGTAACCATAGATATTCTCCAACGATAGCAAGACTTAAAATCCTCATTTATGGGTAAGCAACTTCATTTTCTCCAAAGACAAGCAGGACTGTAAAGTTCTTATGGTACTCCCTAGCTATAGGCTGCCTTCAACAGAAAAAAGGGGGAAATAACACAAGTGATGACACAACAGGCAAACACCAATATTTTTTTGGAGGCAACAGACTATATTTATAATTTTTCATAATGTTTCTGTTTTTCTTTTCTATTCTTCTTTTTTTTTTAAGGCAGTCTGAAACTGAAAGAGAAGGGCCTAGGGGAGATGAAGTTGGATACTAAACCCCAAATAAATTCTGGAGGACTGTCTGGCCAAACCTACTATCAAGTCAGAAGTCCTGTTCTAAACAATGGCAGGAAGTGAATATATTATCAGAAGTCCATGTTGCAGCCTTGCAAATCTTTTCTATAAAGGCTGATCTTAAGTAGGCTACAAATACTGTCATAGCCTGGGCAGAAGTGAAGGAAATGCAGACAGTTAGCCAATTAAAAAGTGTATGTTTGCTAATAGCAACACCTATCCTATTTTGGTGAAAAGAAACAAAAAGCTGGGTGAACTTCCCATGGGTTATCAGTCCATTCCTGATAGAAGGTCAAAGATACCTTGCAGTCTAAAGTGTGTAGTGCACTTTCACTTTTATGGGCATGAGGTTTAGGAACAAAGGTTGGAAGGACTATTAACTGGTTGGAATGGTACAATGATTTGTACAAGTGTATCTTGGCCTCAAGTTAGGAAAAAATAATAGAAATCTAAGAACATTAGGATGGTTTGTTTGATCCAGACTCTTTCTTTTCAGATCTATCTTCTTGTTCAGAGGCTGGGCTGTCTTTTTCTTTTAGTGGATATAGAGGTAGTAAATGTATCTGTAATATGGGTTTATTTAGTTTTTCCATTATAAATATCAAAGTAAAACAAAAAAGATGAAAATATGTCACAACCTTAGGAAGGAACTTTGGATAGGTGCGTAGAAACACTGTACTGTATATATATATTTTTTTAACTTAGTGTAAGGTAGATCAGTTAATAGAATTTAGAGCTCACTAACCCTGCACACTGATGTAACTGCCACCAAAAACACAAACTTCAAGAGGCAGATATCTAGTGGCTCAAAAGAAGCATTCAACTGTTGGGTAAGAACTGTTGGGTAAGAACAACCTTGCAGTCCCATGACACTTGATGGGAGGCTTCAAAAGCAGCATACCTCACATAAAGTGAACTACTAAAGGCCACACAGAGATGGGTTTATCTTCTACCAAATGATAAACTCCAGTTGTACTAAGGTGTACCCTTACAGAGTTAGTATTCAGATCTGCCTCAGATGTGATGGGCAAATAAGGAATCAATGGCTTCACCTTCACATTAAGTGGCAAACCTCTTCCATTTAAATCCATAAGTCCTGCTAGTGGAATCCTTTCAGGCAGCTAGCAAGATCTGTTAGACACTGTCAGACAAGTTCAATGAAGCCTGTGTTAACCTCTGAACAGTCAAGCTGTGAGGGCTAAGGGAACTCTATGTTGATATGTAACAGCATGCCCTGCTCTTATGCCCCTTCAGTGCTGGAAAACACTGTGGTCTCATAAGACTTCTGATGGAAAGGTCCAGCAGAAGCGAGAACCATATCTCTTAGCCAATAAGGGACAATGAGAATCCTGGTTCCATCACCCTGTCTGAGTTTCAGAATGGTCTTGTATAGTAGGCCATCCCTGCAATGCAGAAGGCAGGCATTCAAGGATAGTTTTCCATATGTCTCTATCCTGAAGCAAAACTAGGGAACTTTTTTGTTGAATGAAGTGGCAAATAGATCCCATGCCTGAATGATCTTGTGGACGGCTTCATCATCCAGTGCCCATGCATGAGTTGCAAGATTTAACTCAGCTTGTCTGCCAAAACATAGTCTTGGCCTGCCAGCTATGTGGTTCTGATATATATTCTTTAAGAAATTGCCCTCTTTTCACATTCTATCCCTCCCTACTTGTTTATGTTTCAACCAGGACAACTTTGTGGATAACCAATCTCTGAAAGCTCCAAAAAAATTTATCTGATCAAGTCTTTCCTAAGCAGCTTAAAGACACTGGGTGTGAAGTCCATCCAGATGAGCGCCCAGTCCAGCTTGGATGCATCTGTTGTTAGAGTTGCTTGAATTTGAGGAATATGGTAAGAGATTCCTTTTGCCATAATGGACTGGTTCATCCACCAGGACTGTGAGGACTAGTGAAATGCTGCCTTGTAGATTACCCATGGACTGAGTCCACTGAACTTGCTCAAATGGAAGCAAGCCATCAGAGTGACGTGAACTAATGATGAAATATGGCCCATCTTCAACATTTCACCAACTGACACACAGTGGAAATCAAGGTGGTTATCCTTTTCTGTAGATCAAAGACAGTTGCTCAAGTCATACCTAACGGTGCTCCTGTGGATCCAGTCATTGTATTGGGCTTAGATGTGATTTTGAATAATTTATAACAAACCACAGCAACTCTTGCACCCAAATGGTTGAATGAACAAACCTTTCTGCTCCTTTATGAGTTGCATGCTGGGCCAGAAGTGGTCTGGATCAGGTCTTAAGGGTGTCATTATGCTGCTTGAAACAGTAGCAGCTTCTTGTACTTTATGTCTGAGGCCTGCAGGTAGGCAAGTCTGCATGCACCAATCCCTATAGGCTCTAAACACTATCAGGCTCATTTTCGAAAGAGAAGGATGCCCATCTTCTGACACAAATCGAGAGATGGGCGTCCTTCTCTCAAGGTCACCCAAATTGGCATAATCGAAAGCCGATTTTGGGCGTCCTCAACAGCTTTCCGTTGCGGGGACGACCAAAATTCACGGGGGGGGGGGGGGGGAGGGTGTTGGCACCATACCGAAGGCAGGACTGGGACATGATTTAGAGATGGGCATCCTTGGCCGATAATGGAAAAAAGAAGGGCGTCCATGACGAGCATTTGGCCGACTTTACTTGGTCCATTATTTTTCACGACCAAGCCTCAAAAAGGTGCCCGAACTGACCAGATGACCACCGGAAGGAATCAGGGATGACCTCCCCTTACTCCCCCAGTGGTCACCAACCCCCTCCCACCCTAAAAAAAAAAATTAAGAACATTTTTTTCCAGCCTCTATGCCAGCCTCAAATGTCATACCCAGCTCCATCACAGCAGTATGCAGGTCCCTGGAGCAGTTTTTAGTGGGTGCAGTGCACTTCAGGCAGGCAGACCCAGGCCCATCCTCCCCACCTGTTACACTTGTGGTGGTAAATGTGAGCCCTTCAAACCCCCCCAAAACCCACTGTACCCACATGTAGGTGTGTCCCTCTTCACCTCTTAGGGCTATGGTAGTGGTGTACAGTTGTAGGGAGTGGGTTTTGGGGAGGTTGGGGGGCTCAGCACTGAAGGTAAGGGAGCTATGCACCTGGGAGAAATTTGTGAAGTCCACTGCAGTGCCCCCTAGGGTGCCCGGTTGGTATCCTGGCATGTGAGGGGGACCAATGCACTACGAATGCTGGCTCCTCCCACAACCAAATAGCTTGGATTTGGTAGTTTTTGAGATGGGCGTCCTCAGTTTCCATTATTGCCGAAAACCATGGACGACCATCTCAAAAACGACCTAAGGACGACCATCTCTAAAGTTGGCCTAAATTTCATGATTTGGGCGTCCCCAACCGTATTATCGAAACGAAAGATGGACGCCCATCTTGTTTCGAAAATACGGGTTGCCCCACCCCTTTATGGGGCCATCCTGTGAGGACGCCCTCATGACAACTTGGGCGCCCCGTTCGATTATGCCCCTCCACATCAAAAATATAAATCACACAGACTATGTATTTTCTATACTCCTTCCCTTTGGCTGCTAGTGAGTAGAGTTCCTTGGCTTTGTCTCTAGAAAGAGTGTCCATGAGATTGTTACACTGAGCACAATGTTCTACAAGCACATGCCCAAGTAAAGCTAGTAGGATGCTATAGAGGAGGCCAGCATATCACTCTGAAACAGTTTTTTCCCAAATGTCAGAGCCTCCCTCCCATGGGGCACCTAGGAAAAAGTTTTGGAACTCTTGGCTCTTTTGAAAGTGGATACAACTACTTTCTGCTTCTCATATCCCAGAGCAGCCGACCTCAGCTCTGAGCCCTCTCTGTGCCTAGGTATCAAGGTAGATACTCAGGTAGAGAATAGATCTCGAGTATCAGTTGGATTGCTTCAGCCCTCAACATCAACAATATCGAAGTTACAGCATCACTTTGAGTGAAGAAATGCTTTATCCACGTCTCAAACTTCTGCATGAGCTATTCCTCGAAGGATACTATTGACAAAGACATGAACATCACAGCAGGAGTGGGCACGTCCTCCTGAGTCACTTGGGGTACATTGGAACCAAGGTCTCAGGTCCTTGGATGCTGTTGCATGCTCTCAAATGACACAGAGGTTAAGCAATCATCATTTTAAGGACATTTTGAGTCACCAGCGATTCAATGCCTTACTTCAATTGAGAACAATGCCAAGATGTCTTAGCCTCCACCTAATGTCCTGTCCTGCATCGTGCTTTCTTGGCATCAGTGAAGATGAGGTCAAATTCTCTTTCTTCTTCAGATGGGAATCAGACAATGACCACTCCCAGTGACCTCTACTGATGTTAGATATCGCAGATGATCAAGACACTCTTGATGTCAATGCATCCCCAGTGTTTGATGCTTCCAGTGCCAATGTCAATGGCTTGTCTTATCACAGAAAAGCATTTCTGTCCACTTTTCTCTACTACAAATCCTCCTCTTTGACATCTGTGAACAGAGAATACAATGAGAGGGATGATAAATGTAGCCCCTCACCATGTGGTTTCTTTTTATAGCTGTTGAGCTTTTTTCAGGGCTTTTCATTTAGACACTATTTTGAATTGTTTTGCATTATGGAGAATGGTGCTACAAATGTTGTGGTAAAATATTTTTTCAATATTTTTGAAACTTGCTTATCAGAAATGTACATATGTTTATCATTTAATATCCTATTTTTCAAGGTTACTTATGTCAAGAAGGTTTCTTTTTTAGAGACTTACGCTATGCTAAAAAGATTGTTACTATCTGGGAGGCAAGATGGTGTCTGTGTAGGAAGCATTGGAAGCTGCTCCTCTAACCCACCTTCATTCAAGCTTTCGTCAATATTTCTTCGTTCCTTTATGCCCAAAAGAAGGGGAAAGCAGAGGGTATTCCCTGCTCCCTCTGCTAGTCCCGTGGTGGGACCGATGGATCACTTTACAACCCCAGGCAATTTTGCTGAGCAGATTTCTTTGCTGGGGCGAGTAGCGGCGGGAGGTGAACCGCTTTCCCCGCTTGAAGGCGACACCTCTCTTCTAAGCCCAGATGTGCGGAGTCCCTCGGTGATGCCTGCTGCCTTGCTGGATGGGTGTCCTGGATCAACGAGACCCATAGAGGGGTCGCCTGACCTGGGAGCAGGGGCAGCCCAAAGCAACGGTTTGCCGAGTGTGGCAACGCAGGACAGCGTTGCTCAGTTTTCTGTCGGGGTTTCACAAGCAGGGATCAAGGAGGTGATCGACCTGGGCAGTGAAAGAGCCCAAGTAAGGATACAACCACAATCAAGCTTTTTAATGTTAAAAAAGCCAGAAATGATTACCCTGGAGACGATTTGGGACACTTTGGTGAGTTTGGAGAACACTTTTTGTAATAAGATTACCACAATGTTGATGGCTACTCAGGTACTTCCTGAAAGAACTGTGGAACTAGAAACTAAAATACAACAAAAAGTCTTTTGAACAATTAACTAAGTCTGATATTGATAAAATTAAAGAGAGACAAGGTGCCTTAATTAAAGAGAATTTACTGTTAGAAAGGAAATAGAAAGTTTGGAAAATCAGCAAAGAATGAAAACTTTGCGATTTATAAACTTTCCTAAAGTACCAGCTGTTGCTCCCTTAATTACCTTTAAGAGATATCTATCAGAAGTTTTGAAAATACCAGAGCAAGTTTATCCTCCGGTTTCAAGAATTTACTATCTTTTACTCTATGTTATGAACTCCTCGGGTCAATTATTAACAAAGAGTTCTGAAATACCATGTGGAGGGGTATAATCGAACGGGGCGCCCATGTTTTCCTGAGGGCGTCCTCGCGAACAAGCGGGGAAACCCATATTATCAAAACAAGATGGGCGTCCATCTTTCGTTTCGATAATACGGTCGGGGACGCCCACATTTCAACATTTAGGTCGACCTTAGAGATGGGCGTCCCCAGAGATGGTTGTCCCCGGTTTTCAGTGATAATGGAAACCGTGGACGCCCATCTTGGAAACGACCAAATCCAAGCCATTTGGTCGTGGGAGGAGCCAGCATTCATAGTGCACTGGTCCCCCTCAAATGCCAGGACACCAACCGGGCACCCTAGGGGGCACTGCAATGGACTTCAGAAATTGCTCCCAGGTGCATAGCTCCCTTACCTTCAGTGCTGAGCCCCCCAAAACCCACTCCCCATAACTGTACAACACTACCATAGCCCTAAGGGGTGAAGGGGGGCACCTACATGTGGGTACAGTGGGTTTCTGGTGGGTTTTGAAGGGCTCACATTTACCACAAGTGTAACAGGTAGGGAGGGATGGGCCTGGGTCCGCCTGCCTGAAGTGCACTGCACCCACTAAAACTGCTCCAGGGACCTGCATACTGCTGTCAGGGAGCTGGATATGACATTTGAGGTTGGCATAGAGGCTGGCAAAAAATATTTTTAAAGTTTTTTTTTTTAGGGTGGGAGAGGGTTAGTGACCACTGGGGAGTAAGGAGAGGTCATCCCCGATTCCCTCCGGTGGTCATCTGGTCAGTTTGGTCACCTTTTTGAGGCTTGGTCGCAAGAAAAAATGAACCAAGTAAAGTCAGACAAGTGCTTGTCAGGGACGCCCTTCTTTTTTCCATTATCGGTCGAGGACGTCCATGTGTTAAGCACCCCCCAGTCCCGCCTTCGCTATGCTTCCGACACGCCCCCATGAACTTTGGTCGTCCCCGTGACGGAAAGCAGTTGAGGACACCCAAAATTGGCTTTTGATTATGCCGATTTGGGCAACCCTAGGAGAAGGACGCCCATCTCCTGATTTGATTCAAAAGATGGGCGCCTTTCTCTTTTGAAAATAAGCCTGTTGATGAGTTAAATCTGTCTCAGACTATAGAAGATGAATCTCTGGGAGTACAAACTGCTACTTTAATAGTAGACTTTGTCCTACAACCAGATCGTGATTGGATTCTAAATACTTTTTTCGTCATAGACAAGAATTATTTCTGAACTATAAAATTAAAGTTTTTCCGGATGTATCTAGACAAACTCAAAAAAGGTGTCAGTCCTTCTTGAAATTACATTCACATGTCCTCCAGTTGGGGGGAACTTTCTGGCTTAATTTCCCCTGTAAGTGTGTTATTAAATTGCAGTCAGTTAAATATGTTTTCTTTGAAAGTGATCATTTTGTGTCCTTTCTGGACTCGAAACAGAGCCCGGTCTCACCCCCTCTGTTATCAGCTCCTGTAATATCTACTCCGTAATATTATAAAGCCTGGGTGGTTCTTCCTTCACTTTTTTTTTCCTTTATCATTTTGGATATGCTTCCTTGAATTGTACCTTGCCTCTCTCAATTTGTGGACTTAAGATATAATTATCACTTATAAGAAATTGTTAATTATAATAATTTTCCTTTAAGGACTTGTCCAAACAAAAAAAACAGCACCATGGGCCTTTAAAAATGGAACACATTTTTAAAGGCCCATGGTGCTGTTTTTTTTGTTTGGACTTTAGTTTGTACTTCGTTCCCTCTCTTTTGTTATAACCTTTAAGGACTTGTGACATTGTTCTTTTCTGTTCAAGAATTTTTCTTTCTTGTGGAATGTATTGAAATTAGTAAAAATAAAAAAATGAAAAAAGATTGTTACTATCTTATTTAAGTATTGATTTATTTACTAGAATTTATTTACCACCTTTTTGAAGTGTACAGCGAGAAAAATCAGGACATACGTAATAGACAATTTCAACAGAATAAATATTTAACAGTATACATTATGGCACAGTTACAATGTCAACACAATCTCTCTATATAAAAAGCAACACCAACGTTCTATGAAGCCTCCAGCCGGAAGTGTGAAGGGGGCGAGATATCCGGTTTCCCTATGAGTGTCTGCCCCGCCCTCTCTGTAACACAGTCAGTGAAGGAAAACAGCAGAGCACGAAATCAAATCGCTGGCTTTGTAACAGTGAAGGACTCAGAGGGGGGAGGGGAGAGAGGCCAGAGGGCAGGGACACACACACTCCCACATGCACACAGAAGAAAACATTGCTAGCCCCCGTTTCATTTGCATCAGAAACGGGGCTTTTTTACTAGTATACAATAAAACATCTTAATGGGAGGGGAGAAACATATACACAGATCAGGCAGATAAAAAATAAGGAGACTAACGTAAAGAAAATACAAAGTCAGAAAATGATCTCATAGAGTGTAAGAGTGGTTAAGCAAGTTCTGCTGCAAAATGTGCAGCTGGTGTTAGTCATTGAGTGTGACTAGCAAGTTAGCTGCTTCTTTCATTAAAGGCTTGGGAGAAGAGTCAAGCTTTCAGATGCTTCCTGAAGTAGAGACAATCTTGCATTAAGCGAAACCTTTCAGGGAGTACATTCCAGAGTGTGGGGGCTACTCTGGAGAAGGCTTGTTTGTGGGTGTCACAGCATATCTGATGGACTTCATGCTGGGAGAGCTCAGTATTTTTCACATTGTTGGATTATTGAAATATGGGAATCACCTTTTTGATATGTTCATTTAACGGTAACTCTACCTTGTACCTGTTTACTTTGGTGTGATGATGAATGTAGTCCCTCACCACATGGTTACTTTTGTAGCTTTTATGGTTGAGCTTTTTTCAAGGCTTTTTAAATGAACACCTGATAAATGTATTCTAGGAGGTATATATATGTACTGTGTGTTTTTGGTTCTTTTGGGGATAAAAATTGGATAGTGGTCAATTTTAATATATTTACATAATTTGTCTGTGTTTTTTGCTTATGTTTATGTTATATCAAGAGCCTTATAAACCTTTTTTGCTACTGCTAATATTAAATTCTGTTTCACAATATATTTCCTTAGGCAAGTAATATTATAATTCAGTGAACACACCTGCACAAACATCTGTAATATAAAGAGTCACGTACAACAGTGTTGAGCATTTAAAGTGGCATAGATAAGTGATTTCTCCCTTCAAACCACTGGAGAAATTACCTTTAAATGGTCCTCAGCTGTAAACGCTCCCACATACAGGAAAGGATTTACTGCAGTTCTTGCTTTTGTGCTATCAATGTGTATGATAAAACCAAACTTGAGAAGGGCCCATGATAAAATATGTAAGCAAATATTAATCAGCATAATTTGCATTTATTGTACCTTATCTTCCAAACAGTATTTTAACACTCTAAATCAGGACTTGATTGTAAATCTTTTACATTTAGGAGCCATCCTAAAACTTTAGAAACCTGCGCTAAGACATTTCTCACAATACATCCCCCCACCCCCCTCCAAAGTTTACTGAATTTCTTTTAGGGCCGAGTTACTATGGCTGCTTTCCCACTCTGTGTCTATTTGAAAAGAAAGCTTAATAAACCAGGCCCTAGATGTGACACTCCTCAGTATCAACAGAAGCCAACGGCATCTTTCTACCCCACATCCAGTCCCTGATTGCTGCACCTGAAGCAAAAGCAAAGTTATTCACCTGTAGCAGATGTTCTCCGAGGACAGCTGGGTGACATCATCCAATGGAGCCCAGTGCAGACGCTAATGATACTTAGAACTTTCTTGCAGTGTCCCACCGCTGGTGCCTTCCCGCTCGACATGTGAGCGCAGGATTCTCAGTCATTTAAAAAGAATACAACTCCAACAGGAGGTGGGAGGATATCTGAGAATACTTGGCCTGCTGTCCTAGAACACCTGCTACAGGTGAGTAACTTTGCTTTCTTGGAGGACAAGCAGGCTGTTGCATTCTCGCTGCTGGGAATCCCTAGCTACCAGACTCACCAAAAACAACGCTAGGGATAAGAGGAACTTGAAACAATATGGCCTCTAAGTCAATTAACCTGAAACTACTTATATACTAGTTGTGAAGGTGCAGCCTAGAACTAAAGAAACCTGGGCCTAAGGGGGTGGAGTTGGATTCTAGACACCAACAAATTCTTCAGGATGCTGCCTGCCCAAACCTGCTGTCACGTCAGGTATCATGCTCAGAGCAGTAATGAGATGTGAATGTGTGGACAGATGACCACATTGCAGCTTTGCAAATCTCCTCTATGAAGGCTGACTTCAAGTGGGCTACCGACATAGCCATGGTTCTGCCATTATGAGCCTTGACACGACCCTCTACAGTCAACCCAGCCTTGGTATAAGTAAAGGAGATGCAGCCTGCTATCCAGTTAGAAATTGTGTGTTTGCCGATGGCTACCCTGATCCAGTTTGGGTCAAAAGAAACAAAATGCTATGGGCTTTAGTCCATGCCAGACAGAAGGCTAAGGCTCACTTGCAATCTAAGGTATGCAGTACACACTCGCCAGGATAGGCATATGGTTTGGGGAAAAATGCTGATAGGACAACTGACTGATAAAGATGGAATTCTGACACTACCTTAGGAAGGAACTTAAGGTGCGTGTGGAGAAATTCTCTATTGTGGTGAAACTTATTGTACGGTGGATCAGCTACTAGGGTCTGAAGCTCACTGACTCTGCAAGCTGAAGTGACCAAAGCACAACTTTCCAGGTCAAATACTTCAGATGATAGAAACCAAGCGGCTCAAAATGAGCTTTCATCAGCTGGGTGAGGACAACGTTGACATCCCATGACACAGTTGGAGGTTTGACAGACGACTTTGTTAATAATAAACCTTGCATGAAGTGAACAGCTAGAAGCTCTACAGAGATGGGTTTTCCTCCTACACAGTGATGATCAGCACTAATTGCACTGAGATGAACCCCTACAGAATTGGTTTTCAAGCCAGACTCAGAGAGGTGCAAGAGCAATTTTTGTGTAGGGCAGGTGAGGGGATCTAAGGCCTTGCCCTCACTCCAGACAGTGGACCTCCTCCACTTAATGGAGTCTTTCCTCGAAGCTAGCAAAATACGGGAGACTCCCTCCGGCAAATCCAAGAATTCAAATTCTACATCCAAGCCATGAGAGCCAGGGATTGGAGGTTGGGATGCAGAAGAGATCCTTCATTTTGCATGATGACGATCAGAAAACATTCCAATCTCCATGGTTCTTTGGAGGACAACTCTAGAAGAGGAGGAAACCAGATCTGCATCAGCCAGTAAGGCACAATTAGGATCTTGATTCACTGGTCTTGCTTGAGTTTCAGCAAAGTCTTCTCTATGAGAGGTATTGGAGGATACACATATAGAAGACCCAACCCCCAATGTAGGAGAAAGGCATCCAATGCTAGTCTGTCATGAGATCTCAGACTGAAACAGAACCAGGGGATTTTGTTGTTGAGATGAGTGGCAAAACGATCCACTGAAGGGGTGTCCCACTCTCGGAAGATCTTGCAGGTTACACATCTACTCAGTCTGCACAAATATGCTGCAACTACTGCTAGACACTTGGTGAATACCTTGGAAGCTGACGCGAGGCAAAATGGCAGGATGCAATACTGGTAGTAGTGTTTCCCTATCCGGAATCTGAGATACCTCCTGTGACTGGGTAGTATCGAAATGTGAGTATAGGCATCCTTTAAGTCCAGCGAGCATGGCCAATCATCTTCCTGAATCATGGGGAGAAAGGTGCCCAGGGAAATCATCCAGAACTTGACCAGGAATTTGTTCAGGGCCCTTAGGTCTAAGATGGGACAAAATCCCCCCATCTTTTTGGGCACAAAGATGTACCTGGAATAGAATTCCTTCCCTTCTTCCCCTGGTGGTACTGGTTCAACTGCATTGGTCTGTAGAAGGGCAGAGATTTCCTCTACAAGTTCCTGCTTGTGCCGAGAGCTGATGTACAATGGTCTTGGTGGGCAATTTGATAGACTTTGATGCCAATGCAGGGCCTAACTGCGACAGACTATTTGAACAACCCACTGGTCAGAGGTTACAAAGGGCTGACTTTGATGGTAGAAATTCAGCCTCCCCACTATCGGTAAGCCGTCTGGGACAGTTACTTTGAGTGTGGCTATGCTCTCCTGAAGCCAATCAAAAGCTTGTGTCTTGTTTTGAATGGGGTGCCGGTTGGGGCTTTTGAGGGCGAGACTGATGAGGCTGAGAATGCTGGGCATGGGGGTTCTGGGCAGAGCAAGAAGGCAGCAGAATCTTATGCCTTTGAAAGTAGTAGGGTTGCCACCTAGGCCCACTCGAAAACCTCCTAGAAGAGGAGGCTGCAGCTGGAGATTGCTGAGATAGGGTTTGGATGGATTAGTATGTTTCTTTATGAGGTCTGCAACCTTTTCTTCCTTTTCTCCAAACAGATTGTCACCTCGGCAAGAAACCTTTGCCAGTCTCTCCTGGACCGTAGGTTCTAGGTCAGAGACATGCAGCCATGAGAGTCTGCGCATCCCCACACACATGGCGGAGAGTCTGGATGCTATGTCAAAAGAGTCGTATGTACTCCTGGCCACATATTTTCTCCACTCCAGCTGCTTACTGACCAACTGACGAAGCTCTGCGTTCTGCTCCTGTAAGAGAGAATCTGGAAGACTTTCCCCCCAATTCTATAAAAGTCGCCAAAAATCGCACACACAAATTTGGGCACATCCCAATTTGCATGCGTAATTTCACTGACTAACGAGTTAATTAACACCAACAATTGGCTTTATAACAATTATTGGCACTAATTAGATTTAATTGGAATTTATGTGCCTAAATTTAAGCGTGGGATCTGTGTCTAAATTTTACGAGTTAAAAAAAGGGGCGTGGAAATGAGAGGGTCATGGTTAGAACGGGGATGTTTCTAGCATTTACACACACTGTTATAGAATAATGGGGGATTATGCACCCAATTTAGGCACATACAGTGGGGGAAATAAGTATTTGATCCCTTGCTGATTTTGTAAGTTTGCCCACTGACAAAGACATGAGCAGCCCATAATTGAAGGGTAGGTTATTGGTAACAGTGAGAGATAGCACATCACAAATTAAATCCGGAAAATCACATTGTGGAAAGTATATGAATTTATTTGCATTCTGCAGAGGGAAATAAGTATTTGATCCCCCACCAACCAGTAAGAGATCTGGCCCCTACAGACCAGGTAGATGCTCCAAATCAACTCGTTACCTGCTTGACAGACAGCTGTCGGCAATGGTCACCTGTATGAAAGACACCTGTCCACAGACTCAGTGAATCAGTCAGACTCTAACCTCTACAAAATGGCCAAGAGCAAGGAGCTGTCTAAGGATGTCAGGGACAAGATCATACACCTGCACAAGGCTGGAATGGGCTACAAAACCATCAGTAAGACGCTGGGCGAGAAGGAGACAACTGTTGGTGCCATAGTAAGAAAATGGAAGAAGTACAAAATGACTGTCAATCGACAAAGATCTGGGGCTCCACGCAAAATCTCACCTCGTGGGGTATCCTTGATCATGAGGAAGGTTAGAAATCAGCCTACAACTACAAGGGGGGAACTTGTCAATGATCTCAAGGCAGCTGGGACCACTGTCACCACGAAAACCATTGGTAACACATTACGACATAACGGATTGCAATCCTGCAGTGCCCGCAAGGTCCCCCTGCTCCGGAAGGCACATGTGACGGCCCGTCTGAAGTTTGCCAGTGAACACCTGGATGATGCCGAGAGTGATTGGGAGAAGGTGCTGTGGTCAGATGAGACAAAAATTGAGCTCTTTGGCATGAACTCAACTCGCCGTGTTTGGAGGAAGAGAAATGCTGCCTATGACCCAAAGAACACCGTCCCCACTGTCAAGCATGGAGGTGGAAATGTTATGTTTTGGGGGTGTTTCTCTGCTAAGGGCACAGGACTACTTCACCGCATCAATGGGAGAATGGATGGGGCCATGTACCGTACAATTCTGAGTGACAACCTCCTTCCCTCCGCCAGGGCCTTAAAAATGGGTCGTGGCTGGGTCTTCCAGCACGACAATGACCCAAAACATACAGCCAAGGCAACAAAGGAGTGGCTCAGGAAGAAGCACATTAGGGTCATGGAGTGGCCTAGCCAGTCACCAGACCTTAATCCCATTGAAAACTTATGGAGGGAGCTGAAGCTGCGAGTTGCCAAGCGACAGCCCAGAACTCTTAATGATTTAGAGATGATCTGCAAAGAGGAGTGGACCAAAATTCCTCCTGACATGTGTGCAAACCTCATCATCAACTACAGAAGACGTCTGACCGCTGTGCTTGCCAACAAGGGTTTTGCCACCAAGTATTAGGTCTTGTTTGCCAGAGGGATTAAATACTTATTTCCCTCTGCAGAATGCAAATAAATTCATATACTTTCCACAATGTGATTTTCCGGATTTAATTTGTGATGTGCTATCTCTCACTGTTACCAATAACCTACCCTTCAATTATGGGCTGCTCATGTCTTTGTCAGTGGGCAAACTTACAAAATCAGCAAGGGATCAAATACTTATTTCCCCCACTGTATATTTGCACCATGTTTCAACTGGTGCAAAAGGCCATGCCTAAAGTTAGGTACATTCCCAGGCATAAGCGCTATTCTATAAACCGTGCCTAACTTTAAGCGCGGCTTATAGAACAGAGATAGAGCTTTTTCCAGCACTGATATTTTCAGTGCCATGTATAGAATTCACCCCAAGAGGGTACTGCGGACCAAAGACTGCAAGTAAAGGCTTGGGTAGAGCTGGTAGAACTGGATGCGGACAATGAACACTGAGGCCTGAAAAGCCTTCCTCCCAAACAAATCTAGTGTCCGAGTCTCTCTACCTGGGGGTGCCATGAGTCCTGGCGCTCCTAGCTCGTTTGAGGGTGCATTCTTGGACCCATTACATCTTAGAACGGTGCTGCAGGCAATGGTAATAAACCAGTTGGATTACAGTAACATTGTTCTATTTGGCTTACCTGAATCACAAAGTCATCTCTCTGCAGTATGTACAAAATAAAACAGCTAAACTTATCTTAGGAGGCAGCTCATCAGATCATGCCACTCCATGTTTGATTAGATTGCAGACAAGAATTCATTTTAAACTTCTGATGTTTGTTTTCAAAATTTTGTATGGATTGATGGACCTTCAGTATGTCCCAGTATGGCAATGCTTATGTTCTTTATCTGGGGATCATCCGCAGCTGGTGCAAGCACCCTAGATGTGCAAGTGGTCTGTAGCTGCATCATCTATGCCAGCTCCTCCCTGAGCATGGCTTGAATCTGCTCATTGAAGGTAGGCATTGGCAAAGGTGGAGGAGCCAGGAAAAAGGCAGCCTGAGAAGGCATCAGTGCTGAAACGGTAGCGGGGACCTGACTGCCCAGAGATTGCACACCGGCACCTCTTCCAAAGAGGGAAAGCGCTCCTCCCAGTTCCAGCGCTTCTCAGGTACTGGTGATGCTGATGCCCTGGTGCTTCCGGTACCATTCATCGATGAGGACTACTACTACTACTTAACATTTCTAAAGCGCTACTAGGGTTACGCAGCGCTGTACAGCGCTGTACAGTTTAACAAAGAAGGACAGTCCCTGCTCAAAGGAGCTTACAATCTAAAGGATGAAATGTCAAGTTGGGGCTTATGCTTCTTTGCTTCCCCTAATGCTCAAAATCGTGGTTCTTCGGTGCTAAGACGTCAAACCCATATGTGCCCTTGGTGTTGGTCTGATGCTGACCGTTCCCGGGGCCTACTCTCAGCACCTGATATCAAGAGAGGTGAAATCTTGGCAGCTATCAAGGGTGATGCGTCCAGTGGCAATGTCGATGCACTGGTCTTTGAGGAGCCAAAAAGTTTCTCCTGTTTGACCTGCCATGCTCTCTGTATCCTCAGCTGCATTTTTAAACAGAAAGAACAAGAGTTAGGCTTGTGGTTAGGCCCAATGCATTCGATGCACCAAAAATGTGGGTCCATCATGGAAATCACCTGATTACATTGGGCACACATTTTGAAGCCACTTGGGGTCTTCAGGGACATCGAGAAAGAACTGTGGCCAAATTAAACTTCTCAACT
Source organism: Microcaecilia unicolor (assembly GCF_901765095.1). Lineage (NCBI taxonomy): Eukaryota > Metazoa > Chordata > Amphibia > Gymnophiona > Siphonopidae > Microcaecilia > Microcaecilia unicolor. Next base: position 56,636,267 of record NC_044042.1, on the reverse strand, counting down.
GTGAACAGTAAAAAAGAGGCAGTGTTCAAATTGAGGTCAGTGCTCCAGCCTAAACAGCTTAGCTACTCGTGAAAATGAAAAGAACCTTAAGTTCCAAAAACACTATGAAAATTAAAGGGAAATGAAATAAGGAAAAAAATGAAAAATATTGAAAAGCAGGACAAAAATATTTGCACAGGAAGGCACTGTAAATGAGAGAGAAAATCATGCACTGAGTGCGAACACAATGATATGTCCTCCCTGCTCCACGGAAAAATGAAGACTAAGGAACCCACACTCGCGAATCGGCCAAGAAGGCACCAATACATACGAAGTGGGATGCTGCTAGAAGGTTCTGCATTAGTATTGCTAGTCAGTGTCCGAACCAGGCTCAGTAAGATGATGTCACCCAGTTGTGAGAATACAATGGCCTGTGTGTCCTCAGAGAATGCCTTTTTTCTTCACATATTATGATGGCCCAGGTCCCTAGTAAGATTTCTGTTTCTCTCTTTCTTCTGCATCCTGCCTTTACTCAGGCTCTTTCTCTTTTCAACAGTCCAAACTCCTTACCTCTAACAAATCAGCCATGTCTTACCCGCTCCCCACTTCCTAGGCATTGTCTCAGCCTACCTTCTCTCCCCAATTTCAAGGCATCCATTCAACCAAAAAGCAGACTTTCCATTGCTACTGCTGCTGCCAAAAATAGACAATGCAGCTACAGCTCTCATTAGGTTTAAGCAGTTTGGTGCACAAACTCTGGAGCACGTCTCTTATTCTCAAGTCTCCTCCAAACCTAATTAGAGCTGCAGTGGATGTCAGGAAGAAGCATTTTTTTCTTTTTTTCGGGAGTGGCAGCAAGAAATACTAGGTGTCAAAGTTCAATTTTTAAGCCCAATGGCAATCTGGGATTTGTTGAGTTTTGCTTTAAGTTGTCATACGTCAACAGGATGGTGGGTATTTTTAGGCCAAGTTTATGATATACCTGCGTTGTAACTTTTATAAAAGGACAGGATCTTGATGCTTCTGAATGAGAACTGTAGAGGCTACTGCAGTACTCACCTGAATAAAATCTGAAAAGCGCTTTTTACAAGTGGGACAGATGAAGCAACCATCGACAATGTGAATCGCCACATGATCTTTGAGCCCATCCAGGCGGTCAAAAGATTCAGGACAAAAGATGCAGGTATATGTTTTCTGATCGAGGTGGAACTTCATGTGGTTCTCCAGAGAGCTGCTGTTGAGGAAACCCTTGTTGCAGATTTCACAGGTCAGAGGGCAATTGCTGTCGTGCCCATGGAAGGTCAGATGCTGATCCAGTTTGTCCTTCTCACGGAATGCCTTCCCACACTGCAGACATTTGAACGGTCGGAAGGATTTGCGGATAAACAGATGCTGGAGGGCTGCATTCTGAAAAACACAAACATTCCGAACTGCTGAGTTCACTTTTCCATTCAAAATGTATTCATCGGATACCCCCAAGTCAGGAAAATAGAGCGTGAGAAATACTGGAGTTGCACTGCAGTGTCCTGATACAGTACTCCACAGCTGGCCTTTTGACTGATTAATTTCAATGCACTTTGACACACACTGTACCTGGTCTATAAAATGAACTTCTGATAGGCACAACATGGAAGAAAATGCTCATTCACGTAATAACCAAAAAAAACCCGAAATTATCTTTCATTATAAAATGGCTAAAATTTACTGTCGGGGGCCTGAGTTTGTATACTGCAGCTAAATTACGACCGCGGATCCCTTCATCTGTGGTGTACAAATAGATAGTGAAAAAAGGAGAATAAAAACATCGCAGAAAATGTCACACAGAGTAAGACTGGTAGTACTTTTTAATCAAGAATAAACAAGCCAAAGCAATGAGTATACTTGTTACCACCAGTTATGTGGTAAAGCGCGGAAAACCAATAAACCTACCTGCAGCTCCAACTAAGCAGGCAGCATTAGAGAAGAGAAAAATAAGCCATTATCAAATAGTCTGTCTCACTGAGGTCCTTAAACGACCAATAAGGAAATTTCTTTTGCCAGTCAATTAACTGGCTAAAATCTTTGTCCTATTTCTAATTTACCTTTTTAAAGCAAATTTGTGATCAAATTATACTGCAACAATTGCAGGATTTTCTAGTTAAGCATGATGATCTTGATGGTTTTCACTCTAGAAATGGGACCAAAACCTTGCTGCCATGCTTGACAAACTCTACAAAGATCTGGATTGTAATAATAGTATGTAATTGATGGGTCTTCTGGATGTTTCTGATGCTTTTGACACAGGTGATCACTATCTTGCTGAGATTAGATGAGTTTAGCCTATGATCATCAGTGCATTCTTTCAGCCATTCTTTACTGGCTGCCTGCAGCTGGTATGAACGAGCTACAGTGTCTCTGTATGAAAAATACTGTTCAAGGATTCCTCAAGGTTCCACATTATCTGCCATTCTTTTTAACATTTATCTTTGTCTCCTTTATGCTTTGTTGTGTGAACATAAAGAGGGTAATTTTATACACCTATTTTATGGGAGCCAAAATGTACCTATTTTAAACTTATTTTGTGAAGAAAAGTAGGCATCTCCTTTTCTTTATAAAATACTACCGTAAGTAACTGAAAATGCTCCTTAATTTAAGATGTGATCACTTACACCAGCAATGACCATGCCTACATTTTGTGAACATGTGCATAAATGATAGTGTTATACAATTAATTTGTATATTTGCACACTCTGTCCATGTGCATACCACAGTGAAAGTACATGCCATCAACTAACAAGCAGACTTTTATGCCGGACACTTTTTTATAAGAAGCCTTTTATGCACTTAGGGTTGTAGATATCAATATGGGCTACTGTTAAGACAGGTTATTTTACTAATAACTCATGCTATTTTAGATCAGATCCCATTTTATGCAATGAGACCTAATTATTAATAACTGCGGTTAACAGTAAAATAACATCATCTTGATGGTAGCCTACACAACTTCCCCTCTAAATCTCCCACTTAGGGTGGTAATTTATCAACATGGGCTACTGTTAAGACAGGTTATTTTACTGTTAACTCAGGGTATTAGTAACTAGGGGCCCTGTTTATTAAGTCATGCTGTAGGCACGCTAGTGCTTTTAGCACACACTAATGCTAGAGACACCCATAGGAATATATGTCTCTAGCGTTTATTTATTATTTATTAGGATTTATTTTATTAGGATTTAGCATTAGCACGTGATAAATTTTAGCATCCTCTAAAAACGCTAGCATGCCTTAGTAAACAGGGCCCCAGGTCTCATTGGGACCTGTGCTTAAACAGCATGAGTTGTGGTAACATAACCCTTAACAAAAGCCCACGTTGATATCTCACCCCTCCCCTTTGGGAAGCACTTTTATTTATATGTGGAAGTAGACACCAAAGTGTCATAATGTATTTATGCTGATAACATCGTAATGTTTAAATTCTCCTGGATGGATGTTTCTGAACAATTTCAGATTGTTTGAATGACACTGTTTTGGATGGCCATCAATTATTTGGTACTTAATTTGGAAAAAAATGAAGCTTTACTTGATAGTAGACTAATCATTTATATCCCAGATTATATAACTTTCCAGAACTTTATGATTCCTACTCAAACTGAGGTACACTACTTGGGAGTAATTCAAGGCTCAAAACTGATAGTATCCCCAAATTAATAAGCTTATCAAATGTTCATCTTTAAGCTGTGGAATGTATTGGTGCCTCTAACGTTTAGCGCGCGCTAAAAACAAGAGTGCGCCTTAGTTTGAAATCCACATAGAACTTAGTGGTATTTGCGGAATATAAGAGCACTTGTAATGTAATGTAAGTAAGCATGCCTCTTCATTTGTATATGTTATATCAGCTTCCTATATTGTCAAGTATCTATTTCAAAATACTATTATTGTTTAAAAATCTCATGGTGCAGCAGCAATGTATTTACAGTTTGTACTATCAAGCATAAAGATTTCTGTGATCTTCACAACAGGTTCTGTTATTAGTTCCTTCTGTGAAGTTTATGCAGAAAAAACATTTGCATGCACTTGTGCCTTCTCTGTTAGTGGATTTATTTTATGGAATTGTCACTCTGTGTTACTCTGGTCAAACAAATCTATTAGGGTTTTGCAGTTAAAGATTCATCTGTTCTGTCAGGCTTTTGTTGATTTATACTAGAGATAATTGTTTTATTTGTATGTGTCTGTTCATTGCTGTGGCATGTATTTTATTGTAAACTGCTTATATTTGGGTAAATAAGTGGAATATAAATGTTTTTAAAGACGTTTTATGTGAAGATAAAACTAAGGAGGTTTTTTTGTTTGTTTGTTTTTTAACATACCAGCTAACCATTAAAGATGAACAAAGTAGTTTAGATATTGTGCTTTTGTGACTGCTAAAAATATTTAATTTAAAAAACCTGTACATTCTTTGAAATATGCAATATTTCAATAATCCACCTATTAATCCTGATAAGGTCTGGGACAAGTTTGGCAATTCATTAAGTGTTAAATAAACAAACATAATCCTCTACCAAATAAAACTGTTACTTATATAACTCTTAGGGGGTCTTTTACTAAGGCGCGCAAGGTATTCCTATGGGCATCTTTAGTGTTTTGAACGCACCTATTTTTAATGTGCGCTAAAAATGCCAGCGCCCCTAAGTAAAAAAAAAAAAAACAAACATAATTTTTAATCACTCTTTTGAATCACTGGGAGTAGCCGCCCTTGAAACAGTGTTACTAATTATATCATATGCAATTGTGTACACTGCATGGATATCAATGTCGTTTCAACAATCCTGTCATTAAAGATCAATTTGATCCAGCACATATGCAAGATCATGAGAAAAGGGTGCATCCCATTTTTATAGAACAGGGCAGACTTGCAGAATTAAGGGGTTATTTACTAAGATGCACTAACAGATTTATTGCACATTAACGACTAGCGTGCACTAAGTGATAACATATACATAGAAATATAATGGGTGTCTTATCATTTAGCGTGCGTTAAACCTGTTAGTGCACCTTAATAAAAGGACCCCTAAGTAAGCTACATGAGTAAGAAGACTGAAAATAGCATACAATTTGCACCAAAATAGCAATTCAATAACTGGGTACCTACAATTAGATGCTTGGAAGGTGCAATGGTAGGAGCCTATTCTATAAAGGAAAATAGGTACCTACTTTTTGTTATAGAAAAGTAGCATAACTGGGTATATACGTGCATATATGCCTAGACATGAGCACTTGTGGCAGCCATAGAGCCGGTGTGTTAGTGCCTAAGTGCTGTAGATATCCATATAACTTACAGTATTCTGTAACTTATGCAATCAAATTTAAACCCCACCCAAGCTCCACCCACGAATATATACCCATATACCCCCCTTAAAATACACACTATAGGGCCCTTTTACTAAGACGCCCTGAAAAATGGCCTGTGCTGATGTAGGCATGTATATTGGACACGCACAGGTCCATTTTTCAGTGCACCTGCAAAAAAAAAAAGGCCTTTTTTTTTGGCCCAAAATGGACGTGCAGCAAAATAAAAATTAGCACACATCCATTTTGGGCCTAAGACTTTACTGCCACCCATTGACTTTGCGGTAAAGTTTCACACGTTAACCGGGCGGTAATCGTCTGTGCATGTACACTGCCGATTACTGCCCAGTTAGCGCCACACGGTAGAAAATAAAAAATATTTTCTGCCATGCGTATCGGACGCGGGTAAACATTTGAATAACCGCCAGGGGCACACAGTAGCCGGGTGGTAGTTCTAATTTAATGTATGTTGTACACGCGTAAGCACCTATGCACCTTAGTAAAAGGGCCCCTATGTAAGTTAAGCGGGTATTTACAGATAACGCTTAGGTGGAATTTTGACACATATGTATATAAATAAGCATACGAATAGCATTGTTCTAAATATTTGCATGCTTAATCGTAATGTAAATGTTAGTGCCTAGCCTATAGAATGTACATACATTTTAGGTGGTAACGTCTTTTTTTTCTTCTTTTTCTTTTTAACAGAATGCCTATGTGAGAAATCTAAAAAGATGCTTATTTTAAGCCCGTTTTATAAACGTAGCATTGAAGGGCATTTTCAAAAGGCCATCCAAGTCAGAATAGAGATGTCCAGCTCATAACATCCAAAATGGACGTCCATCTCACATGTATTTTCCAAAAGGAAATACGTCAGGATTTCCTATCCGAAAATACATGAGATGGATGTCCATGTGCTGAGGGCATCCAGCATGAATAGTCATTTTACAAACTAGAATGTCCAACATATGAACGGCTAAAAAAACATGGACAAGAACTTCTGTCTGGCAGCATTCTTCGAAGAAGAGCCAGAAAGATGTCCCTGAAGAGCAGAGGGGCAGCCTAGTGGTTAGTGCAGTGGAGTTTAAACCAAGAGACTCAGGTTCAAATCCCACTTTAACTCTTTTATTTTGTAATTGTGAGCCCTCCAGGAACAGAAAAATAGGTATTTCTTTCCAGTTTCACTTCCAGGGGAGAGGGAGGGAGACAGCAACCACTGGGGGAATAAGGAGGTGTCTTGCCTTAATCCCTCCAGTGCTCAGCTCCTAAATCAGAACAACTTTTTGTACCCTAAATGTGACTGAAACAAGTCTAACTAAGGGCGTCTTCTTTTTAGACTTGGATGTTTCTTCCCGTTTGATTATTGCTGTTGGATGTCTTGATTTTGAGTCCTACTTAGTCCCGCCCAAAACACCCACAGTACCCATGCTATTTGGATGTACTGCAGTGTTGGATGTCCCTTTTCTGCCTTTGCAAAATCAGGATTTGGGTATTTCAAGCATATAGACATCCATTTGAGCATTTTGAGAAGTCCATGTGCTTTGAAAATAAGCACCATAAGCTTAAAAAGTTAGCGAGCCTATAGCAGTTTAGTAAACCGGGCCCAAAAATTTGGGAGTGTACATGTGTAATTTATAAAACATGTGTATCACAACTCCGCCTCTGCATTGCCCTAACTATGCCCCAAGGAATGCCAATGCAAAAATTGCATAAAATCAAGTGCGTAATTTCCGTGCCTGTACATTTTATGTGAATATGCAGTTTACACAACTTTATAGAGGTCTGCTTTGGTGTGCAAAGAAGACTTTGTACCTAGAGAAAAGCTTTTTTTACAATTATTCCCTTGATATGCATTTTCTTTTTTTTTTCCCATTGTTTTCTCTGTCTTGAACTATGGATGAGTGGGTGAAAAATATTTTAAAAGAAATAAAATAGTTCCCAGTCAAATCTCTAGCTTTCCATGTTCCATGTAATTGTTTTCTTTAGGGAAAGGTAAAGGGACTTTGGATTTAGATCATGCCTTTTCAGTAGTAGCTCAAGAAGTTACATTCAGGTACTGTAGTTATTTTCTTGTCCCTAGAGGACTTACAATATAAGCTTGTACCTGAGCCAATACAGGGTTAAGCGATTTGTCCAAGATCATAAGGAGTGGGATCAGTGGGATTTGAGCCCTTGCTTTCCAGGTACATTGCTCACTGCTCTAAACAGTAGGCTACTCCTCCTCAGTAAGTAAAAGGCTACATAGAGGGAACAAAATACAAAAAGGAAGTAAATATTAGGCTCAATTATGAATCTTACCCTTTCCTTGCTTGAAAAAAATATCTTAGGACTCTTACAAACACAAATGCACACACAATGAAACAGGGGCGTAGCTATGGGTGGGCCTGGGTGGGCCCAGGCCCACCCAATTTCAGCTCTGGCCCGCCCACCCACTTTTCCTTCAGGCCCGCGCCAGCCCCAGCTCCCATTGCCGGCCACTGCTGCTTTTCCTGATGAGCAGCAGGGCCGGCGCTACAAAAAGAAGAAGCGCTCAGCTGACTGAGCTGAGCGCCAACGCAAACGACGACTCGACAAGAAAAAATGTTTTTTAAAAAACGCAGCACCGCAGGCAGCCTCGAAGCATTGGCTGCTGGCTCTGCAGGCTCCGCCCATCTCTTACGTCACTGCCCCTGGAGCAGGGGCAGTGACGTAAGAGACGGGAGGAGCCTGCAGAGCCAGCAGCCAATGCTTCGAGGCTGCCTGGGGTGCCGCGTTTTTTTAAAAACATTTTTTCTCGTTGAGTCGTCGTTTGCATTGGCGCTCAGCTCAGTCAGCTGAGCACTTCTTCTTTTTGTAGCGCCAGCCCTGCTGCTAATCAAGAAAAGCAGCAGTGGCCGGCTATGGGAGCTGGGGCTGGTGGGCCTGAATCGGGAGAGGGAAAATGGATGGCAGGATGGGGAGAGAAAGAGGGAAAACAGATGGGAAGATGGCAGAGAAAGAGGGAAAATGGAAGGATGGGGAGAGAAAGAGGGAAAACAGATGGGAGGATGGCAGAGAAAGAGGGAAAATGGAGGATGGGGAGAGAAAGAGGGAAAACAGATGGGAGGATGGCAGAGAAAGAGGGGAAATGGAAGGATGGGGAGAGAAAGAGGGAAAACAGATGGGAGGATGGCAGAGAAAGAGGGGAAATGGAAGGATGGGGAGAGAAAGAAGGAAAACAGATGGGAGGATGGCAGAGAAAGAGGGAAAACGGAAGGATGGGGAGAGAAAGAGGGAAAACAGATGGAAGAATGGCAGAGAAAGAGGGAAAACAGATGGAAGGATGGCAGAGAAAGAGGGGAGATGGATGAAAGGATGCAGAGAAAAAGGGGAGAGACTGGAAGGATGTGGAGAGAGAAGGGACACTGAACAGAAAAGGGTAGAGAGCTAGACACTGGTTAGAAGGAGGGAGAGAGACAATAGATGGAAGGATCAGGAGAGAAGGTAGATGGGTAGAAGGATGGGGAGAAAAAGAGGGAAGACGCTTGATGGAAGGGTAGGGAGAAAGAGGTGACACGATGGAAGGATGCAGAAAGAAAGAGGGGAGACTATTGGAAGGATGGGGAGAGAGAGGGGAGACACTGGAAGGATGGGGAGAGAAAGAGGAGAGCTGCTGCATGGAAAGGGGGAGTAGTGAAAGATTGGAGAATAAGAGGAAGGGGCATGGGGAGAACAAGGGTGAGAAAAAGATGAAAAGCCATAAGTAGATGAAGGAAATTAAAGAATGGATAGTAAGAATGAATTAAATCTGGACACAGAGAGAGGCAGAAAATATTGAAGAAAGCAAAGAAAAAGGAGAGAAAAATGACAAATGGCCAGGAAACCCTGGCAGAAGAGTTAAGCGAAAACGAAGGAAAGCAGAATCTAGAGACTAGGAGCAACACAATGAGAAAAAGTAAATGGCCATACAACAAAGGTAAAGAAAATAATTTTATTTAGGATAGGAAGTGACGTCACGTGCCAAGGTGGAGGGCTAAAAGACGAGCTCCGTTGGGGCGATTAACAAAAACGGCGATAAAATCCTCCTCGACTAGTGAAAAGTGGCCGGACAGTAAGGGAGGAAGTCCCTTCAGGTAATGCCGCCGAAGAAAACGTTGGAGCAATTCCGTTATACGCCGGAACGGCGGGAAAAAAGTGGAGACGGGAAGCAAGGACCAGAGCTGCGGGGACCAAAGATGGCGGCCGTGCGATCAGCGCCGGAACCGAAGAACAAGGGCGAAGAAGGCCGAGAGGTTGCAAGCATGCTGCCCGCGGATGTTGCTGAATTATTTCTGGAGCTGAAATCGGAGTTTGCGGGGGTCCGGCGGGACGTGCAAACTGCGCTCAAAGAGATTCGAGACGAGGTACGAGAATTAGGAACCCGCATAGGTGAAGTAGAAGAGGGTCTGGTGACCGTGCAATCCGAAATGGACACTATGCAACGAAAGGCCTCAGAGGATCAGGGAATGCTGTATCAACTTAGAGATCAAGTGGAAGATCTTGAAAATAGATCAAGACGGAATAACCTCAGATTTAAAGGTATACCGGAACTGGATCTCTTTACAAACTGTGCTAGCGTCATTAAGGAACTTTGCCAATATATTTTGTCTTTGGAGCAGGAAGTCCCGCCCCCGGAGATTCACCTGCAACGGGCGCACAGGGCGCTAGGTCCCCGCAGAGATAATCAGCCGCGGGATGTGGTGGCATGTTTTTTGGACTTCCCGATAAAGGAGAAAATTTTGAGGCTGGCTCGGATGCGCAAAGAGTTAATATGGAAGAGCTATAAAATCGAGATTTTCCAGGACTTGGCACGCACTACACTCTTAAAACGAGGCACTTTTAAAGAGGTAACCAGCTTCATGCGTGCCAAGGGAATTAAATACCGCTGGCTGTTTCCTTTCGCAGTCTGGATTACAGTTGAGGGGAAATCCCGAAAAGTGAGCACGCCGGAGGAAGCATGGTCGACACTGCGGGCGCTGGGCTGTAAAGATGTGCCGGATCATTCTCGAGAGCCACAGAACCAGGCGGCTCCCAGACCGGACTCGGCGTGGCAAGTTGTGGTCGGGAAAAAACAGGCTAAAGATAAGCATGCTCATTAGAGCGGACTACCTTGAAAGAGGACTTGGGAGTTTATTCTCCATCTGGAGTAAGAATTACGAAGGGGGTTACAGGGTTTGTTGAGGGTGGAAGGTTATTTGGATTATAAAAACCAAAGCTAAGTTTAATAATATAAATAAAAATGTTAATAATAATAAGTACATATTATACAAAAAAAAAAAAAAAAAGAGGCAGGGTTGGAGAGGGGTACAAACAGTGGGAGTTGTGATGGTATAGTAAAAGGAGGGTGGAGAGGGGGAATGGGGGGGATTTAAATAATGGATATGCTTTGGCCGACGCCTCAGGGACGAGATGTCAAATTTCCTAGCATGGCTGATCAGGATAACCTAGGATCAGCAAGGGGTAGGGAGGGAGGGGAGGGGGGGAAGGATAGGGGGAAGAGGGGAGGGAAAGGTCAGAAGGGGTTGGGAAAAGGGGGGGAGTTGTTGACAATAGGCTCATGGAATGTTAATGGGCTTAATCACCCTGGGAAATGGAGTCTGGTCTTTAAAGAAGTGCAAAGGATGCAATGGGATGTGTCCCTAATACAGGAGACACATTTACGTCCAAGAGATGGGCACCTTTTGAAACACAAATCCTTTAGAGAGGTCAGGGTACATCAGGGTCGGGAACCCAGGAGAGCCGGGGGAGTTGCTATATTGGTAAGACACACGTGCGGGCTGCATATTCAGGAGGAATTCCGGGATCAGAGTGGGAGATGTTTGGGAATTAGAGGATTATTACAAGGAAGGGAGATTACTATCCTTAACATTTATGCGCCTAATACGGGTCAGAAGCAGTTTTTTGAACCATTAAAGGGAGAAGTGCAAGGGTTTCTTAGAGGACAAGTGTTCATTGGGGGAGACTTTAATGTAGCCCCTGATGGAGAATTAGATCACTCCAAGGGGCACAGAGGGATGGGGGGCCCGGGGCGTAAGGCTCTAGTATCTTTCTTGAGGGACTGTGAAACAGTGGACAGCTGGCGTCTATTGCATGGGACGCAGAGGAACTATACCCACTTTTCTCATGTGGCCCAGTCATATGCGCGCCTAGATAGCATATGGATACACCGGAATTGCTGGCACTGGCTGGTAGAAGCAGAGATAGGGACATGTCAGATATCTGACCATGCTCCAGTATGGATTAAGTTGCAAGGGCTCCAGGGGGAACAGAAGAGAGGGTTTTGGAAACTTAATGAAACTCTTCTGGGGGACGAGGTAGTAAGGGAAGAAGTTAGAAACACCATAGTGGAATTTTTTCAACTAAATGATACAGGAGACGTATCAGAAGGTTCTTTATGGGATACAATGAAAGCAGTGGTGAGAGGGGTCTTTATAAAATGGGGAGCCCGCCGGAAAAGGGAAAGAGAGAGACAATCATTAGAGCTGCACGGTAGGCTGGTGTACTTGGAGAAACAACATAAGAGGAACCCTTCCAGACAGTTGGGAGAAGCACTTAGAGAGGTGAGGAAGGCGCTGGGAGAGTTACAAATGCAAAAGATTGAATTTATGCAAACTAAATGGAAGCAGAGGGTGTTTGAATTCTCAAATAAGTCCAGTGCATTTTTAGCGGGGAAACTGAGGGCGAGGAAGGTTAAGACCTTGATCCAGAAATTGAGGGATGGGAATGGGGGGTGGTATTATACGGATGCGGATATAGCTAGGGGATTTCAGGATTACTATGAGCAACTCTATAGGGCTAGGGAGGAGACAGATAACGATAATATGTCGGCCTTCTTGGACCGTATTGCATTGCCACATTTGTCGACAGATGAGGAAAGACAACTAGGAGAGCCGGTTAGGTGGGGAGAGATACAGCGGGTTGTTAAGTCTCTACCGAATGGGAAGGCCCCGGGGCTGGATGGATATTCCTCTCGTTTTTATAAATGCTATGTAGAAGAACTGGGACCTCATCTACTTAAACTGGGGAATGGGGTATTGGAAGGGGAGAATTTGGCAAATTCTATGACGGAGGCGGGGATCTCGCTACTGCTAAAACCAGGGAAGGACCCCACGGCCAGTGGGTCTTACCGCCCTATTTCATTGTTAAATGTGGATGTAAAGATCCTGGCCAAAGTGATGGCTAACCGGTTGGGGAGGGTCCTTCCTGGGTTGATAGGGGAGGAACAGTCAGGGTTTGTCCCGGGACGGCAGGTGGGGGACAATGTGCGACGTACCCTGCATTTGCAGTGGGCAGCGCAGCAGGGACTCCCGGGGGCCCTGATGTTAGCAATAGATGCGGAAAAGGCATTTGATAGGGTGGACTGGGAGTTCCTGAGAGAAGTGATGAGACGAATGGGAATTGGGGAAGGTTTTTACAGTTGGTTTTCAGCGCTGTACAGAGCGCCAAAAGCCCGACTACGGGTTAATGGGCATTATACATCTCTCTTTGACATTGGGAGGGGAACTAGACAGGGGTGTCCCCTCTCCCCACTCTTGTTTGCTATATATATTGAGCCACTGGCTGTGCTTATTAGGGAACACCCGGATTACCAGGGTTTTACGGTGGGGACGAGGGAACACCGTCTGGCCCTATATGCAGATGATCTATTATTATATGTGACAGACCCGGAGAAGACATTAGAGGTAGTAAGGGAAGTGATGGGGGAATATGAACAATTCGCAGGGCTCCGGGTCAACATGGAGAAAAGTGAAATCCTGGGTATCACAGTGTCTCCAGACATGGAACACCAGTTGAAGCAGCAATTCGCGTTTAAGTGGGCTAAACAGAGCATAAGATATCTGGGGGTGGTTATACCTAAGGACCCTAAAAAACTTTATGATTTGAATTATGGGAAAATTGTGGAGCGCATCCGACAGGATCTGTCACGGTGGAAAGGAATGTGGGTATCCTGGTGGGGACGGATGGCAGTCATTCAAATGAATATTCTCCCCAGATTGTTATTTTTGTTCCAGTGTTTGCCGGTTTCGATGGCGAGGGGGACGTTGCAAAAGTTACAACGTCTGATAATACAGTTTGTTTGGGAGGGTAAGCATCCGAGATTGGCAAGGAGAGTACTATGGGGGGAGGTGGAAAGAGGAGGAAGGTCACTACCATGCCTGGAATGGTACTTTTATGCAGCGCAGGTGAAAATGGTGCTCGAATGGGAGAGGAGACAGACCAAGTTGGTATGTCAGTTAGAACAGGAGTATTTCCCTTTGAGGAGCCTGAGATCCCTTTTATGGACCTCTGAGGGATTGGAAGCTCGGCTAACAGGGGTGGATAACCCGTTTTGTAGACATCTCTTACAAGTGTGGGAGCAGTTTCGGAGGAAGTGGGGACAGGGAGAGAGGGTGTCTTCTAGGGCGGAGATCTGTTGGGAACCAAAATTTGGGGCGGGAAAGGAGAATCGGGTATTTCTGAGATGGGAACGTTTGGGTATCATAAAATTTCGGGACTTATTACAGGGACAACAGATGAAAACCTTTGAGGACCTTAAGGCTCAATATGGGCTGCCAGAAAGTGATCAGCTCTCGTATATACAGGTCAAGCACTTTATGGGGTCCATGGGGTGGAGGGGGAACAAAGTACAGGAGCAAGAGAGCTTGGAGAACCTGTGGGGTATGTTACAGAGGGTTCCAAGGACTATCTCAGTAATCTATAAGTTTATAAGGGGGAGTGACCCAACCCCATTCCGCTTCAAGGGAGCATGGGAGTTGGATTTGAAATGTAATTTCTCGGACCAGGAGTGGGAACGGATTTGTGGGGAGGTCCGGCGGGCTTCCACTTGTGCACTAGTACAGGAAAATGCATACAAGGTACTGTCTAGGTGGTACTATACCCCTGAGCGGCTTAGGAAAATGTATCCGACTGCTTCTGATAGGTGCTGGAGATGTGAACAGGAGAGAGGCTCCTTTCTACATATATGGTGGGCCTGTGCCCGGATACTGCCATTTTGGATAGAAGTTACCAAAACAATGGTTAAAATGACAGGGGTTTCGATGGTGTGCAGCCCGCAGGTGTGTTTATTGGGAACACATAATGAAAGTGACTCCTGGGAGCGCAGTAAGCTGCTACGCTGGGGTATGGCGGCAGCTAAGTGCCTTATTGCCCGAAAGTGGAAAGATAAGAATCCTCCCTCCATGGGCGAGTGGAGGGAGAAAGTGGAGCAATTTGTACACATGGAAAGACTCACGGCATACCGTAGAGATGGGGAATTGAGAAGGAAGAGGGGGTGGTCACGGTTAAAAGGATGGTTGGCACATATATAGTTGAGGGGAACGGGGAGGGGGGGAATTTATAAAGATTAACAGTATGGGGTTTAAGAAGTACAAGGGATGGAGGGAGGGGGGGCTAGGGGGGGAATAAGGGTTGAAAAATTTACAGATGGAGGAAACAATTGGCTAGTTGTCTATATTTGTATTTAAGGAAGTTGAAGTACTATGTTTGTTATACTGATTTTATATCAATAAAAAGATTAAAATTGAAAAAAAAATTTTTATTTAGGATAAAGTAATATGGTGTTAATAAAGTTTCAGAGACCAATACTTCCTTCCTTAGGTCAGCAGAGGATACCGTAATAGCATTATACTGACCTGAGGCAGGAGGTTTTGGCCTCTGAAAGCTCACTGAAAAGGATTAGGCTATTAAATAAATTGTCTGAAATCGGATGCACTGAAAAGCAGCACTTTACCCTGTGTGACAAATGCATCTGAGTGTGACTAAATTTTGCTGGGGGGGGGTGGGGTAGAGAGAAAATTTTGTGCCCACCCACTTTGGGTTCAGGCCCACCCAAAATTGGCAGTCTGGCTACGCCACTGCAATGAAACAAACTCCCCCAGCTGTCAAAATGCCTAGCTTCAAAGTGATGAAACATCTGCATGAAAAGTTCTTGGTTCAAGGGTTTTAACCTCTTAATGTTCCTTTGCTAAACAAGAATTTCATTATTAAGAGTTAAAGAAATAAAATATTAAACAGATAAGAACCGGGTCACCATGTTTGTGACAAAAAATTAACACACCAGTGGGAAAAAGAATGAAAGACCATTAAGCACACCATGTACATATTACTAGACATTCTGATCTACATGAATGTCAGCAGCTCAGACTTGAATACCAGGTTGGACTAACCAGCCACAAACTTGAAGTTTTGTGCTGGAGCAAACTGGTGACAGTGAGCCACCAGCATCTAAAAGTACTATTGCTACTACTACTTAGCATCTCTATAGTGGACCCAACCATAAGCAGAGGTACAGGGAGAAATCCTTTCTTAGAGAAAACCAATCATTTTCCATTCTTGTCTCTTATACGCTGCTGAGATCATGGAGGGCAGAACTGACTCACTACAATTTCACATCTCTTGACTTGAAGCTGTGGCTAAGGTTGACATGAACTCAGTCCCTCCACCTAGGGGGTTATTTTATAAAGCTTTTTCTGGGTGTAAAGCATGTTTTATATGCAGAAAAAAAAAGATATTATAAAATTGCATATGGGTATGCATAGAAAAGTAGCCATACTGCAAGGTAGCACCTACTTTTATACAATCTGTGCATAGGCATTCTGGAAAATATAGTTTGAACAGCACAGAGGTACAGTGGCTATGTATGCATGTATTTTTAAAATACATGTGTGCACACATGAAGGTAATTCTATAAAGTGGGCACCAACATATGCATTCATTCATTCAAGCATTTATATACCGCTTAGACCTAAGCGGTTTACAGCTTCACTTTACAGGTACTGGGTCTATCCCTATTGGGCTCAGTCTAGGTAGTACATTGTACTGTCGTACCTGGAGCAATGGAGGGTTAAGTGACTTGCCCAGGGTCACACGGAGCTGCAGAGGAAATTGAACCACTCCTCCACTCCAATTAGAACAGCATATACATGTGTCTGTATCTAAATAACAAAATTCTGCCTAAATGCTATTCTGTAAATATGCTTTATAGGCAGGCATACACATGGGTGGAGCATGGGTGAGACTCACATACTTTTACACCAGCTAAGTGTACACACTTAAATTACAAGCAGATATTTCATCTGTTACACTAATATCCTATTAAGGAAAGTAGGTCAGTACCCCTAGCGGTAGTGAGACTACCACAACGGGCAGAGCCATTTTGATAGCCAGAAAGGGGACTGCCACAGCCCCGTCCCACCAGCCACCAGAAATCTCAGCCAGTAAGTCCCAGTTGTGATGGTGAATTCCAGGGGAAGGTCGGAGTGGTGTGGGTTGTGGGCAGGGCTTACTGTTCATGACATGGATCGGGGAGGGGGGGGGTGGCTGAGAAGGGAATTGGGGGGACTGGATTGGCACTTCCCCTTCTACAGGTCCTGGCTGACATTCAGCCAGGATGTGCATAAGGGTCTTATGCAGGTCCTGGCTGAATATGGGCTGGGACCCCCATAAGTTACAGCAGCACACTGTTAGCCGGTCATGCCCTGATATTCAGTGTAGGTGCACGGACATGGCCTAACATTGAATATGAGTCTAATTTAGCTCATAGTGGTCAGCATTCAAAAAAAAAAAAACTGATGACCACCATCAGCTGAATATTGATACAGTCTATACCAGTATTCAGGACTCTCACAAACTTCTGGTCTGACACACCTGCATCCACAAAAACCTTATCTCCCCCAACAACAGCTGCAGATCAGAAACAGCATATTTCTCCACCAACATTACCATACTCCATTAGCTAAACCATCATTTAATGGCTCTCTTTTTCCATTTTTTCTATTCACTTCACCCACTCATCCTTTTGTTCCCCATTCCTTTTGTGTTCAACTCTCTATATTATCGGCTCACTTTTGTCAATTATAACAGGTAAACTTTGTTGTGCTATACACCTCTTCCACTCTCTCACTCTCCAGTTCCCCCCCCCCCCCCCCCCCCCCCCCCCACACACTTTTTTTGTCTCTTTGTGTTTTAGTGCATTAAACAACGCAGCTTTGTATTCTCTTTTTATAAACCACCTTCATATCACCAGATCATTTAGTGGTATAACAAATACTTAAAATAAATAATTATTATTCTGATTCTCATGTCATCTGACTAATAGCAACATAAATCTCTCCAGTACCAGGCAGGCACACTGTAAAATACAAAACCTGAAAAAAAATCCTAATTCAACATACCTGAAGCAAATCTATCATATAACAATAGCACTAATTTCTATGATTCAAACAACATGACCCTACATAAGAATAAGCAGCACTACAAATATTACACAGGGCTCTAAAACACTAATATACTTACTGCTGGCAAAACAGAACAAGTGGGACTGTTACAGAGTTTTACACAGAAACTACATGCAAACAGAATTCTGTGCCTTGGCCACACACAAACCAGAAATACAAAGAAAAAAACTGAGTTGGGATCCGTAAGAAATCAAACTAGTCCTTCCCACTATTCCAGAACCTGTGAAATAGCTGTGTTCATCAACTAGCAGGTGGAGATAGAGAACTGAAACCTGAGCTGAGACATATCTATCTCTCTTGGCATCCAGTCCAGCTCCTCAGTTTTTATGTAGAAAAGCAGTAAGGAGAAACTCAGAATAAACACAACAACCTTCAACAACTCACTAACCTAACGCTAACCAGATGAGTGGACTTCTCTCATCTCTCGACAATTTGTACAGAACAAGAGATATGTAGGAAGCACCATGCAAGCTGATGGTCATTATTTGTCCCATTACTTTGCACTAACTAAACATCTCAGAAACCTTGGGCGGGCTTCTGGAACAGTGGGAAGGACTCATGGAATGAAAATTATCAGGTAAGACCTAATTTCTCTTTCCATTACATAGATTTCCACTACTTCAGAACCTGAGGGATGTTCAAAAGCAAATCACTAGAGTGGGTGGGTTCCTGGCACCACCACTCTGAAGACTGAAGCCCAAAACTAGCTTCAAAGCACGCCACAACGTTCACCCTGAAGTTTTGGCAAAGGTATGCAGCGTTGACCACAATGCCACCTCGCAAATATCCACCAGAGCAGTACGGTAGTCTCCGCGCGCAAGGCCTGAGGAGCCTGTTTCCCCTCAAGCAAATAAGCTGACACGATAGTCTCCTTCAGCTATCTAGCAATTGTGGGCTTGGAAGCAGACGGATATTTGCAAGGCAGCAACATGGTTGACACTGCATATCTTTACCACACACTACAGGGTGGACATTGTGGCACAATCAGAACCCAGTTTTAGGGCCTTGAACCTACAGTGGCAGTGACAGCTCAGTTTTCAGTTCTCTATCTCCACCTGCTGGTTGATGGACACAACTAACCCACAGGTTCTGGAATAGTGGGAAGCCACGTAATGGAAAATTTTATTGCTAGACCAGCAAGCTGGACTGTTTGAAAGACTCTTTGTTGTCATTATGTCCGCCAACCTGGGCTTCCCTATAAAAAGAAGATGCACAGGGGAACCACCAAACGGTGTTGCTGAATGCCCCACAGGAAGTATTGATGTAAGAAAGATGTACGGAAAGATCTACATCATAACCCAGCTGTTCTGTGACTATTTCACTAGATCTGCAGTTGTGGGCAGATAAAAGGGTTATATTTTGTGAATGTAATGTAAGAGGAACACATTTTAGAATCCTTTCAGGATCTCTGCATTAAGTATATCTGCCTCCACAAACACACTATTTACATCTTCAACCTAGGACAATATATGGACATCAGATTGACACTGTAGTAACATATCCTTCTGAGTCTAGACCCAGTTAAAATTGTATTTATTTTACAATAACTTGATAACACTTGTTTATGGTAATGAAACATCTCCATCACTTTTAGCAGATGGAATGTGGGCTTTCAGTTCAACTGGGCTAAACTATAGAGGAACGGCGCATAAAGTATCAATTTTATGGCAAAACTTACTGGTTATGTATATTACATCAAACATACAGATAACTAACTTGGTATTCACAATTTAGGAGCTCTAACCCTGAGTGCTGGAGAGGAAATAGACAGCTAGTTACATTTATAAATATGTGATAATATTGCAGTTTATTTCTGATGTCTTGTCAAACATAAAATAACAGCTATTGCATAATTTGTTGTAGATTTAACCATTGTATAATTATACTACAGCAAGAGGCCCTCACTGGATGCCCACCGGAAGGGTGGAAGGCCAGATTTTAGGACTCAGGCTGTAAAAATACCAGCTAGGTTTAAAAATCTATGACTGGCTGAGCAAGGACGTGCTTTACCTGTAAGTTAATATGTGTCCCCGCTTGGGATCCATCCCTGGAATAGTGGTGGATCAATTTACATACCTTAAACAGCTTAAACTGCTAAAAGGCACTGACTGGGCCTCATTAGAATTTGGTGTGACATTCAAAGCAGTGCAAAAGCCAAGATCAAGGAATTGATGGCTAAAATGCTAAGTCAGATTACAAGATGATATGAACCTGAGATATCTATATTTAGATATCTTCATAAAAAAAGTTGTTTTGTTCATGTTTGGATGTCCGTATCTAGGGAGATGTCCATGTTTGGATGTTTGGATGTCCGTATCTAGGGAAATGTTGACAAAAAGGGAAATTGCAACAACAGGTTGCAATACTAAAACGGAAGAGCACCTGGCCGGAGGTCATGACTCATAGATTAAGCAATATTAGAGAAAAAAATCCCTCTCCATAGACTTGTATAGTGACCAAATTGTATAAAAGCAGGGTGCATGCAAGCCCTCAGGAGAACTTTTCTCCAACGCCTCGGAAGCAGCAGAGCTCCAGTCAGCTGAATCCAGAATTTGTCTGATGAATGTACCTGATTAAAGTCTTATATGCAAATAAACTCTTCATTCTAAATGATGGTTTGTGGGCTTCACTTAATGATGAAAGGCTGTAAGTACAAATGCTTTTGCTACATCAGGCTATCATTCGCTGCATTATATAACCTGTAGCCTAAATCCAGTTTGTCATAAGGCTGGTATCTATTCCTTGCCAGTGCTGAGAGGCGGACTAATGCCGGTATTTGAGACCTAACGTCTCTCTCAGTGGCAATTCCTTTTAAAACCTCATAACTCCTGGATTACCCCAGTACTAGTGTTATTTAGAGATGGAGTCAGATTGAGGTCACTCTAGCCTTCTTGGGGGGCTCGGGACCCCCCAATTCTCAACATTGGTGACCCCTCCGTTCGATTTAAACACGCCATGAGAATTTTTGTCAAAGTGGGGGTTGATTCTAGCTCTTGACTAAAATTCTGTTGTTTTATTTTTCCTTCCCACCACTACGCTCTGTCTTAATCCCTCCTTTTTGAATCCCTGTTCTCTTGTTCTATGTATTCTGTTTCTTTCTTTCTGGCTCCCTACGGATGTTCTTTCTTCTTCTGCCAGGCTTACTCCCCTTCCCCATCCCTTTCTCTGTTCTCCTTCACCCTAACTTTTCTGCCTCTACCTGTGTCCTTGATGAGCTCTCTTAGGTCGTCCCGGAGTCCCTTCTTTCCCCCCCCCCCCCCCCCCGTACCCTAACTGTGATTCACTGCAGTTCCCTGAAATCCTATATCCTCCTTTAAAATCATTTTGGTTTCTCTGTTCTTCAAAACTGACAGCTCACCACTGACAGCCCCCACCTTTTCACTTCTGCTTTCACTTGCCTATTTTGTGTAGTTAGCGTTATGTATCTTATGAATGTCTACTAACGCTATCTTCTGCTTTAATTTCACTGGACTGGCATAGACCCCTGGTGAAAAGTGCCCATTTGAGGGGTACTGGGAACTGGTATTCAGTCCGCTCCTTTTCTAACCCCTCCCTCAAATACTTTTCTATCTTTCTGCCTTCTTCCTCTGTTCCCTGCACGCCTTATTCTCCTGCGCTGGACTGGCACACTTGTTTCTCTGACCCGGATTGCTGATGTATACTTTCTGTTCCTTCATGTCCGTTATATAAGTTTTTTTCTCCTACTCTCTATGAATTCACTTTTTCCTGTGGTTATCTCCTCGCCACTTGCTCTTCCGTTATACTTTTCTATTACTGTCAGTGAACTCTATAACCTTCGCATATCCTGCAGTGCACTCTATGCTTTCTCCGCTCCTTTCTCCGTACTTGGTTTTGTCATCTTGAACGGAGAGTGCTATCAATATTGACTTCTCCCCACCCTTGTTAGAAATTTTCCTGATGTGTCTTTGTGAAACCTAACAATTCTTTGTCAGCTTCTTAGCTGCACTTCACTATTTTCTGCTTCCTTATTTGCTGTTATTGCCAAGCTCTATGGGCAGCATTAGAACTATGCTTCAACACTGACAGGCTTGCCCCCACCTCTGTTCCTGCTCCCTCAGATGCTCGCTATCGCCTATACGCTTTTGTTATCTCTGTCTGACCTTCAACTGCTTAATTCTGACTCAATCGGGTGTTAGATTGAGTTACCTTTTACTGTCACTATGTTAACTGCAAGCTTCGGTTAACGGCGCTCATCATCCTAGCCACTTATTGGCCTAATACTTTTGACTATGAAGGAGATGCCGGTTTCCTATATGGCTGTGGTTTTTCTTCGCACTTTATGTAAGTGCCTGGCTTCTTGGGCAGTGCCCAATTCCTTCCTCTTCTCTGCACTTTCTCCCTCTCGTATATGCTAATCCTATTTCTAATAATCTTTTGTAATAATGTCTTGCCCTGTACTTTGTATTTGCCTCCGTTGGTTACTGCTACGGCTATTTTGCAAGTGCGTCTCATGCTTGCTTGCTGTCCGTTCGTGTGCTGTAAATGTTTTGTGCCATTACTTTTGACGGACTGTCACCATCTTCCGCTTTGATAACTCTTTCTTTCCCCCCCCCCCCCCCCCCTTCCTTCCTGTTATACTGCTTTAGACTTCAAAAACCACACTTATTTCTATGGCCGTCTGCATTGGAAACTCCCGTCTGAAACTTTCATGATATTATAAATCTCCGCTTGAGAAGTCCCAGTTTGTATTCCGTCTCTGTTCCCCGTAGCCACCTTAGCTACACTTCCAGGTTCAATTTTCGCTGTATAGACCCCGTCTCTGCCACTTTCGGCACCTTTCTGCCATACTCACTATATATGAAACTGTTACTATGCTCTAAGCCTTCTACCTTTGTATTTTGTCTTTGCTAAAAGTCCCAAAAGTCCTGCACTAATCCTGACAGTTGTCTGCCTTAAGCTCCCGTTGTTACTGCTTCTCTGAGTGAATTTGCCACCTCTTTTTTCTGTACTCACTCTCTCCTGTCACAGCCTCGGTTGTAAGACTTTTACATTTATCTCACTTCCACCTATACTTTTTCCTTGCAAAAGATATTTTGTCCAATATACAGCATTCTCCTGTCCCCTGGCTCTGTGATTTGTTTTTCTAAGCTATCTGGACTTCAGAAGCATGCTCTTCTCCTTCATGTATTGTCAGTGCTTTATAATATAATTTATGGCTGGCTGTCAAACTATACGGCCATCCTCCGGTTTGATTAATGCTTTTCTTCTCCTTTTACAGTTGTAATTTTTAATTTGTACTTGTCTTACTAGCTGTTATCACACCCTTTCAATTTACAATTGTTTTGGGACAATGTTGTACTTTCAATTAATAATGCTTAAGGTTTGTCATTTATTTTCCTATTTGACATTTGCTTTTGGTCCCTTCTAGCTTGTGTAATCGGTTCTGAATTCACTTTTATATTAATATTTCCTGTTGTTGACGATGCCAGGCGATGTTTCTTTCTCCCAAGCTGTGCATAATCTCATATATAATTGCTGAGGTTTTCCTGAATTTGTAGTTTGAAATGGGGCTTTATTGTGACATAATTAGGAAACATGTCTTTACAGTTTGCTGTTTAGACACTATATAGATTATATCCTGCTCTCGTTATAAGCCAGGCGTTATGCTGTCCCCGCCCATCCTCTTCTATTGCTTGTACTATATATGGACATTTTACTGTTTGTGTTATACTGCGCTAAATATGAAGAGATCTTATTCACCCTCTAGGTAAGATTCTCATATACTTTGCATTTCCGATACTCATATAGTTCTGGTTTCTTGTGCTCTGTTTTAATGTGTACTCGGTTAAAAGAAATATAAGTTACAGCCCCAGCACCGTACTATCGTGTTAGTTTATTTCAGGATGCTTTTAATACTTTTAATCATCGGTGAGCCTGACAATATTATAACGTTATCTACAGGAAATACTGCACTTCCTCGCTTGCATTGTGGTTTTCGTCCTCGAGTGCATACAACTTGGACTGGCTTATTTTTAACACTTGCAGTAATGACTTATGTTATATGTTTCCTAATGAATATTTCCACGTCCTGAGAATGACCATCACTTTTAAATAATATGGTTCTATAAAGAATTAAATTGTGCAAGTCTTTATAACAAGTTTTCTAGTTTTACTCGACAGCATTGTGAACTTAGATATAACACAGAAAGTCACATGAATTGCAATGTTTCATTAAGAGCTAGATAACCCCTTGTATAACTTATATGATAGTAGAAGTATTATGTACTATATAGAAGCATTTCTTTGCTTTTACCTTAATTGATATGTATATAAAATAAGTTTACCTTTCCGGTGAGAATATGATGCCTGCGTGCCATGAGAATACAGCGTTGCTTCACTTCTTCAGTTATTTCCTGTTGGTTCTTTATCACCCAACCCACCTTCTCTTTCCTTCTAATGCTGCAGCTGTTCTGTTTGTCATCATTTAGACAAGTCGTTTCAGTCACTGATTAGTATGTATGTTTTTATGCCGTATCGTTGGAAGTTCTTGGTGTAAGAATCACATGCTTTAATTTGTTTTTTTTCCCCCTTTCACCTGTTTAGGCACAGAAGCTTCCTGCCATCGCATTCGGATTTATTTTATTTACTATGTTCCTTTTCTGAGTTTATGGGTATTAATTTGTCATATTTATGGCTATTAACTTGTGATATTTGCACCACGATTCTGGTGTCCTGTTTCACAATTTATTGAATTATATGCTTCTCTTATATTTTCCTGTTTAGATGCTACTTCCAATCTATCTGGTACCCGCCCCAAAAGCATTTAATATGTATTTTCCTTTATTTCATTTATTCTAGGGGTACAGCTCTGGACTACACATGTTACAATGCCTTTCTTGCCTTTTGTTGAAATCGGTGTTTCAGTAACATATATGGGTATTATTTATGTCTTGGATATGCTTTGGGCTCTCACTTTGACGCCCCATACTTGGGATACACCTCACGGCCCTCCTCTCTGATGCTCTACCGACTCTTGCACCTTTCTTCCCTGCCCTCCTCTCTGATGCTCTCCTCTTACATAATTTATTTATTTTCCCTCCTTCCGATTGCCCCTCATATCAAAAGTAGTAACATTTAAATGTGTGGCCCTCCGTAGATTATTGTTATTATATTTAGAATTGATATTTTTAACAGTAATTGTGTGTGTCCGTTTTTGGATTAGGACAACCATATGCTGCATTTGTTTAGCTGTGAGGGGATAATTGACGTGATAACCCGTTATGTAGTTTCATGATAACATGACTTTGTATGTTTTTTTTGACTCCGGAATCTAGCTTACGGCATTGTTTCTGCACGGCATGATTAATATGCACTTATTTCCTGTAGAACTGCTTGCCCGTAACTTTTCAGGATGCAAGGTAGACTTTAAACTACTGATTACCTCTGCAGTGAAAAACTTGGATTTTCATTTTTAGTTAAGATTGCAAGACTATGTTCGAGTTCTATAAATTAATGGTGTGCGGCATTGTTTTCAGTTCAATCATATCTTCAGTTTTCTGCAAGTTTAACCTTGTTTTATGGCACATTTTCTCAGCATGCATGATGATATTCTTATGTATTGGTACATATTATTTTAAATCACTTATTCTTTTGATAATTCAGTTGCCGGTTCTCTAGCTTCTTGTATGATTTACTTGATATTCCTATTTTGTTGTACGGCTTTTCTTCCTCTGATATGGGGAACATACTAAGTCGTTTGTTCATTGGTTCGCTCTGCTTGTCCATCAAAATCATTTTTTTTCTCCCTCGCTAGGTCCCACCTACTTTCCTATTTTGCGTGTGTCACTCTTGTTTCAGACTTTTATGTCTGTGTATGCAGCACAACAGTGTGAATGATTTTATTTTGTATCGTATTTGTTTTATTTTAATGCATTTGAGTTCCCTTCTTATGAATTATTTAATAGAAAATCTATTGTCTAGTGACTCTTTTATGGTACCATCCCCCAAGAGCTTACATATGTTCAGTGTTACAAATCTTTCTTTTAATTTCCTTTCTTTATTATATCTATTTATCTTTACTATCTTTGTAGTTTGTTTCAGGGGCTCTTCCCTGGGATAGGCTATATTTTTATTCTGCTTTTTATTTCTATTTTCTTGTATACCAGTGTCACGCTATAACTATTGGGTTTGATATCGATGCCTGGGGCTTACACCCATTGGAGGTGATCCTTCAATGGATGACGGTATCTCAATTATTAGATTTAAAGCAGAATTCCATTCCATTTTCGGAGTGGCCTGCGCATTCGGCATTATTGCCCACATAGGGGTTACCTGTATAGATGATCGCCGTGGCAATAAAGGGACGCCTAAGACATTGGTTGAGATTGTGTACAAGGTGACTCGGGCGTATCTAAATTCTTAAATGTATTTTGGTTGTTTGAATCGAGTAGAATCTTCAGTTGAATTGAGCAGAATCTTCATTCTAAATTTTTAGTTGTATATTTAAAATATCCTGTGGAAGTTAGTTGAATTGAGCGGAATCTTCGTTTGAATAGAGCAGAATCTTCCTAACCAGCGAAAAACCATAGGGTATCTGTTCTCCAAGTTCAGGGAACTAGTTTCGCAGCTTCCTGGACCCTTTCAGGGGTAGTAGCCTCCCCTCTTTTGAGGGTTCTACCATTGGAGTGAATCATGGCCAATGGAGCTGAATCTTGGCGGCTAGTAGAGCAGAATCCTAGTTGTAGAAGCCTACCCTGGGGAAACAGTTTTCTTTATTTTAGAGTAGGATACATACGTAAGCTGACACTAGGTATTTATTCACTTATACACCCACTCTATAGTTGCATTTCTGTTTGCAGTTTTTGTCTTGCTTTCTCCTAATGTCACTTGCGGTTAAAGCGTTGAGCTTTCCGCCAATTAGTAATTTTTATTTCGGGTCCCTTTGTTGGAGCACATTCATAGATGTGTGAGTATGATTGTGTTATGTCTCTGTATGTTCTACTATCAGGATAATCATTGCATGTTTTTGTAAACTGTTAGCACATTATCATTTCTAGGTCTCCCTGCTATCTCCGAAGCTGCCCTTTGAACCACTAACCTTGTACCAGGTTCTAGGTCTGGTCAATATATATATTATTATTAATCTAGTTCATTTTTTTTCTATAGCAGATTATAGGTCTGGAGCTTATTTGTAGACCACTTGCTCACTAGGTCCCGTTATTATACATATTGGGTGATGTTGTTCACTACCCATTATATCATATCTTCCTCTCCGCACCCAACACCAGATACTGGTGATCTGGCATCTATTCAGATCTCTGGTAAGGACTTTCCGTCCGAAACAAACCTTTCTATTTTGCGGTTGACCTCCCTATGCCACCGAGAGTTTGGAAGGGCGTAGTGATCCCGCCAACTGTCCTCTTTCTCAATTGATTTTCTGCACTGGAGATTACATTGCATGAATCGTGAGTATATTTTCATTTATTGTATGTGTTACTATTAAGCTTGCCGTTGTATACTTTCAGGGCATGTTGGATTAGCTCTAATTTAAATGTTTTATTTACCAAATTTAGGATTAAGATTTTGTCCTCAATACACAGGGACACCTCTGTATGTGGGACAATAACTTTGTATATGTATGAACGTGGTTTTCCTTTTCTGTCTGTGTGCTCTGATTTGTGATTGGCTACTGGAATATTTATTTTTATGTTTTTTGTTTTGAAACCCTAAACAATTCCTTAACTGTGCACAATTCCAATGATTGGTTTCGAACTACATTTAGAAATATCTTGCTTCCTCTTCTGAACTTTAAATTTTCTACTTATCAGGATTAGGCTACAGTTTTAATTTTATGTCTATATGTTCCTGTGTGTCCTGTGGTAAGTGGCATAAACTAAACCAGCTAGTTATTAAGGAATCATTTCTTTAGTTTAAATTAGTGCTTTAAGGTTACCCCGCGAGATTGCCTATCAACTGCAGTGGTAGTAAATCTCAAAGGAGTGTTTTTTCCAGGATTGTATATTATTTCATTTAAGCAATGTTTGTTTGATTTGTGACGAGATGTTAAATACCTGATTGTTTTTGATTTCTGGTAAATTGCTTTCACTAGAAATGCAAGCACTTTTTAGTTTTAATGATATAGGTGTGTGTTCTTTGAAAATTGCATAATTATTCTAGATATTTACTATAAAAGGTTCTATATTAGGTGCCATCTAAAACACTGTTTATTTGTGACGTTGTTTAAAATAACTAGTGCTGATGTTCACTTCCTGGCTCTCTATTGGGGATGTGTTCCGTAATAATGAAGTAACTGTTTTAATTTTCCCTTTCACGTCTTATCTACAACTTTCAAACTTCCTTCCCTGCCTCTTAAAGATTTATAGTTTTAAGATATATTATTGTATAGAGTTCCAGCATTTCTGGTTCTCCATAGGGTTTAGAGATTAACCCTTGCATAACATAGCTGACTGGTAAATCAGAACTAAAGAAATTCAGGTTGCTATTATTTTAGAGCTATGTTCAGATAAGACTAGCTACAATTGCCAATGGGTGCTCCTCCTTTTTATTGAAAACCGTACCTCTGGTACCTCTCCTGAAGTATTGATTCTATGAAAACTAATTACACCAGCATGAAGTTTTAATACGAAAATCTTAAACTTACAGTTTTTGTTTGATGTATAGACCTATTTTCAGTCACCATTATATCCAATGCTTGCAGTGAGTAGTAAACTCAAATTAGACACAGGAAGCACCGTTATTTCATGATTTCCTTAAGACCGAATGACAGAGATTAACCCTTGTAGTTCTTATTTTTTCTCTTAATTTCATTTTTACAAAAGCTTTGAACTCAGTATATGATACAAGAATTCATTACGTGTTTCAGATTTTTAATAACTAGATGGGTTTTTCTATCATTCTGTGTATCCTTGCTACTCTTGTTTAGAATTCAATTTACAATGTAGGCTTACAAGCTGTTCCATTTATCATACTGGTCTATATGAACATATCCTACTGGTCAATTTATGCATTTATTGCATTAATAAAAATTGTTATTATATTCTTGATTCTTGAATTTTACTAAAATGTTTTAAGAAATGCTCCAAATTGTCTCCTGCTTATAAAGCGGCTCCTCCTCTCTATTTAAAATATACTCTAAATTGTGAATTGATTCCTGGGAATATATAAGCTTGTTTTTAGCTATCCCTCTGAATGTGAATCTTGATATGCTGTCATAATTTAGGGCCCAAATTGTGAAAGCATAGAAATGTTCAAATTACAATTAAATATAACTTTTATTTTCCAAATTGGCTTTGAACTATTACAGAGGACTATAGGTTATTGTCCTTCTCATTTGACCTATTTGAACCTTGTAAGGGTCACATGAGGAGGCCTCATAGAAATATATAGTTTTTACATCTTTCTTTTCTGATATTGCCTTTTCTCTATCTTTTAAAATATCATGTTAAAGGCTGTATTTTCCTGGAGCAGACTCTGACCACAATGTTTCCTCAAACTCTGCTGACTTCCTGTGCCAGCAACATCTCATCTACAGAGAAAAATTGTTTTCTACTTGTAACTTATGATTTTATATATTGAAACTACGCTCCACCTATTGGTGCCCCAAGGAACTAGCAATGCATTCTTTGACTTTTCTTTCTAATGATCCTGTGCTAAGATTTAACTACTAGGCATTACTCGTATCTCATCTGTATTTATTAAGTCCTGTAGGTTGAGTGAAGACTGCTAATTCAATTTCTGATCTACCGCCTCTATTCCAGTTTGGTACTTCTGCTACAACTGACCTCTGGCAAGAAAAAAGAAGTGCCAACTTCTCGAATGAGAAATTTCTTTTGTCCAGATGATGTCATTAACTTAGACCTTCTTGGTTATGCTCTTAAATATTCTGCTGTATTAAATATTTTTACAGGCTCATCTTTTCCAGAACATACATGTCACTTTACGTATGAGCTCTCTATTACAACAGACAGCGACCGTGATTCCAGAAGATACTTCCATCACCTGGACTAGTTATGAGTTTTAAATTCCTGCACATTAGACTTCTGCTCTGATTATGACTATTTCATCTAACTCGTAAGTCCTGCTGGCCTCCTGCAGCTGAGGGCTCAACCCTTGGTGAATGTTAGTCATCGCAGGTGAAGATTCCATACCTACTGGCCATAGATTGCAACGCATTATCCGTGCCTTTAGACTATTTTTGTTCACCATATTTTTGACCCTCCATACATCAATAACTCGAACAATCAATTTTTATTGTTAGTTTTTTTGTACTCTTTTCTTTTATTCCATGTACTTAATCATTGTTATTTGATCATGTCTTCGTAATAATTACCAATCTGTCTTGCACATTATGCAAGCCAGAAGTGGGGATATATTCTGCAAATCCCAATTCCTAGTATTAAGACTGTCACTTCTACTGATTCCTTGCCCAAGTTGCTGTGAAAATCCAGCCCTGTTAGATCTTCCAGATCTCCGTCCAGATTCTTCTGTGCTTCCACTGCCTCAACCATGATCGACGAAAGAGAATTCAGAACTGATACTTCATTTGAGATTTACAGTTGCTGTTTATGGACATTATAGACTCATATTTTGTTTTATTTTCAGTTTAGCAGTAATCCTGTCTATATATTGAAAAGGTTTTATTTTTATTTTCCTATTATTTCCTTTATTGTTCTAAATGTTTTTCTAAGAGTTCCCCGTTATGTCTGTTAATGTAATTTAAATTGAAGTTGATATTCTCTGATACAAGGGTAACATCAAACCCTCATACTGGCTATGATATCATAATGTAGGTGTAAACCCTGTTAGTATCAACCTGTTATGCAATTGTTTAACTTTGGTGTAGGCTTACTTAAGCTGCATGTCTTTCTGTAGGTTTGACTAAGCTCCAAGTGGGGTAACGGATATATAAAATGCTTCCCATACTTCCAGGTCATTATGCACATGTCAAGATCCATGCATGACCTTTGTTAATATAAATTTTCTTAGGATTGACCATTTTTTTGCTGTATGAGGCAACCTCATACTTGCTATCCACTTTTTAGTGCTCATGATTGGATGCCAATGATGAGTAATAGTAAGGTCCAGGAATTCCGACCTGTTTAAGGATTCTGAATACCTACAACCTAAAACAGCCTGCAAACAGAGTACTAACCATATATTTGTTGAGGCACCATAACAATGCTTAATCAAAACCACTATTCCTTCTCAAGACCACTGAGATAGATAGATTATCTCCCCATGTACTATGCAACAGATACACTAGAAGCCATAGAAAGACCTGAAAGTATTTATTAGTATGATCCACCTGAAATTGCTATTACCCGCATACCTATACTTCATGGGATTTTGTAGATGAACTCATGGATTTGTCCCATTCATAAAACCTTTCTCACTACAGGTTTGAGTAAGTCTCAAGAGAGATGACATCAGGATTAAGGCCCAAGGGATTGGGTAATATAAAGGGAATTCCATATGCCCAAATAATATATCACCTGAGAATGAAGTTTCCTATCTTGCACCATACCTTCTAACAATTTGTAAGACCAAAACTCCCCCTCTAGTTTGATAGCTTGCCACCTTCTGGAATGGATGATGACAAGCTTGACGAGCTTTGTGTCACCCCTCCTCAGAGGGGGTGACAAGTGGGGAATGTATAATTATACTACAGCAAGAGGCCCTCACTGGATGCCCACCGGAAGGGTGGAAGGCCAGATTTTAGGACTCAGGCTGTAAAAATACCAGCTAGGTTTAAAAATCTATGACTGGCTGAGCAAGGACGTGCTTTACCTGTAAGTTAATATGTGTCCCCACTTGGGATCCATCCACTGGAATAGTGGTGGATCAATTTACATACCTTAAACAGCTTAAACTGCTAAAAGGCACTGACTGGGCCTCATTAGAATTTGGTGTGACATTCAAAAGCAGTGCAAAAG
Organism: Microcaecilia unicolor; assembly: GCF_901765095.1. Classification (NCBI taxonomy): domain Eukaryota; kingdom Metazoa; phylum Chordata; class Amphibia; order Gymnophiona; family Siphonopidae; genus Microcaecilia; species Microcaecilia unicolor. Next base: position 56,604,820 of record NC_044042.1, on the reverse strand, counting down.
CCAAGATCAAGGAATTGATGGCTAAAATGCTAAGTCAGATTACAAGATGATATGAACCTGAGATATCTATATTTAGATATCTTCATAAAAAAAGTTGTTTTGTTCATGTTTGGATGTCCGTATCTAGGGAGATGTCCATGTTTGGATGTTTGGATGTCCGTATCTAGGGAAATGTTGACAAAAAGGGAAATTGCACAACAGGTTGCAATACTAAAACGGAAGAGCACCTGGCCGGAGGTCATGACTCATAGATTAAGCAATATTAGAGAAAAAAATCCCTCTCCATAGACTTGTATAGTGACCAAATTGTATAAAAGCAGGGTGCATGCAAGCCCTCAGGAGAACTTTTCTCCAACGCCTCGGAAGCAGCAGAGCTCCAGTCAGCTGAATCCAGAATTTGTCTGATGAATGTACCTGATTAAAGTCTTATATGCAAATAAACTCTTCATTCTAAATGATGGTTTGTGGGCTTCACTTAATGATGAAAGGCTGTAAGTACAAATGCTTTTGCTACATCAAGCTATCATTCGCTGCATTATATAACCTGTAGCCTAAATCCAGTTTGTCATAAGGCTGGTATCTATTCCTTGCCAGTGCTGAGAGGCGGACTAATGCCGGTATTTGAGACCTAACGTCTCTCTCAGTGGCAATTCCTTTTAAAACCTCATAACTCCTGGATTACCCCAGTACTAGTGTTATTTAGAGATGGAGTCAGATTGAGGTCACTCTAGCCTTCTTGGGGGGCTCGGGACCCCCCAATTCTCAACACCATGTTGATATACTTGTTTCTATTGATACATGTCCTAGGCTACTGGAATGTCACAGATCACTAGTACACATGGAAAAACTCTTAACACGTTTTATATATGCAGTCAGACTGACAAATGCACACTAAGTCCCATGCAGAATTTTCCAAAGGTTTATGGCAGATGTGGCATCCTTAGGGAGAACACAGGTATAGGAGAACACTTTCTCCTATGGGAGAACACAGGTATAGGAGAACACTTTCTCCTATACCTGTGTTCTCCCGTGGGGCGTTCGAGTTCTCCGCTTGCCGGCGGATCTGTCTGAACCTATCCTTAGGGAGAACAACAGCAGGCCTCAAATGGCAAACAGACAAATATGAAAAGATCTGCAGCTCTGATTGAGCTTGGAGAAGTAAGGAAATGTGAAAAGGAATTTTTAAAAAATTGTCTCTGAATATTTTAACTGATGTTTGCACTCCATGGTACATTTTTTCTCTCTTTTCAAGCATGTAGCTGGAAACCAATATAAATAAAGAGTTTCCAAAAATTCAATTAACTGATATGTCTGACTTAACAAAACCAAATCTATGAACATTTTTGGGTAGATATTCAATGGGTTTTAAGTGGGCAGAAGAGGCTCCTGCCTGCTTAAACCCCACTTAACGAGCCCTCCCTGGATATTCAGTGACACTTAAACACATGACCACCATGACACTGTGTGGTTAATACTAGGATGGTCTGTGGATGCAGTTGGGGAGGTGTCAGCAGTTATGAAGGAGCCGGTCATATGAGTGCCAATGTCCGCATAGCTAAACAGTCAGATAGAACTGCATGAAAGGCAGTCTTATCTTTGCCCACTTAGTTATACAGATGCTGGCACTAAATATCAGCTGGCACCCACATAACTTCCAGGTAAACTGGCTCCCAGACAGATTCAGCCAACAATGGTCAGTGGCTTTAAAACTGTTGATTGCCATGGGCTGAATATCAAGGAGTGGGGAGTTTATAAAAAAATAGACAGCATACTTACATAACCAAAAAGTCCAAATAAAATTTCAATTTTAGAATAAACTTATCTGGGGCAAAGCTAGTTCAAACTTATTACAACAGCAAATTTCTACACATTATTTCCAACATTTTCTCTTTAAGTCATTTGCTTCGTGCCAAGAATCGATTCCTGTAACAATTATCACCTGGATTTTATAACTATAGTTCACTGGATGTTTCAAGGAGGAGAGTTCATATGATTCAAATGAATAAAGAGACATTAAAATAGTGTATTTATGAGCAAAAAGAGAAGGATTAAGTGCAACAGTCTCCTTAATAATTATAGGAAACCTACTTACTCGGACACGTTTCACTCGGCGCACATCATCAGCCATTAGCGCTGGGCTTTCTTCCCTTTGGTGTTGCAACACTGGGGGGCCTTCTGCTTGCTGCTCCACCGGCAAATGCATTTCTGTTACAGGGTGAGGGATTGACACCAGTGTCTGATCCTGTTGGCCCAGTCCATTCAGTGAAGCCCGCCCGACATCATCAAACTGCCCCTTGGTAAAATGCAGCAACTGCTGTTATCACAAATCCATATACAGAAGCAATGAAAAAAAGAGCCTACAAAAGTCTAAGTAAGTACATTGTTAATATACAGTCATGTCTATCCCCTCATTACTGAACACTTCAACCCCAGACAGCATTCTTGAGTGCCACAGGTGCCCTCACTAGGTCTCACAGACCAGAGGGAAGTCAATTCTGAGTCTGTCCCTCCTCATGCCCTGTCACATTAGCAGCGGTTGTTTTCCTTTCTTCTTTGGGTGCAAGCTTATCACTTCTGCAATATACTCGAACCCTGTCAGCTCCATCAAAAACAGATGCAAATTGAATTTGTCTGATCTGTGGTACAAAGTCAATCCAGATAGCTGAATTTAGGAAGGGAAGAATGGGGTTAGATGGTGGCAGACTAGTGACTTTTTAAATTATTTTCTATGTATTAGATTATGCTCTATTGATATTTTTCTTATATGATGTGAACTGCTCTGGATCCTCTTGTGGGGAAATAAGGTAGTATATAAGCCTAAGAAAAGGATAAAATTTGCAATGTTTAATTCTGGAGCATATGGATACTATTGTTATGAATACTGGCAAAGAGCCTCTGATATTCACAGTAGTAGTAACTAACATATGTTCCAGAATTAAACTTTGCAAATTCTATCCTATTCTTAGGCTTATGTATCACTTTATTACCCCACAAGAGGGTCCAAAATACATCAATATGGCATAATCTGTTTATGTTTATTTACATTTTCTATACTGCCTTTACACTAAAAATAATTTAAACAATCACTAGTCTAGCACCAACCAATCTCCAGTCTCACTAGGGGAGGGATAAGGTGCATTGTGCATCTACAAATTAACACTTCCTCCTGATTTCATTACAACAAATACAAACAAATCCTACAGGTACAAGGCATAATATAAAAAAATACATATGATATGAAGACAATCTGCTTCTAATCCAGTGGTTCCCAAACCTGGTCCTGGAGGCACCCCAGCCAGTCAGGTTTTCAGGATACCCACAATGAATATTCATGAGACAGATTTGCATGCAGTGGAGGCAGTATATGCAAATCTGTCTCATGAATATTCATTGTGGATATCCTGAAAACCTGACTGGCTGGGGTGTCTCCGGGACCAGGTTTGGGAACCACTGTTCTAATCTTATTCAAAGGGAATTCTAAGGCTATTCTTGTTTAAAAGAAAATCTCATGTTTATTTATTTGTTGCGTTTGTACCCCACATTTTCCCACCTATTTGCAGGATCAATGTGGCTTACATAGTACCGTCAAAGGCGTTTGCCCAGTCGGTGGATAACAAATACAAAATGTTCACAAAATTTAGGGCTTTTTCTTTTTGTCTGGTCAAATGAAAGGGATACCCTTCACAGACCATATGTTCTGGAGTCATATGGCCTGGTTTATTCAGAACAGGGTTTCCTCTCCTCCTCCTGACAGCATCCATTTTGTACATCCAAGCAATGATGTCAATAGTATGAGAAGCTCAGATCTGCTGCTGGCAAGAAACAGACACTCCCACCACCAGCAGAATGGAGCACTCCTGTAAGCTTGATCATAATCTTCTTAGTCTAAACTTAGCATCGAGGAAAGTGGCTAAGCCAAAGGTTACCAAACATTTTCTTTATGTAAGCTCCTATTTCAATTCAACGTGAGGCTGGCTTTCCCTTAGAAAGGGGGAAGAAGTGGAAGAGGGAACAGAAATTTTGCAAAGAACACCCCTTATATTTAAAAACAAATTAAAAATAAATATATACAACTTTGTATTTGTTATCCACCGACTGGGTAAATGCCTTTGACGGTACTATGTAAGCCACATTGAGCCTGCAAATAGGTGGGACAAAGTAGGGTACAAATAAATAAATACATTTTAGCTTCAAGTTCGACAGGTTGTGGCAGAACAGGGGACTTATATCTGTGATTCATTATGCTGTTTTATGACACCTTTTTTCCCCTCAATGCATTTTTCTTGATTGGCCAGAAGGTGGTATCTGACCTCTGCATTTTTGGCAGTAGCAGAATGTTTATTTCTTAACTTACTTTCCCTGAGTAGAGGAAGCCCTGAAGGAAAGTAACCTGCAGTGCTATTGGCCAGATATCTTCAAAGTTAATGCTCTGGACTCTGATTGGCCATGAAGTTCAAAATCCAGCCAGTATGTGCTGGAAATCCCCAGTCTCAGAGAGGGAGTGTGGAGGGTAAAGATCTCTACACTGAGACCCTGTTCAAAACCTATGAGCAGTTATTTTCCTGAATTCCCCAAGTACTACTCAGGTAGTAAGAAAATGTTTAGTTAGTTTTACTGCTGATACCAGTTATTTTGTACTAATTTCATCTATTTTTTCACCGTTCACTGTTCCATTTTTCTGATGATAAACCTATTAGTTTATTAGATCGGTTGTCCTGGACTAAGAATCCTGGTGGTTTGTGTTTTGGGTCTGTGGGTGTTTTCTAGGGACTGTGGGACCTCAGGGACTGTGGCCCCAGTGTCCTTAGAAACCACTGGGGAAATAACTTGGAAGATGGAAACTCACCCAGATGCAAGAGAAAACCCAGTGTGGTGGGGTGGAGGGTATGCTAGTGTAGAGCACATGCCCAGGTGCAGGCGGGCCTGAGCAGTACTGGGACAGACCCTTTAGGTGGCCAAAGGGTTAACCTCAGGTGGGTGCTAGGCGTTTCGTGACACAGGTCTCCAAAGAAGGAGAAATTAGTTCTTACTTGCTCATTTTCATTCCTGGAATCTCTCCAGACCATTCTTGACAAATGGGTATATGCCTCCTACCAGCAGAGGGAGGCACTGAGAACTATTGAGTAACTTCAGCTTATAGGTACTGTGTAGTTCTTGCTCATTCAATACTTCTATTTACAAAACATAAGGTAGCGAACAAAAACAGAAACCTAAGGAAACAACCCGAAACTCTTTTTTTCTCTTTTTTTTTTTTTTGATTGTGAACATCCAGAACACTTTCCATAGCCAACAGTGTCTTCTGTTCCAGACCTCAATCAAGTAACAGAATAATGGTATTCCCTTCCAGACAGGTTCAGGAATGGTCTGGAGAGATTCAAGGAGCGCAAATTAGAAGGTAACTAATTTCTCCTTCCTCATCATCTCTCCCCATCATTCATTACATTACAATTTGATTTATATTCCATTGTCAACCTCTTTGTTCTACGCGGATTACAATTTGAAGAAGCTGGACAGTCACCAGGAACATACAATAGTAGTAATAAAATGACATCATATAACAAGCAAAGCAGTACTCAAACAGAGTGGGAAGAACAAAACCCCTGAACCAGAACAGAAGCTCAAAGGTCGCATCCTGCCTTGCCTGCACCTCCAATCTGTAGTGCTTCACAAAGGAATTCAACATTGTTGCCACCCTGCAAATATCCTTAGAGGGAACCAATGAATGTTCCAGCCAACAAGAAGCTTGAGCCATACTAGAATGTGCCTTCAACTCCTCTGGCACCTGCCTGCCACTGAATAAGTAAGCTGAGGAGATGGCCTCCTTAATCCAATGAGCTATAGTTACCTTCGAGGCAGCTGCTCCCTTTCTTGGACCCCCAAACAAAATGAACAGCCTGTCTTTTTATTTTTTAATTCTTTATTTATATTTCTTTTAACAACTAACTGATGAAAATCTTCAGTCCTTTGCAAATAACATCACAGAGCTCTCCATACATAGGTAACAATTATCTCTAGAAAAGACAAGCAGAGAAATGGATTTACTAAGATAAAAGCAAACACAACCTTAGGCAAAAAGGATGGGATAGACCAGAGGATCACTTTTTCCTTGGTCATCAGGAGGAAAGGAGTGCGAAAGGAGAGAGCTTGAAGCTCTAAGATGCATCTGGCCGAGGTGATATCAACCAAGACCACCACCTTCAGAGTGAGATCCTATGGGGGAGCGATTCATCAGAACAGAAGTCTGAGTTGTTTCACTCCTAGAAAGAACCAAATGACTACCGAACCCCAAAAAGAGGCAAGCACTGCCAGATGCACACAAAGGGAGGATGGAGCTAAACCTTTATCCAAGTCATTTTGCAGGAATTTTAAGACATCCTTCACAAAAGCCTGGAGAGAAGTGATGCCTTATCCAAACACCAATTCTCAAAGATTCTCAACACCCTCACATAGGCCAAGGAGGTAGACTGCTTTCTTGAGCTTAGCAGAGGCCTAATGATTCTGGAGGAATAGTCCTTCTTCAAAAAAGCAACTCCTCTCAAAAGCCACACCATAAGAAAGAGCCAAGTCACATCAGGCATTTGAATTGGGCCTTGAACAAGAAGATTATCCACCAGAGGAGAAGGGAGAGAATCTTTGAGCTTTAGATGAGCAAGATCTCTGTACCATGGGTGCCTGGGCCAATCCAGAGTTACCAAAGTCACACAATTAGGGTGACTCTCTATCCACTGAATCACTCTGCCTATCAAAGGCCATGGGAGAAACACACACAGCAATCCCCTCGGAGGCCAAGTTGAGCCACAGCATCTATACCTGCTGACAACTACTTTGGCTGAAAAATCTAGGAATCTGGGCATTCATGGCTGCCGCCATTAGATCCATGTTTGGAGTTTCCCAGAGTTGGACAATAAACCTGAAGGCTTCCCTCAACAGGGACCATTCCCCTGTGTCGCAAACATTTCTGCTGTGGAAATCTGCTTCGGTATTGAGTGATCCTAACACATGCATTGTGGATAGCACTAGCAGATGAGCCGCCGCCCAAGTCATCAGTTTAGCTGTCTTATGAGGCAGTGAATGACTGCTGACTCCCCCTTGATGACTGATGTAGGCTACGGCTACGGCTGTGGTGGTGGTGGTGCCTACTGACTTTGCCTGCACCTGGATTACTCTCTTGACCTGCTGCCTGCCTACTGACTTTACCTGTGCCTGGATTACTCTCTTGCCTGTTGTTTGCCTGTTGACATTGCCTGTTCCTGGATTACTCCCCTGCCTATTGACTTTGCCTGTACCTGGATCACTCTCTTGCCTGCTGCCTGCCTGGCCAATACGTTCACCACCCCGCTTCCAGCTCCGTCTCGTCAGTCCTGCAGGCCGCCCGCACCTAGGAGCTCAACCTCTGGGGAACGGCAATCAGCACAGGTGAAACCCTGGGTTGTCCAGCCGCCAAGCAGAACCCGGTCCAAGTACCAGGCTCAGCAGCGCTCTACTTGGTACAAGAACTCACAAGTCTGACAATGCGAACGGTTAGATCCTGGGCAGAACTACACAAGGCTGAAACAAACTGGAGACTAGACGTTAAGAGAGGACTGGATCAAAGACAAGACTTAGGTAGGAACACCAACTCCAGGCGACCTGTTGGGCTGATGGCCTTCAAGGCAGGTAAGTCAGCAGAGAACAGACGCACCAGTACTATCCAACAAAGTAGTAGCTGGGCAGAAAAACAGTGGATGAATCCTTGCTTAAGAGCTGAAGGCGCCTGACGTCAAGGGAGAACCGCGCCCACAGGTATGCACCGCCATCAGAAGACGTGCTGGAGTGACACGGGCAGTCTACGGGTGCACCACAATGAAGTGCCCAGACAGGATGGAACCACATGCATAGCGTCAAACTTAGGGATGCCGCAGGCACGTGCGTCTGACTCCACGCGTCAGACTCCAGGTTTGTGACAGGTATATATTTTTTAAAGGTATTTTTGGCATAATTATAAGTATAAACAATTTTTAAGACTCCTTTTTCAGTGACTCACCCCCCCCCCCTTTTTTTTTTTTTTTTACAAAGCCACACTAGCAGCTGCCGGTGCTGTAATGCCAACACAGTCCATTCAAAGTGAATGGGATGTCGACATTACCACATGGCTTTGTAAACAGGGGGTGTTGTTTTTTCCAATCATGTGACCAGCATTAGGCTTAAAGGTTGTGTGCGCAACTAAGTCTGGTTGTTACAGCTACAACCTCACGATAGAGGGAGACAGACAGTAAGTTTTTCTTTGGTTTGTTTTCTCATTACTTTCCGTCAACTGCTTTTTGTTACCTTTTGAGACTTTATATTTTTTATTTTGAAGTTTTATTAGACATTTTTTTTTTTTTTACAATGCATTTTGTTTTTCAGTTTCTACCAGATTTGGTGCAAGTTACTTTAAACACCAGTCTGATTATTAGTACTTATTTTTGGTGTCCTTGTGTGTGTGTCTTAGCTTTTACATTATTTCTTACTGTGGTCCACAATGTTTTTATATTTTGGAGTGAAGATTTATAGCCATTATATTAATGTTAACTATTATTTACATATTGTTATGCCTTCATTGTTTTTATTATTTACTAGTAAAAAAGCCCCATTTCTGATGCAAATGAAACGGGGGCTAGCAAGGTTTTCTTCTGTGTGCATGTGGGAGTGTGTGTGTTCCTGCCCTCTCTCCCCTCCCCCCTCTGAGTCCTTCTATGTTACAGAGAGAGCGATTTGATTTCCTGCTTTGCAGTTTTCCTTCACTGTTTGTGTTAGAGAGAGAGCGAGGGCGGGGCAGACACTCATGGGGAAACCGGATATTTCTCCCCCTTCACACTTGCGGTTGGAGGCTTCATAGAACGTTGGTGTTGCCTTTTATATATAGAGATTATGTGAACCTGACTATCCAGCTTATTTTCGAAACAGAAAGACGCCCATATTTCGACCCAAATCGGGAGATGGGCGCCTTTCTCCCGTGGGCACCCAAATCGGTATAATCGAAAGCAGATTTTGGGCGCCTCCAACTGCAGTCTGTCGCGGGAACGAACAAAGTTGACGGGGGCGTGGTGAAGGAGAGACTGGGGCGTGTTTATCGGTCAAGGAGAGATGGACGCGCACGGCCGATAATAGAAAAGATGACGCCAGAAGCGAGAATTTGAGTCACTTTTTCTGGACCCTTTTTTTCACGAACAAGTCCGCAAAAAGTGCCCCAACTGCCCAGATGACCACCAGAGGGAATCGGGGATGACCTTCCCTGACTCCCCCAGTGGTCACTAACCCCCTTCCACCAAAAAAAAAGAACTTCAAAACCTTTTTTTTTCCAGCCTGTATGCCAGCCTCAAATGTCATACCCAGCTCCATCACAGCAGTATGCAGGTCCCTGGAGCAGTTGTTAGTGGGTGCAGTGGACTTCAGGCAGGTGGACCCAGGCCCATCCCCACCACCTGTTACACTTGTGCTGGTAAATGGGAGCCCTCCAAACCGCCCCAAAACCCACTGTACCCACATCTAAGTGCCCCCCTTCAGCCATAAGTGCTATGGTAATGGTGTAGAGTTCTGGGAAGTGGGTTTTGAGGGGGGGGGGGGATTTGGGGGGCTCAGCACCCAAGGTAAGGGAGCTATGGACTAAATTTTTTTTTACTTGTTACAAGTGCCCCCTAGGGTGCCCGGTTGGTGTCCTGGCAAGTGAGGGGGACCAGTGCACTACGAATCCTGGCCCCTCCCATGACCAAATGCCTTGGATTTGTTCATTTTTGAGCTGGGCGCCTTCGGTTTCCATTATCGCTGAAAACCGATACCGCCCAGCTGAAATCCGCCCAAATCCAATACATTTGCCTGGCACCAACCGTATTATCGAAACAAAAGATGGACACCCATCTTTTTCGAAAATACGGTCTGTCCCACCCCTTCGCGTATCCATCCTCGGAGATAGGCGCCCATGGAGATGGGCGTTCGCGTTCGATTATGCCCCTCTATGTGTGTTATCTCTTTGAAGTATTATTGGCCCCTGAGGCAGCCCAGGAAGGGTGAAACTTGGTGTAGTATTTACCCCTTCAATTGTTGTTGCTAATAAATTATTTTTGAATCATTTTGCATTGCTTGTCTGTTCACTGTTCTGCCAAACCAGTCTTGGGGCACAGTGGTGTTCCTTGGTTGGCTGCCACCCAGGTTGGATCGCCGCTATGCACCCCCCCCCCCTTCCCGGATGCAGTGTCGTCCACCCCACCCCCCAGGTGCATCAGGACACCCCTTGGGTGCAGCGTTGCCCCCCCCCCCCAAGTGCATTCTTCTTATCTGCTGGGGTGCTGGGAGCAGCAGCATGGCTGTCAGTTCCGCTGGTTCCCTGCTCCCTCTGCCCTGGAACAGGAAGTAACAGCAAAGGAAGCTGGGAACCAGCGGAGCCGACAGCCGCGTGGCTGCTTCCTGCACCCTTCCTGCAGCGTGCACCCGGGGCAGACCGTCCCCACTGCCCCACCCTCGGTATGCCACTGTTGGGGCATACCCAGCCAGTCAGGGTTACAGCATATTCACAATCAAGATGAATGAGATACATTTGCATACAATGCCTCCATATTCATTATGGCTATCCTGAAAGACTGATTTGTACTGTGTGCTCTGGGTCAATTTTATTTTTATGTGTTATTTTATACAATAGCCTGGATACCTTCCCTGTGTGAGTGTTAATGGCACAAGGTATTTGATCAAGACAATTTTCAAGTCCTCATGTGTGTTATAATCACCTCACCATGAGGGAAAGAAGACCCAAGAGAACAAGACAGATAAATATTGTATAAACTCATGTATAAGTCCAGGAACATGCCCAAAAATTGAGTGTAAAACCATGTTCAACTTATACAGGAGTAATACTGAGAGTAACCTCTCACTTTTTCCCATTCTCTCCCCCTATGTCCAGCATTTCCTCTTCTCTTCCCTTCACTTCCCTACCTACCCACCCCCTTCTTTTTCAGGCTTTGCAGAGTCAAGTCTTGCAGAGAGGAACTCACAAAGGTATAGCGTTTTTGTTACTGCCCAGCTCACCGAGGTTAAGGATCAGAGAAAGTGCACCAATACTGTGAAAGTACCAGTAAGTACAATACCTGTCACACTGTCATCCTGGAAAGGGTATAAGGAAGTGAAAGGGAGATACTGGACTCTAGGGGGAAGAGAAGGAGAGAGATTGGGGGGGGGGGGGGATAAGAGGAGATGCTGGACATGGTAGGTAAGGTAGGCAAAGAAAGAAAGAAAGAGAAGTGGTGATGAATCTTCAAAATTTTAACCTGGACATGCACAGGTCAATGAAGTTTTGTGTTTTTTTACCTCAAAATCCCTTCATGAACTTATACACAAGTATATATAGTAGACACATATAAAGTTTTCACATCAAAAATTTATTCTAAAAGGTAGTAAATAAATTATTATATATATATATATATATATATATATATATATATATATATATATATATATACATACATACATACATACATACACACATATATATATATAAAGATATAGAAAATGATATACGATTCTTAACATTATGTTAATTTTACTAGAAATTCTTTGCAAAAACTATATTCCGACATTTTTTCTGTTTCAGAACAAAACATCATAAAAAGTTATACCATCTAAGACACAATCATGTCCTAACTAATAATGTATGTTCCCAGCATTACCTGCGTTTCATAGTGACATTTATCCCCATTTTCACTGGTCACTTCTAGACGCATAAATTTTGGAGGTCGACCTGGTCGCCTCCCAGGTCCAAACCTCCTTTTCCCTCGACCTCGATTTTTATTTTTCGTTCTGAAAAACACAGAACACCACCAAATTACTAAATAGGAATACGAATCCCTGACAGCTTCTTTATATATTTATCAGGTCTACAAAAAAAGAAATCAGCAGTGAATTTGAAGGGTAAGCCAGGATTAGAAGTAGCCTATTCACAGCTATGACAAGAGTATCTATTTTGAGTACAGCAGATGGTCTTCTTTGGTTATGAGATATATTACTTGCTTTTTGTCTCAGAAAAAGCACATCAGATTTAAATTGGCATTTGAGAACAGATCTGGTGTCTCAATGGCAGTGCTTCACATTACAAAGTGAAGGATCTGAGTTTGATTCCACTCCCCAGGTTAACTGGGACTAGGAACACTGTGGAAGAAACATTCATATAACGCACATGGGGGGGGGGGGGGGGGGGAGAGAGAGAAAGGGGTGATGAAATCTCAGCTATTGAGCAATATTGATATTTAGTAGTAGAATGTAGGACCCATTGTTGCAGGGTTCCAGAAGACGCCTTGATACTTGGCTCCCCCTTCTGCCCCAGCCGAAGACTGTTGCTGCAAAAACTTGACCAAGTACGTTGGAATGGGTTACAAAATAGGGCAAAAATTCACAGGTAGTTCAGAATGCTAAATGCTATTCTTGGATTGTTAAGTACTGGAGAAGGCATGATAGCTTTGTTAGTTGTTCTTTTTGCTAATGTTGCAATAAAAGATTTCTAAAAGTTAAAAATAAAATTCACAGGTAGTTGTGAGTGAGCTAGCCCAACAGGAAATTTGCAGAGAACAGTCTCTCAGTAAGTGTTCCTGTTCTGCGCATGTGCTAGGGGTGGTGTACTCTTTCCTCTACCCTGCAGTACTTGCTGGCTCCACTGTCCCGCCCCCCCCTCCCCCGGTCTCCTTTCCCTTGCAGTGCTCCGGTGCTGACTCCACCTTCCTCCTGCAGTTTACTTGCATTCAAGCCCCCGATAATTTTGCATGGGAATTTTCTCCTTGTTGACATCATAGGGGCTTTCCCCAGCCAATTGGATGTCTGCTTGTTTCTCCACCCCCTTCCCCCCAGCTAACATCATAGCGACATCACAGGAACTTTCCCCAGCTGATTGGCTGTCTACTTGTTTCTCCACTCCCCACCCCACCCCCCAGCTGACATCATAGGGGTTTTTCCCAGCCAATTGGCAGTCTGCTTGTTTCTCCACCCCTAAGCTCTTCTCTGCTGTCCAATACTGTTTGATATTGAAAAAAATCTCCTCCTTGCTGAAAGTCCCCCCCACACACACACACACAGCTGTTCCTCTGCCCTTCTAAAGCTGTTCTCTGCTCTCCAAGCTATGCTAATGAAAAATGCAAGCAGACTGTTCCTCCCAGAAGTCTCCCTCACATGACGACAGCTCCAGACCTGACAGAAAATTCTGCACTCTAAAGGTAGGCGAACCTTTCTGTGCATCACTTGGAAATGTCTGTGTATCGCTTGGAATGCTCATTTTAATACTAATGAGCTCTTTGTAATACATTTGTATAGGATTATCGTTAGCTGCTAGCCGAAATGGTAAAAACCACGCAGAACCCATTTGTGCATTAAACGCTGAATAACGTGATCACTAGACTGTCTAGAACCAGATTAAATCAGACTTTGCTAGCACGGTAAGCTTTGAGCATCGGCCCCTAAGAATGCATCACAGGAACCTCCCACTGTTCATTACACCACTGTTTGTCACAGCATAGTTTGTAGTTTAAGAACAAACCTCATTTTCCTTTTCTCTGTACAGTAGTACAACTATTTACTGAACACAGTTGCAGTCTTTGAGTCATTAATGATACATGACAGACATGAAGCAAGATTCCTTTATGAAGATATGCTACTTGGTTTCAGCAGATTCTGACAACTGGGATTACCTGCTAAAAATGTCCAGCTTTTCATCATGCATGTTGAGGTGCTGCTGGAGTTGCTCAGAGCTCATGAAACGCCGATTGCACTCATAACAGGGCCAGTTCTTCTCTTGCTCTCGAAGAGCTGCCAGACATACAGAAAAAAAAAAAAGAATTAGACCCCCTCCCATATTTTCTGGATGTGCACACTTCCAGATCAACTAAGCACATTCTTTTCCATAATACCCAGTACCTTTTGCTTCATTTCAACATACTAATTTCCTGATCTGTAAGGGCAAAGTACTGATTGGGATGTATATTGTTTCACAAGCCTTCATTTGATTTAACAGCTTGATAATTTGCTTACATTTGCTCCCTCTAACCTAACATAGAAACAATCAAAAGTCTAATTGCTTTCTAGAAGGCCTGAAATTAGTTCTGTCTGTTTCCTCATCTGGCCTATTCACTAGCAACAGGACAAGAAAAAAATCATCATCATCATTATTTATTTCATATTTTAAAGGGGATAAAAAGACCCAGGCTACTGAAAGGATGCCATGTGCCCACCCTATCACGGTCAACCAGCCATCACTTTATTGTGCAAAGCAGAGGACGACTGAGCAGGAGTATTGCGGTTAGGTTCATGTACATAAATCTTTTGATTATTTAATCATACCATTCCAAACAATGCTCAAGGCAACTTACATCATTATTAAAATTCAGATACAATAAGCCCATTCTCCAAACAGCTTACAATCTAAGTGGGTACCCAAAGCAACAAGGAGTGGGACTCAGACATCCCAATTGCGGCATCATGTAGAAGCGACAGTCATAGCCAGAAGGATGCTTGGGTGCATAAGGAGAGGGATGACAAAGAGGTGATAGTGCTCTTGTATAAGTCTCTGGTGAGGCCCCATTTAGAGTACTGTGTGCAATTCTGGAGACCGCTCCTACGGAAGGATATAAACAGGTTGCAGTCGGTCCAGAGGGCGACTACAAAATTGGTAAGCGGTCTTGGACATAAAACGTATAGGGACAGGCTCAGGAACCTCAACATGTATACACTGGAAGAGAGGAAATATGATAGAGACATTTAAATATCTCATGGGCATTAATGTATAGAAAGTCAGCCTTTTTAAAATGAAAAACTCTAGAATGAGGGGGCATACGATGAAGTTAAGAGGAAATAGGCTTAGGAGGAATCTAAGAAAGTATTCGTTCACAGAGAGGGTAGTGGAAGTGTGGAATGGTTTCCCGGTAGAGGTCGTGGAGATGTGTTGGAATTTAAGAAACTGTGGGATAAGAACGTGGGATCCCTCAGGAAAAGGAAGAGTTAGTAGTTACGGAGAATGGCCAGACTGGATGGGCCACTTGGCCTTTATCTGCCGTCATGTTTCTATGTTTCTAAGAAGGCAGATTTTGGATTCTTTACAGGGAGAACTGTTCCAGCAATCAATAATAGAACACACATAAGACAGGTAACCTTGTACCAGGCACTTACAAAAGTTTAAGCTGTTTCTGATGTGCTAGTGGATGATCATCTGAGATCTAATGACCACCAGCTGGCAGTGTTCAATATTCTAGCACAGGCAGTTATGGCTCTTTCAAAGCCAAGATCTCAGAATTCAAAAAAATTAACTTTACTAAAAAAAAAAGTTGAGGGATATGGTTTATTGTTTATTACAAATTTGCTGTACCTGATCAATTTGTTGACTGGGTGATCTGAGAGTTGGATCAGGGAACAGTGCTAGATCTAGCCACCATGATATCATTCAGCCCACGCTTTCAGCCTTTTTGACAGAACTGATTACTGTGGGCAGAACTAGTTATGGATATTCAGTGCTAGCACCTATCTGGGTATCAACACTGAATATCTGCATGTTCAGTTATCCAGATACGACTGATATTTAGTGCTGTGCCCAGATAACTAACCAGGCATAGTTAGCATTGTATTATATGTGGTTCAGCATGCCCAGTTAGATATCCAGGCACTGTTATTGAATATCTGTGACATACTGATAAACTTCCAGCTCCACCCAGCACTAATCGAATAGTGCCGCAGCTGTCGGTGCTAACCATATTAGTAGTTGGGCAGGTCAGTGTGATTTAACTGGGCAGGAGCCCAGTGTACAAAGGGCCCAATGTAATTGGATTTCAGCAAAGCCTTTGACATTGTCCACATAGGCAAGTTATAGATAACTGAAAGCTGCAGTCATTGGCCCTAAAATGATTGACTGGGTTAGAAACAGGTTAAATGGGAGGTAACAATGGGGCAATGGTAAAACGGAACTCACTTTAAAGAAAAGGGAGTTACTAGTTGTACGCCATAGGGATCTGTCCTTGGTCCGGTTCTTTTCAAAATTTCTGTTAGCGATTTTGAGGAAGGGCTATTGGAGACCTAATGAAGATTAAGAAAAACCCAAGGAAGGAGTAAAGTATAAGGGGTGAAGTTCTTCATGTACATAAAAGAGCGGGATTGGGAGAAAAGGGTGGTCTAAGTTCAAGAGGTCAAATAAGTAGATATGAAGTCATCAAAAGTCAGAAGACTGCTTGGATGCACAAAGAAAGGAATGACCAACAGGAAAAAGGGAGGTAATACTCTTTCATGTACAATTTTAGAGACTGCATCTTTGAAAGGGCATAAACACTGGATGGAGTTGGTCCAGAGGGCAGCCACTAAAAACAGTTATCATAAAAAAGCATATGGGAAAAAGTTCTAAACATGTACACCCTGGAAAAAGGCAGGACAGGGAAGATAAGATAGAGATATTTAAATGCCTCAAATATATAAATGCACAGGAAGGAGGTCTCTTTCATTGAAAGGGGTACTTTGTAATAAAGGATCAAGGGATAAGGATGGAAGGGAGCAGACTCTGGAGTAGTCTAAGGAAATATTTATTTACAGAAATGTTGATAGATGAAACAGCCTCATAGGGGAGGTGGTAAAAGCAGGGATTATATCTAAATTTAATAAAGTAGAGACAAGTACTGAAGATCTCCGAGGGAAATGAAGGAATAATAGGGGGTTGATATTCAATGTGATTTAACTGGCCAGAAATGGATCATGGCTGGTTGCTTTAACTGGTCATTTTCAGTAGCACTTAACTGTTTAGCACTGCTGAAAATAACCAGTTAGCACAAAACTGAAAACCGGCTATTTTGGGGGCTTTCCAGGGGCAGAGTCAGCACTTAGCCAGTTAAGTGCTGATATTCAGAACTTAACTAGCCAGGTGACCTGAATAAATAGGACCGCATAAAAGTCGGTCCAATCTTTATGAGGTAACCCATAGTTGGTTAAGTGCTGAATATCTTAACTGGCTATGTGTTAGCCAGCTCCGCAAACCCAGAAATTCAATGCCGGTGCCCAGACATCGCCAGCAAAACACTGATCGTTGCAGACTGAATATCGACCCCAGAGAGATTATTAGTTAGTATGGATAAGCAGACTAGATAGAAAAAGACCATTTGGCCTAAACTTATATGATTTGAGCCCTGGTTTCTTTGAGTCCATTGTACTAGGCCACACCATCTGCAAACAGAACTAATACATGAAAGGAAAAAAGGAGGTAACAAAGGAGCAAATAAAAAGCCTCTTTAATTTATGTTTAGAACAAAAATAACACCATACAATTACTTCCCTATATTATTCTGAACTAGGAATGTTCCTATCCTTTAACTTATTTTCTTTAAAATTAAAAAAAAGTTCACAAAGTTAATTCTAACAAGCTGTTTTAGTAGTTTAACAATCACAGAGTTTGGGTCACTGTTGATCATGCCCATGAGCCCACCTGGTATGCTATATTGATGCTTTCTTTTCCTGTGTGGCTCAGTTTCTCAGCATCTGAAATATACTAATATTGCACCCTGGATTTGTCCTGCAGTAATATTGAACTTGATATTTGTGCTGGTTCTTCACTATTCATTTTCTATACTTCTTTTTGATTTAAAAGATCCACACTTTCCAGATGCAATATCAAAGAAAACAAAGTTACTCATCTGCAGCAGATGTTCTCCGAGGACAGCAGGATGCATATTCTTACAGCTGGGCACTGATCTGATATTAAGGTAATAACAGGGAAGGGGAATAGAGAAGGAATTGTAAGTTTTTCGGCGTTATATCTGTTTGAGGGATCAGTCTTGGTTTTTTGATCATTGAAAGAGATTGTTCTTGTGTCTTTTGAGGCATTTGTGGTTGGAAGTACATTGTAGGATTTCAATAGGGTAAGATACAGCTTGTGCACAGTCGATTAAGTTATTGCTGGGCAGTCCTCAATTAGGAGAGTTAGGATGAGCTGGAAGTGAGTTGTATTGAGGGGATGGATAAGGTGCCCTAGACCACAGCTAGTAAGGATTAGAAGTAGGTAGAGCCAAGGACTTAACATCATGATTGTAGTAAGTTGTGTCTGGGGTTAGCTGCTGTTGTAAAGACTCGTATTGTTAACGGATGTTTTGGTATGGGGATGGTTCATGGAGGCAAGTGGCTTCCAGGTTTTGTGGGCGGCTTCTCACTTGCGATCAATTTGAGCCCAGGTTGTGCTATGTGCAGTGTTCTGTATGGAAGGCCTGTTGGGGGCTGCTGTTCTTCTGCAGGGGGTCATGCAGCTCTTGTTGGGGCACTGACCGTAACCAGTCGTGGGATCAGGATAAAGCTAGTTGCATCCAAGGTGCGCAATGGGTCACAGTGCTTCCAAGTTGATGTGGCTTCAGTTGTCCTCCCTGTGGTGGCTGGTCGGGATGTAGTGGGAGGACAGGGGATGGAGCTTCAAGTACAGCTATGGTCAGTAAGATTAGACGGTGTGAGTCAGAAGCAGTAGCGCTATTTTAAGTTAAGCCAGCTCCTGGGTATGCAGCATCTCACTGAGGGGGAAGGGCTGCCCAATCTGGATAACGATATATTCAGGGTTCAAGGAGGTGAGTCTTCATGAGAACTTCTTTAAACTGAACCTACTCATGGATTTTCAGCTTCTAACCACAAGGGTGGCCTGCCCGTCCTGCGTAAGGAAATCTCGGGGGGGGGGGGGGGGGGGGGAAGGAATTCACAAATAAGATGGACGAAAATAAGGCAGGAACGATCGACCAGGTTAACTTGCTGATTACGTCCTCTGACATTCCTGGAAGTCATCTACCAATCCTTGTTCAGCACCAGCTGGAGGTCAGGCTGATGAATAGGAGCTCCGGGTGTGGCGGAGTACACCGTGCTAGGAAATCTTGACCATGTGGGGACTCTCCCTTGGACAGGGCTCTGTTACTACTCAATGTGTAGTATAACAGGTAAGCTCTGTTGTCGCTGAGCTCTGGGTACTGTGAGGTAATGAGCCGAAGGGGTTATCTCTCGCTATGGTTGCAGTTCAGGTTCCAGTGTCAGCCTTGTTTGATCCGCCTCCAGCCTGAATCAACATTCCTTCTGATGGGAAAGCAGTTGGTGGGGTGCGGTAGTCATGTGTTATGATTCTGCTAAGACATGCAGGGGAATGACTGGGACTCGCTCCTGATTGGTCTGATAGGGATTGAGTTGGCGTCTGAGGCAGCAGACGTCAGATCTATTTAAACCTACCTCTCCCTACAGCCTATGCTTTAGTGTTGATTCCTGTCAGCTGAGCCTCTTTCCCTCTCTCTGTCTGTGCTAGTAGCAAGCTGTGCATCCGTTGGAATTTGCTTACTCTTCTTGTTGCTTGTAGCTTCTCTGTGTGCTGGTTGTTCCCAGCGTATGCTTGATTGTTTCCCTAGCCTAGCTGCTTTCCTTGATTACCTTGCTTCCGTGCAGCTGTGGGTGCTCTGTTTGCTCTGTCTCTGTGTGCTGCTGAGTTCTAGTAAGAACATTTTTTGTTGTTTCCCCTTTGTTAGCTTTAAACCTTTGACTGCAGTGTAAGCCCTGCTTCTTCCTGACGTGTGTTAAAAGCAGCCCTTCCCTTTAGACTGCTTTAATTCTTTGTCTGCTGTGTTTGTCTCCTGATTCTTGTGAGTATTGCTCCTTATCTGATTGGTGTATGTAAAGGCAGCTTTCCCTGTTTGCTTGCTTTTCCCTTTGCCTGTAGTGTCTGTTATTTGACTCTGTGGCACAGCCTTGTGTATTCTTATGAGTGGTTTCCCTTTACCTTTGAGTCCCGTATGGCCAGCCTTGTGGATTCCTGTGAGTGGATTCCCTTGACCCTGTCACAACTGTCAGGAATGGTGAGCCCTTGGACCAAAGCCAGAGCTTTGGCAGACAAATCACTGGGGTTGGCACGGGCAGGAATCAGAACTGACTGGACTAGGATAAACTAACACTCAACAAGGCAGGACAGAGGTAACTAAACACAATGGACAACAAGAACCGGATCCAGACAAGGCAAGAAAAAGAAGGCAAAGGGCCAGAACTGGAACCCAGACAGGACAAGGCAAGACTCAGAACTGGATTAAAACTGGGACTGGGACCCAGAAATGCAAGACAAGGCAAAACACGGAAGTAGATTAAAACTGGGTCCAGAAAAGGGCGAGACAAGGACAAGGCAAGGACTGAATCCAGACAGGACTAGATTGAAAGAGACAAGACAAAGAACAACTAGACAGGCAAGACAGGGTAGGAGCTAGGCAACAAGAATAACAGAAGCAAGACAATAAACAAGGCAGGAACAGGATTCTGGGGTTTTATACTAATGTGTTCTCCTTTCCAATTTCTCTGTGAATTCCAAAGGTTTAAGTTTCATTTTGCAACACCACATAGTATGTTTTAACATTTTTTTATTTTAACTTATGTTTTTATGATGTTTTTGTGAAAACGTTTCAATTATGTTGGTATAACATTATTGATGTTTACTCTTGATTATGATTTATGGTTTTATAGATGTATTTTGAGATTATATTCTTTTATTATTAAAGTTGTTTATAGCTATATTTATTTATATTTGATTTTGTAGACTCCTGAGGAAGGTGCTACGGCGCCGAAACACGGCTGTGTTGAGTCAACTTGTTATAGTAAACATTTCATTTTATTAAATTACACTTCTCCCCTATTGATTGGAAAGAGCCTATTTTCCCCCACTCTTTTCTTCTCGTAGCCTGTACCTGCCAGCTTTTTGCCTATTGCCCTTCCCTTGTGTCACTAGCTAGCGCTGTGTGCGTTGCATGTGCTCCAGTCCCTTTTGGGACCCCTCGTTGTTCTTTTTCCCTTCCTTAGTGTATGACTTGGTTCCAGTTCAGCCGTGAGGCCTGTATGCTTAGACTGTACGAGTGAGTTCCCGTTCAGCCGTGAGGCCCGCCTGAGTGATCTATCTCCCTTTTCTGGTGGTGCTAGTTGATTGTCCTGAGTGTGCAGGGCTTTGTGGACGTGGTATTGCTTAGCGCACCTGCTTGGTCTACCCTAGGCCTTGGCCAAGATCCTTCCTATGCCTGGGCCTAAGCACAATGGCTCACGAACAGTTTAAAATCATGTCTCCTGCTCGCTACAATGATGCATCTGTCTCTGGACCCATTACTGCTGAATGGCGGCACTGTAGCTCAAGGAGTGAGGCAGGTAAGAGGAGCAACTTTCCATCATCTTCAGTCGGCCATCTAGCTCCGAGTTGGCCCCTACAAGTCCTGGCATTCTTTCCTCATTCCCCTCCCCCTGGTGGTATATTAAACTCGCTTTTGTGGGCCTCAATTTTTTGGACGCAGCAGCAAGTGCCCCCCCAAAAACCCAGTGGTAGCTTCCTTACTCTCCCCTCCTCCACTCCTCTTGCAGTCCAGCAATTCTCACTCACACCCCCCCCCCCCCCCCCCACCACCACCACCCATTCTCTCTTGTGGTCTATTTCCACCTGGACAAAAAGTGTTGTGCTTGCTGTTTCGCTAGACCTATCTACGGCCTTCAACTTGGTAAATTATCATCTGTTGTTGTCCTATATTGGGACTCTGGGCATCTCTGGCTCAGTGCACTCATGGTTCAATTCTTTTCTTTCCCACCGTTTTTTTTTTTTTTCAAGTCATCACCACCACCACATCCTCTGCCCCTTCCTGCCCATTGACTTGTGGTGTTCCACAAGGCTCAGTCTTTTCTCTCCTTCTCTTTAATATAGTCGTAAGCTCACTTGCCACATTCATCTAATTCACAAGTGTCTCATTTCACTTCTATGCTGATAACATCCTGTTACTTTCCCCTACTAGCCCTTTCAACCCCGATATTAGCTCACTTCAACATTGTCTTGATGCTATTTCTTCCTGGCTTTCTGCCCACCAACTTATACTTAACGCACAGAAAACTGCTGCATGCTGGTTCTCTGTGCTACCTCCATTCAGCCAGAACTCTTTCCAGTATTTGGAAGTCATACTCAACTCTCATCTCACTTTCAGTCAGCAAATCTCCCACTTAGCCAAAACCAGTTTTCTAGTCTTCCGACAATTGCGGTCAGTCTGGTGGTACTTCGATCAAGAGACTTTTCATTCTCTTGTCCTTTCACTGTTAGTAACTAGACTTGACTACTGCAACAAACTCCTAAACACTACACCGGTTACCTCTAATACCACAGACACCCCATCCGCAACCAACCTAGCGAAATATTTCAACAAAAAATTATAAAGCTCCAACGCATGATACCCACCAAACCCATCGAATACACAACCATCCTTGAATGCCTAGATCCGAAACCTGGGGAATACCCAGCAGATCGATCATGGACCAACTTTAACAAGATCTCAGTAGATGAATTCTCACAATGGCTTAGAAAATACGCCAAGTCTCAATGCAAATTAGACATTTGCCCTACTAGCCTAATAAGAACCGCCCCCAAACAATTCAAAAAAGACCTCACGAACCAGGTAAACCACAGACTCCAAAATGGTCTATTCCCCACGGATAAAGGAAATATCCTACTCACTCCGCTGCCAAAAGATGCTAAGAAAAACACAATGGACTTAACCAATTATCACCCAGTTGCATCCATTCCGCTCATAACCAAACTGATGGAGGGCACAGTGACGAAACAACTTACTGAATACCTAACTAAACACTCAATTTTACATGAGTCCCAATCAGGATTTCGATCAAATCATAGCACCGAAACTGTACTAGTGTCTGCAATGAATTCATTCAAAAAAACAATTGCAACTGGTAAGAACATACTCCTACTACAATTTGACATGTCTAGCGCCTTCGACATGATTGATCATGGAATATTACTTCACATAATAGAATACTTCGGAGTCAGAGGCCCAGTTCTTCAATGGTTCGAGGGATTCCTCACCACCAGATCCTACCAAGTAACAACGAACGCTGAAAGATCACCTCTATGGATACCGGAATGCGGAGTTCCTCAAGGATCCCCCCTCCCATCAACTCTTTTCAACCTAATGATGATACCATTAGCCAAACTCTTAGCCAATCAAAACCTTAACCCATACATTTATGCAGACGATGTCACGATCTACATCCCGTTCAAACATGATCTAAACGAAATCACCAACGAGATCAACCAAAGCCTCCGAATCATGCACTCCTGGGCAGATTCATTCCAGCTAAAACTCAATGCCTAGTACTCACTTCCCAATACAACACAAACAACTACTCCACCATAACCACATCATACTGCACTCTTCCCATTTCAGAAAATTTGAAGATTCTTGGAGTCACCATCGATCGAAACCTCACACTCGATACCCACGTGAAGAACACAACGATAAAGATGTTCTACTCAATGTGGAAATTCAAAAGAGTAAAACCTTTCTTCCCGAGATACATCTTCCGTACCCTGGTACAGTCAATGGTAATAAGTCATCTGGACTACTGTAACACTCTGTATGCTGGCTGCAAAGAACAGACTATTAAAAAACTCCAAACAGCCCAGAATACCGCAGCCAGACTCATATTTGGAAAAACCAAATACGAAAGTGCGAAACCCTTAAGAGAGAAACTTCACTGGCTCCCCTCTCAAGGAACGCATTGAGTTTAAGATCTGCACAACCGTACACAAAATTATTCACGCAGATGCCCCACTCTACATGTTAAACCTAGTGGACCTACCGCCCAGAAATGCCATTGAACTTCCCCAGCTGTAAAGGACTTAAATATAAGCAGGCATACGCCACTACCTTCTCGTACAGAAGTACACAGCTATGGAACGTACTACCCACAACCCTGAAAACCATGGACAATCTAATCAACTTTCACAAATCTTTGAAGACACATCTCTTCAACAAAGCCTACAAAAAAAACCCTTAACGACACAAATCACCACCCAACCCACCTAAATATCAAAATACACCTCTTACACCACCCTATCTAATACCTCCTTCCCTAATCCCTCTTACATCTTCTGCTTAATACTGATTGTATACAGGATCCTGTCATGACTATGTCATAACAACACTCTGTAAGCCACATTGAGCCTGCAAATAGGTGGGATAATGTGGGGTACAAATGCAATAAAATAAATAATTAAATAAATAAACATAATCTACCTTGGTTGCTCGCACACAAACCTAAAAAGACTTAAATCTATACAATCCCTGCTATAAGATTAATAACTCATGAGCATAAGTTCAATCATGTATCTCCCTTATTCCAGAAATTTCATTGGCTCCCTATTGAAAACTGGATCATTGTCAAGTTACTCACACTGGCATTCAAAGCCCACAGATTAGGTCATTCAGATTACCTAGCATCACTGACCATTCAATATTCCCCGGCTCATCTTCTGCGTTCAATTAATGATCATTGTCTTGTTCTCCCAAGCCCAAAAGCTGCCCAGTTAGACTTTACTAGATGTCATGCCTATTTCTTTGCAGCTTCTTTTCATTGGAATTCTCTCCTGCTAACCATTTGTGCCGAATCATCCTTCAAAAATTTCAAGACTGCTATAGAGTGATGTGGTTGCTCTGTTAGTCCACTTTTAAAGGTAATCAATAGAAATAAAATAAAACATAGAAAAGAAAATATGATACCTTTTTTTATTGGACTAACGTAATACATTTTTGACTAGCTTTCGAAGGTAACCCTTCTTCATCAGATCAGAAATAAGCAAATATTGATAAATAACAGTATATATAAGTGAAACATCAAAGCATTCCAATGACAGTCTCACAGGAAGAGGATGGGGTAGGTTAGGTGAGAAACAGGGAGCACTGGATGGATGAGAGACAGGGAGAGATGCATGGTGATAAGAGGGTGACAAAGCAGTAGAATTTTATGGTTTATAATGGGCTAGAAAACCCAGATCTTTGTTAAGTCCTGTCTGGTGGGTGTCAAAATATTTAATCATTCTGACTTCAAAGGTCTTACGTTCCTAGATTTTCTTAAAGTTTTCTTTTAGTATTCTCACCATAAAATCATTATGCTGTAAAAACCTGGCTCTTTAATCAAGCCTTTAATGTTCCCTGATTCACTATAGTAGGAATCAAATTCAGACTCACAGCTTTTCTTCCTCTCTTCTTCTTCCCTCCTTTTTCATTCCCCCATCTCCTTTTCCCTTTTGCCTTCTATGACCCTTCATGCTCGCTGCTTTACAGCTTATGCCTCCTTCTTATGTGTGTATGATTTATTTCTTTCCTATCCATATTATAGTTCCTTTCTGCCCCTATTTATGTACCCTTAGTTTTGTAAACCGCTCAGATCTGCGAGTTAGGTTGAGCGGTATAGTAAATTCTAATAAACGATTAGCTGTTCGTTCTCAGAGAAATGTACTTATTAAAAGCTAACTGCTAATTTCTCTTAGAAACCTAGAAAATGTTTTATTTATTAATAATTAAACAGTTTGCATAACACACTATGGGGATCTCTTACAAAGGCGTGATAGCACTTAGCGCACACTTATTTAGCACACGCTAAAAACACTACCGTGCCTTTGTAAAAGGCCCACTATTTGCAGTAATAGGCGGTTCACAAAATTCACACACATAATCAAATAAACTTACATAAAATTTTTATCTGTTGGTTCAGAGGAACTACTGGGTCCACCTAGTTTGCTCACTGGTGCATTGCATATAGGAAGGGCTTCTACTCTTAGGTGTTTGTAAATATAGGTTCCTAGCTAATTAGGGTTTATGAGGGAACAAAAAAAAAATCAATGTTTGTCACAGTTTTTTTGCAAATAAGTGCATCTGTGGAACTTAATAGTCAGCAAAGAAAATCGATTGGAGCATACAAAATAAGCCAGAAGAGGGGAGGGAGAGTGCTGGGGGAACTGGAGTTTATTCCGTATTTATTCAATAAACACCTATTTTAATTTTTTTCATTTAGGTGTTTTATCAGTTTTTATCAGGTAAAACCAATTACAGAAGTCCTAACATGATCTACTTCCATTGTGTTCATCCCAAGCAAGCTTGAATTTTGTCACTGTTTTGATTCCTATGACCTTTGCTAGAAGACTGTGTACTGCCCTCTTAGTGAAAAGTATTTCATGTTTCCCTTTTGCACCTCTCTCTATCCAGTTAGTTTTACTAATTATGAGTGCACACTTACTACCACATATGTTCTGCTCATAATCAAGGACTACAATTAATGTATCCCAATATAAGAAATGTTGTGATCTGTACAGCACTGTGCATGTGTACAATCACTATAAAATGATAAAGTAGCAAAGGTAGTGGTATCAACATGCTACATTTTCAGGTTTTGAAAGTCATTGACATGACATGGGAGCAGGATTTGGAAGTTGCCCCTTATTCTGGAAATAGCACAAAATTCCCCAATTACATACAAACAGTAGAACCACTTAAATAACCTTTGAGGGTTTTGAAAAACCCACCAAGACCTGCTGATAGAAAAATAAAAATAGATGCCAGTTTTGATATAAAAGGAAACTAGGGACCACATATGCAGCCAAATGCTTGGAATAAGATAAATGGCCCTAAATTTTCATCAAGAGGAGGGGAAATAGCAAAATCACCTCTCCTTTCCTCTTCGGAGATGTCATGAATCTTCTTATTAACATGTTCTGCGTAGGAAGCTGCATACCACACCTGAAAACAGACACACAGCTCAGAAATAGGCTTAAGTGAACAAAATGTACTATTTTTTTTATGTGCCACTTGTGCATCTGAACAAAACCTGTGAACTGCTTGTTCCTCTCTCCACCAGCTCAACATACTCACTTCACTATGTGTATATATATATATATATATATATACACACATACACATATACATATACATAAAAGACTTAGAGCCCTAAAAATTAAATATTTTACTAAGCTAGTATCTTGAATTTAGAGCCCTACTGAACCCAGGGTATTTGGTTTCTGCCAAAACCGAATCTGTGACTGAAACTCCCTTCCCACACCCGACCCCCACACTCAACCAAAAAAGTCCCCCTCCCAGGAGAAGAAGTGATGTCTGCTAGCTGATGGCAGCCTAGCCGACGAGCTTTTCACAACCCTGGAATATTAGCTACAACAAGCGGCATCAGAAGGTGACTTTTGAATAACTTTGTGCTGATCCTTGTCTCCAAGTGTTTGGGTCACCCGATGGTGAGTAGTAAGCAGAAGCCAGATTTAAAACTGTATGCATACCAGGCAGCGGGCCCATCGGATCAAGCGGCTGGAAAAACGGTAATCCCATCATCCCCAAAGCACAGTGACCAGGACGCTGATCACTAGGATGAGGAGCTCACACAGCTCGAGAAAGAGCCAGTTTGCAAGAGTGACCTTAAATCCTCAATAGCGAGCATAAAGGAGGCCCTGCACTTGGAGATGGACAGTTTGCACAAACAAATTGCCGAGCTGGGTTATCAGCTTAATGAATTTGAGGAACAGGTTATTCAGCATGATCAAGACATGTTAGATCTCCATAAACAAGCAGAATCATTTGAGCATAATTATGAGGACATGCTCCTGAAAATTGAGGATGTTGAGAATAGAGCCCGCAGAAGCAACCTCAATGCACGTGGCGCTAAAAGAGCAGGATATGACTGCCATTATGCAGCGTCTGCCACCAATTCCTGAGTGCTGCGGACGCCACTGTGGAATTATCACAAATTTAATTTGAGCGCGTTCACCGAGCACTGGGACCTAAACCGGTTGAGCAGCCACAGGACATCGGGGCTTGTTTTTTATGCTTTCTTGGTAAGAAGCGGGTCCTGCAGGCTGCTCACGAGGTAGGCCACATTATGCTGGAGGGCGTAAATGTTATACATTTTGCTGACATTCCTGCCATCACCCTGCGGCACTGCAGAGACTTCCAGCCAATAACAAGCTGCCTGACTGATAACCAAGTTCTCTATCAGTGGCTCTACCCCTTTAGTTTGTCTTTTGTGCTAAATAATAAGCTGCATAAAGTAACCACCCCTGCTGAAGCTATCACTATCCTGCAGGAGCCAAACTGTGGCGAGGTGACTCTGGGGCTCCTGAGCGGGACTTAGCCCTGCAACGCTTGAGTAGGAATGCACAGAAAGCAGGCTCCAGCATAGCTCTGCTGTTTCCAATGCGCCGACCACATAGCATGATTGACTTGAGCCTGCTGGCTGGTCGTAAATGACTTGGAGTGTTTTATTCAGAGTGCTTTCCCTCTATGGTTGGAGTACAGTTTTTTTGGATCTGCAAATGTTGCTTGAGTTACTGTCTTGTGACTCTGAGGTGGACTCGTTTGCTATTCCATAGGGACAATAGCTTATCTACCTCTAGTATATGTTACTGCTGGTTGGCTTTATTCTTTTGGCCCTTTTTTCGTTCTTGGCCTGGGGGCCAGACTGTTGGGGGGTATTAGCCTTCCTCCATAGGCACAATTTATGGGAGGCCTAGTTCTGCTTGGGGGGGCTGGGGAGGGGGAAAGGGGATGCGGAGAGAATGTGGGATATTTGAGGGCAGGTGTGTGAGTTGGCGGGGACTGGGGTGATGCTTGTAGGTTGCAAGAGTTGTAGAGTGTAAGAGTGTCTGTGTGTGTAGAGTGGCGCTGTGGATCTATACTTAAGGAGTGTGCACTTGCGCTTTTCACCAGTTGTTTTGCTTGATGGGGTTTAGGTAGTTCGTGTTCATGTCCCTTAATGCTCGGGGCCTCAGTTCACCAAATAAGTGACAATTTATGTTAAAGAGGCTGCTTGGGTGCGTATGGATGTTGGGTTTGTACAGGAAACACACTTACTCCCTCAACATGAGGCATTCTTCCATCATAAAAACTACTCTTATGTGTATTTTGCCTCTAATAGAGCCAAAAATAAAACCAGTGGAGTCTGTATCCTGATTGCTAGCTCTTTGTCCCCAATAGTGCATGACATATTATGTGAGACAAGGAGGGGTGTTACATCCTTCTTAAGGTAGAAATAGAGCGCCGGTGCTATACCTTGCTGAATATCTATGCTCCCAATGCAGAGCATGGCACCTTTTTTGAGGCTCTTAGTAGCCTCCTCTGCGCAAAGGCAGAATGGTGGCTCCTTACTGGGGGAGACTTCAATATGACATGTAATCTCTCCTTAGATAATACAGCCTGGGTGGTGGGATATGGCAATGCAGACAGGAAAGAAGCTGAATGCATTGCTGTCTGACGGAGACTTAATTGGTGATTCTATCATCCCCAAGATCGGGACTATACTCATCACTCTAGAGTTCATGATATGTGGCTGGTGGGCAAGGTCTTGCTTTCACAAATGTCCATGGCTACTACTGAATCTCTGATCTGGTCTGATCATGTCCCTGTGGTAGTGTCTTTGGCATTGGGAGGGGGCCCCAAGAGGTGCGGTCCTGGGGGGCCCTCGTGGCTAGCTAATGATCTGTAGCATGACTCTAAAAATGTGCAGCAGCTTGAGAGATCTCCCCTCCCAATTTCTGGGAGGGCTTAAAGGCAGTGTTGACAGATAAACTGATTACACTAGTGTCCCATAAGTACAAGGAGCACTCACGGAAAAAACTTGACTTGCGTCAGCAGTTATATGTCCTAGAGAGTCAACACAAGAATAGGAATGCTTCATCAGTGTTTATTGACGTGCTTGGCAAAGCTTCATGCGGACTTGAAGGAATTGGACTTGGAGATTACTAAGAAGTTGCAGTTATTGTGCCAAGAGTTCTTTGAAGGTGCAAATAGGGTGGGCAGGCTGTTGGCCCATAAATTATAAAAGCAGGCCCAGCAGAACTTCATTTAAAAAATTAGGGATGCGGGGTTTGTGTCACCCAGGAGCGTCTTCAGGAGGTTTTTGTTAATTTTTATCAGACCCTCTACCAGCCTGAAAAAGAAGCCTCTTCCAATGAGTCAGATGGGTTTTTTGCTGCCATGGAATTTCCTAAGTTACCTTTGACAGAAGCCTCTCAGTTGTCCAAGCCCATAGGGGAAGATGAAGTTTGGTGGGCAATCCAGAATATGCCTTATGGTAAAGCCCTGGGATTCGATGGCTATACAGTTCAGTTTTACTAAACCTTTAAAGGCTGGACTAGAGCTCTCTAGCGGGTTCAGCCCAACTCCCTCACTCCGTCCTTATTTGCTGTCCCGCCTGAACTTTCATGTAAACCTCTTAATGACTAGCTTGAGGATTGGCACCCAATTTTGGAGCATAACCCGGACTCTATTGCTCCTAAAATCTTTCTGTGTCCAAAAGCATCTCACGGCAATCTGTGGTTTTCCTTGGACCTTAGCTTGCTTAAATGTCAGTATCTTCAAGCTGAAAGGCTTTGGGAGAAATCTAAATCCACAGCAGATTTGCAAAAACATAGATCTCTTCATCATGAGTACAATTCCCATCTTAAGAAAGTGAAAAAGGCTTACATTGTAAATAGGCTCTTAAAATCCCCGAATCCCATTAAAGACCTTTATTTGATCTATAAGCAGTTAGTTAGACCCCCCCACCTCAGTACTAGTTTATCATGCACTGCTCCCTCAGCAGAAGCCCTCTCTTTATTCTTTACTAATGAGACTGACGCCTGACTCCCTGAACTCTGTTTACTTCCTACCATTCTGTCGATAATCAATATTAGTCTATCCACTGGTCAATTTCTAGACTTATGGAAATGGCTATAGTCCATCCCATTTTGAAGAAGCCAAACCTGGATCCATCAGTCCCAGGCCATTACTGTCCTGTTTCTAATCTCTCTTACATGTAAAAAGTCATTGAGAAAATAGTACATAAACAGCTCTCTGATTTCTCTGAGAACGTATTTGCGTTGTATCCTCGCCAATCCGGTTTTGGGGCACATTTCAGCATGGAAACAGTTTTGGCTGCTCTTCTAAGTAAACTTCACTCTCACTTTGACCAACACAAAATCATTTTAGCAGTTTCTCTTGAACTCTCAGCTGTCTCCGACCTTTGTCAATCATTCTTTACTACTTTCCCATCTGTGAGCCCTCGGGATCTCCGGTGTCATTCTCTCTTCATTCTCTTCCTTTCTATCCCATCATTCCTTTCAGGTTGTCACCCCCACCTGTTTCGCAGAAGACAGTACTCCACTGTGGTGGCCCTCAAGAGTCGATCCTATCACCACTTTTATTCAATTTACGATTCCCCTGGCAGCTTTCATCCAATCCTTTTGTATTTAAACTTACTTCTATGCAGATGATATCCTCCTTCTTTACCCCACTAATCCATTTTCTCCATCAATTACTCCTCTGCAGACCTATCTTGATTCCGTTGCACGCTGGTTACTGGAGCATCAACTTGTTCTCAACACAGACAAAAACCATTGCCTGTTGGTTCTCGGGCACCACTTCCCCTCCTTCTCCCCTATTACCCTTTTCAGTTCTTGAATTACACCTGTTTCACATTTCCATTATGTAGGAGTCATTTTAGATTCCTCTCTTTCTTGCTTGCTTCAGATTTTACATGTCTAAACTCTGTTTTCTCTCATTCCATCAATTGCGGGTCATTCATTCTTATTTTAATCATAATGACTTCCATGCCCTCAACCTTTAATTTTTCACATCCTGTCCCAACTGTTGTAATGTCATCTATGCAGGCTTCCACACACTACACTGAAAAAACTACAGACTACAGCTATCAGTTTGTTCTGTCAAGCCTGTCACACAGATCATACTTCTCCTTTTCTGAAACGTTACCATTGGCTCCCTGTTGAATATCGGATCACTTATAAGATAGCATTACTAACTTTTAAAGGCTTTAGAATCTGTATTCCCAATTATCTCTCCTGTTTTACGATACCTTACTCCCTCTCTGGAGTTCTTTGTTCCATAAATAATCTTTGACTGGTTCTCCCAAGTCCTAAGCTCTCTTACCTGGAAAACACTAGATACTGTCTCTTCTTTTTTCTTTCTCCCCACATCTAGAACAATCTTCCTCTTTCCCTCTGCAGTGATCTTTCACTGAAGAATGTTAAAGCCAACCTAAAGGCTTGGCTCTTCAAACAAGCATTTGGCAAGACAGCCTGATTGGACTCTCCAGCATAAGGTGGTTATTTTATTCTCTTTGTCATATGCTCTTTGGTCTCTGTCCTGGTCTTGTATGAGTCTATATCTTTACTGTCATTATTGGAATTCCTTTCTTTTCTAAAATATACTGTAGATTGCATACCGCTCTGCTCTGGCAGCTAGAGTGGTCTAGGAAGTCCTAATAAACTATAAACTAATTGATCAAGCCACTGACAACATTGTTAAAATAGCATTGTGGAAGTATCCCTTCTGCCACACTCGTGGTGATTGGCAAGGGTGACACTGCTCTTGAAACCTGGGAAAAAAAACCCTTGACTGTGGCTCTTATCACCCAATTTCATTATTGGGAGTCGATTATAAACTTTTTACCAAAATTCTGGCTTACAGATTGCAGCAGTATATGCCCCATCTTGTGGCTGATGACCAGTCAAGGTTCATTCATGGGTGCCATATTTATTTCAGATGCTAGAACATGTTGGGATTTCGGGGCAATTCCTGAATTGGGTGTGTGTCTTGTATGAGCAGCTCCTCGCTAGTCCGCGGATCAATGCAGCATAAATGGATAGCTTTGAATTGGCAAGGGGCACTAGACAGAGCTGTGCCCTTTCCCCATACTTTTCGTCCTAGCAATGAAACCTCTGACCCATTTGGTATGTTGTGCTGTGGGTGTTCATGGCATTTTTTTAGCAGGGGTGTGCAGCATAAAATCTTGCTATTTGCTGACAATGTTCTGCTTCTTCTCATGGAGCCATCGTCCTCTTTGGAGGTGGTAGAATGTTTATTGGAGTACTTTGGTGGAATTTATGGGTTTAAGGTTAATAACACCAAGTCTGAACTTTTGAATCTTACTTTGCAGGACTTGGAAGTGGACCAGTTATGCAGCCGGTTCCCTTATGGCTGGGATATTTGGGGGTTAATTTGATAGCTAAGTTAAGCGACCTTTATCAGGCATTCCAAGTATCCATCACTCTCTCCGTGAAAAAAATACTTCCTGACATTTTTCTTGAGTCTGCCCCCCTTCAACCTCATTTCATGTCCTCTAGTTCTACCATCTTCCCATCTCCGGAAAAGGTTTGTTTGCAGATTAATACCTTTCAAATATTTGAACGTCTGTATCATATCACCTATTTCTCCTTTCCTCCAGGGTATACATGTTCTGGTCAGCAAGTCAATCCTCATACGTCTTGTAACGCAAATCCCATACCACTTTGCACTGCTTCAATTCTTTTTACATCCTTAGCAAGATACGGCCTCCAAAACTGAACACAGTACTCCAAGTGGGGCCTCACCAATGACTTGTACAGGGGCATCAACACCTCCTTTCTTCTGTTGGTCACACCTCTCTCTATACAGGCTAGCAACCTTCTGGCTACAGCCACCGCCTGTCACACTGTTTCGTTGTCTTCAGATCCTCAGATACTATCACCCCAAGATCCGTCTCCCTGTCTGTACATATCAGACTCTCACCGCCTAACACATACGTCTCCCGTGGATTTCTACTCCCTAAGTGCATCACTTTGCATTGAATTCTAATTGCCAAACATTAGACCATTCTTATAGCTTCTGCAGATCTTTTTTCATGTTTTAAATATAAAATGAAGATATTAAAAAAAAAAAAAAAATTCCCCCTCCCAAGCAGACCCCACCCCTAGTGGCGGTCTCTCCTCTCTCTGTGCCCCTCCCTCTGGATCCCCCCCCCCCCCCCCCCGCAGGCCTACCCCGGGCCTAGCGTAGGAAGGCCTGGTGGCCTAGTGAAGTCTTCAGGGGCAGGAAGGTAGCATTGAATGTTGCTAATAATTGAGTTTCTGCCAGGTACTTGTGACCTGGCTTGGCCACTGTTTAGAAATGGAATACTGGGCTAGATGGACCATTGGTCTGACCCAGTATGGCTACTCTTATGTTCTTATGTTCACTAGTTCCTGCCCACGCCACTGCTCCATTTGCAATAGATCCTGAGACTTCCCACTTCAGCCTCAAAGACTACTGAAGAAGGTCCTGGCAGCCACTTTGCAATTGGAACTGAGCCATCTTATTGGCCAAAAGCAGACAAGGTGGCCTTAAAAGTTTTAATTTTCAAAAAAAACAAAAAAAAAGGAAAAACTATGATAATTTCTCATGGTCAGTTTTAGAGATCTGGCACAAATAGATACTTTCTTACACTGTTTTCAACACAATTACTGAAATGGTAATGACTACCATTACTTTTAAAAAAAATCAATAGAATTTAATTAACTTTCAAAAGCAATTCTGAACAGAACGTAACCAAGTGTTACACAAGAGACCATTTGTGATTGAGGAACATTTTCTATTGTATGCTGAATTCCTGGTGATCTCAAAGACAAAACAAATGCAGAGAAAAGACTGAGTCCATATTTAGTAAGCTCTTGAGATCAGGCATCCTTAAACCATACCAGAATGGGTGTGGTTTGAAACAGGAGTTCCACCTAGAAGAATCTTTTCAGTCTGGTACCTTCTTACTTTTCAAGCATAGATGGTTATGTCTAGCTATTTAAGTGCAGAGCTCAGCAGAAACACCTTCAAAAGAGGAATGATAAAGCTTTGTTTCCTAGGAAAGGATAAACAGTAGGCAAGATATAATTTTCAGGTACATCCTGGATTCTGTAATTTGATTACAGCTTCTCACCACTATCAACAGCTCAATACTACATCATAGGGTGACACCCTGTACAATCCCACTGCATTTTCAGAACCCCATTCTCCATACTAATCAGGATAGATCCCCTCACATCACCTTTTTCATGCATGCTAAAATCATCTTCCAAGTTGCTTCTATTGGATATGGTGGGGAAATCATCAGGTTTATATAGGTAGAAATACCAATCAAATGGCCAGCCAGATATAATCCCCAAAGTGTTTGATAAAAAGTCACTCCTGAGGGTTCTCTAAGCAATATGGGTGTTACTCGCCTCATCCTGTCAACTCAAGGCTGGAATCAGGATCAACTGCTCATCATTCCAATTAACCATTTTTCATCCCAGTGAACTCTTGTGACTTAGCATCATGGACAACATCTTACCCCTGTTTTTGGACGCCCACATCTAATCGCTCCCTCCTTCCTCCTCCATCATTGGCAGCACTTATATGGTTCGTACCTCACCCACAACAAGTTTTTGTTCTTCTGCCCCCTTCAGCTCTATGGGCAGTGGGCTTCTTGTGGGAAAGACATCCCAGGCAGTTTGAACGATGCTGGCATCTCTGCCTACCATCTCCAATGAATTCTTGATGGAGACAGTGCATCCAACTCTCCAACTTGAGTAACTGAATCATACTGTAATTTTTTGGCAGGTCAAACCTTACAGATTTACTGGCACAGCTGTCTGTTAGACATGGCAGTTGCCAGAATCATCTCATCTCTGAAAATTTACTCTCCAGGGCTACCTAGATGCAGGTCACAGAAAGGCATCTTAGGGTGAATGAGCATGCCATCATTCTTTACAGTCTGACTGATAACCAACTCACTGGTACCAATCAATGAAGTGACAATATTAAAAGATACAGTATAGGATCTAGCTGTGATTGAAACACAATCCAGATCTCACTTACCTCTAGATCTGGCATAGACAATTCCTATGCACATCAACAACTTGCTCAAACATGCTCTCCATGGGCAACTGCATGCCAACAGCACTTACCTCAGATTCTGACATCCTCCCATTTCTCATGGGTGATCATTTGGTGAAACCCTCTCTGACAGGAGGGATCACACTTCTTCAATGCCAAAACTTTATAGGCTTTTGTTTCCCAGACAAAGTCATGGTGGTGGCCATCTTGAATCTCCCAAATTCTTTAGAACAGCCACATTTAAGCACAACATCCACAATTTTCCAATAAGCCCCACATTGGGTGCCATTTTTATGTAATATGTGGGTACCTCTTTTCCGCAGTATCCAGGGTATAGTGTGGGTAAAGAGTCTCTGTTCAACTCCTCTACCTCGGGGAAAAATGTGGAAATAGAGAGAGCGATCTCTTCAAGGGTCACAGGTCCATAGACTCTCATCTCAGTTATACATTATAATGTTCTATTACATATTGTGTTGACATTGTAAGTAGTAAACTATCAAAAAAAGCAACACTGGGCCTTCAAGACTGAGACAACAGGAGTATTTTATTGATAAATGACCGGCAAATACAAGGCTACATGCAGGAGTTTTTTCCTATACTGCGGCTGTTATTTCTGTAAGGCACGCTTGGCTTTAAAGATTTTCTCCGTTCCCATTCGGAGGTATTGGATACATACACAGTTTATATTATTTACATCCAAACCTTGACCCCTGAAGCAAGCGTTATTTAACGCCGAAACACGGCCCTTGTCGGGTCATTTATCAATAAAATACTCCTGTTGTCTCAGTCTTGAAGGCCCAGTGTTGCTTTTTTTTTGTTTGTGTACTTTCTATGTATGCTGGTTACCCTCTCTGTTTGGCTTGTACATAATAAGTAGTATATTTTTTATTTTTGTTACATTTGTACCCCGCGCTTTCCCACTCATGGCAGGCTCAATGCGGCTTACATGGGGTAATGGAGGGTTAAGTGACTTGCCCAGAGTCACAAGGAGCTGCCTGTGCCTGAAGTGGGAATCGAACTCAGTTCCTCAGTTCCCCAGGACCAAAGTCCACCACCCTAACCACTATGCCATACTTTGTATTGTTATTTGAATATTTTGACTATTGCTCATGCTTGATCTATTCTTACTGTACACCGCCTTGAGTGAATTCCTTCAAAAAGGCGGTAAATAAATCCTAATAAATAAATAAATATCAGCAGCTTCTCTTACCTAGTGCGCATCATCCTGGCGCCTAACTTTAGGAGGTCTTTAGAATTACCCCATGATATAAGAAGGCATGCCGACATATCAGTGTCGACTTTCCACTAGTATTCTACAACGGAATCTTGGCACCAAGATGCCACCATGACATTGGGCACCTAGACTGAAGTGCCAATTTATAGAATTGCCCTTCACGTGTTTACCTTTCCCATTGTATTATATTTTGTTCTAGGAAAATTATTCTGATTTTGAACAAAATCCAGAGCACTGTATCTATTTTTTGTGATCAGGAGGAGAACTGCAAGGAGGAATGAGTGATCCATGAGCTAATGGTCTCCCAACACCTGCTGGTCCTCTTCTAAGAACTCTGGTACCAGATACTGTATGCTCAGGGGGTAGAGTGTGCCACAGTTTCTAAAGTGTGGCTGGCCCTAGTTTCCCTTCAGAGCAGGAACCCTGATAGAAGTAGTGAGACATCCTATATAATAAAACGCACCTCCGACGTTCTGACGCTGAGAAAGTGAAGCCTTGAAGCATTCTTGCTCGCTCTAAAGCTGTATCGACCTCCTGAAGTGACGTCAGCGTACTTCCGGGTACGTCACACGCAGCACTGACCAACCACAGGTGGGAGGGCGGGCGCACGGCGGCGATTGGCTCTTCCGTTCAGTGGGCGTGCATGCTGAGCTGCGCATGGCAGCGGAGGCTGGGCGGTTGGCGGAGGGGCAGAGATTTGGGCGGTGTGGTGTTGTAAGTGGAAGGAGAATCACTGGGTGGATGGAGGGGGTGGCAGGGGACATAGGAGAATCGCTGGGTGGCTGGAGGGGGGGCAGGAGAGATAGGACAATCACTGCCTGGCTGGAGGGGGAGCAGGGGAGACAGGAGAATTGTTGGGTGGCTGGAGGGGGGGGCAGGAGAGAGAGGAGATTTGCTGGGTGGCAGGAGGGGGGGCAGGGGACACAGGAGAATCGCTGGGTGGCTAGAGGGGGAGCAGGGGACACAGGAGACTCGGTGGGTGGCTGGAGGGGGGCAGGGGAGAGAAGAGCATCGGTGTGTGGCTGGAAGGGGGGGCAAGGGAAAAAGTAGAATCGCTGGGTGGCTGGAGGGGGAGCAGGGGAGAGAGGAGAATCGCTGGGTGGCTGGAGGGGGGACAGAGGACACACACTCGCACCCAGCAGTCTCACTCTCTGTCACACACACACACTCGCACATTTACTCTCTCTCTCTCACACACAGTCAATCTCACACATACTCTCTCAAACATACACACTCCGAGGAAAATCTTGCTAGCGCCCGTTTCATTTGTGTCAGAAACGGGCCTGTTTTACTAGTATAAAATAACCAGAGTACATTTAGATCTAATTTTCAGGCATATATCTCAACCTACCTGATCTATATAAAATTACCCCCTTAATATTTATCAGATATATTTGAATAGATTTTATCAAAGAACCAGGTTCAATGGCATAGATGAAAATTGGCCTGGTGTGGCTGAATTTCTATCTATGTATCTCATTCGGTGGCCCTGTGCTATGAGCTGATAAAGTCTCTTTCTCTTGCAAAGATTAATAAATAGAAATAAAACATGACAAAGACACCTTTTTTATTGGACTAACTTAATGCATTTTAACTTCAAAGGTTTTATGTTCCTGGAAGGGTTTGAAATTTCCTTTCTCTAGCAAGTAAAGGGTCTATGGGAGTCATACATGTGTCTAATATGACTGCATTGCTGAAAACACATTTCTTGTGATTAATGTGTGTCCATTGAGCTGCTGTTTAAAAACAAATTATGGTTATAGGAAAGCAATAAGAAAAATGGATATCACACAC
Source organism: Microcaecilia unicolor (assembly GCF_901765095.1). Classification (NCBI taxonomy): domain Eukaryota; kingdom Metazoa; phylum Chordata; class Amphibia; order Gymnophiona; family Siphonopidae; genus Microcaecilia; species Microcaecilia unicolor. Next base: position 56,566,306 of record NC_044042.1, on the reverse strand, counting down.
CAACCATGTGTCATCAGGTGTGTCAGAGGCTGCCTTATTAATACTTCTTTCTCTTTAATATATAATCTTTTCAACCTTAAAAACGGACTTACGGGCAGATTCTCCTTTAGACTCCTCAAATGGCAATTGATAATTTAAGAACTTATTCCTATCCATTGGTTTACAGTAAATAGTATTTTCAAAATGAGCTTTTTCTTAATTAAAACGTCCAACAAAGGAATTTCTGTGTTACTCCAAGTCATCTGGAATTTCAGTTCCCATCACACTCATGAACCAGTTACAAAACAAATACACAATCTGGCTGTGATCCCCATGACACAACATAAATAATGTCATCAATGTACCTTCTCCATTAAAAAAAAGCCACTACTCACACACTATTTATGCTTTGTTTGGAGGGTGGCTCTCATTTTCACAACTATCTACCCTAAGACTTTTCTGTTGGTTGTCTGAAAGATATCAGTTTTCTAAGGAGTACTGCTGGAATGTGGAGGCCCAGTTTGTACATGCCTCATACTTGAGAGGGGCTCCCACATGTCCTTGACGAGCAATCCAGTTTTTTTATTTTATTTTTTTAACTAAAAAGATACTAGCCCTTACTGCAGGCTGGAAGCCAAAACATGTCAAGCCTCTGATATATTTTGGATTAATACTGGGTTTTGGTCTATGGACTTACATATTTGCTGGTTTTTTTTTTTTTTATTATATGCCATGGGTTTTGTTTTGGGACTAAAATTTGATTAATCTATCGTAGTTCTACACTGCTCCTTTCTGTGTGTGGTGAAAATTAATGTATTTGTTGATAGTGTAATATAAATGTTTTATGTTTTTATTATAAGGGGGGGTTACCTCACTGAGGGCCCAGTTTACTAAGCCATGCTAGAGGTGCACTAGCGTTTTTAGCACGTGCTAACCATTAGTATGCACTAACTGTGAAGGCACCCACAACATTCCTATGGGCACCTACACAGTTGGCGTACACTAATTTTGTGCATGTGCTAAAAACGCTAGCGCACTTTAGTAAACAGGGCTCTGAGAACAGTAGATAGTGAGGTAATAAATACTTTGCATTAAATAAAGTTAAAGTATTCACATACTTCCCTTTCACAGAAACTACATGTACATGTTTATACCTGCTATTCAGTAAGCACAAATCTCTTGACTTACTTTATATGCATATTATGTTTGTAAATGCTAACCTTTCCCCAACCTGTTACCAGGAACACTTCTGCTCATTTCAGATAAACTTACAAACATACTTTTGCCTGCACATAATTTAGGCAGTTTTAAAAGAAGCTACTTCTGCAAATAAACCTCTAATTTAAACCCATAATTGGCTTTCAAAAATTATACTTACAATGGACATTATGAGGCATATTTTCAAAGCACTTTGGGAGGCTAAGTTCCATAGGTTTCTATGGAACTTTGGGAGGCTAAGTGCTTTGAAAATATGCCTCTAAGCCAACTGCAACAAAGTATCCCAAAGTACGGAGTTATATTTTACCAAGGTTGTGGGGAGGTGATGTAGGGAGGAGAAGAGATTTTAATTAAAATATGAGGGTTCATGCAAGGTCAGAGAGATCAGGAGTTTCTGGACCTGCTGACTCAGCAGCTCTTTTTGCAGCTGGCTTCACAACACATCCCTTCCATCCCACGCTCAACTCAATTAAAACGTTTTCAGCGTGCAAGAAAAGCAGTTCGATAATGTTACAAAGGAGCAGCACAGCTTCCAGAAGAATGCTTATACAGGGAGAAATCTCTCACATAACTTGTATGCCATCAGTCCAAAATCATCAGCTTTGGCATTAAATCATAGTTAGAAATTTATAGCTCGGAGAAAAATCATTCTATAAAACAAGATCACAAGTTATGCTTTGAGCCCTGTACACACACTGTAGCACTATAGAAAAGTACCAGCAAATTTATTCTTTTTCTGGCTTTAAATATTTCTGTGCATTTATCCTATTTATCCTCCACAAGGCTGGAAAATGCTAACAAATTTTCTCAACAGAAACAAGAAACCCCAAAATGGAATCAATTCTTGCACTCAAAAACCACAGCGGAAGTAACAAAAGTGGCTGGAGATCTTTAATAATTCCTCAGTATGACTCGACATGGACTTGAAGGGGCAGCCCAAGACTATCTGCCGCCTGAGGTGAGGAATGAGCTGCTGCCCCCAGCTCCTCCTCCACCACCCCGTGCCATGATCTGACATCTCTTCCTTCCTTCCTCAACCCCCTTCCCCGAATTTACCTTTTCTTTTCCTGTTTTTCAAAAGGCGGAGGCAGCGATTCCCATAGGCTGCCCAGCCGCCAGTCCCAGCCTCTTCTCTCTACTGCAGCCCACCTCCAAGGAAACAGGAAGTTACGTCAGAGAGGCAGACCACAGTAGAGAGAAGGGGCCAGACCCTGCTGTTGCTGCCACCTTTTAAAAAACAAGAAAAGGTAAGTTTGAGGAAGAGGGTTGGGGAAGGAAGGGCAGGTGAAGATGCCCCCTCAAAAGAGTGCCACCTGAGGCCCCCGCCTCAGGTGGCCTATTGGTAGGGCTGTCACTGCAACCGTGTTTCGGTGATAGGGTCTGCGTCAGGAGTAAGCATTTCTCAATAACAGAATATGGGATGTTAAAAAAAAAAAAACTTCCTGTTGATTGAATCGCCAACTTTCTGACATTGAATGCCAAGTGACAAGTAAACAGTGCAGCTATCACAGCAGATATAAAAAGCATGTTAAATTTTATTTATTTTTGTTACATTTGTACCCCGCGCTTTCCCACTCATGGCAGGCTCAATGCGGCTTACATGGGGCAATGGAGGGTTAAGTGACTTGCCCAGAGTCACAAGGAGCTGCCTGTACCTGAAGTGGGAATCGAACTCAGTTCCCTCAGTTCCCCAGGACCAAAGTCCACCACCCTAACCACTAGGCCACTCCCGTCAAAGCTGCAGCAATAGATTAAGTGATTTGGTAAAAAACAAAGATCTCCAGTCACCTTTGTAGCTTCTACTGTGGTTTCTGCTTGCTGGTTCTTTGCAGAGTGTGAATTACTGTTTTTGTTTGTTTTTATCACTTTTTGAACAGCAGATAATAGCATAATTTGACCTTATTTTAGCATTGATTTTCATAAATTTCTACTTTTAGGTAGTTTAATTCTGCTTTCTTGGACTGAAGTTCTGCAATACTGTAGAGAGGGCAATTTTCAAAGCTACTTACACAAGTGAAGACCATTTTACTAGCACTAATCAGTTCACTGAAAATTACACTGAGAAAAGTGTTTCACAAGCCTGGTTAGGTCAGGGGAAATAAAATACATAAGTAGATTCAAGTGACTATGCATTCTTTGTGCCTGCAGCAAAATTTCAAAGTGCAGTTATGAATATTCTTTCACTTTAAAAAATGAGGCAAAGCCTGCGTTTAACAAGTATATGCAGCCTTTGAACTTGTGCAGTTTGAAAAATTTTCCCAAAAGTATTATAATCTAAAGTAAAATAATTTCATATATATAGTTGGAAAACTAAGCAGACTAATATAACTTTAAAGAACGGAGAATTAAATTTGTGCCCCTTTAAGACTGACCACTTCAATCAATGCCCCTTTCACTGGCAAGGTGGTCTTTTTAGTCACCACAATAACCAGGAATCCCTCCCTGCAAAGATACAATTGATCCTTCTCCTTCGGAACTAACGGGTTGAGGCGAGCCGTGGCTCTTCCCACACTCAACCCCGCATCCGGTGAGACCCATTCTGCTGTACTCTGGACGCATCAAGAAGGCCTTAGAAGAACCTCTCCCTCATGAACAGCAAAGATGGAACTCCTGATGCCAAAGCAGAAGGTTCCTCAATGGAATGAACTGCCAGCGCTTCAGAAATAAGAGTACTAAGTTCCTCTTTATGAAACAACCTCAGTACTTTCAGATCATCTCCCTCCTCTAACAGCTCCTTCAATGATGTCTCCTCTGAATAGACCGAGGCCATATCAGATAAGGAGGAAGAAACAGAAATAACCTCATCTGCCCAATCCTGGAGGTCTAAATGACATCTCTTAGGAGCCGGAGGGGCAGCAGGGCAAGAAACTGAAGCACCTTTCAATAACTCTTGACTGTCTCTGCTTCAGTAAATAGGCCTGGTGTAAGAGCAATATAGATTCCAGAGAAAAAGATTCCGATGAAGCTGAATGCTCTGACTGGACCTGAGGCTGTAAAACAGTGGCTGTGCTCCATGCGTGATCAGACAAAGACTGTTCCTCGCTGCCAGTTGGCCCCGACAAAATTGCGCCTGTTTCCACACTCTCCTGCATCAAACCAGTTGACCAGCTGGACCATGAGCAAAGCACTCAGAACTAGAGGATAAAAAGTGTGTCCATCCACCTGTTGGAGATAGAAAATACTAAGGAGATGGACTGGGTACCAAGAGAGATATGTTTCAGCTCAGTTCTTCAGTTGTCTATCACCACCTGCTGGTTGATAGACACAACTATCCTACAGGTTCTGGAATAATGGGACACTAGGTAATGGAAAAGGCCTTTTCTCCTCCAGGTGGTTCATATAGTTCATCTTATGTGATTTATTTTTTACACCCATGTCATACGTTATATCAGGATCAAAATAATCAAACATCAGAACTGTATACACATTAAGAACAATGGCGGGGCCACTTGCTGACCATTGGTTATGCTTTGGAAGAACTGTGCGTTTCTATTCTGAATCAAGTTAATCCATCATGGCTTGGGATATGGCACTTCTAGACACTGAACAGAGATGGATATTCAGTATAGTTTCCACTTGGTCAGAACGAAAAACAAATAGTTGGCTCTCCTGTAGAGTTATGTTTGTGTCATCTTCTTGTGGCCTTTCACAGATACTGATTTATTTTATGTGATATATACCAGTAGATCACCTTTTATTTTAAGATCCATTATCCAGAAACACCTATCCAAAAATCAACCACAGTCCCGAAGTCCTGATCTCTTATATGGAAAAAAAAACTTATGTTATCTTAAATCTTTGCTAGGCATGATAAATCATAAGCCAAAAGCTAAGGCAGATCAGCAGAATTGCCCCTCTCCTGTTTCCAGTTCCTGACGATGGTGACAGCGATTAAACTAGCAGAAAATTAACCCAAAGGCCCTTAAGAACCGAATATTGAAAATCAAGTCCAGCAGAGCATCCAGGAGATAGCGCACAATCAAAGAACTAGCTCTCTCCAGAGAAAGGTTCAGGAGTGGAAAAGAAGAGGTATAAGCTATACATTCAAAAGTACAGTGCTGCTTATCTAGCAGCTGTTTTTATCAACTTCCTACCACTCAAGTGTCATTCCCTTATTCAGCCAATAGATCGAGTCAAAGATGCTGTCACTCTGAAGAATGCATGGCATTATTTTTGGCATTCAACCCTAGTTGTGGAAGAAGCTTTCAACGGCTCAGTGTCATCTTGCTTATACGTCAGCTGTCTTGCCCTTCTGCTCCTACTAAGAAATCTGTGGTTGAGGACTATAAGTCATCCACTGTCATCAAGTAATCACCATGCCAACTCAAAGACTGCCAACCCTGATGTCTGCAGTGCAGCTGGAATGACTTAAAGGTACAGATGATAGTACTGAATAGCAGCAGTGCCCAGATAACTTACTACTACTTATCATTTCTATAGCACTACTAGGCTACTTCTAGGTCTGACCAACTCCACCCCAGCACTAACCAGAGAGTGCTGCAGTGTTCAGAGCAGATATTCAGCAGCACTGCTTCTGGGCCTCTCCTGCTCGATTAAATTGCTCAGATCAACCCCTCATATATTCTCCTGTACATGCCTGGGGCTCCCTCATGCACACTAGAAACTCCTCCCTTCAGTTAATAGCTTAGCCAGTGTTCTTTAGTGAAGTGGGGATGAAGGGTGGGAAATGTAACAGGGATTTTATGTAGACAACAGAAATGATAGTCCCACAAGTAAGCAACTTCACTTTCTCTGTCTATCACCATTGCGTCCTACCACTGGTAACTACCAGGTAAAGGCTCTAAGTTTTGTTATAATGAGGTACGCTTCATACCTTCAGTTCTTGCTTGGGCTCCACATTCTTTATTGTTGTGTAATATATATGCTGGCCATACTGGTAGGCCACCAAATTTTGTTCCAGATGATTCTGGCTGGACGTACAAACATCATCCAGTTACAGAGGCTCTCCTCGGACAATTCAAACCATAAATCCTCACGGAAATCTCTGCCAGAACTGTTGCCACTTTCCAAAGACACCTGAGACAAAAAGGGCATGAAGGTATAAGAAACTCCGCATTGAGCGCCTGTACCTCAGTAGAGAGGACCTTCAAATTTACAAAATATAGATTTTCAGTTTGTGAATTAGAACACGTAAAGGTTTTGAGACTTCCTAAAGTGATACATATGATTACAAATTCCATTAAAGAATTCCAAGGACATGTAAACCAGAGAGAGGCAAAACAGAAAGGATCCATTGGGCCTGCCTCAGGGGTCTGGTCCGGCACTTTTTGCATCATGAACTCTAGCCAGTCGGATGGCTACTTCAGCTCAGCATTTTCGCAACATTGAGGATTCAACAGACTGGATATTCACAATACTCTATTGTTAGATGTTTTGTCATAACATTAGAGATTGACCAGACCCCTGAGGCAGGCTTTTGTGCCGCAACACATCTGTGTCGGGTCCTTTTTCAGCTTTATTTACAATAAAGATTCTTCAATATCCTCTTTGGATTCACCTCACTTTTTTGTTTCACTGCTCACGGTTACATGAGGCTTACTCCTCTTTTGTTCTTGTTTTGTACCCTGTCGAGTCATCCACCAATAAAGCTTTTGATTCACATCCTACATCTCTGGTCTATTTTGGAAAGCCCGATTCTGTTCCAACTCCCTGCCTTCCCCATAGATAAGATGCAGCATACAGTTAATTAAACAGGTGAAAGACCACATTTGTGACACATGCATTATCAAAGATGGACTTCTGAGATCTTCAGTAATGTCGTCACCAAGGCAGCTGAGATAAAGAGCGGCCCCCACATGACCAAAGGAGTCATTGGTGTCACATGAGAAAATACAAGGAAGCTAGCTACCACCTGAAGTTAGGAGGTAGGACAATAGGGAGCTAGCTGGGGAAAGAGCTAGGGAGATGCAGATTCTGGCTAGACTAAGCTGGGGGCTGGGGAAAGTGGAGGAGGATACTAAGATTTGCCTTGAAGAGTACCGGGGGGGGGGGGGGGGTTCACTTGACCCCTCACCACTCCTCAGACTCCAGACTCCTACCAGCTCCCCACCCTAGTCATGGCTATCAATGTGGCCACTGGGTATAAATGTCCCACCCCTGTAGCCTAAGCCATGAGCATAACCCCCATTTCACTAATTTTCAGTTGGAAAGCTGTGCACTATTGCAGTGCTTTCTGCTACCAACTGCTCAACATGCATTATAACAGGAAGCACAGCATTTTTGTGGAGGAGGAAGTTATATGTTTAGAGCAAATGGACCCATACAGATAAAAATAATCCTTCCACTTTTCTATTTTAAACTAGTTTTCTTTTTTATCTTTGTAGTGAAATTAGCGTTTTGAAAAGTGACAAGACACACATCACTACTTGCATTTCAAACAGTTTACTATGCACAGACCCAAGTCGTCATACTTTTCACATAAAAAAAGCATTCTCAAGATATATAATCCTCCCATCTGTGCATACAGTTAGTTCAACCATGTCTCCCACAATGATAAAACCAGACGACAAAATTATCTTGAAAGTCATCTTTTTGGGGGAAAAGATCTTTTTGCAGTTTGCACTGTCTTGATGTCATTTTTATTTGCAAATACACTTGTAAGAAGCGGTTGGTCTGCTCTGAAATATTAGACACACCCAGCCAGTGAGGTTTTCAGAAGACCTTCAAAGAATATATAAAAGATCTCTGCAGTGCTTTATTTAAAAAGTTTTATACACCACTATACTGGAAATTCCATTCACAGTGATATACTAACCAATAAGAAATGATATGCAACGAGAGATAACCAGGTAGGAGAGGCTGAAAATCTGAGAAGACTACTACAGCACCATCCAATTAGCCCAGGGGCAGAGTCATGGCAAAGCCCGAAGTTACCTGAGCACCGCCAATATTCAAAGCGGTACCCTGATAAACTTATGACAGCAAAAAGGTGGTCCTAAGTTAACCATGTAGTTATCTGGGCTTCACAATTAAGCAGTACCCAGGTAACTTCCGGCAGGTCACCAACTGCCTGAATATTCAGTGTCAGCACTGAAACTGTAGCCAGCTGAATATTACCTCCAATAAATACATCACTGCCAACCAACCCAAGCCTAAACTTTCCCCACTATATATCCTCACAGCCTTCTCTGGGGCGACTCCCAGGTCCACCCCAATCCATCCAGGGCCTTCACTCTAGGTGCCTAGCATGTCCACCAGCTGTCCACTTCATCTGTCTATTCACTCCTCTACCTCTCCGAGTAGCAATCCTTTATCAACCCCCTGAAAAGTCTCTTTCTTCCTTTCTCACTGACTTTGACTCCTGACTTTCCTTCTTTCTTGAACTTTCATCTCCTTCCCTCATTACTGGGGATTTTAACATTCATGTTAATGATCTCTCTGACTCTTGTGCTTCTCAGTTTCTTGCTTTTAACATTCTCTTCCAATCTTCAATTGTACTGTACTCCACTATTCCTACTCAACAGAATGGCCACTGTCTTGATCTTATCTTCTTCTCCAACTGCTCAATTTCTAGTTTCTGCTCTTCAACTCTTCCCCTCTCTGACCATCATCTGATAACTTTCACATTTAAACACCCTCCCCTCAGTCCAGTATAATCTCCACCAATACATTTAGGAATCTTCAGGCTATTGACTTTTCTACTCCGTCCTCATAAGTACATAAGTATTGCCATACTGGGACAGACCGAAGGTCCATCAAGCCCAGCATCCTATTTTCAACAGTGGCCAAACCAGATTACAAGTACCTGGCAAGATCCCAAAACAGTATAATACAATTTATGCTGCTTATCCTAGAAATAAGCAGTGGATTTTCCCCAAATCCATTTTAATAATGGTCTATGAACTTTTCCTTTAGGAAGCCATCCAAACCTTTTTTTTAAACCCCGCTAAGCTAACTGCTTTTACTACATTCTCTGGCAACAAATTCATATTGAGTGAAAAAATATTTTCTCTAATTTGTTTTAAATTTACTACTTCTTCTTGCTTCATTGCGTGCCCCCTAGTATTTCTGGAAAGAGTAAACAAGCTATTCATGTCTACCCATTCCACTACACTCATTATTTTATAGACCTCTATTATATCTCCCCTCAGCCGTCTTTTCTCCAAGCTGAAGAGCCCTATCCGCTTTAGCCTTTCTTCATAGGGAACTCATCTCACCCCCTTTATCATTTTCATCGCCCTTCTCTGTACCTTTTCTAATTCCACTACATCTTTTTTAAGATGCAGTGACCAGAACTGAACACAATATTCAAGGTGCGGTTGCACCATAGAGCGATACAAAGGCATTATAACGTCCTCATTTTTGTTTTCCATTCCTTTCATAATAATACCTAACATTCTATTTGCTTTCATAGCTGCAGCCACACACTGACCAAAAGGTTTCAACGTATTATCAACGATGACGCCTAGATCCCTTTCCTGGTCGGTGACTCCTAATGTGGAACCTTGCATTACGTAGCTGTAGTTCGGGTTCCTCTTTCCCACATGCATCACTTTGCACTTGTTCACACTAAACATCATCTGCCATTTAGATGTCCAGTCTCCCAATCTCATAAGGTCCTCTTGTAATTTTTCACAATCCTCTTGCAATTTAACAACTTTGAATAACTTTGTGTCGTCAGCAAATTTAATTACCTCACTAGTTACTCCCATCTCTAGATCATTTATAAATATGTTAAAAAGTAGCAGTCCCAGCAAGGACCCCTTGGGGAATCTTATTATCTACCCTTCTCCATTGAGAATACTTATCATTTAATGTGGGATACAAAAGCTACAAATAAATAAATAAAAATACTCTCTGTTTCCTATCCTCCTATCCCATGACTCTCCAATTTCCTCTGGAGTCTTTCATGAGATACTTTGTCAAACACCTTTGGAAGGTAAAATTATGTCTTACCTGATAATTTTCTTTCCTTTAATGCAGCAGATGAATCCAGGAACTAGTGGGTTAAGTCCTCCTACCAGCAGGTGGAGATAGAGATAAACAAACTAAAGGCAGTGATGCCAGCTCCTTCCTCAGTTAGTATGTCATTTGTAAGCATTTATGATCTACCAACAGGGGAAAATACCTTAAGCTAGAGTACAATTATTGATGTCTACACTTGTTAAGTACTCACTTTACAACAGTGTTGTGATTTTTCATTAATACTATTTATTTTTAAACAGCTTACAATGCCATACATATATCTCTATCACTAATTCTCATTCATACATCAATCACCCCAGCACTGTCCCATGTGTATAAATCAAAATAGAACCAAGTGAACAGTCCACCAAAATCCAGGTCTGATAGCTCTGCCACAGAGGAGGACGAAGCCGAAGAGCCCTGTGTAGGAAACGGCCCACATCAGAGTGAGCTGCTAAAGAGGAACCATCCAGTCTGCCCCTAAAACAAGCTAGCGCGGCCACCTGCACTCGAAGGGAATTATATGCCAATCCCTTTTGAAGACCATCCTGAAGGAACTCCAGAATAACCGGAATGTCCGCCCGAAAAGGCAATTCAGCACGCAAAGCACACCATGCCAAAAAAGCTTTCCACACTCGCTGCTGAAGTAGACTGCTTCTGTGCCCCCAAAAAAGTGGCAATGACTGGTCCTGAAAATCCCTTCTTCCTCAGCTGCCGCCTCTCAATAGCCAGGCCGTAAGACCAAAGCGGGAGGGATTTTCCATCTGAACTGGCCCTTGATGCAGCAGATTGGGAGTCACCGGAAGTCGCAATGGTGGCTCTGAGAGTGCTCGCATGAGATCCGCATACCACAGCCGTCGGGGCCAGTCTGGAGCCACTAGAACGATCGGCCCCCGATGCCGCCCTATGCGGCAAAGAACTCTCCCTATCAGAGACCACGGAGGAAAAACATACCGTAGCTGTTGTTCCGGCCATGGCTGGAGAAAAGCGTCCAATCCTGCGGATCCTGGCTGCCGTTTGCGGTTGAAGAACTGGGGAACTTTGGCACTGCAAGCCATGGCCACGAGATCCATTACTGGTCTTCCCCAATGTTGACAGATCAGCCGAAAAGCCGAGTCCAACAGCATCCATTCCGCTGCGTCCAAAAGAGTCCAGCTGAGAAAATCCACTTGAACATTGTCTTGACCCGCAATGTGCGCTGCCGACAGACTCTGAACATGCGCTTCTGCCCATACTAGAAGACGAGACGCTTCCACTGCCAAGGAAAGACTGCGAGTGCCCCCCTGCTGATTGATGTAGGCCACCATAGTGGTGTTGTCCGAGAATACACAAACCGCCTGCCCCTGCCAAAAGTCTTGAAAACTCCGCAGCGCATTAACGACTGCTCACAACTCCAGACGATTTATCGGCCAAGTCGCTTCGAGAGGGGTCCACGATCCCTGGGCTACTCAATGAAGACAATGGGCTCCCCAGCCCGCAAGGCTGGCATCCATCACAACTACCACCCAATTGGGAGACGCCAGAGAAACAGCCTTCTGCAAACTGGCTGACCGGAACCACCATGCGAGACTGTCTGTGGCCCGGCTCGACCAAGGAAGGCGTCGTTGATAATCCAGCGATGTCGGCAACAATCTGCTCAAAAGAAAATTCTGAAGAGGCCGCATGTGAGCCCTTGCCCATGGAATGACCTTCAAGGTCACCGTCATGGAACTGAGGAGCTGAACATAGTCCCACACTCGGGAAGCGCGATGACCCTCGGGGAGAAACACCTTCCCCTGCTTCGTATCGAATTGCACTCCAAGATACTCCAGACTCTGAGTAGGAACCAGATGACTCTTGTCCATATTGACCACCCAACCTAAGGATTGGAACACCGCAATCACTCGATTGGTGACCACTCGACTCTCCTCTGCTGTCGTAGCCCGAATCAGCCAGTCATCGAGATATGGATGCACTCGAATCCCCTCCTTCCGCAGGAACGCCGCCACCACCACCATGACCTTGGAAAAAGTGTGTGGGGCAGTGGCCATTCCAAAAGGAAGGGCCCGAAACTGGAAGTGCTGACCCAGCACCGCAAATCTGAGAAATCTCTGATGGGGCTGCCAAATGGGAATGTGCAGGTAAGCTTCCCTCAAATCGAGAGCCGTCAAAAACTCGCCTGGTTGAACAGCAGCAATAACTGCCCTTAATGTCTCCATGCGGAAGTGATGAACCCGCAAAAACTGGTTTACTTTTCTGAGATCGAGAATAGGATGAAAAGCCCCTCCCTTCTTTGGAACCACAAAGAAGATGGAGTACCGACCTGTGCGCCTATCGAGAGGAGGAACAGGCACGATAGCCCCTATCCTTAGCAGGTCTCACAAACACTTCAGAACCACTGTCCTATTGGCCCATGATACACAGCAGGACTCCAGAAAAAAGTCTGATGGGAGAGAAGAATTCTAGCTTGTAACCTTCTTGCACCACATCGAGGACCCACTGGTCCAAAGTAATTCTGGCCCACTCTGGAAGAACAGAGAAAGCCGACTACCGATCTGCTCTCCTCCCGAGTGGACCTGTGCCCCATCATTGGGAGGCCCGAGAAGGTGCCCCATGACGAGAGGGGGGTCCCGCCAGATGCTTCTTGTTGCAAAAGGAAGAACGCTGCCCAAAACGAGGACGCTGAAAGGCTGCGTTGGACCGCCCCGGGCGATACTGTCGCGTCTCTCTGAAACGTGACCTCGAGGCTCCCTGCCTGAAAGTAGACTTGGGTCTATCTTCCGGAAGACATTGAGATTTGGAATCCCCCAAATCTTTAACAATCTTTTCTAGGTCTTCCCCAAAAAGCAATTTCCCTCGGAAAGGCAATTTAATGAGCCGTTGCTTAGAGGTCATATCTGCGGCCCAATGACGGAGCCACAGAAGACGCCGAGAGGAAATGGTCAAGGCCATGAGTTTGGCCGAAGCACAGACCAAATCATACAAGGCATACGCCAAGTATGCCAGCCCAATATCCATCAGCAACATCTGAGGAGTTCCCGGCATATCAGACTCCGAAATCGAATCCATGACAGAATGTAGCCAACTGAGACAAGCTCTAGATGCATAAGAACTACAAACAGGAGCTTGAAGTGTCAAAGCGGCCACCTCAAAGACACGTTTTAAAGAGGCCTCTAGCCATCTGTCTTGCATATCCTTAAGTGCCACACCACCTTCCACTGGAAGAGTAGTCTTCTTAGTGACCGCCATCACCAGGGCATCCACCCTAAGTAGAGCAAACTGCTCTAAATGGTCCATTGAAACCGGATACAGCCTGGCCATAGCCCTGGCTACTTTCAGCCCCCCATCCAGATCCGCCCAACTCTTCAATAACTTCATGTACCGGAAAGGCCTTAGAAGGTCGTCTGGTACTAGCCATCTTGGGGTTGACCACCTGAGAAGCCGCAACCTCAGGGTCCTCTATATTCAGGGCTTCCAGCACCTGAGAGATAAAGGAGGACAACTCCTCTTTATGGAAAATCCTCACGGCGGAAGAGTCCTCCGGTTGGTCAGTGAGGACACCATCCTCCACGTCCTCTACCCCCGTCTGCTCCGAGAGAACCACCAAGGAGGAAGCTGCAGGCGAACATATGCAGGACCCCTCCTCAGACCCCAAAGAAAGCCTAGGAAAAACCCAAAATCTCTTGGTTACCCCCAGACCCCCTGAGAGAATCAAAGACCGAAGCTGTCACAGCCATGTGAGGGGGGGGCAAGGACTTTTCAACAAAAACGCCTGATGGAGTAGCAAAATAAACACTGGCGAAAACCCCTCCCCCGCAACGGAGGAGGTCGCAGCCATGGCACCTGCACCACCGTCCACAGTGCATGACGGCCCCCCCCCCGACTCCCCTACCAGTGGAGAAGAAGCTTTGCCCAAAACCGCTACTCGAGCCGGCTCCGCAACCAATCGCAAAATGGCGCGAGAATCGCCAGGCTCTGGGCGGGAAAGCACGCTGTCGGGGAGGGGGGACACACCGCTCTGTCGAGTCCCGCAAAATCAGCGCACCCCGCACTGCAAAGGCCCGCCGCCGAATGCCATTTCCCGCATCGGGAACAGCGTTTTACCGCCTCCGCTGCCATCGCCCATCCCTGAACAGGAACCCAGCAGGACTTACCCCAGACCGGGAAAGTGCGGGACCTGACAGCTGAGCCGAAGAAAAAAAACTCTCCGACTCGGACAACAGTAACACAAACCTGCTCTCAGCAAAAACACAGTGCCCTGTGCTTCTCTGTTTCTCTTTTAAATAAATTCTATGGTTACACAATGGAATAGCATTCTTAACCATTGTTCATTAGATCTAATGCTGTTATTAATTCAAACTATACAACTTAAGTTGTCTCAGAATAAACCCAAGCTGGAAGAAAAGATAGAACGATTAAAATCTCTGGCAGATTATGCTAGACTTAGAGAAGATTTTGACAACAAACTGGAAAAATTTAAGAAAGAGATCAAGACAACTAAAATCAAAAAAATTCAAAGGGATCAAAAAGATTACAGTGAGGGGTATGTCTATAGCTGGCAAAAACCAGTGAATTTGGATAAAATTGTGGACAAGGGAAAGCAGGTGGGCTTTCAATTGTCATCCAATTCATCTAGTGGAGAGGAAGATAAAGAAGGAGAAAAAACGGATGGGGAACGATATCAAGGCATGTCCACCAGACGAACGAATCAGCGGGGACGAGGTGGTTGGAGATCCCGGAATCGAGGCGAAACCAGATACAGAGGGACCACCAGATCCCGACGGAGAGATGACTCGCTGTGATCAATCTTTCAAACTATCGGCTTACCCCCATTGAAGAGCGGGTACTTGCACGTGGGCTGTCTTTTGTCCCTACCTCCAAACATCTTCCTTTTCAGTTCCGGGTGGAATTTGAAAAGTTCTTACGAGTGCTTCAACTTAAACTCTTTTTTTACAATATAGAAAACACCAGGGGACCCTATACCGATTGTGTTGCTAAAAGTACCTGGACTCCTCCTGGACCGCCTAATGCCACGCTTATGATTTTTAAACAACTGGTTTTGCAAGAAGTTCAACAATTAGAAGGTACACAGCATTGGGGCAGAGCTAATATGTCCCAAGAAGAATTTCAGGCCTTGCAAACATTGAAAGCAGAAAATTCGATAGTGATCAGAAAAGCGGATAAAGGGGGTGCTATAGTGGTCCTTAATAAATCTGAATATGTGGCAGAAATCCAACATCAATTAGCAGATGAGAATACCTATTGTAAATTGTTTGAGAATCCTACTCCTCGTTTGATTGAACGGGTCCAGGAGGTTACAAAGGAAGCTTTACATTTCGGTTTCCTTAGTAAAAAGGAAAGTCAATTTTTGTGTCCGGTTCATCCAGTGGTACCTATATTGTATACGGTTCCTAAGATTCACAAAAGGCTTCAAGCTCCTCCAGGTAGACCCATTGTGTCTTCGAGGAATTCGCTGTTGGAGCGTGTCTGTAAGTATGTGGATTATTTTTTAAGCCCTTTGGTGCAAGAAATTCCAGCGTATATTAAAGACACTTCACATTTTCTACAGATTTTGAACGGATTGATGGTGAATGAATCGTGCCTATTAGTCACCTTGGATGTGTGCGCATTATATACTTCCATTCCACAAAAAGAAGCCCTGGAAGCTGTGAAGAAGGCACTGGATGATCGTCCTCGGCCTCATGTGGTCCCCACAGATTTTCTTTTGCATCTTACAGAATTGGCTTTGTTTAACAATCATTTCATCTTTGATGATGAAATTTATCTTCAAATTTCTGGTATAGCCATGGGGGCTTCGTTCGCCCCCTCTGTAGCAAACATCTTTATGGGACAGTTTGAGGAGAAGTATGTTTATAACAACACGAGGTTTGCCCAGGTGCAGTACTGGGGCCGCTACATTGACGATGTTTTCCTGGTTTGGCAGGGCTCTCAGGATCAACTAGGGGATTTTGTACAAGACCTTAATAGTAGTCATGCAACTATCAAGTTTGAATGTAACTTTCATTTTAACCAGGTTAGTTTCTTGGATGTGTTAGTGAAGAAGGAACGTGGAATATTAAGAACAGAAGTTTTTGTCAAGCCCACGGATAGATATTCCTTACTTAAATACGACAGCATGCACCCTTTTCATCTCAAACGCAGTCTTCCCTATTCGCAATTTCTCCGGTACCGCAGGATTTGCGATACTACTCAGAGGTACCAAGAACTGGCTGGGGGACTGCAAGATAAATTTAGAGAGAGGGGCTATCCGGACAAGCTGGTTAAAAAATCTTATAAACGAGCCTTGTATCAACATAGGGATTTACTTATCCAAGATAATTACCACACAGGGACTAAAAGTATGGATAATGTTATTTCATGTGTGTTGAAATTTACAGATAGATCATCCCAAATCTCTGCTATATTAAGGAAACATTGGAATGTGATGCTCACCCAGGAAGCATTCCAGGATCACCATCTTATGTTATCTTTTGCTCGGAATCAAAATCTACAGGATCAACTCAGTGTAGCTGATGTATGGTCGCATATAGTACAGCTTGAAGGATGCCATCAGAAGTGTAGTCACTGTTCAATTTGTGACATTACAATTGAGGGTTCTGAGTTTAAATCTACGGAAGGGAAGACTTATAAATTGAGACATAGAACTACATGTGAATCTAAAAATGTGATTTATATTTTTCGGTGCCCGTGCAATTTGTTGTATGTAGGGCACACTACTCGTCAATTTAAAACTCGGGTCATTGAACATCGGCATTGTATTACAAATTCTAAGTTGGAAGCACCTATGACTCGCCATTGTGTGCAGGCTCAACATCATTTCAATCAGTTACAATGTATGGTCATTGACCAAATTCTAATGGGTAAGAGAGGGGGGGATGTTAAATCAATTTTATGGCGTAAGGAACAACATTGGATCTATTTATTAAAATCGGTTACACCCACAGGACTAAACAGAAACATTGAATGGAATGCTTACTATTGATGGTTTGTAAAAGCAGTTTCCTCTGTTTCCTAAGTTCTGATTAGATACGCAACTATGCAATGACGCAGTGACGTCATCCTAAGAGTATAAGTAGATCTACACCTAATTTCCTGTTTCTGCTCCATCTTTGTTATGTATTCGACGACACAGATTCAGCTTGTATTGTAGCGGTGTTGAACTTCAGATGGATCTTTTGAAGCGCCCTTCCTGAAGCAGCCATAAATCTGGCGAAACAAGGCGCTCTTGTTGAACGGCTGATGTCCTTTTCGTTTGGTGGAAGAATTGAAGGACTAACGTTTTTCTTTTTTGTTTGAAAAAATACTTGCAGGGCTCCGGAGCCCCTTAGGAGGAGTGTCGGCTTTCAGCATTTACAGCAGCTTACAGGAACTCATGGCTTGTTGCAGCCCACAGTCCTTAGCAATTTACAGCAGCATCAGATACCATCAAGATTTGGGGACTTGAGACTGTCTGCCTAATTAAAGCTAAGTACCAAACATTAGAGGGGATAGTTTGTTTAAAGCCAGCATGAGGAGCTTTAAGTCAATGCCTGTTTAATGAACTGTTAAGATTGCCGTGTCCTCCGATTGGGGTGGTTTCCCGTAGTCAGCCCTTTTTTGCAAGTTTAGGGCTGGGATTGGTCTGTTATGGTTTAGTTTGGGTGAGTGCCCATTTATTAGTTAATATTTAAGAAGGTAAGAGAGTTTTTCACCTCATTTGCTTTTTCTCACCAATTGTGAGTTTTTTTTCTCTTTGTCCTTCTCAAGAAACCAGTGATATTAACTTACTCCTGATACAACAAGGATAGTATAAATACTTTTGTATTTTTCCTGTTTGGAGATTTGAGGTTTCAATCGTTTGTAATATAATGTAAGTGGAGCTTTTTCCACAATTAAAGGGACACTCACAAACTAATTATATATAACAAACTCCTTTTAGAGAGTTATGGTATACTACTTGCAATGACAACACAATATGTACTAGAACATTATAATTGGTAGTGAAGGGTAAGGCAAAGTTGTAATATATAGATGAGTAAGAAAGTAGGAAGAATTAGAAAATAAGGTGACTGATTTGAAGAAAGTTGCACATGAGGTCACCTCTCCTCAAAAAACCTTCATTGAACCCTGCTTGTCCTTCCAACTATCGCCCCACCTCCCTCTTCCCTTTTCTATGCAAAATACTTCAATGCGCTGTTCACCACCGCTGTCTTGACTTTCTTTCATCTCAAGCTACTCTTGATCCACTTCAATCTGGCTTTTGATCTTTTCATTCGACTGAAACAGCGCTTGCTAAAGTCTCCAATGACCTGTTCCTGGCCAGATCCAAAGGTCACTATTCTATCCTCATCCTTCTCGGTCTATCTGCTGTGTTTGACACTGTTGATCACTGCCTACTCCTTGATACGCTGTCCTCACTTGAATTTCAGGACTCTGTTCTTTCCTGGTTTTCTTTTTATCTCTCCCATCGCACATTTAGTGTATACTCTGGTGGTCCTCCTCCACTTTTATCCACTGTTGGTGTACCTCAGGGCTCTGTCTTGGGACCTTTTCTTTTTTCCATCTATACTTCTTCTCTTGGTGCTCTGATCTCATCCCATGGTTTTCAGTATCACATTTACACAACTCCCAGATCTACCTCTCCATACCAGAAATTTCAGCAGGAATCCAGGCCCAAGTATCAGCCTGCCTGTCTGACATTGCTGCATGGATGCCTCACCGCCATGTGAAACTAAACATTACCAAGACTGAGCTTCTTATCTTTCCCCCTAAACCAACCTCTCCTCTTCTCCAGTTCTCTGTCTCTGTGGATAACACTCTCATTTTCCCGGTCTCATCAGCTCATAACTTTGGGGTCATCGTTGAATCCTCTCTCTCTGAACATATTCAACAGTCTGATAAAACCTGTCGTTTCTTTCTCTATCACAAAAATTCATCCTTTCCTTTTTAAGGACACTATCAAAACCTTTATCTACATTCTTATCACCTCTCGCTTAAGACTATTGCAACTTGCTTCTCACAGGTCTCCCATTAAGCCATCTCTCTCCCCTTCAATCTGTTCAAAATTCTGCTGCATGATTTGTATTCTACCAGTGTTGCTATGCTCACAGTAGCCCTCTCCTCAAGTCACTTCATTGGCTCCCTGTTTCTGTATACAGTTCAAACTCCTCTTGTTGATTTGCAAGTCCATTCACTCTTCAGCTCCTCAGTACATCTCCACTCTTATCTCTCCCTACACTCCTCCCCGGGAACTCCATTCATTAGCTAAATCTCTCTTATCTGTACCCTTCTCCTCTACTGCTAACTCCAGACTCTGTTCCTTTTATCTTGCTTTACCATATGCCTGGAATAGACTTCCTGAGCCGGTACATCAAGCTCCATCTCTGGCCGGCTTCAAATCTAGGCTAAAAGCACACCTTTTTTATGCTGCTTTTAACTCTTAACCCCTATTGACTTGTTCAGTACCCATATCTGTTTTATCATCCCCACCCTAGTAATTCCCTTATCCCTTATTTATCCTGTTTGTCTGTCCTGGTTAGATTGTAAGCTCTGTCAAGCAGGGACTGTCTCTTCATGTTCAAGTGTACAGCGCTGCGTGCATCTAGTAGCACTTTAGAAATGAAAAGCAGTAGTAAAGCCTCAATATAACCACCAAAACCAAAGATCCCAACCTCAGAACCCCACACACAGACCTGACTCAAATTTCAGTGGAGGTGAACAACCAAGTTTTCCTTCAAAATACTAAATAATTCAGCTCTTGACAAATTTTCAGTGGCAAATTATTCCATAAGGTGGGAGCTGCCACCATAAATACCTGTGCCATACAGTGAGCCAACCATTTTGGAGGCATATTTGGACATTTCGTTTTATGGACTTAATACCTAAGGAGAGACCGCAAAAGCGGAAAACTGTGGTCCACTATGTACAACAGTTCATCCACAAACAACAGAATGGAAAACAAATGGAAAAGCTTTATTCTAAATGATGCCTGACACCGCACTGTGTTTCGGCAAAGCGCCTACTTCAGGGGTTTTGATAACATTTGTAAATGTCTATCAAGTAATGTATGAGAAAGCACTCACTGTCTTAAAAAAGATGTGGGGTCCAAAAGAAAACTCATACACTATTTGATAGACATTTACAACTGTTATCAAGACCCCTGAAGTAGGCACTTTGCTGAAACACAGTGCCGTGTCGGGCATCATATACAATAAAATGTTTCCATCTGTTTACCATTCACCTGTTGTTTGTAGATGAGCCTTGCTGGTCACACTACTCATTCTCTATGGACTTTATACGTGCCATAAAAAATTACAATAACAAAAGACAAGGAGAAGATTGATGTGGTAACAATACCCAAACATCAGTAAGATTGAGAAGTAACTGTAATGAAGGGAAGGGAAGGGTAATGGGACTTGATATACCGCCTTTCTGAGGTTTTTGCAACTACATTCACTTCAAAGATTAGAAATATAAGCAGAATTATAAGCTATGACTTTATCTTGCATTTAATCATTCATTTTTCACCTCTTTCAAACTGTGCATTTGGGAGGATAACAATATAAGTCATTTTCACACACGTAGCCACATACATGCGTAAATGACTTGATACAAAAATTCCAACTGGTGTTAACGTATGTGTATGAACACGATGGTGCATATTTTGCCATTAGGCGTGTACTGGAGTAGATTTTGGGTGGAACACAGCTAGAGTTTGCAAGTATGTACAAAGATTATTAACTACACTGATTTATGCACATATTTAAATGATCTAGATGTGGACATTTCCCCATTTATAGCTGCTGGAGCAATGTAGGTGTTATTTCTGCTGGTTATGCTAGTATTTTATAAATACATACAGGTGCCTATGTGTCTATAAAACAGCAGTCAATTAGTGTCTTCCTGCCCTCTTATTTATTTATTTGTAGCATTTGTATCCCACATTTTCCCAATTTGCAGGCTCAATGTGGCTTACATTTGCCGTAGTGGCAATTGCCATTTCCGGTCCATAGAATTGCAAATGATGTTTACACCAGGTGCGTACATACATGGTGGAAGAATACATCGACATACATGGTAGAAGAATAAATCAACATTATGTTGTTGCATAATGGCGGTTTACGCGGCTGAAGGCGTTCTACAAACAAGCTGTTCAAACAGCGAGTAATATATCCTGATTGTTTATTCCACATCTTTGTCAACTAACTATTTTGCTGACCTATAGGAGTCCCTTGACCCCTGATGCAGGCGTTTGTACGCCGAAACACGGACCGTGTCGGGTCTCCATTATAAATAAAGAACTACATTTTTCTCAATCCTGAAGGCCCAGTGTTTGCTTTGTTTGTTTGGTTGCTTTTGTATGCTGTATTCCCTCTTTTTTGTGACTGTTGCATAGGTATTGACATTAGGGTAGACGTGATTGTGTTTGTTCATTAAACTAGGTACTTCATTATAAAATTACATTCCTGATGTGTGATAAAGCAGTAAAGATATTTTTGAGATTCTGCTGAATTTAATGATATATTATCAGGTCTAGATTTAGGCACAGGCCACACAGGCAAATGCCGAGGGCACCAACTGTTGAAGGCACCAAAAGGTCAGGTCAAAGAGCAGCTTGCTTTTACTTAATTGAAGGCCATGTGGATGTGCTGCTTCAAAGGGGTGCTACTGTGACACCATGGCCTTCCTCTGCTCCTCTCCTGGCTCTCCAATATCCAGGATCTTTCACATCCCCTTGCCATTTCCCCTACCCTCCAGGTTCGCTAGGATCTATTTTCTGATCTTGTCTATAGGTGCCAAAATCTTATATCCAACTATATATATTATTATTTGTGGGACATGCATCTAGTTTTTATAGCTATTGGGGTATCACCTATAATTCCAGTTGATTAAAAACCAGTGTGCCAATTAATGCCAAATGTGATGGCTGTCCTGATGGTTTAGTCCATTGGGAATTATTCTAAGTCATGGACATCACCAACTGACTATCAAGTAAAATCCAACCAGAGACAGACATGAACAATTGGCCAACAGCTACCAATTCCTTATCCTTGAAACAAAAATGTGCAGCACCACTTCCAAACTGAAGCATCTGTAAGCTCTACCTAACTCCCTACCTCCTCCTCAGTTTTCTCCCCGCACAACGCACAACTTCCCAAGGGAACAAGAGGATTTTCAAAAGATTCTTTTGCAGCACTGGTGTTACTTTATTTAAACAGAGCACCATAGTAACTTTAATTGTCTAGGTTGAGAACGTTTTCAGGTGTGAACAAAGGTAGCTGTACCCTCTTGGGTAGGGGGGGGGGCGGGGAGGAGGGTTGAATATAGAAAATATAGAAAAGTGCTGATACCTTTAAATGAATATAGCTATCCTTCAGTTCCGACTTCTTCACCAAGGGTCCCTCAACCGGACCAAACTGAGTACGCTTGGGAATGCGTCTTTTTGAGTAAACTCCTCCCAAGAACCTGTCCACATACAGCACCAGTGGTAGGCTGGCTCTTGCCCTGGTTAGCACTGGTCGGTTGGGGATGGGATGTAGAGGCCCATGTTTAGGACACACTGAGGGATGAGCATTGTTACATTCTTCACACCCTGTAACAGACAAATACAGGAAACTATTGGACCTGAAAATAATTCGCAACCTAATAAACTTCCGTAAAGCACTGAAGACATATCTCTTTAATACGACATACCATAATGACTAATAATTGGAACTGTAATTCACCATCATTTACTTAACAATCTGATTACTTTCTCCCTATATATTTTAGTATGCAATCCATGTTCAATATGTGATACCATTTGTATATTTTCCCTTTTTTACCCGACTGTTCATTTAGCAAACATGTTCTATATATATTACCAATTGTATATGTATTCTGAAATTACATAAATCATGACGGAAAATTGTAAGCCACATTGAGCCTGCAAATAGGTGGGAAAATGTGGGATACAAATGCAACAAATAAATAAATAAATACCAAAGAAATTGAAGGAATAGATGTTACTCGATATATAGCGGCAGCCATTTTCACTATGGAGACTGGAGAGCAGCAGGGTCACTCCTGCCCCAGCTCACCACTGGACCACCAAGGTTGTAACATAGGCCCAGGGAGGGGGCCTGCGGTGAGTCCAGGAGGGGGGTTGTTCTCTTTACAATGGAGGGAGTGAACAAATGGGAGTTTCCAGTTGGGGAGGGAACAGCACGAATGCCAGATGCCATAGGGGAGGGAGGGAGGGAGGCAGGGAAAAAAAGAAGAGAGATGTTTTCTTGACTATAAACCCCCACCCCTATTTTAGGAGAAAAATGTTATCTCGGTTTATATGTGGATGGGTTTAAGTTTAAGTATATACAGTAAATAAATACATGTGACAAAGAAGAAAACTGCAACTTACAAACAAAAAATGCACTGAGTTAATGTCTTCTGAATACACCTGGATTTCTGTGAGACCTATCTCACAAGAAAATAAATCTGCACAGAATTTGAGACAATTATCACTGATTCACAAATCAAACTAAATAAATAAAACATAAAATTGTGGAACGGGTAGATGTGAATCTTTTATTTACTCTTTCCAAAAATACTAGGACTAGGGGGCACACAATGAAGCTACAAAGTAGTAAACTTAAAACAAATCGAAGAAAATATTTCTTCATTCAACGTGTAGTTAAACTCTGGAATTCGTTGCCAACGAATGTGGTAAAAGCATTTAGCTTAGCGGGGTTTTAAAAAGGTTTGGATAGCTTCCTAAAAGAAAAGTCCATAAGCCGTTATTAAAATGGACTTGGGAAAATCCACTGCTTATTTCTAGGATAAACTGTCCACCAATACTGGCGAAAATCTACTAATATGTTTGAAAATACACCACAAATATAGAAGAACTTAAAGCAAGAGTGATACTAGTTGTTAATCTTGTTCAACCACTCATTGGTTCACAATGTGTTGAAAGGGGAAGTCTCATATGGTCACCGGGGTTTGATTCAATACCACCTGTACAAGTGGACCCCTGTTCCATGGCAACTGCAATCATCGACTAACTCCCGTCTGTCCTATGTTTTTAATTTTTCTTATTTTTATATTAATGCAAGTTAAGTTTTTATGGCTTTTCCAGTTTATCTCTCAACCGCCATATTACGCCAAACACTTATCTGGTATCCATATACATCCTTTAGGAAAGGCAATTACGATAAAATGAGAAAAACGGTAAAAAAAAAGACTAAAAGGAGCAGCTCACAGTGTAAAAAACTTGCACCAGGCATGGATGCTGTTCAAAAACACCATCCTAGAGGTACAGGACAAATATATTCCGCGTATTAGAAAAAGAGGAAAAAAAGACCAAACGTCAGTCGGTGTGGCTAAACAGTAAGGCAAAGGAAGCCATTAGAGCAAAAAAAACAATCCTTCAAAAAATGGAGAAGAGAACAAACTGAAAATAATAAGATAAAACATAAGGAATGCCAAGCCAAATGCAAAGCGGAGATAAGGAGGGCAAAAAAGGACTTTGAAAAAAGTTAGCGTTAGAAGCGAAAGTACATAGTAAATTTTTTTTTAGATACATTAAAAGCAGGAAGCCGGCTAAAGAATCGGTGGGGCCGCTGGATGAAAGTGGTGTTAAAGGGGCAATCAGGGAAGACAAAGCCATAGTGGAGAAATTAAATGAATTCTTTGCTTCGGTCTTCACGGAGGAGGATTTGGGAGGGACACCGGTGCCGGAAAGTGTATTTGAAGCAGGTGAGTCAGAGAAACTAAACAAATTCTCTGTAAACTTGGAGGATGGGTCAGTTCTGCAAACTGAAGAGTAGTAAATCACCAGGACCTGATGGTATTCATCCCAGAGTATTAATAGAACTGAAAAAATGAACTTGTAGAGCTACTGTTAGTAATATGCAATCTATCCCTAAAATCAGGTGTTGTACCAGAAGACTGGAGGGTAGCCAATGTTACGCCGATTTTTAAAAAGGTTCCAGAGGAGATCCGGGAAATTATAGACCGGTGAGTCTGACGTCGGTACCGGGCAAAATGGTAGAGGCTATTATTAAGAATAAAATTACAGAGCACATACAAAAACATGGGCTGATGAGACAAAGTCAGAACGGATTTAGTGAAGGGAAGTCTTGCCTCACCAATCTACTGCATTTTTTTGAGGGGGTGAACAAACATGTGGACAATGGGGAGCCGGTGGATATTGTTTATCTGGATTTTCAAAAGGCGTTTGACAAAGTGCCTCATGAAAGACTCCAGAGGAAACTGGAGAGTCATGGGATCAGAGGTAGGGTATTTCTATGGATTAAGAGCTGGTTGAAGGATAGGAAGCAGAGAGTAGGATTGAATGGTCAGTATACTCAATGGAGAAGGATAGTTAGTGGGGTCCCTCAGGGGTCTGTGCTGGGACCGCTGCTTTTTAACATATTTATAAATGACCTAGAAATGAGAGTAACTAGTAAGGTAATTAAATTCACAGATGACACAAAGTTATTCAGGGTCATCAAGTCGCAGGAGGAATGTGAAAGATTACAGGAGGACCTCGCGAGACTGGGAGATTGGGCATCCAAGTGGCAGATGAAGTTCAGTGTTGACAAGTGCAAAGTGATGCATGTGGGTAAGAGGAACCCGAATTACAGCTATGTCATGCAAGGTTCCGCATTAGGAGTCACAGACCTAGAAAGGGATCTGGGAGTCATCGTAGATAAGACGTTGAAAACTTCTGCTCAGTGTGCTGCGGCAGCTAAGAAAGCGCACAGAATATTGAGTATTATTAGGAAAGGGATGGAAAACAAATACGAGGATGTTATAATGCCGTTGTATCATTCCATGGTGCGACCGCACCTCGAATATTGTGTCCAAATCTGGTCACCGCATCTCAAAAAAAGATATAAAAGAACTAGAGAAGGGCGACGAAAATGATAAAAGGGATGGAACGACTTCCCTATGAGGAAAGGCTAAGACGGTTAGGGCTCTTCAGCTTGGAGAAAAGGCGGCTGAGGGGTGATATGACAGAAGACTACGAGATAATGAGCAGAGTAGAGTGGACAGATGTGAAACATTTGTTTGCACTTTCAAAAAATAATAGAACCAGGGGAATCAAGATGAAGCTAGAATATGGTAGATTTAAAACAAATAGGAGAAAGTTTTTCTTTACTCAGCGTGCAGTTGGACTCTGGAACTCGTTACCGGAGAATGTAGTGACAGCAGCTGGCCTTACAGAGTTTAACGGGGGTTTGGACAGATTCCTGAAGGAAAAGTCCATTGAACATTATTACATTTTTTTTTTGGGGGGGGGGGGGGGTGCTGGGTTCTTGAAACCTGGATTGGCCGCTTTCGGAGACAGGATGCTGGGCTTGATGGACCCTTGGTCTTTTCCCAGTATGGCGGTGCTTATGTGCTTACGTACATAATGTACAATACAGACAGAGAGGGCACTACAGTATACAATTAGACAAATCAGAAGAAAAAAGCAACACTGGGCCTTCAGAACTAGGACAACAGGAGTACTTTATTAATCAATGACCCGACATGGGCCGTGTTTCGGCGCCAACAAAGGCGCCTGCTTCAGGGGTCAATGTGCTGATGTAATGACGTGCAGATGACAAAACACGATTGCCATTTTCATCTCTTTCTTTCAGACCACTAGCAGTAATCACTGTCAGTCAGTGATTACTGCAGTAGAAAATGCTCTAGGGCTGCATGGAGTCCTAATGACCCGGAGCCAAAGGGGAAAGTAACCGCAGGGTCAAAGACTTTAGATTTCTGTCCTCCGGCGCATTCATCCTGTGATTGGATTGGTCCCCCAGATAAGTACTCAAACCTACGTCCAGTTAAATTTTATATTGGTGAACCTGAATCACCTTTGGAACAAAAACTAAGGACACTAAGACAAGAAACTCAAGATTGGAACCAAAAGTTTTGGGTCAATCAAAATATAACATTCCATAAGGCAAAAGAAGAATTCATTCTTTCAAGGTTAAAAGCTAGTGGTCTGAAAGAAAGAGATGAAAATGGCAATCGTGTTTTGTCATCTGCACGTCATTACATCAGCACATTGACCCCTGAAGCAGGCGCCTTTGTTGGCGCCGAAACACGGCCCGTGTCGGGTCATTGATTAATAAAGTACTCCTGTTGTCCTAGTTCTGAAGGCCCAGTGTTGCTTTTTTCTTCTGACTTACGTACATAATGGCCAGGAATTTGAATACAGTCAAAGCTTACACAAGTCATGAGGGTCAAAGGGACGAAGAGGATCACTTTCCCATTCGTATGCGTCCGTCTCTTCACCATCATCATCTTCATCCTCATCATCATCATCTTCCTCCTCCTCCTCCTCCTCCTCCTCTTCCTCTTCCTCCTCTTCTGCATCTGACCGACCCATGGGGTTGTGCAGAGAGGACAGGCGAGCAGCCCCATCCACTTCCTCCATAGGAGGTAAATCCTGGTTATGCACCGATAATGATGCCTGAAGAAATATAGCAAGAGTAATACATGAGAAAGGCAAAGAAAATATCAGATGATATAGAATCCACCTAATTCTATAAATTTGCACACCCAACTTAGCAACTAACACATAAAGTTGCATGCACAAGTTATAAAATAAGGGCAGTTGCCTGTCTGCTAATTAGCTAACGTGCTAATTGCCATTAATCAATTACTGGCTATAATTGGTGTCGGTTGGTGCTAATTGGCAGTAATTGCCAGTTACACGCATAACTGCCCCTAGTTAATATTCTACAAATTATGCATGCAAATTCCTGAGCATGCAACTGCAAGGTGGACATGAACCTCGAAGGAGCATGTCTGGCAGGTGTGCATATATGTTATAAAATACCTGCTTTTACGCACCTAACTGCCAGTTAGGCACAAGCATTTACACCAACCATTTGGCTAGTATAAATGCTCACACCTTAAGTTAGGTGTGTAAATGCAGACTTATGCTGGCCCATTTTCAAACTCAATGTGCCTTTCTGCTCTTTTTTTGTATTCGCCAAATTTGGATAAATTTCTGGATTGCTATTTTGCCCATAGACAGACATTTCAGATCCTTTATGTATTCTCTCTAATAATCACAAGGACTATAATTAGAAACAATGGGGTTTTTTTGAAGGCTGGGGTGGGCTATTAAGGGAACCGCCATTTCTCTCCTCCACCCTGCTCCCCTGTGGAAACCAGCATTGTTGTACTCCACTCCCCACCCCCCCCCCCCCCCCCCCCCACAATAACCAGTTCTCTCTTCTTACCTCTCCTCAGGATTAAGTGTGGAGCCTTGAGCACTTGCACATGCTCAAAACTTGAGTATCTGTACATGCTCAAGGTTCCGCACCAATTCAGTATCAGAATCTTGAGAAAACATAAGAAAAAGGATCCGTTCATCGTGGGAGGGAGGACTGAAAGTGGAGGAGAGCAAGGACGGTTACTGCGAATTCTGGGAGGGTGGGCTATTATTGGAAGAATCCAAATTTGACTTTTAAAGATGAAACTTACAGGGTTTTTCAATGCTGAAACAATGGGGTAGTCCATTATTAGAGTTGGGCTATCATTAGAAAGAATACGGTTGTTCTTTCCAACACATTGAGTTGGAAAGAATATAAGGTGTTAAGGCAAGTTCCTGGAGGAACAGTCTATAAACTGTTACTAGCCATGAAGGCTTAGGAAAGCCACCACTTATCTCTGGATATGTGCAACAAAGAATGGATCTACTTCTTGAATTGGCCACAATCAGACACAGGATGCTGATGAATCTGTAGCAGGGCCGCCGAGAGACTGGGCCGGGCCCGGGACAAGGCCGCCCCCGGGCCACGCCCCCACTGCCACCCCCCCTAGGTTGTCGCCACCCCCCCTGAGGGGGGCCCAGCGCCGCAGTCCCACCGGCCACCCCCTGGAGGCCCGGGCCCCGGGAATTTTGTCCCCCCTGTCCCCCCCTCTCGGCGGCCCTGCTCTGTGGTCTGACCCAATATGGAATATCTCATGTTCTTATGTACTCTATGTCTTGCTCCCTCTTCATTCCATAGCAGTAATGATTCCTCAGTTTGAGGATGATCTCTACCACAAATTTATATATGGATCTAAAATGCCTCAGGAGTTTGACCTGGTAGCCACAAACTCATCAACAGAATCTACAAATGTCTCTTTGTGGCTTAGTTTTCTATTGACTGAGTACAAAAACACTGGGGCTGATATTCAGACCATGGGAGGTAACCGAGGTAATCGCTGAGCCCGGATAATCAATGCTGGGCTGTTTCTGGTAACCGATATTGAATATCTGGTTTATTTTTGGCTAGTTTAAACATAACCAGCCAAGTCAATATTCAGTGCTGGTCGGATATGTTTAAACTGTCCAAAGATATCCCTGCTATTTTGGCAGTCAAATACGGCTGCCAAACTTAGCTGGCAATGTGCCAAAAATCAGTAGATAATTGGTTACATCGTGCAATATAACCGGCGATATTCAGTGGGAGATAGCCAGCTATCTCCCTCGGAATATCACCGGATAGCCGGCTAAGTACCATTTAACCGGCCAAGTGCCGTTTCTGACTGTTTAATGGGTTTGAATATCGGAGGGACTGAGTTTATACTGCCAAGATAAATTGTTATTGCTTTAAAAGTTGCCCTCGAAGTATATGCCCTGACATGCTATACCATCATTTGCACTGCATGGTTGTATCATATATGATAGCATCAGATTTGTTGAATAGACACCTGTATTTTGCATACAGTTTCCTTTACTTTTCAGCATACAGGACAAGACACTTCTCAAGGCAGACTGCTGCCAGATGGAGGATGTAGCACCACTGAAATCAATTTATTGGCTTTTTCTTCCCAGTGTATGACATCCACGTCTGTGTTCTTGAAGTAAGTTTTTAGGTGATAATTTTACAAGAGGGTGCCTAGGTTAATAGGGCAGCAAGGTGCCTATTTCAGCTTGTTCAATCTGTGTCTTTATAAAAGAGTAGCACAAATCTTGCAGAAACAGCACCTTTAATCAAGGTGCTATTTCTGCAGGATTATTTTACAAAGACACAGGGGCCTATGTATCTTTTTAAAATAGGTTAAAGCCAGGCACCTTGACTAAAATGCTGACATTTACGCCTGCTCGAGAGCTGCCCTAAACACACACACAAACAAGATGCACGATCACAGGTATTTTACAAAATATGCTCTTAAATTGCGACTGACCATGATCGACTCCTGAGCATGCCTGCCATACAAGTATGTGCTAGCTTGTGATTTAATTTTGTAAGAGCCCATTTACATGTGTAAATTGGGGACAATTCTGTAAGTGGGCACCTCCTTTTAGGCACCCCGGTGCCACGCAGTGACAGCCTATTCTATATCAGCATCTAGATGCCTGGATTCCATTATAGAATAGTAGCATAACCTGGCATCGGCGCACCTACATGTACATAACTGCAGTTACACTAGCCTGGCATAACTGCGGTTGCATAAATGGAGCATAGGCATATTTAACTGACAGTATTCTACAAGTTGTGCACATAAGTGGCAGCTCTACCCATGCACCTCCCATGCTCCACCCATGTGTATGCCCCTTTGCATATTTATGTGCTACGCCACTTAGGCACACTCTTATAGAATAGCACTTAATCTCCCTACTGCTACTTACATACACAAGTGTACACTTACCCACAGAAGTACTAGTACTCTGTATATTTACGCACTCCAATAGCACATAAATGCGGGTGTCCAATTATAGAATTGCCCTTCTTATGTATGAGAATGGTATATAAAATTACTCTTTTAATGTGTCTTTGTAGCACTTCCTTCCTCCACCACAAGATCTGTCTGGCTGTTTACAGAGAACTTTCAAGGGAAGTTGAGAAACTGATGTATGTACACAATGTACAACCCTGCGGAGCTGGTGACTGAAGATCATCGCTTTTTGACTATTCAGTCTTCCAACCTTGTTACTGAGTTTTTCCCACCTAAAATCTGCAACAACAGTCCTCGCCCAACTTTCAGCTACTAATCAAAAACTCATACTTTGGCTGACACAGTGGCTCAAGGGGAAAATTTTGTTCATTACGATGTTAAGTGTTCCCAAGACCAGTTCAATCTCCTCATTGGGATGGCTAGGGAATGCTGCA
Organism: Microcaecilia unicolor; assembly: GCF_901765095.1. Classification (NCBI taxonomy): domain Eukaryota; kingdom Metazoa; phylum Chordata; class Amphibia; order Gymnophiona; family Siphonopidae; genus Microcaecilia; species Microcaecilia unicolor. Next base: position 56,535,116 of record NC_044042.1, on the reverse strand, counting down.
GAGACATTGATAAAAACAGATATCTCCTTGCCAGATTCAGGGTCCATGAAGAAGGCCTGGTAGAATGACCACACTAGGTGTATTGTGAATAAGGAGAACATGGACATATATAAAGTAGGGGAAAAATCTAAGTATAGTCATGAATTAAGGTTCAGGGTGCCAGATCCAAACCATGATTCCAACTAGGCAGGACGAATAAAGGAGGAGTCTGAAACAGCCGAGAACAAACAAACAAACAAACAAAAGATGCTCTCATATTTTCTCCTTTGCCTCTGGTTCTTTCTATTTAATAGGTCCCAAAACTTTTGTCACGTCTGTAGCCGTGACCCCTCTCAGACTCACCTTATTTCTGGCGGTCAGCTTCTGAGCTGGCTCCTGTCTGTTCTTCCTGAGTTAGTTCCATCTCTGTGTGCTGGCTGCAGTGGATTGTCTGTGTGCTGTTTCCCGTTCCAGACTTCAGCCCAGTCCAGTCCGGATCTTCCGGCCTGCCAGACTTGCTTGTCTTGTTTGAGCCTGCACAGCACCCGTAGCTGCCTGGTGATTGCTGGAGCTAAATCTCAGCTGCTGCTGGGCTTATTAGCCATTTGGAAACTTTCTGCTTGGCCTTTGCATCGCCTAAGGCCCTGGTTTGTTGGTGCTTGCTGCACTTCTGCCTAGTCCAGTTTATAGTCTGTATTCTTGCCCGATTCTAGTTTTATCTTTGTGTAGCTTCTTGTACTGTATTGCTTGTTTCCCAGTCTTGTTTCTTGTTTGTATGTCTTTGTCTAGTTCTAGGCTGTCTGTGTTTCTGGCTCAGTGGCTGCCTGGCAGCTTTCAGTTCTGTCTCTTGTCTACCAGTGTTTGTTCCCTGTTTCAGTGGCTGCTTGCAGCTTTCAGTTCTGTCCCTTGTCTGTCTGAGAGTCCTAGTCTAGTATTCTGCCTAGCTTCCGTGTGTGTTCTAGTCCCTGTGTGTATCCTGCTGGTATCCAGTTCCGGCCCTGTCCGATAAGTCCTGCTGGCCACCTGCACCCAGGGGCTCAACTCCTGAGGAACGGTGGTCAAGCGCAGGTGAAGTCTAGCTGGCCCTGTCAGAGTTCTGCCTTATCCCTGTGTGGGGTGGTTTTGCCTGCCACTGCCGCTCCTCGGCAGTGGCCCAAGGGCTCACAAACCTAGTTCCTGCTTTTGGAAAACGTGACACCTTTCCTCAAAGATCCCAGTCAGCTGTTTTTTTCAAGACAGCAAAATTAATATATATGGGATATATTTCCAGGCAGTCCTTCCATTATATGCACCCATCTTATATGCATATTCATTAGAGTAGTTCTGAAAACCCAACCAGCAGGAGGTCCTTGAGAACAGTTTAAGGAACCACACAGTCTCATACTCAGGTTCTACCAACCTCAATAAGCCTTCCTTCATTCATGCCCTCCTCTACCACTATATGATTAAAAAGTATTTTGGGTCTGTAGAATGGCTTTGAATGGTTTCCAGACTAAGGAAGCCAACGTCTGATGTAGTCTCCTTAAGGTACAGGGAATTATAGTCTATGATGTGAGGTGAGGGCTCCAGGGGGGTAGGTTGGGAGGAGGGGATTGGATAGGGCTTTGACTTTTATCAACTGGAATGATATGACAGGGGTTATAAAAGTACAGACCATTCCACTATCCAGTATCATTAAAATATGCTATTTTCCAGATGATTGTTATATAAAGGGGGTTCTGGGTGGGAGGTAGTTGGGGAGGAAAATTTAAAAACTGTATGATGTTCAGATTTATGTTTGTATATTTGCGCATTTGTTTCAATAAAAAAAAGATTTAAAATAAAAGCATTTTGGAACACATATATAGGAAAGAAATACACAAATATATTTGCATTGCCTCATACAGAAAATTATGCGACTGTGCTCCATGCATGGGCAGATTTAATTGGAGGAATGGCTAAGATGACAGTTAAAATAGCCTTCAACAAAAATGATGTTAAAGAAAAATATACCAAAGTACTGAGCTCCAGTTACAAGTTCAACAGCAGTAACAAAAGACCTTCCCTCTACCCCAAGTAACTTACTCTGTTCGCTTGTGAAACCTGTTCCAGTGCCAGTTGCTGTGGAGGCTCGGACACATTGCTGAGAACAGCGATATTGGCAGCATTCAGGCTCTGAGCAGCAGGCAAGAGCACAGTTACCTGAAATCATATCCCACTTGTTATATCCATCATTCATGCAATGTAAAATTCTTCTAATAATCCTCCAGTCCCAAAGACAATCCAATCAGACTTACTATTCCCAGCTGGTTCCAGAGTGTAGGCCCTGCCAACTTTGCATGTTGTGATATGTACTGTATATCACAATACAGCCATGGAACACGTACAGACATCTATTCAACAAACATCATACTATCATATATGATGCAATGCATGTGATGGTACAGCATGTGAAGGCATATAATTCAAGGATAGCTTTTAAAGCCATTTATCTGGCTAATCAGCTATTTACCTGGGCAAATTGTTTTGGCTGAAAACTGCCCTATTCTGCCCAGCTAAAAGTCCACATGGGCTTCCACAGCACACATATTAGCCAGGTTAAAAGAGGCATTTCTATGGGTATATTTAGGTCGGGGAAGTAAAACAGTTTGCAAGTACATGAGCACTTTTAGCATGCTTACTTTGTGGCTACCAATTTTTAAAGGTAAATAATGTGCTTGCTTTCCTTTGAAAAACTGACTGAAATATAGATGGGATAAAAATGCCCATGGACACTGCACACAATGCAGGGTTTTCAAAATAACCTCCATATGTCCTGAATTGTGAAGTGTTATGAATTACTAGCAATGGAACATAAATTAAGAATGACAATAACAATGTTCAAATTCTAATGTCACAGTATCAGCCCTGGTTACAAGTGAATCCATGAAACGTATCTGTGATGGAGTGTACTGTATACAAAACAGATTCCAATTCACCAATTTGAATGGTCAATTTTATTAGCATAGTTCTCCCTACCAGAATTTTGTTTAGCACCAAATTACTTCTGGGAGATTGTCATCTTTGAAATTCCACGTGCTTTTAAATCACAGAAAATGCATCACGTTACCCTTTGACTTTACTGACAGCTTCACTGGTCATCAGAGCTGAATCTTACCTGCTGAGTTGTGGCATCCTGCTGAACATAAGCTACTTGGGACTGGTCAGCAAACAGTGCCTAAGGAAGAGTAACATATCTGAGATACAGCCCTTTTTATACTCAAGTTTTTAACTGGCTTTTAGCCAATTTGGACATCACATTTTTTAAGTAGCCTAATAAAAACAGGTAAATAACCTATTCTTTGTGAATTTCTGAGAATGATAACATGACAGCAATACAGAGCTATTCTATAATCACAACCCCATGTAGTTCATTAGTAATCTTCATTGGAGCCAACCCTGTGTCCCACCTGAAAGTGCTATGTGGAAAACTCACGTTCAATTCCCTTGTACAACTTCTGTTCCCTAGGCATCTGCTAAGGATAAAAGAGTCCCAATCTTTGCTTAATGATAACACCTAGTAGATTGAAATAGAGTGCTGCCACAGCAGGCTCTAGAGAGAATCATGGTCTGTTTTTGGTCAATGTCAAAGTATGAAAGGTTAGAGACAGGGAAATACCCCAGCTAGTTGCATATCAAAAAGATAGGGAAAGGGAAATGGGACTTGATATACCGCCTTTCTGTGAATTTTGCAACTACATTCAAAGCGGTTTACATATTATATAGAGGTATTTATTTGTAGCTGGGGCAATAGAGGGTGCCCAGAGTCACAAGGAGCTGCAGTGGGAATTGAACTCAGTTCCCCAGGATCAAAGTCCACTGCACTAACCACTTGGCTACTCCTCCACTCCGTGGGAAAATTACCCCAGTTATTTGTACATTAGAGTTCATGGCACAACATAAACCAGTTCCGATTGAGCTAGAAGCCCAAAGCAAACAGGTAGAAATTGCCTGGTCACAACAAATAGCCTTCATATTTCATCTCAGTCTCCGCTGCACCAAATCACACTCAACCTACTTTCCTCGCCAGGATAATGAACCATAACCTCTAGACAAGAATTCATATATCAACAAGACTTAGTTAGTTTAATTTGCATTGGACTCCAAGTTTACTAAGCATGTGTATATTTTCAAAGAATTACACTTAATAAAATTATGACAGAAGAGCTGAATTTAAATTGTTCCAGCTTTAAAATCAAGAGTCCATTACCATCCTCTTACATCTATATTTAATCTGAATAAACTGTTAGCTTACTGCTCCCCAGTGAATAGATTTTAGCACTGAAGCAGTTTGCATAGTTGTTAGCCACATTGAACCTGATCTATTAGGATAATGTGGGATACAAATGAAATAAATAAATATACCCTGTAATATATCCAAAGCTATAAGCTAAGGCTAGGCAGTGATAGCCTTTCTCCTATTTGTCTGTTGAATGAGTGCCCATTCATGGGTCAGCTTTGTAGGCACTCAAACACCATTTTCAAAAGAAAATGAAATTCTATTAAGACCAGGGCATGTTTAATAAAGGGCGTTAGGATTTGGAGTTAGCTAAAATCCTGTTAACGGCAAATTGTTTTGAGGGCATATGTTATACAGGTCATGTGTTAATGTAGTTGTTGGCAAGTGATAAGAATCCATCATTAACTCAGCTGTTATCCAGTTAGTACACATTACCTAGAATGCGCTAACAGGATAATGTTTCCATGCCCATGCTACACCTTCTCTCGGAAAAAATTCTCTAACATGTGCGCTAAAAAGTATATTATCGGAGAGTGCCTTAACATCATCATGAAGTACCCCTGTTAATGCATGTTAAGGGTATAACAACCTTCAGTAAACATGCTCCACTAGTAGCTACCAACCTGGTAGTTCCAGAAGCTTTAGCACTGCATGGCACATGAGCTCAAAAATGATTCACCATAAGTGGCTTCTATTAGGACAAGCTTACTAGCCATCAGGAAGAGGATGGGGCAATCCTTTTTCCAAATCCCATTCATTTTTAATTAGGAAACCCGTAAAAGTAAACAGGGCACAAATTCTAAAAAAAACATTGACTCATGTTGCTCATTACCTAGTAACCTAGCTTTGGGTAACATGCAATGAAAGTACAATTTAATACAAATATAAGAACTTTTAACAGAACAACAGATAGATACTTTAACATACCTGTCCAGCTTCCACTGGATGGATATACACCAGCGTGTGCTCTGCTGTGTCCACTGAGGTGTAGGAGGTTCCATCTGCTGTGTAGACCACCTGTTGTGAAGGGCGATCCTGATCATCACTATATACAATCTGTGCCACTGTTCCACCTTCAGGGACAAAATGCACCTTGGATGTGCACACAGGAAAACAGCACATATAATTATGTTTTTTCTCTTATCAGTGGTAAACACAGGACAGAAATTTGCACACATTACATTAGCAGAAAGCATTTATATATAGTACACATAGCAATTGGTATTTTCTACAAGGTTTACCCAGATTAAAACAGTACAACATTACTATATGGGCACAATAAACAATTTACAAAGAGCTCATAAAACACAATTGACAATAGTAGCCCAGAATGGAGTTAATGGAATGGACCATAGGCAACTAGGAGAAAAGCACTGGATAATAAAGTAAGCAAATTGAATGGGGCATCATCACGTATCATGACAATTGTATTTATATAAAGCATTTCTACCTCCTTCTCCTTTGCACAGGAATGTTATGAAAAATAATCTGATTGTATTTCTTATCAGTCTAGAACCCTGATGGCGAACCTATGACACACTTGTCAGCACTGACACGCGTAGCCATTTTCGATGACACGCGGCGCCGCCGCAGTGTGGTCCGCCTTTCCTCCTCGCTCCCGGAAACTAACCTTAAAGCCTCCTTTCACGTCGCAGCAAGCAGCAGCAGGGCAGGCCACTCCTTCCTTCCGTGTTCCGCCCTCGCCTGACGTAACGTCCGCGAGGGAGGAGCACAGAAGGAAGGAGGAGAGGTCTGCCCTGCTGCTGCTTGCTGCGACGTGAAAGGAGGCTTTAAGGTTAGTTCTGGGCCCGGTAGCGGGTGGAGGGGGGGCCCGGGGGCGGTCCTAGTAGCAGTGATTTTTCTCGAAGTGACACACCACCCGAGTTATGCTCGGTTTTTTGGCGAATTTTGACACACCAAGCTCAAAAGGTTGCCCATCACTGGTTTAGAACATCTTAAGATTTCCAATAAATAGCTGCTTGAAGTGCTAAAAGATTTATATGAGTTTATCTAGGTAGCCAGGGTTATTTTTTTTTACCTATATAGGTAAAGCTGAAAGATTTTTACTATTGTAATGTGCTGACTTAAAATCATTAGTTAAAGCTACAGTACAATGTAAATCTTAAAAGTTCAACACTATCACTGCCTTCCTTAGACATGTCAGATAATATCACCCTTCTGAAATATTAGTGATTAAAAAGGTAGAAACTAATGAATCTGAACTCAGTAAAAATTCATTGTTGTCCTTTCTCTTATTTGTGGATTTACAGATTTGACATTTATCTTAAGGAAATCAATATGAGTGCCATAGATGGGTCATGGCAATTTCAGAGATGTGGAGAAATATGAAACATATCCTTGACACATGGAAAACCAGGAACTTCCTCACAACCCCTAATAAAACTTCCTCATGAGTTTTAAAAACTGTTCTCATAAGTGGCTTGTATTATGGGAAGCAAGTTAATAGCATCAGTTTAGCTTCTGTTTGACAAGTGTTTTCACGTCACGGATACTTAACTATTTCAATATATCTAGAAGCATTCTTTCAGGTGGAAAGGTGGAGCATATTGACAAATCTGTAGGGAACATTACAATGTGTTCACCTGAGCAGTGCCAATAGGTCAAGAACATAGGGCCGGATTCAATACATGGTGCTCAAAAATGGGCGCTAAGCACAATTCTATGAAGGGTACGTGCCCCTTATATAATAGCACTTAGCGCTAATTCCCATGCAGTAACTTTATGTGCTAGACTTACGCCTGCTGAAACCTGGTATAAATGTTGGCGCCCAAGTTGTGCACACTGACCCATTATATGTTTATGTTTATTAACTTGATATACCACCTTTCATGTCTTAGCAAACAAGGCAGTTCACACAAAAACAATATGCTGCGAAAAGGAAATGGAACTCCAATATTCAAACAGGACAGGATAACCATAGGCTCAATAGATACATAGTAAAAGAAAGAAAAAAATTTAAAACTGTTTTCTACATTTTATATTTAAATATAGATACTACAGATACTGTAACAATGCATGCAAATTTTCAGTCTGTCTCTGATACGCCATGCCCCCTTTTGAATTATGCACTATGGGAACAGGGTGCCCAGTGTTACAGAAGAGTATGCAGCCAAATGCGTGTGCAAATCTAAATTGGTGCCAATTAATATCAATAATTGGTTGTTTGCTCCAATTATTGCTCATTAATGGCTCATCAGCCAATTAAGTTGTGTGCACATCTCTGGATCATGTCATAAAAGAATCCAGGGGATAATGTCCATCTAGTCTGCCCAATTCCATTTCTGATGCAATGACTGACCACAACTGACCTTTGTCTCTCCCTTCACAATTGCTGATAACTCATTACCTTTTGCCAGCATTAAAAACTACAAAAATTATCTTAATAATCAGGGAAAACAGAGAACAGTCACCTGTGCAGTGTTTTGTTCATGTTCAGCAGTTGTGGACCACACTTCTGAACCTTCTGTTTTTGAGTCCATGCTGTCCCCAGTGTGTTGGGCCCTAAGAAGTAGCTGATTGCTAGAGCAAAGCTGGACAGGAAGGATTCATCTGGCTGCTGTGTTTCTACACACACAAGGCATGTAAATATGTAGTAGCATGGCTATAAAAAGAGAAGCAGAATAAAATCTAACACACTAAATATCTCAGAGATAATTCTAATTGCTCAAAATTAAGATAGAAAAAACTACACTTTATGACAAAAATGTATAATAAATACAGGTGGGGAAATGGTAAAATTAAGTCTTACCTGCCAATTTGCTTTCCTTTACTCCCAACAGATTGTGCAGAATTTGCAGATTATGTCCATCTACCAGCAGGTAGAGATAGAGAATATGAATTGAGACATAATAGCTAGTGTGCAGCTGATCTAATTCAGTATTTGATTAACCAAGTAGTGGACTCAGAAGAAAGAATGTTTATAGCTTCTAAAGGAGGCAGGAAATATTTTATATCTAAAAGTATGAAAAAGAACAAGAAGCTTAACCTCCCCCCCTTAAAAAAAACTAAGAAAATAGCAAGTATGTACATAAGAACAGAGAAAACCTTAACAACTAAATGAAAACATCACACAGTGTGTCTAAGGGTAGGTTTCTGGACCGACCTGTTTTGGACTAAAGGAAAGAAAATTAGCAGGTAAGACCTAATTTTACCTTCCTTAGCTTCACCAACAGATTAGACCAGAACTTGCAAGGTGTAGCAAAGCAGTCCTCACACTGGGAGTGGGGGAGAATACGGAAGCTCCCATTAAAATTCTCACAGTATCTAGAGAATTTATTAGGACGTACAATAGGATTAGTATTGGAGCATACTGCATACTGCAGGGGGGAAATTGTTTCTTCAGAAAGTAAGCATTGTCGAACTTGAAATCATTTTTCAATATTGGAGTCAGGTGGAGGTACCCGTCTTCTGGCACTGGAGGAGTAAACTTCATGCTTTGCTTATGTGGGAGCTCTAGAATGCCAAATGTACACCGACAAAGAAAAAAAATTATGTTAAGTTTGGGGCAAATATATACAGTCTCTTTCAGATCGAGCTCACAAGCTAATAGTGAATAAATTGGGACTATAATTTGGACTCTACAATTGTTCAGTGTCAGTGACACACACTGGGGCTTATATTAAAGGGGAAAGAGATACATTGGGGTGGAGAAAGGGTTGGAGCCTGGAGTATTGTTCAAAGAGGGTCATAAGACAAGGCCATTTGTAGTGTAAATTGTGAATATAGATTAGGGGAAGGGATGTTTGGTATTAAGTGGTAAGGATAATATCTTTTTTATGTATAATAGACTTGGAATGTAACATGTTACTGTTTGCTCTTGCTGATTGTTAGAATATACATTGATATTACACAAAACAAACAGATTTGACTGAAATCTCACACTGGAAAACCATGTGAAAAACACAACAAAGAAAATGTTCCACACAATGTAGAAACTCAAAAGAATAAAACCTTTCTTCCCAAGAGAAGTATTCCGCAGCGTGGTACAATCAACGGTGTTAAGCCACCTAGACTACTGCAACGCAATTTATGCCGGATGCAAAGAGCAAATCATCAAAAAACTCCAGACAGCCCAAAACACAGCAGCCAGACTCATATTTGGAAAAACAAAATTCAAAAGCACCAGACCCCTAAGAGAGAAACTACACTGGCTCCCACTTAGGGAACGTATAGCATTCAATGTTTGTACCATAGTTCACAAGATCATTCATGGCGAGGCCCCAGCCTACATGTCAGGCCTCATAGACTTATCACCCCGGAATACAAACAACTCATCACACACATTCCTGAATCTCCTGCAAAGGACTAAAATATAAATCAACATTTGCGTCAAGCTTCTCCTACATATGTACACAACTATGGAATACGCTACCACGTGCCACAAAAACAATGCATAACCTAACCAACTTCTGTAAACTACTAAAAACCAACTTGTTCAATAAGGCATATGTCAGGCTTCTTCCCTGGAAGCACTGGGTTTGTGAACCCTTGGACCACTACCGTGGAGCGGCAGTGGCAGGCAAGGTCACCATCAAAGCAGAGACAAGGCAAGGCTGGACTGGAACCCCAGACTGGAGTTCTGCACTGGAATACACAGGACTGGAACACACCGGACGGGTGCACACTGGACTGGAACACACAGGACCGGAACCTGCTAGACAGGAACACACTGGACCTAGGCTTCACCTACGCTTAGCCACTGTTCCCCGAGGGTTGAGCCCTCAGGTTCGGGCAGCCGGCAGGGCTTACAGGAAAACCGGAACTGGAACTAGCAAGCAGGAACAACAGGAATCAGGATACAGAAGTGCCCCCAGGCACCTAGGCGAAAGCAAGGCAGACAGGCAGGGAATGTCCGGGTTCCAGCAATAGTCAGGTCTGGCCACAGGCAGAGAATATCCGAGTTCAGGCAGTAGTCAGGTCAGGCAGCAGGCAGCAAGTATCGGGGTTCAGGCAGAAAGTAGTCAGATTCAGGCAATGGTCAGGTCAAGTAGCAAGACTATGGCTGGAGCTCCAGTAGCAAGGAGTACTGGCAGCAGACAGGTCTAGGGCTGAAGCTCAGAAGCAAAGGAAAACACACACGGGAAAACCAGAAAGCTAAACACAAGAAAACTAGTAAAGCTGTACACAAGCTAACAAGAAAGCTATGCCCAAGCTAACTAGTCACAAGCTAGAAACTCACACTAAGCAAAACACAGGAGAACTAGTAAAGCTGTACACAAGCCAACAAGAAAACCTATGCCCAAGCTACTAGTAACAAACTAGAAACTCACACTGAACTGGACAAGGTAGCAGTGCACAGAGCACTCTAACATACCAGGGATCTTAGACGATGCAAAGGCTGCAGTCTAAGTGATCAATAAAGCCCTTCAACACCTGAGGAGCAGCTGCAGCCATCAGTAAGCAACTACGGAGGCTGTCCAGGCACAAACAAGAGAGACAAGTCCGGCAGCCTGGAAGAACCGGACCGGACTGGGCTAAAGTCTGGAATGGGTAGGAACATCAAGACAAACTATGGCAGCCACTGGCTTTGGCCACCAGCGGGTGAGAGGAGCACAAACCAAGGAGCAGGCAGAGCACACACGGAACATAGAAGCATAATAGGGTTGAGGTAGGTGCTGAATTCGGAGGAGCAGGCAAAAAAATATGAAGAACTTCTAGTGCCTTGGTAATAAAGGCAGGCAACTCTTCCTTATGAAAGATCCTTCCTGCTATAGGGTAATCCACCTCCTCAGAGGGAAGTTCTCGCTCTTCTGTGTGTCTGCTGTGTCTGAATGTGAGGGAGCTTCTGACAAACTAGCAAGTGGCCTAGGACCTAAAGCAACCAACTCTGTCTCAAGGTCTAAGAGTATGTCTAGTCTTCTCCCTTTAAAAGAAGAGGGCTCCTGAAGATGAGTGAGAGCAGGAGGTTCTTGTGAAACCTGTGCTTATATCATATAAACCTGATTTAGTAGCAACACAAACTCAGGAGGAAAAGGAGCCGAGTTAGAGGTCAAATCAGTTGTAACAAGGCTTCCCACCACCTGAGTTGAGGAATTCAGGAGAGAAACGAGGAGACTCAGAATCTAAGGGCTGGGGCTGACCAGGCGAATTCAAAATGGCCGGTGCAGCTCTGAGGTCTAAAGAAGAGAGAAGGGAGCCTGCCAAAATGTCTGCCTGTGGTTCCATATCATGAGCAAGACTCAAAGCTGCTGGCACATCCAAGGAGAGACTTTCTGAATACTAGATACACAGAGGCAAGTTAGATACTGGCCAGATGCTGTTCACCGAGCCTACCGCTGGGAACATTTTGCGAATTCTGCTGGTGCTGCCACTGCCATGTGCCACTAAGCTGGGGAGAAAGAAAGGAATAAAACCCCAAAACTTGTTGGCTCTGTAGCAGAAACCTCCCCCCCCCCCCCCCCACCACCACCAAGGAAAATAGGCAGTCTAAGGGAATTAACCAGTAAAAGCTGATCTTCCTTGTCAGACTCTCTAGCTGCTAAGTTGTACTGTGAAGAAAGGGTTTTTTGTTTTGCTCAGAAAGCAGGAGATGAAACAGCTAAAGAGCTCGGGGTTGGGGGGGAAGAACCTGCACCACCAGGCGGACCCCAAGAAAGGTGTGGACTCCAACCTTGGCCCACAGCTCAACTGAACCCAAAATAAGGAAAGGAGCAAGCATCTGAAGAAGAGTCCAGGAGCTGCACAGGCTAGTTTCTGCCATCTGCTGGAGATAAATACTGAATTGGAGCAGCTGTATACTACCTCTTATGTCTCAGCTTAATTCGTACTCTCTATCTCCATCTGCTGGAAGATGGGTATAACCTATAAGTTCTGCACTGATCTTTTGGTGACACTAAGGAAAACTGGATTGAATTGATACTCATTTCAACCTCTCTTCTTTTTGGTGAAGATTTCTTCATATGACATGTAAAGGAATTATTCCACTGCACGTGAAGACCAATTTTTTGCATAAGTCATCTAGATCAGAAAAAGCACATCCATGTAAGGATGTTTAAAATTTGCAAGGTATTCTAGAAAATGTTTGCTGAATGTGGAGCCTTTTGTAAAATGTCTACTTGGCAGCACATACAGTGGAAACAGTGTTACAAAACAAGACATATGATACAAAAAGAGAGAGGCATTACTCAAGGCTTTTAACATGTAAACACCGACATAAGAGGCAGATTTTGCCATCTACACATGTGAGCAGTAGATTTTGCAAAACTGTGCAGCCAAATAGTCAATTAAGAAGCTGGCATTTTTTTTTTTTTTTTTGCTTTTTCAGGTGTTTTTTTTTTTTACATCATAGTTCTCCTCCCCCCCCCCCCCCCCCCGCCATCACTGCTTCAAAGCCCAGGTGAGCAGTTAGCTGACAGTTTTGTGTCACTCTGAACAGGTGCAAATGTTGATACTATGTAAGCCGCATTGTACCTGCTTTTGTGGGAAAGTGTGGGGTATAAATGTAATAAATAAATACTGAAAATTTCTGAACAATACATATATTTCCCTTGCAAAACAGTGAATATATGTATACTTCTGAGGTCACCCAAACCTTGCTTAGAACCCTCCCCCCCCTCAAATCTGTGCATGAGGTGGGTATACAAATGTAAGTAGAAGCTTTCCTAAAAATCACTACTTGAAAGGCCCGTTTCTGAGGCCAATGAAACGGGCGCTAGCAAAGCCCTTTCCTTCCCATCCCCCTCCCCTTTTTCGTGGACTTACCCTCCGTGCTTCAGGGTCGTGATGACGTCGAGGAAAGAGCGATGCGATTGGTTAACTGTCATTGCTCCACCCTCGACGTCATCATGTTTGTCGCGAGGGCGGGGCAAACAGGCATGGGGAGAAATTCTGATCTCTGCCACCTCAGGGAACATTCCGATCTCTGACACCTAAAAAACCGGAAGTTGCAGCGCTTCATTAGAACGTTGAGGTAGCAAATTATGTGCGGAAGGGGCATGGCTGTGGACGGGTCTCAGTGAGAGTGAGTGGTGACAGCCTAAGTGCAGGGCTTCAGTGTTTCCCTGCCACAGAGTGAGCTTTGAGGTGAGAATTATTTACATAGATGTCCATTTACAGATACAAATCAGCTTGTTACATATATAAATGGTGCATAACCTATCTAAAATCACCTCCTAAAGCAGGCAGAATGGACACTTTTAGTTAGGCAACCTTAGACATTCAGCTATGCCTCCTAGAAGTCCATAAAATGCACTGCTTCTTTGCAACTTCCCATCAGAAGGTGGCTTAGCTGCTCCCACAAAATCTATATCACTCTTACCCTCAGCCAAGAGTTCAATATTTGCTCTCTTCACCCTTCATTCCAAAGGAACACAAAATCCTACCTTACAAATCTATATCTAATCATTAATTTATTTTTTCACATTTTCAAATCAAATGTAATAGAAGCAATCACAAAATGTAAGACCTTAAGAATCTTGGACATATTTATTTCCACGTCATGAATTTTATTCTCTCCTGTTCACAGAGCTCTTCCATCTGTCAACAGCAATCTGGGAACATTTAAAGCACTACTGAATGGGTTCAAAAACTCATCATGCACCTTGACAGTCATGTGACCAAGTATCACATTCAATCAAAGAATGAAAAATTAACATTAGACTGAACCCAGTTATTTTTAGTAGGTTCAATTAACTTTGTAGTATCGGTTCATTTCTTCTAGGATCATCTGGGAACAGCAGCCACTGGCACTGATGCAATAAGTCATTATCATAGTTCTCAAAGCCATCTTGATTCAGTTAGCAAGGTTTATATTATTTATATATAGGCTTTTCAGTTCTTGTGCATACAGTCCGAGCTACATATACACAATACAGTTGTACATTTTGCCCAGTGGAATTCCACTGTATTGCAGGTAATGTTGAAAACTGAAAATACCGGACACATTTCAAGTTTAAGATGGTAACAGTCTCCTTTAGACAGAGCACTTCCTGCTATTTTATTTAAGCCAATTCATAACCTGCTAGTCCATGCAAAAATTCCAATGGATAATGGCCAGAGGTTAATGAAAGGTCAGAAAAATACTGTGTCCTTAGCATTACTACATAAGCAATTTTTCAGAGGTTATTTATATCCCAGCACACTCCCAGAGCTGTCCATTCTGAAAATAAAAGGCAAGGATTCAACATAGTCTTCATAGGGAAATATACAAGGAAAATGCCAGAGACATCCTAAGACTCTGTCTCTCAGGAAAAAACAAAAAAATAAGCAAGGTCAACTTTACACTTTGATCACATTGTCAATACCAAGTAGAAAGTGATATCAAGATTTGATGGTAAGACATACTTTTCCCTTCCATTATGTCACCAAGGATCAGTCCAGACAACTAAGATGTAGAAAGCAACACTCACAGAGAGCAGGACCAACTCACCACAGAAGAAAGAACCGAAGCCCCAAAGGCAACTTCTGCCTTAAATGCCATGTCCACCGTATAATGCTTATAAAAAGTAGAAGAAAATGCCCACATAGCAGATTGACAAATTTCCCCCAAAGACAACGCCTGAGCCTCCGCTAGAGAGGTAGAAAAAGACTGAGTGGATGTGCCTTAAGATGGAGCGAAGTTTGTTTGCCCGACAACAGGTAAGCCACTGAAATAGCATCCCTGACTCAGGAGGCCACCGTCACCTAAGCCCCAGAAACAGAACAAAGAGATGATCCAACCGACAGAAGTCATTGGTAATCTTGAGGTAGAGCAACAGAGTGCACTTGACGTCCAAAAATGCAAAGCCACATATTCTGCGTAATAATCCTCCTTCCAGAAGGAGGGAAGAAAAACGGTCTGATTGAGGTGAAAGGCTGAAACCATTTTGAGCAGAAAGGAAGGAACCGGATGGACCAACATTCCAGACTACAAAAACCACAGAAAAGAATTCCGGCAAGATAAAGCCTGGAGCTCTGAGATCCACTTCACCAAGGACAGGGCCACAAGAAGCACTGTCTTCAAGGTAAGATCTTTAAGTATGACCTGAGTAAAAGGCTCAAAGGGTGCCCACCGGACCACACAAAGTACGAGCCTAACATCCCACGAGTGATGGAGATAATGCTCTCCCCCTCCCTCCCTCCCTCCCTCCATCCAGACAGGCTTGCGTCCGACCTCATCACACACCAGGCCTGCATAGTGAGCTGAAGACCCGCTTGGAGATTCCAAGGTGAGAGCCACCACGCCATGCTTGTCCAGGTCAGGATTGACCAGGGAATCCAAGCCTCATAATTGTCCGAGACCAGAGACCAACGGCTCAAGACCTATACCTGAAGCGGCCGTATATGAAAACAAGTCCATGGCACCACCTGTAGCGAAGCCACCATGGACACCAAAACCTGATCATAATCCCAGGCCCACCAGGACTAATAAAATTTACCCCAAAATTCTAAAAGAACTTCAAAGTAAAATTGCAGACTTATTACTAGTAATCTATAACCTATCATTAAATTCCAGCTATAGTACCTGAGGATTGAAGAGTGACCAATGTAACACTAATTTTTTTTTTTTTTTACAAAAGAGCTGTAGGGCGAGATCAGGGAAACTACAGATTACTGAACTGACATCAGTGCCATACAAAATGGTAGAAGTTATTCTGAAAAACAAAATTAGTCATGTGTATAGACATGGCTTAATAGAGCAGAGGCAGCGGGAAGTCTTGATCATCAGTCCATTAGATCGTTAACACTAAGAAAATATATATATATATATATATATATATAAATATGGATAATGTTGAGCCAGTTGATATGTGTTGATGTGGAGGGGCATAACTGAAAGGGGCGCCCAAGTTTTCCTGGGGCTGTCCTCGCAAGGCGGCTCTGTGAAGGGGCGGGGAAACTCGTATTATTGAAACAAAATGGGCATCCGTCTTTCGTTTTGATAATATGGTCAGGGACGCCCAAATCTCAACATTTAGGTCGACCTTAGAGATGGTCGTCCTTAGAGATGGTCGACCCGGTTTTCGGCGATAATGGAAACCGAGGACGCCCATCTCAGAAACGACCAAATGCAAGCCATTTGGTCGTGGGAGGAGCCAGCATTTGTAGTGCACTGGTCCCCCTCACATGCCAGGACACCAACCGGGCACCCTAAGGGGCACTGCAGTGGACTTCATAAATTGCTCCCAGGAACATAGCTCCCTTACCTTGTGTGCTGAGCCCACCAAACCCCCCTCCCCCCAAAAAAAACCCACTCCCCACAACTGTACAACACTACCATAGCCCTAAGGGGTGAAGGGTGGCACCTACATGTGGGTACAGTGGGTTTCTGGTGGGTTTTGAAGGGCTCACATTTACCACCACAAGTGTAACAGGTGGGGGGGTGGGCCTGGTTCCGCCTGCCTGAAGTGAACTGCACCCACTAAAACTGCTCCAGGGACCTGCAGACTGCTGTCATGGAGCTGGGTATGACATTTGAGGCTGGCAAAAAACATTTTAAGTTTTTCTTTTAGGGTGGGAGGGGGTTGGTGACCACTGGGAGAGTAAGGGGAGGTCATCCCCGATTCCCTCCAGTGGTCATCTGGTCAGTTTGGGCACCTTTTTGAGGCTTGGTCGCAAGAAAAAATGGAGCAAGTTGGCCAAGTGCTCGTCAGGGACGCCCTTCTTTTTTCCATTCTCAGCTGAGGGAGCCCATCTCTTAAGCACGCCCCAGTCTCGCCTTCGCTACGCTGCTGACACGCCCCCATGAACTTTGGTCATCCCCGTGACAGAAAGCAGTTGAGGGCGCCCAAAATCGGCTTTCGATTATGCCGATTTGGGCAACCCTGAGAGAACGCCCATCTCCCGATTTGTATCGGAAGATGGGCGCCCTTCTCTTTCGAAAATAAGCCTGCTAGTGTATCTAGATTTTCAGAAGGTGTTTGAATAACTCTCTAGTCTGTTAGGCTTTTAGGATTACCACACTGAATATGCATGAGATAGATTTACATATCATGGGTCTTCAGCGTAAGAATATCTGTCTCATGCATATTCAGTGTGGTAATCCTAAAAGCCTAACAGACCTGAGGTGCCTCGAGGAGAGGATGGAGAAGCACTGGAAATGGAAGCAGTGTCCTATTACATACTAACATAGTAGATGATGGTAGATAAAGACTGGAATGACCCATCGAGTCTACCAGATAAGGTAGTTTATGTTTGTAACCCGCTGAGTGAAAATATACCAAAATTGGTATAAATAAGTCACATACCCCACAAGATAGAGGAATATCTACTGTATAATCCTGCATGGTCTGGTTACATCTTTACTTTTTTATTGTTAAACGTTTCTTGTTTTTAAAATTAACCTCAGAATTCACATACCCCAGTTTAAATACCTGCAGTTTTTATGCTGCACAACATGAAAAATATCAAAGTTGGAGAGAAAATTGTGTAGTTCCATTCTACTGACATAAGAACATAAGAATAGCCATACTGGGTCAGACCAATCAAGTTTATTCAAGTTTCCAGTTTATTAGACATTTTCTTTCCCACCCTACAGTGGGTCCATCCAGCCCAGTATCCTGTTTCCAGCAGTGGCCAATCCAGGTCACAAATACCTGGTAGAAACCCAAATAGTAGCAGCATTCCATGCTACCAATCCCAGGGCAAACAGTGGTTCCCCATGTCTATCCCAATAGCAGACTATGGACTTTTCCTCCAGAAAATTGTCCAAATCTTTTTTTTAAACCCAGATACAAGTTCCAGAGCTTAACTTATTGAGTGAAAAAATATTTCCTCCTGTTTGTTTTAAAAGTGCTTCCATGTAACTTCATTGAGTGTCCCCTAGTCTTTATACTTTTTGAAAGAATAAAAAAATGTTTTGATTCACATTTATCCATTCTACACCACTAAGGATTTTGTAGACCTCAATCATATCTCCCCTCATCCGTCTCTTTTCCAAGCTAAAGAGCCCTAACCTCTATAGCCTTTCCTCCCCTTTAACATTTTGGTCGCTCTTCTTTGAACCTTTTCTAACTGTGCTATACCAGAATTGAACTCAATGCTCAAAGTGAGGTCACATGGATCATTAGAGAGGCGTTATAGTATTCTTGGTCTTATTTTGCATCCCTTTCCTAATAATTCCTAGTGTCCTGTTTGCTTTTTTGGCTGCTGCCGCACACTGAGCAGAAGATTTCAGCGTATTGTCTACAATGACACCTAGATCTTTTTCTTGGCTGCTGACTCCCAAAGTGGACCCTAGCATCAATTAACTATGATTTGAATTATTCTTCCCTATGTGAATCACGTTGCACGTGTCCACATTCAGTTTCTTCTGCCATTTAGATGGCCAGTCTTCTAATTTCCTAAGGTCTTCCTGAATAGTTTTGTGTCACCTGCAAATAATCACCTCAGTTGTCGTTCCAATTACCAGATCATTTATAAATATGTTAAATAGCAACAATCCCAGTACAGATTCCTGTGGCATGTAGACTCTGCGGTCAGTCATTGCCTCAGTGCAGCCAGGCAAGTTTCTATCATCCCCAGTTCTCTGGGAGGCTTACTTTCACATTCCCATTTGGCCTCCGCACCGGTGGTTTCTCCACTTTGTGGTCCTCGGCCACCAGTTCCAGTTCAAGGTGATGCGCTTTGGGCTGGCCATGGCACCCAGGACCTTTTCCAAGGTTATGGTGGTGGTGGCCGCTTATTTGCAGAAGCATGGCATGCACCATCTCTATTTGGATGACTGGCTCATGTGGGCTCCTTCCTGGCAGGACAGTGAGGAGGCTTCCACCAGGGTGCTTTCCCTTCTGTCTGCGCTGACATGGGTGGTCAGTTTCGATAACAGTCACCTGACTCTGACCCAATCCTTGGAGTATTTGGAAGTGTGCTTCTACACTTGGCCAGCTCGGGTTTTTCTGCCCCCTCCTCACCAGTTGAAAGTTCGTCAGTAGATAGAGAACCTGTTGTCTATCCGGAGCCCCAGGGCCTGGGACTACATTCAGGTTTTGGTGTCCATGGCGGCCACGCTGCAGGTGGTGCTGTGGTCGTTTTCATATACGGCTGCTTCAAGCGTAGGTCTTGAGCCATTCGTCTCTAATCTTGGACAGTTAGGAGGCTTGGATTCCCTAGTCAGTCTTCGTCTGGACGAGCATGACATGGTTGCTCTTGCCCTGGAATTTTCAAGAAGGTCTTCAGCTCACTATGCAGGCCTGGTGTGTGATAACGTTGTACGTGAGCCTGTCTGGATGGGGGGAGGGCATTATCTCCATCACATGGCACAGGGTGAGTTGTCTCTGGAGGAGGCCTGTTGGTTGATCAACCGGCTAGAGCTGAAGACTTTGCCCCGCTCATCTGGGAGCAGCCTATGTGGATCTTCTCAGACAGCATGAAAGTGGTAGCTTATGTCAGTCAGCAAGGGGGAACTCGGAGTGCCCCTCTTGCCTGGGAGGCTGCTTCCTGTTCCTTTGGGCAGAGGCTTACGTTGCCCTTCTGTCGGCCACTCATTGTGAGGGTGCTCAATACGGAGGCTGACTATCTCAGCAGGATCTCCCTCGACCCGGGAGAATGGCAGCTGGTTCGGGAGGTCTTCAACCTAATCATTGGGTGGTGGAGAGACCCAGTATCCGATCTGATGGCTTCTCGGTCCAGGGTGCAACTGGGAGCCTTCTTCAGTCGCAGGAAGAAGATGGGTTCCCTAGGGATCGATGCCCTCATCCAGCTGTGGCCGGTGGAGGGCCTTCTGTACATCTTTCCTCCCTGGTTGATGGTGGGCAGGGTGTTATGGCAGATTACAGCTCATCTGGGCCGGATTGTCCTGGTAGCGTCAGACTGGCCCAGCCGTCCTTGGTATGCAGATCTGATCCGGCTTCAGGTTCACGCTCTGATGCCCCTTCCACTTCGGAGGGGCCTTCTTCATCAAGGCCCGATCCTCATGGAAGAATGTGGCGGATGTTTGAGGCCTGGGTGGCCCAGTGGAGTGTTGCCCTACTTCAGGCTTTGGAACACATTTTGGCCTTTCTGCAAGATGGGCTGCAACAAGGCTTGTCTCTCAACACCCTGAAGGTTCAGATGGCGGCCTTGCCCTGCTACTGGGGTTGTATTCGGTGAATGTCTATTTCAACCCATCCAGATGTGGTCCATTTTTTGCGGGAGGGTCTCGCATCTTCGTCTTCCTCTGTGGCCCGTGTGAGCTCCTTCTCGGCGGGACGAGGATGCTTCCTCCAGGGTGCTTTCCCTTCTGTCTACGCTGAGGTGGGTGGTCAGTTTCGATAAGAGTCACCTAACTCTGACCCAGTCCTTGGAGTATTTGGGAGTGTGCCTCTACACTCGGCCAGCTCGGGTTTTTCTGCCCCCTCCTCACCAGTTGAAGGTTTGTCAGCAGATAGAGAACCCACTAGTGGGCCTTTTACTTAAAAATAAGTGTGCACTAAATGCTAGAGACGCCCATATATTCTGGAATTTTTCAATTTGCTATAAAACACCCAAAAGAGGAGTGAAGTTAATAACACACCAAAAATTAAACTTCACTAAATCCGTGTTCAGTATTTTTATTCCGTTTGGCAAACTTCCTTATTCAAACAAAAACTTATAAATGTATGACTGGAAGGAAAAGGCCTCAAAATATACACCAGTCTATATGTTTTTTAACCTATCAATCATCAGTTAAAACCTTTCCTTATTTCAATACGGTGTTACAATCATGCACAAGTTTTAGTAATGTTCAAATACCAAACTAACCCCCCCACCCCTTTTTACTAAGCCGTGCTAGCGGTTGCCGCGAAGCAATGCTGACACAGCCCATTCAAAATGAATGAGCTGAGTCGGCATTAGCACACCAGCAGCTGCTGGCGCTGCTTAGAAAACAGGGGGATAAAACCTTTCAAAATGTATTATAATGTCACTTAGCTTCAAATGACTCAGATACTCAGAGAAATGTCCAGATACTGGCCATCACTGCTGCTCAGGAGATATCAGATCTTATTTCAAAAGTATTACTTCGGCTCTTATTAGCCTTTCTGAGCCCCTTTTGACAATTGTGTACTTATTAAAGTTATAACAATTAAAAATAAAAAAAAACTCACCTTGAGCTACTACTGAAGGATAAGCTAAATAATTAGTTAATTAATTTAATAACATTTTCCTGGGTCACAGCTTTTACACAGGTCCTTCTTAAAATTTTGTCACTTTCCCCCAAATTCTATAAATGGCGCTTAAAATTACATGCACAAATTTGGTTGCATGCCCAATTTGCATGTGCAATTTATTTGAACAAGCCAATTAGCGCTGACAATTAGGTACTAATGGGAAAATTAGGTTCTTACCATGATAATTTTCTTTCCTTTAGTCATAGCAGATGAAGCCATTACGTATGGGTTGTGTCCATCAACCAGCAGGGGGAGATAGAGAGCACTCAACTTTTCACAGTGCCTCATGGCCAGCTAGCTCCACTGCCTCTTCAGTATTTGAAGCTTCCAAACCACTATGGCAAACCGCAATGGGAATAACATGAACTTTCCTCACAGCGAATGATGCCCCCTTAACAAGAGCATAAACTCAAAAAAGGCGGGAATGAACTCATCCTCCTGGAGGGAATAAACTCGTCCTCCACTTTGTATAAACGGAGGGAATACTTGCATCCTCCTGGAGGGAATAAACTCATCCTCCCAAAACATGAACTGGAAGGAATGAACTCATCCTCCTATAACTGTAACAAGAATCCTGAAGACTGTTTTCCGATTCCCCAAGGAAGGAATATAACGTCAGGAAACAAGAACAGCAACTAAAATCAGAATCACTGCAATACAGACAATCATACAGGGAGGGCTCATGGCGTCATCTGCTATGACTAAAGGAAAGAAAATTATCATGGTAAGAACCTAATTTTCCCTTCCTTGTCATCAATCAGATGAAGCCATTACGTATGGGATGTAACAAAGCAATCCCTAAATAGGGTGGGAACAAGCCACACCACGCGCTAGCACCTGTGCTCCAAAATGTGCATCCCTCCTGGCAGCCACATTCAGCCTGTAATGTCAGGTGAAAGAGAGCTTAGAAGCCCATGTGGCAGCACTGCAAATCTCATGAAGAGATAGTGCTCCAGTTTCCGCCCAGGAAGAGGAAATCGCTCTTGTGGAATGTGCCTTAAAGGCTTCAGGCGGTGCCCGGCCAGACAGCAGATATGCTGACAAGATAGCTTCTTTGAGCCAACGGGCAATAGTGGCTTTAGACGCTGAAGACCCTCTGCGAGGACCTGCAAACAGCACAAAAAGATGATCAGAGGTCCTGAAAGAATTTGTAATTCGCAGATACTGCAACAGAGTCCTGCGCACATCCAAAAGGTGCAACTGCCCAAATGAATCTGGAAACTCCTCCTCAACAAAAGAGGGAAGAAAAACAGGCTGGTTTAGGTGAAACGCTGAAACCACCTTAGGCATGAAGGAAGGCACGGTCCAAACCGTGACCCCTGACTCTGAGAATTGCAGAAAAGGGTCTCTACAGGACAGCGCCTGGAGCTCTGACACCCGTCTCGCCGAAGTAATGGTCACTAAAAAGACGGCCTTCAGTGTCAAATCTTTCTCTGAAGCACGCCGAAGCGGTTCAAAGGGAGCCCCCTGAAGGGCCTTCAATACTAACCCCAGGTTCCAAGCTGGACAAGGTGCCCGCACGGGAGGACGGAGCCGAAACACCCCTCTAAGAAACCATGCCACATCTGGATGAGCAGCTAAAGACACGCCTTCAACCTTGCCAAGCAGGGAGGCCAATGCTGCCACTTGCACCTGCAGGGAATTATAGGCCAAGCCTTTGTGTACACTATCCTGCAAAAAGTCCAGAATCGGCGAGACAGGAGCCCGCAACGGAGAAAGCGCTCTTGAAACACACCAGACTTCAAACTGGCGCCAAATCCTGGCATAAGCCATGGAAGTGGAACGCTTGCGGGCCTGCAGGAGAGTGGAAATTAACCTTATTTGAGTAGCCTTTCTCTCTCAATTGCACCCTCTCAATCACCATGCCATAAGACCAAAGCAGCAGGCGTCCTCCATGGCCACCGGACCCTGTGACAACAGGTGCGGAACCAGAGGTAACGGAAAGGGAGCCTCCAACAGCATCTGTCGGAGGTCCGCATACCAAGGCCTCCTGGGCCAATCCGGGGCAATGAGCACCACTTCTCCTGGATGCAGCCGAATCCGCAGGAGCACTCGCCCTATCAAGGGCCACGGAGGGAAGACATACAGCAAGCCCAGGGGCCAGGGTTGAGCCAAGGCATCCAACCCGGCAGAGCGAGGATCCCTCCGTCTGCTGAAGAAGCACGGGACTTTGGCATTGGAACTGGACGCCATAAGATCCATCACTGGCTTGCCCCATTTGGCACATATCTGCAGGAATACATTGTCTGCTAGTTCCCACTCTGCTGGATCGATCTAATGCCTGCTTAGATAGTCGGCTTGCACGTTGCTCTGACCTGCAATGTTAGCTGCTAACAGGGACTGTAGATGCAGCTCGGCCCAGTGGCAAATTTGTTCGGCCTGCGCGGCTAGAGCTCTACACCGAGTGCTGCCTTGTCGATTTATGTAGGCCACTGCTGTAGTGTTGTCCGACATCACTCGGACAGCCAATCCTTCCAGGGTCACTTGAAAGGCCAGAAGAGCCAGAAACACCGCTTTCAACTCCAGGCGGTTGATAGACTACTCCGACTTGTCAGGCGTCCACAGACCCTGGGCATGCTTCCCCTGGCAATGTGCGCCCCAGCCCTTCAAGCTGGCATCTGTCACCACTAGGCACCAATCGGGGAGCGCCAGCGGCATTCCCCGCCGCAACATGCTGTCCGAGAGCCACCACTCCATACTGAGGCGGGCCGCAGGGAGCCAAGAAAGTCTGCACTGATAATCCTGAGATACTGGAGACCATCGTTGAAGTAGAGAATACTGTAGAGGTCTCAGGTGCGCTCTCGCCCATGGCACCACTTCCAAGGTGGCCGTCATCGATCCCAACAGCTGGACAATGTCCCAAGCTCGCGGGCGGGGCATCCTCAGGAGCAGACGGACCTGATTCTGAAGCTTGCACCGCCTTTGCTCGGGAAGAAACACATAGCCCAAGGCTGTGTCGAACCTGGCCCCCAAATATTGTAGAGATTGCGAGGGGGTCAGGTAACTTTTGGCCATATTGACGACCCAGTCCAGAGATTGAAGGATTGAAACCACTCTGGCTGTAGCTAGATGACTCTCTTTTTGAGTCTGCTTGCCAAAAGGCAAGGCCCGAAACTGGAAATGTTTTCCCAACACCGCAAACCGCAGAAACTTCTGGTGCGGGGGCCAAATTGGTATGTGCAAGTAAGCTTCTTTCAGGTCCAGAGACGTGAGAAACTCTCCTGGCTGTACCGCCGCAATGACGGAGCGCAGGGTTTCCATGTGAAAATGCCGCACTCTTAAGGACTTGTTTAGCTCTTTTAAGTCCAGGATCGGGCGAAAAGACCCGCCTTTTCATGGCACCACAAAGTAAATGGAGTAGCGGCCTAGACCTTGTTTGGCAGGAGGCACCGGGGTCACAGCCCCTATCTGGCACAGACTGTGCAAAATCTCCTCTACCGGCGCCCGTTTGGCGGCAGAACCGCATTGGGACTCCACAAACACGTCTCTCACCGGGGCATCGAATTCTATTCAGTATCCGTCTCTGATCAGGTCCAAGACCCACTGATCTGCGGAGATTTTGGCCCACTCCTCGAAAAAGAGGGAAAGTCTTCCTCCGATGACAGGAAACGAGGAGGGGGCTGGCGCACCATCATTGAGAGGGTCGCCCCTGAACCAGCAGCTGCAGAACGTTTGTCCGAGCGAAAGGAGTTTCTCTGCTGAAAGCGGGCACGCGAAGTGAACCCAGCAGCACGCCCCGGGCGGTACCTTCTTGCTTCATGGAAGCGAGGTCTGTAAGAGGAGTGGACCACCTGACCCTTAGAGGAAGGCTTCGGCCTATCTTCGGGCAAGCGCTGAGGTTTGGAATCCCCCAGGCCTTTAACAATGTTTTCCAGCTCCTCACCAAACAGGAGAAGGCCTTGAAAGGGCAACTTCACCAACCTTTGCTTAGAGGCCATGTCCGCCGCCCAATGTCATAGCCAAAGAGTGCGGCAAGCCGCCACTGCTACAGCCATTTGTTTAGCCGAAGCTCTGAGCATATCATAAAGGGCGTCAGCCAAAAAGGACAAGGCCGACTCCATCCGCGGAGCCACTTCAAATAAGGTCTCCGCTCCATCACCGGGCTGTTCCACTGCCTGCTGTAACCAAGCCAGGCAGGCTCTAGCAGCATAACAACTGCATGCAGACGCCCGAACAGTGAGACCTGCCAAATCAAAGGACCGCTTCAGAGCTGAATCAAGCCTGCGGTCTTGAATATCCTTCAGGGCAACACCTCCTTCAACAGGGAGGGTAGTTCTCTTTGTCACAGCCGTAACCAGGGCATCCACTTTAGGCATTGCAAAGCGAGCCAAATGTTCCTCACTCAGAGGGTATAATTGCCCCATAGCCCTGGCAACCTTCAAAGGTCCCTCGGGGACAGCCCATTGAGCTGAAATAAGCTCTTGGATGGAGTCATGCAAAGGAAAGGCTCGAGCAGGCTTTCTGGTACTAGCCATCTTTGGATTAACAGAGGAGGCTGTGCCACTCCCAGGATCTTCAATCGAGAGGGCTTGTAAGGCATCTGAAATAAGCGCTGGCAGTTCCTCGCGGTGGAAAATCCTCACCACAGACGGATCATCAAGCTCCTGTGGCAATTCTGCACCCGACTCTGGCTCCTCAGCCCAAGAAGTTCTGCCAGACCCCTCAGAATCCTCATAGCCCGACCATGGGGGGGAAAAGGGGGGTACGCCACACTCAGAAGGGGAATTAGCCCTTCTGCGTTTATCAGGAGGATAAGAAACAGGCAAAGCCAACTCCAATAGGCCAGGATCCACCAGGGGGGGGCAGGCAGAGGGTCCGAAGATCCCTGTGGAAGAGCTCTTTTAAGCATGTACGCCCTATGCAGCATTAAAACAAAATCAGGGGAGAAAACCGCTCCCTGACCGCCCGGATTCTGCCCAGGGCTATCAGCTCTATTATTAGCCTCACTCAGAGGACCCCCCCCCCCCCCCGGATTCAGGGCTCTCAGTCGCAACGGAGGCTGTGCCATGTGGAAAATCCAAAATGGTGTCCGCTGCCAGCTCAGAGCGCAAAAGATCGCCGCTCGCCATGCTCGGGCCGGCTCTACCGTCTGTACAGCACGAATTACAGAGCCCCGCTGCTGATTTGCGCTTGCCACATTTAGAACAGCGCTTTACAGTCTCCGCAGCCATCGCCGAAAACAGCGGTAAAATTAAAAAATGGCGGTTCGCGCCAAAAACGTCCCGATCGCGGGCCCACCCCGGAGGAGTCAGAAAACACTCTTACCTCACTAGACCGAGTATCACAGCTCCGGTCCTGCAGAAGAATCTCAAGAAAAAAACCTCTTTTCCAAGATCACTGCGCTAAAGTGCGACGCGACTTTTTTTTTTTTTTTTTTTTTTTTTTTTTTAACGCTGTGAGGAAAGCAAAGGCAAAAGAGGTAAATAAAAACACTCCGGAGGCTCAGATAAGTGGGAAAGGCAAGGAAAGGCGAACCAATGTGCCTGCATCCACTGAGTGGGAAAGGACAGGGAAAAGCAAGCTAATATGTCCACATCCACGGGGGCATGGGTAAGGCAGGGAAAGGGCTGACCTATGTGCCTTCAAAGTGAAGCTGCTATAGCCTCTAACACCCTGGCTAACAACTGGCAAGCCAGGAGCCACCCCCAGGCAGATTTTTGATGGAGCTCGAAGAAGCTGCAGCCAACCTGCTTGGGGAGATAGAGAATACTGAAGAGGCAGTGGAGCTAGCTGGCCATGAGGCACTGTGAAAAGTTGAGTGCTCTCTATCTCCCCCTGCTGGTGATGGATACAACCCATAAGTAATGGCTTCATCTGCTTGATGACAAGGAAAATCAATTATCAGCATTAATTGGTCTTAACTGAAAATTACACACGCATTTTTAGTCATGTGGATCCACGTGTACATTTTAAGTAGGCGTGGTCATCAGCTGATCAGGGGTGCTCCTAGAATTTATATGCAGTTATAGAATAAGGGGACTCCACGCCTAATTTAGATGAGAGGATTTACACCAGGGCTTACTTGCTGTAAATCTTCACATCTAAAGTTAAGCAATAAGGGCCTCATTCTACAAACCTTATACTCCTAATTTGCACTCCTAAATTTATAAGCATACTTTATGCTCCTAATTTACCCTCACAAATTTAGGAGCATACTGTATGTAGGAACATAGATTATGGTCGTAATTGAGGAGCATAAATTTAGGTGCATAAACTTTGTAGAATAAGTCCCTAAGTGGGGGGAGTAAACAAGCTGATAAAAACACAAATGAGTTAAATTCATTCACACCGTGTATTTGTTCAGATTGGAATCGGCTAACGCCGTTAACGGTAATATGTAAGCCACATTGAGACTGCAAAAAGGTGGGAAAATGTGGGATACAAATGCAACACATAAATAACTAAAATAAATAAGTGTATTCTATAAACGGCGCCTAACTTTCAGCACCATTTATAGAATAGCGCTTACCCTCAGATTCTGTATAGCGCAACTGGAGATCCACACCGAAATCCAGATAGATTCTATAACGCGCATAACTTAATTGGTTTAACAAGCAAATGAGTGTTAAAAACAGCACTTAACAAGCAATAATGAGCACTAACTGGCAATAATTAGAATTTATGTGCACAACTCACTAAGCGCATTCTATAACGCACTGCGCCTAACTTCTAACGTGCACAGACAAAAAGGGGTGTGGTTACGGACGTGGAAATGGGCATTCTGAAATTTATGTGCATAGTTATGGAATATGGTCCTCTGTGCCTAAATCTACGCGCTGGGATTTATGCCATGTTTTCATTAGTGTAAATGGACGGACGTAATTTTAGGCGCTGGGATATGAACTAAGCATATTCTCTATTCCGTGCCTAAATCTAGGCGCCACTTATTGAATATGCTTAGGCGAAAATGTTTTCCATGCAGATTCTTTAGGCACCATCCCCCAGATTCTATATAGCATGCCTAGAGATCCACACTGAAATCTAAGTGTATTCTGTAACAATGTGCATAACTTAATTGGCTTAGCAAGACAATCAGCATTGATAACAGAACTTAACAATTAATAATGAACACTAATTGGCAATAATTAGAATTTACATGCACAACTCACTAAGCGTATTGTGGAACACAGTGCACTCAACTTCTAACATGCGCAGCCAAAAAGGGGTGTGCTTGTGGGTGGGGAAACGGGCATTTTGTGAGTGTTTTGAAATTTACATGCGCAGTTATAGAATATGGCCCAATGTGCCTAAATCTACACACCAGGATATACACCATGTTTTTGTTGGTGTAAATGGATGCATGTAGTTTTAGGCACTGAGATATCAACTAAGCGTAATTCTATATACCATGCCTGAATCCAGGCGCTACTTATAGAATACACAGGCAAAAATGTTTTCCGTTTTATTTTTTCAGCACTATTTATAGAATTTGGTCCTTTTTGTGGAATGGTGCACGAGAACACAGATGAGCAAAACCAGAAACAATATTTTCTAAGATAAAAGCATTGAAAAAAAATGGATGGATGGATAAGGATGGGATTTGAATTACTAGTTTTCTCTGGAAGATTAATTTACTCATTTATTAGCATATCCCTCCTTCTTCTAATTATGATATTACTGGTTCTTCTCTATTCAATACAATTTTATTTTTCAATAAAACCAAAATAAATAAATAAATAAAAGCGTGTACACTCTTATTATTGGCACAACCAGTTCATTTCTACATTTAAAACACAGCTCCAACAGCATGTGCTTTGAACTATTTACATTCTTCACATATGTTCTGGCATCAAACTCAAGAGGAATAAAGCAGCACCCTCTTCATTTGGGATGACAGAAAAACAAAATAATGCTTCAAGCAAACAGAGCATGGATAGCGAATGCTACATACCTGTAGAAGGTATTCTCCGAGGACAGCAGGCTGATTGTTCTCACTGATGGGTGACGTCCACGGCAGCCCCTCCAATCGGAAACTTCACTAGCAAAGTCCTTTGCTAGCCCTCGCGCGCCCGCGCGCACCGCGCATGCGCGGCCGTCTTCCCGCCCGAAACCGGCTCGAGCCGGCCAGTCCAGTATGTAGCAAGACAATACACTTCAAGGGAAGACACAACTCCAAAGGGGAGGCAGGCGGGTTTGTGAGAACAATCAGCCTGCTGTCCTCGGAGAATACCTTCTACAGGTATGTAGCATTCGCTTTCTCCGAGGACAAGCAGGCTGCTTGTTCTCACTGATGGGGTATCCCTAGCCCCCAGGCTCACTCAAAACAACAACCATGGTCAATTGGACCTCGCAACGGCGAGGACATAACTGAGATTGACCTAAAAAATTTACCAACTAACTGAGAGTGCAGCCTGGAACAGAACAAACAGGGCCCTCGGGGGGTGGAGTTGGATCCTAAAGCCCAAACAGGTTCTGAAGAACTGACTGCCCGAACCGACTGTCGCGTCGGGTATCCTGCTGCAGGCAGTAATGGGATGTGAATGTGTGGACAGAAGCCCACGTCGCAGCTTTGCAAATTTCTTCAATGGAGGCTGACTTCAAGTGGGCTACCGACGCAGCCATGGCTCTAACATTATGAGCCGTGACATGACCCTCAAGAGCCAGCCCCGCCTGGGCGTAAGTGAAGGAAATGCAATCTGATAGCCAATTGGATATGGTGCGTTTCCCTACAGCCACTCCCCTCCTATTGGGGTCAAAAGAAACAAACAATTGGGCGGACTGTCTGGTGGGCTGTGTCCGCTCCAGGTAGAAGGCCAATGCTCTCTTGCAGTCCAATGTGTGCAGCTGACGTTCAGCAGGGCAGGAATGAGGACGGGGAAAGAATGTTGGCAAGACAATTGACTGGTTCAGATGGAACTCCGACACGACCTTTGGCAGAAACTTAGGGTGAGTGCGGAGGACTACTCTGTTGTGATGAAATTTGGTGTAAGGGGCCTGGGCTACCAGGGCCTGAAGCTCGCTGACTCTACGAGCCGAAGTAACTGCCACCAAGAAAATGACCTTCCAGGTCAAGTACTTCGGATGGCAGGAATTCAGTGGCTCAAAAGGAGGTTTCATCAGCTGGGTGAGAACGACATTGAGATCCCATGACACTGTAGGAGGCTTGACAGGGGGCTTTGACAAAAGCAAACCTCTCATGAAGCGAACAACTAAAGGCTGTCCTGAGATCGGCTTACCTTCCACTTGGTAATGGTATGCACTGATTGCACTAAGGTGAACCCTTACGGAGTTGGTCTTGAGACCAGACTCAGACAAGTGCAGAAGGTATTCAAGCAGGGTCTGTGTAGGACAAGAGCGAGGATCTAGGGCCTTGCTGTCACACCAGACGGCAAACCTCCTCCAATGAAAGAAGTAACTTCTCTTAGTGGAGTCTTTCCTGGAAGCAAGCAAGATGCGGGAGACACCCTCTGGCAGACCCAAAGAGGCAAAGTCTACGCCCTCAACATCCAGGCCGTGAGAGCCAGGGACTGGAGGTTGGGATGCAGAAGAGCCCCGTCGTCCTGCGTGATGAGGGTCGGAAAACACTCCAATCTCCACGGTTCTTCGGAGGATAACTCCAGAAGAAGAGGGAACCAGATCTGACGCGGCCAAAAGGGAGCAATCAGAATCATGGTGCCTCGGTCTTGCTTGAGTTTCAACAAAGTCTTCCCCACCAGAGGTATGGGAGGATAAGCATACAGCAGACCTTCCCCCCAATCCAGGAGGAAGGCATCCGACGCCAGTCTGCCGTGGGCCTGAAGCCTGGAACAGAACTGAGGGACCTTGTGGTTCACTTGAGATGCGAAGAGATCCACCAGGGGGGTGCCCCACGCCTGGAAGATCTGTCGCACCACACGGGAATTGAGCGACCACTCGTGAGGTTGCATAATCCTGCTCAACCTGTCGGCCAGACTGTTGTTTACGCCTGCCAGATATGTGGCTTGGAGCACCATGCCCTGACGGCGAGCCCAGAGCCACATGCTGACGGCTTCCTGACACAGGGGGCGAGATCCGGTGCCCCCCTGCTTGTTGACATAGTACATGGCAACCTGATTGTCTGTCTGAATTTGGATAATTTGGTGGGACAGCCGATCTCTGAAAGCCTTCAGAGCGTTCCAGATCGCTCGCAACTCCAGAAGATTGATCTGTAGATCGCGTTCTTGGAGGGACCAACTTCCTTGGGTGTGAAGCCCATCGACATGAGCTCCCCATCCCAGGAGAGACGCATCCGTGGTCAGCACTTTTTGTGGCTGAGGAATTTGGAAGGGACGTCCCAGAGTCAAATTGGAGCAAATCGTCCACCAAAACAGGGATTCGAGAAAACTCGTGGACAGGTGGATCACGTCCTCTAGACCCCCAGCGGCCTGATACCACTGGGAGGCTAGGGTCCATTGAGCAGATCTCATGTGAAGGCGGGCCATGGGAGTCACATGAACTGTGGAGGCCATGTGGCCCAGCAATCTCAACATCTGCTGAGCTGTGATCTGCTGGGACGCTCGCACCCGCGAGACGAGGGACAACAAGTTGTTGGCTCTCGTCTCTGGGAGATAGGCGCGAGCCGTCCGAGAATCCAGCAGGGCTCCGATGAATTCGAGTTTCTGCACTGGGAGAAGATGGGACTTTGGGTAATTTATCACAAACCCCAGTAGCTCCAGGAGGCGAATAGTCATCTGCATGGACTGCAGGGCTCCTGCCTCGGATGTGTTCTTCACCAGCCAATCGTCAAGATATGGGAACACGTGCACCCCCAGCCTGCGAAGCGCCGCTGCTACCACAGCTAGGCACTTTGTGAACACCCTGGGTGCAGAGGCGAGCCCAAAGGGTAGCACACAGTACTGGAAGTGGCGTGTGCCCAGCTGAAATCGCAGATACTGTCTGTGAGCTGGCAGTATCGGGATGTGTGTATAGGCATCCTTCAAGTCCAGAGAGCATAGCCAATCGTTTTGCTGAATCATGGGGAGAAGGGTGCCCAGGGAAAGCATCCTGAACTTTTCTTTTACGAGATACTTGTTCAGGGCCCTTAGGTCTAGGATGGGACGCATCCCCCCTGTTTTCTTTTCCACAAGGAAGTACCTGGAATAGAATCCCAGCCCTTCTTGCCCGGATGGCACGGGCTCGACCGCATTGGCGCTGAGAAGGGCGGAGAGTTCCTCTGCAAGTACCTGCTTGTGCTGGAAGCTGTAAGACTGAGCTCCCGGTGGA
The DNA here is from genome assembly GCF_901765095.1 of Microcaecilia unicolor. Taxonomy (NCBI): domain Eukaryota; kingdom Metazoa; phylum Chordata; class Amphibia; order Gymnophiona; family Siphonopidae; genus Microcaecilia; species Microcaecilia unicolor. The sequence goes on along the minus strand of NC_044042.1, from coordinate 56,502,638 downwards.
CAATTTGGAGGTTTTGAGGCCAAATTGAGGGTGTATCCTTGCCGGACTATTTGGAGAACCCACAGATCGGAGGTTATGAGAGGCCACCTTTGGTGAAAAGCTTTCAACCTCCCCCCGACTGGCAGGTCGCCCGGCACTGACACTTGGATGTCGGCTATGCTCTGCTGGAGCCAGTCAAAAGCTCGCCCCTTGCTTTTGCTGGGGAGCCGCGGGGCCTTGCTGAGGCGCACGCTGCTGATGAGAGCGAGCGCGCTGGGGCTTAGCCTGGGCCGCAGGCTGTCGGGAAGGAGGATTGTACCTACGCTTGCCAGAAGTATAGGGAACAGTCTTCCTTCCCCCGAAAAATCGTCTACCTGTAGAGGTAGAAGCTGAAGGCTGCCGGCGGGCGAATTTGTCGAATGCGGTGTCCCGCTGGTGGAGAGACTCTACCACCTGTTCGACTTTTTCGCCAAAAATGTTATCCGCACGGCAAGGCGAGTCCGCAATCCGCTGCTGGATTCTATTCTCCAGGTCGGCGGCACGCAGCCATGAGAGCCTGCGCATCACCACACCTTGAGCAGCGGCCCTGGACGCAACATCAAAAGTGTCATAAACTCCTCTGGCCAGGAATTTTCTGCACGCCTTCAGCTGCCTGACCACCTCCTGAAAAGGCTTGGCTTGCTCAGGGGGAAGAGCATCAACCAAGCCCGCCAACTGCCGCACATTGTTCCACATGTGGATGCTCGTGTAGAGCTGGTAAGACTGGATCTTGGACACGAGCATAGAGGAATGGTAGGCCTTCCTCCCAAAGGAGTCTAAGGTTCTAGAGTCTTTGCCCGGGGGCGCCGAAGCATGCTCTCTAGAACTCTTAGCCTTCTTTAGGGCCAGATCCACAACTCCAGAGTCGTGAGGCAACTGGGTGCGCATCAGCTCTGGGTCCCCATGGATCCGGTACTGGGACTCGATCTTCTTGGGGATGTGGGGATTAGTTAGAGGTTTCGTCCAGTTCGCAAGCAATGTCTTTTTTAGGACATGATGCAAGGGAACAGTGGACGCTTCCTTAGGTGGAGAAGGATAGTCCAGGAGCTCAAACATTTCAGCCCTGGGCTCGTCCTCCACAACCACCGGGAAGGGGATGGCCGTAGACATCTCCCGGACAAAGGAAGCAAAAGACAGACTCTCAGGAGGAGAAAGCTGTCTTTCAGGAGAGGGAGTGGGATCAGAAGGAAGACCCTCAGACTCCTCGTCAGAGAAATATCTGGGATCTTCTTCTTCTTCCCACGAGGCCTCACCCTCGGTGTCAGACACAAGTTCACGGACCTGCGTCTGCAACCGGGCCCGGCTCGACTCCGTGGAGACACGTCCACGATGGGGGCGTCGAGAGGTAGACTCCCTCGCCCGCATCGGCGAAGCTCCCTCCGCCGACGTAGTCGGGGAGCCCTCCTGGGAGGTGGCCGCAGTCGGCACCGCACGCGGTACCGACGTCGGGGACCTCACCCCGGGCGATGGGCCAGCTGGCGCCACGCTCGATGGTACCGGAGGCGCAAGCACCGCCGGTACCGGAGGGGTAGGGCGCAACAGCTCCCCCAGAATCTCTGGGAGAACGGCCCGGAGGCTCTCGTTCAGAGCGGCTGCAGAGAAAGGCTGTGAGGTCGATGCAGGCGTCGACGTCAGTACCTGTTCCGGGCGTGGAGGCTGTTCCGGGCTGTCCAGAGCGGAGCGCATCGACACCTCCTGAACAGAGGGTGAGCGGTCCTCTCGGTGCCGATGCCTGCTGGGTGCCGACTCCCTCGGCGACCCAGAGCTCTCGGTGCCGACGCGGGGAGGGGACCGGTGTCGATGCTTCTTCGACTTCTTCCGAAGCATGTCACCGGAGCTCCCCGGCACCGACGAGGAGGACGTCGAATCCACCCGTCGCTTCCTCGGGGCCGAGACCGAAGAGGGTCGATCTCGGGGGGGCTGTACCGCAGGAGCCCTCAGGGTAGGAGGAGACCCACCCGAGGGCTCACCGCCACCAGCAGGGGAATGGACAGCCCTCACCTGCACTCCACCCGATGCACCACCGTCCGACGACATCAGCAGACGAGGTCCTGGTACCACCGACGTCGATGCAGCTATCCGATGTCTCGGCGCCGATGCAGAGGCCCGATGCCTCGATGCGCTCGATGCAAGGGCGGCCGAGGAAGATGGTCTGGACGCTGACGACGTCGATGCACTCGAAGATCCCGGTGCCGATGCCGACGAAGAGCCCGAGAACAACACGTTCCACTGGGCTAGTCTCGCTACCTGAGTCCGCCTTTGAAGCAGGGAACACAGACTGCAGTTCTGAGGGCGGTGCTCGGCCCCCAGACACTGAAGACACGACGAGTGTCGATCAGTGAGCGAGATAACCCGGGCGCACTGGGTGCACTTCTTGAAGCCGCTGGAAGGCTTCGATGTCATGGGCGGAAAAATCACGCCGGCGAAATCAAAAGCCGAAATGGCGAAAATTGAAGCACCAAAATTTAGAGGGAGAAAAATCTCGACCGAGGCCAAAAAGAGGCCTACCCCGACGACGAAAGAAAACTTACCGGGGCAAAAAGCTGGAAGTACGGGGAGGATTGACACGAAACCCGGTGGAGGGTTTCCGGAGCACTTCCCGACTTTAGAAAAAGCTTTTCCGAAGAAAAAACACGCTCAAAAAACAATTTGGACGCGCGAGGTCAACTTTCCGGGGCCCGACACGGCGAAACACGACCGTACCGAGTGCGGACAAAAGAAGACTGGCCGGCTCGAGCCGGTTTCGGGCGGGAAGACGGCCGCGCATGCGCGGTGCGCGCGGGCGCGCGAGGGCTAGCAAAGGACTTTGCTAGTGAAGTTTCCGATTGGAGGGGCTGCCGTGGACGTCACCCATCAGTGAGAACAAGCAGCCTGCTTGTCCTCGGAGAATACATTTTAACAAGGCTCAGAAAATAGGGAACAGAATAGAAGCAGACCTTTGAGAAACAGCCTTCATGAATGCTTTAAAACTCCCAAGTGTCAAACAGCGTTGCCCATGTTTCGCAAGAAGACTGCGTCAGGGGGAAAAGATACACTTTTGCCCCTGACACAGCCATCTGGCGAAACATGGCCATGTTGGGCAACGCTGTTTTTGACACCTGGGAGTTTTGAGTTCATAAAGACTGTTTTCTCAAAGGTCTGCTTCTATTCAATTTTAACTGTCCAAGAAACAAGACAGCTGCCCTAATGATAAACATGCACACTTATGTGACACTAATTTAAGCAACATGGGGGCCCATTTATTAAAGTGTGCTAAGCGTGTGTTAACTGCTTCTGCATAAGCATGCCCAACAGGTACACCATGGTGGCATGGTGGTTTGCATGCAGTAATCTGTGCATTAACTAGATGTTATGTTAAAGGCGGCAACAAGCAGGTTATGAGCTGAGAATGGACGTGGTCTGCATATCACAGTTAGCGTGCTGTACTTTATCACGCACTGTCACTTTTGCAGTTAGCTCAATAGGCGGTGCTAAGTGCATCCGTGCCAACTGCAACCAGGTTTACACATGCCACTGCAGTTTTCAGGGGGTCCTCTTACCAAGCTGCAGTAAAAAGTGCTTTGAGCTAGCGGCGGGAGCCGTTTTTGCAGTGCATCGAGAGGCCCTTATTACAGTAGCTGGTATAAAAAGCTTAAAACAGCCATGGCCATGCAGTAAGATTGCTCTTACCACGTGGCAATGCGAGGGAAGGCACTTACTGCCACCCACTGAGGTGACGGTAAGGGCTCCTGCGCTAACCCAGTGGTAACTGTGTAGTGCTGCCCGATTACCACCGGGTTGGCGCCATGCTAAAAAATACTGGCCAATTTTTCCTAGTATGGGAAATGATGCATGCTGGGGCTGGAACTACTGCCGGCGCCCACATTGGGCCAGCAGTAGCTCCAGATTAGCTTGTCGTAAGCCCACATTGGGCTTACCGCCACTTTGTAAAAGGGCCCCTCAGTGCGGTACTTGGGTGAATCTCTTCTTAAATGTGGTTAATAAATCCCAATAAATAATAATATACTGAACATGCTCCCAACAATTACTGCACAGCCCTTGCACTTCGTGTGTTTTAATTTTTGCCATTAAGGCGTAATAAGGGGCCCTTTTACTAAAGGGCAGTAGAGCTACTGCGTGGATAGCACACGGCAAAACAGCACCACCAGGGGGGTTTGCTGGTCCCACAGTATTGCTGTGACCAGCGCACACCAATCCCTGCATTAGAAAAATTATTTTCTAGCACGGGGGTGGGGAGTAGGCATTCCCTGCAGTAACTGGGCAGCGCACAGCCATCATTGCGCACTGCCCAGTTACCACAGGATTAGTGGTGGTAAGGACTTCAGTGGGAATGGCCACGTGCCAATTGTGCCATTAGCGCAAGGCAGTAACTGAAACAAATAATTCTGGCATTTTTCCACCGCGGTAGAACATAGCCAGAGAGCGCGGCAAACCCACAAGCTAATGCAACACCGGCCACATTCTTGTGTGGCTTGGTAAAAGGACCCTTACTGCTAATACGAGTACACAGAGGCAGGTTTCACTATCCCTTACATTTTGTTTTGTGGAAACAAGATTGGAAATTACGTATTCCATGGAGTAAACAAAATTTCCAAAAGGTGTTCTTTACAACGAACATGAATTCTAAAAATATTTTTGGTGTTTGTGTGTTTCTGTCTCCTCTTTCAAATTAGAGGCATAATTTTCAGCATACATGCCTAACTTGAAGTTTAGGCACATAACTTTCTCTACATGAATAGAAAAACAAAAAAAAAAAAAGAGACAAATGGGGAAGCACATAAGGCTTCCCCATATACAGACCATAAAGAACACTTAAACATGTACAACACTATGAATGGGTAGAATATATAAGGAGATAGCTATGATTATTTTTCCATGTAGTGTCTTTAAGAGAAATACTATAACTTGGCACATCAGTCTAGGCACGCTTAGCACCAATTCAATAACCGCATCTTGGCGCACAGATTGCATTATAGAATACTAGTGTAAGGTCAGAATCAGCAAGTCCATGTTTAAGTGCATCCTCTTAAGCCATATCAATAGAATGCATAAGTTGGCATGCCAAGGTGTGCCGACATAGTTTATAATTTTCTACAAACTAACCTTCAGATTCTATATATGTGCATAAGTTTGGGTATATGCCCAATTTGCACAACGAACCAATTAGCGCCCATAATTGGGTGCTAATAATCGATTATCAGTGCTAATTGGCAAAAATGAGAATTTACTAGTGCATCTTGCTATGCGCTATTCTATAAAGATGCATGCATAAATTCTTGTGCATGGATCTGAAAAGGGAGCATAGCCAAGGGATGGGCATGGGTGTTCCAAGAATTTGTGTGTAGTGCTACAGAATACAGCAGATTTGTGTCGAATTTAGGCACAAGGATTTACAACAGGTTTTAGTTGGTGTAAATCCTTGTGCCCTAAAGTTAGGGCTCAAATCCCGGTGCTAGGAACTATTCTATAAATGACACCCAACTCGGAGCACCATTTACAGAATAGCGCTTACTATGGGATTCTATATATGCTGCCTTAGGGCCCCTTTTACAAAGCTGCGGGAGGGCTAATGCGCGGATAACGAATGCTAAATCGGCACTACCGCTGGAGTACCACATATGCCTGGCAGTAATTCTGAATTTGGCGTGCACCAAATCCCATGGTATAAAATATTTTTGTATTTTCTACCACAAGGGGAGTTCCCGGCGGTAACTGGCAGAGCGGCCACGTTGGCGCAGGCTCTGCATGAGCCCTTAGGGCTAGGTCAATGGCTGGCGGTAAAGGCTCAGGCCGCAAATAGGCATTCGCTAGTTTTAATTTTTGCGTAAGTCCATTTCCCAGCCCATTAAAAAATGGACTTTTCCCAGCCGCAGTAAAAAGTGGTCTAGCACGCACAAAAAAAAGACACGCCCACACTACTGCAGGCCACTTTTTACTGTGGTTTTCTAAAAGGACCTCTTAATTTCCACGTGGAAAACGAAGGGTATTCTACACGTGTAACTTAATTGGTTAACTAGCTAATCAGTGTTATTAATTGGATGTTAAGCCATTATCAGCACTAATTGGTATTAAGATTTATGCGCATAACTCACTAAGCGTATTCTATAACATGGTGTACCTAAATTCTAAGTCGCATAGTTGAAAAGGGGGCATGAGCATGGGCGGGGTGTGGGCATTTTTTAAATCAGTGCATGTACCTCCCAACGCTTATTTCCTTCCTAACCCATTTCCTCCTATGTTCATTTACTTATCAGTTACCCCATTAGTTCTGCTTTTACCACAAACTGTATATTCTTCTCACGACTTTGTAATTCTTTATATTGTTACTTCATATTGTTACTATGCAAGCCGCATTGAGCCTGCCATGTGTGGGAAAGCGTGGGGTACAAATGTAATAAATAATAAAAAATAGAATACACCCGCTCTGCGCCTAATTTAGGCATCGGGATTTATGCCAAGTAAAACATGGAGTAAATGGACGCAACTACATTTGGTTGCTTGGAGAGGCACTTGGCGTTATTCTGTATACCGTGTAGATATTTAAAGCTAATCTATAAAATTTAGGTGTACTTTACAGAATATGCCTAGGTATATTTTTTTCCCATGTGAAATTTTATCCACCTTATATAAAATTCAGCCCTTAGTACTCATTTTTTCCGGCTTCATATAATTTGGTACTAAGCGCATAACTGGAAAATGCACCCATGTACACCCAAATGTACCGCCACCTTGCAGTTAGGCACTATGGCACTCTTAGGTGCCTACAAGGAGGTTAGACTGGGAACAGACAACATTAAGAGCTATCTAGCCCATTATATAGGTTGAATCCAGTAGGCGTAGCTTGCTGGCAGTAGGCGGAGTCACAAGTACACCCAAAACAATAGCAAACGCTAATGAAAGCAATAGTAAAAGATTATTAGAAACAAGGGACTGCCTAGGCGTGGTACATCTGTAAAAAGTCAAAAGCTGTTCCAGTTGAATAGGCAGTGCCTTTAAAGGTGGAGAACTAAAGTTTTTTGTTATGTTTTTTTTTTTACTTATTTGACAGCTTTTCAATTATCATGAAATCAAACAGCTTCAAACATTATTGTAGCTGGTAGAAACAGCACTAATAAAGACTGTATTTTGTGCTCGTTTTCCTACACTGTTCTATACAATACACTAATGCATGGCCAAATTTCACTGAGGATATCCTGCTTACCGATGGGTTCATCTTAACAGTTGTAATCTGCCTTGGGAAGCCTGGTGTTATAAAGATTGGAAGTAAAATTAAACTTTCCTTTTATTGGGGCACATGGAATCACATCTTCACCTAATATCTTTTATACAAATGGATTATTCTGTTTTGAGCATGTTTCAGGAACATGCCCGGGAGGGAAAGGTTAGGACAGCTGTTGTACTTGGTGATTCGATCATTAGGCATATAGATAGCTGGGTGGCTGGTGGACGTGAGGATCGCCTGGTGACTTGCCTGCCTGGTGCGAAGGTGGCGGACCTCACGTGTCACCTAGATAGGATTCTAGATAGTGCTGGGGAGGAGTCCGCTGTCTTGGTACATGTGGGTACCAATGACATAGGAAAATGTGGGAGAGAGGTTCTGGAAGCAAAATTTAGGCTCTTAGGTAGAAAGCTGAAATCCAGATCCTCCAGGGTAGCATTTTCTGAAATGCTACCTGTGCCACGCGCAGGGCCCAAGAGACAGGCAGAGCTCCAGAGTCTCAATGCGTGGATGAGACGATGGTGCAGGGAGGAGGGCTTTAGATTTGTTAGGAACTGGGCAACATTCTGGGGAAGGGGGAGCCTATTCCGAAAGGATGGGCTCCATCTTAACCAGAGTGGGACCAGGCTGCTGGCATCGGCGTTTAAGAAGGAGATAGAGCAGCTTTTAAACTAGAAATGGGGGGAAGGCCGACAGTCGCTCAAAAGAGCATGGTTCGGGATAAGGTATCTTTCAAAGATATCACCATAACAGGGAAGATAGAGTATCCTGATAGTGAGGTTGCAAAAGAGATTGTAGTAGATCAGGTATCTTTAAATAACAATAAAAATCAGACAAAAGATTGCCAATTAATACTGTCAAGTACTAAGCATGATGTACTTAGGAACAACAAACATAGTTTGAAATGTCTATATGCGAATGCCAGGAGCCTAAGAAATAAGATGGGGGAGTTAGAATATATTGCACTAAATGAAAAATTAGATATAATAGGCATCTCTGAGACCTGGTGGAAGGAGGATAACCAGTGGGACACTGTCATACCGGGGTACAAATTATATCGTAGTGATAGGGTGAATCGGATTGGTGGAGGGGTAGCATTGTATATTAACGAGAGCCTTGAATCAAATAGATTGAAAATTCTGCAGGAAGCAAAACACTCCTTGGAATCACTGTGGATTGAAATTCCATGTGCAAAGGGGAAAAGGATAGTGATAGGAGTGTACTACCGTCCGCCTGGCCAGGACGAACAGACGGATGCGGAAATGTTAAAGGAAATCAGGGACGCAAACAAACTGGGCAACACAATAATAATGGGGGATTTCAATTACCCGCATATAGACTGGGTTAATGTAACATCTGTACACGCAAGGGACATAAGATTTCTTGATGAAATCAAGGACAGCTTCATGGAACAGCTAGTTCAGGAGCCGACAAGAGAAGGAAAAATACTAGACTTAGTCCTTAGTGGTGCTCATGATCTAGTGCAGGGGGTAACGATACGAGGGCCGCTTGATAACAGTGATCATAATATGATCGGTTTTGATATTGGCATTGAAGGAAGTGAAACTAGGAAATCAAGTACGCTAGCGTTTAACTATAGAAAAGGTGATTACGACAAAATGAGAAAAATGGTGAAAAAAAGACTGAAAGGAGCAGCTCGCAGAGTAAAAAACTTGCATCAGGCGTGGATGCTGTTTAAAAACACCATCCTGGAGGTTCAGGACAAATATATTCCACGTATTAGAAAAAAGGGAAAAAAGACTAAACGTCAGCCGGCATGGCTAAACAGTAAGATAAAGGAAATCATTAGAGCCAAAAAACAATCCTTCAGAAAGTGGAGAAGAGAACCAACTGAAAGTAACAGGATAGATCATAAGGAATGCCAAGCCAAATGCAAAGCGGAGATAAGGAGGGCAAAAAAGGACTTTGAGAAGAAATTAGCGTTGGAAGCAAAAATACATAGTAAAAACTTTTTTAGATACATTAAAAGCAGGAAACCGGCCAAAGAGTCGGTTGGGCCGCTGGACGAAAATGGTGTTAAAGGGGCGATCAAGGAGGACAAAGCCGTAGCGGAGAAATTAAATGAATTCTTTGCTTCGGTCTTCACCGAGGAGGATTTGGGGGGGACACCGGTGCCGGAAAGAATATTTGAAGCGGGGGAGTCGGAGAAACTAAACAAATTCTCTGTAACCTTGGAGGATGTAATGGGTCAATTCAGCAAGCTGAAGAGTAGTAAATCACCGGGACCTGATGGTATTCATCCCAGAGTATTAATAGAACTAAAAAATGAACTTGCGGAGCTACTGTTAGAAATATGCAATCTGTCCCTAAAATCGAGTGTAATACCGGAAGACTGGAGGGTAGCCAATGTTACTCCGATTTTTAAGAAAGGTTCCAGAGGAGATCCGGGAAATTATAGACCGGTGAGTCTGACGTCGGTGCCGGGCAAGATGGTGGAGGCTATTATTAAGAATAAAATTGCAGAGCATATACAAAAACATGGACTGATGAGACAAGTCAGCACGGATTTAGTGAAGGGAAGTCTTGCCTCACCAATCTAATGCATTTTTTGAGGGGGTAAGCAAACATGTGGACAATGGGGAGCCGGTTGATATTGTATATCTGGATTTTCAGAAGGCGTTTGACAAAGTGCCGCACGAAAGACTCCTGAAGAAATTGCAGAGTCATGGAATCGGAGGTAGGGTATTATTATGGATTAAGAACTGGTTGAAAGATAGGAAGCAGAGAGTAGGATTGCGTGGCCAGTATTCTCAGTGGAGGAGGGTAGTTAGTGGGGTCCCGCAGGGGTCTGTGCTGGGTCCGTTGCTTTTTAATGTATTTATAAATGACCTAGAGATGGGAATAACTAGTGAGGTAATTAAATTCGCCGATGACACAAAATTATTCAGGGTCGTCAAGTCGCAGGAGGAATGTGAACGATTACAGGAGGACCTTGCGAGACTGGGAGAATGGGCGTGCAAGTGGCAGATGAAGTTCAATGTTGACAAGTGCAAAGTGATGCATGTGGGTAAGAGGAACCCGAATTATAGCTACGTCTTGCAAGGTTCCGCGCTAGGAGTTACGGATCAAGAAAGGGATCTGGGTGTCGTCGTCGATGATACGCTGAAACCTTCTGCTCAGTGTGCTGCTGCGGCTAGGAAAGCGAATAGAATGTTGGGTGTTATTAGGAAGGGTATGGAGTCCAGGTGTGCGGATGTTATAATGCCGTTGTATCGCTCCATGGTGCGACCGCACCTGGAGTATTGTGTTCAGTACTGGTCTCCGTATCTCAAAAAAGATATAGTAGAATTGGAAAAGGTACAGCGAAGGGCGACGAAAATGATAGTGGGGATGGGACGACTTTCCTATGAAGAGAGGCTGAGAAGGCTAGGGCTTTTCAGCTTGGAGAAGAGACGGCTGAGGGGAGATATGATAGAAGTGTATAAAATAATGAGTGGAATGGATCGGGTGGATGTGAAGCGACTGTTCACGCTATCCAAAAATACTAGGACTAGAGGGCATGAGTTGAAGCTACAGTGTGGTAAATTTAAAACGAATCGGAGAAAATTTTTCTTCACCCAACGTGTAATTAGACTCTGGAATTCATTGCCGGAGAACGTGGTACGGGCGGTTAGCTTGACGGAGTTTAAAAAGGGGTTAGATAGATTCCTAAAGGACAAGTCCATAGACCGCTATTAAATGGACTGGAAAAATTCCTCATTTTTAGGTATAACTTGTCTGGAATGTTTTTACGTTTGGGGAGCGTGCCAGGTGCCCTTGACCTGGATTGGCCACTGTCGGTGACAGGATGCTGGGCTAGATGGACCTTTGGTCTTTCCCAGTATGGCACTACTTATGTACTTATGTACTTATGTGGTTTTCATAAGTCAAAATAATAAAAATAAGTATTTTTTTCATGCAGATCTCTCATTTGTTTAAACAAAACTAAATGGGCTGTAAGCCCCCTAATGCAGTCCATTGGTTTTCTTATATTTTGTCCTTGTGATGATTTATACTGTGCCAAAACTGGAAATACAGTGAGACAGAATAATGGAATTTAGTAACATCCAAAACTTACTAATAACTGAGAAAATGCTGTTGAAAAATGACTTAAGAAATAAATATATATCACAGAACTTGAAAATGTTGGCATATTTACACTGCCTCTGGACTTCTGCATGAAGGTAGGTCTGCCCTCATTATTTAATACCTTTCTTTTAAATAGTAGTAATAAATAATACTTGCATTTTTATAATATACCACTGAATTCCACAAAACAAAAGGAGCAAGTTCCCACAAACCATCTTTCTCTTTCAATCTAGGAACAGGTAAAAAAAACAACAAAAAAAAAGATTTTAAATGCTCCCGGGTTTCAACCTAATTCTTGTTTAATGTGGGATATAACTGCCATAAATAAGTAGATAGATAGATAGAAACTCTGAGGGCCATATTTACTAAGCCATGCTGTAGGCGGAGCTAACGTTTTTAGCGCGTGCTAAAAATTTGCTCACGTTAACACTAGAGACACCCATAGGAATATATGGGTGCCTCTAACATTAGCGCACTTTGGGGCCCTTTTACTAAGCCGCATAGGCAAGTGCACACGTCCGAGGTGCGTCAATTTTGAACTACCGCCCAGCTACCGTGTGGCCAGAGCGATAATTTCATTTTTTTTACAGGCGTCCACCAAGCGCGCCAGAAATTTTCCAGCGCTAACCGGGCGGTAATCAGCATTGTACGTGCACAGACCACTACTGCCCAGTTAACAAGTGAGACCTTACAGCTAGGTCAATGGGTGGCAGTAAGGTCTCAGGCCCAAAATGGACGTGCACCAATTTTTACTTTGCCACACGTCCATTTTCGGCCAAAAAAAAAAAAAAAGACAGCGTCTACACCAGCAAAGGCCATTTTTCACCACACCTTAGTAAAAGGACCCCTCTAATTTTTAAGGTACACTTAAAACACTAGAACACCTTAGTAAACAGGGAATTGAATAGTGAGCATCTGATTCTCATAACATGAAATCTGTTTTAGTGGCCCTTTACCAGGAGAAAAAAAACTCTCTGACCAAATACAACAGATGCTTGGATGTCCCTATAACCAACCCCTCCAAATGATACATTGATTACGATTTATAACAAATTACTACTCTATCTATGAAAAGTTATTCCTCTGTGTACATCTGTATGCTGTACAAGATGGTATATTTGAAAATATAAGAGAGATTACATAAAAATGCTACCACCAATAAAGAACGACAATGTGGATGCAGCAGGTTTGTTTGTTTGTTTGTTTTGAGTGTACGCAGAACGACAGTTGCACGGGGAAGGGGAAACAGACTAACCTAAGTGGCTTCAACTTTTTGACCTCATGCCATCTCCTTTTCTCAATCAAACTTCCTTGGGTATCTATGTAAAGTAGATGTAATTCAATAAAGGTAGTGCCTTTCACTTTATAGCCTTTGAAGAATTGCCCCCTTTGTGTTTAACAAGATCCTCTAACGTGTTTTACTTAAATTTCTCCCCTTTTTTGGGCACATTGGCTTGGATTATTCAATCACTGAAAATGGTGATTTGAGGTAAAATAATGCATACTATTATCAGCTCTAGTAACCTCATTTTTAGGAATATGTTTTATTAAATTATATTGTGCTGTTTTGCCATAGATATGAGTCAGTTTGCATTGAAGTTTTATTATTGGACAAATACTGTTTACAACAGTGCACAAATAAGGTACCAGAGGGTGGGTGGGTTTGTTGGTTTGTTTGTTTGTTTGTTTACTTTATTCTAAATTGGATAGTCATATGTGTTATTTCTGATTTTTTGGTGACAGAAATGTTTGTGTTTGGGGGAGGTTTTGTTTTTTTACAAATTCTACTTTTTACCCCTAATGCAAGCCTGGATTGGCCGCTGTCGTGGACAGGATGCTGGGCTCGATGGACCCCTGGTCTTTTCCCAGTGTGGCATTACTTATGTACTTATGCTTATGAGACAAAACATTGCCATTTTGAGTTTTAGTAGATTTCTATTTTAATTTCCTGTTGTAAATATTTGTTTATATACAGTTATTCAATACCAATTTGTTTAACGTCAGGTCTTACTTTTTTGTGTTCCTTTTGTGGTACCTGGCCTCTTTTTCAGGATCAAAATAATCATTTTACTATCTGAGAATGGAATTAAGGGGCAGCTCCACTGAATAAGTAAATAATAATGAAGGGAATACATCTGAAGATATCTGAGCTTTATAACCCTAAGATTAAAAAAAAGTCACTGTTCCCTCTTTCACATCTGTCCCCAACAACTCAGCAGGGGTATAAAAACCAAAGAGCACACACATCTTAGGTGATCTAAAAATCTACTCAACAGATATATTTGATACTGCATCTGGACAAGCAATTTATTATTATTATTTGTGACATTTATATCCCATATTATCACAAACAAGTTTGAGTTCAATGTGGCTTACAATAAACAAGCAGCAACACTGGGAAACATTAATTTTATTAGGTGTTAACAGTGTAGTAGACTAACAATACCTATATAATATCATTATGAAGATATTTTACATTGCTGAACGTATCATTTTTGCAAAAATTACATTTACTCAGTTGCCAAAACATTTCAGCCATTAAGGCTCCCATTAAACATACATGAAGGTACTGTTGTATTAATACACATATGAACTTAAGGAAGGAATCAAAATCTTGAGGGGAAATACTGTGGTTATAAGTACTGTAGCTCGTGGCATTAACAACTTTATAATTTGATGAGATTCATATTCTGCATTTTACTATTCTCCCCTGGGCAGCACATTTTGTGGGTTCAGTATACTTTGACTTAGTACAATAAAATTTGAGTGAATTCACAGTAAGGCACTTATTAGTGGTGACACACACAACTTTCAGCTCTCACAAAAACTCAGACGCAGGCCAAACCCAATTCATATACACACAAAAATTAGTAAATAAGCAAACAAGAACAGAAACAAAAATCTTCAGCGAAAATAAACACACCCTTTTGCCATGGGGGGGGGGGAGGTGCGAGACTATGGAGGAAAGGAGGATATGGGGAATGGGAATCCCTTAGGTCACAATGGACCCAACATCACCAAAAAAACCTTCCTAGAGAAACAAAATAATCTACAACCTGCATCCACCCGAAAATTTTAAAACAACAGTAATGTTCTATCTCTGTTTCCTATATGATTTCAGTAGAAAAGAGGGTACATGACAAGAGACATCACAATTTAAATCAGTTGTAAAGGATGGGTGGTAATGGTGAGTAAAGCAGGCTGCGTGAGACAGGCAATCAGAGCGCCCAATGGTCAGCCCCAACCACCGCGGGAAAAAAGGAAAGGGGGAGAGAGGGGGGAAAGAAGAGGCACAGGCCACTAGTCCAGAGCTGCCGAACATGGTTCCAGATCCCCTGCCTACTGAAAGCCGCATATAAACTATGGGATCGTCCTCTAGCACAATTCGGGCCCAAAAGGGGACGAGACACTAAATATGCATTTTCATTCAGGGCCACAGTGAGCGGGTGTCGACCTCCCCATTGCAGGTGCAGAGTTCCAGCCGACGGACCGTACCACCCAAAAAAAGGAGAGGGAAGGGAGAGAGCAAAGGTAGAAAAATACCCCTGCTACAAACGCCCAAAAGCCAGAACGTAACCGGGCGAAGGGGAAGACAGAGCACGCTCACTGCGGCCCTGTCGGACGGGGAACTCTGTTCCGTGTCCAAGACTCCCCTTAGCCCGTTTACCCCCATCTTCACTGGGGCTCCCCTCCCCCGTCGCACAATGTGCGCCCAGCCCCGGGACCCTACGGCTACCGCCGAGAGAGAAAAAAAATAGGACGGGCCCTCGCCATTTTGGGAGGGACTTAAGGGGAGGAAAAAAAAAAACCTCCGAGAACAACAGCAGCTCTCTCAAAGCGGAGCGAAAAAGGAGCCGGAAAAAATAGAAATTTCTCAATGGGTGGAAAACAGGTCCCAACCGCTGCGGTTTTCCAATGCTCACTTACGCGGAGATACCTTTGAAGCTGTGGCTCATCTCTTGGTCGGATAGCTGCTTTCTATTTTTGAATTTAAATGAAAATTCTCAAGTTGTTCTTACCTCAGAATGGTAGCTGCAGAGAGGGTTGCATTGCATACATTAGCATAATCTACCTGACAACGGTTAAAAGTCGACCCGTGATTGGTCGATTAGTTCTTCTTTTTCCCCATCCGAGATTTTTAAAGCAGCCTGTGTCTGATTCAGTAGGACATAGCGGATAGAAAACAGTATGCATAATTTTTATTAGTAGAGTAGTGTAGCGATAAAGTTATTTTTATATGGATAATCTGCTTGTTGTTGAGTCTAAGAGGGAGAAACGGGAGGCTTGTAAACTGACCAATGAGAGAGAGCGGGCGTTACATGCATGGACACTGAGGCAAAGGGGAGAAGTCTGCCCCCAGTGGACAGGAGGCGAACAGCGTCCAAGAAAATGTTTTTGCAATTCCAGCACATTTTTGATCGTTTTCTATAGAAGGTCCATCAAGCCCACAGTATCCTGTCTCCAACAGTGACCAATGTTAATATAAATACAGTAGAAGAAGAATACTCTTTCACTTTTTTATATATATATAAAGCTTGCAAACTTATGAATATCAATATGCGCACTGAAGTACAAAAAACCTCAAGGGGGTAAAAAGTCTCAAAAAGAACCCTTCTTCCATGTCTGTGAAACAGAAGAAACTGTAGTAGGACTTTCAGGGTAAAATCACTTCAAAGGTTTTTAAAAAATAGAGTATATATTTGTTAAATTTTTGGAGAGACCAGCTTTCACGTATCCTATAAATTCTATGATGTGAAAACGTAAAGTCCCTTTCTAAATGTGACTAATCTTAAGTGTTGACAATCCAATCATCTCAATCCTCAGACTCTCAATTGTAGATGATTACAGAGAACCTATATGGATAATTATCAATGGAGGAAAAAGCCTCAAGGGACAGCTCCTGTATAGTGTGGCACTACAGCCTTCCATACTGAGGAGCACTCAGTATCTCCCTGATGGCAATAGCAATGAAGAAAAAATTATTTACTTATTTTATTTATTAGGATTTATTTACTGTCATTCTGAAGGAATTCACTCAAGGTGGTGTGCTTTGAGTGGAGGAGTGGCCTAGTGGTTAGGTTGGTGGACTTTGGTCCTGGGGAACTGAGGAACTGAGTTCGATTCCCCCTTCAGGCATAGGCAGCTCCTCGTGACTCTGGGCAAGTCACCTAACCCTCCATTGCCCCATGTAAGCCGCATTGAGCCTGCCATGAGTGGGAAAGCGCGGGGTACAAATGTAACAAAAATAAAAAAAAAATAGATCAAACATCAGCAATAGAAAATTACAGCAGTAAAAATATTCAAAAACAGTACAAAGTATGGCTTGGTATACTACTTGCAATGTCAATATGTAATAGAACATAATTGATAGTGAAGGGTAAAGCAAAGATGTAATATATAGATAGGTAAGAAAGTAGGAAGAGTTAGAAAGTAAGGTGATTGATTTAAAGAAAGTTGCACATGAGGTCAGAGAGATGGTTAAATAGCTAGGTGCTGCAGTATATGCAGCCCAAGTCACTCCTTGTGTGTCTGAGTGAGACTAACGAGTTAGTTACTTCCATTAAAGGCCTGGATGAAGAGCCAAGCTTTCACCTGCTTCCTGAAGTAGAGATAGTCTTGTGTTAAGCGCAGCCTTTCAGGCAGTGCATTCCAGAGTGTGGGGGCTACTCCGGAGAAGGCTCACTTGCGGGTATCACATTGTGTAGTGTCTTTTGGAGAGGGTATGGTTAGTGAAAGTCCTTGGGAGGACCTTAGTGTCCTTGGCGGTATGTGGAGGATCCTATTTTTCAGGTACTCGGGGCCATTTCCTTTCAGGGCCTTGAAGATCAGACATAGCGTTTTAAATTTAGCCCTATATTGTACTGGTAGCCAATGAAGTTTTTGCAAAAATGGTTTGATATGGTCACATTGCTTGCAATCTTCTATGACTCTTGCTGCTGCATTCTGAATCAACTGGAGCTGGTGCAAGCCCTTTGTAGTCAGACCATCGTATAGTGCATTGCAGTAATCCAGTCTTGATGTTATCATGGCATGTACAACTGGGAAAAGATTTACCTCCACGACGTAAGGAGAGAGGCAGCGTAGCTGTCGCAAATAGTAGAAGCAGCTCTTGAAAGTTGCTTGGATTTGGGGGATCAGAGCAAGTGTTGAATCTAACTGTATTCCAAGGGGGGAGGGGGAGTTCGTACTTCCCAAAAGGGATTTAGATGTCGGGTATGTATCCATTTGTGTTAGGGACACAGAGAAGCTCGGTTTTACTTGGGTTCAGGCAAAGTTTGTTGTGTTTAGCCCATTTTTTAAATTGATGTTAAACAGATAATCAGTTTATTCAAGGCTGCAGGTAAGTCAGGTTCAATGGGTATGAGTAGCTGCACATCATCCGCATATTTGTAGAACTGAGTGTCCATTGACCAAATCAGCTCAGCTAGTGGCTTGAGGTAGATATTGAACAGAATAGGTGACAGTATCGATTCTTATGGTACCCCGCAGGTCAGTGTCCATGGTGGTGATGAGTTGCTTCCAAACATTATGGATTGTTGCCTTTCTGATAGGTAGGATCTGAACCTAGCAAGTACTGTTCCATTGATACCTGTTTCTGTCAGTCATGCTAGCATGATATGATCCACAGTGTCAAAAGCTGCTGAGAAGTCAAGCAGTACTAACATTGAGGTGAATCCCTTGTCTCGGTTTCTGTGAAGATCATCTAGTAGGGATACAAGGACCGTTTCTGTACCATAACCAGGTCTGAATCCATTTAGACATGGATTTAGCCAGTTTCTCTTTTCTAACCAGTCATTAAGTTGAACACAGACTGTTTGTTCTATGAGTTTCCCTAGAAACGGAATATTGGATACTGGCCTATAACTTTCAAGTTTGTCCTAGTCAAGGTTTTTTTTGTTTAGCAGAGGGCAGACCACTGCCCTTTTTAATGCTGTTGGTAGCTGCCGCACTATCTTTGATGGGCAGGAATCGAGGGAGCAAGTAGTTGGTCGAAGGTCTCTTAGGATTTTGTGAAGGCTCTCCTCTGTCATTGGGTTAAAAGTGTCCCATCTGTCTCTGTCAGAAGGGGGCGAGTTTGTGCACCCCTGGTTGACTGGTTGGGGACTGCTGAATTGGATAATAAGCCCCAGTATTTTCTCAAAATTTGGGATGCTTTCTCAATTCCAGGAGTGTAAGTCAAGACACAGGTTACTGATTCATCCTTTTCTCTATTCTTCCCTGTATCCATCAATAAATCTCTATTTTGAAACCTGGCACTTTTATTCAAGGAATGTATTATCTTCTTGGGGTAACCTCTTTGAATTAATCAGTTCTTAAAAATGCTAGATTGATGTTTAAACTCATTAATGTCAGTGCAAATTCTTCTGAATCTTAAAATCTGACTAAAAGGTAAACTATTCTGAGAGCCAGAGGATGATTAGGTGCCTAGCCGAGACAAAATTGGTTGCCTGTAAATTTCAAGACCCTGATGAAGCCGTATATTTTTTGGTGAACTGGATCCCATTGGTATTTGCACAGCAGTGTTGAGAATATTCTGCTTGTGCTTTGAATTTTAAACACCATAGGCACTTTAAAAAACGATGCTGTATTTTACATTGTGGAAGTGTTGTTTACTATCTCATTTCCTATATGAATATATGTGGATGAGATTCTTCGTTTTGGTGAATAAAATTTGGACATTTTCTTTGCATTTTACTGGGAGACCTTTTTTGTATGCTTGGATTTGCTGTGGTCTCCAAGTTTCCTGTTTTTGCTGGTTGATCCCTCAAAATCCCACAAAAATCCAACTCTAGCCAACTGTTCACCACTACAATAGCCCTTATGTCTATAGGTGTCCCCTATATGTGGGTTCAGTATTTTTGCTTGGTTTTGGAGGGCTCACCCTTTCCAACACAAGTGTAACAGTTTGATTGGGTGGGCCTGTATCCCTTTCTCTACAGTGCACTGCACCAACCACTAGGCTACTCCAGGGATCTGCTTGCTGTTCCAATAGAACTGGCTATAACATCTGAGGCTGCCATAGAGGCTGGTATATACCATTTCTTTCACATCTTTGGGGAGGGGGTGGGAAGGGGTCATTGACCACTGGGGGGGGGGGAGGAGGTAATGTCTTAATCCCTCTAGTGGTCATTAGTGCACCTTTTTGTCACTTAGTAGTGATTGAAACAGGTCTAGACCAAAGTGTCTAACTTTTAACCCCAAATATTTTTACTTTTGTTCATTATGGCAGAAAAGCATCCAAGTTTTGGGAGTGCCCAAATCCCGCCCCTAACAAGCCTCCTTGTGATTGGACGTTCTGCATACAAACTGCTCAAAAAACCATCTTAAAATGGGTTTCAAAAATAGCAATTTGGACGTTTAGGCAAAATAAAAAGTGTATCTGCGCTTTTTGCCACTCTTTTGAAAATGAGCCCCTCAACTGCATAAGTTTTAGGAGCCAACATACAACCAGATATTCAGTGTCATTGCCCAGACATAACATTGAATATCTGGGAATACAGCCGGCAGCGGACATAAGAATACTGACTGCCACTGGCGAAATATTGACTGGAAAATGCAAGTTGGCACCTACTTGTATAGTGGGCATACACAAAGGAGTTAAGGTAGAGTGTGGGTGGAGTTATTTACATGCATACCTTACACACTAACACGTCTATGCCTTCAGTCTAGGTGAGTTGTCTGTAGGATTTGTGCTAGTATTTTAGAAGAACATAAAGACACCTTCTCTATCAATATACCTCTGCTCTGTTGTAAAATTACTGTCCACTGCTGTGGCTCACACCAGAACTTCAGCAACTTCATTTGACTAAGTGTATTTATTTAGATTTAGCTCACAGCTTTTTCAGTTGCATCTCAAGTACACACACACTATATATGGTGTCCAGATTTGTGCACCAGAGAAGGGTGTGCAAATTAATCACTTAACAAGCTTATTGATATTAATCTGGCACTCATTAACATTTGCACACACATCTGGCAGTGCTTCTAACTCCCGTAGTATGCATCTCAAAAGGGGGCGTGACCATGGAAGGAGCAGGGGCGTTCTGAAAATTTGCGCCTGTAGTTGTAGAATACTGGGTCAGTGTTCCTTAGTTGGGTGCCAGCATTTACACCAGGTTTCAGCAGGTGTAAGTCTGGTGCCCAAAGTTAGGCACGACATTGTAGTAAAGATTTAGGTCTTTTCAGGGCTTTTTTTGAGGGGGTACTGAGTACCGGCACCTTTTCTATTGTCTGCTAAAACTGACCCATGGACCCCAAGTTTTAATGAAAGAGCTCAGGCTGTACACACCAATTCAACCTTGTCATAGATTCTGTTACTGGTTTCAGGGGGCCTGGCTATTGTGGAGTGAGTCCCTCAGTGATCACCCAACCCCTGAAGGGTGGCCTGGCACTTGAGTACCGTCACCTTTTTTGCTAGAAAGAACGCACTGGATCTTTTTACCACCATCCCAATATTAATACATATCCCGGGAAAAGATTGGAATGATAAAAGACCAGGCCATGTATGAGAAAAGCAATTTATTAACTTACCAATAGAGCATACAGAATTAAAAATTTCTCATAGAAGTACAGTTAGCTTATACATAAGTATTGGCTACAGACTGTCTCAAACATTCACTAATCATGCTGCTACTTATATATTGCTTCTACACAAAGCCCTTTCATAAAAGACATTACTTCATTCTTTTCGCTTATCAACTTTTTCTCTTATGTTGTACAGCCAAAAACTCCCTGCTACTTTAACTATTACCTCATGTTCTGTTTCCTGAACTCTGTTCACATACCATTCTAACTACAGTCGTGTCTGTTAGTTTGGTCGGCCTTCTCCTTTACCAACATCCCTTGATCCATAACCGTGCTGCTATTTCTTCAAGATCCACATTCAAGTGCTATTCTATAAAGCGCAAGTGCCCTTTACAGAACAGCACTTAGCACCAGTTTTTTCTGGCACCTGGACTGAGGATTGAGCAGCTCCACGCATGGTGATCAGTGATATGTATACATCTGTAGCGTACCTGATATAAATTCCAAGGATTCTCAGATAAGTACAGCACAGTGAATTTGTACAGCTTTGCTGTTTGGACTTATATTTTGTGAATGTATTTTTGCATATACATACATTAGCTCTGGAAATTATTTTAAAGTGTTTATTGTTGCCCACAGTTAACATCTGAGGAGTATGAATGTGCATTGAGGTTATATAATGCCACAAGTAGAAGGCCTTATTTTGAGATAGTGCAGCAATTCCTTAAAGTCTGCACTTATGAGAACGGAGTGGTGCAATGATGGTTCTCTATTCAGCCAGTCACTATGTTTATGAATGACCTGTGAACTGAGCACTCCTTATCACTAATATATTTATATACATTGCAGTTTTTGTTTACTATTTTATAGTTTACATTATTGTATTTTTTTTCATATCTAATTGTAAGTTAAGTATTAGAGAGGTAGAATTGATTTATTATTTCTCCTAGCGTGCTTTGTTACCTAATTTTGAGTGCCATTTATAGAATCCGGCCCATAATGTGTGGTAGGGGAGGTGAGATTTCACATAAGAACAGTTTATTGCAGTGGTTCTTAACCAGTGTGTTACCAAAAATTTGACAGCAAACTTGTGCGTTCCTTAATAAATGTGTGGAGAGTTGATAAACTTAGAAGTCAGGAATTTAAAATCTCCAAGCAAGTCCTTACTTCTGCCACCAAACCCAACTGGAATTCTTGCAGGCCTCTAATCCATACTTCCCTCTCCGCCTGATAGTCACCACCGTTGCTTCTATATTTCCCTTGCATTATTGTTAGCAGCAGTGGAATAGTATATTGGGGGAAGGGGTCAATTATTCAGCTGAGAATTTAGTGTTGTGTGTCATGCAGGGGAACAACAGAAGAAAGTTTGAGAACCACTGGTTTAGGGGAATTTTGTTGAGTTGGGGGTTAGGAAGTCATAAGCTAGGCTTTAGCACAGCAATAGGAGACATGCTAACATTAGCAAAATGTAATAGTTGGGCCTCATTAGGGTAAAACAGTACCTAGCAAAGGTTGCTTCTGGTATCCCTTCTTGCCCTTTTGGGCTTGATTGCAGACAAGCCTGACTCACAGGACAGAATCTCCTGCTTTGCGCCCCAGGAGACCACCCTGCATGAACGTCCTTTGCTGTGGCATTGGTCATCACAAAATTAGACTCCAGTTTAAAAACTGCAGAGACCTCTTGTTCAAAGTTTCTATGAAACATTTAAAGCAGTTCAAATGTTACAGTGTACGCAAATCCCCTTTTTAATCTTGGCACTTCTTGTTATATGAACACCTTTTACACATATTTATATTTTCTTTGTTTTCTTCCAGTTTTAATTTAATTTTATTTCTAGTTCTTGCTTAACTGTGCTAGGCTCACATTAGAGAATTTGGCTCTTTCTCCTCTCTTGTGTGTAACTCTTTCTTGCTAGTCTTTAGTTAAGATGCCACTTCCTGCCATATTTAGCTCACATAACCAACAAAAATAAAGAAAAATTAATGGGTGTTATACTGTACAAGCCTCATGCTCTCTGAATGCTGTAAAACCACAGAAGAGGTTCAGTTATTTATAACAGCACAGCCTATGCTGAACTCAAATGATCACAAGCTGAAAATACCAAAGAAACAGTTGGAGGCATGAGAAACCATTCTGGCATCAACGTGGTCACTGGACAAGAGCCTAGTAAAAGTTAGGCTCAAAAATAGCTGGCTTACAGACTAATATATGTAACCACATCAACAACCCAACAGAAGTCTGCTAACAGTTTGTACCAACTTAAATTGTCATTCAGGTGAAGAAAAGACTTCAGTAAAAACAGCGCTATGATTGTAACGTAGCTACTGTGCAACATATCATGAATCAAAAAACCTCCCCCTTCCTATTTTTGTTATTTTAAGCCAATTTTTATCCTTTTTTATCTATGCAACGTTTCTCAAACTCCAAATGTAGACAAATGACTTAGCTTTTGTGAAAATACTATAGTCAGCGAGACATAAGGTCTATAGTATTTTAAAAAAAGCTAAGTCATTTGTCTACATTTGGAGTTTGAGAAAAGATACATAGATAAAAAGGATAAAAATTGGTTTTAAAAGAAAAAAATAGGAAGGGGAAGGTTTTCTGACTCGTGATGTGTTGCACAGTAGCTATGTTACAATTGTAGTGCTGTTTTTACTGAAGTCTTTTCTCCACCTGAATTAAAATTTAAGTTGGTGAAAATTGTTAGCAGACTTTTGTTGGGTTGCTCAAAGTAAGGCATCATTTAGGTGCCATTTTACTAAGGTGCCTATGCCCGTCCAACATGCATCAATTTGGAACTACCACCCAGCTACTGCGAGCCCCGGGCAGTAATTCCATTTTTTATGTGTGTCCGATATGCACATCCAAAAATAGTTTTTTATTTTCTACCGTGTGGCGCTAACCGGGCGGTAAGCAGTGTATGCGCGCTGATGATTTCCACCCAGTTAACGCGTGAGACCTTACCGTTAAGTCAATGAGTGGCGGTAAGGTCAAGGTCTTTTTTGCAATTCTGGTCACCGCATCTCAAAAAAGGTAGAGTGGAATCAGAAAAGGTACAGAGAAGGGTGACGAAAATTATAAAGGGGATGGGATGACTTCCCTATGAGGAAAGGCTGAATCGGCTTGGACTCTTCAGCTTGGAGACAAGATGGCTGAGGGGAGATATGATAGAGGTATATAAAATTGCACCATGGACCGATAGAAAGGCATTATAACATCCTCGTTTTTATTTTCCATTCCTTTCTTAATAATACCTAACATTCTATTTGCTTTCTTTGCTGCCGCAGCACACTCAGCAAAAGGTTTCAAAGTATCATCAACGATGACTCCTAGATTCTTTTCCTGGTCAGTGACTCCTAATGTGGAACCCTGCATCATGTAGCTATAGTTCGGGTTCCTCTTTCGAAATGCATCACTTTGCACTTGCTCACATTAAACATCATCAGCCATTTGGATTCCCAATCTCGTAAGGTCGTCTTGAAATTTTTCACAATCCTCTTCCGATTTAACAACTTTGAATAACTTTGTATTATCCACAAATTTAATTTCCTCACTAGTTATTCCCATATCTAGATCATTTAGAAATATTTTACAAAGCAGCGGCCCGAACACAGACCCCTGCAGAACCCTACGATCTACCCTTCTCCATTGAGAAAACTGACCATTTAACCCTACTTTCTGTTTTCTATCCTTTAACCATTTTTTAATCCTTTAACCATTTTTAATCCACAATAGAGCACTACATCCTATCCCAAGACTTTCCAATTTCCTCTGGAATCTTTCATAAGGTACTTTGTCAAATGTCTTTTGAAAATCCAGATACACAATATCGAAAGAAATAAGAAAGAAAGATTTAAACGCAGCCTCAAAAGCTGAATTTTTAGACAGAATTTGAACAGGAAATGGGTGTCTGTTCCAGGCATATGATGTGGCACGGTAGAAAGAGTAGTCAGGAGTTTGTATTCATTATTTATATACAGTATAATCTCCCTTATCCCATGTAATGGACCAAGCCATTGTCAGATAAGTGAAAAGTCAGATAATACAGAAAACAATGGTAGCCCCTTAAAAATGCACAGAAAACTTAGTTTATGCATAAAGACCAGGCATAGGGTATCTAAATTTAAAATACAGTATTGTTTCTTAACACTAACCAGCAGCGTGTGACGCCGGAAAACAAGAAAAGAACCTGCAGCACTTTTCAACGGCAATGCCTGTAGTGCAGCTACATCACCTCCTCTTGAGATGGTGGTAGTTTGGCTACACTATCAGCATTCCTGACAGCTAGTGCATGGTAACAACCCATGCACTAGCTGACGTGGAGGGGCATTTTCGATATGACGTGTAAGTCCGACATTTCACCATTGGTTACTTACCTTATGTGATGAGCCCCCCCAAAACCCACTACCCCCAACTGTACACCACTACCATAGTCCTTACAGGTGAAGGGGGCACCTATGTGTGGGTACAGTGGGTTTCTGGTGAATTATGGAAGACTCACAGTTTCCTCCACAAGTGTAACAGGTAGGGGGATGTAGGAGCCTGGGTCCACCTGTCTGCAGTGCACTGCACCCACCACTAGACTACTCCAGGGACCTGCATGCTGTTCTAATGGACCCGAGTATTTATTTATTTATTACATTTGTACCCCGCTCTTTCCCACATACAGCAGGTCCAGTGCGGCTTACATAGTAAAAGAAAGCATCTTACATGGTAAAGAATACAGTAAAAACAAGGAAATGTAGGAACAGTAGTATAACATCTGAGGCTGGCATAGAGGTTGGTAAGTAATGTTTTTCATCACATTTTGGGGGGGTGGGAGGGGGTTAGTGACCAGTGGGAGAATAAGGGAAGGTCATTCCTGATTCCCTCCAGTGGTCATCTGGTTATTTAGGGCACCTTTTGTGCCTTATTCATAATAAACACAGATCTATCTCAAATCATCTAAGTTTTAGTCCTGGATGTTTTTGTTTTGTTCCATTATGGCTGAAAAACATCTAAGTCTTAGGAACACCCAAGTCCTGCCCTGAACACGCCCCTGACACTCCCCCTTAAGATCTGGATGCACTTCTGGCAGACTTCAGAGAAAAACGTCTAAAATAGGTTTTGAAAATACTGATTTGGACATTTTTGTGAGTAAAACGTCCAAATGCAAGACTTATGCCACTTTTTGGACATTTTTCTCTTTTGAAAATGTGCCCAATTGCCAGCCACCTATGTCACACCCAGATTCTGTCCACTCCTGTGTTAAACTGCTAACACAGGGATTTTACCACAGCAGCTGCCATATTAATTCAGGAGACAATAGTATGGTCTGCAGTACTGTTTACTACATGGTAAACCCCACATTAACACAGCTTAGTGTTAGCTATTGCACACCATTTTGTGGCTAACATGAGACGTTTTGTGCACAAGCTAACTCTGTGCAAAGCCTTAGGCATACAGCTCATTTACATACCAGAGTAATTAAAGTTTTAGCTATTCAGCATTGATGGAGAGAAGCGTGCACAAAGGACCTAAAGGCTGAGTGCAGGGTTTTCTAGTACCAAAGCTTTTAACACAATATCTGAAGAGGAGTAAAAGGTTTGCTCATTCTTCTGCAGTACCATTATTGAGGATTTCATCTCTTTATTTCAAGCACACAGAACTCCCAACTTTCTTCTGGCTTCCTTGAAGAGGATGGTTTAAAAAAAAAAAAAAAAGAGCTGAGGGGGAGGCCTGTTGGAACAAAGAGCAAAGTGTTGGACTGTTGACAAATTGGTATTGCAAAAATGTATTGGCACTCAAAGGTGCATGCTCATGATCCGCACAAGAGTTGGAATGCTATGCTGCACATAAATATTATGTTTTTTTCAAGGATTTGATATACCGCTATATCTGGATGCATATTAATATCTGGATGGTATTAATCCACAAACGAACCTTTTCCAGAGATGGGAAGGCGGTAGAACTAGAGGACATGAAATGAGATTGAAGGGGGGCAGACTCAAGAAAAATGACAGGAAGTATTTTTTCACGGAGAGAGTGGTGGATGCTTGGAATGCCCTCCCGCGGGAGGTGGTGGAGAGGAAAACGGTAACGGAATTCAAACGTGTGGGATAAACATAAAGGAATCCTGCTCAGAAGGAAGGGATCCCCAGAAGCTTAGCCGGTGGTGGGAGGCAGGGCTGGTGGTTGGGAGGTGGGGATAGTGCTGGGCAGACTTATACGGTCTGTGCCAGAGCCGGTGGTGGGAGGCAGGGCGGGGATAGTGCTGGGCAGACTTACACGGTCTGTGCCAGAGCCGGTGGTGGGAGGCGGGGTGGGGATAGTGCTGGGCAGACTTATATGGTCTGTGCCCTGAAAAAGACAGGTACAAATCAAGGTAAGGTATACACAAAAAATGGCACATGTGAGTTTATCTTGTTGGGCAGACTGGATGGACCATGCAGGTCTTTTTCTGCCGTCATCTACTATGTTTATGTTACTATATTAGTACTGCAGAAACTGTATGCACAGAATAACATTCCAGCGTAAGCATGGGGTATGTGAAAGCAACTCTGGGTGCTGAAACGGTTTTTTTGTGCACAAGATTGCAGCAGGACTGGCTTATTACACTTACTCTAGCGGAGGTCAATTTCATTCACCTTTTCTGATTCCACATGCAATTTTTCCTCAAGTTAGTCACCCTATCATTTATCTAAACTCTTGTTACTCTATCATATCTGTCTATATTTCCACCTCTGCTTGCCCCCTTTGCTGTCTATTAAGATGTTTCAATGTGTCTTGTGTTGAAATTATAAGTCATTTCCATATCATCATGCTGATCAATCCATAGACTGGTGGGTTGTGTCCATCTACCAGCAGGTGGAGATAGAGAGCAAACTTTTGCCTCCCTATATGTGGTCATGTGCTGCCGGAAACTCCTCAGTATGTTCTCTATCTCAGCAGGTGGTGGTCACACACAGCAGCAGCTCTGGCTAGGCCTCCAAGCCTAATTTTTAGGTTTTGTTGCGTGCCTGGGGTTGAGGGCTCTTCTTGAGCAAGTGCAAACCTGGTGGCGCCAGGTCCCTCCTTTTCTCCCCCCTCCCGCTGGCTCCATTTAAAAAAAAAAAAAAAAAAAATTTTGAACGTCCTTAAAGGCGTTTATTTCGACGTTTATTTAAACGTTTATTGCAGCTACTCACTGGGACACCAGGTCGTTACAGCTCGGAGCGGAAAGCAGGTAATTTTTACCTTTTTATAGCGGGCAGGGGGTTCCCCGATTGATCTCCACGTGGCCTATGGCATCGGAGGGCGAGGGCGCAAAGAGTCGCTCCCCTGATCGCTTGGGCGCTTCTAGAGGGGATGCGGGGGTCTTAAAGTCTGATTCGCCCTTGTTGGGTGACAGTTTCGTGACCGATGAGTGTCCCGGTCCTTCCTCCGGTGTGGCGGTTTTTCCCGCCATAAACGCCCATCCCCCGCTGCTCGCCTCCGCCATCTTGGCCGGCCACGCGGCTCGGACGGCTTCTTCTTGGGCCGCCCTTGAGGTGGGAGACATTAATGCCATGAACGCCCTTAATTTGGGCGACGGCACAAAAGCGGCTAAAGTTAAGCGCCGTTCTTCCCGCGCGGCTCCTTCGCGGAGTGTCGCGCCGGACGCCATCTTGGATGCGCAGCATGTCTCTCCCCCGCTCTTGCGAGCACCGGTTGAGGGTGCGTCTAGGGCTGTAGCCCAGGCTGCGGAAGTGCACAGTCTGGGGGGTTTCTGCCTCGAGTTTGTTTTGCTGCTGCATCAGGCCTTCCTTATGCAAAACGCTGCCCCTGCTCCCTCGTCTGGTAAAGAGGTTGAGGCCCCCGGAGGTAAACACCCTCGGGTTGATTCCCAAGCCTTGGAGGACTTTGTCTCCTCCGATGTAGATGAGGGCAGCGTATCTGAGTTCTCCCAACGGTCCTTTGCGGATTCCTTGGAGGAGACGGATCCCCGCTCGGATGGAGCGGATGACCCCTCTGCAGCGCGGCTCTTTAGCTCAGAGGATTTGCCCAACCTGTTAGTGCAGGCCATGGGCATTTTGAAGATTTCCTCTCTGGAGGACGTCTCTCCCTCAGCCCCTGTTGGCTCTGCCATTATGCTGGGGACGAAGCGCCCGCCTAGAACCTTCCACGTGCATGATGCCATGCACACCTTAATTTCGGCTCAATGGGATGTCCCGGAAGCGAGCCTCAAAGTGGCTAGGGCTATGTCCCGCCTCTATCCTTTGCCTGAAAGTGAACGTGAGGCCTATCTGTGGCCTACCGTGGATTCTTTAATCACTGCGGTGACTAAGAAAACGGCGTTGCCGGTGGAAGGTGGCACGGCCCTAAAGGACGCCCAAGATAGAAGATTGGAGGCGGCCTTAAGGTCGTCCTTTGAGGCGGCTGCTTTAAGTTTGCAGGCCTCAGTTTGCGGCTCCTATGTGGCCAGGGCGTGCCTGACTATGGTGCAGCGGGCTTCCCCCTCGGATCATTCCTTGAGGGCTGATTGGCCGGCCCTGGAATCGGGCTTAGCCTATTTGGCAGACTTGCTGTATGATGTCTTGAGGGCCTCAGCTAAAGGCATGGCTCAGACAATCTCTGCGCGGCGGTGGCTTTGGCTGAAGCATTGGTCTGCTGACCACGCCTCTAAAGCCCGCCTGGCTAGATTGCCTTTTAAAGGCAAGCTGCTCTTTGGGGTCGAGCTGGACAAAATCGTGACCGATCTCGGCACGTCTAAGGGCAAGAAGTTACCAGAGGTCAGGGCTCGGGCTAGTACTCGCCCCGGTACCTCCAGAGGACGGTTTCAGGAAGCCCGTCGGTACCGCCCGGGCAGGTCGGGCTCCTCTGCCCCCTCTTCATTCAAGAGGAACTTCTCCCCCAAGCAGCATTCCTTTCGCAGAGACCGCCGTCCCGGAGGTGCTCCCTCCGGTCCTCCCCCAGGGTCTCGTACCCAATGACGGGGCCTTGGTCCACGCCCCAGTGCAGATTGGAGGACGGCTGTCCTCGTTTCTGGGCGAGTGGACCACAATAACTTCAGACGCTTGGGTGCTGGAAGTCATCAGAGACGGCTACAAGCTAGAGTTCTGCCGACCCTTAAGAGACGGGTTTGTACTCTCTCCCTGCAAGTCTCCGGTCAAAGCTGTGGCAGTGCAGCAGACCTTGGACAATCTGATCCGCCTGGGTGCGGTCGTTCCGGTGCCAGAAAATCAGCTGGGCAAGGGGCGTTACTCCATTTACTTTGTGGTACCAAAGAAAGGAGGTTCTGTACGGCCTATCCTCGACCTCAAAGGGGTCAATCGGGCCTTGAAAGTTCGGCACTTTCGCATGGAGACTCTCCGCTCTGTTATAGCGGCAGTGAAGGCAGGGGAGTACCTGGCATCCTTGGACATCAAGGAAGCGTACTTGCATATTCCCATCTGGCCTCCCCATCAACGCTTTCTGCGTTTTGCAGTCCTGGGCCGACACTTCCAGTTCAGAGCCCTCCCTTTCGGGTTGGCTACTGCTCCGCGGACCTTCTCCAAAGTAATGGTGGTCATTGCGGCCTTCCTGAGGAAGGAAGGAGTACAAGTCCATCCTTATCTGGACGACTGGTTGATCCGAGCCCCCTCTTATGCAGAGTGCGGCAAAGCTGTGAACCGGGTGGTTGCTCTTTTGAGCTCCCTGGGGTGGATCATCAACTGGGAGAAAAGCCAGCTGCGCCCAACTCAGTCCCTGGAGTATCTGGGAGTTCGATTCGACACCCAAGTGGGCAGAGTGTTCCTGCCAGACAATCGGATTGTCAAGCTTCAGGCTCAGGTGGACCAGTTCCTAGTAGCCTCTCCTCTTCGGGCTTGGGACTATGTGCAGCTGTTGGGCTCTATGATGGCCACGATGGAAGTAGTGCCCTGGGCCAGGGCTCATATGAGACCACTACAACTCTCTCTGCTGCAGCGCTGGACTCCGATGTCGGAGGATTATGCTGTGCGCCTTCCCTTGGACCCAGCAGTGCGCAAGGCGCTGAGCTGGTGGACGCAGACAGACAAGTTGTCTGCAGGAATGCCTCTGGTGACCCAGGAGTGGATTGTCGTCACGACGGACGCCTCTTTGTCGGGCTGGGGAGCCCACTGCTTGGGAAGGACAGCGCAGGGGCTCTGGTCTCCTGCAGAGGCAAAGTGGTCTATCAACCTCCTGGAACTCGGAGCCATTCGGTTGGCGCTTTTGGAGTTCATCCCGGTACTGGCGTTGAAGCCTGTACGGGTCCTGTCGGACAATGCCACGGCTGTGGCCTATGTCAACCGCCAGGGAGGTACCAAGAGCGCCCCTGTAGCCAAGGAGGCCATGAATCTATGCCAGTGGGCGGAAGCAAACCTGGAACAGCTGTCAGCGGCCCACATTGCCGGAGTCATGAATGTCAAGGCGGACTTTCTCAGTCGCCATACCTTGGAGCCCGGAGAGTGGCAGCTATCTGCTCAGGCGTTCTTGGACATCACGAAGCGCTGGGGCCAGCCAAGCCTAGATCTGATGGCGTCATCAGCCAATTGCCAAGTGCCGCGCTTTTTCAGCAGAGGACGGGACCCTCGATCCCTGGGAGTAGATGCTCTTCTCCAACAGTGGCCGACACAAGAGCTTCTCTATGTGTTCCCGCCCTGGCCCATGTTGGGCAGGGTGCTAGACCGGGTGGCAAAGCATCCGGGCCGGATAATCCTGGTGGGTCCGGATTGGCCCAGACGTCCCTGGTATGCGGACTTGATCAGGCTCTCAGTCGACGATCCTCTGCGGCTGCCAGTGGAGCAGGGTCTGTTACATCAGGGTCCCGTGGTGATGGAGGATCCCTCCCCCTTTGGTCTTACGGCCTGGCTATTGAGCGGCAGCATCTGAGGAAGAAGGGCTTCTCAGACAAGGTCATCGCCACTATGCTGAGAGCGAGGAAGCGCTCTACTTCTACTGCTTACGCCAGGGTTTGGCGTACCTTTGCAGCGTGGTGTGAAGCAGGCTCATTTTCTCCATTCACTGCTCCAATTTCTTCAGTGTTGGCATTCCTGCAAGAAGGTCTGGAGAAAGGCCTGTCGCTCAGTTCCCTTAAAGTCCAGGTAGCGGCCCTGGCTTGCTTCAGGGGCCGCCTGAAGGGTGCTTCCCTGGCTTCGCAGCCAGATGTGGTGCGTTTTCTCAAGGGAGTTAATCACCTGCGCCCTCCTCTGCACTCGGTGGTGCCTGCGTGGAATCTCAACCTGGTGCTAAGAGCATTACAGAAGCCGCCTTTTGAACCCTTGTCGAGGGCATCTCTGAAAGACCTGACGTTGAAAGCAGTCTTTTTGGTGGCTATCACTTCAGCCAGAAGAGTTTCCGAGCTCCAGGCACTCTCATGTCGAGAGCCTTTTCTGCAGTTCACTGAGGCAGGAGTGACTATTCGCACAGTGCCTTCCTTCCTGCCCAAGATTGTTTCTCGCTTCCATGTGAATCAGCAGCTCTGTCTCCCTTCCTTTCGTAGGGAGGACTACCCAGAGGAATACTCTGCTCTTAAATATCTGGATGTGAGACGAGTCATCATCAGATACTTGGAAGTGACCAATGATTTCCGGAAATCGGATCATCTGTTTGTCCTGTTTGCAGGTCCTCGTAAGGGTCTGCAGGCTGCTAAGCCTACAGTGGCAAGATGGGTCAAGGAAGCCATTGCAGCGGCTGTTGTGGCCGCAGGGAAGGTGCCGCCTATCCAGCTGAAGGCTCACTCCACTAGAGCTCAGGCGGCCTCGATGGCAGAGGCCGGGTCCGTCTCCTTGGAAGAGATATGCAAGGCGGCAACTTGGGCATCGGCCCATACATTCTCCAAGCATTACCACTTGACTGTGGCGGCACGGGCGGAGGCCCGGTTTGGAGCTTCAGTGTTGAGGTCAGGGATTTCAATGTCCCGCCCTGGGTGAGTACTGCTTCGGTACATCCCACCAGTCTATGGATTGATCAGCATGATGATATGGAAGGTAAAATTATGTATCATACCTGATAATTTTCTTTCCATTAATCATAGCTGATCAATCCATAGCCCCTCCCAGATATCTGTACTGTTTATATTCTGGTTGAATTTTAGGTTCAAGTTTAGTCTTCAGTTACTTCAGGAGGACTTCGTGTTCAAGTTTTTTCACATGGATTCTTCAAGAGTTGAGACGAGTTTGTGTTACAGTGAGCTGCTGCATTCCTCTCCCCTCCATTTTACGGGGCTGGATTGAGACTTAAATTCTGCCGGCACTCCCTCCCGCTTCGTGCGGCTGTAGGGCAGCTTTGTACCCCTCCCACTTCTGCGGTGTTAGGGTCAGTCAGCTCCTCCCGCGGTTGCGGTTGCAGGATAAGCCAGATCCCCCCGCATCGGCGGGGTGGTGTCCCTCCCCCGCTCCGCGGGGATGAGCTGAACGGATTCCCCTCCCCCACTTGTGTGGGGATGAGCTGGGTTACTTCCCCTCCCCTGTTTCGGCGGTGGTGAGCTGGGCAGAGTGTCCCTTTGTGGGTGTAATTCTCTAAGTGCTGAGTCCTGCGGATGGAGCTTTGATATTGACATACTGAGGAGTTTCCGGCAGCACATGACCACATATAGGGAGGCAAAAGTTTGCTCTCTATCTCCACCTGCTGGTAGATGGACACAACCCACCAGTCTATGGATTGATCAGCTATGATTAATGGAAAGAAAATTATCAGGTATGATACATAATTTTACCATACTATGCTGTAGTGTAATTAGAACGTTTTACTGTTGCAACTGTTTATGGTACCTATGTCTAGGTGTACTTATTGTACACTGCTTTGCTTGAATTTCTTAAAAAAGGAGGTAAATACTTCTTAATAAATAATGTCAGTATTAATATACAATTTTTTTTGTTACATTTGTACCCTGTGCTTTTCCCACTCATGGCAGGCTCAATGTGGCCTACATATTATATACAGGTACGTATTTGTACCTGGGGCAATAGAGGGTTAAGTGACTTGCCCAGAGTCACAAGGAGCTGCCTATGCCTGAAGTGGGAATTGAACTCAGTTCCCCAGGACCAAAGTCCACCACCCTAACCACTAGGCCACTCCTCAACTCCATTTTGGCAACGGTTATGGACTTAGATTCTGAAAAGCTTTTAGATATCAGTCCTTCTGCTCTCACCTAGGGCCCCTTTTACAAAGCGGCAGTAAGCCTAAAGCAGCTTACTGCTCGCTAAACAGGAAGTACCGCCAGGCTACCGTAGCAGCTCAGCGATACTTCCCACCCCCAGCGCACTGTCATATCCGATGGTAATTGGTCAGTGCTGGCACTGCCTGGTTACCACTGGGTTAGCACGGGAGCCCTTCCTGCCATCTTGATAGGTGGTGGTAAGGGCCCCCCCCCCCCAAAAAAAAAATGGCCATGCAGCAAGCACTTTACTTGTCTTTTAGGCATTTCCTGCCTAAAAGAAAGACCTAGCCTTTTACCCGCAGCGGTAAAAGGGGGCCTCGCCTCAGCGGGCATCAAAAACACACGCTAATGCCAGCGCAGGCCCCCTTTTGCCGCAGTTTTGTAAAAGGGGTCCCTACTATGTTACACATAACTCTAGTCAGTTTATAGTGAAATATTTACTTTGACTGCTATAGACATGATGTTTCAGCATTTGTTAGGTTTATAATGTATGGAAATGTAATTTGCCACTTATATATAGCATTATACCCAGTGAACCAGTTCATAACAACATAATGAGCTTGTGTAATTATTTACTGAATATTTTTTATTTATAACATAGCATAGTTTATGTTAGTTGTTTAGGGCTTGTTACGAATATTTTTGTTTTATTTATTAGACTTGTACCCACCCGTGATTAAATTTCTCTATGGTTTACAATAAAACACTAATAATAAATTGCATAAAAATAAAATAATTAAAATAACATCATCAACAGAGAGGACTATACAGTGATAAGCTTCTGTAGTGCTGATAGCAACAGACTTGAGGCCATGTTTACTAACCTGCACTATAGGTGCACTAGAGTTTTTAACATGCGCTAAACGGTAGAGACACCCGTAGGAATATATGGGTGTCTCTAGCGTTTAGCTCGTGCTACAGTAATTTTAGTGCATGCTAAAAATGCTAGTGCACCTTAGTAAACAGGGCGCTTGGGGTCTTATTATGGTTCTTGGAGGTGGAAGGGATAGGCGTGGGGGGCAGGGGGTTAGAGGGAGTTGAATAATACAACATATAAAATCTTGAGCAGCTGCTTTGCTATTTTTGTATTAGTTGGTATTATTGAATACTACCACTGTTTGCTTTTATCTCTGTCTTTATGCTGTTCTATTCTGTTTTAGTGATTTACTAATTAATAAACATAATAAGCAAATTTAAAAAAACCATCAAAAGTAATAAATGACATAATATTAGGCATAAGCAGGACAGAATAGCTAAACCTCAAGTTGTTTCCAAAATTTCAGATAAATTCACAGTGTAGTTTCATAACTGCAGTCTGTGTACAGAATATACAAGGGACTTAGCAGATTACTTTTACACTGCCACAGCGGTGGGCACAATCAACAACATTCAGTTTAGTAGCAAATATCTTATGAACTATAGGGTCAAAATGACTAATAGTTTATCAGAAAAATTGTAAGCACTAATTGTGGTCTTAAATGTTGTTTAATTGCATGAGTTCTGGTGACCTCAAAAACAAGACCTCGAATTCCTTGATGCAGCTGGACTAGCGACATATAGTGCTATGTCGGATGGGGGTAATTGATCAATTGGATGTTTAAGTTACAAGAAAAAGGAAAAATAAAAATGTGATATAAGTAGTCATTTTGAACGTACATTGAAAATCTATAATCTTTGAAAATATCATTATCATGATGGGATTAATGAGGAAAATAGGTGTGAATATTAGAGTCAAGAGATACAACTAAATGTTGGGCTCTATCCACCTTCTGATGGTCCTTTAAAAATGTATAGAGATTTTATTGAACAGGGTACTGATTTGTTGTATTTAATAATTTATCAGTCAACTGGAAACCACCTTGTTGAGTCCCTTAGTGTTCCCCTTTCTCTCCAGTGTTATTTATTTATTTATTTAATTATATATATGACTTCAGTTTGCTAAAGTTTTTCTTCTCTTGGTTCCAAATTCTTTTCATGTGTTGGATGACATGTTTCTGCTAATACCTATTCAATGTAATTTGAATTCAACCCTTAGATCTCTTTATATGCAAAGAGAATTGAGATGTCAAACTGCACATGGCTTTAAACTTAACAAAGATAAACAAAACTACTTTGGTTAAACTGTACTGAAAATTCTATTCCTAAAGAACTATTCCTTCCTGATGGTCTAATGTTGAAAGTAGATAACATCTCCAAGATACTTGGAGTTTATTTGGACACCTCTTTATCTTTGAAATCCCAGTGTGAGGAGGTTATACAAAATACTGCCCCTCACCCTTAGGGATAGTCCCTAAGCCACTTTAAACCTATTAGTCCACCCAGGGAGGAAGTGAGATGGAGGAGGTGGAGCCGAAGGTACAGGAAAGAGGGAGTATAAAAGATAGGGCCAGTGGGGTTAGGGAGGCCCAGGGAAGGAAGAGTTGAAGTCCTATCATATGCCTCCATGACCTATGTCTAGCGACTGTGACCTGGCTGAGGTAAGCCAACTTTTTGATTGGAGACTTGTAAGCCTTGACTTGAGGCCATTAGCATGACTACCAAAGCTTCATTGTTTTTGTAAATTATGCTGAAGCCCAGCCCATTCAATGAACACCAATCCAAAATTGATCGATGTTTCACAGTCTTAGAAAATGGAGTCCTGGAATCAGGTTTTATCAAGAACTATTTTGGAGGGCCCATGATGCTGCTGTGATTGAGGTCTGTTAGGAGCCATTTTACTAAGCTGTGTTAGATGCTTATGTACACCTAACGCAGTTTAAAATGGTGTACTATGGGACACACTCAGACATCCTGCAGTAAGTGCCAATTTAGTGCATGGATAAAAATGTTTCATTTTTGTTTGGAGGGGGCATTTCTGTGCTAATTATTAGTGCATGAGTCCTTACCGGGGTGGTGGTAAGTGCTCATGTGGTTATGTATGTTATCGCTTTGGATAAAGGCGGGCTATAAATAAGATAAATAAATAAATAAATTAGCATATTACAATATCAGTCTCAAAGAAAAATATCCTCAAAATATCACTGCAAGTAACACATATATCATATATCGGGTGGAGGAAAAGGCCTCAAAGAGCTCCAGGTCAAAGACCTATAGAGGTTTTCAAACAGTTCATCAGCCTCGCCACCTAGTTTTTAATTTCACAATCATGCAGTCCCAAAATAGTGCAAGAACTTCAACCAGTGTTTCAAGAACCAATAGTGGTGCATTTATCTGGATTCCTTCAGCGCTTAGAACAGTCATAAGAACATAAGAGTAGCCATACTGAGTCAGACCAATGGTCCATGCAGCCCATGTATCCTCTTCAGGGCCGTGCCAACACGGTAAGCGAGGTAAGCATGGCAGGGGGGCGCTTCCCTCTGGGGGGCGCCGCTGCACCATGCTCACCTCGCTCGCCCTCCCGCAACATCCCTTTTCTTTTCTTTTTTTTTCTTTTTAAATTTACCTCCGTGGTGGAGGTTCCGGCAGCGCGGCGTCAGGGAAGGAGGCGGCGCTCCCGACGTCTAGCCTTCCCTTCGCTGTGTTCCGCCTTCTTCTGACGTCAAGGATGACGTCAGAAGAAGGCGGAACACAGCGAAGGGAAGGCTAGACGTTGGGAGCGCCGCCTCCTTCCCTGACGCTGCGCTGCCGGAACCGCCACGGAGGTAAATTTAAAAAGAAAAAAAAAGAAAAGGGATGTTGGGGGGGAGAGAAGAGGGCGGGCAGTTGAACAATGGGAGTGGGAAGGCAGGGGAGAAACGAGAGCATGGATGCAAAGGGAGGGGGGGAAGAAGAGGGCGGGCCAGGCTGGGACATGGGAGCGAGAGGAGAGAGAGGAGCATGGATGCGAGGGGGGGGGGATCATGGAAGGGAGAGAGGGGAATTGCTGGATAGGGATTAATGGAGGGGGCAGGGGACAGAGGAGCATGGATGGGCATGGATTGGGAGGGCAGGGCTCAGGGAGAGAAGGGAATTGCTGGAAAAGGATGAATGGAGGGGCAGGGGACAGAGAAGCATGGATGGGCATGGATTGGGAGGGCAGGGCTCAGGGAGAGAGGGGAATTGCTGGAAAAGGATGAATGGAGGGGGCAGGGGACAGAGGAGCATGGATGGGCATGGATTGGGAGGGCAGGGCTCAGGGAGAGAGGGGAATTGCTGGAATAGGATGAATGGAGGGGGCAGGGGACAGAGAAGCATGGATGGGAAGGCAGGGCTCAAGGAGAGAGGAGAAATTGCTGGACATAGAGGGGAGGGAAGAGAGATGAAGGAGATGACATGAGGGAAAAGGAAGAGAGGAGAAAAACTGCACATGAATGAAGAAAATAGGCAGAAGCTGAGGACCAGAAATGAAGAAGAAAGGAGGAAAGGAAAGAAATAAATGGAAAGGAAGCCCTGGAAACGGAGTTAAGAGGATAGATAGCAGCAGAATCAGATACTGGGCCAGCATGATCAGAAAAAGAAAGTCACCAGACAACAAAGGTAGAAAAAAAATCATTTTATTTTCATTTTAGTGTTTGGAATATGTCCACTTTGAGAATTTACATCTGCTATCTTATTTTGCAATGTATAGCAATTTGTTTCTAAGAATATTGCTGACAATTCCTGTCAGTGTGGCAAGTGGTGAGCGATCATTTTCACGAGGGGGGGGGGGGCGCCGCCGCCAACTGATAGGCTGCAGGGGGGGCGCCAGAGACCCTAGGCACGGCCCTGATCCTCTTTTCCAAACAGTGTCCAAGCCAGGTCACAAGTACCTGGCAGAAAGCTACATCGTAGTAACACTCCATACTACAAATCCCAGAGCAAACAGTTGCTTCCCATGTCTGCCTCAATAGCAGACTATGGACTTTTCCTAATTTGTTCAAACCTTTTTTAAACCCAGATACGCTAACCGCTGTTACTACATCCTCCAGCAAAGAGTTCCAGAAGTTAACTATTCATTGAGTGAAAAAATATTTCCTCCTATTTGTTTTTAAAGTATTTCTATGTAACTTCCTTGAGTACCCCTAGTGTTTGTACTTTTGGAACGAGTAAAAAATCGATTTACTTCTACTCGTTCTACATCACTCAGGATTGTGTAGTCCCCGCCATTAATACAAAAAAGGGAAAACTGGCCATTGTACAGCTGAGGCAAAAATGCCCTTAGCTTAGCGTGTGAGAAAAACCATGCATGGGCGTGCTAAGGCCACTTTTTGCTGCAGCTTAATAAAAGGGCCCATTAACTTGCTATTGCTGGTTTGCATCAGGTTCCATTGTGCTGTGTACTCACATGAGAAAGGTTTGACCTATGGAGCTCTAATGCAACCTGACTTTTGTTATTTTTTTCTTCCTTCTTCCAGACATCTAGAATTAATTACTTTTATCTAGTGATTTGTTTCAGTTGCTTTCTTTGTGAGAGATACCATTACTGATCTAATTTATTGCAAGCAGAAGAGGTTTAAGGCTTGATCTTGTTTGAGGGATTTGCAGCTGTTTTGTAATGCACCTGTGCACGTCACACATAGGATGCAGGTAAGCCTTTTATTAAAATGTTATATGAGACTGTATAAGCATTATCAGCATGTGGTTCAGGATAGCAGTTACTTAGGGAGGCAGTTTCTGGGGGAGGGGGTGGACAAAGAGCAGCTGCAGTGTGCAGTCACGAAGACTGAAAGAACCATCACTGTGTACTTTTTACCTATACAGATGTGGGCAATTTTCAAATAACCCATGTAACTAAAGTCTGCGATGGCTCTCTCATTCTCCCTGTCTCCTCAGCTCGAAACCTTGGGGTCATCTTTGACTCTTCTCTCTCCTTCTCTGATCATATCCAGCAGACCGCCAAGACCTGTCGTTTCTTTCTTTACAACATCCGTAAAATCCGCCCCTTTCTTTCCG
The DNA here is from genome assembly GCF_901765095.1 of Microcaecilia unicolor. Classification (NCBI taxonomy): domain Eukaryota; kingdom Metazoa; phylum Chordata; class Amphibia; order Gymnophiona; family Siphonopidae; genus Microcaecilia; species Microcaecilia unicolor. The sequence continues at coordinate 56,462,837 of NC_044042.1, read as the reverse complement.
AGCACTCTACCAAAACCCTCATCCACACCCTTGTCACCTCTCGTCTAGAGTACTGCAATCTGCTTCTTGCTGGCCTCCCACTTAGTCACCTCTCCCCTCTCCAGTCGGTTCAAAACTCTGCTGCCCGTCTCATCTTCCGCCAGGGTCGCTTTACTCATACTACCCCTCTCCTCAAGACCCTTCACTGGCTCCCTATCCGTTTTCGCATCCTGTTCAAACTTCTTCTACTAACCTATAAATGTACTCACTCTGCTGCTCCCCAGTATCTCTCCACACTCGTCCTTCCCTACACCCCTTCCCGTGCACTCCGCTCCATGGATAAATCCTTCTTATCTGTTCCCTTCTCCACTACTGCCAACTCCAGACTTCGCGCCTTCTGTCTCGCTGCACCCTACGCCTGGAATAAACTTCCTGAGCCCCTACGTCTTGCCCCATCCTTGGCCACCTTTAAATCTAGACTGAAAGCCCACCTCTTTAACATTGCTTTTGACTCGTAACCACTTATAACCACTCGCCTCCACCTACCCTCCTCTCTTCCTTCCCGTTCACATTAATTGATTTGATTTGCTTACTTTATTTATTTTTTGTCTATTAGATTGTAAGCTCTTTGAGCAGGGACTGTCTTTCTTCTATGTTTGTGCAGCGCTGCGTATGCCTTGTAGCGCTATAGAAATGCTAAATAGTAGTAGTAGTAGTAGTAGTAGTGTCTATTAATTTTCACAGGATTGTTCTCAGACTGTTGATGTTAAGATAATCATGATTGTTGAGATTATTTATCTGAATCTTTTTGGAGAGGGGGAGCGGTGAAGTAGAATTAGAGACCTGAAAAATAACCGAGATAGAGGAGGAGGAGGCACAAGGCTGAAAGTGCAGGTAAGGGGCGGGCACCTAATACTCTTGCACTGGCCCTGATTTGGTTATTATGGGAAATTTCCTGCACTGTGTTTCTGTAATTACATGGTACATCCATTAGTCATAGCGGTGTCTAAATATTTTTCATTTGGTTCTCCTCAAGGAAAATGTTAAAAATCACAGGACCCAACAGAAAATAAAATTCAATCAAATGAAAGGCTTTTTTTTTTTAACTGGGTCATTTAATTTCAGTTTGGTAGAACTGCTCTGCTTTGGCATTATTTTAATTGAAATTAGAACTTTGAACTTAAAACTTGTTTTATTTTACACAAGTATACATGTTTGGTGTAATTCAATGAACACATTTTCCTTTGCTTGCTTAAGAGTCAGGCATTTCTGTCTGGGAAACCCATTTGGAACACACAGAGAGGCATATTTTCAAAGCACTTTGGGAGGCTAAGTTCCATAGGTTTCTATGGAACTTTGGGAGGCTAAGTGCTTTGAAAATGAGCCTCAGAGTATCTCATTGGGCTGGTAGCAGCTATGGAAGTGGTGCAAAGAAAAGCTACAAAAATGGTATGGGGTTTGCGTTGCAAACCATATGAGGAGAGACTTGCCGACCTCAACATGCATACCTTGGAGGAAAGGAGAAACAGGGGTGACATGATACAGACGTTCAAATATTTGAAAGGTATTAATCCGCAAAGAAACCTTTTCCAGAGAAGGCGGTAGAACTAGAGGACATGAATTGAGGCTGAAGGGGGACAGACTCAGGAGTAATGTCAGGAAGTATTTTTTCACGGAGACGGTGGTGGAAACATGGAATGCACTCCCGCGGGAGGTGGTGATGAAAACAGTAATGGTATTCAAACATGCATGGGATAAACACAAAGGAATCCTGTTTAGAAGGAATTGATCGGGTCTGTCTTCTGTGTATGGTGTACAGCGCTGCGTATGCCTTGTAGCGCTATAGAAATGATAAGTAGATAGATAGATAGATAGATCCACAGAATCTTAGCAGACATTGGGTGGCAACGCCGGTAATTGGGAAGCGAAACCGGTGCTGGGCAGACTTCTACGGTCTACGCCTTGATCGTGACTGAATAGATATGGATGGGCTTGAGTGTAAATTTTAAGGGGTTTCGACATTAGCTTCATAACTTTTAGTACAAGAAGAGTGCTGGGCAGACTTCTATGGTCTGTGCCCTGAGAATGGCAAGGACAAATCAAACTCGGGTATACATATAAAGTATCACATTCCATGTAAAATGAGTTTTATCTTGTTGGGCAGACTGGATGGATCATACAGGTCTTTATCTGCCGTCATTTACTATGTTACTACAGTGGGGGAAATAAGTATTTGATCCCTTGCTGATTTTGTAAGTTTGCCCACTGACAAAGACATGAGCAGCCCATAATTGAAGGGTAGGTTATTGGTAACAGTGAGAGATAGCACATCACAAATTAAATCCGGAAAATCACATTGTGGAAAGTATATGAATTTATTTGCATTCTGCAGAGGGAAATAAGTATTTAATCCCTCTGGCAAACAAGACCTAATACTTGGTGGCAAAACCCTTGTTGGCAAGCACAGCTGTCAGACGTCTTCTGTAGTTGATGATGAGGTTTGCACACATGTCAGGAGGAATTTTGGTCCACTCCTCTTTGCAGATCATCTCTAAATCATTAAGAGTTCTGGGCTGTCGCTTGGCAACTCGCAGCTTCAGCTCCCTCCATAAGTTTTCAATGGGATTAAGGTCTGGTGACTGGCTAGGCCACTCCATGACCCTAATGTGCTTCTTCCTGAGCCACTCCTTTGTTGCCTTGGCTGTATGTTTTGGGTCATTGTCGTGCTGGAAGACCCAGCCACGACCCATTTTTAAGGCCCTGGCGGAGGGAAGGAGGTTGTCACTCAGAATTGTACGGTACATGGCCCCATCCATTCTCCCATTGATGCGGTGAAGTAGTCCTGTGCCCTTAGCAGAGAAACACCCCCAAAACATAACATTTCCACCTCCATGCTTGACAGTGGGGACGGTGTTCTTTGGGTCATAGGCAGCATTTCTCTTCCTCCAAACACGGCGAGTTGAGTTCATGCCAAAGAGCTCAATTTTTGTCTCATCTGACCACAGCACCTTCTCCCAATCACTCTCGGCATCATCCAGGTGTTCACTGGCAAACTTCAGACGGGCCGTCACATGTGCCTTCTGGAGCAGGGGGACCTTGCGGGCACTGCAGGATTGCAATCCGTTATGTCGTAATGTGTTACCAATGGTTTTCGTGGTGACAGTGGTCCCAGCTGCCTTGAGATCATTGACAAGTTCCCCCCTTGTAGTTGTAGGCTGATTTCTAACCTTCCTCATGATCAAGGATACCCCACGAGGTGAGATTTTGCGTGGAGCCCCAGATCTTTGTCGATTGACAGTCATTTTGTACTTCTTCCATTTTCTTACTATGGCACCAACAGTTGTCTCCTTCTCGCCCAGCGTCTTACTGATGGTTTTGTAGCCCATTCCAGCCTTGTGCAGGTGTATGATCTTGTCCCTGACATCCTTAGACAGCTCCTTGCTCTTGGCCATTTTGTAGAGGTTAGAGTCTGACTGATTCACTGAGTCTGTGGACAGGTGTCTTTCATACAGGTGACCATTGCCGACAGCTGTCTGTCATGCAGGTAACGAGTTGATTTGGAGCATCTACCTGGTCTGTAGGGGCCAGATCTCTTACTGGTTGGTGGGGGATCAAATACTTATTTCCCTCTGCAGAATGCAAATAAATTCATATACTTTCCACAATGTGATTTTCCGGATTTAATTTGTGATGTGCTATCTCTCACTGTTACCAATAACCTACCCTTCAATTATGGGCTGCTCATGTCTTTGTCAGTGGGCAAACTTACAAAATCAGCAAGGGATCAAATACTTATTTCCCCCACTGTATGTGGTTGTAGAAGAAGTAGAGGAGGGTGAATGGTGTAGTGTGTAGGTTTTTATCTATGGGATGCCTCTAAGTGTCAATCTGTGGTGTGATAGGGTGTGTGGGGAATATACAAGGGTTCTTGAAGACAGAGAGAGAGAGTGTCCCATACTCTCTTCCTCTTCATTTCCACCCCTCCCATGTCACCTTTTTACTCTCATTGGACACTCTTTCGCTTTGTGCCTTTTGACTTGGATACTTTCTACCTTTTCTCTCTCCCTGCTTCTTATCTGCTGGATGGCGCCTTTGGTCTTCCCTGCTTCATTATCTTCCAGCAGCAGCCCAGGCTCTCTGTCACCATTCTTTTTCTCCAGTGGTCTGAGCTGGTTCCTATATTGTGGTGATAGAACCTGGCTCCTGCTACCCTGCAACTCACTGCTCCTTGTTGTTCCTTTTCTGCTCCATATACAATACATCTGTTTGCATATGTGAGATACGTAAGGCTGGGTGGAAAAACAGATGAAGTGATCCTTCCAAATAAGCAGTAATGCCAAATGTAACCAGATTTTAACTCAGCTGATCTGTGTTTTGACATTTGAAGCCTGGTATACTAAACCAAAAACAATTTACACAAAAGGGGATTTAGATGTTAAAAAGTGCAACAAATGCATAAAAATACTAGCGTTTTTCTGTGATTTAAGATGAGAAACCGTTTTGCAAAAATGGCCAAGTTGGTAGCAACTTTTGCATCTAGATGACTACACATTACAGTTCATGTAAATCAAACAGCAGTGAGCTACTGTGATGCAAATCATGCAATGCAGCTCATTATTGTCAAAATTTGCAAAAAATAAAAAAAAATCTCACAAAAAAGGCTGTGTGAACCTGTTAACTGCAAAAAAAACACAAACTCTACAACTCAGAAATTGCCAAACAGTGAAAGGGACAGTCGTGCACACCAGGCCAGCACCTATTTGGAAGGGGAGAAAAGGGGTGGGAACATGCATTGCTTTAGGTTTCAACAGTTTTTATTAATGAAGCACAAAAATAGTGTTTACATAGTGTAAGTATCAGTACAATCATCCAACATACACTAAGTACGATAATTGTGCAATATTACTCATCTTCATTAATCTTTTAACTTTATCCCCCCCCCCCCCCCCCCCCTTTTATGTTACTGATAGTTAACATTTTATTCAACAGGGTCTATTAACAACAATTTATCAACAACTCCTTTCCCCCATGCTCTTTCCTTCTACCAATTGACAACATATATTCAAATGCATTAACCCCCGAAGTATAACCACTTTCAGATATCAGCTTTACATTGCCCAATCAAAAGCATTGAACTAAAAACAAGCAAAAATGTGGGGTCTTACTCCCCTCCGTAAGAGAGCCAGGGGCCTGTGTTCTGATGGCCCTCCTACCCCTCCCCAGAAGATGTCTTTAACAGACTGGAAAAAAGGCTAATGTACCTCCAAATGAGCTTCCCATCCCTACTACCCCCCCTCCAAAACCCTCCCTCCACCCTCCCAGGTCTGCTCTACTGTTCTTTCCCAATTCCTAAGAGGTAATAAGAAAAATCCCTATTCCCATTCAGTTTCCATTAGTCGCCGAGGGAAGCTTAGACAATGCTCCAAGTTTATTGATAATATGACTCCTCGCCCTATGAGACAATGTGTTAATATATCCTTCCCAGGTAAGGTAAAAGTTGCTTTGTGTCTTAAGGTTAAGCAGAGAGTCCTGGAGCTCCATCATAAGTAAGTCATGTAAGCAATTCCTCCATTGCCAAAAAGAGGGGTTCAATTCTTGTGTCCAATTAACAAGTATGCACTTCATGCCCACCAAAAAAGCCTTATGGGCCATTACATTCTGATATCTCGTACCCCCCTCCACTGGAGGATGACAGCCCAACAGAATACATGTAGGCAGCTGTTTAACCGTCTTCCCTCCTATCCTTTCTAAAAACTTAACTATCCTAGTCCAGAAAGCTGTTATAGCTGAGCATTTCCAGAGAGCATGGTAAAAGTTATTATATGGCGCACCACAGCGTCTACATTGGGCCGATTCTATATACCCCATTTGACACATCCGAGACTGAGAGGTGTATGCCCTATATATCACTCTGACCTGGCATTCTCGAAGGTTTGCGTTTTACGTCCATTTCAAAACTCCTCTCCAACCCTTCAACAAGTCTCTCGGGGTGATCCCTCTTTGTATGTCTGCTGTCCACTTTGCTGCCACTTGTGTGAGATCTCCCTGTGGTCGAGCCAGTAGTAGCCTTTTATGCAGTAAGGAGATCGAAATAGGATCCTCTGATACCATCTCGAATAACTCCCCCATCTTAGTGGTCAAATCAACACCAAGTGCTGCTCGGGGTAGTGAGGCTATATAGTGTCTAAGCTGTTCATATGCAAAACATACCCCCCAGTCTGCTGCGTCTAGTTGTAACTCAGCCATTGTTTTGAGGCTACCACTAGGCTCCAACCAATGGTGTAAAAGTATATTTCCCCCCTCTCCCCAGGATCTCAATATAGGATTTTCCTCTCCCGGGCGAAACGCCTCGTTCCCTAGAAGGGGTAGTAACCTGCTACATCTAGAATCGAAGGACCACAGCCTAGCCAGGTCCTTCCATATGGCTTTTAAGGGCCACACTAAAACACTAGTCCGCAGCCTTGTAGGCAGATCCTTCAGTGCCCCATGTAAAACATACATCAGGTTTAAGGGGCTACACCTTGCTTTTTCTATCTCTAGCGGGGTATAGTCCTCCCTCTAAAGGTACCAGTCCCCTAAATGGCGCAATAAACATGCTACGTTATAGCGATTAATGTCCGGCACTCCCAACCCCCTACTTCTCCAAGGCCCCACTAATTGTGAAAACCGTATCTGAGGTCTTTTCCCAGCCCACAAAAATTTGGAGAGCAGTTTTTGCAAAGATCTCACTTCCTGGTGTTTGAGGTATAATGGTATTGTTTGTAAGAAGTATAGCCATTTAGGGAAAAGCACCATATTAAACAAGGAGATGCGGCCCACCAATGATATCGGTAGTCCTGCCCATCTTCCCAATGTTCTCCTGGTGTCTTCTAGCAAGTATTCTACATTAGCTCTATATAGCTGCTTGGGGTCTTTAGTAAGCTGGATCCCTAGGTATGTGAACGTACCCCCCCCCCCCCCACACTCTTTTAAGTGGACAACATAAACTTTCCCATTGTTCCTCTCTCATGTGAAGTGTCATAACCTCAGATTTGTCTAGATTAAGACGAAATCCAGAATAATCCCCAAATTCAGCAAAAATGTCCAATAGGGACAGCAAGGACACCTGGGGGTCCTGTATTATAGTTAAGAGATCATCAGCAAAAGCCGATATCTTAAAAGAAGTTTGCTGTATCTGTACCCCTCTCACCTCCTCCATACTCTGAATGTCTCTAATAAGGGGGTCAAGCACCAACACAAAAAGAAGGGGCGAGAGGGGACATCCCTGTCGGGTACCCCTGGCAATCCTGAATGTTTCCGAGGCCTGCCCATTTACCCATACCTCCGCAGTAGGTCCTTGGTAAAGATGCATTGCTTTAAATATTCAGCCTCCAAGACTGTAGGGAAGAACAAGGGCCTCTAGATCAGAGATTCAAGGTCAGTAGCATCTCTAAATTTTCATGGCATTGATATTTGAAAGGGGCTCTTTTACTAAAGTTTAGCACACACCAATGGAATTTGCACACTCTAGTAATTAGTGCACTCTAATTCTGTTAGCACACACTAAGCTTTTGTAAAAGGGTCCCCTAAAGGACCAGCTCAGCCTATGGACCAGATGAGGCACTGGCTCAGGATGCCAGTAATAAAGGGCATCAAAATCTGGCATATTCTCTTCTCTTCCCTCCCCCTGTGGATGGGGGTGGGGTGGGGAAGGAGAGATGCTGGATCAGGAATTGGAATTTTGGCACCCTTTATCACCAGCAGTAGGAGGGGGCAGTTGAGACAGAGGGGGAGCTGCTGGATCGCATGCAGGGGGATGGGAGGCACCAATGCAAAAGTTGGCTCAGGGCACTTGAATCTCTTGAGCCAGCCCTGGCTTCTTAGTTATGAATGCAAATGAATCACTCATTAACATCCTTAGTTACATTTTGTAAAATGCAGCCACTAGCCCCCAAGGTTTTTGTAGGTTAGTACATTGGCCTCTTGGTGTTTCTTTTCTCACAGTGGATGGTTGAGTGGCTATTTTAAGAAGCCATAAAGCCTGGTAGACTAAAAGGAATAGAAATAGACTTTTGATATGTCCTCTTGGGAAACAGAACTGATTTTAAGAATTTAATCTATGAACTCAGCCAGTTCAGTCTAGCAGAGAAGAGTATGTTCCCTTGAATCAGTATTAACGAGGCACGTTAATAATCTACTTGCCAGTAACTGCTGTGCAATACAGAACTAGAACTACTTCAGGCATGTAATGTTCCAAATTTGTGATAATTCTACATAATCTTTGTTCTTTGGTTGGTCTTGTTTGTTCTTTAAAAGAACACTCAACCCTTGCACAAAGTCTTTGTTCTACCTGGGCAAATAAGCATTCCTTACCAAAAAGAGGGCCATTCTATAACAAGTCTCCTAGGTTGAAGGCTGCCTTTGTAAAACTGCATTGCCAACCCATAGAAATCACAGCTAGAAAGAAAACATAAACATTTATGCCTGAAGCAGGTATACATGTTCACAAGTATTCATGTATTTTATAAACAACTGGCCCAATATTCAAAGGATTTATTCTTCTAACTTTGGGGCCCTTTTACTAAACCGTATTAAGCACTAACGTGCGTTTAATGCAGGAAAAAAAGCTTACTGCAAGATGTGTTAAAACATTTTGCAGTAGTTTGCCTCTTAGTATTTAATAATTGTGCACTATTCTTTTTTAAATATTTTTTTGGGGAGGGGGCATGGCATGGGCAGGGAATGGGTGTGGAAATGTAATCCAGCTAGTGCTCTCTGATTAGCACATGGATAATGTGGACAACATGAGAGTACTTAGCACCTCCTAAATAGGAGGTGGTAAGTGCTCCCATATTTGTTTGTTTGTTTTTCAGGTCCCATCCATCAAGCCCAGTATCCTGTTTCCAACAGTGGCCAATCCAGGTCACAAGTTCCTGGCAAGATCGCAAAACAGTACAATAAAACAGTACAATACATTTTATGCTGCTTATCGTACAAATAAGCAGTGAATTTTCCCAAGTCTATTTTAATAATGGCTTGTGGACTTTTCTTTTAGGAAGAAAGCCAAACCTTTTTTTAAACCCAGCTAAGTTAACCGCTTTTTCCACATTCTCTGGCAACAAATTCCAGAGTATAATTACATATTGAGTGAAGAAATATTTTCTCTGATTTGTTACATTCTTTACCACTATGTTATCCAAGTAAGTCTGTCAATGAGGCTGTCTCTTCCTATAATACTATTCTCTCCTCTGCTCTGGATACTCTCGCTCCTCCCATTCCCCGTTCTGTAAAATGTACCAAACCCCAGCCTTGGCTCACCTCTAGAATCCGCTACCTACGTTCCTGTGCCCGCTCTGCAGAACGCCTTTGGTTTAAATCCCGTGCCCATGCTGACTTCATACATTTCAAATTCTTGCTGACCTCCTTCCAGTCTGCTCTTTTACTTGTCAAACAGGACTATTACATCCTGTTGACAAATTCTCTTGGCTCAAACCCTCGACGTCTCTTTGCCACACTGAACTCTCTCCTCAAAGTGCCTTCACCTCCAACCCCCCCCCCCCCCCTTCACTTTCCCCCCAGGACTCTGGCTGAGTTCTTTCATGATAAGGTTCACAAGATTAAACTTGAATTCTCAACCAGGTCACTTCCACCTCTCCTTCCCTTAGTCCATTCTCTCAACCCTCCAACCCCTGCCTCCTTTTCTGAAATCACTGAAAAGGAAACTACACATCTTATTTCCTCCTCGAAACTAACTACCTGTTCCTCTGATCCTATTCCCACCCATCTACTTAACACTATCTCTCCTACTGTCATCCCTTTTATCTGTCACATCCTCAATCTTTCACTGTCCACTGTGTCTGTTCCTGATGCCTTCAAACATGCCGTAGTCACACCACGCCTTAAAAAACCTTCATTGGACCCTAGCTGTCCTTCCAACTATCGCCCCATCTCCCTCCTCCCTTTCCTATCCAAGATACTTGAACGTGTTGTTCACCGCCGTTGCCTTGACTTTCTTTCATCTCAAGCTATTCTTGATCCACTTCAATCTGGCTTTCGCCCCCTTTATTCAATTGAAACAGTGCTTGCTAAAGTCTCCAATGATCTGTTCCTGGCCAGATCCAAAGGTCTCTATTCTATCCTCATCCTTCTCGATGTATCTGCTGTTTTTGACACTGTTGATCACAGCCTACTCCTTGATACGCTGTCCTCACTTGGATTTCAGGGCTCTGTTCTTTCCTGGTTTTCTTCTTATCTCTCCCAGCGTACCTTTAGTGTATACTCTAGTGGATCCTCCTCTACTTCTATTCCACTGTCAGTTGGTGTACCTCAGGTATCTGTCCTGGGACCTCTTCTTTTCTCCATCTATACTTCTTCCCTTGGTACTCTGATCTCATCCCATGGTTTTCAGTATCATCTTTACGCTGATGACTCCCAGATCTACCTCTCCACATCAGAAACCTCAGCGGAAATCCAGGCCAAAGTATCAGCCTGCCTGTCTGACGTTGCTGCCTGGATGTCTCGGCGCCATCTGAACAGGGCTGTGCCTAGGGTCTCTGGTGCCCCCCTGCAGACTATCAGTTGGCGCCCCCCCCCCCCCCCCCCATGTGGCATCTCCTTTCTCTCTTCTCTGCCGGGGCACCAGTCTTTTCAAAACTACCGTTTGTAAGGAATTAAATATGATCAGTGCAGATGACTCACTCGCCAACACAATTATGTTTAAATACTTATATTCAGCTCCACCTGAGAACCGCTCACCCAATGATTTGCCGCTGTTATCACTTTACTGTGGGTTAGAAAAAAATTCCGGCTGGGGGGAGGGGAGGCCTTGTTAATCTTCCCTGCAAATATTTGCCGAACGGTCCCTCATAATTCAAGTAAACCTGACCTTGTCGTGACAGCGCCTCTCTCACTAAAGTCACAAGCAAAGATGCTGCTTTTATCAATCTGCAGCCATCCTTTCCAAGGAATGGGCAGCTTCTCTGCCCCTTGACAGAAGGATAAGGGGGGGGGGGAGGATCACTGACAGCAGTTCAAATTAAAAGCAGACAATGGATTGCAGGGTAGAACCGATCCAGTTCAATCATTCTAAAACTAGAACCATGACAGAAGACAGGGATGGGGGCGGCATTGGTTAAGGTGCCGCGACACTTTTAAACAGAGCACAACATTTACATTTAGCCTTTGCACTTTTGCAAGCACTTTAGCGTCCGACGCAAAACAAACGGACGGTCGTGAGTATGCGTTTGTTGCTTTAAAACTTACATATGAGGTTGAAGCTTCACTCCTTTTGCCCGGGAGTACACATCCAGCGCCAGGAGCAGTAAGGCGATGCCCCAGGTTTGTTATCCCATTGCTGCTGAAGACCAAGTGGCTCAAAAACACCCAGGAACGTTTACTGGCTGAAGTCTCCGGCTGCCCTCGCCTTTTCTTGACTAGGACAACAGGCGCGCGCGCACACGCAAGCTAAATAAGAAAAATATTCCTGAATGAGATGAGCTGAGTGACTGGGGGCTTCACCTCTGCCTGCTGCATGGCAGCAGCAGGGCAGGTTGCAGGCACGGCAGTCACTGACTCGTCTCGTTGGTCTGGCAGCGGCGCAGGGCAGGCTCAGACTTGGAGTCAGCTGTTGCATCGGACTCCGTGCGGGAAGGGAAGGCAGCAGCGCATGCGCATAGGCGCCAACGCGGTAAGGTTTATTTTTTAAATTTTTAAATACAACTCGACGGCAGCGCCGCGGCCGGCGCGGCGCCCTTGAAGGCAGGCGCCCCCCTGCGGTGCTTACCCCGCTTACTGGGTTGGCACGGCCCTGCAACTGAAACTAAACCAACCTCTCCTCCTCCCCCATTCTCTATTTCTGTGGATAACATTCTCATCCTTCCTGTCTCATCAGCTCGTAACTTGGGGTCATCTTCTACTCCTCCCTCTCTTTCTCTGCACATATTCAGCAGACTGCTAAAACCTGTCGTTTCTTTCTCTATAATATCACCAAAATTCACCCTTTCCTTTCTGAGCACACTACCAGAACCCTCATCCACACTCATCACCTCTCGCTTAGACTATTGCAACTTGCTTCTCACAGGTCTCCCACTTAGCCATTCTTCTCCTCTTCAATCTGTTCAAAATTCTGCTGCACGACTAATATTCTGCCAGTGTCGTTATGCTCATATTAGCCCCCTCCTCAAATCACTTCACTGGCTTCCTATCCGTTTCCGCATACAGTTCAAACTCCTCTTACTGACCTATAAGTGCATTCACTCTGCAGCTCCTCAGTACCTCTCCACTCTCATCTCTCCCTACATTCCTCCCCGGGAACTCCGTTCACTGGGTAAATCTCTCTTATCTGCACCCTTCTCCTCCACTGCTAACTCCAGACTCCGTTCCTTTTATCTTGCTGCACCATATGCCTGGAATAGACTTCCTGAGCCGGTACGTCAAGCTCCATCTCTGGCCGTCTTCAAATCTAAGCTAAAAGCCCACCTTTTTGATGCCGCTTTTAACTCCTAACCCTTATTCACTTGTTCAGAACCCTTATTTTATCATCCTCACTTTAATATTCCCTTATCTCTTGTTTGTCCTGGTTGTCTGTCCTAATTAGATTGTAAGTTCTGTCAAGTAGGGACTGTCTCTTCATGTTAAAGTGTACAGTGCTGCGTATGTCTAGTAGTGCTTTAGAAATGATAAATAGTAGTAGTAGTGCTTTCTTTGCTGCCGCAGCACACTCAACAGAGAGTTTCAAATTATCATCAACAATGACTCCTAGATCCTTTTCCTGGTCGGTGACTCCTAATGCAGAACCTGTAACTTTAGTTCGGGTTCCTCTTTCCCACATGCATCATTTTGCACTTGCTCACATTAAACCTCATCTGCCATTTAGATGCCCAGTCTCCCGGTCTCGTAAGGGTCTCTTGCAATTTTTCAAAATCCTCTTGAGATTTAACAATTTTGAATAAGTTTGTGCATCGGCAAATTTAATTTCCTCACTAGTTATTCCCATATCTAGATCATTTATAAATATGTGAAAATGCAGCAGTCCCAACCCAGACCCCTGCGGAACCCCACTATCAACCCTTCTCCATTGAGAATACTGATCATTTAACCCTGCTCTCTGTTTGCTATCCTTTAACCAGATTTTAATCCACAATAGAACACCACCTTTGAGAGTTATGCTCCTAATTGGCCTCTGAAAATTTACTATGGCTGAATGCATAACATTTTACTCAAAATTTCACTGAACTCTTACATTTGGGACCATCAAAAGTAGGTGGCAATAAGGGTAGATTAAGTTAGGAATTCAGATCTAATTTTCAGTACTAGACTCATAAATCTAGGCCTAAATTTATGACCATAACATTTAAGCTCCTAAACTGAGAAATTTTCAGCTGAAAAGTTATGCTCCTAAGTTTGGCTGAAAATAGGGCACAAACTAAGGAGGCTAACATAGGAGCATACATTTTGGAGCTCAGTGTTTTCTGAATATTGGCCCCAACATGTAAGTTGTGACTCTGGCCATGCACCACCCTCAAACACTCCCATACCAAGTCACATAAAAGTACACATTTTCTTGTCACTGTGTATACTTGTTTATAATATGCCTTTTATGTGAATTAAACACTTTTACTGGGGAGGAAAAAACCTTTACAAAAGACGGCAATCCTATACAGACACACCGATTTTAGGCACCATGGAAACACCTAATTGGAGCCTGTCCCTTACTTTCCATTATAGAATACTAGTGTAGCAGCAGGACAAATACGTGCATATATTTTAGGTGCCATAAATCTGGTGTAGATGCTCATACCTCCATCTCTAAAAAAAATGCAGGTAAATTAAAGCATTCTTTTATAATTATGTGGTCCCAGGGAGGCATTCAACAGTTTCCTTTCCCTTTGCTACTATCTTGAAAAATAGCAATAACTGACCCCAGTGATTGGGGGTGGCTGGGCAAGGGGTGCTGTGACCAGATACCCTCAGGCGTGGGTGGCTACTGGACCCATTTGAGCTACAAAGGAATTTTTTAGATTAAGGTCCACTGAGGTGAAGTGTTTCACTTCACTTCAGATGACCTTGCTGCTCCTGACTAGAGAATCTTTCCTTCAGCTCAGGGCTGGAGTAAAGATCCTGCACAAAAAAGGGAAATATATTTATATATATATTGGAATCAATTCCTGATTTAGCAGATTTTCAAGTTGACTGTGTGATGGTCAGCAAAAATATTTTTATTAGAAACATGACCGCAATCTGAACATTATCTTGTACAACTTAACATTAAAGTCAATTGTCAATAATCAGAAATGGCCAGGCCATAAAAGAAAAATTTGCCAATCTGTCCCTACCCACCCTTTCCCCCCATCATCCCACCCTATCACCACTATGGAGAGGCAAACAGGGAGAAGCCTTTGAAGCATATAGCCCCAGTTGGGAGTAGCACAAACAAGGGGCTTGATCTCTGGAAAATGTTAAACTCTGTCCAATTTACTTAGGACCAAACTCCATGCCTTCGGAGTTGTGGAGGTAGCTGCATTTGTCAGTGGGTTTCTTGTGTGTGGATGTTTGTATATAGCCATCGCTGATTGACACTGTGGTGTCCAAAACTCCAGCTTCCACCCTTCACATATTATTATTATTAACATTTGTATAGCGCTACTAGACGCACGCAGCGCTGAACACCTGATACAAACAGACAGTCCCTGCTCAAAAGAGCTTACAATCTAAATACATACAAAAAAAGATCCATTATTTACAGCCAAGCCACAAGATACCACCATATTTGCTCTGACCCAGGGGACAGAGACAGACACCTTGAAATCCTGACTGCATCCTTCGAACAGAAAGGCTACAACCCCAAAATAATCTCCAAGAATATTGCCTCCTCCCTCAAAACACCCAGGGAAAATCTGCTACAGTACAAAGAAAAAAAAGCCACAGACAGAATCTCCCTTATAGTGACATACAACCCAGAGCTGGAAAAATTAAGAAAAATCATAAAAGATCCCTCTACTCCAGGAGGATGAATTACTGAAAGAGATATTCCCATCCCCACCAGTGCTGGTCTTCCGACAGCCACCCAACTTAAAACACAAGGTAATTAGAAGTAAGCTCCCAACACAGACTAAAAAAGAAGAGAATGGCACACATCCTTGCAATATATCCAGCTGCAAACTATGCCAAAACATTTCACAGGACCCCACGGTCATTCACAAAGGAAAAATATTCAACATTAAGGAATCTTTCACGTGCTCATCTTCCAATGTGGTATATATCATTCAGTGTAAAAAATGCAACGAAGGCTGCTACATTGGAGAAACAAGT
Source organism: Microcaecilia unicolor (assembly GCF_901765095.1). NCBI lineage: Eukaryota > Metazoa > Chordata > Amphibia > Gymnophiona > Siphonopidae > Microcaecilia > Microcaecilia unicolor. Next base: position 56,447,570 of record NC_044042.1, on the reverse strand, counting down.
CAGATGCTAAAGAAGAGATTTAATTTACATAGCCACCATATGAAAAATGCTAGAACCAATCAGGGTGTCACCTGTGTGGGGCAGCACTTTACAAAACCAGAACACTGTACCAGGGATTTCATGGTAAGAATCCTGAAAGGGAACTTTAAAACAATACAGGAACGTAAGACCTTTGAAGTCAGAATTATTAAATATTTTGACACCCATCAGACAGGACTTAACAAAGATCTAGGTTTTCTAGCCCATTATAAACCATAAAATTGTACTGCTTTGTCAGTCTCCTATCTCCATGCCTCTCATCCACCTGACTCTTCCTGTCTCTCACCTATCCACCCCCATCCTGTTAGACTGTCACTGAAATGCTTTGATGTTTCACTTATATATACTGTCATCTACCAACATTTGCTTATTTCCAATCTGACGAAGAAGGGCAACCTTCGAAAGCTAATCAAGAAATGTATTATGTCCAATAAAAAAGATATCATCTTATTTTCTTTTCCATGTTTTATTTCTAGTGATTACCTTTAAAAGTGGCTACCACACCTCTCTACTCATGAAATATATAGATACCACAACAATATACCCCATCATTATATCTCTTGAAAATTTGGTGGATCACAAAAATAACCCTATCAGAATCCTCATGCCCATCCCCCTTTCCCCAACAGATACTGAAAATTTGGTGTGGACTGAACCCAAACACAAAGACAGTAATGTTATAAGCTGTATTTTCCTTCAGAAATTAAGCTACAAAAGGTGGGAAAGAAGGTATTTTGAATTTAGCACACACCTTTCTCAGTTTTAGATCAAGGTGAGTTAGATCCAGTGGTGTGCTGGAGCCGGCTCGCACCGGCTCGCAAGAGCCGCTTGTTAAATTTTGACAGCTCTTGCTAGCCGGTTGTTGTTGGGGGCGAGCCGGCTCCATTGCGGGAGATAAGCATGGCAGGAGGGCACCATCACAGGCCATGCTTACCTCCCCTGCCGCTCCGAAGCATGTCCAAAGATGTCCTTCGCTCCCACCCTCCCCTCCCACTCCCCTCCGTCTTTTTTTAATTACCTCTGTCGAAGCGCGCACCATTTAAAGCCCTGCTGCGTGCTGGCCGTCTCCAGGCTTCCCCTGCTTGATTCGGATGATGTTCGTGCCTTAGTCCCGCCTTCATTCTGACGTCATTTCCTTTTTTCGTGAAGGCGGGACTACGGCACAAACATCATCCGAATCAAGCAGGGGAAGCCTGGAGACGGCCAGCATGCAGCAGGGCTTTAAATGGCGCGCGCTTCGACGGAGGTAATTAAAAAAAGACGGAGGGGAGAGGGAGGGGAGGGTGGGAGCGAAGGACATCTTTGGACATGCTTTGGAGCGGCAGGGGAGGGAGGAGAATTGCTGGATGGGTAGAGGGGGGCAGGGGAGAGACTTGCTGGGCATGGGTGGGTAGAGGGGGGCAGGGGAGAGACTTGCTGGGCATGGGTGGGTAGAGGGCGGCAGGGGAGAGGCTTGCTGGGCATGGGTGCGTAGAGGGGGGCAGGGGAGAGACCTGCTGGGCATGGGTGGGTAGAGGGGGGCAGGGGAGAGAAGAGAATTGCTGGGTATGGATGGATAGAGAGGGGCAGGGGAAAGAGGAGAGTTTCAGGACATGGATGGAGGGGAGGGAAGGGAGAGAGAGAGAAGAAATGCTGGACATGGAGGGAAGATAAAGGAAGGAGATTAGATGAGGGAAAAGGAAGTGAGGAGAGAAATTGCACATGGATGGAGAAAATAGGCAGAAGTTGGATCCACTGTACAGTCAAGTCTGCAGAGGACCAGAAATGAAGAAGAAAGGAGGAAAGAAAATAAATAAATGGAAAGGAAGCCCTGGAAACGGAGTCAAGGGAACAGATAGAGAGCAGCAGGATCAGATACTGGACCAGCATGATCAGAGAAACAAAGTCACCAGACAACAAAGGTAGAAAAAAAATAATTTTATTTTCATTATAGTGTTTGGAATATGTCCACTTTGAGAATCAGGTGCTGAACGTTAAAAGTTTATATTTATTTACTTATTTATGGCATTTTATCCCATATTAAACATGAATTAGGTTGGAACCTGGGATAATTTAATTTTTTTTTCCTGGAGAGAGTAATGTGTTGGCCACCCCCCCCCCCCCCGGGGTATAGCTAGCTCTGCAATTTTTTTGGGGGGGGGCGCCGAGGTGGATGGGGGGGGGCGCCGAGGTAGACCATGGAGAGAGCCTGTTGTTAAAAATTTACCAGAACACCACTGGTTAGATCAAATGTTTTCTTGTCTCCAAAGGCCTTACAATCTAAGGGCCCCTTTTAATAAAGGGTGTGTGGTATCATGATTCCACGGACAGGTCTAGGCCCTTACAGGGTCTTTTACAAAGGCACGTTAGCATTTTTAGCGTGCACTAAAAATTCACGTGCACTAAACACTAAGATGCCCATAGGAATATAATGGGCGTCTTTGCACTAAAAATGCTAGCACACCTTTGTAAAAGGGGTCATTAGTAAACACAGCCACATATATGTAGCCTCTTTTCTCCAGAGATCAGGGATACTTGACATACAAAGTTGCTTCTTATATTCCTAAGCTCTCTCTCTTTTGGCCTGCTCCTGTATAGAATTACCATATTTGCAGAGCCAAAAAAAAAAAAAGAGGACACAAAAAATAAAAAGCTGCCCTGCTCATGGCCCACCTCCCAGCCCCACCCTGCTGCACTGCACCCTGCCACACAGTCACCTTTACACCCCTAAAGAAAGCCAGATTCTATTAGCAGTGAAAATACTGGTAAAAGTAACATAAATGCATTTTCATCCATACTCTGTTAAATACAAAATTAGAAAACATGTACATTTCCAAAAAAGCAAACATCCATGAGAAGCATGTTCCCCTTTCCTTTCCATCTATGAGCAGAATGTTCCCCATTCCTCTCCATCCCCTTTTATCCATGTGCTGTATGTCCCCCTTAGCAATCTTTTTTTCCAGACCCCCCCTCCCTGCAACCCACACTCTTATCCATCTCTTTTTTTTACAGCCCCCTCCCTCCCTCCCTCCCTCCACCCACCCACCCACCCACCCACACAACTCCATCCATTCATCCACCTCACCTCCCCTCTAGTTCTGAGTCAGGGTGCCCTCCCTGAACCCACCTCAATGCACCCTGGTGGAAACCCAGACATATGGTAACCCTACTCCTATAGGCTCATTGCATATGCTTGGCCACCACTCCACCAGCCAACCCAACCATCTTGTCTCTTCCTGGGATCCCCGGTGTTCCACTTTCAGTATTCCACACTGGGCACTTACTTGGCCCTGACTTCCCAAAACACACTATCAACCAGGTTGTAAGATTAACTTATCTTACCTCAAATGTGCTTCTACTTCTGTCACTGACAGGGTAGCACTCTCTTCTAAGACCACTCGTCTTCCCCAGGCTCTTCCTGGGTACTGCAGCCCTGGTTGCCATACCCTTGGAGTCCTCTGCATTCAGGGCCTCTTCGATCTATTCAACCTCAGTTCATTTAAACTCCTTCCTGCCTGAGTCCCACCCCCTTGATAACAGGGTTGTCCCACCTACCCTAAGGTGGCTTACTCCTAGCATCAGTGAGCTAGCACTCCCTGCTGTAAGGTGGCTTAATTGCAATATCAGTGAGGAAGTGCTCTTCACTATACCACTCACTCCCTCACATGGTGTTAAGCCCTAATGCGTGGTTAGTGCTTGAGACAAGGCTTACTGCAGAATGCATTAAAGTGTTTTGCAGTAATATCTCTGTTTTTGCATACTAATCTCATGTTAACTATTTTATATATATCCTATATAATAATTCTCACCTCCAACAGGATGTGCTTGGGACCGTGCCTGCCGGAAGTGGTCTGCTAGGCAGGCACGCACTGACCTCAGTGACAGACAATTTGGCAAAGCAAAACAATCTGAGTGCTGGCCATTAGGACACAGGGTTGATAGGAGAGTTTTAAAAGACTGAAGGAACCGAAGTGTTAAATGGGGGGAGGGGGGAGTTCTGAATGACTAAAAGACATGAACATTTGGGAAAGGAAAACAATCTGAATGCTGGCCATTAGGACACAGGGTAGATAGGAGAGTTTTTAAAGACTGAAGGAAACGAAAGTGTTAAACTGGAGAAGGGGGGGGGGGGGAGTTGTGAATGACTGAAAGACATGCAAATTTGGGACAGGAAAACAATCTCAATGCTGGCCATTAGCACACATGGTGCATAGGAGAGTTTTAAAAGACTGAAGGAACCAAAAGTGTTCAGGGGGGGGGGGGGGAGTTCTGAATGAAAGAAATGAAAATTTAGGACAGGAACACAATCTGAATGCCAGGCATTTGTACACAGGGTAGATAGGACACTTTTTTTTTTTTAAATGAAGGACGTGAAAGTATTACATCTTGGGGGAGGGGTGAGGAGGAAAGCAGTGGGGTATCCGGATACTGGGCATTAGGGCCACGGGGGTACATAGACTTTTGAAAGCCTTAAGGAACCCAAAGTGTGGGAAGGAGGAGGAAAAGGAGGGGAGGGAACGGGGTGAGGGGCATTAGGAACAGGGGAGGGGGCCCTGTCACACACTCTCATTCTCACACACACACTGTCACACAGACAGTCTCACTCTGTCACACACCCGCACATTCACTCTGGCTCTCTCTCTCAAACATACACACTCCCAGGAAAACCTTGCTAGCGCCCGTTTCATTCGTTCCAGAAACGGGCCTTTTTTACTAGTAAATATATATATTTTTGAGAGGGCACATCATGGTTGGAGAGTGGTCATTCCTGCTAGTGTGTTCTATTAGCATGTACTAACTGGATAATGCAGGCTTAACATAGGAGCACTTAGTGCCTCCTATTTAAGTTCTCTTGTGTTAATATTTTGCGTTAATTTTTTTAGCACTGGACCTGCAAATAGAGAGAGAGAAAAAAAAGCCCAATTAAGTGCTGTGTAAAATCTGGGCTTGGTGTATGGCAAAGTCCTGTGTTAGAACATGTTAACCCCAGATTTCAGTGCACTTTAGTAAAAGGTCTCCTAATGCAATGGAAGGTTAGGTGATTTGCCCAAGATCCCAAGTTGCTGCAGTGGGATTTGAACCGGGCTCAACCCACTACTCTAACCATTAGGCTACTCCTCAAGAAGAGTATGGAGAGATAGTTATCTCCCATCCCAGCAAATGAAAAAAATGCTAAAAAGGACTGTGGTATGGCACAGACTGGCTTGCTATCCAATTTTCTTTGTATGATAATAAAATGGTCACTCTACATACCACAACAACAAATGTAGCCAAAAACTGTGGTGTTTGGAATAAGAACATAAGCACCACCATACTGGGAAAAGACCAAGGATCCATCAAGCCCAGCATCCTGTCTCCGACATTGGCCAATCCAGGTCTCAAGAACCCGGCAAAAACCCAAAAACAAAAATTTAAATTAATAATGTTCAATGGACTTTTCCTTCAGGAATCTGTCCAACCTCCCTTTAAACTCAGCAATGCCAACTGTTGTCACTACATTTTCCGGCAACGAGTTCCAGAGTCTAACTACGCGCTGAGTAAAGGAAAACTTTCTCCTATTTGTTTTAAATCTACCACATTCTAGCTTCATCTTATGTCCCCTGGTTCTATTATTGTTAGAAAGTGTAAACAAACGCTTCACATCTGTCCGCTCCATTCCACTCATTATTTTGTAGACTTCTACATCATCCCTAAAAGAAGCTGGAGTTTTTGCAATTCCATACTTCGCAAGTGAGCAACTAGGACATAGAGATAAAATAAAGTTAATTGTGGGGAAATTAAACAAAATACATTTTCCGGAATGACACAGTGCTGGAGGAGTGAAATGGAGTGCCAGTTTTGAAATTGGAATGATCTCTATTTTTACAGCTTTTAGCAGAGGTTTGTGTCCAGTAACATGACTCAAATGGCTAGTATCATAAACATTAGTTTATGATACTAGGAATTGGGCATGCTTGCTATTATATTTCTTAGCTCAAACAACACAAAACTGTGTGTTGATGTTGATTTAACACACAGGCTACAAAAGAATAAGTGGTGGTGGCGGTGGGTAGTCTAGGAAACTTGAGTTGACAGATGGCAAATAACACTAGGTTAGTGCATATTTGACTCAATAATAGTCTTGCAGAGCATAAGTTTAATGGGAAAGAGTTTGTTTAGCCAGAATCTGACTGGTTTGGGGATTGTTCTAGAACCTAGAGGATTGATAGAGCCTAAGGCAGGGGTGAGTAGAGCGTGCTTATTTGAAAAAGGGGATAAACTGTAAAGATGAGCAAATAACTCTTACAGCTGTTCAGATGTTTGGTGAGCAAGGCCCTTCCTGGAGTATGAGGTGTTATTCTACACTGCTTCATTTAAAGTAGCAGAAAGGCAAAAATGATGACTGAAGGGACAAGCAATGATCTAATTAAAGTAACTTTGCTACCTGAAGGGCCGATGATCAAAACTCCAGCGCTATTCGGTATAGCGCCATAAAAATATTGCTGGAACAGCACAGAAGAGTTCATTGGTAAGCTCAGTTCCTGTGTGCATGCGCCTGGTAAAACCTGAAAGTGAATCACACATTGGCATCTGTTTTCTGCAGCCTAATATAAGCATTTTTGTTTTCTGGATGCTTATATTTAGATGCAAGTAACAGATGCCAATGTGTGCTTTGTTTTTTGTTTTTTTTTTAACGCATGGCTGCTTTAAATTCCTCCAACACCCCAATGCCTGCTGGGACCTGGTGTTATTTTTTACAGTGGTAAGGCACCTTTGTTTCAGGTGCTCTTTTCTGACCAATAGGGAGGAATACAAAATTACTTCATTTAAATGAGCTTGAGGAGGAGTGGCCTAGTGGCTAGAGCACCAGTCTTGCAATCCACAGGTGGCCAGTTCAAATCCCACTGCCGCTCCTTGTGATCTTGGGCAAGTCACTTAACCCTCCATTTCCTCAGGTACAAAGTTAGATTGTGAGCTCTCCTGGGACAGAGAAATATCCAGTGTACCTGAATGGTAACTCACCTTGCGCTACCACTGAAAAAGGTGTGAGCAAAATCGAAATAAATAAATAAATTATATTTGCATGGTATCTGTGCTAAGGCCTGGCACGCTCATTGCTGCGCTAGACCCCTCTGATCATTCTGAACGGGTAAATGCGGGTGCTAGTACGGTACTAATGACCTCTAGCACCCGTATTTACTTTTGATCATTGGCACCTGAGAACACAGGTAAGGAAGACGGGCATCCTGGCTGAGAGAAATGTATATCAGAGGTGTCAAGATTAGGAATAGGAAAATATATATCCTAAAGGGGTAGGGTAGCTCATAGTGACTTAGTAGCACTCTATCAACTCATATGTTAAAGTTATTTTTAAGAACCATCCAGAAAGCTTTGCAAAGTGAATTGAAACCCAGAATTGGTTGTCCTGGAGCCAGGTGATACCATCTAGGGCAAGCAAAGCCAAACATTATATATTTCCCTTTGCAATGAACAAAAGGCATCCTCAGAATAAAGCAAAAACATTGACAAACAAGAAAATGTAGGTATGAGCAATCACATTTCCTCCTTCCTTCTGCTAAATATCAATTCTGCCTTACTGAAAGCAAATGTTAAATGCAATTAAAGTAAAGGCATGTGGTTGACTGACAACTTGGAGTGATTTACAAATTGCAATTTATTTCTGTAGCCTTCATTTCATTATCACTCTGTTTTCATACCCTGTGGCTGAGGTGTAAACAGTCTGCAGCTCCTCCACAGGTGACAAGGTTCACTCTGCATGTGCTAAATTATGCTGATTGATTTTTGCCTGTCTTCCTGTGCAGTGCACCGATTTTCAGCTTTGGAAGTAAATGTTTCCACATTAATAGTGGAGGGAGAAATCCTTTGAGAAAAAAAAAAGAAAAGCAACCAGCACTGGTGTTCCCCTACACAGCAGTATTGTTTCCACATTAATAGTGGAGGGAGAAATCTTTTGAGAAAAAAAAGAAAAGAAAAGCAATCAGCATTGGTGTTCCCCTGTGCAACAGTATGTGCCAAGTTTCTACATTTTAGATATTTATTTAGTGGGATTTATCAACCGCCGCTATGAAGAGGTTCACCCAAGGCAGTATACAGCAGGAATAACTCGTTAACAGCATAACAATAGTGAAATGATCAAACATAAGCCTAAATATGAGATAGCTTAGAGACAGGCAAATTGAATCCTAATAGGAATAATATGATAAAGTGTTACACTAAAACCGCACAGTTAAATAATCATATAACAGAAATATGATACATGTCAGCAGGGTACAAATGATATCTCATTCACCACAGGCTTTAAAATACTTAACAAAAAATTCTATATTCATGAGCTTGGCATAAAAATTAGGAATTTCTTCCATTTGGAATTGGACTGTTTAATAGTTGCCTGTGAAGCTGCAGGATATGTGAAGGCCCATTTTACATAGAATGCTGAGATTGGCATTCAGACATCCAGGCTGGGATGTACTCAATTCCAGTGGTACTTTTCAAAAGGCTCCTATGAATGTGTAACCTTTTGTAAACTACTATAAAGACATGCAAGACTGCATATGTATTTGGCAGCACACACAGCAGGAGCAGCAGCCATGTTCCAAATGCTGGTTTTATCGCAGGATCTAACCGGCTATCTGCCTTTTTTCAGAGTAAGTTTGGTGGCCATATTTGGCTGCATGAATACCAGGCCTATCTTTGACTGGTTCAAACTTAAAGGGTTATGGATTTGATTTGATGTACCGCCTTTCTGTGGTACAACCAAAGCAATTTACATTTATTATATGCAGGTACTTTCTCCATCCCTAATGGGCTCACAATTTACCGGCCAGTGCTGAATCTTGGCTTGGCTGGTTAAGTTTGAACTGGCCAAAAGTAAACTGGATATTCAATGCTGGTCACCGGAAATGGCTTGGCCTGTATTCTCATTGAAAACATTAAAAAATGCATATGTAGACCATTGTCCTGCCCAAACCATGCCCCCAGCACACCACACACATGTATGTTCAGTCTTCACCTGGTACTTGCTGAAGAATAAGGTTCTAATAACAATTAAAGCAAGTAATACTCTCCTAGGTGCAGTTATGCTGCGTTATATTTGCAGAGGAAAAGACTTCAGATGCTCCGCATTCACCTCTGATTTCATCAATATGAATGTTTCGCTGCACAGAATTCACTGCTTGAAAATCAATTTCTTGAATATGAACTTCTGGCGAGCTACTTCATAAGTCAAAAAACCTCTGGCTTTTAATTTTTTATGTTATATTATTAAATATTTCTGCTGTTGCAATTATCCCAATCAATATCAATATTTAAAGCACAAGGTACTTATCTCGTTAAGGCGTGGACTGCTGGATACGCTCTACAGCAAGCCCCTGTTTTGCTAGTGCTTCTTTAGGAGCATAGCCTCTTGTCACTCCAAGTACCCTTATGCTGTGTCCGATCTGATTTCTAAGCATTTGCACATGTAAATGCTATTTATACATCCAAGAAACAAAGTAGTATACTCCTCACTCTTGGGACTCAAAAATACAACATACTCTAATGAGCAGTCAGAAAAAATACCCCCCTCCTCCCCCGTTTACGAAGCTGCGCTAGCGGCTACAGTGAGCTAATGCAGACTTCTAAATTACATATTAAATATTATGTAACAGATAACTTTATGCAGTGGCCAATGAGGTTAACCCAAGGTGTGATTATTGCTAATTAAATATTATATTTAATTATCGACACCTAACACTCGAGAGCCACGCGAAAAACACAACCAATAAGATGTTCCACTCAATGTGTAAATTAAAAAGAGTAAGACCTTTCTTCCCAAGGACTGTTTTCCGTAACCTGGTACAATCAATGGTACTCAGTCACCTAGACTACTGCAATGCGCTCTACGCCGGCTGTAAAGAGCGAATAATCAAGAAACTTCAGACATCCCAGAACACTGCAGCTAGACTCATATTCAGTAAAACAAAATATGAAAGTGTCAAACCTTTACGAGAAAAACTACATTGGCTCCCATTTAAAGAATGCATCACGTTCAAAATATGCTCCCTAGTCTACAAAATCATTCACGGAGAAGCACCAGCCTACATGTCAGACCTGATAGACCTACCACCCAGGAATGCCAAAAGATCATCCCGCACATTCCTTAATCTGCACTTCCCTAACTGCAAAGGCTTAAAATACAAACTAATGCACGCAACAAACTTTACCTACTTGAGCACACAGTTATGGAATACATTACCGTGCAACTTAAAAACGATTGACGAACTAATGAATTTCTGCAAATTGCTGAAGACCCATCTCTTTAACAAGGCATACCACAAAGATCAACCAATGTGAATATACACAACTCCTCTACATATATTCAGAACTGTCTTATAATATCTGCTTGTTATACTACTATCATGTTTCATCACTATCATGTTGCCCAATGATCCTTCTGTAACACTAAATGTCTATTCTCTAATATATTTTCACTATTCATGATGTATTGTAAACCACATTGAGCCTGCAAAGATGTGGGAAAATGTGGGATAAAAATGCAATAAATAAATAATATATAACATTATAAGAACAAGCCTCTTGCACCTTTTCATCATCAGTCCATTGTTTTTAAAAAGTGGTCTGTGTGAATTCAAACACTCTTTTAACTCTATGTAATCCAAATATTTAATACAAAAATGAACTTCAAAGTATTCCTCCTTCAACATGATCACATTTCAAAATCTGCATCAAGAAGTCGGGAATCCACTTTGACCAAAGTATGCCGTCAGTCTCTCAGCTAGCATAGTTCTACTGCACTATGAAACTGAAAAGTACACACGGAGTGCGACATATATATGTGTGTGTGTGTGGTGAGTACATAGGAGCCGACTCTGTGGGTGCTTGAGCACCCCCAATATTGAATGTGTCCAGGGAGGGGTTATTTCCATTGGGCTTGGCACCCCCAATAATTTTGAAAAGTTGGTTCCTGTGGGTGCGTAGGGATTTCTATCAAATGTGTATTGGTGTGGTGTGTCTGTATCTATGGAAAATGTGTAGGGGGGTGTGTGTGTGTGGTCTGTGGGATAAATATATGTAAGGGGCTGTATGTACATGGACATTTTCTGGGATTTTCTGTGGCTGGATGGAAGCGATAGGTGTATATGTATAGATGTGGGGATTTTCATAGCATGGGGGGGGAGGGTACAAAAGTAGGGGCCCCACTCCACTGCTCCATATTCTTTTTCCTTCTTCTCCTTCCTGCCCCATCTCCACCTCAAAAATATGTTCTTCATTTTCCCCCAATGTTCTGTCCTTTATTCTTTCACCTTTCCTCCTCGCTCCTAACTTCCTATCACTTACTCTGCCAGTCACTGACTCCCTTCATTCTTCATATACTGAGGGCTGGCCTTCCTGCCACAATGCAGCTTCAATGGCCACTGCCACCAGCTTCTCTACATCTTTGAATGGTGAAGCTCAAGCTCCCCACAAACACATGGCTTCAGCCACCATGAACACCAGCTCCTCCATTCTTTGAGACCTGGACTCCCCACCACCCCACTGCTGCTGCATTCCTATTTTGGGTCCCTACACATATGTTTGTGCATGTGCAAACATATGCATATGAACAGATGCACAGACAGAAGTGACCCTTCACAACAGACACTCACTTCTACAAAACACACCTTAACCTTTGGTACTGGTAGTGCTGTTTCCCACAGGGATAATGTGTCCAAATGGGTTAGTTTTGCACATACCATGACAGTAATGAACCCCATTCTTAAGACAGGGCATGTGGAATAAAGAGAAATAAAACAAAATACAAAAAAAATAAAATAAGATTATACCATTTTTTATTGGACTAAATACATTTTTTGACCATCTTTTGAAGGCCAGAACCTTCTCCCTTAGGTCAGAACAATAATAGCTTTATCCAGGGTATGTGACGTATGATCTCAGGCTCTCAAATGTACCGCTAATGCTCACCATAGTACTTACATACTGCTACAAAGAGCTCCCTTCTGGAGTTCATAAGATGTAACTTGAATAGGCAACCTATCAAGGTGTGCTTGGAAATTGCTTTTAATTAAGCCTGTGGTACCCAATACAATGGTAAATATTTCTGTATCTTTCTGCTATTCAGTCTGTACAGTGTCTTTTGTAGAAGGATTAATTTAGTTGATGCTACATGTTGCCCTGAAAAGCTAGTCATACTCAGATTACCACCGATTGGGCCTCATTCAATAAACAGCTTTTCTGCAGGCATAGAGTGGAAAAAATACCTTTTTGAGTAGGTCCATTGTTTCTCTATTAGCAGTTATTTCTTACTAAAGAAATAAAAAGGCTATTTGCCGTTTTAATGTGCAAAGAGATCAGAGCAACACTTCTTTACACAATAAACCAAGATTTATTGAAGAACGATTAATATAGTTTCCTCAAGTGAATTAAATCTGGAGTGTGTGTTTTTGAGCTTGGAGAGACGTAAATGCTGTATTCAACAGAAAATCTCAAGAACAGCAGAGATGAGCCGTTGAGCCCCATAATCCAGAAGCCAGGATTTTCAGTAAAGGAGACATCCTCTTTTAATTTAGCTGTGCTTTCTTATCTTGGCCTGTAATAATATTGTAATTAATTTCTGTACAGGCTTCCCAGCCTGAGCAGTTCTGTTTCTGTGTATGCTTTATTGAGCCACTGTATGGTGGGTGGGAGATAATTCATAAGTACAATTCTGCAATGAAGAAAAAATCTTGTTCTTTGGCACAGATTACATTAATAATTCCAGCAGCTGTTGTTGGAGCTTATGTAGTTGGGAGGACATGACATTTTTTTCCATCATGATTAATTTTTAGCAGTGGCTCTGGGCTGAAATAAAGAGTTGGGTTGCATGATAAATTGATACATGCCTCAGTTGTATTACTGAAGCAGCTGTGTGCATGGCATTGTAGGCTGAATGCCAAACTAGATGACTGGCATAATTGTTAATTATGCTTAATGCTAAACATTTTCAGCCAACGGTGCTCTGCACAAATTTTCAAGCAGAGGAAGTATTCAGTACTGTCTGTCATCCAGGTGATATGAGAAGAGGGGTCTGTGTAATAGAGTTGGGAGAAGAGATCCATTAATTTTCATGACCTCATATTGGACTAGAGACCTGTGACACTGAGGGGCCCTTTTGCTAAGCTGCGGCAAAAGCAGTGGCGTAGCCAGACCTGACATTTTGGGTGGGCCCAAAGCTACTATGGGTGGGCACTATGTATATATAGGTGTGAGTAGTGTTTTTTGGGATCCCAAATAATTTTTAATAAACAGTCTGTCCTACAGCAACATAAACCACATACATATTCGGAACCTATGTTGCAAACCTTAAAACCACCAGTTCTGAACACTCAAATACCAATAACAGCACCTTTAAAAAGGCAATAGCAATACGTGTCCCATTGGAAAAGCCAGACTGATATAGATCCCCACAAACACCACATGCCAGCAGAATCTCTTACCTTGGTCACATACAGAACACAGATCAACCATCATTAATTGCAGAATAAAGGACCAAAAATGTGAATTTGTCCTGTAGCTTGACATCAACCATACCCTTCCCCATCACTCCATCCTTGTAGCCCACCATTGGCCCTACCCCCCATCCATCCTTATAGCCCAGTATCGGTCATACCCTTCCCTTCCTATCCTCTCGTCTTCCTCACAAAGGCAGGCAGGAGAGCTCTTTGCTTGCTGCCGCTGTAATGGAGGCTTCCACATGGCTGCATGCTGTTGTGCAGTCTAACCAGCACCTAAAAAGACAGGCAGCGATTGGTGGGTCAGAGAGGGACTTGGTGGGCCTGTGTTGTGATTGGGTGGGCCTGGGCCCACCCAGGCCCACCCGTAGCTACGCCCCTGGGCAAAAGAGCCGCATACTGAGGCCCTTTTTACCACAGTGGATAAAAAGGCCAAAAAAAAGAAATGGCCATGCAGCAAGATTGCACTTACCGCGTGGCCATGCGGGGGGGGGGGGGGGGGGGGGGGGGGACACCAATGTGGTATATTAACTAAGTAAAAGTTACGCATTACAATTCTTAAGTAAACATTTCATTACTTTTACTTGTTACCGAGTACAAGACAAGCATGAGCACTTTTACTTGTAACAAAGTACTAACTCAGCCAGTTTTAAGTACTTTTACCTCATTACATGCTGCGTTTCAAGTAAAAGGCTGGAGTTCTAAATTTTCCTCCCCCTCATCCTTTTCACACGGCTCTGACATCTTCCCTCCCGCTTTACCCCCATGGGGTCCTTAAAATTTGCCTTCAGTCTCCAGCAGCTACAGCAGTTAAGATGTCTCTCTCTTGCCATTTTTCCTTTCCTCATTCTGTGCGTCTAGCAGTAGCATTACTCTCCCTCCTCTCATGCAGTCTTTAAAACTTGCCTTCCCTTCCTTAGTTGTCAGCCACAGCCATTAACACAGACAATCTCCTGCGGACTACAGGATATAGCAGCGAAGACAGGCAAACCTCTGACAGACTATGGGGCCTTCTCTCTGCCACATCCCGCCTCAGGTTGTCTGTTTCTTCTGTCCCAGGTTATTTGCATCAACCACTGTGGCTCCATCCTTACAATGCTGGAGAGTGGAAACTGCCTATCTTGATCTTCAATATTGCGACTTCGCATTGGACAAAAAAAAAAAGTTTTGAACAGGCGGGTAGCTACGGGTGGGCCCTTCTCCCCTGCCTTGTTTCCGCTGCTCAAGAGTCGGCAGCCTCTGCTACAACTGCAGCTTCCCTTAGCTCTGTCTGTCTCTACCCCAGCCAAAGTAAAAAAAAAAATTAAGTTTTATTTGTAATGCTGGTGGGCTTCTGGGTGGGGGATTGCCGGATTGGGAAGGGAGGGAAGATGCCGCCATGCTAGACTATGGGGGAGGGGGAGGGCAGGGCAGTGTTGATGTTGGGCTACAAGAAGGAATGGATGGATAAGGAAGGGCAGTGACCCCCAGTAGAAAAAGGAAACCATGGTTAGATAATTGTTGTTTATCATTTGTTTTTGTATTTTTTTTAATTATATGTTTAATTATATGGGAATATGTTAATTTACTGTGTTCACTGCTGTGATACAATTGCCATTAGCAGTGTATCATCCTATCCTATATAATAATTCTCACCTCCAACAGGATGTGCCTGGACCGTGCCTGCCGGAAGTGGTCTGCTAGGCAGGCACACAAGAAGACGTCAGTGACATCAGTGACAGATAATTTGGCAAAGCAAAACAATCTGAGTGCTGGCCATTAGGACACAGGGTTGATAGGAGAGTTTTAAAAGACTGAAGGAACCGAAAGTGTTAAATGGGGGGAGGGGGGAGTTCTGAAGGACTGAAAGACATGAACATTTGGGAAAGGAAAACAATCTGAATGCTGGCCATAAGGACACAGGGTAGATAGGAAAGTTTTAAAAGACTGAAGGAACCAAAAGTGTTGGGGGGGGGCAAGTTCTGAATGAATGAAACAAATGAAAATTTATGAGAGGAACACAATCTGAATGCTGGGCATTTTGACACAGGGTAGATAGGACACTTAAAAAAAAAATGAAGGACGTGAAAGTATTACATCTTGGGGGAGGGGTGAGGAGGAAAGCGATGGGGTATCCGGATACTGGGCGTTAGGGCCACGGGGGTACATAGACTTTTGAAAGCCTTAAGGAACCCAAAGAGTGGGAAGGAGGAGGAAAAGGAGGGGAGGGAACGGGGTGAGGGGCATTAGGAACAGGGGAGGGGGCCCTGTCACACACTCTCATTCTCACACACACACTGTCACACAGACAGTCTCACTCTGTCACACACCCGCACATTCACTCTGGCTCTCTCTCTCAAACATACACACTCCCAGGAAAACCTTGCTAGTGCCCGTTTCATTCGTTCCAGTATTTAATAAACAAACACATATTGTAGTCACAGTACTTCTTACATTTTACTCAAAAGTATAATATTAGACACTTTTTTACTTTTACTTGAGTAAATTTTTAGTACAATTTTCATGTACTTTTTACTTTTACTTAAGTAACAAAATATGCATTTATCTGTACTTTTACTTAAATACTTTGACCTAGTACTTTAAACACTGGGGAGCACTTACTGTCCATTGAGGTGGCAGTAAGGGCTCCTGTGCTAACCCGGCAGTAACTGGCCAGCATACGACCCTGCCCAATTACTGCCAGGTAACCCCCTACGGAAATATTTTTCAGATATTTCCAGTAGCACTGGAAATTCTGCATGCCAGGGATGGAACTACCACTGGTGCCAGTGTTGGGCCACCAGTAGTTTTGGATTGCCGTGTGGTTAAGCCCATGGTGGGCTTACCGCTGCTTAGTCAAAGGGCCCCTAAGTGAATATGTTGTGTGATGACTAGGATGTCCCTCCCTCATGGCTATGAATGTGGTTTCTGTAGAATCCTGAGCTCCATTTGACCAAAGCAGCAAAGCACCTGATCGCATAGCAGCCAGCTCTGTAGTTGCGGTGGGTGCTCGAGCACCCCCAATATTGAACACATTCCTTGACTATGCCTAGGGAGAGATAATTTCCGTTGGTTTTAGCACCTCCAATAATTTTGAAAAGTTGGCTGCAATGCCTGACCGGGAGCAACTAGGCCAACCCTGCATGGAACACTGTTGATCAGGGCCCAGATTAGTTCTTTCGTAGGACCAAGGCAAACTACCATATTGGGCCCCTCATCATAATATAAAATTCTAACCGTTTGGTTGTGTGAATGTGAACCAGCATGGGCCCTGGGGATTATCAGAGTTTTCAATCTGCATACCTCTGCTAAACCCACAGTATCCAGCCCAGAATATAATTTAAATAATGAAAGACTGTATTTTAATTCCAAGCAAAATAACCTCCACATGGGTTGCAGCTAATGAAAACTGAAACTAAAAGCCACGGTGCTTTTACAGTGGCTGACTTTGTGCCACACTTGAGTGACAGCTGATTTCATATTTCCACAGAGAGACTAATTCCTAAGGAGCTTAGCATTCCAAATTTATAGACTTACATTCTTGCTACAATTTTGTATCAAAAGCATTTATTTGAATCACTCTATTTATCATGTTGTGCAAGATCATAACTGCATTACTTGCAATCATAGTACAAAAAAAAAATACAAGTAGTCTCTGCCTGCCTGCCTCCCACCCAGACAATCTTACAGTCACTGATAATCTAGTGGTATAGTCAGGGCAGGAGTGATGCCCCAGTCATGGCAGCCATTTTGAGAGCAGAGCCAGTATGAGCAGGAATGACTGGAGAGTGCTCTTGCCCCAACTACACCCCTATAGATGGTGTCTACATCACCAGGGATTTTAAGATAGGCCCAGGAGGTCTATGAGTGGGAGGGGGAGGCACTCAGAGGGAAGTTCTGGGAGGAGGGGCTTCCATCAAAAGCACGTGGTCATTTTCGGCTGAAACCAAAAACATGGCCAAAAATTAAATAACCTTTTGGACGAAAGTGGGCAGAAAAAGGATTTTTGTCTGGTTTCAGCACCATAACTGGTCAGCCTCTATAATACAGATTAATCTGGTTAGCATAATAGTACTTTTTGGCATGCTACACACTTCTGGGTTTCTTTGTCATAAAAGTCTATGTGCTTGTGCTTCCAGGTTTTATGTTGTTCTTCCTTTCAATATTCTTTGTTTGATCTCTGTCTTCTCCTTTGAATGGGCAAAGAGGGGGAGAGGAGAGGAGAAGAGAAAACCTCAGGTGGCCGTGGGGAGGGGGGGAAGGGAGAGGAAGAGAACCGCAGGTGGCCATGGGGAGGAAGGAGAGAGGAAGAACCCTGGGTGGCCGTGGGGAGGGGGAGGGAGAGAGAACCTTGGGTGGCCATGGGAGGGGGGGATTGTGTGAGAAACTGGGGTGGCTGGGAAGGGAAGGAGAGAGAACCTGGAGTGGCGGGGCAGGGGGGGAGAGGTCTGTGGGCTGGACTAAAAGAGAAAGGAGAGAAGCTGGACTGTGCATGGGGGGGAGGAGGAATTAAGGAGCGAAGCCAAATTGAGGGAGAATGGAGGGAGATGAGAAGGAGATATATTGGGCTCAGAGAGAGAAAGCGAAATAATGGACCTGAAGTAGAGAGGGTGGAGGGAAGGAAGAAAAAGAGAGGTGTTGGATGGTGGGGTGAGAGAGAGGGAAGAGAGATAATGGACCTAGGGATAGATAAGAGGAGAGAAAGGGAGAGAGAGTTGGATCTAGAGGCAGGAGTAAGGAAGATGTTGGGTGTTTAATCAGTGGCATTGTTTTGCTGTCATTTAGTATAGCTAATCTGCAGCCATCATACTAATGCCTTTTTAGAAGCTTGTTGGTATGTTAATTTTCCACCTTTTTTTCTCCTATCCTCCCCTATCTCAAGATTTGTGATCTAATGTGATCGCCAGGTGTATGAGGATGTTTTCCTTTTTAATATTTTTGTATTAACACTTTTCTGATTGTATGTTCTTGAACAAGTGGATGCTTGTAAGTAAAGTTGCAAAGTAATAAAAAAGAAAGTAAAAAAATAAATCTTAGCAGTAAAGAGAGAGAGAGAGCCTGAGCTGAAGGCATAGAACTAGTAGAATCAGTTTGAGGATTCGATATTTGGCGCACACTCGAGTAAAGTTCCTTTGCTGGATTTAAAGATTTTGCTAATTGATTTGAGAAATATGCTCTTTTTGCTTTTTTAAGACAAAAGTTATAATCATGGTGCAACATTTTACACTTTTGTAGATCCTTCAAGCTGTTAGATTTCTTCCATTTTCGCTCTACCTGATGATATTGCCTTTTCAATAAGCAAAGTCCAGAATGATACCACGCATTCATATGAGATGAATGATCGTTATAAAATGTAGGTGGGGCAATTTCATTTAATACATCAGAAAGAACAGAATGCCAAAGATCTGTCTGCTTATCTAAGGTTAATGTCAAAAAATTTGCAGGGACAGAGAAAATGGATGGAGATAGCCTATTAGTGTAAGGTGTCTGGACCAATAACCAGCATTAGTTGATTTAGGTGTATGAGAAGGTAAGGATACCTTAAAATACATAGCAACATGATCTGTCCAAGAGTGAAGTGGATGAAAAATCAGTCGGATGAACAGGTGAATCTTGTACAGTGATAACCAGGTCTAGGGTAAGCCCAACTTGATGGGTAGGAAATGATATCCATTAAAAAAGGTTAGGAACATAAGAAAGTTACTAGCTCAATGATGGCAGGGGTTATCTACGGGAATGTTAAAATCCCCCAAGACTAAAAGATTTGGGAAACAAATTGAGGCTTTGGCAATGAACTGAAGACATATCTCCAGCTTCTCTATCGTTAATTATGGGGGGCAGTAGAATAATAAAAGATATAATGGAGAGGGGCATCTATTTTAAAATTAGAAATTCTGTGTATGGGAATGGTGATGGAACTTCAGTCATTTTTAACTCAGAGTAGATGACAGCTAATCCCCCACCTTGTCTAGAAGTCCTCAAAGAGGAAAGAACATCATATCCTGAAGGCAAAGAACTATATTAGATTATTCGCCTTTTTTTATCCATGTCTCAGTAGGGCAGAATAGCATGGAACCGAAAGTTTCAATTAAGTCACGTTTTAGAAATGTTTTAGAATGTAGGGATCTGCAGTTTAAAAGGCCTACTAGAATAGGCAGGTCTGTGAGAGTTTGCATAGGAGTAACAGCATGGGGAAATAAGGGATACACCCACAGAAAGTGATGTTGATGCAGAAGAGGAGATGGCCAGTTATCCCAAACAAAAGGAATGGGAAGTGGTAGAGACAACCCACAGTATCATCAACAAAACCAAGTGAGAAAAGCCAGACCAATAAAAGAACAATCTAACCAGATAAAGTGACTACATTCCTTTTGTCTGCAGGTATCTTAGGCACTACTGCTCTGGCTGAGCTTTTATTTTCACATAATCTCATTTGTAAAGATTGAGCTGTCTGTCCCACATAGCTTTTAGAACACAGACAGATTGGTGCATAAATTGCAGAACAAAATCTGAATTACTGGCTATAATGATAATGTCAAATCTTTTGTCGGGAAATAGTTGTCTAAAAATATCACAGCTCAAAATATTGTTGCATTGTGCATATTTAAAACAAGGGAAACAACTTTTCTGCGTACTAAATCTCACCTCTCATTCTGAATTCCATATGTACTAGCCTATCTACAACTGTTCATTCCCATTTACAGAACATCAGCAGAAGGTAATTCTCTGGTTTTGTGTTCAATAGATAAACTAGGCCAATATTTATTGACAATTATTCTTAAAATAGATTAAAGGGAGATACACAGTATTAGCTGCATTGCTAATACAATCTCGTATAACTTCCATCAGTCTTACAGCTGCTGAATAACATACACATGACCACCGTCTGTTAAATCTACTCACATCATCTCCTTCACATACATATAGCTGATGCCCTATATGTTCATTCAGCCTCTTTACATAGAATCACAGGCACAAACTTCCTATGTTGCAAAACCTTTTTCATCTGGTTTGGAGAAATTTCCTAGTGGTTAATACAATAGGCTACGGCCCAAGGAAACCAAGGTTCAAATCCCACTGAAATATCTTGTAACTTCAGACCAGGGGCGAAGATAGGGTGGGCCTGGGTGGGCCCAGGCCTACCCAATCTCAGCTTAGGCCCACCTAGTTTTCCCTGCTCCTTCAATCAGTGCACAGCCACCCTTTGAGTTCTGCCATAGCCCCACAGCCGACAGGAAAGAGCAGCTCTCCAAAATGCATTCATCTTTCTTTCTCTCCTTCCAGCATTGCGGCACCAGGTATCGCCCCCCCCCCCCCCGAGCCTTCCAACCCCCGATCCGCCAATAGCATCAGCGAGAAAGCAGTACACACGCTGCTTTAGACCTGCCCCCAGAAGTCTTTCTTTCTCCTTCAACTTCCTGTTCCTGTGTAGGCGGGAAGTTGTAGGAGAGAGAAGGGCCTTCCAGGGACAGGTCTAAAGCAGTGTTTGTACTGCTTTCTCAGTGAAGCTGCCGGCGACTCGAGGGATTGGAAGACTAGGGGGAGGGGATGATACCGGGCAGCACAGGGCTGGAGGGATAGAAAGAACTGAAAGACTTCAGTGCTGTGGCGGCAGCGGGGGGTTTGCTGGAAGGAGAGACGGGGGCGAGACCAGCCGGCAAAGGGTTAAAAAAAATGAAACCACCGGGGGGGGGGAGGGGGAGAGAGAGTAAGAGAGAGATGGAAAAGGAGCAGAAGATGGTTGGGACTAGGGGGTGTGAGGGAAGGGAGAGGGAGCAGAAGATGAATGGAACTATGTGGAGGAGAGAGAGGGAGCAGAAGATGGATGAGACTAGAAGGTGTGGGTGGAGGGAGGGAGAAGAAGCAGAAGATGGATGTGGCTAGGGGTGTGGGGGGAAGGGGAACAGAGCAGAAGATGAGTGGGACTTGGTGATTGAATAGGAAAGGAAAAGGACAAGAGAGAAGAGAAGAAATGGAAAAGAATTTAGAAGACTGACACATGGAAAGTGGAATAAAGTGGGACCAACCCAATCAGAAAAATAAAGTGCTCAGACAACAAAGGTAGAAAAGAAAAAAAATTATTTTTATTTAATATTTTTTTTAAAGATTGAGATGTGCCTGCTTTGTGAAATGTACATTTTGTAAAAGAAAAAAAATGTTTAGTTTTGTACTTTGCAGAGTACAGGAGAAAAAAAAATAATTTCTGTTATTGCCCTGCTTTTAGAGACTGTCTTTCTTGGGTGGAGAGAAGGGGGGGGGGGGTCTCCATTTCAGTTTTTGTCTGAATGGTGTGTTGTTTTTTTGTGTAAGAGTGTAAATGGTGGGCTCTTCACTGCCTAGGAGAAAAAAAGGTATATTTCATCTTTTTTCCCTAGGCAGTATAGAGCCCACCCCCACCAATAATGTTGGGTTTTGGTGTGGGGATGGTCTCTGCAGTGCCCAGGTTTAAAATGTAAAAAAACATTGATATTTAATGTAGGCAGGTTCCGGGGTGGGGGTGGACTCTGCAGTGCCCAGGACATTAAAAAAAAAAAAGGTTATATATTTAATGCTGGTGTGCTTCAGGGTGGTGGGCTGACACTGGGCTATGGGATGGATGATGGGGAAGGGAAGGGCTGATGCTGGGCTATTGGTGGAGGGGGGGTAGAGTACAGAACAGAGGGGCTGATGCCGGGCTACAGGATTGGATGGAGGGGTAGGGAAGCAAAATTTGAAGGATATCATTTCTGAAATTATACTGTAGGATCCTGTCATGTGTGTTGAGATGTTTGCCATTATAGTAGACTTACGCCTGGTCAAGTTCAAGATGTGCAATAATGTAAACCATATTTTAAAATATTGGTGTTTCCATATGTTGATGCTGGGCATACTACTTAGAAATCCATCATCAAGTGCATTGTAATGCATTATTTTGTAGCAAGAAACACTACTCATACCTATATACACAGTGCCCACCCATATTAGCTCTAGGCCCACGCAAAATATTAGGTCTGGCTACGCCACTGCTTCAGACAAGTCAGTTCAAGCTGAATTAACTCATAACTTTAGGGTTCTAAACAGTCTGGGTCAATATTCAAAGGGGCCCTTTTACTAAGCTGCAGTAAAAACAGGCTGGGGTAGCGTGGATTTAGTGGCTAGCTACAGGACCTCACAAAATGTGACATAGCACTTTATTTATATAGACAAGGGAAATAATCAGCCGTTACCTCACAGGCTTGGTGCTTCTAATAAAGTCTTTTCAAGCAGTCGCAGTTTCTGTAGCCTGTCCCCGACGTAGCTAAATACTTCAATATGTAGCATAATCATAGTTCCGTCCCAGACATGGCTTCACAGTTCCAACAGCCAAGAGATAATTGGCCGACCTTGGCAGTCTTCAGTTACTTCTCACAAAATTTCTGAAATCACTGCTATCTCTGGAGGCCTAGACTTAAGGCTTCTTACAACACACAGTACAAGCGTCTGAGCTAGGGCCACTCTTCTTCCCTGGAACTCCCCTCAGGCATATGAGCCAACTTTTGAAATTGATTGGGGGTGCTAATCTCAATGGAAATTACCCCTCCCTATACATAGTGAAAGAGTTTGCTCAATATTGGGGGTCCTCAAGCACCCCCAGAATTGGCTCCTATGCCCTCAGGTACTGCAGCCAAGCAATAATGAACAATAATTGGTAATAGAATTTACATACACAACTTGCTAAGCGTATTCTGTAACACACTGTGCCTAAATTCTAATGCGCAGGCATAAAGGGGTGTGGCTATGGGCTGGGAAATGGGCGTTTTCTGGGCATTCCAAAATTTACACACACTGTTATAGAATACGGCCCTCTGTACCTAAATCTACATGCCGGGATTTACGCCACATTTTCGCTACAGGAAATGGAGGCATATAGTTTTAGGTTCTGGGATATCAACTAAGCATATTCTATATATTGCTGCTTATAGAATATGCTTAGGTGGAAATGTTTTCCACACAGATTTTTCAGGCACCATATCTAGAATTTGGCCTTTAGCCCTTAATGAGGCATATAGGAAGCTTAAATAGAAGTCGTATTGGTGTCATAGTTGATGGCTGAATATTAGCACTTATCCAGTGCCAGCTGCACATACTCAGATATGTAATTCCAGTACCTAGACATGCCCAGAATTGAAAATCCAGACATAATTTCAGTGACAGCGGTCAGCATTTAAAAAACGCTGACCGCCACCAGCTGAATATTACCCCCTATGAATTTAGGGTTCTAAACAGTAAGCTGTATTACAGCAATAAAGAGTGTTGTTTGGGCTTAAAGTCAGAACTTTCACCCTGGTGTGCCTTAAATAATAACGAACTGCAAAACAGCTCATTATGATGAAAAATGAATAACACAGCTTATGTTACATTTTGCAAGTTACTTTATTCCTGAAAAAGTTAACAACATCTCAATAAAGAGTCCACGCATAAAACAAGAAAAAACCAGGCTGATTCAGACTGCTCAGTTGAATTGGGCTGAAGTGGCAACCCTAGTGTTATAAGATCATTTTACTTTTATTTGTTATGGCTTTTGCATCATGCAGGGCTGCCAAGTTACCAGTTTGAAGAGGGAGATTTTAGGCCGGTCTAGACTTCTGACAACCTCATTCTGTTGCATTATAGGCGCTACAACGCTGATTTCAATGGGCAGGATCACAGAATACAAATATCACACTACTTTAGAATGTAAGTGTAAAACCAGGCCTGGCCTCCCTCTGGGAAATGGGTAACAGAAGTTCTACATCATGGGAAATGTAGTTCACAAGTTTACAGTTCCTATCATATAAATGAATTATTCAACTGCATTTACCTTAACTGGTAGGGTCGTTTTGGAGTTCAGATAACAGCACTTTTACCTTACTCATCTTCCAACCAGACAGGGCACTGGGACTCATACCAAAGCAAAATCTGAATTAATTATGAAGCTAATATGCCTGTGTCCACAGGATTTGTCCTCTAGACTGGCTGATAAATTTGCATTATGCAAAAGTTTGAAAAATTATAGTTTGCCTAAAAAAATAGACATTACTCCATTATATAAGATGGAATGCCAATTTTTGACAAAAACTACAGCAAGAACTGCTCTAATACAAGGTGCAGGATGTCAGAAACAGAAGGAAGCTTTTGCGAGAAGAAGAAGACCTCGGCTGGCAGGGGTTGGGGTCCCCCACCAGCAAAGGTAGGCGATGGCGGGTTGGTGGCAGGAGGGGGGGGTCGAGAGGGTCGGCGGCGGGGGGGGGGGGGGGGGCAAAGTCAGCAATGGCGGTGGGGGGTCGGCTAAAATGTGCCCCCTCACCTCGAGCTCTGGACTCCCCTCCCGCCGAAGTCTGGCTACGCCCCTGGGCACTAACCTGGCATTTTCAGCGGCACTAACTGGTTAAATGCTGCTGAAAATGATAGTTTACCCCCAAACAAGCGATTTAACCAGCCAGGAGCCATTTCTGGCCAGTTAAATCGCTTTGAATATTGACCCCAAATTGGCCAATTTATAAGCATAACTCTCAAAGGGGGTCTTTTACTAAAGATCAGTGCATGTTGTCTGCAGCAGGGTCCATAGGAATAAAATGGGTTCTATGACAGATAACTTACGCTAATCATTAGTAAAAGACCCCCAAAGTTAGAAGCATAAATCTTTTATATATTTGGCCCAAAAATATTAAGAAAACATAGCTCGGGGTACCAGATCTCAGCCCTGGTTATGACCGAGTTGAAAAGTACAAAGAAGCAGGAGGAAATAATGGAATCAAAATAAAAACTCAGAAACCTCACTGTAACTACTGATGTAATAAAAATATCTCACTCATTTGTGATTCAGCAGATTGGTACGTATGATTACATGTTATGAGGTGGGGAAGCACAGGGGGAGAAAAAAGGGCTCTTTATGACAATAGAAATATAGAAAATGACAGCAGATAAAGACCATATGGCCTATCCAGTCTGCTCATCCTTACTAACTGCTAAACTCTACTGTCCTTTCCTCTCCCTCTGAGATCTACAGTGCTTATCCCAGGCTTTCTTGAATTTAGATACAGTCCTCATCTCCACCACCTCCGCTGGGAGGCTGTTCCACAAATCCATCCCCTTTCCATAAAGCTTAACATATAGTGGGGATTTTTGTTAATTCTTATTCAGTTTAATGATGTCAAATGAGCATTAAAACAGGTGTTAGAGAAAAGAAACTTTGGCCCCGAGTGAGTGGAGTATTGGTGACTACCTAAATTGTGAATCAAATATTACGATCTAAAAAGCTTGAGTGGATGTACAGATAAAGCACAATATCAACGGATCTTTTTCTTTTAGGCCCAGATGCACAAAACTTTAACGACCCTTTAAGGAGGAAATTTTAAACCGTAGCATGCATTAAAGGACATTTTCCGACAAGGCTAGCAGCTAATGAAAACGGAATGCAAACAAGAAACTACCATTGAAATGTGGTCAATTCAGAATGCACTAACCATACCGATGAGTGCAACGAACCATTTACCGTCAGAAATTTAACGTCAGCTCAGACCTGTCGTTAAGGCCTGAGCTGTCATCTCCCCGCTGCCCCCTGCA
The DNA here is from genome assembly GCF_901765095.1 of Microcaecilia unicolor. Classification (NCBI taxonomy): domain Eukaryota; kingdom Metazoa; phylum Chordata; class Amphibia; order Gymnophiona; family Siphonopidae; genus Microcaecilia; species Microcaecilia unicolor. The sequence continues at coordinate 56,421,522 of NC_044042.1, read as the reverse complement.
CCATAAAAATCATGTGTAGTAGTAGTTTAAAAAGAAAAGTGAGCTCCCCGCTTTCCCCCGCATAAAAAAATGTCTCCACAAACATTAACAAAGGATCAGGAGGGGGCAAAGGCGCTCATCAGGAGCGTCCTGTGTGGACGGCCTTGCCTTGCCCCCCCCCCCTCCGAGGTCCCCGCTGCTCCGTTTGTGAAATAAAAGCTGTTAAAAATCAAACTTTTGCAGTTGCTGGGCCCCCCCTCCCTTCCTGTCTCTCTCTTCTTCTGTCGGCAATGCTCCGCCTCCCGCCATCCTCCGCCTCCGGCCCTGCCCCCGAGTTCATCACCGCTGCTCCCCCCCTCCACCGGATCCCCCCTCCGCCATAATGGCCGGTGCAGCGCCTCTCACCTGTGTGTGAAGGCACTGCACGGGATGGATCAGCTGTTCCTCGATCGTTTCTGTCTCCTCCGACGTCTCTCTCCTTCTTCCTGTGCCCGCCCTCCTCTTTTTTTTTTTTAATTTATTTATTTATAATTTTTAATATTACATACCAAGCAATACACACTTGTCCAGAAAGTGGTTAATTAAGAAAACAGTTAACAAAAAAGAAAGAATAAGAAAAGAGAGGGAATGGACCGTAATCCTTCTCTCAATTTATATTTAAACCACTAAAGTCCACAAATACAATTCAAGATTTACGACTTGGAGTAGTCGTCCAAATAATAATATTAACAAAGAAAAATGAGCAAACACTGTAGAGCTGCAAGGAGTATTTCTCTCTCAGGACACTTGAGTCTCTCTTTCAATTCTCTTGGTTGCTAAGAATTCAGTGAGATGTTTAGGTTTGAAGAAAACATATTTAATAGATTGATATCTAACTATGCATTTGCATGGGTAATGCAAAAAAAAGGATGCACCCATCTGCTGTACTCCAGGTCTACTTAGAAGAAATTGACGCCTTCTTTTTTGGGTCTCTCTTGTCACATCTGGGAATATTCTTACTTTTAGTCCATAAAAGTCTTTATTTCTATTTTTGAAGAAAAGTCTCATCACCCACGCCTTGTCGGGTGCCAGAACCACCGTGTCAATTAAAGTAGAGGAAATAACTTTTTCGGAGTCCGAAGACTCTAACAATGCTGACACATCCAAAGGTGATTCTGAGATCTGATCTTCTGGTGTTTTCACCGGCAGATAATATATTTGTAGAAAAGGTGGTATTGCTTCTGCTGGAATTTGAAGTATATCTTTAATATATTTTAATAACATTTCTTTTGGTGACATTGTTTTTATTCTTGGAAAATTAGTAAACCTAAGGTTTTTACTTCTTTGATTATTTTCTAATACTTCAATTTTCCTACGTAAATTCGTCAAATCTTTAACCGTCATCGATTGAATATCTTGAGTTTTTTTTTCCCCTTTGGTCGATATTCTTTATTTTCTCATCCAACAATTTAACTTCAGTTTTTATTTTACTCATATCTTCCGTTAGAGTTTGAATTTTCGATTCCAGCTGATTAATTTGAGGACATAATGCCTTACCAAATGAGGCAATCAAGGCCCACAATGAATCAAGAGTTACTTCAGATGGTTTTTCTAAGGAAGCAAACATTTGCATAGGTAGATTAATGTTCAAAGAAGTACTTATCTCAGTTCTCGCAGCCAAGGATTCCCCCGCTAATAAAGTTGTTTGTCTCGCAGCGATTCCAGCCTCCGCAATTGCGAGGCTCTCCGAGTCAAATCCAAGTTGTTCCCGTGTCTCAGGTCTATCAGGATCTTCCATGGTAGACGCCGTCCTGGGGGTGCTCGCACGCTGCGGTTGCAGGGGTGGGGTCCTCTGATCTGAGCTCAATGTTGTTTCTAGCCTGAATCCAGGCTTCCAACTGCTCCAGCCGGCGTCAGCGTGCCGCTCACAGATCGTATTCCTTGCCAATTCTGGACGAATGAGTCCATAGGTCCGGTCACTGGGACTGCTTGTCGGCCAGAAGACACAGCGCTGGCCGATTTGCCCCTTCGCTTAGGCATAGCGAAAGCTAGGATTAACTCGCCGAGAGCTCCGCTTCTATGTGTTTGCTCTAAGCGGCCATCTTGAATCTCCCCTCCTGTGCCCACCCTCCTCTGACGTCAGTTATCTAGACGTCAGAGGAGGGCGGGCACAGGAAGAAGGAGAGAGACGTCGAGGAGACAAACGATTGAGGAACAGCTGATCCATCCCATGCAGCGCCTTCACACACAGGTGAGAGGCACTGCACCGGCCATTATGGCAGAGGGGGGGTCCGGTGGAGGGGGGGAGCGGCGGCGACGAACTCGGGGGGGGGGGGCACGGAGGCGGAGGATGGTGGGAGGCGGAGCATTGCTGACAGAAGAAGAGAGAGTCAGGAAGGGAGGGGGGGCCCAGCAACTGCAAAAGTTTGATTTTTAACAGCTTTTATTTCACAAACGGAGCAGCGGGGACCTCGGGGGGGGGGGGGGGGAAGGCAAGGCCATCCATACAGGACGCTGCTGATGAGCGCCTTTGCCCCCTCCCGATCCTTTTTTAATGTTTGTGGAGACATGCAGGGGAAAGCGGGGAGCCATGTGTTTGTGTTTTCTTTTTTTTTTTTACGTTTCTGGCATGCGCAGAGCAGCCAGCATAACGCTTGGCTACTCTGCGCATGCTTTAGGAGCCGATTACCAACGGGGATTGATGCATGGTTCTTTACAATACCGCACCGAACTTGTGCGACTTGTTTTTTTGGAGCATTGTTCGTTTTTTTTAAATCGGTAATGGCTTTTACGATTTTGCTTTTTTTACGTTTGGTTGATGCATCTGGGCCTAGTCTGCATTAACAGCTCCTGTCTAGTTAAATCCTACTGAGCTGGCTGGATGCCAATATTCAGTGACACTTAAACCACCAAGACAGTGATGCAATTAAGGTGGTAAAGAAACTTAATCCGGATGTTGGTGCTGTTTTCTCCCTAGGTGGTGCATTTGTGTTTTAGGCCCAATGTCATATTTACAATACTGCCTTTTGATGGATAAGGCTGTTGCTCTTTGAATCATGGGAGTTAATGCTGTTATGGTATGGTAAAGGTCTAAGTGTTTGTTTGTTTTTTATAAATTTGTGCCTAGTGTTTTGCAGTGGAGGGATTGTGTGTTGGGCTTACTAAGGTGACATCAAAACTTTAATATAATTTTAGTTTGTCATAACATCAGACAAGGTTTTAGAACATCTTGAATGATCTGTGTGTTGAGGTGGTTGTCTTTGCAACAGACTTGTGTCTGATCAGGTTTAAATTATGAGACTCTTACAATTATGAGAAATTATTAGAAACCGTATTTAAAAATTTTAAATATAGTTGAATTATTTCCATAGATGTATATGTGGTTTAGTTGGTAGGTGCTTGAAATAATTAAGTTTAAAATATGTAACCTCACCCATGATAAAGAAATTAATTTTTAGGTGCATGTGAAGGCATTACTTGTCAGTAAGAGTAGCAGGCAGCAGCTCTTCATTGGGCCTCAGTCCCTTCATCACCCAAATTTATAACCCAAATGCACAGTGAGAACAATCTCACTCATTGGCCCTCAATCTCACCCTTTGGGGTGGACCACCCTTAGCGTTTATGCAATCTGGTCCAGCATATTCTTCTCCTCCCCTCCCTTCCCCTGGTTCAGCAGCTTCCCTACTCCCCTGCCCTCACCCCCCCCCCCCCCCACAAGGCCCACTGTTTCAAGGTGGGGGGGAAACATATAAAAGGAGTGGAGCTGCTGTCTAGGTGAGCTTCTGACATGGACTTTCTGTTTCTGAGGGGCAGAACCGCTTTATATTGCATTTTTTTCCGCAGGAAGTGGCTTAGCTGGCAGAGGTCTAAAGAAACTATAGCCCTGGACCAGAAGGGGGGAGGGGATCCCATCCACAAAAGTTTACTCAGAGTTAAAACAGTCCTGCGTACATCATCTCTTGACCTCCCTAATGCATGCTATGCTTACAATCAATAACATGGGTTCAGTTATCACCTCCTTTCTAGGTGGTGTTGCCACCAAGGAGATTTTATGACAGGACAGGGCATAAGCCTATCTGGCCCATTCTTTGGGCTGAAGCCAGTGGGCGGAGCTTGCAGCCATATTGTGTGACCCCAAACAAAGACGCTATTGAAAACAATAGCAAACTTGTAGGTTTGACTGCCTATGTGTGGGGTTTTTTTTAATTTGACAGCTTTTTTATTTATTTTAAAGTTTCCCATTTGTAACCCAATGTTGTTTTTTTGTTTTGCTTGTTTTTTGTTACCTGGGGGGGGGGGTTCCTGGAGGTGATCTGTGGTCCCACCATGGGTGGTGGGCACTCCGGAGCGGCAGACTTGTTTTTGGAGCCAAAGGAGTCCTCACAACTTTGCCCTAAGGCTCAGGCAAAGCCAGGGCTGGAAAAAAAAAAAAACCAAACCCTTGGGTTACATATGGGAAACTTTCAAATAAAACATCTGTCATATTAAAAAAAAAAAAACCCCACACACACATGGGCAGTCATAATCTCACAAGTTTGCTATTGTTTTCAATAGCGTCTGCAAATGTTTGGGGGTCATGCAATATTGCAGCTGCGAGGGGAGACTGCTTCAACTTTCTAACGTTATGCCGTCTCCTGTCATAAAACCTCCTTGGTTTCCACAAACCAGGTATGGTAACAGTTAACAAAGGTTACTGTCCGACGTTATTACCACTGTGTTGATCACACCCCCAGCAAGTCCATTTCCCCCCTAGTTTTCACTCCATCTTACATAGCGTGATCTATGTTAGACAAGCGTAGCTTAGCAGGCATCGCAGTGCGCTTCCGGTTACAGTGGCTATGCAGTACCTGTTAGAGCACACTTAGTAAAGGTCGCCCAAAGTTAGGCACCAGGATGATGCACACTAAGTAAGAATTCTATAAAGACAGTTCGGCATGAAACTGTGCAATTTCACGTTTAACTTTGGACACAAGCACTTACCACAGGCAAAGGCTGGTGTACCCAACTACTGTCAGTTAGGCGTAGAAATACAAGTATTCTTTAATTGTGCACCTAAATCTTGGAAATGTCCCTGACCTGGCCACACCCCCTTTGGAGCTGCATGTGAGATAAGTTAAATGTGCAGGTTATAGAATAGGGGTTATAGGGCAAATCTGTGAATAACTACTAATGACTGCCAATTAGCGTTTAATGCCAATAATTGATTATCTCCTATTTAGCCAATTCGTTTATGCACAGGTCTGTGATCTGCGCCCAAAACTGCACACCTAACTTTGGGTGACGTATACCGTACGTAATGCAGGAGTATATTGCACATTAACTGCTAACTGCATTTTAGTAAAAGAGTCCCTTAATTTAGTATATCCTGGTATACCCCAAAGCCAATAAAATGCTTTAAAAAAATTTTTGGTCTAAAACAAGAAAAGGAAAGAGTAAAAGAGTGGGTTTCCAAATGACCAGCTGTATTTTATTTTCCTTTTTTGTTAGAAATGGGCCACTTCTTCAAAATGTCACATCACAATTTTGTAGTAAGTAACAGCAAAAAGGGATGTGCACATAAAAACTTTTCAGCTTGGATGTCTCCCTCCCCCCAACTCCACTGATTTTCCTTCCCTGTCTGGACCACACCCTCCTGGCTGAGTTTCCCAGTTCTGACTCTGTTAAGGTGGCCCAGTGGAGGAATGTGTTTAAAGAGGACCAGGTGTTTATACACTTCCTCACAAGCACCTTGAACAACTGTGTAGGCCCCTCTCCTGATGCCTCTTCATTAATGTATAGACAGGTAAAAGCAAATTTGTAGGGCTGAATGATATGCTGTGTCTCTCTGCTGCTGAATTGTCACTGATGGATGGCACATGCACAAAGAGTGGCAGAAAGTCAATAATCATTACTGGAACACACAAATTTGGTAGAAATAAAAGTGGGATATTTGGACTCGATTTCTGACCGGAATGATCTATATTGCCTAGTCATTTTGAATAAATTGTATTTACTTATTAGGATTTATTAACTGCCTTTATGAAGAGATTCACCCAAGGCGATGTACAACTAGTATAGCCCGACATAAACAGTTTACAAGCAAAATCTTAAACATAAACATCCATCACGATTTCTGGCTGTCCCCATTCTACTACTTCCATTTCTTGTAGTAGACATCTGCAGACATGGTTTGACAACATGCATAATAACCGAAGCATACTTCCATTCTTCTAGGAAAGTGCTTGTGGTTCTTTCTTCAGTCAAACCTTCCTTTATTTCCTTTCAAGCACCTGGATAAAAGTATTGACAAATCAGCATAAAGACTTTTGAGGTGTGTCCATAAAAATTTTAACCAGAAAAGGGTATCACTGAAAAGTCATTTTGTGAAAAGGGAAATGGGACTTGATATACCGCCTTTCTGAGGTTTTTGCAACTAAATTCAAAGCGGTTACATATATTCAGGTACTTATTTTGTACCAGGGGCAATGGAGGGTTAAGTGACTTGCCCAGAGTCACAAGGAGCTGCAGTGGGAATTGAACTCAGTTCCCCAGGATCAAAGTCCACTGCATTAACCACTAGGCTACCACACATGTCTTTGATGGAAGACTTCCAGTTGAGATCCATTCAATTTTGTAACAGGAATTCTGTTTCCTGACGAGTTCAAAAGGATTGATTAAAGTCAGGGTCTCTTAACATGTTAATGATTCCATAAGACAATAACATTGACCCAAATAACATTGACCCAATGTGATTATATCGTCATGCCCCATTTTCAAAGAACAGAATTATTGAACCTTATCAGTTATCAGTCAACATGCACTGTTGCTTCTGTGCTGAGTAACCAAATCAAAAAATAACCAAAGAGGAAACATCATGCATAAAATTACTAGTCTGGTGTAAGGTCTTGTTAGCACAAGTAATTTACACAACACGTGGCTGACTGTGTCATTATGAGTCAAATCTGAATCCTAGCAGGGTGCAATAGATTTCCTCTTTTGCTGCACTAAGCTGGCCAGTCATTGCACTTGGTAACATACTTGTGTCTGATCAGATGTGGGCACATCTTTACCTGCAGGGCAGAACTTTATTTCTTGGAGATCACTCACTTTTTATGCGTGTAATCTACTTCCTGTGTCATCATTATAAACAGGGAGATGCTCCAAACCTGCTAGAAATGACACTCCTTGGTACAGATCCAGAGGTTTGTTCTGAACAAGAAAGCAAAGCTTCAGGGCCCTTAAAAAACAGGACTGAACATCACCCCAATGACTCATTCCTCACACAAAAGCTGATGTTTCAAGAAGTACAAGTTTACTGAAGCAAACCTTGTTTAATGGTGATGACTTGACATGATGCCCGTTTCCTGGGAAATGACTCCATATATTCTCCAAAGTTCAAGGTCACACTACACTCTCAGGATCCCATTTATTTATTTAGGGGCCTGTGGTAGCGTGAACAACCAAAAGGCATGGAATCCTTATAAAATACAGACAGGGGACAGTGCAATGTCAAAAGGAAAGATTTAATACTGTACAAAAGGGAAATAAACAGGCCTGTTTCCTCACAGGTTTTGGACTGTCAATAAAGTCTTTCAACCACAATCCTTGAACCTTGTCCCTGACAGGTTCCACGCTTCAATATATCCTTCTTGGGTACCTACAGCTTGTCCCAGACGCAGCTTCCACAGTTCAAATATCCAGTCACTTCCTCTCAACATTGATGTTTCAAAGAGACTTACCCTACCTCACTGAAGTCTCTGCTTTTGCCAATTACAGGGTAACAATCTTTGATGATGGCTGGTACCTCTTCCTCTGGTACTGCAGCCAACAGGAACACCCTGGGAGTCCTCTGTACCTGAGGCCTCCCTGATCTGTTCAACCCCAATGCATCTAATTCCAGCCTGGTCTGAGCTCTGCCCTTCTGACTCAGCCTCAGCAGACTAATGCCACTTGTTGTAAGGTGGCTGAACTGCACCAGTGAGGGCCTGCTCCTCACTATCCCATCCACTCCCTCACAGGACCCTTTTACTAAAGCTTAGCACATGCTAATGGACATTAGTGTGCACTAAGTACCATGTGGCCCATGGGTATAAAAGATGACTTGCTGCACTTAGTGCAGGCTAAGCTTTAGTAAAAGGGTCCTTTAATGATTTATTTTATTTGATCCATGTTTTTTGATATACCACTATGCACAGAAAAAAATATCATGGCAATTTACAAAAATCTGGGGGGTTTGTACAGAGAAACAGAAAGCATAAATTTTAGTCGGCAGGAGTGATTACATACAAACCAGAGTAAGTCAGTAAATGATATCCAAAGACTTCTTAAATTTAATATAATTACTTTCCATGAAAAGTGTTAAAGGCACGGAGTTCTAAATAATAGAAGGAACATGGATAATGGCTGACAGACATATTTGCTCATAACCTAAGATGGTGTGCAGAGGAAACAAAACACAAAAAAGGCGGAAGACAACCCAAAACAAGGGAGTTAGAGCGCCAGAAAAGTTTAAAAGGACCCTACACGGTCCGTGTTTCGGCCAGCAGGCCTTCCTCAGGGGTCCTGAGTCTGACGTTTATAGGTATTCCTCCAAGATATTCGTGAGACAAAACTGAAAAAGCTAAAAAACTGGTGACATCAAGGGGAATGCCACTGATAAGAGCACATGGAGTTAAGCACAGGGGCGTATCTGCGTGGGGCCTCAGGGGCCTGGGCCCCCGCAGATTTCGCCCTGGACCCCCCTACCGCTGCCAACCCTCCCCCTCCGTTGCTCGCCTACCTTCGCTGGCGGGGGACCCCAACCCCCGCCAGCCGAGGTCCGCGTCCTCCTGCCGCTGCCGGCTGCCTTTGGTCCTTTAATTCTTCCATTGAAGCTGGCGCCGACGAAAGTTTCTTTTGAGTCTGACGTCGCTGCACGTTGTACGTGCAGGACGTCAGACTCAGAAATTGTTTCTGAGTCTGACGTCCTGCACGTACAACGTGCAACGTGCAGCGACGTCAGATTCAAAAGAAACTTTTTCGTCGGCGCCAGCTTCAATGGAAGAATGAAAGGACCAAAGGCAGCCGGCAGCGGCAGGAGGACGCGGACCTCGGCTGGCGGGGGTTGGGGTCCCCCGCCAGCGAAGGTAAGCGAGCAACGGAGGGGGAGGGTTAGCAATGGCAGCGGCTGGGGGGAGGGGGATCGGCAATGGCGGCGGCGGCGGCGGCGGCGGGGGGGGGGGGCTATAATGTGCCCCCCCTCTCTGGCCCTGGCCCCCCCTACCGCCGCAGTTCAGATACGCCCCTGGTTAAGCAACAGCCATAAGAACACAAAAGCCCACAGACACAGTCCAGCCTAACTAACGGGTTGTTCTTATGGCTGTTGCTTAACTCCATGTGCTCTTATCAGTGGCATTCCCCTTGATGTCACCAGTTTTTTAGCTTTTTCAGTTTTGTCTCACGAATATCTTGGAGGAATACCTATAAACGTCAGACTCAGGACCCCTGAGGAAGGCCTGCTGGCCGAAACACGGACCGTGTAGGGTCCTATTAAACTTTTCTGGTGCTCTAATTCCCTTGTTTTTGGTCTGTTTTGGGTTGTCTTCCACCTTTTTTGTGTTTTGTTCTGTCCTTACTGTTGGATTTCCTTTTTTTGTATGCTTGTGCAGAGGAAACAACCATAAGCAAATTCTGAAAAACGCAAGAAAGAATTCAAATAGAGCAGCAGGCCAGCATAGAATGCCTGATGGGCTAATAACAGAATCTTAAAGTTAATTCTAGGTATGATAGGTAACCAGTACTGTTCTTACAAAAGTGGTGTGACATGGTCCCATTTGTTTTGTACTGCAGACTATCTTGATGGCAGTATTCTGAATGGGTTGGAGGAACTTAAGAGCTGATAGGCCAATGGTCGCTCAAAACTCCGACACTGTTCCGAACAGCGCCGAAGAACTCCCTTATGCTCAATGCTAATGAGATGCAAATATAGGCACACTCATAGCGCTGAACATTAGGGAGTTCAGCGGGAAGATTGAGCAGGCCATATTTAAGGTGGAGGAAGGGGTTTCATCAATGTACAGGATCTTTGTCAGATATCTTGGACATGACGGTACTTTAAGACGCCCAAAGGATGGCCCCAGAACATGGAGATGAATATTAAAGTGTCAGGAGGAAGACAGTAAGTATAAGGAGGCAATAATTCACTGCAGTCAAAAAAGGAGTAATTAAAAGCCAGTTCACAGTGAGGAGAAGGGTGTACATGATATGTACTCTTCAATCGTACATGAAGGAACGCACATAGGAGTGTGCCTGCTTCTTATGCGCACTCCTTAGGGGCACACCCGTGGTAATGCACCAGAGCTAGGTACAGTTCTATCCTGAGGCACTGTGTATGTCATCAAAGAAGTCAGCAAAGGGGTGGAATTTGGGATAATAGCATAGGAACATAGCAAGAAAAGGAAGGAGCACTCTCTAGGGCTTAAGACGTCATCAATGGGGTGAAATTTAGGAGATCCTCACGGGAACAGAGTAAGGAGAAGAAGGAATACTTTCTACAGTTGCAAAACAAGAGAAATTACAGTTTACAACTAAAGAAACACAAATAATAGATTGCAACCACAAGCACTCCTTTGGGTAGGGGCAGACAAAGCAGAGAAAAATCCCTATTTCCTTACTCCTCCCTTCCCTCCTATTGTTCTCTCTTCCCTACCTGTCATTCAAGGAATAGGAATGGAGGGGATGAGGTTGGAGTAGACAAAGAAGAGTAGAAAAGAGAAGAGCCACTCAACTTTCTAATCCAGCCCCACCCCTCCTGTTGTTCCCACCCCCTTTAAAGCATTGTGCTAGGATCAGGAGTAGGGGATGATACATGGAGAATTACTCAGGTGTCTCTGAAGGTTTAATTGAAATTCCAGATTCTCCTGGTCAAACCCAGAGAATTACCAAACATGATTATGAGGCTAGCTGCCCCCTGTACTTCTACAGCCATTTAGCCTACTGCGGTAAGTGTTGGCACAGTACATCTGCACGTAGGTGTGGTTCCTAGCCTTGCACAGGGACCTTCATGAGAAGACTGTGTGACCTTTAGGTGTGTCTCATGAGGAAATATGGAAGACGGTTTTACACACTCATGCTATCCACATTGCCTGTGTTCAGTAATTGTGTTCCTTTTCTACATTGATTCAAGGCCTGTCAGCACCATTTTGAAAACAGGACCTGATAGGTGATATAGTGATAGCACTATATCAACCTCATAGAAGGGGTAAGCAGAGTCTGGGATAAGGGAGGGAGCCTAGAGAGAAGGCAGAGGCGCTTCAGTTTTCAAAAACTCGAGGGCTATATTTTGTTTAATTTTCTAACAGGATAAAAGAAAACAGAGTTTTGTTGTTATTACACATTTGTTTTCTAGTAAAATGAAAAGTGCATCCCTAATTAAGATCTCTTGTTTTAATGATCTTATGATAATTTTAGAAAGCATTTTCTGTGTGTAAATCCTTCGATGCATGTGGCAAAAGGCTTTTATAAAGATGTACATGAGTATAAACGAATAAAATTGATCTGCATCAAAAGTTTGAGTATACAGTAAAACCTCGGTTTTCGTCGATAATCTATCCGAAAATAATCGGCGAAATCCGAAACCAACAAAAACCGAGGCAATAAGAAATTTTTTAAAAATGAATACAAACGACTAATGTAAAGAATAAATGAACATTTAACATGGCATTTACCTTTCTGAAGACTCTTCTTGGCGTATGGAAGACGGAGAGAGAGGTGCAGATTATTATTGTTTGGAAGGGGAATCCCCCTCCATAAGGACCCTAGGTATCAAGGCACTATCTGGGGTCACTTCCCTTCTTGGTCTTTGGGCACTAGGACCAGCTTCAGAGTCAGTGGACCCATGTCTCACAAGAAAGCTGTCCAAAGAAATTTGTTTCTGCCGCCTCTTTAAGATTTGCCTAAAATGGGGCAAGACATTATCATTAAACAAGTTGCAGACATGGCCTGCAACAGCTTTGTCTGGGTGATTTTTCTCCACAAACACCTGTACTTTACTCCACATGGAGAAGATGTCCTTAATCTCTGAAGAAGGCACATTATCCCCTGTCTCTTCCTCTTTATCCGAAGCAACTTCTTCATCTGCTGTCTGTTGCATTTCTAGATGAAGGTCTTGCAGCACTTCAGTGGTGAGTTCTTCACTGTGGTCATCCACCAATTCTTCCACATCCTCACCACTCACCTCCAAACCCATGGACTTCCCCAAATAAACAATTGACTGCACCACATGTGTAGGGTCATCAGGTGAAGGCTCTAACCCTTCTAAATCTCTCTCATGCACACATCCTGGCCATAATTTCTTCCATCCACAGTTCATCGTCCTGGATGTCACTCCCTGCCAAGCCTTATCTATGAGGCTAATGTAGTTAAGAATGTTGAAATGGCTTTTCCAGAACTCTCTTAAGGACAATTCTGTATCTGATGTCACCTCAAAGCACCTTTGAAACAATGCTTTTGTGTACAGTTTCTTACCGGGCCCTCATCTGACGAGGGCGGGCCCAGGAGGAAAGGAGGGATGTCCGAAGACTCGGCGAAGAGGTGATCAACTGTTCTTGCCCATGCAGCGCCTTCACACAGAGGTGAGAGGCGCTGCGAGGGCCCGGTAAGGTGGAGGAGGGCCCGCTGGAGGGGGGGAGCGGCGGCGACGACCTCAGGGGGGCCGGCGGGGCACGGGGCAGAGGATGGCGGGAGGCGGAGCTGAGGAGAAAGAGAGGAAGGGAGGAAGGGAGGGGGGGCCGGGGCAGCCTAAAGCTATGACTTTAATGCAGGGGGGAGCGGGGAGCAGTGGTGACCTTGGGCGGGCGGGGGGCAAGGACGTCCATAAAGGACGTGTTTGGTTTTTTTTTATTCTTACGTCCTTAACATGCGCAGAGCAGCCAGCATAACGCTTGGCTGCTCTGCGCATGCTCTATGGGCCGATTTTGTGATGGTTTAATGAAGGGTTAGTGAATGCAAGTGAGCTGCAATGAACAGCTCATTTGCATTCCCTATCCTTCGTGCATAGCCGTTCCGTACCGATTCGTTATGGACTTTTGTGCATCTTGGCCTAGGAGTTTCTGAATGGTACATCAGTAAGGGCTTCACTTTACAATCACCACTAGCATTACCACATAACAAAAGAGTTAGCCTATCTTTCATAGGCTTATGTCCTGGCAGTGCCTTTTTCTCCTGTGTAATAAACGTTCTCTTTGGCATTTTCTTCCAAAACAGGCCAGTTTCATCACAGCTGAAGACTTGTTGGGGGATGAATCCTTCAGCCTGTATGTAATCTTTGAATTCGGACACAAATTTTTCAGCACCAGACTTGTCCGAACTTGCACTTCGCTGTGCCTAGTAACACTGTGTATGCCAGTGCGCCTCTTGAATTTTTCGAACCAGCCTCTGCTGACCTTGCATATTTTCAAAGCACTTAGCCTTCCAAAGTTACATAGGTTTCTATGGAACTTTGGAAGGCTAAGTGCTTTGAAAATGAGCCCCAATATTAGTGAACTAGCACTCGTCCCAGGCATTTTCTTAATGAGATCGGCATACAATAGTCTTGCCTTTTCACATAAGATGGCCTCAGAAACAGAATCGCCATCTAACTGTTTTTGATTGATCCAAATTAATAATAACTATTCCACATCTTCAACAGTGTGGGCACAACGATGAAATTCTTATCTTCAAGCCACAGTCATTTATGCAGAGGCACTGAACCAAAATCAACAGTGTGGGCACAACGACAAAATTCTTATCTTCAAGCCACAATCATTTATGCAGAGGCACTGAACCAAAGTCAACAGTGTGGGCACAACGACGAAATTCTTATCTTCAAGCCACAGTCATTTATGCAGAGGCACTGAACCAAGAGAGCAGGCAGTGATCACACAACGAGAAACAACGCCCCAGAAGAACGCCGCAGGAGAACACAAAATTAGCAGCATGGGCACGCTGACGAAATCCGAGGCAACAGACAAAAACCGAGACAAATTTTTCGCAAACAAATTCGATGAAAACCCAAAATGGCGAAATCCGAAGTCAACGAAAACCGAGGTTTCACTGTACTTTTATGTGGATCATACATAGGCATTCTTGGGGGTGTAAATTTCAGCAGAACAGAGGTAGAGTTTTGATGTAACTACTTATTTTACAAAATAAGTGTGTACATCCTTAGAATACACACACAAATTTACACCATCTTTGGAACAGGTGTACATATGAATTTCCATGATTTTGGTACTGGTTCTGGGTGCCTATTTTATAAAGCAGCCTAGGCTGCCTCTACTAAAGGTTACCTTTTGGGGGGAAATATTCACACTGGTGTCCTCTTATAAAATTATTCCCCCAGTGTCCAGCATTTATGATTTAGGGATGCATTAATCCCAGCACGGTATGTATCCCTGTTATGTTAAACAGTCTGTGATTGATCTATCTTCCATTAAAATTGTACAATAAATCAAAAAGGCTTAACTCATCACAAAGGCCAGTGTTTCAGACTGACATTTAATCACCGGATTGAAACATAGGCTTTTGGAATGATTTCAACAAACCAGTCTTATTTTTACCAGTAAGGTCTCTTGGTAAATGAAAATTGTGATAGTTCTGAAAAATACACTCTTAATAGTTAACTATTGGGGTTTTATTTGAATGTTTTGCAGTTAAGAGCACCCAGATCTGTTTTTTTTTTTAATTTTGATATCTGTGGTTTTCTTTGTTCTTTCTCAAGTAGCCATTTCCACTGTCATAGATCTTTAATGATAATTTCTTTGCAATAAATAACCAAAGTTGAGTTTTATGAAAGTTGTGCTAGGATTTATTTATTTATTTATTTTAGCGCATTTCTATCCCACATTTTCCCACAAGCGCAGGCACAATGTGGCTTACAGTAGTTCAGAAAAAATTACAATAAAAGAAAGGTAAAACATAGGATGACAGTGTTGGGATGAATTCACAGAAAAGACAAGGGATGGAGAAACTGACCAACAAAAGCCATTAGATCAGAGTCCCACTTCAGACTACAACAGGAGAGTCAAATGGCGGGGTTCGGTATGGAATAGGGTGAATAAATGGTTACTGCGTTTTCACTGGTGGAACAAATATTTGTTCACAGCTAAATAAAATCTTTTCCTTTTATATCCTACTACTACTACTATTCAGCATTTCTATAGCGCTACAAGGCGTACGCAGCGCTGCACAAACACAGAAGAAAGACAGTCCCTGCTCAAAGAGCTTACAATCTAATAGACAAAAAAAAATAAAGTAAGCAAATCAAATCAATTAATGTGAACGGGAAGGAAGAGAGGAGGGTAGGTGGAGGCGAGTGGTAGCTGCAGTGTTCTGGGCTGTTTATACCTTTACTCACAGAAAATGTTATACCGAATGTTCTTTTGCTACTGTTTTATTACCCTATCAATTCCCCGTTGTCTTTTTCCACTATTCCATTGTTCTTTTCCTTGTCCTATTCCCTAACGATACTTTGACTTTGTCTTCGCTTAACTTCTCACAATGTAATCCATAACTGATTTGTAACAAATCGTATTTCCATTATTTACAATGTATTGTAAGCCACACTGAGCCCGCAAATAGGTGGGAAAATGTGGGATACAAATGCAATAAAATAAATAAATATTTAAATGTGGTGTCATCCAACATTACTACAATTATTATTATATTTGATATTTTGTCTACATATTTGTATTCTATAGTCTAATTCTCACCTCTCAACATAACAAGAACAAATTCACAGCCATTAACACACCAAACCTAAACTTTCCAATCTCGGACACCCTAAAAATTCTTGGAGTTACCATCGATCGACACCTTACACTCGAGAGCCACACAAAAAACACTACCAAGAAGATGTTCTACTCAATGTGGAAATTAAAAAGAGTAAGACTTTTCTTCCCAAGGACTGTTTTCCGTAACATGGTACAATCAATGGTGCTCAGTCATCTAGATTACTGCAACGCTATCTACGCCGGCTGTAAAGAGCAGATAATCAAGAAAGTTCAAACAGCCCAGAACACTGCAGCTAGACTCATATTCGGCAAAACAAAATATGAAAGTGCTAAGCCCCTACGAGAAAAACTACACTGGCTCCCAATTAAAGAACGCATTACGTTCAAAATTTGCTCCCTAGTTCACAAAATCATTCACAGATAAGCACCAGCCTACATGTCAGACCTAAGTACATAAGTAATGCCATACTGGGAAAAGACCAAGGGTCCATCAAGCCCAGCATCCTGTCCACGACAGCGGCCAATCCAGGCCAAGGGCACCTGGCAAGCTTCCCAAACGTACAAACATTCTATACATGTTATTCCTGGAATTGTGGATTTTTCCCAAGTCCATTTAGTAGCGGTTTATGGACTTGTCCTTTAGGAAACCGTCCAATCCCTTTTTAAACTCTGCTAAGCTAACCGCCTTCACCACTTTCTCCGGCAACGAATTCGAGTTTTGTTTTTTTTAAATTTCTTTTTATTCATGATAAACAGGTACAACTATTTGCTTCATTCTTGCAACAAAAAAAACAAAGCCAGAACTGTTATACAACAATAACGTTTCTCAATTGTTACAGCAAGTAGGTTTGTTATCCCCATTGTCCCCCCTCTCCCATCCCCCTGGGTCAGAACATCAGTGAACATCTTTAAATCCATTTTCCATCGTTCATATGGATTCCAAATTTTTTTAAATTTTTGTAAATGACCTTTTCGGATAGCTGTCAGCTTCGACATTTGGTATATGTGGTGTAATCTATCTTCTACCACCTGAAGTTTGGGAACCTCCTTCTGTCTCCAAGCTTTAGCTAGAGCCAGCTTAGCTGCACCCAGAAACTGGATAGCTAGTTTATGACAGTGTATCGGACTCTTTTCAGGTCGTACATTCAGTAAACAATACATAGCATGACCCGGGTAAACTATCTTTAACATATCTTGTAGCTTCACTAAAATTTCAAGCCAAAACCCCTGTACCTGGGGACACTCCCACCAGATGTGCCAAAATGTACCTGTCCCCCCACACTCTCTCCAACAATCTGTCGTGAGGCTTGGGTAAAATCTATGGAGTCGCACCAGAGTGTAGTACCATCTATACAGGATTTTAAATCCATTTTCTACCAATAGCTGGGCGATAGATGGTTTCAACAGGTACCTATAACTCCCAGCCGAATTCCAGAGTTTAATTATACGTTGGGTGAAGAAACATTTTCTCCGATTTGTTTTAAATTTACTACACTGTAGTTTGATCGCATGCCCCCTAGTCCTAGTATTTTCAGAAAGCGTGAACAGACGCTTCACATCCACCTGTTCCACTCCACTCATTATTTTATATACCTCTATCATGTCTCCCCTCAGCCATCTCTTCTCCAAGCTGAATAGCCCTAGCCTCCTTAATCTTTCTTCATAGGGAAGTCGTCCCATCCCCGCTATCATTTTAGTCGCCCTTCACTGCACCTTTTCCAATTCTACTATATCTTTCTTGAGATGCGGCGACCAGAATTGAACACAATACTCAAGGTGCGGTCGCACCATGGAGTGATACAACAGCATTATAACATCCTCACACCTCTTTTCCATACCTTTCCTAATAATACCCAACATTCTATTCGCTTTCCTAGCCGCAGCAGCACACTGAGCAGAAGGTTTCAGTGTATTATCGACGACGACACCCAGATTCCTTTCTTGGTCAGTAACTCCTAACGTGGAACCTTGCATGACGTAGCTATAATTCGGGTTCTTTTTTCCCCACATGCATCACCTTGCACTTGCTCACATTAAACGTCATCGGCCATTTAGCCGCCCAGTCTCCCAGTCTCGTAAGGTCCTCTTGTAATTTTTCACAATCCTGTCGCGATTTAACAACTTTGAATAACTTTGTGTCATTTCACAATCCTGTCGCGATTTAACAACTTTGAATAACTTTGTGTCATCAGCAAATTTAATTACCTCGCTAGTTACTCCCATCTCTAAATCATTTATAAATATATTAAAAAGCAGCGGTCCTAGCACAGACCCCTGAGGAACCCCACTAACTACCCTTCTCCATTGTGAATACTGCCCATTTAACCCCACTCTCTGTTTCCTATCCTTCAACCAGTTTTTAATCCACAATAGGACATTTCCTCCTATCCCGTGACCCTCCAATTTCCTCTGTAGCCTTTCATGAGGTACCTTGTCAAACGCCTTTTGAAAATCCAGATATACAATATCAACCGGTTCCCCTTTGTCCACATGTTTGTTTACTCCTTCAAAGAATTGAAGTAAATTGGTCAGGCAAGATTTCCCCACACAAAAGCCGTGCTGACTCGGTCTCAGTAATCTATGTCCTCGGATGTGCTCTGTAATTTTGTTTTTAATAATAGCCTCTACCATTTTCCCCGGCACCGACGTCAGACTCACCAGTCTATAATTTCTCGGATCTCCCCTGGAGTCTTTTTTAAAAATTGGCGTTACATTGGCCACCCTCCAATCTTCGGTACCACATTCGATTTTAAGGAGAAGTTGCATATCACTAGCAGTAGCTCCGCAAGCTCATTTTTCAGTTCTATCAGTACTCTAGGATGAATACCATCCGGTCCAGGAGATTTGCTACTCTTCAGTTTGTTGAACTGCCCCATTACGTCCTCCAGGTTTACCGTGAAGTCAGTAAGTTTCTCAGACTCGTCCGCTTGAAATACCATTTCTGACACCGGTATCCCACCCAAATCTTCCTCGGTGAAGACCGAAGCAAAGAATTCATTCAGTCTCTCCGCTACGTCTTTGTCTTCCTTGATCGCCCCTTTTACCCCTCGGTCATCCAGCAGCCCAACCGATTCTTTTGCCGGCTTCCTGCTTTTAATATACCAAAAAAATTTTTTACTATGTTTTTTTGCCTCTAATGCTATCTTTTTTTTCATAATCCCTCTTGGCCTTCTTTATCTGCACCTTGCATTTGCTTTGACACTCCTTATGCTGCTTCTTGTTATTTTCAGACGGTTCCTTCTTCCATTTTCTGAAGGCGTTTCTTTTAGCCCTAATAGCTTCCTTCACCTCACTTTTCAACCAGGCCGGATGTCTTTTGGACTTCCTTCTTTCTTTTCTAATTCATGGAATATGTATGACCTGGGCCTCCAGGATGGTATTTTTGAACAGCGTCCACGCCTGTTGTACTGTTTTTACTCTCTCAGTTGCCCCCCTACGTTTTTTTTTTACCGTTCTTCTCATTTTATCATAGTCTGCTTTTTTAAAGCTAAACGCTAACGTATTTGACTTTCTGTGTACAGTTACTTCAAGGTCAATATCAAAACTGATCATATTATGATCACTGTTATCAAGCGGCCCCAGTACCATAACGTCCCTCACCAGATCATGCGCTCCACTAAGGACCAAGTCTAGAATTTTTCCTTCTCTCGTCGGCTCCTGCACCAGCTGCTCCATAAAGCTGTCCTTGATTTCATCAAGGAATTGTACCTCTGTAGCGTGTCCCGATGTTACATTTACCCAGTCTATATTTGGATAATTGAAGTCACCCATTATTATCACATTGCCCATTTTGTTCGCGTCTCTGATTTCTTTTATCATTTCTGCGTCTACCTGCTCATCCTGGCGAGGCGGACGGTAGTACACTCCTATCACCGTTTTTTTCCCCTTTTATACATGGAATTTCAATCCACAATGATTCAAAGGTGTGATTTGTGTCCTGCTGAATTTGTAATCTATCTGATTCAAGGCTCTCGTTAATATACAATGCTACCCCTCCACCAGTCCGGTCCACCCTATCACTACGATATACTTTGTACCCCGGTATGACAGTGTCCCACTGGTTATCCTCCTTCCACCAGGTCTCAGTAATGCCTATTATATCCAATTTTTCATTTAGTGCAATATATTCCAACTCTCCCATCTTATTTCTTAGACTCCTAGCATTTGCATATAGACATTTCAGAGTATGTTTGTTGTTCCTATTTGCATGATGCTTAGTCCCTGACACTATTGATTTGCCATCTTTTGTCTGATCTTTAGTTGTATTTAAGGGCACCTGGCCAACCACGGTCTGTTGTGCAACCTCACTATCCAGAAACCCTATCTTCCCTGTTTGTGAGGTATCTTTGCAAGATACCTTTTCCCGATACCTGATAGACCTACCACCCAGGAATGCCAAATGATCATCCCACACATTCCTAGATCTACACTTCCCTAACTGCAAAGGTCTAAAATACAAATTAATACATGCATCAAACTTTACCTACTTGAGTGCACAGTTATGGAACGCACTACCGCACAACTTAAAAAAGATCTACGAACTAACGAACTTCCGCAAACTACTGAAGACCCATCTCTTTAACAAGGCTTGCCACAAAGATAATCCAATGTGAATATACACAACTCCTCCACATATATTCAGAATTGTCTTATAGTATCTACTTGTTATACTACTATCATGTTTTTCGTTTTCATTATCATGTTACCCAAGATCCTTCTGTAACACTAAATGTCTATTTTCTAATATATTTCCACCACTCATGATGTATTGTAAGCCACATTGAGCCTGCAAAGAGGTGGGAAAATGTGGGATACAAATGCAATAAATAAATAAATAATGTCAACTGAAGGGCCCTTTTACTAAGCATCATCATCTTAGCTGCCTAATGCGAGAGTGGGTGGTATCTGGGCAAGACATGGATGGGCAGAGGTGTGGCTGGCTGTGGCAGCTAGCGCGGGGCTCAGTACTGTGTGCTGTCATGACTGCCGATAGTGCAGCCAAACTTACCACCACCTTGAAACGAGGCAGTATATGCAGCTGTGCTGCCAGCAGTTTGGTTACAAAGTGGGCTGTCAGTGGAGGTGCTGCAGTGATCTCCCCCTCCCCCTACATTCCGGCCCTGATCCCCCAGTCATACTCACGAACCACCCAACAACACCCTATTCTTACCCCGCACTACCTGATCACAGCATTCAGTTTCCCAGTGCCCCAGTCACATAATGAGGATCTTCCGCACCCTCCAATCACATAATGAAGACTCTCTCCCCAATAACCCAGCTCCCACAATACAATAACAACACCCCCTCCAAGAAACTCCTGCCATTTGCCAGCACAATCCAACCCCCCATGGCCTACCCTCCTACTTCGCGATCCCCCCTGGACTCACCCTGGGGGTCTGCTTTGGTGGTCAGTCGTCCCAGGTGGCTGCAATCCCCCTTCACTGCCTGCTGGGTCAGCGCTTGATTGCAAAATGGCGCTGATGACCCCTAGCAGTAGTCTCACAATACTTTTGCTAGGGGGTCATCCTTCCATATATAGCTACCCCATTTAAGGAAGGATGACCCCTAGGAGTAGTACTGCAAGACTACCGCTAGGGATCATCAGAGCTATTTTGCAATTAGGTGCTGACCCTGAAACCACTGACAGGGCCGGTCAAACCCGGTAAGCAGGGTAAGCACTGCAGGGGGGCGCCTGCCTTCAAGGGTGCCACTGCGGCGCCATACCGCACCGCCCTTGGTGCTTTAACTCTTTAATTTATCTCCGTTCCAGCAGCCGCATCAATTGAAAGCCCTGTCCCGTCTCTAGCCTTCCCTCCCTTCGTGAGTTCGTTCCACAGTCCCGCCTTCTGACGTCATTTCCTCGAGGGTGGGACTGCGGAACGAACTCACGAAGGGAGGGAAGGCTAGAGACGGGGCAGGGCTTTCAAATGACGCGGCTGCTGGAACAGAGGTCAATTAAAGATTTAAAGCACCAAGGGCGGTGGGGGATGGGGCGAAGGAGAATCGCTGGACAGGGGCAGGGTGGGAGAAGAGAGAAAGGAGATGCTGGGGGGGAGGGGGGGCGCGCGGGCACCAACTCATAGTCTGCAGGGGGGCGCCAGAGACCCTAGGACCGGCCCTGACAGTGGTGTGCTTGCGAGCCGGTTGTTGAAAATAGCGAGCCGGCTCTGGCTCTCCTCCCTCCCTCCCTCCGGATCCGCCTCACCGCCTGCTTGTTTTTTGAATTCTTCGGGACAGGCAGTCTTGCCTGCCTGCTTCCAGCGCTGACTGTACTCCCTTGCCGATTCGCGCTTTAAAAATGGCCGCCGAGACTTCCAGAGGCGGCTGAAGTCTCGGCAGCCATTTTGAATAGCGAATCGGCAAGGGAGGACAGTCAGCGCTGGAAGCGGGCAGGCAAGAGTGCCTGCTCCAAAGAATTCAAAAAACAAGTGGGCGGTGAGGGACCGGATCGGGAGGGAGGAGAAGAATTCGCGATACAACTTGGGAGGGGGTGGCAGGGGGAAAAAGGGAGTCGCTGGGTATGGGTGCATGCAGGGCAGGGGAGAGGAGGGTACACTGCTGGACATGGGTGCATGCAGGGCAGGGGAAAGGAGGGTCACTGCTGGACATGGGTGCATGCAGGGGAGAGGAGGGTCACTGCTGGACATCTGGGTGTATGCAGGGCAGGGCAGAGGAGGGTCGCTGGGTATGGGTGCATGCAGGGCAGGGGAAAGGAGGGTCACTGCTGGACATGGGTGCATGCAGGGGAGAGAAGGGTCACTGCTGGACATCTGGGTGCATGCAAGGCAGGGGAGAGGAGGGTACACTGCTGGACATGGGTGCATGCAGGGCAGGGGAGAGGAGGGTCACTGCTGGACATGGGTGCATGCAGGGGAGAGAAGGGTCACTGCTGGACATCTGGGTGCATGCAGGGCAGGGCAGAGGAGGGTCGCTGGGTATGGGTGCATGCAGGGCAGGGGAAAGGAGGGTCACTGCTGGACATGGGTGCATGCAGGGGAGAGGAGGGTACACTGCTGGACATGGGTGCATGCAGGGCAGGGGAAAGGAGGGTCACTGCTGGACATGGGTGCATGCAGGGGAGAGGAGGGTACACTGCTGGACATGGGTGCATGCAGGGCAGGGGAAAGGAGGGTCACTGCTGGACATGGGTGCATGCAGGGCAGGGGAGAGGAGGGTACACTGCTGGACATGGGTGCATGCAGGGGAGAGAAGGGTCACTGCTGGACATCTGGGTGCATGCAGGGCAGGGGAGAGGAGGGGAGAGAGAAGAAATGCTGGACATGGATGGAGGGGAGAGAAGAGTGAGGAAGGAGATGAGATGAGGGAAAAGGAAGAGAGGAGAAAAACTGCACATGGATGAAGAAAATAGGCAGAAGCTGAGGACCAGAAATGAAGAAGAAAGGAGGAAAGAAATAAATGGAAAGGAAGCCCTGGAAACGGAGTTAAGAGGACAGATAGCAGCAGAATCGGATACTGGGCCAGCATGATCAGAAAAACAGTCATCAGACAACAAAGGTAGAAAAAAATCATTTTATTTTCATTATAGCGTTTGGAATATGTTCACTTTGAGAATCAGGTGCTCAACATTAAAAGTTTATATTTATTTACTTATTTATGGCATTTTATCCCACATTAAACATGAATTAGATTGGAACCTGGGATCATTTAATTTTTTTTTCCTGGAGAGAGTAATGCATTGCCCCCCCCCCCCCCCACCCACCCACTGGCTATAGCCAGCTCTGCAATTTTGGGGGGCGCAGAGGTGGATGGGGGGGGGGGTGCAGTGGTGGACGGGAGGGCACCGAGGTGGACCTGAGAGAGAGCCTGTTGTTAAAAATTTACCAGCACACCACTTGGCCCTGATCACTGACCACCAAGGTAAGTCCTGTAGGGAATCAAGGGATGAGGGAGGAGGGTAGGCTGTGGAAATCAAGGGGTGTGGGGGGTGGGTAGGCTGTGGGGAGGACCTTGTTATATTGGCAAAGGGAAGGATGTTTCTAGAAGAGGCCTTGGTTAGTGTGTCATGGGGGCTGGGTTGATGGGGGAGGGTCTTCATTATGTCTTCATCAGAGAGTGTGGGGGCGGTTATATGATCAGGATACAGGGGGACTGATTATTGTTATTGGGGGTGCAGGGGGTTCTTTATATGATTGAGGGTGCAGGGGAACTGAATTTTGTGATTGAGGTGGGGGGGGTCATTATGTGATCAGGTTAGGGATGTGGGGTAGGATATTGGGAGGAGGTTTAGCATGTGTGACTAGGGGGATTGGGGAGAGATGCAGAATGTGTGTGGGGGGGGGGGGGGGAGAGAGTCAAGTGCTACTGTTGCAGAACTCTTATTTATTTACAGCTGACAATGCACGATGTCACATGCAGGGGCAAGTAGCACAGTTGCTCCCACACTATCTGCAACTGCATGTAATGTAGTGCAATAAGTTTTGACCTATGTAGTAGATGCAGGGTACATGCTTAAAACACACCCTGCATTCACTGCAAAGGCTTTACAGTTACTGCATGTTGTTAATTTTTTGCATTAAATATTCTGTTACTGCAACTTTAGTAAAAGGGCCCCATAGTGAACTGAAGGTGGATATAATACTGATCTGGTGTACGTATGTGCTATTGCAGGGCAGAGGACTAACAATCAGAGGAGTACATTAAGCAGAGTTAAAACGAAGATAAATCAGTATTCCATCCACAGAGATAAGTAAAACCTTTTCCATATGTTAAAAAACATAACATAAGAATAGGCATACTGGGTCAGACCAATGGTCCATCTGCTTCCAGCAGTGGCCAGTCCAAGTCAGAAGTACCTGGCAGAAACCCAAATAGTAGCAACATTCCATGCTAACGATCCCAGGATATGCAGTGGCTTCCCCCTGTCTGTCTCAATAGCAGATCCTCCATCCAAGAACTTGTCCAAACCTTTTTAAACCCAGATATGCTAACCGCTGTAACCACATCCTCTGGCAACGAGTTCCAGAGTTTAACTATTTATTGAGTGAAAAAATATTTCCCCTTATTTGTTTTAAAAGTATTTCCATGTAACTTCACTGAGTGTCCCCTAGTCTTTGTACTTTTTGAAAAATTACTGGGACTTTCCTATTCTGATTAGAGTGACCTCATGCACAGTTTTTCATTCTGTGACAACCGGAATGCAAAGCTGAATATTTCTGCTTTCAAAATAAGGTAAATTAAATTAAGGGTGACGCAACAGCAAAAGCTAAAATAAAATAAAATATGTTTTTTTTGCCATTTTTTTAAACTCTAACTCCCAATATTAACAAACTATTTTGTACACGATGCCCACTTACAGAAACAGGACCATTCCTTGCACCTGTTAGCAAGGCATCCAACTGGCTCTTGACTTTTGTCACAGCACTTTATTGCCCATCCTATCCTCTCTCCTTCCACTATCACATTTTTTAGACATTCAAATTCTTTGCGCTTACAGTTCTTACTGATTTTCCTAATTAGTGTTAATAAAACATTAGTCAGTTTACATGTAGTTAAGAAGGGTAGTTGCTAAGGTGCAGTAAAAGGCAGGCTATTGCTGCCCCTTAATTTACCACAGGAGCGACTAACCTATTGTCAGGGGGCAGGGGGCACGGGCTCTGGTGCTGCAAATCTCCATATTCCTCTACACAAGTTCACAACAGACCTGAGAGTCCACACTTCTTTAAAGCAATTAAAAATCTTTATTATCTCCAGGCACAGGACCCAACTAAAATAGAACAACCTTTGCATCCTTTAACATAGGGGCACAACACTTATTGGGGCATCTTAAGAACAGGCTCATCTTCCCCTTTACAATTACACACAGGGTTCCCAATCTCCCCCTTTCCAAATCTTCTGGCTGCTGAGGGATTCACACATGGACAAACTAACTTGACAGACAGCTTCCTTGCTCTTTCCTGTCTATTTGCTTCCAACCAGCACAATGTAAGTGCAATAATCAGACCTAGTTTACAAGGAAGGACTTCTAGATCCCTAGTCCCTAACCCTTTCCTTCCCAGTTCCTTTTCACATCCTAGGAACAACCTAGCAGCCACGTGGCCTTCCCCCAATTAGCCCTGCTTCTGCCTCCCAGCACCATCGCTCTCTCTCCAGCTCAGACAGTTAAGTGTTTGACCTCTCTTGAGAAGGGCTGACACCTTTTCAAGTCCTACTCCAAGCACATAATATAGCCTGCTGCACAGCTGTCTTCCCACCCTGTTTTACCAGACTCCTGGGGGGAAAGCTGTGGGTCCACACTCCAGTCAGCTAACAGGGATTACTGTTCCCTTCATTCTCACTACCAGCCTTCTGCCTCTCCTTGGATTCCACCTGCCTCACAAAACTCCCGAGGAAATCCCTCTTCCTTTGGGCAGGCTCCCTCCCAGGGAAGCCACCTCTTCCCTCTTGCTTCTGGGAATTGGCCCTCCCTTCCACCCAGCTCCTTCCTTCCCTCTGGCTTCTAGGGAATACAACCCTTGCTTTACAGTGGACCTCTATTTTCTGACAAACAGACTTGCCAGGTGGCCAAAAACTTTCCAGCCTGATTCGTGCCCAACAGTAGCCCAACAGTTTTGACACCAAAAATAGCTATATAATAATAATAATAATAATATATTTTCAAATTTGTGAAAAATCTTCTAGCCCAAGTCATTTCCAAAAGTAGTGGGGGAGGAGGAGGAGGAGGAGGACAATGACCCTCCTCTCCACACATACCAAAGCATGGCATCACTTTTGCATAACAAACCTTTTGCTTGAAAGTTTATTTACATTTGGCATGAATGAGCTGCTGTGATGCAAATTAATGTAAAGCAAGGTGGGGAGTAGAAAATAAAAAGCTAAATGTGATTTAATACTGGATCTGGCAGATTCTAATGATCCAGTTTTTAACTGGTCCTCACCTCCATATATATTTCCCCACTGATATTTACTTTTAAGAGGCCTCAAGCTTCCACCCAAATTTTAAGAATTTAACCTATTTGACAAGACAAATGGAAAATAATTGCTGCAGAGGCCTTGATGACTAGTGTTACTGCTCACAAGATTGAGGACAGAAACTAATTTCACAAAGGATTGCAAGTTTCAGATTAGCACATGAAGCCTGATATCAAATTATAAGATATGGCAAAAGTCACATTTTTACGTGTCTGAAATTTTTTTCCTGTACAATTTATATTCTAACCATGCACCCCACTCCCAATTCTGTGAAATATAGTGAAAAATGATTAAAACTATACAATTTATACAAATGTATTGCACTCAATTGATAAAAAAAAGAAAAGAAAAAGAAATTTAATTCAGAATTAACTTTAGGCCCATCACTGGTCATTAGAATATAAACCTAAATATTTGCTTCAACTCCGGCCGAGTATAATGAAGTTAAAAAACTGTTTACACTACACCTCAACCTTAAAAAATTCACAAACGTCTTCCCACGATGTTAGAGGCCTGAGTAGTGCCAGCATGTTAAAGTTAAAACTTTAAGGACCCTATTTACTAAGGTGCGCTAGCGTTTTTAGCGCGCGCTAACGCTAGAGACACCTATAGGAATATATGGGAGTCTCTTAGCAGCTAAAAATGATAGCGCACCTACAGCATAGCTTAGTAAACAGGTCCCTAAGATAATACCACCACACCTTGCCATACTCAGTCACAGTGCCAAACGTAACCATGAAAATAGTGAGCCACATATCTTTATAATACAGATAAAGAAAAAAAAAGACAGCTTATTACCTTGTGAATACGTTTCAACGCCATCCTTCTTTGCTCTCTCTGCATCAGTAATCACTGATGCCTGACGATCACCACGGGCACAGTGGCTTTCTTCCTCCTACTCCGGCAACTTGGGAGGCAAGCTGAGTGCACCCGGGGCCTCCCCGCCTCCCCTGGGGCAAGCCGTAGCGGTTGCTGCTCTTCAGACAGGAGGAGTTTCCAGTACACAGCACAGCAAAATTTGCTCATCTACATTCCGTTTTCGTTAGCTGCTACCGCCGTCGGAAAAAGGCCTTTAGTGCATGCCACGGTTTAAAACTTGTTCGTTAAAGGGTCGTTAAAGGCTCGTTTAGTTTAGTGCATCTGGCCCAGAGTCAGTAAGTCAACCATGAGGAAGGAGCCGGACAAGCCTTGCTGTAGGAGATATAGTTCTCCTGGACCATCTGCTTGCTCCCTCCCCATCCGAGGGGCAGTGCCTGCTCACCTCTTCCTCATACCAGCAAGGATTATGGAAGATGATGGCCAGCCACGGACCCTATGAGTAATGAGGAGCTGGACGGGAGGACCAGTCTGTTCTCACCTCTTCCAAGCCAGTGGCTCAGCACTTCCTGAGCCCGGGAGATCTACATAGTAGGCCAGAGCCGCATCCTGCCTGTGAGGCACTGCCTCTGCTGCTTGTATCACTGGCTGTTACTTGGCCTTTTTCCTCATTAGGACTAGGAGCTTGTTTGCGGCCTGTGGAATGGATGGATATGCACGAATCCTCCATATGTCATGAGCCTGGAGCAAAGCATTTAAAGCAGACTGGATTCTGCCTCCCTCGCCCTCCTATTGATCAAATTTGAAGGCCAGTACTAAAGCAAAGACCACATGAGGACCTACTGTACCCAGGGAAAGCTCGGGGAGAGAGAGAAGGAGGGACTCGGCCACCTCAGTTTGCAGGTCTCAGCCTCTGCTAGCAAATAATAACCATGTGGCACATAGATGAAGAAAAAACTACTCCCCCTTTTTTTTTAACAAGACAGATAGGAAAAGTATGAGACTGGAGGGTTCACCATGTCTTTCACCTGCTGGAGGCTGAGAATATTGAGGCTTTCAGGGGCTGAGCTGGGCTCTTATTTGCTCTCTCCACCTGCTGGAAGGTGTGCACAACCCACTAGTCATTCTGGGCCGGCATGAAGGGATGCTAAGGAACAGTCAGATTGGACTAGGGATTCCAGAGAAATAAAGTCTCAAAAACTGGCCCAGTACATTTCTGTGGGTGCAGTTCTAGCATCTGCAGCATAGAAAATTTGATACAATGAAACACAGCAGTCAGAGAATTGCTCCATTCAAATTGCCTCTCTCCTCTTTTCTACTCCCCCAGTCACAGATACACAAAAAAACAACAGACGTGCAGCCCATACACATACATATACCACAAACACACCAATGCACCAAGATATACCCACAGCACACAAATAAACCCAAATCCACACACACACAAATAAACCATGGACACACAAAAACAAAATGTAGACATACAGATGCACACAGAAACACATACAAACACAAAACACAGACATCCACACAAACAAAACAGACATACAAACATGTACAGACAAAACACATACACACACAAAACAGAGACACCCAGATGCAAACAAATGCAAAGAGAACACACAAAAGCAAAAACAAATCAAATCCACACACATAAAAAATACAAACACACAATGTATTCATGTATATATACACAAACAAAACCGGTGCAGTGAGATAAGAATCCCCAGTGCTCAATGTTTGAATGTAAGTGCAATGAGCAGAGAGTCCTCCATGCTGAAGTTATATGTGATATAATGAAGATTATAGCTCTAAAGTACTGTTTTAATAATATTGGGCCCTATTTACTAAGGTGCGCTAGTGATTTTAGTGCACACTAAAAATTAGCGCTTCCTAATGCTAGAGACACCCATAAGAATAGATGGGTGTCTCTAGCATTAGCGCAAGCTAAAAACGCTGGTGCGTCTACAGCGCAGTTTTGAAGCACTGGATTTTTATATTTTAATACTTTTGGGTTGACACTTTCACTTTTGGATAGATGATGATATTATTTTACATCTTTAATTCTCCTGAATTTAATAGTCAGAGATTAAGTGGTGTTGGTAGTAGAAATGTTTAAATATTGTATGCATAAAGATAGTTTTCATGTGGTCTTTATAAAATAGTCATTTTTATGGTGTCCTGTTCTCCTGTACGTTTGGATGTGGACAAATGGTAATAGTAAAGTGTGTGTCCATAACAAAATTTAAGTTATAAGTATATAAGTACATAAGTATTGCCATACTGGGACAAACCAAAGGTCCATCAAGCCCAGCATTCTGTTTCCAACAGTGGCTAATCCAGGTCACAAATACCTGGCAAGATCCCCAAAAGTACAACACATTTTATGCTGCTTATCCCACAAATAAGCAGTGGATTTTTCCCCAAGTCCATTTTAATAATGGTCTATGCATTTTTCCTTTAAGAAGCCGTCCAAACCTTTTTTAAACCCCACTAAGTTAACCACCTTTATCACATTCTCTGGCAACAAATTACAGAGTTTAATTACATGTTGAGTGAAGAAACATTTTCTCTGATTTGTTTTAAATTTACTACTTTGTAGCTTCATCGCATGCCCCCCTAGTCCTAGTATTTTTGGAACGATTAAACAGATGATTCACATCTACCTGTTCCACTCCATTCATTATTTTATAGACCTCTATCATATCTCTTCTCAGCTGTCTTTTCTCCAAGCTGAAGAGCCCTAGCCGCTTCAGCCTTTCCTTATAGGGAAATCGTCCCATCCCCTTTATAATTTTTGTTGCCTTTCTCTGCACCTTTTCTAATTCCACCATATCTTCTTTGAGATGCAGTGACCAGAATTGAACGCAATATTTGAGGTGTGGTCGCACCATGGAGCGATACAAAGGCATTATAAAGACCTCATTTTTGTTTTCCATTCCTTTCCTAATAATACCTAACATTCTATTTGCTTTCTTAGCCACCGCAGCACACTGAGCAGAAGGTGTCAACATATCAATGACGACGCCTAGATCCTTTTCTTGGTCGGTGACTTCTAACGTGGAACCTTGCATGACGTAGCTATATTTCGGGTTCCTCTTTCCCACATGCATCACTTTGCACTTACTCACATTAAACGTTATCTGTCATTTAGATGCCCAATCTCGTAAGGTCCTCTTGTAATTTTTCACAATTCTCTCGCGATTTAACAACTTTGAATAACTTTGTATTGTCAGCAAATTTAATTCCTTCACTAATTACTCCCATCTCTAGATCATTTATAAGGTACTTTGTCAAACACCTTTTGAAAATTCAGATACACAATATCAACTGGCTCGCCTTTATCCACATGTTTGTTAACCCCTTTAAAGAAATGTAATAGATTGGTGAGGCAAGATTTCCCTTAAATCCATGTTGGCTTTGTTTCATTAATCCGTGCTTTTGAATATCCTCTGTAATTTTGTTCTTTATAATAGTCTCTACCATTTTGCCTGGCACTGTTGTCAAGCTCACCGGTCTATAATTTCCCGGATCTCCTCTGGAACCTTTTTTTAAAAATCGGCGTTACATTGGCCACCCTCCAATCTTCTGGTATCATGCTCAATTTTAAATATAAATTACATATTACTAACAATAGTTCTGCAAGTTACATTTTCAATTCTATCAGTACTCTGGGATGAATACCATCTGGTCTAGGAGATTTGCTACTCTTCAGTTTGTCAAATTGCCCCATTACATCCTCCAAGTTTATAGAGATTTCATTCAGTTTCTCCGACTCGTCAGTTTTGAATATCATTTCTGGCACTGGTACCTCTCCCAAATCTTCCTTGGTAAAAGACCGAAGCAAAGAATTCATTTAATCTCTCCACTATGGCTTTGTCTTCCCTGATTGCCACTTTTACCCCTCAGTCATCTAGTGGTCCAACCGATTCTTTTGCCAGCTTCTTGCTTTAAATATACCTAAAAAATCTTTTACTATGTGTTTTTGCCTTCAATGCAATCTTTTTTTTTCAAAGTCCCTCTTTGCCTTCCTTATCAGTCAGTGCTTTGCATTTGACTTGACATTCCTTATGCTGTTATTATTTTTCAGTCAGTTCCTTCTTCCATTTTCTGAAGGATTTTCTTTTAGCTCTAATAGCTTCCTTCACCTCACTTTTTAACCACGCCGGCTGTTGTTTGGTCTTCTTTGGCCTGGGCTTTCAGGATGGTATTTTTCAACAGCATCCAAGCTTGATGTTGTAAAATCCTAAATATTGTCAGTAAAAGAAATATTTTCATTAGCTGGCAACCCTGTTTCACAGTGGGCTTAGGGCCCTGTTAACTAAGCTACGCAATAGGTTAGCATGCGCTAATGCTAGAGACACCCATAGGAATATATGGGCATCTCTAGCATTTAGCACACGCTAATTTTAGCATGTGTTAAAAACGCTAGCACACCTTAGCACATAGGGCCTTTAGACTTTTATTAGATCCTGTTTCAGGGCATATTGCAGTTTTAGGCAGATACCTTACACAGATGATCAGTGGATGGAAAATACAGTTTAATATTAAAAGCTTCTAAATGTTGGCATATATGGGCTACTGATTGTCAGACAAGGTCACATCTGTGTTTGCAATCAACTGCAAGATTTAGGTAGTTACATGCCATTTACACATGTAAATTGGCATACATAGATACATAATTTATCTACTTTTGCATGTAAGTGGAAACACTTCTGTGTGCATGTAGTAGATTTTGTAAAAATGCAGAACCAGGGGGCCCAAAACTCATACTTCTACCATTTTGAGGTGGTGATGAAGTTTGAACACCTGAGGGTTAAGTGCAGTTCCCTCCTCAAACTTTGAACGGAAGCCCAGGATCAAACTAAAAGTTAGGCAACAAGCATGCATGACTCAAACCTAGTATAAGGATCAAACGAAAAGTTAGGCAACAACCACCATGCCTGACTCAAAGCTGGTATAAGTACCCTGAAGCAAAACCACAAGTGATGTTACCTTTTTTGTTTAACATTTGCTTTTGTAAAATGGCTTCTTGTGTTGTGTGTCCCACCACATAAATACACTTGATTCTTTGCCCCCCCATTAGTATTTTAGAAAAGGCTTTATGTTTGCTGAGGCTCTTTTAAATACTAGGGTATTTTTGTTAACGCAGGGGGATCTAAACTTTAATTTTACTACCTAAATGTTCTATACAAAGTTATTCCCCAAATATCTGCTAGCTTTCAAGAAGAAGATTTGGTAAGACTTGGGCTTGTTTTGAGGGGGGACCGAGTACCGGTACCTTTTTCCATTGCCTGCTAAAACTGACCCATGGTTCCCAAGTTTTAATGAAAGAGCTCTAGCTCTACACACCAATTCTGCCTTGTCATGGATTCTGTGACTGGTTGCAGGGGGTCTGACTATTGTGTGGGGTCAGTCCTGTTGGAATTTATTGTATTTTACATGCATTGCCTGTCACCTATTATTTCTCTGTGATTACTCTGTGACCTCTGATGTGAATTACTTAGAGAGGTCACACAGCTATGCAACTTCCTGTGGGGGTTTAGATGCAGCACATGCAGCACATGGAGCACATGGAGCTCATGATCTCTCCTAACCTGAGAGGATCTATGGTGGTGTGAGCATCCATTACCATCTAAGCACATGGAAGGAGCTGATAATACAAATGTATAGTAATATGTATATATAAGCCTGTCTGATTATAATCTAACTACAAACTGTGAGTAAACAGATGTTTTGTTACTTCAACTTTAAAGTGACTCAGCAGTGAATTATTCAGGGGTGAATGAGAGAGAGATGAAGAAAGAAATTAACATTTCTAAAGCTGAAGCTGTGTGTACTAAAATCTGCTAATTATTTACTACAAATAATCCAACAAAAGGGTTATGGGCCCAGGGTCCAGGAATTGAAAAAGAAGAGAAATATTACCAGGCAGAAAAAAAGGCCACATTTTTTCTCTTAAGTTTTAAAGGAAAGATTCAGTCTGTCTCTCTCTCCCCCCACACAGCAGACAGAAGGCTAAGAAAATGGCTGAGGGAAGAAATTCACTATTGTTCTATTCTCTCAAGGTGCCTAAATTAACTGAGTTTAATTATCAGCAGTGGGAACTAAGATTCATATGTCTCCTTCGAGCAAAAAGATTGAATATATGCTTAGACCAAGACAGAACAGCTGAAAATATGGCTGAATGGGACAATGCAAACTATTATGTGAAGTGCATGCTTTTGGAAGCTCTCTCAGAGAAACAAGCCATATTAGTGGAGGGAAAAGATACACCAAAGGACATTTTATATAAACTGAGAACTATGTATGCAACTACATATGCAAAGCAACAACCAATTTGGCTGGCAGAGTTGAATGAAACCAAATTAAGGGATAAAAGTAAATGTAATGATCACATTATGCATCTTATGTCTTCATTTCAAAAGCTAGAACTTTCTGGAATTCCCATGTGTGATGCATTGAAAAGAGCATTTCTTTTTACCTCACTATCAAAGAAGTTTGATGTTTTTAGGTCTGTAAATGAGGCCATTGAAGGGCAATCTTTTGAACAGACA
Organism: Microcaecilia unicolor; assembly: GCF_901765095.1. NCBI lineage: Eukaryota > Metazoa > Chordata > Amphibia > Gymnophiona > Siphonopidae > Microcaecilia > Microcaecilia unicolor. The sequence continues at coordinate 56,387,534 of NC_044042.1, read as the reverse complement.
ACATCAAAACTAAGGCAGGAATGCATAATAAATGATTCTGAGGAGATGTGTTCTCAAAGCAAGTCAGAGAGAAATGAAACAAATTTCTTGGCAAAGAACAGAGGAAGGCGGAGCTATGGGAAAACTCCACCCAAGGGCAAGCTGATTTGCTACTCATGTGGAAAGGAGGGACATGTATCTAAATGGTGTAAGGAAACACAAAACACTCCCTCTAGCTCACCTAAGCCAATGGAACTAAAGAATTTTCAAACCAGGAAATGTATGAAGGACAAAGATAAACACAAGGGCTTTCTAATGGCAGAAAAATCTTTGACTATGGTAAATAATAATTCAAATGAAAGTACTTGGATTTTGGATTCAGGGAGCACATGCCATTTAACCAATTGTAAGAATTTCTTTCAGGAAATGTGTCCAGAGGAAGGTATTCTTAAAACTGCAAACGCAGGGACTGCTAAGATCCAAGCAAAAGGGATTGGATTCTTAAAATGCAAAGTGTCTAATGAAGTTAAAGAAATTCCTGTAAGTGATGTCTTGTATATTCCCCAAGCAGTTTGCAATATGCTTAGTGTATCTACATTAGATAAGAAGGGATTTGCGATTCATTTTGAAAACAGTAAGTGCACAATCTCTAAAAATGATGAAGTGTATGCTGAAGCTTTTATGCATAATGATGTTTATAAGCTGAACATTTCAGGTGAAGCCTCACATATGGCGCAAGTAAGGAAGAATGATGGTAAATGTAGTCTGGAAATCTGGCACTGCCGCCTGGGACATCGTGATTTTAAGGTGATCCAGGATCTTTACAGTAAGCAACTGGCCACCGGCATTCAGATAAGTACAGATGCTGGTAAAATGGAGAAATGCATAGACTGTGTTACTCAAAAAGGTGTAAGACCCTCATTTCCTGCATACACAGGAAATAGGAGTAATAAAGTGCTGGACTTAATACACAGTGACTTATGTGGACCGTTTAATATCCCATCATTGGGAAATAACAGATTTGTGCTAATATTCTTGGATGATTTCTCTAGATATTGTGTGGCCTATTTGCTGAAAGAGAAAAGTCAAGTCACAGACATGCTGAAGAAATACGTAGCCATGGTGAGCAATAAATTTGAAAGAAAACCAAAGGTTCTTCAGACCGACAATGGTGGTGAGTTCACTTCACAAAGCATGCGCACATTTCTAGAACAAGAAGGCATTCAGCATATCACAACAGTAGCTTATACACCAGAGCAAAATTCTGTTGCAGAGAGAAAATTTAGGTCAATTGTGGAAATGACCAGATGTATGCTGTCAGATAGCAATCTCCCTAAAAGACTATGGGGGGAAGCCATTCTCACAGCAGTGTACCTACAAAACAGAATGCCAACTAAAGGCGCTCAGCGCACACCACATGAGACATGGCATGGTAGGAAGCCAAACCTGTCACACATAAGAACATTTGGAAGTACAGCATATGCTCATGTACCAAAGCAAAGAAGGCATAAGCTGGATTCCACAACAGAAAGGGGCATTTTAGTTGGCTATGCTCCAGGACACAAAGGATATAGAATTTTGAATCTGAAAACTGGCATTGTTGGCATAAGACATGTTACATATTTTGATGAAAACAAAAGGGTTGATAAAGGCTGGATTATCCCAGATGAGCCTTATCATCCAGAATATGAAACTAGAACCATAATAGACATGCCAGTGTATATAAATGCCACACCAAGGCAGATGTCTGAAAGCAACTCATCTGTATCTAACGAGGAACAGACAGAGGAAGCAGACACAGAAAGGATCATTGAAGAAGACAGTACAGTTGGAGAAGGGGAATCAATTGGAGAAGAACTCTCAGATTTAGAGGATGCGGAAAGGTCAGACCAACCTGTTGTCAGACGCTCATCCAGGGAAAACAAAGGTGTTCCACCCCCAAGACTGTCTAACCTAACAAAGTCAGCAGAAGCTCAAGAGCCCTTAACATGGGATGAGATTGAGAAAATGTCAGCAGAAGAAGCTGCTGAATGGCATAAAGCTGCACAAGAAGAAATTGATGCATTGGATAAAAATAATACTTGGATTCTTACAAAATTACCTCCTGGCAAGAAAGCTATAGGATGCAAATGGGTATTCAAGTTAAAAAGGAATGCACAAGGAAAAGTGGAAAGGTATAAAGCCAGATTAGTGGCAAAGGGATATCTTCAAAAATATGGAGAAGATTTTGATGAAGTGTTTGCACCTGTAGTGAAACACACGACAATCAGAACACTTCTGAGAATTGCAGTCTCAAAAGGCATGCAAGTCAAACACATTGATGTGAAAACAGCGTTTCTTCACGGAGATATAACTGAAGACTTGTACATGGAACAGCCAACAGGTTTCATAAATACAAAACAAAGACAGCTAGTGTGTAAATTAAACAAAGGTCTTTATGGATTAAAGCAAAGTGCAAAATGTTGGAATGATAAATTGCATGAAATATTGACAAATTTAGGATTTAAGCAAGGTGAAGCAGATAAATGTTTGTACACTAGGTGCAGAAATGGACAATATGCATACATTTTAGCTTTTGTTGATGATCTGCTCATTGCAAGCAAAAGTGAGCAAGAGTACAAGGACATTGTAAAGTGTTTAAACCAGAATGTTGAGATAAAAGAACTTGGTAATGTGACATACTATCTTGGTATAGAAATTGAGAAACAAAATGATGGTTCTTATCTTCTAAGCCAGAAGCAGAAAATAAATGAGCTTATTGAAAGTTTAGGTATGCAAGATGCCCAAGTTGTAAGCACTCCCATGATCACTGATTTTCTGAAGGATGAAACAGTAAGAGAACCTTTACCAGATAACATCCAATATAGATCAGCCATAGGTAAGCTTTTATATCTAGCTACCACATACAGGGCTGATATAGCAAATGCAGTAGGAATTTTGAGCAGAAGGGTCAGCTCACCTACCAAATCAGATTGGACTGCAGTTAAAAGGATGGTAAGGTATTTAAAGGGTACCATTGATTGTAAATTAAAGATTTCAGCCAATAGTAATCCAAAACTAATATGTTACTGTGATTCAGATTGGGCAGGGGATCATTCTAATTATAAATCCACAAGTGGATATGTGTTTATGTATGGAAATGTACAAATTTCATGGGCCAGTCATAAACAAAGTATTGTGAGTTTGTCTTCTACAGAAGCTGAATACGTGGCTGTATCGGAAGCGTGCAGAGAACTGATGTGGATTGAAAAACTTATGCTGGATTTTGGTATAGCTGAACAGAGACCAATCCAGATAATGGAAGATAATCAGAGCTGCATCCGACTGTCACAGAATGACAAGGTTCAGTCACGCACCAAGCACATCGCAACGAAATACCACAACGTGCGAGAGTTGGCAAAAGAAGGGGTCATCAGTCTACACTATTGTCACACCAGTGAGATGACAGCTGACATCATGACCAAACCGTTACCCAGAGAACATTTTGTGAATCTGCGTATAAAGCTTGGACTTTGTATGAATAAATAATTGCATGACAGTTATGCATGAGAAGGGGTTTGTTGGAATTTATTGTATTTTACATGCATTGCCTGTCACCTATTATTTCTCTGTGATTACTCTGTGACCTCTGATGTGAATTACTTAGAGAGGTCACACAGCTATGCAACTTCCTGTGGGGGTTTAGATGCAGCACATGCAGCACATGGAGCACATGGAGCTCATGATCTCTCCTAACCTGAGAGGATCTATGGTGGTGTGAGCATCCATTACCATCTAAGCACATGGAAGGAGCTGATAATACAAATGTATAGTAATATGTATATATAAGCCTGTCTGATTATAATCTAACTACAAACTGTGAGTAAACAGATGTTTTGTTACTTCAACTTTAAAGTGACTCAGCAGTGAATTATTCAGGGGTGAATGAGAGAGAGATGAAGAAAGAAATTAACATTTCTAAAGCTGAAGCTGTGTGTACTAAAATCTGCTAATTATTTACTACAAATAATCCAACAAGTCCCTCAGTGATCACCTCACCCCTGAAGTGTGGCCTGGCATTTGAGTACCGGCATCTTTTTCGTTAGAAAAAAAACGCATTGGGTAAGACTGAAATATTAATCTGCTACAAAAATACTTTGAAAAGAGAATTTTTAGGAAGAAATGGGAAAATGAATTCATGTTTGGCCAAAACAAAATGATGGCATCTAGCCTTTAATTAGAAAATTAAGAATATATATGAGTCTGAGAACGCAATTATACTGTCTCTGATGATGCAGATTTCTGTTGTAGTCTGTTCTGCCAAACCTTCCCACTGGCCAGCCTACACCCTGTTCTAAAATTATCTGCCTTGCAAATTTGTGATGAATGCAAACAACGCATTCACATTTAAAAGTACATTTTTCTTTTGTATAGGTTGTTTTCTGGGAGTATGGTGTAGAAATAAACGTATTAATTTTGGAAATATTGCACATGCATAGCTTGCACAGCGCTTTTTTCAGTCTTAAAATACATTTGCTGTGTGAAATAATAAAAACATTTATGCACACTGTTAATCTGGATTAGAGTCAACAGGAGAAAGTCTGTGGTCTTACTTTACCCTACCCTGATTTCTCTCACACGGCGGGTTTTCCACCCATGGGCGTGACATTAAACAGACCAGACAGGAGAAGGAGGCACAAGGAGGTCTGTCCTCTCTCACCTTCCCCAACCAACGCCGCAGACGATTTCTTTTTCCAGTCCTTGGATTGGTACTGAACACTGGTTGCGTCTCCGAAGAAGGTGGGCTTTATTACGTCAGTTCCGGCGAAGTAAAACCAGCCAGCCGCCGCGCTACTCAGCCAGTCTTCAGTGAGACAAGAGTAAAGGGATTTAGAGGGCGAGAAAGCGTAAGAGGCATGGGGACGTTGCCTACTGTGTTCGTGCTTTTTGTGGCGCTTGCAGTTCCGGCGCTAGCCGGGTATATCGAGGTAAGGCCAAAAGAGGCGACTGACGCTTTTGCAGCTGTAGTCGTACTTGTCCTTGAATGGACAGGTTGCATTATTTTTATGTCATGTTGTTTATAGAAGCGCCTTTAACCTTTAAGCCTGATTGGGAAGAGGGCGTTGTGTCTGTATGATGTCGCCACTCGGTGAATTTTGATTTATTGCCTTTTCTCATCATACCTCCCATTCTTCCGGACCGGTGGGGGGGGGGAGGCTAAGTATTGTTTATTTATAGTGCATTTTTATAATACGTTTTTCCTCCTTGTCCGACTTAAGCGTTGCTACGCAGCCCCCCCCCCCCCCCGAGTTATTTTCTGAGCCCGGGTGTCGAGCGCCCGAACCCCGAAGCTTTTATGCGTAGTTTCGGAATTTACCATTCTCCTGTCTGCTGGGGGGGGGGGGGGGGGGGGGAGGTGGTTGGGCTGTTAGAGGTTTATTACTTTTTATCTTTTTTTCTTGCCACCCACCTTTTCTAGCGAGGTGGTTGCGTCGCCACCGCTGGAATCTCCCGGTGGGGTGTTCCAGCAGGGGGGGAGGGGAATGAAAGGAAAGTAACTCCTTTCCTTTTCTAATAGTGGGTGGGTGGGAGGCCTGTGCTGCAGAGGTGCTTGTACTCATCATTGCTTTTTACCACCCTCTGCCATCCTCCCCCCTCCCCGTTGGTGCATTGCTTCAGGCTACTATTGCTGCAGAGACTAAATGAAAGGCATCGGTGGGGGCTGGGGTACTCGAGGTGTGACTTAATAGGGGTGGAGGTGGATTCTTTCCTCACACCAGCTGCCTCCCTCAGCTCTTTTTAACGAGATTAGTAGTCTTTGTGAGGGAAAGGTAAGAGCCGCTCACCTATTAACATGATCGTTTCTATAGCGTATATCAGGTTGCAGTCCTGTATAGAGAGGCGCATGATGGACAGTAGCTACTCCTGGTAGCTTGTGGTCCTGTCAAGACCTACACTATGAAATGACTGAGCATTGATTTCTGGACAGACTAGTTTCCGTATTTTGGTTTTTGATACGTTTATGCCTTTTTCTTATTTGCGGGGAGGAGGCATGGACTTACCATGATGCATTTTGATGCATTAGTGCTTCATTTTCCCCTGTATTGTACCGGTGTCCTTTAATGCAACAGAGTTCCTTATCTCGAAATACAGTTTTCAAGGCCCTGGATGTAAGGATGTTCTTATGTTAATCATTAAAAAAAAATAAATGGATCTTTACAGTGTTAAATCCTACTGAAATAAATACGATCTCTGATTTCATGTTTCTACTTCTATTATTTATGTTAAAGCTCTGTGTTCATTATTTGTATTTGGCCAACTAATATTGCTCATTGTTCATTTTTGGCCAAATAGTAAAATATGCTATTGGATACAGATCTGGAATACTACCTGCGTCTTATACAATAAACACATTTTGGGGAGTGGTTAAAACCAGAATGTTGAGTCACTGCATTCTAGCTTCTGGTTAGTGGTTTAAAATTTATTTGCTCACACCAATGAGATATCATGTATAGATTGGCAGTGGCTATGAAGATTTGTTTCAGCAAAATAAAAAAAAAATGTTTTCAAAATAAACTTGATAATGTTCACTGTATTATTGAATTGGGCAATAAGACAATGGAGTCCTTTTTACTAAGGTGTTTTAAATGCTAAGAAGCTCAGTTTTATATTTGTGGGCTTCTTAGCATTTAGTGTGTGCTAAATCAGTTAGTGTACCTTTAGTAAAAGGACCCCAAAGTGCTTTATGGTAGCAAATGCATTTATAAAGTGATCTAAAAGTAAATATTAAGCACTCTGGTGAACAGTTGAAAACTTTGATCTAGCACAAGAAGATTCAACAGACTAAAATGGTTTTGTACTACACCATTGAATCTTTGGTCAAAATGTTGTGTTTATAGCACTGATTTACATGCTTACTAAGAATGTAGCTTGACTAATTTTCTTACTGGCAAGGGAAGTTACCTCAAAATGTTCTGTGGTGTTGCCATTGCAGTGCACCCACAAATGCATCTGGGATCTAGTGTAGTTTTTCAGTAAGCTACATTACATGGAAAACATTTTAAAGCTTCTATTTCAACTTTTAAATTGATTTAATATAACCCATGATTTAGTATAACCCAGAAATAAGCAAGTTGGCATCTAATTTATCTTATGTGGTACTGCAGTAAGAAGTATCTCCTGAAGAGACACCCTTAAGTAGTGGGAACTATGGGCCCCTATTACAAAGGCATTCTAATGTTTTTAGTACATGGAAAATGCTAGAGATGCCCATATATTCCTATGGGGGTCTCTAGCATTTAGCACATGCCAAAAATGCTAGCTTGCCTATGTAAAAGACCCCTTGTGAGGGATAAGGTCCCACAGTCCATAACATTTAATGTGATATATGAAATTAGATGCTGTAGATGCATGAATGTCCCCAGAGATTCTTGTACTATATTTTAATATAGTAATCTCCAAAATACCCTATGGCTTCTTGATAGGGGAAAGGGGACAAGATTTGATATACTGCCTTGCTGTGGTTGCAAAGTGGTTTACATATTTATATACAGTACCTGGGGCAATGTGATTTAGTCACAGGGAGCTGCAGTGGTAGTAAGTACAAAGCTTTCTTGCATATTCTAAAAATGTCAGTGTGTTTTATAGAAGCTAACATTAATTTTTAACCATATTGTCTCTATTTAGTATTCATACTAAACTATATTTGTTCAATTTAATATCACCAAATGGGGACAAATAATGAAAAGAATTGAGCAGCCTGCATATATTAGGGGAATTAAATAACCAATTGGACAAATGGTTACTGATGCATTTTAACTCCTTTGGTGCCACTTATATTAATTTGTTGGATCTGTTGGCATTATTTAAGTTTGTAAAGTAAATTCTGTATGGCAACCTTGCCATAGGGACTCTGTGTGTGGGGTTTTGTTTGTTTTACATTTTACAGTAGCAGGCACCTTGTTTTGCTGACTTTCTTGCATAGAAGATGCATTAGTTTCACACTACTGTTTGAATTTCAGATTTTTTTAAATATTTATCCAATAAGCATAACCAGTAATGTAAGAAGATGTTTTTGTTTAATGGAGCTAAAAAGTAAGCTTTGGAGGTATGCTTCACTGGTGAAGATGACAGCCTGCTGGACTCAGTTTGGAAGGGATCAGGTTCCTTGGCAGTGAGTCATTGGAGGGGGAGCCTTTAGGACCTCTGTGTTGATTACATTTAATCTTCTGCACCTGTTGAAAATTCCTTGGGCCATACACCGGATTTCCTTTTTTCATGGTTGTCTGGTTCTCTTCCATCTGTGCATTATTCATGATCTAAATGCACAGTTCTAACAATAAATCAAGGTGCTGTAACAATCGAAGTGTGTTTCTGTGATGTGAAATTCAGAATTCATATGTTATCTTTGATAGAGGGGTAGACATGAGAAGCATAGTTGTTTTGGTCAAACTGGAATACTGTGAAGTTTTAGGGTTTAGTTAACCTGCAAAGTGGAAAAAATTGTAAATTTTAAGTATACAGAAAATGACACAACTAATGGTAGTGCTTAAAACTGGTGGAACTTAATTCTTTTTAGTATTGTAAATTATGTGCTGTATTTTGTGCCTATGCCTTTCAGCTCCCCTTCCCCAAATCTGCCCATAATTGAAAATGGTTTATGAATGGCTTGTAAACAACATCTGTATTAGAGTGTCACACCAGAGAAGAGGTCATTTGTGTGTTGTGTTCAGCATGCCCCTTAGAAGGTGGCATGTAGAATTAACTGGCTGTGTTTGTTTGCTAGCTGAGTTTGTTCTCAGCAGTGGCCCAGATTAAGTTTTACAATTATTAAACATTTTACAATGTAAGTCTTCCAAGACAGAGTAAGTATTAATATGTTCGCAGATTGATGTACTGTATGGGTATTATGTATGTTTAGCAAGTAAATATATTTTTTTCTTTTTAATGAATTTTCTCTTTGAGAATAGCAAAGGCAGGAGGCATGGTTTTTGGTCCGAATTTCTTGCTATGCCATGTTGTGACCTCCTTACTTGTAAGGTTAACAAGCAGCACAAGCCTGAGACCCAGAAAGCATTTTTTTTTTTCAATAATTCTGTAGCCCAGTGTTTCAAGTCAGTCTTGGAGTACCCCCTTGCCAGTCAGTTTTTCAGGATATCCACAATGAATATGCATGAGCTAGCATATGCTGTCTTAATTATATGCAAATCTTTCATGCAGATTCATTGTGGATATCCTGAAAACCTGACTGGTAAGGAGGTAAGGACCGACTTGGAAAACATTGTAGTAGCTGATAAGGACAGTTATTGGGTCTTACTGACTGACACTTAACTTAGGTGGAGGAAGTTACCATGCCAATGATGGTAATTTTGTTGTGGGAATCTTTATATGGTAACATAATGTTGGTGTGATGCTCAAAATGTTCCAGTTGATTTAAGTAGTTTTTAAAAATGCTTTGCTTTTGTTTCTCTGGAGTTTCCCTATATAAATGGGGAAACCACATTGCTTCTGTTTTCATGTTTGCTTGTTTCACTTTTCTTAAACATTGGAAACATCAGAATTGTTTAATTCTAGGCTGCTTATTTCTGTGAATGATTACAAGTAATGAACCTTGAAATTCTACCTTGAAAAATTCCTGGAGGATAAATTTTCACTCTTCAAAACATTATTCAGAATACTTTTAATCAAAAATTTACTAGTATTTTAAACATCTTTTTGCAATTAAAGTGTTGAGACCAATGAGGCATATTTTCAAAGCACTTAGCCTTCCAAAATTTCATAGAAACTTATGGAACTTTGGAAGCCTAAGTGCTTTGAAAATATGCCTCATCATGTGTACTAAAAACTTGGTTCAAGGTTACTGTTTAGATGGTGCTTCCTTAAATTCTTTATATAACCTTAGATGAGCCACTAACCTTGAGCACTTAAAAAAAGTGACTTGTTTTAGACCATTGGAAATTATTTTCAGGTTATGCAGCCAGTTACCATCCCTTCAAAATGTAAAGGTGACTTGGAATGAAAGGTGGAACAAGGATAATTTCAAACTTGTTAATTCCTTTTATGCCAGAACAGTTACCCAGCATCCTGGGTAACTGGTGTTTGGGGCAGAAGTGTCCCATGAATGAAAATGATTTTGAGACTTTCATTCTCCGAACTGTAGGATATTGTTTCTAGAAAATGAGTTTAAATTTGTCTTTTAGGTATTTTCCTACATATTAGCTTTCCCCACTTGTTTCTTTGAGAGAAGTGACTACAGAAGTTACTGTCACTGGTTTGCAGTGATCACTCTTTTCTGCTAGGCCTGGGAGCAACAGTGAACTTGTAAATTATTAAATTGTGAACTTGTAAATTATTCAGCAATGCTTTACATCCTTTTGGTATGATGACATAAGAGACCCCCCCCCCCCCCCCCCCAATGTTGTCTTTATAAAGGCATGTGGTGTACCTTTATAAAATAGGCTTCTGGAATTATTCCTAATAGCACGCAAATGTTGTTGAACAAACTTATACCTGTTCTGAGTCTGAGGCAGTGTGTGTATTATAAAATATCTGTATGTCATAATTACATCTTGGGATTGTATCTTTCCAGTGTGTCTACTGCTTACATAATGTCTATACTGTACAGTCTTATAATGAACATCTGTATGTAAAACATACTTTAGGTGTAGAAAGTGCTTTTATGAACAAATCACAATGCTTGTCTGACATTCCTGTCTGGATGTCTCAACACCACCTGAAATTAAACATGACCAAAACCGAGCTTCTCATTTTCCCCCCCAAACCCACCTCCCCACTCCCCCCGTTTTCTATTTCTGTTGATGGCTCTCTCATTCTCCCTGTCTCCTCAGCTCGAAACCTTGGGGTCATCTTTGACTCTTCTCTCTCCTTCGCTCATATCCAGCAGACTGCCAAGACCTGTCATTTCTTTCTTTACAACATCCATAAAATCTGCCCCTTTCTTTCCGAGCACTCTACCAAAACCCTCATCCACACTCTTGTCACCTCTCATTTAGACTACTGCAATTGTCACCTGTCATTTAGACTACTGCAATCTGCTTCTTGCTGGCCTCCCACTTAGTCACCTCTCCCCTCTCCAATCGGTTCAAAACTCTGCTGCCCGTCTCGTCTTCCGCCAGGGTCGCTTTACTCATACTACCCCTCTCCTCAAGTCGCTTCACTGGCTCCCTATCCGTTTTCGCATCCTGTTCAAACTTCTTCTACTAACCTATAAATGTACTCACTCTGCTGCTCCCCAGTATCTCTCCACACTCGTCCTTCCCTATACCCCTTCCCGTGCACTCCGCTCCATGGATAAATCCTTCTTATCTGTTCCCTTCTCCACTACTGCCAACTCCAGACTTCGCGCCTTCTGTCTCGCTGCACCCTACACCTGGAATAAACTTCCTGAGCCCCTACGTCTTGCCCCATCCTTGGCCACCTTTAAATCTAGACTGAAAACCCACCTCTTTAACATTGCTTTTGACTCATAACCACTTGTAACCACTTGCCTCCACCTACCCTCCTCTCCTCCTTCCTGTACACATTAATTGATTTGATTACTTTATTTTTTTGTCTATTAGATTGTAAGCTCTTTGAGCAGGGACTGTCTTTATCCTATGTTTGTGCAGCGCTGCGTACGCCTTGTAGTGCTATAGAAATGCTAAATAGTAGTAGTAGTAATTCCTGAACTTAGCTTATTCTGATGTCTTGACCTTGCTGTTGCTTCCTGTTTCTGATACTTCCAGCTTAATTGGAGCCAGTTTCTGTTGGGTTATGATGCCATGGGTTTTTAATTTGCAACTTCCTGGGTATTTTTTTTTTTTAATCTCTAGTAAAGATTTCCTTTCAACCTAATGTTGCCTTTGAGCCATAACTGGGTCTCTCTTTATCCAGGGGTGGTGAATGCTCCATCAAGCCCCAGAAACCTGTCTTGAGAATGTACAGTACGTCACTAGATAATAAGGTTTCCAATTAAAATCAATTTAATGAAGTGAGCATTCCCATTTACCTTTTTATTACTGCTTTAGTGGGTGGAGTCAACCCAGTTATTCAAGGCATCATTTGAAAGAAATCTACTTCTTAGTATCAGAATTAGCTTTGCTGTGTTTGCTCAAGTGAGGTCACCTGAATTAATCATCTTCCACATAGTTGGTCATATTCCTTCCAGTACAAAGCACAGGTACTCTGGGTGTGACTAGAGGAGTTCCATTTCTTCTATTACACAACATACGAATTATGAGACTTGTTAAGTGGTAGTTAGGTCACCTGATAGGATTTTATACTGTTGCCAATGTGAAATACAAAACTGTGGTACTTGAACCTACTCGAGTTTGAAGCATATTAGCAGATATCTAATAATCTTCACTTAAAATTGCATCCCCTGCTTTCAAGATGTGACTGAGTATTGGGGATGTTTTTCCCCTTCATCTGTTTTGCTGTTCATTTTTTACTCTTTTAAAACGCTAAAACATTGATTCACTCTTTGCTGTAGGCACTGTATAACTACTTTTTTTGTTTTTAACTCTAGTTTTTATTCAGGCTCTTTTCTCCAGTGCATAATGCATTTCCATATACATTAGTGTTTTTCCCTTCATGTATTGCTCTTATAGCGAATACCTTTCTCAATTCACATATCTAAGAAAGAAATCAAAGTAAATGTATTTATTTCCCCACCCAGATGTTTGTAACAAACCTAACTTGTGCAGTGTTAAAACGTTTTGATAACAAACCTTTCAAGGGCACACAGAAATAACTCCGTCTTAATCTGGTGACTTAGAGACATAGTTATTAAGCTGTGTTACATTATAATGCATGTTATTTGCCCCTTAATGGGTATTTAGGGGTATTAAATCAAGTTATAATACTGTAAAGCACGGTATTTAGTCATTGCAGTTTATGTATTAGTGGGGTGTTTAACATGCTTTGCATCTTATTGCTATGTAAATTCTGTAAAACGGCTTCCAGTGAAATCTGCATTATAGGTGAAAAAATAACCGTATCAAAAAGGTGGGGTGGTTTTAATGTTCTGGGAACTTTGGGCTACACAGCTGTAGTCCAGTGCTCCTGGGCGCCTCAAAGTCCAGCATGTAATCAAAACAGCTACCCCCCTCCCCTTTGGGCCTACTGGACATCAGGAGGATGCTGCTGCTCTGGTATCTGAAGGAGGCGAATGAGTTTTTGCTCCTGATCACCTTTTGTTTTCTTTTCATTGCCCTAGGAGGGGCCAGGTGGCCACTAAGGCATCCATTGCAAGGTGGATCAAAGCATCTATTAAGAACACCTGCATTTGCATGAATTGCCCAGTACCTCAGGGCCTGAAGGACCACTTCCTGGGCAGAGGCTCGGGTGGTGGCCCCTGAAGAGATTTGCAGAGCGACGACTTGGTTGTTTCTCCATTCCTTTGTCAAACACTACAGATCGGACGTGTTGGCCATGGTCCTTACAGACTTTGGCAGGGCTGTCATTTGAGAGGACGTATCTTCCCTTACCCAGTCGTTCTGCTTCAGTACATCTCACTGTGCAGAACAGTGTAGGTGGACTCTAAGGAAAGGGGAATTAGACCTTTTTTAAGTCGGCTACACTGTTCTACAACCTGCCGTCAGAAGACGTGGGCCATGGACTCTGGGTGTGCTCTGCACTTTCCCTTTGTGTGTTAAAAAAAAAGAGAAGAATCAAATTGCACATATTACAATTCACATCAATACTGATTATCCTAGAGTATGCAGGGTAGTGAGTCTAGTGCCACTCTGTGATATGCTCACTTGATTATCATTGCAGCTGCAGTGGTTGATTGGGCATGGGTGCATTACAAAAAGGGACCTTCTGCTACTTTGGGAGATGCATACTGGATCTTTCCAAGGAGCAGTACCACCAGCTGATACTGTTGAGGTCACTGGTAGAGCTGTTTTGTCTACCTCCATCTGATTGGAGGGGGATAACATCTACTGGTGCAAAACAGTGTAGCAGACTGAAGGAAAGAAAATTATTAGGTAAGACATAATTTCCCTTTTGTTGCTCTCATTAAATGATTGTTCTCTGGCTTAACATCCTTTTTCACTATAAACTTTAAAGTGACTAATTCAGTTATTTGCTTTTAGTAGGAATAGAAATTCTGGATCACTTCTAGCTATGGTTCTGTAAGGGGTATATGACCAATTATTCTTATGTTTTTCTTAAACCATTCTTCTCTGTAGTTTTATGGGGTGTGTGGTATCCAGGGGTGGCCTTGGAAAATGGGTTTTATCTTGTTTTCTGTTGGATCAATCACAGTTGGTGATTCTTGGTGTGGGTGAGGAGAAATCAACTTGCAGCAACTTATCTGGAGTTCTCAGGGGTGTCCAGTTTTATTCTTCCTTTTTATGTTGTATGGTTGGGTAAACACTTCAGCTGTTTAATCCCCTGGACAAAGATATTTAACATAAGAATAGCCATACTGGATCAGACCAATGGTCCATCTGGCCCAGTATCCTGTTTTCCAAATAGTGGCCAAGCCAGGTCACAAGTTCCTGGCAGAAACCCAAATCATGGCAAAACTCCATACTACAAATCCCTGGGCAAGCAGTTGCTTCACTTTGTCTCAAAAATTTAACTGACTGCCTTAGCAAGGTTAGACTTTGGACAGTAAATTTGTATAATCTTAACTCAGCTGAAAGGGAGATTAGGATCTGGAGACCAAGATGCTTTGACCTGGAATCTTTTCCTGGATACCACTTTTCTTTGCCAGTAGCTCTGTCATTGGTCACCATTTAAGTTTTTAGTATTGGGCATAATAATTGATCATGAATTATCAGTGATGCATCATTGCCCCCTTATGACTATATTTGGTATCCTGATGATTGGTCTGACAGTCCTTTATAGTAACCTGCCTATATATGTCTTGGTTCTCATGGTTGTCCCAAGCAGCTCTGCTGGCCAAATCCTCTCCAGATTATCAGATTAGTGTGTTCAGGAAGTGTCATCTTTGTGGTTATTCCGTAGAACTTAATATTTGGAAGCTTGAGCTTTGTATCATTGGGTTAGGTTCCCAAACTTTCTCAGTTCATGACGCCCTTATTGTCTCAGTAATGTTTTCACTGTGCCCCTAGACCAAAAGAAATACATAATAAACGGGACCATTAGATATTAGGTCTAAACAATTAAGCATGTATGTCCTAATATCCTAATCAACAACTTAATAGATGTTTGAAAAGATAACACACATTAAATTGAGAGAAGAAATATTTTTATTTAATTCTTAATTATAATGGGATGTGCAGTGCCCAACAGGTGCACACAACTTCTAAAGCCTTGGCATTTCAGATTGGACATGGCCATCTTCATGTCCTGTTGCATATTGATTTTATTACACAACCCGTGGAAACCCAACTTTGTAAAGGTATAATATTGGAAATGGTATTAGGATTCACTGAGGTTTAGCACTTAGCAGCAAATATTCATCTTTCATTGATGTCCAAAACTCAGTTCCATGCTTTCAAATTTTGTTTTTTAAAGTCTTGTCACAAGACAGATCAATAAGATGTCTTCTGAAGAGGTAAATTCAGATGGGGCCTTATCCTTGAATGTGTCTAGGATCCATACACAATTTGTGAAAAGGGAGGTTAGCAGATGTAGAGGCTGACAACTTTTTTCCCCCTCCAGTTCCATTTGAAACCACCAGTCTAAATCGGGGGTTCTCAAGGTCCACAGCCCAGCCTGGTTTTTAGGATTTCCACAATGAATATGTATGAGATCTAATTGCTTCCATTGCATGTGCGTGAATTCAGATAGATTTCATATGTGTTCATTGTGGAAATCCTGAAAACAAGGCTAGGTTGTGGATTACTAGGACTTGATTTGAGGACCCCCTAGTCTAAATGCTTTCGATCAAAACCGCAGCTGAAACTTCACCTGGTTTTGCCAGAAGCCAAAATATACCCAGAATCGTCTTTACTGTTTGCTTGTTATATTAATAGCATGCTTAGCATTATCATGTTACCCAAGATCCTTTTATAATACTAAATGTTTATTTCTTATATATCTCCACGATTCATGATGTATTGTAAGCCACATTGAGCCTACAAAGAGGTGGGAACATGTGGGTTACAAATGCAATAAATAAAACAGAAAACGACAGTTTGGGATTGTTAGAGCTTGCAGCCCCATATCCCTCTACTAAACCCATAGGAGATTGTTGCCGTCCAGTCGCGGGATGGAACTGGGAAAATTAATGTTTTTTTTTCCAGCAACTGGGAGACATTTTAACAAGGACTTCCATATCATCAAGCTGATCAATCCATAGACTGGTGGGTTGTGTCCATCTACCAGCAGGTGGAGATAGAGAGCAAACTTTTGCCTCCCTATATGTGGTCATGTGCTGCCGGAAACTCCTCAGTATGTTCTCTATCTCAGCAGGTGGTGGTCACATACAGCAGCAGCTCTGGCTAGGCCTCCAAGCCTAATCCTTAGGTTTTGTTGAGGCCTGGGGTTGAGGGCTCTTTTGAGCAAGTGCAAACCTGGTGGTGCCAGGTCCCTCCTTTTCTCCCCCCTCCCGCTGGCTCCGTTAAAAAAAAAAAAAAAAAAATTTAAACGTCTTTAAAGGCGTTTATTTCGACGTTTATTTAAACGTTCATTGCAGCTACTCACTGGGACACCAGTTCGTTACAGCTCGGAGCGGCAAGCAGGTAATTTTACCTTTTTATAGCGGGCAGGGGGTTCCCCGATTCTTCTCCTCGTGGCATATGGCGTCGGAGGGCGAGGGCGCAAAGGGTCGCTCCCCGGATCGCTGGAGCGCTTCTAGAGGGGATGCGGGGGTATTAAAGCCTGATTCGCCCTTGTTGGGTGACAGTTTCGTGACCGATGAATGTCCTGGTCCTTCCTCCGGCGCGGCGGTTTTTCCCGCCATAAACGCCCATCCCCCGCTCCTCGCCTCCGCCATCTTGGCCGGCCACGCGGCTCGGACGGCTTCTTCATGGGCCGCCCTTGAGGTTGGAGACATTAATGCCATGAACGCCCTTAATTTGGGCGACGGCACAAAAGCGGCTAAAGTTAAGCGCCGTTCTTCCCGCGCGGCTCCTTCGTGGAGTGTCGCGCCGGATGCCATTTTGGATGCGCAGCATGTCTCTCCCCCGCTCTTGCGAGCGCCGGTTGAGAGTGCGTCTAGGGCTGTTGCCCAGGCTGCGGAAGTGCACAGTCTGGGGGGTTTTTCCCCCGAGTTTGTTTTGCTGCTGCATCAGGCTTTCCTCAGGCAAAACGCTGCCCCTGCTCCCTCTTCTGGTAAAGAGGTTGAGGTTCCCAGAGGTAAACGCCCTCGGGTTGATTTTCAGGCCTTGGAGGACTTGTCTCCTCCGATGTAGATGAGGGCAGCGTGTCTGAGGTCTCCCAACGGTCCTTTGCGGATTCCTTGGAGGAGACGGATCCCCGCTCGGATGGAGCGGATGACCCCTCTGCAGCGCGGCTTTTTAGCCCAGAGGATTTGCCCAACCTGTTGTACAGGCCATGGACACTTTGAAGTTTCCTCTCCGGAGGACGTCTCTCCCTCAGCCCCTGTTGGCTCTGCCATTATGCTGGGGACGAAGCGCCCGCCTAGAACCTTCCACGTGCATGATGCCATGCACACCTTAATTTCGGCTCAATGGGATGTCCCGGAAACGAGCCTTAAAGTGGCTAGGGCTATGTCCCGCCTCTATCCTGTGGCTGTGAGTGAACGTGAGGCCTATCTGTGGCCTACCGTGGATTCTTTAATCACTGCGGTGACTAAGAAAACGGCGTTGCCGGTGGAAGGTGGCACGGCCCTAAAGGCCGCCCAAGACAGAAGATTGGAGGCGGCCTTAAGGTCGTCCTTTGAGGCAGCTGCTTTAAGTTTGCAGGCCTCAGTTTGCGGCTCCTATGTGGCCAGGGCGTGCCTGACTATGGTGCAGCGGGCTTCCCCCTCGGATCTTTCCTTGAGGGCTGATTGGCCGGCCCTGGAATCGGGCTTAGCCTATTTGGCAGACTTGCTGTATGATGTCTTGAGAGCCTCAGCTAAAGGCATGGCTCAGACAGTCTCTGCGCGGCGGTGGCTTTGGCTGAAACATTGGTCTGCTGACCACGCCTCTAAATCCCGCCTGGCTAGATTGCCTTTTAAAGGCAAGCTGCTCTTTGGGGTCGAGCTGGACAAAATCGTGACCGATCTCGGCACGTCTAAGGGCAAGAAATTACCAGAGGTCAGGGCTCGGGCTAGTACTCGTCCCGGTACCTCCAGAGGACGGTTGCAGGAAGCCCGTCGGTACCGCCCGGGCAAGTCGGGTTCCTCTGCCCCCTCTTCCTTCAAGAGGAATTTCTCCCCCAAGCAGCATTCCTTTCGCAGAGACCGCCGTCCCGGAGGTGCTCCCTCCGGTCCTCCCCCAGGGTCTCGTACCCAATGACGGGGCCTTGGTCCACGCCCCAGTGCAGATTGGAGGACGGCTGGCCTCGTTTCTGGGCGAGTGGACCACAATAACTTCAGACGCTTGGGTGCTGGAAGTCATCAGAGACGGCTACAAGCTAGAGTTCTGCCGACCCTTAAGAGACGGGTTTGTACTCTCTCCCTGCAAGTCTCCGGTCAAAGCTGTGGCAGTGCAGCAGACCTTGGACAACCTGGTCCGCCGGGGTGCGGTCGTTCCGGTGCCAGAAAATCAGATTGGCAAGGGACGTTACTCCATTTACTTTGTGGTACCAAAGAAAGGAGGTTTTGTCCGGCCTTTCCTCGACCTCAAAGGGGTCAATCGGGCCTTGAAAGTGCGGCACTTTTGCATGGAGACTCTCCGCTCTGTTATAGCGGCAGTGAAGGCAGGAGAGTTCTTGGCTTCCTTGGACATCAAGGAAGCGTACCTGCATATTCCCATCTGGCCTCATCCTGCGTTTTGCAGTCCTGGGACGACACTTCCAGTTCAGAGCCCTCCCTTTTGGGTTGGCTACTGCTCCGCGGACCTTTTCCAAAGTAATGGTGGTCATAGCGGCCTTCCTGCGAAAGGCAGGAGTACAAGTCCATCCTTATCTGGACGACTGGTTGATCCGAGCCCCTCTTATGCAGAGTGCGGCAAAGCTGTGGACCAGGTAGTTGCTCTTTTGAGCTCCCTGGGATGGATCATCAACTGGAAGAAGAAGAGCCAGCTGCGCCCGACTCAGTCCCTGGAGTATCTGGGAGTTCGATTCGACACCCAAGTGGGCAGAGTGTTCCTGCCAGACAATCAGGCTCAGGTGGACTAGTTCCTAGTAGCCTCTCCTCTTCGGGCTTGGGACTATGTGCAGCTGTTGGGCTCTATGCCGGCCACGATGGAAGTAGTGCCCTGGGCCAGGGCTCATATGAGACCACTATCCTCTCTCTGCTGCAGCGCTGGACTCCGTTGTCGGAGGATTATGCTGTGCGCCTTCCCTTGGACCCAGCAGTGCGCAAGGCGCTGAGCTGGTGGCTGCAGACAGTCAAGTTGTCTGCAGGAATGCCTCTGGTGACCCCAGAGTGGATTGTTGTCACGACGGACGCCTCTTTGTCGGGCTGGGGAGCCCACTGTTTGGGAAGGACAGCGCAGGGGCTCTGGTCTCCTGCAGAGGCAAAGTGGTCTATCAACCTCCTGGAACTCAGAGCCATTCGGTTGGCGCTTTTGGAGTTCATCCCAGTACTGGTCTTGAAGCCAGTACGGGTCCTGTCGGACAATGCCACGGCTGTGGCCTATGTCTACCGTCAGGGAGGTACCAAGAGCGCCCCTCTAGCCAAGGAGGCCATGAATCTATGCCAGTGGGCGGAAGCGAACCTGGAGCAGCTTTCAGCGGCCCACATTGCCGGGGTCACGAATGTCAAGGCGGTCTTTCTCAGTCGCCATACCTTGGAGCCCGGAGAGTGGCAACTATCTGCTCAGGCGTTCTTGGACATCACGAAGCGCTGGGGCCAGCCGAGCCTAGATCTGATGGCGTCATCGGCCAGTTACCAAGTGCCGCGCTTTTTCAGCAGAGGACGGGACCCTCGATCCCTGGGAGTAGATGCTCTTCTCCAACAGTGGCCGACACAAGAGCTCCTCTATGTGTTCCCGCCCTGGCCCATGTTGGGCAGGGTGCTAGACCGGGTGGCAAGCATCCCGGCAGGGTAATCCTGGTGGGTCCGGATTGGCCCAGACGTCCCTGGTATGCGGACTTGATCAGGCTCTCAGTCGACGATCCTCTGCGGCTGTCAGTGGAGCAGGGCCTGTTACATCAGGGTCCCGTGGTGATGGAGGATCCCTCCCCCTTTGGTCTTAAGGCCTGGCTATTGAGCGACAGGGCTATTGAAGAAGGGCTTCTCAGACAAGGTCATCGCCACTATGCTAAGAGCGAGGAAGCGCTCTACTTCTACTGCTTACGCCAGGGTTTGGCGTATCTTTGCAGCGTGGTGTGAAGCAGGCTCACTTTCTCCCTTCACTGCTCCAATTTCTTCAGTGTTGGCGTTCCTGCAAGAAGGTCTGGAGAAAGGCCTGTCGCTCAGTTCCCTTAAAGTCCAGGTGGCGGCTCTGGCTTGCTTCAGGGGCCACCTGAAGGGTGCTTCCCTGGCTTCGCAGCCAGATGTGGTGCGCTTTCTCAGGGAGTTAATCACCTGCGCCCTCCTCTGCACTCAGTGGTGCCTGCGTGGAATATCAACCTGGTGCTAAGAGTATTGCAGAAGCCGCCTTTTGAACCCTTGTCAAGGGCATCTCTGAAAGACCTGACGTGGAAGCAGTCTTTTTGGTGGCTATCCCTTCAGCCAGAAGAGTTTCCGAGCTCCAGGCGCTCTCTTGTCGAGAGCCTTTTCTGCAGTTCACTGAGGCAGGAGTGACTATTCGCACAGTGCCTTCCTTTCTGCCCAAGATTGTTTCTCGCTTCCATGTGAATCAGCAGCTCTGTCTCCCTTCCTTTCGTAGGGAGGACTACCCAGAGGAGTACTCTGCTCTTAAATATCTGGATGTGAGGCGAGTCATCATCAGATACTTGGAAGTGACCAATGATTTCCGGAAATCGGATCATCTGTTTGTCCTGTTTGCAGGTCCTCGTAGGGGTCTGCAGGCTGCTAAGCCTACAGTGGCAAGATGGGTCAAGGAAACCATTGCAGCGGCTTATGTGGCCGCAAGGAAGGTGCCGCCTATCCAGCTGAAGGCTCACTCCACGAGAGCTCAGGCGGCCTCGATGGCAGAGGCCGGATCCGTCTCCTTGGAAGAGATATGCAAGGCGGCAACTTGGGCTTCGGCTCATACATTCTCCAAGCATTACCGTTTGACGGTGGCTGCACGGGCGGAGGCCCGGTTTGGAGCTTCAGTGTTGAGGTCAGGGATTTCAATGTCCCGCCCTGGGTGAGTACTGCTTCGGTACATCCCACCAGTCTATGGATTGATCAGCTTGATGATATGGAAGGTAAAATTATGTATAATCATACCTGATAATTTTCTTTCCATTAATCATAGCTGATCAATCCATAGCCCCTCCCAGATATCTGTACTGTTTTTATTCTGGTTGCATTTCAGGTTCAAGTTTAGTCTTCAGTTACTTCAGAAAGACTTCGTGTTCAAGTTTTTTCACTTGGATTCTTCAAGAGTTGAGACGAGTTTGTGTTACAGTGAGCTGCTGCATTCCTCTCCCCCCCGTTTTACGGGGCTGGATTGAGACATAAATTCTGCCGGCACTCCCTCCCGCTTCGTGCGGCTGTAGGGCAGCTTTGTACCCCTCCTGCTTCGGCGGTGTTAGGGTCAGTCAGCTCCTCCCGCGGTTGCGGTTGCAGGATAAGCCAGATCCCCCCGCATCGGCGGGTGTGGTGTCCCTCCCCCGCTCCGCGGGGATGAGCTGGACGGATTCCCCTCCCCCACTTGTGTGGGGATGAGCTGGGTTAATTCCCCTCCCCCGTTTCGGCGGTGGTGAGCTGGGCAGAGTGTCCCTTCGTGGGTGTAATTCTCTAAGTGCTGAGTCCTGCGGATGGAGCTTTGATATCGACATACTGAGGAGTTTCCGGCAGCACATGACCACATATAGGGAGGCAAAAGTTTGCTCTCTATCTCCACATTTCCTCTGAGAGAGAAACTTTGTGAGAATGTGTGGAAAAAAAATTATTGGCTTTTTATACTTACTCAAACTGTGCATGAATAACAAAATAAAGTAGAATTGGGGTGTTTCCCATTTTGTATTTAGTTATAAAACAAGAGGTCGCAGCAGCCATTTTCAGAGCAGAGCCAGCATGGGCAGGAATGACTGAGAATTTATTGTGTCCCAGCTACATCCCTAGACAGTAAGGGGGGCCTGAAGGGAGCTTGTGGAGGGTCTGGCAGGAAAGGCAACCCCTGTTACTGCAGGCAGGTGTGTGTGTGTGTGAGAGGAGGTAACAATGGGACAAAACACAAACTGAAAATGCGGCCATTTTTGGCCAAAATTGAAAACATGGCTGTAAATGCATTTCTGTTGAAACCAAAATCGGGGCAAAAAAGGATTTCAGTCCAGGTTTTGTGCCGAAACTAGCATTCGGTCTGTTTTTAAGCAGGTGTGTTATGCTTCCTCCATCTTCTCTCAGCCTGATGTGCTTGGCAACAGAGGATGTGCAGCTCTGTGAAACCCTTTTTTTTTTTTTTTTTTGTATGCAGGAGAGATTTGCATCGACCTATAGAGGCGACACCTGCAGATGTTACCATAATTTGGTTACCACATATATGTTTGTGAAGTAATTCGTTGTGTTTTCAGTGGTGAAGTTCATGAGAGTTTAAAATGTCAAGATAGACGAACAAGTCTGTACCTGGGACTCTAAGCTTTGGTCTCAAAGTCAAAAGAAAAGAGGGAAGGAACACAGTGTGGAGGTAACGCAATGGGGTCAATGTGAGGAAAGGTGTGCATTAGAGGGGGAGGGTATGTGTTGATAGGGGTGTTCTGACCATGGAACAGGAAGCTTGAGTGTGTAAAATTGTAAGCCACATTGAGCCCGCAAAAAAGTTGGGATAATGTGGGATACAAATGCAATAAATAAAATAAAAGAATCCTGATCAGGGAAGGATAAAAACAAGTCTAAAGCAATATATGTGTTGCTTAAGTCCTAGCTTTGGCAGAAGGAAAAAAAATCCCTTTTTCCATATTGTCCTTACACCAGTGGTTCCCAATCCTGGTCCTGGAGGTGTTCCAGCTAGTCAGTTTTTCAGGATATCAACAATGGAATAAACATGAGAGAGATCTGCATGCATTGCCTCCACTGCATGCAAATCTCCCTTATTCATTGTGGATATCTTGAAAACCTCACTGGTTGGGGTACCTCTAGGACCAGGTTTGGGAACCACTGTCTTGCACTAACCCCAGAGTTCTGAAATGATCAGGTCCATTGATCAGCAGGTGGCGATAAATACTGAAGGGCTCAGCCAGCAGGCTAGGGTTATATTTCAGCTCACTTCTGTGTTATCTTATCTTCAGCAGGTAGATGGTCATGGTTCAGTCCTGAGCTCTGGATAGGCTGCTGTTGGTCAACTGGTTTCCAGTTAAGCTTACTAGGCAGTCTTCTTTCAGGAGGTCATCTCTGGAGCTTCCAGAGTCTAGACTCCTTAGCCTGTCTTCCTCCCTCTCTTCCCATTGGTCTTGGAAACAAGGCTCAAAAGCTAGTTCTTAAAACCGGCAAAAAGACCGTTTTGCTCTTTTAGTAGAGGTAGCTTTATATTCAGCACACTGCAGTAAGCAACTGGTTTTTCAACCATGAATTTGCAGTCCCCTTACCCCATTCAGTAGTTATTAGCTAAGTTCTACAACCAAGGATATTTTTGAGGTGTCTTTACCATGTTATGGGGGTTGCTACTGTATCACGCTTGTTCTAATTGTAGGAAAGTAGTCTGTGGTGCCAGTGTTCCCCACCGCTCAACGTGTGGGCTATTCTGACATAATTGATTTTAGATTCAGTAGCCTAATGGTTGGAGCAGCTGCCTATAAACCAACCCATTGTAGCAAAGTCATTGGTTCGAGACCTAGCCTTTGTAGATGCTGTTCAGCAACAGGAGTTCAGATAAGAGATCTATATTTTTGGCAAAAGTGCTACCTTACCTGGGTGGGCAGTAACACTCGGAATTTTGAACGCGAGTTCCATTGTACTTTTCAAGTTTAATTTATAAATCAAATTGGGTACTTTTAGAACCTACAAGTAGGACTTCAACAAAATTATAGGATAGTTTTGAAGTTTGTGCTTTTGGTGTGGAGTCATTTGCTAATGTTGATGACTCTTGATCCTTGGATATGTTTAGATATTTTATATTGGAAACTTTATGTAACCAGAAAAAGTAATATATCAGATTAACCTTTAAATGTTGAAATCCTTTATGTAACCGGAGACTTAAATTATTCTAAGGATTTGTATTTAAGTGACTTAGAAACATTTGTAGCATTCGTGGAGACTTCACACGAATGCTACAAATTTTTATAGTTTTATAGTTTTATAGTTAATGTGATGAGTCATCCTCTTGGTCAGTTACAAGAAGAAGATTTTAGAAAGTGATAAGTACATAAGTACATAAGTAGTGCCATACTGGGAAAGACCAAAGGTCCATCTAGCCCAGCATCCTGTCACCGACAGTGGCCAATCCAGGTCAAGGGCACCTGGCACGCTCCTCAAACGTAAAAACATTCCAGACAAGTTATACCTAAAAATGAGGAATTTTTCCAGTCCATTTAATATCAAGGACATTAAATGAAAATTAATGTACATTTTGTTCTAAAGTACTTCTGTGCTAGAAAAGCAAATAGTTCTTTCCTTTAGGCAGAGTGAACCTGAAAATAGCCCACAACTGTAAAAAGGGAAAACTCATTAAAACAAAATTGCCCTTGTTTTGGTATCTATTCAGCAGATCTAAATTGCTGCCTGCATCAAAAATAACATTGTTTCCTGCTATTTTTGGTGAGGTAACTCATGGGTTTAAACTAGAGTTGGATTCAAATAACGTTCTGTTTAGTTGAATGGCCACAGTGGATTAATTCGGTAGCAGAGCTGGGCTGTATTCTGAGGGAGACCCCAGATTATTCCAAAGCTTCACTTGTTACTCCCATACCAGCTGTAGAGAATGTGGAAGCAACTTCCACAGTCCTCATGCATGAGAATGGATTCCTAACCAAGGTGCTGATATTAAGTTTGAAGGAATTCTGTTCTTGACTTTCAAAATATTATTTTAGCAAGGGAAGGTGGCGGGAGGATTAAATGGGGAAAGATGTCATCTATAAAATTTGAAAAAAGTGGTAGATCTAGTCCTGTTAAATTTAGGTGCTAATATCAGGAAATTACATGAGAAAATCCATGTTTAGAACTGAAAGCTTGCTGTAAATCTCCACCAATTGTATCGCAGATG
Organism: Microcaecilia unicolor; assembly: GCF_901765095.1. NCBI lineage: Eukaryota > Metazoa > Chordata > Amphibia > Gymnophiona > Siphonopidae > Microcaecilia > Microcaecilia unicolor. Next base: position 56,362,293 of record NC_044042.1, on the reverse strand, counting down.
GAGCAATGAATTCCATTTTACATAGAAACAGAAAAATGATTGCACATGAAGACCCAATAGTCCGTTCATCACCCTTAAGATCCTATGTTCTTGTCCTGTGGTGGGTGCTTTTTTATTTTTATTTAATTAGGATCACCTTTCTTTATCACTTACAAGCACCACGGGGGGAGGGGGTGCAGATGTCCTGGTCAGCTTTGAGGGAGGATCTTTCCCAACTGGCTCAGAGCAAAGGGAGCAGGCTGTCGCCCTTACTTTCAAGCATCTGTTGGAGCTTCGTACTGTGGAGCCAGTGCTTCATGAACAGTATGGTCTGGATCGTTATTAGTTTACTTTGTGGTCCTCAAGAAGGGTGGATCCTTCTGTCCCATTCTGTACTTGAAAGGAATAAATGCCTGTCCTCAGATGCAGCATTTTTGTATGGAAACCTTCGCCCAGGTGAGTTCTTGACCCTCCTGGACCTCACAGAGGCCTATCTGCACACTCCCATCACAGGTGTCCTCTTCGCTTCTGTAATTTTGGCCACCATTACCAGTGTTGGGTTTTGTCCTTTGGACAGGCTGTGGCCCTTTGTACCTTTTTCAAGGTTTATGGTAGTGGTCACTGTTTATCAGCATCAGCGCCACCAGGAAACCAGGGTGCATCTTTATCTGGACGACTGGCTGATATGAGCGGACTCAGCAGTGGAGGCCAGCCAGGCCACTTCTCAAGTCATCTCTCAGTTGGAGACCCTAGACTAGATTATGAATCGGAGCAAGATTTGCCTGGTTCCCTGTCAGTTCCTGGAGTACCTGGGAGTCCACTTCAACAGTGACTACCTGGGGGATGGTGTTCCTCCCAGAGGACTGGGTGGAGAAGCTTCTGATTTTTCCCACAGTATGGGGCTTCTTTCAGCTCCTGAGTTCCGTGGCAGCAATGCCTGGTTGAGGGCTCATATGCTGTCTCTGCTGTCTTGGTGGGCTCCTGTCTCTCGGGACTTCCACAGTCCTCTGCCTCTTTTAGCCCAGGGCAAGAATCTGCCACAGGGGGACAGCTCAGTTTACCTCCTGAGGGGTGTGCCACAGGATTTCCCCCACAGTGGGTGCTTGTCATCACAGATGCGAGTCATCTCAGCTGGGGAACTCATTGCCTGGGCCATGTAGCTCAGGGAACTCTAACCCCACAGGAGATGGCTTGGTCCATCAAACGTCTTGAAACACGGGCAGTTCTCTTGGCCCCATTTGTAATTCCTGCTACTCCTTTGGGGGAAGGTGGTCAAGGTAAGGTTGGAGAATGCCACTGTGGTGGTTTATATCAACAAACAGCGTGTCTATCGGTGCGTGGAGAGACACCTGTAGGATTTCATAGTGGGCAAGCACAATATACAAGTGGACTTTCATTCGCTCTCTCCTGGATTTGGGAGAATGGGAGCTGGGGCACCAGACCTTTCAGCTCATTGTGGACCACTGAGTGGAGTGGAATGGGTAGATGTGAATCGCTTCTTTATTCTTTCCAAAAATACTAGGACTAGGGGGCACGCAATGAAGCTACAAATAGTAAATTTAAAACAAATCGGAGAAAATACTTCTTGACTCTACGTGTAATTAAACTCTGGAATTCATTTCAGGAAATGGAGTAAAAGCAGTTAGCGGGATTTAAAAAAGGTTTGGATGGCTTCCTAAAGGAGAAGTCCATAGACCATTATTAAAATGGACTTGGGGAAAATCCACTGCTTATTTCTAGAATAAGCAGCTTAAAAAGTATTGTACTGTTTTGGGATCTTGCCAAGTACTTGTGACCTGCATTTGCCACTGTTGGAAACAGGATGCTGGGCTTAATGGACCTTTAGTCTGTCCCCATATGGCAATACTTATGTACTTAAAAACTGGTTACAAGAAAACAGAGTAGGGTTAAATGGTCAATATTCTCAATGGTGAAGGGTAGATAGTGGGCTCCACAGGGGTTTGTTCTGGGACTGCTGCTTTTTAACATTTTTATAAATGAACTAGAGATAGGCATGACTAGTAAGGTAATCAAATTTGCTGATGACACACAGTTATTCAAAGTTGTTAAATCAAAAGAAGATTGTGAAAAATTTGCAAGAGAGAGGACCTTACGAGACTGGGAGACTAGGTAGCCAAATGACAGATAATGCTTAATGTGAGCAAGTGCAAAGTGATACATATGGGAAAGAGAATCCCAAACTATAGCTATGTGATGCAAGGTTCTACATTAGGAGTCTCTGACCAGGAAAAGGGTCTGGGTGTCATTGTTGATGATAACTTTGAAACCCTCTTCTCAGTGTGCAGCAGCTAAGAAAGCAAATAGAATGTGAGGTGGTATTAGGAAAGGAATGGAAAGCAAAGATGAGAATGTTATAATGCCTTTGTATTGCTCCATGGTGCAACTGCACCTCAAATACTATGTGCAATTCTTGTCACCACATCTCAAAAAAGATACAGGGGAATTAGAAAAGGTACAGAGAAGGGCAACAAAAATGATAAAGGGGATGGGACGTCTTCCCTATGAGGAAAGGCTAAAGGGGCTTGGGCTCTTCATCTTGGGGAAGAGATGGCTGAGGGAAGATACAATAAGAAGTCTATAAAATAATGAATGGAATGTGTGGACATGAATCGCTTGTTTGCTGCTTTTTCAGAAAATAATAGGACTAGGGCACGCAATAAAGCTGTTAGGTAGTAAATTTTAAAACAATTCTGAGAAAATATTCCTTCGCTCTACTTGTAATTTTTGTTTTTAAACTTTATATCAACAGCAAAAGGCCAAACAGTAGACAGAAAATCATTAGAATTAACCAGGTCAAGCAAAATTACACTCCAGGGTACAAAGTAACATGAAAACTAAAATGTTAGCTCCAACTAGGTTGGTTCTTATCAGATAGAGAGACCTGGCTTAAAAATAGATAAAGGGAGCACAAAGTAAGAGCAATATGCCACACGGCCTTATATAACATGACTGAAAAAAAAATACCTCTGGAGTCATTATCAACAGGATCCTGCACACCAGATGATGTCAGGAACAGTAGTTTGTTCCATAGCGTCCCACAGATCAATCCAGAGACAAGTGGATTGTGTCCCTCTACCAGTAGGTGGAGATAGAGAGAACCTCAGAGGTTTGCTATATGTGGACATGTGCAGCCACCTCAACTTCAGTATTCTCTTATCTCAGCAGGTGGATGGACATCTCCTGTGCTACTCTGGTTTGATCTCCTAACCTGTTCCCTCAGGCTTAGTTGAGATGGGGGTTTGAGAACAGTTTGGTACATCTCTTGGGGCTCTCTCCCCCGCCCAACTCTGAACGTCTCAGGGCCAGTGGTCTCTCTGAGGAATACCTGGACTCCTCCTGCCTCTTTAAAAAAAAAAAAAAAAAAAAAAAAAAAAGGTTTTCCACAGTGGGGAATCTTTAGGCTTTTTGTATTCTGCTGACTGATGGAGGCTTTTCCCCTGGCTGGTAAGTATGTTGAACTCATGCTGCCATTTTTCTCACACTGCCTGCTCAGTTTGCCACATCCTGCATTGTCTGCACTTTGTTGGCTGCATGTGACAATTTTTTTTTTCTTTTGAAGTGTGGACAGCGAGGTCTTGTCTGTCTCGGGAGTCTTCACCCCCCCCCCCCCCCGGGGGATGGTTCTAGACTTGTGTTTTCCAGTACTACTACTACTACTACTACTATTTAGCATTTCTATAGCGCTACAAGGCATACGCAGCGCTGTACAAACATAGAAGAAAGACAGTCCCTGCTCAAAGAGCTTACAATCTAATAGACAAAAAATAAATAAAGTAAGCAAATCAAATCAATTAATGTGAACGGGAAGGAAGAGAGGAGGGTAGGTGGAGGCGAGTGGTTACAAGTGGTTACGAGTCAAAAGCAATGTTAAAGAGGTGGGTTTTCAGTCTAGATTTAAAGGTGGCCAAGGATGGGGCAAGACGTAGGGGCTCAGGAAGTTTATTCCAGGCGTAGGGTGCAGCGAGACAGAAGGCGCGAAGTCTGGAGTTGGCAGTACTGGAGAAGGGAACAGATAAGAAGGATTTATCCATGGAGCGGAGTGCACGGGAAGGGGTGTAGGGAAGGACGAGTGTGGAGAGATACTGGGGAGCAGCAGAGTGAGTACATTTATAGGTTAGTAGAAGAAGTTTGAACAGGATGCGAAAACGGATAGGGAGCCAGTGAAGGGTCTTGAGGAGAGGGGTAGTATGAGTAAAGCGACCCTGGCGGAAGATGAGACGGGCAGCAGAGTTTTGAACCGACTGGAGAGGGGAGAGGTGACTAAGTGGGAGGCCAGCAAGAAGCAGATTGCAGTAGTCTAAACGAGAGGTGACAAGGGTGTGGATGAGGGTTTTGGTAGAGTGCTCGGAAAGAAAGGGGCGGATTTTACGGATGTTGTAAAGAAAGAAACGACAGGTCTTGGCGGTCTGCTGGATATGAGCAGAGAAGGAGAGAGAAGAGTCAAAGATGACCCCAAGGTTTCGAGCTGAGGAGACAGGGAGAATGAGAGAGCCATCAACAGAAATAGAAAACGGGGGGAGCGGGGAGGTGGGTTTGGGGGGGAAAATGAGAAGTACTCCTGTCTCCTGATGGCTTCTCAGTCACGGATCGGGATTCAGGCTTCCCATGGGGAGCTCTGCTCTCTTTACGGTTCCTATGCTGAGCAGTCAGCTCGGGTCTTGCTCTTTTCTCTCGCATTCTTGGAGGTCTTTGAGGGTTATTTTCTTCTACTCCACCATGGCGGATGAGTACATTCTATGGCCTGGCATATTTGCTTTGGCACCTTTTACTGTGGGGCCTGGTCCTGTGTGTCTTTCCTGTGTGGGCCTTGATGCTGCAGGGGCCTATGCCAGTGGTGGTGTGTTTTATTTTTTTTTGTTTTGTTTTTGTCTACCTCTGAGGATCTCTTGGCTGTGGAGGCTGCCTCCTTAGACTGGAGTGGATTCTGGCTAGTCTTACTGGGGTAGGGGCTTCTGTCTGTGGTCCTTTACTTCTTGTGACCCTGTTCTAGATTGGGTGTACGTCTACTTTTCCTGGTGCTTTCAGGATTCACATGCCCTGGTTTGTTGCTCTCCCTTTCCAGGGTCGTTGCTTTCTTCTGTGTTAGCACTGGGGTGTTCAGGGATGGCAACTAGATTTTTGTTTGCCTCCTGAGTTAGCTCTGGGGTGTTCAGGGATGGCAACTAGATTTTTGTTTGCCTCCTGAGTTAGCTCCTGTGGTTGTTGAACTGGGCTAGCAGCACGTGGCACACTTGTTTTCAGAGGTGTGTAGTGTCCTGCCCTGGTTGTGGACTGCTTTGGTACGTCCCACTCATCTTTGGCTTGATCTGTGGGACTCTGTGGAAGGTAAAATTAGTCCTTACCCGATCATTTTCTTTCCATTAGTCCCAACAGATCAATCTAGAGGCTCACACTTGGTTGCATTCTCGAGGTTCTTTTTCTTTCTGATTTTAATTGAGGTTTTTTAGAGGCAGGAGAATGTTTTTCATGTTGGATTTCTTCCATTGCTTTGGCATCGCAAATACTGAGGTTGAGGTGGCTGCACATGTCCACATATAGTAAACCTCTGAGGTTTACTATATCTCCACCTGCTAGTAGAGGGACATAGCTCCCTCTTCCCCCCCCTCGAACTGTTGGGACTAATGAAAAGAAAATTATCAGGTAAGGACTAATTTTAAATTCCACAATCGCCTCTTAAATACATTAGACGTCCCACCATGATGAGAACGATATCTGATTTCAAATTGGGCCACCTGATGTAATTGATGCTGCCAATGGTCATAGGTTTGGGGAGGTTCATCGGTCCAATGTTGCAAAATAATTTTATGCAATGTAAAAATGGCACATATAATGCATTTTGTTTGTGGTGGGCACATGAGAATGATCCTCCCAACTGCCCAAAATCAACAAATAAGTCCAGTCCAAATGCGAGTGCCAAAAAGAACAAGAACCTTCTGCCAAATTCATGAAGGTGAGGGCACTCCACACCTTACACCACAGACAACACTTAATCCATTCATAATTGCGTTCAACATGTGAGAGTGTTGCAGGTGTGGGCGCTGCTGCAGAGCACCATTGGGTATGTCTAAGTGAAGTAAGAGGTCAAGCAAGTACAGTCTCCTGAAGAAGTACCAATGAAACACGGCCTGTGTTGAGATCTAAAGGTTTTTTCTGTGTAAAAAGAATGGTATGGATGAAGATTGTGTAGCACACAATGAGCTTTATGCAGTGGGGGGTTCTTCTATGCTGCATACCGGACTGAAATTTTCAAGTTGGGTAATTTTTGAATGAGATGGATGTTCTGCATTGCCAACTTGTTGAACTTGGAGAACCTGAAGTTTGGAACAATCACTAAAAATCTTGCTGGTAGTGGAGGAGAATACTGGGAACAAGAACCTCTTCAACATATGGACATTCTGTATGGGTATAACAGCTGTGGGGAGCGGGTGTAGTTTTAAATGATTACTTTATTTGGGATTATATTGTGAAATAAAAATTGTGCTTTTAACCAGCGGTATTTAAATGGTGAATGCAAGTTTATATATTGTAAGATAGATGAATTAGTCATATACAGTGCACGTCGGATAAGCGCATTCTCTGTTTAACTGCATGCCGTACTTCGGTCCCGTTTTTGGCGCCATCAATTTCTATGGGGACAAACTTCGGTTTAGCGCACCACTGATAAGTGCAAGATTCACTTATATGCATGGTTTAAGACCGCTCCTCTGCAGGAAAGACTCCGCATAACCGCGTCCACGGAATATGGAAGCCGGTTGGCGCGTGACAACCATCGAGATTTCAAATTTACTGCCCCTTCAACTGCCACAGGCAGAATAAGCAATCGTCGTTGCGCAACTGTAAGACTTTAACACTGGCTGAACGAATAGAAGTTCTTTAAAAAAATTAGAAAACAAAGTCAAGCATCTATTGCTAAAGAATATGATGTCAATCCCAGTCAAATTTCACGTATCTTGAAGCAGAAAGACCAGCTTCTGGAAGACTGGCAAAACAATACAAATCCACACCAGAAATGAAAACGGGCGGGAAAAGCTGAGGCGGTAGAAGATGCTCTTCTTCGGTGGTTTTCTCAAGTCAGGAGCAGACAGTTTCCTTTCAGTGGTCCACTGCTTATGGAGAAAGCTAATCAGCTAGCTGAAAGTCTTGGACTAACTGAATTCAAAGCCACTGTTGGATGGTTGGAAAGATGGAAGGAGAGGAACAACATAAAATTCAAGAAACAGCATGGTGAAAAACAAGACGCTGATGAGGTGCTGAAAATTGGGTTGTTTCTGTTCTTCCTACCATCTTGAACGAGTTGCACCTCATGACATTTTCAATGCTGACGAAAACGGTCTCTACTGGCGAGCGATTCCTGATGGAACACTTGCATTCAAACAAGCCGAAACTACTGGAGGTAAAACTTTGAAGGACTGACTGACGATCCTCCTTTGCTGCAATATGGATGGGAGTGAATTGGAACCACTCGTCATTGGAAAGAGCAAACAGCCCCGTTGCTTCAAGAATGTTAAGCGACTTCCGGTGTCATACAAGGCTAACGCAAATTCACGGATGACTGGGGAAATTTGGAATCAGTGGCTAAAGAAGTTAGAAACTAGAAAGCGGGCACAAAATTGTCAGATTTTGTTGCTTTGTGATAATTGTGCTGCACGCAGTGATGACGTCAGGCTGTCTAACATCAAGGTGGTCTTCTTGCCACCAAACACTACCTCTGTGATCCGGAGTGGCCTAGTGGTTAGGGTGGTGGACTTTGGTCCTGGGAAACTGAGGAACTGAGTTCGATTCCTGGCACAGGCAGCTCCTTGTGACTCTGGGCAAGTCACTTAACCCTCCATTGCCCCATGTAAGCCGCATTGAGCCTGCCATGAGTGGGAAAGCGCGGGGTACAAATGTAACAACAAAAACCTATGGATCAGGGCATAATAGCTAATTTCAAACAACATTATCGGGCTCTTGTGCTACGTCTGATGAGCATAATGGATGACCAGACTGGCAAGGATAAACATGCTGTTGAACTGGCTCATAATCTATCACTGTTGGATTCCCTACATATGCAGAAAGAAGCCTGGAATCATGTTATGCAGGCAACCATTGTGAACTGCTGCAAGCGGGATGTGGAGAGGGACGAAACAGATGCAGCTGTTGCAAACACGTCAGATGAACAGGCTATTGACATCCCAGCCTGTGTTACTGAAGAGTTTCATCACTACGTAGCTGTTGATTACAATTTACAAACAGCTGACAGCACTGATGTCCAGGTATGCGCCTACACGCAGGCAACGGCTGATGATGAAACAGATGATAAAATGAGCAGCGAGGCACATGCTGACGAAATTCAACATCCTCCTGTCACTTTTGCAAGAGCGCTGGAGAATCTCAACACCGTGCGGGCCTATCTAGAGGCCACTGGATGTCAGTGCTATGACACTTTTTTTTACCGTCTGGCAGACGTAGTCTATGGAACTCACAGACACAAGAGTGTACAGAGGACTATGACTGATTACTTCAAGTAAGCCTAACGTCAGTTAACGGAGACTGTATACTGTACATATAAACAGTACTGTACATATGTTTCAGATGTCAAGCTTCTTTGGGTCACAACGGTTAAGTGCATGCTCCGGTTAACTGCATGTATTTCTTTGGTCCCAGCCCCTTGCACTTAAGCGGATTGCACTGTGTATAATTGTAGATATATAGATATCGTTATATCTATATATTTATTAACTGGTAAAAGCTTAGTTTTATAGTAGCTTGAAGGGGGAGTATGTAGCAAGGTACATACAGCAAGACAGCTTACAGTTCTTAGAAAAGCATGCTGCAGACACTCTCTCAACCCCACTGGAGAGAGAAAGGGTGGGCTACATAACAATGTTATGTTACTACTACTACTACTATTTGACATTTCTAAAGCGCTACTAGGGTTAGGCAGCGCTGTACAATTCAACATAGGACAATCCCTGCTCAAAGAGTTTACAATCTAAAGGACAAATGTACAGTTAGTCAAGTAGGAGTCATCAAATTGGGGCAGTCTAGATTTCCTGAAAGGTATAGAGTTTAGGTGCCGAAAGCAACATTGAAGAGGTGGACTTTGAGTAAGGATTTGAAGATAGGGAGGGGGCTTGGCGTAGGGGGTCAGGAAGTTTGTTCCAAGGATAGGGTGAGGCGAGGCAGAATGTGCGGATCCTGGAGTTGGCGGTGGTGGAGAAGGGTACTGAGAGGAGGGATTTGTCCTGTGAGCGGAGGTTTCGGGCGGGAACGTAAGGGGAGATGAGGGCCCAGTATACACAGGGAAAAGTCCCATAAGGCACATGGAACAGGGACACATGCTGTTGAAGAGCCTATCACAGAGCACTGCAGGAAGATTAAAATTTATAGTCCAAAGACACTTCTGTCTTTTCTTAAGGGCACAGGCACTGTAAACTGTTGTAGGTAATGCAGTCTTATATAAACACTAGTAAAAGAGGCCCGTTTCTGAGCAAATGAAACGGGCGCTAGAAAGGTTTTCGTCGCAAACCCCCCCCCCCCCCCGGCCAACCCCTTCGTTGTTCTGCCATTGCTCCGCCCCCAACGTCATGACGTTTGACGTGAGGGCAGGGCCCGGAGCGATTTCCGACCCCCCCCCCACCTCCCTGCCTCCCTCCCTGCCAACCCCTTCGTTGTTCTGCCATTGCTCCACCCTCGAGGGCGGGGCCCGGAGCGGTTTTGGTGGCTTCACCACCATGAACCTTCGAACCTTTTTGAAGGAAGTCAGGGCTTGGCTTCACTGACGTCAGTGTCCTCAGAACGTTGAGGGTGAGTTTTATTATAGTAGATGTCCAACATATACCTATAAACATGTACCCTGTCCTCATGCAAATGGGGGTAGAACAGTGTAATTGGAGATTGAGCTTTGTTCTTGGGCAGAGCATAATCTCAGCTGTGCATGTTGCAGAAATGGATAATGTTCAGGGAGATTTTACTTGGCAGACATTGGTTAGACCTAAGAGAAGGGAAATTCCTGTCCAGCAGCTTATTTTTCTTTTAAATATTTTTTTTGAAGTACATTTCAAATTTACTATTGAGGAAAAACTAGTATTGAGAGAAAACATATACAATTATGTTTCAGCATTTTTATTGAGAAATTTGCAATTCCAGTATACTTTGCATCCAACCTTAGAACATATACATCTCTGTCAAACAAGTATAACTTCAACTCCAATCAACAGTATTTTACATATTTTTCTCCCTCCTTCCCCACCCATCCCCTCAAACATATACAACAATTAAATCAAGCATCGTAGCCCACATCAGAGAGCTAGTTATACCGAGCAAAACTCGCAGAAACATCTAGATACTTCTCAGTCTAGGCACCTTTATAAAATGTGGTATCCTTTTATCTTAACCAGACTCATGAACAGAAACCAAACCTAAAACCAAACCAACCCACTTATCCTTACATGCATCCTTTGATTTCTTAAGAAGGAACTTTGCTAGTTGTGTTGGGTCAAAGAAGGCAAATGTGAAATGCTTGTAAAGGAAGCAAGACAGTTGCAAGGGAACCTTAAAAAGTACCCCTAATGCAAGAATCCTGGCCTTCAAAGCCAAAATATTTCCTCAGTTAAGTGGTATGTACCATGTTGGGGAAATATTTGAATTCTGACCACAAAATAAAGAACATTTTGTCTTGAAATAAGCTAACAATGATAACTTCTCATTTAGTGAAAGTGACCAGGCGAGAGTAGCCCTTTTAGGAGTATTAGAGAACTGCTCTAAAAAGCCAGTAAGATCAAGGCTGCCCCAACAAGTGGATCAAACCCTCCTGTCTAATCATGATATGGGTGGGGGGGGGGGGGGAGCCATTGCATTAGTTAGCAACCTCCAAACCAGTTTTGAACTTTGTCAGCAAAATGAAGCACAGCCAAAGTCTGAATTCAGAGGAACATAGACAAGGAAAAATCTTATCATAAACAAAGGAGCAATTGTTCAATTCACCAATGAAATGGAAATCTGATTACTGCATGCTTTGTGTTTCTCAGTCTCTTCTGGGTGTGCAAGAGCCTGAATACAAATATTCCTCTTGATAAAAGGCTTTCTCCAGTATATATTCTTCACACTTTCTGTGTGTATGTGTGTGATTAGTCTGTAATGAATGCATGTTTTGTTTTCTATATATAGACATTAACATGATTCTAGATCCCTCCATGTGTTGCAGGTTGTAGAAGGAAGGGTTCAGATGGAAGAGAGAGACACACTTTTGTTTTGCATCTGGCATTGGGAAAGGAGTGTTTGAGTTGGCTGAGCAATCACTTTGCCTGGCAGAAAAGTTAGACTTTCATTTGCCTTCCAGGCAGTGTGTGTAAGTTGGTATAGAAAGATTTTAAAGTGTCCAGGATGCGGGAGGAAGTTATATTAGATAGACCCGAGGGGAATCCGATGCAAGCAGTACTCTTCTACCCTTCAGATAGGAGGCTAATAAATTCCTGACTTTTTTGGCTTCTGAATAGACACAGCACTTTGTTTATGGCATTGGCCATATTAGAGAAGATAGTTATATTGCAGTTTAAGGGAGCAGAACCTTTGTAGAATATGTTTAGATAAAGTGCAATTAGAAAAGGTACAGAGAAGGGTGATGAAAATGATAAAGGGGGTGAGATGACTTCCTTATGTGAAAGGCTGAAGCAGCTAGGGCTCTTCAGCTTGGAGAAAAGACAGCTGAGGGGACATATTATCTATGAGTGGAGTGGAAAAGGTAGACATGAATCGCTTGTTTAACTCTTTCCAAAAACACTAGGACTAGGGGGTATGCAATGAAGCTACAAAGTAGTAAATTTAAACCAAATCGGAAAAAATATTTCTTCACTCAACATATAAATAAACTCTAGAATTTGTTGCCAGAGAATGTGGTAAAGACAGTTAGCTTAATGGAGTTTAAAAAATGTTTGGCTGGCTTCTTAAACGAAAAGTCCATAGACCATTATTAAAATGAACTTGGGGAAAATCTACTGCTTATTTCTAGGATAAGCAGCATAAAATGTATTTTACTTTTTTGAGGACCTTGCCAGGTACTTGGGTCCTGGATTGGCCACTGTTGGAAACAGGGTGCTGGGCTTAATGGACCTTCAGTCTGTCCCACTATAAAGGGTGGATTCAAGTTGACAAATTTCAGATTCCAGTTGGGTCAAAGTAGCATTGTTAGTTTTCTGAAGGTGTGATGAGTAGCTGCTAATTTCTCCTCACAACCAAGCTTTAAAAGATTCCCAAATTGTGGAGAAAGATAAATTGGGATCAATATGGGTGTTGAAAATTCTGCAGATTTCTGTGAAATGAGTTTTAGAAAAGTCATCTGACAGAAGAGTAGTCTTAAGTCTCTACTTTGAAGATTTCACAGACTCTGGAGACCAGGAGAAATCACAGGTAACAAGCAGCATGGTCAAGAGATTGATATTGTGTGGATTTTAGCATACTCAAGCATGGAGAGAAGATCATTGGTACCAATTAAATAATCAAGTCTGGTGTATTTGTGGTGTGGACTAGAGTGAAAAAAGAGAATTCTTTGAAGTGGGATGAAGCAGTCTCCACAAATCGGTCCATCCATTAAGGTGTATAAGAGTGTGCAGGGTAGAACTTACTTTTAGTTTGGCGAGTCAACAATTTGAAGATCTGGCCATGCAGCTATCAAGTGCCGCTATTTTGGGTGGCAACTAACTTTCCTTTTGACAAGGAGGTAGGGCCTTAGTTATTAATGCATTGAAAAAGTTGGGATCATCAATATTCAGTGCATATATGTTGAGAATAGGATTTCCCAGGATTGAACCTTCCAGATGTAACCAACAACCATCAGGGTCCATAGTGTGGGAAGAGACTGGAAAAGGAAACTTTTTACGAATTAGGGTGATTACCCCATTTTTTCTGTTTTGTTGTGTGGGCCGCATAACACTGGTCAAACCATTTACTGGCAAGCTTGTTAGCTTCATTGGCATCCAGGTGTGATTCTTGAAGCATGCGTATGTCGGCACCTAATTTCTTGAGGTACAAAATAATTTTTTTTAGCTTTTATAGGATGGGTTAAGCCATTCACATTGAGGATAGTAATTCACATCTTAGTCATAGTAAAGTAGAGTAATAATGATTAAAATGTGAGGCTTCCAGTTCATCTCTTGGTCCATAGCAGATTGTACATTGTTGGTGTACATGGGGAATCTGCAAGCATGAAGAAAACAATAATCTGCACCAGTTCAACACAAGGACAATGAAAAGCATTAAGATGAAATATAAAAAAACGGGAGTAGCAATAAACTGGAGCACGTGCAGCCAATTTTGGAGGAGCGATTAGTCCCTTGCTGACATAAATAGAAAAGAGGATGGTAATGACATACAGCAGCCATTACTGTAATGATTATGCAGAGAAATACAATGTACTGCAACAGAATCATGGTGTGTGTGAGCTGAGTGTGAATCTAAATTTCAATCAGATGGTTCAGAAAAATGCTTTGTGGCATTCTGGAATGTGACACGCATTGTGGCTGGATAAAGTAGGTCATATTGTGCACTCAAGCCCTTTCGTTTGGGGGGGCAGTTCCAAGAATGTTTTCCTTTTCTTGGCGGTCAGTTTGGAAAAATCCGGAGTTAAAAAGATCTTGGTTTCCTCATTTAGCAACAATTTTTTTTTTTTAGAGCAGGCCGCTTTGAATGACATCCATAGTGTGGTTAAGCCTTAAGAATTATTTGCCTAGGGCATTTCTGTCCAGGCATAAGTTGCATGGGAACGTGATGTGCACACACTTCTTAAGATCTTCTTCAAGGATCATCACTATCTGTCCCTTGATCAAAAGAAATTGTACGATGTGATACCCACCATCGAGCCTTCTCAGGAGTAGCCCTCATGCTCTGGAATTTACTTCCAGAGGGGCTACGTATAACTCAAGACTACTTCTACGTCAGGAAGCAGGTAGAAGCCTGGCTCTTCTCCCAAGCCTTTAATACATAGGGTGACTGACTATGCACTCATTCTGCACCTGGACTAGCTTACTACACACACTGTAACTTAGACCAGTTCCTTGTATCTCAACTGTAAAAAGAACTTGCCTTTAGTTTAGACACTCACTTATTTATCCAAATGACTCTGTACCACACATCTTGTCCCCATCTATATATCTGCATTTGGCCCTCAGCTATATGTTAAGCTGTATTGTAGAAAAGCATTAGTATTATAGCAATGATATTTGAATGTTCTGATTGTGTGCTTATTACATATTCCATCACTATTACGCTGACATCGTATCATCTCTGTTGTTTGACTTTCAGTGCTGTTATAAATGTGTATATTTTTGATCCTGTTTCATGGTAGTCCTATTAGGTTTGTTTGCTGTTTTCTTCTATCATTGTATTTTTGTTTATACTTGTACATTTTACTATTATGCTGTTAACAAAATTGTACATTTTTTATGTTAAACTGCATCTACTATATACTGCCTTGGTGAATCAAACATATAAATGGCAAGTGACTGACTCACTTGCAAATGCGCAATAGAGACTTCCCTCTCTGTCCCGCCCCCGCATCAAGATGTGATGACGGAACAGAGAGGGAAACTGCGCTGAGGAGGGAACCGCCAAGGTCGCTACCGCTCCCCCCCCCCCAGTTCACCGCCGGACCCCCTCCACCCGGGCCGGGCCCTCTCTTCTCCATTGAACTTACAGCGCCGAAACCGCAGCAGGCAGATCAGCTCCCGTCGGCCTTCTTTCCCTGCCTGTGTCCCGCCCTCGCCGATGTTATGTCACACGGCGACCTTGGGGGGGGGGAAGGGCAGGAGAAATGCTGGACATGGGAGGTCTCAGAAGGAGGGGGGCCTTGGAGCTGCGAGGGATGGGAGGGGAGGGGGCCATGGAGCTGGGAGGGAAGCAGGGAGGATGCTGGACATGGGAGGTCAGAAGGAGGGGGGCCTTGGAGTGGGGAGAGATGGACAGAGGGGGGCCTTCGAGCTGGCTGGGAGGGAGGGACGGAGGGGGGGCCCTTGGAGCTGGGAGGGGAGGGGGCAGGGACTGGGGCCTTGGAGCTAGGAGGGAGGGACGGGAGGAGGGGGGCCTTGGAGCTGGCAGGGAAGGAGGGAAGGTGGGGGACCTTGCAGCTGGGAGGGGAGGGGGGAGGGAATGGGGCCTTGGAGCTGGGAGGGAGGGAGTTACACATCAAAATAAAACATACCAATACTCGCCCGTTTTAACGGCTAGTCTCTTCAAAAAAGGCAGTTAATAAATCCTAATAAAAAAAAATCTATCAGAAGACTTCCGGTTTGATGTTTAACTAAAAAGGATTGTGGGAATGACAAAATGTTGGTACCTTCCATATTTTGAGGAACACCCAAGAGACGCAGATTATTCCTGTGCATCTGATTTGAGAGGTCTTCTATCTCATGCTGAAGTGCATCAATGTTATGTAGCTTATGCTGTACCTTTTTAAATGCTGTTCGTTGTGCGCTGAAACATGTTCTTCGATGAACTCAAGTCTCGCATTAAATTGGGTAAGTTGAGTAAACATCACTGTATGATCAGCTTTAATCTCGGACGTGGTGATCTAGTTCTGCTGCATAAGTTCTCGTAGTGATTTTATATTCCATCACTATGTACATAGTCTAGTAGTGCTATAGAGTCTTCTCAGGCAGGCTAGGCTCATTTTCAGATGTTTAGAAGCAGATTGAGCTGCTGATGGTTATCATTCTTGTTCTGTGAGCCATGTGTTTAAAATCAGGTTTCTAATTAAGCACTGAGAAGAAGCAATTAGACTGCTTTTAATGAAAAATAAATAAATGCTGGCAGGAGAGCACTCGCGTCCATACTGTGCAACGTCATGTGGTTCACCGATGAACATACCTTTTAGAATATTTGGCAGTTATGTTCCTGCAAGTACAGCTCACTGAATTTGAACTGAGATTTTTTTATGTTTCAACAATTTTTTATTGATGAGGTCACATGGTATACAATTCCATCTCAGTCAATATAAATCGTATAACAGCAAAGTCTAGTACATATTACTAAACCTGAAATGTCCATCATCAATGTTTTCCAAACTTTTCTCCCCTATCCCTTCCTTCTTGTCTATATCTATAATGTGTACATGTATAATTACTGTGCAGTTGCATAACTATTAACAATAAACTTTTATATGAAACTCCAATATTTATAACTCGTGTTTTACTCAGTGTATTATCCCAACAATATTTACTGGTGGGTCCTCTTAATGTGCTCCTTCAAAGGATTGTTCTCCTATCTAATAATACACATGTCCCTCTATTATGCATTGAACCATTACCCTTCCCACTCCTATACCCCCTCCCCCCAACCTCCCTCCCCCTCTACTCGCTTAAAATGTTCTCTAAACAACATGGTTAATTACCTCTACCTCTGCACATGCTATTCCTACCAGAGTGTAAAATATTGGGCTTGCTTCTTTTGGCACTGTGCTCCTCTTATAATAGGGGCAGATTATTGAGCACTGCGCTTCTCGCTTTATGTGAGATACTGTGTAAATATCTGTTCCAAATAGAAATAAAGGCTTTTCTTTTCTTTGGGATGCCGCGTGCCGCTCTAGCCTCCCATAACATCAACTCATGAAATTTATTCCTCCAAAACCAGATACAGCGAAGGGCGACGAAAATGATAGTGGGGATGGGACGACTTTCCTATGAAGAGAGGCTGAGAAGGCTAGGGCTTTTCAGCTTGGAGAAGAGACGGCTGAGGGGAGATATGATAGAAGTGTATAAAATAATGAGTGGAATGGATCGGGTGGATGTGAAGCGACTGTTCACGCTATCCAAAAATACTAGGACTAGAGGGCATGAGTTGAAGCTACAGTGTGGTAAATTTAAAACGAATCGGAGAAAAAGTTTCTTCACCCAACGTGTAATTAGACTCTGGAATTCGTTGCCGGAGAACGTGGTACGGGCGGTTAGCTTGACGGAGTTTAAAAAGGGGTTAGATAGATTCCTAAAGGACAAGTCCATAGACCGCTATTAAATGGACTTGGAAAAATTCCGCATTTTTAGGTATAACTTGTCTGGAATGTTTTTACGTTTGGGGAGCGTGCCAGGTGCCCTTGACCTGGATTGGCCACTGTCGGTGACAGGATGCTGGGCTAGATGGACCTTTGGTCTTTCCCAGTATGGCACTACTTATGTACTTATGTACAGATGGTGGGTGGTTCCTCTTGCAACCAATGCCTCAGTATACATTTTTCCCCACTGCATATGCCTTACCCAGTAATAGATCCATGTTCTTGTCTGATAGCTCATAGGCCCCCCTTTTGTTTAATAACACCCCTCTCCATGAGGGAATTAGTCTGTGGCCTATGAGAGTCTCAAGGTAATTATGGATCCTTTT
The DNA here is from genome assembly GCF_901765095.1 of Microcaecilia unicolor. NCBI lineage: Eukaryota > Metazoa > Chordata > Amphibia > Gymnophiona > Siphonopidae > Microcaecilia > Microcaecilia unicolor. The sequence continues at coordinate 56,344,947 of NC_044042.1, read as the reverse complement.
CCAGAATATTTTCACTTTGATACAACTCCAAAATGCATGCAGAAGTGTATTTCTCCCTTGTCTACACTTTACACACTGAGCATCCGGTGCACAGCCCGCTCTTGCTGCCTGTGTTTGTGCCATGTATCCTCTATGTAATATCCTATACTGGCTCTCCTGTAGCTCTGCCCCGCTAACTTGCCTGGGGATATCTTTTATCAATTTTGCAAAATTTACTCCCTTCAATTCATATCCCAGGTCTGTGCTCCATAGTTTTGGGGCGGACAGAGCGACAGCAGGGCCCGGTGCAAACTAGATATGGATATGTGACCATGTGCATCCCCTTTTAAGAATTTGTACTGAAATTTTTAAAGTGCAGGTTTCAAATTTAAACTTCAGGTAATATTATAACATGAACAAACATCTTTTTATTCTCTTTGCTAAGAAGCATCTAAAGTTCTGAAACACCTGGGAATTGATTAATTTCAGAATAATTTTTTAAAGGAGCATTCATTTTCTTCTGATTCTTTTCTCTCTTATTCTTCTTTTTCTAGTTTACTGTTTTTCTAGCCTGTTAGCTGCTGCTTTGGGTTTGGTCCAGCAGATGAAAGGCCCTTAGTGCACAACCGTGGGCAATGGTCCCTCTAAGCCTAGGGGATATATAGCTGAGCAGCCTTCTTCCAGCATTTGTGCCTGCAAACCTGGCCTGATGTGGTACTGTTGTCCGGCCCTGGCCTTTCCTGTATCCAGCTAGGTGCTGAATTCCAATGTAGTGGAACCGGCAGATGTTCTAAAACTCATGAACAAGCGCGTCTACCTGCTGATTATGTCCTTAATACACTTCCTAGTAGTCCTGAGTAGGATTTATGTTTCAGTTCGCTCCTGCTCTAGCTCCATTGCATGTTTTAGGGACAAGAGCACCAAGCTGCCAGGAGTTAAGTTCAGGTTGTACATATAGGCAGACTAAAAGCTTGACAGTAACTAACCTTATCCTTAAGCCTTAGTCCTAAATTTTGGAAATATACTGGGACATACTCATCTTACAATGTGCCATGATGTGCTGGTGTGAGTTTTGAGTGTGTTTGCTGTGTTGACACAGCCTGTATACATTAGCCTCAAGCAGATAGATGTGCCTTGCTCTTCATTTAAGTAAGCTCAAAGAGGCAGGGGTATAGATGTAGGGAAAGCTTGGGGAGGGGGAGTGGAAGGAAAGGGAGGATCTGCAGATGTTGAAGAAAGGGAGATAGAGGAGGTGCAAAAACTGGGAAAGAAGGAACTGGAGTTGGAGGTGGGAGGTAAGAATGGAAAAGTAATGGGGCTAGGCTAAGGGGTGATGTGGAGATGGAAGAAGAAAGGATTGGAAGGGTAACACAAAGAGGAAAATGAAGTGTAGGTGAAATGACTGATTGGAAGATGGAAGAAATCCAACTCTGGTAATTCAGTAACAAAACAAAAAAAATCTACAGGTTGGTGCAGATGTAGAAAATATGTATGTATGTACAGTGATGTGAAGATCGCTCCCCCCCCCCCCCCCCCCCGATTGCCTTATTTGTGTTGCACATGTTCTGAACTTTAAACAAAATGTAATGTTAACTGGAATCTGAGTAAACACAACATGGTTTTTAAATTATTTAATGAACAAGTTATCTAGTACCATATCACCCATGTGAAAAAGTACCGTATTTTTCGGACTTTAAGACGCACCTAGGCTTTAGAGGAGGAATATAGGGAAAAAAAATTTGAAGCAAAAAGTGCGGCGGAGATCTACTGGAGGACCACAGGTTGTGCAACACTCTTGTATGGGGACAGCAGTTTTGCACAACCTGTGTGGCTCTGCAGTGGAATTTGTCCTCCCCTGCCATCCATGTCCAACGATTCTCCTCTCTCCCCTGCCCTCCCCTCCCCTCCATGTCCAGCGATTCGTTCAAACCCCCGCCCACCTGCCTGCCCGTCCTCAGCTCCCCGACTTTCCGTTCGTGCAACAGTCCTCGCGGAAAGGAAGTTACATCAGAGGAAGGCGGGATGCGCTGAGAGTGAAGAGAAGTGATGAGAAGGCGAGCCTGCCTGCTGGTTCGCCGCGACTTCGGGTAAATTAAAGATTTCAAAACTGGTTGCATGAATGGAAAGTCGGGGAGCTAAGGGTGGACAGGCAGGTGGGTGGGGGTTTGAACGAATCGCTGGACATGGGGAGGGGAGGAGAATTGCTGGACATGGAGGGGAGAGAGGAGAATCGTTGGACATGGATGGCAGGGGAGGACAAATTCCACTGCAGAGCCACACAGGTTGTGCAAAACTGCTGTCCCCATACAAGAGTGTTGCACAACTTGTGGTCCGCCACACTTTTTGCTTCAGGTATGTCAAGTCAAATGCAAAGCACTGATAAGGAAGGCTAAGAGGAACTTCGAAAAAAAGATTGCGTTGGAGACAAAAACACATAGTAAAAATTTTTTTTTAGGTATATTAAAAGCAGGAAGCCGGCAAAAGAATCGGTTGAACCGCAAGATGACCGAGGAGTAAAAGGGGTGTTCAGGGAAGACAAAGCCATAGCGGAGACATTAAATGAATTCTTTGCTTCAGTCTTCACCGAGGAAGATTTGGGAGTGATACCGGTGTCGGAAATGGTATTCGAAGTGGACGAGTCGGAGAAACTTAATGAATTCTCTGTAAACCTGGAGGATGTAATGGGACAGTTCTACAAACTGAAGAGTAGCAAATCTGGACCGGATGGTATTCATCCCAGAGTACTGATAGAACTGAAAAATGAGCTTGCAGAGCTATTGTTAGAAATATGTAATTTATCCTTAAAATTGAGTGTGGTACCAGAAGACTGGAGGGTGGCCAATGTAACGCCGATTTTTAAAAAAGGTTCCAGAGGAGATCTGGGAAATTATAGACCGGTGAGTCTGACGTTGGTGCCGGGCAGAATGGTAGAGACTGTTATTAAGAACAAAATTCAAAAGCATGGATTAATGAGACAGTCAACATGGATTTAGTGAAGGGAAATCTACTACATTTCTTTGAAGGGGTGAACAAACATGTGGATAAAGGTGAGCTGGTTGATATTGTGTATCTGGATTTTCAGAAGGCGTTTGACAAAGTACCTCATGAAAGACTCCAGAGGAAATTGGAGAGTCTTGGGATAGGAGGTAGTGTTCTATTGTGGATTAAAAACTGGTTAAAAGATAGAAAACAGAGAATAGGGTTAAATGGTCATTATTCTCAATGGAGAAGGGTAATTAGTGGGGTTCCCCAGGGCTCTGTGCTGGGACAGCTGCTTTTTAACATATTTATATATGACCTAGAGATGGGAGTAACTAGTGAGGTAATTTGCTGATGATACAAAGTTATTCAAAGTTGTTAAATCGCGGGAAGATTGTGAAAAACTACAAGAGGACCTTACTGGGCATCTAAATAGCAGATGACGTTTAATGTGAGCAAGTGCAAAGTGATGCATGTGGGAAAGAGGAACCCGAATTATAGCTATGTCATGCAAGGTTCCATATTAGGAATCACGGACCAAGAAAGGGTTCTAGGTGTCGTCGTTGATACTTTGAAACCGTGTGCTCAGTGTGCTGCTGCGGCTAAGAAAGGAAATAGAATGTTAAGTATTTTTAGGAAAGGAATGGAAAACAAAAATGAGGATGTTATAATGCCTTTGTATCGCTCCATTGTACGACCGCACCTCGAATATTGTGTTCAATTCTGGTCGCCGTATCTCAAAACAGATATAGTGGAATTAGAAAAGGTGCAGAGAAGGGCGACGAAAATGATAAAGGGGATGGAACGACTTCCTTATGCGGAAAGGCTGAAGCAGCTAGGGCTCTTCAGCTTGGAGAAACAGGCAGATGAGGGGGGATACGATAGAGGTCTATAAAATAATGAGTGGAGTTGAATGGGTAGATGTGAAGCATCTGTTCACGCTTTCCAAAAATACTAGGACTAGGAGGCATGCGATGAAACTACAATGTAGTAAATTTAAAATGAATCGGTGAAAATGTTTCTTCACTCAACGTGTAATTAAACTCTGGAATTCGTTGCCAGAGAATGTGGTAAAGGCGGTTAGCTTAGCGGAGTTTAAAAAAGGTTTGGACGGCTTCCTGAAGGAAAAGTCCATAGACTGGTATTAAATGGACTTGGGGAAAATCCACTATTTCTGGGATAAGCAGTATAAAATGTTTTGTACTTTTTGGAATCTTGCCAGGTATTTGTGATCTGGATTGGCCACTGTTGGAAACAGGATGCTGGGCTTGATGGACCTGCGGTCTGTCCCAGTATGGCAATATTTATGTACTTATGAGCACAGGTGCACGAACGGAAGGGAGTGGGCAGGTGAACCGGACCTCACAAAAAAAAGCACTGGGCGGAGTTGAGGCGCGCCTCCCGGGGCCCGTTGAGCGCGAGGCCCTATGCGGTCACAACGCTTGCCTCGGCCTAAGACCGGCCCTGGCTGCCCTCCCCCCCACAGTAAGCAGGTACGCTACATTTGGACTATAAGACGCACCCACATTTTCCTCCCAAATTTGGGGGGGGGGGGGGGGGGGAAGTGCGTCTTATAGTCCGAAAAATACGATAACTCCCTTAAACTTGTTGCAGTACCTTAAGTTGCCATAATTGCAGCGACACTTTCTGTAATTTAGTATCGGTCTCTTTCACATCTCTGTTGAGGAATCTTAGCCCACTCTTCACAGAACTGCTTTAATTCAGACACACCTGTAGGTTTTTGTGCGTAAACCACTCGTAGGTTTTTGTGCGTAAACCACTCGTAGGTTTTTGTGCGTAAACCACTCATTTCAGGTCTTGTCACAGCATCTCTATTAGATGCAAGTCAAGATCTTGACTAGGCCAGTCCAGAACTTTAATTTTGTTTCTCCTCATCCATTCAGATGTAGACTTGTTTTTGTGGGTTTTTTGGATCATTATCTTGCTATAAGTAGCCCAGTTACGCTTCAGCTCATGGAAAGATGACCGGACCTTCTCCTTAAGAATTTTCTGGTTGGATTACTGCAACTTTTTATGTCGGTCTCCCCTTTACTGTATTAAGCGCTTGCAACTAATTCAATTTATTGCTGTAAAATTTCATCATTCCACTTGCTTCTTTGATCTTGTTACTTCACTTTTGTGTGCCGAACATTGGCTTCTCGTATCTGCACGGATCAAATTTAAAATTCTGTCTTGTTTTCAAATTACGCCTCCCCTCTGCTCCTTATCTCCATTCGGTTATTCTCCCTTATCATCCAGCCCACCCACTTTGCTCTTCAGGCACAAATCTTCTTGTGGTGCCCCCAGCATTTTGTTACATGCAAATATTATTTGAGTTTCCAGGGTCCCTCCCTCTGGAACTCTCTTCCCTCTTTGCTTAGAGACCTCCTATCCCAGATATGACCCTGCTCTTCACAGAGGCCTTTGATTGATCTGCAATACTTTCTCTCCCTCCCTTTTGTCTCATTCCTCTTCAGATTTGATTTTATTGTAAACCACGCAGTTGCCATGTATGGACTCCGTGCAGCATATCAAGCACCTGGTAATAATAATTTCTTCAATAATGGCAAGTTTTTTTTCTTGGTCCTGAGGTAGCAAAGCATCCCCACACTATCACACTACAATGTTATTACTGTGGAATGCTGCACTTGCTTTATGCCAGGCATTTTGGGACATGTGTTGGTCAAAGAGTTCCTCTTTTGACTACTTGACTGTTCATAGAACATTATCCCAAAAGGCTTGGAAATCATCCAAGTGTGTGTTTGCAAATGAGACAAGCATGGATTCTCTTAAATAGCAGCAGTTTCTGCCTTGCTGTTCTCCCGTGAATCCCATTTTTGCCCAGTCTCTTATTGTGGAGTCATGAATAGAAGCATGACAAGAACAACTTTAACAAGGCTAGAGAGGCCTGTAATTCTTTGGATTATGTTTTGGGATTATGTTTGTGAGTTAATGGCTTTTGCTGTGGTTTGATAGTCCCGGAGCTTTAGAAATGGCTGTGTTAACCCTTTCCAGACTGATGTATTTCAACAACCCTTTTTTCATCCCTTCTGAAATTTTCTTTTGATCATGACTTAGTGTTCTTGTAGAAACTTTGTGCTGACTACTTCACTGTTATGGTAAGGTTTAATATATAGTGAGGTTTAGAATCAACAGGACTGGCTGCAATCGAGCCTGGTTGTGTTCAATCAGCTGAATCTAGTTAGTGATTAGTTAATTGAATAAGTAACTAAGAGGGATGTGACTTTGCACTGGGGTGATATGGGTGTTGAATAACTTTGTTCCTTAAAGGAAGTAATTTAAAACCTTTTATGTGCTTAGATTCCCTTTGTCAAATATTGTATTTAATGACCAGAAACCATTCTGTGTGACATATTTTTAAGGATTGTTATTTTCATTGGTGTTAATGTATTTAACATAGTAGATGACGGCAGAAAAAGACCTGCACGGGTCCACCCTGTCTGCCCAATAAGATAAAACTCGCGTGTCATTTTTTGTGTATACCTTACCTTGATTTGTACCTGTCTTTTTCAGGGCACAGACCATATAAGTCTGCCCCGCCACCGGCTCTGGCACAGATCATATAAGTCTGCCCAGCACTATCCCCACCTCCCAACCACCAGCCCTGCCTCCCACTGCCGGCTAAGTTTCTGGGGATCCCTTTCTTCTGAGGAGGATTCCTTTATGTTTATCCCACGCATGTTTGAATTCCGTTACCGTTTCCTCTTTACCACCTCCCGTGGGAGGGCATTCCAAGCATCCACCACTCTCTCCGTGAAAAAATACTTCCTGACATTTTTCTTGTCTGCCCCCTTTCAATTTCATTTCATGTCCTCTCGTTCTACCGCCTCCCCCTCTCCGGAAAAGGTTAGTTTGCAGATTAATACCTTTCAAGTATTTGAATGTCTGTATCATATCACCCCTGTTTCTCCTTTCCTCCAGGGTATACATGTTCAGGTCAGCAAGTCTCTCCTCATACGTCTTGCAAATCCCATACCATTCTCGTAGCTTTTCTTTGCACCCCTTCCATTTTTTTCACATCCTTCACAAGATACGGCCTCCAAAACTGAACACACACTCCAGGTGGGGCCTCACCAACGTCTTATACAGGGGTATTAAAACCTTTTTTTCTTCTGCTGGTCACACCTCTCTCTATACAGCCTAGCCATCTTCTAGCTACAGCCACCACCTTGTCACACTGTTTCGTCGCCTTCAGGTCCTCAGATACTATCATCCCAAGATCCCTCTCCCCGTCCATACCTATCAGACTCTCACCGCCTAACACATACATCTCCCGTGGATTTCTACTCCCTAAGTGCATCGCTTTGCATTTCTTCGCATTGAATTTTAATTGCCAAACGTTAGACGATTCTTCTAGCTTCCGCAGATCTTTTTTCATGCTTTCCACTCCCTCCGGGGTGTCCACTCTGTTGCAAATCTTAGTGTCATCCGCAAAAAGGCAAACTTTATCTAGTAAGCCTTCGGCAATATCACTCACAAATATATTGAATAGAATTGGCCCCAGCACTGATCCTTGAGGCACTCCACTACTCACCTTTCCCTCCGACGAGCGAGTAGGTGTAGTTTGTATTGTATTGTTGCTTAAGTTGTGAGCGCTCTAGTTTACTCTTTAGCATAGTAGAACTTTTTTATGCTTGAGCAGACCATTTTAGTCCTAAAGTAAAGATCTTAAGCTGAGTAGGTGGTTTGTTTTCTCAATTCAGGTTTGAGAGAGCACTGAGGTGAAAACCTGAATGAAGATGACAAAGCTCATGTATTGCATATTTAACCTGTGCTTGCTATGCTACTGCAGGGAACATGACTCTGGCCTTTGTAACAGGGATTATACGTAGAGCTAAAAAAATCCAAGGTTTTTTTTTTTTTTTTAACTAACTTGCAAGTTTTATGGATTATAATTATATAATGAGCCATTTTAATTCTTGTCTTCACATCTGTTAGTACTCAATGTACTGTAAATCTTCTTCCTTCCTATATTAAAAAAAAAATGTACTACATTTTCCCTTTGTAGGATATATGTCAAGAGCAGAATGCTGGAAGGTCCTTAAGTTTCCTTCATCTCTTCTATGGCCTCCTTCAACTAGACTGTTCTTTAATTCCTCTTTGTACGCTTGAGTTCTCCATAACTGCATCCACCGTGTGATCTCCCAGGTTTATGCAAAGCCTTGACCAATTTGAAGTCTCTGTTAGAGCAGCCTTCTACCTCTTGGGGACCTTGATCTCTTGTTCGCGCATTTCTTGTGATCTCCATTTAAACCTATGTCTTCCATTCCCTTTGAGTTTCTATCCTGGAAAACCCTTGGTTGCCATTACATTGCAGTGAGCTATAAACACTGGTGTACTTCATACATCCAGTTTTATCATAAGGTGGTTTTAAGGACCCACTCCCAAATTTTTACCCAAGGTGGTTTCTTTCATTTCAAACTGATTATTGTCCTTATTACATTTTCCACCTCCACATTCATCCTAGCATGAAGCTGCTCTTCACACACACGAGATTGCCTAGTACCTGGATCACCAAATGTTTGTCACTCTTCCCAGCTCTTTTTTTTACCTTTCATCCCAAATCGACTATGTTGTCCAGTAACAGAACACGTTCATCTTGGATATGTGATTGCATTTCCTTCTGTGACCAACAAGGGCATTTTTAATTGCTTGACAGGGTCACAACTTCACGCCACAGATGCTTCAGTCATGAACCTCCATCTCTCTCTTGGAGATCTGCAAGGCTACAACCTGGTCTTCAGTTCATAGCTCACTACTGCCTGGACTAGCACAGCACTCTTATTCTGATGGTTGATTCTGGGCACATTGACCTACAGAACCTGTTATAAGAAGTGTCCTTAAGGCTTGGTTTTCTAACTCTGGTTATAGATATCATGTTCTTGGTGAACTTGTAAAAATTATGAGATTTAGAACTTGTGACCAATTCTAAGTTTAATTTATGTTGTATGTTTTAACCAGCCACAGCAAGTGGGCATAAGGATTTTCAACAGAATCAAAGCTGATTCTTGCATCCTCAGCTTGGTATTCACCTATGTGTGGCGGTCTTATCCAGCTTGTCCATAGAGAAAGCTGGGTTGCTTACTTGTAACAGAGTTCTCTGTGGACAGTAGGATAAACCAGCTATACAATTTCCCATACCTTTCATAACGTTGAATTACCTTTCTGGGGTTTTAGCTGTGTGGTCAGTTAACTAGCAGGGTGACAAGCATGGCATTAGCGACTAGGAGGGGACCTGGGCACATGCCCAGAAAACCTCAAGTTATCTGAGCTCTTGTAGAGCAGATCCATCAGGTAATGTCAAATGTGGTTGGCTTATCCTGCTGTCCGTGGAGAACCTCAGTTATAGATAATCCAGATGTATGAGAAAATAAAGCTTTATATCAGGGGTGTCCAACCGTGACCCTCGCCAGGTTGAGTTTTTCAGGATTACCACAATGAATATGCGTGAGAATAAAACTTCGACCCTCACCAGGTCGGGTTTTTAGGATTTCCACAATGAATATGCATGAAATCTATTTGCATGCGCTGCCGCCATTGTACGCAAATAGATTTCATGTATATTCATTGTGGAAATCCTGAAAACCCAACTAGACTGTGGCCCTCAAGGACTGAAGTTGGACACCCCTGCTTTATATCTTTAAAAATTCAGGTATATGTTCCTTTTTAAACTGTCCTGTATCAGAGCTACATATGTAACTTAAGCATTAGATAAGGCATTTCTCTAGATCTGTCTTTAATTCTGCAGTGTCCTGTGAAAGAAATTTTTAATGTTTTATTCTTTTAATAAGATTGCAGATCCATACTATTTTTATTTTGTATTGTTGGTACCTAAGATATATCCCAGACTGCAAATGTTGTAACAGTAAAGAATTCATCATATATTCATAATTTTTGTGTGGACTAATACAGCATGTGGTGTATCCTCTGTTTTGTTCTAGGCACTAGCAGCCAATGCTGGGACAGGGTTTGCTGTGGCAGAGCCACAAGTGGCCATGTTTTGTGGGAAGTTGAATATGCATGTTAATATACAGACTGGGAATTGGGAGCCTGACCCATCAGGCACCAAAAGCTGTGTTGGAGCAAAGGAAGAAATTCTGCAATACTGTCAGGAGGTGAGCTTTGCTATATTGCAGTGGCATGCAGAACCATAATTCTGTTTTATTGAAGATTGTGAGGTTGCCAAAGGGTTTATTAGGTAAGAAGAAAGATAAATTAGCAAAGAAAAATGCTCTGATTCCAGCACAAAAAAACCCCACCAGAATATACTTACCAAACCTGCAAAAGTGTGGAGTAGCTCAAAAATCTTTCCAGAATGATGCTAGTTTATTAAAACTTGCACACTAGATAGTTTCAAAAATCATGCAATTGCCTAAAAAGTTTAAAGCTGACCACTTTTTACAAATTACAAAAATGTTTGTCGTTCAACAAAGAGCTTGCAATTTTCAAGTGTATTAGGCAACTTGTTCTCAAAATCAATCTAAATGTTTCGTTTACGTCCCACAAAAGTGTTGGTTATTTGGAAGTACCTGTAAAGCATGTCTTGTAGTAATATTGCATGGGAGGAAATCGGGACGATTAAGGTGAAATAGAATATGGAAAACAGTTTGATTGCATTTAGTATTAAAAAAAACACTGTAAAAAGTGAAATCTGAAAAGTATTGAACTACATTGGAGTTTGGAGTCTTTGTTTTATGGGAATACTTGGAAAAGGCCAGATCTTTAGCACATGTATGTTTTAGTAACTTCGCATCATTTTGGAAAGATTTTTGAGCTAATACTCCACTTTTACAGGTTTGGTGATGTGCAACCCTAATTATTTTTTATAGTAAATGGGATACCACATCTAGGGGTTCTCTTACAAAGACGTGCTAGTGCTTTTAGCATGCGATAAATGCTAGAGACGCCTATATATTCCTGTGGACCTCTCTAGTGTTTAGTGCACACTGATCATTAGTGCATGCTAAAAACGCTAGCGCGCCTTTGTAAAAGGACACTTTAGCAATTTGCTATTTTTACTTTGGATGCTGTGTTAAGGGTGAGGCATTAAATACATTGAATGGGATATATTTGCAATAAACAATTACTGTACCGTAGGGGATGTGCATTTGTTTGAAATAATATGGGAAATGTCAACTGTCAACATTTTCTCATGTTTTGGGTCATGACGGGAAAAAATGAAATTCATTTACTGTGTTGGAAATAAGTATGTGCTCTTTCCAAACGGTATAGGCAAAGGGGTGTATGTGAATGAAACATGGAAGATTCCTATAAACAGAAGGAACTTATTTAGGGCTGCATGCCCCTACTATACAAGTGCTTCTTCAAAACCCATGTGTAAATTATGACTGAGATTTTTAATTGAACGCATTGTCGTCATCTTATAAGATTACTCAGCCTCTTAGTAGGGTTCTGTTAGGATATTGGACATTCACCTCCTGACTGGGGTTTTTTTCCCCCCCTTGCTTTAAGTATGTAACATGCCAAGTGAAACTATGGTCTCTTCTAATTGTTAATCTACAGTAGAAGTGCTGAAATCTGCCGGAAATCCGGACCCCCAAGGATTGTGGAATCTAGACTACACGTTCTACCCCCCCCCCCCCCCCCCCCCCAAAAAAAAAAAAACCCGAAACAAAACACACAGTCCTGTATCTCTCCTTCCCTGCCCTGCCCGCTTGCTCTCACTGTCACTCTCACCTGTCTTCTGTGCTGCAGCGCCAGCATTACAGGCTGTCTCCGGCATGCACGTGGCCTTCCCCTCTGACCCATCTTGCCCTTCCGAAAGCAGGAAGTTACTTTAGAGGGTTGGAGGGGAAAGGTTTGGTGCATGCTGGAGGCAGCCTATGAGTAATGCTGGCGAGGCAGCACGAAAGACTTCTAAACAGATGAGTGACAGAGCAAGTGGGGGGGGGAGGCAATGCCAGACTGTTCAGGGACGGGGTCTTGGGCCCCTGGGCCCCGTCCTATGGTGAAGAGAGAGACTGGAAAGGGAAGAGACATTGGATGGGAAATTCTGAAAGTGCAGATAGGTCAAAAAAATTTTGCTTGGGCAGCAATATAACTTATGCACCTGCTAATAATGTGTCTTCTGCTCAGATTCGTTAATGGCACATAATTAAAAGTACATCCAATTCAAAATGTAATACAGTGGAAGTCCAAAATATGAATTTTAAAAGTACTGCCTGAGAATCCAGAAAATCCAGACTGACCCAATCCCTGAGCAGTCTAGATTTTGGACTTGTACTGTATCTTTTTATACTATTTTTTAATATTAAAGGTCATATGTATTATAATGGAGTTAACTTGCTGTTGGATAATTCTGTGGCTACAGCCCCCCACCTTGTACTAGTTTCTTTGGAGGAGCACTTAAAACATATTTTTTAAAATCTTTCATACACCACTTGGAAACCCAAAGGCAATTGAAGCAGTGTACATTCAGGTACTGTAGGTAATTTTTACAGATTTGAAAGTTTGGGTGGGTGGGGGGGGGGGTGATTTGTTTTTAGAATGTAGTTTCTATAGTTTGTGTTTTCTTATCGGGTAAGGAATATTGAGCATAGCCTCAAATGTCTTTTGGTCTATGATTGCAAAATGTAAATTTCCTGTAATTCTCATTTAATGTTTTAAAATGTTTGTTTCGAAGGTGTATCCAGAACTTCAGATTACAAATATTGTGGAGGCAATCCATCCTGTCAGAATTGATAGCTGGTGCAAGAAGGGAAAGAAGCAGTGCAAGGGCCATTCCCACATTGTTCTACCGTACAAGTGTCTTGGTATGTTCATGACTGATACCCTTGGTCAGAGGCCATTAGCAGGGACTCTTTACATTTTTATTTTTTTATTTCACACCCCTGCTGGTAAATTTCTCTGAACCCTAGTGTAGATAGCGTACACTAAGAAATTGGTTTACAAGAGCCTCAGAATTGTGCATTTTGCACATTTATCATGAGTATATTTCTTTGCTGTTTGTGCTATTTTTAGGGCTGACTTGCTTCTGATTTTAAACTGACTGCAGTGCAGACACACATCATAGTTGTAACCTTCCACTTGCATAAAACCCTTTGGTGCAGCTATTAGCGTTGGCAGTGAACTATGAAATAGACACAAACGACGGGATGATCCATGCAGAAATGAGCTTTGTGGAGTATGTGAAAATGTAGAGCAAGTGATTTGACAATTCTGACTAACCTGATATGGTTTTTTACTCCTTAAAAAAAAAAATGAGATTTTTTGAGTGCTGAAATATGCTTGATGCCTTCACTTACTGAGGTCTGGCTTTATCCAAAAATACATCTGTTTTCCAGAGTGCTGGTGTTCTTAAAAAAACATGGAGAAAAGGATAGTTAAATCTATAAAGAATCAGTTTGTAGATGATATTACCCCAACAGATGTTCAGCTGCAGGAGGGTTCCATTTGATCACTGTTCCTGACAAATGTAGTAAGGTTTCCTAAGTGTGATTCTTTAGTTTGTCTATTCCCATCCCATTTTTGTGACCCTTGTATTAAAAAAAAAAAAAAAAAAAAGTAGACAATATACTCTCATACTGTGGAAATCAGAGCTGAAATCCTATGTCTTCACCTTTTTAAGAGTTTACATCAGCCTGCCTGCAAAATCAGAGTTTGGGCAAGTTGTATTGAGGGAATGGCATTGCTTTCATTATAGCAAGATTAGTGAAATGTTAAGGTAAAGGCAGTTTCCACTACATAGCTTCCCACTATTCCAGAGCATTTGGGATAGTTGTGTCCATCAACCAGCAGGTGGCGATAGAGAACTGAAAACTGAACTGAGACATCTCTCTTGGAATCCAGTCCAGCTCCCAGCAGATTGGATGGATGGACACACTTTTCAACCTCTGGTTCTGAGTGTTGTGCTCCTGGTCCCCAGTTGAGCTTTGCAGGTGGCCTGAGTCTGCAGAATCATATGTGGAGATCTTCAGAATCCTGCTTCTGGTGCCCTGAGAATTTACTTCCCTTTCTTCTCTCCCCTTTTTCTGTGGAGCTCTCCTTTTCCAGCACAATGACCTTACAGCCTCTGTTGGAGCGGGAGAATTTCTTACCGCCCTGGATCTCAAGGAGGTGTACTTGCAGCATATACCCATATGGCCGCCGCATCGGAGGTGTCTACGTTTTATAGTGCAGGGTGGTCGCTTCCAAGTCAGGACTTTGCCCTTTGGTCTCGTTATAGCTCCAAGAGCATTTACTAAGGTTGTGGCGGCCTTTGGCGCCAGGGAATCAACATCTATTTCGAAGACTGGCTCATTCATTCATCATCTTATTCAGACAGTTTGGTAGTGATAGTTGTCCATCTTCTGCAGTCGTTGGGTAATTAATTTAGAGAAGAGCAGATTAGCTCCATTGCAAGTGCTGGAATATCATGTGGCATTTTATTCGACACAGCATGGGAGAGGATCTTCCTCATGGAGCGCAGGAAGTCCAAAGCTGGTTCAGCAGATTGTCTCCTCCTCAGTCAAGGCAGGCCCAGGGTCTGGGACTACATCCGGATTCTGGGGTCTATGTTGGTGGTGATGGTGGTGGTGATGGAAGTGGTGCCATGGACGGGCAAGGGGTCATATGTGGCCGTTGAAGGAATATCTTCTCAGCTTCTGGTCTCCAGTGTCACAGAATTATGACCTTCATCTTTCTTGGATGCTGGTTGCCAGATGGAGGAGTATACAGTGGTGGTCGTCAGTCAGGAATTTGACCATCTGAGTTCCCTTTCTGATAACACAGTGGGAGATGGTGACAGTGGATGCCAGCAAGTTGGGTTGGGGAGCTCATTACAAGTTCCATCTGGCACAGGGCACCTGGATAGAGCAGGAGTCTGTGGTAGATAAATCGTTTGGAGCTCAGGGCAGTGCAGAATGCTTTACGCGACTTGGCTCCTTTTCTGGTGGGGGCCCCAGTCCGAGTTTTCTCTAACAATGTGACAGCAGTGACTTTTATATCAGCAAGCAAGGTGGGACCTGCGTTCGTTCGTTGTCAGTGGAGGCGGCCTCCCTCATGAGTTGGGTAGAGAAAAATCTTTGCTGATCGGTAGCTCATGTTCTGGGGTCCTCGAATATGGAAGCAGACTTTCTCAGCAGGCACTCCTTGGACTTGGGAGAATGGGAACTATCCAGTCAGGGGTTTCAGCTGATAGTGGACCAATGGAGTTCTCCTCTTCTGGATTTAATGGCGACAAAAAGAAGCTCTTCAGCCATTGGAAAGGGCTGGGCTCAATGGGGAACAATGCTGTACTTAAGTACATAAGTAATGCCATACTGGGAAAGGACCAAGGGTCCATCGAGCCCAGCATCTTGTCCACGACAGCGGCCAATCCAGGCCAAGGACATTCTATACATGTTATTCCTGGGATTTTGGATTTTTCCAAGTCCGTTTAGTAGCGGTTTATGGACTTGTCCTTTAGGAAACCGTCCAACCCCTTTTTAAACTCTGCTAAGCTAACCGCCTTCACCACATTTTCCGGCAATGAATTCCAGAGTTTAATTACACGTTGGGTGAAGAAACATTTTCTCCGATTTGTTTTAAATTTACTACACTGTAGTTTAATCGCATGCCCCCTAGTCCTAGTATTTTTGGAAAGCGTGAACAGACGCTTCACATCCACCTGTTCCACTCCACTCATTATTTTATATACCTCTATCATGTCTCCCCTCAGCCGTCTGTTCTCCAAGCTGAATAGCCCTAGCCTCCTTAGTCTTTCTTCATAGGGAAGTCGTCCCATCCCCGCTATCATTTTAGTCGCCCTTCGCTGCACCTTTTCCAATTCTACTATATCTTTCTTGAGATACGGCGACCAGAATTGAACATAATACTCAAGGTGCGGTCGCAGCATGGAGCGATACAACGGCATTATAACATCCTCACACCTGTTTTCCATACCTTTCCTAATACCCAACATTCTATTCGCTTTCCTAGCCGCAGCAGCACACTGAGCAGAAGGTTTCAGTGTGTTATCGACGACGACACCCAGATCCCTTTCTTGGTCCGTAACTCCTAACGTGAAACCTTGCATGACGTAGCTATAATTCGAGTTCTTTTTTCCCACATGCATCACCTTGCACTTGCTCACATTAAACGTCATCTGCCATTTAGCCGCCCAGTCTCCCAGTCTCGTAAGGTCCTCTTGTAATTTTTCACAATCCTGTCGCGAGTTAACGACTTTGAATAACTTTGTGTCATCAGCAAATTTAATTACCTCGCTAGTTAATCCCATCTCTAAATCATTTATAAATATATTAAAAAGCAGCGGTCCTAGCACAGACCCCTGAGGAACCCCACTAACTACCCTTCTCCATTGTGAATACTGCCCATTTAACCCCACTCTCTGTTTCCTATCCTTCATCAGTTCAGCCATGTCTTCCTTCTTTGGCCCATGGTAGGCCACATGTTGAAAAGAATCTCATTGCACTGAGGTCGAATAGTTCTCGTAACCCCGGGTTGGCTGTGGTAAGCCAATCTGATTCGACTGCTGGATGGGGGTCCTCTCCATCTTACATAAGTATTGCCATACTGGGACAGACCGCAGGTCCATCAAGCCCAGCATCCTGTTTCCAACAGTGGCCAATCCAGGTCACAAGTATCTGGCAAGATCCCCAAAATAGTACAATACTTTCTATGCTGCTTATCCTACAAATAAGCAGTGGATTTTCCCCCAAGTCATTTTAATAATGGCTTAATAATAGCTTATGGTCTTTTCTTTTAGGAAGTTAGCCAAACGTTTTTTTTAAACCCTGCTAAGCTAACTGTTTTTACTACATTTTCTGGCAACAAATTTGAGTTTAATTACATGTTGAGTGAAGAAATATTTCTCCGATTCATTTTAAATTTACCTTCATTGTGTGCCCCCTAGTCCTAGTATTTTTGGAAAGAGTAAACAAGTGATTCACGTCTACCTGTTCCATTCCACTCATTATTTTATAGACCTCTATCATCTCTCTCCTCGGCAGTCTCTTCTCCAAGCTAAAGAACCCTAGCCACTTTAGCCTTTCCTCATAGGGAAGTCATCCCATCCCCTTTATCATTTTTATCATCCTTCTCTGTACCTTTTTCTAATGCCACTATATCTTTTTTTTGAGATGAGGTGATCAGAATTGCACACGGTATTCAAGCTGCGGTCATACCATGGAGAGAGATAAAGGCATTATAATGTCCTTATTTTTGTTCTACATTCCTTTCCTAATATCTAACATTCTATTTGCTTTCTTTGCCACTGCCGCCACACACTGAGCAGAGGGTTTCAGCGTATCATCAACGATGACACCTAGATCCCTTTCCTTGTCAGTGACTCCCAATGTGGAACCTTGTATTACATAGCTATAGTTGGTTCCTGTTTCCCCACATGCATCGCTTTGCACTTTCTCACATTAAACGTCATCTGCCATTTGGATGCCCAGTCTCATAAGGTCCTGTTGCAATTTTTTACAATTCTCTTGCGATTTAACAACTTTGTGTCATCAGCAAATTTAATTACCTCACTAGTTACTCCCATCTCTAGATCATTTATAGATATGTTAAAAAGCAACGTTCCCAGCACAGACCCATGGGGAACCCCACTATCTACCCATCTCCATTGAGAATACTGACCATTTAACCCTACTCTCTATCTTTTACCCTGTTTTTAATCCACAGTAGTACATTACTTCTTATCCCATGACTCTCCAATTTCCTCTGGAGCCTTTCATGTGTTACTTAGTCAAATGCCTTTTGAAAATCCAGATACTCAATATCGACTGGCTCACCTTTATCCACATGTTTGTTCACTCCTTCAAAGAAATGTAATAGATTGGTGAGGCAAGATTTCCCTTCACTAAATCCGTGTTGGCTTTGGCTCATTAATCCATGCTTTTGAATATGCTCAGTAATTTTGTTCTTTAGTCTCTACCATTTTGCCCAGCACAGATGTTGGGCTGACTGGTCTATAATTTCCCTGATCACCTCTGGAACCTTTTTAAAAATCGGCGTTACTTTGGTCATCCTCCAATCTTGCAGTACCATGCTTGATTTTAAAGATAGATTACATATTACTAGCAATAATTCTGCAAGTTCATTTTTCAATTTTATTGGTACTCTGGGATGAATACCATCCGGTCTAGGTGATTTGCTACTCTTCAGTTTGTCAAATTGCGTCATTACATCTCTCAAGTTTATAGAGATTTCATTCAGTTTCTCTGACCTATAGCTTTTGAATATCTTTTCTAGCACTGGTATCTCTCCCAAATCTTCCTTGGTGAAGACCGAAGCAAAAATTTAATTTAAACTCTCCGCTATGGCTTTGTCTTCCCTGAGTGCCCCTTTTACCCCATGGTCATCTAGGGATCCTGCTGATTTTTTTTTTTTTTTTTGCTGGCTTCTTGCTTTTAATATATACCTAAAACTTTTTTTTACTGTGTGTGTGTGTTTTTCTAAGTCTGTCTCTGCCTTCCTTATCTGCACTTTGCATTTGACTTGCCATTCCTTATGCTGTTTCTTATTATTTTCAGTCAGATCCTTCTTCCATTTTCTGAAGGATTTTCTTTTAGCTCTGATGGCTTCCTTTACCTCACTTTTTAACCATGCTGGATGTTGTTTGGTTTTCCTCCTATTTTAATACATGGAATATATTTGGCCTGGGCTTCCAAGATGGTATTTTTGAACAGCATCCATGCCTGATGTATATTTTTGACCTTTGCAGCTGCTCCTCTAAGGTCCCCCCCCCCCCCACCACCATTCTTCTCATTTTATCATAGTCCCCTTTTTGAAAGTTATATCCTAACGTATTGGATTTCCTGTGTGTAGTTACCCCAAAGCCAATATCAAATCTGATCATATTATGATCACTGTTATCAAACGGCCCCATCACCATTACCTCCTGCACCAGATCATGTGCTCGACTAAGGACTAAGTCTAGAATGATTTTACATCCGTCTGTTCATTCTGGCCAGGTGGACGGTAGTACACTCCTATCGCTATCCTTTTGCCCTTTACAAATGGAATTTCAATCCATAGGTATTCCAAGATGTGTGTTGTTTTCTGCAGAATTTTTAATTTTTGATTCAAGGCCCTCATTAACATACAATGCTACCCCTCCACCAATTCAGTCCACCTTATCACTACGATATACTACTACTACTTAACATACCCTGGTATGGCAATGCCCCCATTGGTTATCCTCCTTCCACCAGGTCTCCGAGATGCCTATTTTATATCTAATTTTTCACTTACTGCAATATATTCTAACACCTTATTTCTTAAGCTTCTGGTATTCGCATATAGGCATTTCAGACTGTTTGTTGTTCCTACTTACATCTTGCTCAGCAGTTGACGGTGTTAATTTGCAATCTTTCGTCTGATTTTTATTTAAAGACCCCTGGTCTACAATGGTCTCTACTGCAACCTTGCTATCAGGATACCTTATCTTCCCTCTTTTGGTGATGTCTTTGAAAGGTACCTTATTCCGAACCATTCGCTTTTGAATGATTGTCTGCCTTCCCCCATGTTCTAGTTTAAAAGCTGCTCTATCACCTTTTTAAATGCTGATGCCAGCAGCCTGATGCCACCCTGGTTAAGTTGGAGCCCATAATTCCAGAATAGGCTTCCCCTTCCCCAGAATGTTCCCAGTTCCTTCCAAATTTAAAACTCTCCTCCCTGCACCATTGCCTCATCCATGCACTGAGATTCCAGAGCTGTGCCTGGTTCTTGGGCCCTGGACGTGGAATGGGGAGCACTTCAGAAAATGATACCCTAGAGGTTCTGGATTTGAGCTTTCTACCTAAGAGCCTAAATTTGGTTTCCAGAACCTCTCTCCCACATTTTCCTATGTCATTGGTAACCACATGTACTGACAGCCAACTCCTCCCCAGCACTATCTAAAATCCTATCTAGGTGACACATGAGGTTAACCACCTTCGCACCAGGCAGGCAAGTGACCAGGCGCAGGTGCATGGTCTACTTAAGTAAGGTCCTGGTGCTCATGGAGGATCCATGCCCCTTTGGTACTACATCTTGGCCATTGAAAGGGATTGGTTGAGACGGAAAGATTATTCTGATTCGGTCATTCCTATCTTGTTTCAGGCTTGGAAACGCTCTACATCCATGGCGTATGCGAGGGTGTGGAGGACGTTTGAGGTCTGGTGTTCTGAGTGCAGACTTTTTCCTTTCTCAAATTGCACACATACTAGTGTTTCTCCAGATGGGCCTTCAGAAAAGATTGATGTTTGGGTTTTCATGAAGTTCAGATTGCGGCTTTGGCTTGTTTCGGGGGCCGACTACAGAAGATCTCTCTTGCGGCTCTCCCAGATGTTGTTGGATCCTTTCATTGAGTGGACCGCTTGCAGCCTGCTTTTTGTATGCCTTGTCCACTGGAATGGTACCTTGGTGGCTGTTGTGTCAGCATGTAGGATTTCGGAGCTTCTGTCTTGTCGGGGTCCTTTTCTTCACTTTTTGGAGGAGCGGTGACATCGTCATTTCATCTGAACCAATCTGTGGAGCTTCTGTCCTTTTGCAAGGAGGAGGATGAGGATCTGTATTCTTCCTTGAAGCTTCTTGATGTGCGTAGTCCTCATTAGAAATCTGGAAGTCACGAATGAGTTTAGAAAATTGGATGGACTGTTTGTGCTTTTTGACAAATAGAGGCTTGGCTTCATGGCTTCCAAACTCACGATTGCTAGATAACTGAAGGGGACTATTGTTGCATCAACTTATATGCATGCAGGGAAGCAGGCTCCTTGGTCCTTGAGGGCTCATTTTACAAGGCATGCAGTGACATCCTGGACGGAGATTACCTTACTGTCTCTGGAGGGTATTTGCAAGGTGTCAACATGGTCGATGCTGCATAGCTTTACCAAGCACTACAGGGTGGACTTTGCAGAGTGCTCCAAAGCCAGTTTTGGGCTTCAGCCTTCAGAGTGGCGGTGCCAAGAACCCACCCATTCTAGGCAGTGCTTTTGAACTTACCACAGGTTCTGGAATAGTGGGAAACTACGTAATGGAAGGAGAAATTAGAGTTTTTTCTTTCCATTAGTCCTACTATTCCAGAGGCCTGACTGAGGTTTCTTAAATGTTTAGTTGGTGAGAAGTAATGGGCTGTCACCTTGCATGGTGCTTCCTGCATATCTCTTGTTCTCTACAAGTTGTCCAGAGATGAGTCCCACACGTGTTTGCTCATCTGGTTAGTGTTAGGTTAGTGAATTGTTTAAGGTTGTTCTGTTTTCTTACTGCTTGATGCCAAGAGAGATGTCTCTGCTCAGTTTTTCAGTTTTCAGTTTATCTCCACCTGGTGGTTGATGAACACAACTACTAATGGAAAGAAAATTATCAGGTAAGGCCTAATTTCTCCTTTTTCTGTATTTATCTCACTGTTGATTAGTGCTGATACTGTTAGTCATGTTCTTTTATAACTAATCCAGTTTTTATAAATATAAACTGTAAGGCCATAAATAATTTTGTACGGCATGGACTCGCTTTACACAAAATTTTGAGGAGGATAGGTGGGAGGTTAGGCACAGAAATTGGCTCAAATGAGTTAGCACAGAATTAGAGCCATTCACTTCAAGATAACCGGTTGAAATTTGACCCGGGTTGCTAGTGGCCAAAAGATTTGCATCTGTGTGGAATGCTTGTGTGATGGTCTTAGGCTTTCTCCCTAATGGATAGGCATCCAAATTGCTAAATCCTTAATTTAATACATTCATTGGAAGTCTTGCATAATTAAAGATTTCAGAGAGACAGGCTGAATTTTTCCTAGAGGGAGTTCTAGACAAGGTAATGTGTACAATTATTGTGGAGCAACTTGCAGTACCTGTGCTATATATTTATTTTGTGGATGACTGGAGAAAGTTTTTACTATTCAATCTGACATGTTCCCAAATGGTAAATTAAGTACAAAAATGAAATGGGTGAAGTTAAATCCTGATTGCCATTTAGAATCTGTAACAGTTTGGATCCATCAATATTCAATTTTATTTTTCAGAAGGTGAATTTGTAAGTGATGTCTTGCTTGTCCCAGAGAAGTGCCGTTTTTTTCACAAAGACACAATGAATGTATGTAAAAGTTATCAGCACTGGCATACTGTAGCCAAACAGGTAAGAATACACAAATAAAAGCCTATTATCTATTGTAAGGCCATAGGGAGGAACTGTTCTTTTTTTAAGGGTTCAAAAAAGGGGAATTTTTTTTTTAATAGCATGTCCTTTGCATGTTGTACTAGTTCCTTATTCAGCTGCGGTTACTTTTTCTCTGAGGAAAAAGCTGTACCAAGATAAAGTATTATCTTCTATATGTAAGGCAGTTTTTTGTTCTGATCTGTTTTACTGCTGGCGTTGGCACATGCACGACTGGCACATTAGTACTTTGTACAATTTGGCTGTAAAACAGAGCAGGAACTGTCAGTGTGGTTGGCAGGCATCCACAGATTTGGTAGATGAAAGTGCAAGACAGTTTGAGGTGGCAGCCCAAGTCCAAAAAGCAACAGTACAAAGGAAGGCCAGTGCAGCCACAAAGTAGGTGGCTGAGGTGCTTGAAGTAGCTGCGTGGATGCAGCAGCAGCATGCAACATTGGGATACATATCTTCCAGAAGAAGTGCAGACAAGGAGATGGCAAAAATGCAGGTCTCTCTGTACATTGTGCCGAGCCTCTCCCTATTGATACATTTGCTTGAGTCCCTGGTATGGTCTAAACTCCAGCCTGTCTATGGAGCCACACGTATAATAGTCTTGTTAAAAGATTTTATTCAGGCTTAGGTAGAAGAAGAGCAATCTGTTTGGTTTATTTTTTTATGAAGACCATTTTAAAACTTTGTTCCAGTCCCTAATAGTTCCTCAGATTGCTGTAATTCTCTTGATCTTAGAACTTCTTCAAACTTGCAAACTTCAGTTATTACAAAATACAACACCAGACTAATGTTTGGTGTTCATAAATATGATAGAACTGCTCTGATGGTTCAGTTGCATTGGCTTGCCAGTGCAAGCTCATATGGAGTTACTTGCTTGATCGTTTTGGTATCAGAATATTTTTATCTTGCTATAACAGAAGTTCCCCATGCTTTCTGACCTCTGAGTTATGGGAATTTGATTTAGTCAGGTTTTAGATAGATAAAATAGAATGTACCCATTGATAGAATACTGTGAAGCTCTGAGCTTTATTTAAAAATTTATATTCAGTCTACAACTAAGCAGATTACAATAAAACATACACAATAAGTCACACACAAAAATCTAATTTTACAATATACAGAATTAACATGTCAAACTACCACTGCAGAAACCTCCTGTGTCCTCAGCTTCTTTTGGTCTTTCTGGAAGCAGCCCTTTGAGCTGTTGGAATCTGCCTCAGTTGAAAGGCACCTTATTTTTTTTTTTTAGTAGAGTGTATCTTGGCTAGAAGAATAAGTCAGTTTCTAACCTTAATTACCTATGAGCTGTACCTTTGAGCTGTATATTTGTGATGAAAACAAGTACTGCCTTGTAGTTTAAATCATAAGTTCTTGCCAAAGGTAGTTGGCATCTTTTCCTTTCTATGAGGTAATAACACATGAGATGTTTCCTCTCTCCCTCTCCCCCCCCCCCCCCACCCAAAAGAGTGAATTTTTATAAGAATCCACATAAGTCCCTTCACATACAGGATTGCAGAAGGGCTCTCACGACTTAATAACAATTGAATCCATCACAATCTATGTACTTAAGTACATAAGTATTGCCATACTGGGAAAGACCAAAGGTCCATCAAGCCCAGCATCCTGCTTCCAACAGTGACCAATCCAGGTCACAAATACCTGGCAAGATCCCAAAAAAGTACAAAACATTTTATACTGCTTATCCCAGAAATAGTGGATTTCCCCAAGTCCATTTAATAATGGTCTATGGACTTTTTCTTTAGGAAGCCGTCCAAACCTTTTTAAAACTCCGCTAAGTTAACCGCCTTTACCACATTCTCTGGCAATGAATTCTACAGTTTAATTACACGTTGAGTGAAGAAAACTTTTTTCTACGATTCGTTTTAAATTTACTACATTGTAGCTTCATCGCATGCCCCCTAGTCCTAGTATTTTTGGAAAGCGTAAACAGATGCTTCACATCTACCCATTCAACTCTACTCATTTTATAGACCTCTATCATATCTCCCCTCAGCCGCCTTTTCTCCAAGCTGAAAAGCCCTAGCCGCTTTAGCCTTCCCTCTTAGGGAAGTCGTCCCATCCCCTTTATCATTTTTGTCGCCCTTCTCTGCACCTTTTCTAATTCCACTATATCTTTTTTGAGATGGTGGCGCCCAGAATTGAACACAATATTCGAGTTGCGGTCACACCATGGAGCGATACAAAGGCATTAAAACATCCTCATTTTTGTTTTCCATTCCTTTCCTAATAATACCTAACATTCTATTTGCTTTCTTAGCCGCAGCAGCACACTGAGCAGTAGATTTCAACTTATCAACGACGACACCTAGATCCCTTTCTTGGTCCGTGACTCCTAACATGGAGCCTTGCATGACGTAGCTATAATTCGGGTTCCTGTTTCCCAAATGCATCACTTTGCACTTGCTCACATTAAATGTCATCTGCCATTTAGACTCCCAGTCTCATAAGGTCCTCTTGTAATTTTTCATAATCCTCCCGTGATTTAACAGCTTTGAATAATTAATGTAGCTGTTTATTTCCTTCAAACTCCCCCCCCCCCCCCCCCAATAAAATAAAAAAGTCGACATTTCAGCAGCCATGAGTGCTTTGCTAAATTGGCTAAAGTCCTGCATCCAATTCTATTATGAACAAGTTGGTGGTACTCCTGTAAGATAAAACCTTATCAAATCAGCCACTGCACTGTCATGGTTCTCTTGAAATCTGCTTTCTTGGATACCATATGTAAAGCAATTACTTAGTCCTCACTTTGTATCTTCAAACCCCACTACTGTTTGGGTTAATCCACAATAGGAGACTATGCTGGCCAGCCTTTTTGTAACACTGGCAACTCTCATTTTTCTTTGACAGAACTGCTGGTGAACAATGGATAGCTCATATAGATAAATGAGCAGCCCTGAGTTTGGGAGTCATCCATTTGTCTGCCTGACTCAATTCTTTTTGATGTGTTTGTCTCACCTGTAATAGGTATTTTTCCACAGAGAGCAGGATTAATCAGGTATACCAAAATCCTTCCCATCTCACCAAGAGTTGCATTTCTTTTTGAGTTTGGGAGCTGAGAATCTTGGGAAGAGCCGCATAGACTAGAGCTGTTCATTAAGGTGCCACTTGTGATATGGAAAACAGCTGCTGGTATTATTTTGGAGTCAGGTGTAGCAAAAATATTTTTTCACCAAGAACATCATTAGATCTGTTTGAGTAATTTTCCAGTTCTGGGGACAGTTTCATCCCAGGATAGGGATTCATAGCAAACTAGTCTCGAATGACGTCTTCTTATGTAGATAAATGTCATACAGAAAACCTCCAATTCAGTTTGCAATGAAGACAACGCTAAAAATAGAGTCAAGGAATTATGATACTTGTAGCTCCTTTTTGACCAAGGCAGTTCTGATTTCCTCTCTTGGCAGTCTATTTATAAGGAGGTCTTTCAAGTTGGGGAAACCTGCAATGCTGGTAATTCTAGTGCAAGGGATTTTTATATGCCAGCACCAAGGGTTTGTAGGCTTCATAGCTCGCTTGAGAGGGTAATGGCTGCCTTGAATCAGCCTGATTGCACATCAAGCTTCTCAGACTCCATTAGACTGTCTTAGTTTCAGGTAGAGGAAGTTTTCGGTTTGTGACTAACAGGCCCTGGATCCTTGTTTATGTCCTGCACAAAAACTACTTTAGCATCTGTTACATTTCTTAGTCGGACATCAAGACCGATTCCATTAGGGTTCACTTAAGAATGATTGGTACTTAACAACATGTAGAAGGTAAGCTATCTCTACAGTTTGTTTTGGTTTATGCAAGACCACCTTCTACCGAAGCCTCCAGTCAAGCCACCCACAGTGTTTTGGGCCCTTGATGTTCTAAGCCAGCTGATTCCCCCACACTCTGCCTTCTGAGGCCTTTTTTGATGTCCGGGTTGAGGGGAGATGGGGGAAGGCACAAAAATGAAAGAGCTTGTTGAAATGCTCCCTCTAAAAGAGTAAAAAATTTTCTTTGTGAGCAAATGACTGAGTTGATATGAGTGAAATTTTTCTGTTACATGACCTTGTGAGCAACATTAGGTATCTGTTTTAGCTGTACTTAATGGTTACAACACAGGCTGAGAACTAGGAAAGCCAGGATTCAAATCCCACTGAGATCTTGGACAAGTCTTTTACCCATCCATTGCCTCAAATGCAAAACTTCCCTCCAGGGACAGGAAAATACCTACTGTACTTGAGTGTAATTTGCCTTGAGCTATTAATGAGAGGGGCTGCCTCGATCCCTGCCCATCAAAAATAGTGCAGCAGGCAAGTATGGGCCTCATAGAAGGTGCCACAAAAATTATGAACACCTCTCTTTCTAATGGGCAGCTAGCAACAGCATTAAAAAGGGCAGTGGTTCGCCCTCTGCTGAAGGAAAACAACCTTGATCAGGACAAACTTGAAAATTACAGGCCAGTATCCAACATCTTGTTTCTAGGGAAACTCAGAACAAACTGGTTAGAAAAGAGAAACTGGCTAGATCGATGTCAGTCTGGATTCAGACCGGGTTTTGGTACAGAAACGGTCAGTGTATCCCTACTAGATGATCTTCACAGGAACCGAGACAAGGGATTCGCCTCGATGTTAGCATTGCTTGATTTCTCTGCAGCTTTTGACACCGTGGATCATGATATCATGCTAGCACAACTGACCAAAACAGGTATCAATGGAACAATACTTGCTTGGTTCAGATCCTACCTATCAGAAGGGCAACAATCCATAATGTTTGGCAGCAACTCATCACCACCATGGACACTGACCTGCGGGGTACCACAAGAATTGATACTGTCACCTATTCTCTTCAGTATCTACCTCAAACCACTAGCTGAGCTGATTCTGTCAATGGACACTCAGTTCTACATCTGTGCGGATGATGTGCAGTTACTCATACCCATTGAACTTGACTTACCTACAGCCTTGAATAAACTGATTACCTGTCTAACATCAATTCAAGAACGGGCTAAACACAACAAGGTTTGCCTGATCCCAAGTAAAACTGAGCTTCTCTGGGTCCCTAACACAAGTGGTTACTTACCTGACATCAAAATCCCTTTTGGGAAGTATGAACTTCCCCCCTCAAATCACAAGTCAGAAACCTTGGAATACAGTTAGATTCAACACTTACTCTGATTCCCCAAATCCAAGCAACCTTCAAGAGCTGCTTCTACTATTTGCGACAGCTACGCTGCCTCTGTCCTTACATCGAGAAGGTAAATCTTATCCCAGTTGTGCATGCCATGATAACATCAAGACTGGATTACTGCAATGCACTATGCAATGGTGTGAATACAAAGGGCCTGTAGCAGCAAGACTCATAAAAGGTTGCAAGTGACCTTATCACACCATTTTTTCAAAACCTTCATTGGCTACCAGTACAATACAGGGCTAAATTTAAAACTGTCTAATCTTCATGGCCCTGAGTACCTGAAACATAGGATGATCCTCCACACACCGCCAAGGACACTAAGGTCCTCCCAATGACTTTCACTAACCAAACCCTCTCCAAAAGACATTACACGATGTGATACCCACAAGCGAGCCTTCTCCGCAGTAGCCCCCATACTCTGGAATGCACTGCCTGAAAGGCTGCGCTTAACACAAGACTATCTCTACTTCAGGAAGCAGGTGAAAGCTTGGCTGTTCAACCAGACCTTTACTGGAAGAAGTAACCAACTTGTTAGTCTCACTCACACACACAAGGAGTACTCAGTCTGCATATACTGGAGCAGGATATGTTTATCCACTCGTACTCTAGCTGAGATAACATTTAACCATTTCTCTGACCTCATGTGCAACTTTCTTTAAATCAATCACCTTACTTTCTAACTCTTCCTACTTTCTTACCCTTCTATATGTTACATCTTTGCTTTACCCTTCGCTATCACCTATAATGTTCTATTACGTATTGTGTTGACATTGTAATTAGTATACCATGCCATACTTTGTATTGTTTTTGAATATTTTTACTGCTGTAATCTATTGCTCATGCTTGATCTTCTTTTTTTTTTTTTTTTTTTTTTACTGTGCACCGCCTTGAGTGAATTCCTTCAAAAAGGCGGTAAATAAATCCTAATTAATATAAATAAATAAATCCCAATACCAGGCATAAAGTGAAGAAATACAAACACTACGTACATCACTCAGGACCTACAGAGCAATTCCAAAATACCATAATAGCAGTAACGTCCAGAAGCTGCACAACAAGGACCTACCTAAGAAAAGACAGTACTGCAGTGGGCACTAGAACATCAGTAGACCGGTAGTACAGATTGACCCTGCAGTCAATTCTAACAGAAGACCATTAGGCATATTTACAAAGCACTTTGGGAGGCTAAGTTCCATAGGTTTCTATGGAACTTTGGGAGGCTAAGTGCTTTGAAAATGAGCTTGCATGTCTCTTTCACACATGCAGAACACAGGCCCTCTCACCCAGTATAGAATAAGTGACCATGAACTAAAAATAGAAATAAAAATTAAACGGAACCCCTAAGAAGCCAAAGAGAAAGCAATGCATGCCCCCCACCTTACTTTGCAAAATATAAATATATCAGATGTAAATTTCAAAAACTGGCATATTACAATCACTGCATTGCAAATTAACAAATACAATTAATAAAATGGAAAATAATTCCATTTTACTGGACTAAATACACTTTTCAACTAGCTTTCAGAGGCCAAAGCTGCCTTCCTCAACTCAAGAAGGTATACTGCTGTTAATGGTATCCTGTCCTGACCTGAGGAAGGATGTTTTGGTCTCTGAATGTTAGTCAAAAAGGTACTAAAATTAGTCCAATGGAAAGGGAAATGGGACTTGATATACCACCTTTCTGAGGTTTTTGCAACTACATTCAAAGCGGTTTACATATATTCAGGTATTTATTTTGTACCAGGGGCAATGGAGGGTTATGTGACTTGCCCAGAGTCACAAGTGGGAATCGAACTCAGTTCCCCAGGATCAAAGTCCACTGCACTAACTAGGCTACTCCTTATTTCTATTTTCTGTTTTTGTTTATTAACACAGCTTTATCTTAAATGGAAAATAAAATTCTTTTTTTTTCTACTTAGCTTTTTTTGTTGTTGTTGTTTTTGTTATGTTGGTCCCAGACTCTGGTTTCAGCTTTCCTTGTCTTCTCAACTCTCTTGCCAGGATTTCCTGTCCTTTTGTCATTTTTCTCTCCTTTTTCCTTTCAGCTTTCTTCAGTTTTTCTGCCTCTGTCTAGATTTAATTCTCTTACTATTCAGTCCTCTATTTCCCTCGTTTAATTGTCTGCCTACAGCTTCCCACCTCCTTCCTTCACCCCAGCTCTGTTTCACTTCCTCTTATTTCCCCAGGATCTCACTAACTCTTCTCTTCCCCACTTCTATCCAGCGTTGGTCCCTGTTTTAATCATCTACCTACAGCGTTCCACCTCCTTCCTTCACCCAGGCTCTCCTATTTCATTTCCCTACTTCCATCTAGCGTTGGTCCCCTGACATCCCCACCACTGCTGTTGCTTTCCCAAACCAGCAGCAGTAGCGACAAACTAAATACAGCAGTTGTGGGACCTTTCTGTAAATACCCGCGGCTGCCGGCTTTGCCCTGGAGCAAGAAGTGACCTGGGGGGGGGGGTGGACTGGCAACCACGAGTATGTACAGGAAGGTGCATACTCCCGCGGTGGCTGGGAGTATGTTCCTTCTTGTACATAGTCAGCCATGGAAGTATGTACCGGAGAGTGGCAGAGTGGTGCGAGAGGTCCCAGTTGTGCCGACTGCTCGGCCTCTTACCAAAAGGTGCGTGGCTTTGCAGCTTAGAGGGAACGTTGGCTTGTTGCCACCAATAGAATGCTTGCCTCTCTTTTGGGATTTTTCCCCCTCCCTTTAAAGCAAGCTGTAGCTAAGAAGTTCTAGTTGAGGGGACTTGTCATTTTGCTTGCCTTGGAGCAAATTAAGTTACTTATCTGTATCAGGTGTTTCCTATGTTATCCTTCCAGCTCTTCTAGGGTAGTGTTTTTCAAGTCAGCTGTTTAAAAACTGAGGGAGGCCCTGTGTGCCAACACAGGGCTAGAAGGGAGGACACATGCACAGTAGATTCAAAGCTCATGGAAGCTAGAAGAAACTTTCCCCATTCAATCTCTTTGGATAGTATTGTCCAGTTGTTTCATGGAGGACACCTGCTACAGACAAGTAACATGAGTTTTCATGAATAAACTCTACAAAAAGAGATTGGGCAGAGGGAAAGATTCAGGAATGCATAAATGCCATGCAGGCAGTAGTAGCGCAACTGCATGAAGGGGATATAAAAGATAATTATGTAGTATCAATGCACTTGACAAGGCCTACAGCAAAACTAATATTGTGAAAGGCAAGCTAATTCAAAAATGTAGGATTACAGGGACTATGACAAAGGACATACAGCACAAACTTAGACACAAAAGGCACGAGGATGCAACATAGGACTCAATCTGTTAAAAGGGCACTGTAGCAAGTGGATTGTTTTTTTGATTCCAACTGATAAAAGCACATTTTAAGTGGAACTGACCCTTAGTAAGCACCTTTTGCAGAGAGGCATCTCTATCATCTGAGCACATTTAATGGAGTATGTGAGAGTTGTTGAAAATTGGCAAAGCAAATGACTGTTAATCTGTCATTGTCTGAATCACATACAACTGGAAAGTCTGAAGAAAAAAGCTGTCAAAACTCAGCACTATTAGCATGTGTGGTAATTGAGGTATGGGGTTTAAAGCCACAGAGGTGACGTTTCCAAAGATTAGTCAAGCTTGAGCCACAAAACCATTTGATCTCATACACGGTGCTGTGTATGGTTTCACACTTAGAAGGGAACAGGTACCATGGTGACTTCTGTAGATTACTCAACATACATAGTCATGTGTGTCATGAAAAACAAGGATGAAACAGTAGGTGAACAGATATTATCACAGGCTACTTGCACTTCAAAATAGTAGGGGTGAATTACTGGGAAGGATATTGAGGGTTCTTGAAGTTTCATGGATTTGAGTATCACATATGCTATGAGTTTATCTTGTTGGGCAGACTGGATGGACCGTAAAGGTTTTTATTTGCTGTGATTACTGTATAAATACCCTGTTTCCACGAAAGTAAGACATCCCCCGAAAATAAGACCTAGTAGAGGTTTTCCTGAATTGGTAGATATAAGGCCTCCCCCAAAAGTAAGACCTAGTAAATTTTTGTTTGAAAGCAGGGCCGCCGAGAGCCGGACAAGGCCGCCCCCCCCCCCCCCACCCAAGGTCGCCGGGACTCCCCTCCACCCACCCTCCGTAACTCCCGGAACTAACCTTAAAAGCCTCCTTGCAGCAGCAGGGCAGACCTCTCCTTCCTTCTGTGCCCCGCCCTCGCGGACGTTACGTCAGGCGAGGGCGGGACACGGAAGGAAGGAGTGGCCTGCCCTGCTGCTGCTTGCTGCGAAGGTGAAAGGAGGCGTTTAAAGTTAGTTCCAGAAACGACGGAGGGCGGACGGGCCAACCCCTATCCAACCCCGATGTTTCCTCGAAAAATAAGACAGCCCCTGAAAATAAGACCTAGCGCATTTTTGGGAGCAAAAATTAATATAAGACAGTATCTTATTTTCGGGGAAACACGGTATATGGGAAAAGAATCCCAATACATAGCAGTGAACAAAAATCATAGAATGTAAATGGGCATGTAAAATTTACTGCAAAAGGCAAAATGAAGCAGTATAAGGCTCTACTTGTTGCTCAGTGTTAATTTGAAAAATTATGGAGAGGGGCTCTGATGTGATGCTTGCTCCCAGCAGTGAAGCATGGAGTAGGGAATGTAAATGAAAGCGTAGAACAGCCAATACAATATAAACTAGATAACTATAAAATTTTGTGCAAAAGCACATATACAAAGTTATGCAAACTACCAAAGGGTGGAGCACAAAAGTGTCCTTAGAAAAGAATCTCAGAAGAAAGGCAGACCCTTTTCTATACTACGAGAGATTGGATGACATGATTTTTTTTTGTACTCGTGTTGATGATATGTTTTGAGTGAGAAAGAGAATGACTATGAAAAAAGTTAATTAAATGAAGGGAGTTCAAGATTTGAGAAAGGTAACACTAGCTAGAAATATAGCCAAAGACACAATAGAAGAAATAATGGTGCTGTGGATATCTGGGAAAATGATGTATATTGAGGATGTATGGATGGAAATTAATAAAGTAGTTCATACCTGTTTAGATAAGATGTATGTGTGCTAGGTTCAGAGGAAGTTCCACATCACATTTTCCCAGGTTCCACAAACTGGTCATTATGAAATTAAAATAGAGAGCATATTAGTTTTCTCTGGAATCTTAACAAATAAGAAATTCACTTAAATAATGCTTGGCTTGAACTATGTAACATATGGATAAAAAGTGGCTTAGTAGCTATAAAGTGCAAGAAAAAAAAAGGCATAGGAATGTGGAAGCATGTGGCCTAACATATATGTAATTTAGTTGGCTTCTCTGGTCCTGACAGTTGTACAAAATGTAGATTAAAAATGACATTGGTAGAAAATGTGCCAGCTACTCTGTAAGAACTGTTTCATTTTTTTACTGTGTATATCTTTGCAAAGTCTGCCATGTGAGTTTTGTGGTCTAGCTTAACATTTTAGAGACTATGCAAGCTATGAAATTTTTGTCTAATTGCGGCTCAACTAATTTTTCTGGCAGTTCATGGCAGTAGGTCACTTCATCTGTGGAATATTACTTGGTTCTGATATTAAATTATTAGTAGAGCAAAATCAATTTCGGACATGAGATAAGTGAATCTCTGTTCATCACTCTCAATACTGTTTTCTGAAACTAAAGGAGAAAAATAACTTTATAACATAGCTTCGCACTATTCCAGACCCTGTGTCCATCAACCAGCAGATGAAGCTAGAGAACTGAAAATTGAGCTGATATCTCTGTTGGCATCCAGTCCAGCTCCTTAGTATTTTCTATCTCCAGCACACATTTTTCAGCTTCTGGTTCTGAGTGAATTGCTCATTTACCGCCCCCCCCCCCCCCCCCAGTGTGGCTTTGGTCTATTAAGAGGAACCATTGTTGAAGGAGCCGTTAGAGGAGGGAGAACTCCCCCCTGAGGGAGGGAGATGGTCCAAAAGTACTAAGTTTTCACAAAGAGGAGCACAATACTTTTATTTCTGAGGCACTGGATTGCTTTCCATTGAGGAGCCTTCTGCTTTAGTGTCGGGAGTTCCATCGATCAGGAGCAGGCTTTAGAGGTCCTTTCAAGGCCTTCCCAGTGCATCCATACATTCAGGACCTGATTAAAGCAGAATGGGTCTCACCAGATGCAGGACTGAGCGTGGGAAGAGTCATGACTTGCCTTTACCCATTGGTTCCAGAGGAGAAAGATAAATTGCAGCTTCCTAGGGTGGACTTCTTTGATAAAGCAGTGACTAAGAAGACTACCTTGCTGGTGGAAGGGGGCATTCCCCTAAAAGGCCTACAGGAAGGATAGGAAGCTAGAAGGCTTGCTGAAACAAGCCTTTGAAGTGGCCTCCTTGGGCCTTCAAGTGACAATGTGCAGGTCGTTCATAGCAAGAACATGCCTGAAGTGGCATCAGTAGTTGGCAACACAAGGCAGACACCATAACACCCAGACGGAAGCAGGATTGGCCTACTTGGCAATGCTATTCATGACATGTTTTTATTTGTTTTTTTGTTATATTTGTACCCCGCACTTTCCCACTCATGGCAGGCTCAATGCTACTTACACGGGGCAATGGAGGGTTAAGTGACTTGCCCAGAGTCACAAGGAACTGCCTGTGCCTGAAGTGGGAATCGAACTCAGTTCCTCAGGACCAAAGTCCACCACCCTAACCACTAGGCCACTCCTCCCGCAGTATGTCTTTTTGGCTGTCATGGCACTTCTGCAGCTCTGGTTGCGGCATTTGACAACAGAAGCAGTGTCAGTCACATCTAGTTAAACTGCCCTTTCAGGGCAAGTGGCTGTTTGGAGAAGATCTCAGGAACTGGAGGAAACTAAGCCACAGGAGTTGCAGGAGGATAATCCAAAAGCCTCTGGTTGTCTGTCTTCAGGGGCATTTCTAGACAGCAGATGGTACCAGGCTGGTAGTCAGCAATATGGTCAGAAGTCCTGCTTCCAGGTATGCCAATCTTCCTTTCATGCAAATGAGACGTCCTGTCAGTTAGCTAGAGTGCCCAATGCCTTGCAAATTCACAATGATGTGAGGCTGCTCCACTCTTTTTTTTTTTCTTTTTTTTTTTTTCTCTGATGGAAGGATGTCTCCAGGAGTCTTTGGAGAAGTGGGCCAGAATCACATCAGACCAGTGAGTTCTGGCTATTATTACAGAAGATTACCAGTTGGAGCTCGTCCGCCTGGTTGCTCCTCTCTCCTTGTCAAAAGGGAACCAAGGTGGTCAAGGTTCATGCCACCGTAGATTCCTTGCTGGCGCTCCAATCCGATGTTTCAGTTCCATCCAGTAATAGTAGGGGCAGCCTCCCTCACAAGTTGGATGGAGAAAAATCTCTGCTTGTCGGCTGCTCACACGTCTGGGTCCTGGAATGCGAAGGCGGACTTTCTCAGCAGGCACTCCTTGGACCTTGGAGAATGGGTAAATATACAGCCAGGGGTTTCAGCTGATAGTGGACTGATGGGGGTTCTCGCTTCTGGAATTGATGGCAATGAAAAGGAACGCCAAAGTGCCCAAGTTCTTCAGCCATTGGAAAGATTCCCTACTGCATCCCCGGCAAAGACTTATCTACTGTGTGTCTTCTGGCCTTGGGCCGCGTATTGAAAAGGATCACATTGCACTGGGGTCAAATAATTCGCATCCAGAATTGGCTATAGTAGGCAGACCTGAGATTGACTGTTGGACAGGGATTCTCTCCATCTTCTGCACATACATGGCCCGATGCTCATGGAGGATCCGTGCCTCTTTGGTCTTATGGCTTGGCCATCAAAAGGGATCAGTTGAGGCCAAAAACGTATTCTGGTTTGATCATTGTTACTTTGCTTCAGGCTTGGAAACGCTCTACATCCATGGTGTATGCAAGGGTGTGGAGGACATTCGAGGGCCCGATGTTCCAAGCGTGGACTTTCTCCCTTCTCTACTCAAATTGTCCAATTCTAGTGTTTCTCCAGGCAGGCCTTCAGAAAGGATTGGCTTTAGGTTCTCAAAGTTCATGTTGTGGCTTTGTCCTGTTTTAGGGGCCGACTACAGAAGTACCTCTCTTGCAGGTCACCCGGATGACTTTGCCAAGCACTACAGGGTGGACATTGCAGCATGCTCAGAAGCCAGTTTTGGGGCTTCAGTACTTGGGTGGCAGCACCTGGATCCCACCTACTCTAGGGATTGCTTTTGAATATCCCACAAGTTCTGGAATAGTGGGAAGCTACATAATGGATGCAGAAATTTGGTTTTTCCATTTTCCATCCAGAGGCGTACCTGAGGTTTGAGATGTTTAGTTGATACGAAGTAATTTGGTCAAATAACGAATTGCATGGTGCTTCCTGCATATGTTTTGTACTCTACAAGTTGTCCAGAGATGAGAGGAATCCACGTTTGCTCATCTGGTTATTGTTAGGTTAGCGAGTTGTATAAGGTCTACTGAGTTTCTCCTTACTGCTTGTCTAAGTAAATTCTGAGGAGCTGGACTGGATTTTGGCTTGGTTTTCAGTTCTCTATCTCCACCTGCTGGTGGTTGGACAGATCTATCTCACAGGTTCTGGAATGAAAAGAAAATTACTAGTTAAGACCTAATTTCTCCATGCTAAAGATCAAATCTTATCTCTGTATTTAATATTGCTAGTTGAGAATATGAAAAAGTATTCATGAACACCAGAGCCGACTGTGATGGCTTATCCTTTTTTTCTTCCCTTAAGGCTTGTATTTCAGAAGTTATGGTCTTACATAGCTATGGTATGCTGCTGCCTTGTGGAATTGATCAGTTCCATGGTACAGAATATGTGTGCTGTCCCCAGACTAAAATCAAAGATGAAGCTCTCTCCAAGGAGGAGGAAGATGAGAATGAAGATGACTATGACAGTTTTAAAAGGTGAGGCAGTTCACTTGTTGCTAGTCTTTGCACCACTATTTATAAATTCTTTTTTTTTTAATGCTTCTATTTGGAGATCATAGGATTGGTTTAGAGCAGAAATTCTGGGCTGTATGGAAAGAGGCAGTATGCACCAAGTCAGCACTTTGTACCTAAGCTTGGTGTTTGTTTCATGCAAAATCTAATTTAGACTTAATCTTTTTCCTTGCATGCTTAAATTGTAGTTAAGGGAAGTAACTTGTTTGGATCAGTCTTTTATCTGACTGTATATTGAAGTATTGCCCCACTTAGAGAAGTATTGCATCACTGGGCCTTTGGTATCCCTTAAGCTCTGGAAATTAATATGTCCTGCAGGTGTTTATTGGTGTAACAGTCTCCAGTGGGAGGATTATCAGCTAGTTGTTTTTACTTAAGACAAGCTTGTCCAGTCCTGGTTCTACCTCATTTGTGTGGAGACGCTAGTAATTTTTTTTTTTTTTTTTAAGTGAAATCTAACCTATCAGTACATGAAGTGGGGTAAATCAGGACTGGATCAGCCTGTCCTAAAATGAAGAAAAAAAAAGATGGAGTTGGGAACCCTGTTCAGTAGGCAGGAGATCATATAACCTGATCATTCGAACAGAATACTTTTCTTACAATCAGTCTTTAGATAAGAGAGTAGAAGGAGTTTAGATAAGGTTGACTAACTTGAGGAAAAATTGCATGTGTAATCAGAAAAGGTGCATGCAGCTGAGGTCAGCGAGAATACATAATATGGTAAGCAAATCCTGCTGCAGTAGGGCTTGCCAGTTTTAATCCTTGTCTGTGTAACTAGCTAGTTAACTGCCTCTTCCATTAAAGGTTTGGGAGAAGAGCCAGGCTTTCACCTGCTTCCTGAAGTAGAAAGAGAGGCGTTAGGCAAAGTCTTACTGAGAGTGTATTCCGGAATGTGGGTTCTACTCCTGAGAAGGCATGCTGATGGGTGTCACATTGTGTGATTTTCCTTTTGGGGAGAGTTTGTTTAGTGATGTTCCTTGGAAGAATCTTGGAGACCTTTAAAGGTACAGAGAAGGGAGGTCACCTTGTCAAGTCTAAACATGCATTTAACTTGTGTATAGACTATTCAAGTAGATTGAAACAGGAAGTATGTAATCTTTCTTTTCCATGGACGTAAACGTTCCTAGATTCACCTTTTCTCCATACCATGAGGTAAAACCAGGACTGGACATATATGTATTCTTTAAGGAGCTGTGTATATTTAGGTTGCAAGTAAGCACATAAATGCTAGTATTGTAGTCATTTAGGCTCGTATGTGAACACATGCATGCATGAATGGTAATCCAGCTGTGTGCTATTTTGTAAGTACATGTTGTACACATCTATTTTCAATACAGTTTACAGTTTAATAAAAACTTGATAAACCACCCCATCAAAAAGGTCTAGGCAGTTCACAATACATAATAAAAAGGAACAGAAAGGAAAGCCATAATTCAAAAACAAAGCAAAAAAACACACTCCAAGAAACATACACGGAAGTCCCCTTAGGAGTCTGCTAGAAAAACTGGAGCAAAGGAGCTTCAGTCCTAAAGCTTCCCCCCCCCCCCCCCCCCAAAAAAAAAAAACGTTTTTAATTTGATTTTTAAATTCCTATAAGATTCTCTGCCCAAATATCTAAAGGAAGCGAATTTCACCATGTGGGTGTGCACCACAAGAGGCACTTTCTTGAGTGGTAAATAAACAAGCCCTAGCTGAAGCTGGGACTGCTAGCCTGCAGGCATTAGAGGAGCACAAGGTTTGTCCTGGGATATAGGAACAAATTGCATGTGAGACTGGAAGGTGTCCCAACATAAAATGTCTTATGGGCTATTGTTAAAATATTAAATTTTACCCTATAATCTAGGGAGCCAATGGCATCGTAGGAATAAGGGGGTAACCTGTTTCCTCTTGCAGATACCCACCAGTAACTGAATCCCTGTGTTCTGTGTGTGCCTTGCACATGGCATACATAAGTGCAGTGTGGGTGGGGTGTCATATGCATAAAATTGTGAAACTCTAATTTGTGTTTCTCTGTCCATTCTGGATATAAGCATTAATGCCAGCTTTATGGCTGGTGTATCTGCTCATTTGGTTACTGCACAAACATAGAAGAAAGACAGTCCCTGCTCAAAGAGCTTACAATCTAATAGACAAAAATAAATAAAGTAATCAAATCAATTAATGTGAACGGGAAGGAAGAGAGGAGGGTAGGTGGAGGCGAGTGGTTACAAGTGGTTATGAGTCAAAAGCAATGTTAAAGAGGTGGGCTTTCAGTCTAGATTTAAAGGTGGCCAAGGATGGGGCAAGACATAGGGGCTCAGGAAGTTTATTCTAGGCGTAGGATGCAGTGAGACAGAAGGCGCGAAGTCTGGAGTTGGCAGTAGTGGAGAAGGGAACAGATAAGTAGGATTTATCCATGGAGCGGAGTGCACGGGAAGGGGTGTAGGGAAGGACGAGTGTGGAGAGATACTGGGGAGCAGCAGAGTGAGTACATCTATAGGTTAGTAGAAGAAGTTTGAACAGGATGCGAAAACGGATAGGGAGCCAGTGAAGGGTCTTGAAGAGAGGGGTAGTGTGAGTAAAGTGACCCTGGCGGAAGACGAGACGGGCAGCAGAGTTTTGAACCGACCGGAGAGGGGAGAGGTGACTAAGTGGGAGGCCAGCAAGAAGCAGATTGCAGTAGTCTAAACGAGAGGTGACAAGAGTGTGGATGAGGGTTTTGGTAGAGTGCTCGGAAAGAAAGGGGCGGATTTTACGGATGTTGTAAAGAAAGAAACGACAGGTCTTGGCAATCTGCTGGATATGAGCAGAGAAGGAGAGAGAAGAGTCAAAGATGACCCCAAGGTTTCGAGCTGAGGAGACAGGGAGAATGAGAAAGCCATCAACAGAAATAGAAAACGGGGGGAGCAGGGAGGTGGGTTTGGGGGGGGGGGGGGGAATGAGAAGCTCGGTTTTGGTCATATTTAATTTCAGGTGGCATTGAGACATCCAGACAGCAATGTCAGACAAGCATGCTGAAACTTTGGTTTGGATGCAAGGTGAGATATCAGGGGTAGAAAGGTAGATTTGGGAGTCATCAGCATAGAGATGGTAGGAAAAGCCATGGGATGAGATTAATGAACCAAGGGAAGAAGTGTAGATAGAAAAGAGGAGGGGACCAAGAACAGAACCCTGAGGTACGCCGACAGGCAAAGGGATAGAAGTAGAAGAGGATCCACCAGAGTGAACACTAAAGGTGCGGAGGGAGAGGTAGGAAGAGAACCAGGAAAGGACAGAGCCCTGGAATCCAAGTGAGGACAGGGTATCGAGAAGTATGCTGTGATCGACAGTGTCAAAAGCAGCGGAAAGATCAAGAAGAATGAGGATGGAATATTGACCTCTGGATTTAGCCAGTAATAGGTCATTGGAGACTTTAGTAAGCGCAGTTTCGGTTGAGTGGAGAGGGCGAAAACCAGATTGTAGTGGGTCAAGAATAGCATGTGAGGAGAGAAAATCAAGGCAGCGGCGGTGAACAGCACGCTCAAGTAATTTGGAGAGAAAAGGAAGGAGGGAGATGGGTCGGTAATTAGAGGGACAAGTAGGGTCGAGTGAAGGCTTCTTAAGGAGAGGTGTGACCACAGCATGTTTAAAGGCAGCAGGGACAGTCGCAGTGGAAAGTGAGAGGTTGAGAATGTGACAGATAAAAGGAATAAGAGCAGGAGAGATGGCATTAAGAAGGTGGGTGGGAATGGGATCAGAGGAACAGGTGTACATTTTGAGGAAGAAAGGAGAAGTGTAGTTTCCCCAATAGTAACTTCAGGAAAGGAGGAGAGAGAGGGGAACGGACTAGTGGAGGGAGAGGTGGTGAGGTAGAGAAAGCAAGGTTTATCTTTTGAACCTTGTGAAAGAATTCAGCAAGGGTCTGAGGAGATGATGAAGGGGGAGTTGGTTATGCCAGCTGCTGCCATAGAGCTGGTGTAAATGCACCCAACTAGAAAAGATTAGAGACAAATGTACATAAAATTGCTACTTTTTGTCTTTATAGAATTGAGCTAAGTAGGCACATTCATGGCACCTAAATATAGGCACCCTTATAAAATAACCTCATTGTTTATCTGCAGAAATGTTTGTATTCATTTACACAAATATTCTTAGGCTTAACTGAAATTATAAACTGTTGATTTGAATTGATTTAACATATTTTTTTCTGATTGGCTCTTAAGTGAGTTTCCTACAGAAGCAGATGTAGATGATTTTACCATGGCAACTGAAGATGAGGAGGAGGAGGAACAAGAGGAGGAGGATGTTGCAGAAGACCGTGATTACTATTATGACAGCTATAAGGAAGAGGATTACAATGAAGAGGTCCCAACTGAAGCCAATGACAGGACGCTGTCTGAGAAAGAAATCGTCAGTGATGTGAAAGGTAGTTGCAACTTATAAAATTCCTGGGTCTCAGTCTTTCTGGGTAGTTGCCTATTTGCGTACAAACTGTTATTGATCCTATTCGCCTGGTACATTGGATCAGTTGATCTGTGGTTGATTAGTTCAGTGGCATAAGCCCTTGTTAACATGTATTGCCAAAATGAACTCCACATGTTTGTGCCAAGCAGGATGCCATTATATGTATTACCAAATGGGTATCTGAATCCGTCTGAAATCCTTACTTTGAAAGCATTAATTTCCCAATTTAGTCTGAAAGTAAATACTAATGGAGCGTTGTGTGAAAGATAGTATGCTCTTCAGAGCATGAACATGGCTTTTTCGGTAGCACGATCAGGCATTGTGGTCAGCAAGCGCTTCATAGTGGTGCACTCACCTTGTCTTACATCTTCCCCACATCCACAGAGATGTGGATCACCTGGACAAACACAGCTTATCTAGACAGATGAACATTCTCTGTATTCCATTGATTCCCATACCTGTGCAGGGGGGAACCCCAGCCAGTCAAGTTTTTAGGATATCCACAATGAATATGCATGAGAGAGTTACAAATCAGTCGCATGAATATTCATTGTGAATATCCTAACAACCTGACTGGCTGAGGTTCTCCAGGAGAGCTATGGGAATCAGTGCTCTGCTCTATTGATTCTTAGTTCATTGAAGTCAATGGGAAATAGAGTTGTGGCTGGTATGGGAAGATGTTCTCTATTTTGTTCGATTCAGATTATGTAAGGGAGATTAAACTGAACTGCCTTTAACTTGTTCTTGGATGTTGGCCTCTTTAGATTTTTTTTAACAGTTCGGGTAAACGCATAGTTTGCTGGTGTGTGCTTTTGTTTTTAAACGAAAGGTAGGATAAAATACTTCTTATTGGTTGTTTGTGTTTGTCTTTTTAATGGTCGTTCTTCCCTTTACTTGACCTGGAAATCGGCACATACATGCTAAGCACATTGTTCTTGAAAGGGGAAAATCACCCAATGTCTTCTGTTTAACTGAATAAATATTTGCTCTAGTTCTGTCAAGCAGCAAGCGGGTGCTGGAACTAAGGATATCTGCATGTGTTTTCCTTTAAGTCTTACATTGTGGTACGTTTAAAATTGTCAAAATGGTTTGGAGCTAGGATTTGGAGATACCTGGAAAAGTACAACTCTAGATAGCAGGTTCTTTGCAAGTAGTCCTTGTATTCTGCAGGTAGATCTCTTCCTGTTGGTGGTTGGGACAGAGGTGGACATAACGGGAATGCTACTGATTGGAAATTGGGTCTTAAACCATGGAGAGTTGGTCATAGTTCTGTAAAACTTCTAGAAGTTGTCCCTGTGTTGAGCAAGATTTTATTTTCAACCTTTTAATCATCATCCACTCCCCAATATAACTTCTGTATAATGTATCTTAAGTATGCTAATGAGGTGTGTGTATGTATAGATGGTTGACAGCAAATAGTTTGAACCAAGAACAATAAAAGGATGAGACTTGACATCTAGAGACACTTTTAACTTCTGATCTGTTGTGATGCAACGTTGAAAGGATTTGGAAATTAAGTTCCTCATAGAACTGATCAAAATATATTACATTCATTGTTCTCTATGAAAAGTTATTCTAGTATTGTTGATATAAATCAAGTGCCAAAATAGCTTGAACAGCTGAAGTGGCATAGCACTTCTTGCACCAGTTTTATCCTTGATGAGAATCCTTAACAGCTTAATGGGAATATGGATGAAAATCTAAAAAAAGAATTGCAAGCTCAGCATAGAGGCAAATTTGTTTTGTGGCAAATACATTGAAGTTTATGGTTTATTAAAACTTGATATACTGCCCAAACTGATTTGCAGAAGTGCCAATGAGCTAATGAATGTTGGCTCAGTTGACAAAGTGCCAGATAGTTTTTTTAGGTCAAGAGAGACAAAAAAAGAGAATTATAATATTAATCTATTTCTAGGTTAGAATATTGAGGGGTAGTGTCTCTAAATTAGTTTTGCACATACTATAACAGGAATGAACCTCACTTTTATGTCGGGGTATGGAATATTGAACACCGTATTACCACTAGTGATTGTATATTCCATGCAAAATGCTTAACCACATGGGG
The DNA here is from genome assembly GCF_901765095.1 of Microcaecilia unicolor. Lineage (NCBI taxonomy): Eukaryota > Metazoa > Chordata > Amphibia > Gymnophiona > Siphonopidae > Microcaecilia > Microcaecilia unicolor. The sequence continues at coordinate 56,302,295 of NC_044042.1, read as the reverse complement.
GTTTATTGGGTGTTTTCTTAGTGTTACATTCTATAGGGGAGAGGGAAGAGGAAGAGCAGGAGGTTAATTACTTAGAATTAAGGCCTTGGCACTCGCTACTGCTTATAATTCTAACCCGTCTCCACACAGCTGTCTGTTCCATGGAGGCCATGACAGGTCCTTGCCGGGCTGCGATGCCCCGTTGGTACTTCGACCTCAACAAGAAAAAGTGCGTTCGCTTTATATATGGAGGCTGCGGAGGCAACAGGAACAATTTTGAGTCAGAGGACTATTGTATGGCAGTGTGTAAAAAAATGAGTAAGTTCTGCCCACCCCTGCTTCCTCTGTCCTCCACTAGCTTTTTCACAGCAAGCCAGCACTGTCTTGTCCTATGCTTAAATGTCTTCTCTTAGACAGTCCAAATGGCATTTTAGCTGTGTAGCTCACCATGTTCTGGTGTTGTCTTCCTCAGCAGTTTTCCTCTTGTGTCCATCTGTTTTCTAGATCTTCTGTACTCTATCCAAAATTGACATTTCTTAGTGTCTGCTCCAGTTCTGAACCAAATGGGTGTTATCCCTTCCTATCAGCAGGTGGAGGTGGACAACTGAATTTTGCCAGCAACATCACCAGCATGAGCAGAGGTGCTCCCTGGAACAATCTAGTATTTTTCTCTACCTTCAGCAGGTGGTAGGTTGTGCTGACTGTGCTTTTGTCTGTGGCCTGGCTCCCTGCTGTGCTGGCCATGGCCACACAGTGTGGCCGAGCCTGCTCCCAGATCAGTCTTGTAGCCATATCTGAGCTCAGAGCTTGGCTGTGTAGCTCCTAGTTGGACTTCGTAATGCCACTGTGCGAGGCTCTTGCCTGAGAGGTGTGAATCCCCATCCCCCCACTCTTCTTGCACATTTGCCCTGTTTGGGTGTATTCCCTGCAGCACATATACTCCCCCACCCAACAACAACAAAAAAAATTTCAGTTGGGCTGGCTGGCTTTCTGCTCTTTGTCAGGGGCTAATGCTATTGGAAAGTAATAAGTAGGAATTTCCCTTTGCACCCAGAGATCTGAGGACAGCACAGATGCTAGAGCCCTGGGCCAGGGCAGTCGGGCAGGCTAGCACGTGTCTGCTATGTGGCAAGTTTTGAAATGTGGCTTATTCAGTCTCTCTGGCTTCCTTTGTGAGCATTTTACATGTGCTGTTTTCTCCCCCTCCCCCCCCCCCCCCCCCCCCCCTTAGCTAAAATGGTTACATTGCTTTCACACAGTTTGTCCCAGGACAAATTGACAGAACCCCCTCTTCTCTCAAATTACTTGAAGAAAAATTCCCTGGTTATGTGATGGACTTTTTCATGTCTGTCCACCCTAAGTGACCTGAGGCGGTGGTTTTTGACTCCAGAGCCTGACCCAATTAGCTAAGCAAGCCCTGCATAGGTTCCCTTTTGAGATCTAGTCCTAGCCCTAACACTCATCCTCTTAGTGGGGGGGGGGGGGGGGAGAGGCCCTTTTTGGATTCTTGGCACTGTGGAATGGATATGGTTGTTACAGAGGGTCTAGGTGCTTTGGAGGGAGTGGAGGAGTACTCTGAGGTCCTCTTGGGCTCCCAGTCCCCTGTGGACCCTCCCTGTTGTGAGGCTGGAGAGGAACAGACCAATGGGTTCTTTTTTTTTTTTTTTTTTAATTTTTTATTTGTAAATTATGTACATTTACATTTATGCAATATAACATAAATCCAGATAACTTATTTCCTATTTTGATATATTTTTTCTGTTATCAGGAAAATTTCCAATTGTTTAGTCCACAATAATAGATCCAAGATCTAGGTAATATTTATACTCAATATAAAGAAAGAAAACATGAGCTGAAGGAGCTGTTGAAATCACAGCCGGGTATAAGCACTTGCAATCCTAAATTATGCAGCATTATTCTTTAGAGGTAATAAATTCAGTTAATTTCCCTGGATCAAAGAAAATATAATTCGTGGAATTAAAAGAAACATAACATTTACAAGGAAATCTTAATATGAAAGTCCCTCCAACTCGAAGAACTCTCTCTTTTAACAAAAGAAAATTTTTTCTTCTTTGAGTGTCTCTAGAAAGATCTGGAAAAATCTGTATTTTTGATCCGAGGAAGGGAGAATTCATGTGGCGGAAGTAATGCTTGAATATGTTATTGCGGTCAAGTTGCAGAGCAAATGTGACCAACAGTGTTGTTCTCTCTGTAATAACCTCCATGGAGTTCTCTAAAAAGTCAGCTAGATTCAAAGCGACTTGTGGTTCATTTGGTAATTCTCTCCCCCCAGTACCAGAGATGTATTGTAACCTGGTAATGGGTGGGAAACCCTCAACAGGGACTCCCAATATTTCTCTAACATATTTTTTCAACATCTCTAGGGCTGGAATGAGAGGAGATTTAGGAAAATTTAGAAAACGCAGATTATTAGACCAATGGGTTCTAGTTTCTTTGTCATGAGGTGCTGTCTCATCTCTTAGATGAGGTTGCGGGGGCTTTGGCTATGCTTAAGCTTCCCATGGGCCCCCAAAGCATTTTCTGCTCCATAAGGCCCTCATCCGCTTGATGCAGGCAGACTGGGAGTTTCTGGATGGTCCCCTTGCAATCGCTAGGGCTTTTGCTCCTCTGTGCCTTCTCTCAGGAGGTTGAGAAGTATTGGGTCTCACTGACGCCCTGGCTACAGTGGTTACACAGGTGATCGCTGTACCTGTCCAAGGAGGCTTGGCCCTCAGGGAGCTCCATGAAAAGAATCTGGAGCATCAGTTCCACCTGGCCTTTTCAGTAGGGGATCCAGCTTCGGGCTGCTATTTATGGCGGTTAGGTAGCTCCGTGCTGTGTTGGTTTATTGTTTGAGTTTGCTGTACTGCTTCTCATGAACCCAAATCTAAACGGTTTACGTTGCTATAAAAACAAAAATAAAAAGGAATGCCAAAAAATATAGGAAAGTCCAGTCAAACAAATTTACAAACAGTTACTCATTCAAAATTCAATTTGGATTAAATAAACCACAGCTTACAAGGAGTAGTCCATTAAAAGCTGATATTGTCATAAACTGAGTTTTTCCTTCCCTCATTGCAGGAAAAACCAGCTGGAATGGACATTAGTCCAAAGGTAACTTGAAAGAAATAGGTTTTCAGTGATGCTCAAAATGAAGAATAGGAATCAAGTCACAAGTGTTGAAGTGAGTTCTAGAGGGCAGGAGCAAGAAAGGAGTTTACCTGGTCATCTGTTTGGTTCTTTTTTTCCTTTTTGTTTTTTCTGTCAAGCCTTTGAGGGGTGTGGTAAAATGAGCCTATTAGTGAGTAAACAAAAGGGTATGGGAGGGTGTGTGAGGAATGATCAAAGTAGTCAAATAGGAAAGTGTGTTAGAGTATTTTGTGCATTAGTACTAGAAGTTTGTACTTTGTGATACTCGATGGGAAGCCAGTAATGATCATAACATTTTGCGTGACAAATTATACGGGCAGCAGTATTTTGAAGTGTTTGGAGATGCTTCAAATTAGCTTTAGTATTACCTGCATAGACAAGAGTTGCAATAATCGTAACGAGAATTGATGCATGCGTAGAACAAAGAGCAGAGTGAAGCTAAGCCTACCAAGCTGTGAATAGATTCTGAGATGGTGGAGAAAATAGAAACCAATTTTTATGACCTGAGAGATCTGAGGTGTAAAAGAGTGCCAAATTAAGAATTATCCCAGAGTATCTGACAGAAGTGACAGGAGTAACCTCTCTATCAAAAACCATGGGCATTACAGAAGGAACAGAAGCGGAAGCAGTGATCCAGCTGTCTACTATTTTATCAGGATTGAGAACTAGATGATGCTTATCCATCCAGATTGCAACTTCCCACAAACAATCCTGACGGGGACGCAGATTGATACATTGAATCAGCATAATGAACTAAAAGGAAATCATCAGAATATGAGTAGGTGATAATGCTGAAGGTCTGAATAAATAGTGCCAATGGACTAACAAACAGATTGAAAAGAGAAGGCGAAAGAACCGAGCCCAGGGGAACGTCACAAAAATTGTGTGAGAAGTTGAAGTAGATGTAGATTGAACTGTGAAGGAACAAAATTCTAGGAAAGAAGTAAACCATTTAAGAATTTTTCCTGAAATTCCCAAGGAGAACAGATGTTGAAGGAGGGAGAGTATGATCAATAAGATCGAAAGCAGCTGAGAGATCTAAAGACACCAATAGTGCAATTCTACCCTGCTCCAGATTACTATGAAGTTTGCCAAGGAGTGCAGTAATAATGACTGTTTCAGTGCTGTAGCCAGTCCTGAAACCTGATGGGTATGTTAAAGCGTTTGTTGACTCAGTGTAAGATTGTAGTCCTTCAGCAACTCCAGACTCAAGAATCTTTGACAAGAAAGGTATATTAGAGATAGGATGGTAATTATTTGGTGGTTGTGGATCTAGACTAGACTTTTTAAAAATGGGTTTAATAAGAGCATGTTTGAGTAATAGAACTATACCCAAGGTCAGACTATGAGGTATAAGGGAATGAAGGAGAGTGGCACTTGAGTCATTCTGTGTCGAGTGGACCAATTTTAAAGGTCGTCCCCACTTCACCATCTCAGATTTTGATGAAATTTGGTACATAGTTTCTTTATGATAAAAAACTAAGCTCTGCAAACTTTTAGTTCAAAAGACTAAAAATTGGAGGTTCTAGGGGACCTCAAGTAAAGGGTTGCAAAATGTTGCCTGAGCAAAAATGACATTTTGGGCCAACTTCCAGAAGCTGTAAAACTGGAAGGTTTAGTAGTACAAGGGGGATATTTGGAGAACCTGCACTACTTTTAGGGCTTAATGAACTGGCAAAACCCCATGTTCCTAGTCCTCTTACGTTTTGAATGGTTTAGGCTCAAACTTTGCCAAAAAAATGGCAAAAATCAATTTACAGCGATGTTGAGGCTGCTGTAGTTTCTAAACTAGTTGGCCTTTCAGGTTGATTTTTGGTAGGTGTACTAAATGCACGGCTGTTATGAGGCATTCCAATTTGCAGCACTTTCCTTCAAGTGGTTGAAAAATTATAAGCGTTCAAATTTGGTATAAAAAGCATTTTTGCCCATTTTGGGCTATCTTTGATGCCCTTGATCTCCAGTGGGACAGCTTCAATATTCTTTCTTTTAGCACCAAACCTAAGGAGGGCTGTCTCAGCCAGAGTGATAGAAAGGCATCAAGGACGCAAAAAGTCATATTAAGATGAGATAGCTTGAAAAGAGGCTTGGGAGATGGGATGTTGAATGCTGACCATGACACTGAGTTGGCCAAAGGAGGAGATGTACAAAATAAAAGAGCAGAAGGGGGACAGAATTGGACAGTAGCGAGAATGTAGCCTGAAGTCTCTTAATTTTGGAGGTGAAATAAAAGGCCAAGATTTTTAGAAGCGATATAAACCGTTGGAAGATCAACAGATGGAGGGGAAAAGCTGCTTAGTGGAGTTCCTGCATCTTGAATATGCTTAGAAAAGTAAATTTTCTTAGCTGTGCAGATCTCAGTAATATTCTGTCGGAGTCCTCGAAGATTTCTCGCCTGGGTTCTGGGACGGCCTTTTTGCGTGGACGTTCTATATAGTATGGTATGGCTTTCCCGCGCAGTGTTGCCATTATGGCTTCACCACTGGGTGTGGATGCGGCTTCCAAGAAGCTTTTGAGGCAGCTGCCCTTAGGGGGGGCACTTTTTCTTTGGTAGCATGGAACATTGGTATTATTTGGGGTTCTGCCAGGTACTTGTGACCTCGATTGGCCACTGTTGGAAACAGGATACTGGGCCAGATGGACTATTGGTCTGACCCAGTATGGCTATTCTTATGTTCTTATGATGACTTGGCCAAGTTGTACATAAGTATTGCCATACTGAGAAAGACCAAAGGTCCATCAAGCCCAGCATCCTGTTTCCAACAGCAGCCAATTCAGGTCACAAATACCTGGCAAGATCCCCAAAAAGTACAAGTTGGTGAAAGATATGGGGGAGTCATGGATCTCCATCTCCCTGAGCTATGCAAGACTGTGCAGCAATCCTTGATCTCAAGGGGGGCGAGCTACTTAAGGCCCACTTGGGGAGCAGAGTAGGTCTTTTGAGCAGGGGTCCTTTCAAGACCCCAAGCGAGCTAGTCCCTCAGGCAGGACCGCAGCCTCTCGGCCTAACCAATGAGGATGCAGGAATTTCAGCTGCTCTTGGAAGGAAAGTGGTCAGAGTGCTATCGGACAACGCCATGGCGGTGGCATGTATCAACAAGCAGGGCAGGGCATATCCTTGTGCATGGTACCATCCTTTCTTCTGAAGGTGGTGGTGTCTATTCCATGTGAAACAGGAGGTTTGTTTGCCTTCCATGGTGATGCAGAGATTGTGGTCAGAGGTTTCAGAAGCTGGGATGAACGAGTTTAGTCTATCAGGCTACCTTTTTGTATTTTTTCCATGGCCATCAGAAGGGCCAGGTGGCCTCGAAGTGGATTAAGATGGCTATTGAGTCTGCTTACATTGGCAAGAATCGTCCAGTGCCTTAGGGACTCAAAACCCACTCTACTAGGGCTTGTTTTGCTTCCTGGGCAGAGGCCCAGGTGGTATCCCCTGAGATTTGCAGAGTGGCTACTTAGTCATTGCTTCATTGATTTGCTAAGCACTACAGATTGGACCTGCTAGCCAGATTCTGCTTGTGCTTTGGCAGAGCTGTCATTCAGGGGGCCTTGTCTTTCCCCTGCCCAATAAATCTGCTTTGGTAAATCCCATTGGTTCAGAACAGTAGAGCTGATAAGAAAGAGAAACTGTCTTACCTGATAATTTTATTCTCTTTAATCAGCGACACTTCTGAAGTCCTGCCCTTAAAAGACCTTAGCCCGGGGTTCCTGAGTGTGCTCTGCTTTCTTCTCACTGCTTAAAAAAAAAAATCATTTTGTGATTGGCAGCCGTACAGATTCCTGTGATATGGCTATATCCTGGTTTATGCAGGGTATTGAGTGTCTCTGTGGTGTTTTACTCGCTTGATTATAATTGCAGCTGCAGTGGTTGATGGGGATTTAGATGCGTTACAAAGGGATCTTCTGCTTGGGCAGATGCATACTGGATTATTCCAGGGAGCATCTTAACTTATGCTGGTGATGTCACTGGTAAAATTCAATTTTCTGTACTTCCTCCTGCTGGTAGAAAGGGATAACATCCATTGATTCAGAACAGTGTTGCTGACTAAAAAGAAAATTATCAGGTAAGACACACTTTCTTCTTTTCCTCTCTGTGTTCACTTTTTAATCTGTCCTTTTACTTGGACACCATCTTACACAGTAACTCTTGTTGTGCGGTGGGAATTGCTGGTGCTTGAAGCTGCATTTTCCAATTATCTGGGTCAAAATTGAGTTTGTCTTGATACTTTACTAGCTAAACTGGTTGAAACTGCTTATTTGCCTAATCTGTATTTCTTTTTTTTTGATTTTATAGAAGTCTTTATTGAACATTGCAAAAGCAATACAATAATCACTCAATGCACGACTCAATACAATTGTACAGTATCCAACAAGCTTTACATGAGTGTGTAACAGTAATACCATCCAATCAATGACAATGTTAGAATAAACACCAATTCTACTCCAAGTTTTTTTAATTTTTTAAACTTATAACTTCCCTTATTCTACTCCCCCTACCCCCTCCCCCCTCACCTTCCCGAATGCTCTGTCATCATACTGATTAGTCTGAACAATTTTTTAGAAAGGGTTCCCACACCCTTTCCCATGCAGGCAATGTTTTAGCTCTCTGGGCAGTCAATCTCTCCATTTCACATATGTAGCGCACCTTAGTGTTCCACCTCACCATTGAGGGTACTAAAGGTGACTTCCAGTGTTGTGCTAAATTCAAACGGGCTGCATGCAGAGATCCTCTCAACAGAAGCCACTGATCTGAGGTGAGACCTATTGGTCGCTGCCCAAATAAGAAGGTTAGAGGATGCCACCTCACAGATTTACCTACCCACTTCTGAGTACGTGCTTGTATCCCCTTCCAGTAAGCCTTTGCTTTGGGACAAGACCACCAAATGTGCCCCATTGTCCCCTCTCCCCCACAGTTTCTCCAACATTCCTTAGGCACTTTAGCATACATGTGGTGCAATCGAACCGGGGTCAGATACCATCTATACATTACTTTAATAGCGTTCTCTTGCATATTCACTGCTCGAGCTGATTTCAAAATCTTTTTCTCCAGTGTGACCCAGTCCGCCTCCGGTAATGTGAAATGTAGTTCTTGCTCCCACCTCCTCCTATGTTGTACATATGGTCTGGCAGTAGCCATCAAGTGTGCGTATAAGAAGGATATCAGCCCTCGTTCGATCTTAGAGTCTACACATATTTCCTCCAGTGGGTGCGTATCCCGCTTCAGACTACTTTTGTATGCCTGTGCTGTCAAAAAGTGTTGTACTTGTGTGTAAGCATAGTGATCCGTTTCCCTGAGCCCAAAATCGTCCACCAGCTGTACAAAAGGCACTATTTTCTCCTCTTGATGCATCTGTCCCAGCAAATCCAGTCCCTGATCTGCCCATCTCCTGAAGGTGTTGTTTCCTATACCTGGCTCAAACATTGGGTTTTCTGCTATGGGAGCTAAGCCCGATACCGGTGGTCGACGTTCTATGAACATAAGATCCCAGTAATAGAACGTGGCCTGTACTGTGGGCGGGAACATGTCAACTCTTCCCCTATATTTCTGAGGTAGCCACATTAAATGGGCTAATTTCCGTGATCCCACTAAATCCTGTTCAATGTCAATCCACAATTTATAACTATCTTTCCTAAACCAGTCCACCGCCGCTCTGGTCTGTGCTGCACAATAGTACCAGAACAGATTTGGCACACCCAGTCCCCCCAGCCTTCTACTTTTGTAAAGAAGAGCCCGTGATAACCTTGGTCTTTTCTGATTCCAAATAAAGCGGATCAACCTATCTTGGAGACCAGAAAAAAAGGCTCGGGGTATTTGTAATGGAAGAACCTGAAATAAATATAAAAGACGGGGCAAGATGTTCATCTTAATCGCCGCGATCCTCCCGAACCACGACAATCCCATATTAGCCCATCTGTCTAAGTCTGTTTGCACCTCCCTCTTCAGAGCTGGGTAATTAGCTTCAAAAAGGCCTGATAGGTCATTCGTAATCCTGACTCCTAAGTAACATATTGCCTTCTTCTCCCATTTAAATGCAAAAGATGTCTTCAATGTCTCCATCAATCCCCGTGGGACCCCCACAGCCAAGCCCATAGACTTGCTGGCATTCAATTTGTAACCCGAGACCCGTGTATAGTCCCTTATTTCTTTCATTAAGTTAGGCAAGGAGACCAGTGGGTTGGTAAGTGACAGCAGCACATCGTCTGCGAATAGCGCAATTTTATACTCCTGCCCTCTTACCTGCACTCCAGTAATATCGTTATTCTCACGTATAGCTGCTGCCAGAGGTTCCATCGCCAGGGCGAACAGTAATGGAGACAGCGGACACCCCTGTCTAGTTCCGCGCCCCAAAGCGAATGTCACTGAATTCCCCCCGTTTACTCGCACACAAGCCCTCGGCAAGGAGTATAAGGCCTGGATCCAGGCTCTAAAATGCTGTCCAATTCCCACTCTATGCAGGACCCTATCCAAATACCCCCAGTGCACCCGGTCAAACGCCTTCTCTGCATCCAGACCGAGTAGCACTGCGGGCCTTGCTTTTTTCTGCGTTGTGTATATAAGGTCTATTGTGCGGCGTATATTATCCATGGCCTGTCTCTTGGCTATGAATCCCACTTGGTCCGGATGGATCAAACTGGGGAGCACCCTCCCCAGACGGTTAGCCAGCACCTTGGCCAGGATTTTGACATCCGTATTCAAGATCGAAATGGGTCTATATGAGGCACATTCAATATGATCCTTGCCTGGTTTTGGTATTACCGCCACCCATGCTTCCATCATAGACCTGGGGAACGGTGCCCCCTCCCTGACAGCATTGATTATCATCGTCAGGTAAGGCGCCAATTCCGTCACGTATGCCTTAAAGAACTCATTCGTGAAGCCATCTAATCCCGGCACCTTCCCCCTTGGTAATGCTTTGACTACTTCTATCACCTCCTTTACCGCTACTGGGTCCTCCAACTCTCTCCTTTGTGTATCAGAGAGAGCCGCTAGCCCCCTAGCCTGTAAGTATCCCTCTATTTCCCCCGTCTGTACTGTGGCATCCTCTCTATAGAGGTTCTCGTAGTATTGGGCAAAGCAATCCCTTATCTGTGCTGATTTGTGCGTTATGCCCCCCCCTGCATCTCTAATTCTTAAAATATGTCGATCTGCTCTCAGCTGTCTCAATTTGTTAGCTAGCAGTCGTCCAGGTTTGTCAGTGCAAGCGTAGTGAACCTGTTTCATCCTTGCACTCACAAACTTCAAACTATCCTCATGTAGCCCCGCTATTTCCAATCTCACCTCCTGTAATTTTCGATAATCAGCTACTGAACCTGAAATTTTGTACTTATCTTCCAGTGTAGCCAGTCTATCCATGCACCGTACCAGCCTCTGGCGATGTACCTTGGCATTCTGACTGGCACACTTAATGAAATGTCCTCTTGAGACTGCCTTGAATGCATCCCACACGGTACCCAATGTAGGCCCCGAGTCCAGATTGATATCAAAGTACTCTCTAAGTAAGGGGATAAAACTAGCTACTGTTTCAGGATCCTGCAGCAAGTTGTTGTTAAATGTCCATCTTTTATCTCGCTCCTCCTCCTTCAGGGAAGGAACAGCAAGCCAGACCGGGGCATGGTCCGATATTGTGATATGACCCATCTCAGATTCTTCCCCCCCTTCCGATAACGTTTTGTCAAGAAAAATGTAATCCAATCTGGAGTAAGTGTGATGCACTTGGGAAAAAAAAGTAAAGTCTCTCCCTCTAGGATTCCTCAAGCGCCACCCATCGTACAGCCCCATCCCCTCAACAAGGTTATTTAATGCTCTAGCAATTCTACAGTCTATCTGGGAAGGAGGAGTCGATCTATCCAGGCCAGGCTTCATGGTCGCGTTAAAATCCCCGGCCACTATCAGCTTCCCTCTGGCAAAGGCCTGCAGCTCCTTCTGAAGGTGCCGGAAAAAACGCTCCTGTCTTTCATTGGGCGCGTATACGCTAACCAGCGTATACTCCTCCTGTTCCAACCTAATATGTAAAAACAGGAATCTGCCCTCCCTATCTCTTCTAGTGTGTAAGATCTGGACTGTAGTATTTTTGTGGAACATTATGGCTACCCCTCTTTTTTTTACTCCTAGGGCATCTGAAGCACACACCACCTGTGGATAGCATTTAGAGTACAATAGTTTCTCATGCTTTTTTAAAAGGTGTGTTTCTTGTAAAAACACCACTTGTGGTTGCGCGAGACGCAGTTCACGCCAAAGGGCGTGCCGTTTATAAGGAGAATTTAAGCCCTTTATATTATAAGTGAAAAATTTATAGCCCATCATTTAACAATTCTGTTCTGTCAGCATGTTCTAAGAAAGGTGTATACCCAACCCCCCCTCCCCAGCCTCCCCTCTGACATTCTTCCTCCCTCCCTCCCCCCCCCTTTAACATCCACTCACCAGACAATACCCTCTGGCATTGCATGGGTAACCAGAGGAAAGCGGCCGCGAAGGCCAACGCCCCACCCAGTTCCGTCCCCCTCCTTCACACGTGCCCCCCATTCAATTATACAGCATTTGAACACCTCCTCCTCCTCCCTACCAGCTCACCTCATATTAAACAACTTTCATTCTCACGCATTCACTCTTCCGTTCAACCTCAAGTTAAACCTTGTGAACAGTCCACTCTTAACCAAAGTCCTCTTTGTGCTTTCAAGTCTGAAGTCTCGCTGTCTTCTCATTCACCGGAACTCTCTTCCACTTTTGCATGCGTGCTTTTGTTGTCCCCGCCATCTCCGTGGGCACCGTCTCCGACTTTGTCAACCCAGCCTCATGTAGGCTTTTCCAGGCATCTGTCACCTTCCTTATCCTGCACTGTTGCCCCTTGATCGCAAAGCAGATAGCAAATGGAAAGGCCCATCTGTAAGCGATCTTTTCTTTGTTCAGTACCTCAGTCACTGGTCGCATAGCCCTTCTCTGCATCAGTGTAAACACCGAAAGGTCTTGAAATACTGAGATCCTGGCTTCATTGTATTCCAGGGTTGAAAGCTGCCGGGCTTTTTGCCACAGCATCTCCTTAAATGTATAAGAGGTGAATCTCACAAGTATGTCTCTGGGTCTATTTTCAAGTCTCTGGCCCTGCACTCTGTGTGCTCTGTCCATGGCTGCTGCACTAGGGTCCCAGGCCTCACCCATAATTTTTTCACATAGGTTCCTCACCAGCAGTTGGATATCTTCCATATCTCCGCTTTCGGGGACTCCCCGGAACCTCAAATTGTGTCTTCTTCCTCTGTTCTCAAGGTCATCCATTTTATATTTAAGTTCATCATATTGTTCTTGCTGCTTTAGAATGCGTGAGTTCATCAAGCTGTGCTGCTCTTCCTGTTCATCAAGCCTTTCCTCTATGGTCTCTACTCTGCCACCCAGCTCCCTAAGGTCCAGGCTTATAGCGTCGACGTGTTCCAGTATTTCAACTCGGGAGGCCTTTATTTCCTCTCTAATCGCGTCCAGGCATTTCGCCAAATCCGCTGGGGAATGCTCCCTTCTAGCCGCGGGACTCGGCGCCACGTGTTTAGCCGGCGCTTCCGAGTCCGCCATGCCAGGTGAAGCTGGGCGCGAGAGATTCTTCCCGGCTTGTTTCTTCGGCGGTTTTTCGCTTACCCGCTGTGCCGCCGCCGCGGTTTTGCTCATTTTGTGGAGCTCGATTTATACCTCGTCCCCAAATGTGGTGCTGGTCTATTTTTTTTTTGCGAATGGCGCTTTTGGTGCTGCTTAACGTTGGGGGAGTGCGGGAGCTAACAGGCTAGGCAGCCATTCACCTCCGTGACGTCACTTCCTCCTAATCTGTATTTCTTTTAACTGTGTATTTAATTTTGATGTTAAGGTGGTATGGTTTGATGCATGTTACTATGATCTGTAAGTGTGGTATGAAAGAAAAGGTGTGTTTATAGTCATTTTATTTGTGGTTTTTCTGTTAGGTTACATTCCAATGTAAATAGCTCGGGGAGCTTTTTTCTTTCTATTTAACTGGACAAACGGTTGCTTTTTTGAAATGAAAACTTCTTCTTTGCTGGTGTTAGATATGCAGTTTTGTTTTTGGGTGCCCCCCCCCCCCCCCCCCCCCCCCCAAAAAAAAAAAAAAAATAATAATAATAATCTGTGCATATTCACTAGCAGCAGCAGACCCAGTTGCAAGAATTTCAGGGCCCTTTATATTCTATGATGCTGTGTGATCTGATTTGCTAAGGTTATTTCTTTCCAGTATCAGTATCCCATATAGCAAAAAATGTCCGGAAATACACATGACAGCACGGCTTTGATGGAGTAGTTGGGTCTGTGAAACAGCAGAAGTCTATTGAGCTGGGATTCCTGGAACTGTGCTATTTGGGAACAAAATACAGTAGAGCCCTACCATTTACACCTGGAGTAAGAGCATGGCTGAAATCGGAACCTAAATGCATCTCTGGAGCTCCAGGCAATCTGCTTTTAGAAGGTCCCTGCTGTTAGAATGACAGCAGGTAAAGCCTGTGCTTTTATATTTAGAATATTCAGTTTAATTCTGTTGCATTTGCCTTAGATCCAGACATCTAAGTAGAGTCTCTGTGGCTGTTGTCCCACTAGTTAAGGCCAGTTATACCTCTTGAGTACCTATACAAGGTTTCAAACCCAAACCTGGAAGCAACATCTAATTAGTCTGGTTTTGAGCTTATCACTTATGAATATGTGTGTGAGAATATTTGCATGCATTAGGTGTCAAATCTATGCAGATTTATCATATTTATTGTGGCTATCCTGAAAACCAGTCTACTTAAGTGTCTTGGGGACTGGGTTGGAAAACACTGTCCTGTGTGATAGAAGGCCCCAACTTGGAATACCATCTGGTGGAAACAGCAGAGTTACCAGCGGGGCTGCAAGCTACTGAAACAAGCTCATTCTGTTCCTTTTGTGAAGTTCTCGGGCTCTTTTCTTAGAGCTAATGGCTCTGTCTGTTCTCTCTTTGCCTGTAACATGAATGGCAGGAAACACCAATGTTTCTTTCAAAGGCATGCCACCCTGAATAAAGAACACAAACTATAGAAGTGGGATATTTTTATCCCTCTTGATAGTAGTAGCTGCTTTTTTGGAGTTACAAGCTAGCACTGATCTGATCTTCTCAGATCCTTTTGTCTTTCCCCATTCCCTTTTGTCCTTCCCCATTTCCTGACTCATCAGCCTTTCAGATCTCTCTGGTGTTGATTCCTACCTATTTCTGGGCTGTAGTAAGATGATTCTGAATCTTTGTGCTATGGTGGAAGCTTTCATGAACAAAACTTCCATGGTAGGAAATGAGAAGGCTCTCTTCTAAGAGAGAAACTATTCTGATTGTGGTGCTAGGTTCTCCAGGCTTCAGAGGCAAGGTTCTTTGTGTCTCTCTTATGAAGCTCTACAGAAGTAATTTCTGACTGAACATAAAGAACGGGGGGGGGGGGGGGGGGGGGGGGGAGGATCTTGAAGGTTAACAGGACGGTTCTAGGATCGTCTTAATTGGATAGATGTAAGCCATATTGAACCAAAACTTGTTTTTGGATAATTGAGATATAAAAATGTATGAGTAAATAAATATTTGGCAGCACTTAACTTAGTGTTGCTGGATATCGCAGGTAGCACTGAACTCAAAGCTGGCTATTGGGGGCATTTCGGGGGCAGCCACTTAAGTGGGTTAAATGGTCAGTATTCTCAATGGAGAAGGGTAGATAGTGGGGTTCCCCAAGGGTCTGTGCTGGGACTGCTGCTTTTTAACATATTTATAAATGATCTAGAGATGGGAGTAACTAGTAAAGTAATTAAATTTGATGACGACACAAAGTTAAATCGCGAGAAGATTGTGAAAAATTACAAGAGGACCTTACGAGACTGGGAGCCTGGGCGTCTAAATGGCAGATGACGTTTAATGTGAGCAAGTGCAAACTGATGAATGTAGGAAAGAGTAACTTGAATTATAGCTATGTAATGCAAGGTTCCACGTTTGGAGTCACCAACCAAGAAAGGGATCTTGGCGTTGATGTTGAAACCCTTTGCTCAGTGTGCTGTGGCGGCTAAGAAAGCAAATAGAATGTTAGGTATTATGAAAGGAATGGAAAACAAAAGTGAGGATGTTATAATGCTTTTGTATCAGTCCATGGTGCGACCGCACCTTGAATATTGTGTTCAGTTCTAATACTACTACTACTTAACATTTCTAAAGCACTACTAGGGTTAGGCAGCGCTGTACAATTTAACATAGAAGGACAGTCCCTGCTCAAAGAGCTTACAATCTAAAAGACAAGTGAACAGTCAGTCCGATAGGGGCAGTCAAATTGGGGCAGTCTAGATTTCCTGAAAGGTAAGAGTTGGGTGCCGAAAGCAGCATTGAAGAGGTGGGCTTTAAGCAAAGACTTGAAGATGGGCAGGGAGGGGGCTTGGCGTAAGGGCTCAGGAAGTTTGTTCCAAGCATAGGGTGAGGCGAGGCACAATGAGCGGAGACTGGAGTTGGCGGTGGTGGAGAAGGGTACTGAGAGGAAGGATTTGTCCTGTGAACGGAGGTTTCGGGCGGGAACGTAAGGAGAGATGAGGGTAGAGAGGTAGTGAGGGGCAGCAGACTGAGTGCATTTGTAGGTAAGAAGGAGAAGCTTGAACTGAATGCGGTATCTGATCGGAAGCCAGTGAAGTGACCTGAGGAGAGGGGTGATATGAGTATATCGGTTCTGGTCACTGCATCTCAAAAAAAATATAGTGGAATTAGAAAAGGTACAGAGAAGGGCTACGAAAATGAGAAGGGGGATGGGACAACTTCTCTATGAGAAAAGGCTGAAGCGTCTAGGCCTCTTCAGCTTGGAGAAAAGATGGGTTTAATTTTGGAAGGCATGGCAGCAATTAAAACTATTCATTAATTAACTTTCGAAAAACACTAAAAACGTATCTCTTTAACAAGACTTACCATAATAATCAATAATAAGAACTCCAATGCCTCACTACTTACTTGATAGTTTGACTTTTCTGATTTACTGAATTGATTATAATTATTATGTTACACTCATTTCTTTGTATGCAATCTAATTGTATATTTACTCTTGATTGGCGCCTGCCAAGATGTAATATTGTAAGCCACATTGAGTCTGCAAATAGGTGGGAAAATGTGGGATACAAATGCAATAAATAAATTTGTGTGAACAGTATGACATAGCAGTTAGACTCAGGTGCTGCATTGTCTCCAGGTCATTGAACAGAGATGGAATTCAGAAAGACCCTTTTCCCTGATGATATGGGGTATCTTTCCATCTCAGGAGCTTTTCTTCTGAGAAAACAAACTGGGGCAGGAGCAAGAGGGAACTTGGGAGAATTCTTTGAATTCCACTGGTTTTCCTCTGGAGGGGACATTGGGGGAGAGAAGCGGGAAGGATTCAGAGGAACAGATAAGATGAATAGAGTGGATATTGGAGAATTGAAGCTTCCAGGCTTGTTATCAAAGCCCTTGAGGCCATCTCTCATCCAGGCCATCATTTGTCACTTTAGGGACCAGTGGATCCTAAGGAGTCCTCTAAATTTCCAAGGCACACAAGCTTCTGCTGCTGGAGGGGATGTTCTGCATTGGAGACTTTTTTTTGTTTTGTTATGAGATCCATACCTTCTGTCCAGGGTTGAAGGCAACTCAGGTTTGCTTGCTACAGAGCATATAGAAAGGGAAACATGGAGTCAAGCATGCACTACCTCCTACTTTGTACAGTTTACTTAGAATCTGAGCTTTGTCGTGAAGGGCTCTGAACTTCTTTGCTCTTGATGTAATATCTTTGGGTGGGGAAGAAGTATGACATTAGGTACTAATTTGGTAACACCAAATGTCTATTCTTTTCTTATTTCCACTATCCATGATGTATTGTAAGCCACATTGAGCCTGCAAAGAGGTGGTAAAATGTGGGATACAAATGCAATAAATAAATAAATAGTATAATCTCTATAAAGCTTGTAGCTAAGGAAAAGGCTATCCCTGCACCCAGTACTCTCCTCCTGAGGATTATGTCCCATTTCTGCAAGTCAGGCCTTCCTCTTCCTACAATGAGGGCAGCTGTCAATATAGGGAAGGGATAGCCATTCTCAAATTAGTTGTAGGCAGCTTTTGAGATGTCTTGAGGTGCTGTGCTGTTTCTGGATTTTGGATAGCTTTGGTCTATTGATGTGTCCTGGTAAGACACAACTATTTATTTAAGGTATCAGCTCCATTGTCATTAAGGAAATGGTCACCTTGACTCACTGCAGCAATCTTGCTAGACATCTCTCCCCCAGTGCTTCCACTGATCATAGGACCCGTCAACAGATTTCCTTTGGCTGTAAGTTCTTTTTCCAAGCTCTCCAACATGGTCATAGGCACAGATCCTGGCTCATGATAGGATGGATAAACCTTTTCTATTCTCTTCAGCAAAGCTAGGCACGGTCAGGAGCCTCTCTCCCCTCTTTCAACCTTGCAAACTCAATACCCCTTTTAACCAGTTCAGTATTCATCAACTGCAGCATTGACTTCCATTTCCTATGGAGGTCATCCAACCAATTAGTAGTCCATCCTGATAGTGGCTGCTGAACTGGGACAATTAATACAGACGGGCTCTGTCACACTCCACTTTGATCTTCATGCAGTAAGTCTCTCTCTTTTTTTTCACTTCTGTATTAAACTGTTGGAAACAGAGTTTCTCTTCCATGAATGTTGGATTGATTTAGCTCTCTAGTGCACTGGAAAGACGTGATATGTGGACAGAAAAGTAAAGGTACAGAATATATTCTGTAAGTATTTGCAAGCAAATGTAAGAAGGTGTAAATGTATTCTGCAGGGCTTTATGAGCAAGCAAAGTGGAAGGATATTAGTTTTAAAAAAAATCTGCAACTTCAGTAAAGCTCAAGTATATTGATTAAGAAAACATGTTAAGAATTTTTGTGAAGATTTAAAGTAAGCATATGAAATATTAGAAATTCTGCTGGATTCTTTTTTTTTTTTTGAGCCGTTTAACTGCTGCCTTTGCTATTATTAATCTAGCTGTCTCCCTCCCTAACACACATAATCATATTCTCCCTTGCTAGTGAAACCTGACAAGCTGGAGCTATCCTGCAGACAAAGGGACTAGGCTGGGAATCAGTTGCAGGGAGATAACTGCACATTCACAGAGAAGCTATTGCAACTGCATATTTATAGCAGCAGTCATGCTTTTATTAAATCAGTTTCAACAAAGTCAAACTAAGCTAAATGACAATCTGAATACAGTATTTGGGAACCCAAACATTATTGGCACGAAACTAATCACGTCGGATCCAAAAGAACCTGTAAGCTGACTCCAAGGGCATGGGAAACTTATCAGACAGATCAAGGAGAAACACCTTTCTAACTTGAATGGGCTCTGGCACAAGGTAAAGAGAGACATTCGCTATTTCAGGAGCTGGGACAGATGGTAGCCATCTCATAACTACATTCTTAGTTAGGAGACTATCAACAAGAGTCAGAGTATTAGTTTTCTAACGAAAAATAATACTAAGGAGAGCCTGGCGGGAGGAAACTTTCATGTTTGACCTGTTTTCCTCTGCTTTTGCTCTGTGCCCTCTTGAGAGGCAAAGTATAAAATGGAACCTTTTGAGAGAAAATGTTGCGACATTCCAGCTTCTGTTTATGGTTGAAACGTTTTGCTGCTATAGAACAGACTGAGGAGGAGAAATGGGAACATAAATAGGGGCACTTGTATATGCCCAAGAAAGCCTTTTAGGCTTTTGTGGGCTCTGGGAAAGCATATCTGCTCTGGCATTGTCATGGCTGCTGTTTCCTGCTGTCCACAGAGAACACCCTGTTTGCAAGTAAGTAGCCTCACTTTTCATTTTATTAACCTTTTGAATTCCATAGAATTAACAGCAGCAATCCCACCCCTCTCTCCTCCACGCAGGATTTGGAAAGAATTTGAGCCATGCTCCACATGATTTCTCCACTTGTTTTCATGTACCTGTGATGTTCACTTCTCAAAATAAATGTTAACAAAATGGCATATATAATTAAGTATAAAGAAGGGAGCTTTTAATCAGTATCTTCAAACGTTGCTCTTCTTCAAATCATTCAAGATAACATACAATACAAATTTTTATAGGCTTATATATATATATATATATATATATATATATATATATATATATATAGGGTCATCAGATTAGCATGTGTGCTTCCGTTTTGGCTAACTGAGCCATGCAGATTTCAAGGGGCACCACCGCAATCCTCATCGAACCTCATATCTTTTTTTTCTTTTTTTATCAAATTCAGTTTCACTTTTAAATTCTTAATTCTTCATTTCATTTCACATGCTCGATATTGAGATAATTCTTTACAAAAGTACTTAGCTTTCCAGATAGTGTTGTTATACTGGAGACGCTATTCTACCAACATAGATATACGTTTTGCGATTAGCTGTGTCAAGGTAGTCTTCTGTGGCCTCATAGTGGCATACTAGCCGTTAAGCCCGTAAAAACGGGCGAGATTTCCAGCTACCCTCCTTGCCGCCACTCCCGCCCTCCTCCGTGCCGGGCCCCCTGCACTGACCTGACAGCACCTCTCACCTCCGTGTGGAAGCGCTGCAGGCAGCAGCAGAGCGATCTGCTGCTGCCTGCAGCGCTTTCACACAGAGGTGAGGCGCTGTCAGGTCAGTGCAGGGGGCCCGATGCGGAGGAGGGCGGGAGCGGCGGTGGGGATGGGGGGAGGGTGGAAATTGGTGCGCGCGATGTTCGTTTCCAGGCAGCAGCGTCCGGCAGTGACTCCGACTCCGTTTCCCTCTCTGTTCCACCCTCTGACGTCATCACGTCTTGAGACACGAGGGTGGGACAGAGAGGGAAGTCTCTACTGCGCATTTGCAGGTGAGTCGGTCACTTGCCGTTTATATGTCTGATATAATATAGGACCACAAATGTACGTCTAAAGGAAAGAAAACCCATCTGACTTATTTTCTTTTAGTTTCTGTTCCCCCGACTCCTGTGCCCACTGATGATGTAGATGTATATTTCAAGACTCCTGCAGATGAGAATGAGCATGCCCGTTTTCTGAAGGCCAAGGAGCAATTAGAGGAGAGACACCACAACCGCATGAACAGAGTAAGGAACATTTTTTTTCTCAGTATCTTGAATTAATCTCCTAAAACTCTTGTCTAATGAAGAGAATTACTTCTAAAATTTTCAAAGTAATAATGTTGACATGTTTAATTGAGAAAGGGTTAATATGTATATCTGCAGCACACAAAAAGGAATCAAATTCCTTTCACAAGGAAATTCTTTACAGATAGGAGCTAATTTTATAAAGTATTTCCTACATTTAAATCATGTTCTATATGCAGAAAAAGGATCCTATAAAATTGCATGTCTGAATATGTGCACATAACATGCACATTTCATTTGGGCATTCTTGGATGTGTAATTTGGATGTCACGTGGAAGATTTATGATGTCCATTAGTGTGAAACATATGCAAGAAACATATGTGCTTCTTTGAAGCAGGTGTAAATTTGTACCTGATAATTTGTGGACTACAAGGGATCATCGCCGCTTAGAACTATTTGTGACCGTCTCTGGGGGAAAAAGTGACTAAAGTAGAAGATCCAAAAACTGTTGAGACTGGCCAGTTTTCATGTCATGGGTCTAATAAGCAGTCTGTAAAAGTCACAGTATTTGAATTTCTGTAACTTTTATTTTGTCACATAAAAGGATGGGGTTTGGACTGTTGTATTACAGATTGTTTGGTTTAACAGAATTCATTCAAACCTCATTTTTGTTTCTGGTGACTCTAGTCACCTTTTCCCAGAGATGGTTACATTTTATAAGAGCACAAAGGTGTCTATCCAGCTTATTTTCAAAAGTGATAGCCGGCCATCTTCCGACACAAATCGGGAGATGGCCGGCCATCTCCTAAAACTGGCCAAATTGGTATAATCGAAAGCCGAGTTTAGAACACACTCGCCGGCATTCCGTCGCGAAGGCGGCTAAACTTCAAGGGGGCGTGTCGGCAGGGTAGTGAAGGCGGGATGTGGGCGTGCTTAAGAGATGGCCGGCTTCAGCTGATAATGGAAAAAAGAAAACCGGCGATCACAAGCATTTGGCCGGTTTTACTTGGTCTATTTATTTTCACGAGCAAGTGTCAAAAAGATGCCCAAACTGACCAGATGACCACCGGAAGGAATCGGGGATGACCTCCCCATTCTCCTCCAGTGGTCACCAACCCCCTCCCACCCAAAAAAAACTTTAAAACATTTCCTTCTTAGGAGGGGAAGCCAGTTGGCCAGCTCGTAAAAAAAAAAAAAAAGGATCTTGCTGATCAGTTATGTTATGACTTACTTGTTCTGGAGTGCTGTATTTTGTGATACTGTTTTGAGAAATGTTCAAGAAAGACTTCATACAAATTTAAAAAATCCCTGCCGTTCATTTTCCCTTGATGGCCGTTCCCTGACGTGCACTTCCCTTAATAGCCGTCTTTCTTTTGATGGCCGTCTTTTTCTCCGAAAGTCCACTTCTCTTAATGGCCAACCCAAACAGGGAAATCAAAACAGTTTTTGCTCACAGTTTTTTTTAGTAGTAACAGTGGGATTTGAACCAACCACCTCTGCATTACAAGAGCCATGATGTAACCACTTTGCCACAGCTCTACTTACTTGGCTGACCCTCCCTTTTGATTATACCCCTTCAGGTCTCTCTCAGCCAATCACAGTGCGTTAAGCTGTCTGTGAGTGGCTGAGAGAGACTTGGAGGGGTATAATCAAAAAGGAGAGACACCCAAGTAAGTGGAGCTGTGGCCAAGTGGTACCATCACTGGTCTTGTAATGCAGAGGTGGCTGGTTCAAATCCCACTGTTACTACAAAAAAGTAGTGTGCAAAAACTTTTGATTTCCCTGTTCAGGGAGAAAGACGGCCATTAAGAGAAGTGCACTTTCGGAGAGAAAGACGGCTATTAAGGGAAGTGCACGTCAGGGACTTTTTTCATTTGTATGAAGTCTTTCTTGAACATTTCTCAAAACAGTATCACAAATACAGCACTCCTGAACAAGTAAGTCATAACATAACATCAGCAAGATCTAAACATCCAGAAGTACCAGTGCACTACGAATGCTGGCCCCTCCCACGGCCAAATGCCTTGGATTTGGCCGGGTTTGAGATGGCCGGTTCCAGTTTCCATTATCGCTGAAAAACAAAGTCGGCCATCTCAAACCCGGCGATCTGTGGCATTTGGCCGGCCCCAACCGTATTATCGAAACAAAAGTTGGCCGGCCATCTTTTTCGATAATACGGTTCCGGCCAGCTGTTGCGCCGCCGCCAAAATAGATTGCCGGCGATCAATTTCGCCGGCACCGTTCGATAATGCCCCTCTATGTTGACTTTTATAAAATATAACAATTCTATTTAAACATCTCATTCGAAATATATACTTTATAAGTCAAGGGTTCCCAAATCTGTCCTTGGGGAACACCAGCCAGTCAGGTACTCAGAATATCTACAATGAATATGCAAGAAAGATATTTGCATACCGAGGAGGCAGTATATGCAGTTTGATCAAATGAGTATTCATTGTGGATATCCTAAAAACCTGACTGGCTGGGTTTTCCCGGGGCAGGTTTTGGAATCGCTGATATAAAGTTCTCAAACAAGAAATTTAGTTGACTATCATATACCTAGTGGTCAGAGATCACTCTACTCAGTCTTTAATTCTGGTTGTAATCTAGGTCTGTCAATATGAATATTAATAAAGGAGCTACCGTATTTTTCGGACTATAAGACGCACTTTTTTCCCCCCAAATTTGGGAGGAAAATGGGGGGTGCGTCTTATAGTCCGAAGGTAGCGAGGTCCGAGTTCGGGATCGCCCTCCCCTACTCACGTCATGCGATGTTCCCTGGTAGTCTAGTGACGTCGGAGCAGGAAAGAGCCCCCTCTTTCCTGCCCAGCGCGCTGCTCTCTCCGTCCTCCTGTATGCTGCCTGACTGTCTCGGCGAGATTCAAAATGGCTGCCGAGACTTCAATTCTCGGCGGCCATTTTGAATCTCACCGAGACCGTCAGGCAGCATACAGGAGGATGGAGAGCAGCGCACTGGGCAGGAAAGAGGGGGCTCTTTCCTGCCCCGACGTCACTAGACCACCAGGGAACATCGCATGACGTGAGTAGGGGAGGGCGATCCCGAACTCGGACAAGACGCACCGGAGCACCTAGGTTTTAGAGGAGGGAAAAAGGAAAAAAAAAAATTTTCTTGTTTTCCTCCTCTAAAACCTAGGTGCGTCTTATAGTCCGAAAAATACGGTAATCTTCCATCAAATTTATGTTCAATAATGCAAGGTGAAAATGATGAAATGCTCCAAAATCACAATTTTTTTTTTCAAAATTAGTACTTAGCTTAAAAATGCAGTAGTGCCAGACATTTCTTCAGGATACAGTGGTCCTATGTTATCTTATTGCCATTATTTCAAAAGGAAATAATCCCGTACGGGCTTATCATTAACATGATCACATTTAGAGCAGTGCTTTGTGTCAGGGTGAGATACTTCTGTGAATATAAATTTATTAGCAAAAAAAACAGTTTTTCAGCAAATTTCTATTGTAAAAATTAACCTGCGGAACCTTTTCTATTGAGATTCAACTCTTCTGTGCCAACAACTTATTGGCATGTAAACAGATCAATATGGTTCCTGACCTCGAATAGAAACCTTTACTGCAAATAGCCAATGAAAACATAGATCTTTGTAATGTGACCAATCAGATCAGCATTTGCCATTCCACCCCCTCAGTCAATCCTCTGGGGTGAATTATATTAAGGCTATGGATCCAAAACTGTTCATGGTAATTCAAACATCTGTTACGATGTCCACCGCAGGCTAAGAGCCCCACATCTGCAACACTCTGTGTAATATCAAATGCAATTGAATAGTTGTCCTTTCTCACATAGACCAGAGAGCAGGAATAGGTGTGTCATCACAAAGGTCACATGTAGTGTTGCTGCTGCTTATGATATGCCCATTCAAAGGGCATTACCATGTAGCTCCTTCAATAGTATGTTTGCATCAAACATAATGAGTGCATGGCCAATGACCAACACTCATCTCAAGTATATTTAATCTGGTTACCTGAGCTAGGTGCTTTCCTAAATTCCTTCCTTGGAAAATTAGAGAGGATGCGATGATTAAAACACCACTGACCAAAACTACTTCTGTATTTTAACAACTGTAGAAGCCCCAATCATATATTGTAAAATAGAGGGCAAACAATCACATTCCTCTCTAGTTCACTACTGGAAAAGCTATTCTCTGTGCATTTGCATAGCGTGTTTAGCTTGCTTCTGTATTATAGATGGATACCCTCACTTCAGGAATATTTTAGTTAGCCGACCAGACTGGACCCTGAAGTTATGTGTTGAATATTTCTTTCAATTCTAAAGTATTGACTAAGAAGATGGGGATGAAAACTAGAAAACTTCAAATTATTATGATCAGTGCTCTTTCGATACTTTGTCGTCACATTCCCACACAATTTCCGGATTTGTAGACCCAGAATGAGATGGAGGCTTGACTGTTAGTCACTGTAAATTTCAATTTGTCTTTCAAAGTATTTACTCTGAGCCAGAGGGAAATGTTATCCAAAAATATATACCAAAACTCAAGGTATTTAAATTCTGGAGCCAAATAGATATACTTCTTAAAATTCTCCATATACAGCATAGCCACCAATTGAGCAAAAGTTGCTCCCATAGCTACTTCATGAACACCAATGAAAAAACTGATCTCCAAACATTATTCTGCTAGAGCATAAAAATTCTTGGCATAGCAAAAAGCTTTCTATTCTGCCATGAATTTGCTTTGTCATATCGAATGCCTCCTTTTGCAGAATATACTATACATAAGCAACTGACATTGTGTGACAAACCAAGCTGGGTTAGAAATAGTTCCATATTGGTTCAAATTTTACAACATGAGAGACACTTATATAGTGTATATTTTGAGTGAAGAGAGTTGTTTATATATTGATTTACATCTCATTTGGATGCTGTACAATGCCTTTATAAAATACACCTGTTAAAGTTACCCCCATATTGGATATGTGGTAAAAGACAAAAAAAGGGGTAAATAGCACAGTTTTGAAAGGCAATGAGGAGAAGAAAGACGAGTTAATTGGGTGAATCTCTTCATAAAGGAGGCTAATCTCGATAAACTGTGAAAGAATGATCAATGAAGTAGAAGATATAAAAAAACATTTAAGTACTATCCTAGAGAGACCAAAGTCATGAAGACGTATGAGAAGATCATGCTCTACAAGAGTGAAAGCAGAGGATAAGTCTAGTGAGAAAGCCAGGACACTTCAACACTATAAAATATGGTGTGGCCGGTCAGAATGGTTTCTGTGCTGTGGTCTGAACAGAAACCAGATTGACAGGGGTAGAGAAGATGTTTCATCTCTGCATAGTGTGAGAGTTGCACAAAGACTAATTTTCTAGTATTTTAGATAGAAAGGATAGATTAGAGATTGGCCTATGGTCAGATTGAGGGATGGTTTCTTGAGGAAAGGATGAACCAAGGTTTTCTTCCAGTCAGCTGGGACTTCACCCGATTGGAGACTGTGGTTGAGGAGAGGCCATATATGAGAGAGGTCCAAGTGAAGGGAGTTAAACCCAATTGGATGGCATGGGGTTGAGATAAAGACCATTATGGTCTATCCAGTCTTCACTTCCATACCAAATACTAATCTTTACTATTCTTTTCCCGTCCTTTAGAAATCCTCTGTGCTTGTCCCATGCTTTTTTGATACCTGATACAGTCCTAGTTTCCACCACCTACACTGGGAGGCTGTTCATGAATCTTGCTACCTTATTTCCTTAGATTATTCCTATCTACTTTTCACTTTCATCCTGTGCCCCCTGGTTCCAGAACTTCCTTTCAATTGAGAGGCCTGCGCCCTGTGCATTTATGCCATGGAAATATTTAAGTCTCTATCATATTTCCCTTTTCTGCCTATATTCCAAGGTATTGAGTTTTGTCCACATATTTATTTTATTTCAGAATTTGATATGACATCCCATTACATAGATTTCAAGGTGATTTACAATCTTAAAGTGGTCACTGAAACATAGGAATGGACAGACAAATAATCAGAACAGCACATTAGAAATACATACAGAAGGCAGCAATGAATACCACAGCATTATATAGCTTTGGACTATTGAACAAATAGCTGTCACGCAAAAGGAGGGGGCATGACAGTGAGACCCACTGCATATATGCTTTATGATGACCACTAACGGTTTTAGTAACTGCCCTCTGGACCAGATATGTTTGAGCCACTAGATTCCTGTGAGCTAAAATACCTGTTGAATACAGGGCCATGAGCTGAAGAAACTACTAACTTACCCACCGTATACCAAGCTTTTCAATAATAGAGTGGTTCTAGACCCATATAAAGTTTTTTTTTTTTTTTACTAAGGTAGTGATGTCCGATTTCCACCTTAATCAGTCAGTTGTCCTTCCAGCGTTTTTCCTTAAGCCACACGCTTCCCAGCAGTGAACATATCCCACACATTTTAGATTGCAAATGAGCTTGGTCTTCTGCTTGGAGTGGGCTAAAGCCCTTAACCACTCAGCTTTTTGCAGTTTTTTTTTTTAATCTATTGGGCGCTGCTGTTGCCAAGTGTACTTAATCTGACTAGTTTAAAGTTTTGATATACCGCTTCATAAGTAAGACTATCTGAGCAGTTTGCAATGGTTAAAATTACAAATACCTAATGCTAAGGAAAGGAACTACAATAGATGAGAAGGGGAGAGGGATAATTGCTTCACAGATCCAAATACAGTGTCTGTAGTTTATGCCCAGGGAAGTCTGACCTTTGAAGATAATGTCAAAGCTCATAAAGTCCAAGCTAAGGATGTGTCGGTAGCCCACTTGAAGTCAAATTCTGTGGGGGCTACAAGTTTAGATTTGGTCCATATAGTCACACGCCATCATTGTTTAGAAAGGTAATTCTGATGTGACAGTAGGTTTGGTCAGTCTATCCTTTGTCATCTCTTAGGTATAGAATTCAACTCCCATTTTCTTGTTTTCCAGGTTTGCCTACCCCCCCCCCCCCCCCCCAAAAAAAAAAAAAAAAACTAGCTATCAGAAAAGGACAGTTGGTTTCTGTTTGCTGGCAGCATCTTGTCCTCCCTCCCCTTTTATTTAAAGGCAGTCAGTAGCAAGGGAATCCTTTGTTGTGGAGGAGTAGCCTAGTGGTTAGTATAGAAGGCTTTGATCCTGAGGAACTGGGTTCAATTCACTCTGCAACTTCTTGTGACTCTGGGCAAGTCACTTAATCCTCCACTTGCCCAGGTACAAAATAAGTACCTGCATATAATATGCAAACTGCTTTGATTGTAACCACAGAAATGCGGTATATCAAGTCCCATCCATCCCCTTTATGTTGCAAGCACTTGCTGTCTTGCTTGTTATCAGGGAGTGCGCTTACCTGTAGTTGATGTTCTGTTTGGACAGTAGGATACAAATCCTCACATTCCTTTCTACCTTCCCTGGGAACTGAGTTCGATTCCCACTTCAGGCACAGGCAGCTCCTGTGACTCTGGGCAAGTCACTTAACCCTCCATTGCCCCATGTAAGCCGCATTGAGCCTGCCATGAGTGGGAAAGCGCGGGGTACAAATGTAACAAAAAAATAAAAAAAACAAAAAAAATTGTCTTCCAAACTAATTGATTCAAAAATGGAGGATGTCCAACTTGAGACAAAGTGTTGAACATGCATGGTAGAGCATTTTAAAAGCTTTCAGGTCTTTTCAAAGCTGTAGAAGCTTTTTTCCTTTGTGAACTCTGTTGGATGATGTCACCCGTATTGTGAGGATTTATATCCTCCTGGTCACAGAATACCTGCTTACAGGTAAGCAACTAGGTTTTCAGTTTCCTTTAAAAAAAAAAAAAAAAAAAAAAAGTTGAATGCTGCTGCTGTAGATTTATTTAATATTCTTCCTCCAGTGGTTATAACAAATGTGATTGTATTATGGTCTCACCTCTTCAGTCTACTTTTAGGTCTAGTTCTCAGTGTTTCCTTTTTATTTGAGAGCCAGCTGCTCCATGAAGTGGTCATTTTTGGCATCTAGAAATGTTACCTTCCAAGCATGCCTTCATGAGGCATTCACTTAAATACAAAAGTAATTTTACATCTCCCTTTATTGTTATTGCCAGTTCAGGAACCTATTAACATTGTGCAGTTTATCCTGCTAGGTTCTTATCCTATTTTGTGCCATATTTAATGTATAGTGCCACTCCACCACTAGTTCTTTTGGTACCATAGTTTCAGTATCAGTGACCCAGTGGCTGTCCTCATTCCAGCAGCTCTCCTGAAATGCTTATGTCATACACTCCAACTTCTCTGTCTTCCTCAGATGGCTTGCATTTGCATACCTACAACTATATCAGTTTTTATCCCTATTTACAACCTGCCTATTGTTAGTAGTTAATTCAGATAAGTCTTCATATTTGTGTGCTCTTTGATTAAATCTTGTATCTCATCCTATTAGGACATTCTGATTTCTGTTATAACAGTATCCTCTGAAGATACCTTGTTCTGAAACATATTCCTGAGCAAACACTCTAACTAAAGCCACTCATTTCTTTTTTTAATTGTTAAAGTCCAATGGTAAGGTTCATAAATTTCAAGCTTCGGCTTAGTTCAATCCCCTTTTTTGATTCTCAAGAGTGTATTATAAGCAGCATTATTTTTTTTTTATCTCTGGTTTCTCTTCATATCCCTAGAACTAGAAATTGTGCAGTCTAGAAACTGTTTAATAAAATCTTTTGCCTTTTTATTTTTCTAATTAGGTAAAGAAAGAGTGGGAGGAGGCTGAGGAGCAGTCTAAGAACCTGCTAAAGGCTGAAAGGCAAGCGCTCATTCAGGTAAGGCACAAGGAACTACACATTGTACTTTATGTAGAGCAGTATTTAGAGCAGCTCCACATTTCTTATTATTTAATTCCAGCTTTTTCATTCTATCAACATGGCATTGAGTCACCTAACCTGTTGCTCCTGTTGGAATATCGAGCAATTATTTTAATTCACTTAATGCCAAATCCTGCCTTCTTTTCGGAAGCATGGGCTATGAATGTGCGTGCTTTGTGTGCTGTTGAAAGCCTTGTTATTATTTCCACTTGTCTTCTGTGCTGGTCTAACAAAGTATGGAATTCAGAAACTAGTTTTCAAATAAACAGTCCAGCATGGTGCTATAAATTCAAATAACTATCAAATGGCAAGCAAACAAGACTTTTTTTTCATTTGATAGCATCAGTATGATCTGAAACAGTCCAAGTATTGTGTTTAATTCAAAATGGATATTTATATTCAGCTTAACCAGAGTTCTAGGCGAATTACAAAAGATTTTATGTCCAGTACAAGTATATCATTTACAGTATGTGAAAAATGTCCCTTTTAAAATAAGTTTGTATCTGATGTAAAGTTTTAGATTATGATAAAATGGACAAAAGCAGAAGAACAAAGTCCCTCGCACAAATCAAGCAAGCAAAACACAGTGAAGATGACACCAGAAATTAGGAGCTAGATGATGTGTAGGTCATATAAAAAATTGTATTTAAACTTCCAATGGACTCGACACAAATCGTGTTTCAGCCTCAAAGACCTGCCTCAGGAGTTTCTTCAATATGGATGTGTTTAGCACTCTAGCTCTCATATAGCAACAAATGTCAATGCACCTTTGCATATGCAGTATAATCGCTCAAGCTCTCATAGCCACTGGTTCTGGTATCATAGCCGTATTCTGAATTAAACATGTTCTCCTTTGCAGTTTAAGTGAGATTCCTAAATATAAGGAGTTGCAATAATCTAAAGAAGACAAAATCACCATCTGTACCATCAACCTAAAATGGTCTTGAAGAAAACAAAAACAAACTAATTTGAATTGCCTACGTTTAAAAAAAACTCTCTTGCGATTTGATATTGATCTGAGGATCCATGCTCATGCAGGAATTGAGAAGCATCCCCTAAAAGTAGTCTCAAACTTCAAAGATATGCCATCTGTGAAGGACACTGTTTTCAGGATCAAGCCCTATCTGTGTTTAATTTAAGATGAACATTTGGAGACTAATTTCTTAACAGTATTACTAATAACCAAAAAGAAAAAGATGAATTAAATTCATTAGGAACTAAAACAAAAATGTCATCATAGGGAAGAACTCTATATTAAAAATGATCATTTCCAAAGTATTCATAAAAAGATTATAAAGAGGAGAAGTTGGAGATCCTTGCAGAACTCCACAAGATGGACACCAGGCCTGAGAAAAAACACCATCCTTAAGATCCTGGTAGTGTCTATTTTCAAAAAAAAAAAAGACCCTTCAAACCAGTTCAAAACTTGACCTGAGATCCACAATTCAGAAAGTTTACAAAGTAATATTTCATGATTTAGAGTGTCAGACGCTGCTGAGATGTCAAATTTGCAACAAAACTTCTTGGAGCCCTTACCCCATAATATCCTGATTTTTAGATGTTAAAAATATTAGTAAGGTTTCAGTACTATAGAAACTTTGGAATCCATGTTGGGAAGAGCTTAATAGATCAAATTGCAATATATAATTTGATGAGAACTGACCAAAATTTCTATTAATAGTGCCTGATGCACAAAAGGCCCCGTTAAAAACTGCGTGCGTTTAGGTCCTCGGTAGAACTTACCGATTTGGAAATAACGAGCGATGCTCAAAGGAAATCACATGCAAATGAGCTGCACGCAATTTCAGTGATCATCTTGGTAGGGAAAGTGCACATGCGCAGAACAGTCTTTCGGTAAGTGTCCCTGTTCTGCGCATGTGTTAGGGCTGGTGTACCCTTTCCTTTCCCCTGCAGTACTTGCTGGCTTCACTGTCCCCCTATCTCCTTCCCTTTGCAGTGCTCTGATCCTGGCTCCAACTTCCTCCTGCAGCTTACTTGCCGTCCCTCCACCCCCCCCCCCCCCAGATGATTTTGCTTGGGAATCTCCTTCCTGAAAGCCCCACCAGCTGACATCACTGTGGCTTTCCCCAGCTGATTGGCTGTCTGCTCGTTTCTCCACCTTCCAGCTGACATCATAGCTGACATCACAGGGGCTTTCCCCAGCTGGTTGGCTCTTCTTGTTTCTCTACCCTTAAGCTGTTCTGTGCTCTCAGACACTGTTTGCTATTGAAAAAAATTTCCTTCTTACTGAAAGTCACCCCCCCCCCCCCCCAGCTGTTCTTTGCTCTGACAGTGCTTGATTTTGAAAAATGCAAACAGACTGCACCCCCCAGAAGTCTCCCTCACGTGACAGCTCCAGACCTGATGGAAAATTTTATACATTAGTGGTAGGCACTCCTTTCTGTGCATCACTTGGAAATGTCCGCGCATTGCTTGGAATGCCCATTTTAATATTAATGAGCTCTTTGTAATACATTTGCTTAGGATTATTGTTGGCTGCTACTCTGAATGGTAAAAACCACACAGAACCCCTTTGTGCATTAGACGCTGAATAACGTGATTGCTAGACTGGCTAGAACCAGTTTAAATCAGATGTTGCTAGCACAGTAAGCTTTGAGCGGCTCCTTAGTCAATAAGAGTATGCTTACAGTGTACCTAAAGCTATTTGGTAAGGAAAGATAAAGACCAGTAGCTTTATGGATAAGAGTTAATACACTATTTCCCATTGACACAGAAAAGAAACCTTGATTTAAGTGCACCAAATCTGCCAACCAGTGAATGATAAAGGCTCGAGGTTCTGGGAAGAGGTATGTCAGAAGTTTATCTGAAGTGCAATTAGGAGTCGCTAACTTCTATAATATATAACAGATACCTCATTCTCAGAAGCCTCTGTAAAGACAACCAGATCCTGTCTGATTGACTAGCAAAAGAAATTGTCATCTGGAACAATAATTGCTTTATCTGACAAAAGATGACTAGATGTTCCTTGCAAAGATAGATAAATTGTATCTGTCTCCTGTGAAAAATATAAAGCAAGTCGACTAGAATTAGGTTGAATATCAGCAGGACCATAGCAACATTCTCATTTTAAATCTTGCAACTTCTCTGAAAACCATGGGTGGTTATTACTTCTAAAACTAGACTTGCTGTTTTGGATTTATCAATGCTCTCAAACCAGTTGCTCAACAAAGAATCCACAGTTTTATCCTTGGTAGTAACAAAGAAACTTGCTTCCAAAAGGAATCGGCCTTAATTTTGCCCCGATATAAGAAATACTAATTTTCTTGATGAGGAAAAGAAGAGCAATTAAAATTCAGAGTAAAATTACATACATAATGGTCAGCCCATAGAACTGGAATCCATTCACAACAAAAAAAGAAAGAGAAAATAGTGAACACCACCAGATCCAGCCAGTGACCTTTTCTCATGTGTTGGGGGGGAAAGAAGGAATAATAAAATGTAATGTCTCTAAAAACTGCAGAAATTCCATTACATCCCTATCCATAGAATGTTCCAAATATAAATTACAATCTGCAAACAAAAGTGTTGAGGGAAATCTTATATAACCAAAACAAATTTATAGAATTGAGGAGAAATATTATCCCAAAGCCCAGGAGGGTTCTGTAGGTAAGAATCAGAGCAAAAGATTGAGTTAGAGGAATCTCCAGACAATTGGCAGGCTAGCATCTCTAAACCTGATTTTAAGTAAAAATTAATTTTAACAGATTTTTAAAAAACAACAAACAAGAAAAACTCTTTATAAATCACCCCTAATCTACCACCTTTTTTAGATTCTCTAGGAGTGTGCAAAATATTGTATCCAGGTAGAATAGTATCTAAGTTTGTTTGGATACCTGGTCAAAACAGCTCAGACAAAAAAAAAAAAAAAAACTTATCAAAAAAAGCCTGTGACATAATAGTGTCTGACAAAACTGCCCACCCACTTAATGGCCCCCGACATATTAGTTCCCAACAAAATGGCCCATTTACCCATTTTTAATCTCTCCTTTCCTGTGCATTTCCTTATTTTTCACAGGGATGTGTGCATGAGAGGCTGCAATGTAGTTAGCAAGCAGTGCTGCGCCCCCCCCCCCCCTTCCCACTTTTGCTAGTTTCTCACCGTTGGTGACTGCTTAGCTCCTTCTGCCAGTATTTCCCACCTGGACTTTCAGAATTGTTCATCTCAATATGCTGAGCCGGGCTCTGTTGGTTTCGGAGCTCCCTTGGCCGGTGAGGGGAGTCTGTGAGTGGCGAAAATGAGAAATGCTTTTCGGTGGAGAGAGAAGGGGAAATTCTCGGGAAATAGATTTTTCTAGAGAGAAGTTGAGTCTTTTGAAGATGGGGGAGTTGCAGGTAGGAGAAGTAAGAACAAGTTTGTACCGGGGAGGAAATGTAGAAGTTTGGAGAAGATGTTGCAAGGGAGTGGGAAGCTTGATGATAGGAACAAGAGAAGTGTTTGGGCGTTATCAGGATCGGAGACAGCAAAGTGTCAGTCAAAGATATTTTCAGCATGCAGCCTCCATACTCAAATTTCTACAGATTTTTAAATGTCCTGCAGCTTGCTTTTTTAGGTTTAGCGATAATTATGAGTAGGAAACAGCAAAGTGTTTATATTGTGTTTATTTGTAAGTTTAAAAACATGTTTTTATATATTTAAATTTTATAAACATCTTTTTAAAGAACTAAATGTTTATAAAAATGTTTATAAAAAAAACTGAAAGAGAGAAAAACAAATGAAAACTGTTTGTTAAAGTAAAGAGAGCAATAAACCTTCAGACACACACACAGAACCCAACACTTTTCACTTAACAGCCGCTTCAGGGGTTAGTTACAATGATGTGTATCAATTGAGGAAGAAAACAGGAAGGCTTCAGCAGTCTAAGAAAAATTTTCTTAGACTGCTGAAGCCTTCCTAATTTTTTCCTCAATTGATACACATCGTTGTAACCCCTGAAGCGGCTGTTAAGTGAAACGTGTCAGATTGTGTGTGTGTCTGAAGGTTTATTGCTCTTTTTCTTTTCTTTTTAATAAACAGTTCTCCTTTGTTTTTCTTTTAGTTTTTTTTTTTTTTTTTTAAGAAACAGCTCAACTTTTTTTTTTTTTCTTTTCAATTTTCTTTTGTTGTGTGCACTTAATTTTGTGTTTTTGGTTGTGGTACACCTGCCTCTTCCCGGTTCTAAAGGCATAGCATAACCAATCTATTTGCATTAAAACCGTAGATTAACCAATTGCATGTGCCTAGCTTCCAATATAGGTTTAATATAGGGCTGCCTTTCGATAAAAATTTTAATTGCATGATTAAAGGTGGGGCATAGGCAGCGGCCCATGGGGGGGGCACACATTTTCTCCCCCTCCATTACATATCATACCTTTGCTGATGTGGATGCCAAAGCCCCACTGGTTGAACAAAATTATTTTTCTTTGAAATTTTTATTCTGATGTTTACTTTTGGTGTATTTGGGTTGTATTCTGTATTTGTTTCTACAGTGCATTTGGGTGTTGATTTTTATTTTAGATGCCAGATTATTTCATGGATATTTTTTTTTTTTTGGGGGGGGGGGGGGTTGCTGCTTTTATAAATATTTTAAGTTTTCCACTATTGCAATCTGCCTTGGACTGATTGCTAGTTGCTCAGAGTATAAATGTCACATTCATTTTCCTTTTAACTCTTTCTAAGAGTTCACTGGTTACCATATCATGTGGTGGACCAATTTTGCATTAAATGTACTATATGAAATGTTATCACAGTTGAAGGTTTTTAGCTCCACATTGAGCCTTAGATACAGACCAGGTCAAAATTGATTGTGCACACAACATTAACTAGAAGCACTCTGTAAAATTGTTTGCATTAGCTCACACTGATATTCTATATCAGGGATTTTCAACCCGGTCCTCGGGGCACACCCAGCCAGTCGT
Organism: Microcaecilia unicolor; assembly: GCF_901765095.1. Taxonomy (NCBI): domain Eukaryota; kingdom Metazoa; phylum Chordata; class Amphibia; order Gymnophiona; family Siphonopidae; genus Microcaecilia; species Microcaecilia unicolor. Next base: position 56,267,326 of record NC_044042.1, on the reverse strand, counting down.
GCTTTTCAAGATATCCCCATTGAATTCAATCTGGATATCTTAAAAACTCCTACTGGCTTGGGTGTACATCGAGGACTGGATTGAAAACCTCTGTTCTGTAGTATACTCTATATTAGAGCACCATAATTTTAAAGGCCCTATGCTGCTTTTACATCTTAAAAATGTCAGGAACAGTCTGGGTTCATTTAGGAATGGGAGCAGTGTCTTCCTAAGGTATACCTGCTGTAAAAAACTGTAACCATTTCTCAGCAACTGCTGTTTAAATTTTCTTTAGCATTTTGAAGCAATAGTCGAATCTTTGGAGAAGGAGGCAGCTAGTGAGAAGCAGCAGCTGGTGGAGACTCACCTGGCCCGTGTGGAAGCCATGCTGAACGACCGCCGCCGTATTGCCCTGGAGAATTACTTGGCTGCCCTACAGGCTGATCCCCCAAGAGTGAGTTTGAGGGGAAAATCATTTTCTTAATCCCTGTGAAAGACATTAAGCTGATGGTTAAAATAAGCCTTTCAGTTGGGATGGGAGGGAGGGTGGGGGAAGGAAGGACCTATTATTTTAGCTACATTGCGGCCTTGAACAAGTTGCTGTTGACATTTTATGACTTAGCTTCAAGAACTGAATGAGGTACATCTATCATACAGTTCAGGTGTCATCATGGCATTTGGAGACATCCACATCAGATAACCTACATGTACTTATGTACTTCTAAATTTAACAGCATGGTTTGTGGAGGATCAGGGTATGTTTTACAAATATACAGTGTAGCTTAAAATTCAGTGTGGGCGGAATCATTTTAGTTTGGAATGGGGAAACTGCTCCCTTGTTGTTATAATTGCTGCTGGCCCATATAAATTATTTAAAAATTTGCAACATTTTTATACTGCTATGCAGAATAATTCACTTAGTTGCAGTGCTCCTTGGAAAAGCTTACAGTGTGAATTTGAGCAATGGGAACTCTTGATCAAGGTCAGTCCATGAACAGTAAACAGGGTTTGTGGTTTTGTAGCTCTCTACGTCTGGTATGCTGTGATATTTATAAAAACTCTTGTGTTTTAGCCACATTGCATAATAGAATGGAATTTGTGGTCCCTTGAAACATTGTTTTGATAGTGTTCTAAGTTGGATTATGCAGTGCTGTTTTTCATGTTCTATAGTTTCATACTTTATATTATGGATTTTGCTTACACTAGCTGTGATAGGTCTTTATTGTCCCCAAAAGAAATCTGTAGCAAGAAGGACAATTACAGTGCCCCTCCTGTTTTGCAGCAGTCTTATAATAGATTGAGTCAAAAATAGATGAGGATTGAGCTCGGGTACTGAAGCAGGCTTCTCTAACGTTTTTCTATTGGGGGCCACATTTTATATGTTGTAACTTTTGGAGGACCAAAACCTACACTGTCATATTTTGCTATATGTTTTCATCAAATAGTGGCAAAAAATTGTGCTTTGTCCCCCTTCCCAGCCTTCACCCAGTCTTTCTCTCTCTCTGGTACCGCCCCCCCTCCCCAAGCCTTTACCCAGTCTCTCTCATGTACCCCCCCACCCCCCTCCCAGGCTTCACCCAGTCTCTTTACCCTCACCTGGCTTCAGTTGTAGAAGAAAGTGAGATTCCTCCTTCCCCACTGCAGCACAGTTCCCTGCAGTTTGGGGTTGTGTGGTGCTGCAAGTTCAGGTTAGTCTTGTGAGACTTGAAACCACAAGACCAACCTGAACTTCCGGCTCCATGTGGGTCAGGCCCACAGAGTACTGAGTTGTGTTGAGGAAGCAGGAATCTCGCTATAAACATCACAAGAATTGCCAAACTTACGAGGGCCAGAAAAAAAGCACTTGGTGAGCTGGACTCTGGCCCACAGGTCTTAGGTTGGACAAGCCTGCACTAGAGTATTGGTAACTATGGGGCCAAAAAGAAACAGAGCAAAGTAAGTGGTCTGGCGTTAGAAAAACCTCAAACGATTAGGTTAGAGTTTCTAAGCCACTCTTACTTTCTCCTGATCCCACGTGTAAGACTTTTTCAGATCAACTAAACAGTAGCTTTTTTTTTTTCTTCTAAATCCAGCCTCATCGCATCTTGCAGGCTCTGAAGCGTTATGTCAGAGCAGAAAACAAAGACCGTCTCCACACTATCCGCCATTACCAGCACGTTGTCGTTGTAGACCCAGAGAAGGCAGCACAAATGAAATCCCAGGTATACTGTGTTTTTCAAGATTGCACCAGAAAATCTGAATAAAATGTTCTATTTAAATCTACAAGCCTCTTTCAAATGAGTGGCTCCAGGCAGACACCAGTACATTCAACAATACAATAATATAACCAGCAGACATAATAACCATATGCTAAAGAATAAAATACAATCAAATAGATAACAGCATAATAGATAAGTCTTTAGCAGCTTTGTGTTGTATTACATTACTGGCTAAATTGCTTCTGTAAATGAATTTCCCAAAGCAGACTCTTGTTTTGCATCTGTTAGGTCTAAGAAATTTGTTGCAAGTACAAAATCATTTTTATAGCAAGTGCAAAGATTTTTTTTATTTTATGGGTACATGTATCTTGGCACGTTTACTGTTTGCAATTAGGGTAGGTCATGGCTATTTTTGTGTGTTGGTTTTTACAAGAGATTTTCAAAGCTGAGCCAAAACCTGGGTATGGTTGGACTGTCATATACACCTGCTTTGGGAACTTGAGTCTTAGAGAAGTTTCAGCACAAACGTGTTATGTGACTATTTTTCTGAAGGTCGTGTAATAAAATAGCATCTAGATTCACAATCCACATAACCATTTGTAGAAGTACAATACGTTCATTTTGAACACACATCTCTTCTCTGACTTTGAAATCTGCAGTGACATCGGTGTGGAAAGTACATTAAATTTCCATAGTTTTGACTTCCACATATTGAATTTCAGAATCAGTTTGCCGCTTAGGCGAGTTGATAAATGTAAAAATGAAATGGCTTTATTCTCTGCTTTTGAATGTCACACCAACACTGGTTTGTTTATAGAAAAGTGCTTTTATTCACTTTTATAGTGTTTGGTAGTTTTCTTCTGTGCTTGCTGGTCTGTTAAACATGTCCAGTGCAGTCTAGTCCACACCATAGAAATTCATCACCACTTTCTGAGCTGTGCTCTCCCTACCTCACAGCACCAAGATACACCAACCGTGGCTAAACATGCAGGAGTTCTTTTCTGAGCACATGTGTAATCATTCATGCCCCTCTTCTCTCGATATGAGCCTTTTGTATGTGAGAATTTATGGGGAGCCAGGATTCACTTTCTACAGCACACATTGCACAACATAGTTTCTCTTCTGAGCTGCTTCCTTTAATTCCTGCCGGCGCCTGGTAGGATTTTTCAGTTTCTCTAGATCGTTTGTTTATTTTAGGCCTCTCTGTGCCCTCACTGCCATCTTTATGAGGTATGTTTTTCTACACAACATTCTTGTGAATGTAGGTGTGCCTTGGCTCAAAGGTGGGAAAGACTTGTTTGGCGACTGCGTTTTCATTGGTATCCTGTGTCATAGAACTCCCTCTAGAGGCCTGACACAGAACTGCTTAAATATATTAATCAGTGTTTCCCTCCAGAATGTGGGACTTCAGTTTAATCTTTTCCCAGATGGCATGTCTGATTCCTATGCCCCTCCCCCTTTTGACTGAATATCTCCGTACTGCTCCAATGCTCCCAGGAATTAGAGCAGCAGTAGCAGGTTTTTCTTTCAAATCCTTCCCTCGCCCTGGAGCTTAAACATAACACGTTTTGATATTAAACATCTGACAGTACCAAGTCCTAAGGCTCTCCCTGGGATTTAAGTTTTTGCTGGTTACTTAGTCATTGTCGTGCAGCTGCTGCTTTGTATAGTTCAGGTAGTACCAGAGTTATCAGTTTTCAGAAGTTACAGTTGCAGTGATACTGAGTTAGCAAAAGATGGCTGTCAGAGGTTAATAGACTTTCCAGTAATGTAACTGGAATATGTTAAATTGTTGTAGCACCTAGAGGGTAAAAGAGATTCGGTGCAATATCACTTGTGAATTTAGATATTTCTTTCATAGGACACTACGCTATGTATAAAAGATCTGTTTTCTGTCTATTTGATGTTTAGATGCTGTCTCTAACAGTGAGTCCCAAAGTGGTGTATGACATAAAATCTACAACGTAAACACACAAACCCTTTTACATTCCCTAACCTAAAATCTCCCTTCATCAAAGTATAGCAAGATCCAAATAAAATACCAAAAAATTCCTATCTGCAGTCCCAGTCTTCCATGTTGCTTTCAAAGGTTAGTTTGCTCCTTTGGAAGTAATCTGCTGCCCTCCAATGAGCCAGCAGAAAAGGGGCCCAGAAGATGACATTGGGGGAGTGGAGCCAAATTGGCTTTGCTTCCCAGCTGGAACTGGCCTAGAAGGCAAGGGACGCAGCAGAGTTTCAGAAATTATGTACTGAGAAGTGGGATTTAGTCTTGTAGAGTCTTGGTATAGTAAACTGTCTTTTCGGTATATGCAGCTTATAAATTGCTTGCTGCTTGAAGTAATTTTATACAGGGTACCTCACCTCTGGGATGACTTGGAGTTTTCAGATTTATTGGTTGCAGACCACTCGTCTTCTGATAGACTTAGTAGTCTGAATCATGAAGAGGAGTTTTTCAAATCTTTATTTAAAAACATAATAGTTTGAACAAAATGTTGACTGGGCACACCTGCAAAATCTCTCTAAACTGAATACTTGTGTCCATATGGCATCTGTGTTCACATAGTGATGTAGGTTCCTTCATGGACTTGTTAATTCCTCTCATCTATTCACAGCAAGGCCACCTTGTCAGACCAGTCTCCCGCTTTTGGGACCACAGTTGAGGCACTAATCTCCCATTCCACAGTTTAGTTTGGTTCCTTTCCTGAAACTGTTTTGTCATGCAGGTGGTGACACATCTCCGTGTGATTGAAGAACGTATGAACCAGAGCCTTTCTCTGCTATACAAAGTCCCCTATGTGGCCGAGGAGATTCAGAATGAAATTGGTCAGTATCTATCTGAAATCAGTGATGTCTTTTTGCAATAGATTGTGTGTCCAACATTAGTTGCTGCTGGTTATCAGGTGGCTTGCTTATGTACTGACGAGAATAGTTGAAATGGGTGGCAGCCACTTCCAAATGGAAGGTAAAAAGCAGAACATATTATTTTTATATGGCTTGCTAAAACATAGGCCCATTTTAGGGTTTATTGCCTTGGTATAAATTGTCTGATACTGAAGCTGGTGTTAAACTAATAGGTAAAAAAAAAATTGGGGCTGTAAGAGTTGAATCAGTCTAGTTTCTCACCATGAGCAAATAACATTTTTCTGTGCTTGTCTTTGCAATGTTCTAGCATAATAAAATTCAACCTTCATTTCATTCTGCCTTTTTTTAATGACACGCATGTATCTGAGGAGTCTGCACATCCCTTGCATAGCAGTACTTTATAGAGCTGTGAAAGCTGTCTTGCTCATGTCCCCTTTATTTCCTATATAGATGAGTTGCTTCAGGAGCAGCATACAGACATGGACCAGTTCACATCCTCTATTTCCGAGTCTCAATTAGATGTCAAGGTGAGCTCAGAGGAAAGTGAGGAGATCCCCCTCACAGACGGCAGTTCTTTCAGTCCATTCCAAGTGAAGTCTTTCTCTGCTCTCCAGGAGCCAGAAGGTATGTATGATTTGACTATGAAGACACATTATCTGTAGAATTTAATGTTTTTCAAGGCTTGGAGCCCAAGACAGTCATTTAATCAATTCCTCTTATTCCCTTGATTGTATTGGTATGCAGAGACAGCAGTGTATTAAATAGTTAAATGTTTGCGCATTAAACACAGTATCTCCAAAATTTGCCAAACTGGCTGTGAAGTGTTAAAAGAATGTTGAAGACGAGACACACCGATCAAAGGAGGCAGGGCCGTGCCTAGGGTCTGTGGCGCCCCGCTGCAGACTATCAGTTGCCCCCCCCCCCCCCCCCTTGTGGCACAAGATGCAAAAGAAATAGGAGCTGAAAGATGGAGTGCATCTTTGTGGGATTGCTCAACAAATAGATCACATAATTTTTTATGATTTTTAACCATGAAAATGATCGCTCACCACTTGCCACACTGAAAGGAATTGTCAGCAATATTCTTAGAAACAAATTGCTATACATTGCAAAATAAGATAGCAGATGTAAATTTTCAAAGTGGACATATTCCAAACGCTAAAATGAAAATAAAATGATTTTTTTCTACCTTTGTTGTCTGGTGACTTTCTTTTTCCGATCATGCTGGCCCAGTATCTGATTCTGCTGCTATCTGTCCTCTTAACTCCGTTTCCAGGGCTTCCTTTCCATTTATTTCTTTAGTTTCCTCCTTTCTTCTTCATTTCTTGCTCTATATCCATTTCCAGCAATTTCTCCTCTCTCCCTGGGTACTGCCGCCTCCCATCCATGTCCATCCTTGTCCCTCTCTGCCCTTCCCTCTTCCATCCATAGCCAGCAATCCTCCTCTCTCCCCTCCCCTCCATTTCCAGCAATTTGTCCTCTCCCTGGGGCCTGCCCTCCCATCCATGTCCATCCTTGTCCCTCTCTGCCCTTCCCTCCTCCATCCATAGTCAGCAATCCTCCTCTCTCCCCTCCCCTCCATTTCCAGCAATTTGTCCTCTCCCTGGGCCCTGCCCTCCCATCCATGCCTCTCTGCCCTTCCCTTACCTCAGCTCCGCGCCCTGGGGCCTTTAAATCTTTTACCTCCGGTCGCAGCAGTGTCGGTGAAAGCGCTGCCGATGTCTCCCTTCCCTTCGTGCTCGGTTCCCTCAGTATCCCGCCTTCTTCTGACGTCAGAAGAAGGCGGGACACTGAGGGAACCAACGAGCGCAAAGGGAAGGGAGACATCGGCAGCGCTTTCACTGACTCTGCTGCGACCGGAGGTAAAAGATTTAAAGGCCTCGGCAGCGCGGAGCGAAGGTAAGGGGCGAAAGTAAGCACCGCGGCGGCGCCCTCCAGAGGTCGGCGCCCCCCTGCGGTGCTTACCCTGCTTACTGTATCGGCACGGCCCTGAAAGGAGGCAGTCACAAGTGTTGGCAAAAGTCATTAGATTTCCTTTGTCAGCTTAGTGTATTTACCTTTACTCCTTAAGGTGATCTTAGCATTTCTGAACAGTGAGAGCTGAGTCCTCCAAAGAGCCTGATTCGTTAAGACTTTTTTTCTCATTCTGTTTTTCTTCAACACTTATTCGTATTACTTTGTCCAAAAATGGGACTTTTTGTTTGTGTTTATGCAAGCTGGGAACCATTTAATTGAAAGTGCTACAAAAAAAATGACTGGAGGCACAAGGCTAAAAACTGAAGCTTGCTTTACTTAAACCTCCTTTTCTCTATTTTCTGTTTGGGTTTTTTTGTTGTTGTTTTTTTTTTTCTTTTCCCTCCTGCTAGACATGCAGTCGGATTTACACCTTCCAGTGAGAAAAGGTTGGTTCTTTATATTGCTGCATCTGTGAGCATCCTATCATATCCACCCTCATGTGTACCTCTTTTCTGTAGCTTCATGTGTCTCATTTGTTCATTTGTGTTTTCACTTAAATTTAAGTCCCCAGAAGTTCCCAAAAGACTTGAGTTACTGTGGTTGCTTGATTATCTCTGTTTCATGGTTAGTCAAGATTTGAGGTTTTTGTGGTGGTTGAGCTAAAGATAAGCCAGTTTTGCTGGACTGAAAGGTTTCTTGTTCTCTGCCATGACCCTGTTGCCAGGAAGTTGTTTAATGAATCGAATCTTCTAGATTTCTCTAATATACTGCTACTTAGTTTTGCTCAATTATGGGATTTTGTTTATAATTTCCTTCTGTATGGAAGCTTGAGTTCCCCTAAAACTTTGGAAACTTGTTGCCACAGGAAAACAATAACAAATAGCAAAGGAGAAAAACAATAAAAACAGTAACAAGTTTGTGCAGGTCAGCTGCATGGAGTCTCAGGTTATGATACCTTTTCTAAGGACTAATGTGACTGTTTCGGGAGCTTTTGAGACTTCACAGGGTCCTTTCTTCAGTTACAAGTTGTTAATGCCCAAAGAATGGTCAACTGTCAAGCACAAACGTGAGGCATGGACTTCAGTGTTCTGACTGATATTTATGGAGTCAGTGAAGAGGGCACTAATTTCACGTGTTAGATCATTGATGTATCACCTTTTTGTGGTACAACCAAAGCAGTTTGCGTATTACATACAGGTTGTGGAGGGTCACAAGTAGCAGAAGTGTTATCTTTGTTTTAGTAGTGTTTCACATTTCTATAATTAGTGGCTATGTCAAAGGGGATTCTGAATAACATAGCAAACAGCTGGCTGCAGGTCAGGAGACAGGTATCTTAGATCTGTGAGTTTGGGACAGCAGAGTTAAGCTAAGGTTTGGGTAGAAAGGCCCAAGAGTGTGTGTGTTGGAAATGGAGTAAGGATGAATGATGCAGAATATAAGGGCTTGGTTCACAAAAATGTTGAAATCTGTTTTGTTTTAATTGAGAAACCAGAAGTGTTATAATAATAATAATGTATAGCACAAGATTGTAATGGTGGAAAGTTTAGAGATTTGGGAGGTGGTCCTGCAGAATAGTGAAGTGCATTAGCAGGTCTCTGCAAGAAGTTTGTGCAACCTATGTTCAGTGTGTTACTCCAGCCATATTAATCCCTTGCTCACTGACCTTGTACAGTGGAAGTCTGGGGAATGTTGCATCAAATTATCTCTGAGTTCAGTGGACCTAATTCTGCATTATAAAGGGCATTGCTCCGTTAGGTCTACTTCATTTCAGCAGATGTCTCTTCTGAAGGCTGTAAAAATCAGTGACTTTCACAGCAAGTGTGCTTTGTTAGAGATGTTTAGGGAAGCAATAAAATGATGGAACTCTTGTCAGCATCTAGAATTTGAATGAGATTCAGTGCCACAGAATAAATCATTCTTTAAACCACAACTTATGCCAGTATAATTCTGTAGCTGCAAGTGGGTCTGGTCTGTTGACCTGTGTGAGTGCTGCTGTTATCTGACTGGTTAGAGCCAAGTAAGAGCAGGAGAATGGCAGACTGAAAGTTGATGAGTGAGTATTTTAGTAGTTCAGCTAGGGAGCTAACCAGTTGTGGAGCCAGAGAGCTCATGTTCAGTTCAAATTGCCATGTGAAAGAACTTGCTTCAGAAATCTGGAATGCTGCCATGTAGTGGAACCCTCCCATTCTTCATATCATAGCTCTCACCGGCCATGTATTTCCTTTGGTCTCTGTGTGACTCATTCATGCTGAAATGTGACAAACTTGTAAAAGCAGTAGCAGCTGCCTCTGGAGAGATCTGCATTACAGAGTGAACCAGGCAACTGTAGCATACTCCGATACATGGTCTTGTCTCATTTCACATATTTTTAAACATGAATAAATGTTTACAGACCAGATTGCATGCTTCTTCTATATCGCTGTATTTTATTCACTGGTAGTCCTCCTTCACTACACCAGGAATGACCATATGAGAGCCATTACAAATTTGAGCTATTGGAGTTTTTTGAGACTGACTATCTGGAATTTGTTTTGTCATCCTAGACGTGCTGGAAATTTGTATGTGCAAGGATTTAACGCAGCAGTCAGATTTATTTTGATCGTAGTCTTAACTGAAGGATGAAATTAGCTTAGTTGCCCAGTCAATTAAAATTTCACTTTTGGTTAAGAGATAACAAGTTTATAGCTGAGGATTTAGAAATAAGACTATATGTAGCAGCCTGGTGCCCTTGTCAAACTACAGGGTGAAAGAACCACTGCTAACTAAGGGGGGGAGGATAGGAGGAAAGAGAAGAAGAAAAAGCAAACCCCCTGATCTTGATTGAATAACAGTAAAAAAAAATAATAAAATTCTGCAAAATAAGTAACAATAAAACATAATGAGTTTTTCCATATATATTTCCATTTCTGCATTTAGTATGCTGCGTTATTCAGTGTGCAATTACTGACTTACTAGATCTTATCCAACTCATATTTGAAAGAAAATTGTTCAGATTGGAAAGGCGGTGGTAACTGGAATGAAAGCTTTGTGCATTATGGAAAGTACTTGCTATTTGGTTTATTGGAAGAGTTAACGTGAAGTGAGATTAAATTGTGCCTGGGCCTTGGATGGGAGGGAAGTTCTTTGGAGGGAAGAGAGATTCTTCCAGTTTCAAGTAAGTGTGCTGGATGTGTCCTTTCCAGCTGCTAGCCTAAGCCTATTTTATGTAGCTAATGAGGAGTTCACAGCAGAGCCATGTCAAGAGTTTTATACAGCAATTACATTCCATAAAGGACTTGATTTATTAATGTTTCCCCATAGATGCAGAGGACCAAACATGGTAAGCCATGTATTAGAACCATATGCTAAGCTGCAGTGCACAACACTCTGTACATGCACTGAAAAATCTTTTATTCCCAATGCAGTAAATAATGTCATGTAAATTAGTGTGTCAAAAATGTAAGCATACAGTATATATAGGACTGTGGTGATCTGCCATGTTTTGCTGGATTAGCTGAATCTCCTTTTTTTTTTTTTTGTCAGTGTATGAGTGGGGATTGGCTTACAAACCTTGTATTCTGCCCTTAGTGATGCATCCTGAGGCACTGCCATGGTGTCAGTCATTGCCATTTTCTAAGATGACAGTGATAAGAGGAGCATGACTCTGGACACCTTCCTGGCACAGGAAGTCCAGCAGCATGAAGACTCACTGGTCTGGTGTCCTGGCTGAACAGCCTTAATGCAGGAGTGCCTACCAGGCCCATCTAGACCATTGAGTTCTCCAAGTTGGAAGTGCTGTAGTTCACTGCAGATAACCTTTCTGCTCCCATATTACTTCAGCCCTACCCTAACAGAGAAGTAAAAAGCCATTCTAGAATATCTTTATTTCTCTCTCTCTTCCTTTCACCAGAGCAATTCCTGATTGGGTGGATTTGTATGCCAGAATGCTACCTTTTAGCACGACAGTGGCTTTTTCTATGCTAAAACCTTGAGTGCATCGGGAGTAAGGTTAATGCGAGAAAATCAACAGTAAACTTGCATGCCAAAGAATAGCATGGATTATGACATCAGCCACATAGTTGGAGCAAAGCTTTGGGAAATCATCCTAAATGAGCAACTATTTAGTTAATACCATCCAGGTATTCCTTTTATTTGGAGAGAACCCACAGGTATTGAAAGCTTGAAGCGAATTACAGGGGCATTGTGTTCAGTACGGCTAGCTATAAGTCAAAAGTGGTTTAACACCCAGTCTCCTCCTGTCTACATCATATAATCCCTATGTTCCTGGAACAAATAGGATATACTGTAAATTTGCTACTTCAGATTCAGTGTAAGCTAGAAACCAGTTACAGGAAACTCAGGTTCTGATTATTATGTCTCGTTTCATTAAAGAACCCATGCTTTCAAGTGTTTTTATGTGCCTGCAGTTATTTCTGCTGTGAGATGGGGCCTAATCTACTCCTAATCTTATTAATGTTTATATTTTTTGCATCCTTGGAAATCCCAGTTTGATTATATTTTTATATTTTAATAGAATAGTACCAAATTGTGCAGTGGCTACCATTTATGGCTTCAACAACGTTAGGGAAAATCTGGCACAAGTGAAGAGGCTACTTTTTTTTTTTTCTTTTTAAAAAAAAAAAGGAAGCTTGGCCTTCAGTTGTGTAGCCTAACTGTAAACTGTGCTTTGCTTTGTGTTATACACGCAGGTTCTGGCATTGCCAAGCTGGATGGGCTGATAGGTGCTGAAGAGAAAGTGATTAACAGCAAGAGCAAGGCAAATCAGAAAGCGGTAAGCAACTTATTCTGTGAGGAATGTTTTTTGGTTTGTGGCAATTCTTTTCCTTTTTTCCCCCCCTCTGTAGGCTGAATGAAATGATATGGTATGATTCTAGTTCTGTACTCTCAAAATGCAGACTCTTAATTATCTGAATTAGCATCTTCAGCATATGGGAGCTAAACGCTAAAATGATTAAAGTAGTTGTATGCTTTCTTTTCAGTGTGCTGAATGATTCAGACTTGTAAGCCCTTGCAAGTGTGGTTTTTGTTTTGGAGGTTTTGTATGTGTGTGTGTTTTCTTAATTGAAAGAGCTATTGTGGATTTAGGCTGACTGGTTCAGTAATGGTTTCTGCACTTTTAACTGATGAGGCAGTTGAGAAGGGCCTAGTCCTTTACTTTCCTAGTCTGCCTGTTCTTGACTCTTCCTCTTTATGCTTTGTGGTTAGTTTCTTTGTGTAAAATGCCTTCATGACTGTTTTCAGGTAATTGATGAAACCCTTGATGTGAAGGAAATGATTTTCAATGCAGAGAGAGTCAGTGGACTGGTGGAAGAGCCGGTATGTATGTAGCCGTCCAAAAAGGACATTGGTGGTTTTGGCCTTTGCTTGGATTTCTCATGTGTTTGTTGCTCTGTGTTGTGATCTTATAAGAGCATGTAGCACTGAGTGGTAAAATGGAGGTAGTAGCGTGCTCCAGTACTTTTTTATTTGGGGGGATTTATATATATATATATATTTTATTTTATTTTTTGTAAGTGAGGCCAATAACTGTTTTTGGGTGTCTTTTGGTTTGTTTTTGTTTTTTTTATAAAGTGTCTTGTGGAAAAGTAGCCCAAAATATGGACAGCATTCGGTATTGATTGGGTAGTTAAATTTTACCCTGTATCCAGTAAAATTTGACCTTAAGCAACCTAGGAGTGTTTGATGTGCATCGTGTGTGTTGGGTATATGTTGCTGTCAACTGGAGGAGGATATAAATCTAAAGGGTAATAGAATATTTTAGTGCCAAGTGTTTGGGGGAAAAAGTTGCTTCATCAAATGGATTATATAAAAAGGAGTATTGCTTTTCTTTGGAATTCTGTTTGCCTGCTTAGAGTTCAGTTCACACTCAGGTAAGGAAAAATGTTTACATGTTGTGCGATGAAAATGTCTTTTTGAAACTGCTATACAGAATCTCAGAATATGTTCCATACTAATATTTTGGCAGATCAGAAGTCTTGTGGTTTGGTGGCAAGTGTACCATGTCATTTTTTGGTGGTGTTGCAACTCTTGACAGGCTGAAGCTTGCTCAGACTTTGTATATTGGGGATGATATTGGAGACCTTGCAGCTCAGTTGCCCATTTGATTTCTTTTGCAATATCATTAGAATATTCTTCATTCCACATTAGCAACCCCCTACTTCCCTTTAGAGAAAATGTGAAGGATTGCATTCTGAGTTCTGGGGGCTGACTTGACACACGTTGTAGTTCATAGTTCAAGGGATAGGAATAAAAGACAGTGAAATTTCAGTAAACCAACACTTTAAAAGAATCATGATAACAATAAGAGTGTCCAAGTTTCCTCATGCCCTTTTTATTGACAGTTAAGGTGAGGGACGTAGAATCCAGTCTGGGTTGAGACCATGTTTGATCAATGGACACTTGATGTGCTGATGTCACAAATTGCAATACTCTTTGGTATGTTCAGCTTCTTGGAGGAGGGTGTTTTTAATTACCCCTCTCATCATTCTTTCCTACCTTGAAAAAGCTGATGCATGGGAAATGGGGGTTGGTGGAGTGGGGGGGGGAGGATAGAGGCTGTTTAGCAGTTTTTTTTATCTTTATATTGCTGCATGTTTCTCAAGCATAGAATGATTCACACTCACCTATGCATTCTAGTCTGGCATAGACGCTTTAAAAGGGAGTAGCCTTGTTATCTGGGGTAACAAAAAATTGACAGAGGCAGGAGGGCCCTTTACTAACCAATTTATTGAGGCATGAGCTTTCAAGGACCAGAGGCCACTTGCTTAATCTATAGGTGCCACCTGCCTCTCTTAAGTCTGGCATAGAGTAGTTATTGAGCTGGCTAATAAGGTTTTTTTGCAGTAGCATATTGAGTTTACCTGTGCAGTGGAACAGCCATTAAATATTTAATCTCTCTCTTTTTTTATTTTCTTATTTTTCCAACGTTCAGGAATCGGAAAGAGCAATGCGCGATGAGTTCAGCTTCAGCAGCAGTGCCTTGATTGGGCTGCTAGTGATTGCAGTTGCTATAGCCACTGTGATTGTCATCAGCTTAGTGTTACTGCGGAGGAGACAATATGGAACAATCAGTCATGGAATTGTGGAGGTGAGTTTGGCTTTGGGCTCAGCTATAGGGAAGGGATTGTCACTTTTATCTTATCCTTGTGTCCTTCTGTCTGTCCTTCCCTTATCCTTATTGATCCTGTCTGTTTGTCCTGATTTAGATTGTAAGCTCTTTTGAGCAGGGACTGTCTTTCTTCATGTTCAATTGTAAAGCGCTGTGTACGACTGGTAGCGCTATAGAAGTGATTTATAGTAGTAGTAGGATTTGTGCACCAGGAGTAGAGGTCAACCAAACTGGGAATGACATGAATGGGAGCAACTGGAGATTGCTCCTGCCACTGCCAAAATGGCGGCTGCTACCTCCCATGGCAGTCTCTCAAGGCTGCTGCGGGAATTTGTTGCTGCAATTTTTACTATGCAACGGGCGGGACCAGGAGCGACGCAGGATCGCTCCTGCTCCGAAGCCACCAGGTCTTGGGGATAAGTAGGCCTGGCTGGTTGGTAGGTGAAGGGTGGGGGAAGGCAAAGTTGGTGGGCAGCCCAGAAGATTTTTTTTTTGGGGGGGGGGGGGGGTTGGGCAGGGAGCAGGGCTACAATTTTGGCTCTAGATTCGGTTTCAGTCCCCCTCTAACCAGGATCCTCAGATTTGTGAGGAGAGGCAGTGTAGATACCTATTTAACAAACTTTATACATTGCACAGTAGTGAACCTGCAGGTGGCAAGGGATTAATTCTGCAAGGAAGAAATCATTTACTTATTGTCAGCTTAGTTTATTTTTTTGTGTGAAGTCTTGGATGGCTTAGGATAAATATTTAAATAAATTGGTGTAGATGACATTAGGAGTTTAGTGAAGATTAGGAAAGGAAGGCACAATAATTTAGTGAATCTTGTTTAGAAGTAGCACAAACCAAAAATATTTTGCAAACTCCCTAAACGTTCATAACTGAGACAAGTGTGTACTCTTACAGAAGAGTGCTGTTTTTTTTTTTTTTTTTAATCCTTTATAACTTCAGCGAGCAGTTTAATTGTTGCATTGGTAAATTCCATTTTTAAAATAACTATTCGCTTAGAGCAGTGCTCACCAGTCTTTCTGCAAAAGTGACCTCAATTTGTTCCGCTACACAAGAGCACTACCCCCTGTAGTGCATGACAGTGGTATCCTGTGGCATGCCCATCTAGGTTGCAACCCAACATGCAGGTTCTGTGACCCACAGATTGGGAAAGCTCTGGCTTAGAGGAACATATTTAGCTATGTTAGTAAAGTATTTTTTACACCTACATTTTATTGTGGTGTTTGTTCAAACTGTTCTTACTCTTCCTTTTTCTTGTAAATTTGGATAAGTGTTCTGGAGTTGTTTTCCTTATAACTAAACAGTATCTAACGTAACTAATATCTGTGAGTTTCTGAGCAGTACTTGCCCGAGAAGAATGGTGCACAATTTTTCAAGTGCCGAAGAACAGCGGTTGAGGTTAGCTCTAGGATGGGTAACATCAAGGCATGCTAGAGGGGTTAGGAACTTGAATAAAATGATAGGGCTCTGCAAACCCCAGGTTGTTGTGATGCCCAGAAATATTGCTGTGGCCCTCGGGATTTTTCTGCCTTGATGTCACCACAACAGCTGTTTGTCAGCGTCAGGTTAGCTGCATTTTAGCAGGACATGATGTGGTGCCAGTTGGAAGGGAAAAGCTGTTCTCTTTCTAGAGTGAGAATGGTAAGACATCCTTACTAAATCAAGCCTTAAAGGAGTTGCAGATGCACACCTTAGCAGGGACCCAGCCCCCTCTGCTTTTCAGTGTCGGAGGGGCTGATACAGAAGGCTGCAGTAAGCCTAACCATGCCCCTAAGAGTTGTGTACACACACATTAATAGACAAGCAGTGCAGAGAGGGGTTGAACATGGGCGTTAACTCACAAGGAAAACATGACCGCACATTGCATCAAAGTGTATGGTAATGAGGCAGCACGAGAGGATTTAATGCCAGTTTTTAAAGATTTAACTACCAGTTTTGTGGTCTTCAGCAATCAGAAAGAAGTGCTTGCAAGTTTAAAAGACTTGCATTCTTACATCCAAGAAAGTTTTGCGAGACTGAGATCAGTCTCGCAAGACTTCTTTGTACAGGTGCCGATAGGGGCCGACACTTTCCTTTTTGTTCCAATATGCACACAAGAAGCCACACTTATGGGAAACCTTTGTGTGCATGTGTCTGGCTGCCCCTCCCCAAATTAACATGCAAGTTCTATGTGCATAATATTTGCATATACTTTCTGTATTGCATGGTATTGTAGTTGTGGTAGAAGCTGTGCAAGTCTGTTGCTTTCTGCATTGGCCTCAGAGACCTCCTTTCCGTTTCATTGAGTAGTGAAGGGGCATGAGAGCTGTCAGCCACTGGCTGCTAGATTCAAAGAAAATCTGTCAAGGCCTGTCATTTTTATGGGATGTTTAAGTAATTGTATTAATTTAGTTTTACTTGTGGTCTGAAATTTAAACTTGAAATTTTTTTTTTTTTTTTAATTAGTGTTGATTTTTTAAAGTTGGATGGTAATTTAAACAATTTCATTCAAATTTTGTGGAAGTACTTGGTCATTGTTATAAGCTTGATAACTTTGTGGTTTATACAAGCTCCACCTCATGGTGCTAGATTTCCCTCGGCCATCTGAGCTCTATTATCCAGTGTGCATTGGTTTCGCCAGCTTTCGTTTTATGATTTTTTTTTTTTTTTTTTTCATTTAGGTTGATCCAATGCTGACTCCGGAGGAGCGCCATCTTAACAAGATGCAGAACCACGGCTATGAGAACCCCACATACAAGTACCTGGAACAAATGCAGATCTAACAACTGTGATGAAGGCAGCACTACCAACCCAGGGGGAAGAGGAGGGCCAAAAGAAAAGGAGAGGATCCATAGGATTGGATCGACTACTGACCAACTGTTGCTTTCAAGAGGGCTTCATCTTAAATTCAGAACTCTTGAATCAATAATTAAGACTATAATTACTACTGTAGATTTACTGCGTTATTTTCTTTTTAAATGAGTGAATAAAATATGGTTATATAAATCTTCAATGATGAATATATTTCAAATTTGATGGAGGTGTAGTTTTTTTTTATTAAATTAATCTGAAAGTATGGTTGTGTTGTATTTGTGGTCTCATCCACCTATATATATATATATATAGATATATATCTATAGATGTATAGATATATATTATAAGATTTTTATTTCTGATTGCTTGTATATGAAAGTCATTTGTACTAACTGTCTTGTAAAAATGAGAAATGTGTCTCTTCAAATGGGTTTTGGCTTTTATATACTATGAAATGCAGAGAAAAACTGAGCAGTATTCCTTTTTTAAATATGAATTGGTTGATTTTTGTAAATACAAAAAACACCTGTTACAATTGCTATATTTTGTTCTGGCAGCCCCTCCCCCCAGACTTTATCAAACCGAGCTGTCCCACCCAAGCCTGTGGCAGCATGGGTCTTAATTGAAGGCTACCCAAGTTTTGACCTAGCCTGACCTTTCTGTATTTAGCCATTATAAGTGACAAGTGTCCTTGCATGTTCCAGTAGATGTCACTGCTGGCCCTTCCAGGTCTGAGAACAAAACTTGAGTGTCTCTCAGTGTGGTGCAGCTAAGCCATTGGGGCCCAAGCAATATGGTACCATTTAAACTCTATTCAATAAATAACACATGCTGTTAGTTTTACCTTAAGTGTGGATGATTCGAGTCGAGAGTGGTGGGCTTTGATATTTGTGATTAGTGGTCTTGAAATAACTGTTCACATGTTTTGATCTCTGAAAGCCCTTTGGGGAAACAATGTTTGAAAAAGGATTACTGCTCACTTCACAGAAACAAGGAGGGCAATGAGGTTCGTTCCATTAACAATCATGTCTATGTAATGCTTGTATAGGTGGTGGTAATGGTCACAGCTATTTTATTTTTTAAATCTGGAGGTTCTGGTAACCTGTGGTTTTTTTTTTTTCTTCTATTTTTCTGTGAGTGGTTATTTTTTTCTTCCCCATTTCTCTCCCACTATGCACAGATTTGATTATTAACCTGCAAGCTCCTTTGTGTAGTCTGTGGGGAATGTAAAAAGTTTAAACACATCAATAAACACTTTAACTTCCATTAAGTCTGTTTTTTCTTTTTTTTGGGGGGGGGGGGGGGGGATCTTTGCTTTGACTTTTTTTTTTTCAGTCTTTTTAAAGATATAGCCTCTCTGTATTTTCTTTGATAAGGTTGTACTGAATCATTTCTGACTAGCCATTCATTTATTTATCTGCTGTTGCTTTTCTCATCAAGCCTAAATGATACTACACTGATTTTTCCATGTAAGAAATCTTCTACCACAAGCAGATCTCTAGGTTGGTCAAATCTTTAAACATTGATGGCTCTGGGCTCCCTTTACAAAGCAGTGCTACCAGTTAGCAGTTCACTGAATTCAAAGAAGCCCATTCAGTTCACATTCAGCACATGCTAATCAGTAGTACCACTTTGTAAAATGTGCCCTCTGATGATCCAACCACCATTTTCATTGAGTAGGCGGATAGCTTAGCAGAGTTTTAAAAGGGGTTAGATGGTTTCCTAAAGGACAAGTCCATAAACCACTACTAAATGGACTTGGGAAAAATCCACAATTCCAGGAATAACATGTATAGAATGTTTGTACGTTTGGGAAGCTTGCCAGGTGCCCTTGGCCTGGATTCGCCGCTGTCGTGGACAGGATGCTGGGCTCGATGGACCCTTGGTCTTTCCCAGTGTGGCATTATGTACTTATAAGAGCAACTGGAATGCAGAATCTGGTGCAAGAGGTGGTAGTGGTGGGATCCCTTGGCCAATAGTGACCATAATGCAAATTTGGGAGGTACAGTAATGAAGAAAGGCAATGGAATACCTTTTTCGTTGGATGGGCCACACAAACCAAGCCGTGCCCCTTGCTCCCACCATGATTTCTTACTTTACATTTGTCATTCTTACATGTATTTTGTTTAAAACATATAGTGTACAATTCATTCACATGGGACATTCCCAGACCTGTTTTACATCTTGGGGTGGGGGGGGGAGGGAGTCTCCATTGGTTGAAGTGGTATGCTTACTTTACAACATACAAAAAACATTCTGTGAAGTAGCTGCCTTTCCTTATATAAAACGCTCAGTAATAGTGGTCTTGCCTTTGCCTGGTCGTGACCTCACTTTGTTGAACTCGTACAGACCCATCTCACTACTTAATTTTGAAGTGAAACTGATGGCCAAGATCCTTGCTACTCGACTTCTGGATCTTATTCACAATCAGGTGAGTCTGGAATATTTGTAAGATTATGGCAGCCATGGGGCATTGTACCACTGGGAATATCTGGATACATTGGGATTATCTATTTTTTTGTTACTGAATAAATATGGTTTTGGAGAACCCTTCTTGGATGTAATAAAGATTCTATATACCAATCCTCTGTCAACGGTGTTGATCAGTGGTGGACTCTTGAGTACTTTTCTTTGGTGCAGGGCACCCATTAAGGGTAGGGTGCCCTTAATCACCATTATTTGTTTTTGCTTTGGAGCCCCTTTTGATGGCACTGCAGACAGAGCCTGTGGTAAGTGGCTTTACTATTGGTGGTTGCAAGTATAAAGTCCTCCATATTGAGTGCTTTGGAGGAAAAGACTTCAGTTGCTCGGCTTTACTTGTGTATTGTTACACTTTATCTGCCGGGCGAGCTTCCTCATTAGTCTGAAAAACTTCCGGTGATGTAATCCCGGTCTGTCACTAACTGCTATTAGAACATTAATGGAAAACGGGCACTTATCTCTATTGATGACTTTTACTCTGTGGTTCGCTCTACAGAGATACTCCATTTCTCAATAGCTTCATCAGGAAACAAACTGCAAGCCCCTTAGGAGATGCCCTAAACAACAGGGAGAAATTTTGTGGTTATAAGAGGACTTGTAATAGCATCGTGGTTTTGAACCGCATAATTTTGACTGCATGTAGGAGCTCACCATTTGCCTCTTCTTTTGACATGAATTCAATTGTGACAGGGAAGAAATCTAAGATGGCAGCTAGTTTTTAAAAGGACACCACTGCCCGTGTCCTATCGGTGCTGAGAATTTAATAATTAGTAATTACCATGATTGATAAGGGAGAAAATTACCTTATTTAATGGGGGGATGTCCTAGTTGCATAATTAGGAATTAAACATTTATGGCTGGATATTTTTTATAAAAAGATTTTCCATTCAATTAGTTTGTATATCCATCTTTGCTCTGTTTGAATCTGTATCCGATCTCTGTCTCCCCCACATGGAAACTGCTGTACCTGGTCTATTGCAAAGCATGCATTGGTAATCTTTGAATTCGTGGTGTGCAGTTGTACTGTGTGCTACTAGTGGAGCCTCTAATCTTTTGTGCGTGATGTTATGTTTATGTTCACTAAGGCGTTGTCTTAGTGCTCTTGTGGTTTTGCCTACATAGAGCAGCTTACATTTACATGGGTACTTGTGCAGTTCGTAGAGTTTTAAAGTAAGTTTTATCTATAGGGTTGGTAAAAGTGTTGATTTTTAACATTTCAGGGCAATACTTGCATATGTTCCACATGGTTTATGGCCTCTATTGTCCAGCTATATTGCATGGATAGGGTGGCTTTGCAGCATTTCTCTGAAATTTTTGCCTCGAGTGTATGCTATCCTCAGATGATTCTCTTGAAATACTGGATGCATTTGGATTATTTGCCAATGGTGTTTAATAATTCGAGTGACTTGGGATATGCCATGGGTGTATTTCAGTATGCATGTTTGCAACTTCAGTTCTTCTGACTCTTTAGTGATTGGGTGGAGCAGAGTGTTGCGATGATTATATTTTGCTCTAGTGTAGGCTTTCTGCAATGTGCAATGAGGATATCCTCTTTTTTTCAAATGTATTTATCAGCAGTTTTGCCTGGTTTTTGAAAATATGAGATTGACTGCAGATTCTCCGGTAGCGTAGCAGTTGAGAAAAAGGTAAGCTTTGCTTGGGAGCTTTAGGGTGATTGCTAGAGTGATGCAAGAGGGTGTTCCGATCAGTGAGTTTGGTGTAAACCTCTGTGGAAAAGCTTTGTGCCTCTTGTTTGATCAGAATATCCAGAAAATTAATTTGAGATTGGTCCTCTTTTAAGGTGAATTGAATATTAAGATCTCTGTTGTTTACCCATTTGAAGAACATTTGCAGTTGTTGAGTCCCTTTCCAAAGCATGAAGACATCATTGATGTATAGCGAACCACAGAGTAAAAGTCATCAATAGAGAAGTGCCCGTTTTCCATTAATGTTCTAATAGATAGTGACAGACAAGGATTACATCACTGGAGGTTGTTCAGAGTAATGAGGAAGCTCGCCTGGCAGATAAAGTGTTAACAATATACAAGTAAAGCCGAGCAACTGAAGTTGAGCCTGACACTTGGGAAACTGGGGTACAAATTAGATAAATAAATAAGTCTCTTCCTCCAAAGCACTCAAGAAAATATAGAGAACTTTATAATTGTAATTTCAAATATTGGAAATATATTCATTAAGAAGTACCGTAACTTTTCAGAAGTAATTTACTATTGGTGAGGAAGTGTTGAAATGTATGACGCTTGCAGCTGGTATGTTGTGTGTCCTCACCCATCCGTGGTGATCTTTGTCTCAACTTCTGTGTTTGGTGCATTCCCACAGCATAGTCTCTGGTCTGTCACTTAACCTTGCTAAGTCTGAGGCTATGGCGGGGAGGGTGGGGGTTACCAGTATGTTGACTGGGGGAATGATTTTTCATTGCAGAAGGTGTATCATAAATTGAAATATTTGGGGGGGGGGGGGTTATTTAACTAGCAAAGTAATAGGTGACTGCTGGGCAAACTATACTGTTGCTTCAAAAATCTTTCAATATTTTTGCTCTGTGGCTTTACCATTGCCCCTTATTGGGCGTGTAGCCGTATATAAGATGGTATTTCTAAAAAATGTTATACGTTTTACAGTCTTTCCCTGATGTATTTAACTAAACCATGATGTAGCTCTTTTTCAGAAAAGTTTGACTAAGTTTCTGTGGACCTCTAAAAGGCTGAGAGTTTCCCTTCAACAATTAGCTTTGCCCTTTGGTCGGGGTGGCTTGAGTTTACCTGATCTGAGGTGATTTAATATGGCTTGTATTGAGAGATATTTAGTGGACTGGAATAGAAGGACTGATTATTCTACTCCCACTCTTCTGGCAAAACAGTTGAAAGCACCAACCCATTTGTTGTACTGTCTTCATACAAAGTATCCCATGTGAGTAATGACAGCTGCAGCACATCCTATTTTGAAAACTATGCTACAAGGCTGGAAGTGGCTCTGCAACCAGATTAAGCTTCCTTGTACTTCTACTGTGCTACTTCCTCTCTGGAGTAATAGAGATTTGGACCCTGATGCAACAGTTTTACTTATGGCACTGGTCCCAGCATGGGTTAACCTATGTTCATAATCTGGTGACTGAAGAAGGGACCGTGAAATCCTTTCAACATCTTCAGGAGGAGGGGAGCTTGCGAGATACTAACTGCCTAGATTTTCGACAAGTGCAACATTATATTCGCACCCTGGACATTGCTATGCTGAATGAAGATGCAGCAGAAATGCTTTCTGAAACTTTACTTTTGGCTCCCACAACTACGGCAGGTTTTTCACTTTTATCAGATCAGCTTGTGTGTGTGACATCTGCCTGGGACTATGAATCCTTGGCCAGTGTTTGGAATATGGGTTATGAGTTGAACAGGTTACGAGTGATGCTCTGTGCTTGCTTATGAAACATTTGAAACGTTTAACTCTACAGCCTTTCATGAACAGTAGTATAAATTTCTGTTTTGCTTTTATATTTCTCCTTATCGGGCATACTTGGCTCAGCTGGTGAGTACGGCTGCAAGTCTACGATGCAGAGCTGAACCAGCCACATTGGTTCATATGTTTTGGACCTGGGTATTGAATTATCTTATCTATGATCATGGGCAGATGCCGGCCTCTTCGAGTGGATGTTCAACTGTTTCAAATTTTGTTTCTTTGGGCGTTAGGTCAGGTCCTAACCTTCTTTTACAGAAAGCCACCTTCTTGGTGAGAACTTGCATCTTGATGTGCTGGCAGCATAATGCTGCCCCTTCTGTGATTCTGGAGGAATGAATGCTTACTTTTTTTTTTTTTAAATGGAGAGATTGGATGGAGGTCTCATTGGGCATGGAAACTTTTTTTTTTTCCCCAACAAGTTTGGTCTCTAATATGGGATCATTTGCCACATCGTGCTCATAGTTATCTGCTGAATTTTGTAACTGGAGCATGTGATTTTGGGGCAGGGGGGTAGGATAGTGGTTCTAGAGGATAGGGCTGTGATCACTATGAAGAATCAACATGAGCAATTTAAACTGTTTGGTCTGTATTGTTCCTTAAGGTTAGGGGGGCAGGGTTGGTGTATTGTGTTACGAAGTGTGTTTGGTGATGTGGTTGTAATTAAAAAATCTGTTAAAATTCTGAATTCATGTCAGCAACGGCAACACAAAAGCACTCAGACTGTTATGATTCCAGCACAAAGTTGAAAAATTCAAATTGCACCAATCCTACTTATGAAAGTCTGATGTGCAAACATTGTAGAACACTAGTACAAGTCCAATTGAGTAGAGAGAACAAGTTGGACTGCTACAGATTTGTTTACAAAACGTGGAGGGGCATAATCGAACGGGGACTACCATCTCTAAGGGCGCCCATCTCCGAGGACAACCCCATGAAGGGGTGGGGCATCCCGTATTATCGAAACAAGATGGGCGTCCATCTTTCATTTCGATAATACGATCGGGGACGCCCAAATCTCAGCATTTAGGTCGACCTAAGAGATGGTCAACCTACATGTTGAGAAGGTCAACCTTAGAGATGGGCGACCTCGGTTTTCACCGATAATGGAAACCGAGGACACCCATCTCAAAAACGACCAAATCCATTGCATTTGGTCATGGGAGGAGTCAGCATTCGTAGTGCACTGGTTCCCCTCACATGCCAGGACACCAACCGGGCACCCTAGGAGGCATTGCAATGGACTTCACAAATTGCTCCCAGGTACATAGCTCCCTTACCTTGTGTGCTGAGCCCCCCCAAAACCCACTCCCCACAACTGTACACCACTACCATAGCCCTAA
The DNA here is from genome assembly GCF_901765095.1 of Microcaecilia unicolor. NCBI lineage: Eukaryota > Metazoa > Chordata > Amphibia > Gymnophiona > Siphonopidae > Microcaecilia > Microcaecilia unicolor. The sequence continues at coordinate 56,243,135 of NC_044042.1, read as the reverse complement.
GGGGTGAAGGGGGGCCCCTACATGTGGGTACAGTGGGTTTTGGAGGGCTTACATTTACCACCACAAGTGTAACAGGTAGGGGAGGGAATGGGCCTGCAGTGCAGTACCCACTAAAAACTGCTCAAGGGACCTGCATACTGCTGTGATGGAGCTGGGTATGACATTTGAGGCTGGCAAAAGATGTTTTTAAATTTTTTTTTTTTGGGTGGAGGGGGTTGGTGACCACTGGGGGAGTAAGAGGAGGTCATGCCCGATTCCCTCTGGTGGTTATCTGGTCAGTTCAGGCACCTTTTCAAGACTTGTTCATGAAAAAAAAAAAAGGAACCAAGTAAAGTCTGTCAAATGCTCGTCAGGGACGCCCTTTTTTCCATTATCGTCCGAGGACGCCCTTGTGTTAAGCACGCCCCCGTCCCGCCTTTGGTACACTGCCAACATGCCCCCGTGAACTTTGGTCGTGTCCGCAACGGAAAGCAGTTGACGCCCAAAATCGACTTTCGATTATGCCGATTTGGGTGACCCTGAAAGGACGCCCATCCAGTGGTGTTCCGAGGGGCGCTGACACCCGGGGCGGATTGCCAATGCGCCCCGCCCCCTGGTGCAGCGCCCCCACCCCCACCCCGGTGAAAGAACCCCCGGGTGCATGCCGGTCAGTGTCGTTGGTTTCCATGCTCCCTCTGCCCCGGAACAGGTTACTTCCTGTTCTGGGGCAGAGGGAGCATGGAAACCAACGACGCTGACCGGCGTGCACCCGGGGCAGACCGCCCCACCGCCCCCCCCCCCCCTTGGTACGCCACTGCGCCCATCTCCAGATTTGTGTCGGAAGATGGGCACCCTTCTCGTTTGAAAATGAGACGCTACAAATTAAATATATAAACAAAAAGTGAAATGGAAACCCCCAAGAACCAGGCTTCTTGAACTCTCCCCATCTTGCATTCAGTATTAGCGCCCAAGTTCTATCCCTTATCCAATCATGTAGTGCCTGTTCTAATCCCTGCTCTACTTTAGTCTTCACCTAACATGACAATATAATTCATCTTGAGCTGCTGCTGAAAAGGCATAAACCAAATCCTAAAACAAAATATGCAAATAAGCTTTGTAGACATGTTTTGAATTAATTGAAACATCTTCTACTTCCATATTTGTAACTACCTGATACGGGTGTGCACAGAGCAAACATTTCAGGCTGGTTTTGGTTCATTTATGCTCCCCCCCCCCCCCCCCCCCCCCCCCCCCGCAATTGTGGACATTTTTGTTTCATTTCAACATTTGTTATAATTTAAAAATAAAATGTTTTTAAGTTAAGTTCCCAGTATGTCAAATGCGAAGGGAGATCAAATTGGGTCTTTGAATGTGGAACAAAGAGTGGAATATTTTGAATATCGCTGAAATCTTGGAGACATCATTAACTGAGGAATCAGAGAGCTACACTATTGGGTTTGAGCAGGAATTGAACTCTCTTTAATGAGACATTATTTTAGGAATTTTAATGCACTGTTTTATGGGAAAAAGGTACATATATATCCTGATGTTACCAAACGAGCACAAAATTGGAGCAGAGCATTTTTGGGTTGGAGACAGAATGTTTGTGACTAGGTGCCTCTTTTGCTTGTATGTCCATGTAAATGTATCATTAAATATCTGGGAAGTAAGTATGTATATTTTGCTCCTGAGTAGTTGCAGGCTTTTTTAGATTTAAAGAATGTAGTGGTCGATGGAGCCTGCCTTTTTATTTTCTAGGTTGTATTTAATTTATTGTTATTGGCCTTAAATCTGAGTAGCCTCCTTTTAATTTCTAGACCTTCACCCCCACTTGTATGGTCTAAGGAAGAGTAATTTGTTTAATTGTAATAATTGTTAAATATTTAGCTTTTTTTCTTCTCCCTACTTTGAACAATTAACTTGTGAATTTGTAACTTCAAAATTTAAAAATAAAGGAAAATTTTTTTTTTTACAAATTAGAATTTTCTAAGATGCGCAAATTGATAATACAGAATAGATTGTAGGTTAATGCACATTAAAATCATTTTGCATGTGCTACATTGTTTTTAAGGAGCACTAATGAATATACATCCATTTGGGCACATCTTGTCCTAGAAATGTATATTTTTTTAAAACCATATTCTGGTATTAAAAGTTTCCTGAGCCACTGCATCACTACAATTGTATGCTCACCATTACTTATGTGCAGCGCCTAATTTGTAGTAAAGAAGTGGAAATGTGTTGCTGGGGGGGAGGACTGGATTAGGGAGATTACTCTTTGCTCTGCCCTGGTGCTCTCCTTTTCCTTGCAGGCTGCCTGGAATGGACGGACTGGAACCAGACACACCTGCTGATCTGATACTGTGAAAACACATGGTGGAAAATTAAATCCTGCATACATTTATCTCATCTTTTTGTATCAAACTCTAATTTCAGGAAGTTATCTCAAAGAAAGCTGCAAAATTTGGTACTTGTGAACCTGTACACAAAGCTGACAAATATATCTGAATAAAAGTAGATGGATGATTTCCTTAATATTTTTTTAAATAGATGTAGACAATTCTTCCTACTACAACCTATACATTTCTCTTGCTGAATTTGACTTATGTCACCTGTGCTGTCACATGACTTTGCATCCTGAATGAAGCCATCCTGTACCACAGAAAGTGATCTGACCAGCAGTGTGTTCAGTAATAATTTTCCTCCCTAACTGCCCCAGGTCTGTTTCACTTCTTAGTCCTCTCACTAAAATCTAATTTTCCAACATTAAGGGTCAGATTCCACTCTGTCATGCAACTCTACCTTACCCAATTTTAACAATGTGGCATTCTTGGGAAATTTTTTTTCTTCTCAGCCCAATTGGAAACAGACCGAACAAAAGATCTGACCAACAAATTGAGGGCCTCTTTTTACAAAGCCGTGCTACGGCTTCTCAGTGTGGCAGAGGAGAGGAAGCCCATTCAATTCCTATGGCCTTCCTCTCATTTGCTGCGTGGGAATCGCTAGCACAGCTTTGTAAAAGAAGCCCCTGAAGTAAGTGCCCATGACCAATTTTCTATTAATACTGTTGGAAGAAATATCAGGGTGAGAGTATTGAGCCTATTGTGTATTGATTTGTCAATTAACTGCCAAGCAAGGTAGAATGTGCTAAACGGTATAATAATGGAGGAAAAAAAGACTTCAGAAATTCTGTAATCACTTATACCCAACTTTGTGAATCACAGACTGCCATAGATCTCAAAAGATACTTTGGTTAGAGATTATGATACAGATTCCTCATTAGTCTAAAAAAAAAAAAAAAAAGCCTCCATTATTTCTTAGTATTTTCATGCTCTATTGTCTCAAAACTTTAACAGGAATACACCTGAGCAATGGTGTTATCCAGAGGGAGTGCTCCACATTGCTTCGTCGGGAGCTGAGTCTTCAATCGCCAGCTCCCGATGAAGTGATGTGGAGCACTCCCTCTGGATACCGCCATTGCTCAGATAGATGTATTCCTGTTAATGTTTTGTGACAATAGAGCATGAAAATACTAAGAAATAATGGAGGTTTTTTTTAAGACTAATGAGGAATCTGTATCATAGTCTCTAACCAAAGTATCTTTTGAGATCTATGGCAGTCTGTGATTCACAAAGTTGGGTATAAGTGACTACAGAATTTCTGAAGTCTTTTTTTTCCTCCATTCTATCTTGCTTGTGTGTGTTTTACTGAGGAGTAAGAATCAGCAGTTTGTTTCAATTAACTGCCAACAATAAATGCTCCATAAACTGCAGGAAGAACTTGTATCCCACACCCACTTCTTTAAGGGCAGGCTGATTGATATCTTTAAATCACTCAGACATATTAGCAATAATGCAAGCACCAAATCAGCCAGAGCCATCGGTTTGAACTCATTAGCCCTAGAGGGTTGTACGTCAGTAGAAAATACAAGGCACCAGACCTAGAAACGGACATCATCTCTACAAGTAAAAGTATCTCTAACTGAAATCATCATCAACCCAGGGTATTCCTAAAAATAGACACTAACCGTTCTCCCTTTTTCATATCCATATCATTCGGGCCACATTGAATTTAACACAATAACTTTAGCTTCCCCAACCAGGTTCCAATTGCAAAAGTTATTGGGTAATCTCTTGTCCTCAACCTATAAAAGATGGCCCTTATGTGAAACTGGCTTTGCAATAGCAAAGCCCATGCAAATTAATCTCCTAGGTAATTGGCTCTAACCTCGCTTTCTGTGCTCCTGGGAGAAGTCCTGTCAAAGCCAGCAAAATATGCAGTTACAAGGTGGTGGGGGGGGAGGGAGGGAGGAATGGGAGTGCTGATTTTAAGTCTCACCAATCCATACAAGGAAGCATGCCAAGAATCTTGCTGTTTTGATGCACTGCTGGTGGGTGATAAGCTGGTAATGCTGTTGATGAATATGGGGTGGAATCTGTATTCTCACTATTATGTCCATGAAAGTTCAAAATTTAAACAAATTCTAAAATATACTTGCACACCAGTGCAAATAGGGCTGGATTCTGTAAAGTTGTATGTCCAAATTTCTGACTAGCACACAAATTATAGAATAGTACAAGTTTCATGCCTAACTTAGGGGTATGTTTACTAAAGGATGTTAAGCCTTTAGGGAGGATTCTATATATGGTGCCTGGAAAATCCGCATGGAAATCATTTTTGCCTAAGCGTATTTAAGATTGAGGTGCCGTATATAGAATACGCTTAGTTGATAACCCAGTGCCTAAAACTACATGCATCCATGTAATCAATGAAAGTGTGGTATAAATCCCTTGTGTAGATTTATGTGGACTGGGCCATATTCTATAACAATGTGCATAAACTTGAGAACACCCATGAAACACCCGTTTCCCCACCTATAACCATGCCCCTTTTTGGATGTGTGTTTTAAGCCTGTAAAAAATGTATTAGATATTTTCCTGTTTTAATTATGTCCTGAAGAGTATTTCTTCTATTTGGCCAGCAGGTGGTGGTTCTTTGCTGTAAAGCTGTTATAGGGCGAGAGAGACCCCTGGCTGCAGCCTCCACAGACTGCTGATCGGGTCTCCATAGTCCAGTGTCCAGGTAGTTCTGGCTTTTCCTTCCTGGAGAGGCCATTAGCTTTGCCATGTTTATTGCCTTTCCGGTCCTTACGACAAAAGCTTTTACCACCTCTACAAGTTTTGCAGCTCACTTCTCTGGTTGGAGCTCAGACTGCTACTGCCTCCAGGAATTTGGGATCTGCAACCCTCCTCTAATACAGAGTTACCTTCTTTTCTTTTGTTCTGAGCCCTTGGTGGTGTTTGAGGCCCTTCCTCAACAAGCCTTAGACTGCTTGCTATGGGCTATCAGTGAGTAGAGAGGTGTGGTAGCCGTGTTAGTCCACTTTTAAAGGTAATCAATAGAAATAAAACAAGATAAAGCATGGAAAAGAAAATAAGATGATACCTTTTTTATTGGACATAACTTAATACATTTCTTGATTAGCTTTCAAAGGTTGCCCTTCTTCGTCAGATCGGAAATAAGCAAATGTTGGTAGATGACAGTATATATAAGTGAAACATCAAAGCATTTCAGTGACAGTCTAACAGGATGGGGGTGGATAGGTGAGAGACAGGAAGAGTCCGGTGGATGAGGGACAGGGAGATATGCATGGAGATAGGAGGGTGACAAAGCAGTACAATTTTATGGTTTATAATGGGCTAGATAACCCAGATCTTTGTTAAGTCCTGTCTGGTGGGTGTCAAAATATTTAATCATGCTGACTTCAAAGGTCTTACATTCCTGTATTGTTTTAAAGTTCCCTTTCAGGATTCTTACCTGGTAAGAATGGCTGCCTAAAGGTTGCGAGGGCAGCCAGCTCAGTCGACCCGGGCAGGAATTCAGCCAGAAAAGGAGGTCGATCAGCCCCCCCCACACACACAGAACTTACCTTGAGGGTGGACAGAAGTGCACAGAAGGGTTAGGGCCCCTTGCGGACATCTTACCGTGTAGCGGTGGCCGACGACGATGACCACAGCCCTCATCCAGCATGAAGCCACAACACCATCTAAGGTGCTGCCCTGCCAGGCTCCCACCCTGCTAAGCTGCAGCCACAGTCGAACACCCAACCGCCGCTGACAAGCCCTGACCGTGGCTCCCACCCAGCCAGAGCAGCGACGCTGCACGAGGTGCTACCCTGCTGAGCTCCCCCTCACAGCCACTAGCAATCAAGCAGCTGCCGATGCCGAGAGCCGCTGCTGAGTGCCGATCGCGGCTCCCACCCAGCCAGGAGCCGCGCCGCTGTCGAGGCACTACCCAGCAGCCGAGCGGGTCATCATGGTGAGCCAGACTTACTCCGCTGACCAAGGAGGGATCCGCCAGCCATCTGAAAAACCACCCAAGGCAGCCACCCAACCCGCCACCCCATCCCTAAGCCGCCCACCTGAGTCACGGGAAGAGCGATAGGAGGACAGCGAGCAGGGATGGAGGAATGGCATCCCCCGTACGCAGCAGCGGCGACCACCTGAGCCACGTGGAGAGTGATCGGAGACAATGGGCAGGGATGAAGCAAAGGCATCCCCCATCCGCAGCAGGGGCGATCAACGGTCAGCGACCAGCGCATAGGCAGCCAATGCGTCCAACAAACCCCACCTCACGACCCAGCCACCTCTCCACTGTGGTCTGACCCACCACCCCATCATTGCACTAGTAACCTGAGTTGCGACAAGAACGATCAGAGGACAGCAGGTGGCGACGAAGCTAAGGCATCCCCCTTCTGGCCCGACCCGCCACCCCATCCCTAAGCTGCTCACCTGAGTCATGGGAAGAGCGCATAGGAGGACAGTGGGCAGGGACTGAACAAAGGCATCCCCCGTCCGCAGCAGCGGTGATCACCTGAGCCACGTGGAGAACGAATGGAGCAAAGGCATCCCCCTTCCAGGTCGGCCGCTCACCCAGACCCGAAGCGGCAATCAGCGGTTGGCGATCAAGACACAGGTACCCACTGCTCCCACCAAACCCCACCTCACTGTCCAATCTCATGGAACCGGAGCGGCATACAAGGGCAAGCAACGGCCCAAGTCCCGAGCGAAGACAGCGATCCCTCTAATCCATCCACTACACCGGTCACCACAACCAACACAGACATCCCATCTGCGGACGAACTTGCTAAATACTTTAAAGAAAAAATTGTAAACCTACGAAACACACTACCACAGAACACCACTGACATAGAGAAATTCATCGACTGCCTCGACCCAACCCTCGATGAACACCCAGTGGACCGAACCTGGACAAACTTCGCCCTCCTCACCCCCGAAATAGTCACCCAGGCGATCAAAAAAATCGCCAAGACTCATTGCAAATTGGACACATGCCCCAACTACCTAATAAAATCCGCTTCTCAATGCTTCATAATAGATCTCACATCCCACCTAAGCTACCTGCTTCAACACGGACTCTTTCCCAAAGAAAATGGAAACATCCTACTTACCCCCATACCAAAAGATACAAAGAAAAAATCAAACAAAATCACCAACTACCGACCGGTAGCATCTATCCCACTGGTAACCAAACTGATGGAAAGCATGGTAACCAAACAACTTACCTAAACAAATTCTCAATACTACATCAATCACAATCTGGATTTCACTCCAACTACAGCACCAAAACAGTACTAATTACCCTACTAACCAAATTCAAACAATAAATCGCAGCAGGCAATAGCCTACTTCTCCTACAATTCGACATGTCAAGCGCGTTCGATATGGTCAACCATGAAATACTACTAAACATATTAGACTATTTTGGGATTGGTGGAAGTGTACTCGGCTGGATCAAGGGCTTCCTAACTACCAGAACTTATCAAGTCAAATCAAAATCGAACATATCATCACTATGGAATACAGACTGCGGCGTACCTCAAGGATCACCACTATCACCAATCCTATTTAACCTAATGATGAGACCACTAGCCACATCCCTAGTCAAACAAGGACTTAACCCCTACATTTACGCAGATGATGTCATGATATACATTCCCTTTAAACACGACCCAATAGAAATCATCAACAAAATCAAAGTCAGCCTGCAAATCATGAACACATGGGTAGATGCATTCCAACTGAAACTAAACGCAGAGAAAACACACTGTCTCATCCTTACATCCCAATACAATACCAGCAAACCCAACAATATTACCACCCCAGATTACACCATCCCTGATTCTGACAACCTAAAAATTCTTGGAGTTACCATTGATTGAAACCTCACGCTAGAAACCCAATCGAAAAATACAAGGAAAATGTTCCAATCAATGTGGAAACTCAAACGAATAAAACCTTTCTTCATTCCGCAACTTAGTACAATCAATGGTACTAAGTTACCTAGACTATTGTAATGTAACCTACACGGGATGCAAAGAACAAATCATAAAGAAACTCCAAACCGCTCAAAACACCGCAGCCAGATTAATATTTGGAAAAACAAAATACGAAAGCACCAAACCCCTACACTAAAAACTACATTGGCTCCCAATCAAAGAACGGATCACCTTCAAAATCTGTACTCTAGTGCATAAAATCATCTATGGTGAGACCCCGGGATACATGATAGACCTCATTGACCTTCCAGCCAGAAACACCACAAGATCAACACGCACATACCTAAACCTACACTACCCAAGCTGCAAAAGAATTAAATACAAATCAACCTATGCATCCAGCTTCTCCTTTACAAGCACACAACTATGGAACGCACTACCATACACCTTGAAAATAACTCATGACGTATCAAACTTTTGGAAATAACTAAAAAACTTACTTATTCAAAAAGGCATACCCTGATGACCCAACTTAAATGACTCGATCTCACAATTAAACTAAGACTCAAATTGATCACAACTCTACCCTTTATCCTTATTCCCTGATGTGTTTATCCTACACGAACCTCAACATTGTCACTCTGTATCTGCTATACTGGAAATGGCGATCGCCACCATGGTTATTATGTAAGCCACACTGAGCTTGCAAATAGGTGGGAAAATGTGGGATACAAATGCAATAAATAAATCACTGGTACAGTGTTCTGGTTTTGTAAAGTGCTGTCCCACAGAGGTGACATCCTGATTGGTACTAGCATTTTTCATATGGTGGCTATGTAAATTAAATCTCTTCTTTAGCATCTGAATTGTTTCTCCAATGTAGCAGCCTTCATTGCATTTTTTACACTGAATGATATATAACACATTGGAAGATGAGCATGTGACAGATTCCTTAATGTTGAATATTTGTCCTTTGTGAATGACCGTGGGGTCCTGTGAAATGTTTTGGCATAGTTTGCGGCTGGATATGGGCTATCAGTAAAGAGTACAAGAAGAAACTTTCCCTCCAAAACCAGGGGCTTTACATAACCTAAGGAATCCCACCTGGCTTGTCTTCTACATAAGTACATAGGTATTGCCATACTGGCATCTGCTGCCCAATGCCACAGAGTTGCCTGCAATGGGAATCGAACCCAGTTCCCCAGGACCAAAGTCCACCACTCTAGCCACTAGGACACCTTTTATAGAATAGCATCTAGCACTGGCATCCACACCCAACTTTTAGGCATGAGGATTTATAGCATCTGAACCCTAGTGTTAATCCCATTAATTCTATAACGGTGCGTGCACTTGCTTCGGGAGTTCCACTTTTTTTTTTTTTTTTTTTTGCAGATGCACTCACCATCTGTTTTGCCCTCATAATACCTTATCCAGGTTCTTAGTTTCCCACAATGTCATGAAATGTAATCCTTGCTCAGACCCTAACAGTCTCTCATGGAAGACCAGGGTCTGGATTCAGGGGACAATAGTTGACAACGTCCATGCATGCAGGTGTGAAGTCTTTCCCCCCTTCCACTGTGGCCTGGAACTGAGTCAGACTCTGTCACAAGCAGTTCAAAATGCAAGTTAGGCCTGGAGCAGCTTGAGGTGCCACCTCTCCACTTCTTTTGCTTGCCCTCCTTTCCCCAGGAAGATTGAGAAGGTGAACGGAGGTGCTGAGGATCATTTAAAAAGGCAGAACTGCCAAGAGGTACGACCTCCTATGCGAGGAGATTTAGCACTGCCCCACCCCATCCACAACTCCACTCAGCCTTGCCCACAGCAGCACCAGCAGTAGCTTCCCCTTCCAGTGGCAGCAGGAGAGCCCTTCTAAAATGTCATTTCCTGCTCTCGAAGCCGCTCAATGGGAGATCCCGTCTCCTTGGCAGGAGTGCGGGAGATGACCCACAAAAGTGGGAGACTTGGCAGATCTGAACAGGGCCTATTAGAGTCTATTGTACTTAATATCAAGAGTTATTTTTAATTGGATATAAATAAACTAGTACCCTTGTGTTGGAACTCAATTGGTCTAACCCCCATTTTTTGTTCTTTTGTCTGCCACTACTTTATAGACACATTGGAATGTGACAAAGCCAGCAAAAACAAAACATGTTTGTCCTGTATCTCACTGTATGACCACACCAGGAAGCCTGTTGAGTGGTTTTCACTTGACAGAAACAAAAATGTCTAAGAGTTGGTTAATTGCTTGTTCATCAATGCTAGGATGATTTTTAAGATGTTGCTCCTTGAATTGATAATCTCACATGGGCTGGGTCCTGATTTCTTTTTACAGATCAAACTAGATAAATGTGTCTGGTAGAACTTTATCCCCACAGTCAGAAAATCAGCTGAGTATGCCTTCTAGTAAAGAAGTGAAACTGGTTTCCATAAGTAAACCATTTCTCTCTTGCATAGTACTGTTATTATGGAATACATTTCCTCAGCACCTACAGCATACAAAGTAGCAGCTGACATTCAGATGGCATTTTAATGTTTTCACTAGCCTTAGAGGAGTAAATTACGATCTTCTTGGTCTTGGTGTCCCTGGGCTAGTGGGATAAGACAGATTAGTCATTGTGATTAAGAGTTGTGTACCTTTACTTTCTATTTCATTTAGTTAATTATTGATCTTTGGGAACTGTTATTCTTAATGTTATTTTTATTGGTCTCAATATTTACAGGATTTATGCTCAATAAATTAGCCTCTTTGAAATGTTATTAGGGTTGAGTGCATAACTTTATACTAAACATTTCACTAGGGAAGTATCCAAGATGGCATACTGGTAGATGCCACGATCAAGCACGCTGCTTCTATTTCCTACAAATTGAACGGGCTGAAGTTAGGACCCAAAGTGGTGAACTGGGCTAAATATTGGTGGCTGACAGATGTCAGAGAATGATAGTGAATGGAATTCACTAGGAGGATAGAAAGGTGAGAAGCAGAATGCTCCAAGGATCGGTATTGGGGCCGGTTGTATTTAACATATTTGAGAGGGATATTGCTGAAGGGTTAGAAGGGAAAGTTTGTCATTTTGCAGACAACACGAAGATGTGCAACAGAGTGGACACCTCAGAGGGAGTGGAGAACTTTAGATTAAAAGAATGGTCTAATGTTCGGCAGTTAAAATTTAATGCAAAGAATTGTACAGTGATGCACATGGGGTGTAGAAACCCAAAAGAGCTGTATTTGCTAGGGGTGAGAGACTGATAAGCACAGACTGTCAGAGGGACCCTTGGGGTGATAGTGTCGGAGGATCTTAAGGCAGTGAAACAATGTGAGGAGGCAGTGGCTATAGCCAGAAGGATGCTAGTCTGCATAGAGAGAGGCATATCTAGTAGAAGAGAGGAGGTGTTCATGCCTTTGTACAAGACATTGGTGAGGCCTCATTTGGGGTGTGTTCAGCTTTGGAGGTCATATCTCGATAAGGAGATCAAAAGACACTTGAGGTGGTTCAGAGAAAGGCAACAAAAGTGATATGGGTTTTGTTCCAAAAGACATATGAGAAGAGACTAAGATCTCAATACGTATACCCTAGAGAAAAGGAGGGATAGGGGGGATATGATACAGATATTTAAATATTTAAACGGTATTAATATGCAAATTAATCTTTTCAGAGACAGGTAAGTGGTAGAACTAGAAGTCATGAGTTGAGGTTGTAGGGTGGGAGACCTAAGAGCAATGTAAAGAAATACTTTTCATGGCAAGGGTGGTGGATGCCTGGAATGCCCTTCCGTTTGAGGTTGGGAAGACAAAAATGGTGATGGAATTCAAGAATGCATGGGAACATTATATAGAAAAAGGATGGAATCCAATTAAAGCAAAACTTCAATGACTTCAAAACTGGAGTGAGCTTTGACCACAGTTCCAGAGGTTGGAAAGTATGACTAATGCCGCACAGACCTGGAATCAGCTTTGACGGCAGCTTAAGCAGTTGAGAAGTATGAGCAATGCCAGACAGATTTCTATGGTCTGGGTTCCACAAACGGCAAAAAAAAAAAAGAAAGATCAGGATCAAAGCTGGAATGGGCTTCGATGGCAATTCCAGTCATTGGGAAGTAGGACCAGTGCTGGGCAGATTTCTACAGTCTGTGCCTCAAAATTGGCAGGGAGCGATGGAGGTTAAGTATACCAGTATAAAATCATGAAGTGGAAACTATTTCTTTAAGTGTTGCTACATTTCTAATAAGAAGGTTGTCGAGAGTGACCATCAGGATGCTCTTGAGGAAGATGGACCTTCAGTGAGTGCTAAGTTGACAGCATTTCTTGAGGATTCCACTGATACCATCTTAGCCAGGTCAACTTTGTTGGTCACCCTTTTGAATTAATTTGATAAGTCACTATCTTAAGATCGTATTTAAGGAAGAAGACCATGTTGTTCTGTGGGAAGACTGTTTAGCCCTTCCCAGATGTTTCATGGAACACTCAGGCTCAAAGGAAAGCTTTTCTGGCTTTCAAAACTAGGGTGGTGGCTATGGGCACTACCTTTTTCTTTGCTTTCCCTGTAGGTGTTTGGTTACCTTTTAGGCAAGGCAATATATTTTCTTTGATGCTATTCACTTGGGAGAAATCTTTGAAGGAGCATGAGAAGTAATAAAGCTGGTTAGAGATGATGGAGTTATAAATAGTTATTGAGCTAGATTGTAAAGAAATTATTTTCTTTCTTACGGCTTGTATAACATTTTCTTGCAGCTTTTCTTTTTAGCTGCTTTTTTATTTAGGTTTTCCTCCTCTCATGATGTGGGCTACTTGAGAATTGCTTTACTTATTTTTGTAATTTTTTTCTTTTGTAAAATGTTCCTCTAATGTTTCCTTTGTTATTATTGGGAAATATATAATTTCTAAAAGCAAATAAAAAAATCATGAAGTGGAACCTGTGCAGAGTGCCAGATTCAACTCTGGCCACCTTGTTGGTGTATTTTCAAAGCACTTAGACTTACAAAGTTCCATAGTAACCTATGGAACTTTGTAAGTCTATGTGCTTTGAAAATGAGCCTCTGTTACCCAGGCACTGCTGATATTCAGTGCCAGTTCCCAGTCAACTGTCTGGGCAAGTAGTACATATGTGTTGCCACACTGGAACAGACCAAAGGTCCATCAAGCCCAGCATCCTGTTTTTAATAGAAGCCAATCCAGGTTACAAGTATCTGGTAAGATCCCAAAACAGTACAACACATTTTATGCTGCTTATCAAACATATAAATGGCGAGTGACCGACTCACTCGCAAATGCGCAGTAGAGACTTCCCTCTCTGTCCCGCCCCCGCGTCAATACGTGATGACGGGGGGGGGGGCGGGACAGAGAGGGAAACTGCGCCGCCGAGGTTGCTGCCGCCACCCCTCCCCCCGGCCCGGGCCCTCTCTTCCCTTCTGAACTTACACATCCATTCGCCGAATGCAGCAACGCACATCAGCTGAGCTGCACTGAGCCCTTCCTTCTTTGCCTGTGGCCCCACCCTCCTGTGACGTAACGTCAGCGAGGGCGGGACACACACAGGCAGAGAAGGAAGGGGCAGCTCAGCTGATGTGCGTTGCTGCGTTCGGCGAATGGATGTGTAAGTTCAAAAGTAAAGAGAGGGCCCGGGCCAGGTGGAGGGGTGGCGGCGGCGACTTCGAGGGGGGGGGGAAGCGGTGGTGACTTCGCGGGGGGGGGAGGGGAGCGATGGTGACTGCGGGGGTAGGAAAACCTCAATACCAGCCCGTTTTTACGGGCTCAACGGCTAGTCCTAAAAATAAGCAGTGGATTTTCCCAAGTCCATCTTAATAATGGCTTATGGACTTTTAGGAAGCTATTCAAACTTTTTTTTTTTTTTTTTAAATTTATATTTATTAACTTTTTCCATTATATTACAAGACATTTCTTGTTCAGGTATAGTATACAGTAATTTACAATATTGTAAAATAGTAATAATAAAAAAAGGAAAAAAGAAAAAACGTGAAAGTAAACCTTCACTAAGGAAAATTTATACTCGTCCATAAATGTGATCCAAGATTTCAGGAAAAATTATGGAGACAAAGTATAAGGAATTGATAAAGATTATACAAAAGCTGCTAAGAAGAGCACAAATATTGTTAACGTTTTTCCATTTTCACTGAGGTTATAAGCGAAGACACATGCGACGGCTGTGTAAATACATATTTTCTTTCTTTAAACCTTATTATGCACTTGCAGGGGTACCTTAAAAAAAAAGTACCCCCCAAGTGCAGCACCTCAGGCCTAAGAAGTAAGAATTGTTTCCTTCGTCGGCGAGTCTCCTTAGAGACATCAGGAAAAAGTAAAACTTTTAAACCCAAAAAGGGTTTATCTTTATTACGGAAAAAACAAACGAAAGAGCAAATTCTTATCTGGTAATAATACCACTGTGGCGACTAACGTGGCCGCAGTCGCCAATTCAGTGTCAGAAGTTTCAAGTAACAAGGAAATATCAATCGGGGCTTTAGGTACCGGGGTTCCTTTCCCAGGAATGTAGTAAACCATAGACATTGGAGGCAGATTCTGTTCCGGAATTAATAAATTTTCACGCATATAGCGTTTCAACATATCTATTGGAGTTACATTCTGAAGTCGAGGAAAATTAGTAAATCTAAGATTGTGATTTTTAGTGTAATTTTCAAAAATTTCCATTTTGTCTCTAAGACTAGTCAAGTCTTTCACCATAATAGGTTGTAAGGTTTCAATCTTCAGAAGTCTCTGATCCAGGTTAACTATTTTACCATTTAAGTCTTTAATCTGTTGATCTTGTACACCTAAGTTACTTTCCAAAGATTTCACTTTAGGTTGAAGGTCATTGATCTGCTTAAGAAAAACTTGACCAAGATTGGAAACCAAGTCCCACAAAGCCTCTAGTGTAACATCTTTAGGTTTAGTCATACACTCTACTGGTAATTCAAACCTCACAGACAGATCAGCGTCCTCACTTCGCCCCTCAGCTTCTCTCCCCTCAGTTTGCAACGATTCCACGGGCAAACTGATCTCCAGTCCCTCCTCGGTCGCAAAAGAGGCTTCGATTCGGCGTTTTTCTTCTGGGCCCCTAACCTCAATGGGAGTAGACCCTGTCGAATCCAGGAAGAAGGAACTGGCGCCAATCGGCTGGGGAGGAGGTGTGCGTTCAGCGGGGCTAAGAGTAACTTCAAGTCCAGAGAGCGCCGAAGTCTCCGTTTCGCCGGCGCTTACACCTGGTTGCAACCCGCTTCCATTATGGGCTCCTTGCGGTCTCAAGTAGCGATCCATCGGACCAGGTAAGGAGGGTGGTAACGGGGAAGCCCTGCCCGCTATTCTTCCTCTTCGTTTCGGCATGTTAGGAGCTTGAGTCAACGCGACCTAGCAGCTTACCGCCATCTTGGATCCCCAGAGGTTTGTTTTCTCAAACTTTTTTTAAATCCTGCTAAGCTAACTGCTTTTACCACATTCTATGGCAATGAATTCCAGAATTTAATTGCACACTGAGGGAAGAAATATTTTATCTGATTTGTTTTAAATGTATTACTGCTGACCTAGCAGTCCTAACTTGTCTGGATAGTTATCTAAATAGCTGCTGGTCCCCAGATAACTGTCAGATATTCAGTGCTGGTGCCTGGGTTAAGCCTGACATTGAATATCCAGGTAAAATTCAGGCTGCGCTGGTCTGTGTCTTCAAAATTGCTGACCACTTCAGGCTGAATATTTTTATCAGAATGCAGGACCATCATTGGAAATTAGGGTGGAAATGTTTGATTATGAATTAAATTATTGTGCCATCTTTTTCCCCTGAGGATTGTCACCGTTAGTGCTTGGGGAAGTTTTTTGTTTGTGTTATATGCAGAATTTCTCTTGTTTGGTTTAGGTGCATGTTTGTGTTTTATTGTTATTTTATTTAAATTGAAGATGTACTTTCCATATCCTTTTTTGAGCATTTATATACAAGAAGATGAATAAATGAAAGGAAAAACTGTCAGCGAGGGAGAGTGATTTGATAAGGGGTGGGGAGGAGAGGTTAAATTGGCAAGGGGTTACAAAGAGAGTGTGACAAGGGGTGGTGTGAAGGAGGATAGCTAAGAGAAGCGCTGCTGTCAGGGAGTTGTCAGATTTATTTATTTCAAACAGTGGCGTAGCCACAGGTGGGCTTGGGTGGGCCATGGCCCACCCATTTATGGCTCAGGCCCACCCAACAGTAGCACATGTTTAGTGGTAACTGGTGGGAATCCCAAGCTCCGCCAGCTGAAGATTTCCCCTGATGGTAACAAAAACGCTACTCTTCACGACACCAGCACCTGCTCAGTTTTCAGTGCAATACTGCTGCCAAGGTGGAAAGAAGCATTTTCCCACCAGCTGAGATTGTTTTTTTTTTTTTTTGGAGGAGGGGGGGGAAGAACACTTGGTGCTCACCCAATTCTTGCCTAGGCCCACCCAAAATCTGTTGTCTGGCTACGCCCCTGATTTGAGGCTGCACCATATATAACTCTGCTATAAACAATTGATACACCTTATTACCAGCTACAATTATACATGAGATATATTTGCATGTAATGGCCACTCAATGTAAGCAAATATTTCTCATGCCTATTTATTAGCTATCCTGAGAAACCAGCTGGTTGTGGGGTCACCAGAACAGATTTGGGAAACCCTGACCTAGCATTACCATCTCACCTGACTTCAAGGAAACAGCATGATGCCGTCCTGGTTTTTGCCCAGTTCCTTGCATGGAATTGTAGTTCGGATTTCCCTTTGTACGCAACGGAGCAAAGTCAGGACTAGTCTAGCTTGTTCTGTTAACCTGGGGGTAAGGTGACAATTCTCCCAGCAGGCCTGCACGTTTTCTTACGAAGCAGATGGGCGTGTGTGAGAGTTTCACTCCCTCCCTTCCTTCTGCTGAGCGGTTTCTCTTCCTGACCTCACCTGTCGCAGGGAAGGAGAAGGGGAGGGATCCGTGGAGGGGGCTGATCTTGTGTGATCGAGAGGAGAGAGAGAGCCACACCTTGAAACCACCTGAGAAGAAGAAAAACAGCCACAACAAAGGGGGGAAAAGAGCTAGTGGAGGAAAGCAGCTCCGGATCCAGAGATCCTCGTCCCCCTGCCCCACCTGAGGACTTTGTTCTACAAGTTTCACATGGTTTTGGCCTGACGCCTGATGGCAGAAGCAGGAAGGTGAAAGTGAGCTGAATGCAGGGGCAGAGGCCGAATCTACCGAAACAGAAGCAAAGGCTGGACAGCTAGAACAACAACAACAACAACAACAAAGAACCCAACGTTTCCCAATTTTACATTGCGAGTCCGGCTTCAGTGCCCCGGGAGTTGGGGAGGGGAAGGATGAAGAACTCGGATTCGGGCCTGAAATACGACTCCAGGACCGAGGTGAGCTTGTCCCGGCCAGCCTAGGGATCGGGAATGGCTGGGGTGGGGATTCTGGTCTCACAATTAAGGCATATTGTGGGACTCATTTTCAAAGCACTTGGATTTACAAAGTTCTGTAGGTTGCTCTGAAATGTTGTAAGTCTAAGTGCTTTGAAAATACGCCTTATGCTCACGAATGAAGGAGTGAGAGGAGAGGGCTTGGACATGAGTATTAGTAATGAGCTAAAAATATGCTCCAGCCCCTGAAATCTCGTCACCTGGCAGGTAGAAGGAAGTTGTAAACTTGTCATCAGATTTGTGATGAGAATTGAGAATGTATGGTGGGGTTTTTTTTTTACTTGGACTCGTAGTTTTTCTATTTACGGGAGAATTCAGTAACTCGTGATGCAGTTTGCTGATAAATGGGGTTAGTTGTGGGTGTTGATCTCCCCAGAACAAGCCTTGTCTCGGCCAAAAGCTGCAGGACAGGCCTCTAATTCATAAAGAGAGAGAGGCAGCTCCAGGCGGAGTATCTTGAAATACGGGGTATTTACTTTATGAAGGGTCAGTACTTTGTGCCTAACGTGGGAGAAACTTTTGATAAATCCTTGCTCTGCTAAAAGATGAAGTTGTGGCGTAAACCGAGTGCAATCAGCTGCCCTTCGCTTCCTGGCCTTTTGTTTGTTGATTGTAAACTGCAACCTGTTAATGCAAAGCGGTTGTTGGCCTCTCTCGCCTCCTTTTCTAGGGTTGTATTTCCTGTTGGACAAATGTAGCTCTTCAATGGATGCTAGAGAAGCTTTTTTTTTGTAAATGTAAAGAGGGGAGGACTGTGTGGGGCTGCGGCTGTTCTTTTTACTTCCCCAAATCTTTGCTTGCTTTCTTTGTTTCTTTCTTGTCCTTGTACCCATCCAGTTAAGTTACTGTGATTGGAGTCATAGGAGCCGGCTCTATGGGTTCTTCAGCACCCCCAGTACTGAGAAAATTCCTTGTATCATGTGTCCAGGAAGGGGTTATTTCCATTGGGCTTAGCACCCTGAAGAATTTTGAAAAGTTGGCTCCTATGATTGGAGTGGCTGGTGGTGGCTCTTAAATCTGTCAGATGTGTGCCTCAATCGATTTTGAGATATGCTTTAATTGAGTCAATGTAAACATATCACAGGTTGTAAAGCACCCGCTCACAATGTATCTGTGGGTTGTAATAGATAAAAGTGCACACAATAGCACATGGCTGGCCTAAGATTTTGTTTGTTTGTTTTAAGACCCCGTTTCTCTGATTTTAACACCCCCTTTTGTTTTGTACGTTGTAATTTTGGAAGTGAACATCCCCTCCAATTTACTAAAACGTTAGCAGAGTTCTAAGTATGTTTCAGATTTGTGAGTTCATCACTCTCTCTGAAAGCTGTTCTGCTACTGTTGACTAATATCTTGTTAACATGCAAACTTGGGCTGAATGTTATTACGTGAAGAACTTTAGTTTTGCTTATGACGCAAATATGGGTTGGGTATGTTGCACAAAAAGGAGCTTGTCATATAGATGTTAATCATCAAGCACTGTGTGTTTCTCTCTCTACGTATCACATGTCATAACCCCACTTTTGCCCTTTCTCCCCCAGCATGTCAACTTTTCTTCATAAGTGAACACTTTTAGAAGTACATATTGAAAAGCATATGCTATGTCAAGAAACAGCAGAACATAAGTACATAACTATTGCCATACTGGCACAGCCCGAAGGTCCATCAGGCCAATCCAGGTCACAAGTACCTGGCAAGATCCCCAAAAAAGTACAATACATGTTATGCTGCTTAAATAAGCAGTGGATTTTCCCTAAGTCCACTTTCATAACAGTTTATGGATTTTTCCTTTAGGAAGCCATTCAAACCTTTTTTAAATCCCACTAAGCTAATTGCTTTTACTGCATTCTCTGGCAATGAATTCCAGAGTTTAATTACATGTTGAGTGAAGAAAGATTTTCTCCTATTAATTTTAAATTTACTACTTTGTAGTTTCATCGTGTGCCCCCTAGTCCTAGTATTTTTGGAAAGCTTAAAAAAGCGATTCATGTCTACCGGTTCCACTCCACTCATTATTTTATAGACTTCTATCATATCTCCCCTCAGCCGTCTCTTTTCCAAGCTGAAGAGCCCTAGCTGCCTCAGCCTTTCCTTATAGGGAAATCTTCCCTTCCCCTTTATCATTTTTGTCGCCCTTCTCTGTACCTTTTCTAATTCCATTATATCTTTTTTGAGATGTGGCGACCAGAATTGAATACAATATTCGAGGTGTGGTCGCACCATGGAGCGGTACAAAGGCATTTTAACATCCTCATTTTTGTTTTCCATTCTTTTCCTAATAATATAAGTACATAAGTAATGCCATACTGGGAAAAGACCAAGGGTCCATCAAGCCCAGCATCCTGTCCATGACAGCGGCCAATCCAGGCCAAGGGCACCTGGCAAGCTTCCCAAACGTACAAACATTCTATACATGTTATTCCTCGAATTGTGGATTTTTCCCAAGTCCATTTAGTAGTGGTTTATGGACTTGTCTTTTAGGAAACCGTCTAACCCCTTTTTAAACTCTGCTAAGCTAACCACTTTCTCCGGCAACGAATTCCAGAATTTAATTATACGTTGGGTGAAGAAAATTTTTCTCAGATTTGTTTTAAATTTACTACACTGTAGTTTCATTGCATGCTCCCTAGTCCTAGTATTTTTGGAAAGCATGAACAGACGCTTCACATCCACCTGTTCCACTCCACTCATTATTTTATATACCTCTATCATGTCTCCCCTCAGCCGTCTCTTCTCCAAGCTGAATAGCCCTAGCCTCCTTAATCTTTCTTCATAGGGAAGTCGTCCCATCCCCGCTATCATTTTAGTCGCCCTTCGCTGCACCTTTTCCAATTCTACTATATCTTTCTTGAGATGCAGCGACCAGAATTGAACACAATACTCAAGGTGCGGTCGCACCATGGAGCGATACAATGGCATTATAACATCCTCACTTTTCCTTACCTTTCCTAATAATACCCAACATTCTATTTGCTTTCCTAGCCGCAGCAGCACACTGAGCAGAAGGTTTCAGTGTATTAACGACGACGACACCCAGATCCCTTTCTCGGTCCGTAACTCCTAACGTGGAACCTTGCATGACGTAGCTATAATTCGGGTTCTTTTTTCCCACATGCATCACCTTGCACTTGGTCACATTAAACGTCATCTGCCATTTAGCCGCCCAGTCTCCCAGTCTCGTAAGGTCCTCTTGTAATTTTTCACAATCCTGTCGCGATTTAACAACTTTGAATAACTTTTGTGTCATCAGCAAATTTAATTACCTCGCTAGTTACTCCCATCTCTAAATCATTTATAAATATATTAAAAGCAGCGGTCCTAGCACAGACCCCTGAGGAACCCCACTAACTACCCTTCTCCATTGTGAATACTGCCCATTTAACCCCACTCTCCGTTTCCTGTCCTTCAACCAGTTTTTAATCCACAATAGGACATTTCCTCCTATCCCATGATCCTCCAGTTTCCTCTGTAGCCTTTCATGAGGTACCTTGTCAAACGCCTTTTGAAAATCCAGATACACAATATCAACTGGTTCCCCTTTGTCCACGTTTGTTTACTCCTTCAAAGAATTGAAGTAAATTGGTCAGGCAAGATTTCCCCACACAAAAGCCGTGCTAACTTGGTCTCAGTAATCCATGTCCTCGGATGTGTTCTGTAATTTTGTTTTTAATAATAGTCTCTACCATTTTCCCCGGCACTGACGTCAGACTCACCGGTCCATAATTTCCCGGATCTCCCCTGGAGCCTTTTTAAAAAATCGGCGTTACATTGGCCACTCTCCAATCTTCCGATACCACGCTTGATTTTAAGGATAAGTTGCATATCACTAGCAGTAGCTCCGCAAGCTAATTTTTCAGTTCTATCAGTACTCTAGGATGAATACCATCCGGTCCAGGAGATTTGCTACTCTTCAGTTTGCTGAACTGCCCCATTACGTCCTCCAGGTTTACCGTGAAGTCAGTAAGTTTCTCCGACTTGTCCGCTTGAAATACCATTTCCGACACTGGTATCCCACCCAAATCTTCCTCGGTGAAGACCGAAGCAAAGAATTCATTCAGTCTCTCCGCTACGTCTTTGTCTTCCTTGATCGCCCCTTTTACCCCTCGGTCATCCAGTGGCCCAACTGATTCTTTTGCCGGCTTCCTGCTTTTAATATACTGGAAAAAAATTTTACTATGCTTTTTTTGCCTCTAATGCTATATTTTTTTCGTAATCCCTCTTGGTCTTCTTTATCTGCGCCTTGCATTTGCTTTGACACTCCTTATGCTGCTGCTTGTTATTTTCAGACGGTTCCTTCTTCCATTTTCTGAAGGCGTTTCTTTTAGCCCTAATAGCTTCCTTCACCTCACTTTTCAACCAGGCCGGCTGTCTTTTGGACTTCCGTCTTTCTTTTCTAATTCGCGGAATATGTATGGCCTGGGCCTCCAGGATGGTATTTTTGAACAGCATCCATGCCTGTTGTACAGTTTTTCTCTCTCAGTTGCCCCCCTAAGTTTTTTTTTTTTTTAAACCGTTCTTCTCATTTTATCATAGTCTCCTTTTTTAAAGTTATGTTTCAACAATTTTTATTATTGATGAATTATCCTGATACATATAACTAGAGCGCTACAAACACAAAGTTGCAAAGTTACTTCATACATTGGTGTAAGTAAAAAGATTGTCATCAACAAAGTTTTCAGACTTTTCTCCCCTCTTCCCCCTCCCCCCCCAATTTCTATTCCCCTTTCTCTCATATAGTCCAGTTGTGAAGAAGACCTATTAACATTATGAGTCAGGAATCAGGAGTGCTTTTCAGGTTATCGTACAATTCTGCCGATTCACAGTTGGTCGTAGCCCTCTCTCATGTCTCGCCTGTATTGCCTCAGCAAGCGGTTGCTGTTCCGCGAAGGAGCCCGTACTCTGGTGGCCCCCTCTCCGAAAGTAAAATATTCCGTTATCGTATACAGACATGACCTTTAGGTCAGGTGCAACAATATATCATCACATTAACCAGTTTTAATAATAATCATTTCCCCAAGGTCAATCATTCACACTGTCAGTATGCTATTACCGTCCCCTCACTCCTCCCTCCCTCCCTTGTCCTTCTGTGCACTCCCTCCCCCCCATCCTCCTTTTTTAAAGTTAAACGCTAACATATTTGACTTTCTGTGTACAGTTACTTCAAGGTCGATATCAAAACTGATCATATTATGATCACTGTTATCAAGCGACCCCAGTACCAAACGTCCCTCACCAGATCATGCGCTCCACAAAGGACCAAGTCTAGAATTTTTCCTTCTCTCGTTGGCTCCTGCACCAGTTGCTCCATAAAGCTGTCCTTGATTTCATCAAGGAATTGTATCTCTGTAGCGTGTCCCGATGTTACATTTACCCAGTCTATATTTGGATAATTGAAGTCACCCATTATTATCACATTGCCCATTTTGTTCGCGTCTCTGATTTCTTTTATCATTTCTGCGTCTACCTGCTCATACCTAACATTTTATTTGCTCAGGAGTCAATAACATAAAAATCTGCACCTTGAACAAATAACCTGTGCCCTTACACAACTCTTTTTATAAGGAAATATCTTGTGTGGATTGTGTGTCCCGAAATCATGATAGGCTGGAGAGGGCTTTGACAGCAACTCCAGTAGTTAGGAGGTACAGTAAGGTCAATGCCAGGCAGATTTCACTGTCTGTTCCAAAAATGGCAAAGAGGGGTCAGGATCAAGTGTGTGTATTTTATATCACATTTGTATCATATGCTATGAGTGTGAGTCTTGCGTATCTCTGTGGGAAAGGAAAAGACTCCTTTAAAGCTGTTAATTAGCAGTATTGTTGGTTATCACAATGAATGTGATTATGTTGAGACCATAATGCATCTGATGCTACTACTGCTTGCTTCTCCAGAGCAGGCAGGGGGCTCAGCATTGCAGAAGAGAAAATTGTTGATAATTCCACAGAGTTGTCGTCCACTGGTCTCTGAGCACCTTCGGTAGATGCCTCCAAAATCTTTGTAACTTTGTAAAATCTATGTTATGCTTTGAAAATGAGCCTCATAGTGGTGTACATAGATGAAGAGTTTTATGGTCATCAAAGCCCACTCCAGCATATTCTAATATGTCTTGTCATTTGCAGGACACAGACTGTAAAAGTCTGCCTGGTAATGTCCTCACGTTCCAAATTACTGGTGTTTGTCGAAGCTTTCTTCAACTGGCTCTCTGAACATAATTTGGTCTTAAATCCACAAAAGAGCAAAGTATACTTCAGTTCTTTCCTTGATACCTGTGTTGTTTGATGCCCCTATACCCCCTGTTGACCACTTTAAATATCTGAGGGTTATGATAGATTTCAAATTAACTTTTTCAAATAAAATTTCAGCAGTATTAAAGCGGGGATTCTATGCTCTTCGAAGGATAAAAACGGTGAGGAACATCCTTGATTTCAGAGAGTTACATACTTTGTTTAATGCTTTTGTATGTTCTCAGTTGGATTATTGTAACGTGGTATACGTAAGTCTTCCGAATACTGGATTACAACGATTGCAGATTCTTCAAAATATGGCGGCTTGTCTGTTATGTCATTCAAGATGATCAGACCATGTTACCTCTCTTGATGAAACTACATTGGCTTCCTGGGCACTTGAGGATCCAATTCAAAATCCTTTCTTTGGCCCATAAAGTGGTTCATACAGGCCTTCCTGATTACTTGGCGTTATTGACCATCCCTTACACTCTGGCCCATTGTCTGCATTCCCTCAATGACCATAGACTCATTTTACCAAATCCTCAGCAGGTCTATAATGAAGTCATGAGAAAAAGTACCTATTATTTTGTAGCACTTTTTCTCTGGAATAGTCTACCATTGCAGATTAGGGCAGAGCCCCTCTTGAAAACTTTTAATGTGGCTTTGAAAACCAATTTTTCACCAAATTTGGAAGTACTTGAGATCCTGCTGAGGACTTGCTCGCTGTCAGCGATGATGCTATGCTTGATGGATCCTTGTGGTCTGACTCAGGGCACTGAGATTGTTGTGTTAACATGAGAGTCTCAGCCTCCTGAGTTTTGTTTATTTGCTACTCTAGCAGCTGTGTTCTCCACACTATCTATTATCTTTTCCATGCTTGCCCTTTGCCAATTTCTAAATGAAAATCACACTGAACTCTGTGTTCTCTTGAGTGTGAATTACTGAATCACTAATTGAAAATTCTGTCTCTTCTGAGAGAGAATTCATAGCTCAGGAAATAAGAACAACTTGATGTGACACGTTTTGTTGACATCAGTTCGAACAAAATTTGAATGAGGTGGTGGAGACCTTACTATAAACATTTGACAGATATATTGGGCAGTGGTAGAGGAAATGGGTAGAAAGATCAGGTAAAAGAGATTTGGAGAGCTGGCATTGATTTAAATACAGGAGTTTATGGTAGAGAATTGGGTAGCCTAGATGAGCTAATTATCTACTATCGTTTACTATGTTATGTTTTTGATTTGACTTTTAGTGAGAACGAGGGCTTCTTCTTATATATTTACATTTATACGTGCTTGTATCCCACCAATGTGGCTTACATTTAACAATTGGCGATTGCATTGATGTATTACAGTTACAAAGATATGTGGAACCATGTTAGGGTCATACTTTGTTTATGGAAGGAACATTTGTTTGTGGCTTGGTAGTTTCTCCTTTCTTCTTGCATGGCACAAGGACCCCAGGAATCAGTGCTGGGGTCCTGGTGCCATGAGTGTTTTTTTAAATTGGCTCTGTTCCCTATTCAAAAAGCTCTACATTCAGTCACCAGATGTGGCACTTAATGATGTCTATGACTCTGCTCGGGGCTGGGATCCCACTTCTAGCATCTCCAGTCCCAGCTGACCTCATGTGAAGAAGAACCGATCCAGGAATCAAACTGGGGACCATCTACAGGCAGTGCACAGCTTATTTTATCATTTACAGTCTTACTAGTGCGTTTTTTTTCTCTGACAATTGGCAAAGGATCTGTGGTGTATTTGTAGTTTTTAATCATCAATTGAGCATTCCAGGTATTTTCCCTTGTTAAAGCAGAAGGTTTAAGCCCATACCGATCATAAATTAGAGAAACCATTAAGGAATGGAATTTGCTGTTTCAGACAGTGCGTGCTTTTATTGTATTGAATCTTAAAGGATTGTTGTATTTGGAAATAACACAGCCATGATTTTGGAGCAGACTTTGCAGCTCTAGTTCTGGATCTGTCTGTGGAGTAGTTTTACATATCTGGTTACTTGTCACTAGAAAGTCTGCGTCTACAGGTGTTTCTTGCTCTGCACTTGGTTTCGTCTTCTGTGATTGATTCTGATTTTTTTTTGTAAGCAGAGGATTAATACTTCAGGGAAGATAGGAGCTTTTGAATTTGTGGCACAGAAAATAAAATGTTTTTTTTTGGAACAAGGGG
This sequence comes from Microcaecilia unicolor, assembly GCF_901765095.1. NCBI lineage: Eukaryota > Metazoa > Chordata > Amphibia > Gymnophiona > Siphonopidae > Microcaecilia > Microcaecilia unicolor. The sequence continues at coordinate 56,217,026 of NC_044042.1, read as the reverse complement.
AAGGAACTATCTGCAGATCAGAACTTTATTTCCTGCTCAGTCAGAACTGGACACCTTCATTCTCAGCATCACTCTATCCGAAGTTTCCTCTTAAATTCTATCCCCCCCCCCCCCCCCCGACCTCCTCTTTGGTCTTTGCAGTAATCACCTGGGCTGGAAGCCAGGTAGACTTGCTTCTTTTGGAACTTTACAGCTAAAAGAATGGGATTTCAACCACCGAATTTAGCCATTTTGTAATTTTCAATGTGAAGTTTCATATACAGTTAACGATCTCTAAGCAAATTACACAATAAAATCATAGCAATATAACTGCAGCTCTCCACTCAGGGCTGTTAACTGTGCTTTTACTGTATCCACAGTCAGCTCAGGAATCTAAATTCCTGATCTGAGAATCCAACGAAGGAATATGACACATGGTAATGCATAGCATTTTCCTTTTCACTATGCTGGCCTGGCCCAGATCCAGACTCTCTTTATTGGTAATACCAGAAGCTCTGTGTGTGTGTGTGGGGTGGGGGAGGGAACAACCCTCCAACATCGCAGCGTGAGCAGTTTTCCCACTACATCAGTGTTTCTCAAACAGTTCCTGGTGATCCCATGACTGCTTGAGTTTTCTAAATGCCCACAGTGAATATAGATGAGATATATTTGCATATGCTGGATCTGAAAGGTGTGGACATTTACCTCTTATGTCAGGGGTGGCAACCTTGGTCCTTGAGGGCTGACACCCAGTTGATTATTCAGGATTTCCCCATAGAATAAACATGAGAACTATTTGCTTGCATTGTTTCCATTGTATGTAAATAGATCTCTTGCATATTCTTTGGGGAAATCCTGAAAACTCAACTGGGTTACGACCCTGGAGGACCCACCCCTGTCCTAAATTATATTGATTGTGGACATCTTGAAAATCTAGCTGTTGGGGTAAGGAGGACAGATTTGGGAACCACTATCCTGTGTTAAAACCTGTGCTGTGGTTGAACTCCGAAATGTCTACGATATTAATAAAAAAAAAAAAAAAAAAAAGTATAAAATGTCATTAGTAGCTTCCCCAGAGTTGCTCTCTGAGGGTAGAGCAGGTCAGAAATCCCACTTAATCCTGAATGGCCCCATGAATCTACTTGGTCTGTGTTTAACATGGCAAATTTCTGGGAGCAGCAACTTTGTCAGAGTGGCAAAGTATTACAACTGTCTGGGCCACAGCACCCTCGTCTATGTCCTAGTAGTACATGTGACAATTGTGTGTCAGATTATGGGAAGTAAGTGTTCCAGCCCTGATGTTCTGTGGGGCACCAAGGAACTTTATGGGGGTATAATTTCATTCACTATCTCTGTTGTTTTTCAGTGGAGGACAAAGGTTGTGACACACGAATTGGGCAATTGAGACTCTCATGAGCTTCTGCTCAGAGGCTCTCATGCTCAACCTTCCTAAGGAAGAAACTGGATTGGGAGGTGGGGGTAAGAAGGGGGAAAAGAGGCAAAAGCATGGGGAAATTCACTAAATGGTGCCCAAAGTTGTGGCGTCTTGTTGGCATAGAAGAGACAATAGAAGCTGAGAGACGATTTGCCTAAACTATGCGCTACTGGCCTTTTCTCATGTAAAATTCGGAAGTGAGGAAAGAGAATTCGGTTGTAAATACCTCATGGGACAGAGTAGAATTTTGTAGCTGTTTCTGTTTGAGAGGTTTTTTTTTTTTGTCTGCCTTATGCTGACTGGCTGAAGAGACAGAGGGCACCTTTTACTAAGTGGCAGTATGCCCAATGTGGGCTTACCGCTTACTATAATGGAAGTCCCGGCAGGCTACCACAGCAGCCCAGCGGTACTTCCCACCCCTACTGTGCCATCATTTCTGGCGCTACAAAAAATGTATTTATTTTTGTTGTGCCAGACTGTACCCGGCAGTAATCGGGCAGTGTCACATGCTACCCACTGCCTGATTACTGCCGGGTTAGAGCGGGAGACCTTACCGCCACCTCGATGGGTGGTGATAAAGGATCCCCCCAGAAATGGCTGTGTGGCAAGTGCTTTACTTGCCGCCTGGCCATTCCCTGTAGGAAAGCGAGACCTTCCTTTTTACCAGCTGTGGTAAAAGGTCGCCTCGCCCTCGGCGCATGTGTAAAACATGTGCCGATTACAGCACTGGCCCCCTTTTGTCACAGTTTGGTAAAAGGGGCCCAGAGAAATGTGGTCCTTGCGTGTATGGAAAAGCAAAAGCAATAAGAAGAAGGAAGGAAACAACTCCACAAATGGAGCAAACCAAAGTCCAAATGAAAGGAGTGGAGTCAATCAACAGGAACCAGATGATTCTTTATTGTATTCAGCTGTTGAAAACTAGGGAAACCCCGACACAGCTGTGTTTCCCCACAACATGCGCCTGCTTCAGGGGTTAAAACTGGTTCTGTATTCAATGGTTGCTTGTCAGCAGTTAAAGCAATGCTTAGTGAGTAAAACACAGTCGGCACCATGCAGCACACAGCATCTCACTGAGGCAGATTATAAATTGACTAGTAAAAAAAACCCCGTTTCTGATGCAAATGAAACGGGGGGGGGGGGGGGGCTAGCAAGGTTTTCTTCAGAGTGTGCATGTGGGAGTGTGTGTGTCCCTGCCCTCTGCCCTCTCTCTCTCTCCCTCCCCCCTCCGAGTCCAGTCCTTCAGTGTTGTTTCCTGCTGTTCTGTGTTTTTGTTACAGAGAGAGTGAGGGCATCTCTCTCCCCTCCCCCCTCTGAGTCCTTCACTGTTTCGTGGGATTTCGTGCTGTGCTGTTTTCCTTCACTCATGGGGAAACGGATATCTCTGGCGCTTCACACTTCCGGCTGGAGGCTTCAGTGGTGCCTTATATATAGATTATCGTCCAGTAATGAGAGAGAAAAATACTTTTTATTTATTAGGAATTCACTAAAGGCGGTGTACAGTAAGAATAGATCAAACATGAGCAGTAGGCAATTAGAGCAGTAAAAATATTCGCACAACAATACAAAGTATGGCCTTGTATACTGCTTGCAATGACAACACAATATGTACTAGAACATTATAATTGGTAGTGAAGGGTAAGGCAAAGTTGTAACATCATGCCTGCTTCATGTGGAAGAAGTGGGGTATAAATGTTCATAAATAAACATACAGATGGGTAAGAAAGTAGAAAGAGAAAGTAAGGTGACTGATTTGAAGAAAGTTGCACATGAGGTCAGAGAGATGGTTAAATATTATCTCAGCTAGGGTAGAAGTGGATAAACACGTCCCACTGCACTTTTAGTGACTGGAGGTTAAAGGCCTTACACATTGACAGAAATAAAAGGTGACAATTTCTCCTCTGCCCCCTGGCTAAAAATTCTTTAACCTGGCCTTCAGAAGCTAGTTTTAAATCTTTTTTTAAAATTCACCTACCATATTGCTCTACACCACATTCTGAAATTTGTTTTAAATATGCAGCCAGAATTATTTGATAAATAACCTGTCTGTGCTAGCTTGTTCACTCAGCTCAAGATTGTATATCTTCTCAGTTTCTCTCTTTCCCCCCCCCCTAAGGAGAAGAATCTTAACCTGTTTAACATCTCCATCCTGTTTATCATTCTTGTTGCATTTCTCAATACTTTCTACTTCAGTTGTGTATTTTTGAGAGAGGGTGACCCAGAGCTCTGATAGATGTAATCCTTTGGCTGCCTGTAGGCATTGATTCCCCCTCCAAAATTGTGAGTTGCAATTAACCTGTTTTTTGGTTTGTCTCAATGTTTTGTAGGCTGGTTGTCCTAAAATAAAGTTGCTTGCCCTCACCAGAATTGCACACAGTACATGAGGTGTGATCGCACCACCGATCCACATAGAGGCGTTATGATATTTCCAGTTTTGTTTTCTGTTCCTAATTTCTAGCATGCCTTTTGCTGTTTTGACTGTAGCTGCATGACCTGATCCTCTCACTCCCAGCCTCCACACACTGCAGCAGGGATTGTAGCAGAGACAGCCTGAAAGCTGCCACACTAGCCGGTGAGGCCTTTCCTCTGCCATGTCCTGCCCACAGGAAGTTGCATCAGAGAGCTGTGTCTGTTCATCTCATGCTGGAAAATTTAGATTTCTGGAAAATCATCCCATCTAACAGAACAATTTGCAGATCGTTTTTATCATGAAACAAAATGGGAAGTGACCGGAAAGCAAATTGTCCCAAAACCCAGACAAAAGGGGATTGGGAGAGATGTCTACACAACAGATTTTTAAAATGGTTCTTTACAAGGCTAAAATTAGCCAAAACTATGTGGGTGCTGTGCACTGGGGATAGGATCCAGTGGTGTGACTGTAAAATCTGAACTTTTATACCATTATATGATAGATTCTGTCCTACTCAACCAGTGGACACAGCTGACATTCTGCAGCAATCAGTAAAGGTTTCCTAGAAGTAGAAGCAGAAGAAACTCAGGGAAATATGTTGCACAAACTGCAGTCCAGCACTAATTTCTGTAGCTTGCCCAGCAACTTGCCGAGAACAATCCCGCCTTGTGGACAGTAGCATGCTCTCATTGCACTCGCCAGTGGCGTTCCTAAGGGGGGGGGGGGCGGTGGGTGTGGTCCGCCCCGGGTGCACGACGCTGGGGGGGGGGGGGGGGGCCGTGCACGCCTGTCCTCCGTTCGTTCCATGCTTCTTCTCTGCCCCGGAACAGGTTACCTGTTCTGGGGCAGAGAAGAAGCATGGAACGAATGGAGGACAGGTGCGCGGCACCCCCACCAGCGGCGTGCACCTGGGGGGGAGGGTTCTTTCGTGGGGGGTGTCGCGCTGCATCCGGGGGGGGGCAGGGTGCATCTGCGATCCGCCCCGGGTGTCAGCCCCCCTAGGAACGCCACTGGCACTCGCTACTTCTTGACCAGGAGCAGGGCTTGTAGGGTCCACTCCAGTGGGGAGAACAGTTCTGAAAGCACAGTCCTTGAGTCCCTGTACATGGATATGGAGCTTTAGAGTATATTTCTCTAGTAGCAGTGGTAATTCTTACTCCAGGGTCTTTGCAATTTCACTTTGCTGCTGTGTTTTTTTTTCTTTTTAAATTTGGAATTAGCTTACACTGTTTTTTTTTTTTTTTTTGTGTGGTAGATCAAAGTGACTTTTTAGGTACATTACTCATTTCCAGTGCCACTGTTTGTACCTGAGGCAATAGAGGATTAAGTGATTTACCCAGGATCACAAGGAGCCACAGCAAGATTTGAACTGGGCTTCCCTGTTTATCAGTCCAATGCTCAGCCTCTAGGCTACTCCTCCACTTCTTATCTCACTTGTTTTGTCTTGCTGCAGTCTGTCCGAGTATGGCAACACTTATGTTCTTACAAGTGGAACAGGCAAATGTGAATGGATTGTTTATTCTATCAAAAAGTACAAAAGCTAGGGGATACTGCATGATGTCACATAGTAGCACATTTAAAACTAATAGGATGAAATATGTTTTCACTCAAGTGCGTTGCTAAGCTCTGGAACTTATTGCTTGAGCAAGTGGTAAAAGCAGTTGTTTAAGCTTGGTTTAAAAAAGATTTGGACAAATTCCTGGAGGGAAAGTCCACATGCTATTAAGGGAGACCTGAGGAAAGCCACTGCTTATCCCTGAGGATACGTAGCATGGAAGCTAACTACTTCTTGGATTCTAGACCAAAAAAAAAGGGGGGGGGGAGGGAAAACTATACTCCTTTCAAATTCAGAAAACAATAATCAAGAAACAGGGAAGAAATGTGGCAAACCATATTACATAAAAGTAAATATTCATTGAAAAACACTCTTTCTAAAGACACAACAGCATTAGATGGTAATAGAGAAAAAGCTATAAGATCTCTTATAGAGCACAGCTATTCCAAATGAAAGCTTATAATTCTACATCAATCATTTGCCAAAGTGTCCTTTTTTTATTCATTTAAATTTTATTTTTTTAAGTAAATATGGTATCAATAGAATAGGAAAATATAAAAAGCGACCACTTAACTTTAATTGTACCCAGCACACTTAGTGCTAGCACAATCACCCAATGCCCAGATTGACGGAACAATGGCGTACAGGATTATCTGGAGTAGTTGCTGTTCTCTCCACAGTTTCATGCACCATGTAAAGGAAATTGCTTCAAATCTCAAAGAAAACTGCAAGGTTAAACCATCAGTCAGTGCCATGTACTTGTGACCTGGACTGGCTACTGTTGGAAACAGGATTCTAGACTAGATGGACCCTTGGTCTGACCCAGTAGGGCAACCCTTCTGTTCTTAAAAGATTAGGTCTAGGGAATAGACCAGATGATGTGTAGATAAGAAATAACATGGGTTGACAGGAAGATTGGTGAAAGTCTGCCGGGACAGAGGAACACTGAGATCCCATGAAGAAATAACACAAAAAGAGTGTGAAATAGACCAGGCAAACCAGAATCAAATGAGGAGACTTCAAATGATGATAGACAGTTTATTGATGAAGACTCGACATAGTACCATGTTTTGGCTGTTAGCCTGCTTCAGGAGTCTAACTAAATAACAATAAAATATAAGATACTGACACAAAAAAAATGTTAAGATATACATAAAATATACATAAAGAAATCAAAATTGAGATAAAATAATAATTTTCCAAAATGAGGTAAAAAGAACATGTTCTTAAATAATTAGAATAAAAATAAATTAGGAACTGACCTTTTATATAAAACTAGTAAAACATGCCCGTTTCTGGAGGAAATGAAACTGGCGCTAGCAAGGTTTTCCTCCCGAACCCCCCCGTCCCTACCCACCCCTTCGGCGTTGTGAAGCCACTGACCGCTATTGCTCCGCACCTCGTCAACGCACGCCACCTTCATCCACTGACGCCATTGCTCCGCCCTCGATGTCATCACGTTTGACGCGAGGATGGGGCCCAGACACTGATTTCGGTGGCTTCACCACCACGAACCCTTTGAACCCGAAGGAAGTGCCCGCAGGAAGTGACACTGACGTCAATGTCCTCAGAACGTTGAGGATGAGTTTTATTATATAGGATATGTAAAAACTTCAGTTGGTCAATGAACTTTGGTACAATGAAATGGAGAAATATGGTCTAAAAGAAACGTATCTGCATAAAAACATGTATATTATACATGGTACACCAAACAACAAATATATGTTTGTATAATGGTACTCTATATACATAAAAAAAAGTAAGATATAATGAAGTAATGAACTTGAGAGGAGTGTATTGATAAAACCTTGAAAGAAAAGGCCCAGCAGCAAATTTTCTCTATGCAATTATTAATCTTGGAAAAGGTAACACCTCGAGAAAAATTCACCGGAATAACCATAAAGATATCAGCATATGACAGAAGTTTCACACTAGTCTCCAATATTTCCAAGTGAGCTCATATAGATGTTATTTAGGTGTGAGGTAAATAGGAGAAACTTGCGGAACCCCACAAGAAGATTTCCATGGAAATGAAGCTACCCCATTCTTGACAACAAACTAACACCTGTTTTTCAAAAATAAACCATCTTGAGTAGAGAGAGGTGTGGTAGCCGTGTTAGTTCACTTTTAAAGGTAATCAATAGAAATAAAACATGGAAAAGAAAATAAGATGATACCTTTTTTATTGGACATAATACATTTCTTGATTAGCTTTCGAAGGTAGCCCTTCTTCGTCAGATCGGAAATAAGCAAATGTTGGTAGATGACAGTATAAGTGAAAGATCTCACTTATCCACCCTCATCCTGTTAGACTGTCACTGAAATGCCGAACCCCCCCCCCCCCCGGCGTCGCCACCACCAACTTTGACCCCCCCCTGTGAATGACCCTCTTGACCCCCGCTGCTTCTGTCGCCTACCTTTTTCAGCCGAGGTCCTCTTCTTCCGGCGCAAGGCTTTGTTCTGTTTCTGCGAGTCTGATGTCCTGCTGTATAGGCAAGAGCTAAATTTTAAATTTTAAAAAATCGTTCCTTTTCACAGCAAACACGTTTGTTTGACTTCGAAGGAATGCATTGTACTGAAGTACCAGTATTGCTAGTTTACTGGGATTTGTAGAGAATGATTTATTTCCCCTTCTGACTCAGAACCCAGTCAAGTGAAACTCTCCCTCACAAGTCTGCCTCTCAGTATTGTATTAAAAAAAAAAATGAGGATTTCTGGAGGATCCAATTTAAATGTGGCCACGTGGGACACTTTCCACCCCCCCCCCCCCCCCCACAAAAAAAATAGTTTTAATATACTGCTTTTCTGCTCTTATTGCAAGACCTGTGAGGATGACAAGGGAACTCCTTAAGGCTATAGGAAAAGAAAAACTTCTTAAAAAATAAGGGAAGGGGAAACTGGAAGGTGGACATTTTAGCTGATATGTATATATATTGTCTAGGACTTCGGAGAGGCTGATTGTTGTAATAAGATGAAAGGACTTATTTTTTTGCCAGTTGCTGTCTTATTGGCTAGGGGTGGTTAAGTTTGCTTCTGCTTGGAGGAATGTGGGCGGAGGCACAAACAAGGAAGGGAAGAGTGATACATGATGAAACCCATGTTTCACAGAAACTGTTTCAGTGTGTGCTAGTGATCCAGTCTTTCTCTTTCACTATCTTCATGATTTGATCTATCTGTGAGTCAGGATTCTTGGAACTTCTTGCTAGGTGTCCCAGTCTCAATAAGTAATAAATAAACTTGGTTGGGGTGGGGGAGGGACGTTATGAATGTTGTTCACCATTTGGAAATTTAAGAACATAAGAATCGCCATGCTGAATCAGACCTGAAGTTCATCAAGCCCTCTTTTTCCAGTGTGAGTGGTGGCAAAGACTCCAGCAGTTTTAAATTTGCAGTAGATTTGGGGGAGGAGGAGGAAGAATCTGAGAAGCACAAATGTCTGTGTTTTGTCAGGGTTTTTTTTTTCCCACTTGGTCTTATCTTTGCTGTGAATTGTCCTTTTTTGAGGGGCTGGTTTAGTTTGTGTGACAGTTTAAGGTCCCAGTCCCTCATGGCTGGAACTAGGATCATTCTGTGGCTTTCACTGATTGTCAACTGAAATATTTCAGCTATGAGGAAGGAGGGAGAACACATCTTTCTCAATTTTTATGTGTTTGTATGTGTATGCATAAAAAATAGCTTTCCTTTCTGCTTTGTATTTATTATTATTGTGAGGGGTATAGTGTATCAGGGGAGGAGAAGCTTAATGGTTAGTGCAGTGGCCTGAGAACCAGGTTCAATTCCCATTGCTGCTCCTTGTGACTCTGGGCATGTCACTTAACCCTCTATTGCCCCAGGTACAAATAAGTGCCTGTATATAATATGTAAACTACTTTGATTGCAGCCACTGAAAGTGGTTTATCAAGTCCCACCCTCTTTTCCTTTATGGCTTAGTATACACCCTATCAATTTGCTTCATAAATCAAAGTACAGTGCTTCCCAATCTTCTTGTGGCTCTGACCTCATGATTATGGCCAAACAAAATTGTGATTTCCCCCCCCCCCCCCCCCCCCCCCGGGAGGCATAGAATAATGGAGAACCCACAATTTGGGGTCTTGATCCAGAGTTTGGGAAGCTCTGAGCTAGATCTCATGTATATTGCTAAGAGAAACATATTTTCAAGGCCTATCTCATTTGCCTGTTTTCACTTTCTACTGCTATGCAGAGTTTTGCATGACTTCTGCTTGTGCCCTTATTTTCTTGAGTCCGATGACAGGCTTGAATGTCTCTCTCTTTTTTTTTTTTTTTTTTTTAACTGAACCCTGCCCCCAACCTTACCACGCTGCTCCTATATCTCACAGGTGCGCTTCAGGCTTTTACTTTACTACTTTGTTACCGCTTCCAGAGCTGGGTGGACAGACTGCCGTCAGATTAATGGTGAAGCTACCAACTCCCTGGGCAGGCGCTGTGGTAGTGAGGATGTTATAAATATGGGTTTGCTGATCTCCCTGAGGGGGTATAATGCATGACCTTGAACTCTGACTGCTGTGCTATCTTCCTATTGAGAAACCAGCAGTTAGGGCTTTAGTAGAGGGTTATATAGCTCTGGCTACCATGCCCGAGTTTGTTGTACTTTCCTACACAGCCTAGAAATATATATATCTTCATTTAAGATTCTTCTACAGTTGTGGCCTGATCTCACTTGTCTTGTGATTTTATGTGGTTCTATACATAATTATCTCTCTTTACTTGAGATGTTGAAAAAGGTTTTCTAACTGATGCACATCTTGTGCTTTCCTGGACAGAAAATGAATGGGTTTGAAGAAGAGGTGGAATTTCTACCCACCATGAACAGTAAGAAGGTGGAGAAGAGAGGTCCGAAGAGATCGGTCATGATTCTGGCGGTAGTGATCAGTGCCTTGTTCCTGTCACTCGTGATAGGTTTACTGGTTTGGCACTTCAATTGTGAGTATGGAATGGATATGTTTATATATGTTTATAAGTTGTAGAGAGCCTGGATTAAGACATTATGAGCAATCCTTTACAGTAACCTCTGTTTGGATAAACCCCCTCCACCTCCATTTTAAAGAAAAACCCAAACTACTAATATGACAATGCATGGGAACGGAAGTTATACAATAAAAGACCATTAATAGATGTCCTCTTTACTCTCATCTCCCTTGCCCACATAAAAGGCAATAACTGAATCACTTCAACTGCTGGTTGTAAGATTCCCCTGTAATACAGAGTGATGTGCAAGTAAGCCACCTTACTCTGATTTTAGCTCCCATTCCTGATACCATGTACAAACCCCAAGTGAGCCTGATACCATGTACAAACCCCAAGTGAGCCTGAGATTCATAGTGAAACAGTAATATATAAATGTGAGAAGAAAAAGTATGAAGAAAATTATAGTTATTGCCAGAATTTGTAATTAGGGTTACACATGCTTTTTGTTGGATTCAGTAAAACCAATTGTTAAGCATTTGAGAATTTGTTGCAGTGGCGTAGCCTAGGGTGGGCTGGGGTGGGCCCAGGCCCACCCACTTTAGATTCAGGCCCATCAAGTAGCAGCACACCTATAATGTGGCTGGCAGGGACCCCAAGCCCCACCAGCCAAAAACTCCCAACAACTGTTTAGCTGCCAGTGAAAATCTGTTATTTAAAAGGTATACGGGAGCAAGGGGATGTTTGAAGGACCATATGGCATGCAGGCGAGAGAGGGAGAAACCAAATCACTTGTAGGACAAGGCGGAGTTATGCCCACCCAACTTGGGTCCAGGCCCACCCAAACTTGGGTGTCTGGCTATGCCCCTGATTTGTTGACCTATGCTTGGTGCAGTATGTGGTCAGTAAGGTTGGCCCATGGGACATGAGAAGGATGATGATCACTTTCTTTCACAGTGGGTGACTCCGTAATTAGTGAATCTGATGCAGAGAATCCCTGTTTCTGACCCTTAGCCTTTTTTTTATCTCATTCTAAGTAAAATCAGGCTACATATATTCAGGGTTAATGTTAACTTTCCAGCTAAACATCCCTACAGTTAGTTCAATGTACAGGGGCTAGTTTGGACAGACATTTTGAAGGAAGACAAAGTCCTTTCTTCCTTTTCTTGTACGTACTTTGATACCTACTACATATCCTCATTATCACCATAGTTTTGCCAGCCAGACCAAACTGTTGACGTAACCTTCCTTGTGAGCCCCACCAGTACCAGCTGAGCTTGACTGCCAGCTCTTTGCCCATTCATATCTTTATATCAGTTTACTATCAGCCCATCATAGGGAGCCTATAATCATTTAGAGATGTTGCTGCAAGCCCTGATGTTTGAAGAAAACTTGGATATTGTTGCTATTACGGAGACATGATTCAATGATTCTCATGTATGGGATGAGACCGTACCGGTCTATAATCTTTTTAGGAAGAATAGAGAGAGCTGAAGAGGTGGAGGAGTGGCTCTGTTTATGAGAGAGAATATCAGAGCAGCTGAAATGCGGGGAACCTGGGGAAAAGAAGAACCTTTATGGATCGTCCTAGAAAGAGAAGATGGAACCTGTATCCACACGGGAGTTATCTACAGACCTCCTGTGCAAACGGAGAAGTTAGACAAGGATCTGATAGAAGATATTCAAAAGATTGGTATGAAAGAGGAGGTGCTACTGTTGGGAAATTTCAGTTTGTCTGACGTGGATTGGAACGTCCCATCTGCGGAATCGGAAAGAAGTAGGGAGATTGTGGCTGCGTGTCAAAGTGCCTTGCTCAGACAAATGGTGACGGAGCCCACGAGGGAAGGGTCAATGCTGGATCTAGTGCTCACTAATGGAGGTAGTGCTTCCAATATCCGGGTGGGTGCCCACCTATGTAATAGTGATCATCACACCGTATAGTTTGATATAAGAGCGAAGGCAGAGTGCGGGCGCACAAAACTCAAAGTACTGGATTTCAGACATACTGATTTTGATGCAATGGGGGAATACCTGAAGAAGGTTGGCGTGGGAAGGCGTAGGAGAAGTGGAAAAACAGTGGTCCAAGCTAAAGGCTGCTATAAATATGGCGACTGATCTTTTTGTGAGGAAAGTAAACAAAAGTTCTCCAAACAAGTAGCTGAAAAAAATAAGAGCAAAAGAGGCTTTGTTCAAGAAATACAAAAGAATGCAACAAGAGGATCACGGAAAAGATTATTGGATTAAACTGAAAGAAGTGAAGAGGGAAATACGGCTAGCGAAAGCAAAAATGGCAAAAGATGTAGAGAGGTGACGACTTTTTTTCCAGATATATTGGAGAAAGGCAAAGAGATAGGAGTGGAATTGTGAGCCTGGAAGATAATGAGAATGGCTATGTTGAGAGTGATGAAGATAAAGCAAACGTGCTAAACAATTATTTCTTTTCGGTGCTCACAGAGGAAAATCCTGGAGAAGGACTGCGGTTGGCTGCCGCGGGAACATCTGGGAATGGAGTGGATACTGTGCCTGCCATGAGTGGGAAAGCGCGGGGTACAAATGTAACAAAAAAAAAAAATAAACAGCTGGAGAGTCCGAAGGTGAACAAAGCTATGGGGCTGGATCGGATACATCCCAGGATACTGAAGGAGCTCAGAGAGGTCCTGGCAGGACCTCTTAAAGATTTATTTAATAGACCTTTAGAGACGGGAGAGGTTCTGCGGGATTGGAGACGAGCGGATGTGGTCCTTCTTCACAAAAGTGGAGACAGGGAAGAAGTGGGAAACTACAGACCAGTAAGTCTCACGTCGTTGGTAGGAAAAATAATGGAGTCGCTGCTGAAAGAAAGAATAGTTAACTTTCTAGAAACCGACGGGTTACAGGACCCGAGCCAACATGGCTTTACCAAAGGAAAATCCTGCCAAATGAATCTTAATGACTTTTTTGACTGGGTGACCAAAGAACTGGATGAGGGACGTGCGCTAGATGTAATCTACTTGGACTTCAGCAAAGCCTTTGATACGGTCCCCCACAGAAGACTCATGAATAAGCTGAAAGGGCTGAACTTAGGATCGAAAGTGGTGTGAACTGGATAAGAAACTGGTTGACCGACAGGTGGCAGAGGGTGGTGGTAAATGGAATCCGCTCGGAGGAAAGGAAGGTGAGCAGTGGAGTTCCTCAGGAGTCGGTGCTGGGGCCTATTCTGTTTTAATATATTTTTGGGAGATATTGCTGAAGGGTTGGAAGGAAAGGTGTGCCTTTTGCAGATGACACGAAAATAGCCAATACAGTGGATACCTTGGAGGGAGTAGAAACAATGAGATCTCCGAACATTAGAAGAATGGTCGAGGGTTTGGCAGTTAAAATTTAATCAATATGTCAATTAGGGATCCTTCATATACAAGCTGGCTCTGATGATACAATGAGTTATAACAATTACCATCTTTGCTTCACTGTAAGTAATTATGTTATATTTCTTTTTTGTATATATTATTTTTAAATTTTTAAATATGCAGTGCTCAGTATTTGCTGTTGTGCCAAATAACCATATGATACGGTGTCAGCCAGCAACGTTCAACCATCACAGCACTGTTCCTGCCTACCTGCCTTACATGTTCAAAACCCTTTTCTGCTGTTAACATCAGTCTTAATAGTGTGAAAATAGATTCACTTATCTTTGCAGGCGTATAGACTTTCAATGATGGGTCATATTGTGTTGCTGCTGATCAACCTTCACCCTAGTGCTGATGTGAACTGTGATTAAAATCGATGTTCCATTTTATTCCTGACGTGGGGCCACGTTTCTCCAACACGGCGTTTTCAAGGGAACGATTAAAAATAATATATACAAAAAAGAAATAATGTAACATTATTACTTACAGTGAAGTTTTTTTTTGTTTCAACATTTTTTATTGATGAAATTGAAAGTGAATAAGCAACAGGCTCTACAAATTGCATGTTACAAGTCCAAATCGTCCAAACATGAACATAAGAACAATCATATCATCAACAATTTAACTTTTCCTCCCCACCCATAACCCTCCCTACCCTCCACTGCTATGTACTGAGTACACGTGCACAAAATATGCAATTTGTCTGGTCACTCCTGTGATTTGCTAGTTACAAGAGCACACTAATGTGCCCTCCTTTAACAGGGAGTTTCCAGAATACTTGTATCCATATATGTGAGGCTCTGCCAGTACAGTGAAGTTAAAATTTAATGGCAAGAAGTGTAGACTGATGCACTTGGGGTGCGGAAACCCAAAAGAGAGATACCGGATAGGAGGGGAGAAATTAGTAAACTTGACTCAGGAGAGAGACATTGGGGTGTTTGGTGTCGGAGGATCTGAAGGTGAAGAAACAATGTGACAAGGCGACGGCTGTGGATGCTAGGCTGTGTAGAGAGGGCATAACCAGCAGAAAAAAGGAGGTGTTGATGCCCCTCTACAAGTCGTTGGTGAGGCCCCACTTGGAGTATTGTGTTCAATTTTGGAGGCCGCATCTTGCTAAAGATGTAAAAAGACTTGAAGCGGTGCAAAGAAAAGCTACAAAATGGTATGGGATTTGCGTTGCAAACCGTACGAGGAGAGACTTGCTGACCTGAACATGTATACCTTGGAGGAAAGGAGAAACAGGGGTGATATGATACAGACGTTCAAATATTTGAAAGGTATTAATACGCAAACAAACCTTTTCCGGAGACGGGAAGGTGGTAGAACTAGAGGACATGAGTTGAGGTTGAAGGGGGGCAGACTCGGGACTAATGTCAGGAAGTATTTTTTCACGGAGAGGGTGGTGGATATGTAGAATGCCCTCCAGCGGGAGGTGGTGGAGATGAAAATGGTAATGGAATTCAACATGCGTGGGATAAACACAAAGGAATCCTGTTTAGAAGGAATGGTTCCGTGGAATCTTAGCGGAGATTGGGTGGTGACGCCAGTAATTGGAAACAAAATGGGAGCTGGGCAGACTTCTACGGTCTACGCCCTGATCATGACTGAATAGATAAGGATGGCTGAAGTGTAAATTTTAAGGAGCTTTGATGTTAGCTTCAGAACTTAGTACAAGAACAGTACTGGGCAGACTTCTACGGTCTGTGCCCTTAGAAAGGCATGGACAAATCACTCGGGTATCACATATAAAGTATCACATACCATGTAAAATAAGTTTATCTTGTTGGGCAGACTGGATGGACTGTACAGGTTTTATCTGCCGTCATTTACTATGTTACTGTGCTGTTAAGGCATGATTGTTATGGATATTTTGTATTGCAATCTGCTTTGATTGGATTATGCTGGATTGGGCTAATATACTACTACTACTACTACTTAACATTTCTAGAGCGCTACTACGGTTACGCAGCGCTGTACAATTTAACAAAGAGAGACAGTCCCTGCTCAAAAAGCTGGAGGAATAGCCTAATGGTTAGTACAGCAGGCTGAGAACAGGGAAGAAAGGCGAAAGAGAAGGTTAAAATACCTCCCAAAGAAAATCGAGAAGAAAAAACACTTTGAGGAGATGCAGTCAACTTCCAGAACCAGACAGCCTTTATTCCAACCAGCATAAACAGCTCAAGTGAGATGACCCAATACGGCCGTGTTTTGGCAAGAATGATGCCTGTGTCCAGGGGTCAGTAAACTCTCACAACGTGGATTGCTGGTGTAGTAAAACAGTAACACTTCGTCAGCTGACTTTGGTGACTGTGATCTCCACAAGAGCCATGAAAACACTAAGAATTGCAGCTTTTGAACTGCACTGCGGTATATTTCTTACTGTTTTCATGGTGCTATTGGTGGTCACAGTGCTAAGCCAGTTGACCAATTGTATCTGTGTTATTGTTTTAGTACACCAGCAATCCACATTGTGAGAGTTTACCAATCCATGATGCAGGCACCGTTCTTGCTGAAACACGGCCATGTCGGGTCATCTCACTTGAGCTGTTTATGCTGGTTCTGGAAGTTGACTGCATCTCCTCATTGTGGGGTCCTTTTACTAAACTGCAGGAAAAAGGACCCTGTGGAGTAATTTTTCACACAGTGCCAGGGCCCTTTTAATGCAGCGGATAAAAAGCACCCCTGAAAAAAATGGTCATGGGAGGGGGGGGGTGGCACTTACTGCCACTCATTGAAGTGATGGTAAGGGTTCCCGTGGTAATGTGGCGGTAACTGGGTAGAGTGTGGCGATGTCCGATTACTGCTAGGTTAGCGTTGCACAGGAAAAAAAAAATTTCCGGCACACACTCAAAGATGGAACTACCACTGGTGGCTGTATTGGGCCAGCAGTAGTTCTGATTTAACGTGCAGTAAGCCCACGTTGGGCTTACCGACACTTTGTAAAAGGCCCTTGTGTTTGTTCTTCTTGAGTGGCGTAGCTACGTGGGGCCAGAGGGGGGGCTGGGCCCCCGTAGGTTTGGCCTTGGACCCCCCTCCCAGTGCCAACCCTCCCCCACCGTTGCCGTGGGCTACCTTTGCTGGCGGGGACCCCAGTCCCCGCCAGCCGAGGAGGTCCTCTTCTTCCCGCGAAGGCTTCGTTCTGTTTCTGACGTTCTGCACGTTGTACGTGCAGACAGAACGAAACCTGGGCTTTGTTCTGTTTCTGTGAGTCTGATGCAGGATGTCAGAAACAGAACGAAGCCTTCGCGGGAAGAAGAGGACCTCCTCGGCTGGTGGGGATTGGGGTGCCCCGCCAGCAAAGGTAGGCGATGGCAGGGGAGGTTTGGCGGCGGGAGGGGGGTCAACAGAGTCGTCGGCAGGGGTCATCAAAGTTGGCGGTGGGGGGGGGGGCTAAAATGTGCCCTCTCACCTTGGGCTTTGGACCCCCCCTCCTGCCAAAGTCTGGCTGTGCCCCTGCTTGAGAACCAGGGAAACCTGGTTCAAATCCTGCAGCTTCTTGTGATCTTGGACAAGTCCGTTAGACTGTCCATTGCCTCAGGTACAGACTTAAATTGTAAGGCCTTTCAGGTACAATATGTAATTTTGTGTTCTCAATGTAACTTGCCATGAGCTACAGCTTAAAAAGGCATGAGCTAAATGCAAAATCCCTCCCCTCCTCTCCCTTTCCAAAATGAATAAATCACGATATAGGGAGTTGTATAATCCATCTTTTATAGCAGAGATGAGCTTGGTGGGTGCTTACTTACCTTTTTTTATTGCTTTTAAAATGCCATTTCCTAGACCGAGCAGTGCCAATCCAGAAGATCTACACAGGCTACCTCAGGATCACCAATGTCAACTTCATCGATGCCTATGAAAACTCCAGCTCACCAGAGTTCACCATCCTTGCAGAAAAAGTTAAAGGCCTGGTGGGTATGAAGGAGCTGTAGGGCAGTGGATTTAAAGAATTGCTGGAAAAGCAGAGAGTTGGGGCCCCTTCCTTTTACGTGTCCTCGTGATTTCATCTGGTGCTGCTGGTATTTGTGTGCTCTGTTATTCTTAAAATGTTTGATAACTGACCTTGTTTTTCTCCAGTGTGCATAGCCTGAGTCTTTTATTTGTACCTTTGTGATGCAGGAGTAAACCTGAAAGGAGGTTTGCAGTCCAGGGTACCAGTGGCATTGGCAGATTAATCTTTTGGGAGGGCCTGAGGTTAACATGGCTGGGCGCTTGTCTCTGTGGATGTTGTCACGGTCTCCTTTTCTCCTCTTTCTGGTTCACACTAGAGTTGCTGAGTTAGGTGGGCCTGTCTGCAAAGTGGTGGCTACAGCCCTGTGTGAAATTAAGGGTGATTAGTATTCTGAATTGATGCTACAGTAAGAAGCATCAAAAGAAACTGAATTTAGTAGATTATATAATTCGTCTCTTTCACAACCACCCCCCTTTTTTTTTAAATTTATTTTTCACATAATTATAATTGAAACATAACCCCTGGGCACCCTTCCCCCTTGCAGCTGCATATGCCCTGCAGGACACAGCCCCAAGGATACCTTCAGGTTTTTAAAGTTTGTTTTTGTTGGAATTTAATTTAATGCAGAGTTTTATAGCCTACAGAACAGTCCTTAAAACCATGTCTAAGCTTTCAATTCTTAATAAAATTAAAACTGTATGGCAATCTTTACTATCAGTTCTTCCAATTCACTCAACCATTTCCCACCACATAGCAGCCGTTTAATCCATTGTTAATGTTCTTTACTATAAGAATCCTTACAAATCCAAGGAATGAGCTCTTATACCTAATATTGCACTTCGCAATTGATGCAAAATACTGCACTAAGGCCAATCTTCAATATTCTATGCTGGGAGCCTATCACACCTGCATTGATTTCTTTGCATTGCTTGTGTTTGCACAAATTAAATTTAAGGTGCTGGTACTGTTGTTTAAGTTTATTAAGCTTGCAATGTCGCTTCTGTTAGCATTAATCTTAAGCAAGCCTCAGTTTTTGCATAAGCTTCAGTTTTTGCACTATCTGTGTTTTCAGTCCCAATAACTTTGAGGTTCCTTGTGCTTAGTGGGGGGGGGGGGGGGGGGCAGGGAGTGCAAGAACTAAAAATTGTGAATGTCTCTTTTTGGTGCACTAAGTTATCATTAAGGGCCCTGTTTACTAAGGCGCATTAGCATTTTTGATCGCTCCTAAAGTTAGCGCACGCGCTGTGTAGGCACTTATAAGGATATTGTAGGCGTGTACACTGTTATGTGCATACATGGTTAACGTGCGTTAAAAATGCTAAACAGCCCTTTACACGGGCTTAGTAAACAGGGCACAAAATAAGGAGAATGGTTTGACAGATTTTAGAGAAGGATTGATGATCCTGTTTGCAATCTTTTATATGGTTTAGTATTTATTTTGCTTGTGGATTATTGGTCTAAAAAAATGGTATTTGACTGTAGACTTCTAGAACTTTGTGTTGGGTGGTATATAAGTACTTGTAAGAAGTTTCTAAGCTGATATAGCTACATCTTGGACTGGTATCTTCTGAGGTAAAAAGCATGTAATCCAGTTATGGGCACTTCTCAGTGCCTGTACCTAGTTAGTGACTTGGGGCTATTGGTGATATTCAAGTGATGACATCTAACATGGAAGATGCAAAATGTTATGTCTTCATGTGCAACATGTCTCTCTCTCTTTTAGCTTACGACCACGTATTTGGACAACTCGGATCTTGGACCTTACTTCAAGGGCTGTGAGGTTACTGCCTTTAGGTAAGCAGAACGTTGTTCATTTTAATACTGAGATCCTTAGTTTGAAAAACAAATGGGCTGCTATTGTATATATGTCTTGAGTTTTTACAGCTAACAAACCCCTTAACCATTGCATAATATTTAATTACACACACAAAGAGAGCCTCACTTAGGCATTAGAAAGGGAATAAACACATCAGTGATATGTACTTTGTCTTTTACAGTCATTCCATCTTGTAGTACAGACGCTGATATTGTCCAACTAGACTACTGTAATGCAGCATATGAAGGCTGCAAAGAAAACCTACTACAATCATTGCAGACCGTCCAAAACACAGTCGAAATATGATAGAGCAATCCCACTACTCATAATGCTCCCAATCAAGGCCAGACTATTTTTCAAAACCAGCACAATCATCTTCAAAATACTGTTTGGTATGTTACAGGACTATATGCTAGACATGATCAAGCTATCACCAAGAAATACAAACTCAGGAACCAGAGGTTACCTAATAGTTCACCTGCCCAACTGCAAAAATGTACTATACGAATCCACCTACATGGCGAGATTTAGCTACCTGGGCTCAAAATGGTGGAACTCAATTCCTATAGTCATAAGAAGCATCATGAACTACTTCCAGTTCAGAAAAGACCTAAAGACTTACCTTTTCAGGAATCTATGAGTAAATATGCACTAATCATTCTAGAGCAACAATACACAGCACAACCTCTAACTAAACTAACATCTTTTCTTTTAAGAAATGAATTAAGACATATCTTCTCAAGAAACCCAATGACTATTCCATACACACTAATAGTTATCTTGCAACCACTGTAAAACACAGCATCATACAACTTTGTCAATGTAATTTGAATCAGTTGTAATCTCTAACAACTGTTTAATGTAAGGCCACATTGAACCAAAACTCGTTTTTGAATAATTGTTGGATACACAGTATGACTAAACTATAAAATTATTTAAAAAAAAAACAAACTTCCTTGGAATAATTTTTTTTAGAAGGTATCATTTATTTGGTTTTGGCTCATATCTTTTCAGAGGTAGTCCAAAGCCTGTTACTTTCAGGTACAGTAGGTATTTCCCTGTCCACAGTGGGCTCATAATCTAAGTTTGTGCCTGGGGCAATGGAGGGTTAAGTAACTTGCCCAAGATCACAAGGATCTGAAGTGGGACTTTAACCAGGCTCCCTTAGTTTTCAGCCCACTGTTCTTAATCATTAGGTTACTCCTCCATTCCATATTTATTTATTAGGATTTATTTACCACCCTGGCTGCTGATTTGAACCACTGAGTGGAGGAGTAGCCTAGTGGTTAGTGCAGCAGACTTTGATCCTGGGGAACTGGGTTTGATTGCCACTGCAGCTCCTTGTGGGGTAAGTCATTTAACCCTCTACTGCCCTAGGTACAAATAAGTACGTAGTTGCGAAAAAAAAAAAATACAGAAAGGCAGTATATCAAGTCCTAGTCCCACCCATACAGCACTATGTAGTTGAAACCAGAAATTGGGCCATGAGCAATGATAGGAGAAGATGGCTGCACTGCAGTGTGTAATTCTTTCTCCTCCTCCTCTGCCCTCTCTTCTCTAGCTGCATGATTAGCATGGGGGGATGGAGAACATGAAGATGATTCATAAGACAATAAGAAGTGCCATACTAGGTCCGATCAAAGGCCCATCTGGCCCAGTAGTCCTTAAGAGTGGCCAAGGCCAGGAAACAAGTATCTTATTTATTTATTTATTGCATTTGTATCCCACATTTTCCCACCTATTTGCAGGCTCAATGTGGCTTACAGAGTTTGTCATGACATTGTCATTCCATGATATCACATACACTTAGTATTGTATAGAGATTAAGGTAAGGGAAGAGAGAAGAAAGATGTTAGGATAGTATGGAAGATGGACTTTAGAGATTGGAAGGATTGGTGAGGTAGTTTTGTGAGGCTATGGGTTCTCTTTGTAGGCTTTGTTGAAGAGATGTGTCTTCAAAGATTTGCGGAAGTTAGTTAGTATCTTGCAGAATCCCCAAAAAGCAGCATGATTCAATGCTACTTAACTCCAGAGATAAACAGTGGCTTTCCCCAGGTCTACCTTCTTAAAGGTTTAAAGACTTTACCTACAAGAATTTGCCCAAATTATTTTTAAGCTTAGCTACATTTAAGTGCTTTCGCTATATCATCTGGTACGGAGGTTTTCAGAGTTTAACTATGTGTTCATTGAAAAAATAGTTTCTGTTATTTGAAGAGAGGGGAGTTGAGGTGGAAATGGAGGGGGTAGGAGGAGCAGGAAGAGGATGGGGAAGGAATTAGGATAGAGAAATTGGGATAAGTGGGTGTATGTGAAGGAGGGGCTGGGAGATGGGGAATGTGGTGGGGGTGAGATGTGCTAGATGTGAGAGGATGGGATTATATGACAGTATGTGAGATGGAGAGGGGTATGTGTGGGCACAGAAAAAAGAGGAGAAGAAGGGGGAGGGAAAAGAATCAGGGTGAGGAGTGGGAAAGAGAAGTTAGGGACCGAGGGTGACTGGATCTCCCCGTTTTCCCTCCCTCAAGGTTTCTCCCCCTCTGTATCCCAGAATCTTCCTTCTTTTCCTATTCTAATATTCCCTCCTATCCCTTCTTTGTCTCCCCATTTTTGAACCCCCCCCCCCCTTTTTTGTCTCCTCTACCTCTCCTCCACATGAATACATGAAATTCCATACCCATTAAACTCCTGCTTGTCTACAAAGGCTACAAGAAATCTCTGCTCATTTCAACACAGTGAGCAGTTTCCAGGGTCTTCATGTGACTGGTTTGTTTTTCTTACTCAATTTGCTGTTTGGTGATACTAACACTTCTCTCTTCTTCCTGCAGTGAGGGTAGCGTCCTTGCCTATTACTGGGCAGAGTTCACTGTTCCAAGGTTTAAAGAAGCAGCTATGGAAAAAGCTATGAACCAACCAATGCTGCCTGTGAACATTCTAGGGAGAGGGTCCCAACTTCTGCAAGTCGATTCATTTGTAGCATACCGTAAGTTGTTGTCTGACCCAAAAGTCTCTTGTTCTCTCATTTGCTAAATTATTGGGTTCTGAGATGGGATGAAAGTAGGGTTGATTTAACTATCATTGTGGATGCCCCATTATAAATACTTTCAGTGGGATGGCTTTTCTGGATCCCAGTCTAAACGTATGTTGCAAATTAGTTGAGGCAAGAAATGCCAAGTTCCAGATTGTTGTAACCAAATTCTGTAATGGAAAATACTGTGAGCCATAACTGGTGGTCTAAAGTACCATCTTGCTATTGTAATTTAAATGCTTTCATACTTCATCCTTTATCCCAGTACTCACCAAGGATCAACTTCCATGTTAAGGTAACTAGCTTATGTCTAATGTAGGAGGAGGTGGAATTTAAGCATTGGTAAATATACAATGACCTAGTTCTGATAGAATTGACCTTCTCTAGAATATGTCTTTAATGTGGGAGATATGCCCTGACCTTGATGGTTTCAGTGGAACTCAAAATTTTTGCCCAATTGCAGAATGGTTAGAAACTCTTATCAATTTCAGCCATATAAAACTAGATATTTAAAGCTGTGTGAATAAGGAATATGTTTCAACATAATGCTTTATAGCTAGTTGACCCTAAAAGGGGTCCTTATAAGAGCACATGCATTTTGGTGCCTGTGATACTTAAGATCCCTCTTGCACCTCACCACTTCACATGCGAAGAGGCTTCTTGAGATCACTGTTGTGTTGCTGGTAACAAAATATGTTACTAGAAACAGAAGAGAGCAATTTTTAAGCAGGCGATAACTCCTGAGCTGTTCAGGTGATGAAACTTGTTCATTCATGAGGAGATAGGGGATGTTACTGTAACCTGACTGGCCAGTGGTGTGAAGCTCTTCCTTCTCCCTCATGTAGATTTTAAACCCCTCACTCTCCTCAGTACCATTCTTTAACTCTGAACGGCAGACATTTCATTCGACTGTTTGCCCCACTACTTCTTCTAGTAGATTCTATCTACAGATCTCCTGATAAGTCCTCCTTCATTTCTCACTGACTGTGATTCCTGGTTTTTCCTTTTTCATTGAGTCTTCTTTTCTCTCCTTATTGGTAGGAAATCTGCACATTGATGACCTCTCTAATCCTTATGTTTTCTCGGCTTTTTCCCCCAGTTCCTGATCTTATTTCTGGGTAGGATCCATTGTCTCAGCTTGTTTTTTATTCTAACAGCACACCCTCAATTTATTCACCACTTTCCATCCCTCAATAACGTGGTATCTTTCACACTTTATCAGCCTCCTTCCACTGTCAGCCAGTCATCATCAACTTCTTTAGAAACATACAAGAAATTGACCCCACTGCTTCTTTACTACTCTCCTCCCCCTCCCCCTATCTTATCAACATTTTAAGTGAAGGCAGTCTTTTCTTAACTCTGTACACTCCTCTGCTCTGGATTCTTTAATGCATCTCTCTCCTTACACTGTGAAATAGGCCAATCCATAACCCTGGTTCACCTCCATGGTTATTTTCCTTTATTCCTGTGCCTACTCTGAGAACATTTCTGGCTCAGATCTCAATGATATGTTGATTTCAAATATTTCAAATTTACCCTCATCTCTTTCCAGTCAATTATCACCTTTATCACACAAGCCTGTTGTGTCTCTTTGACCAACAACTTGGCTGTCCTATCGCTTCTAACTTGCTCCTGAAACAGCTACTTTTTCTTCACACTTCCACTTGCCATCTTTGCACAGGACATGGCTAATTTTTTTTTTTTTTCATGCTGAGAGTCCTAAAATTGCTTTTGGGTTTGCCATTAGCCCTCTATTAACAGCCCCCTCCCCCTACACACACACATTATTCCTCTTCTGCTTCAAACCCTGTCACTCTCCATCTTCTCTGGAGTTAGAGTGGAACTCTGCTCACCTTCTCCATTCCTATCCCCACTCACTTCTTTAGTATTATCCCTGATTCTTTCATCCCCTGCCATCTGTCACATCCTTAATTACCGCTTTCTTAAAAGCCTCCTCCCATTGCCTTCAGATATGCTGTGGCTATACTGCTGTGGAGCCTTTTTGCACTGATGACCCTCATTCTCCTCTCCTTTTTATCCAAAATACTTTAGTGAGTTATTTCTGCTGCCTTGATTTTCTTGAATATCTAGATTTTATCTATCCACTTCAACTTGGATTTTACTGCTTATATTCCACAGAGACAGCCCTTACAAGGTCCTCTCCTGACCTCAAGGCTGAGGGACTTGCCCTCCTATGACCCATCTGCTACTTCTGACACCACCCTGTCCTCACTTGAGACTATCTTGATTGTCTTTCCTCTCTCCCGACACACTTTCATTGTGTTTTATGGAGGATCTTCTCCTGCTGCTCTCATTTTTCAGTTGGCATGCCTTGGGGCTCCATCCTGGACTCTTATTCTCTTCTTTGGTGATTTGATACTTTCAGGATGTCTGGTACCATGTTGGCCTCTTTGCTGGAGCTCTTACCAACTGCATATCTTAGCTGCATGTCTAACTTCGCTACCTGACTCTTCCATCCTTGTTAAATCATAGTGAGGCCAATATTCAGCTGGTGGGATGGCAGCCCACTGAAGTGCTGCAGTCAGCAGTGACTTTGGATATTCAATGCCGGGGGCCATTTCTAGTGACCAGCATTGAATATCTGGCTTCATTTTTGGCCACTGGAACTTAACCAGTTAAGCTGATATTCAGCACTAATTGGTTAAGCTTCTAGTGATTAAAGATAGGACTGCTATTTATGTGGTCCTATTTAACCGCTTAAACCCAGCACTGAATATTGGCGCTAACCATAAATATTCTGTGGAGATAGCTATCTCCTTCTGAATATTAGCAGTTGACTAAACACTATTTAACTGGCCAGGAGCCATTCTTGGCCAGTTAAATAGTGCTGAATATTTGGGGTGTGGGGAAGAGCTGGGATCCTAATTTGTGCTCTGCTTTCAACTGAAAATTCATCTTAATTTAGGATCTCAAAAGTTACGCCTATAAATTTAGGGCTGCCATTCATTTGCCTGGGTTTGAGCCTAGTGCTGAAAATTGCTGCTAAGCTCCCATCTGGTTGTTGATATTCATTTGGTAGCAGTGAGTATTTAATGTCACTGGATGTACACATCGTTGTACACAAAGTGGGCAATATCTAAATCTAATCTATTTTCCCTACCCTAAATCTGCCCCTGTTGCTACTTACTGTTCATGCTCCTACAGGTAAGAGTCGACTGAAATTTTGAGTTTAATTTAGGCATTTGGCTTTAGTAAATTTTCAGAGAGGCTAATTTGAGAGTTATAGTCCTAACTTTTAAGAGTGATGCTTCTAAATTAGGAGCATAAATCCTTTGAATATTGGGCCCAGCATGGCCAAAATGGAAGCTACTTCTCTTGTTGTTTTTTTTTTTTAAATGATTGTGAGCAGCACAGTTGTCCTCCTAGTCTGCTTGGTCTGCAAGCAAGGGTATTCTTTGACTCCCATTCCTTCACTGTGCACATCCACAATATGGCCAAAAAGTGCTGCGTCTTCTCTTCTCTCACTTTTCCAAAATCCATCTTTTATTCTATCTTAACATACTGTTACAACTCTTACCTGCTTTCTCATAGTCTTCCATTTAGACTTCTGCAGCCTCCTATTGCAGGTCTACCACTGAAGGATCTCTCTATATTACAGTCTACATTATTAATCGTCCTATAATGCCTTTTTGATCATGTAATCTTTCCGCTTGATATGGTACATTGGTTCCTGTCCAACTTTGCATAAATTCAACTGCTTATACTCTCTTACAAGTACATTCACTCTGCAGCATCTTGTTCTTCCCCTTTCATTTCCCCCATACAGCCCTTGTCCCAAGCTTCACTGGGTATTTATTCCCTTTTATATCCATCACTGAACATAGACTTGAGAACTGAGCCAAGTACTGGAATAGCTGGTGAACACACCTGCTTCCTTCATCCTCTTGCCACTATAGATCTGGCCTGAAAGTGCACCTCTTTGAGACTGCTTTAAAAACACAATCCTAATTGTTCCTCCACATGGCTGTCTTACCTCAACCATAAATACTTCGTCAAATAGTTTCTTAAGGGACCTTACTGTTGTGACTGGCTCTGCAGTGTTAACATGAAAACCCTTGTCTGTATTTCTTGTCTGTTATAGATATTAAGCTTCAAAATGTGAAAGGGCTATCTATTTATGTATTTATGAAGCACTGCATATAACTGATAGCACTATTCAATGAATAAATTCACTACCTTCCTTCCCAGTTCTCAGAGATGCAGCATTGGCTCCCTCTAGTGTTTAAGTGGTGGACTGTAGCGATCATTACTGTTAAGTCTCTTTTCAATATACTATAATACCAAATCTAAATTAAAATTGTGGATTGCCCCATGAAAAGAATTTTCTGTCCATGTGCCAGGGCAGAGCAATGAGTGTGTTCAGTTTTGTTTCTGATTTATCTAGTGTAGTAATGTCCATGTTGTGGTGGTGGTTGATTATTAAATTGATGTTTGCATTTATTTTCAACAGCGGCAGACCCTAAAATGGCTAAGACTTCAAAGACAGTAAGTTGTTGGGGTGGGGGGAGGGGCTTGAGCTTTTCTTCTCTTTACTTAGCTAAAATAGTCTAGTCATGTTAATCTACCTTTTTTTACAGTTCTGGTGACTCGGTAGTAGTGCTACACAGTGCTGTCAGGACAGCTCTGACTGATTCCTGTACAGGTCTTCTACTACTACTTATCATTTCTATAGTGCTGCTAGATGTACGCAGCACTGTACACTTGAACATGAAGGAGACAGTCCCTGCTCGACAGAGCTTACAATCTAATTAGGACAGACAAACAGGCCAAACAAGAGATAAGGGAATTTAAAGTGAGGATGAATAAAATAAGGGTTCTGAACAAGGGTTAGAGTTAAAAGCAGCATCAAAAGGTGGGCTTTTAGCTTAGATTTGAAGACGTCCAGAGATGGAGCTTGACGTACCTGCTCAGGAAGTCTATTCCAGGCATAATGGTGCAGCAAGATAAAAGGAACGGAGTCTGGAGTTAGCAGTGGAGGAGAAGGGTGCAGATAAGAGAGATTTACCCAGTGAACGGAGTTCCCAGGGAGGAGTGTAAGGGAGAGATGAGAGTGCTAGAGGTGGAACACAGACAGAGTTTCAGCTCCTGAGGGGGAGATGATGATAGTCCTATAAAATGATGCCACCTAGTGGCTTTTATTTCAGTGGTATAGCCAGACCTGACATTTTGAGGGGGGTGTCCAGAGTTAACATGGGGGAAGGGGGAACACTAGGCGTATAGGTAGGAGTAGTGTTTGGTATACTCCGAAATATGCCTTAGAGTGCACTTGACTACAGATTTCTAAGTAACAGTTCTGCATCAACATAAACCACATACTGCTTATGGAAATGTGGAAGTTACTGACGCTTTAAATAAAGTTGCATTATCCCATAACTTAAACTTTTGCCGTTATAATAGACTTGAGTCTGGTCAACATCTCCAAGCACATCACAGTTTTGCTTATGCGAGAACAGGAGGTTACGCAAAGGAAAAAGCTTCCAGGGCTGGCAGAGGCGATGCTGCTTGATGACACTGCTAAAAGTTGGAGGATTGCAGTGCTGGAGGCGGGCACAGGAAGGAGAGAGACTCTGGACTGTGAGAGGAGGGAAGGAAGAGAGGATACCAGAGCACAGGAGTGGGAGGGGGGAGGGGGGTGAATGGGCTATATGCTAGGCCTAGTGCACACACCCTAGCAATACCTCAGCCAGGAATTGGGAGTCCTGGGCCCCATGTAGCTATGCCCTTGTTTTATTTAGAGCCCCTGTGCTGTAGTGTTAGTTTAATCTTGAGAGGAACAGAAGGAAAACAAATTGCTGGCTAGCTGTGAATGAAGGCTCATGATACCAGATCTGAGCCCTGGTTCCAGTTGATCTAGAAGTGCGGAGAGTTCATCCCTTTACAGATACATAGATTGGATAGCTTAGGTACTATATTGCTGTGCTCTTTCATTCTGAATTATAAGGCTTGTGGGTGGGTGAAGCTATAAAGAGCTCTGTCAGCTCTTTAATTGGATGGCTGAGGGGGCTGGGCACAGATTCAAATAGTAATCTGAGAACTAAGTGAATTGAGTTTCCAGTGTACAGCTGCTCGCAATATATGTGAATATAAACTTCATCACCACTGGTCCTTAAATGTTGCTTTTACTGGATGTCTCATTGAAGGGGCCACGGACTGTGACATGCCCCTAAGTTTAGTAAAACATTTTAAAAAACAAAAACAAATTCTCATCTTTAGCGCAACTAAGTCATTTTTTTTCTCTCCTGAACAGATAGCTGCCACTTTTCTCTGCATGCCAGTCCAGGTGTAAGACTACCTTTTCTACACCAGGGTTTCCCAACAGCCAGTACCCCAACAATGCCCATTGCCAGTGGGTTCTGCGAGCAGGATGTTGGCCACATTATCAGCCTCAACTTCAAGACCTTTGCCCTACAGACCTGCAAGCAGCCCCCCCACAGGACTTTGTAAAGGTGTACAATTCGCTGAGCCCTGTTGAGCCCCATGCATTGGTGCAGTAAGTTACTGGGCATTTCCAACCTTTCAGATTGGTTGAGGCGAGGGTGGATGGGTGGCTTTGAAAATTTCACTATTTGTAGTCTCTGTTGGCCTCCTTCCCTGGATACATCTTGCCCAGGCTGCAGCAGAATCCTTTGCCACCTCTGTGGCTAGAGAGGTGCTTCTCTGAGACACACCCTAGACCCACTTCTTGGCCATAAAAACTGCCAGTGTAGTGACAACGGTCCTTCCCCCACGTCCTGGCCGTGTCACAGAGAGAAATGCAAACGTTCATTAATCCATGGTTTTGCTCTTTCTTCATGCCCTAGTATATAAATATTATAGCAGATAAAACATTTTCCCTATAAATCTTAGTGAGTAGGGTTGGGCAAAGGCAAGAGAAAGATTTGGGTTTTTTCCCACAATTTCTTTCCCCAGGTTTTTGGTATTAGCTTCACATGTTTATTTTAATAGGGAATTTTTCGTGCATGCTAAATGGATTTAATGCGTACTAATTGACTTGGCACTCCTTAGTTCAAATGGTTAGTGTATATTAAATTATCACACTATTGTAACTGCAAAAGAGTGTAAAATATATCAAAAATCCTAAATGTCACTCTTTTATTCACTCAATAGTTGGACGTAGGACTTTGACCAAAACTAAATTTTTATATATAAATATAAAATAGCCTCAACAGCCCAGGGAACCTCTCATTAGGACTCCACTGAAATGGCCAACATCATAGGCTCCTACCACCTTCCGAAAAAAACTCACAGAAGTCAAAAAACTCCCAAACAATGCACACTTACGGGAGAAAAAATTCTGTGAACAAAAAACGAAGGCGGAGTATCTTACAATATCAGCAAAGATCAAAGTCTCCACACCCTTCTACCGTGAATATTGATGGATCTGAAAAAATTACAGTATCCATTACTGAACTTTCTTGAAAAATAGTGAACTGAAGAATATCAGGGGCATCAGCCACAACACAAATACTATAACACTCACTTATCACATGGCAATGACTAAGAAGTTCAAAAAATCAGACTTAGCTTGAATTGTTGTATTGTCGCTCCTTTAAAGTCGTGCATAATCCAGATTCACAAATTGTGATAGTGGTCTCTCGAGGGGATGCCTTAATCTTAACAGTCACACTTACAAGAAGTTCTTGAGATCAGTATTGATTTCTCATACTGATCTTCAAGTGGGTCTGAGCTTACAATCTAGCACATTCGCGTTATCCTTTAAGTTTTCTTCATCATCCTCACTCGCAATGTATTCAAACTTTCTCGACAGCAAGGGACCCCCACTGTTTCACAACCTTTATCAGGAGAAATCCCAAAAACAAAAAATGTTTTTTCTTTTTTCTTTTCTCTTTAATCCATCCGCGACCAATGCCTCAAAATGGCGGACGTTCATATAGGACGCCAACTTATAGCTCCTTCTTCAGTTCACTATTTTCAAGAAAGTCAGTAATGGATACTGTAATTTTTCAGATCCATCAATATTCACGGTAGAAGGGTGTGGAGACTTTGATCTTTGCTTGATATTGTAAGATACTCTGCCTTCCGTTTTTTGTTCACAGAATTTTTTCTCCCGTAAGTGTGCATTGTTTGGGAGTTTTTTGACTTCTGTGAGTTTTTTTCGGAAGGTGGGTAGGAGCCTATGATGTTGGCCATTTCAGTGGAGTCCTAATGAGAGGTTCCCTGGGCTGTTGAGGCTATTTTATATTTATATATAAAAATTAGTTTTGGTCAAAGTCCCTACGTCCAACTATTGAGTGAATAAAAAGAGTGACATTTAGGATTTTAGTGTATTAAATCAATTTAGTGCACTTTAAAGGGCCCTTTTACTAAGCTGTGGTATTTTGCATGTTTAGTAATGTGCAGTAAATTTAGGCGTTGTGCTCTGAATCTGCACAGGGCAGTCAGGGAATGCAATGCAGGTTCTATGTTACATGCAGTGCCAGATATCGCATGCGCTCTTAGCGATCAGGCACCGCATGCAATGCAAGCGGATCCACTGTAATAAATAAATAACAAGTAACCATTGTGGTGGCACCCCCTCATCACTCCAAACATAAGTCCCCATCCCTCCAAACAGTCCCCAACTCATGATAAAATAACCCCCCCCCCCCCCCCCCCCGTTAAATGAAAACCCCAACCCTCACCTTCAGACCTACCTGGAGTCATGAGTAGTAATTCAGCAGGACCCAGGCAGCAGCAGTCACTCCCTTACAAAACTGGCTCCTCGCAATCTAATGGTACTCCTCATGGTGTCATAGAACCATGAAAGTACTGCTAGGGGGCAGAGGTGCCATATTGGAGGATGGAACTAACTTGGGTGACTGCTGCCTGAGACTCACTGAACTACCATGGATGACCTCAGGTAGGTCCCAAGGTGAGGGGGGGGGAAGGGGTTTTCATTGTATACAGTATGTAAGGCCGCATTGAGCCTGCCATGAGTGGGAAAGCGCGGGGTATAAATGTAACAAAAATAAAAAATGTTGGGGTGGGTTTGTGGCATCGGGAGCTGGGATCTTTTTGGGTGATGGGATTTGGTGTCGGGGTCTGTCTGGGGGAATGGGATCTGCAATTGGAGAATGTTGGCATGATGGATGCTGGGTAGAGAGGCCATGGGGCAGGGAGGGTCCATGATCCTTCACCATTTTTTAAGTTGCCACACTGCTTGTATGCTGCATGCCAGAAATGTGTTCCTAAGTCATCCATCCCAGATGCGGCTTTGTGACTTTCTGCATTCTCTTCTAAAGCACATTTGAGTTTGACCTGTGTGAAAGGCACTGTATAAAAAGTTGCCATTTATTAACCCTTTAGCCTCTGCTTGAAGGAGAGGTAAAAGTGAATAATTTTGTACCTGGATAGTATTTGTCATTTTTTTTTCCAGGCTTTGTGGAAGTTACCCTCCGTCGTACAATCTTACCTTTCTGTCATCTCAGAATGTTATGCTTGTCACACTCACCTCCGATTCTCATGGACGCTATCCTGGATTCAGAGCAGAATTCTTCCAGCTTCCCAAGACCTCATGTAAGTTGGGGAAAAATTTGTAGGATTGTTTTTTCATTTGTAGGTGGTTTTGGTGAGGATAGTTTTTAATCTGGCAACGCTATAGGGTCCTGATTGCAAAACTAAAGTCACAGGTTCTAGATCCACTGATTATTGGGACAAGTGTGTGTTTTTTTTTTTTTTTGGGGGGGGGGGGAGTTAGAGTTTTTGGTAAATAGCCCATGATTAGCTGCCCATTTCTTACCAAGAGATTCTCACTAGTTTTTCTGCATTTAGCAAATGACTGTTATTCTTAGATAAATTTAAGAAGGAGCTATTAGATGCCCCCCCCCCCCCCAAACATCCCTGCAAATTAAGGATGTGCATGGGTTTTAAAAATTTGGGTTTTTAAAAATACATTTTTTAAAAATACACTTTTCCAGTTTTTTAAGGTAATTACAATTTTCAAGTAAACACAGGTATTTGCTGTACAGTTCCATCTAGGTCCCATCATATAAATATTCAACTCATATTGCATCGTATAGTTTACCAGCTAACGTTTTTTGTTTTTTTTCCTACTTCCCAATTTTCAAACTTTTTTTTTTTTTTTTTTTTTTGCAGTTTGCTTCAGACATTCAGGGTTCTATTTACTAAGCAGCATTATAGGCGCGTTAGTGTTTTTAATGCGCATTAACCATGTACTTGCCTACAGTATCCCTATAGGTGCCTACATGGTTAGCGCTTGCGCTAAGTGTAGGTGCGTTAAAAACACTAATGCACCTTAGTAAACAGGGCCCTCCCTCATTGTAATAAAAATGTAACACATATTAGAACTATATAATGCACACACATTGATTGCACATTAATGGGATCTTGTCAGGTACTTGTGACCTGGATTGGCCATTGCTGGAAACAGGATGCTGGGCTTGATGGACCTTTGGTCTGTCCCAGTATGGCAATACTTATGTACTTATGTAATGCATTAGCATGGCTTATGCATAAATGTACAAACATCCCTACTGTAAATATCTTTGCCCAATATACTCAGTTTACCCACATAAACATTTAGAATGTTGAGATTTTTAGCATTTATGGGCGTTTGTTCACACTTAGATGCGTAAATGCTAGTATTCTGCCAATGCCTGCCTAGCTTACATTTAGCACATATTTACAAAGGGCGCGTACACGGGCAGAGCATAGGTGAGGGACATATGCAGGGCTCACACAAGCATAACTTACAGAATAATGTAAGTTGCACAGATTCCTGCTTCACTTAGACACAGGCACTTGTACCAGCTCTGATATAAATGGGAGTGTCTAAATGTAAAAAAAAAAAAAAAAATCTTTACAATGTCAAAGGATTGTGCAGAGACGAGAACAAAATATCAGCTCACACAATATTGCCGCACTTAAACATATCGAGTGGTGGTATTAAACGCGGGAACATCAAAAGCTTTCCTGCGTTTAAGAATACCGCCTGATGCATCTGAGCGTGGCAATATTGAGTGAGCTGAGATTTTGTTCCCCTCTGTGCACCACTGCTTCGATCTGAATCCTTTGACAACATCGTACAGATTGTGTGACCCCCTGAGGCAGGCAGCTTCTCACTGCTAAAACCTCTTTAACATTGCTTTTGACTCGTAACCACTTGTAACCACTCACCTCCACCTACCCTCCTCTCTTCCTTCCCGTTCACATTAATTGATTTGATTTGCTTACTTTATTTATTTTTTGTCTATTAGATTGTAAGCTCTTTGAGCAGGGACTGTCTTTCTTCTATGTTTGTGCAGCGCTGCGTATGCCTTGTAGCGCTATAGAAATGCTAAATAGTAGTAGTAGTAGTAAAACACAGCCCACATATGTGGTGTCTTTCGATGACTGGTTTTAACAATAAATTTGGCTCTTTGTGTGGGAGAACCGTGTCCACCCCTACATTGTTTTGTGACTTAGTGCGCGGGGGACTTTTTCTCTTTCTGGTTCCTTTTTTGCACTTGAGGCATGCTGATAGCTGGTTACGCTAGTATTATATACAGGAACTTAAGTACCTGTTCTGGAATATGCTCTGACTACGCACCCTCCAGGTACCTAATTGGAGGCACCCAGTTATAGAATTATGCATCTTTCTAATAGCGCAACCTAACACAGTAGCACAACCTAATACTGTTGAAATGCAGCCATATCCAGGGAACAAATGAGATTTGCTGAAGACCTAGGTCTGGTGCATGCATAATCCACATGATTTTAAGTGTTGCCCAGCTGTACCTTCTTTTTTTTTGGTAGTCAAGACATGCATTTTTAATTACAACAAAGTATAATAGAATAGGATGTTGAGATGGTCCTGCATACGTCTAGTAGCGCTATAGAAATAAGTAGTATGGTCCTGTGCAGACCAGATGACATCCATGCCTATTGTATCACCTGATGATGCCTGAGCCCTGCTGATCTGTTCCGCCTCAATGCAGGGACCTTGTCCATTTGAAGTAACTGGACTAGGATCGCTTGTCATCCAGTGAGGGAGTTCTGGTTAATTACCTTAAGAGGGATAGTGGCAAGGTGATTGGAAGAGCAGTAGGCTAAATAACTGGTTAACTGGAGGCAGCTATTTTGTGGTCTCAATAACTGCAAATGACACCCCCTCAGCCCAGGATTTAGGCATAGGCCACATAGGCAACTGCCTAGAGTGCCAACATTTGAAAATATCAGAGCCAAGCCTAAGAGGTGCTTGCACCTGCCTGCTTTTAGGGCCATGAGGATGTGCTGCTTAAAGGAGGCACCACAGCCTACCTCTCTGTGCTTCTTAGTCTTTGGGATCTCTGGCATCCCCTCCTGTCTGCTCTCTGGGATCTGCTGTCTGCTCTTATCTGTGGGCACCAAAATATTAAATCCAGCCCTGGCACCTCTGGCATGCACTTTTAATTGCTAAAATTTGAGCAAGCTGCAAGTTTGAAAATCTAAGATTTGTCTG
This sequence comes from Microcaecilia unicolor, assembly GCF_901765095.1. NCBI lineage: Eukaryota > Metazoa > Chordata > Amphibia > Gymnophiona > Siphonopidae > Microcaecilia > Microcaecilia unicolor. The sequence continues at coordinate 56,182,091 of NC_044042.1, read as the reverse complement.
AATAACTTGTGAAGTAATAAGGACAAATCTTCTGAATGTCAACCCCAGAGATGCCAAGACTTGATTCGGTGAAAGGAGGAAGTACAGATGTGGGATTGTAAGACCAGAGGTAAAAAGGAGCTGTATATGGAGAGTGATGCGTTAAAAGCAGATATGCTAAACTCTGTTTAGTGTTTGATGAAGATGAGTTTGGGGATGGGCTGCTAGTATGGCAATGGGCTAGATTCTGCACCGTTTGGAGATTAAAGGGTTCACATAGAACTGTGGAGAAATGTATTTAAAACTATTTTTTTAAATATCTTGCCCTAGTAAAAATTAGGAGCAGTACATGATTATTTCAAGGGGGAGGGAAAGCTGATGTAGACTGTTCAGGATAGAAATCTTGGACTGAGTGTGTCTGATCTCAAGATGAGAAAAGTGTCCAGCAGGATGCTAGAGTGCAAAGGGAATTGTGTATCCAGCAGAAAGAGAAAGTGAGAAAAACAATAAGAGTTAAGTACAAGATAAAGACAGATAATCCCAAGTAGCAGTGTGGGGAAGGGACAAGTGTGGGACAGTTGAGATCTATTTATTACAATAGGATGATATGGGCCTAAATGGTCCTCATCGGTTGTCATATTCTGTGGTACTGGTACCAACAGCATAGGGAACGATGGTATTGCAAACAATTCATTGTTGACTTCCTCAAGTGTAGAGGCAAAAAGAAGGGGTTAGTAAGGACAATGCAAGATGGAGGCACAACCTAGTGACCATTGCAGGCTATAGTTCCCTGTCAGTTAACCCAGGTGGCGCAGGGAGCTTGTTGGTGGCTAGTTACTGTCCAGGAGGTCCACAGGTATCTGAGGTGCTGGATCTTTTAAATAACAGCTTGCCAGTTCTGCTGTTTGGGTAATTGCAAATATTGGTAGTTTGGTGGTGAGACATTGGGTGGGGAATGAGTGCATCTATGCTGGGTAGTAAAAAACCTCCAAACAACCCCCCCCAAAAAAAAAAAAAAAAAAACCAAACCATTGGGATAACCTGCAGTGGTATAACTATACTTGGTTGGGGTGGGGAGAGGAAGTGGAAGATGGTGCTGTATTTTGCATCTGGGTTATTTTTATGGTTATGTACCCTAAATAGTTGGGTATTAACTGGGCAGACTGGATGGGCTAATTTGGTCTTTTTGTTGCCATTAACTGTCTTAACTATGAATGAAGGTATGCAAGACTTGGGTTCCCTTAAGTCATTTTTCTATCTCTTCTAGTATGTGGTGGAACACTACAACAGGAAAGCGGGACTATTACCACTCCGTATTACCCTGCACACTACCCTCCTGACATAGAATGCATTTGGAACATACAGGTATAATAGTGATAGAGACATCCCCTCCCTCCCTCCCCCTTCCATGTACCTTCATTTCTACTAAAATGTGTTTAAATGGTGTACAGACCAATGGAGGCAGGTAATTTTGGATTTTAGATTTCATTTATCTTTTATCACATTTGATTCAAAATCAAATTGTATTACATTCCTTGATGTTTGAACACTCTTGCATTTTGCAGCTTGGTTTGAAGCTGGTTTAAAAATCTTGGTGCATGTCAATTTAGACATGTGGTGTTTGATGCTATGGTATGTCACAATATCATTCAGTCTTCATATAATCATTCTGCTCTTTCTAAACCACTCCACACTCACTATGGATAAGGTGGTGGAGTGGTTAGTGGCTGCTGCCAGTGTTTCAAAACAACTGTCAAATCTTTCTTTGCTTGTATAAGTCTCAACTAGTTGTTCTCAAATCTGTTAGATTTTCAGGATGTCCCTAATGAATATGCATGAAAGAGAACTGCATATAATAGAAGTGACATGCAAATATGTCTCATGCATATTCATTAGGGATATCCTGAAAACCTGACTGGCTGGTGGTCCTCCAAGACAGGTCAGAGGACCACAGACCTAAACAAAATTGTGGCATAGGGGCCCAGGGCAATTATCCTGGTTGCTGTCTTTTACCATCAGCCTTGTTTAAAAGAACAACGTATTCTCTTGTTTGGCATTTTACCTGCTGTTCTACTGCCCAAAATGTACCTTAAGATCAACAAGTCCAGGTGGTAGTTGGCTGTTCAGTTCCAAAATACTAATGATGGGCCTCTGGGGCCGGCATTCAGACCACTGAAGTTAGTCAGGCTAGCTCCCACGGTTGGCGGATAACCAGGAAATTCAGAGGCGGGCCGTATCTGGTGACCAGCATTGAATTTCTGGGTTTTTATGTACATAGCTGGTTAAGCCAATATTTATTGGCTGACCCGACTAAGTTATAGCGGCCAAAGATAGACCTACTGTTTATGTGGTTCTATTTGACTGCTAAACTTAGCCGGTCAGCCAATGAATATTGGCGCTAACCAGCTATGTCACGTGACATAGCCGGTGACTTGGCTAAGTGCTAACGTCCAGCCGAAATAGCCGGCTATCTCATGGTGAATATTAGCACTTAGCTGGCTTAAGGTTATTTAACTGGCCAGGAGTCATTCCTGCTTCTTTTTCGTTTCCACTGTGATTGGAGCTGGCTGCCGTGGCACCATTAGCAGCTATTCAGGATATTTTCTTCTAAGTTTTATATCCGTCTCCTGACTTAGCCCATCCATCACAGCAACAGTCTTGTGGAACCTGGCTAACACGAAGCGTATATCTGGCCAGTGCGTGGGGTCCTTGAATGATGACTGAGACTACTGCGCTTCAAGGCTGAGAAAGCAGACTTGGAGCATCCTTTGCACCAGTCAGCCTACCGTTGGGTTCTGGAGTCAAACCCAGATCCTTTGTATCAAGCTGGTTCCTCAAATTATTAGGGATGTGCATTCATGAGTATGTTTTCAGTTCGTGTGGGCACCTAAAAATTTAAAATGCCTGCAAATCACTTGTGCATGCTTATGTCTATGAATTAACGCGTACACAATTAATTTGTGTGCACATGCATTGTGCATGGAAAACACAAATATGTGATTAAAACCTGAAAAAAACCCACATGAAAATTTCTTAAGCTTGGTTTAAAAATGAAGACTAACAAAACTTGTATTTTGGCTGTGGACATTCCCCCAAATTTATTTTTTTGTTACAATTCTGCTGAAGCTCCAGTTAGTAGCTAAGTAGCATTCAGTATCTGGTAATTAGGAAGGGTATTTTTTTTCTTCTCAAAGGCATAGAACTGCTGTGGCTTGAGATGAACACAAAGTCTTTGGAAAGAGTACTCTCCATCCTCTAGCTCTTCCTTTAGGGATGCCCTTTCCTGTCTCTAGATGTTTAAACAACTTTCGTTCCTTTCTCAAGAAGACATTAAGCCTCTATTATATTTACCTCAGCTGAGTTGTGTGTTCTGTTTTCTCTCCCTGCCCCACCTCCATGTAGGTTCCCAATAACAAGAATGTGAAGGTACGTTTTCAAATGTTTTATGTGGCAGATCCTGGAGTTTCCATGGACTCCTGTACCAAGGACTATGTGGAGATCAACAACCAAAGGTGAGGAGAGACCTCCTAGGACCTCTGCTTGATTTCCTTCTGCTCCTTTTAGGCTTCCAGCTGAATCAAAACCAGGTCTGGTATCTGCCACCATGAACCTGCAAATACCAAGAGATTTTTTTTTTTTTTGCTACTATTTTATATTCTTTTGAACTTAGTTACTGCAGTAATCATGGTCTCTGCAATCATGGGCCTTAAATTCAGTCACTAGCTGTGTTGCTGTTGTGAATGAGGTATGATTCCTTTTCCTGCATGGACTGTGCACCTTGTTACTGTAGCATCCTCCGTCCCAAGCAAACAGGACTGGAGACCTAAGCTGGGAATCAGACCCATGTTCCTTTGCCGAGATGGTGTACAGCACTGCCTTAGGGTCAACCTGCCCTTCACCTTTTTTAAGGTCTCTTTTTGAGTGATGCGGTTGCTGTTGCATCACACATTGGAGTAGTTGATGTTTACCAAAGCTATTATTCTGTATACATGGAGTCCATATTGCTTACAATTTTAACTACGAACTTCATAAAGGACTTGTAGGGTTTCTAACTGGATCCCGGTTTGCCTAACAGGATTGGTGCCCCATTGCATGCAGGGACTTCTAGTTTTGATTTCCCAATTACATTCCCTAAGAAAAGCAAGACTACACATTTCTGGATGCAGTAGGGTAAACCCAGGACTGGGGAAACCCTTTTTGGGTAAATCAGTTCTGGGTTCAGTTTCTTACATCTTACAGTACAAATGGAACACTACTTGCTCACATATGATTGATTAAATTCATGATGAAAGTTGGATAATGATACAAACGGCTGTGTGATAAGTCAATATTTGTCTTCCCTGTTAACCTCGCACTCTTTTCTGATTCTCTCACTCCTCTTAATTGTGCTTTTGGAGCTTGGTTGTTTCTTCCTGCCCCTTCAGGCCTCTTGCATGATCTGAGACAGTCTTTATTGAAATATAGTGCTGTGAGCTTTCATTTCTACTTACCTAGGGTTTTCCTCCAATTTTATACCTCCCTCCCAACTCTGTCCAGTTATCTGTTTTACAGTCCCCAACAAGGGACCATAAATGTGCATTTTCCTTCAGAATTCAACTAATGTGGATTCTAAGTGTAGTCGGTAAATGTCACCATTCCACAATGACTTAGTCCCTCTGGTTCTAGCTTAGGTGTTGTGAATGCTCATCTGCAGCGTCCCCTAGTCAGCCTGAGGAGCAGAAACTGCATCTGGGGATCAAACCCCCCACTCCTCTGCAAAACAGTGCACAGTGCTTGCTATTCTTCCAGTGTGTCAGTCCTTCTGCCACTACTTTGACAGATGCTCTTGTCCCCCCCCCCCTCTCTTCTGCTTCCAGGTACTGTGGCGAACGCCCTGTGTTTGTGGTTGCAAGCAGCACCAACGAAATTCAAGTCCGGTTCTACTCTGACAAATCGTACACGGACACAGGATTCCTGGCAGAGTATTTGTCTTATGAAGCGAGCAACCGTAAGTAATCAGCATATGGTTAATATGGGAACGAGAAGCTCATTTATATTGGTCTGGCTGGGACAAAAAGTCAGTTTTGTACACAGATTTGGGTATCCTTGGACTTTTATTATGTTTTATCTCTCTTGATCTTCTCTCTTTCATTCCCACATCCAGTCGTGGTGGGATTATATCTGCCACATGAAGTCACGTTCACATTGATTAGATTGTCTGCTCCATTGAACTGACTTTTCTTTGTGAACACTGTATCTCTTCGTCCTCCACCTATCCAAATGAATTAGGAAGACAATTGACATATATGGGGTAAATATTCAGCCGGTGGAGGTCAGTGCTTTTTAGCCACCAGCAGTGTAGTGCCTGGCTATTCGATGCCAGGCCATGCCCAAGCACTGGCATTGGATATTTGGGTTTGTGTGACTGGCTATCCATTATCTGGTTATGTGAAACCAGACAAAGATAGGACTGAGTTTTATGTGGTCCAGTTTGTCCAGTTAACTTAGGGGGTCTTTTACTAAGGCGCTGGTGTTTTTGGTGTGCGCTAAAAATAGGCGCGCGTGAAATGCTAGAGATGCCAATGTATTCCTATGGGTGTCTTTAACGTTTAGTGTTCGCCTATTTTTAGCACGCATTAACAAGGCCACCTACTTTGGGCTGAGGTCCACTTGAAATCAGTTGTCTGGCTATGCCCCTGACTAGAGACTAAGAACTCCAAGACTGATCATGTGTGTTTCTTTTTCTAGCATGTCCCAACCAGTTCACCTGCAAGACTGGACGCTGCATATCGCAAGACCTGCAGTGTGATGGCTGGAATGACTGTGGAGATTTCAGCGATGAGGTGTCATGCAGTGAGTTTGCTGGGTTTATTTCATTCATAGTTTTATATATTTTTAAGTAAGTTAGGAAACCCTACCCTCAGCGAGCATTGGGATATTGAAAAGCTTCACTGATTTTGTTAGCTATTAAGATTAGGGTAAAAATAGAGAGAGACAGTGAACAAAGACAAAAATAGAGCATGGTGGAAAATGTTATATAAAAACCCAAGTTAAAATTTATGTATTTTATTCAACAAAGTTTAATCGGGCGGGAGGGAAGCGTGCTTGGTTAGACTAAGCTGAGAGCAGATATTTACTGGCACTTAACCAAAGAGTGCTGCTGAATGCTGTGACCACAATTTTAAGTACTGGGATTTATTAGCAGCCTTTATGAAGAGACTCACCCAAGGCGGTGTACAGCAGGTACAGTTTTTAACATATAAACCTTAGTTTTGTTAACAATAGTAAAATGACCAAATATAAATACAATAAATGAGGTAAGTAGTAGTAGTAAACTAGGAAACAGCAATTTGAAGCCTAATAAAAGGACTACCATGAAACCGTATCAATAATATACACATTTAATAGCACTGCAGAACAGTCATGTAACAGAAATAGGATAAATGTCAGTACAATACAAACAATACCATAACAGCATGGAAGAACATTCAAATAACAGATATAATACAATGTCAGCATAATACCAATGAAACAACTAATTAAAACATTCAAATAAGATAGATATGATGCTAGTGCTTTTCTACAATACAATTCACCATGTAGCTGAGGGGCCAAGTGTGGATATATAGATGGGGACAAGATGGGTAGTACAGAGTTGATTGGGATAAGATGGGTGGCTAAACTCAAGGCAAATTCTTTGTACTGTTAAGATAGACCAGTTCCTTATAAGTTACAGTGTGTGTAGTAAGCTAATCTAGGGGCAGAATGAGTGTATAGTCAGTCACCATATGTATTAAAGGCCCATTTTTCACCTGCTTACTGAAGTAAAGGTAGTCTCGAGTTAGATGTAACCCTTCTGAGATTAAGTTCCAGAGCATTGGGGCTGTAGAAGGCTCGCTGGCGAGTGTCACATTGTACAATTTCTTTTGATGAGGGCACAGATAGTGATGCTCTTTGAGAGGACCTTAGAGGTTTCAAAGGTGTGTAAAGGACTAACTTATTCTTTACTCTGGCTCATTTTGTCTGAGCACCTTGAAAATCAAACGTAAGAGTTTTAAATTTAGCCCTGTAAAGTACTGGTAGCCAGTGTAGTTTTTGCAGTCTTCTGTCAGCCATGTTACAGCATTCTGAATTAACTGGAGCTGATACAAACTTTTTGGTTTGACCAGTGTACAGGGCATTACAGTAGTCTAGTTATGAAGTTATGGCATGGACCACAGTAGTCGGACTCACCTTTTCAATGTATGGAGAGAGATTTTATAGCTGCTGCAGGTGATGGAGACAATTTTTAAAGGTTGTTTGAATTTGCGGGATCAGAGTGAGTGAGTCTAGCAGTACCCCAAGATTTCTGACCTGTGATTTTTTTTAGGGGGAGTTCATACTGCCCAAAAGGTATTTTGAAGTTAGGTACCCAAATAATCTCTGTTTTGCTTGGTTCTCAGGCAGAGTTTGTTTTTTTTCCCCATTCCTGAGTTGCACTTAGACAATTAGTTTATTCAAAGTTGTGGGTAGATCTGGTTCAATGGGTATGAGTAGTTGCACATTATCAGCATAGATATAGAATTTTGTGTCCATTGACCAGAGCAGCTCAGCCAGAGGCTCGAGGTAGATATCATATAGAAAGGGAGACACTAGGTAGCACTGGTGCAGTCTGGGAGAGAGTCTAATTACCGCTCTGATATGGTGAATGAAGGGCAGTATATGAAACACCTTGAAATAAATAAATAAGTAGATATCTATGGAAGGGAAGGAGATGATGAGCTGTTCCAAGGGTCTGTTTCAGCCTTTGTTTTTCTGTGATTGTGTGTCTGACTGGTCCTTTTTTTCTGTCTAATGGGAGAGGATACCTACCAATATTTTACATTATTTAATTAGAAGTTAAAGCAAGCAATGAAGTCTCCCATTGTTCACATCACAACGATGTTATAAATGGCAAGTTGGGGGGGGGGGGGGGTCCCGCCTTCCACAAGAAACGAAAATCAACACACAAGGGTGGAGGCAAACAGATTCTCAGCAGCGTCATTGCAGTCCACAGTATCTTGACCCCTGAGGAAGGCTTGCATGCCGAAACACAGACCGTGTTGGGTCCCAATAAACTTTTTTTGATGCTCCTACTCTTTGGCTGGTTTCTTGGAATCTGTTTGCCCCCACCCTTGTGTGTTGATACAAGTTCTTGAAAGACACTCTATGTATTTATTACCTCCTTGACAATTGGAGTCCAAGCAGTCCAGCACCTAGCTGTGCTAATCCTTGTCCGAATCTCGTTCCAACTTTACCCTGACATATGAAAAGTTTAGGATTAGCATGAATGGCTAAAAATAAACTTTGGGAGAGAAGGTTTTTAAACTGATGCTGTGGTCATAAAAATAAAGTGCACACTCCTTTTATTCTCTCATCAAATGTAAATGAGTATATTAAATTATTCTGGTTTCTCCGCAGCATGCACAGAAGACCAATTCCAGTGTAAGCAAAGCAAGCTCTGCAAACCGAAGTTCTGGCTGTGTGATAACGTGCAGGACTGCGAGGATAACAGTGATGAGCTTGACTGCCGTGAGTTAAACTCTCTTCTCTTCCTCTTCCCAAACTTCATTAACCTAATTGGATGGTCATCTGCTCTGCTCTCTAGTTTTAGAAGTTGTTTTATCTGATTGGTGTGTCCTGATGAGCATTGTGGTCTTGGGATGTATGTGAGAGTGGGGTAGAAGTGGTGGGGAGAGGGCAGACACTGATGGAAATTCTATTACAGGACATCTAGGAATTTCTCTGGTTATGGTATTTATTTCAAGACTTTTCTGTAAAGAAACTTAGGTGCCTATTGTCTTTATAGAATGCTAAAGTAAGGTGCGATCACTTACCCCTGCCCTGTATACCTGGTGTAAATGTCCGCAGCTAGGTATGTGCTAAACAGTAGCTCTCAAACCTGGATTTCCACAATGAATATGGATGAGATCTATTTGCATGCCCTGCTCATTTTACAGGAGGGCTGTACATTTATGCTAGTAACTTAGACTACTATAAGTTACGTGGCTGGTGTAAGTTTTGCACCTAAATGCATCTTATCTATGTCTTATTCACAGCAGTTCACAATCTAACAAATTCTCAACAATAGAGACAGGTTATAAAAACACACTCAAGAGCATTAATAGTATTATAACTTAAGACTTTGATCAGTTATTGTATAAATATGTTTTTATCCCCTTCCTAAAAAGTAAATAAGATGGTAATGTTTTCAAGTTCACAGGTAGGCAATCCAATAATGTGCACCCAAGAAAGGAAATGAACCCTCGTAAATTGATTTTAATCTTAACATTCTTCAAAGATGGAAAACCCAATGCTAGGGTCCGTTGAAAACACAAATTTCTCCCAGAAGATGGAATTACCAACAGATCATTCAACTCTGTTGAATTTAGCCCAAAAATTGACTTATAAATTAGGTATGAAATTTTAAACCTAATATGGACCCTAAAATCTTCTTGTCGCAAAGATGATCTAATTGCCTAAGCCTATGAAAAACCCTTTAACTTTATGCATTTATCTGTTTTTCAAAGGATAATTTTGAGTCCAGGATCATCCCAAGAACTCTAGAATGATCATTAATTTTCAAAATTTCACCAAAGGATAATGTCAACATATCGTCTGTGATCATAGAAGTATCACTGAACCATAGAATCTTAGTCTTCTGTTTAATCTCAGAAAGTGTTCAGATGCCCATTTATCAATTAAAAAAATTATATATATATTTTTTTAGAGTGTAAGGTATTCTCAAAGGTCTCTAGTACTGGGCAGAGAAGAAAAATATCGGCATATGACAATATGCGATTCCTGTTTCCAGGAAGTGATGACCCAAGGAGCTTAAATAGATATTGAACAGAGATGGAGAGACTGGTGAGCCCTGAGGCACACCACACCCAGGATTCCAGCTAGATGATCTTCCGTTATAACTTTGCACACTATAAGATCTATGTCTCAAAAATTGTTCAAACCAAGCGAGCACTTTGCCTGACAATTCTAATTCGATTAATTTGAGAAGTATTGAATGATTTATAGCATCAAAAGCAGCTGAGGCATCGAATTGCAAAAGCACAGCTTGTTACCCCTTACTTAGAAAGTATCTAATCTTTGTTGTAAAAAGTAAAAGTAGTGTCTCTGCATGTATATAATCAGTAATTTTGTAAGAGGCATCATATACATTTATAAAATTACCCCCTATATCACTGCTCTTCATTGCATGGCTCAGAGACTTGTAGCAGCCCCCATCAACCCTGGGTGTTAGCCCCCTCAACTCTTTCCCAGGTCTGCCCAATGGCAGAGGGTTGCCTATTGTCCTCCACTCTCCATCTCCACTATAGGGCATCTCTCTGTCTCCCTCGACTCCATTCTCTGGTATCTGATATTACTCTTCCCCCCCCCCCCCCCCCTTCCTCCAAAGTTATGGCAGGTGACCAGCAGCGGCATCAATGTACACCAGAGCCTTTCCTCTGCTGCATCTTCCCACAGGAAATGACATTACAGAAAGCAAATCATAGGAGACAGGCCCTGGTAGGGCTGGCCACAGGCAGCCTATTTACATTGCTGCCCGTGTTGGCCACCCACCACCTCAATTTTTCCACCGAGAGTCCATATATACTAACTTATTTTTATATGTTAACAGTAATTGTTGTCCCTGATGCAGCCCCCAGGCAAAACATGGCCATGTCAGGCATGTGTGTGTAGTACCTGAATTGTGGGTAGTGAATAAAGACCATGCTTTGGTAGGTACGGTCTGCTCTTCGTTTTTCCATATTGTTTCTAATCAGTTTATCTGTCTAACTTGCTAAGCCCAGAAGGTTGCACTTTGGGACTTCTGTAGACCCATATTGTTTTGTTTCTGGTGATTCTTATATTCCAGAGACGTGAACTCCCTCCAGTGAAATTGTTTTTTTTTTTGTTCCATTTTAGCTTTCGGGTTTTGATGAAGAAACACTGATTGGTCTGTGCGCTATGATGCACACTCAAATCACAGTGAAACAAGTTTGTTACTGAAAATATTTGACCCAAATGAAAATATGGTTGAAACTTTTAGTATGAGACATAAATGAACTAAGTGTAGACTTAGGAAGCTTAAAAATATAGGTTAAAACTAATTACACCTGATTTGCACGCTATATTACCTTAACAACAGTGTCCAGCCAAAAGGATCCATTGAAGATTCCAGATTTGCTGTCCATGAACAGTAACAGCGTTACAAGTAGAAGCATGTTCAAAATAGGCAATGCAGTTCTTTGTACCATCTTTATGTGGGAAGCAGAGTGGGAGCTCAAGGAATTATACTTGTTTCCTTTTCAGAATGTCCAGCAATGACACTCAAGTGTGGTAATGGGAAATGCATCCCTGAAGCCCAGAAATGCGATAAAGTTGACAACTGTGGAGATGGAACTGATGAATTTGGCTGTGACGTGGGTAAGACAAATAGAATGACTTCTCTGTACTCTATTGAGGACAACTTTGGGAGGGTGACTAATAGGATTGCTCTGATTTATCGATGTATTAGGGTTTTTCTATTTGCGTTTAGGTGTTTGTATTTTATTTTGTTGCTCACAGCATGGAATGGATTTCAGAGATATGGTATTTAGTTTACATTTATTTATTTACACTTAATTATTAATATATTCATATGCATGGCTTGTCAGTCCTGAAGCCTGGCTAATAATGAGGTGAGATGATATTAAGGTAAAATTCTTCCTTTTTTGAGGTAAGGAAATGATATAGAGAAGGGAGGTAGATCTCTTCAGGTATATCAGCATTGCTGACAGGATTATCTTGGATGAAGGTTCCGTTGGGGTTTGGCAATTGGTTGTTTAAAAGTTTTCCTCGAGAGGTAGGGAGCAGGATTGCCACATGCCTGATCAGTCCTTGTTTTATCCCACCTGCGTGGACTTGTAGCTTTGATTTATATAAGAAACTTTGGGATTGAAGTCCAGTCCCACACTGGGATAAAGTCTGAACTGAATTGGCAGAAATGCAACTGGATGACAACTCTAGTGGGTGGAAAAGTAGATGATGATATGTTAAAGGTCAACTGTCTGGGACAGGATTCCTTCCAGCCTCTGGTTCCCTGGACATTTATTGGCACATCAAAAATACACAAAGCCCCGATAATAGGCAACTGCTGCCCAATTGGTGGCAACATGGGCAGGTGTCTACCCTTAAATAATGCCCATAGATAGCAATTCAGTTGTGTGGCAGCATTCATAGAAACACAGACAATGGGCCATTATCTCTGTACTTAATTTGTGAGAAATTTGTACTATAATGCAGAATGATAGGAGCAAGAGGTAAAACCTAGGGAAAAGACTTTGACCCACTGCTTAAGGTCAAACAATATTGCATTGGGATTCTGATTGGTTCTCCTAGTTTCAAAGCTGTGTGCTCCATCCTGGAAGCTGGGTTGTTCTCTGTATTTTTAGGTCTTACCTTTTTTTCTTATTGCTTGCTCTGATCTGCCCCAGTGGTCCCAGTGAGCTGCAAAGATTATACCTACAAATGTAAGAACAACCAGTGCATCAACAAGAAGAACCCAGAGTGCGATGGAAAGAAGGACTGTACTGATGGCTCAGATGAAGAAAAGTGCAGTAAGTGGTTCTGGATGAGTTCCATAATGGTGGTGGTTCTGCTTGAAAGGGACTGTAAGTGCTGCTGTTTGTGCATTAGGGAATCTAGTTATCTAATGAATGGAAGGTGTATGAAAACCAAAATCCTGAATATTAGTTGCTTGGTGGTAGTTCTGTATCATACAGTGATCTAATCAAGGTTTGCCTATTGAGAAAAACATAAGCAAATTCCAGTTCAAACAACTGGTCGATCATAATATGACCCAGAAAGGAAGGCCAGTCACATTGTTTCTTTGTTGGTCCTTCATCTTGAGACCATCATGAGTTTCTAAGATATCAAAAATCATATGGAATCAGCAATCCAAATTTAGAGAATGATAAATGTGTCTAAGGGTGCTTTTTACATAGTGCCTATCTTGGCCTCATGTAATACTGTGATTCAGTTTACAGCAGGGGCGGACTGACCATTTGGGCAACCGGGCAGTGCCCGAGGACCCACAGCTGCCCAGCATGTTTAGTCGCCTCAGCGGGGGTGGGGTGGGGGATGTTCTTTCCTGCCCAGCCCATTGCGCTGCTGCTATTCTCCCGCCTGCCGGCACCGCCATGTTTATAAATACAGCAGCTGAGACGCCCTGCGGAAGTCTCAGCTTCCATTTTGAAAACATGGCAGCTCTGGCAGGCGGGGGAATAGCGGCAGCACAGTGGGCAGGAAATAACATGCTGCCTCCCCCCCCCACACACACAAAGGTCACCAGCCTACCTAGGATCCCTCAGGTAGGACCGAGGCAGTAGGGGCGTCAGCAGGGGCAGCAGGGGGCATGTTGGGCAGCGGCTGGGCGGGGGGCCCAGACCACCCTCAATGCTCGGGGGCCAGACCACCCTCAGTCCGCTCCTGGTTTACAGTTTAAACTTTCTATACCGCCCATACTGGCACACACAACTGGGTGGTGTACAATCCAATATTAAGAAACAGAAGGAACTACAATTTTATAAAGGACAGGATACATTCATACACAGGGATAGACTCAATCATCACCAAGGTAAATTACATTCAAATGAAGAAATTTGACAAATATCTTACTACACATATAGTTCCAGAGAGAGAGAAAATTGGATATCTAATGCTTGGCCATAAAGTCAAGTTTTAATAGCTGTTATAAACTCCTTCAAAGAAGGGATACTTAACAGTAACTTATTCCAAGTAGCAGGAGCTAAAGAATAGAAACAACTGTGTCTTGTGGTTTCAAGTCATGCTTGCTTAGGGCCTGGAAGAATTAAATGATGATCATTTATGGAGCAAAGAACACATAGGGTTCGTGAGAGCAGGAAGATAGGTTTTCCAGACTATCTTAAATGCCTTGAAAGTAATCATTAAAATCATAGAAATGATTCAGTAACGTATGGGGGGGGGGGGGGGTGGTGGTGGTAGTAGTTCCAAAAAGCATTGGTGGGATGAAAGAACCTAGTGTATTGAAGTAAGTCCCACATACAAATTAGTAAGAAAATTGTTCTTCTGTCTTAGCTTTACTGTTTGGTTTCTATTGCTATCACCCTCACCCTAGTTGGTTAACTATTTTTTTTAATGTAAGGGATATTTTCTTGTTGTTAATCTTTTAATATGTGTGATTGTGCCAAGTTAGCTTATGGATAGTACTTAGATAAAAATGCATAAAATGAACACCAAGATAAGCGCTAGTGGGAGTTTGAATTCATATATATTTGCAATTTGCAACTCAGTTGTGAGTACTTGGACAATTCTAGATGATCAGTTCCTTTGTCCGATGCATGTGCAGTGAGTAACAGGTTCTATCATCTTTCTTATGTTCTTGTCGCTTCCATCTACCCCTTTCCCCAATCTTTCCCTCTAACAGGCTGTGGGATCCAACTTATCACTCCAAAGGGTCGAATTGTAGGTGGTGTTGATGCATATGTAGGAGAGTGGCCGTGGCAGGTTAGCCTGCATTCCTCAATAGATGGAAAACACATCTGTGGTGCCTCTGTGGTCTCAAACAAGTGGCTGGTGTCAGCGGCACATTGTTTTCAAAACATTGGAGGACAGAGGTGAGCGTTAGCCATTGGGCGAATGTTAATATGAAAAAGGTGAGGGTGGGGAGAGTAGTTCCCTAATAAGATTAACTAGAAAATGGAGGTAGATTCCCATAGTCTCTACTTATTATCTTTCTCAAGGAGCTCATTTTCATGTCTTTACTGGTCCCTGCATCCTTATGGAAGACATTTCCGTGGTTGGGGAAGGTGGTTCTCCTGTGCTCTCTTCATTTTTAGCATTCTGTAAAGGAGGATGCAATTCATGAAGAGGAGAGGGCCAGAAATAGAAACAGAGAGTTACCCCCAGGGTCATGATGCTGTAGGAATGGTGGTAGAACTGTTCTATTTTGCTGCCCAAGGGATGAGAGGGATTGTCTAATTAGAATTATCAAGGGTTCCATGAAGGCACTTTGTAACTTGCTTCAGATGATTGAATAAGGTGGCAAGAGAACTTCAGGTTTGTTTGTTACAAAGTGGATTGTAAATTATTAGGTCAAAACAAAAAAAGCACACAAGGGCCTTCAAGACTGGGACAATAAAGAAAATGTATTCAGAATGTGACTTGACACAGGCCTGCATCAGGGGTCAGAAATGTCCCAAGTTTCTTATTGTTTCTTTCACAGTAATTGGAAAAACCCAACAATATAACTCGTCTTTCTATAAACACAGAGAATATCAATGTAATCTTGATGCTTAGTAATGTGAAAAAATATCGTTTGGCGGTAACCTTTACCGATGATATTCTTTCACATTTACTAAGCATCAAGATTATGTTGATACTCTTTGTGTTTATAGAAAGACCAGTTATATTGTTTGGTTTTTCCAATTACTGTGAGAAACAATAAGAAACTTAGGATGTTTCTGACTCCTGACACAGGCGTATTTACGCCAAAACATGGCCCGTAAATAATTTCTGCAAATTATTAGGTGGCAGGCTAATTTTTGTGTATTGTCTCTTGTGGCCAGGCTTGCCTGGTAGTATTGGACTAGATAATTGATTTCACACAAGCAGAGGTGAATTGTTGTTTAAAATACCTCAAAACCTATGTTATAGCATATGAAATGAATTTACAGTACACTGTGTTTTTTTTTTCTGCAGATACTCTGATCCCACCAAGTGGACAGCTTACTTGGGGCTTCATAGCCAGAACAACATGAACAGCAATGATGTAGTATCAATGAAAATCAAACGCATCATTGCTCATCGTGACTTTAATGATTACAACTATGACCATGACGTAGCTGTGCTGGAGGTGGAGAATACCATTCAGTACAGCAACACCATTCAGCCAATTTGCCTACCAGATGCCACCTATGACTTCCCTGTGGGGAAATCTTTGTGGGTGACCGGATGGGGCAGAACTGTAGAAGATGGTAAGTGTGAGAAATCTTCCTGAAGTACAAAACTATATCTTATAATATTCTATAAGTTATACGCATAGGTTGGAGACAGGCCCTTAGCCTGCCCATGTACCATATAAAGTATAAGCTGAGATTTTTGGGCCTCAAAAAAAGCCCAAAAATTGGGGTCTCAGCTTATAGTCAAGTCAGAATATAAACATACTCCCTCCCCCCACGCTTTTACTTCTACGGTGGATGTTTTCCCCTTGAAACTGCAAGACTTCCCCAACTTCCTGCACTGTGCAGCTCAAGTGTCTGCAGAGCCCGGTCGTGCAGGGGAAGACAAGGACCCTCTATTCAGTGCTTGCAGAGACTATCAAAAATATATGAGAAAGATATCACAATCTTAATTTTACACAACTTGAGTGTCTTGAGTCAACTGCCGTTTCAGTATCACTGCCTAGAGACTCCTCTGACACATGGTCGTCACTTGCTATTCTCTTTGCTTCCTCCAAAATGAGCTTTAGAGCATCTGAAGTGCTAAACCTAACTCTTCTTGCCATATTGCTTATGAAGACTGTAAGTGACCAGCAGCACAGGTAAAACACAAAATTGTTAATAAAACATGTTTTAATTCAAATAGTGATACGGGGTATTTCTGCACCAAAATGCACTCTAATAACAATGCTGCACTGAGTGATAACTAGGAAACAAATTGCTGAAATGCCACCTGATTATTTGCTACAGCACAAAAATAGCCCAACATAAAAATATGCTGGGAGTCCCATGGTACCCTAGTCAGTTGGAATAGGGTTAAATAAGACCTTGATCCTTGAAGCCTTTTGTGATGGTTTAGCTTCATGTTTAGATCATATTGTTACTGACAAGACTGAATATACGATATTCACATTTAGGAGAAATATGCAGAAGAGCTGTAATTGCGACTCTGTAAACCGCCTTGTTGTATATGCTTGCGAAAGGCAGTTTAGCAAATCTAACTAAACTAAATCATATTAAAAAGTGTTTTACAATAGTGACTCCAAACCTTTGGAATTCTTTGCCTTTACACATTCATAGCCAAATTAATTATTTATGTTTTCGTAAACTGCTAAAATCTTGGTTTTCAAAATAGCTGAGTTTGTAAAATAAATTTATAATTGTATTTTGCCAATATTGTAGCCACTGGGTTGCTTATTGTGAACTGTTTAGAGCTATGGGTAGAGAGAGTATATAAAATTTGATATTGTTACTACATTGCATTAACTTAACATTTTAGGATTTGTCTTGATGCACACACAGTTCAATGCCCTCAACCATCCTCTTAACTCTGCACCACTGAAACAAGCAGTCTATACAGTTGTTTATGTTTGCACTTCCTCCCCCGTTGTGGTCATAATAGGTAAAGAAGGGGCTGCGGTCCTGCAGAAGGCAGAAATTCGTATCATCAACCAGACTGAATGCAGCAAATTCCTGAGTGGTCTGACTACACGGATGATTTGTGCTGGATATCTCAGCGGAGGTATTGATGCTTGTCAGGTAAGGGGGCTTTTTTCCTCCAGACTTCAAATAGAATTCTCTTTATTCTGTAGCCTAGTTCTTTAATGTGACACTGAGGGGGCAATTATCAACCTGTTGCACTGGGGCAGAGTCCCTAGCTTTGCACAGTAAGAGGGAGTATACACTTTTCCTGCAAAAACCTTTATCCATGCATTTTGTGCAGACAGATTTTCTTCAGAAATAACACAGGTAGATTTAAACAGGTTATCAGTGTGAGTTATTTTCCTATCCCACCTATAATGCCCCACAGGAACATCTGTTTCTAAATGTGGCTAAAAAATACAGGCAGCTTATTTATGTGGGAAGATTGATAGTTATCCTCAATTGTTTTTGGAAATTTCCTTCCTCATGAAATACATTAAAATGCAGTTAGTATAGGTACTCTGTCTTCTGCTGTCTATCCTAGGGATAGTAAATCTATGGATGGCAGACTGGTAGGCCATATGGTCTTTTATCTGCTGTCATTTGTCTATGTTTCTATGTTAATTCATCTTAAGGATGATGCCATATAGACCAACTTGAGGACTTCAATGTAGTGCAGCAGGCTACCATATGGGAAATCTGGAAATGATCACCAAATGCAACCTCCTTCCTTTGAGATGCCCAGGGTTAGGAAACAGCAGCCTGTGGCCTTTGGCTACAGACTGTTGCAGTTATGAAATTGGCTAAATGGATTGGGAGATACGAGTATAAAAATTTAGGGGTTAACAAAAATACATGATTTAAGGTTCATGGCACCATGGCCATGTTCTGATTTAAGGTGGAAGCTCAAAAGAACAGGAAAAACAACACTTGGGCGTAAAGGAAAAAGATGGCAGGGAACAAACTGAACCAAGGAGATTTGTAATTAAAAAGGTGACTTTTTTTTTGGTTTGTTTCCATTCAGACAGCTGAAGCTGAATTTAATAGAATGATGTCTTATTTCATCATATATTACTGGTATGTCTTTCAGGGAGATTCTGGTGGGCCTTTGTCAAGCAAGGAGGCAAATGGCCGAATGTACTTGGCGGGCGTGGTCAGCTGGGGAGAAGGCTGTGCTAGACGCAACAAACCAGGACTCTACACCAGGATCACAGCATTGAGGAAGTGGATCACAGACCAGACAGGACTGTAGTCCTGGAAATGTGAGGACAGGATGTATGCAGCTTCATATGTGTAGCTCGTTTCTTCTGTTTTTATCAGATTTTAAAACCCACTTGGTCGTGACTTCTTTCCATTGAGAGGACAGTTGGGATAGCATTTCTTCCCTTTGTTTCTGAAACAATGACGCACACCACTTTGTTTCAAAGGTGGCTAAGAAGAGATGCCTGAACTTTTATCGTCTTCAAATTCCACATTGCAGGCAACCAGCAAGTGTATTTCTTGAATTCTATTTAAGTTATCTGTACTAAGCCACCCTGGTTTTACAGAGGCAGAGTCCGGAAAATATCTTGTGAAGTTGTTACTTGCTGGCAAGAACTGAATCTTCAGCATGGACAGATCTCAGTGGATTGTTTTCTTATATACAAAAGCATTGAGGATGGTCTGGAGTACTTACTGAATATGAATATAGTGACTGAAGAGATGGTGCCGTATAACTCGGGTAATGTTTTTTAAAGATTTTGAGGCACTCTTAAGACAGAAAGAGAGAAGACCACCTCCAGCTGCTCGAAGACTAGTTAACTATGCCTCCTTCTTAAAGATCACCACATGGACCTGATGTTTTAAGATTAATATGAAGTGCTTTTTTTTGTAATCAAAATAACAAACCCTTTGGGATTTCTTTTTTTTTTTTTTTTAAGTAACATTAAAGTTTATTACATCAAAAATATATCTTTGTAGGGTATGGGAGTTTTAGTAAGTATTGTGCCTGCTGAAATAGTTGGATATTAAAACTAACAGATGATGAGGATTATAAAAGACCAGGGATGAAGATGAGATCAGAGGCATCTGATATTTTAAGTGATTTATTCATCGTCTTAGCTGAACCTGGTATGGGTTTGAACTGTGGGTGTCAGGAATGATGCAGGAATATTTGAAAGTTGTGAAGGAAGGTTCGGGACATTTGTACTGAGTGAAGCACATAGGACTAAATTCTATGAATGGTGCCCAAATTTTGGGTGTCAAAACAAATATTAGCACAAAGTGCTATTCTATAAATGGCACTCAGTTGGACGCTGTTTATAGAATAGTGTTTGGCGCTGGGATCTGTGTCCAGTTTACACCAACTGAAACCTGGTGTTAATTTTCACACCTAAATTAGGCGCACATCTCCATTATTCTGTAACACTGCGTACATATTCTGTAATTTTAAGCGTCATGTAAAGCATTAGGGTGATATTGTCTCTAAAGATTTATTCTCTTCTTAAACTCCTGTTCTCTTTCTGTAGGTGCACAGCAGTTGTGTTGTGTCAGGATTCTCTCCTTCCTGTCCTTTTCCCATACTGTGCAGCCTACCAAGTCAGGGTGGGATTTGTGTGGTGTTTGACAGTCTGGGGTGATTCTGATATTAGAGGTGACCGAGGCTTGTTAGACTTGCAGAGAGGGAGGGGGTTGAGTGGCTAGTTGTCCGCCTTTTCTGACAATCCATGACTCCCACGGCTTGGCATAGTTTAGAATTCATGCTCCTCTGCCTGCACTGGCATTCACTATAGGCACAAACCCTCATGGAAGTTTGTGGTGTACCATCCTCAGGAAAGGGTATGGGCTTTAAGGCTTCTTGTTCTTTATCCCCCTCCCCCCCATTGCTGCCCTTCTTATTAAAAGAACCACAGAATGGACCAACACAACATTTTGTAAAGCATAGCTCAGTTTTTCTCTTCTCAAGCCTTTACCTACAATTACTGTATGTTGAGGGTTTCCAGCTTCTTTTATGACTGAATGATGTCACTGGCTGTAGTTGTATGTGGTCCGTTTCTATCCCAGCAGTGGCAGAGGTATGATATAGGAGACAAAATTGGTAATTGAGTGGGCCAGATTTTAAAATATGGTTGATAAACATATTTTTCATTATTTCCAGTGTGAGTGATTGGCAATGGCGCTCTCATAGAGGGTCTTTAAGGTGCGCTAGCGTTTTCAGCTTGCGCTAAAAATCAGTAAAACAAAATACGTGAGAGAGGAATATAATAGGCATCTTGGCATTTTGCACCAGCTAAAAACGTTAGTGCATCTTAGTAAAAGACCTCCATAGTTTTCTGTAACCATCCTGAAAGTCTTGTTTATGGGTCTTTATTTATTTATTTTTTTATTTACATCCAGCATGAAAAGATTTGATTTAGATTTTCCTTGTTATCAGACAAGTGTGCCGGCTGTTAAACCAATTTGTGGAGGGGGGGGGGGGGGGGGGTAACCAGGTTCCTAGTGCCAGTTGGTTCAATATTGACATTCCCTCTAAAATGTTAACAGACTTAAAGTACTTTGATGCAGTAATGGAGGGAGTAAAGAAAATTGTGACTGCAGGATGGAAATGATCAGAAATGTAAAGGGCTTACAGATTAGCAATAAGCACAGTAACAAATATGAGTGGTGATATTGAAAACAAGTAAAGAACTAATTGAAAGATAGGAAGACAGGTTATAAATATAACATATTAATTAAAAAAGGGTGATTATAACGTTGTATATAAGGAAGACAATATAAAAGCCATATATTGAGCAGTAGACAACAGAAAAACGATATAAAAGCATTTTTTAAACTTCATTCATTGTATTTTTAACTCATGTTAACTGACCTGTAGAGGTTTGTGCCTTTTACTTTAGCAATTAGCACAGTCAATTTGGACCTAATGCATGAAGAGGCAGGGAAGGCAGCTCCTATGGTGACATGTCATCATTCCCTCTATTCCTTTAAAAGAGGTTATAAACATGAGAAGAAATGAACACCTTGAGCTTTCTTGCATCCAACAGTACGTGTTGTAAATAAAGTGTAGAGTGTACCTTTAAACAAAAATGTATTTTAGTATAAAAATAGAATGTTGCTGCAAGAGCACAACCTGTTTAGTCTGCCTATGCAGTGTGTGTGGTTTTTAAATTGTTTTATTTAGTGTAAACTTTTATCTTTAAGGACTCTGATTCCCATGCCCAGAATAGAAGAAAATCTTTAGTGGATGATGACTTCCATGTTGCTATTTTGGTTTAGGGGGAGCAGTGAATGGTAGTGTAAGCTAAAAATCAAGTACTCTGTTGCAGGCCAGGTAATAAAAGCATGATCACAGAGGGTTAGGGATGCAAGATAATGGCTGATGAGTAAAACACAAGAGTTGGGAGGGCTCCACCTATTGTCGAACATTGTTGCAACAGGTTATTAGCACTTTTCGTATCATTAGAAAATATGGGGCATTTACTCTTCAAAATTCATAGTATGAAACTATGAAAAATAATGTAATTTGATTTTATGGTTAATCTGACAATTGTTTTCCTCGGACACTAAAACATCATCACTCTTGTTCTTTGTCACATTCTGTTTCTCCAATTCAGATGTGAATGTGGGACTAAAGAATGCTTTTAGCATCTCTTTGCCTAAGTTTGTGTTTGGATCTAAGTCCTATATGGAGACAGACTGTACAACATGAGAGAAAGGGGCATTTAATGTATGAAACCTTTTGCACCCTGGCTTGATTTGCTTCAAATGACTCTGTTTAAAAACAGTTTTCTGGTACTCTTTGGGTGCAGCCTATAATATGTGAATTAGAAAGAGTGTACTTCAGATGGTTAATGTATTAAGGGGCCTAAGTAGTTAACGCAGGAATTAGCACGTGCGGAACAGGGCAGGGACTACGCCTTACAGTTAACACAGAGATAGTGCGTGTTAGCTGTGATGCAGCAAATAACATGGACAAGTGCATGCCATTTCAATAAGAGAGCTAACAATGGTGCATTGTATACAATGCAGTTAATGCATGGTTACTGTTATTGTCTACTGTATGGGAAAATGCTGGGCAGGCCCCCAAAAGTTAATGCAAAGGTTTGCAGTTATTGCATGGTAACTGCAGAACCTTACTGCACTTTAGTAAATCCAGCCCTAAGGGGCCCTTTTACTAAGCTGCGGTAGGCTCTCCGCGCTTGCAGCATGTGCCAAAGTGAAACTACTGCCAGGCCAGTGCACCTTCCTTGTGGTAATTTTAGATTTGGCGCGTGCCCATAACGCAGGAATTAATTATTTCCTCCTATGTGTGCCGATTCCAACGGTAATCACACTTGGCATGCGCCAACTGGTCCCCGTGTGTGTGGCACGTTAACCTTTACCGCTAGATCAATGGCTGGCATTAAGGGCGATGGCCAGTTTTGGGTGCACGCTGATTTCATTTTTACCACAGGTCCTTTCCCATCCTATTAAAAAACAAACCTATTTTTTGTGGACGCGGTAAAAACTGGCCCGACGCCTGTCCAATACACGCACCTACAGTACCATAGGCCACTTCTTACCGCGGCTTAGTAAAAGGACCCCTCAATGAGAGAAATCAATGTATTTGCATTATTACAATAACCTTCTCCTAGAGTCATGATTTGAGTGTTAAAGGCAGTATAATTTAGGTGGACACTGGTGTATCAGAGCACAGTCAGGGCCTGGATAAAACAGTAACCATTGTTCCAAAGTCTTTGTACATATGTATATAGGAGTAAAAAATAAATTTTTATTCCAGCCTAATCATAGGCTGGGTTGGCATTGCCAATATGTGCCTTAGTAGGGGGGAGAAAAAGAACTTTTAAAAGTGTGTTAAATATTTAGATTTTCAACTTTTCAATAATGTGAGTGCCTTCTAGGTGTGTTTGTTCTGCTTTCTATTAAAACGTAGTGGACAGTGGCATTATGAGAGCGGTCTCTACTTCCAAAAGACCAAAACCCTATTTTTCCCTGCTAGTTTTATTGCTTTAAGAAACAGAAGAGCTAGTGTATCTGTTATTTGGCTTTCAACCTGAAATTAGGTCTATATAAAGCTGAAACCTCTACATTGATTCTAATTGTGTTTTTATGATTATGTATGTTTAAATGTAATCCGCCGAAACCATAAATTGGCAATCTTCCTATTTTTATAATGTGTTACTTTGGGCTTGACTCTCACGTTGAAGGGTTTCCCCCCGTTGTAAGACAGTGTCCTGGACAAGGGGGGCTGTGGGAGTGGTTTTCTTCAATAATAAGATTGGTCCAGAGGAACAACTCATTTAACTAAATCAGTCTGCCCCATAAACCCTCTCCCTCAGCCTTTCCCCCCAACACACACCATCTCAGCCATTCTCTCCCATTTGCTCTCTTTCTTCTCTGAGCCAAGCTAGTCTCAACCTTGACTGCCTCTCCCACCAGTCAGCCTTCACCATTCTGTCTCCACTCCCCACTCCCTCTAAGTTAGCTTTCCATGAGTCATCAGGGGCCACTTTTACAAAGATGCACTAGCGTTTTTAGCGTACACTAAACATAAGCATGCGCTAAAGGCTAGAGATACCCATGTATTCCTATGGGCACCTCTAGCGTTTAGCGCATATAATCTTTAGCATGTGTTAAAAACACTAGTGTGCCTTTGTAATAGACCCTCTCAGTTTGTTAGGGTGCCTTAAAAAAACGTTGTGTTAGGCGCTAAGGGGTGCCTAACGCAGCAAAAATGACCTAACGCAGGACATGCTACAGTGCTACATTTGCCACAGTGTGCATCCTAAGCACGTGGTTTTTTTGGTAATATTTTTTTTGAGGGTGTATGTCAGGAGTGGAGAATAGTCATAGCATGGAAGCGATAACTATTTAGCACATGCACATCAGCTAACTGGTTGCCGCAGGGTTAATGCAGGAGGTGGCAAGGGCTCCCACCTTTAAAATGGCTGCATGCTAGTGGTAACATTAGTCCATGGCCACAAATGAAACTAATACTAAAAAGACTTTTTCACAAGCATGTAAGAAATGGGCTGAGTGTCAGGAAAGACGCGTGTAAGGGTGTGCTAATCCCATTTCTTTGCTTGACCATGTTTCTCCTCACTAACCTCTGGAGGCATTCTGCCTGCACTGCTTCTGGAAACGTAGCTCTGCGTGGCATTTGAGCCATGTGGTGACTGTACTTCCATGTTATTTTTACAAGATTGTGAGACCAAACTCACTGAGAGGTCACACAAAATATGTAAAAAAAAAAATCAACAAACCCTTAAAATTATATGACTTGAATACTAAATCTAATTAATCTTCCCCAATACTTGTGTTAAAAAAAATAAACTATACATAGTCATTTAAATTGCTTATAGCTTATATTTATTTGTAAAATCTAACTTTGAATGCTTTATCAATAAATTGCTTCTTGCTGTGTATGTTGTGAAATCTAAAGAGCACTACATTTTTCAGAAAAGAGGAAAGGTTGAGCTGAAAATGGGCCTTGCCACAAACATACAAACAACTTTATTGGTGCTTTGTGTGGATCTTAAAATATTTTCCTCTTTGCTCAACAAGAACAGAGTACCTAGATTTTGTACTAAGGTGGGAAGTTAGCAAGGTTACTGCAGCCTGTTTAACTTATGTGGTAAATGAATGACGCTGCTTGTTAGCCACCTCGCAAGCAGCATTATTGTACTGGGAGCATCAGGCTGTGAAGCCATGGCCCAGTGCTTCAGGGCCGCATGTTAAAGGGACCAACACACTTCCTGGGAATGTCATTTTAGAGTGGCCAGAGCATATTGCCCCAACCAAACTTCCACAACCCTAAGGTCCCTGTATGTGGCCAATTCCCCTCAACTGTAAGTGTCTCCTCCCACAACAAAGCTGTTTCCCAGACCTATCTTATTCTAAATTTCTGGTGTCTATTAGCGTGGGCACGATTAATCCCCAGTTGCTCCTGTCCTTGCTAATGCCCTCTTTCAAAATGGCGTTGGTGACCCCTAACAGTCTCACATCACAGAGCAGTCATTTAAGAAATTCAAGGTCTGTCTTAAAATACATGTCTTCAAACAGGCTTTTTGTTTGGACACCGGACTGATTCTATGACCAGATATCAGGGATATGCAGAAAACGGTTCATGTCCTTACCTTTCTATTATTTGCCTTTCCTGCTTTAAAATTGATGTTCTTTTCCTGTTTGTTTTTACTTTAGTTTTATTATATTGTTACACAACCTTGACCTATCTGTCAGATTAGGTAGTATATCAAATCCATAATAAGCCATCTGGAAACATGAACCCTAGTGGTAGTATCGCAAAGCTACAACTAGGAGTTGCCGGCATCATTTTAGAAGAGAGCGCCAACTCCTCGCACTACCAAGGATTTAGATTATGCCAGCCCTGGGGCCCTTCAGGAGGATGGGGTTCCTGCCTTGAGACAGGGGCTTTGGTTGGGGGGGGGGGGGGGTGGAAGGGCTGGCCACTAGGGGGCCCTGCTGGTTGGGGCAGCACAAGTGTGTGTGGGGGAGAGGTCCTTGATTTGAGAGAAACCCTGGGGGGGGGGGGGGGGGGAGAGGCTTTCTATCGCTATTGAGGAAGGATGCTTGGTTGTCCAAAGTTACTGGGCAGTAAAATAATTCCAGCCACTGTATAGTATTCCATATTAATGAGCTGCTTTATGTGTGTTTGCATATCATTACTATTTTATTTATTAAAAAAATATATAAACCATACCATGTAACATGGGGTGACCTAATCACCACTGTGTTTAAGGCACCCCAACCAGCGTTAAGAGCCCTTTAACTTGCTTTAAGGGGCAAATAACAAGGGTGAGTACTCTAACACAGTTCGATAACCACGCCCCCCCCCCCCTCTCAAATGTATGTAACTGAAGTGGAATCTCCATTGAGAGCCATGCAGTGTCAGAAGAAAAGGATACCTGTTCTGAAGGCAATTACCAGCCTTCAGAGGAGGCGGGGAAAGTTTGTATAGGGGGATGAGAGTTGGGGTTGATTCGGGGTTGCCTCTGTCCCCTGAACCTTACAATGAAAAGCAGTCCTATAAACAATTAATAAAAAAAAAGAAAAATCCAACAACAAAAAACAATTTATTTTTTCATCTGAATGGGTGAATGATCAGGGACACCAGATTCTGTTCTACTACTACTACTTATCATTTCTGTTCTCTGGAAAACTGCAGTAACAAGCATTTTCTACAAATGTGAATTTGAACAGCTGTTATCTATCTTGGAAGTAATTATGTCTTGTATCTTGTTGAGGAATGCTTCAGATATGTTAATGCGTAATGTTGTCTTTTCCTACATCAAATGTTTAGAGGGAATAAATTGTCCTATCTAGAATGTCAGGTTCTGCTCTCTGTGTTTTATTTTGTAATTTTGGGAAGAGCACAGTTACCTTTTGAGATGTGTGCAATGATTTTCATCAGCTATATGCCTATCTTCTTCAAACACTGAATACTAAAGCTCTGCCCAGATGCATTAAGTTTGAGATAGAAATAAGAATGGCATGAATAAATTCTCTTGGAAATTCCAAGGCTGTTTCTGAAGCTTGCTTCTCTGAGAACCTGAATGGTTTGTGGCCCCCCACCCCAGGACCATGGTTGCCCACCCCTGCCCTAATTTATAGTGGACTGGGCTGATCCAGGGATGCTGATATATTGATGCCCTTTTGTAGAATATAGAGAGTGACCTGCTTTCGGATGTAGGTTGGTGTGTTGCCAGCAATTTAAATAGCGGTCTGTTATAGGGGGTCCTTTTACAAAGCTGTACTAAAAAGTGGCCTCAGCATTCCCTAACGCGCAATAAGGCCATTTTTAGTGCAGCAATAAAATAGCTGATTTTCTAACTTTTTGTATTAGTGGCCATTCGTACCAACTGCACAGAGGAGCAGTCCTCTTGGCACCAACGCTTCTCAGGTACCGACAATGCCATAAGTGCATAAGTATTGACATACTGGGACAGACCGAAGGTCCATCAAGCCCAGCATCCTGTTGCCAACAGTGGCCAATCCAGGGCCAATCCAGGTTACAAGTACCTGGCAAAATCCCAAAACAGTACAATACATTATATGCTGATTATTCTAGAAATAAGCAGTGAATTTTCCCCAAGTCCATTTTAATAACGGCTTATGGACCTTTCTTTTAGGATGCTATCCAAACCTTTTTTTAAAACCCTGTTATGCTAACTGCGTTTACTACATTCTCTGGCAACAAATTCTAGAGTTTAATTACACATTGAGTGAAGAAATATTTTCTCCTATACTTTGTAGCTTCATTGCATGCCCCCTAGTCCTAGTGTTTTTGGAAAGAGTAAACAACTGATTCACGCCTAGCCGTTCTATTCCACTCATTATTTTATAGACCTCTATCATATCTCCCCTCAGCCTTCTCTTCTCCATGCTGAAGAGCCCTAGCTGCTTTAGCCTTTCCTCATAGGGAAGTCATCCCATCCCCTTTATCATTTTCGTTGCCCTTCTCTGTACCTTTTCTAAATTTCACCATATCTTTTTTGAGATCGGTGACCAGAACGGCACATAATATTCAAGGTGCGGTCGCACTATGGAGCGATACAAAGGCATTATAATGTTCTCATTTTTGTTTTCCATTCCTTTCCTAATAATACCTAACATTCTATTTGCTTTCTTAGCCACTGCTGCACATTGAGTAGATGGTTTCAATGTATCATCAACGATGACACCTGGATCCCTTTCCTGCTCGGTGACTCCTAATGTGGAACCTTGCATTACATAGCTATAGTTTTATTTATTTGGTTCACTTATATCCCACATTTTCCCAGCTAGTGCGGGCTCAATGTGGCTAACAAAGTTAATACATCAAAACATAATTATAGAAAATTAACAAATACAGTAACGAAAGCAGCTAAATAGGAGAATATGGATGGGAAAACAGGAACAACAAAAGGGAAGCAGACAGAAGGCAAAAAATGGGAAATCAATCAAAACGGAAATAGGGGATTAAAAAGTAATGAGGTCTTTGGGATAAGCTTTACTAAACAAATAAGTCTTTGGTAATGTTTTAAATGTTGGGTGATCCTATGTCTCTTTCAGTAGTCTCGGTAAAGCATTCCAGGAGTGCGGGCTGATGAACGAAAAGGAAGAAGCGTAGATTGTCTTTAGATTCCTACAGGAAGGGTAGTGCAGAAGGAGATAAATACGAGATGACACCGATGAATTTCTGGGAGGTAAATCTATCAAATCACACATGTAAACTGGTGCTTCTCCGTAAATGATCTTATGTGTTAAGGCACAGATTTTGAATTCAATACGGTCTTTGATGGGTAGCCAGGGAAGACGCTCACGGAGAGGCCGCGCACTATCAAAGTGAGTTTTTTCAAAGATAAGCCTGGCAACGGTGTTTTGAACCGTCTGGAGCTTCTTCAGAATATAGTGTGTACAGCCAGCGTACAACCCACTGCAGTAATCGATATGGCTTAGCACCAATGAATGCGTCAGGGTTTAGGTTCCTCTTTCCCACATGCATCACTTTGCACTTGCTCACATTAAATGTCATCTGCCATTTGGATGCCCAGTCTTGTAAGGTCCTTTTGTAATTTTTTGCAATCCTCTTGCAATTTAACAACTTTGTGTCGTCAGCAAATTTAATTACCTCACTAGTTACTCCCATTTCTAGATAATTTATAAATAAGTTAAAAAGCAGCTGTCCCATTGAGCATACTGACCATTTAACCCTAATCGCCATTTTCTATCTTTTAACCAGTTTTTAATCCACAGTAGTACATTACCTCCTATCCCATGACTCTCCAATTTTCTCTGGCACCATGCTTCAAAGGGGTCCGATGTCTGTGCTTCTTTGCCTCGACTTGAGGTACAACATTGGGGTCCCTCGGTGCCAATGAAGACAACATTTAGTCCTTGTATGGCCATTAAAGGTTAGTGCATCAGCCCTTACAGCCAACTATTTTATAGGCAGTAAGAGCTCGCACGCTAATCAGGAAGCGCATCTGCATTCTCTCACGCTAACTGATTAGAGCAGACACACCCACTCTCTGCCCCCAGACCTGCCTCCTCTGCGAAAAAAATAAGCATTTATTTTTTAGTGTGTGGTTTGCATGCATAAATTGCAAATTTTACCTTTGGATGCCTTAGTGTGTCCTATGGTAAACTACTACTACTTATCATTTCTATAGCGCTACTAGACGTATGCAGCGCTGTACACTTGAACATGAAGAGACAGTCCCTGCTCGACAGAGCTTACAATCTAAACCCTTGTAAGCTGCGGTAAACACGAGTTAGTGCTTACCACAGCTTAGTAAAAGGACTCCCTATTCATCAACTATAAAACGTTAAGAAAAAAATGCGATGAAAATGATGGATGTTTTGATGAAGATATCTGTGTCACAGGAAGTCCACGAGCTAGAAAATAGATTTACTGGTAACCCTTTTTGAGATTACAGGATTACTTTGCTCCTACTACCTCGTCATATGTGTTTTCCACTGTGCTTTTAGGCACTGATGCATTGGTCTGTGTGTGTGTTTTTAACCTTTTATTTATTGTCTTAAAGGTTTGTACACAGAATGAGAACCTATAACTCAGATCCATGCTGTAGGGATGATACTGTTATCTTGCTGAATGTTTGGATTTTTCTTTTATATATAAAAAAAAAATTATCACAATAAATTGTGAAAAAAATGTTCTGTTAACTTTGTTTAGTTCTGCTTAATATTAAATAAATTTGGTGAAGATGAGTGTTGTTTGATTTAATATTAAATCATAGAAAGAGGCGTCTACTGCATTAAATGGTTTCTCTTGTGAGCAGGGTGTCTCCAAATGGTTTAGTTTTTTCTCTTTTACTATGACAGTAATCCTGTAGGAAGACATCCCATTTCCAGCTTCTGCTGACTGTCTCCATGGTTCCTATTTTGAGCCTGATGGCACTCCCCGCCCCTCCCCCACTGGCACAGATTTTCAGGGTAACCAAAATATACATGTAACATTTGGGTGAAGAAATATCTTCCTATGCCTATTTATTGTGCATAATATTAATTAAGAAAAAGAAGAAGCTTGTATGGTCCTTGTGATCCTCCCCATAGTTAAGAGCCCACTGTCTTATCTGAATGCAGTGTTCTGTTAGTGTTTTTGCATGGCAGTGATTCATTATTATATGTAAATGCTTTCCTTGCCACAAACTGCTCATCTTTATTGGTATAAAGTGAATGCAGTGTTCTGTTAGTGTTTTTGCATGGCAGTGATTCATTATTATATGTAAATGCTTTCCTTGCCACAAACTGCTCATCTTTATTGGTATAAAGTGAATGCAGTGTTCTGTTAGTGTTTTTGCATGGCAGTGATTCATTATTATATGTAAATGCTTTCCTTGCCACAAACTGCTCCTCTTTATTGGTATAAAGTAAATACAGGACAATACACTGTACAGGCCTAAGGCCTGAATTAAGGCATGCAGCAACAACACGGTGCCAGAGGTAGTTGGCTTAAGCTCAAACCCAGGTCTCCCTATAGTTTGACCCGCTATGTAAATTATAGGTATTTTTGACTCTGCCTGTTAAATACTTCTAAACCTGAAATTTATTCTAAGGACATGGGTCAGTGAAGTGCTAAATAACTAAAGAATACACGCCCCCTCCCACCCCCAAGATAATGTATACTGAAGTATGAGAAAGAGTAAGTTCTAGAAGAGACAGCAGATGTGAAGGGCAGCCAGCTGGAGAGACTGTTGAGCCTGAAACGCCAGTGCCATAGTTTTTCTCTCAGTTGGTTTATATTTAGTCTGAGACGTTACTGTCTGGCTAGAATACATGCAACATTTGGGTGAAGAAATATCTTCCTATGCCTATTTGTTGTGCACTCTGGAATGCACTGCCTGAAAGGCTCCGCTTAACACCAGACTATCTCTACTTCAGGAAGCAGGTAAAGGCTTGGCTCTTCAACCAGGCTTTTAAAGGAAGAAGTAACTAACTTGTTAGTCTCACTCACACACACAAGGAGTGACATGGGCTGCATAAACTGCAGTAGGACACGTTTATCCACTCCTATCCTAGCTGAGATAATATTTAACCATCTCTCTGACCTCATGTGCAACTTTCACTAAATTAGTCACCTTACTTTCTAACTCTTCATACTCTTACCTATCTATATGTTCCATCTTTGCTTTACCCTTCACTATCAATTAAAATGTTCTATTATGTATTGTGTTGACATTGTAAGTAGTATACTATGCCATACTTTGTATTGTTTGAATATTTTTACTGCTGTAATTACGTATTGCTCATGTTGATCTATTCTTACTGTACACGGCCTTGAGTGAACTCCTTCAAAAAGGTGGTAAATAAGTCCAAATAAATAAAATATGTTTATTAAAACAATTTACTATACTGCCATTTCTGGATATACGTCACAGAAGTTTACAAATACCCCCCCCCCCCCCAAAAAAAAAAAAAAACAACAAACAAAAAACCCTAACAGAAAAGAGTTACCTTTTAGGATGGGAAAAAGTACAATCACACACCCAAGGTAAAGAAAAGTTAAAACACCAGTCACCACCCAAGGATGCATTAGTCCACAGACCAACCAAACTGTACTTATCAAGAACTCCAAAAGCAAACTGGAAGAAGTGGGATTTTAAACTTAGGAAACAAAAGATCTGAATGCATGCAAGATGTCAAATTATTCCACAGGAATGGGGATAAGAAGAAAAAGCTGAATTACATTTTGACTCAAAACGGGACAATTTAGGAAATAGGAGAACCAGCCTGTGAGCATTGAGGGATTGCAATGCGGGGGCAGGCGTGTAAGGGATTGTTAAGGACAAACGATAGAATGCAGCACCTAAGTGCAGGGCTTTTTGAGTAATACAGAGCACCTTAAACTAAAGATGATATTTAATAGGTACCCAATGCAACTGCTTTAAAAATGGGGTAACATGGTCATGTCTCTTAGTATACTTGACCTACTATAATGCCAGAAAATATGTGAAAATAAAGCACTTAATGTTAAAGGGAAGAAAAAAAGCCTCAAAGAGCTCCAGACCAGCCGGTCTATAGAGCTAAAAGCGATCAATATATAGGAATGTAGAGGTGCGTCAGCGTTTAACGCGCTTACTTGTGCAGTGAAGAATTGGAGGAAGAGAAGACTGCAATTGAGGTGTGCCAGGGAGTGGAGCCTGGAAGTTGGGTGGACAGGACTGCAGGCATGTCCCAAAATCTCTCTCTCCAAAATTGGCCCCCTTGGCAGCTCTGGGTCTTGCACCTCTGCCCTTCCCTCCAGCAGCCCCCTCCTACGAGCCCAGCGCCTATCTCCCTGCCCTCCAGCCCCAACCATGGGTCCAGCTCCTCTCTCCTTGCCCCCCCCCCCCCCCATGACCCCAGCATCCCAATACTGAAAAAACTACGTCATTGTACCTTGGGAGGAGTAATTTCTAATGCGCTTTTGGCATTCCTAGAAATTTTGTTACTTATATGATACGTGTAGTACTCTATTAGCATGATTGGCAAGAGACTAGAATAAATTCTAATTTCCAAACTGAATGATATTTAATTTAAATGGTGGGAATGTATAGTAGCATTTATAACATGCCTTTAAATTTAAGGCGCCTTAAACGCTAATGCGCCTATACATTCAGCTGGAGTGCTAGTGTGGAAGACTGCATGATTTTTGGAGAGACCAAGTTGCTGTGGGCAGTGTGACTACAGGATCCACAGCGCACCTTCACACCAACTGAAATGTAGAGGCGTGTTTGCAATCTTAACGCTCCTTGAAAGTTAAGGCACGTCAATCACCAATGTGCCCATAGAAATGTGTAAGCGTGTTAGCACTTTTTAACGTACCTTTAAAGGCACGTCAAACACCAATGGGCCTATAGAAATGTATAGGCACGTTAGCACTTTTGGATTTGAGCAGAGAAAATAAAAGAAGTAAAACTGATTTTTGTTTGTTTGTTTGCTGTTTAAAAGTTTTGCAGTTAAGACTGAGGTAGAGAAACCACATGCATGATTGTGTAAAAACAAGTTTGTGCAAGTGGATTAATCCCAGTTAAGCCACTAGGAAAACTGGTCTCCAAGCTTAAGGTTGGGCTGGCATTATGTGTGTTCTGCTGGAGTGCTAGTTTGCAAGATTGCATGATTTTTGGAGAGACCAAGTTGCTGTGGGCAGTGTGACTACAGGATCCATAATGCACCTTTAACGTTAAGGCACGTCAAACACCAATGAGCCTATAGAAATGTATAGGCACGTTTGCTCTTTTTATGTTTCAACATTTTTATTAGAATATTTGCAATGTCATTATACTTTACATCATATCTTGGTAACCATACAACTCTGTCAACCAAGTATAACATCAACTTCTGTCAACATCATTTTACATATTCCTCCCCCTTCCCTCCCTCCCCACCCATCCCCCTCTTTGGGATTTAGCATGCTGATGTTTAAGTTGTTGATCATGAATTAAAGAATTGTGTAATAAAGTGAGATCATCGATTAATGTCTCATGTTTTTAATGCTATTCCTAATTATTCTAATTCCATTCCCTATCCTCTCTATCGCTTTAATATCCAATGTTCACATCAATACTATTTATCCAATCTATCATTATATACTGATATCTTTCCCTCCCTCCCTACTTAGCCTATTATATGTATATTGATCCACTACAATTAATTTAATTATTGTTACATAGTGTTAAGAATTCGGCTTCTCCCTCTTTGAGTCATCCCATCCAAGTAACATCCCCAAATGTTAAGAAAACGTATTTTTCGTTTGTGTGTTCCTTTCGCTTCTCTTGCTTCCCAGGTCAGCAGCTGATGTATCTGGTTGCGCCAATGCCAGAAGGTTGGTGGATGTGTTGAAGTCCAGTGCTGCATTATACATTTTCTAGCCACCAGGCACACTTTGCGGCAAAACATTATTCTGTCTGCTTTTAATCTAGGATATGTATCTCGTATATCTAGTATTAACATCAGTGGATTCATTTCAATTTTACTGTTCACAGTAGTAGACAAGAATGCAGCTATTTGTCTCCAATACCGTTGTATTAATGGGCAGACCCAGATCGCATGGTATAGTGTATTATCTGTCCTATTACATTTCAAACAGGTAGCTGTCTGGATTCCTCCCGATCTATACAATTGCACCTGAGTGAAATAAGCTCTATGTAGCATTCGAAATGCGCATTCTCTAAGGCCTGCCCCTTCTATTGTCCTGGGAATATCTTTTATTTGTGTAATAATATTCCATGTTGTCAGTTCTCTTCCCAGATCTGCTTCCCACTGTTTCTGAAGCTGATCTATCTCCCTCCCAGGCACCAACTCCCACAGTTTTAAATGTATGTTGGAAATGGATGCAGCATTCTCAGAAACTGCCTCATAGAACTTAAATAACTCGTTCCCCTAATTTCTTATTGAGTACTTCTCTGTTAAGAGTACGTACATAATGATGTAATTGATAGTGCGCAAAGTGGTCCTTCCAACTTGCCATCCTTATGGTCTGTAGCTGTGACACCTTTTTTATATGCCCATCGTCCCATAATACATCCTGCAAATTAGCTATTCCATTTCGTTCCCAAGTAATAAATGTTCAATTCTCTAGTCCTGGTAAGAACATTGGGTTACCCCTAATTGTCAATAGTTCCGTGACAGATGGGTCTCCCCCCAGTAATTTTCCTAAAAATCTCCACGCGTCTCTGATGGGCAGCAACAGCACACTATGTCTAATTCTGTTGGGAAGCATATTGTTCTGAGTATGTAGTAGCGTTATAAGATTATACAGAGCAAAATAAGCTTCTTCATATTCAAGTGGAGTATGGGTTTGAGTGGAAAATAACCAATCTCTTACCTGCCGTAGCAAACAAGGCATCGTTCGCTCTTTTTAACATCAAGTTAAGGCGCATTATACACTAACGCACCAATACATTACTACAGGTGCGTATGTGTTAGATGCGCATCAACTTTAAAGGCGCATTGAAAATGCGAAGGCACTTATACATGGCTACAGGCGCGTTAGCGTTTAATGCGCATACGTAGTGCTGCAAAGAATTGGAGGAAGCAAAATCTGGCAAGCATAGTAATCATCATTACAATCATCGATGTACCCCACTTCAATATTATAAAGAGCATCATAAAATCTAGGATCATGCAATACCTGCCCGTCTATAATCTGTCCCCATATATTCAAGTAAACTCACTAAAGTCTGTAATGACCTGTTCCTTGCCAAATCCAAAGGTCACTACTCCATCCTCATCGACCTATCCGCCGCTTTTGACACTTTCAATCATAATTTACTTCTTGCTACATTATCCTCATTTGGGTTCCAGGGCTCTGTCCTCTCCTGGTTCTCCTCTTATCTCTCCCACCGTACCTTCAGAGTACATTCTCATGGATCTTCCTCCACCCCCATCCCGCTCTCTGTTGGAGTTCCTCAGGGATCTGTCCTTGGACCCCTTCTTTTTTCAATCTACACCTCTTCCCTGGGCTCGCTGATCTCATCTCATGGTTTCCAATATCATCTTTATGCTGACGACACCCAGCTTTATCTCTCCACACCAGACATCACTGCAGAAACTCAGGCCAAAGTATCGGCCTGCTTATCCAATATTGCTGCCTGGATGTCCAACCGCCACCTGAAACTGAACATGGCCAAGACCGAGCTCTGTCTTTCCACCCAAACCCACTTCTCCTCTCCCTCCACTCTCTATTTCAATCGATAACACCCTCATCCTCCCCGTCTCATCTGCCCGCAACCTCAGAGTCATCTTTGACTCCCCCCTCTCCTTCTCTGCCCATATCCAGCAGACAGCCAAGACCTGTCGCTTCTTTCTCTATAACATCAGCAAAATTCGCCCTTTCCTCTCTGAGCACACCACCCGAACTCTCATCCGCTCTCTCATTACCTCTCGCCTTGACTACTGCAACCTACTCCTCACTGGCCTCCCACTTAACCATCTATCCCCCCTTCAATCCGTTCAGAACTCTGCTGCGCGTCTTATCTTCCGCCTAGACCGATACGCTGATATCACCCCTCTCCTCAAGTCACTTCACTGGCTTCCAATCAGGTACCGCATACAGTTCAAGCTTCTCCTACTAGGAGTGGAGGAGTGGCCTAGTGGTTAGGGTGGTGGACTCTGGTCCTGGGGAACTGAGTTCGATTCCCACTTCAGGCACAGGCAGCTGCTTGTGACTCAGGGCAAGTCACTTAACCCTCCATTGCCCCATGTAAGCCGCATTGAGCCTGCCATGAGTGGGAAAGCGCGGGGTACAATTGTAACAAACAAACAAACAAAAAATAACCTACAAATGCACTCAATCTGCAGCCCCTCACTACCTCTCTACCCTTACGCTCCTACCCGTAACCTCCGCTCACAGGACACATCCCTCCTCTCAGTACCCTTCTCCACCACCGCCAACTCCAGACTCCGCCCTTTCTGCCTTCCCTCACCCTATGCTTGGAATAAACTCCCTGAGCCCATACGCCAAGCCCCCTCCCTACCCATCTTCAAATCCTTGCTCAAAGCCCACCTCTTCAATGTCACTTTCGGCACCTAACCATTGTACCTCTATCCAGGAAATATAGACTGCCTCAATCTTGATTGACTGCACTTTTTGTCCTTTAGATTGTAAGCTCCTTTGAGCAGGGACTGTCCTTCTTTAATTGTATAGCGCTGCGCAACCCTGGTAGCGTTTTAGAAATGTTAAATAGTAGTAGTAGTAGTAAACTTGAAAACGACAAGTCTGTTAGAGAGAATAGATACTGCCAATTCCTAATACTCTCTACACATATTCTTATTTATTTATGGCATTTATACCCCGCTCTTTCCCGCTTGGTAGCAGGCTCAGTGTGGCTTACAGGATATGGTACAGAGCATCATAGAGATAACACAAAGTAAGGTGCAAGGTACACAGAGTATGGTACGAAGTATAACAGAGATAATAGAGTTGTAAGGAGTAGGACAATTGGGAGAGATGTGGGGGAGAGGACTGGAGTATGAGTAGTATGGTTATGTATTTGCTTTGTGGAATATATAATTCAAACCAAATTAACAC
Source organism: Microcaecilia unicolor (assembly GCF_901765095.1). Taxonomy (NCBI): domain Eukaryota; kingdom Metazoa; phylum Chordata; class Amphibia; order Gymnophiona; family Siphonopidae; genus Microcaecilia; species Microcaecilia unicolor. The sequence goes on along the minus strand of NC_044042.1, from coordinate 56,144,726 downwards.
CTGTGTTCATAAAGGCACGTCAAACACCAATGAGCCTATAGAAATGTAGAGGCGCGTTTGCAATTTTAACGTGCCTTTAAAGTTGAGTCACCAATGCGCCTATAGAAATGTACAGGCGCATTAGCACTATTGGATTTGAGCAGAGAAAAAAAAAAAGAACTAAATCTGATTTTTGTTTGTTTGTGTGCTTTTTAAAAGTTTTGCAGTTAAGACTGAGCTAGAGAGACCAAGTGCATGATTGTGTAAAACAAGTTTGTGAAAGTGGCTTAATCCCAGTTAAGCCACAAGGAAAACTGGTCTCCAAGCTTAAGGTTGGGCTGGCAGCAAGTGTGTTCTGCATGGTCTGCTGGAGTGCAAGACTGCATGATTTTGGAGAGACCAAGTTGCTAATTTAAATGGCGCGTTAGTGTTTTAAATGCACATCAAACACTAACACGCTTATAGGAATGTACTACTACTTATCATTTCTATAGTGCTTTTGCGTTTAAGGCACCTTAACTTTAAAGGTGCGTTACAAATACCCCCCCCCCCCCCCCCCCAGAAGTACTACTAATAATAAAAAGTTCAGTTACAAATGGGAAGCTTTCAAATAAATAAAAAACCCTGTCAAACAATACTATAGTGTGGATTTCAGTGTTGCACTATATGCCTTTATTTGTTCTTAAGATGACAATAGAGATATTTCTATATAAAAAAAAGAAACCAAAGACATATAGCGAAGCACTGAAATCCACACTACAAAGACATACAGCACAACAGTGAAATCCACACGACAGCATTGCAAATAACAAAGCAAGCTCTAGAGCACCTACAAAAATATTTGGAATATAACCCTACCCCCATTCACAGACCACTCGAAAACTCCCCCCCAATAGGCAATTTAATTAAAAGAATATAAACCTCAACAGCAATTGTTTTGTTCTGGCCAATATGGCGAAAAGCTCTACCCACTGTCCTCAGTCCAGCTAGGATCATGCCGGCTCCGTCATTAAACTTTTTCGTTACTATCTGCCGACTTTGGAAAGGAAGAACGTCCCCGTGCCGTTTCCGGAAGCGCGTCAGAACGCCGGGTTTGGATTGGCTGGTTTCAAGGGGTCCTCAGCTTGCCCTGCCCCACTAGGCTTGGATTGGTCGGTTTGGGCCGGCAATGTTTTGGGCGCGTGGATTTTAACGGCGCGTACGTCGCCGCCGCCGCTTGCAAAAGTTACCAGGAGAAAAATGGTTGGAGGAAAGGTAACAACACAGCTGATTGAGAATCTGGAGCTATGGGCGCTGCAGGGGTATCTGAGCGATGGTACGTATTTATTTATTTATTGCATTTGTATCCCACATTTTCCCACCTCTTTGCAGGCTCAGTGTGGCTCATGAATGGTGGAAATACATAAGAAAATAGACATTTAGTATTACAGAAAGATCTTGGGTAACATGATAATGATAAAACATGATAGTAGTGTAACAAGCAAATATTGTAAGACAATTCTGGATATTTGTGTAGGTGTTCATATTTTTTGATCTTTGTGACATGCCTTGTTAAAGAGATGGGTGTTCAATAGTTTGCGAAAGTTAGTTAGTTCATAGATCGTTTTTAAGCTGCGCGGCAGCGCATTCCAGAATTGCGTGCTCAAGTAGGAGAAGGTTGACACATGCGTTAGTTTGTATTTTAGACCTTTACGGTTGGGTAAGTGAAGATTAAGGAATGTGCAGGATAATTTTTTAGCATTCCTGGGTGGTAAGTCTATCAGGTCTGACATGTAGGCTGGGGCATCTCTGTGAATGATTTTGTGAATTAGGGTACATATTTTGAACGTGATGTGTTCTTTAAGTGGGAGCCAGTGTAGCTTTTCTCGTAGGGGCTTAGCACTTTCATATTTTGTTTTACCGAATATAAGTCTAGCTGCAGTGTTTTGAGCTGTCTGAAGTCTCTTGATTATTTGCTCTTTGCAGCCAGCATAGAGTGCGTTGCAATAGTCTAGATGACTGAGTACCATTGATTGTACCAGGTTGCGGAAGACTGTCCTTGGGATGAAAGGTCTTACTCTTTTTTTTTTAATTTCCACATTGAGTGGAACATCTTGTTGGTTGTGTTTTTCGTGTGATTCTCAAATGTTAGGTGTCGGTCGATGGTAACTCCAAGAATTTTTAGGGTGTCCGAGATTGGAAGATTCAGTGTTGGTGTATTAATGGTTGTGAATTTGTTCGTGTTATGTTGAGAGGTGAGTATTAGGCATTGGGTTTTTTCTGCATTGAGTTTCAGCTGAAATGCATCCGCTCATGAACGCATGATATGTAGGCTTTGGTTGATGTCATTGGAAATTTCCTTTAAATCTTGTTCAAATGGGATGTAGATCGTTACGTCGTCTGCGTATATGTATGGGTTGAGGTTTTGGTTTGATAGTAGTTTGGCCAAGGGTATCATCATTAAGTTGAATAAGGTCGGTGAGAGGGGGGATCCCTGTGGAACTCCGCATTCAGGTATCCATTTGGCTGATGTGGTCGAATTAGATGTCACTTGGTATGATCGTGTGGTTAGGAACCCCTTGAACCAATTGAGAACATTGCCTCCAATTCCGAAGTATTCGAGCATATGTAGTAGTATTCCATGATCAACCATGTCGAAGGCGCTAGACATGTCAAATTGTAGAAGTAGTATGTTCTTGCTAGTTGCAATCATTTGTTTGAATTTATTCATGAGAGTAACTAGTACTGACTGGGAGTCATGTAGTATTGAGAATTTGTTTAGATAGTTTGTGAGTTGTTTGGTCACCATCCCTTCCGTAGTTAGTTAGTTCACTAGCACTTTTCTTTGCATCTTTGGGTATGGGGTGAGTAGAATGTTTCCTTTCTCCTTCGGGAAGAATCCATTTTGTAACATATAGTTCACGTGATTCGTTAGGTCTGTTATAAATTGTTGAGGGGCAGATGTCATAAGGTTGTTTGGGCATATGTCTAATTTGCAATGAGATTTGGCGAATCTTTTGAGCGTTTGGGAGATGAGATCCTCCGATAATATCTCGAAGTTGGTCCAGGTTCTGTCTGCTGGGTAAACACCAGGGTCTGGATCTAGACAGTCAAGGAGTACGGCGTAATCGGCGGTACTAACTGGTATTTTAAGTCGCAGTTGTACGATTTTCTCACTGAAGTATCTCGCGAGATTGTCTGCTCCTGGTGTATCTTTACTGTTGGTTGTGATTGGTGTGATATCTAGTAGTTTGTTCACGAGTTGGTAGAGTTTGTGTGTCCTTGTAGTTTGGTCCAATTTCGGTTTTGTAATATAATCTTTTAGTTTGTCTTATGGTATATTTTATATTTTCTTTGAAGTTGTTTCCAGGCGTTAACTGTGGGGTCGTCTTTCTTTTTATACCACACACGTTCTAACCTTCTAACTTGTGTTTTGAGTTTTTTCAGTTCTTCATGGAACCATGGTGTTGAGTTCTTTCTGTGTGAGGTTCTGGTTTGGATTGGGGCGATATTGTCTAATATTGATCTGCATCTGTCATCCCATTCTAGGAGGAATTGGTTTGTATCTGCCTTTATTGTCCATCGGTTGTTTTCACTATTCTTGGAAAAATCCTTACATTGTAATGGGAGTTTAGGCCCTCCTGACAAGGGACAAAATGAAAGGAGATGTAGTAGTTGGTTAGATTACAAAGCCTAAAAATTGGACAGCTTAATATAGTAATCGGTTTTCACACAGGTCCACTTTTTGTTTTTGCTAAAGTAGGGAGGGAAGATGAAATCTCACTCTTTTAATCTCCCTTGAAATTTGCCTCCGCGATATTTGGATTATGTATTTCTAGGTGTATAATACTCCAAACTTATCATGAAAACCCAAACTAACAGCTCTCAAAAATATGTGCTCTTTGGGAGGAAAAAAATACACCAGCAAAATTCACATAAAACAACAATATCACAATCTCTGAATATCGTCCTTGGTGTTTTCTCTGGATACAATCTGACAGATTCCGAAGGGAAAACACAGAGAGAGAGAGAGTTTATTTTCATTATACTGAAATTTGGACTGATAAATAATACAATTTTCTGTAATAATGGGATAAAATATTTTTTATTGTAACCATTTATTTACTCTAATAAATTTTAGCATTATTATAAAAGGAAACCTAAACTCTAAAGTGTTTTCCCTTTGCCAGAAAGGCTTGTTTTTTTCTGCTCTCTTCTGTTTAGCTTCCTTCCTTTTAGAGGCAAGAAGTCAGTGCCCTATATAAACACTAGGGTTTAGTTCCTCACAGAGCAGCATGAGCTTCCACGATATTCACTAGGATGTAGGAGTAGTGGTTAGTGTAGTGGACTTTGATCTTGGGGAACTGGGTTCGATTCCCACTGCAGCTCTTTGTGACTCTGGGCAAGTCACTTAACCCTCCATTGTCCCAGGTACAAATAAGTACCTGTATATACTATGTAAACCACTTTGAATGTAGTTGCAAAAACCTCAGAAAGGCGGTATATCAAGTCCCATTTCCCTTTCCCTCTCTGAGCATTGACAGCTCACACAGGCAAGATAGGGTAAAGTCTCCCTTCTTTCGTTTTTTTTCTCTTAGTAAGCTGGTGTCAGGGGGACAAAAAGCAGAATGAAGAATAGAAATTTTAAGAAATGAAACTGCTTTAAATCAGGAACTGAATTTCCTGTTATCTTATGGAAAAATATTGGACTTACTTTCAACCTGCTAAACTGCTTGACATTAAACAACTTACATTGTGTTAACAGTGTAATAATTCTAAAATGTTCAAAAAATACAATGAGATAAACTGTAGTCAAATTAAATCCTAATAGTGCTAGTATGATACACTATCAGAAATATCTCTCTATATAAAACGCACCTCCAACGTTCGAATGAAGCCTCTGTTAGCCAAAAGTGAAGGGGGTGAGATCGCATTGTATCTGCCCCGCCCACGCGTCAAACGTGATGACGTCGAGGGCGGAGCAATGACACTCATCCAATCGCAACGCTCGGCAGCGAAGCGTCAGGGAAGGAGGCGGAGCTCTCAACGTCTAGCCTTCCCTTCGCTGTGTTCCGCCTTCTTCTGACGTCAAGGATGACGTCAAAAGAAGGCGGAACACAGCGAAGGGAAACCTAGACGTCGGGAGCACCGCCTCCTTCCCTGACGCTTCGCTGCCGGAAACGCCACGGAGGTACATTTAAAAACAAGAAAAAAAAATAAAAACCATGTTGGGGGGAGCGAAGAGGGTGGCCACAAAAGAAAAACAATGGGAGCGGGAGGGCACGGGAGAAACGACACCATGGATGCGAAGGGGGGGGGGAAGAAGAGGGCGGCCCAGGCTGGGACATGGGAGAGAGAGGAGCATGGATGCAAGGGGGGGTCATGGAAGGGACACAGGGGACTTGCTGGAAAAGGATGAATGGAGGCGGCAGGGGACAGAGGAGCATGGATGGGCATGGATTGGGAGGGCAGGGCTCAGGGAGAGAGGGCAATTGCTGGAAAGGGATGAATGGAGGGGGCAGGGGACAGAGGAGCATGGATGGCCATGGATTGGGAGGGCAGGACTCAGGGAGAGAGGGAAATTGCTGGATAGGGATGAATAGAGGGGACAGATGGGCATGGATGGATATGGATTGCAGGGCAGGCCTCAGGGAGACAGGGCAATTGCTGGATAGGGAAAAATGGAGGGGCCAGGTGACAGATGAGCATGGATGGGCATGGATTGGAAGGGCAGGACTCAGGGAGACGGGAATTGCTGAATAGGGATGAATGGAGGGGACAGATGGCCATGGATGGATATGGATTGCAGGGCAGGCCTCAGGCAGAGAGGGGAAATGCTGGATAGGGAAAAATGGAGGGGCCAGGTGACAGATGAGCATGGATGGGCATGGATTGGAAGGGCAGGACTCAGGGAGAGGGGAATTGCTGCATAGGGATGAATGGAGGGCACAGATGGGTATGGATGCATATGGATTGCAGGGCAGGCCTCAGGCAGAGAGGGGAATTGCTGGATAGGGATGAATGGAGGGGCCAGGTGAAAGAGGAGCATGGATTGGAAGGGCAGGACTCAGGGAGAGGGGAATTGCTGCATAGGGATGAATGGAGGGGACAGATGGCCATGGATGGATATGGATTGCAGGGCAGGCCTCAGGCAGAGAGGGGAAATGCTGGATAGGGAAAAATGCAGGGGCCAGGTGACAAAGGAGCATGGATGGGCATGGATTGGAAGGGCAGGACTCATGGAGAGGGGAATTGCTGGATAGGGATGAATGGAGGGGACAGATGGCCATGGATGCATATGGATTGCAGGGCAGGACTCATGGAGAGGGGAATTGCTGGATAGGGATGAATGGAGGGGACAGATGGCCATGGATGCATATGGATTGCAGGGCAGGCCTCAGGGAGACAGCGGAATTGCTGGATAGGGATGAATGGAGGGGCCAGGTGACAGAGGAGCATGGATTGGACTCACACTTTCACTCTGACTCTCAAACACTCACTCTCACATACACTCTCCCAAACACACACACTCCGAGGAAAACCTTGCTAGCGCCCGTTTCATTTGTGTCAGAAACGGGCCTTTTTTACTAGTACATATTAAAACAGCACAGTAGAACATTCACATAACAGAAACATGTCCACAGAATCCAAATAATATTCTTGTAACATAGATATGTGTTTTTTTACAATGTGTATAGCTTGTATTGTGCTGACAGTGTATCATATTAGAATGTCCATATTACATGGATATGGCTCATTATGTCTTTGGGGGCAAGTGGTGTTCAGACATAATGATAGACAACATGGGTAGGACAAAGGCATGGGAGAAATAAGTGGGTGTCTGAACTGTAGGTAAATTTATATGTATAGCTGAATAAGGTATGTGGAATTGGCCTTAGTTAAAAGATGTGGCAAACTAGTTCAATCACTACAGGCTTTCACCTGCTTGCTGAAGTACAGGTAGCCTTGAGTTAGGTATAGCCACTCAGGGAGCGAGCTCTTGAGAGAGCATTCTGGTGGGTGTCGCATCATACAGTTTCCTTAGGCGAGGGTACAGATAGTTGATGCACTTTGACGGAATCTTATAGGCCTCAAAGATATGTAGAGAGCCAACTAATTCTTTAAGTGCACTGGCCCATTTTATTTGAGGATCTTGAAAATCATGGGTAAGTTTGTCGTTGTAGGGTACTACGGTTTTTGTAGGAAGAGTGTGATGTGATTATGCTGCTTGCCAACTCTTTCAGCCATGCTGCATCATTCTGGATTAATTGGAGTTGTTGCAAAGTTTTTCTGATTTGACCAATATGCAGGATGTTACAGTAGTCTAGCTGTGATAGTATCTTGTCATGGACCCACAATGATTACTCGCCTCTTGATATATGGAGAAAAATTTTGTAATTGCCTCAGTGATAGAAGCAGTTTATAAAAGTTGTTTACGTTTTGCAGGGTTAAAGTAAGTGATGAGTCCAGCAGCCTCCCAAGATCACATCCCTGCCTAAAACCGCACGTCAGGAGAGTTGGTACACCAAACCTTTGATTCCGACTCCTCTATTTGTCTACTGTCAAAACCCCAACTCCTAATATGTATAGCAAATCTAAGAGAAAATTTATTAATTACAGAAATGTAGGATGTTTCTTTATGCACAAAGTATGTTTGAAGCTTAGACAAAGAATGTGAACAAAAAACATGCTGTCAAATGAAAGTATGCAATTCACTGTTGTAAGTTTTCATTTTGAAGCTGGAGTGGGTACATTTTTTACTGAATTTAACTCCACAGCCCTGTTTTTTGGGGGTGTTCATACTTTGTAAATGGTGTTTCAAGTCAAATACCTATCCACTTGTATTAGGAAGCCATAGAACCTCTGTTTTTCTTGGGTTCAGGCAGAGTTTGCCTTTTGTCCGTTCTTAATTTGGTATTAGGCCTGTGATTCTCCAACTTTTTACTATAGCGAAACCTGTAAAAATATTTTTCATACATCAAGGAATCCTCAATTTGTGTAAGCATATGTTCACACAAATGTTTTCTATAATCTAAATTCTTGAGGAGCCCAATTTGACACAAAATTCTATACCTATACTGATGTACAGCTACTCATACCCATACCTCTCAGTAAACTACCACAGTGATTGTCAATCAACCAAAGCAGCTTGGCTAAGAAGCAATAAAATAGGTGATAGTATGGGTCACTGTGATGATCAAGGTGAAGTGCTGTTGCTGAACAGAACTAATTGTCTGCCTGACAGGGTATTAACTAGAGAGCTGTATGGGAACGGGGTTAGTGGAATCCCTTTCAGGTCTGCAGGGATGGACCCAGGTCCTGCGGGGTTCCCATGGAAGTGTAGGTGAGCCTACCCCCCCCCCCCGAGCCTTAGGGTGCCCTTCCCGAACATACCTCAATGCACCTTGGTGGTTTAGTGGTCTCTTTGGAGCAGGAAAGATCCCTACTTTTTGCCGCCGCTGATCCTTGTGCTGCAGCCACTTCATCAAAATGGCTGCTGCGACTTCAAGTGGCGGCCTCATGAGACTTCCATGGAAGTCTTGCAAGGCCACCGCTTGAAGTCTTGGCAGCCGTTCTAAATAAGTGGCGGCAGCGAGCAGATCAGTGGCAGCAGGTAGAAAAGAGTGGGGATCTTTCCTGCTTCGAAGAGGCCACTAGTCCACCAAGGTGCATTAAGGTACGTCCAGGAAGGGCACCCTGACTCAGTGCTGGAGGGGAGAGGAGATGGATGGATGGATGGAGTCGTGAGTTGAAGGGGGCTGTAAAAAAGGTGGAGGGAGTGTGGTTGCAGGGTGGAAGGGGGCTGGAAAAAGATTGGAGGGGGGAAGGGGAAAGGGGGCAATAGAGCATATGGGATTGAAGGGGATGGAGAGGAGAGAAGAGGTAGATATGCTGCTTATGGATGTTTGCTTTTTTGAAAAGGTACATATTTTAAATGTATTTTGCAGAGTATAGAAGAAAATGCATTTGTTTTACCACTTTTTTCACTGCTTATAGAATCTGGCTTTCTTGGGGGGGGGGGTCAAGGTGTGGGATGGAGGAGATTACTTGTGGTGGGGACAGGTTAGATTCCACAGGGGATGGTTTAGATTTCTGGCCCTGTGCAACTCCCTAATTTGAACCTTGCTAGGGAATGTCTGGAGGTTGGAAAGTTGGAGTGCAGTGTTGTTATCTTCATGGTCACTGGCTTACATCCTCTGCTACTGAGTATAGAATATTTTGTGGTACAAGTGGCAGGTTTTTGAACTTGTTAATTCCTTAGCATCCTTCTAGGCTGGTCCAGACGCTTAGATTATGCACTTCTACTAGCAGATGGAGACTGAGAACCTATAACTGTCCTTTGCAGTCTCCAGCAGATGGTAGATGTGGTAAGCCTGTGCAGTCTGGTAAGACCATGGGAGCTTGTGGGTTCCTGGAAGACCATTGGTTTGGTTCTGTTTTAGGGTCAATGACAACTGGAGAGGCTGAGATCTGTAGGGGCCAGGGGCCTCTCCAGCCCTGGGGGTGTTACAACCAGGTGGCTAGGTCCCTCCCCCTGTCTATCTCATTTTTACTTTCTTCCCAGAGCTCCGGGCTGAGTTTGAATGTGTTCCTTGGCTTCGCTTCCTCTAATGTGGGAGGGGAAACCTTGAGTGCCTTTGAGGACAGGCAGTAATAGCCAAAAAAAAAAAGAGGAGGCTAATAGCACAGTGTATGTTTCCTGTACCAGCTGTTCCTGGGATCATAGGAGCCAACTTTTCAAAATGATTGGGGGTGCTAAATTAAAAAAAAATTTTTTTTTTTACAGGCAGTGCATTCCACCCCCCCCCATACCTTAAAATCCTGTCTGCTGCAGTCTTCACCTGGGCAGTGGCAGCGCCACTCATAGGCTGCTTGCAACCTGCACCAGGACTTCTTCCCTGAACAGTCCCAGCCAGCGCTTAAAACTCATTTTACCTGACTGAAGTCCTGACTGCAAAAGAAGCAGAGTAGAGCAGGCTCACCTTCAGTCTTCCCCTTCTCTCTCAGCGTCCCACCCTCATTTACTGTTTCCGCAAGGGTGGGATGCAGAGAGCGAAGGGGAAGGCTGAAGGTGAGCCTGCTCTACTCTGCTTCTTTTGCAGTCAGGACTTCAGTCAGGTAAAATGAGTTTTAAGCGCTGGCTGGGCGGCAGGAAGGCAAGGAGGGCTGTCGAGGGAGAAGAGGGGCGGGTAGGTCGGGCTGGGGATGTTGGAACCGGAACTTCGGGTGATTGACGGCCAGGAAAATGTTGGGGGTGCTCGAGCACCCACGGAGTCGGCGCCTATGCCTGGGATACCTTTGGCAACCCAAACAACCTTTGCCTCTGTGGTCTTGGGTGGTGGAGAGGCAGTGGGAGAACCTCTGCAATTCTTGGCAAGCCCCAATAAGCATGTAGAGGGCCTGGTGCTGTCTCACTTGTGGATGCCGTGTGTTTGAGTCCAGGGTGCAGTGTAACCTATGCGAGATCTGCAAGGTGGGTTCTTCCTGAGGAGTCTATTCTTTGAGGATGGGGGGACCCAGTAAAGATGTCGGGGTCCATTAGCTGGTGGCTATGTGAACAAGGTTGAGGTGGACCCAGATTACTTCAGACCGGGTCCTCAGTCATCTGAGATGGCTACGCCCTAGAATTTGTGCATCCTGATGAAAGGTGGAGCAGTTGTGGAGACTTACAGCTTGAAGCTGTGGTTCCAGTTCTGTGGAGGGAGCGCGGTACCAGGAGGTACTTGATTTTAAGTTGTGGTACCAAAGAAAAAGGTCACAGTTAAGTCTTAATTCTCAATTTCAAAAGGATCAACCATGCTCTTCAGTTCCCCAGTTCCACATGGAGATACTACACTATTATTGTGGAAGCACAGAAAGGGGAATTACTTACCTCCTAGATTTAACAGAGGATTATCTCAAGGGGCACCAGAAGTTCCTTTTGTTTCGTAGTTTTAGGACAGAATTATCCATTCTGTGCATTCCTGTTCAGTCTGACAATAGCTCTTCGAATATTGTCCGAGGTGATGGTGGTTGTAGCATTGTCCCTGCAAAAGGAGGGCATCCTGGTATAATTGGCTGACTTGGGCGAAGTCGTTTCAGGAGAGTAAATAGCTTGGGTGGTACAGCTCTTGGAGTTTCTGGGCTGAGTGGTTAATCGGGCCAAGAGCAACCTGAAACCACCGCAGGTGATCGACTGTCTGCGGGTCTGGTTTGATACACGACGGGGGAAGATTTCTGCTGCCAGCCAGTGTGCATAAGTTATGTCACTCTGTTTAGAAAACATCTTAAAGTCTATTCCAGTGGTTCCCAAACCTGGTCCTGGAGGCACCCTAGCCAGTCAGGTTTTCAGGATACCCACAATGAATATTCATGTGAGAGATTTGCATGCAAAGAAGGCAGTGCATGCAAAACTCTCTCATGAATATTCATTCTGGGTATCCTAAAAACCTGACTGCCTGGTGTGCATCCAGGACCTTGTTTGGGAACCACTGGACTATTCTAAGTCTTTCCATGTTGATTTGCTGTTTTATAATTACTTTAGCTTGTTTTGACTTTATTCTATTTCATCTTTTCTGCTATTACACGTTTTACTTATTATATGTTTTATTGTAACCCACATAGAATGGTAAGATAATGCAGGATATAAACTTTTTAATTAAATTTACAGGGTCAGATTTACTCCCTTCTCAGTGTGAGAGCTCCTCAGGCCCAGGATTATCTACAGGTGCAGGGCTCTATGGCAGTGACGCTAGAGTTGGTTTATGGGTCGGGGCCTACATTTGTCCACTCTAGGAGGCTCTGCTCTCTTTTTGGTCCCCTCAGTCACAGGAGTTGGATGCAAGGTTACCGCTCTGAAACCAGATGCGGAGGCTTCACAGCCCCACTTTGGAAAGGGACATAAGCTTTGAGCCTTCAGAGTGGACACTTGTGACAGTGGTACAAAGCCTTTGGTCACCGGATGAGTCCCTTTGGTTGGTTGATCAGTCGAGTAGAGATCTGGACAGCCCGATTAGCAATGGAATCAACTCTTACATTCTTCAAGGGCAAGGCAGTGTGAGTTGCTAGGGAGGAACAAGGAGTCAGCAAGTGGTGAGTGAGGTAGCTCTCGACATCAGCGCTGATGTCCTGGGCAAAATGCTATCTGTCTGCCGCACATGTAGTTGGCGTGGAAAATGGTCAGGTGGATTTTCTATCTTCAGGATCCCAGTGTTTGGAGTCTGGGGTGGCAAGCCCTTTGACCTAATAGTTTGAACCTGGGATTGCCCAGTGATGGATTTGATGGCATCTGCAGTAATTGAGAAAGTGCTAAAATGTTTCAGCTTCAGGAGATTGTGCATGTTGGAAGGCATTGATGTTCTAGTGCAGGGCTGGCCTTCTGACTGTCTCCTCTCCATGTTTCCTCTGTGGCTGCTGTTGGGCCGAGCCACAGGGGTCCCGTGGTGCTAGTCACCCCAGATTGGCTTAGAAGACTATGGTATGGGGATCTGGTGCAATTGGTGGCAGGAGCTCCTTTGAGGTTCTCGGTGATGGAGGATCTGTTGGTGCAGGGTCTTGTGTGAATGCTGAATTCACCTCTGTGTTGTCTTATAGCTTGGTTCTTGAAAGAAAGTGACTATGGAAGAGAGAGATTCAAAGAAAGTGATATCTAGCATGTTGAAATCATGAAGGAGATCTATTTTCTTGGCTTAGGATAGGGTCTGGTGCATTTTTGAGGCATAGTGTCAAGACTGGAAGTTTCTCCCTTTCTGGATCCTCCATAGGAGGGATTTTGGAGCTCTTGCAAGAAGGTTGGACAGAGGTTTGGCATAAGCATTCCTTAAGTTGCAGGTCACAACATTGGAATGTTATTAAGGCTTGGTGCAAGGCAGGGTGGTGTCTTTGCGTCCGGTTGTGCTCAGGTTTCTAAAAGAAGTGAAGTCGATTCCAGCTAAGTGCCTTATTGCACGCTGCTGGAAATCAGTGGATCCCCCAACTATAGTGGATTGGAAGGTTGAAGTGAGACTTATGGGGCATATGGAACGTTTAACGGTCTACAGGAGGGAGGGAGAGCTCAGACGTAAAAGGGGATGGACAAGACTTCAACAAATGATTGAGAGACTCTAGAGGGATTGAAGAAACTTTCCGGGGGGGGGGGGGGGGGGGAGTACTTAGAGACTAAGGGTTGGAAGGGAGCGGGAGGGGGGCTAGGGAAGGGAAGGGGAACTATAGGGGGCATGGTTGATCCCACCACCGGTGTTCGAAAAAGGTGAATAGTTAAATTGGAGTTAACAAAGGGAAAACCATGGTTGGAGGGTTCTGTGTTTGAAGAAATGTGTGAAACTAAACAAGTTTTGTTGATGACTGTAACACAAGTTAGTTGGACGAGTTTATAGAAAGAGATAATGTACAGAAAGGGAAACATAAGAAGATATATACCATATGGCTGGATTGTTACAACTGTTTAAAAATTTGGAAAAATAGTCAATAAAAATCTAAAGTTAAAAAAAAAAAAAGAAATGAAGATTCATTCCTCCTCGCTGACCTTTGCAGAAAAATTAAAACCTAAAAAAAAGGGCATACATTACAAAAAGCCTGGTCTTCATTTCTATCCCTAAACATAGCTCCTAATTGGCTAACCTCTGCCTCTGTCCACAAACCATCCCAGCACTGCCCTCAGTATAATTGATTCTATAGCCTAGGGACCAACTGGCACAAACTAGGAAAACCACGTTCTCTAGTCTAATACCCCTAACTCAGTGTGGATATGCACAATAAATATTCATGAGATTGATTTGCTTACATTGCCTCTGTGGTAGACACACACATGCATATTCGTTGTGGCTGTCCTGAAAAACTGACTGCCTGGATTTTACTGAGGATAGGTTTTGGAACCCCTGCCCTAACTGAACAGACTTCCAATTCAGTCCTCAGGGGAACTGTTTCCAGTCAGATTTTCAGGATACCCACAATGAATGTGCTTGAGGTTAGAGGGCAACCAAAACTGGTATAGCACAGTTTTCTCCCCCCCCCCCCCCCCCAAAAAAAAAAAAAAAAAGTCATCTGCATGCCCTGTGGCACATTCCCCCTCTTCCAACAGAAAGCTGCACCGCCCTCCCTGGGCCTAACATAGAAGCCCTGGTGGTCTAGTGGCCTAGTGGGATGAGAGCGATCCTCAGTCATGGCAGCTGTTTTGAGATTTGAACTGGCATGTGCAGATGCAGTCCCCAGTGTGGCTTACATGAGGAAGGACCTGGCAAGTTGAAGAAAGCTGCCAAATTCTGAACCAAAATGAAATGCAGGGTCATGCATCTAGGCTGCAAAAACCCAAAGGGAACAGTACAGTATAAGGGAGTGAAGTACTTCTGTTTATGAAAGGGCGGTGTGATCATATGTGATGATCTTAAGGTGGCCAAACAGGTAGAAAAGGTGATGGCAAAAGCTAGAAGTATGCATGTGTGCACAGGGAGAGGAATGGCCATAATGAAAAAAAGAGGTGTTAATGCCTCTGTATAAGACTGGTGAGACCTAATTTAGAATACTGTGTGTACAATTATGGAGACTGCACCTTTAAAGAAATACCAACACTATGGAGTCGGTCCAGAGGGCAGATACTAAAGTGGTCAGGGGTCTTCGTCATAAGGCATATGGGGACAGCTTAAAGACGACAATATATATAAAATTTTAGAAGAAAGGCAGGAGATAGAAGTTTGAATCCCTCCATGGCATAAAGTCACAGGAGACGAGTCTCTTTCAACTGCAAGGAAGCTCTGGAATGAGGGGGCATAGGATGAAGGTGAAAGGGGACAGACTTAGGGAATAACCTGAGGAAATAGTTCTTCATGGAAAAGATGGTGAGTTTGTGGAATGGCCTCCCGTGGAGGTGATGGAGTATCTGAATTCAAGATAGCTTGGGACAGGTACATAGGATCTCTCTAAGGGAGAGGAAAGAATAGTAGATGGCATGGATGGGCAGATAGGTTAGGCCCATCTGCCTTAAATTTTCTATATTTCTATGTAACTGAAATAATTGTAGTTTGTACTACTGTTTTGAAATCCCCAAGCTGCAGAATTGTATGAAGATGCTTCATTTACCATTAAGTTCAATTATGTGACCTGCCCTCTGCCCCTAAATCCTTGTTTCTCTATATGCAGTGGGGACATGAACAATGCTATCTCTTGACTGTATGTCTTTCTGTTTGCTCTTTTCTAGCGTGGGTGGACACAGTGTGGGAGCTAGATTTCACAGAAACAGAGCCTTTAGATTCCAGAGCAGAAGAAAAGATCACTGAGAACGGACTGGAGAATTTTATCAAACTGCATGAGAGCCTGAATCCATTTGCCACTGAAGAACTTGAATCCACTGTGGTAAAAAAAAGATAAATGAACAACTGAAATATCAAGAAGTGTTTTTTTTTTTTTTTTAAACCCCATTCTGCGTGTGATAGATTTATACTTTTTTTTTTTTCTCAGTGCAATGTGCAGTAGTTATGAATATCGCCCTCAAGGTGTATAAATGGGAGTTGATGCTTAGAGATGTATTAAATCTCTTGAATCATTTTGAAGTCCATTCTAAACTGAATCACTTTGAAATTCCCACATATGGGTTTGGCCATTGACGTTGCCCTAGTGCAAAGTCTGCTAGTCTTTATGTACCCATGGCATGGCTGACATGTGAAGTTTCAAAAGTGCAACCCTGAGATAACCACTGTGCATTCTGGTAGCAGCCTTTTAACCTAAGAGCTTCTATACGAGTAGTTCAAGGCTCAAGGAGAGAGACATTCAGGTACAGTAGATATTTTCCTGTCCCTGGTGAGCTTAAAATCTAAGGGCCCAGTATTAAACTGTAACAGTCAGTGGTTAAATAAAATGCTGGCCACCACGTTTAAAATGAAACTGGATTCGCTACCAATACATGGATACCAGCTGGTGCTGAATATCCAGATTCAGTACCAACATGGTATTTGGTTAGGAGCAATACTCAGACCACCAGTTGGATTAAATTAGGACAGCCTTTTGTGCTGTCCTAGCTTTATCTGGTTTGTTATCCAGTTAGCGGTATGAATATAGCTGCTAACTGGACAATCTCTGCCTCTATCACAGACCATCCCAGCACTGTCTGGACAGTGTTGAGGTGATCAGAGAACATATTCAGTGATGCTGACTGGATAAGTGCCTTTTGAATATCGGCTCCAAAATTTGTAACTGAGGAAATGGAGAGTTAACTGACTTGCCCAAAATCACAAGGATCATTGGTTGGATTTGGACCCTGACTTCCTTGGTTCCCAGGCCAAAGCTATAACTTTTTGACTACTCCTCTGCTTCAGACTAAGATCCACCACGAGTCACATTTGTGTGTGTTGGCTGGGATAGTTGCTTACCATTTTTTTTTTTAAAGCATGTTGTGAAAATATAAACACAAATGTTTGTCCATCTCTCCTTGAGACCTGACATCACAGGTGGAGCTAGTGGCACAGGCACACAAAGTGAAAACAGTTTGCCAATATATCTCCACTATTGGTTTGAACTGAAAGACAGTATTCAGGCTGTTCCATCCTCTCATCTAGGGCGTAACCAGCCCTTTGAACTGATGCACTGCTGTTCTTTTTCCAGACTGTTCAACACAAAGGAGACGGAAGTTTTATCTTGGGGTGGGTGGGCACCAGAGCATCAGTTGGTTGATATGGAGCAAGATGGATATGGGATGAGAAGCAGATCATGTGGGGGAATAAAGTGGGCTAGGGGATGAGAAGGGGCCTGGGCTGGCAGAAGGATAATAAGTAGGGTTTGGAGGATGAGAAGGGAATAGACTAAGGATGAGTAAAGCAGTGGTGAGATCGCAGAGGCTAACAAAGGTCTTTAATAAAAGGTTAAAATACTATGACATTCAGCCCCACTATTAAGTTGACATACAATTTTAGACTAACAAAAATATATATATTCCTTAGTCATTAAAACATGATCTTTGCATAGAGTATCTTTCATTTAATTTTTATAATTGATGGCCTATTGGCTGATAAAAAAAAGTGCCTAATTTTAGATGTTATGCTGGTTTACAGCCAATAAATGTAAGCTATCATTAGGAGCGTGACCTTTGGGTACCAAAATGTAGCCAACTAGTATGCCAGCTGAGTCATTCTGCCAAGGTTCAAAAAAATCACAGGAACAGTTCCCTTGTCCTCTCCCTCATACCTGATTACGGACTAAAGTGGGGGAGGAGTTATCAAATTGGTCCAACGTTAAGACATTATTTTGCTATTAACCCTAGTTTTTAGTAATTAGATAGCTGCATAGAAAGAGACCTGTGCCAGAATACCAGTAGTAGCTCACGTTGGTAACTACCCATAGAATACAGGGCCGAGGGTGCCCTGCAACCTCCTACGTATTCATCTACCAGATATATATACTTCCTTTTCATCCCTCCAGACCGACCCAGAATGTGACTGATGGGTTGTGCACTCCTTCCAGCAGGTGGAGACTGAGACTCCTGTGAGAACCAATAAGAGCCCTGGTTAGCTAGAGAGATTCAGTATTCTCATTCTCCAGTAAGTGGAAGGAGGTGAGCACTTCAGTCTCTTTCTAATTTCTCCCTTTTGGTTTTACTGCAAAATAATTCTATTTATTTTCTGTGCTCCGGTGTTTCTCTGGAAGTTGGAAGCTGAGGCCCTTGGGGGTGCTAAACTCTGGTGGCTGGGTCCCTCATCCCTAAATCCTCCCAAATGTTTGTTTGATTGCCTATATCTTCAGGTGGCTGAAGTTTTGGTTTGGCACTGCCTCAGCCCCTTCGTGGGAAAGGTGTCCTGAGAGCTGGGAGAGACAGCCACGCTGGTTCCGAGATTTAAAAAACAAACAAAAAAGGATGACACAAGCAAAGCAGCTCTATTTTGCCTTTCTTCTGCAGCCGTACCCTTTTATTGAGTTCGCTGCTTGTTGGCTGTCTTTCCTCGCTTGGGAGAGTATCGGGGGGGGGGGGGGGGGGGTGGCGGGAAGCTGAGTTCACCTGTCTCTGCTATGGCAGAGAAACTGAGGCATTTTGGGGTCTGTGGAACAGGGTCATTTAGGGGCAGTCAGACAGCTCCCAGTGGTTTCTCTGTATTGGCAGTTTCTTTTGTTAATGCAGCATTTTTTTTCTTCAGCGCTGTGGGAACCTGGCTAGCTTCGGCTTCACTTCAGCGCCGCCATGTTTTACAGAGTTACACGGTTCAGGCAGAGACGCTGACTTTTGTGTTACTATCGCGGTTTCTTCTCTCATTGCTGTGGGAACCCAGTTAGCATCGGATTCAGTTTGGCTGGAAATGCTGCCATTTTTACAGAGCCACTCGGTTCAGGCAGACATGCCAGCTTTCTGTTTCTGCTGTGGTTTCTTCTCTCGTCGGTGCTGGAACCCAGTTAGCGTCGGTTTCAGTGGGGAAACGCTGCCATTTTTACAGAATCATACTACTGAGGCAGAGAAACCAGTTTCTTTCATGGGGTTCTTCTCGGCTTTCCCGTCCCCAGCAGGATTTTCCTCCTGAGTTTGGGTGCTGTTCTAAGTTTTTTTTTTTTTTTTTTTCCTTTCCATTCCATGAAGCTGCTCCCTCTGCTACACTCTCTGTTCCATAGCGTCCCACAGATCAATCCAGAGACTGGTGGGTTGTATCCCTCTACCAGCAGGTGGAGATAGAGAACTTCTGAGGCTCTATATGTGGTCATGTGTAGCCAGCCAAACCTCAGTATTCTCTCTATCTAGCAGGTAGATGGTCATAACTCTGCAGCTCTGGATTGGGCCTCCTCGCCCGTTCCCTCGAGATGAGTTGAGGTGCCCAGTGGGGTTGAGGGCTCGCTAGGCTGAACAGGGATACTTGGTGATCCGGGTCCCTCCCTTTCTCCCCCCTCCCGCTGGTCCTTTTGGGACAGTGAGTGTTAGTCTCCTGAGGAGAAAAAAAAGGAAGCAATGGGGACTTTAAACACACTTTTGTGTGGTGCACTCACAGTGAGCAGGAGTCTGCTGCAAGGCAGGCAGGTAGGTCTCTGTGGTTTTGGACTGGGGGGCTTTTCTCTGCTCTACTTTTTTTCTGGGCATCATGGCAGCCCCATTGGAGTCCGTCAAACGCTGCTCCCAGTGTGGGAACCGGAGAGCAGCGTCGGGGGCGTGCGATTCCGGCCCCCGCATTTCGGAATGGAAAACAAAAATGAGGATGTTATAATGCCTTTGTATCGCTCCATGGTGCGACCACACCTCGAATATTGTGTTCAATTCTGGTCGCCGCATCTTAAAAAAGATATAGTTGAGTCCTGCTCCGTGTTTGGACAGGGAGCACTGCTTGGAAGTCGGGCTTGGTTCTGGCTCGGGGACGTCATATGTTTCTCCTTGGACCTTGCTCTCTCCGTGCATCGAGACTTGCTCCGTCTTCGGCCGTCGGGGGCCCCCCCCCACCCTTCGGTTGTCAGGTCATGCACCGTGGAGCCCTGCTCGGTTTCCGGGTTGTCAGGCGTTTTGCTGTCTCTGGACGTTGGGCATTTCTCTGTCTCCAGTTGGGTAGTTGGACCCGGCTTCATCTCCAGACATCGGGCGCTACTCTGTTCCCAGATGTTGAACTTTTTTCTGAGTAGCTCCTGCGTGGAGCTTTACTTTCTCTATGGACAGCTCCGGATGCCGAGAATTGCTCTGTCTCCACACAATTATGACTGCCGGACCTTGCTTTGGCTTAGGACAGCTTTTGTTCTTTTCCAGTCAGCTTCGGTCATTGAGACTGTCTTCGTCTCCGGTCAACTCCGGGCGCCGAGCATTACTTCTCCTCTAGAGAGGGGGTTTTTGGTCTGTGTCTGCCGCTGGGGATGGTCTCTCATGCAGTGCTTAGTTGGAGCTGGTTCTCTCGGGCTATCATTATTTCCCTGTGGTTCTATGGGTCTGGCACTGGTCTGCCGGCACAGCTCAGCTTTCTCGCTGTCAGTCGAGGTTCCAGCTGTCTGGATGGACGATGATCCTGGGGGGGGGGGGGGTAGGGTAGCGATCTTCACCTCTGATACTGGGTTTGTGCAGTGATGCTGGAGGTTGGATTTATTCTCTGCTCCTTCGGGTCAGATTTACCTGTCTGTGGCAGTGGGGACTGGTCCTTTCTTCAGTACCTGCCTGTCCGTTTGGCGTCGAGGTTCCTCCGTCCCCACGGTATGCTGTGGCTCCTCGGCTGGAGTTGGACTGTACTTCGTTTTCAGAGGTTGGCCTCTGCCGTTTCTCCAAGCTTCCTTTTGGGGGTTAGAGTCTCGCAGGTGGCTTTAACTCCTTTTCCAGGAGTGGAGCCTGGCCACACTTTGGGGTGTGGTGGTTTTTTTTGCCCTGTTCCTGGTCTAGTCTGACTCATTCCCTGCCTGTCGAGCTGGGTTCTAGATCTACCAGAAAGGCATTGCCCTTGGACATTAATGCTGGTGCGGTCTCTTGATCACAGAGTACCAAGGGTAGCTGTCCTAGGGATCTTTGCTAGTTGTCTCATTGGCTCTCCTGGATTTTGGGGTTTTTTGGTCTTTGCCCTGGTGGTCGGGCTACGGTCAATTTCTGCTGGCTAGCCTTGCTCCTTCCCAGGGGAGTGAGCCTGTTCCTTGCTCTGGTTTATCCTTGTACGGTGCTGCATAGCCTGTCCAGTTTTCTAGATGTCAGCCTTTGTACCGGCTCTGGGTACTGGACCTTGCCTGGCCTATAGCGGATGCGTCTTGAGTCATCCCTGTAGGTTCGGTTTCTCTCCTTAGCTGGCTCTCAGGGGTTCACCAGTCTTCTTGTTTGCTGGCTGCCGAGGTCTACTTCATGATGGCGGTCATGGCTGACCGGGAATACTTGTCAGATGGCTGTCTTGGTCGGGACTCCCCCTTTGTCAGGTGGCTGTGGCTTCTTGCTCTGGGGGAGTTCAATGTTCTGGTCCTAGGGACTTGTTGATTCTAGTCGCATTCTTTTTGTTTTTGGTTTTTTTTCATGTCGGTTGAGGACTCTGGGCAGTGTCGCTGTCTGAAGTTTTCCAGGTTTGCTGGCACAGGGGCTTGTCCCTTGTTCTGCCTCTGTTCTGGAGTCTGGCACCGACGAAGTCTTTGGAAACTGCTTCTGATTTTGCGATTCCCCCCCCCCCCCAACTAGGGGACTGCTTTGGTACATCCCACTCGTCTCTGGATTGATCTGTGTGATGCTAAGGAAGGTAAAATTAGTCCTTACCTGATAATTTTCTTTTCATTAGTCCCAACAGATCAATCCAGAGGCCCGCCCTTCGATGACTTTGGATTTTGTAGGTTCCTTATAAAACAATGGCAAGTTTTCGACGGCAATTTTGGATGTTTCTCTCCTGCAGGAGCAGTGGAGGAAGAGCTTCCATGGGCTTTATAGAGGCAGGAGTGGATTTTCTCTTTTGGTTTTATTCATTTGCTTTGGTATCAACAATACTGAAGCTAAGATGGATGCACAGGTCCACATATACCGTGTTTCCCCGAAAATAGGACATCCCCCGAAAATAAGACCTAGTAGAGGTCTTGCTGCAATTGGAGAATATAAAGCCTCCCCCCAAAGTAAGACCTAGCAAAGTTTTTCTTTTAAAGCAGGGCCGCCGAGAGCCGGACAAGGCCGCCCTCCGTCGCTCCCGGAACTAATCTTGAACGCCTCCTTTCACCTTTGCACTCGCAGCAGCAGGGCTGATCTCTCCTTCCGTGCCCCGCCCTCGCAGACGTTACGTCAGGCGAGGGCAGGACATGGAAGGAAGGAGTGGCCTGCCCTGCTGCTGCTTGCTGCGAGTGTGAAGGTGAAAGGAGGCATTTAAGGTTAGTTCCGGGAGCGACGGAGGGTGGGGGGGGGGCAACCCCGATGTTTCCCTGAAAAATAAGACATCCCCTGAAAATAAGACCTAGCGTGTCTTGGGGAGTAAAAATTAATATAAGACAGTGTCTTATTTTCGGGGAAACACGGTAGTAAGTCTCTGACGTTCTCTCTATCTCCACCTGCTGGTAGAGGGACATATACCACTCGTCTCTGGATTGATCTGTTGGGACTAATGGAAAGAAAATTATCAGGTAACTACTAATTTTACCTTCACTCTGCTGTACCCTGTGCAAGGATTGTGTTTTAATGACTGAAACATTTAGAAGACATAGGAGCTCATTTTCAAAGCACTTAGACTTACAAAGTCCCATTGTAGCCTATGGAACTTTGTAAGTCTAAGTGCTTTGAAAATACGCCTCATAGTATAACTAAGGGATATATATTTTAAAAAATCTAAAATTGCGTGGCTAGTTAAAAATGCATCACACAACACAAAGGCAAAACCTTTCTTGTATAAACTGCAAGATACTTAATATAATGCTATATTTCTGTGGAGTGCAAACAAAATATGAGAGAGGGAAAAAGCCTCTGCCCAAACCTCCACCCAGTATATGTTGACAAGGTAAAGAAGAAATAAATTGGGTCAAAACTTTCTTCATTGGCGTAAAAAATCTTTCTTTTTAAATCTTGCTGAAAACTCCACAGGAAGTTCTAATTTTTCATGAATCCATCCCAAAAATGTGAAAAAAGGCACTTAGCTTTTGAGTTAGTGGTAGACACAAACGTGCAAAGAGTCAGTCACACCGACTGGCCAAAGTTTCACTACTGTGGGCTGTATCAAGGTGCATGACCATCTATAATTTTTGTTTAAACAATTAAAAAAAACCTCAAACCATACATCTCAGACGAGCAAAGTACAAACAATAAAAAATCTCTAGTGACAAGATGTGCAAAGCAAAAAGATCCAAGAATTAACACTGAAACAATATAGTTAAAAAAAAACAAACAAACAAACAAACAACAAAGTACTTGCCAGTAACACTGAGCTTATCTTGTCTTGAAACCACCAGGATCTCTACAAACATGGCCACGGAGTCTCTTCTTTATGATATATAGAAAATCAAATGTTAAAAGAAACTTCTCCAGTCTATTCTAAAATTCAATCCCGATGGTTCCTCAGTTTTTAAAGTGAAAATCCCAGTTTCCATATCATCATGCTGATCAATCCATAGACTGGTGGGTTGTGTCCATCTACCAGCAGGTGGAGATAGAGAGCAATCATTTTGGCTCCCTATATGTGGTCATCTGCTGCCGGAAACTCCTCAGTATGTTCTCTATCTCAGCAGGTGGTGGTTACACACAACAGCAGCTCTGGCTAGGTCTCCAAGCCTAATTCTTAGGTTTTGTTGAGTACCTGGGGTTGAGGGCTCTTCTTGAGCAAGTGCAAACCTGGTGGTGCCAGGTCCCTCCTTTTCTCCCCCCTCCTGCTGGCTCCGTTAAAAAAAAAAAAAATTTGAACGTCCTTTAAGGGCGTTTATTTCAATGTTTATATCAGCGTTTATTGCAGCTGCTCACTGGGACACCAGTTCGTTACAGCTCAGAGCGAGAAGCAGGTAATTTTTACCTTTTGTAGCGGACAGGGGGTTCCCCGATCGGTCTCCATGTGGCTTATAGCGTCGGAGGGCGAGGGCGCGAAGAATCGCTCCCCGGACTGCATGTGCGCGTCTAGCGGGGATGCAGGGGTTTCAAAGCCTGAATCGCCCTTTTTGGGCGTCAGTTTGGAGTCCGGTCAGTGTCCCGGTTCTTCCTCCGGTGCGGCAGTTTTTCCCGCCATAAGCGCCCATCCCCTGCTGCTCCCCCCCCCTCCCAAATTTGGCCGGCCACTCTGCTCGGATGGCTTCTTGGGCCGCCCTCGAGGTGGGAGACGTTAATGCTATGGTTGCCCTTGATTCGGGCGACGGCAAGAAAGCGGCAAAAGTTAAGCACCGTTCTTCCCGCGTGGCTCCTTCTCGGAGTTTCGCGACGGACGCCATTTTGGATGCGCAGCATGTTTCTTCCCCGCTCTTGCGAGCGCCGGTTGAGGGTGCGTCTAGGGCTGTGGCCCAGGCTGCAGAAGTGCACAGTCTGGGGGGTTTCTCCTCTGAGTTCATTTTGCTGCTGCATCAGGCTTTTCTTATGCAAAACGCTGCCCCTGCTCCCCTGTATGATAAAGGGGTTGAGGCCTCCGGAAGTAAGCACCCTTGGGTGGATTTCCAGGCCCTAGAGGACTCTGAATCCTCTGATGTAGATGAGGGCAGCGTATCTGAGTTCTCCCAACGGTCCTTTGGGGATTCCTTGGAGGAGACGGATTCCCGCTCGGATGGAGCGGATGACCCCTCTGCAGCGCGGATCTTTTGCTCAGAGGATTTGCCCAACCTGTTAGTGCAGGCCATGAGCATTTTGAAGATTTCCTCTCTGGAGGACGTCTCTCCCTCAGCCTCTGCTGGCTCTGCCATTATGCTGGGGACGAAGCGCCCGCCTAGAACCTTCTACGTGCATGAAGCCATGCACACCTTGATTTCGGCTCAATGGGATTTCCCAGAGGCGAGCCTTAAAGTGGCTAGGGCTATGTCCCGCCTCTATCCTCTGCCTGAAGGTGAACGGGAGGCCTTTCTTTGGCCTACCGTGGATTCTTTAATCACTGCGGTGACTAAGAAAACGGCGTTGCCGGTGGAAGGTGGCACGGCCCTAAAGGACGCCCAAGACAGAAGATTGGAGGCGGCTTTAAAGTTGTCCTTCGAGGCGGCTGCTTTAAGTTTGCAGGCCTCAGTTTGCGGCTCCTATGTGGCCAGGGCGTGCCTAACGATTGTGCAGCGGGCTTCCCCCTCGGATCCTTCCTTGAGGGCTGATTGGCCGGCCCTGGAATCGGGTTTGGCCTACTTGGCAGACTTGCGGTATGATGTCTTGAGAGCCTCGGCTAAAGGTATGGCTCAGACAGTCTGTGCACGGCGCTGGCTTTGGCTGAAGCATTGGTCTGCTGACCATGCCTCTAAGTCTTGCCTGGCTAAGTTGCCTTTTAAAGGCAAGCTGCTCTTTGGGGGTCGAGCTGGACAAGATTGTGACCGATCTCGGCACGTCTAAGGGCAAGAGGTTATCGGAGGTCAGGGCTCGGGCCAGTGGTGCCCGCCCCGGTTCCTCCAAAGGACGGTTTCAGGAAGCCCGTCGGTATCGCCCGGGCAAGTCAGGCTCCTCTGCCCCCTCTTCCTTCAAAAGGAACTTCTCCCCCAAGCAGCATTCCTTTCGCAGAGACCGCCATCCCGGAGGTGCGTCCTTCGGTCCTCCCCCAGGGTCTCGTATCCAATGACGAGGCACTGGTCCATGGCCCAGAGCAGATTGGAGGACGCCTATCCTCATTTCTGGGCGAGTGGACCAGGGTAACTTCAGACGCCTGGGTGCTGGAAGTCATTGGAGACGGCTACAAGCTAGAGTTCTGCCGACCCTTAAGAGACGGGTTTGTGCACTCTCCCTGCAAGTCTCCGGTCAAAGCTGTGGCAGTGCAGCAGTCTTTAGACAATCTGATCCGCCTGGGTGCGGTCGTTCTGGTGCCAGAAGATCAGCTTGGCAAGGGACGTTACTCCATTTACTTTGTGGTACCAAAGAAAGGAGGTTCTGTACGGCCTATCCTCGACCTCAAAGGGGTCAATTGGGCCTTGAAAGTTCAACACTTTTGAATGGAGACCCTCCGCTCTGTTATAGCGGCAGTGAAGGCAGGGGAGTCCTGGCATCCTTGGACATCAAGGAAGCTTACTTGCATATTCCCATCTGGCCTCCTCATCAACGCTTTCTGCGTTTTGCAGTCCTGGGCCGACACTTCCAGTTCAGAGCCCTCCCGTTCGGGTTGGCTACTGCTCCGCGGACCTTCTCCAAAGTAATGGTGGTCATTGCGGCCTTCCTATGCAAAGCAGGAGTACAAGTCCATCCTTATCTGGACGACTGGTTGATCCGAGCCCCCTCTTATGCAGAGTGCGGCAAAGCTTCAGACCGGGTGATTGCTCTTTTGAGCTCCCTGGGGTGGATCATGAACTGGGAGAAAAGCCAGCTGCGCCCGACTCAGTCCCTGGAGTATCTGGGAGTTCGTTTCGACACCCAAGTGGGCAGAGTGTTCCTGCCAGACAATCGGATTGTCAAGCTTCAGGCTCAGGTGGACCAGTTCCTAGTAGCCTCTCCTCTTCGGGCTTGGGACTATGTGCAGCTGTTGGGCTCTATGACGGCCATGATGGAAGTAGTGCCCTGGGCCAGGGCCCATATGAGACCTCTACAGCACTCTCTGCTGCAGCGATGGACTCCAGTGTCGGAGAATTACGCTGTGCGCCTTCCCTTGGATCCAGCGGTGCGCAAGGCGCTGAGCTGGTGGCTGAGGCCAGACAAGCTATCCGCAGGAATGCCTCTTTTCACCCCGGAGTGGGTTGTCGTCACGACAGATGCCTCTTTGACGGTCTGAGGAGCCCACTGCTTGGGAAGGACAGCGCAGGGGCTCTGGTCTCCTGCAGAGGCAAAGTGGCCTATCAACCTCTTGGAACTCAGAGCCATTCGGTTGGCGCTTTTGGAGTTTCTCCCGGTACTGGCGCTGAAGCCAGTACGGGTCCTGTCGGACAATGCCACGGCTGTGGCCTATGTCAATCGTCAGGGAGGTACCAAGAGCGCCCCTCTAGCCAAGGAGGCCATGAATCTATGCCAGTGGGCGGAAGCGAACCTGGAACAGCTGTCAGCGGCCCACATTGCAGGAGTCATGAATGTCAAGGCGGACTTTCTCAGTCGCCATACCTTGGATCCTGGAGAGTGGCAGCTATCTGTTCAGGCGTTCTTGGACATCACGAAGCGCTGGGGCCAGCCGAGCCTAGATCTGATGGCGTCATTGGCCAAGTGCCGCGTTTTTTCAGCAGAGGACGGGACCCTCGATCTCTGGGAGTAGATGCTCTTCTCCAACAGTGGCCGACACAGGAGCTTCTCTATGTGTTCCCGTCCTGGCCCATGTTGGGCAGGGTGCTAGGCCGGGTGGCAAAGCATCCGGGCCGGATAATCCTGGTGGGTCCGGACTGGCCCAGACGTCCCTGGTATGCGGACTTGATCAGGCTCTCACGGCCCTCTGCGGCTGCCAGCGGAGCGGGGCCTGTTGCATCAGGGTCCCGTGGTGATGGAGGATCCCTCCCCCTTTGGTCTTACGGCCTGGCTATTGAGCGGCAGCGTCTGAGGAAGAAAGGCTTCTCAGACAAGGTCATCGCCACTATGCTGAGAGCGAGGAAGCGCTCTACTTCTACTGCTTACGCCAGGGTTTGGCGTACCTTTGCATAGTGGTGTGAGGCAGGCTCTCTTTCTCCCTTCACTGCTCCAATTTCTTCAGTGTTGGTGTTCCTGCAAGAAGGTCTGGAGAGAGGCCTGTCGCTCAGTTCCCTTAAAGACCAGGTAGTGGCTCTGGCTTGCTTCAGGGGTCGCCTGAAGGGTGCTTCCCTGGCCTCGCAGCCAGATGTGGTGCGCTTTCTCAAGGGAGTTAATCACCTACGCCCGTACTCGGTGGTGCCTGCGTGGAATCTCAATCTAGTGCTAAGAGCTTTGCAGAAGCCGCCTTTTGAACCCTTCTGAGGGCATCTCTGAAAGACCTGACGTTGAAAGCAGTCTTTTTGGTTGCTATCACTTCAGCCAGACGAGTTTCCGAGCTCCAGGCGCTATCATGTCGAGAGCCCTTCCTGCGGTTCACTGAGGCAGGAGTGTCTATTTGCACGGTGCCTTCCTTCCTGCCCAAGATTGTTTCTCGTTTCCATGTGAATCAGCAGCTCTGTCTACCCTCCTTTCGTAGGGAGGACTACCCAGAGGAGTACTCTGCTCTCAAATATCTAGATGTGAGACGAGTCATCATCAGATACTTGGAAGTGACCAATGATTTCCGGAAGTCGGATCATCTGTTTGTGCTGTTCGCAGGTCCTCGTAAGGGTCTGCAGGCATCCAAGCCTACAGTGGCACGATGGGTCAAGGAAACCATTGCAGCGGCTTATGTGGCCGCGGGGAAGGTGCCGCCTATCCAGCTGAAGGCTCACTCCACTAGAGCACAGGCGGCCTCGATGGTAGAGGCCGGATCCGTCTCCTTGGAAGAGATTTGTAAGGCGGCAACTTGGGCATCGGCTCATACCTTCTCCAGTCATTACCGCTTGACGGTGGCTGCTTGGGCGGAGGCCCGGTTTGGAGCGTCAGTGTTGCGGTCAGGGATTTCAATGTCCCGCCCTGGGTGAGTACTGCTTCGGTACATCCCACCAGTCTATGGATTGATCAGCATGATGATATGGAAGGTAAAATTATGTATCATACCTGATAATTTTCTTTCCATTAATCATAGCTGATCAATCCATAGCCCCTCCCAGATATCTGTACTCTTTATATTATGGTTGCATTTCAGGTTCAAGTTTAGTCTTCAGTTCCTGTTCAGGAGTCTTCGTGTTCAAGTTTTTTTGATTGAATTCTTCTGGAGTTGAGACGATTTTGTGTTACAGTGAGCTGCTGCATTCTTCTCCCCTCCGTTTTACGGGGCTGGATTGAGACTAAATTCTGCCGGCGCTCCCTCCCGCTTCGTGCGGCAGTAGGGCAGCCTTATATCCCTCCCGCTTCGGCGGTGTTAGGGTCAGCCAGCTCCTCCCGCGGTTGCGGTTGCAGGATAAGCCAGATCCCCCCCGCATCGGCGGGTGTGGTGTCCCTTCCCCGCTCCGCGGGGATGAGCTGGACAGATTCCCCTCCCCCACTTGTGTGGGGATGAGCTGGGTTGATTCCCCTCCCCCGTTTTGGCTGTGGTGAGCTGGGCAGAGTGTCCCTTTGTGGGTGTAATTCTCTAAGTGCTGAGTCCTGCGGATGGAGCTTTGATATTGACATACTGAGGGGTTTCCGGCAGCACATGACCACATATAGGGAGGCAAAAGGATTGCTCTCTATCTCCACCTGCTGGTAGATGGACACAACCCACCAGTCTATGGATTGATCAGCTATGATTAATGGAAAGAAAATTATCAGATATGATACATAATTTTACCATTGTTCCCTTTGTAGTAATCTTTTCATTCTGTCTGGGGAGCCCTCCGGTATATGGTCTACAGCACAGACATGAGGTGAATCAAAAGTACGTCCATGTTCTAGACAGTGCTCTACAATTGGTGCCTCCCTCCTCAGTCTTTTGAGGCAGCTTTTAAGCTGTCAAACGTATGCGCAGGGGTCCTGTAGTCTCCCCCACGTACATCTTCAAACGGGCATATTATTAGTTTATACAAGAGAAGTTTTGCCTTTGTGTTTTGCGAGTCATATACTCTCTTGTCCTCTTGTTGATCTAAAGTTAAAAATGCATGCCATGGGTCTCACAGGAAGGGGGGGGGGGCCTCATGCAGTAGCATCTTAACTCTTTCATTTTAACCTTTGTTAGCCTCTGCACTCTCGCCACTGCTTTCCCCATCCTTAGTAGTCCATTCCTTTCTCATGCTCCAGACCTTACTTGCTAAACTTATACCCGCTTCACTGTTTTTTTTTGTTTTCTTTCTTCCCCCCCCCCCCCCCCAGAGTATTTGGACCCTTTTTGCAGAAAGTAATATTACCCACAAGGCGCTTGTTGCAGTATTACACCACTTTATCCAGATGGTTGGGAATAAAAAGGCCAGTGTGGTACAGCGACTCTATGCTCTGCATTCAGCTGCCCTCTATTTCCAGTTGCTGGGGATTCCAGGTGAGAGCTAGATGCCTCTTGGGGTTCCTAAACTGACTGAAGGTTTTGTTTAGATGCATATAATCCTGTTTAGGTAATATGATAACTTGGAAATTGTCACAGAATTAAATCCCTGTAGAATATGTATCAAAATGTGGTTTGAACAGTTTTTATGTTAAATAATGTTTCCTTAGCGTCCCTCTGGACCTGTCCAAAATGTGATTGATTGGGTTATGCACACCTACCAGCAGGTGGAGATTGAGAACTCTGACTAGAGAGCTAGTAAGAGCCCTGGCTAGATAGAGATAGATTCAGTATCCTTAGTCTCCTGCAGGTGGAAGGTGGTGAGTCCTTTAGTCACTTTGCTTTCTGCTCTCTTTCTTTCTTTATAGTTAAAAAAAAGTTTTGAGTGCAATGTGTCTTTGGCAGGCTATGGGGTACTTTTAGTTTTTTCTTTCTGTGCACTGGTATCTCTTTGCCTTGTTCTGGAGGCTGAGGCCTGCTGGGGTCTCTAACAACCTCAGTGGTGTCACACTCGGGTGGCCAGGTCCCTCCCCCAAGTCCTCCTGTTGTCTCCTGGTAGTGCTGCGTCCTGCCGCATGTTGGACAGTTTACCTCTTCAAGGGAAGAGGAGTTTGAGGACCAGGAGAGGCAGCCGCATCTTATAAAAAATAAATTGAGTGAATGTGCAGGGCAGCTTTGTCTCCGCCTTTGCATGTGGCGGCTTTGTTTTGGTTCGTGGCTCTGGGATTGGGTCTGCCTTAGTGTGAATTCCTGCTGGGGGGGGGGGAGAGGGTAGCATCGGTACTTCCACATAACAGTGCAGCGCGATGGCAGAGAAACTCCGTTGTTGCGCAGGGGGGTCGGGATTAGCGGTACCTGCAAGTACTGCATTGTAGTGGAAGTATCTGCAATGGCATCAAAGGTCGGGGGCCAGGAGTGGCTCGCGGGCGGCTAGGATGGAGGCAGGTCTCGCTTATCTAGTGGACGCAGTGTACGACATACTTAGGGCTTCGGCCAAGAGTATGTCGTTGGCGGTCTCCGCAAGGTGACAATTGTGGCTCCGGGTGTGGTCTGCAGATACGGCGTCCAAAGCCCAGTTGGTCAAGCTGCCCTTTCGGGGAAGTTACTGTTTGGCGAGGACTTGAGTAATCTGGTGAAAGAGCTCGGAGAGTCTAGACACTAGCGGCTGTCTGAGGACCGGCCTAGGTCGTTTGGTCAGCAGTCTGGGTTCTCTCGTCCTCGGTTTCAGGACAGTAAGAAATACAGACCAGGTCACCTGGCCTTTGGGCAACGGCCTAAGTTTCAGCCGCGTCAGTCGTCCTTTCGGGGGGACAGGAAGGGGACCAGCAAGTCAAGTCAGACAGGTCTTCCTGCCTGACTGTCACAATGATGGTCCGTTGGTCCACGTGTTCAGTCCGATTGGGGGACGTCTTCAGGCGTTCCAGGACGCGTGGGCCTCCATCACCTCAGATCAGTGGGTGCTGGACATCCTGCGCAACGGTTACTGATTAGAATTCTGCTGCTTGGTTGCTCCTCTCTTCTTACAGTCTCCGTGTCGAGGTTCTGTCCGAGAGGCACAAGTCAAGTCCACCGTTCAGGCGTTACTGTCTCTTCAGGCCATTGTGCCTGTGCCGCTCGATGAGTGTGGACAGGGGAGGTAATCCATCTATTTCGTGGTCCCTAAGAAGGGAATCACGGTCCGGCCCATTCTGGACCTCAAGAGTGTCAACAGGTGCCTGTGGGTTAAGCACTTTCGGATGGAAACCCTCAGGTCCGTCATTGCCTCCGTGCGGGAGGGCGAGTTTCTCACCTCTCTCGATCTCAAAGAAGCGTACCTTCATATTCCAATTTGGGGCCTCCATCAGCAGTTTCTTCGTTTTGCGGTACTGGGTCAGCACTTCCAGTTTTGGGCGTTCCCTTTTGGCCTTGCTACGGCCCCACGGACCTTCTCCAAAGTGATGGTAGTGGTGGCAGCCTTCCTCCGGAAGCATGTTCGAGAGCACCCTTACCTGGACGACTGGCTAATTCACGCGT
This sequence comes from Microcaecilia unicolor, assembly GCF_901765095.1. Taxonomy (NCBI): domain Eukaryota; kingdom Metazoa; phylum Chordata; class Amphibia; order Gymnophiona; family Siphonopidae; genus Microcaecilia; species Microcaecilia unicolor. The sequence goes on along the minus strand of NC_044042.1, from coordinate 56,113,290 downwards.
CGTCCTACCAGGACAGCTTGGAAGCAACTTCCACGGTTGTCAGGCTGCTTCAGTCCTTGGGATGGGTGATCAATTTCGAGAAGAGCTGGCTGATCCCCTCTCAGCGCCTGGACTACTTAAGTGCTCTATTCAATACCCAGCGGGCGCTGGTCTTTCTGACCGACCCGCAGCGGGTGAAGCTGTTGAGGCAGGTACATTCCCTTCTGTTGGCCGCCAGGCCACGGGTTTGGGACTACGTCCAGCTTCTAGGGTCCATGACAGCGGCCATGGAGGTAGTCCCTTGGGCTCAAGCTCATGGAATTTCATCTTAATCAGTTGGTAGAGCTGCCTTCCTTTCGTCGGCAGAATGTGGGGAACCGGTATGCGTCCTTGTGGCTTCTGGATGTTCGAAGAGTTCTTATCTGGTATCTGGAGGCGACTAACGAGTTTTGTTGCTCGGATAGATTTTGTTTTGTTCGGTAAACAGAAGCTGGGCCTAATGGCCTCCAATGCGTCCATTGCTTGCTGGTTGAAGGAGGCGGTGCCTGCCTACCTCCTGGCAGGGAAGGCTTCGTCTTTGAGTTTGAAGGCCCTCTCGACTAGGCGACGTGTGGCGACGTTGTGGGCAGAGACATCTTTGTCTTCTCTGGTAGACATTTGCAGGGCGGTGACGTGGTCGTCGTTGCATTCTTTCAGCAAGCATTATAGGGTGGATGTTGCTGCGCGGTCAGATGCATCCTTTGGGGCGGCAGTCTTAAGAGCAGCAGGGTAAAACCTAATTTCTGCATATCTCTCCACAAGGCACACAGTGGTCGAAGTAAACCACTGCTCTGCATCATCAGGGAAAGTAATTGGAGAGGGGCATGCAGTAAATATCTCAAGTGCCAAGGATGAAAGAAATATTTCTCCAGTATTAAAGGCATATATTCCTGCTGATCTAAAAGCCAGTCACTAAGATGATTGAGCAAACACGCCTCTGTACTTTTTAATATCCGGCAACCCAAGCTCTCCTTCAGACAAAGATCTGAAAAGCTGTTGAAAAGGTAGTTTTGGTTTAAAGGTACCCCCCCTCCCCCCAAGCAAAATTTAGAGATCAGTTTATAAGGACTGCAAACATCTTTTTTTGTAAAAGTTTTATAGGTAACATCTGCAGGATGTACAACCCAGTGAGGAACTTCTGTCATCTTAAATGACTGAATCTTATCATATAAGCTAAGGGGAAGGTGTCTCCACCCTAACAGCATTTTAGAGGCATTCTGCAGCATACGGTCTACATTGATGCGGTAAATCTGCTCCGGTCTCATGGCCAGCTGGACACCTAGGTAGCAGAAGAGTGACCTGCCCATCTAAGGGGGAAAACACCTTGTCATTAATTATGAACCTGTTCTTGAGAGGCCAGTGCCAAAGATTTTGCAAAATTTAACTTTAAGACTGATTAATCACCATATTCCACAAAGGTTTCCATCAATGTTGGCAAAGAGATCGGAGAGGTTTGGATAGTTTTTATGCAATTTTGTTTTAGCTATGTGTTTTTGTTTTTTAAAATCATTTAACATGCTACATTCGTACTGTCCCACTCAGTGCTTTTGGTTTTCTTGCTTTGCTCATAACAAAGGTTATCTTTTAACTTGCGTGTAAGTGTTTCGAACCCAGTAATCAACTGTTTAGGAACATCTTATCTGAACAGGCTGAAAAAGGGAAGTAAAGAGAATGAAGAAAGGTAATTTGACTAAAATCAGGAGGGAGGAGACTTATTTTATTTTGCTGTTTTTATAGGTATTCTACAGTTAGTTCTTTTGAAGCACACTACTCGTAAGCACTCCATGCATAATAAAGCTCTTGGACTTAATTGGCAAAAGATTATTGGGATAGACTTGAGGAAATCCCATTGCTTATCCATTGGATAAGCAGTATAGAGTCCTGTCTACCTTTTGGGACTCAACCAAGTACCTGTGACCTGGATTGGGCACTGTTGGAAACAAGATATTGGGCTAGATGACCTTTTGGTCTAACCTAGTATGGCAAATTGTATCTTCCTATTCTTTCTTGGATACACTTATTTTTCCCTTTTAACCCTGGAATCCTCTGCTTCATGGCTAGCTGCAACTGTACAAGCTGATTGTATAAGAGGACACAGTTTCTCTGTGAGTCCTGTTTTTCCAGTGTGTTGTACTTATTCTTTTTATTAAACTGGACTAATTAGAGAGCCAGTAAAAGTTGTGTCTAAAACCATTCTGGTTTTCTACAGGCAGTGTAGCCAACCAGGTATTCCATCCAGTGCTGTTTGATAAATCTCTCAGTGTTCTGAGAGAGAGCTGGCCTGTGGAGTCTGACTCAAATCGGAAAAGGAAGAAAGATTTACTTAAGAGCTCTCAGAATGACCAACATGGAGGCAGGAAGAAGGCAAGGCCAACTAGGAGAGAAAACCTAGAGGTAAGTCGTGTTAATGAGATTTTCTTCAGGGCTATCAAAAATGAACCATTTCTAGAAATAGGGGGAAAAAAGTGATAAGGAGTGAGTAATTGAAGACACACTCATTTAAAGCAGATTGGGAGACTGGGCCTCTAGATGGCACATTAAATTTAACATAGACAAATAAAGTGATAGAGGGAAGAATAACTCAAACTATAGCAAGACGATGCTAGGTTCAATAGGTGTCACAACCATGGGAAAAAAAATCTAAGTGTCATAAAAGACAATACTTTGAAGTCTTCTGCTTATTGCTTGGCAGTGGCCAAAAAAAGAAAATGGAATGTTAACAAGTTATTAGGAAAGGAATAGAGAATAAAACAAAATTTCATGTGTCTCTTGTTCTATGGTGCAATAACATCTTGAGAATTGTGTGCAGTTCTAGTTTGTCTCAAACACTATAGTGAAATTAGAAAAGATACAGAAAAGGTTGACCAAAATAAGTGGGATGGAAAGGCTCCTCTGAGGAAAGCTGCAATGGTTTAAGTGTCTTTAGCTTGGAGAAGAGACAGCTGAGAGGAGGTTGTAATTTGAGGTCTGTAAAATCATGAATGGAGTGAAACAGGTAAATGAAAATTGGTGGGTTACTCTTTAAAAAAAAACAGACTGGGGAGCGTGCCATAAAATTGCCAAGTAGTACATTTAAAACGGAGGGGTTTTTTTCCCACTTAAACTCTGCAATGCATTTCTAGAGGATGTGGTAAAATTTGTTAGTGTAACTGGGTTGAAAAATGATTTAGATTTTGGAGAAAAGTCAAATATTAAGATAGACTTGGAGAAATGTATTGCTTTTCCCTGGGTGTAAGCAACATAGAATCTGTGTATTTTGAGATTTTTGCAGGTACATGTGACCTGGATGGGCCACTGTAGATAGCAGTACTGAACTTGATGAGCCTTTCAATCGGACCCAGTTTTGCATATCTTCTTACATAATAGTATGTATTTTTCTCTGAGGACAAGCAGGCTCTATAATCTCACAAGTGGGTCGAAGTCTGCGTTGGCCCAGGAACTGGCATGATTTAAAAGCAAAAATGTTTTGCTAGAGCCTTCCGCTGCGCATTTGCAGAGTGTCTTTCCACCCACTGCGCAACTGCATCAACCAGTTTCTCTTTTTCTGCGTCAGGAGTAGCAGGATCCACTGCTGCTCCGTGTTTGCCCGGCAAAAGCCTTCTTTTTGTGCCTCATTCGGGGTTATTTACGCCTTTCCATTTATCATTTATTTTTATATTTTGTTTTTTTCCCTTGTTAAAAAAAAAAATTTCTTTATTTCCTTAGTTATTTTTGGCCCGCATTAAGTTTCCTTTCTTTTTACTGCGGCTGTCCTTACGCCTGCTCGGTCGTTTCTTTTCCCCTTTGTATGTCCTTTTTTTTGGCACCATCGCGTTTTTTTGATTTCGCTAGGGCAGTCTTCCCTTCTATGTCATTGAAGACTCCTAGTGGTTTCAAACGCTGTATTCAGTGCAACCGGACCATCTCCAGCAGATACCCATTCGTGGTGTATCCAGTGCCTTGGGCCCGACCATAGCCCGGCTCGTTGTGTCCTTTGTCTTTGTATGAAGAAAAGGGCTTGAGAAGCCCAAAGAGAAACCTTTTGGGGCTCGGTCCAGTCCTTCGACGTCGGAATCTGCATCGAGGGCGTCGGCATTGAGGGACGCATCAATGTAGAGTAGAGGCAGGCATGGCTGCTGAGAGGCCACAACACGCTGTGAGTAGTGAGGCATCGAGTGGGTCTCCACCCGCCTCGAGGTCTCCTACTTTGCAGTCCACCTGGGACCCGACCCCGAGGAGACATGGGGATTCGATGTCGTCCTCGACGGCATGCAGGAGTCTCGGTGAGGTGCATCAAGCGAAGGCTAAGAAGCATCAGCACCGTTTTCCTTCGTCACATGGTGCTGGGGTGCCGAGGGATTCTGGCCGACAGACTGAGCAGGGTAGTGCAACCTCACGAGTGGTTGCTGAATATAGATGTAGTCTGCAAGATCTGAGCGTGGGGCACCCCCTTGCTGGATCTTTTTGCCACTCAAATCAATCACATGGTCCGTCAATACTGTTCCAGGCTTCAGGCCCACGACAGACTAGCGTCAGATGCCTTTCTCTTACATTGGGGAGCAGGCCTTCTGTATGTGTATCCTCCCATATCTCTAGTGGGGAAGACTTTGCTGAAACTCAAATAAGACTATGATCCTGATTGCGCCCTACTGGCTGCGTCAGATTTGGTTCCCTCTTCTTCTGGAGTTGTCCTCCGAAGAACCATAGAGATTGGAGTGTTTCCCAACCCTCATCACTCAGAACAAGGGGTCACTTCTGCATCCAAACCACCATTCTCTGGCTTTCACGACCTGGATGTTGAGAACCTAGAATTCGCTTCCTTGGGAATCTTGGAGGGTGTCTCCCGGGTCTTGCTTGCTTCCAGGAAAGATTTTACTTAGAGGTGCTAATCGTTCAAATGGAGGTTTGCTGTATGGTGTGACAGCAATGCCATAGATCCCCTTTCTTGTCCTACACAGACCCTGCTTGAATACCTTCTACACTTATCAGACTCTGGTCTCAAAACCAACTCTGTAAGGGTTCACCTTAGTGCAATCAGTGCTTATCATCAACGTGTAGAAGGTAAGCCTATATCTGGACAGCCTTTAGTTGTACGCTTCATGAGAGGTTTGATTCTATCAAAGGCTCTTGTCAAACCTCCGCCAGTGTCATGGGATCTCAACGTCGTTCTCACTCAGCTGATGAAAGCTCCTTTTGAGCCACTGAATTCCTGCCATCTGAAGTACTTGATCTGGAAGGTCATTTTCTTAGTGGCTGTTACTTCAGCTCGTAGGGTCAGTGAGCTTCAGGCTCTAGTAGTGGATGCACCTTTATACTAAGTTTTGTCACAACAGAGTAGTCCTCCGCACGCACCCTAAGTTGCTGCCGAAGGTGATGTCAGAGTTCCATCTAAACCAGTCAATTGTCTTTTCAACATTTTTTTCCCCTGTCCTCATGCCCACCCTGGCGAAAGCAGCTTGCACACCTTGGACTGCAAGACTGCATTGGCTTTTTACGTGGAGCAGATGAAGCCCTTCAGACAGTCCGCCCAGTTGTTTGTTGCTTTTGATCCCAACAGGAGGGGAGTCGCCATTGGAAAACGCACAGTCTCCAATTGGCTAGCAGATTGCATTTCCTTCGCTTATGCCCAAGCTGGGCTGACTCTGGAGGGGCTCATAACGTCAGAGCCATGGCTTCATCGGTGGCTCGCTTAGCCTCCATTGAAGAGATTTGCAAAGCTGCAACATGATCTTCAGTCCACACATTCACATCACACTACTGCCTTGAGCAGGATACCCAACATGACAGTCAGTTTGGGCAATCGGTGCTGCAGAATCTGTTTGGGGTTTAGAATCCAACTTCACCCCGCCAGGCCCGTTTTTTTGTTCTGTTCCAAGCTGCACTCTCAGGTAGTTTGTATATAGTTTCAGGTTAATCTGTTATGTCCTCACCGTTGCGAGGCCCAATTGACCAATGTTTGTTGTTTTGGGTGAGCCTGGATGCTAGGGATACCCCACTTATGAGATTATATAGCTTGCTTGTCCTCAGAGAAAGTGAAGATACTTACCTGTAGCAGGTATTCTCCGAGGGCAGCAGGCTGATTATTCTCACAAACCCACCCACCTCCCCTTGGAGTTGTCCTTTTTACTTTTTGCTTTTTATCTTAATTGGTTGATGCGCAGTGGGCGGGAAGGTACTCTGCATATGCGCGGTTTGGCGTTCAGTGGAAGGCTCTAGCAAAACATTTTTGCTTTTAAATCACGTCGACCCACTTGTGAGAATTATCAGCCTGCTGTCCTCGGAGAATACTTGCTACAGGTAAGTATTTTTGCTTTATGTAGAAGTAAAAAATGTTGGCAAGTTTTTTTTTTGTTTTTTTTATGTTTCCATCATTTTTATTCAAAACTTAAGGAAGAAGAAAAGTTAACATCATCATGTATGAATGTCTGATGTTTTCCCCCCCATGTGGCTAAATTTGTTTTTTTTTTTTTAAATAATTACACACACACTTTTTTTTCCCCCCCTCTTCCTTGATTAATCTAGATGGAAGACATTTTTGAAGAAGATGAGAACCAAGGTGAAACATATTTTTCAGCCAGGGATCTCCTTGAAATTCGAGATGCTATTTTATTTTTGCTGAAAATTTTCTTGCAACTTCTTCCCAAATTCGCTTTGAAAGAGAAACCCCAGAGTGTGCAGCACTGTATACAGGTATATGGAAGATGGCGTCCTGAGAGAGATGTTCTAATAACCAGTTCTACAAGAAAAACAATAGAGGCCATAAGCAATGTATATTGATGTCATGGCTGGAGAGGGATAGGTGAATGTTCTTTGATTTGGTGTTCTAAGATGGACTGTATTGCTGTTTGCAGGATATAGAGGTTAGTGGGACTTGGAATGATCCTAGCAATTGCCACTAAAAGTAGCCTCACACTCTTCTTTCTTGTTCCAACAGATTTTCATCGAGCTAACGAGTTTTGAGCCTGTTGAGCGAGAATTTGATTTATCAGAATCTCTGTGAGTCTTTCCTTTTGTCATTTGCACAGCAAAAACTGATGATTCTAATTAGCACTGGAGATCTGCTCACATTTGAGCAGGGTTCACTAAACTTATGTCTGCAGAGGATTAGTTTTTAGCACTAATTTAGGAGAACATATTTTAAAAGTAATTGCTTATTTGCTTTTTGGATTTTAATTTAATTTAGAAACGTGAACCAAATGAAGTATGTACCAGAACTGGCATACCTTGGGCTCAGATTACTGTGTTCACCACTTCATGGGGAAGGAGACCAGGTAGGTGGTAATTGATTCCATGATCTGCTGGTACCTTAATTTTTTTGTGTTTGACAGCTTTTAAAATATGATTCTGGTAGGAAATACGTTTTTTTTTATTTTATTAGTATTTGTATCTTGCCTATCTGATACAGAATTCTAGGACTTACACTTAGCCTTACAAAGTTCCATAGGTTACTATGGAACTTACATTAACACTTCTATACTGCAAAGCCCTGAAGAGTTCTATGTGGTGAACAGTGCAAAGAAGCAGGACAACTGTTGAAAATACATCAGTTTATAATCGATAAAAGATTAAACAGTCCACAAATATTTTTAAAAATTATAATAATTTTTGATAGCTCTTTTAAAAGAGGAGTAATGGAAGATTTGCCAAATGGATAATGGTAGTAAGTTCCAACAATGTGTTGATGGATAGGAAAATGTTCCATTCAACAAGGTTTTATATATTGCACTTCTTTGACTTGGACATTGAAACAAAATAGGCAAATGACTGCCTAATGTAGAATTTTTAACTTAGCATTCTTCCAGACTGATCCAGACACTTGGGTTTATGCACTCCTACCAGCAAATTAAGACTGAGAACTGCTGACTTGAGTGATCTTATCCGCTTGTGCAGTCCACGACTAGTCATTATTTCTCAGTCTCCAGTAGGTGGTAGGCGTGGGTAAACCTGTGCAGTCTAGATCTATTCCAGGTAGGCTGGTTAGTTAATGGTGTCTGGTTGGGCACTTTGGGGGCAGCCTTTAAAAAAAAAAAAAAAAAAGTGTAGATCTTTGGGGTTTGAATTCCCTGATTGGGCTCAGGACAGAAGTCTATGTAGCCCAGTTCCTGCCTGTGGGATTATACCTGGACGGCCTGGTGCTTTCCTCCCCCCACCCTTCCCCTCCTGGGGCTAGCCAGACCAAGGAGTCTTTGTACCTCAGTTTCCCTCTCCCTGGTGTTGGGGGGGGGGGAGGGGTGTGACTGCGAGTGCTCCATCAGATACAGCTGTTAACAGATGAGCAGTTAAAAATAAAAAAGCACCTGTACCTATACAGCTGCTACTTTTTTTTTTTTGGGGGGGGGGGGGAAGGGGGGCATCTGGCTTTGGTCTGGAGAAGTCTGTTAGTCTGCGGGCTGTGGAGGGAGGAGCAAGTGTGACTTGGGTGTTTTGGGCAGGCAGCTTTGCAGAGATGAGTAGTAAGTCCTGGTGCTAATGTTCCTGGGGGTTGAAGGATCTGGCTACTGCTTCTGTGACATACATCGGAGTACAGTGTCAGTAGTAGAGACTGCTAATGTGGAGGACTGCGTGGTAACAGTGAGTGCTGCTAATGACGCAACTCTGGAGATGGTGTCAATTCCCGCCAAACCCAGGTGTCACCATCTTGAAGATGGCTCGCTCAGCTGAGGAAATGCCAAGGTTAAATGCTGTGGAGCTATTCCCAGGTCATTAGGCAGTAAGGAGGGAGACCCTTGTATGGAGAGGGGCTTTCCCCAGAATTCTTCTTGGTGATGTATAAAGCCTTCTGTTTAAAGAAGGCTGATGGCCACATGGTCCAGAAGGTCTTGGTGAGCCTAAGAGGCAGAGGCTGGACTAGATGACTCTAGGATGAAGGCTTGGTGCAGTCTGAAGAGGTGCCTTACAAGACTGAGGAGATGATGGAGTGTCTAGAAGATACCTTGGTGGATAGTTGGTTAGAGGAGTTGCCTCCTGGGGAGGACCCCTCCATCGTGTGTATTTTCCATAGAGATGAACAGCAGGACCTCATTGCATGGTTGACCTTGGTCCTCAACCTTTGAAGAAGTGTAAGGAAGGCAACTCCCAGAAGGTGGATCTTTCATTGCAGGGTATACGGAAGCAGGTCTAGTCCTTCCCCATGCGCTAAGTGATCAGGGACATGATCTCAGAGGAACAGAAAGCTCCAGATGTGGTGTTCATGGTGAGGCACTATCCAGTCCTTCAGGAGGACAACAAAGCTTTGCAACCCGCTAGAGCAGGGCTTCTCACTCGGTCCTTAATGCACACCTAATCCCATCAGGTTTTTAGGATATCCACAATGAATATGCATGAGATGTACATACCATGCAAATATATCTCATGCATATTCATTGTGGATATCCTGAAAACCTGGTGAGACTAGGTGTTCTTCAAGGACTGGGTGGAGAAGCACTGCCTTAGTGGAAGTGGTTGTCTTGGAAGTGACAAAAAAGACCACGATTGTGGTGGATTCTCATATTGAGCCAGGCCTTTGATATCTCAGTATTGGTCCTACAGGCAGCAGTTTATTCCTCATACAAAGGTCACAGAACATAAAGAAAGAACAAATGAAAGATTCTTAGCTGTAAAGAATTAGTTTCTATGAAGGGGGGAGAGCACCCCCTTCGGGAAAAAATAGGCCACTGGACGGATCTGAAACTCTCTTTCCAAGCATGGCCAGTTTTTCAGAGTTTTTGTCTGCAGCATGGTTTTATAGGCTGTGGTGTGAGCATCCACCTCTCCTCTACCCTGGACTAATCATAGGTGCTGCATATGTGCTGGAGACTTGCAATTGGTGTCCTTGCCATACCTCTTCTCAGTAAATTACATTTGTAACAAGTTATACCAGGTAGGTGAGTTGCCCTAGCAACGGGAGGTCCCATCAGAGTTTGTGACCAGCCAGAAATTTCTTCATGTGGCTGATAGAAAAAGAGAGATGGGGGTTGGGAAATAGTGCAGCGTACCTGAAGTAGAACATTATAGCTAAAACTTATGTACACTTCCCTCGTTTTTTTTCAAGGGAGGTGTCCTTACGTCCAATCCCTTCATTCCTGCTTAAGCTGATTTTACCTTTTCATGTAAATCAGTCTGTGTCCTTGCTGTCCCGGACGAGTCACCCAAGTCTCTTTCTAAGCTGGATGTCTGCAGGGCCCTGCTGTGCTTTTTTCGCCTGATGGAGGAATTTTGGAAGAAGACCGGCTCTTTCTGCTGTTTGGTGGTCCTTGGAGAGATGAATTAGGGTCTAAAGCATCAATTGCCTGCTGGGTCAAGGAGGCCATTTCTTCAGCTTGCTCAGTGGTAGGTGTATGCCGCAAGCTTTGAAGGCTCACTCCACATGGGCTGAGCATTCGCTTATTTCTCCACAGGATATTTGCAGGGCAGCAACTTGATTGTTGTTTCATTCCTTTGTGAAGCATTACAGGCTGGATATTCAGGTGAAGCAAGGTGAATCCTTTGGGTCTTCAGTGTTTAGTCCAGGGCCTTTCCCCACCATCATGAGTACTACTCTGGTACTTCCCGCTAGTTGGGAATGGTCTGGGGCAGACGATAAGGGAGAAGAAATTAGGTCTTACTTGCTAATTTGCTTTCCTTGAGTCACTCCAGACCATTCCCACAACCCACCCAGGTAGCATAGGAGTGGTGTGGTGGCTTTGGAGCTGCATTTGGACAGGTCTCTACTTGTTTTTTTTTGTTTGTTACATTTGTACCCCGCGCTTTCCCACTTATGGCAGGCTCAATGCGGCTTACATGGGGCAATGGAGGGTTAAGTGACTTGCCCAGAGTCACAAGGAGCTGCCTTGTGAACATGTTCACGATGGGACATCTTGGTGCTCCTTTCTCCCCTGAAATTTTTGGGGGCTCTTGTTCTAGTTCCGGTTCCCTGTTTGGGTTCTACCTGGTTTGCTTTGTTATGGAAATACTGAGGGGGTCAGGGTTGCACAGTTCCTTATACAGTATTAGTATTCGGTAGTTCTCAGTCTCCCTCTGCTGGTAGGAGTGCATAAACCTGTTAGTCAGGAATGGTCTGGAGCGACTCAAAGAAAGCAAATTAGCAGGTAAGACCTAATTTCTCCTTTATTTTTATATTTCTAACTTTTACAGTAAATATTTATTATAGAAATCATACAAAAAAACAAATCACGACAAGGAATATTAAACCACAATACTCAAGAAATGAGTAAAATCACATTCCTTAGCATCCCTCCGGACCGGCCCAGGATTGGACTGATGGGTTGTGCTCGCCTTCCTGGGCCGGTCCGGAGGGATTAAAGGAAAGCAAATTAGCAGGTAAGGTCTAATTTCTCCATTATATTAAGAGGGGGAGGGGCTATAACATCTCTAATTAGCGAGAGACTTAAACTACAGTAAAAGGAAAAATGTCTTAATATCAAGCTAATGTTATCAAAGCAAGAGAGACGATTGGATCAAGTTAGAGGTTGGAGTTGAAACTAAAATGGGCGTCTGTGGTTTCTGCGCTACCAAGCGGGAACAGAATCAGGCTCTTAAAGAACAGACTGAGGACATCTAACCAGAGTAGTCCCACAGAGGTCAGGAAATAGAGATTTCCTTAATATTTTCGTTATTTGAACTTTATGATTATCTTAGGATCCAGTTGTAATAAAGCTCCAATGCAAATCAGTCGGGGTGGCTTTAGATACCACTGGACACGACCTTCCAAAATACCAGAAAGGTAAAAACTTGTTTTTTTTTAACCATTTTTGTCCCAACTTAAGCTCAAGCAAGAGATGCAAAACTCTGTCCTACTTCCTCACCAGGCAGAACCCTTGGCTTCCCTCTCCCCAGCCTATTAAGTAAAAGTGTTTAAACTGAACGTAGTAAAAGGGAGCCAGTGAAGCTCCTTCAACACATGAGTAATGTGCTTAATTCTGCCCAAACCACTAGCAGTGCAGACTGCAGCATTTTGTGCTAGCTGCAATGGTTTGTGTTATTGTAGGAAGGCCATATAAATCATATTTAATACAAATATGGGAAGACAGGGGTCTTAATTACTTCTGTAAAATCTTTCACCTCCAACAAGGCCCTCAATTACTGAACCCATCTTAACTTTAAAAATACACCTTGGAAAATTTTAGTCACTTGATGGCTGACATTAAGACATGACTAGAATCTAGAATGACCTCCAAATGTATCTTACTCTATATTAACACAGTGTGCCCTTCTGTAAGAACTGAACTAGAAGAATATGTGGCCTCGTATAAAAAAAAAAGAAAAGTCTTCAGCACTCCTAGGGTTGGCAGCGGCCTGGAAGAGTACGACAATACCAGCCTGCTCACTATATCTACGTAAATTGGATTATCTTTGCTTAATGTCTGAGTTAACAGTGGTTAAGAATGGCCAACTTACAGATCTGGGACTGTTATCGAACATGGAGGTCCAATCCACAGAACTGAGGATTATTGAAACACTGCTTGCCTGTATTATATTCACTGGAGCAATACATGAGACTTTGAGTGCTTTTGTCTTAGGAGAGAGACCTTACTGGGGCATTTTGGGGAATGGGGGTTTGGAAGATTTTGTGTTTTATAGCTGTTGATCTTTAGATTCTATTGGATGTATTATTGATAACTTTCAATACGTTTTTTTTTTTGAAAATGGAAAAAAAATGACTTCTGTCTTAACACCAATTGATAGTTAACTGGTTGGTGGAAAATAATTTGGCGGTCATCTCAAATAAGCAAATCAGTTTCAATGACTGCACATACCCTATTAATGAAAAAGAGAGCCTGTCATCCACATATAACCTAAAATCAACATCCAGCAGTGCAAGGGCACCCTATATGGCGTGATCCGACCATTTTGTGTTAACTGCCGCCATCTGCTGGCATGGGAGCAAAACCATATGTCTGGCTGTACTTGAGGAAAGGAAATTTACCAGATATAATTAGTCATTATCCAAGATATGCCACAATTTGGTTATGTTCTCTTTTTTTGCACACAGTGAAGTGTTACTGTACTGTTTCCTATGAATGCAAAGTCCTGAGTGTTTAGAATGGACATATTTACTTAAAACCATATTTTTCCATCCAGACCATCCGCCGCCTATTTCAACGGATATTAAGTGTCATCTTGATGATAAGAGGGGGAGAAGGATCCAGCCAAACTCTTCTTACTATTTCACCCCAGGTGATCAGTGCCAGAAACCAGGCGATCCGATTTATCAGGTGAACTCAAAAGCTCTTCTAGTCTGCATAATTTGAATGCTGTTGTGTTCTACTACTACTACTGATTTCTGTAGCACTAGTAGATGTACGCGGCACTGTACACAAACATGTAAGATATGGTTCCTGCTCAACAGAGTACAATTCAAGAGAGACAGACAAACAGAACAAAAAGGGATTAAAGAGTTAAAATTTATCATGGGAAAGATTACAACATGGGCCCTGAACAGGTGAATAAGGAGTTAAGAGCTAAAAGTAGTCTCAACAAAGTTGGACTTTATCTTGAATTTGAATAGAGCCTGAAACAGATACCAACTTGGAAAGTTTGTTCCATGTAGCAAGATGGAGGGAATGGAATCTGGAGTTGGCAGTGGATGCATATGCCTTGTAGTGCTATAGAAATGATAAGTAGTAGTAGATGAGTGATTTACCTGATGAAAGGAGTTGCTGGGAAGGGGTTTAGCGGGAGAAAAGAGACTAGCGTTACTGAGAAACTTGAAAATGAATACATTTGTAAGTAAGAAGAATTTGAACTGTATACAGATGGATAGGGGAGCTAATGAAGTAACGAAGAGAGGGGTTATACTAGTTTAGTAGTTTCACTGGTGAAAGATAAGTTTGCAGCAGAATTTTGAAAAGACTGAAGGGAAGAGAGATGGTTTAGTGGGAGACATAATGAGGAAACAAGTTGCAGTAATTTAAGTGTGAGGTGATGTGTGGATAAGGGTTTTGGTAGTGTGTTCAGAAAGGAAGGGATGAAATTGGTGAGATGATAGAGAAAGATGACCCCCAAGGCTACGAGCTGAGGAGACGGGGAGGATATGAGAGATATCCACAGAAATAAAAATTAGGGAAGAGGAGAGAAGGATTTAGGGTGAAATATAAGAACACTAGTAGAAAAGGCCCGTTTCAGACACAAATGAAACAGGCGCTAGCAAGGTTTTCCTCGGAGTGTGTATGTTTGAGAGAGTGTGTGTGAGAGTGACTGTGTGAGAGAGAGAGAGAGAGTGAATTTGCGAGTGTGTGTGCATGACAGAGTGAGTGAGACTGTGTGCGAGTGTGTGTCTTTTTTTTATTTATTTATTTATATGAAGTCTTTATTAAACAGTAATAAAATACAATGGACTCTGAAACCAGGTCAACAGTGTACAAATACAGAACTTTCAAGTCAAACAGAAGCACCAGATTCTCGCACATTTCTTTTCTGAAGACATCCAAATTTGTTTCGCAGTAAACTTCATGAATTTTTTTAAGAGTATATGGTTAATGAATTACCCCCCCCACCCCATCCCTTATCAGTTGAGTGTGTGTTTTTGAGAGAGAGAGAGTGTGTGTGCCTGGGACCCCTCCCTCCCACCCAGTTCCAGGGTTGTTATCCCTCCCTCCGAGTTCCAGGGTCGTCATCCCTCCCTCCGAGTTCCAGGGTCATCGTCCCTCCCTTCCTCCGAGTTCCAGGGTCGTCCATCTGTTTTTTTTAAAAAAAAGTTTTTGTATAGGTGGTGCATTCCTCCCCTCTCATCCCCTCCTCCGAATTCCAGACCCCTCCCTCCCTCTCTGTGAGTTCCAGACCCCACCTCCCTGCCTTCCTCCCTCCGATTTGCAGACCCCTGGGCCCCCCTTCCCGCCGCCAACCCTCGCGTACCTGTGTTGGCGGGGGATCCCCAACCCCCGCCAACCGAAGTCCTTTTCTTGGCCGCGTGGCATGGACGAATGATGTGATTAAGTTTGAATCAGTTTGTGTTCGTGCGTCTGACATTCGTGCGGCTGGCGGGGGTTGGGGTCCCCCGCCAGCACAGGTATGCGAGGGTTGGCGGCGGGAAGGGGGGCTCGAGAGGGTTGCGGCAGGGGGGTCAGGAACTTTGAGGGGGGGTCTGGAAATCGGAAGGAGGGGGGTCTTTGCAAATCGGAGGGAGGGAGTTGGGGTCTTGAACTGGCAGCTGCGGGTGGCGAGGGGGTTGATGTGCCCTGGGGGGGGGGTGTTGATGCGCCTGGGGGGGAGGGGCTTGGGTGATGTGCCGGGGGGGGGGGGGGGTTGTCTGCGGTGCCATGCTTGTCGTGTTGCTGTGAGTGATGTCAGCCTGGCTACGGAGCCACGGACACAGGCAGCTACTTTAGAATGTTGACGGTGAGGATTATTATATAGGATAAGAGTAGCCATACTGGGTCAGACCAGTGGTCCATCTAGCCCAGTATCATGTTTTCCAAATAGCGGCCAAGCCAGCTCACAAGTACCTGGCAGAAACCCAAATCGTGGCAACATTCCATACTACAAATCCTATGGCAAGCAGTTGCTTCGCCACGTCTGTCTCAGTAGCAGACTATGGACTTTTCCTCCAGGAATTTGTCCAAATCTTTACGCTAACCACTATTACTACTTCCTCTGGCAAAGAGCTCCAGAGCTTAACTATTCATTGAGTGAAAACCTCCTATTTGTTTTTATGTTTCAACGTTTTTTATTGAAAACAGTACAAAGATAAAGCTTTTACAAATGAATCTACAAAGAGGTAATTATAGTCTGTACTCATTAAAGAGCAACTGCAATAAGCTGTTTCCAGATTTGTAAATATCTGTTCCCCCCTCCCTTTCTATTCATAGAGAACATTTATATAACAGACCAACTGCATTTAACTTACTGAATAAGCTGTAAATCTAAAGCACTCTTACTATTTGGCGCTTCTGCATTTATTTTGTTACAGCATTTTTATTGATGAATCAACAAAACTGATCATTAACATATTCAATAGTCAGTAATTTGAAATCATAAACAACCTATTATCAGCAAAGTCGTATTCTCACCATCAAGGTTATAGAGCACCTCATACAATCTTTCCCTCCTCCCTGCACCCGAACCGCCCATCCCTCTCCTCCCAGGTTCCTGTGTGTACCATCTGTCTTTACCAACGAAAACTATTCAGAACTTGGCTGCGTGCCAATGGCGAAATCCTCTTCAAATATGACCCCCTATACCGCAAGAAATCTCTGTTGCCTATTAGGAGATTGATGTGCCCCACAGGATTCCCATAATATGAGCTTGTGCAACTTTATTCCTCCAGTACCAGTAGGAGGGAGGTCTGTCCGATACCCAATGATTAAGAATGCATTTCTTCCCCAAAACACATGACTTATTTAGGAAATATTTTTCTCCTTGTGTGCCAGATCTCCATAAACTGATGGAGCTGAACATCACCCTTTGAAAAGAGAGGACTACTTGGCGTCCTAGCACCAATTGTAAAAAATGAGAGAGAGCTGACCAGAATACCTTGATATGTCTACAATGCCACATACCATGCAAGAAAGAACTTTATGAAACAGAATCTGTAAAACTATTACTAGAAGCTTTAATTATTTAGTGTCCCCAATATCATATGTGGTGGAATGTGTTCTAGGGCAATCAAAGCTCCCCAACACAAACTGAGCAGTAATCTACAGAAAATTAGACCAGCCTGACTCAAAGCACCTTGTCTGAGAGATGCTTAGCATAGTACAGAGAACACTGCAATGTAGTATTTATTTATTTACATTTAGCTCACACCTTTTTCAGTAGTAGCTCAAGGTGAGTTACATTAAGGTACACTGGATATTTCTCTGTCCCAGGAGGGCTCACAATTTAAGTTTGTACCTGAGGCAGTGGAGGGTTAAGTGACTTGCCCAAGATCACAAGGAGCAGCAGTGGGATTTGAACTGACCACCTCTGGATTGCAAGACTGGTGCTCTAACCACTAGGCCACTCCTCCACTACAACTGTCTGAGTAGTGCCCTGAATAAGATGAGTCAGTATACTGTGGACTGTTGCCGGAAAATATTTTACTTTTGTTATGAAGTCATTACCTGTGTTCTGGAAATGTTTTGTCTCTTCTCGTAGAAGGCACCTTAAATTCCTTTCATTGTTTTGTAGGAACTCTACAGCATCAGTGTTTTGCTTAGTTACTTTCACTGACTTCATGTTGCCTTACTTTTGAGTGGATGACTAAGATCTTTCTTGGTGTTGGGAACCCATTTATAAAGTTTTAAACACCTTTTGTACATGGATCACTGTTCTTTAGAGTAGTTGGATTTTGTTTCTGAGCCTTCAACTGTTGAACCTAGTGTTTACATTGACAGCATATTCTTTTTTTGTTTAAGTTATCTGGTAGATGACCTGAAGGAAGCTATCTTTCCCCTGCTTCGCATCTTGCTGCAGCACATCTGTGCCAAGGTACTGTACTTCTCTATTGTAAAGCTCAGTCCTTATCAATCACAGTAAGCTTTTTCTAGTTTTATGCCCAGAGCTAGCTTTTTCTCCATTGGGGATGACAACTGTCACTGAATACACAAAATGCTATTTCTTCCTGTTAAACCACATTCCATCATGTATCACTGTCTTTAAATTCTGTTTCCATAGCTTCCCACTATTCCACAACCTATGGGACAGTTGTGTCCATCAACCAGCAGGTAGAGATCGATCTTAAAGCAGGTGTGTGGACACAGTTTTCAGCCTCTGGTTCTGAGTGATTTTGCCAATGGTCCAGTTGGTCAACTGGTCCCCAGTTGAGCTTTGCGGGTGACTTGGTCTGCAGAGTCATATCTGGAGGTCTCCAGATCCCTGTCTGTGGTGCCCTTCAAATGTACTTCTCTCCCTTCACCTCTCCCCTATTTCCTATGGAGCTCTCCTTTTCCAGCACAACCTTAAAAAAAGAAAAAAGGAAAGATGTTTGCTGGAAAGCGTGAGACAGAGTATTAATGCTGAGATGTTCTCATCTGTGGTAAGATTTGGAGAAGCTGGCAATGGTAGGTCCGACTAAAGTTTGACTTGGAACCGCTTGGAGGGCTGCAATTTCTACTTTGTGCAGGAGAGGGATCTTGACTCACTGCATGGGAGACACGTGCTGTGCTGGTGACAGGTGAGTGAAGATGACAGTTAAGCGGTGTTCCCGCTGTGGGACCTGCTGGCTGGCGTCGGTGCAAGCCAGGAATTCTGTAGGATGCAGAGGAAACAGTTGGTGGTAGCACATCGTAGGATTTGGCACTTCATCCAAATATGCCGGGGTCTTCGGGCTCTCCGATAGGGCCGGTGCGTAATTTGATGTGCAGTGTGGGTGTTATTTTGTCAGGTCTAAGTGGCAGTGAGGAGCAGCCTCTGGCTGACCACGTACTGAGCACAGCTGCCGCTTTGCAACCTCAGGGCCTGACAGAGCATTCAGCTGCATCAGGATCTTTGTTTTCATGAGAGTTCATATTGCTTTTATACTAGGCCTATTTACTGAAGAAGGGACAGTCAAAGTTGCTGCAAGGTTCTTCAGCTTTTTGCCCCTCTGCTCCTCCAGCTCCTGAGGGATATCGTTTAGATCTCCAGGAGTGGGGTAGATGAGGCTATCTCTGCTTCTCCCTCCTTATCTGATGTGGTCTTGGCCTACTCAGATGAGCCATTGTTGAAGGAGCTGTCTGAGGAGGGAGAAGATCTGCAAGTACTGTGGCAGTTTCATAAAGAGGAGCTCAGTACTCTTATTTCGGAATCATCGGCAGTGCTTTTCATTAAGGAGCCTTCTGCTTCAGTGTCAAAGAGTTCCATTTTCGTCGATCTTGAGGGGGCTTGGAGGTCCTCGGGCCTTCCCGATGCATCCAGACATTCAGGATCTGATTACAACAGAATGGGTCTTGCCAGACGCAGCACTGAGAGTGGGAAGGCCATGCCTCGCTTCAACCTGCTGGTTCCCAGAAGAGAGAGAGAAATTTGGAGCTTCCCAGAGTGGGCTTCCCTAGTTACGGCAGTGGCTGACTAAGAAGACCACCTTGCCGGTGAAAGGGGGCATTGCCTTACCTACAGGATAGGAAGCTAGACGGCTCGCTGAAACAAGCCTTTGAAATGGCCTCTTTGGGTCTTCAAGTGATAGTGTGCAGCTCGTTTGTGGCAAGAGCATGCCTGAAGTGGCATCAGCAGTTGGTAACACAAGACGTACAGCTGGAAACGGATTGGCCTACTTGGTGGATGCTATTTATGAAATGTTATGAGTTATGGCCCACAGTATGCCTTTTGCCTGTCATGGCACATTGGCAACTCTAGTTGCGGCATTGGGTAGCGGATGCAGCATCAAAGTTTGGAGCAAGGCTATTTGGAGAAGGTCTCAGTAACTTGGTGAAACTAAGCCATAGTGGTTGCCAGAGGATAAGCCAAAAGCTTCTGGTTATCCATCTTCAGGGGCTCTTGATTTCAAGACAGCAGACAGTACTGGCATGGTCTTCAGCAATATGGTCAGAAATTACGCTTTCAGGGATGCCAGTCTTTTCATGTGGACAGGAAGTCTTCTTAGAGTGCCCAATGTCTCCCGAGCTTTGCAATGATGCGAGGCTGGTCCAGTCTTGCTTTCTCCAGTGGGAGGATGTCTTCAGGAGTTTTGGGAGGAGTGGGCCAAAATCACAAACCCATGGGTTCTGGATATTACAAGTTGGAGTTCTCCTGCCTGGTCACTCTTCTGTTTTGTAGTCTTCTTGTTGAAAGGGATCCAAGGCTGTTGAGGGTTCAGTCCACCGTAGATTCCTTGCTGGGTCTTCAGGCCATTGTTCCAGTTCCCCAGGCTGAACAGGGATAAGGCAGATACTTCTATATCATTGTCCCAAAGAAGGAAGGCACATTTCAATTGGTCTTAGATCTCAAAGGTCTAAACTGCTGCCTCCGAGTGGCCCGCTTTCACATGGAGACAATAAGAGCAGTCAAAGTTTCGGTTTATTTATTTTATTTTTGTTACATTTGTACCCCACACTTTCCCACTCATGGCAGGCTCAATGCGGCTTACATATTGTATATAGGTACTTATTTGTACCTGGGGCAATGGAGGGTTAAGTGACTTTAGTTGCTCACATCGTTTAGTCCTTGAATGTGGAGGCAGACTTTCTCAGAAGGCAGTCCTTGGACCTGGAAGAATGGGAGCTATCCGGTCAGGGCTGATGGTGGACCGATGAGGGTTGTCTGCTTCTGGATTTGATGGCGACAAAAAGGAATGCCAAAGTGCCCAAGTTCATTGGCCTTTGCAAAGAACCAGGCTTGATGGGGATCAATGCCCTACTGCATCCCTGGCCAGAGGCACATCTGCTGTATGTGTTCCCTCCTTGGCCCATGGTAGGCCAAGTATTGAAAAGGATCGCGTTGCACCAGGGTTGAATAATTCTTTTAGCTGCAGAGGCCTGGTATGCTGACTTGATCTGACTTGCTGGACAGGGGTCTCTGTCTTTTTCAGGTACATGGCCTACTGAAGCAAGGTCCGGTGCTCATGGAGGATACGTGCCCCTTTGGTCTTATGACTTAGCTATTGAAAGGGCTTAATTGAGACAAGATTATTCTGATTCAGTCATTGCTACTTTGCTTCAGGCTAGGAAGTGCTCTGTATCCATGGCATATGTGGGGGTGTGGAGGATGTTCAAGGGCTGGTGTTCTGAGTGTGGACTTTTTCTTCTCTGCTCAGATCACGTACATCCTAGCGTTTTCCAGGCAGGTCTTCAGAAAGGATTGGCGTTAGGTTCTCTAAAAGTTCAGGCTGCGGCTTTGACCTGTTACCAGTGCCGGCTACAGAAGTCATCTCTTGTGGCTCACTGCAATATCGTTCTATTCTTGGGGGGGGGGGGGGGGGGGGGAGCGGGACTGCTTATGGCCTCCCGTTCATGTGCCGTGTCCAGAGTACAACCTTAATTTAGTCCTTTGGGCTCTTCAGAAGCCTCCTTTTGAGCCATTTCAGGAGGTCTCCTTGAAAGATCTTAAGTTAAGAACAGCGTTCTTGGAGGCTGTTGCATTGGCACATACGGTTTCAGAGCTTCAAGCTCTCATTGGGATCTCTTTCTTTGCTTTTCGGCGGTGGGGGGTCGCTCTGTGCCTGGTTCCTTCCTTTCTTCCGAAAGTGGTTTCAACTTTTGATCTCAACAAATCTGTGGAGCTTATATTCTTTCGTAGAGAGGGTGAAGAGACTCAGTTTTCTTCCTTGTAGCTTCTCTGTGTGCATAGAGTCCTCGTTAGATATCTGGAAGTCGCAGTGAGTTTCACAAATCGGACAAACTGTGTTTTTTGGTAAATAGAGGCTTGGCCTTACGGTTTCCAAGCCCACACTTACTAGATGGCTGAAGGAGACTATCGTGGCAGTTTATTTGCTTGCAGGCTTCTCGGACCTTGTGGGCTCATTCTTAGAGGCGTACAGCAACATCCTGGGTGGAGACTAACTTACTGTTTCTGGCAGATATTTGCAAGTTGGTGACGTGGTCAATACTGCATACCTTTGCAAGCACTTACAAGGTGGATGTTGTAGCATGCTCGGAAGCCAGTTTGGGGGCTTCAGTCCTCAAGGCAGTAGTGCCAGGATCCCACCCACTCTAGGGATTGCTTTTGAACATCCCACAAGTTCTGGAATAGTGGGAAGCTAAGTAATGAAAAGAGAAATTTGGTCTTGCGTGATAATTTTCTTTTGATTAGTCCTTCCCACTGTTACAGAGGACCGCCCAAGGTTTCTGAGATGTTTAGTCAGTGTGAAGTAATGGGTCAAATAACGACTATCACCTTGCATGCTGCTTCCTGCATATCTCTTGTCATCTGCAAGTTGTCCAGAGAAGAGAGATCTGCACATGTTTGCTTGTCTGGTTAGTATTAGGTTAGCGAGTTGTTTAAGGTTGTTTGTGTTTATTCTGAGTTTCTCATTTAACTGCTTGCCTACATAAATACTGAGGAGCTGGACTGGATGCCAAGAGAGCGATGTCTCGGCTGAATTTTCAGTCTCTATCTTTACTTGCTGGTTGATGGACACAACTGTCCCACATGTTCTGGAATAGTGGGAAGGAGCAATGGAAAGAAAATGATCAGGTAAGACCTAATTTCTCCTTATTTCATTGCAAAGAAGGAAGAATTAAGACTTGGCCTGAATCAGGCTGCTTGATAGTCTTTATCTAATCATCTTGTCTAGGTCAAGTAGTATGTTCTAGAAAACAGCCTGTTAGCAGAGAAAAATAACACTATATATATTGCTTTTCTGTTTCAGTCCTCAGATAAGTCAGAATATCGTACTCATGCAGCTCATGCCTTGGTGAAGCTCTTATGTAAGCTGCCTTGTGTTGAATACGCTGGATTCCTTGCTTGGCTGTATAAGTACTCAAAGAATACAAAGGTGAGAAACCCTTGGTACCTTCTTAAGCATATCTTTGGTCTTCTCTGATTCAGAGAGATCAATGTGTGCAGTAGTTTGGCCATCTAAATCCATGAAAGATAGCTGTAATGGTAACTAGATTTGGGGAAAACTTTCCTTAAAAAAAAAAAGAAAACAATTTCCAGCATGGGTAAGTGATAGGGATGCATGTTTTGTTAGTGCACCTTAAATTCAGGGCATTCTAAATTGTTTTAAATATGCTTTTAACCAATGAAGGTAAAGGGTCATAGTTTTGATACCCTGCCTTTCTGTGGTATAACCAAAACACTTTATCCCTAGTGGACTCACAAGCTATGTTTTGTGCCTAAACGTACATTAAGTTAAATAGCATGCATTTAAATGTTTATTAAAACAAGTGTTTGAAAGTAAACAAAAAAAATCTGAAAATCATAAAGTTGAAATGAACAGAATAGAAACAAATTTTTGCTGATTGTGCATTCCTAGTAAATCAGCAAGTTTGTCGCTAATGGAAATTGTTCCATTTGATTTTCTTTGAATACGGGCGTACCTTGTTGTGAAGCATTATCTTTTGTTTAATATTTATATGTTCCCATCTATATATTGCAGACTCTATGCCAATAATTTGCCATTTTTTCTTAAATTCTGGTTGATTCACTATCTGAAACTTTAGATCATGTTGCTTACTGTGTTTCAGTGATACAGAATTGGATAGCACATAACAAATATTGAATCCCTTAAAAACTGTATAGTTTCAATTTAATTCCAGCTTTTGCAGAATAGGTGGTAGATTCTTATCTCAATATAAGTTGAGCTTGGGTATATTTGTAGATTCAAAGCTTTTAATGCAATCTTATATCAAGGCAGTTGTTCAAAGAGCTTTCTTCAAATTGCATTCTTTTAGATGCTTGAAACATTATATTATGGTAGATTAACGCTTGCAACATTGTTATATCATATTTTGATTATTGTAATGGTTTGTTCTGGGTTTACCAGCTTCATACATGCGCTCGGTGATAGCAGCGGTGAGACCAGGGGAATTTCTTACTTCACTGGATCTCGAGGCCTATTTTCATATTTCCCATTTGGCCACCATACCAGCATTTCTTAAGGTTTGTGGTGCTAGGCTAACACTTTTTAGTTAATCGGGCTCTGAAAGTCCCTGTTAAAAACTGTGTGTGTTTAATCCTTGGTAGAACTTACCGATTTGGAAATAGCAAGTGATGCTCGAAAGAAATCAAATTCAAATGAGCTTCATACAATTTCAGCAAGCTGCTCAGTAGGGAAAGCACCTAGCGTGTGCAGAGAACATTTTCTCAGTAAGTGTCCCTGTTCTGCACTTGTGCTAGGGCTGGTTTACTCTTTTCTTTTCTTTCCCCTGCAGTGTTTGCTGGTGTCACTCTCGTCCTGTCTCTTTTCCCTTGCAGTGCTCTGGTGCTGGCTCCACCTTCCTCCTGCAGCTTACTTGCCTTCCCTGTGACCCCCCCCCCCATGATGATTTCATTGGGGAATCTCCTTCTTGCTGAAAGCCCCTGCAGCTGACACAAGCGTTCCCAAGCCAGCTGACATCACAGGGGTTTTCCCCAGCTGATTGTCTATCTGCTTGTTTCTCCACCCCTAAGCTGTTCTCCTCTCCGATTCTGTTTGCTATTGAAAAAATTCTCCTCCTTGCTGAAAGCCCCCCCCCCCCCCACCGCCCAATCCCTGACTGTTTCTCTGTTCTTTGCTCTCCGAAAAGTTTTGCTTTTGAAAAATGCAAGCGTACCGCTCTTCCCAGAAGTTTCCCTCACACATCGACAGCTCCAGACCTGATGGAAAATTTTGCATGTTAAAGGAAGGTGTTCTTTTCTGTGCATTGCTCGGAATGCTCATTTTAATACTAATGAGTTCTTTGTAATACATTTGCATAGGATTTTTGTTAGCTGCTACCCTGACTATTAAAAAACACGCAGAACACCTTTGTGAATTAAATGCTGAATAACATGATCACTAGACTGGCTAGAACTAGGTTAAATCAGACATTGCTAGCCCGGTAAGCTTTGAACATCGACCCCTCAGTTTTGGGCAATACCCTTTGGGCTTTCGACGCCACCCAGAACCTTCTCTATGGTTGTGATAACGATTTCAGTGTTCCTCCAGATGGAAAGTATTGGGGTTCATCCGTATCCGAAGGACTAGCTGATCTGGGCCGCTTCCTTGTCAGACAGTGTCGGCCACTGTGCGGATGATCACATTCCTTCAGTCTCTGGGTTGGGTGCCCAACCTGGCCAAGAGTCAGTTGCGTCCCTCAGTCCTTGGAATATCTGGGAGTTTGTTTCAACATTTGCCAAGTCTGT
Source organism: Microcaecilia unicolor (assembly GCF_901765095.1). Taxonomy (NCBI): domain Eukaryota; kingdom Metazoa; phylum Chordata; class Amphibia; order Gymnophiona; family Siphonopidae; genus Microcaecilia; species Microcaecilia unicolor. The sequence goes on along the minus strand of NC_044042.1, from coordinate 56,088,654 downwards.
TTTTTTCTTCCCGGTCATAGGAGACTAAAGCTTCAGGAGCAGATTCGCCACCTCCTTCGATTTTGCAAATCCTCACACATGGGATTATTTGCAGGTCTGGGATCCATGGCAGCAATGCCAGATGTGTTCCTCTGGGCTAGGGTTCACATGCATCCCCTGCAGCAGTTGATCTTGTCTCGCTGGTCCCCAATGTACCAGAACTATGATGTTTGCTTTGGATGCTTCAAACAAGGTGGCTGCACTTAGCCCATCTTCAGAAGGGGACTCTGTTGACAGCACTGTAATGGAAGGTGGCGCTCACAGATGCGAGGGTAACGCTGGGGGGTGGGGGCTGGGAAAACCGGATCTCTGTTGGAGGTGAGGGGAGGTGCTGATTTTGTTTTTGGTTTCCCTCTAGCTCAGTTCCACTGGCCCTGCAGTTCTCTGGTGGGTCAAGGGATGGCACAGTTGGAACTTTGGGTGTTCTGGAAGTGGAAGCACTACACTCTGTGGGTGGTCTGTTCCCATTTTCTCCCTTGTTGCTTTCAGTTGAAATGGCTTTGGGCTCAACGCTGACACTGGATGGTATGGCCGTAACCCAGGCATTAGCCATGGACATTATTGTGTTCTCACTGGTAAAATCCAAGAAAGTGACATTGGATTCCATCTGATCTGTGCTCAAGTCCCTCTACAGGATAAAGTGGCTCTTGGAATCCAGATATGGTTTGAGTCCTCTGGCAAGGTCTGTAGTCATCAACAATCTTTCCTTAGGGTCTGTGAGTGTCCATCCCATTTTGAAGAATAGATCGTTGGATAAGTTGCTGGCTGCCAATTTTCATCCTGTTTCTAACTTATCATTCCTGGCTAAACTTATGGAAAGATTTGTGTTTATGCACTTCATTCAACATGTCACGGCTACTAATGTTACACCCTTTTCAAGCAGGTTTCCGTAAATCTTACACTACTGAAACTGTCATGCTTTTGCTGCTGAACGATTGCTATTCCTCTCTCGATTTAGGTAAGGCTGTTCTACTGATTTCTTTAGACCTTTCTGCAATGTTTGACCTTGTGAGTCACTGTACTCCTCTCTCTGGGGATTACTGGGCCAATGCTGACATGGTTTTCATCTTTTCTCAGTCATAGGACTTTCCATGTTTCTCTTCCAGATGCAGCCTCCACCACGTTTCCTTTGACTTGTGGTGTTCCCCAGGGTTCGGTTTTATCCCCCTGCTTTTTAACGTTTTCCTTAGTCTGCTTGCCCTTCTGATTTAAGAGTCTCAGGTCTGGTGTTTATATCTGTGTGGATGAAGTCTTGTTTCTTCGCAGGATCCCGCTAGCCTAGATTTTTCCTTACTTCAAGCCTGTTTAGATAAGATTGCTGATTTGGTTAGTCTGGTCATCAGTCCTTCCCCTCTGCGGTGCTCTTTCTCCAGGGTTCCCCTATTCACGTAATTGATTCTTCGATATATCTCTGGGTTCATTTGGACCCTGCCTCTACCTTTTGTCTGCATATCTCTGCAGTTACCAAATCTTGTTTTCACTCCCTACATTTGATCTGGTCGATTCGCTCTTATCTAGGTGGTGGTAGCTCCGCTACTCTTCTTTATGCCTTAGTTGCCTCCAAGCTAGACTATTACAATGTGGTTTACACTGGCCTTCCTGTACTCACTCTCAAGAAACTTCAAACCATTCAGAACCTGGCCATTTGCATACTTGCCCACACTCACTGTTCTGATCAGGTGTCACCACTTCTTAAGCAGTACCACTGGCTTCCCATTCATTATCGTGTTATTCATAAGATCCTTAGCCTGACATTCAAAACTCTCCATCAGGGCACCCCCCTTTACCTTGCTGCTCTTATTATGCCCTATAGTCTTTTCGGACTTCTCTGGGGTACCATCTAGCCACTCCTCTACATGTGACTAGACTTGAAGACGCATGTCATTCAGCCTTCTTTTTTTGGCCCCCACCCTTGGAACTCCCTCCCTCTGGAGGTCCACTGTGAACTCTCCTACCTTCGATTCCGGGCACCCAGGAAAACTCATTTGTTTGGGCAAGCATTCCCTGGTTAGCCTCCCAGCTGTGTGCAGTTCAGTTTGGTTTGGACTTGGCAGTGGTGTTTTTTTTTTTTTTTTTCTTCCCCTCCCTTTTGTATGCATGTCCTATCCTTCCACTATCCTATTTATTAATGTAGTTCCTTTTCCTTTTGATTTTCTTTGCATTGTGAACCACTTTGACTCTCGTCTGAAAGGCGGTATACAAGTTAAACATAAATGTATACTATTAAAAAAACCTGAGAATTTTGAACACTGTTGGATATTTCAACGAGGATTCTCAGTTTTACCCAGGTAATGTCTACCCCCCCCCCCCCCATTTTTTTTTTTTTAAATAGCTCTTCAGTGTTAATTTGACACTTTTTTTATAATAATCACAAAAATTGCAGAAGACATGGTCACAGAAGGAGAATGTTTACTTGAGGAAGTTTCTGTGGACAGTTTGGACTTTAACTGAGATATTAGAAAGTTCAATAGACAGTTATTTGCAGGTCTACCTTATTGGTTTCCTTTGATTTCCTCCAAGGTAAAGATGCATTACTTCAACTTTAGATCCTGCTTATCACTGGAGAAAACATTTCACTGTGGTAACTGCAGAGAACATACTGAGCACACACCTGACAATTACTGCACAGCCTTTGCACTTACTACATATTGTTGCTGTTAAAGTGCAATAACTGCAAAACCTGACTGCCTTTTAGTTAAAGGGCCCCACCTAGTGTCTAACCTGTAAAATAGGCTCATTTCATCTGAGGAGGGCCCTCTATTGTTATGGGATACATGCTGTATATTGCTATTGCAAGAGCCTAAATAAGACCAGAACTAGTTCACATTTCTAGTCATTGTGTGTATTAAAAAAAAATCTGCTCTAAATGCACAAATTTAGTTAATCTTGGTTCTCATTTCACAGATCTCATACAGAGTGTTTGCCTTGGAAGTTGTAATGGCTCTGTTGGATTTATCTGAGAGACAACTGGATGGTTCTGTTCCTCCAGAACATCAGAAATTTTTACAGCATAAGTTCCTGATTCAGTCTATGGTGCTGGGCCGCTGCTCGGACAAGGCACCCACTGTCCGCAGTAAAGCCCTTTCCTGCTTTGCTCAGTGCCTGGAAATGAAAATGTCCTCTGTAGAGGGCAGGACAATGGTCTTGCAAGGAAGTAAGTATCTGAGGAGCAGAGAATAAGGAGCCTTCATGTGAATGCCTATCAACCCATCAGTATAAAATGACATTTAAAATACAATTTGACTGGGGGTTCTCTAGATTAGTAAATGGGATGGTATTCAGGGAATGAAATGTGGATGAAGAAATTAAAGCATAGTTCACCCCAAACTTGTAGAACAATTGAGCTAATATCAAATACTTTAGACACTTTTTAAAGTCCTGCAGAATTAGTGCTATAGATGAAGCAAGGTTAAGATGTCTCACCACTTTAGACTAGATACCCCGGGGCAGAGACAGAAGCTGCCTTGAACCCCCTTTTGATTCTGGGTCCTCTTGATTTTTCAGATTCTATTTTTACAGTCTTAGGAGGAACAGGCACCTCTCCAGAAAACTCGCTTGCCAGTAATGAAGGTAAAGAGTTTTTCTTTCTTATAATTAGAATATGCAAAATGTTTCTGCTCCAAGGATATTCCAAATAAAGGATGAAGATGCTGCAAGTTTGTTTAAAACATACTTATGTAACTTTTGTTAGGACTGTGATTTGAAATATTGCTCTGCAAATAGAGGAAATGGGAAGATGGGGTCCCTGATTATAGCGATATATTTCTCAGACTGGTTATTTCCCTTTTTGTGTGCGAACTAATGTCTTGCGTCAGAAACAGTAATAGATGCAGGTCCCAGGAAATAGTGTATAACTTGATATTTTACTTGCTTGTTTTGTCTGTGTTGTAGCCACTTCCTCCACTCTCCCGCAGAAGTCGCAGGGAACATTCAAAACGTTGGAGGTGACGGATCCCAGTGACAGCTCCATGTCTGATGGTGCGTTTTTAAGGTTGAGTTTAACCAGTTTGGACTGATTTGCATATTGATGGCACAGGATCTAGTTTTCTACCTTTACACGGGTTGCCAGGCATTAATTGTATTCAAAGTTCAGTTGCAGGACTCTTCTGCCAGTGTCATTACACTTCCCTAAACCCTCTTCATTGGTTCTATATTTATTTCTAAATATGTGTTTAGGCTTCTCTTAAATAGAAATGCATTCATTCTGTAGTGCCTCATTACCTGTTTTCTAATCTGTCCTTACACTCTTTCTCAGAAATGTTGCTCATTGGCATCATAAGAACATAGGCATCGCCATACTGGGGCCCAGTATTCTTTTTCTAAAAGTGGTCAATCCAGGTCACAAGTACCTGCCAAGATCCCAAATGCTGCTTATCCTAGGCATAAGCAGAGGATTTTCCGAAGTCCATCTTAATGGCTTATGGACTTCTCTCTTAGGAAATTGTCCAAATCTTTTTTTTTTAAACCCTTCTAAGCTAACTGCTTTTATCACATTCTCTAGCAGTGAATCCCAGAATTTAATTACATGTTGAGTGAAGAAATATTTTCTTTGAAGCAACAAAGTAGTAAATTTAATACAAATCATTGTGTGCCCCTTAATCCTTGTATCTTTGGAAAGAGTAAACAAGCAATTCATGTCTACCCACTCCACTCAGTATTTTATAGACTTCTATCATATCTCCCCTCAGCCATCTCTTCTCCAAGCTGAATAGCCATAGCTTTTTTAGCCTTTCCTTGTAGAAAAGTAATCCCATCCCCTGTATCACTTTTGTTACCCTTCTCTGTACCTTTTCTAATTCCATTATATATATATTTTTGAGATGGAGTGACCAAAATTGCACACAGTGTTCTAGATACTGTTGCACCATGGAATGATACAAAGGCATAATAATGTTTTGTTTTCAGTTCCTTTTCAAATAATTCCTGACATCCTATTTGCTTTCTTAGCTGCCACTGCATGCTGAACAGGGGGTTTCAATAAATTGATGATGACACCTTGTGTCACATTGCTGTAGTTTGGGTTCCTCTTCCCTACATGCATCGCTTTGCACTTGCTATTGTTTGCCTAAGACCCCATCGGAGCAGGACAAATATCCGGCTCTTTTACTTCAATCTCTAGGAGACCAAGGGAAAGAAATGCACGCACACCACCAATAAAAAAAGTGCAGATCAAAGGGCTTTGGGAAAGAGAACTGAGGGCCTCACAAAATGGCAGTGAGGCCACCCAGAACTGTCTCATAATCCCTCAGGTCCTCTGCTCTTTTATTAAGAATGCATTAAGTCATAAATTAACTGGCTACATCACAAATCATGGGACACAAACTTTGATGAAATAAATGCTTTTATCAGCATTCTAAAGAGCAAAGGTCAGACAGCTTCTCTATTTTGGTAAATCATTATCATTCCGGCAAAGATTAACATTTATAGGAATACGGAACTTACACATTATTCCATATTGCATCTGCATGCTCAGACATCTGCATATTTCTTTCTTACTTTCCTATTCCCTTCTAAACATGCGGGTTCTTAGTGACAGTTCCCAGCATCTAAACAAAACATTCATTACTTAAACTTGTTGAAACTGTTAATTCAGCAAGTGTCAGCAGTCTGTAACTAGGTTAAATGCATCTGTCCTGCTCTGTCTTAAAATTATCTGTTTCACATTTTTAATGCTTAACTCTTGATATTCCCTCCTGAACTGGGGGTGCTATCATTTTCATAATACATCCTTAATATCACCCCTAACATTAAATGTCATCTGTCATTTGGATGCCCAGTCTCGTAAGCCTAATGGTTGGTTTAATGGCCTAAGGGGGGCTTCTTGTGACTTGGGCAAGTCACTTAACTGTCCTTTGCCCCAGGGTACAAAGTAAGTACCTGTATAATATGTAAATTGCTTTGACAGTAACCATACAAAGGCGATATGTCAATTCCCATCCCCTTTCCCTTGTGAGTTAACAACTTTGAATAAGTTTGTGTGATCAGCAAATTTATTCCTCACTCATTGTTCCATTTCCATATCATTTATAAATATCTTAAAAAGCAGTGGTCCTAGCACAGGTACCTGAGAAACCCCACTATTTACCCTTCTCCATTGAGAATATTGCCATTTAACCCTACTGTTTCTGTCTTTTAACCAGTTCTTAATCCACCATAGGACACTACATCCTCTTCCATGACTTTCTAATTTCTTCAGGAGTCTTTTGTGAGGTACTTTGTCAATGGCTTACCTTTATCATTATGTTGGTTCACCTCTTCAAAGAAATGTAGCAGATACAAAGCAAACATGTATTTAGACAAGGGAAATCTTGCCTCACCAATCCCCATGTCTACGTTTTGTTCTTTATAGTCTACCATTTTGCCTGGCATCAGTGTCAGGTTCACCACTCTATAATTTCTTGGGTCACCTCTGTAACCCTTAAAAAAAAAAAAAATTGGTGTTCCATACTGTCTCACAGATCAATCCAGAGACTTCTGGGTTATGTCCCTCTACCAGCAGGTGCAGATAGAGAGAACCTCAGAGGTTTGCTGTTTGTGGTCCTGTGCAGCCGTTTCAACCTTGGTATTCTCTAGTAGGTGGAGGGTCGTACCTGTGCAGCTCTGGATTGATCTGGCTCCTGGTGTCCTTAGGGGCCTGGTCGAGCCTGGATAGGGGTTGAGGGTCTGTCCGCAGGCCACTGATGTACACCTGGTGGTGCCAGGTCCCTCTTGGTCCCCCGCTGACATGGCCTCAGTCTGTCCAGGGCCGTTAGCCCATCCGTGTGCGGATTTCTTTCTCTCCTGCCTAGAAGGAAAAAATAAAAAGGTAGGCTGTGCCTTTAATTTCTCCTTTGAATTGATCAGACAGGAGTACTGAGCAGCGTCTCTAATCGGCATGTCGTGGGTGTGTGAGGGACTGTGTGGAGGTGTTTTGTCTGATTATGTCTGTTCCCTCTGAAGCGGCAAAACGCTGCTCCTGGTGTGGGAGCTGGAGAAGCAGCGTCAGGAGATTGCGAGGCCTGTTGGCAGCAAGCTGCCTCGAACCTGCTGAAGCACCGGGGAACTTTTCGGTGGGAGCCTCAGTGTAGGCAGTGCATCGGCAGGTGCCATTTTTTTCTCAGGCACGTTCCTCTGTCGCAGCACACCCTTGGCATTGGGCAGCGGACATAGCTTCCAAGTAGTGTTTAGCGAGGTTGCCCTTCCGGGTAGGTTGCTTTTTGGTGAGGATCTAGACAAAATTGTGAAAGCCCTGGGTGAATCCAAGGGCCAGCGCCTCCCAGCGGATAAGCCTAGACCAGCTACAGCGGCAGTTCCATGGGCTAGATTTAGGGATGCCAGGCATTACTGCCCTGGCTGTGGAGGCTCCTTCGAGAAGACCTGGTTTGTCCAAAGACCACAGCCCTTTTGCAGTGACCGGCGGGTCACTGCTGCCGGATCAAGGAGCCAACCTGCTGCCAGAAATTCCCAATGATGGGGCCCTGGTCCATCTCCCGCCGGTCATCGGGGGATGACTGTCTCTCTCTTCCTGGCTGAGTGGACCAGGGTAACATCAGATGAGTGAGTCTTGGAGGTTATCTGAGACGGATACAAACTGGAATTTGCTCGTAATCTAGCAAACTCCTTTCTCAAGTCTCCTTGCAAGTGCTCCGCCAAAGTTCGGGCAGTTCAACAAACCCTTTTAAGTTTGCATCACCTTGGGGTGGTTCAGTCAGTGCCTCCGGCAGAGGTAGGTCTTGATTACTACTCTATTTATTTTGTAGTTCCAAAAAAGGGTGGCTCCCTGAGGCCAGTTCTAGATCTCAAGTTCGTCAACAGGGCCTTGCAGGTCCTCTACTTTCATATGGAGACTCTTCGCTCCGTTATTGAAGCGGTGCAACCAGGAGAGTTTTTGACATCACTCTATCTCAAGGAAGCATATCTGCACATTCTGATATGACCTCATCAACGGTTTCTTTGGTTTGCAGTGCTTGACGTCATTTCCAGTTCAAGGCTATGCCTCGAATATTCTCCAAGGCCTTGGTGGTGGTAGTGGCCTTCCTCAGAAAGGAAGGGATTCAGGCACATCCCTATTTAGACAACTGGCTCGTTCGGGCATCTTACGAGGAGAGTCAATGAGCTACCGTCAGAGTGGTCAGCCTCCTGCAAAAGCTTGGATGGGTGATCAACTTCCCAAAATGCAACCCTTGCAGACCCTGGAATATCTAGTTGTGTTTCGATACCTGGGCGGGGACGGTTTCTCTCCTGCTCGCGCACTGCAGTTGCAAACCCAGTTGTGCTGTTCCGGACACCGGCCCCTCGGGCATGGGATTACGTGCAAGTGTTGGGGTCCATGGCATCCACATTGGAGGTGGTTGCATGGGCCAGAAACCACATGCGACCGCTACAATAGCATGTGCTCAGACGTTGGTCTCCGCTTTCAGAGGTTTACGCGATCAGGGTGCTGTGGTCCTCTTGTCTCAGCCAAGCAATGCTCTGGTGGTTGGTTCAGGGGAACCTCCTGAAGGGTGTCGCTTCTGATGGCTCCAGAGTGGAGAATAGTGACTACGGATGCGTTGCTCTCTGACTGGGGAGCCCACTGCCTCAGACAGTCCCGGACGGTTTTGGCTTGATCCATCAACTGTCTGGACCTGCGGGCAATTCACCTAGCCCTTTGGGAGTTCCTTTTCCTGTTAAGAGGCTACTCTGTTCGAGTTCTCTCAGACAATGCGACGGCAGTGGCGTATGTGAACAGGCAAGGGGGCACCAGAAGTTCTCCCTTAATTCGTGAGGCGGCCCTGCTGTGCCGTTGATCTGTATGTTTTCCTTTGAAACCTACTCTACTGGAAAGACACACTAAGCACTCTCTGTTTTGATTATCGATTAGACTTGAGTTTGCATCAGTAACGTTAGGTTTATTATTCAATTATGAAAAGCAACACTTATACATGGTTTTCTTGGTGGCGATTGCTTCAGCTGGGAGAATTTCGAAGTTACGGGCACTCTCTTGCAGAGACCCTTTTCTTCTGTTCACTGAAGCAGGTGTGTCTATTAGGACAGTTCCTTTGGTCATGCCCAAAGTGGTTTCTCGCTTTCACCTGGGTCAATAGTTTTATTTACTGCCGGGATCCAATGGACGCACCTGTGTTAGCTCCTGGAAGTTGGTCTGTTTGTAGGTCCTCTTCAGTGCCTCTGTCGCCTCATCAAGCATGGGGAAATGGAGGGGAAAAGTGAAGGAACATCCCTCAGATCCTGTGACTTCTTCAGCGACGAGGCAGACAACTTTGCAATTTTTCAGACAGCAACCAGGTCCTCAGGGCTTTTCGACCCCCCTCTGCAACTCTCGGCGCTTCGGCGTCGATTGAGAATGGAAACGGGGCTTCCCTGAGCCCCGTGGAACGAGTTGCTCCACCCCAGCCTGGAGGGGAGTTACTGGCAGCTCTGACAGGGAAGGAAGCCGAAAGGGCTCAGCTCGACCTGTTTGAGGGAGTGTCTGCAGTAACGGAGGCTGAATCTCAACGCCGAGAACTATTGCTACAATCAGCTTCAAAGGTATTGCCCCAGGATTTAGTTTCTAAACTTGCTCGTGTTGAAGATCAACCTCACCCTTCTCCAGCCATTAGTGGTGTGAATAGACCAGCAACTGTGACATTAGAGTCACTATGGGATATGGTTTACAGCATTCACACTTCTATGAAAACTACTATAAAAATGAATACTTCTGACTTAAAGTCTCTTTCTGAGGCTGCCCTGCTTCAGGCGCAAAAGACTGCACAGCAAACCTTAGATTTGGAGACTGTGAATATTAAAATTCAAGAAATGGGATCTGTAGAAATGGCTTTTGTTAAGGATAATAATTTCCTACATAAAAGATTGGAGTACCTGGAAAGCCAGGCTAGAAGACTTAATCTCAGGTTTCTTAATTTTCTCAAATCGCCTTTAATTTCCCCTTTGGACATGGTTAAAAAATATATGATTGATTATTCTTGGAATGGATAAGGACTCACTGCCTCCCCTTACTCGGGCTTATTACATCAGGAGTGGTGGAGTGGTGGAAGAAAATCCCCCGATAGCAGGGGAAGGAATGGATCTTACTTCTTTCCTTGAAAGGTCATTGGAGATAATTACTCAGAGGTTGACTCTGCTTGTTACTTTTGTGCTGGAGCCTGATAGGAATGCCGTATTAAGGCTTTCCTTGAGACACTTAGAAAATCTGTTTTTGGGCTCAAAAATTCGTATTTTCCCTGATCTCTCAAGGCCTACACAGATGAGACAGAGGGCCTTTTTGGAACTCCGCCCTAGGGTGGTGGCACTGGGAGCAACTTTTATATTACGTTTTCCTTGTTATTGTAATGTAATGCTTGAGGGTAAACAGTTTCAATTTGTAGACCCAAAACAGTTAAAACAATTTCTAGATGCTAGAGTGGAATTGAATGTTGTGTGCCCTCCCTAAATGCAGGCTGGGGTCTGAACCAGAGGTTGCAACCACTAGTCCGTAATTATTGCTATATGTTTTACTTTAAATTCTAAATTCTTGGATTCTAAATTTCCTAAACTTGTGGACAGAAAGGCTGTTAATGATATTTCCTTTTATTTTTTATTTTTGCCTCTTGTATAAATGCCGATTACATATTCACGTATTGTGATGATATATTGAAATATATGAATAAAGAAATAATTTTTAAAAAAAAGTTTTATTTACCGACCTTTCGCCAGGAAGACTACCCTGAACACTTCCCAGACCTTGAGCTGCCTGCATGTGAAGCATATTCTTCTTAGGTATTTTGGAGGTTATATTAATTTTCAACATTCAGACCATCTTTTTGTGCTCTTTGGGGGTCACAAGAAAGGAGGTATGGCCTCCAAAGCCACAATAGCCTGTTGGCTGCAGGAGGCCATAATTTTGGTATACATTTGTTCCGGAAAATCGCCCCCGTTACAGGTTTGGACACATTCTACACAGACTCGGGCGTCCTCATATGCAGAGTCACAATTGGTTTCTTTTGGATGATATCTGCAGGGCCGCTACGTGGGCGTCAGCTCATACCTTCACTTGGCATTATAGGGTGGACGTTGCGGCCGGACAGGACATGGTCTTTGGGGCCTCTGTGCTTTCCGCAGGGTTGGGATTCTCCAGCCCTACTTGAGGACTGCTTTGGTATATCCCACAAGTCTCTCTGGATTGATATGTTGGGCGCTATGGAAGGAAAAATTAGCTCTTACCTGCTAACTTTCTTTCCATTAGTCCCAACAGATCAATCCAAATGCCCACCCTGTTTGTTTCCACGGGATTTCGGTTTTGGATTTTCGATTGTCGGGGAAGTATTTCTTCATGTGGTTTATTTAAAAAAGAAAAAAAGATATGTTTAGTGATAGTTGAGCAGCGATGGCGGTTTATCGATCGTCTTTTCTCCCACTTTTGTGGTTGAGGTTTGTGATGTCATCTCATAGAGGCAGGAGAGTTTTACTTTTGAGTTTTTTCTTTCTTCCACTGCTTTGGTACTGTTCATACTGAGGTTGAGGTGGTGCACAGGACCACATATAGCAAACCTCTGAGGTTCTCTCTATCTCCATCTGCTGGTAGAGGAACATAACCCACAAGTCTCTGGATTGATCTGTTGGTACTAATGGAAAATCAGGTGAGAACTAATTTTTCCTTCTTATCATCCCTCTGGACCGGCCCAGAAATGACTGATGGGTTGTGCACGCCTACCAGCAGGTAAGACTCTGTTCATCTGGAGCCCTCATCGGAAGTTTACACTGCTTTTTAAAGGAAAGGTTGCTTCTTATATTTGGCAGTTTTTTTCATGGTTCAGTGCATTGTTGGCAGGACCCCTGAGGAAGACCAATAGCCAAAACATGGCCCGTGCTTGGGCCATGGATGTCTACGTATCCTGTATTTCATTTTTGGAGAATAAACTGTTGCTTTTGGAAAGTTATTGGAGACTTTGGACTCTTTTGGTCATCCTTGGATTAGCATTTGGTGTCTTCCACCTCTTTGCTTGTCACCACAATTAAATACCGTTTCTGGCACAGTATCTCCCGTTACATCATTCTCTGAAGACCAAAACAATGAATTTATTTAGTTTCTCTGCTGTGGCCTTCTGCCACCTGAGTGCCCCTTTTAACCCTTGATCATATAATAGTTCAACTGATCCTTTTATCTGTTTCTTGCTTCCACTTTATCTAAAAAAAAGAAAAAGTAATAAATATATATTTTTTGTCTCCAAGGCAAGCTTCTTTTCAAAACCTCTTTGCCTTCCATATCAGTGCTTTGCACTTGACTTTCCTTATGTTGGTTCCTTCTATATTCTAAAGGTTGTTCTTTTAGCTCAAATAACCTCCTTCACCTCGCTTTAACCATGCCGGCTTTTTGGCCTGCCTTTTGCCTTTTAAAATTTATGGAATGTATCTGGTCTGGGCGTCCAGGATGGTATTTTTGAGCATCTATGCCTGATGTAAATTTTTGACCTTTGCAGATGTTCCTCTAAGTTTTTTTTTTTTTTTTTTTTTTTTTACCATTTTTCCTCTTTATCTTAGTCCCCTTTTTGAAAGTTAAATGCCAATGTATTGGATTGCCTGTGTGTAATTATTCCAGTTATTAAATCAAATCTGATCATGTTATGATCATTGTCAAGTAGCCCTGGCACTGTTACCTCTTGTACCAGGTCATGTGATCTAGAATTGTTCCCTTTCTTGCTGAACCAACTGCTCCATAATGCAGTCCTTTTCATCTAGGAACTTTACCTCCCTAGCGTGCCCTGATATCACATTTATCCAGTCAGTGTTGAGGTAATTGAAATCAAGAAAATCAAATGCACAACTTAAAGGGAATACTGTAATGGAAACCATCTTAAAAATAAGTGGAGAAAAAAGGTCTTGCCATACAGACGCTCACCAGTCATTTAGGGGCCCTTTTACTAAGGCACGCTGAAAAATGGCTTGTGGTAGTGTAGGTGTGGGTTTTGAGCGTGCGCCAATCCATTTTTCAGCGCGCCTGTAAAAAAAGGCCTTTTTAAAATTTTTGCCAAAAATGGATGTGTGGAAAAATTAAAATTGGCGCAAGTCCATTTTGGGTCTGAGACCTTACCGCCATCCATTGACCTGGTGGTAAAGTCTCATGTGGTAACCGAGCGGTAATGACCTACACGCGTCAAATGCCACTTGGTGTGCGTCCGAAAATAAAAATTATTTTTCAGATGCAAGTATCGGACACACCCCCAAATAGAAAATTACTGCAACAGCCACATGGTAGCCGGGTGGTAACTCCATTTTGGCGGACGTAGACACTTGCGCAGATTAGTAAAAGGGCTCCATAGTGCACAAAGCTCAACAGGTGGGAGCATTTTCAATCATAGGTCAAGGGGAAAAAAAAAACTTCTCAAAATTACTATCAAATATTCATCCAGAAAATTATTAAAAAAAACAAAATCTTTCTCCCAAAGGTTTTGCACTGAACCTGTTTAAGCAGTACTAGCTGCACCTTAAATCACCATGATTTCATATCTTCTTTAATTCAGTCACTATGCGTGCACTAGACTTTTATTGCAACAGGTCACTGATAAATATTAGTTGAAATAAAGTCTGGATACTGATTTGTGGAATGAGAGAATTTTATAATCCCTATTTCAATAACAGTAAAAATAGCAGAACAATACTGCAAGTAGCACATATAGAGGGGCATAATCGAACGAAAACGTCTATCTCCATGGGCGTTTATCTCCGAGAACGGGTCCGTGAAGGGGCGGACTGAACCGTATTTTCGAAAAAAATAGACGTCCATGTTTTATTCGACAATTTGTGAGCTGGGTGTTTTTGTTTTTCAGCAATAATGGAAAATGAAAGCGCCTAGCTCAAAAACGAATAAATCCAAGGCATTTGTTCGTGGGAGGGGCCAGGATTCATAGTGCACTGGTCCCCCTCACATGCCAGGACACCAACCGGTCACCCTAGGGGGCACTTTTACAAAAACAAAAAAAATGGTAAAAGAGCTCCCAGGTGCATAGCACCCTTCCCTTGTGTGTTGAGCCCCCCAAATCCCCCTCAAAACCCACTGCCCACAAGTCTACACCATTACTATAGCCCTAAGGGGTGAAGGGGGGCACCTACATGTGGGTACAGTGGGTTTGGGGGGTTGGACGACTAAGCATTAAGCAGCACAATTGTAACAGGTAGGGGGGGGGTGGGCCTGGGTCCACCTTCCTGAAGTCCACTGCCCCCCCTTAACAACTGCTCCAGGGACCTGCATACTGCTGCCAGGAAGGTGGGTATGACATTTGAGGGTGAAAATAAAAAGTTGTGAAACATCATTTTTTGTGGTGGGAGGGGGTTAGTGACCACTGGGGGAGTCAGGGGAAGTCATCCTCGATTCTCTCTGGTGGTAATCTGGTCATTTAGGGCACTTTTTGGGGCCTTATTCGTGAAAAAACAGGGTCCAGGAAAAGTGCCCTAAATTCTAGCCCATCTCTGTTCGGGTGATAACCATGCCCCAGTCCTGCCTTCACCACGCCTCCGACATGCCCCCGTCAACTTTGTACGCTTCCGCGATGGAGTGCAGTTGAAAACGTCCAAGTTCGGCTTTCGATTATACCACGTTATTCGTTTTTGTGAGATAAACGTCCATCTCCCGATTTAGGTCGGAACTTGGGCGTTTTTCTCGTTCGATTATAAGCAGGCTAGAAATAACATTCAATATTGCACCACACTGTGACATGGCATTCTTGTAATTTCTACTGGGGGGGGGACTCTGGCAGCTTCACTTAAGGAGCTGATGGCTGGTAACTCAAACTGGAGCATCTGTGCCACCTTCCCTCTTTTGATAACTTTTTCAGTTGGCTTAGTTATTGGTGCTAGCAAGCCTCAAGGTTTCATTATAGTTGAAGACTATGTGAACATTCCTATCTGGGGAACAGAATGGTTTTCCTTAGTCGCTCTGGAATGTTGTGGAACTTGGCTTCCTGCAAAGATTGGCTGGTATTTGTAGGGAGCAATCACAGGCTAGCTTAGCCTTGTACCTAGTTTCTGCTTTGTAGCTAATAAATAGAAATAAAAAAAAGATAAGATGACACCTTTTTTTCTAATTGGACTAGCTAACATATATTGTTTTATTTTATTTTTATTTATTACTTTTTTATTTATTTATTTAGTAATTAATTTTTACATCCATACACATAGACATAGAAATATCAGAATTAAACTTAAAGGTAAAAAAAAACAACAACAATACTTACAACCCTATGGTTAAAGTATAAAATACTAGATTTACATTTGTCCCCAATAATAGGATCAAGATACTAGGAAATATTACAATCAATAAGCAAAAAAGAATATAATGGAAGGGGCAACTCGAATTTCTACAGCCAACGTTACAGCACTCTTATTAGGGAAGCGAAACTACAGGTGAACTAACAGTTTCCTTAGATGAAATGAATTGTAATAGTTTCAGGGGGGGAAATATATAGTTATTCGCTTCATAGGTTATGAAGCATTTACAAGGAAATTTTAGCAGGAAAGTGGCACCCATGTTAAGTACTCTAGTTTTATACAATATAAATTCTTTCCTTCTTTTTTGAGTGCTTCTTGCTGGAAAAATTTGAATTTTTTGCCCCAGGAATAAATCATTTAAATGGCGAAAATAGTCTTAAAATGTTGTTTCTGTCCAATTCAAGGACGAAAGACCCAATCAGCGTAGTTCTCTCTGTAACTATCTCCAGAGAGTTTTCAAGAAATTCAGTGAGATTTAAATCTGTAGGAACCTGTGGTTGTATTTTTTGATCTTTCACAGTCCCTGAAATATATTGAGTCCTCGTTATGGGGGGATAACCCTCCATAGGAATCCCCAATATCTCATTAAAATACTTTTTTAACATATCCGTAGCTGAAATTAAGAGAGATTTAGGAAATTTCAAAAACCTAAGGTTATTCCTCCTTCCATTGTTCTCCAAATATTCTATTTTTCTTTCGTGAATTTCTTTATCCTTTACCATAGTCTCTGTTAAAATTCTTCAATTGTTTAACATCATCTTCAACAAAAGTTGGACTAGCTTGGCTACCACACTGCTTTGTAGCTGTAATTTTCTATGTTCCACAACTTGAGTAACATTTTTAAAAAGTTTTGATTTCTTATATAGGGTGCTGTTTACAAAGCTTGGCCCCCACAGACTCCAAATTGGAAAACCCTTGGGGAAATAGACCTTAAAAATGAAGGCCAAAATAATAACAAGTATAGAAGTCAATTGTAAAGTATTACAGTTTGCCAAAGATCATCTGGTGATTAAAGCATTGTAAAAAGAAATATACTGGCCAGATTAGATGTCCTCATTTTAGGTTTCTCTGTCAGTATCACAGGTAGACTTTCTGGGCCAGCTTGCTGTTGTCCAGGCCTACAATGTTTTAGGTGTTTTGTACAGTTTGAACCAGTGTGGGAATGCCTGCTAGGCCTGATAAGCCATGTACATGCTGTTCTAGCCTAACACACAGAATAGGAAGCAGAGCAAACCTAGTCTTTGGGTGAGGTTTTTTTCTGAAAAAAATTTTTTTTCTGTCATTCTTTGTACAGGGAAGGAAATTGTGACTATGCTGCACCTGAGAGCAGGTGATGAAAAGACAAATGTGAGAAAGGCTGCACTCCAGGTCAGCCTTCTCTTTACTAACTTGTTTGTGGTTTCAAATCCCTTGATGTTTGTTCCCTGCTTCGCCTATCACTTTTGAAGACTGATGTTTGGGGATGGTGCATATCTACTGAACAGAAAATCTTTTTTTTTTTTTTAAAGTTCAAATATTTGTGCCAGTTTTGAATGATATTGGTAAAATTAGCCACCACTTTTCTTCAAACATGGGTCATTTCAGATATAGACCTACGTAGACCTAACAGATCTGGCACTGTAAGACTCAATGTGCTAGTATCTGGGGATTCTTCCCTTCCCCTTCCAAATTTTATGTTCCTTCCTAAGTTTATTCTAGTTCAGTAATTTGCAACCTAGCTAATGGGATACATCCAGCCAGGGGTTTTCAGGATGTCTGTAAAGAATATGCATGTGACACATTTGCATATACTGCCTCCATTTATGCATATGTCATATGCATACTTCATTGTGGATTTCTGGAAAACCAGAATGGCAGTTCTCAGCCTGGGCTCATGTCTGAGCTAAGATCCTGGTACTACTAGGTACCACCATTGGTTTAGGACTGATACTTCCTTTCACTGTGGTACAATACATTTGGCATTTGCAGGATCCCCAGCCCTAACTGACCTCCATTGTGGAAGACCTGAGTTGGAAATGAAACCAAAGTTCCTCCTCATGGTAGCTCACAGTACTACCAGTGGTACATCAGGCCAGCTTATATTTTTTGTTCTATTAATAACTAGTCTGATAAAAAAAACATTCTTTAGTTTAACTTTCCATTCTGACAATTTGGTTATTTCTTAAATGTAGTAAACACTTGTTGAATGACAATGGACCATGAAGACTTAAGAGAGCAAGTAATGGTGGCACAGGCTGAGTACAGCATAATCAATGAGGCCTGAGGCAGCTGTCACTACTAGCATCTGCTGCACTTGTGATGAGCGCCAGGCAGACAGAATCTTGGTCCTGGGGGAGAATACTACTGTTGCAGTATGTGTAGCTGACTCCACCCACATTGGCGGACCAGAGGAGCTGATGAACCAGCATTTTTTGCAAAAGCAGCCACCATTTTGTCTGAATACAGTAGTACAGGGTCCAGAGGAGGGTTCCACAGTGTTAAGCTCTCTGGGTTCCAGAGGAAGGGCTCCTTGTCTTTTGGCTGCAGGGTAGGGCAGGGCCTTAGCTCTGGGGTAGGCTTTCTTTCAGAATTTGTTTTGTTGATGCACAAGGCCTTTGCCTTCAGAAGGGCTTGATAGCAGGGGACCTGCTAAGTAGCTACACTTCAGACTAGTGGCAGCTCAGGAATGGCCTTTCATCCATTAAAAGACCTAAACTGATGCTGGAAGAGGGCACAGAGGAGACAATCCTTAGAGTCAGCAGATTCCTTGGCGCAGCTGGAGGAACCACAGGAGATCTCTCAAGCTTTGCAGAGGAAGGAGGGAGAAGTCCCACTGCAGGAGGATGCTATAATAGTATTTTCTAAAAAGATGAGCTTGCATCTTTAATATTTCATGTTATATCAGTACTGAAGGTCTTGGAAGAGTAGCTAGCAGAGGGCAGCACCACTGCTGACCCCTTGCTTGAGGGCATTAGGAAGCTGGCCAAGGTCTTTGCCATGATCATGTCCTTGATTTCTCTGTGGATGGGAGAGTGGGAAATGCCAGATACAGGCCTGAAGGTGGGTAGATCTATGGCTAGGCACTATCCAGTGGTTTTAGAGGAGGAGGATATACATAGCTTTCAAGTGGATGCCCTAAGTCACATTCTACCAGGACAACCATTCTGGTAGAATGAGGTGCAGTACTTAAGGATCCATTAGACTTTTGAATAGTCTTTGAGGTGTCTCCTGTCTCTACAAGTGGCAATTTGCAGAAGTTACATTGTGTGTTTCTGTTTGTGCTGGGCTCTACACCTGCTGGAGTCCTTGAGAGGACTGTTAGAGCCAGCTTGTTTGGCGGCAGGGGCTCTATATAATTTGATATAAGGTTTGGTTAAAACATGGCTACAGTCGTGACAGTGTGCTATCTTCTCTAGATCCAAAATTGGTTGGCCAATGTGGCATCAAAGATATGGCTCAGTAAGCTTCCCTTTAAAAGGAAACTGCTGTTTGGAGAGGAATTGGAAAAACTGGTGAAGGATGTTGGAGAGTCCAGGGTCCTCAGGCTCCTGGAGAATAGGCTGAAGATTTGAGTCATCTTTTGTTAAAGGGCCATTTCTGGGAAGCTTGGAAGCATTGCCCATGAAAGTCAGGGGCTTCTCAATGAAGTCTGTTTCTTTCCAGGGATTAGTCCTTTCAGGTTGGCCAAAGAGAAGGTTAAAGGGAAAGTGGAGGGGGGGGGGGGGCACAGGAGGTGCTTGTGGTTCCCAATAAGTTTTGGAGGGCTTATGCTCTAGTACCACCGGTGGGCGGTCAGCTAAAGTAGTTTTTCAGGGATGGGTCCAGATTACATTGGACCAGTGGGTCCTTGAGGTCATTTATGAGAGATATTCTCTCGAGTTGGCTTGTTCCCTTTCCAGTGCTTTTATAGAATCTCCCTTTGCTGCGGCTGAAAGCCATAGTTATGGTGCCACAAGAGGAGTGGGACATGAGCAGGTACTTAACCTGTTTTGTGGTTCCAGGGGAGGAGGAAATGTTTAGATCAATATTGGACTTGAAGGAAATCAACAAGTTATCCGAGGACAAGCAGGCTGCTTGTTCTCACGACTGGGTTGACGTCCACGACAGCCCCCACCAACCGGAAGAAAACATCGCGGGCGGTCCCACACGCAGGGCACGCCCACCGCGCATGCGCGGCCGTCTTCCCGCCCGTGCGTGACCGTTCCCGCTCAGTTTTTTTCTATTCCGCGCTGGAGAGAGATGTGTTACCCGTCTCTCTCTTTGTCAGCCCCGGAAACCAGATTGCGGCCTAGCTGTGCTTTTTCTTTGTTTCGAGTACGCGTTCCGTGTGTTTTTTCTTCGTAAAAAAAAGAAAAGAAGGAGTTGTCCTCGTCGTTCTTAGCCGCGAGGGCGCTTTGTCGCGGCCAAGGTCGTTTCTTTTTCGGATGTGCTTTTCACCGCCACCATCGACGATTTTGACTTCGCCGACGCGATTTTTCCGTTGATGTCCTCAAAGGTCCCGAGCGGATTCAAAAAGTGTGGTCGGTGCGGCCGGCAGATCTCGCAGACCGATACCCACACTTGATGTCTCCAGTGCCTCGGCCCGGAGCATAATTCCAAGACGTGCACCTTGTGTCTCGGCTTAAGGAAGCGGACACAGGTGGCGAGGCAAGTTCTACGGGACTGTCTTTTTGGAACTTGCGCCGGCCCTTCGATGTTGACTTCTACGGCATCGGTGTCGACGGCCGGGTCTTCGGTACTGGTACCGATGTCGATGAAATCGGCGCCGACTCTGGCACCGACCCCAAGAGTACAGGTACCTGTGGCCTGCCGGTGACGGCGGGGGTGAGAGGCCGCGCGGGCAGTCTGCCCTGGCCACTCCCTCTGCCCAGGGCCATCGGGACCGAACCCTGTCGGATCCGATTCCTCGAGGCTGGGGGGTTCCACCTCCTCGTCTCTTCCGCCGAGCGCCGATGACGGGCATCGAAAGAAAGCAAAGAAGCACCGTCATCAGTCGCCCACGGCGCACGGGACTGCCAGCGCCGGTACTTCAAGGGACGACTCGACGCCCAGGAAGCGGCAGTTCCGGGAGGTGCGTTCCCCCTCGGTTGAAGAGGTGTCGCTGTGTCAGTCCGCGGGTACCTCGGTACCGTCTCCTGGACCCGAGCAGCTTCCGGCACCGACACCCACACCGGCCCCCCTGTCCTTCCCGACAGCGGGCCTTGACGAGTGCCTCCGAGCCATCCTTCCTGGAATCCTGGAAGGGCTGATGCACCAGGCTCTACTGGCACCGGGGGGGGGGGGGGGGTGCTTGCGCCCCCGGCGCCGTTGTGCTCTGGCCCGATGCCGAGGCCTCCGACGCCGACGTCGCTTGCGGCACCGGTGTCGACCGCCACGCAGGTGGAGTCGACGTCGATGGGGGAAGCTTTGTCCCCACCGGCGTGGGAGTCTACCGCTCAACGCCATCATCGAGGATGTGGTTCCTCGCAGTCGAGATGGGCCCGGTTGAGGTCTGAGCTGAGAGAGCTCATGTCCAACACCGAGGAGGAGGCCTCGTGGGGGGAGGAGGAGGATCCCAGATATTTCTCCTCAGAGGAGTCTGTGGGCCTTCCCCCTGACCCTACACCTTCACCGGAGAGGAAGCTCTCGCCTCCTGAGAGCCTCTCCTTTGCCTCCTTTGTCGGGGATATGTCTATCTGCATTCCCTTTCCCGTGGTTACTGTGGATGAGCCGAGGGCGGAGATGCTCGAAGTCCTCGACTATCCATCACCACCTAGAGAGTCTTCCACGGTGCCGTTGCACAATGTCCTTAAGGAGACACTGCTTCGGAACTGGCTGAAGCCATTATCTAATCCCACTATCCCAAAGAAAGCGGAGTCCCAGTACAGGATCCACTCATTCCCAGAGTTGATGCGGCCTCAATTGCCTCATGACTTGGCGGTCGTGGACTCTGCTCTCAAGAGAGCACGGAGTTTGAGGGATACCGCCTCGGCGCCCCCTGGGCGGGAGTCTCGCACTCTGGACTCGTTTGGGAGGAAGGCCTACCAGTCTTCCATGCTCGTGACCCGCATCCAATCATACCAGCTCTACACGAGCATTCACATGCGGAACAATGTGAGGCAACTGGCGGACCTGGTCGACAAGCTCCCCCGGAGCAGTCCAGGTCTTTTCAGGAGGTGGTCAAGCAGCTGAAGGCGTGCAGAAAGTTCCTGTCCAGGGGTATCTATGACACCTGTGATGTGGCATCTCGAGCTGCGGCCCAAGGTATAGTGATGTGCAGACTCTTCTGGCTGCGTGCCTCTGACCTGGACAACCGCACCCAGCAACGACTGGCAGATGTCCCTTGCCGGGGGGATAACATTTTTGGCGAGAAGGTCGAGCAATTGGTGGACCAACTACACCAGCGGGAAACCGCTCTCGACAAGCTCTCCCACCGGGTGCCTTCAGTATCCACCTCTGCAGGTGGACGTTTTTCCCGGGCCCGGCAGGCTCCACCCTACGCCTACAGCAAGCGCAGGTACACCCAGCCGGCCCGAAGGCCTCATCAGGCACAGGGACAGTCCCAGCGTGCTTGTTCCCGTCAACAGCGTGCGCCTAAGCAGCCCCCTGCGCCTCCACAGCAAAAGCAGGGGACGGGCTTTTGACTGGATCCATGGGAACATAGCTGCCATCAAAGTATCCGTACCGGACGACCTGCCAGTCGGGGGGTGGGGGAGGTTGAAAGTTTTTCACCAAAGGTGGCCTCTCATAACCTCCGACCAGTGGGTTCTCCAAATAGTGCGGTGCGGATACACCCTGAATTTGGTCTCCACGCCGCCAAATTGCCCACCGGGAGCCCAATCCTTCAGCTCCCATCACAAGCAGGTACTTGCAGAGGAACTCTCCGCCCTTCTCAGCGCCAATGCGGTCGAGCCCGTACCACCCGGGCAGGAAGGGCAGGGATTCTATTCCAGGTACTTCCTTGTGGAAAAGAAAACAGGGGGGATGCGCCCCATCCTAGACTTGAGAGGCCTGAACAAATATCTGGTCCGAGAAAAGTTCAGGATGCTTTCCTTGGGCACCCTTCTACTCATGATTCAGAAAGACGATTGGCTATGTTCCCTGGATTTAAAGGACGCTTACACTCACATCCCGATACTGCCAGCTCACAGACAGTATCTCCGATTCCATCTGGGGACACGGCACTTTCAGTATTGTGTGCTGCCCTTTGGGGTCGCCTCTGCACCACGGGTGTTCACGAAGTGTCTCGTGGTGGTTGCGGCGTATCTACGCAAACTGGGGGTGCACGTGTTCCCGTATCTCGACGATTGGCTGGTCAAGAGCACCTCAGAGGCAGGGGCTCTTCGGTCCATGCAGTGCACTATTCAACTTCTGGAGCTACTGGGGTTTGTGATAAATTACCCGAAGTCCCATCTTCAGCCAGTCCAATCTCTGGAATTGATAGGAGCTCTGCTGAATTCTCAGACGGCTCAAGCCTTTCTTCCCGAAGCAAGGGCGCACAATCTCCTGTTCCTCGCTTCCCAGACCAGAGCGTCTCAGCAGGTCACAGCTCGGCAGATGTTGAGACTCCTGGGCCTTATGGCCTCTACGGTTCATGTGACTCCCATGGCTCGCCTTCACATGAGAACTGCTCAATGGACCCTAGCTTCCCAGTGGTGCCAAGCCACCAGGAATCTAGAAGATGTCATCCGCCTGTCCGTCAGTTGCCGCAATTCGCTGCACTGGTGGACGATTCGGACCAATTTGACCCTGGAACGTCCATTCCAAATTCCGCAGCCCACGAAGGTGCTGACGATGGATGCGTCTCGCCTGGGGTGGGGAGCTCATGTCGATGGGCTCCACACCCAGGGAGTGCAGTCCCTCCAGGAACAAGATCTTCAGATCAACCTCCTGGAGCTCCGAGCGGTCTGGAATGCACTGAAGGCCATCAAAGATCGGCTGTCCTACCAAATCATCCAAATTCGGACAGACAATCAGGTTGCAATGTATTATATCAACAAGCAGGGGGGGCACCGGATCTCGCCCCCTGTGTCAGGAAGCCGTCAGGATGTGGCGTTGGGCTTGCCAGTTCGACATGCTTCTCCAAGCCACATACCTGGCAGGCGTAAACAACAGTGTGGCCGACAGGCTGAGCAGAGTCATGCAACCGCACGAGTGGTCGCTCCATTCCAGAGTGGTACGCAAGATCTTCCGAGAGTGGGACACCCCCTCGGTGGACCTTTTTGCCTCTCAGACCAACCACAAGCTGCCTCTGTTCTGTTCCAGACTACAGGCGCACGGCAGACTGGCGTCGGATGCCTTTCTCCTCCATTGGGGGAACGGCCTCCTGTATGCTTATCCTCCCATATCTTTGGTGGGGAAGACTTTGCTGAAGCTCAAGCAAGACCACAGCACCATGATTCTGATAGCGCCTTTTTGGCCCCGTCAGATTTGGTTCCCTCTACTTCTGGAGTTGTCCTCCGAAGAACCGTGGAGATTGGCGTGTTTTCCGACTCTCATTTCGCAGAACGACGGAGCGCTTCTGCACGCCAACCTTCAGTCTCTGGCTCTCACGGCCTGGATGTTGAGGATGTAGATTTTGCTTCGTTGGGTTTGTCTGAGGGTGTCTCCCGTGTCTTGCTTGCCTCTAGAAAGGATTCCACTAAAAAGAGTTGTTTGGTGTGAGAGCAAGGCCCTAGAACCTCGTTCTTGCCCTGCACAGAACCTGCTTGAATACCTTCTGCACTTATCAGAGTCTGGTCTCAAGACCAACTCAGTAAGGAATCACCTTAGTGCAATTAGTGCTTACCATTATCGTGTAGAGGGTAAAGCCATCTCTAGAGAGCCTTTAGTCGTTCGATTCATGAGAGGCTTGCTTTTGTCAAGGCCCCCTGTCAAGCTTCCTGCAGTGTCATGGGATCTCAATGTCGTCCTCACCCAGCTGATGAAATTTCCTTTTGAGCCACTGAATTCATGCCATCTGAAGTACTTGACCTGGAAGGTCATTTTCTTGGTGGCAGTTACTTCAGCTCGTAGAGTCAGTGAGCTGCAAGCCCTGGTAGCTCATGCTCCTTATACCAAATTTCATCATAACAGAGTAGTACTCCGCACTCACCCTAAGTTCCTGCCAAAGGTGGTGTCGGAGTTCCATCTTAACCAGTCAATTGTCTTGCCAACATTCTTTCCCAGACCGCATACCCGCCCTGCTGAACGTCAGTTGCACACATTGGACTGCAAGTGAGAGTTGGCCTTCTATCTGGAGCGGACACAGCCCCACAGACAGTCCGCCCAATTGTTTATTTCTTTCGACCCCAATAGGAAGGGGATCGCTGTCGGGAAACGCACTATCTCCAATTGGCTAGCAGATTGCATTTCCTTCACTTACGCCCAGGCTGGGCTTGCTCTTGAGGGTCATGTCACGGCTCATAGTGTTAGAGCCATGGCAGCGTCAGTGGCCCACTTGAAGTCAGCCACTATTGAAGAGATTTGCAAGGCTGTGACGTGGTCATCTGTCCACACATTCACATCACATTACTGCCTCCAGCAGGATACCCGACGCGACAGTTGGTTCGGGCAGTCGGTGCTGCAGAATCTGTTTGGGGTTTGAATCCAACTGCACCCTCCAGGACCCGATTTTATTCTGTTCAGGCTGCACTCTCAGTTGTTCTTCGTAGGTCAATTTCTGTTATGCCCTCGCCATTGCGAGGTTCAATTGACCTGGGTTCTTGTTTTGAGTGAGCCTGAGAGCTAGGGATACCCCAGTCGTGAGAACAAGCAGCCTGCTTGTCCTCGGAGAAAGCGAATGATACATACCTGTAGCAGATGTTCTCCGAGGACAACAGGCTGATTGTTCTCACCTACTCTCCCTCCTCCTCTTTGGAATTGCGTTTTACTCATTCCTTTGCTTGTCATTCAACTGAGCGGGAACGGTCGCACACGGGCGGGAAGACGGCCGCGCATGCGCGGTGGGCGTGCTTTGCGTGCGGGACCGCCTGCAAAGTTTTCTTCCGGTTGGTGGGGGCTGCCGTGGACGTCAACCCAGTTGTGAGAACAATCAGCCTGCTGTCCTCGGAGAACACCTGCTACAGGTATGTATCATTCGCTACCTTGCGGGTGCCTGGATTTTAGATGGAGACTCTGAGGTTGGTGAGGAGAATTTAACTTCTTGGATCTCACTAAGGCCATCTGCATGTTCCTATTTGTCCAGAACACTGGAGGTATGTTTTATGGTATTGGGGCAGCACTTTCAGTTCTAGGCTATGTCATTTGGGCTGTCCACTTTACCAAGGACCTTTATCCAAAGTGATCGTGGTGGTAGCTGCCACACTTCAAGGTGAGGGATGTTGGTTCATCCCTGTTTGGACATTGGCTGAACCAGGAAAATTCCTTTGAGGAGGTCAAGGCAAAAGCTGCACAGATCATGTGATTGTTGCATGACTTGAGATGGATAATCCAGTTTTCCAAGATTCACTTGGTCCCACCTCAGACCCTGAAGTTACTTGGGTGCTTGATTCAACACTCAACAGGAGAGAAGTCTGAAGTTGCAGTCGCAGATCTGGGACTTCTGGCAGCAAGACAGTCCAAAGCCTGGGACTATCTCCAAGTGTTGATAATGGTGGTGGTCTTTTGGTACAGAGTTCTCCTGTTCCATTGGTTTATACAGTCCCAGAATCTGGGGGTAATTCTTCCCGTTTGGGGCAAGACTCGATCTTGTCTGTCTTGGTAGTTGATAGAGGAAAAAGTCTGTCATGGGGAGTACATCTGGAGTCAGATCTTGAAGGAGTCATCCTCAGGAATGTGTTTTATTCTTCAGAGAATAGCTACCCCCTTTATCTCGCAGATGGTGAGTTGCCTGGACGTTGAAGATTAGTCACCATTAACGCTGGAGTCGGACCCCCATTTTGACACATTTGGAAATGATCAAGGGAGTTTGTTCTCTCAGCTCACTTGGGAGATTGACTGTAGAGTAGAATGTGCCATATGCTACCTTTTTAAAAAATGTTATTTTTAATTCATTTGGTGTGATGGCCAAACTCTACCCTCCTCTCCCAGCAATTGCATGGCAGTCTGCTGAAGCTCGCTAAGACCAATGCCTTGGTGACAGTGGTAGATAAGATCACTCTTCTGGTGGAAGAGGGAACAGTGCTGAAAGATCCTTAATATTGTAAGATAGAGGTGTCGCTGAAGCAGGATTTCAAAACTAGGAACCTGGGCAATGGTATCTGGGCAATTGCAGCAACTTCAACAGCAATTGGGCCTTACTGAAGCACCTAGAAGTAGCCATCTTGGCGGTAGCATTTGCAGTGTCCGTTCCCGTGTCTCAGCTTTTAAGCAATGGGTACAACCTCCAAAGCATGCTAGAAGGCAACCAAAACAACTCTTCCCCTGCCCTGCCCCCCTCCCCCCCCCCCCCCCCCCCCCCGCTTTGGCTGGTCTAGTGGCTAATCGGGATAGGAGCGATTTCACAGTTGCGGCTTCCCATGCTGGCTCCAGACTCATCCTCCAGCTATTTCTGTTCAGTGGAGCCGACATGGGTAGGAGCAACTGGGGATTGAGCATGCCCCCTCTGAAGAGGGCCTACATGTGGTTCCGGGAGGGGTGGGGCGGGAAGAATGGGGCTTACAGCACAGCAGTTTGATTCCTAGACAAAACTGAAACAAGCCCGAATCCGAATTTCAGGCCACCAAAACCAAAATTCTTTTGGCCTCTAAAGCACATCTGTACAAGCTGCCTCTTAGGGGTTTGGGGGGGGGGGGCTGTTTCTCTTTGGAGAGGAGCTCAAAAAGTTGATGAAGGACCTTGGGAAGTCCCGAGTCCTGCAGCTCTTGGAGAATCATTCAAGAATGCCAAGGGCCTCAACGAATAAGGGTAGGGGTAGGGAGGCTAAAAGGTTGACCTGATCTAGCATCACCCGGTTTCTCTTTTTGGGGGGAGCAAGAAAGCAACCTGCGAGGAAGGATCAGGTCCGCAAGGGGCACTTGCCACGAAGATCAGCTGGTCTGCTCCAAAATTCAGCCAGTCTATTATTTTCAGTGGGCTGGTGTCACATCCCACCTTTGGGTTCTGGAAATTATTCAAGAAAAGCTATGCCTGGGAGTTCTCTGGGAACCTGTTCCTGAAGACCTTTGTAGAACCCTGAGTGGGTCTCAGGTCAAAAGGGCCATAGTCCAGGAAACATTGGCCCATCTGTATCTGGAGACCATAATGCCAGTGCCCTAAAAGGAATGAGGACTGGACAGGTATTCCTTCTATTTTGTGGTGCCAAATAAAGGGGACCCCTTCTGGCACATTTGGATCTCCAAAAAGGTCAACAGTTTCTTCAAGATTCCCCATTTCCAAGTGGAGACATTACATTTCATTGTCATCTTTTATGAGGAGACTTCCTCAGTTCCCTCCAACCTCACGGAAGCCTATTTGCATGTCTCAATAAAAGAAGAACTCTAGTGATTTCTCTGTTTGCAGTGATGGTCTATCACTACCTGTTTATGCTAGCCACTATGCTAAGAACCTTCACCAAGGTAATGGTGATAGTGCACGCTTCTTGCATAAGATTGGAGTGTAGGTCTTTCCATTTCTAAACATCACCCAGTTATGACTGAACTGCTGTCCTTGAAACACTTAACTGTGGACAAGTAACTATTTTTTTCCCTCTTACTTACCATGACATTCCAGTATACTGTAGTTCCCAACTCCACATGCAGTTCTGTTAATACATCAGGGGCTTGGCCTGCAACGTCCATGCTTCTTCAGAACTCTACATTGCTCCCCCCAAAATAGATAGGTTATTCTCTGATGCAGTATGATCTAATTGCCAAAACAATAGTAATCTGCATGTTAGTTCAGACTTATAACTTCTGCCCATATTAGTCCTGGGTCTTTCATAAGTATTTATAAATAATCATGTTTATAATATGAACACAGATGAGACCATCTGACATTTCATGTCTGCCAAATTGGTTCTGTAGAGTGTGAAAAAGTTCCTACTGACCTACCACATGCACAATATTATTCTCTGATTTTCTCTTGTATATAACTTTTTTTGCTTTATTACTTGTTTCCAGGTGTTGATGAATATTTTAAAGTACAATTTGATCTCATGCACATCGGAGGATTTATCTGTCCTACAGGATCGCTGTCGGGACCCTGCGATCTCGGTCCGAAAACAAGCATTGCAGTCATTGACTGACCTCCTTAAGGTAAGGAAGAAAACATAGAACAGTGCTTACCTCTATGGGGATGGTCAAATGTGGCCATCAGAGATGCAGTCTAGTGATTCATCTGGTGAGCTCACCCAAGTCATAACTCCAAATGCAGTTTTTGTGACCCCATTTGGGGTCCTGACCCACAGTTTGGGAAGCTCTGGTGTATAAGTTTGAGAAATTTCTCAGTGCCTTAGCTTCTCTGCTTTCCTAAAATAAAAAATGTGGTGATGGTGAAAGGGAAAATAAATAGCACATGTTTTGGTAGTTACAAGCAAAACATAACTGTTCTTGTTAAGAAACCTGTAAAAACAAACAAAAAAAAAACCTGGTTTATGCTATAAATGTAGGTCTTTTAAAATTACTACTCTTCCTTGGTCTAAGGGAGACATGACCCTGATACTGGGGAGAGCAGTAGTTTTAGAAGAGACTTAAATTGTGTAACTCTCTGCCTGCACTGAAAGACCAGGGAAAAAAAGAAAAGAGAAAATGCGTGGCTCTGATTGGCTGCTGAGAGAGCTGTTTTTTAATCTCATGACACAGAGCAGTGCAGACAGGAAATGGCTGTGTTTGAGAGGTGACCTGACCTGCATAGAAAAGCATTTTAAGGACAGAGAAAGGAAACATATTTTAATTGCTGAAAGTTTGGACTGGCATTTGAAACAGCAGTACTCTTATTTGATTCTTTTTAGTGAAAAGGAGAATTTTAAAGCGTGTTTAAGAAAAATAAAAGTATTGAGTGCAGGGGGATGAGACTGGAATTCTCTGCTTGAAAAGGCAATGACTGAAAGAGGTTTGCGAAACATCAGTATTTTATTTTTTTTGGGGGGGTGCTGCATCTCAAAAGAAAGAGGTGGTATGATCCATGTGAAGAGGCATGGAGTTTGTGAGAGGAAGCTAATAATTTTCTCACAAAATAAAATATATTGGCTTTTCAGTTGTATGTTGGATTTTAGTCTGAGGGACCCTTTTACTAAGTTGCATCAATTTTGAGTTACCGCGTGGTCCTTGTGGTAATTTCATTTTTGACACGTGTCCGCTACACACTGGAAAATACTTTTATTTTCTGGGCACGAGCAGTAATTGGGCGGTAATTTGGCATTATACATGCATAGATCATTACCATCCGGTTACGCACGAGACCTTACTGCTAGGTCAGTGGCTGGTGGTAAGGTCTCAGACCCAAAATGGACGCATGGCAATTTTCAATTTGCCGCATATCCATTTTCAGCAAAAATTTAAAAAAGGCATTTTTTACAGGTGTGCTGAAAAATGATTATGCGCATGCCCAAAATACACGTCTACGCTACCGCAGGCCATTTTTCAGCGCACCTTAGTAAAAGGGCCCTTAAGTAAAACCAGAGAAAATTTAGAAGTGCTGTGCTTGGTTTAAGAACCAAAATTTAATTAAACCTGGCAGTATTGGTAGACTGAGTAGTCCTGCAAAGGGATAGCCTAGCAGACATTAGAGGCTATGTACAGGAGAATTGGACTGAAGAGGGAAATTTTGAATTAAGTCACAGAAGTTCCTGTACCATTTAACCTGAAGTGTGATGCAGTAGAACTGAAGTAGTGCTATGCTTTGTGCATTGTGGACTGGAGTGAATGAGCAAACTCTGCTTGAAGGGGTTTATCTAGAGACTTTCAATTTTACTTTTTATTTCTAGGGTTAGGTTTCCCACTGTACTAGAAAAGCAGATTCTGAGGAACACATAGGAAAGACTTATACACACAAAGTGGTCTTTATTGTTTTTTTTTGTTTTGTTTTTCAAGTTAGGCTAGTAAGTTCCCAAAGTAAGGGGGAGAGAACAAGCTGAAGACATCCATAAAAAGGGTGCCTTTTGAAAGACACATGATCTAGATCCGTGACAGAAGAAGATTTGTATGAAAAATGTCACATTATTGGAGAGACTAGAAAAATACTTACCTGATGTTTGCACTACAGCATTGCTGATTTGAAGTTTATAGTTTCTATTTACAGGAATATGTTATCTTAGAACTTGGTTTAAGGTGAAATATTGTTGAAGTTGTACTATTTTGCAAAACTTCACTGAATTTATTCTAATAGCATATTTTATTTAGAACTTCTTCAATTTAAAATTTGAATTTTGTCATAATATATATTCAGTTACTTTTTGTCATCTTAGGCCTTTGTTTATAAATAATTTATTTTATACAAAGATTTTATATACCATCTACATATTAATGAAAACAAAGCAATTTACAAATGAAATCACCATTTAAACTCTTCCCTTTCCCATCATCCTTAACAAAACATTTTAACATTTTCTAGTTAGACATTTTCCCTATCTCGACCTAACCCCTTGATTGTCAAATAAAACCTAATGAAAATCCATGCACCTACATCAGTATATCTACTATACTGACATTATGGGTAAAGCCAAGCTTTTAAGTGCTTTATGAAAGATGTGTAATTCAAGAGGCATTTTGTTCAACAGTTTATTGGTAACATCTTTTCTATAAAAGCAATATTTAACTTAGAAACCATTTTTTTCTCCAATTTCCTTTGAAGACTCAAGATGAGGTTAGTTTTATTCTATTGAACGCCTACCTCTTCTTTAGAGAGAGCACCAGCTATAAATGCACACACCTATTTACCTTTGGAGAAGCATGAGACTGGCCTGGAGGAATCGGGAAAGCACTAGCACTTATTCTCCCCCTCCTTTTTTTGCCAATATTTTGTTGTAAATCACTTTGCATCCATGTTCAAGGCTGAAAGAGGTACACCAAGAAACTGTCACCTTGGTCTAATAGCACTGAGTAAAAACTACATATTTTAGTCTGGAAAATAGCTGTCACTATTTACCTATGGGACAGTACGAGAAAAAAACCATCTCAACTCTTAATATTTAACCCAACTAGACCAGGTTGCCCGGTAAAGAAAAGGACTTTTATCTTGTTGGATTGAGAGCTGTATTTCTTTTTGTTACTGTGATCTGACCCTCAAGAGCTGACCATTTGCCCTAAAATTCGCCACCTTGACATAAAGGTAACAGTAGGGGCAAGTAGGGCTTTAGACTTTGAAGGATTTAATTTCATCCTATGTTGGGAGAACCAGAGGGCCGCTGTTTAGACATATATTTTAAGATTAAGTGAGGTCTGGGCTGAACTGATCTCTGTGGAAAAAAAAAAGTCTGTATGTAGTCTGCAAAATATATCCGTAAAGTCCTAGACTCTGGAAAATAGAAGTTAGAGACATTAAGAATAAATTGAAAAAAGTAGGAGGAAAGTATTGTTCCTGGGAACTCCATGAGGAAGAACATGTGTCAGTGAGGGCCAAGCTTTATTGTACTGCAGTCTTGGAGATAAGAAAACCTGTCTGGTACTGGACTCTCTTTATTCCTAGTGCAGACATGTGGTTCAGTGGTAAAGATGAATCAACCAGATCAAAGGTTGCAGTAGGTTGAAGGGAAATAATTTCTGCCTGATTCAAACTGAGCTTATATATCAAAGGAGGAAGGTTTATGTGGAACATAAGAGCAAAATCCTGACTGTCTTGGATGAAGTGCATTGGGCTTCCCACCCCCCCCCCCCCACTAGAAAGGTTTACAGTTGTAAATGTATAACTTTTTCTATAAATTTGAAAGCAAATGAGAGGGTAGAAATAGGACATAAGTTTGCTGTTGAGAGTTGATCAAGGGAAGGTTGTTTTAATTATGGCTGCATTTCACTTAACATTTTTAATCACGATTAATCACACATTTAAAGTTGTTTAAGGGGCTCATTTTCAAAGCACTTAGCCTTCCAAAGTCACTTAACCTGCCATTGCCTCAGGTACAAAATAAATACCTATATATAATATGTAAATCACTTTGATTGTAACCACAGAAAAGCGATATGTGAAATCCCATTCCCCTCCCCTGTAAGCAGCGACACAGACTTGGTGGTGAGCAGCATCAAGCTCTTCTTGTGACTGCTGGAGCTCACTGCCTTGGCCATAGTTTCCATTAGCGGCTTCTCCAGTTCTGCGCATGGATCTGCAGCTCACTTCCTCCCCCCTTCCCCCCCTCCAGCCTACTTTAAAGGTGGTATGTTGGTCCCTGGAAGTAGAGGCATTGCACATATGCTGCCTGTGCTTGCTGCAAAGCTTTCCCGCTGGCCTGTCCCATCTCCTCGGTTTAATATTTTGGATGGATGCCAGTCCGGTTTTCATCCTGGCTTTAGTACTGAGACTGTGCTTTTGGCAACAATGACTGAACTTAGACAGAATTTGGATAAGGGGATGCCAACAAGTGATCATGCAGTTGGGCGTGTCAGTGGCCTTTGATTTGGTCAACCATGATATCTTTTTGAAGAAATTGTCCAATATGGGCATAGGGGAACAGCTTCTTAAATGGTTTATGGGATTTTTGCAACATTGTAGTATGCAAGTGGTCTGGAACTGGTTCTTCTTTCAATAATGGAACGGGAAGTTCCTCAGGGCTCCCTGTTGTCCCATTTTATGTTGGAGTGAATTCCATCAGCTCTTGAGATCACTTAAGATTGCTTCTTTCTCATGCCAATTAAATCACCTTGTTTTTTTCCAGTCTCGCTCAATTTTTTTTGAAACTGCCAAGCGAATGTCTTTTTTATATTTGATAAAATTTCATATTGGATGTAAATGAATTATTTGAAGATCAAGTAAAACTAATCTTTTGTCGGTAGGGGGATGTGATGGGGTGACCCCCACTGCACCTGTTAGGTTGTCAGGTGTAGATATTTCACTCAGTCTAGTATTGAGATTCTCGGGGTGACCTTAGACTCTAATTTGAGTATGGAATTGCATATTAATGTAGTTAGGAAAAGCTTTAAGTTAAAGCTTCTTCAGAGATTAAAACCATTCCTGGAGTTATCTCATATAACAAACAATTTTGCAGGCCACCATTACTAGCCAATTGGATTACTGCAGTATGGTCCTGTTATGCTTGCCTTTTGCTCAAATTCGTCGTCTGCATGATGTGCACAACGCAGCTGCTAGCTTATTCTTGGTGGCAGACCTATGAATCATGTTACCTCCTATTTAATCATATTGCACTGGCTTCTGGTACAAGCTAGAATTCATTTTAAACTTTTAATGTTTGTGTTTAAAAATTTTATATAGTCTGATCCCAGACTATCTTTCCAAGGCCATCTCTGTGTTTTCTGCGGCTAGAAATCTTCAGTCCTTGCAGGAGATTAGACTGACTGTGCCACCTGTGTCAAAATGTCGTTGGATGTCTACCAGAAATAGATCTATTATCAACCGGGGTCTTGGGATCTGGAATAAGCTACCCAACAAGCTTATTGAGATTACTAGTTATTATAGTTTTGGAAAGGTAATAAAAACTTTTCTGTTTCACCAATACTTAATGGACCCATCAGCTGATAGGTTTAGTTTGGCTAATCTATTGTAATTTGCAGGGATCTGCTCACTTGTCTTTTAGCTATGGGATCCACTTTGAGTCTTGTATGTAAAGCGGAATATAAATGCCCGGATGTAATTTGGTGGGATCTACTCACTTGTCTTTTAGCTATGGGATCCACCTTGAGTCTTGTATGTAAAGCGGAATATAAATGCCCAGATTATGTTAATTTGGATTAGTTCACTTCCTGTTTCTGCATGGGCGGGATAGGTCAAAGAGAACTTTGGACCAGGCTGCAGGCAGCATATGCACCGCTGGCAAAGATCAATAGAAGAACACCTTTAAGATACACTGGCACCTGGGGGGGAGGGGTGATTTTGAATCGTGGATTGGGGAAAATATCGGATTGCGCCGAGGAAAGGGGTTGGGAGTAGAAGAGAGCAGAAGAGATGATTGGAGGAAATAGGAGACAATGCAATGCGATTCATTTTTTAAAATCTCGATTAATGATTAATGCCTTAGTTTTAATATGAGATGAATATTGCCATAGAATATGTTTCTATGAAGTGAGAAACATCCTGTTTAAACTATTCCTTAGCATCCCTCTAGACCAGTTCAGATGTTTGGTTTTATGCAATCATACCAGCAGATGGAGACTGAGAACTACTGACTTCAGAGTGAACTTATAATACACTGCACAGTCCACATCTTCCCAGTCATATAAGCGTGTGTAGTCGGGGTTGGTATTTAGCTGAGAGGATCCAGTTGGGCCTTCAGAGCTGCAGCACCATGGTGCCTTAAAATTATATAGAAATGTACCACTTAGAGTAAGAATGAGAGCACAGCTGAGTGTGCTGGTTCAATTGGAATTTTAACTGCCACGGTATCTCTATCATATGGAGATGTGGGAAAAGAACTACCTGCACTGTTGCTTCCATGTGCCATAATGCTGCACGGGAGCGGGGATGGTGGGATTCCCGCAGGGATGGACCCAGGCCTTGCAGGGTCCCCGCAGAAATGCATGGCGATCCGAGCTTTGCTGCCCCTCTCTTGAGCCACAGGGTGCCCTTCCAGCGCATACCTCAAGCAGACCTGGTGGTCTAGTGGATTCTTTGTGGCAGAAAAGATCCCCACTCTTTCCTGCCAGTTGCCACTGATTCTCGCTGTTGCCGCTTTTTTTAATGTATAATTTTTATTAGAAAAATGCAAAATAAACAGCAAATAAACCACATGCCCATTCTTTAGCACACAACATTACAACAGTGTTAATCTGTAGTATCTGTTTCCCCTTCCTCGCGCAGCTGTCATCACTGTACACTCAAAACAAAGCAAGCAAACCTATGAGCTGCGGCATCCATGTTCTCATTCTTTATTGTTGGCAGCATTTTTATTTAATTTCACTAATATTTTCAAACATGCCGGCTTCTGGAGGAGTGGCCTAGTGGTTAGGGTGGTGGACTTTGGTCCTGGGGAACTGAGGAACTAAGTTCGATTCCCACTTCAGGCACAGGCAGCTCCTTGTGACTCTGGGCAAGTCACTTAACCCTCCATTGCTCCAGTACCTGTATACAATAAGTACCTGTATACAATATGTAAGCCGTATTGAGCCTGCCATGAGTGGGAAAGCATGGGGTACAAATGTAACAAAAATAAATAAAATAAAATGTACACAGAGGAAGCATAATAATGGAATAACTTTTCATAGGTGGAGTTGTAACTTGTTATAAATTGTAATCAGTGTGTCATTTGTTGGGGACTGGTTAAAGGGACACCCTAGCACTGTTATATTCATTCAGAGATTTTTTTTTCCCTGGCAAAGGGCCACTAAAACAGACATCATGTTATGAGAATCAGGTGCTCAATATTCAGCATTTCTATTTATCTGTTTACTTATTTATGACACTTATATCCCACATTAAACATGAATTGGGTTGAAACCTGGGAGCATTTAAAATCTAATTTTTTTCCCTGTGCCTAAATCATCAAAAGAAATAAAAAGCATGTGGGAACTACTTTGTTTTGTGGATTGCAGTGGTATATTATAAAATACACTTGCCTTTTTTTTTTTTTAATGCCCAGTTGGGTATGATATGCTAATCTCAACTTTGTTAAATGTTTCAGACATATCCATCTACTTGCTCCTATGATATGACTAAATTCTGTTCTGTCTCACTGTGTTTTCCAACGTAAACTACATTAAACCAGAGTTTGCTTGGGATAATGTGTGATATAAATGTAAAAAAAAAGTCCCTTATTTCTAATTTTTTTGCTGTTGTTTTCAATACCATTTGCTATTGTTTTGAGTGAACCAGTGTGGCAGCAATTTCTGCCTACTGGTTTCAGCCCATATAACAGGCTGAATAGTCTCACCCTGTCTCCTGTTTTATCTAACCTCCTTGGTAAAAAGGGTGGAGGGAGTGCGGGTGCAGGGAAGAGAAAAAAAAAAGATTGGTAACGTACATGAATGAGTGGAGAAGGGAAATGGAGAACTAGAACACATGGGATAGAAGGGGATGGAGAGAAGAGGGAGACATATGCTGCTCATGGATATGTGTGTCTTAATTTTGTATGTTAGCAGAATACAGATTTAACTTTTACTAGTATTTTTGCTGCTTATAGAATCGGGCTTTCTTGGGAGGGATCAAGGTGACTGCGGCAGGGCGGGCTGGGGGCTGGGATGGAGAAGATTACTTGAGGTGGGGATGGGTTAGATTTCTGTTCCCATGCAACTCTGTACCATAGAGCACTGTAGATAGAGATTTTAAACACGGATAAATGTCCAGATATATTACCCAACCTCCTTCTTTCTGAATATTAATGTAACATTCTGCTGACCACCTTTTTTTTTTTTTTTTTTTAAAGTCTGACAGTTGGCAATCCTAACCACCTGAGTCCTGAGAAGAGAGTTGCCCGGGAACAGAAATCTTAGAAATTTTATCCATCTCCACCTGTCCCTGCCAGAATTTAACTTGTCCCCACCCGTCCTCGCAATAATTTAACCTGGCTCCACTCAGTCCCACAAGAATTTAGTGGTACATTAAAAAAAATTTCCAGTCGGCGCTCTGTCTCTTTCTGGGTTTGAGCCGCAGCACTGCAGGCAAGGAAGGAAAGGAAGCTGGAACTTGGAACACTGGTGTGCACATGTAAGACGTGTCCTGATTCACTGGCACTGTAAGCTGAGAGGTCGCCACATGCACATGCCAGTAGGTCAGGTGACATCTGATGCTTGTGTCTGTGTCAGAGCTGAGGTCTGCGCATCAGCCCGGGAGCAGAGAGGATTAACAGTAACATAGTAAGTGATGGCAGATAAAAACATGAACAGTCCATCCAGTCTGCCCAATAGTCACATTATCAATTCATATGGTTGGATCCCCCGCTCCCTGGAGGAGTTTGGAGATGGGGGTGCTTTCCCAGAGATTCATCTGGCACAATACCCCCTAGCTATGGGGAGGAAGAAGAAAATGTCCAATGCTCTGGCTGTCCAGGTGGATGCAGAGGGAAAAATTAAATATGAATCCATCGTGCGTCAAGGACAATCTAAAGACAAGGTGATTTACAGCATGTACACTGATCTGGTTCCTAAAGAAGTTATGAATGAAGATGATCCGGACCTGCAGAGGCCAGATGATCAAGGAGTTGACTGAAAAAACAAGGCAGGCCCTAGAGAAGTCTGTGTGTCAGAAGGTGGCTGCGGCCATGCCAGTTCGGGCAGCAGACAAATTAGCCCCAGTCCAATACATCAGGTATACACCATCTCAGTAGGGTGTCGCATTTAATTCAGGAGCCAAACAGAGGGTGATTCATATGGTGGAGATGCAGAAAGACCCAATGGAACCACCCAGATTCGAGATTAACAAGAAAATACCTCGTGGGCCCCCCTCACCCCCTGCACCAGTCATGCATTCACCCAGCAGAAAGATGACAGTGAAGGAGCAACAGGAGTGGAAGATTCCTCCCTGTATTTCAAACTGGAAAAATGCAAAGGGATACACCATTCCACTGGATAAGTGTCTGGCTGCAGATGACAGAGGCCTTCAGACGGTGCACATCAATGAAAACTTTGTTAAACTTGCCGAGGCTCTTTATATTGCTGACAGGAAGGCTCGAGAAGCAGTGGAAATGTGTGCTCAGGTGGAAAGAAAAATGTCTCAAAAGGGAAAAGAGAAAAAAGAGGAGAAGCTGTGCGAGTTGGCTCAGATTGCTAGGGACAGAAGAGCTGTAATCAAAGCTCATGTAGAGAAAGAGGATGGCGAAGTGCGGGAGCGAGATGAAATCTGCCTTGATCGTCGGAAAGAGAGATAGCATGACCGCAATCTTTCTAGAGCTGCCCCTGATAAAAGGTCAAGGCTACAGCGAAATGAAGAACGAGATGTCATTGACTTGTTGCTCTAGGAGTACCTAATCCCCGAACATCCAATGAAGTTCAGTATGATCAAAGGCTCTTCAACCAGAGTAAGGGCATGGACAGTGGATTTGCTGGAGGGGAAGATGAGGACTATGTCTATGACCAGCCATGGAGAAGTGGTAAAGAAATGGCTCAGAATATCTACAGACCCAGCAAAAATGCAGATAAAGACACGTTTGGCGATGACCTAGACACTCTGATGAAGACAAACAGGTTTGTCCTGACAAGGAGTTTTCTGGCTCTGAACTTAAGCAACACCGGGAGGCACCTGTTCAGTTTGAGGAAGATCCCTTTGGGCTGGATAAGTTCTTAGAAGAAGCCAAACAACATGGAGGCTCTAAGCGGCCATCAGATAGTGGCCGCTCCAAGGAGCATGAGAGTAAGAAGAGGAGGAAGGAAGGAGTGAATGGCTTCCATACTCTTATCAGCCTGGGCTTTAGTGCTGTGGCCCTGTATCATCTCGTCGCCGTTGGGACCTCTTGGAAAGTGCTGCCCTTCGGATTCCAGCTGCGAAGACGGCATGATTTGAATATCGGCTTCCACTTATCTCTCAGCTGTTTATCATTGCAGATGTCGGAGAGTGTGTGGGTCACTGCACCAGTTGCCATGGGAGCAGGAGTGGTCGGTTATTAGAGTGGATTTCGACTCCATTTCCATCTTGCAGGGTCATCTTGATGTGTCCAGTTGATTTACCTCTCTTCCAGTCATAAGAGGTTGAGCCTACTCCACGGATTAACATATCTACGGTCCATTTTAGTCTCTTTTAACCTTTCCCTACTATCTACTTTCCCTGTATCTTCTATTCTATCTAATTTGATTGTAACCATATCACCTCTGATTTGGCAATAGCCATTCAGTGCATTGTAAGCCACTTTGAGCCCGCAAACTATGGGAAAAACGTGGGGTATAAATGTGCAAATAAATAATTAAATCAACAGTGAATGTGATATTATATACTTGAGCATGGTCTTTCTTTGGCATTTCTAGGACACAGACCATAGAAGTCTGTCTGGCCCTATCCTTAATGTTCCAACTGCTGGAGTTGCTGTTGAAGCCCACTTCAGCCTATGTGTCTTCTCATTTGTGGGACACATCGTAAAAGTCTGTCCAGCACTTTCCTCATGTTCCAGCCACTAAAGTTGCTGCCCGGTATCGGCCTAATTCATCATAGCTGTAATCGCCATCTAAGCATCACTTGATACATCCACATACATGCAGCCATTTAGGTTTTAACTTTCATTTTCTAATTAGAGATACTCTGTGTTCATCCCACGCTTTATTCCCTGAATCCCCCAATTGAATTTAGTCAATTTTCAAACTTGATTTGTCTTTTTACCGGTTTTCCCCATCATGCCAAGTTTTCATTCCATTCTGTTGAATGGCCCCATACAGAAAAATATTCTTGACCCCTTTTGCATAATTCTGACTTCCATTAGGCTAGAAAAAATAAAAAGGAGGGTGAGGAGAAAATGTGTAAAGGCGAGCAGGTAGGATGGAAAAAATGGGAAGAAGATTGTACTTGGATGGGCTGGTGAAGAAGGGAGTGTGGATTTTAGGAGGGGAAAGAAGGCTGTATGGGTGTGTGGGTGTGAAGAAAGAAGAAAATGCACTATATACTATGCTGCGGCTACCAATCCTTCCCATTAATGAACTGTTGGAGCATAAGGGATGGGCTTCTTGAGTGCATTTTGTTCCTGACAACTTAAGTCTTGGGAGGAATTTTCAAATTCATTGAATTTACTTGAGACATTTTGCATATATTGGAAATTTCTCATGCATTCTTCTAGTCTGGGGTTAAAATAACTCTCTGAAAATGTTGACAGAATGGGTGAAACTTGGCATGAAGGAAGAGGTATTAAGATACATTGAGTCTGAAAATGGACTAAATTGTTCCAGGGGTTTTAGAGAACACCCCCACTCAAAAAACAAATTGTCCAGTGCATTTTTAAGTGAAAAGGACTTTCAACTTCTGTAGCATAGAAATGCACATAGTGTGAAACCAAGCAGTTAGAGAATTATACCTTTTCAAAGTTCTTGACTCATTCTCTACTCTCCCAAACAGACTTATACGGTCTGTGCCAGAGCCGGTGGTGGGAGGCAGGCATAGTGCTGGGCAGACTTATACGGTCTGTGCCAGAGCCGGTGGTTGGGAGGTGGGGCTGGTTGTTGGGAGGCGGGGATAGTGACTTATACGGTCTGTGCCCTGAAGAACACAGGTACAAATCAAAGTAGGGTATACACAAAATTAGCACATATGAGTTATCTTGTTGGGCAGACTGGATGGACCGTCCAGGTCTTTTTCTGCCGTCATCTACTATGTTACTGTGTTACTCTCCCAAACTGTCCCTACAATCCAAAATCCATCACACAGCAAACTACCCTACATCCAATAACTAGTCCCTGCAGCTGCTCCACTACTTGGCATAACGCTCCTACACCCACAAAATATGCCCGTAAGTTGCACACCATCCTATCCCTAAAATATTCACCAGAAAACACAACGTATGCAGAGAGGTTGGAAAGAATTCTAAGAGCCTTGCTCTGCATGCTTTCCCCCATTTGTTTTCTGTTATGAGTAGGCAGCAGGCTTGTCCATCCTTATAGAACAACCAAACACGAGTTTATAAGGTTAGTGCTATGGCAGAATCTATGGCTGCTGTCTGTACTCAAGCATATGTCTGGATCCTCTCTCTACCTCGATAGGCTCAGTCACACAACATCATGATACAGAAGACCTGGCTGACAGGTGTGGTTCCTGTGGTGATTGACTCTGAAAACTCTGTTCAGGAGAAGGCTCTGGAATGCTTGGATCAGCTCATTCTACAGCATGTTAAGCACTATAAGAAGTTCAGCCAGGATGACAGCAGCCAGAAGCTGGCTTGGGACTTGCTTACTCTCTTAACTACAGAGAAATACGAGCTTAGGTAGGTGGATAAAATGTATGATACAGTGTGTGGATGAGGTGGCAAAGCAGGAAATTTTGAGTTAAGATTTCACGGTTTTTGCTAAACATGCAGACAATTCATGAAATTAAATGTATACTGACTATTCTTCTGAGCCACCTCCTGTTTACTTGGATTGACATTCTGAACATTTGCCCCATCAATACTAATATATTGGGTTTCTTTTCTGAAGTGTCACTGCCTGGCACTGGAAAAGTATACTGGAAGGGAGAGCAGACGGCTGTCCATTTTGTGAGCTGCTAGTTTTGCAATAACTTCATAAGCATCTGACTGGTGTATAGAACAGTTGCCCCAAGAATTCCTTTTATAAATAAACGTTTTTTCCCCATTGAGTATTTATAAGCACAGGGATCAGTAGGAGAGACGCCATGCAATACCTCTCAGATAGATAGTAAAGTGAAATGAATCCAACTATGGTCTATTTTGGTTGTATTACTGTCATGATCATCTAAAAGTGCAATCTCTGGATTGACTAGACATAGGAATGGAATGCCTTCTTCAGCACAGGACAAAGTGGCATGGCATTGCCTATGTTCTATATCCAAATAACCATAGATGTGGCTGGCATGGTTTTGGCTTTATTTCCATTTTACCTTTCCTTGTATCTCTTTTTCTCCATCACTTCCTTCATTCCCATCTTTTGCTTCACTTTTCTCCACCTCCTTCTGCTGTCCATTGTGCATATGTTTCAACCTCATTTCATACCCCTCCTCTCTCAATGTCCAACTTTCACCTTCAGATGTCTCCTACCCTTTTGTTTGCCCTTCTCACCTTTGTTTAGTGTAGAGCTGTCTGGTTTTGCAGATCAGCCAGCTTTGTATATATAACTTATCCCTTATTTATGATCTAGTTGGGCAATTAGCTAGCTTGTGTCTTCTTGGTCTTCTCAGACACCTAGTAATGGGCCATAAACTTTAACGTG
The DNA here is from genome assembly GCF_901765095.1 of Microcaecilia unicolor. NCBI lineage: Eukaryota > Metazoa > Chordata > Amphibia > Gymnophiona > Siphonopidae > Microcaecilia > Microcaecilia unicolor. Next base: position 56,046,628 of record NC_044042.1, on the reverse strand, counting down.
TCTGTTTGCGTCAAACAGGCTCTAAACATAACACAGGGACATTCTCAGTGGAGGACAAATATGAGTGATAAGTATTCGAGGGAAGGATGTTACAAAGGGCAAATGATGGATAATTGGGAAAAATACCAAAGAAGCAGAATTATGTGAAGGTGACCTTAGAGGTCAGAGTTGAAGAACACCAAAAGGCATTAAGTGATTGGACAAAATTAGGCTTCGGTAATCTGACAAGCACATCTTGTGGCAGTCAGATTTTGTTAAGCTTCCAAAAGAAACAGAGAGATTTTATTTTCCTTATACTGAAATTTGAACTGATTATAAATAAGAATTCAATTTTCTGTAATACTGGGAGTTTTTATTGTAACCATTTATTTACGCTAATAAATTTTAGCATTATTATAAAAGAGAAGAACTGAACTCTAAAGTGTTTTTCTTTTGCCAGAAGGGCTTTCTTTGTCTCTTCTGAAGTTGTTCAGCTTCCCCCTCTCCCTTTAGAAGCAATAGGGGGGTTCTCTATACACCCTTATCTCTGATTAACAGTGCATTTAACCTCTTTACTTTTGGCACTTCTTAGTGAACTGTGGTCCTCCATCTTCATGTTTCAGTCTACAGCCAGCCAGTATTTATCAGTTTGCAGCAGATGGTAGGTGAGGAAGCTTGTGAAGTCCATCTGACCCTATAGGAGTGAGAGAAACTGGAAGATTGTTCTTGGGTGGCAGTGGGAGTTCTGGTTGTGCTGTCCTTGGGGCCCTATTTAAAAAAAAAAAAAAAAGGCAGAGCGCCCCCTCCCCCCCAGCAAAAGACATCTGAGTCATCAGAATCTCCCAGCCATGGAAGTGATCCTGGTCCAGGCCCGCAGACGCCTTGGGAAGAAGCTACGCTGAGCCTCACCAAGGTCCTTGATGAGCTTCTGTACTACTGTCTTTGCCTCTGATACAGTAGTGGACCCTTGCTCCCCAGGCAGAACCCCAGGCAAGAAAAACTCTGGCTCCTAAATAAGTATTAGACATAATAAATGTTCATTCAAATAGTCAAGCCAATCAGTAGTTATTGAAATATCAACAAATAAAATCCCAATAGAGTATAATATGTAGTAAATAACGAACAGAATTTTCCCTGGGAGCTGTCAGTATGTCCACCTACTAGTGTAGGCACATTGAGGCTCGCCATCCTCAGTTCTGTTTCCTCTTAAATACTTTTTTTCTTCCTTTCTTCATTATCTTAATTATAATTATCCTTCCTACCTAATAAATATGCATCTTTCCAGAATATTCTATTTCCTTTTATAGTGAATCTTGTTCTAGCACTTTCTACCATCTTCCAACTTCTATCATTTATTCCCTCATAGCATGTACAGCTAGGGCCTGTCATTCACATAAGCATAAGTTTTCATTAGAGAATGGTTTGACCTATGTCCTTGTTAAGCATAGTCATTATGCTAGCCCCCCCCCCCCCCCACACACACCCTCTTGCTGAGCCTACAATTTCACCCACACCAGCTTACATAAGTACGTAAGTATTGCCATACTGGGACAGACCAAAGGTCCATCAAGCCCAGCATCCTGTTTCCAGCAGTGGCCAATCCAGGTCACGAATACCTGGTAAGATCCCCAAAAAAGTACAAAACATTTATTCTCCGAGGACAAGCAGGCTGCTTGTTCTCACGACTGGGTGACGTCCGCGGCAGCCCTCACCAACCGGAAAAGGCTTCGCGGGACGGTCGGCACGCAGGGCACGCCCACCGCGCATGCGCGGCCGTCTTCCCGCCCGTGCGCGACCGCTCCCGCCAGTTCCTTTTTTTCCCGCGTCTGGAGAGAGTTGTGCTTTGCCGCTCTCTCTGTTTTCAGCCGCCGGATTTTCGATCGCGTTTACGCGGATCGTTGCTTTTTCTCTTCGTTTTGTTACCGGTTTCTTTTTCAAAAAAAAAAAAAAAAAAAACCTGAGCGTGTGGAGCACGCGCTCCCTTTTTTCCCTCGTTTCCAGCGGGGACGCCGCGTTGCGGCCTAGTGGCCGCACGGTCGTTTTCTTTTTTCGAGGTGTGATTTCAGCCACCATTGACGACTTTGACTTCGCCGACGCGATTTTTCCGTCGATGTCCTCGAAGGTCCCGAGTGGATTTAAAAAGTGTGGTCGCTGCGGCCGGCCGATCTCGCAGACCGACACCCATGCTTGGTGCCTCCAGTGCCTCGGGCCGGAGCACAATATCAAGTCGTGTTCCCTGTGTCTCGGTCTCCGGAAACGGACTCAGGTTGCGAGGCAAGTTCTGCTGGACCGTCTTTTTGGAACTTGCGCCGGCCCCTCGACGTCGACCTCGACGTCGACCTCGACGGCATCGGTATCGACGCCCGGTCCTTCGGTACCGGTATCGATGCCCGAGACATCGGCACCGATGGCATCGACCCCAGGAGAACAGGTCCCGTCGGCCCGCCGGTCCGCCGGCGAGGGTAGAGGTGAGCGGCCGCGTGGGCAGTCGGCCCTGGTCACTCCCTCAGCCCGTGGCCCACGGGACCGAACCCTGTCTGACCCGGCTCCTCGGGACCGAGGGGGATCGTCCTCCTCCTCCTCCATACCTCCCGGCGCCGGTGACGCGCATCGAAAGAAAAACAAGAAGCGTCGTCACCGGTCGCCCTCGGTGCGAGAGGAGAGGTCCCCATCGGTTGTGGAGGTACCGACGCGTCAGGGTTCCGGCACCTCGGTGCCGTCTCCTGGCCCCCATCAGCTTCTGGCACCGACACCCTTACCGGCCCCACCGCCTTTCCCGGCAGCGGGCCTGGACGAGTGCCTCAGAGCCATCCTTCCGGGGATCTTGGAAGGGCTGATGCGCCAGGCTGTGCCGGCGCCGGGGGTGCTTGCACCCTCGGCGCCGATGTCTGTGGCGCCGGCGAGCTCTAGCCCGGCGCCGGGGCCGTCGACACCGCCGCCGCTTGCGGCGCCGGTCTCGACCGCCACGCAGGTGGAGTCCCCGTCGATGGAGGGAGCTCCGTCCCCGCCGGCGCGGGAATCCACCGCTCGACGACACCGAGACCTCGGTGCCTCGACGTCGAGCCGGGCCCGGTTCAGGACTCAGCTCCACGAGCTTATGTCCGATACCGAGGATGAGGCCTCGTGGGGGGAAGAAGAGGACCCTAGATATTTCTCCTCAGAGGAGTCTACGGGCCTTCCCTCGGACCCCACGCCTTCACCGGAGAGGAAGCTCTCACCTCCTGAGAGTCTCTCCTTTGCCTCCTTTGTGCGGGATATGTCTATTAGCATTCCCTTTCCCGTGGTCTCTGTGGAAGAGCCGAGGGCCGAGATGCTCGAGGTCCTCGACTATCCATCACCACCTAGAGAGTCCTCCACGGTACCGCTGCACAATGTCCTCAAGGAGACACTGCTTCGGAACTGGGTGCGACCGTTAACTAACCCCACCATTCCCAAGAAAGCAGAGTCCCAGTACAGGATCCACTCTGACCCAGAGTTAATGCGGCCCCAGTTGCCCCATGACTCGGCGGTCGTGGATTCTGCTCTCAAGAGGGCACGGAGTTCGAGGGATACCGCCTCGGCGCCCCCGGGGCGGGAGTCTCGCACTCTGGACTCGTTTGGGAGGAAGGCCTACCAATCCTCCATGCTCGTGACCCGCATCCAGTCATACCTGCTCTATATGAGCATCCACATGCGGACTAATGTGCAACAACTGGCGAACCTGGTCGATAAGCTCCCGCCGGAGCAGTCCAGGCCTTATCAGGAGGTGGTCAGGCAGCTGAAGGCGTGCAGAAAGTTCCTGTCCAGGGGTATCTATGACACATGGGACGTGGCATCTCGTGCTGCGGCCCAAGGTATAGTGATGCGCAGGCTCTCATGGCTGCGTGCTTCTGACCTGGACAACCGCACCCAGCAGAGACTGGCCGACGTCCCTTGCCGGGGGGATAACATTTTTGGTGAGAAGGTCGAGCAGATGGTGGACCAACTGCATCAGCGGGAAACCGCTCTCGACAAGCTCTCCCACCGGGCGCCTTCAGCATCCACCTCAGCAGGTGGACGTTTTTCCCGGGCCCGGCAGGCTGCACCCTATTCTTTTGCAAAGCGTAGGTACAACCAGCCGGCCCGAAGGCCTCGTCAGGCACAGGGACAGCCCCAGCGCGCTCGTTCCCGTCAACAGCGTGCGCCTAAGCAGCCCCCTGCGCCTCCACAGCAAAAGCCAGGGACGGGCTTTTGACTGGATCCACGGGAACATAGCCGCCCTCAAAGTGTCCGTACCGGACGATCTGCCGGTCGGGGGGAGGTTAAAATTTTTTCACCAAAGGTGGCCTCTCATAACCTCCGACCAGTGGGTTCTCCAAATAGTGCGGTGCGGATACGCCCTGAATTTGGCCTCCCTGCCTCCAAATTGTCCTCCGGGAGCTCAATCCTTCAGCTCCCATCACAAGCAGGTACTTGCAGAGGAACTCTCCGCCCTTCTCAGCGCCAATGCGGTCGAGCCCGTACCACCCGGGCAGGAAGGGCAGGGATTCTATTCCAGGTACTTCCTTGTGGAAAAGAAAACAGGGGGGATGCGTCCCATCCTAGACCTGAGAGGCCTGAACAAATTCCTGGTCAAAGAAAAGTTCAGGATGCTTTCCTTGGGCACCCTTCTGCCAATGATTCAGAAAAACGATTGGCTATGTTCCCTGGATTTAAAGGATGCATATACTCACATCCCGATACTGCCAGCTCACAGACAGTATCTCAGATTCCGCCTGGGCGCACGGCACTTTCAGTATTGTGTGCTGCCCTTTGGGCTCGCCTCCGCCCCACGAGTGTTTACAAAGTGCCTCGTGGTGGTGGCGGCATACCTACGCAGACTGGGAGTGCACGTGTTCCCATATCTCGACGATTGGCTGGTCAAGAACACCTCGGAGGCAGGAGCCCTCCGGTCCATGCAGTGCACTATTCAACTCCTGGAGCTGCTGGGGTTTGTGATAAATTACCCAAAGTCCCATCTCCAGCCAACCCAGTCTCTGGAATTCATAGGAGCTTTGCTGAATACCCAGACGGCTCAGGCCTTCCTTCCCGAAGCGAGGGCCAACAACCTCCTGTCCCTCGCTTAGCAGACCAGAGCGTCTCAGCAGGTCACAGCTCGGCAGATGTTGAGACTTCTGGGTCATATGGCCTCCACAGTTCATGTGACTCCCATGGCTCGTCTTCACATGAGATCTGCTCAATGGACCCTAGCTTCCCAGTGGTTCCAAGCCACCGGGAATCTAGAAGATGTCATCCGCCTCTCCACCAGTTGCCGCACTTCACTGCTCTGGTGGACCATCCGGACCAATTTGACCCTGGGACGTCCATTCCAAATACCGCAGCCCACGAAGGTGCTGACGACGGATGCATCTCGCCTGGGTTGGGGAGCTCATGTCGATGGGCTTCACACCCAGGGTCTGTGGTCCCTCCAGGAAAAGGATCTGCAGATCAACCTCCTGGAGCTCCGAGCGATCTGGAACGCGCTGAAGGCTTTCAGAGATCGGCTGTCCTGCCAAATTATCCAAATTTGGACAGACAATCAGGTTGCAATGTATTACGTCAACAAGCAGGGGGGCACCGGATCTCGCCCCCTGTGTCAGGAAGCCGTCGGGCTGTGGCGCTGGGCGTGCCAGTTTGGCATGCTCCTCCAAGCCACATACCTGGCAGGCGTAAACAACAGTCTGGCCGACAGACTGAGCAGAGTCATGCAACCGCACGAGTGGTCGCTCCATTCCAGAGTGGTACGCAAGATCTTCCGAGAGTGGGGCACCCCCTCGGTGGACCTTTTCGCCTCTCAGACCAACCACAAGCTGCCTCTGTTCTGTTCCAGACTTCAGACACACGGCAGGCTAGCGTCGGACGCCTTTCTCCTCCATTGGGGGACCGGCCTCCTGTATGCTTATCCTCCCATACCTTTGGTGGGGAAGACCTTACTGAAGCTCAAGCACGACCGCGGCACCATGATTCTGATAGCGCCCTTTTGGCCCCGTCAGATCTGGTTCCCTCTTCTTCTGGAGTTGTCCTCAGAAGAACCGTGGAGATTGGAGTGTTTTCCGACTCTCATTTCGCAGAACGACGGAGCGTTACTGCACCCCAACCTTCAGTCTCTGGCTCTCACGGCCTGGATGTTGAGGGCGTAGACTTCGCTGCGTTGGGTCTGTCGGAGGGTGTCTCCCGGGTCTTGCTTGCCTCCAGGAAGGATTCCACTAAAAAGAGTTACTTTTTCAAGTGGAGGAGGTTTGTCGTTTGGTGTGAGAGCAAGGCCCTAGAACCTCGTTCTTGCCCTGCACAGAACCTGCTTGAATACCTTCTACACTTATCAGAGTCTGGCCTCAAGACCAACTCAGTAAGGAATCACCTTAGTGCGATTAGTGCTTACCATTATCGTGTGGAAGGTAAAGCCATCTCTGGAGAGCCTTTAGTCGTTCGATTCATGAGAGGCTTGCTTTTGTCAAAGCCCCCTATCAAGCCTCCTACAGTGTCATGGGATCTCAACGTCGTCCTCACCCAGCTGATGAAACCTCCTTTTGAGCCACTGAATACCTGCCATCTGAAGTACTTGACCTGGAAGGTCATTTTCTTGGTGGCAGTTACTTCAGCTCGTAGGGTCAGTGAGCTTCAAGCCCTAGTAGCTCATGCTCCATATACCAAATTTCATCACAACAGAGTAGTGCTCCGCACCCACCCAAAGTTCCTGCCGAAGGTGGTGTCGGAGTTCCATCTTAACCAGTCAATTGTCTTGCCAACATTCTTCCCCAGGCCGCATACCCGCCCTGCTGAACGTCAGTTGCACACATTGGACTGCAAGAGAGCATTGGCCTTCTACTTGGAGCGGACACAGCCCCACAGACAGTCCGCCCAATTGTTTGTTTCTTTCGACCCTAACAGGCTAGGGGTTGCTGTCGGGAAACGCACCATCTCCAATTGGCTAGCAGATTGCATTTCCTTCACTTACGCCCAGGCTGGGCTGGCTCTTGAGGGTCATGTCACGGCTCATAGTGTTAGAGCCATGGCAGCGTCAGTGGCCCACCTGAAGTCAGCCACTATTGAAGAAATTTGCAAAGCTGCGACGTGGTCATCTGTCCACACATTCACATCTCATTACTGCCTCCAGCAGGATTCCCGACGCGACAGTCGGTTCGGGCAGTCAGTGCTGCAGAATCTGTTTGGGGTGTAAATCCAACTCCACCCTCCAGGACCCGAATTTATTCTGGTCAGGCTGCACTCTCAGTTAGTTGTTCTTCGTAGGTCAATTTCTGTTATACCCTCGCCGCTGCGAGGTTCAATTGACCTGGGTTCTTGTTTTGAGTGAGCCTGAGAGCTAGGGATACCCCAGTCGTGAGAACAAGCAGCCTGCTTGTCCTCGGAGAAAGTGAATGATACATACCTGTAGCAGGTGTTCTCCGAGGACAGCAGGCTGATTGTTCTCACCTACCCTCCTTCCTCCCCTTTGGAGTTGTGTTTCATATTTTATTGCTTGTCATTCAACTGGCGGGAGCGGTCGCGCACGGGCGGGAAGACGGCCGCGCATGCGCGGTGGGCGTGCCCTGCGTGCCGACCGTCCCGCGAAGCCTTTTCCGGTTGGTGGGGACTGCCGCGGACGTCACCCAGTCGTGAGAACAATCAGCCTGCTGTCCTCGGAGAACACCTGCTACAGGTATGTATCATTCACTATACTGCTTATCCCAGAAATAGTGGATTTTCCAATTTAATAATGATCTATGGACTTTTCCTTTAGGAAGCTGTCCAAACCTTTTTTTAAACTCCGCCAAGCTAACCGCCTTTACCACATTCTCTGGCAACAAATTCCAGAGTTTAATTACACGTCGAGTGAAGAAATATTTTCTCCGATTTGTTTTAAATTTACTACTTTGTAGCTTCATATCATGCCCCCTAGTTCTAGTATTTTTGGAAAGCGTAAACAGACTCTTCACGTCTACCTTTCAACTCCACTCATTATTTTATAGACCTCTATCATATCTCCCCTCAGCCGTCTTTTCTCCAAGCTGAAGAGCCCTAGCCGCTTTCGCCTTTCTTCATAAGTTAGTCGTCCCATCCCCTTTATCATTTTCGTCGCCCTTATCTGCACCTTTTCTAATTCCACTATATCTTTTTGAGGCGGCGACCAGAATTGAACACAATATTTGAGGTGCAGTTGCCCCATGGAGCGATACAAAGGCATTATAACATCCTCATTTTTGTTTTCCATTCCTTTTCTAATACCTAACATTCTATTTGCTTTCTTAGCCACAGCAGTACACTGAGCAGAAAGTTTCAACGTATCAACGATGACACCTAGATCCCTTTTTTGGTCGGGACTCCTAACGTGGAACCTTGCATGATGTAGCTATAATTCAGGTTCCTCTTTCCCACATGCAACACTTTGCAGTTGCTCATATTAAACGTCATCTGCCATTTAGACGCCTAGTCTCCCAGTCTCGTATGGTCCTCTTGTAATTCACAATCCTCCCGCGATTTAACGACTGAATAACTTTGTGTCGTCAGCAAATTTAATTACCTCACTAGTTACTCTCATCTTTAGGTCATTTATAAATATGTTAAACAGCAGTGGTCCCAGCACAGATCCCTGGGGAGCCCCACTGACTACCCTTCTCCATTGAGAGTACTGACCATTTAACCCTACTCTCTGTTTTGTATCTTTTAACCAGTTTTTAATCCACAATAGAGCACTACCTCCTATCCCATGATTCTCCTTCTGATTGTTTATCTGGATACTGCAGGTGTCCTTAGTCATAGGAGTCTCTGGCTCTTGGTTGCTGACCTGCAACTTATCACATTAGCATAGGCCAAATGTCAAACCACAAATTTCTACTGCCTTAGAAGGGTAGTTACTAGAAAAAAATACATTTCTAGCTGTCTTGCAATTTTATGTCTGCTCCCAGCTGAGAAATGCATTATAGCTATACTAAAATAAACTAGAAATATAGAGGGTTTGCGCCTTGCAATGGTCTCTGTGATATACACTTCTGAAATAACAAGTGACCCTTAAAGGACAGAGTAAAAAGGCAATATGTGCAGCCAGAGACAATGAGCTCCCACCAAAGAGGCAACCCAGCTCAAAACACACGTGGGTTAGATTATAAAGGAAGTCTGCCAGGAAGGCTGCCCTTCCAGCCAAGCTGAATCTAGGGAGAGGGGAGCTGCTGTAATCACTGGGCCACATATCCCCCACAGATACGCCTGAACTGAAGAGCTGCCTCAATATCTCCCCTCCCCCCCAAATCTTCTGATTACAGGGGGTCCTTAAGAGTCGTGCTGCCCTCCATTTTGTCTGACACCCCCACCCCCACTGACTTGCCCTTGTGCTTGCTTGTTGTGGGGGGGGGCAGCGGTGGTGGTGGTGGTTGTGATGGAGGTGGGGGCAGAGGTTCTAGGACCCAGGGAGGGAGGTTGGCTTTGTGGTCCCAACACACCCCTCGGGGAAAAGACCAAGAATCTCTCCCTCCTTCCATGCTGCCAAGCCCCTTGAAAATGGCTGCAGCTAGCATAAAGCCCAAATCCCAAGTTGGCCAGATTGGCCTTCAGGGGGCCCAAGTGGACCACCAAGCAGTCTCTGCAGAGCCCTCCCAGTCCTTATCCACCAGGAGTCTGTTCTGAAGAGGGAGCTATGCAGCCAGGCTCCAAAATGGCCATGGTTCCCACCTAAAATCACAAATCTGTGGTTGATAGGTTGGCATCAGTCAGCCGCCCTGGTCATGAGGCAGCCCAAGCAGCCACTTCCAGAGCCTGTCTGACTCACCCTCAATGGTCCTGCCCCACAATTGGGGGACTTGGGACCAGTCAGTGTTTGAAACTTGGGCAGCTGCAACGCTGAGTGGGCATGGCAGTGATCTCCCACAGGCACTCACCTGGTGTCTCCTCTAACAGGATGAGGGAGAGCTAGAGCCCCCTACCTTCTCTCCACACAGTGATGCTAGTCAGGCTGACACACCGTTACCCTCTCCAGCTTAAGCAGTTTCACTTTCTATCTGGATGGATGAGGAAGGTGAAATGTTATGCTTACTTGCTAATTTCCTTTCTTTGAGTCCCAGCTAGACCACTCCACCATCCTGCCCTGGAAGATGGGGGGGGGGGGGGGGGGGGGGGGGTTGGGGAGTACCTCACTGTTGGGCTATGCTGCTTCCGTGCAGTACTTCCTTCAGAGCTGGTTTATAGCTGAAGACTACTTAAGTGTGGTTTGAGTTTTATCTACAGAGGTTCAGAGAATCCTTTTGAGTTTTCTCTTGTCTTATGAGCTTCATTAGTTTATACCAGTGGTTCTCAACCCAGTCCTCGGGACACACCTGTCTAGTTAGGTTTTTAGGATACCCATGATGAGTATGTATGAGGTACATTTGCACATTCCATATCATCATGCTGATCAATCCATAGACTGGTGGGTTGTGTCCATCTACCAGCAGGTGGAGATAGAGAGCAAACTTTTGCCTCCCTATATGTGGTCATGTGCTGCCGGAAACTCCTCAGTATGTTCTCTATCTCAGCAGGTGGTGGTCACACACAGCAGCAGCTCTGGCTAGGCCTCCAAGCCTAATTTTTAGGTTTTGTTGAGTGCCTGGGGTTCAGGGCTCTTCTTGAGCAAGTGCAAACCTGGTGGCGCCAGGTCCCTCCTTTTCTCCCCCCTCCCGCTGGCTCCGTTAAAAAAAAAAAAAAAAAAAAAAAAAATTTTGAACGTCCTTAAAGGCGTTTATTTCGACGTTTATTTAAACGTTTATTGCAGCTACTCACTGGGACACCAGGTCGTTACAGCTCGGAGCGGAAAGCAGGTAATTTTTACCTTTTTATAGCGGGCAGGGGGTTCCCCGATTGATCTCCACGTGGCCTATGGCGTCGGAGGGCGAGGGCGCAAAGAGTCGCTCCCCGGATCGCTTGTGCGCTTCTAGAGGGGATGCGGGGGTCTTAAAGTCTGATTCGCCCTTGTTGGGTGACAGTTTCGTGACCGATGAGTGTCCCGGTCCTTCCTCCGGTGTGGCGGTTTTTCCCGCCATAAACGCCCATCCCCCGCTGCTCGCCTCCGCCATCTTGGCCGGCCACTCTGCTCGGACGGCTTCTTCTTGGGCCGCCCTTGAGGTGGGAGACGTTAATGCTATGAACGTCCTTAATTTGGGCGACGGCACAAAAGCGGCTAAACTTAAGCGCCGTTCTTCCCGCGCGGCTCCTTCGCGGAGTGTCGCGCCGGACGCCATTTTGGATGCGCAGCATGTCTCTCCCCCGCTCGTGCGAGCGCCGGTTGAGAGTGCGTCTAGGGCTGTAGCCCAGGCTGCGGAAGTGCACAGTCTGGGGGGTTTCTCCCCCGAGTTTGTTTTGCTGCTGCATCAGGCCTTCCTTATGCAAAACGCTGCCCCTGCTCCCTCGTCTGGTAAAGAGGTTGAGGCCCCCGGAGGTAAACGCCCTCGGGTTGATTCCCAGGCCTTGGAGGGCTTTGTCTCCTCCGATGTAGATGAGGGCAGCGTTTCTGAGTTCTCCCAACGGTCCTTTGCGGATTCCTTGGAGGAGACGGATCCCCGCTCGGATGGAGCGGACGACCCCTCTGCAGCGCGGCTCTTTAGCTCAGAGGATTTGCCCAACCTGTTAGTGCAGGCCATGGGCATTTTGAAGATTTCCTCTCCGGAGGACGTCTCTCCCTCAGCCCCTGTTGGTTCTGCCATTATGCTGGGGACGAAGCGCCCGCCTAGAACCTTCCACGTGCATGATGCTATGCACACCTTAATTTCGGCTCAGTGGGATGTCCTGGAAGCGAGCCTTAAAGTGGCTAGGGCTATGTCCCGCCTCTATCCTTTGCCTGAAAGTGAACGTGAGGCCTATCTGTGGCCTACCGTGGCTTCTTTAATCACTGCGGTGACTAAGAAAACGGCGTTGCCGGTGGAAGGTGGCACGGCCCTAAAGGACGCCCAAGACAGAAGATTGGAGGCGGCCTTAAGGTCGTCCTTTGAGGCGGCTGCTTTAAGTTTGCTGGCCTCAGTTTGCGGCTCCTATGTGGCCAGGGCGTGCCTGACTATGGTGCAGCGGGCTTCCCCCTCGGATCATTCCTTGAGGGCTGATTGGCCGGCCCTGGAATCAGGCTTGGCCTATTTGGCAGACTTGCTGTATGATGTCTTGAGGGCCTCAGCTAAAGGCATGGCTCAGACAATCTCTGCGCGGCGGTGGCTTTGGCTGAAGCATTGGTCTGCTGACCACGACTCTAAATCCCGCCTGGCTAAATTGCCTTTTAAAGGCAAGCTGCTCTTTGGGGTCGAGCTGGACAAAATCGTGACCGATCTCGGCACGTCTAAGGGCAAGAAGTTACCAGAGGTCAGGGCTCGGGCTAGTACTCGCCCCGGTACCTCCAGAGGACGGTTTCAGGAAGCACGTCGGTACCGCCCGGGCAGGTCGGGCTCTTCTGCCTCCTCTTCCTTCAAGAGGAACTTCTCCCCCAAGCAGCATTCCTTTCGCAGAGACCGCCGTCCCGGAGGTGCTCCCTCCGGTCCTCCCCCAGGGTCTCGTACCCAATGACGGGGCCTTGGTCCACCCCCCAGTGCAGATTGGAGGACGGCTGTCCTCGTTTCTGGGCGAATGGACCACAATAACTTCAGACGCTTGGGTGCTGGAAGTCATCAGAGACGGCTACAAGCTAGAGTTCTGCCGACCCTTAAGAGACGGGTTTGTACTCTCTCCCTGCAAGTCTCCGGCCAAAGCTGTGGCAGTGCAGCAGACCTTGGACAATCTGATCTGCCTGGGTGCGGTCGTTCCGGTGCCAGAAAATCAGCTTGGCAAGGGACGTTACTCCATTTACTTTGTGGTACCAAAGAAAGGAGGTTCTGTACGGCCTATCCTCGACCTCAAAGGGGTCAATCGGGCCTTGAAAGTTCGGCACTTTCGCATGGAGACTCTCCGCTCTGTTATAGCGGCAGTGAAGGCAGGGGAGTACCTGGCATCCTTGGACATCAAGGAAGCGTACTTGCATATTCCCATCTGGCCTCCTCATCAACGCTTTCTGCGTTTTGCAGTACTGGGCCGACACTTCCAGTTCAGAGCCCTCCCGTTCGGGTTGGCTACTGCTCCGCGGACCTTCTCCAAAGTAATGGTGGTCATCGCGGCCTTCCTGAGGAAGGAAGGAGTACAAGTCCATCCTTATCTGGACGACTGGTTGATCCGAGCCCCCTCTTATGCAGAGTGCGGCAAAGCTGTGAACCGGGTGGTTGCTCTTTTGAGCTCCCTGGGGTGGATCATCAACTGGGAGAAAAGCCAGCTGCGCCCAACTCAGTCCCTGGAGTATCTGGGAGTTCGATTCGACACCCAAGTGGGCAGAGTGTTCCTGCCAGACAATCGGATTGTCAAGCTTCAGGCTCAGGTGGACCAGTTCCTAGTAGCCTCTCCTCTTCGGGCTTGGGACTATGTGCAGCTGTTGGGCTCTATGACGGCCACGATGGAAGTAGTGCCCTGGGCCAGGGCTCATATGAGACCACTACAACACTCTCTGCTGCAGCGCTGGACTCCGATGTCGGAGGATTATGCTGTGCGCCTTCCCTTGGACCCAGCAGTGCGCAAGGCGCTGAGCTGGTGGACGCAGACAGACAAGTTGTCTGCAGGAATGCCTCTGGTGACCCCGGAGTGGATTGTCGTCACGATGGACGCCTCTTTGTCGGGCTGGGGAGCCCACTGCTTGTGAAGGACAGCGCAGGGGCTCTGGTCTCCTGCAGAGGCAAAGTGGTCTATCAACCTCCTGGAACTCAGAGCCATTCGGTTGGCGCTTTTGGAGTTCATCCCGGTACTGGCGTTGAAGCCAGTACGGGTCCTGTCGGACAATGCCACGGCTGTGGCCTATGTCAACCGCCAGGGAGGTACCAAGAGCGCCCCTCTAGCCAAGGAGGCCATGAATCTATGCCAGTGGGCGGAAGCGAACCTGGAACAGCTGTCAGCGGCCCACATTGCCGGAGTCATGAATGTCAAGGCGGACTTTCTCAGTCGCCATACCTTGGAGCCCGGAGAGTGGCAGCTATCTGCTCAGGCGTTCTTGGGCATCACGAAGCGCTGGGGCCAGCCGAGCCTAGATCTGATGGCGTCATCGGCCAATTGCCAAGTGCCGCGCTTTTTCAGCAGAGGACGGGACCCTCGATCCCTGGGAGTAGATGCTCTTCTCCAACAGTGGCCGACACAAGAGCTCCTCTATGTGTTCCCGTCCTGGCCCATGTTGGGCAGGGTGCTAGACCGGGTGGCAAAGCATCCGGGCCGGGTAATCCTGGTGGGTCCGGATTGGCCCAGACGTCCCTGGTATGCGGACTTGATCAGGCTCTCAGTCGACGATCCTCTGCGGCTGCCAGTGGAGCAGGGTCTGTTACATCAGGGTCCCGTGGTGATGGAGGATCCCTCCCCCTTTGGTCTTACGGCCTGGCTATTGAGCGGCAGCGTCTGAGGAAGAAGGGCTTCTCAGACAAGGTCATCGCCACTATGCTGAGAGCGAGGAAGCGCTCTACTTCTACTGCTTACGCCAGGGTTTGGCGTACCTTTGCAGCGTGGTGTGAAGCAGGCTCATGTTCTCCATTCACTGCTCCAATTTCTTCAGTGTTGGCATTCCTGCAAGAAGGTCTGGAGAAAGGCCTGTCGCTCAGTTCCCTTAAAGTCCAGGTAGCGGCCCTGGCTTGCTTCAGGGGCCGCCTGAAGGGTGCTTCCCTGGCTTCGCAGCCAGATGTGGTGCCTTTTCTCAAGGGAGTTAATCACCTGCGCCCTCCTCTGCACTCGGTGGTGCCTGCGTGGAATCTCAACCTGGTGCTAAGAGCATTACAGAAGCCGCCTTTTGAACCCTTGTCGAGGGCATCTCTGAAAGACCTGACGTTGAAAGCAGTCTTTTTGGTGGCTATCACTTCAGCCAGAAGAGTTTCCGAGCTCCAGGCATTCTCATGTCGAGAGCCTTTTCTGCAGTTCACTGAGGCAGGAGTGACTATTCGCACAGTGCCTTCCTTCCTGCCCAAGATTGTTTCTCGCTTCCATGTGAATCAGCAGCTCTGTCTCCCTTCCTTTCGTAGGGAGGACTACACAGAGGAATACTCTGCTCTTAAATATCTGGATGTGAGACGAGTCATCATCAGATATTTGGAAGTGACCAATGATTTCCGGAAGTCGGATCATCTGTTTGTCCTGTTTGCAGGTCCTCGTAAGGGTCTGCAGGCTGCTAAGCCTACAGTGGCAAGATGGGTCAAGGAAGCCATTGCAGTGGCTTATGTGGCCGCGGGGAAGGTGCCGCCTATCCAGCTGAAGGCTCACTCCACTAGAGCTCAGGCGACCTCGATGGCAGAGGCCGGCTCCGTCTCCTTGGAAGAGATATGCAAGGCGGCAACTTGGGCATCGGCCCATACATTCTCCAAGCATTACCGCTTGACTGTGGCGGCACGGGCGGAGGCCCGGTTTGGAGCTTCAGTGTTGAGGTCAGGGATTTCAATGTCCCGCCCTGGGTGAGTACTGCTTCGGTACATCCCACCAGTCTATGGATTGATCAGCATGATGATATGGAAGGTAAAATTATGTATCATACCTGATAATTTTCTTTCCATTAATCATAGCTGATCAATCCATAGTCCCTCCCAGATATCTGTATTGTTTATATTCTGGTTGCATTTCAGGTTCAAGTTTAGTCTTCAGTTCCTGTTCAGGAGGACTTCGTGTTCAAGTTTGTCAATGAATTCTTCAAGAGTTGAGACGAATTTGTGTTACAGTGAGCTGCTGCATTCCTCTCCCCTCCGTTTTACGGGGCTGGATTGAGACTTAAATTCTGCCGGCACTCCCTCCCGCTTCGTGCGGCTGTAGGGCAGCTTTGTACCCTTCCCGCTTCAGCGGTGTTAGGGTCAGTCAGCTCCTCCCGCGGTTGCGGTTGCAGGATAAGCCAGATCCCCCCGCATCGGCGGGTGTGGTGTCCCTCCCCCGCTTCGCGGGGATGAGCTGGACGGATTCCCCTCCCCCACTTGTGTGGGGATGAGCTGGGTTAATTCCCCTCCCCCGTTTCGGCGGTGGTGAGCTGGGCAGAGTGTCCCTTTGTGGGTGTAATTCTCTAAGTGCTGAGTCCTGCGGATGGAGCTTTGATATCGACATACTGAGGAGTTTCCGGCAGCACATGACCACATATAGGGAGGCAAAAGTTTGCTCTCTATCTCCACCTGCTGGTAGATGGACACAACCCACCAGTCTATGGATTGATCAGCTATGATTAATGGAAAGAAAATTATCAGGTATGATACATAATTTTACCTTAAATCTCAAAGATCCTCTCCCTTATGTTTAGCTGATGTACTTTCCCAAGCTTCAAAACAACTTGTGGAGTACAAAAAATCCTAAAAGGGAAAAAACCCTCAGTTCCCTCATCTCCAGCTGTTGTAAAAACCTTACAGAGTTAAAAGGATTTTAATGAGGGTAAACACTCATAGGCATAAAAAGCCATTTCAGAAGGGTTATTTAGTACTCTACTTGTATGCAATTTCTGGATCAACATACTTTTAACGATAAAGGAAAAAAAGTCTAATGACTTAGCTTTCAAGGAACGGAGTACTATTCAACTTTAATCACACTGACTGTGGGCAAAGTTTCGCTGTAAAGCTTTCTGAAGGTATGACTAAACTTCAGCATTTTTCAGACACAAATATTTTCCAAGGCACGAGGATCCTTTTCACCCTGTAAGCTTTTTGCAACAGGTGGAGGTGAGGGAACTGTGGCTTTTTCCATTTTAAGATTTTTTTTTTGTACGCCACAAGTTGTTTTGAAGTTTGGGGAAAGTACTTCAGCTAAACATATGGGAGAATATCTTGAGACTTAATGTGTTAATTTGCCACTTCTTTTTTTTTTTTTTAAATTGAGGTAGATTTGCATACAGTTGAGGATGTTCATTTATATCTATTTTGAATATCCTGAAAACTTGACTAGCTGGGTATGTCTCGAGCAATGGGTTGAGAACCCCTGGTCTATACTGAATAGCTGTAGGCTGCACCTGCTGTTTATATCGGTGATGTCGCTGGAAGCTGTGTTTCTCTACCTCCTTCTGCTGGTCAGGGGATATAACACACTGGTTTAAACTGGTCTAGCTGTACTCAAGGAAAGGAAATTAACAAGTAATGAATAGGAAGATAAAATTTATTCCGTCATTGCTTGACTCATACTATTGATGATTAGAAATCAGACTATGGAAAGTTTCTTTTTAAAATATCTCCTTTTCTTTGTTTGCAGTCGCTACTTAACCAAGGCTTTTCACATATGGTCAAAACAAGACCGATTTTCTTCTACGTTCATCAGTAATTTGATCTCTCACACGGAAACGGAGCATACTGTACCAGCTTGGATGCTTTTGGCCAAGGTTGCAGGATCTTCACCCAAACTAGACTTCACCAAGATCCTGGACACCTGGGACAGCATCCGAAGGTATAAGACCCCTGTCTTCACTGTCTTCATGAATTTTCCATAGCATATCACTTTCAAATATATTAAAACTGTTAAAACTGAATGTCTGTAGTTAAGGTCTCATGTTATAGTACCTCACTGAACATCCATCTGAGAGTCTTTGTGCAGTTTGTTTTCTTAAATTTAAAATAATTCATGAGGGGTTTTGTTGTATAGGACAGCATTTAACTTCCGGTGGTTGATTTAGTTTTACCCCATCTCTTCAAACAGACCTAGGGCTTTGCTATAAAATTCTTCCTACCATACCCAGTGTGATTTACTGCATTTTGTAACATCCTAAAACAGGAGTCTGATTCTAAAGTGCAGATTTCAGCACCCGCAATGTTCATGCACCTATCTAGAGTGGGCTTTTAGTGATAACCTATTCCAGGAGTTCCTCAACTAGAACCCACAGAGCATGTCTTTCTGGTCCAACAGTTTCCCTGCTTATGGACAGATCAGCTTGGAACAAAGTTTACCTTTCTTTTTTGTGGCCCACTACAGCAGCTAGGAGAAAACTGCAGTGCTAGAGGGTTTCCCAGTCCTGCTGACAAGAAAACTCATGGGGGATGGGGAAGTAGACTGAGCAAGAGTGTTCGGGAGGAATGTAGGAAAGATGTATGCGCGCACACACCACCCTGCTATTCACTGAGGGAGGCAGATGGTAAGGTTGCCTAAGGTATGGCAGGGTCCATCTACCTTTTTTAGATACCTTTGGTAACATTGCTTCCCCTTCTCCTTCGCATTTCAGCTTGCTAAAAAGGACAGATTTTAATGGGGGCCTTTGCTGCTCGGTAAAACACCTAGTGGGACCCACAGCATTTTTGGTTATTTGAAATGACGTACGTGGCCTTTGCCTGGGAAGTTTGGGAACCTCTGTCCTATGCCATAAGACTGAAGTAAAAACTTGGAAATGGAGCTGCAAAAGTAGCTTTCATTTAGAAGCTTTCGAGGTAAGGGGGCACTGAGGTCCCCACCACCACCCCCACCCCCAATGTCCTCCTCTCTGTTCTGGCATAGCAGTCCTCCCATATAAATATAATTCTTCACATTAAATACATCACAGTTGGAGAGTGGGATTGAGGCATCGGTATCCCGTAGAGCACATTCTGTGCACAGAACATTTTTATTATTCTGCATGTACTTATTCTCTCAGTACTGACAAATTAGGTATAATTAGGCATAAATGCTGTTCTTGTACATGAAGTCTCACCTTCCTTGTTTGCCCTTGTTTTTAGAGCTATAACCACCCCCCCTCTCTCTCTGCTGTTTTTGCAGGCAGAAAAATGGCAGTACCAATACCACTGGCCATATCCTGTGTGTAATAGGCCATGTGGCTGTGCACTTGCCCCAGAACCACAGAGGGAGGCTGATTGGTAAACGTTTTCATTTTGCACTGCTGTCTCATTTTGTTTTTTTCCCTTTGCCTGGAAAATGTATATGACTGCCTGACTTTTTCCAGATGATGTAAAGAACTGGCTGATGGAGTTCTCATCACCCCCAGAGGTAATCAGTCCTGCAGTGGAGTCGTTGCAGAAACTGTGTCATGCGCATGCTGATACCCTGGAGAATGTCCAGGTAAAGCTTCTAACAGTGACTGAGCTCACCACAACAAGTACTGTGGCCATCTTGATACCTGATGAGCCTCTCACTAGGCCTTTTATCAAGATGTGTAGTTCAGAAGCTCTCTCTACAGAATAGTTTTGCATCATATTCATGCAGAAAGTTATAAGACATTTCTGCTGTGATACAAAATAAGTTGCCATGCTAAATGATTGTTCTTCAGCAATCCTCCAGACCATTCAAGACGCTTGGGTTATGCACTCCTACCAGCAGAGGGAGACTGAGAACACTAAAACTTCTTATACAAGTAGCCTGTGCAGACCTTCTACTAACCAGTATTTTCTCAGTGTCAGCAGAGGATAGATGTGTGCAGCCTGTGCAGTGTACTCAGTCTGGTAGGCCCATTTGGGATTTCTAGGTTGGGTTGTAAATGTTAGAGAACCCACACTTGGATCTCTATTACAGGGTGTAAGTCCTAAGGGGCTTCTTATTCCCACTTCAGGCACAGGCAGCTCCTTGTGACTCTGGGCAAGTCACTTAACCCTCCATTGCCCCATGTAAGCTGCATTGAGCCCGCCATGAGTGGGAAAAGCGCGGGGTACAAATGTAACAACAACAAAAAAAAAAACGACTGGTACGCTGCCGGGATGTGCAGGTCCTGTCGGACTGTGCGACGGCAGTGACGTATGTCAATTATGAAGAGCCCTTGGTTGGCACAGGTCAGCCCTTCTCGTGACCTGGGTGGAACAGAATTTGTGATTGCTGTCCGTGGCGCATATGGCAGGGGTCAACAATCAGGAGACTGATTTCCTCAGTTGGCATCGTTTTGATAGGGAGAGTGGAATCTGGTTCCTGTGGCTTAACAACTCAGTCGACCGGTGGGGTCCTCCAGTCATGGATCTCATGGCCATGGCCGAGCACGCCAAGGCTCCATTTTTTTGAGTCGCAGAAAGGGATAGTTGTCGGAGGGGCTGGATGGTTTGGGTCACCCTAGTCTGTACAGGGTCTGCTGTTTGCGTTTCCTTCGTAGCTGTTCATCGGTTGTGTTCTTCAGTGCATTCAAGGACATAGCAGTCTGGTGGTCTTAGTCGCTCTTGACTGGGGTCGCCGTCCCTGGTATGCAGACCTGGTGCAGATGCAAGTGGACGGTCCACTTCGTCTTCCTCTGCAGGACGGACTTTGGAAGCAGGGTCCTATTCTAATGCCCGACCTGGGTCGATTCACGCTTACGGCTTAGCTGTTGAGTGAGCACAGTTGCTGGAAAAGGGTTAGTTCTTGGGGGTGATTCATATCCTTTTAAGTTCTCACAAGTCCACCTCTCTGGCCTATGTTCAAGTCTGGCATATTTTTGAAGACTGGTGTGAGGACAAACAGGTGCCCCCCCCCCCCCCCCCCCTTCAGGCCTCAGTCACGCAGATTCTGTGTGGTTTGGAAAAGGATTTGTCGTCTTCCCTTCGGGTGCATTTGGCAGCTCTATCTTGTTTTCGGAGCCTGTTGCATGGGTGTTCCTTTTCACTCCAGCCAGATGTCTTTGTTTTTCCAGGGGGTCAAGAGATTACCCCCCCCCCCCCCCCAACCTATCCGTCTGGTCGTTCCCCATTAGGATTTGAATTTGGTGCTGTCTGCCTTAACTAAGGCTCCGTTTGAGCCTCTTTGGCAGGCCACTATTAAGGATCTTTCTCTCAGTGGTGTGTTTGGTGGCGATCACTTCGGCACTGCGTATTTCGGAGTTGCATGCTTTGTCGTGTAGAGAGCCCTTTCTGGTGTTCTCCAAGAAGAAGGTGTTATTGAGGCCAGTACTTTCCCCTTTTCATGTTAATCAGTCGATTTCCTTGCCTTCCTTTTCGAGGGAGGAAACGGCTTCTTCCTCCTTGCATAAGCTAGATGTTTGTAGGGCACTGGATTGCTATGTGCGCCAAACGGAGGAATTTGTCCGCAGACCGTCTGTTTGTGTTTGCATGGCCATGCAGAGTACAGACAGCATCTAAGGCCTCGATCACTCGATGGATTAACGAGGTGGTTTTGTCTGCTTACTTGCTGTATGGTAAGACTGTGCTGCCAGTGTTGTGGGCACATTCTTCAAGGGCACAAGCCGCCTCATGGGTGGAGCATTCGCTTATCCCTCTCCAATATTTGCAGGGCTGCTACTGGTCTTCTCTGCACTTTCATCCAACATTATAAGGTGGACGTTCAGTCTCAGCAGGATGCTTCTTTTGGCATTTCTGTGTTGATCATGGGCTTTCCCACCCTTGGTGAGTACTGCTTTGGTACTTCCCACTCGGTAATGGTCTGGCGTAGACGATAAGGAAAGAGAAATTTATAACTGCTAATTTACTTTCTTTGAGTCTCTCCAGACCATTCCCGATCCCCGTCCTGGAAGAGTGTGTGTTGGGGGGGGGGGGGGGGGGGGTAGCGGGAGCTGCAGTGTCATAGTACAGATATATATTTATGTATTTATTTTTGGTGCTCACTTCTTTTCCTAGGGTTCTGTTGATTGTTACACTTTCTGTTTTAGGTTGTTTCCTACTCTTTATTACTGCTTAGCTATGCGAAATACTGAGCATGTCAGGGTTGCACAGTCCCTTATACAGGTGTCACTATTCAATAGTTCTCAGTCTCCCTAACGAGTGGAGGAGTAGCCTAGTGGTTAGTGCAGTGGACTTTGATCCTGGGAGACTGAGTTCGATTCCCGCTGCAGCTCCTTGTGACTCTGGGCAAGTCACTTAACCCTCCATTGCCCCTGGTACAAAATAAGTACCTGAATATACGTAAACCCTTTGAATGTAGTTGCAAAAAAAAAAAAAACCTCAGAAAGGCGGTATCAAGTCCCATTTCCCTTTCCCCCTCTGCTGGTAGGAGAGCATATTACCCACTTGTCGGGAATGGTCTGGAGAGACTCAAGGAAAGTAAATAAATTAGTAGGTAAGATCTAATTTCTCCTTAGAGGTTATTTTGCTGCAATAGTGATGTTGTAAAGGTACAGAGGTCTGAATGCAGTTTTTTCACATGTGCATAGGTGCTTCTGAACCAAGTGTGTGGGGATCTCGTGTCTGCCTGTGAGAAGTACATCTCCCCCATTATCCTGACAGAAAATGGAGGTGGCCAACTGGATGAGGAACTGTTGGTAAGCCCTGATGCCTTTCATATATGTTTCATGAATGTGCATCATGAGGATTCTATTCTCCACTTTATATTTTGTAATCTGGAGAGCTAAAGATTTGATCTTTGGAACTGTCTGTGCCCCAAATCGCTCATCCACTGATCTAAAGGAACAGCTTGGCTGTTAGGTGATCCCTACCTGTTTAAATATAGGATGGAGCAGAAACAGAGGAAAACTAGCCTGTCGATATGCATGGCTGTTTGAGTGCTTATGATCCTTCCTAAACCTCTTTCCTCTCCTTAACCTGCCATTCCAGATATCAAGATTTTGCTCCCTCCTTTTTTTCTTCTCCCTTTCTTGTTTGCATTTTCCTCCTCCTCCTTTTTGACCATTGTGCAGCTGAGCAGTGTACAGTCAATGAGATGTGCAGTAATATCAAACACTTATAAATAAATTAAATTAGTGTGTAGTGGCTCTATGCATTCATCTCCCTCTAAGCACATTCAGAGAACTATGCTATTGCTTTCTTTGCTCTAGGTGCGGCATCTCTTCATGCTTGGGGAGGCCGCCCAACTGTGCCCAGCCAGAGTGGAGAAGCAAGTCTTCCTTCTGGTCCAATCCATCCTGGCCTCTTCACAGTGTAAGTGTCCTTCAGCCTTTCGTAAAACACTCGGATATTCTGTGTTCTAGGTTGTCACAATTTTCTTTTTTTCTTTTGGCAGTAACTAACCCTCCATCAGATGATGATGTCTTAGCTTCTCAGCCATTATCTCAGTTCAGAGGATCCACTATGTCTCCACTTATCAGAGCACATGCCGTTATTACACTGGGTAAGATATGTTAGCTGGGAAAAGGTATTTCTGTCCCTTTCCCCCCCACCCCCATACTCTCAGGCTAGTAGGTGACTTAAAGGCATACAGAAGAGCGCCAAGGAGAAAAGGGGGAATCGAGGGCCTGTAAAGAAACTGTCTATTCAAGTGCTGGTTGTTCTACAATAGGAAAACTGTGCTTACAGCATGAAGAACTGGCAAAGAAATGTATTGCAGCATTTGCGCGGGAGCTGGAGGTGTGTGAAGATGTGGCTATTCGTAATAATGTCGTCATTGTGATGTGTGATCTATGCATCCGGTACACCACCATGGTGGACAGGTACATCCCCAATATTTCTGTGTGCCTGCGGGATAAGGATCCTTTCATCCGGAAGCAAACTCTCATCATGCTGACGAACCTTCTGCAGGTGAGGAGACAGTGACCCTTGAGGCAAAACTAAATTTTGCACAAGCTATAGCAATTTTGCAGCCGCTAAATATGCATTTTGGCAGAACGCAACATGAATGGGATAGCACACATTCATCTTTATGTAAGTTCTGTGTGCTCAGTTACCCACTGAGTTGTAGAGATTTGACCTTGTCTAGTAAATAGTTTGGGCTGAACCTGTTTTACTTCTCTAGGGGCATTTTTTTATGATTTCAGGTTTTAACAATGATTTATGATGGGACTTATGTGCTTTGCTTACAGGAAGATTTTGTGAAGTGGAAAGGTTCTCTGTTCTTTAGGTTCATCAGTGTGGTGGTAGATCCAGACTCTGACATCTCTAGGTAAGAATAACACATAGTAAAATAAATTCCTTCCTATCCAGTGTGACTTCATAAAACCTTTCGGCTTCTTTTTCCATCACAGTTGCTGGTTTTAAACACTAAAGCAGAATATTCTGTGGAATGTTAAGAATGACCTATAAATTGGGCATGGGCAGATTTGTTTGATGCAGAGCTGCCAGTTTCTGAATGGCCTTTGTAGTATTGTTAGTTTGAGGATTGCTTGACATGTTGCGTCTCCCCCCCCCCCCCCCCCCCCCCCCCCCCCCCCCCCCCCACACACTCCCCCAAGTGAAAACTGGCATGGTATAGATGTTTTGGTTTTTTTTTTTTTTTAAATACTGTTTTCAGTTTATATTGTTCGGTGGGAGATTTTTCAGTGTGGTGAAACCTGATTGTGGGATTGGCTCTTTGAGACTTTATGTTGAGATAATGAAACTACCCATGGAGCAGCCATAGTAAAAGAAATGTATGTGTTAATTTTCTTTGCCTAAAGAACATACTTGAAAGCCAGTTAAGGCAAATCAAAGCTATGCTCATACTTCCTGCCCAGGGAACCTCTGGTAAAAATTTAAAAACGTATATTTTAACCCACGTACAGGGTGAGCAGTAATAAAAAGGCCTATATTGATGGGTAAAGCAGTATTTTACCTGTAGAAAGGGTTTGGATTGTTGTCCTCTTGAATAACCAGCTCTAGCCTATTGAGTAAATGTTGGTTGGGTCTCTTATTTCTGGCATTCTATTCTGCTCTTCCCAAAATCACCATGAAAGTGAATGTACTCTGAGTTTATGCCTCCATTCTTTGTGATTACAGGTTTGGGGAATTTTGCCTGGTACACTTGCTGTTGAAGAGAAATCCAGTCATGTTCTCTCAGCATTTCATAGAGTGCATTTTCCACTTTAACAGCTATGAGAAACATGAGAAGTACAATAAATTTCCGCAGTCTGAACGGTGAGTATAAAATCATCACAAGTGATCTTAAGCCTTGGCATACAGATGTTGCAGAGCTCATTATGTCACTTAAAGGTGGTTTTGGTTTTGTGCATTTGACTAATGGTTCATTCCAGTGATCCTGGCATAATATGCTGGTCTCAGTCCTGGCAGCAATCTGGTTTGCTAACATCTTGATCTTCTTAACAGGGAGGAGAATCTTTTTTCCTTGAAAGGGAAGACCAATAAAGAGAAGCGAATGAAGATCTATAAGTTTTTGCTGGAGCATTTCACAGATGAGCAGAGGTTTAGCATCACCACCAAGATCAGTCAAAATGTCCTAGGTAATCACAGGAGCAGTGACCGACAAAACACGTTTAAAAAAACCCTATGTGTCTGAATAGAGAGAATCCACCACTTTTAATGTATTAGATAGTTAAAAGAATGTCTGGCAGGAGACTTATGGCTTTGCACTTGGGCCTTTGCACTTGGGCAGTGTTAGTCTGACCTCTCAGCTTTTCTCACAGCAGTCTGAAAGATGATGGTGATGCACTTTGAACCTGTTCTAGGTCTCCATATTAAAGACTTCTTTGCTTTAAGCAGCATTAGTCTCTTAGTCCTTTCTTTATAGTATATTTAACTTGTGCTGTATCACTACATCTTTACATCATTTGAATACTTTCCTCCCAGAACTGTTCCAGCTTGAGAATTTGGTTTCCTTTTCATCCATCAGACCAGTCCAGAATGGATATGTTATGCCTGTCTACCATCTGCTGAAGACAGAATAAAAGCTTGTAAACACTGCTTTTTATAGGGCACCATGCTGTATCAGTATTTCTCTGTCTCAATCAGACGGTAGACAAGCATAACCCATCTATCTTGGATCAGTCTGGTAGGAGGTGGCGGGGAGGATTAACCTGTAAGTCCAAATTTTACCATTCTCCAAGGCTAGAGTAAAGCCTTGCATTGTGTTTTATTTCTTTTAAGCAGTTCTTTTGGTTATTTTGTCCCAGTCACTGAAGCTTCTTTTAAGCAGTTTTGGTTGTTTTGTCCCAAGCACAGCTCCATGCAGTTCCAAAGGTGATATATATATTTTTTAATAAGAGACTTGTATAGAACAGCATTTTATGCAGTAGAATGCATATACAATTGCCTTGGCATATACACACAAAAGTAGATACCCAATGATGTGTGCTGAGACCTATTTGATGATGGAACTTGGGTGCCCAGGTTCTAATATAGAATAGTGGTGTAGCTTGATTTCAGTACACCTAACATTTAGGCAACCAAAGTTAAATCACCCATAAAGCTGGCCTCAGTGTGGGCACCTAAATGTGGCAGGACTGCAGATAATTTGCAGTACTCTGTAAATTATGTGTGTTACAGGAGTCTTGCCCTTGCATGTGTCCTTGCAAATATATGCTATGCAAGTAAAGTGGTATTTATAGAATAGTGTGGGGGCCCCCTACTAGCACTTTCACAGGTAAGTGTACATATACGTGTGTAAGTGCTAGTACGACATTTTTTCATGCAAGGGACATGTAAATGAGGATGTCTAATTACCTTTTACATACATAGGCATTCCTGGGGGCAGAGAGCTGGGATCAACACTTGCGTGCATATTTTATAAAACAAAGATGCCAAGTCTTACTGGCGTATTTGTGCACAGGTATAGCTGCTCTGAGGAAAGAGTACTTTTGTACTGGAAATTTTAGGAAGGGTGTTTTATAAAAACACATGGGCATGTATATTTTCTTTTTTATAAAACAGATACTAAGATCTTTGCCTTTCTTGCCTGGTCGTCATCCTGTTATAAAATTACCCTCTATACCTGTGGTTGTCAAACCTGTACTAGGGGACCACTAGCTAGTCAGGTTTTCACGATATCCCTAATGGATATGCATGAGAGAGATTTGCATATAATGGAGGTGATAGGCATGCTAATTTGTCTCGTGCATATTCATTAGGGATATCCTGAAAACCTGACTGGCTGATGGTCCCACAGGACAGGTTTGAGAACCAGTGCTGTATGATATCTGAAAAAACTACCTCTTTTGTCCTGAAACTTCACATGCGTCCTTGGCTTTTGATAGACCTTAATGTTGGTCCAACATAAGGAAATCACAACTTTAGTAATACTGAGTATGAGCTGCACTTCTGGGGCCTAACCTGTAGATTCCTGATTAGGGCAGTATTAAGACTAGTTAGAACTCTGTATTGATTAGTAGAAGGGCTTCTTTTTTCCCCATTTTCCTCATAGCCTGCTTCGTGGATGGAATTCTTCCCTTGGATATGGAAGCCAATGATTTGCTGTCTGACACTTTTGAAGTCCTAAGCTGCAAGGAGATCAAACTATCAGCTATGAGATCAAAGCTGAGCGAGGATATCCAGCCAGATGATGATGATGAAATGGCCATGGCCAATGCTGTCATGCAGGTTGCACAGAAGAAACTTATTTCCCAGGTGAATTTCTGTCAATTCTGCTATTGCTTTTGAGTCCAAGACATGTCTTCATTATAAAATCATGAGAAGTATTTTCAATTTGTGACTTTAATTGTATAGCAATTTAATTGAAAGGCTATTATAATTAAAAAACATAACTGACTACATTGTTGTGGTATAACAGATGCCTCCTACTAAACACAAACATCAAAAAAGTAAATATGGAGGAGTATTTCCTTTGCTTTTGATGTCTGGAAGGCACAAATATGAGGGTGTGTTTAAGGAAAATTTAGAAGAAAAATTCTTTTAACCTAGATTACCCTACTTTGTGCATTTAATGGGGATAACTTGAATCCAGTTAAGGATATCACACAGGGTGGATCCTACAGGTGAGAGTCTCTCTTGGAGATTGATACCAAATTTAGAATACTGACAAATTTTCTAATGGACAGAATCCCATGTTCGACTCATCCCCATCAATTGAGTTTTGTATTGTGTAGGCAGGCTTCTGATAATGAGTCCTCAATATGATATGGAGGCCCAGGACAGTGTGCCCATGTTATTACTTTCAATAGATGTGAAGAATGGAATGGTTGGTCACAAAGCAGCAATTCCAAGTAGCACCTGCTGCAACTTCAAAGTATTGCTGACTTCTGCAGTTTCTATTACAAATAGCCAAAAGGAGAATGTGGTTATTCAAGCCCTTTTCACACTTCCATTTCAAAATGCAGCAGGGTCAACAGACTCTTCTTGTACCTAAGGTCCTTATTAACAGGCCAGAGGCTGCCATAATCCTTAAGAATCAAAAACTAAGTAGTTCTATGCAAGAGGTGCTTCCTGCAGCCCATATACAGTTTCCACTGGGTAAAGGCTTCCAGTTTCTTATTACTTTCCAAACAAAGGCCCACCTTCTCCAAACTCTTTATCATAAATGGCCAGTAAACCCAATCCAAATGCTTTCTCTGCTTTTGTTGCAAAATACAGGTTCAAAAGAAGAACTTCATTGAGAATATTATTCCTATCATCACCTCCTTGAAGAGTTTCCTGGAGCAGAAAAGGATTCCAGCTCTAAGAGACCTAATGAATTGTCTGCGGGTGAGAGAGGAGGAGGAGATTCTATTCCTCTTATTTCAATAGTGGAAGGGAACTATAAATCTTAAGTTTGTTGAGGATTGAGGTCAGGAACACAAAGGAGGTGGCTTGCATTACTCCTTTTAGAAACCTGGTGTTCTAGGCTGAAATATTTGAATATTTTATGTGAAATAAATGTTTTCCAGGAGGTGATGCAGGACTATCGAAATGAAATTAAGGACTTCTTTGCTGTGGACAAACAGTTAGCAGCTGAGCTAGAATATGATATGAAGAAATACGAAGAGCAGCTGGTGAGGGAACAAGAGCTGGAAAAGCAGGCAGATACAGAGCCAAGTACAGAGGTTCATGCTACGCTTGGAACACCTCAGGTATTTTAATAGGGGGAAAAAAACTTATAGTCCCACCAGATCAGCCCACAAGCATGAGCTTATGCTCTTCTACTAGCAAATGGAGACAGAATTGATTTGATACCCTATATAGAGACCTTGCAGCCCTCACCACTCCAGTATTCTGTCTCCAGCAAATGGTGGATGAGCATATCTGTGCGGTTGGTCTTGGTGAAGAAGGCTGAGGAGTAATATGGACCAAACAAGAAGGCCAAGATCAGGTGAAATCTGGGTTTTGGGGCTTTAGGGGTGCAAAACTCTCCCTCCTCCCCAGCCGTCCTCGACCTGGGGATTTGCTCTTGTCCTCCCTTCCTACTTTCTCTCTTGTATTTTATTTAAAAAAAAAAAAAAACCTGGTTTGACATTCTGTGGTTGGCAAATGAGGTGAGAGCAATGTGGGTGGTGTGCCAGAGCACGTTGAGGCCAGTCAAGTGCATCAAGTGCTGTGTAGCCTATGGCTGCAGGAGTAGCAGCAGTGTTGCAGGTGTATTCAAAGGAGAGCAGCAGTTGAGTTGAGGAAGTATCTTGGAAAGGGATAGCATTTTGGTAGTTGCTGTGGTTGTGACAATTCCCAGAGATTTGGAACACAGCTCATTGGTAGGGAAACAATGCCATTTTGTAAAAAAGGCAGTTTTAGCAAATTTTATTAAACGTAAACCTACAGGTGAACAGTTGGTCTGTTTTCTCAGAGAAGCAGAGGAGGTAGAGTTTAAAGGGGCATATTGTGGTTTTGTCTGTCAGTTGTTTCTTAAGAGGGGAAGTTCTTTGCTACTACTTTGAAACTGGCTGATAGAGGGCTGCATAGGATACTTATGGGAGGATGTTACAAGTCAGTGGTTCGCAGTCTTCCTGGTAGGAGTGAATAAACTGGAGTGTCTGAACTAGTTTGAAGGGACTCAAGTCAAAAAGGAAGCATTATAGGTCTTACCTGTTAATGTTCATTTGTTAAGTTGGTTTCTTCTTATAAAGTTAACCAATTGATCTGTTTGGATGGACCATTTAGGTCTTCATCTGACATCATTTACTATGACATGCAAAAGGCCAAAATAGGCTTCATATATTGATGCAAGACCCAACCCATGTCCAGCAGATGGAGTTCCCTAGAATCTTCACTGCCATTTAAAACAAAATACAACAGTCTGCTCAACAGTCACACTCAGTTATCAATTCATGATTAATTAATGATGTAGTATTTTAGGGACACAAATCATAGATGTCTGACAGCAACTTCAGTATTTGGGATTTAAGGACAGTGCTGAGCAAAGCCCCCTCCAGTATATTCTAATCTGTCTTGCCATACATGGGACACAGGCCATAGAAGTCTGCCTAGTTATGGTCTTTGTTCTTCACCGCTAGAGTCAGTCTAGCACCACTCAACACATCAACATGCATGCAGTCATTTAAGTTTTGTTTTAATACCATCCTCTTTCTAATTAGGGATACTTTGTTTTCATGCCATACCTTTTGGAAATTCAATCATCGTTTTTGTCTCCACCACCAACCTCAGGAGGGTATTCCACTCTTTTGTGCTATTTGGCAGATTCATGAAGAGACAAACATCTTCAGAGGCTGTGATAGGCTGTTGGCTTAAGCCAGGGTATTGTGCTGATGTGCATTTTAAGAAGCACCTGAGAATATCCAGGTGCACACTATCCAAGCTAAGGCAGTTGTCTGGGCAGAGTAGATTGGTTTCCCCACAGAATATTTGTACTGAAGCCACTTACTCATCACTTTGCAGGCTGGATGTGCATGTAAGGGAGGATACAGCTTTCGGTGCCAGTATGTTGAATGCTGGCCTAGCAGGATTGCTTCCTAAATAGCTAGATCTTGGAAACTTCTCATATATGAACTTGTTCAGAGGGATAATAAGGAAGGATAAATTTAGATCTTACTTGCTAATTTCCTTGAGTCCTTCCAACTCAATCCAGACTCATATTAGTCTGTTCTTCCCTGCTCTGTCTTAGCTCCTTGTTACAGGGTTGGAAGGATTCCTCTGAGGACCCTTTTGTGGAGGGGGAACTGACTGTTCAAGTTGTTGCAGAAATTGGCTGAATTGGTAACTGATTAATTGTAACCCCCTTGTTGGGTAGGGAATCTTAGTTTAGTAATCTGTTTATGCTGAAATGAGTGCTGCATAGATCCCTATATAGGGTGTTCTGTCTCCATCTGTTGATAGAGGAGCATAAATCCACTGGTCTGGAAGGACTAAAGGGAAGGGAATTAGCAGGGAATATCGCATTCTCCATTATATACCCACTCCAAGTAAAATGAATTCTTCCCCAGCTGAGTTCTTTTCTTACAGGACCAGAAGCTGTATTTGAGTATGGAAAATATGATGTTTTATGACACAATTTAGATGCATTTTATTTATATTTCATTCAGTGTGGGGAAAACAGAGATCCCTACTATTTAATCCATACAGAGTACAGAAAATAGTTATTTTTTTTTAAACAAAATTATCTTCCACATGCAAAACAAAACAGAAAAGTTGTATGTCTCCTTTTCCTTAGGTGTCCCCACATAGTTTGAATGCAGTAAGTTCTGCTACTGGTGTGAACCAACCTCCTCAGCCTTGTCCTACAAGAAGGCTTTCCCCAGCAGCTGAGCCTTCTACCCCACGCCAGAGGACACTACCTCATATGGCACTGGCTACACTTCAGATTGGCATACTGAAAACACCAGTATTTAGACCTAGGTATGTGAGTGAGTGGAAGTTGTGTTTCATTTCCTTCCTCGATGAGAAAGAAGGAATAATGTAGCAGAGTCTTAACTGTTCTACATGCAATCTTCAGGTGCTGGTCTTCCTTCCACAACTCTAGCAGTTAGTATGCATGAGGTGCTTAGGAAGAGATCTTTCTATCTTGCATTGTAATTGTTCAGACATGACATGACCTTTTCTTTCTTTATCAGACAGATGTCTCTGAGCACAATAGCCATCCTGAACTCTGCGAAGAAGGCTGTAGAGTGCACTAAAAAACATCGCAGTAAGAGCTTTGGAGCACAACCTGCCCTCCCATTTTCAGAAGCTGGAGCCAGCAGCAAACAAGGTACAGTCTTTGGTGCTTCAGCAGGCAAATATACAAGGTGGAGAATGCTACAAGTTCAGGAGCTGTGTGCAGAATTGTCTAGGGGAGACTATATCTTTGCTTTCAACTTCTTTTTGCTGTCTTGTGTGTTCCAGGATCCACACACAGCTTAGACCTCCAGCAGTCTAATGGATCCAGGATTTCAGAGGGGGGTCGAGCAATAAGCACTCCTGACCGTAAGTAACAGAATATCAGTGTTACCTCCTCAGGTTCCCTATTCACCATATCTGCAGCACTTTTGTTTTCTTATGCTTTGACTTTGTGAAAGGTATAACTGAGCCATTGCTTGTTGCATGGGCTAGGTACTTTCTTCAGGCTAAAAGCACTGTTTTCTGCTTGCTCTTGTTTCATCCATTTCCAAATAGTAAAAATACTTAAACATGGCCTATAAATCACAGGTTCACTTCCCACTGAGTTCCTCTTTTACCGGCCTGGAAGAGGAACACTAGCCAGTTGTGAGACCCATTATCTCTTGTTGAAGAGACTACAATTTGAAAGCTAGGTGTGATGTGATAGCCTGTCTATTCTCATGTTCGGGGGGGGGGGGGGGGGGGGCTATAGCATGTATTGTGAACGCATGGTAGACCTTATTTTGTTTACTCTCTGGACCTGTGCATTGAACACACAAACCATAAACTTCTCTGATTAAGTGCAGTTCACTTTTCCTGATTGACTTCAGTTTGGCTAAAAACATCAGTTCCTAGACCTCTCAGGAGCTTTAATTTTCACTGATCAGGGTTCAGTCATTATTTTTACTCTTTCGCCCCTAATGTCCATCTTCAGATGTATCCACTCAATTCGTCTGAGCTTTTCTCTCTTGGTTTAAGATTCACATAGTTATTGCCCAAGCTTTTGCTTTTTGTTCTGTAGTCACAAGCCTGGTCACTATAACTTGTTAAACTACTACCGGTTGATATTCCGCCTGTAGCAGTCAGCATTTCTTTTTGAAGCACTGATCACTGCAGACAGAACTGAGACCAAATATTCAGAACCAGTACTGGGAAAACATGACTAAAGTCACCAGAAAGAAAGCATGAGGTTGTAATTAATTCTATTAGAGCAAACAATTTGTAACACAACAGTTCATACCCATCTTTTGTGCGAAAAAATAAGTTTCAGAAGTTCAAATATATGGCTGTTTAATGCTCAATTTCTCAAAAATTACTAAAGTTCAGAATGGATTTGTGACTTTAGTCATGTTTTCCCAGAGACGGTCACATATCTGTATCATTGCTGGCTCCTGTACATGGATAGCCCTCGGAGCAAGTTAGGGCTGCTGTATACGTAGTTCTCTGGGCATTGGTACCTAATATCAGTGGTGCCTGGCTAACTTCCAGCTCCACTTCTGCTCTGTGCCTAGACTCCTGGCTAACTGGATGATATGGTGGTCATACGTGATAAATTCAGTGGCACTATCTGGTTAAGTGCCACAGAATATTGGAGCCGGTCAGCATGATTTAACCAGGTAAGAGCCCTCCTATTCAGTTAAATCATGCTGAATGTCAACCTCTGTGTGTCTGCAACACAAACTAAAAAGTGTTTCCTCACCCTCCTTCCAGACCAGTCTAGACACATGGGTATATGATTTTCTGCCAGCAGATAGAGATTGAGAACCACTGATTTAATGGAACACTGTAAGTATCTTGTGCTATCCCTAACCAGTCAGTATTTCTTAGTCTTCAGCAGATGAGCATCTTGTGCAGTCTCAATTGGTCTGGTAGGCCTTAGCTGGTAGACCCCTATATCCAGGATTGAAAAGTTCCTCTTGAGTAAGGAAGAAGGGAAAAAAAATTCTAAGAGGTTGAGGGTGTGGTCTGGTGAGGCTGCCCCAGTTTTGACTAGGAGTGCCAAACCCTGTTGTCTGTGTCCCCCACCCCCATCCTGAGAAGGAGGTGGTTCCCCTTAGGAGGAACATGGGCTGCATTTATCCCAGGGACAAGTCTTAACAAGAAGAAAAGAGCAAGCAGAAAGCAAGAGATGATTGCTGTCTACTGCAGCAACCGAGGGTAGTTCGGAGATTCGGTACGGGGGAATTGGGAGGGGAGACAATTCGTCTTAAGGCTCGTTAGGTGCAGCAGATTCGAGAGTAGAGCAGCCAGCATTTAGCTTCCTTTGCAGTATGGCTTCCTTGGGAGTCTGTGGTTGGTGCTGTATGATCTGTGGCACTCGCCACACTGCTGTCTCTTCAAGCGGCTGGTGATGTGTTTACAATAAGTCACCTGGGTGTGGCTGCCAAACTTGGCAAAGCTGCAGATGAACAGCCATGTGTCAATGAGGCAGTCTGCAATCAGAGTAGTGTTGAGTTTCCTGAAATAGTAAAGGACCTGGTTTTGACAGTGTCAGGTTCTCAGGTTCAGAGCCCGCGGGGATGGGCTCTGGAGCAAACGTGAGCCCTTGGGCTGCTGACGAGGAGTGACAGCAGCAGGCAAAACCCACCAACCAACACTGGGCTAGCACACTGGCACAGGCAAGGACTGCAGGCGCCGCCCAGCGAGCCGGAACACACAGACTGGAATACACCGGACTGGTCCGCACCGGACTGGAACACACTGGACCGGAACACCCCGGACTGGTCTGCACTGCTTCACCTGCACTTATCCACTAAACCCCCCCCCCCCCCCCAGGAGTTGCTCCTGGGTTCGATCGGCCAGCAGGACTTACTGGATACAGGATAACCCCAGGACAGGATACTAGAACAAGCTGGAAACAAGTGCTCCAATGCCCTAAACTAACAGGGGTGCTCCTAACAGTAAACCAACAGAAGAATTCCTAAGCCATACTAACAGAAGTGCTCCTAAACACAGTGCACCTATGCACTGAACTACAGCAGTGCCCCACAGTACTAAACTAACCAAGGGGAAACAGGGGAGTCACAGGGAGAAAGCAGGGAAGCAAAACACATAAACTAACACAGGTGCTCCTAAGCACCAAGCTAAAGCAGTGCGCCACAGCACTAACCTACCAAAGGTGCTTCCTAAGCACCAAACCAACAGAAGTGCTTCAAAAGGGAAAGCAGGGGAGCCACAAGGGAAAAGCAGGAAAGCTAAACACAAGTCAAAAGTATACACTGCACCCACACTAACCTGGACCTTTAGCAAATGCAAGCAGGGAAGCTAGACACAAAGTCAGAAGTGCACACTGCACCACCCCTATCTAAAGCAAACGACAAGCAAATGTTGCAAAGGCCCTGAAGGAAGGAATACCACTTCCTTATCAAGGCCCTGCCTGATGATGTCACAACTACCAGACACAGGCAGCCAGCATACGGAAACACAGAGAGGCTTAACCCCCACAGCTGCAGTATAGTGAAGCAATTAGAGCTATGCTGAGAGCAGCCAGCATACAGAGACAGAGCTAACTCAGGCAACACACTCAGGTGCAGTATAGTGAAGCAATTAGAGCCATGCTGCTGGAAGCAACCAGCACACAGAGACAGAGCTAGCTCAGAAAGGACAGACAGAAGAAACAGAAGCCAGCTAAGAAGCTGACCCCCCCAGAAATAAGGTAAATCTGGGGTGGGGGGTCACGGCCACAATCATGACAGACAGGTATTGGCACCAGTTTGGGATCAGCAGGTGTTGAGGTTTGGGCAGGAAAGGCCCCTGGTGCTCAGCCACACGGAGATTTGACAGAGTGCAGGGGTCCAGCAGACAGGAAGTGGATCTGGCTCTGGGGCAGGTCTTTGGCCCAAAATTTATTCTTTAGACAGAAGACCCTGTGCATGCATAGAAGAGTTGGCCATCAGGCCCACAGAGACCCTCTCAAATGTAAAGGGGGAGAGCCCACATTGCATCTGAAGAAACTTTGGATGACTTGAAGTTGCTATGATCACAGGAGTCCCTGGGACCTATGGGGCTTCTGGATGGGCCTCAGACAAACCCCCAGGAAGGTTGATGGGAGTGATTCTTTGTGGTAAGAATCTTGTAGAGATGAGTTGCTCTTCCTTAATGCCCAGCTGTTTTCAGCCTTGAGAATCTCCAAAGATCAGCCAGTGGAGGACTCTCTGTTACAGGGTATTAAGAAGCCATCCAAGGCCTTCCCGTTCACAGGCGATAATAGCAGTAGAATGGAACTACTTGTAGGAGGCAAGCTTTATGGCTAGGCTATATCCAGTTCAGTTGCAGAAAAGGTATGCCTTCCAAAGGTAGACAAGCTAGTATTTGCATCATTAAGAAGACTTCTATTCTGATGGAAGGTGGCACAGTCCTGAAAGTCCTCCGCGTCAGTTGGCTCCGATGTGTAGTGCTTTTGGTTGCTCCGGGTTGTCCACGTTGTCTTGGTACGTGGCTTTCATGCGGCTCCTTGTGGACCAGCTCTTTCGGATTCCAGTGGTGCAGAGTCTCCTGCAACAAAGGCCAGTGCTGTTGAAGGTTCCCTTCCATTTTGGTTGTACAGCTTGGCTCTTGACAGGTTGAGATTGTTGAAGAGCTATTTTGATGCGATGTTTGCCACCTTGGTTCGAGCTAGATAGCGCTCAGTTTCTTATCACTGGCAAGAGGAATCTGAGAGATACCTCTAAGGCGAACCACTGTAGGGAGGTGTACAGGTCACATTTGGTCACTCTTTCGGGCGTCAGTGGCACTAATATTGTTTTTTCTGCAGGAAGAGTTGCAGAAGGAATTAGCCTGCAATTTTCTTTGGTTCAGGTTGCAGCATTGGCATGTTTCAGGGGTCGAGTCTTCAGCCCTTCCTTGGCGGACCATTCGGATGTGGGGGGGTTCTGTGCTGCTTGAGCCGCTGTGGCTCGCTTCCAATGAGGATCTTCCCTTGGCGGCGGTGGTTTTGGTGCTATGGCTTCAGATCGTCAGGGTTCACTGATCCGGGCATTGGCGTTAGAGTTCCTCTTTTGCAGATTTCGGAGTCCGGAGTGATGGTGCAGATAGTGTTGTTTTTGCAGGCCTTGTACATCAGCCTCCTTTTCTTCTCTCAGCTTCGACTGTTGGATGTGCATGTAGACATCCTGCGGTTATTGTCGAGGTTTAAGGTCCGTTCAGCTCACCTCTTTGGGCTTCCTTCTTTCTTCTGGCGGGGTTTTGTGGTGGCTAAAGCATCTTTAGTTCGATGGCTGACTGAGGTGGTGAATTTCATGTCCCTCTTGGTGGGGCGGTCTCTGCCTGCAGGGTTGCAAGCTTGTGCAACTCAGTTGCAGGCTGCTTCCTGGGTGGAGATGGGCTCCTTTCCCTGGGGAAGATTTGGAGAGCAGCTTTGTGGCTTTCCTGGCTTTCTTTTTCAAAGCTTTCTGGAGTCGATGTGATTGTGTGGGGTGATGTGCGGATTGGATCGATGGTTTGGTCCCAGGTAGTGGTGGCGGCTTTCCCACCCTCGATAGGGAATTGCTTTGGTAAATCCCACCAGTTTCTGGATTCATCTGCTGCTGACGCTGTGGAAGGAAAAATGATGTCTTACCTGATAATTTTCTTTCCTTTAGTAGCAGCAGATGAATCCAGAATACCTCCCTATCATTCTGCCGTGCTCTGTGTTTTTCTCCTGTTGAGGTTCAGGTGCAGTATTAAAAAAAAAAAATGACCAAACCCATATTGGGGAAAGAAAAAAATCAGATGGGACAGACATGTTCTAGTCATAGTTCAAGACTGATGTTTCATTCAAGAGGAAGGTTTGCACTTCTGTTGTCTGTTTTCTGCATTGTGATGTGAAATATACTGAAGGAAGAAGGGTCTGGACATCCAGGATCACTGGCTTCTTTCACTGTTCTCTGTCTCCACCTGCTGGTAGACGGATACAACCCACCAGTTTCTGGATTCATCTGCTGCTATTAAAGGAAAGAAAATTATCAGGTAAGACATACTTTTTCCCGTCTTTGGATGTATTGGTGATATTTTAATAAAGTTTTTTGGGAAAATGATTTCAAACTCTATTAGATTGTAAGCTCTTTGAGCAGGGACTGTCTTTCTTCTATGTTTGTGCAGCGCTGCGTACGCCTTGTAGCGCTATAGAAATGCTAAATAGTAGTAGTAGTAGTAGTGCACCCTCCTCAGCACGCAGTGATGGGATTTGAGTTCGGGCCTGTTGGTGGTGGTATAGCTACTTTTTGAGTCCCTTGGAGATATTTCACTGAAAGCTGCTACTTTGGAGACTGTTTCTGGGGGCTGTCAGTTCAGCTAGGAGGATTTCAGAGTTGCAGGCCCTGTCCTGCAAGGAGTTCTTTTTGGTGATGGCCAAAGAGAAGGTGGTGCTTAGGCCAGTTCCATCCTTCCATCTGTAGGTGGTGTGGTGCCAAGTCAGTATTTAGGGAAGCAGATAATGACCAGAATGCAGGCTTCACAGGTTGGACGTTCAAAGAGTCTTGTGCTGTTTGCAGAGCATGGGAAAAGTTTTGTTCAGACCGCCTTTTTGTTTTGATTGGAGGGCCTAAGAAAGGGGAAGCAGTGTATAAAATGACGTTGGCCTCCTTAATCCAGCAGGCCATAGCATCCATATGTATTGGCTCGGTACCCACAGTGTTGAAAGCAATTTCTACTAGAAATCAAACATGTTAGAAATAGAGAGGGTGGCCATTTGTCATTGCATTTGTGGTGGTTGACCCAACTGGGTTGGATGTATGTATAGGCTTGCCAGGATGCAGTCTTTAGAGCTGAGGTGTTAGTAGCAGACTTGGCTGGATCCCACCCTCAGCATGCTGCTTTAATATTTCCCACATGTATGGACTAGTCTGGAGGAATGATGAGGATAAATTTAGGTCTTAGTCTGCTAATTGTCTTTCCTTGAGCCACTCCAGACTACTCTAGAACCCACCTGTAGTTCTTCTAGAATGTAAAAAAGAGAATGTGGAACTAAAGTAGAGGTGGTATAATGCTGTTAGTCCATCTGTGGTGGGCCGCTGTAGGGGTTTACAATTGACTGCAGGTTGTAAATTAGTTTTCAGTTGTTTTGTGCCCTGGTTTTAAAGTTTTTTTTTTCTTTTAAATCACCTCTTGCTTTATCGACATACTGATTGGTTAGGAGCTGCGTAGATTACTTATAGTGTGACATCATTAAGTTGGTGGTTCCACCATCTGTTGACAGGAGAGCATATACCCATGCTTCTGGAGTGGTTTGAAGGGACCCACAGAAAGGAAATGATCAAGCAAGACCTAATTCCGCCATTGTGATACTCAAAATGATACTAATCAAGTAACCCCCAAAATTGATTTCATAACTTCAGTTTTATGTTATAGGTTTGCTATTTTTTAGGAATGCAATGTCTCTTTGTAATGCTTTCCCTTTGTAAACCACCTTGAGCTAAAGGTAGAAGACAATATATAAATAAATGTTGTCGTAAGTAATAGTAAAAACCTATTCTTTCTTTTAGAGACCATTAGTAATGTGACTTTTGGTGCAGGGGTCAGTTACATCAGCATGACACGCACCCCTTCTTCAGCAAAAGGTAAAAAGGGTGGTAACTGGGTTTCACATCTACTGTTCAGTTCAGCATTTTCTAATTCCTTTGCTTTTTGGTTTATTTTATAGATCAATCCCAAGCTCAGCAACAAGAAGTTCTCTGTATGACATCCCCTGATAAGCTGTGAGTTATTCCTTTCCTCATTTTCTTCTTTTTTTTTTTTAATTTTTAACAAGAATCTTTATTGAGTGAAACCACAAAGTACAACTCAAAACTTTACAGACATTTATCATACAGGTTCCTCTCATAATAATTTGCATAGTACATAAAGACTCCTAATGCAATTTTCATAAAAAGCAATAACATTTCTTGTAACATTTAAACCTTTTATATATCCCCATTGCCCCCAAAGAACTCCACCCCCCTCCCCCCTCTTCTCCATGTCTCATCCCTAAAGAAGATTCCAAGATCCATGTCTACGATAACGATTTGGTCACTGGTGCCCAAATCTGTTCCCATTTTGCTAGGGTTTTATTCTCCTTAGCCATTAATTTTTCCATACTACTTATGTACCACACCAAATTGCACCATCTCCGTATTGAAGGACATCCATTCTGTTTCCACATCCGTGCTATCAG
Source organism: Microcaecilia unicolor (assembly GCF_901765095.1). NCBI lineage: Eukaryota > Metazoa > Chordata > Amphibia > Gymnophiona > Siphonopidae > Microcaecilia > Microcaecilia unicolor. Next base: position 56,007,064 of record NC_044042.1, on the reverse strand, counting down.
CAATCGAGCTGCATTGAAGCAGTGTTTTGCCAGCTGGCTCCCTTGATTAGTGAGCCCCCTGATCGGTTTATTAAATAAAAACACTGCCGGATCCCATGGTATGGTACCCTCCACCCATCCATGCAACCTGCCTCGTACTGATTTCCAAAAGGCTTGTACTTTTCTACAGGACCACCAAATGTGTCCCATTGTGCCAATCTGCCCACATCCTCTCCAGCATAATTTCGATGTCCCAGGATACATATGATGTAACCTCGCCGGAGTGAGGTACCACCGATATATTACTTTTGTACAATTTTCTTGGATATTGACTGCTCGAGAGCTGTGGACTGAGGCTCGCTCCATCTGTTGCCATACTTCAGGGGTATATGTCACTCCCAATTCGCTTTCCCACTTATCCCGGTGTCTACAACTAACCCCCAGGGAGTCCCTCAAATGTCTGTATAACTTGGAGATCAGTCCCTTGGACTCTTCAGTTTCTACACATAGTTGCTCTAAAAATGTAACTTCCCCACTTAGCTTGCGCTTCAAACCTGCTGTCTGAAGGAAATGAATGATCTGATTATATGCATATTGATCTTGCTGAGGTAAATCATATTCACTAGCCAACTCCCCAAATGTAATGAAGCGCTCATCTTTCATTAACTGCCCCCACCATATCAATCTATTTTTCCGCCATTTAATAAAAGGAGACAATGTGCATCCAGGAGGGAATGCTGCATTATAGGCTATGGGTGTTAGGCGTGATTCATAGAATCCTTTCATTCTCTCTAATTTGTCCCAACAAGAAAAGGTGTACTGAATGATCGGATTTAAGGGTTGAGGTAAATACCGATATCTAGGCGCCAGCCACAATATTTGTCCCAACCTTAGTGGGTTCTGTATCATATACTGCTCTATCCTAATCCAAAGCTTATGGTCTGACTCATGGAACCACTCGATCGCAGCTTTCGCTTGGGCAGCTCTGTGATATAACCCCAAGTGTGGTACCCCTAATCCACCCTTACTTTTCCTAGCTGCATATAAAAGGGACCTAGGGAGACGAGCCCTACGACCCTGCCATATAAAGTGCTCTATTCTGGTTTGAAGCAAGTGAAGCATATGGTTATTAATTGGAAGTGGTATAGACTGAAATAGATAAAGCAGACGTGGGAGAATATTCATCTTCACAGTTGCCACTCTCCCAAACCAGGAGAGATGTAATGGGTCCCATCTATCTAAATCTCTCCTAATTTCCTTAATTAAGGGCAAATAATTGGCTGCACTCATGTCATTCAATTTACAGGTAAGTACCACCCCCAAATACCGCAATCCCTGCTTGACCCAGGTCAGCGGGTAAGTCTGACAGCAGGTCTGATAGTCTCTTTCCTCCATTTCCACTGCCATGGCCTCAGTCTTTGCATAGTTAATTTTAAAGCCTGATACTTGGCTATATGACTCAATCTCAGCAAACACTGCTGGTAGAGATGTTAAGGGAGAGGTTAAGGTCAACAGAATGTCATCTGCAAAGAGAGCAATTTTTGACTCCCACCTCCCCACCTTCAATCCTTGGACTGCAGGATTGGATCTTATATTATGAGCTAAAGGTTCCAGTACAAGAGCAAATAATAAGGGGGAAAGAGGGCAACCCTGACGAGTTCCTCGAGATAACTCAAAAAAGGGGGAAGAGTTACCATTAATCTTGACGCATGCCCTAGGTGCAGTGTATAATTCTTGTATTAACCCTCTAAACATAGGTCCAAACCCAAACTTTTGTAAGACCGAATGCAAAAAAGACCAATGCACCCGGTCAAAGGCCTTCTCCGCGTCTATACTTAGCAAACAGCATGAGGACTTTTGTTGTTGCGCCAAGTATATGACATCCATCGTCCTCCTAATATTATCAGAGGCTTGTCTGCCCATTATAAAGCCTACCTGATCAGAGTGTATTAGAGTTGGTAAAATATCTACTAACCTAGTGGCCATTACTTTAGCTAGGATTCGTACATCCACATTTAATATAGAAATTGGACGGTATGAAGCACATTCAGTTACCTCCTTATTGGGTTTGGGAATAACTGCTATCCATGCATCCTTCATGGTTGGAGGCAAATTCCCTCCTTCCCTAACAAAATTCAAAACCTCTGTCAATATAGGTGCGAGATATGGAGCAAATGTTTTGTAATATTCTCCAGTATATCCATCCACCCCCGGAGATTTGCCTGTCTTCAGAGTCTTGATAGCTTTAAGTACCTCCTTAACCTCTATCGGAGCCTCCAATTTGCTCCAATGCTCCGGGAGCAGAGCTGGAAGATTTATTTCCTCTAGGTATGCCTGGATAGCAGTAGTTTGTATAGAGGGATCTTTAGTATATAATTCAGCATAAAATTCCCTAAATCGCTCCCCGATAGCCTGAGATGTGGAAAGAGTCGTGCCCCTTTTATCTTTAACCCGGAATATGTTTCTGTCCATCCTAAGTTTACGTAAACGAAGTGCCAGTTGACGATTAATTTTATTTCTTCCATTGTATGCATGGAGACGGAGTTTCTCATTAATAAAATCAAGATCTCTAAGAAGCAGCTCGTCTAATTGGAGCCTCGCTTCCTGAAGAGATCTATATATCCTAGATGAGCCTGTTTGCTTATGGATAATCTCAAACTCCTCAATCTTGCCCCTCCAGTACCGCTTCAGCGATTCCCGATGTCGCTTAAGGTGACCCGCCACTGTCATAAAGTGGCCACGTGATACCGCTTTCAAAGCATCCCAGACAACAGCAATAGAAGGGCCTGAATCCAGATTAAAGTTTAAATATTCTTTAAGCAGTTTCACATAATCTGCACAGATGTGTTCATTTTTTAGCATAGTGTTATTAAAGGTCCACCTTTTCTGTCCATCTGCTATCCCAGAGAAGGACAGTAGTACCTCACAAGGAGCATGATCTGAAATAGTGATATTTCCAATTTGTGTGTCTTTCACTTGTCCCCCCAGTAGTTTATCTAGGAAGAGAAAATCTATACGGGAGTATGTGGCATGTACTGAGGAGTAGAATGAGTAATCCCTGTCCAGGGGGTGTCCATCCCTCCATGTATCAAAGAGACCCATCTCTTCCACCCATGTAGCCATCTGACCCGCCAGTGTTCTATCCACTCGGGAGACAGATCCCGATCGATCTAAGTTCGGGTCCATGGTAACATTAAAATCACCTCCCAATATGAGTTGGCCTCCTACTATAGGTCTAATATTTCTCTTTAATGTTTTTAAAAAGGAGGTTTGGCTTGCATTTGGCCCATATATGGATCCCCAAGTATATTCCTTAGATTCCAACGTTCCCCGAATGAGAAGATATCTCCCTGCTGGGTCTCTCTTAATTTGCTGAACTTGTATGGGTATACTATCATGAAAGAGTAAAGCCACTCCTCGCTTCTTACTATTTGCAATATCAGAGGCAAAGTAAATTTTTGAATATGAGGCAGGGTGAAACAAATGTTCATGCGCTCGTTTCAAATGTGTTTCTTGTAACATTACCACCTGTGGATGCAATCTGGCTAACTCTTGGTATATCAACTGTCTCTTTCTCGGAGAATTCAAACCCTTAACATTCCAGGTAATTATTTATAAATCTGATAACATTTAACTCCTTCAAGTAGAGACAGCATATACCAGCATATACCAGCACCTATAATAGAATCTTTCCCTCTTATCGACATAGAAGAAGAATAACTCCCCCCACCCACCTTCCCCTTCCCCTACCCCAACAATGTATTCCATGTGGGAAATGCAGAAAACAGAAAAAAGAAAACTTCCCACACTTACCCACATTAAACTCCCAACAAGGTCAACAGCCTCTCTCCCAGCCCGATTCCCTGACTTCCCTTCATCCCTGAAATACGACCCTCCAATTCAATACAAGTGCATCTTCCCTTTCACTTCTCTGGGTGCACTCTTATCATGAATAACAAAACCTTAGTATTGTCCCAGATCATGTCACAGATCGTGTTGTCGTCTTTCGCGGTTTCTTTGCTTTATTGAAGACTTGTTTCCATTGATGAACTTTATCCCGCGCCTTGTTGGCCGCTGTTGTCTCCTCAGCTTCCATCTCCATTAAGCCTGCCAGTTGAAGAAGTTGTTTCGCATCTGCTACAGTGCGTGCTCGGTGTGATTTGCCTGCTATAACAAAGCAAAGGGCAAATGGGAAGGCCCATCGATATTTAATGTTATGTTTGTTCAAAGTGCCCAGTATTGGTTTCATCTCTCTACGCCATTGCAACGTATTTGCTGATAGATCTTGATATACTGTTATCAAAGTATCATTATACATCAGTTCTTTCTGCTGGCATGCTAAGGCAAGTAATTGCTCTTTTTCAGAGAATTTCCAAAACCGAACAATAATGTCTCTTGGTCTGTTAGTTTGCGGTTTACCCAGTGCTCTGTGGGCCCTCTCAACCTCTGGTAAAGGCGTCTCTGGCTGTGCTGCTAGGAGTTGTCCACAGACCTCTTGTACAATTTTCAGGACCTCTTCCTGGGTCTCTCCTTCTGGTACCCCGCGAAATCGCAAATTTTTACGTCTACTGCGATTTTCAATGTCGTCTAGCTTATATTGTAATTCAGACATCTGCGTTGTAATTCCTTCCTCACGCTGATGCATTTGTTGTACTACTTCCACGTGTTCATCCATCCGCACTTCTAAATCTTCAATACGGGTACCTACTTCTTTAAGTTCACCTCTTAAATTATCAATGCGCTCTACTATGTCCGCTTTCATATGAGCTAAGTCCTTTCTTAAATCCATTAGCAAACGAGCAGAATGCGACTTCCTCACACTGCCTGTGTCTTCTTCCGATCTTTCCGACTCAAAATCTGAGGCCTCCTCGAGGTGTGGTGAGACATGGCGCGAGGGTGTTTTAGATGTACGCTGGCTACTGCGCATCGCGCTTTTCGCCTCTAAATTCTTTAATTTTTGCGTCATGCTCCCTTCCTACCTTTCGGTCGAGGTTCTATCAGCGGGAAAGAGTCAAAATACGTCGTATTTACTGCTAAAGTTCGCTATTTTAGCTGGATTGTTCGGGAGCTACAAAATCAGGCTTCCATCGAGGACAGTGATGTCACTGGAAGTCCCCTCATTTTCTTCTTTAATGCTTCACTTCAGTTTTCTTGTTGCTGCTAGATCACATTGGTCACAAAGCACCTGCAGTACTTTCAGCTTTTAGCCCACATGCCTTCCATACTGTGAGCCAGGTGGAGTAGGCAAAATGACTTCTTAACTGTGGAAAAACAGAGTATGTGTATACTTTGCCATAACTAGGTACTGGCAAATTTTCAAAAGTGTCCTTGTGCTTTGGACATCAAGCCCAGAGAATTTGTGTATATTTATACCCGCTTTTTGCACACATTTTCTAGGTTAATTTACCAATGTCTGCCCATAAAAAGCTAACCATAATCCTATCCCCTCTGGGTAAATTTTTGTATACTCTTTTGGTGCCTAAAAAATCAGCACAAAAATAATAATGCTGGACACTATTCTTTAAACAGCACTTAAAGCTAGGAATCACAACTGCATTTAGGCACAACCCTTTATACCAATGAAACCTTGCTGTAAATCTCTAAATTAGGCAGGTATCCCCTTTATTCTATAACACGATGCATAAATTAAAGGAATACTCCAATCCCCAAGTTGCTGTGCCCCCTTTATGGATCCGTGTGTAAATTTTAATTCTGATTAGCACCAATAATTGCTTGTTAAAATCCAAATTATCAGCACTAATTGGCTTGTTCAACTAAATTGCATGCACGATTTTTAGTGACTTTTATAGAATTTGGGGGTTTATGTGCATAAGTTTACCTGCATATCAGGGATAATTTCTAAAAAAAAAAAAAAAACACTTTTTTTGAATGTTAAGCACTGTATTTTTCCTATGGAAATGTCTTAAAATTGCTTGTTAAAATGAGTGAGCTAAGCCGTGTTTATCTTAATCTTTCTACCCGCAGGACTAAGATTTATTTATTTATGAGTTTCATTATTTACATTCATATTACATAAATGCATTGAAATAAATATACAATTGAATAAGATAGATTTACCCTTTAACCAAGGTGAAGAAATTAAACTTCTAATTTTGTCCACATTTCTGAGACCAGGTACAAGGAAATAATAATTAAGGAACTTCTAAAAAAAAATTCAATCAGCGATGGGAGGCACCTAACATCTGCTAACGTTTTTCAGCATTATTAACCTGTTGGAGCATTCAGAGTAAGACCACTACCCCCTTCTTTAGATACAATAAATTCCTGCATTTTCTTTGGATCAAAAAAAAAAACATAATCAAATTTAAGGATACTAAGCATCTACACGCAAATTTTAATAGAAAAGTTCCGCCTAAAGCGAGAATTATTGGTTTCAATCCCATGAACTCCCTTCTTTTTTGTGTATCCTTATTTAAATCAGAATTACAATCTAGGTCTCAACTCTATAATTAGTTACACATTATATTACAAACTACTCACTAGTAACTGTTTAACATTTTAAAATATATTTCTTTATTAATAGATCAATACAATTATCCTAAAATAAAATCCATTCTCTTAACCCATAGTTATTAACCAATCCATACACCAATACATTTAAAACCAAACAATTCTCCACAATACTCTTTCAATACACATTCAAATAGCATATATCTGGCAATCTTTTACATCAATGTGTGATCATAGCTCTTTAGTCATGTGTTAATCCACTGCTCCAGAGTCTCCCACAAGATTCAGCCTTGCTTCAAATCAGACTCATTGAATCACCAACTTGTAAAATAGTTCTGTCCTTTTTTCCAACAAACCGTTGTAACGTTAGTGATAAATCTTGAACAACCATTGATGATGTCAGTCAGTAACATCCAAAACTATCCATTTTCACTATTAGCAGTATCATATGTTCCAGATATATATATATTTTGAAAATGTTGTTACATTTGTATTAGAGTTTCAATCTCTCCTGTTCTTATAGTATTCCACCATACGACCAGGACCCAACATGCTCATGTTTCGCTATAAAAGCGTCATCAGGGGTCTTGAATTCTAAACACAACAACAGTGGGTTAACTATAATTCTACTTAATATGTATCATTGTTAAAAACTCTCAAAATTAAACATTAACATGTTATTTAAATCAGGAAATATTCTTAGCTCCCAAGAATTGTGCAGTTATATATCTGAAGAACAATCGAAATATATTACAAGGAGGGTTGTTCTTTCAGTTATTACTTCTAAAGAACTTTCCAAGAATTCTGTTAAATTTAATTCTGACTGAGGTTCCGTGGACAAGGCTTTAATTCCAGAAATATATTGAGCTTTTACAATGGGTGGCAACCCTTCTTTAGGAACCCCCAGTACTTCAGCAAAATATTTTTTCAACATATCTAGTGCAGGAATCAAAGGTGATTTTGGAAAACTGAGAAATCTTAAATTGTTTCCCCTCATTTGATTATCTAGATATTCCAGTTTCCTAACCAGAATAGCTCTCTCATGAATAACTGTTCCTATGGAACTTTGTAATTTTTTAATATCTTCTCCCTGCAATTCAGATTTTTCTTCTTGCACTTGAACTCTCCCAGACAGGAATTGTTGAGACTGTTTCAGATCAGCAATTCCTTCCTTAAATTAATTCGTTACCTGGAGTAGTGATGTATTCAAACCTTGAATGGCCTCCCGCAGGACTTCCACAGTTACCACCGCTGGTCTTTGTTTCCCTCCGTGTCCCTTGGAAGCAGTTCCCACAGTGGGGGAAAGTGTAGAGTTATCAACCCTCACATTACCAATAGTTGTTACCTCTTCTGGGGTTGAGGAACCGGCAGGACCTCCTCTAGTTGCCTGAGTGATCGTTCCCACTTCAGGGGAGTCACTCCGTTGCTCTACTGCCGACACCATTCTGCTTCCTGGTTGCGTGGGAGCTGTGTGGAGAGGCAGGCTTAACGAGACTGCCTCAAAACTGTGATCCTCGTGCGAAACAGAGGATCCAATCAAAGCAGGTGCCTGTGTTCCCAGTGTTTGGACTCCAAAGTCATGTGCCGAATAGCGAGACTTCCACCGAGGTTAGAGGAGGCTTTTGCCCTGGTTTTCCCTTTCCACTTCCCCATTAAGGTAGGAAGAAGTACTTCTCCTTCGGAATTGTTCAAGAGATTGAGAACTCTAAAACATGCCTCCTCTCTGTTGCCATCTTGTCTCCCCTGCCGAAATCACTCCTGCTTCAGGACTGTTTTTTATTTAAAAAAAAGAAAAGCAAATGAACCCAATTGCTGATTTTGGAAGCAACATCTACTTTCAGAATGCTCTGTTTGTTTTTAATATAACTATGATAGTTGGGGCTTAACCTTTTCATGCCTGTTGTTGCAATACCACAGCAGTATATTACAAGTGCTCCATGGAAAGCAAATACCTGATTGAGGAAGGGACTGATTTTTGAGATGCTGTTTCTAAACACCGAAAATAAACCAGTAGTGATGCCCGTTTTAATTTTCAACCATGAACTATCTTTATGTGATAGGGTTAATGCATTTTAGGTAACAGAAGGAAAATGTGGATACTTTGAATAGTGTTAATAAAAAATGGAGTTTTCCATCCTACTTTATGAAAGAATGGCTAAGCGCTTTAAAAGGTACTAGTGTAAATACAGCTCACTGTAGGTCAGGACAGTGAACATGAGTATCCATGATGTACAAGAAGTGCCATTTTTATATACATGACTAAAAAACCACACGCATCTACTAACAACAAGTGTACAGGTCATTAAAATATTTTAATGTAAGGAAGAGAGGGTATCAGTAACTCCTTTTTTGGAATAGGTTACTACATTTCTTAACAAGCATTATCTATTATGTTTGTGCAGCGCTGCGTACGCCTTGTAGCGCTATAGAAATGCTAAATAGGAGTAGTAGTAGTATAGCTTGGTTTGGCCTCTCATGTATATTAAAATCACTGTTTTGTAAAGCTGAATGACTCCCTTCATTGTCTTCTCTCTCAATGTTTTGGTTCCTTTCAGTGCCTCAAAGCCTCAGAAGTGGAAGGTGGAATCTCCAGTTGGAAGAAAGATCCACCCAGCACCAACCAGACGGTCTTCAAGGAAGACACCATTAACACCAGCCAACTGAAAGTTTCTGAGGCAATCAAGAATTGGGGCAAACTTAACAGCCAGGGTTTTACTATAATTCAAAGCAAAACTAAATGGATGAATTTTATTACCACTGGAGAAATTACCTGCAGAGATCTGTGCCTGCTTTTTTCTGTGGGTAATTTTTATTCTTTTTTTGGTTGAATGATGTATGTAGTTTTGATATATACAGATCTACATGCATTTTTTTTTTGGAATGGCTCTGTCATGAAGGTGGACAGAATTCCCTACAGTGAGGTGGGCAATAAAGCCCTTGTGTTCATGTTGACATTTTCTTTATCCTCCTGCTTATGTGCATATGGTCAAATAACCAATAATTTCTCTAGCTGGGTGCCAGCTTTTGCTGTTGTATCTCTTGTACAGTAGCTTCATATCATGTAATATATTAACTTGTACTTTAATTGCAGATTTTCTTACAAATTTATATTTCTTATGTGGCTGAAAGCAAAATAAAAATATACTATAAACAGGCTGGTGAAGAGATTCACTCCAAATTACCTTCTAACACATTTGGATAGGGTAGTGGTTCCCAACACCCTTGAATAGTCCTCCTTTTGACACTACTGTCAATTAGTGGGAATTTGAGACAAGTCCTAAGTGGAGGAGCAGCCTAGTGGTTAATGCAGCGGACTTTGATTCTGGGGAACTGGGTTCGATTCCCCACTGCAGCGCCTTGCAACTGTGCACAAGTCACTTAACCCGCCATTGCCCCGGTACAAAATAATTACATATTTAATATGTAAACTGCTTTGATTGTAACCACAGAAAGGCGGTATATCAAGTCCCATCCCCTTTCCCTTTTTTTAACTAAATTTTACCAGTATCTAGCCCAGTATCCTGTCTCAACCAGTGGCCAATTCAGGTTACAAGTAAATGATCTCCAAAAAAACAAGATTCCATACTACTAAACCCCAGGGATAAGCAGTGGCTTCCCCTGGGTCTACCTTTAATAATAGTTTATGGATGTTTTCTTCAGGAATTTTGACCAAACCTTTTTTTTTTCCCCCTCAAGCGACATTAACTGCTTTTACCACTTGTAGATGCAGAGCTTAACTATGGGCCCTGTTTACTAAGACGTGCTAGTGTTTTTAGCAGGTGCCTAAAATTAGCATTCGCTAAACACTAGAGATACCCATATATTCCTATGGGTGGCTTTAGCATGTGCTAAAAATGCCAGTTTGCCCTTAGCGCTGCTTAGTAAACAGGCCCTAGATGTTGAGTGAAAACATTTTCTCTTATTTGTTTTAAATGTGCTACTATGTAACTTCATGGAGCCTTTGTACTTTTGAAAGAGTAAACAATTGATTTTGCTTTTACTTGTTCCCCTCCACTCAGCATTTTATAGACCTGTAGCACATATCCTCTCAGTAATCTCTTTTCCAAGCTGAAGAGCCCTAACCTCTTTAGACTTTCATGTATAGTCAGTGACAACTAACTACTTTTCCTTGGTGGTGACCCCCAATGTGGAACTTAGCATCATATAATTTGGGTCATTCTTCCCCAATATGCATCACTTTGGACTTGACCACATTAAATTTCATGTGCCGTTTGGATACTTACCAGCTCATTTTCGAAAGAGAAGTGCGCCCATCTTTCGACACAAACCGGGAGATGGGCGCCCTTCTCTCAGGGGCACCAGAATCGGCATAATCGAAAGCCGATTTTGGGCGTCCCCAATGAAGTTCCTGGGGGCGTGTCGGAAGGGTAGCGAAGGTGGGACAGGGGCGTGCAGGGGTGTGGTTAAGAGATGGCCGGCTGCGGCCGATACTGGAAAAAAATGGGTGTACCTGGCGAAAATTTGGTCCGTTTTTTTTTTTGGTCCAAGTCACAAGTGCCCGAACTGCCCAGATGACCACCAGAGGGAATCGGGGATCACTTCCCCTGACTCCCCCAGTGGTCACTAACCCCCTCCCACCCTCAAAAAAATAACTAAGACTTTTTTTTTCCAGCCTCTATGCCAGCCTCAAATGTCATACTCCGGTCCATGACAGCAGTATGCAGGTCCCTGGAGCAGGTTTAGTGGGTGCAGTATACCTCAGGCAGCCCAGGCCCATGCCCCCCCCCCCCCCCACCTGTTACACTTGTGGTGGAAAATGGGAGCCCTTCGAAACCCACTGTACCCACATGTGGGTGCCCCCCTTCACACCTTAGGGCGATGGTAGTGGTGTATAGTTGTGGGGAGTGGGTTTTGGGGGGCTCAGCACCCAAGGTAAGGGAGCTATGCACCTGGGACCAATTTGCCAAGTCCACTGTAGTGCCCCCTAGGGTGCCCGGTTGGTGCCCTGGCATGTGAGGGGGACCAGTGCACTACGAATCCTGGCCCCTCCCACAACCAAATGCCTTGGTTTGGTTCGTTTTTGAGATGGGCACCATCGATTTCCATTATGGGAGAAAACCAAGGGCGCCCATTTCTAAATCCGGCAATCTCGGTATTTAGGTTGAGATTTGGGCGTGGCCAACCGTATTTTCAAAATGAACGATGGATGCACATCTCATTTGAAAATATGGTTGGCCACGCCTTTAGCGATGGGCACCCCCATTCAAAAATGCCCCTCTTAGTCTTCCAGCTTCCTAAGGTCCTCCTGCAATTTCTCATAGCATGAAATTTTACAACTTTGAATAGTTTTGTCTCATCTGCAAATTTGATCACCTCACTCAGTTGCCATTTCCAGATCATTTATAAATATTAAAATGCACTAGTCCTAGCACATGAGCCTTGTGGTACTCTACTATTCACATTTCTCCTTATAGAACTGGCTATCTCTGCTCTCCATTTCTATCCTTTAACCAGTTCTCAATCCATAACAGAACATGGTCTCCTATCCCAAGACATTTTAATTTCCTCAGGATGGCCTTAGTGTACCCAGATTTTCAGAAGGCTTTTGACATCAACTGGCTCACCTTCAGCCATGTTTGTTCATGTTTCACAAAAATGTAGCAAATTGGTGAGCAAGGTTTCCTTGCCTGAAGCCATGTTGATTTTTATCTGTTATTTATTTAGGGGTCCTTTTACTAAGATGCAGGAAAAATAGTCCTTCGAACACCCTTATGTGAGTGAGTCTTTCCCGCACACTATTTTTTACCATGACTGTAAAAACCAATTTGCCTTTTTTTTTTTTTTGCATTAATAGCCATGTACTAATGTTCAAATTGCTTCTATAAGGCATACAAGACCAGACAACAATGCACAATAAATTCCAAACGGTGGGAAAAAAAAAACCCCTTCACTTAACATTGCAAAACATTAAAAAATTTTATTCTCAAAATGTCCACTTATTGTTGACTAGGTACTTACATGTACCAGACACGAACAGTTTTAAATCAATATTCAAGATGTGCTTGCTATATGATAAACATGCAATGGAATACATCATATTTAGCTCAAATATAATCGGCCTTCAAAATTCAAATTCAGTTACAAGCCTTCTCTTGCAAAGAATTTAAATCCACTTTTTTGGTTTTCTGTTATTGCATTTGGTATACTACTGTTGTTAGCATGCAGCCATTTATTTAGATTACTGTGTGAGCACTTCCTGCCACCTAATTATAGTAATGTGAATGAGCTAACCGCCTAGCGTAGAAATGCAAAAAAAAAAATCTGTGCAGATTTCAGTTACCACAAGATGCCTGAGCGCAACCTGCAGTACTCCATCTTTTGCTGTTAGGTGTGCATTAGTAGCTAACACAGCTTAGTTGAAGGGCCCCTTACTTTTTTAATAGTTTTTACCATTTTTGCCCAGCATTGATATCAGGCTTTGCTGATCTGTAGTTTCCCAGATCACTCCTGGTCTCCTTTTTGAAAGTGGTGTGATAGTGGCCACCTTCCAATCTTCAGATACTGTGTATCATTTTAATGCCAATAGTAAATCAGCAATTTCAACCGATGGGCATATACTATCGGGTTCTGGTGCTTTGCTGCTGTTTAACTTGTCAGTTTGCGTTTTTATTTTTTACATATTCCAGGTTCACCAAGATGTGACAGTTCCTCCATTTCATCACCTTTAAGTAATCTTTTTGGCATAGGAAGCACCCTTACATCTTTCTCAGTAGAGACTGAAGCAAAGAATGAATTATAGGGCTGTTTTAGTAAAGAGGCATTAAACGCTGATGCACAGTTAGCATGTGAGAAAAGGCTTACAGCAAAACACATTAAAGCACTTTTTATAACAATTTGTTTTCAAAGGCTAAACATGCATTAACTTTTTTTTTTAATATTGTTTTGAGGGGGCATTAGTGGTAGAGAGTGGGTGTTCCTGCATTATCCAGCTGATGCTTTAGGATTATCGTATGCTGAAACACTTACTGCTTAGGAGACAGCAAAAAAAGAGCACTGTCTCCAAAAAATAAATGCCTGACTTTTTTGCTGCAGTAAATCTGGGCTTAGCAGGCACAAACGTTCTACTTCAGAAGGGGCTAAGCCCAGATTTCACCACCCCATAGTTTGTGTTTTGGCCTTGCCATCCATTCCTAAGTACTTCTTTCACTCCCATACAGGCTTCTACTGTACCTGAAAAAGTTTTTGCTATGACTTACCCTCTCTACAGTAAGCTTCTGTTTAAATTTTCTTTTAACAAGTTTATCTGGTAGAGAAAGAGGTCATTTTCAAAAGTAGTAGCTGAAAATTGGGGGGGGGGGGGGGGGGGGGGGGGAAGGGGGAAGGTTAGTGTTCATGAACTACAACCAATTGCAGAAACAAGATAGCTGAGTGAGAGGGGGACGCTTGTGGACCAGCTCTGCTTGCTCACCTTGCTTCCTGAGCCATTGGGAAGAAAAGGTTGAGGGACACATTCCACAGGCGGAATCAGCTGCCCTTCCAGCCCAGCAGGAGGAGGTGCCACACATTCCCCATGTTGACCATGTGGGGCCGAGACACAGGGTTGGTGTTTGGACCTATACCCTCCCGCCTACAAAATCCTGCACTGGACCAGAAAAGGGAAGAAAGGCAGAGGCATCGACCTGATATATAGATCCTTTCTAATAGCAGAAGCCACGCCAGAATCTAGAACACCACAACTACCACCTACTTTCCACAACCACCTATGCTGCATAATATTCTACAGACCCCCAGGAAATTGGCTCAACCCAACTTCATCTCGTACACATGTGTAGCTAATTCCAATACGATGGTTATAGGAGACATTAACCTACACTTAAAAGACCAGAGCACAGTCAGCACCAAACAGTGTTACAAATTCCTTCAGTTGTGGGACTTCCAATGACCATCAGTGACTGTAACCCATCTCAAAGACCATACCATAGATCTATTTGCATATAGCTTTTCACCGGACATAGACTTCAAAATACAGAATCTAAGCTGGGCTGAAAGTCCTTGGACCAACCACTTTAAACATGACCCTCTACTGGAAAGAACATGGGCCCCAACCACCACAAACAAGAAAACAATACGAATCCTGGGGTAAGGTTGATCCAACTAAAATTTGGACAGCTATATATATGATAGTCACCAATTCTGAAGAATTCCTTTCAGAGTGGGACAGCAGAAGTACTACCATACTGAATGAAATAGCCCCCAAGAAAAGTAAACTTGAATGAAGGCACAAAACAGCTTGGTACGATGAGGAGCTGAAAACTAAAAGAACGATCCTGGATGGAAAAACAAACAAAACCAACAGAGCTACATCGAGGGAAGCAAGAAACACGTACAAGGTCAAAATAAGACGGGCTAAAACACAATACTAAACCAAGTAGGCACAGACTATAGAGACATGAAAAAAAAAAAAAAACTATACAAGCTCTTAAGACTCAACACCAAACCACTGACAATAACAAACAACACTCATCAGTAAATCCTTAACCTAAGATGATGCCAAGCTTGAAATTTTCATAGACGAAATGGACTACCCCCCCCCCCCCCCCCCCAGAAGAATCACCAGTAGACAGGACATGGACAGCTTTCTCACAGCTCACGAAAGAGACAGTTGCACACATAGTAAGCAAATTCTCCACCGCCTACTGCATGCTCGATCTATGCCCCAATTACATCTAGAAAATAGCCCCTGACCGATTTATCGACCACCTTACCTGAACTTTATATTCCAGGAAGGATGATTTCCAATGAAAAAGGGTGACATACTACTTACACCTATTCCAAAGGATACCAAGAAAAATATCAGACACCTCTAACCACAGCAAAGTGGCATCCATACATCTACGTACCAAAGTAATGGAAGGCATAGTGGCCAATCAGCTAGTTAACTGCATAAATAAAATTTCTATATTACACGATGATCGGGCTTCAGAACTCACTACAGTACAGAAATGGTTCAGATTACATTTCTAGTGAAATTTAAAAAGGAAATCTCAATTGGGAAAAGCAATCTTTTAGTACAGTTTGAAATGTCCAGTGCATTCAACATGGTTGATTACCAAATTTTACAAAGAATACTTGATAAAATCAGAATCAGAGGAAAGGTGATTGAATGTTCAATGGATACCTGACTACTTGGTCTTATCAAGTAACAATGAATACCACAACCTCTTCCCCTTGGAAAGCAGACGGCAGAGTCCCTCAGGGTTCACTGCTCTCTCCAATATTACTCAATCTGAGGGTATCCCTTACCTGATCACTGTCCAAACAAGGCTTCAACCCTTTCCTATATGCCGATGACGTGACAATAGTCATCCCTTTCAAGCAGAACTTGTCTGAAATCACTACCTGGATCTTGGATTGCACAAACACCTGGACATCAGCATTGAATCGGGGAAAAAAC
The DNA here is from genome assembly GCF_901765095.1 of Microcaecilia unicolor. Taxonomy (NCBI): domain Eukaryota; kingdom Metazoa; phylum Chordata; class Amphibia; order Gymnophiona; family Siphonopidae; genus Microcaecilia; species Microcaecilia unicolor. The sequence continues at coordinate 55,991,199 of NC_044042.1, read as the reverse complement.
ACATTGGTATTGTGTGGTAAGGTTAGTATTAGGCAAACAATTCACACACGTCAAAAACACAAGAACCTACCTCACTCCACTATCCCAACTACCAAGGCCCAAGTTACAAATCTACACTTACAACCAGTTTCACATATGTCTGCACCAAAACTTGGAACTCTCTATCAAAAGAATTAAAATCCATGAACAACTATCTCGCATTCTGAAAACATCTCATAGCCCACTTATTTAGGAAAGTTGTTTATGATGCAACCACATAACTAAGGAGATCTTGGCCATCTCACTGCACCAGGCTTGCGTCAATCTCAAACAACTGAGTTACTGTAAGCCACATAGAACTTACCACCAGGTTGGAAAATGTGGGGTACAAATGCAGAAATAAATAAAACAAATATAAATAACAGAATCTGGAAAGAATAAAAGAAATTGCTCCTCAAAGATAAAAATTACTGTGTAAATGCAGTCCCAAGTCTAGTGATGCAAGAGCTCCCTTCAGGAAAACTATTGCTGTACCAATTCAAATGCTTAATACTTATCTGCTTACCCCCCCCCCCCCCCCACCCAGTGATGAGCGGTTCTATTGCAGCACCTCTCAGCGGTGAGGAATAGCCAGCCAAAGCCTTTTTTTTTTCTTTCCTGACGGGCACAAACCACACAACTGGCCTTGTCTGGCAGGACAGAGGCAGTCAACATAGAATAAGTAAAACCACTCATCTCTTTAAACTACATGGCTAATTTTATATCCAATTTTTACTGTTCTTACTATACCCTCTTTATATGGGGTTGTTTCTACAAGTAAGGGGGAGAGTGGACTGCACGGGGACATATGTTAAATTTATAAACTGCTCCCTTATCTACTCCAGAGCATACTCGATGAGTGGGTAATATGCACTCCTACCAGCAGAGGGTGACTGAGAACTACTGAATAGTGACCTTATAAAGGAGCTGTGCAACCCCCCCCCCCCCCCCCCCCCGAAACCTCAGTATTTCTGTCTCCCAGCAGCAGTAGGTGGTCTGGCTTTTGGTCCCATTAAAAAAAAAATCTACAGGAACTGGTTTACAGACTTTTCAGGGTTTTTGTTTTTTTTGCTTAAAACCAAGTGAAGGAGCCTGGTCTCTTTGTCCCTGCACCCTTGCCTGGGAGGAGTTCCTTTAGGCACCTGTTGGATGTAAGGGAGCACTGTGTGTTATTTAAAAAGAAAAGGAATTGGGGCCGAGCAGTGCAGAGCCCAACAGCAGAGTCCTGGTATCAACCGTGGAGCTGGGGTGGGGGGCAGGCTTGGGGAGCATAGTGACACCTTCAAAATAACTTTCCTCTGGTGATTAGTCAGCAATGTAGTATACGTACTGTGTTATCTGGAATTTACATGTGATGTTTTTACATTAGTACATGGTGATAGTAGCCATAATTTGTTTTGCATAGTAATTTTGGCAAGTCACCCCCAGTAACCTAGAAAAATTATTACACTTCAGTACATCTATCCCTTTATAACATCTCCATTGTTTGTAGAATAGGGCAAACGCAGAACCTCCAATCTTGTTATACAGGGGCCTTAAAACAGAAGGTGCAGCTGATCCCTTTAAGCTATACTCTACCTTTCTAGAGAGCTGGGTTTATTTATTTATAGCATTTATATCCCACAATTTCCCACCCATGGGCAGGCTCAATGTGGCTTACAACAGTCTGTTAAAAAAAAAAAAAAGGGGGGGGGGTGCAGTATTTACACAAACTGCTCTTCCAAATGAAGGTCTTATCTTCAGCAGTACAATACAATAAGCTACTTCTAGCCTGCATTTATTTAATGGAGAGGTTAGCAGTAGACAACAAGATAAAGCAGATGAGTGTTATGTCATCATTGGACTAGCTCTCTAAATGTGGGGCTTATTGCACAGCCAGTACCATACTACTTTTATCAACTCCAGCAAGAAGCTCTCTTTGGTACAATGCAAGTCCTACAGTGAGCTTTAGCAGTAAATTTGAGAAACCACATGTCCTGACTTAAGAATGAGGTTCATTACTGTCATGGTATGCACAAAAGTAACCCATTTGATGGGATCTTTCAGGGGCAGCTTCTACAAGCTATTGCACAGCTTTGGAATACACACCTCAGGAAGGTATCCCCGCCAGCCAAGGTATTTTAATCCTGTTTTGGGGGCAGCAGCACTTGGGGGGGGGGGGGGGGGGGGTTTGCAGCTATTGTGCTTAGGTGCACCTTTACCACTACGATGCTTCTTTTTCGACTGGCTCCTCATCTTTGGAATGCTCTCTCTACTACTACTTATCATTTCTATAGCACTACTGGACATACGCAGCGCTGTACACTTGAACATGAAGGGTAGAAGGGTTTTCAACCCTCATTTGAATTAATTTGCCAAGGCACTTGATGAGCCTTGGAATCCAGAAGGCTGATGGATCATTTTTCTCTTTAATTCCCCCTATGGTTATAAGTGGTTTTTGTATTTCCAACTTGTTCTTGCTTTTGTCTCCACTTCCTGCTAGTGAGCCTGAAACATTCATGTTGAAAGTGTGATGCTATGTTTTGTTGTTTTTATTATTGATAAACTGTCAATTGTTTTGATTCTCATTAGAAAGAGTAGTATAACAAATCCTGACAAACTAAATCTAAGATTAGAAGAATTGACTAGTCGAATCGATAATAAAGCAGATTTTGAGGTGGGCAGATTCAAAAATAATATTTTCCTGCACACACCTGCTGGTAAATTGTTCCTTTTAAAGCTTTAAGATCTTTCTGGGGCCTGTTTCCTGGCAGCTGTTATAGTATCTTTCATCCAATGAAGATGGTGTAGAAGTACAGTTGGTGATCTCATTGCTTATGGCATGCATCCATGGTTAATAGCAGTCGGTGCTGAGGCTACTGCAGTGGAACTGACACAGCTTATCATGGTTCCTATCATTCAGTGGAACAAACTACTTATTCTTACTTGCTCAATATCTACATTAACTGGTCCCACTACAACTTTAGTGCCCATTTAAGATGAAAGATACAGGTGTGTAGAGGAGGTCAGATGAACAGTGCTCATCAAAGAGCTAAGGAGAACCACAGCAAATTTGATTTGTGCACGAGGCTTCTGGTGTTCTCAAAAGTGTCATCTCTTGCTGCTGAGATTAGGACTGTCCTTAGTTGGGAGGGTGTAGGCCACAGGATCATTGCAAAGCTTAACCTAAAACAAACTGAATGGTTCTTCATTAAGGATCTACCATTTTTCTAATGTTATTGCTGGAGACAAGTAAATCTATTTACATCCAATACCAATAAAAAGAGCAACAGGTAAAATTCAGAGAACTTCAAGCATTAGCTTACAATACTAAACTCAGAAGAGAGAGAGTTCAGTCTGATACTTTCTGCCATAATCACTATCCCAAAACTGCTGGGGAAGGGGAGAAGGAAAAAAGGAATGATTTTGCTTTACAATGATTCTGAATCGTCATTCTTGAGTGTGATATGATGAGAATATATTATATTATATATTATAGAATATAGGCTAGCTATAATTTTAAGAAGGAAGGATTCATTATGGGTTCAAACTGGTTTTAGGCAATCAGGCAGTGTATATAGTTCTCTCATTCACATTCATTAAGACTACCCTGAAAACTGTGCTGGGGGAGGAGCCTTCACAAACAAGTTGCTTTGGTAGATGGGACCTGATATTCAGTTATGCTGGACCTCCTAAAAGTTCAGGAGGCTATTAAAAAAAATTACTGCTGAGGAAGCACCCCCTCTGGCAAGCTTTTAAGTAGCACATGCGCAGTTACAGCAGAATATTTCACCTTTTCATATAGTTTGTGGAGCATTTTGGTTTCCTCTTAACTGGTGAAAAACCTGATGGATCAGAATGACACAGTCACACAGAACTAAAATTAACATAAATGTATGAAAGTTTCCTTTATTATGGTAATGACAATTTTCTTTCCTAAGGATTCCTGAGTTTCTTCATGGACTGCATTGCATAATTAATTGTTCTGGTAACAAGACTAGTCTTCACTCCTCAGGCCAAGGGCTGCTTGCCCCCCCCCCCCCCTTTTTTTTTTAAATGTAGCCTTCTAGAATATCTCATTTTTGACAATTGATATGGTCTGACAAGGCATGGGTCAGGCTGTAGTTTCTAATATATCTACTAAACACTGTTGGCACAGCAAGATATTTACATTTAAATATTACTTCACCCTCTGAAGTAATCAAAATAACTCTTAGCAAAACTTTAAAAGATTAATTCTCAAAAGAATGGAGAGCCTATAGAACATGAAAAAGGCATCACATTAAATTTAAATGAATTTAGTACCATTTTTGGCCTAGGACTTCAACTTTTGGTCTTAGTTTGAAACACCCATCTCAGTTTCTATAAGGATTTTGGGATCCTTTGTCTTAGGCTTAAAAGGCATGCCTTTGAGAAGAGATATAGATTAAAAAGCACAGGAGCTATATATATTTCAAAGTCAAACAGGTCAAAAACATTGAACAAAGAAATCCTTTAAGATAAAAACAATTTGAACTCCACTTTAAAAATCCAACAGCTATATGCATCCATTTTGCTGGCAGAACAGATCAGTTCCAGAGCTTATTCAAGTTCACTATAGTACATCTCAGTATTTCAAAAGGGAGTCAGGTGAGTCCATATGGGCTGTGTGCTCTTATTTTATGTACAAGAATAAGGAGGGCGTGGTTGTCAGCTTTGGCAAATCTAAAACAAATTGCCAGCTTTGGAACTTGTTTCTCAATTGTTCCAAGTGCACTTTTATTAATGCTACTTTCTTGATTTATCTTCCCGGTAGTGCATTCTTGTTCTTAGTGTTCATTCCCATTTTCAGATGACAAATGAAGACTTATGCCTGAAGTCACCCTGAAACAAAGACCAGTTGGGTTAAGGAAGAATATTAGCAGTCATGCAAAGGAACTAAGGAGTGACTCAAAAGTCTAGCTTAATTACTTGTGTCTTTAAAATGTAGACTAGGGCTCCATTTACATCACTTTTCAGGCTCACACTAAATAATCAAAAGACAGAATTTATTTATGTTTTCAAACCAGTCTCTGACCTCTTGCCAGTGGTGACAGGATCAATACACCCAGCAGTGTCATAATTGCTTTATCTCCTTTTATGCAATGCCTAAGCTTTAGTTTTATAAGCATGCCATCATTCACTACACTGCTTGAGCACAACTTACAACCAGAGTGCTTACTAGTACCTTGATGGATTGCATTACAAGACTTTTTGGAAGCAAGATGACAAAGCTCCCAGAACCTTATCTGAGCATCTTTATGTTGTAAGTTTCATAAGGCAGGGACTCTCTTCTAAGTATAACACCCTGCCAAGTTGCCATGTCAAACCTATCTACATTTCCTTTTCTTAGCATGATATGCGGAGTAGGATGGTTACAATGATTTCTACTTTTCTTACCTCATTTAATTATTTATTTAGATTTAGTTCACATCTTTACAAAGTAGTACATTCAGGTGCACTAGGTATTTTCTCTGTCCCTGAAGGAATGAAATTAAGGATACCGTTTAATTTTATGGATTTGATTTGAGGCTTGGGTGGTAGCAGTGGTGTTCATTTTCAAAGCAGATGGATGTCTTAAAATGGCTAAGAAAAAAAAAAGGTCCTTCTGCTAAAAATGTCCAAATCTCGATTTTGGAAAGTCAGAATTTGGACATTTCACATTGCAGTTCGTCCAAATAGCAGGGCAGTGGGTTGGGGGCATGTTTTGGGCAGGACTAGGGAGGGTCCAAAAATAGGGCATCCAACAGATTTTCAAGTGGGAAGAAACATCTGTATTTAACAAGGATTTTTAAAAAAATCTAAATCTGTTTCAGTCTTGTTCAAGCTGCAAAACATTACAAAATTACAGAAAGTTGCTCAAATTGAGCAGCTGACCACTGGAGTGAATAATGCACCCCCCCCCCCCCCCTAGTGGTTGCTGTCCCTTTATTTCTCCCCTGAAAGGAAAACCAGGCTCTCTGGCCCTGATGCTCAAAAGTAAAAGCGGGTGCTAGAGACCATTAGTGCCTTACTAGCACCCACATTTACCCATGCAGAATGTTCAAAGGGGTCTAACGTGGGAAACAAGTAGCACACCAGAAACTAGCACAGATAACATGCAAATGAGGCATTTTGTATTCCTCCCTAATGCTCAGAAAAGGGTGCCCAAAATAAAACTACCTTACTGCTTTAAAAAAAATAACACCTGGGTAGGAGCAGGAGTTAGGGTGTTGGAACAGAGAAGTTCTCATGCTTCTCTCATGATTCTACAAAATCTGCTGGTTTTGATTGCTTTTGGAAGCAGAAGGAAGCCTGTGCAAGCCCTCAAGCATTGGTCGTGAGAAACAGCAAGCCAAAACAAAAACACATTGGCATCTATGCTGAAGCGTCCATGCTAAAAAATAATAATTTAAAATGCCCAAAGTGAAAGCATAAATTTGTGTCAGTTTCCTGCCTCTAAATATAAGCGTCCAAGCTAAAAAAAAAATAAATAAAATTAAAATGCTTATATTTAGGCAGCAGAAAACAGATGTTAATGTGTGCTTCACACATTTGGGTTTTACCAGGCACAGGAGCAGAGCTTACTATGGAACTCTTCTGCACCTGTGATAAGCACAATCCTCCCTCTTAATGCTCAATGCTATGAGCATGCCTATATTTGCATCTCAGTGTTGAGCATCAGCAGTAATTTAAAGGCACTATTTGGAATTGCACCAGAATTTTGAGCATCTAGGCCAATTGCCCCTGCAGGTATTATGGCCATTCTGAACATAGCTGTAAGCAGGTCAGAGTAGCATCCTAGTAGTGTAGTGGACTGTGATCCATGGGACCCAGGTTCAAGTCCCACTTCAACTCTTTAATTCTGAGCTTTCTTCTCCGCAGGCAGCACATCTGCCCATCTCTCTCTGAACCCCCCCCCCCCCCCCAATCTACCTTCAAGACGTCATTAGCAGCTATTCCTATCGGCAACTTGCTTCAGTCCTGCAGGCTTCCCTCTACCACTTCCCACCCTCAGTGACATCATTTCCTGTTTCTTCACTGGCAGGGACATGGTAGAGGGAAGCCTGAAGGGCCAGCGTTGTTTGCCTACTGCAATCGCTGCCAGTGATGGCTCAGAGGAAGTGGGTGTTCGGAGAGAGACGGGCAGATGCTAGGTGGGCAGAGGGGGAGAGGGGCATGCTGGGCTGTGGGGAGAATGATGACAATATATGAATAGAGGCGGAGGGAAAGGTTAAAAAGAACTGTATGTATGTACGGGGATGGGGTGGGAAAAGCCCACCCAGGTTAACTCGGGGCCCACTTGAAATGGCAGGTCTGGCTATGCTCCTGGCAGATGCCAAAAGCATGGCTGAGCACCTCTGAACTGTCAAGTCACCCAAAATTTAACATAACAAAAACCTTAATCCCTCCTGCTGTGTGTATTCATACTGAACTAAAACAAAAAGTCACTCTCTTGTCATTTCTTCCAAACGTTTGCCTGGAATATAACTGCTGACACGATTAATTCATGGCCTATAGCAGAGTAAAGAAAATCAGTCCCCACTGAGAGAATACAGAGCAGCGCAGCAACATAAAGAGTTCAGAAAGGGATACAGTAGGATCTGACAGCAAGAAATACAGTCTAGAAATCTACATACATATTCCATAGGTCTGATTTCAACAGTATCAACATAGTTAAGGGGGAGTGGGTTCCTTGTGTGGCCTATAACTAACTTTAAAATCCAAATGCCTACAACCCATAGAAAGGCATTTAGTCAATGCAGAATCAGATACACTGATTCTATACGTATACATCTTTGAAACTAAATACTATCTCCAAAATCTGAGACTTTTGATCAATAATATATTCCATCTCAGATTGAACCCATCAAGAATGAGAAAACCTCTAAATGCATAACACCCATATGAATTTATCAGTTACTTCTGGGTTGAAAACATCTCCAATTTTGCTTAGTCTTCCTTACCTCATCATCTGTCCGGAGGTAATTAACACCCTCTGGCTTTGCTGAAGTCTTGTAGCTGAAAGAAGGAAAAACAAACATGCTGAGTTCAGAGATTTCTCATGTCAAAACACTGAAATCCTCTCCCTCTTGGCCGTTTTTTGCTTTTAAAATTTTCTCCACAAGAGAAAAAGAGGGGACAAAAGTGCTCTTAAAAAGCAAAGCTGTGGAGGAGTGGCCTAGTGGTTAGGGTGGTGGACTTTGGTCCTAGGGAACTGAGGAACTGAGCTTGATTCCCGGCACAGGCAGGTCCTTGTGACTCTGGGCAAGTCACTTAACCCTCCATTGCCTGCCGCATTGAGCCTGCCATGAGTGGGAAAGCGTGGGGTACAAATGTAACAACAACAACAAAAACAAACCTGCTTACATGTAATAGCTTCTCTCCATACACAGGAGGATAAATCAGATACTCTACTTGGTGACTTCATTCGATAGTGTTAGGATGGAGTAGCTTTCAGAGTTCAGAGATTACTAGCTGCAGTGTGATTTGAACTAGGCTCCCATGGTTCTCATACTGCTGCTTTAACTATTAAGCTATTCCTCACAAGGAGCTCCAGTGGGATTTGAACCTTTTTTTTTGTTGTTGAGGAAACTCACTCAAAGCAGTGTATACAGCAAGTATAAACTAGATATAGGCAATATACAATTCCAACACACCTTTAGTTAGTTTTATTCACTGAAATAATCATATAACTACATTGCATCTCCCATAAGGACCTTTGTATCTCTAACGCTTTACTCCAAAAGGTTTAGGAGTGCAACAAACTGGTCCTCCCTCTCAGCAGGCCTCAAAGAGAGAAAATAATGGTAGATGGGAACCATATGCCTTACCTAGTCTGCCCATCCATACCATCTACAATTTCTTCCTCTCCCTATGAGAATCCCATGTGCTTCTCCCACCTATTCTTGAATTCAGATACACAGTCTTCATCTCCACCACTTCCACTAGGAGGCTGTTCCACACATCCACTACTCTTTCCATGAAGTATTTCCTTAGATTACTCCTGAACTATCCTCTTTAACCTTCATCTTATAAGCCCCCACATTCCAGACTATGTTCAGTTGAAATAGACTTGCCTCCTGTGCATTTATACCATGGAGGTATTTAAATGTCTCATATTTCCTCTCTCAAATCATCCTTCTTTAGAACTAATGGGTAGAAGCAAGCCATGGCTCTTTCCACTGTCATCCTCGCATCCCATCAGGTCCTGAATATCTGGATGTATCAGGAAGACCTTAGAAGGATGTCTAAGCCCACACATCCCACCACAATTGGATGACATCACCCACTCATGTGGCTAACTCATCCCTACTTGTTGCCAGCAATGCTGTTGAAGACCCTGAGAACATTTATGAGAATAGGATCCCCTTATCCGATAGGAGTATCAAGGGTTAAGGATGTAAGCAGAAAATAGAAAAGAATGGCCTTTGTAGCTTGTGACTTGTGTATGTGTAACATATCCTGTACAGGTGTCAGGAACAAGAACACAGAACCAAGTTTGTGATAAGCCTATCCTGCAGGGGACAAAATTGAAGTCTGAATATAGTTTTTGCTTAGCTAATAGGTGAACTGCAAATTTATGTGGAACCAATGTCGCAGATCTTCAAATACAAGGAACAGAAGCAAAGTAGAGGACTGAAGAGCTTGGGTGAAAGCCTCTTCCCAAAACCTTTTGCCAATTAACAGTTGTCTCTGTGTGTGATATTCTCTCTCTTGGCTTCTCATAGGGACGGTGTCGGGAGACAAACAGCTGAGCAGGTGTCAGAAGCAAACACTGTTTTCCCCTACTTCCCCTTTATCATTGGAGGGTGGCCAATGTAACGCCGTTTTTTAAAAAAGGTTCCAGGGGAGATCCGGGAAATTATAGACCGGTGAGTCTGACGTCGGTGCAGGGGAAAATGGTAGAGGCTATTATTAAAAACAAAATTACAGAGCACATCCGAGGACATGGATTACTGAGACCGAGTCAGCACGGCTTTTGTGTGGGGAAATCTTGCCTGACCAATTTACTTCAATGCTTTGAAGGAGTAAACAAACATATGGACAAAGGGGAGCTGGTTGATGTCGTGTATCTGGATTTTTAAAAGGCATTTGACAAGGTACCTCATGAAAGGCTACAGAGGAAATTGGAGGGTCATGGGATAGGAGGAAATGTCCTACTGTGGATTAAAAACTGGTTGAAGGATAGGAAACAGAGAGTGGGGTTAAATGTGCAGTATTCACAATGGAGAAGGGTAGTTAGTGGGGTTCCTCAGGGGTCTGTGCTAGGACTGCTGCTTTTTAATATATTTATAAATGATTTAGAGATGGGAGTAACTAGCGAGGTAATTAAATTTGCTGATGACACAAAGTTATTCAAAGTCATTAACTCGCGACAGGATTGTGAAAAATTACAGAAGGACCTTACGAGACTGGGAGACTGGGCGGCTAAATGGCAGATGACGTTTAATGTGAGCAAGTGCAAGGTGATGCATGTGGGGAAAAAAGAACCCGAATTACAGCTACGTCATGCAAGGCTCCACGTTAGGAGTTACGGACCAAGAAAGGGATCTGGGTGTTGCCTTCGATAATACACTGACACCTTCTGCTCAGTGTGCTACTGCGGCTAGGAAAGCGAATAGAATGTTGGGTATTATTAGGAAAGGTATGGAAAACAGGTGTGAGGGGGTTATAATGCCGTTGTATCGCTCCATGGTGCGACCGCACCTTGAGTATTGTGTTCAATTCTGGTCGCCGCATCTCAAGAAAGATATAGTAGAATTGGAAAAGGTGCAGCGAAGGGCAACGAAATTGTTAGCGGGGATGGGACGACTTCCCTATGAAGAAAGACTAAGGAGGCTAGGGCTTTTCAGCTTGGAGAAGAGATGACTGAGGGGAGACATGATAGAGGTATATAAAATAATGAGTGGAGTGGAACAGGTGGATGTGAAGCATCTGTTCACGCTTTCCAAAAATACTAGGACTAGGGGGCATGCGATGAAACTACAGTGTAGTAAATTTAAAACAAAATCGGGAGAAAAGTTTTCTTCACCCAACGCATAATTAAACTCTGGAATTCGTTGCCGGAGAACGTGGTGAAGGCGGTTAGCTTAGAAGAGTTTAAAAAGGGGTTAGACGGTTTCCTAAAGAACAAGTCCATAAACCACTACTAAATGGACTTGAGAAAAATCCACAATTCCAGGAATAACATGTATAGAATGTTTGCACGTTTGGGAAGCTCGCCAGGTGCCCTTGGCCTGGATTGGCCGCTGTTGTGGACAGAATGCTGGGCTCAATGGACCCTTGGTCTTTTCCCAGTGTGGCATTACTTATGTACTTATGTATGTACTTATCACATCTGTTTTAGGTTAGCTGGGGGTTAGCATTGAAACAGTCTGAACCTATGCATTAAGAAGCATTTTTCTGTTCAGTTTCTTCAAATAGTTAACATTGCACTTCAAAGTATTACTGCTTTTTACCTGATTATATATTTATATATCTTGTACATGACACTGAAATATTTCACCCCGAGTCTCTCTATAATTCAGCTGGTAAGCTACTAATTTCCAAATCTGTCTCCCTAGAAATACTTTGACCCACTTTGTGTCAGCAGTGTATACAGCAGGGATGACAGTTAACAGGCGATAGTCACACTTTTCTTACCTTTTCCCATTTGGCTTGCCCTTTGAGAAATAACCTTTTCGATATGCACAGCAGATTGCAAGGGTTATGAGTACTAGAACCAGCAAAACAACCAAAGCACCACAAACAATGCCAGCAATGTTTAGATCATCTAGAGAGAAGGAACAGAGCAGAGATCACATCCCATTGAAACATACATCTTCAGCTTCATCTAAGCTGTTTTCTCTACAGTCATATAATATCAGTGCACAGCCTTAAGCATAATTTTTCCATTTGCAAGGGCTTTCATTCTAAGTTTGTCCAGAAGTAGATTAAGTGACTGGCTGAATGCCACACCAGCAAAGTTATGCATGTAATAGAGCCCCACCCATGTTCCACCCATACTCTCCCACACCTTGAAATATGTGCTATTAAGTTAGGTGTGCCATTACAGAATAGTGCTTAGAAGCCTACTAACACTTTCACAGGTAGCTACATTTACCTGCAATAAGTGCTAGTATTCTACACATTTACATGCTTACGGGGCACAGAATTGCAAGCGCCTATATTATAAATTTCCCTTCACAGGCTAACCACAAGTTTGGCCTGCTAGGCATGCCATTTCCAACTCAACTGTGTTTATTATACAGTAAATTAACTCACAGACTTCAAGCTGCTGTTCACCACACTTCGCCGATCCAGCTGGATTGGTTGCAATGCAGTAGTAAAGCCCTGTATCTGACTTGGTCACTGCACTGAAAACCTGTTCAGAAACAGAATGAGGAAATCACATCAGTGGCATACACTGAAGACGGATCATCTCGGTGATGCGAGTCATACCCTACAGCAGAGGTTCCCAAACCTGTCCTGGGGGAACCCCAGCCAGTCAAGTTTTCAGGATATCCACAACAAATATGCCTGAGAGACTTTGCATAGCAAAGAGACAGTGAATGCAAATCAATCTTATGAATATTCATTGTGGATATCCTGGAAACCTAAATGATTGGGGCTCCTCCAGGTTTGCAAGTCACTACCCTACAGTTAGGGGACATCACATGTACATTGTTGCATGGCCTAAAGATGGTACTGATTGTACCACACTTTGTACCAGTAAAGGAGTGAAAATTTCTTTAGCATTCAAAAGGTTTAAGTGCTCATTATTATCTTAGACTTAATATTTTAGAGGGTAATATTTAGTGCTAGTTAACCGGGTAGGAGAGACTTGTACCTGGTTAGCTAGTGCTGAACGGATCCTCACGGTATATTCAGTGGACATAAGATAGCAACTGAAAATTCTGTCTCACTGTCACGGCACTGTCAGGTTAATACTGTGGTAGTCCAGGAGTGGAGTCAGGGCAGAGCCAGGAGCTACTTAGACACCACTGATATTCAGTGGCAGTACCCGAATAACTACCCTGTTAATTGAGGACAGCAAAATGGCTGTACTAAATTAACTAGTTAACTCTAAATATCGACAGCAGTCGGGTAACCAGATCAGGCTTATTCAGTTTCACTGCCTGGATAAGGACTGGCACTGAATATCCAAGTCTAATTCAGTCGTCAGTGGCCAGTATCTAAAGAAACTCTGGCTGCTGTTGCAAGGATCACCACTATCTCCGATCCTTTTCAACCTCATGACCACCCCACTAACCAAATCCTTATCCATTCAAAGCCTTAACCCATTCATATATGCTGATGACGTCACAATATATATCCCATACAAACACGATCTGGCAGAAATCACCAATGAAATCAAGCTCAGTCTGAGCATCATGAACTCATGGGCAAACACATTCCAATTAAAACTCAATACAGAAAAAACACACTGTCTCATCTCATCCCAATACAACACATATAAATCCACAAACATAAACACCCCAGGTGTATGTTACAATCCAATGTATTACTTAGGTACCTTCATGCGATACCATAATGTATTCTGTTTTACCATATATGTATACACATGATATACATATACACCAGGATCTGTTCCATGATATGTATATATATGTATATGTTCCATATATGTTATATACCATGATCTGTTCCATGTATGTTACCATGTATGTATGCACCTTAACGCAACACCAACTGTAATTCTGTTACCTGGAAATGGCAACCGCCATTACGGCAAATGTAAGCCACATTGAGCCTGCAAATCGGTGGGAAAATGTGGGATACAAATGCTACAAATAAATAAATAAATTCCTATCGCAGACAGCCTGAAAATTCTTGGAGTAACAATCGGCCGGAACCTCTCACTTGAGAACCAAGTGAAATCTACCATAAAGAAAATGTTTCACTCAATGTGGAAACTTAAACCTGTGAAACCATTCTTCCCGAGGGAAATATGCCGCAACTTGATACAATCAATGGTACTAAGCTATGCAGACTATTGCAATGGAATCTATGCGGGTTGCAAAGAACAAATTATAAAGAAACTTCAGACCGCTCAAAACACAGCAGCCAGGCTTATACTTGGAAAACGCGTTTTGAAAGTACCAAACCCCTGAGAAAAACTGCACTGGCTCCCAATCAAAGAGCGTATTGCTTTCAAAATCTGCACCATGGTTCATAAAATTATCTATGGCGAAGCCCCAGGATACATGACAGACCTTATAGACCTGCCAACCAGAAACACAACAAGATCAGCACGAACATACCTAAATCTTCACTTCTCAAGCAGCAAAGGACTCAAATACAAATCAACGTATGCATCCAGCTTTTCCTATTTAAGCACACAACTGCCAAAAATAGTAAAAACAACGTTCGACCACCTAAACTTCTGAAAAGAACTAAAAACAAACCTGTTCAGGAAGGCGTATCCCACCGACCCAACATAAAAGCCTGAATACCTGCAACACAACAAAACCAAAGATCGTAATGGACACACCCCAACTTCCCTCTTCCTCCCTAAGTTCCCCAATGTATCTACCATACATGAACCTTATTCTACCACAATAACACCTTGCATTTGTTCATACAGGAACTGGTGAATGCCATCACGGTACTATGTAAGCCACATTGAGCCTGCAAATAGGTGGGAAAATGTGGGATACAAATGTAACAAATAATAATAATAACAAATGTTGCCCCTCTAATGTATTCATTTATGGTACCCTATAAAAATTATACTAATTATACATTATCAAATGAAACGAAGGGGGGGTAGGCAAAGCAAATATATCAACCTTCTCCCCCCCCCCCCCCCCCCCCCCCCCACAAAAAAAACCCCCTTTTAATATCTGGGATTAGAAAGAACAGGAACCGAGCGTCATTAAAATTTGTTAGTTACCAGCATATTTGTTGGGTGAGTAGGCAGTGCATTTCTTGTGAATGCAGTATTAGCTGGTGTATATTATTTACCAAGGTGCCTGTTTTGGGATCCAAGGTGAAAGAAGAATTCACAAATTTGGGGTTAGATTTGGAGTTGTCAGGGAGGGGCTCACTGTTTCGGTACCAGCGGTACACAGAATTTGGTTGTCCCTCGTTCTCTCTGCAATGAAGCACTGCTGTCTTGCCCACTGGCACAGCTTTGGGTACGTTGCATCTTGGAGTTACTGGTTTCACTTTAGGTAAAAACGAAAGACATGTTATAATAGGTTTTACAAGCAGAATTCAATTACCAAAGAATCAGTCCACCCCAAGCTTTCCAAACTAGAGTGAGCAAACCAGAGAATAGATAGTCCAAAAGCAGATTTATTATAGTGACAACATGTGAATGACCTCGATCATATTTCCCTTCCACTGTCTTCTCCAAACTGATGAGCCCTAACCTAACATAGTAACATAGTAGATGACGGCAGAAAAAGACCTGCACGGTCCATCCAGTCTGCCCAACAAGACAACTCATGTGTGCTACTTTTTGTGTACACCCTACTTTGATTTGTACCTATGCTCTTCAGGGCACAGACCGTATAAGTCTGCCCAGCACTATCCCCACCTCCCAACCACCAGCCCCGCCTCCCAACCACCGGCTCTGGCACAGACCGTATAAGTCTGCCCAGCACTATCCCCGCCTCCCACCACCGGCTCTGGCACAGACTGTATAAGTCTGCCCAGCACTATCCCTGCCTCCCAACCTCCAGTCCCGCCTCCCACCACTGGCTCTGCTATCCAATCTCGGTTAAGCTCCTGCCTTTCCTCACAAGAGGGTTCTTCCATTCCCTTAATCAGTTTGGTTGTCCTTCTCTGTACCTTTTAATTCTGCTACATCTTTTCTCAGATGTAGCAAACAGAATTCCACACAGAACTCAAGGAGTGGTCGCATCATAGAACGATACAGAGGCTGCATGGTATTTTTGGTTTATTCTCTAGTCCTTTCCTAATAATTACTAACATTGTTGTTGTTGTTTTTGGTGGCCATTATACACTGATGACACCTAGATCCTTCTCCTGGATATTGACTCCTAATGTGGAGGAGTGGCCTAATGGTTAGGGTGGTGGACTTTGGTCCTGGGGAACTGAGGAACTGAGTTCGATTCCCACTTCAGGCACAGGCAGCTCCTTGTGACTCTGGGCAAATCACTTAACCCTCCATTGCCCCATGTAAACTGCATTGAGCCTGCCATGAGTGGTGGGAAAGCGTGGGGTACAAATGCAACAAAAATAAAAAATATAATGTGGAACCTAGCACTGTGTAGTTATAATTTGGGTTATTCTTCCCTACGCACATCATATTGCACTTGTCCACATTAAATTATCTGCCATTCTTCTAGCCTCCCCAGATCCTCCAGCTTTTCCCAAAATTCACTTGTGATTTAACAACTTTGAATCATTTTGTCATCTGAAAATTTAGGTCTTCACTGTTAATTTTTGGCAGTACTATACAGACAGAGCCATTAAAATGTCTTCTTAGTACTTCGGTACTATTTGGATAGTGCCAAAGCCAAGGGACAGCAGTTAACTAGCTATAGCCCTTACTTTAGGAGCTTTATTTGCAATTTACATGTATATATCACATACACACACATAACTGAACTATGTGTAGATTACAAGGGGTGTGGTTTGGACAAGGCTTTGGTGGAATCAAATCTACAAATCTGCATTATCTTTCTGAAATGGGGATCATAGGTATGTCCCAATATATCAATGTGCGGATTTACAGTTGCTCCCTAGCATATGTAGATTTGTAAACAGTGCTACTTTGGTCAGTCCTTTACAGAAAGAATTAAGGAAATTCTCCATTGCTTATTTCCTCCTCCAAAATAAAATAATTAAGGATTGCAGCCTCTATAAATTAGCAGCATGTATACTTAACCCTCCATTGTCTCACGCACAAATTTAGGGCCCTGTTTACTAAGCTGCACTAGAGGCGCATTAACATTTTTAGCATGCGGTGTGTAGGCAACCACAATATTCCTATAGGCGTCTACACAGTTTGTGTGTGCTTATTTTGTGCACATGCTTAAAATGCTAGCGCACCTTAGTAAACAGGGTTCTAAGATTTTAATCCCCCCAGGGACAGGCAAATAATTAAAATGTATCTGAATGTAACTTACCTTGACCTGCTACTGAAAAGATGTGCATGAAATCCAAAATTCCCATTCTCCCCTCCAATGTAACCATTTTACAGGACAATTTGCCTTTTACTTTTTATCATTTTCCTTTTGTACGCAACTGTTTACAACTGGAACGTCCATTAAAGGAAGATTTTATTTTAAAAACAACTATTACCTCAGATATTCTTTTTGCACGTTTCCTTAACATGTTTATGGTAAATATTCTGTCCTTAAAGGTATAAGCTCACTGGAGGGGAACCCTTTACAGTTTGTGTGTTGTGAGTTAAGTTATGAAGGGAAAAATTCAAATTTGGCCATTGATACCACAAAAGGGGAAAGCTGTAAGACATGTAAATCAGCTTTTTACGTTTGTAAAGGACATGTAGCTTTTCTAAAATCAGCTCCATAACTGCTAGAGATTCTTCTAGATGAAAGTATTTGTGCAGCTGGCACCATCACCAACTGCATAAGTGCTTATGAATATCATACTTGTGATATGTACTGCTCTTCAACACCACTAAGATCAGAGAGGATGAATCTATCAAGAATTACATTACATTACAGGTCTTCACTAAGGCTAAATGAAATGAATCTCAAGAATGAGGAAATCCCATGTTTAATGCCTAGAAATCTGCAAACAGATGGGAGTCTATGGCACAGATCAGAGTCTTGAATTGTGCCAGGGTGACAGATGGGAAAATAAGCCCATAAATAGGGAAAAAAAAAATCTTACCTTGCACCATAAGCTGGATGCTGATCTCACCGGGTGTTTTTCCAATATCATCCGTTACCTCACAGCGATAAGTAGCAGTATCTGTCCGGCTTGTATTGTGAATTATCAAAGAAGGGTTGTTCAGAATATCTGCACGATTCATCAGGTCACCTGGAGACAGGGAGATAACTAGAATGAACTGGGAAACAGACCAATGCGATTCCGATTTTTAAAAAGGGTTCCAGGGGCGATCTGGGAAATTACAGACCTGTAAGCCTGACTTCAGGGCTGGGCAACATAGTGGAAACTACTATAAAGAATAAAATTACAGAACACAGACAAACATGGTTTAATGGGACAGCATGGATTCAGCCAAGGGAGGTCTTGCCTCACAATTTGCTTCATTTCTTGAAGGTGTGAATAAACATGCATTTGCATATCCAAGAACAGGAGCATTGCTTGTTTCATTTTATCAGTTAGACCAGCTAAGGTGAGGTCTGTAGCTTTACACCAGCTGGTTATCGTGCTTGATGCAGCCGGTATCTCAGGTGAAACATAGCCATGTCGGGCACAGATGTTTGAATTCCTGGGTGCTTTTGGTTAACAAATAGACTGTTTCTCACGAGGTCTGCCTCTGCTTTTTTCCACATTAGATTGCCTTGATGTTTTCTGATTCCTATTTATTTGTAACATTTGTATCCCACATTTTCCCACCTATTACATAATACATCCTATGAACTCCAGAAGGAAGCTCTCAGGCACAGTGCAAGTAAATTTGAGAGATTGAGATCATATTCTACATCAAGCCTTAATAAATTTTCACTGAATCTAGGAGCCAACCCCAAAACTTAGGTGCCAGCAGCTGAAACCTCTTGTTTCCCCTCCACCCCACACCTAAAGCTGTCCACGTGAAACTGAAATGTGTATAAGGGGGGAGGGGGGGAATCGCCTCTATGATCAGCAGCTGATTTACTGAGGCTCTTTTCCCATTCTATGACTGAAAGTTTAGTCCCATTAGGAACCACTGCCAAAAAACAAAGTTTCCCTTCTGGAAGCATGCTGAAGCAAAGGGGTGATGGCCTCTGTTTCACATATCATGGCATGGGGCCTGACCTCTCTCTCTCTCTCATATTCCCCCTCCCCAACCATACAGTCTCAGTCTCTCTCTCATATAATTCACATCCCCAGCCTCCATGCGGTCTCTCTCATATAATTCTTCCCCCCCCCCCCCCCCCCCCCAGCCTTCATGCAGTCTCTCTCTCTTGTATCTTCTCATTGGGCAGCTTGCTAGTTACCTGCAGTGGTTCAGCTCACTGTTGTAAGTTTCAGCCATATGGTGCAGGAAATTCAGGTACTCTCACGGTTTCAAGTCCAGCGAAGCTTGAAACCATGAGAGTACTCAAAATTCCTGCACCATGCGGCTGACAATAGTGAGCTGAACCGCTGCAGGCAGGTAGGAAATATTTTTGTGCTGCCTCAAAAAACAAGTAATAAAAATTTAGGGGCAAGAGATTTCAGGTGTCAGGGTACAATTTCTAGGCGCCATGGTGACCTGGCACTTGAGATTTGTCGAGCCTTGCTCTACATACCCTAGTGGAGCCATACACAATCTTACTCAAAATTTGCCAAAACAATTAAGCCAAAAAATTCTGGGAAAAAAAAAAAAGACCTCAGAACTTTAACTCTGAGGTCTTTTTTTCTTTTCTTCGCGATAATCTTTTGGCCTAACTCTAAATTTTGAGTGAGATTGTATGTTGTGTGTTACTTATTATTTGCCACACAATTTGTGCTTTTCTTATTGTGCTATCCCATTTGGACACAGTACCCCAGGAGAAACTAGTTCAACAATAGAGACCGCCTCAGACTGAACTGAGAAAATATAAGGAATGGAAGGTGGGGAAAAAAATCCCTCTCAAATTGGGGTTGAATGATAAGAATAAAAGTGGACACCTTTATAATTAATAAACGGGTCAACGGGAGTTAACTAGGAAGAGTAGTTCCTAGTGGTTAACTTCAGCTGACCAAAACCAGAATGGATATTCAGAGGCACTTAACTAGAGAGTGCCACTAAATATCTGCTCTGACTGCCAGGGAGGTCTGGGGGCGGAGCTGAAGGTTATCTGGGCACCGCTGATATTCAGTGCCTTGTCTGTGCAAGTTGGGCTGAGACTGTCCTAATTTGCCCAGATAGATGTAGGTACCAGCTCAAAATATCAGAGGCCCCCGGATAACTTCAGGGGGCTGCCAACAAACTGCATTTTCAGCATTGGTGTCCAGGTATGGCCTGATACTGAATAGCCAGTTCTAAATCAGCCACCAGCAGCCAGCTTTTAACAAAACTGCCACAGGCTGAATACTCTTCTTTCAATTCATTTTTAAATAACTCATCGCTAGCTGTCAAAAAGTACAGCAAAGTATCTATAGAGATAACTGATGCCCCTCCTATAAGGGACAGTTGTGTGAAGCTGGTGGGGGGGGGGGGGGGGGGGGGGGAATAGGCTGGAAACAAAATTGAAGAGTCTCATACCTACTACTTGATTGTTAAAAAATACATAGGATGGTCCCCCTGATTTGATCTTTTTCCATTCAATTCTGGGATTGGCGGTCATGATCCCATCCTCAATAATGCATGACAGCTCCACACCTAGTCATGGAGACAAAGTAAATTAAACAATGAAGATGACCTCAGTATGGTAAAATTATGTCTTACCTGATAATTTTCTTTCCATTAGTCCCTCAGATCAATCTAGAGACTTGTGGGTTATGCCCCTCCTCTAGCAGGTTAGATAGAGAGAACTCAGAAGTTTGCTACAATAGAGCATGTGCAGCCAGCCTCACTTCAGTATAACGATACCAAAGCAGTAAGAACCATAGAACACTCTCCTGTCTCTGCAAAAGCAGCATAAACTTGGAAGAAACTCTCCGAGCTGCTATAACTTAGAAATGTAAATATAAACACACCCTAACAGCCTTACCCGTCCAGAGACAAAAGAAAGTGAACAGAACTGACTGAAGTATACTGAATCCGATCAGAGATTACGAAAGCGAATTCCAGGAAGGGCCTCTGGATTGATCTGAGGGACTAATGGAAAGAAAATTATCAGGTAAGACATAATTTTACCTTCCATAGCGTCCCCAGATCAATCCAGAGACTTGTGGGATGTACCAAAGCAATCCTCATCAAGGGTGGGACCAGCCTACTGCGGCCACCAACACAGAAGTTCCAACAAGCGCCTCTCGACGCGCAGCAACATCAAGATGGCAATGCATAACAAAGGAATGCCAAGACGACCAAGATGCCGCTTAACAAATGTCCTCCAACGACACCAGGCGACACTCCGCAAAAGAAAAGCCTGAACCCTCTTGGATAGTGCCCGAATGCGAACAGGGAAAGAATCTCCCAACAACAGGTAAGCCGACGCAATAGCCTCCCTAAGCCACCGATCAACCGTGGCCTTAGAGGTCATGTTCGCTTTCTTATGACCTGCGAACAGCACAAAAATATGATCTGCTTTCGAAACGAATTAGTCGCCTCCAAATAACACATCAGAGGTCCCCTAACGTCTAAACCCCGTAGAGCTCGAAAACTGTAAGGGAAATCCTCTTGCTTGAAGGATGGATGGCAACACCACTCCCTGGTTAACGTGAAAACGCGTGACTACCTTAGAAACCAAGGACGGCACCCTTCGAATTGTCACTCCCGCCTCCGAAAAAACGGAGAAAGGGGCTCTGCATGAAAGGGCCTGAAGCTCAGACACCCGCCTGGCTGAAGCCATTGCCACCAGAAACACAGTCTTCAACTTGAAAACATTCAAGATCTTTACTCAGAGGCTCGAAAGGAGACCGCCGAAACGTCCTAAGGACCAGGTTCAAATTGTAATGCGGCACCACCGGAACCCAAGGAGGTCTGAGATGCTCTACACTGCGAAGAAAACGAACGAACTCCGGAAGAGACACTAAGGAGTGGCTCCCCGAACGGCCCCTCCAGGAAGCCAATGCCGCTAACTGACCCTTTAAAGTACTTAGCGACAGTTCCTCAACCATCACTTCCTGCAAAAAGGCGAGAACGGACCCAAGAGGGTCTGATTGAGGGGAAATGCCTACCAAGGAACCCCAAGCCACAAACGACCTCCACACTCCATCATACGCAGTAGAAGTGGAACATTTGCGCGCCTGTAACATGGTCCCAAAAACCGCCTCCGGCTATCCTGGACACCTCAGACGCGACCGTACAAAGGCGAGGCCATAAGCCCAAATGGAGCATGAGCTTTCATGACTACCGGCCCCTAATGGATAAGATCCGGCAACTGAGACAGTTGGAACGGCTCGTCGATCAGAAGGCGAATCAAGCCCGCATGCCAAGGACATCTGGGCCAGTCCGGCGCAATAAGTATTACCGGACCCGGAAGACGAGAGATTTCCCCACTACTTGACCGACCATCGGCTACGGAGGAAAGACATATAGAAGCTACAACGGCCACGGCTGAAGAATAGCGTCTATTCCTTCGGACTCAAACTCTCTGCCTCTTAACTGTTGATGCTCACAACTTTATTAGTAGTAACAGTGGGATTTGAACCATCTACCTCTGCATTACAAGACCAGTGCTGTTACCACTTGGTCACAGCTGCACTTTGCTGAAGAACCAGGTCACCTTGGGATTGTAGACTCAAGCCATGAAATCCATCACCGGAGTCCGCCAGCGATCCGAAATCTGGCTGACAGCCGGTGGAGAGAGCTCCCACTACCCGGCATCCAAGCAATTGTGACTGAAAAAGTTGGCCTGTACACTTAGCACTCCCGCTATGTGAGGCGCCGACAACCGAACCAGACGCTTCTCTGCTCCAAGAGACAGCATGGACGCCTCTTCAGCTAGCGGAGCACTTCGAGTTCCACCCTGCCGAATGACATACGCTACCGCCGTCGCATTGTCGCAGAGAACTCGGACTCGTTGAACTCTCAACAGCATCTCGAAAGCTAGGAGCGCCAACCAAAATGCCCGACGTTCCATGAGATTGAACTGCAACCTGGACTCCGAGGGGGACCAACTCCTCTGAGCTGAGTGGCCGAGAACCACACGCCACTCCGACGCGGCGAGAGGCATGCCTCGAGTCAGTATCCAACCTGAGCCAACACTGCAGAGCAAAAGAAGCTCGCGGTGTCCAGGAAAAACGAATCGAAGAACCTTGGAAAGGAAAGACCAACGGCTGAGTAGATACCATTGCAAAGGCCGCATGCGGCTCCGGGCCCAAGGAACGACCCCTAAACCTAGTCCAACGCTGTTGGAGCCTTCAGCCGAATGAGGGAAGAAACCTGGCACAGCTTCGTCCGTCGCTTTCCGGAAGAAAAACTCCACCCTGACGGGTATCAGTTGTACTACCAGGTACACCAGAGACAGATGGTGTAGCAGCATATGTCTGTAGTACCATTTCATGCTACAAAAAGCAAGCTACAGTGGGTCGAGAAGCCGCACACCTAGAGCTCAGTGCTTACTCTCAGCTGATTGCAACCACTATTAAGCTATCTCTACACTGAAGTAGCTTCTGGGCCACTCCTCATAAAATTTAGGTACCCCATAAGAAGCAATTAGAGGTACGGGAACGCTGCAGTACCAGGCAGCTGAGGCTAATATGTAAAAGTGTGGCCAGTATCAGTGTGCTGAGAGAGAGAGAAGAGCAAAATTTAAAACTGAAGAGTTCTGAAAACTGTTCCAGTCATGTAAGAACTACTTGGCCAAGCAACCATAAGAGATAATGAAATAAAATATGCCCCACTGGAAATCTAGCTGAGCCCAAAGTATCTAATAGGATGGAAAAACCAGCTTTGAACCTATAACCTTCAGGCTGAAAGGCCAGCAGCCCTCCTCAATAAAACTAGATTGATGTAAACAGTACCCACAGAGCAAATGCCACCAGGGGAGCCCAGAGGGTGCAGGGTTACCAAGGAAACCGAGATAAACCTGAGAGGCCTGCACTAGCCTCAAAATGTAACATTTCTCACAGAAACATCTAGTCAACAGCCTTACGCCTGACTACTAAAACACTGTACGGCCATGTCTGAGAAAGGAGAAGAGTGGAAGAATGAAAACCTAGGTTAGGATCCCTAATCCTAATCCCTTCCTCCCTTCCATTAAAGATGTACACACCCCCTGAACCTCCTCAAGGAGGGTCCAGAAATAGTCTTACTGTAACTCACCTCGTGAAGCACAGGCATCTCTACCAGGAGACTTTCAGATAGGCAGTACTTTTCAAGCAGCAGCATAAGGCTCTCACTGTCACAGCACAGCTGCAGGGGACTAAAGGGTCACCTACCTTGCCCCTGGAAAGCTGAGGAAGACTCAAAGCTGTGGAAAACCAATATGCAGAAACTGGTGTGCTCCACACTAGGTTCCCAATCACATTCCTGAAAGATCTACATATAAAACTGCCTGAATTGCAAGCACATCAGAACCCACGGGAGCACTGGGGCCTCAGCAGTGCCATGTGGAGTGGCAATAAAGATGGAGCTACACTAGATTGCAAGCTCTTGAGCAGGGACTGTCTCTTTATGACACATTGAGCCTGCAAATAGGTGGGAAAATGTGGGATACAAATGCAATAAATAAATAAAATAAATAAATGTCAGGTGTTCAGCGCTGCAAGTGTTTGGTAGCGCATACAAATGCTAATAATCAAGCGAGCACATACACCCAAGAACAGAATAGCCTCATGAACCTAACAGGCTTCCGCCGGCATCCTAGTGCCCGACCAAATGGAAGAGCAAACCGCAGAGGATATAAAATTAGCACTTACAATGCCTGTATAAAGAACAGAATCAGTTCTTCCCTTTAAAGAGCCTGGTCGCGGTGAGGTCAACTCCCTCACCCGTGGGCAACTCCCTCTGTTCAAGGTACCCTGAAAAGGATTCCCATGACCCTGGGACACCCTCCGAATCCATATGTCGTCCCAGGGTTATTATGGAGGGCTAAGTGACTTGCTCACGGACAGAAGGAGCAGCAGAGGGAAACTAACCCAGACAGCCAGGTTCAAAGCCTGCTGTACTAACCATCATGCTACTCCTCCACTCTACCAGCCCCTTAAACCCAA
Source organism: Microcaecilia unicolor (assembly GCF_901765095.1). Taxonomy (NCBI): domain Eukaryota; kingdom Metazoa; phylum Chordata; class Amphibia; order Gymnophiona; family Siphonopidae; genus Microcaecilia; species Microcaecilia unicolor. The sequence continues at coordinate 55,966,305 of NC_044042.1, read as the reverse complement.
CCGAGCTGTCTTAGGCGGTTTCTGTACGAACTCAGAGCCCGAGGCAGCAAAACCTCGAAAATGGCCGCCTCCAGCCCCTCTCCCTCACAGCGCAATAAAAACGCTTTGAGCAAACTCCGGGGGAAATGCCCCCATAATAGCCTTTTCTGGGAGAGAAATCAAGGCTTCTATGTCGGAGGGAGCCCCAGCAGATCCCGCCGCCGCATCCTGAGACCGCAGCGCTAGCGAGAAAATGGCGCTGGCGGATCAACCGTTCCAGTCACAGACTTTCCCGCCAAGCGAGAAACGATCCCTTTTGGAGCCGTGGTGCCCAACACGCGATCCCCTGATCCGCACTATGACTCATTACCGTTGCGGAACAAAACTCACAGGGAAGCGACGTGCCACTGTGCCCCGCAGCGCAAGCCGTGCTTAACGGACTCCATCGGAACAGACATAGCCCCAAAAGCCTTACCTTCTCTGCAGTCCCAGCCCTGCTCACATTCCAATTAAGCTGAACGGAGAATTGTTCCAAGCGCCAAGCAAGCCAAAATGAGGCTGGACTAGAGAATCGTTCCGTCTGTTTTTTTTTTTTTGTTTGTTTTTTTTTTAAGAGACAGGAGAGGAATACAGCCAAAAACCTCAACAGAATTTAAGTAGGCTGACAGGGGGAGAAGGGTAGGGACCTGGCACCACCAGGTGTATCACAGAATGTGCTCCAGCACCTCAACCCCAGAGAAAGCTCAACACACCCGAGGGAACGGGATAGGAGCCTCAGGCCACAGAGCTGCACTTTATGCTCCCTTCTACCTGCTAGATAGAGAATACTGAAGTGAGGCTGGCTGCACATGCTCTATTGTAGCAAACTTCTGAGTTCTCTCTATCTAACCTGCTAGAGCAGGGGCATAACCCACAAGTCTCTGGATTGATCTGGGGACGCTATGGAATGCTTATTTTGTCTTAAGTTTCTTTATAATCATCTTTATGTGATATTCTCCCTGAACTCTACCCCCCCCCCCCAGTTCATCCTTTTCTGTATTTTTGAAATGCCCCATCTTTGCTTATTGTCATTAATGCATGTACTTACACACTCCGCTCAAATTCCACCCCTGTGCATACTCACTGGCAAAGTAGATGCCATCATGTCATGGTGTACACTTTGCAACCAGTTGATAAGGTGACACTTCCATGTGTTATGCTGCCACATCTGCACATAAATGATTAAGACACCCCAAACTGGGCATATATTTTACAAGTTAAAGTTTGTACCCCCTTACAGACCCATTGACCCTGACATGACTTGCAAAGCTGCGACTTGCTTGGGCATAAGGGAAAGAGAGACAATCCACTAGCCAACTGGATAGAATATGCATGGAAAAAAAGTCCCAGACTTATAGTGGCCTTTCTTTGGGATCTTGCAAGGTACTTATAACCTGGATTGGCCACTGTTGGAAACAGGATGCTGGGCTTGATGGACCTTTGGTCTGTCCCAGTATGGCAATACTTATGTACTTCTAAGGGATTTAGTCCTCCTCAAGTAAAAGGCTAAGGCTACAGGCCAAATTGTGTAAGACAAGTTCACTATTGTCAGTATAGATTAAGGAAAAATGATGGTAGGTTGACTTAAGGTGGAAACTCAACACTACCTCAGAAATCAACCTACTGTTGAAAATCTTTGAATGGGATGGATCAGCCACTAAGGCCTGGAATACACTAATTCTGCATGATGAAGAGATTACTACTGAAAATCAGTGTTGCATTGTCTATATTCTGCACTGTACAGGAGGAAATGTGAGGGGGGGATGCTTTATGTGATTAGTTGTGTAATGGAAATTTTAAATTTTAAAATCGTGATTCAAATTTTTAATCGTGACAAATAGTGCTATTAACATTTTTAATCAATGTGCAGCCCTAACAAAATCATAGCTGTTTGAGGCATGTGCGGATGGGATCAGACAGAGCTCGCGGGGAAGGGGACAGACTTTGTCCCTGCGTCATTCTCTACCACTCATGTCTTAGCTCAGTTTCTCTGCTACAATATTGTCCTCCACTGCCTGACACATGGATCAGAGTGTCATCCCAACTGCACATTATGACATTTCCACAACATAATAGGCTGATGTGGTAACATGGCCACTTGATTGTCCATCTGGACTAGAATAATTTTGTTGGCTAACTGATCTCTGAAAGCCTTTAAATCATTCTGTAGAACTCTTAGTTCCACGAATATGATCTGATGAAGGTTTTACTGAGTAGATCAAGTACCCTGTATGAAGTTCATCTATATGGGCTCCAATGTTCCCCATAAGAACCGAGTTGATGTGAGCAAACATTTTCAGTTACATTATGATGTTAATGCTACTTAATATAAACATAGGCATGCACCCATGCACATGTGCGAGCACACACACACACTTGCAGAGAGGTTGGAAAGAATTCCATGAGCATGCTATTTGTTTATAGCTAATGAGATGATTTGCATAATTTTGTATTGCAGCCAATACTGTCAAGCCCTAATGCATCCCAGATATAAAAACAATACAAATAAATAAAATGAGCGATCAGGAGAGGATATATATTAAAAAAAATTTGTTACCACCATTGTAGGATCAAAAAAGAAATACAATACAGAGGAACAAAAAGGAGGGGGGAAAACCCTTGGAGTATGAGCAACAAAGCGAGGAAGTGCATCAACATGTCAGGTTAGGAGTAAAAAACAAAAAAAAAAACTGCAGTGGTGACTCCATTCTCCTTTGTTGCAGTTTCGCTTTGAGAAAGGAAGAATTTAGACAAATGAATTGAAATGGTTGAAACTCTGAATCTTACTTTTAATTAACCTGTTGATGTCCATTTCTTCATGTATTTTAGATCTGGCTTTATGGCGGCAGATCCTGTCCTAAAATACTATCAGAATTTAAGATATCTTGACCTGGACATCTCAATTCTGATTTGTATATCCTTTCTAAAATGCCAGTCCACATCAAATGAGTGATACAAATCTTTTAACATACATTAAACATTTTTATTAAATGTGTGCAATGAACTGGAAAATTGGCCAAATGAAAACAAATCAAAATTTTTCCCTTTGCACATCCCTACTTATCATCTACCTTAAATTTTCCACAATTTATGAAAGATTTATTTTCATTTCTCAAGCTTATCATTTTGCAATAAGTGTGTCTAAAGTTCAAAGTATTAAATCAATTGTAAAATTTTTGCCAACATGACTGATGATACGCAAAATGAACCACTGATGTAGCTTTTATAATCATCAATAGAGTTTTTTTTTAATCAAGTCTAATGCTTTTTAGGTGTATCATTAGTATTATGCTAACATTGTATTATATCTCTGGTATTTGAATTTCAGTTCTGTTAAATGTGTATATTTTTGATACTGTTTCACGGTAGTTCTATTATTAGGATTCAATTTACTGTTTTCAAGTTTACCTCATTTATTGTATTTATGTTTATTCTTGGTTATTTTACTATTGTTATGCTGTTAACAAAATTGTAAGTCTTATATTCAACTGTACCTGCTGTACACCACCTTGGGTGAATCTCTTCATAAAGGTGGTTAATAAATCCCAGTAAATAAATAAATAAATAAGTAGTTTTAACAATGGAAGTCAAAACAGTAGAGTTAACCATATCTCCTTTAAGAAAAAAACTGGATTGTCAATGGACACAGGGCTAATCTACAGCACTTACTTACTGTGGTACTCCAGGACAACAGGATTTTGATTACTGGATCCCAACTTCAAAGCCAGAATTTTATAAACTGTAAAGTTAAAATAAGAAGCTATGCTGTGATCAAGTCCAAATAGCTGAAGTCCACAACTTTAAAACAGAAGGGAAAATTAGGTTCTTACCTTGGTAATTTTCTTTCCTTTAGTCATAGCAGATGAAGCCATTACGTATGGGTTATGTCCATCAACCAGCAGGGGAGATAGAGAGCACTCAAACTTTCACAGTGCCCTCTTGGCCAGCTAGCTCCACTGCCTCTTCAGTATTTGAAGCTTCCAAAGCAGTATGGCAAACCGCAATGGGAATCACAAGAGCTTTCCTCACAGCGAACGATGGCCCATCACAAGGGCATGAACTCATAAAGGAGGGAATGCACATCCTCCTGGAGGGAATAAACTCATCCTCCTTATTGTATAAGTGAAGGGGAACACACGCACCTCCTGGAGGGAATCACACATCCTCCCAACACACTGGAGGGAATGAACTCATCCTCCTATTTATAGAACTGGAGGGGAACACACGCCGCCTCCTGGAGAGAATCAACACATCCTCCAAAAAAAACATGCTGGAGGGAATGAACACATCCTCCTAAATTTAAACTGAACATGAATCCTGAAGATTGTTTTCCAACTTTCTCCCAAGGAAGGAACTTCAGGAAATTAGAACAGAACCTGAAAAACAGATTCACAGCATACAGTCAATCATACAGGGAGGGCTCATGGCTTCATCTGCTATGACTAAAGGAAAGAAAATTACCAAGGTAAGAACCTAATTTTCCCTTCCTTGTCATCAAGCAGATGAAGCCATTACGTATGGGATGTAACAAAGCAATCCCTAGATAGGGTGGGAACAAGCCACACCACGCGCTAGCACTTGTGCACCAAAACGCGCATCCCAGCCTGTAATGTCGGGCAAAGGAGAGCTTAGAAGCCCATGTTGCTGCACTGCATATCTCTTGAAGAGAGAGTGCTCCAGTTTCAGCCCAAGAGGAAGAAATCGCTCTAGTAGAATGTGCCTTAAAGGCTACAGGCGGAACCCTGCCGGCCAGCAGATAAGCTGAAAAGATAGTTTCTTTGAGCCAGCGGGCAATAGTGGCTTTAGACGCTGGAGACCCTCTGCGAGAACCGGATAGCAAAACAAACAGATGATCAGAAGTCCTGAAAGAGTTAGTAACTCGCAGATACTGCAGCAGAGTCCTGCGCACATCCAAAAGGTGCAGCTGCCCAAAAGATTCTGGAAACTGTTCCTCTGAAAAGGAGGGCAAGAAAATAGGCTGGTTTAAGTGAAAGGCTGAAACCACCTTAGGCATAAAGGAAGGCACGGTCCGAACCGTGACTCTGGACTCTGAAAATTGCAGAAATGGGTCTCTACAGGACAGCGCCTGGAGCTCTGACACCCGTCTCGCCGAGGTAATGGCCACCAGAAAAACGGCCTTCAGTGTCAAGTCTTTCTCCGATGCTCGCCGAAGCGGCTCAAAAGGAGATGCCTGCAGGGTTTTCAAAACTAGCCCCAGGTTCCAAGCTGGACAGGGTGCTCGCACTGGAGGTCGGAGCCGAAGCACCCCTCTAAGAAACCGTGCCACATCTGGGTGAGCAGCCAAAGACACGCCTTCCACCTTACCACGAAGGGAGGCCAACGCTGCCACCTGCACCCGCAGGGAATTATAGGCCAAGCCTTTTTGTACACCTTCCTGCAAAAAGTCCAGAATCGGCGAGACAGGATCCCGCATTGGAACAATGGCTCTGGAAGCACACCAAGACTCAAACAGGCACCAAATCCTGGCATAAGCCACGGAAGTGGACCGCTTGCGGGCTTGCAGGAGAGTGGAAATAACTTTATTGGAATAACCTTTATCCCTCAATTGCGCCCTCTCAATAGCCATGCCGTAAGACCAAAGCGGCCGGCGTCCTCCATGGCTACCGGTCCCTGAGTCAAGAGGTTCGGTACCAGAAGTAACGGCAGAGGAGCCTCCAGGAGCATCTGTCGGAGGTCTGCATACCAAGGTCTCCTTGGCCAATCCGGGGCGATGAGGACCACTTCTCCTGGGTGCAGCCGAATCCGCAAGAGCAGGCGCCCTATCAAGGGCCATGGGGGAAACACATAAAGGTTGAGCCAAGGCATCCAACCTCGCCGAGCGAGGATCTCTCCGTCTGCTGAAGAAGCACGGGACTTTGGTATTGGCATTTGTCGCCATTAGATCCATCACGGGCTTGCCCCATTTGGCACAGATCTGCAGGAATACTTCGTCTGCCAGATTCCATTCTGCTGGATTGATCTGATGCCTGCTCAGATAATCGGCCTGCACATTGCTCTGACCTGCAATATGAGCTGCCGACAGACACTGAAGATGCAGCTCGGCCCAGTGGCAAATCAGTTCGGCCTGCGCGGCTAGTGCTCTGCACCTTGTTCCGCCTTGTCGATTTATATAGGCCACCGTTGTCATGTTGTCCGACATCACTCTGACAGCCAATCCTTCCAGGGTCACTTGAAAGGCCAGAAGCGCCTGAAACACCGCTTTCAACTCTAGGCGGTTGATGGACCACTCCGACTCCTCGGGTGTCCATAGACCCTGGGCATGCTTCCCCTTGCAGTGTGCGCCCCAGCCCTTCAGGCTGGCATCTGTTACCACTAGGCACCAAACGGGGAGCGTCAGCGGCATTCCTCGCCGCAGCATGCTGTCCGAGAGCCACCACTCCATGCTGAGACGGGCCGCAGGGAGCCAAGTAAGTCTGCATTGGTAATCCTGAGAAATAGGAGACCATCTCCGGAGTAGGGAATACTGTAGAGGTCTCAGGTGCGCTCTCGCCCAGGGTACCACTTCCATCGTGGCTGTCATCGATCCCAGCAGCTGGACAATGTCCCAAGCTCGCGGGCGGGGCATCCTCAGGAGCAGACGGACCTGATTCTGACGCTTGCACCGCCTTAGCTCGGGTAGGAACACATAGCCCGAGACTGTGTCGAACCTGGCCCCCAAAAACTCTAGAGATTGTGAAGGGGACAGGTGACTTTTGGTCATATTGACGACCCAGCCTAGAGATTGCAGTACTGAGACCACTCTGGCTGTAGCTTGTAAGCTCTCTGTTGCAGAGTCTGCTCTGATGAGCCAGTCATCTAGGTATGGGTGAACCCTGATACCCTCTCGCCTGAGAAAAGCAGCTACTACCACCATTACCTTCGAAAAGGTTCGGGGAGCTGTGGCGAGGCCAAAAGGCAAGGCCCTGAACTGGAAATGTTTTCCCAACATCGCAAACCTCAGAAACTTCTGCTGCGGGGGCCAAATCGGTATGTGCAAGTAAGCTTCTTTCAGGTCTAGAGACGTGAGAAACTCTCCTGGCTGAACCGCCGCAATGACGGAGTGCAGGGATTCCATGTGGAAATGCCGCACTCTCAGGGACTTGTTCACTTCTTTTAAGTCCAGAATAGGGCGAAAGGACCCACCTTTTCGAGGCACCACAAAGTAGATGGAGTATCGGCCGCAGCCTTGCTCGGCGGGAGGCACCGGGGTCACTGCCCCTAACTGAATCAGACCTTGTAAAGTCTCCTCCACCGCCGCCCGTTTGACGGCAGAACCGCATCGGGACTCCACAAACACGTCTCTTACTGGGGCGTTGAATTCTATTCTGTATCCATCTCTGATCAGGTCCAGAACCCACTGATCTGAGGAAATCTTGGCCCACTCCTCGACAAAGAGGGAAAGCCGTCCTCCGATGACAGGCATCGAGGAGAGGGCCGGCGCACCATCATTGAGAGGGTCGCCCCTGAACTCCTGGTCTTGAGCCACCGGCTGCGGAACGCTTGTCCGAGCGAAAGGAGTTCCTCTGCTGACCACGGGCACGTGAAGTGAAACCAGCAGAACGCCCCGGGCGGTACCTTCTAGCTTCACGGAAGCGAGGTATGTACGAGGAGTGGACCGCCTGGCCCTTAGAGGAAGGCCTCTGCCTATCTTCGGGCAAGCGCTGGGGTTTTGGATCACCCAGGCCTTTCACAATTTTCTCTAACTCCTCACCAAATAGGAGAAGTCCTTGAAAAGGCAACTTCACCAACCTTTGCTTAGAGGCCATGTCCGCTGCCCAGTGTCGTAGCCACAGACGACGGCGAGCCGCCACTGCTACTGCCATTTGTTTAGCCGAAGCTCTGACAAGGTCATAAAGGGCATCAGCCAGAAAGGACAAGGCCACCTCCATCCGCGGAGCCACATCCAAGAAGGGCTCCGCTCCATCTCCGGGCTGAGCCACTGCCTGTTGCAGCCAAGCTAGGCAGGCTCTCACAGCATAACAGCTGCATGCAGACGCCCGAACAGTGAGACCTGCAATTTCAAAGGACTGTTTCAACGCTGTTTCCAGCCTACGGTCTTGAACATCCTTCAGGGCAACACCTCCTTCAACAGGGAGGGTAGTTCTCTTTGTCACCGCAGTGACTAGGGCATCCACTGTAGGCATTTGAAAATGAGCCATATGTCCCTCACGCAGAGGGTATAACTGCCCCATAGCCCTGGAAACTCTCAAAGGTCCCTCGGGGTCAGCCCACTGAGCCGAAACAAGCTCTAGGATGGAGTCATGCAAAGGGAAGGCCCGAGCAGCTTTCTTGGTACTAGCCATCCTGGGATTACCCGAGGAGGCCATGCCACTGTCAGGATCTTCAATCGAGAGGGCCTGCAGGGTATCTGAAATAAGCGCTGGCAACTCATCACGGTGGAAAATCCTCACCGCGGAGGGATCATCCAGATCCTGTGGTAAATCCGAACCTGACTCTGGTTCCTCAGACCAAGAACGTCTGTCAGAGTTCTCCGAAACCTCATACCCCGACCACGGGGGGGAAAAAGGTGCACCACAATCTGAAGGAGAATTAACCCTTCTGCGCTTATCTTTAGGCCAAGCATCCGGGAAAAAAGCCTCACTGGGCAGTCCCAGGCCAGAATCCATCGGGGGGCAATCAGAGGAGCCTCAGGCGACCCTTGAGGGAGGGCTCTTTTCATCATGTATGCTTTATGCAGCAAAAGCACAAAATCCGGGGAGAAAATCTCACCCTGGGCACCCAAATCCTGTCCGGTGCTAGCCACTCCTGAAATAACCTCATCTCGAGGTGCCCCACCCGGCTCAGGTCTCTCCATGTCCACGGAGGCCGCGCCATGCGGTGTAAGCAAAATGGCGCCCGCTGCCAGCTCAGAGCGGGAAGAAACATCGCTCGCCATGCTCGGGCCGGCTCCTACGCCAATACAGCACGATTTACAGAGCCCTGCTGCTGATTTGCCCTTGCCACAAGTGGAACAGCGCTTTACATTGTCCGCAGCCATCGCCGAAAAACGGCGGTAAAATCCAAAATGGCGGTTCGCGCCAAAATCGCCCCGATCGTGGGCCCACCCCGGAGGAGTTGGAAAACACTCTTACCTCAAAGGATCTAGTGTACAACTACGATCCTGCTGAAAATCAGGTCAAAAACCTCTGTTCCAGCGTCTCTGCGTTTAAAAACACGACGCGACTTTTTTTTTTTTTTAAGCTGTGAGGAAAGCAGAGGTATTGAAGACTCCGGAGGCTCAGATGAGTGGGAAAGGCAGGGAAAGGGTGAACCTATATGCCTGCATCCACTGTTGGTGGGTAAGGACAGGGAAAGCAAGGCAATATGTCCACATCCACAGAGGTATGGGTAAGGCAGGGAAAGGGCTAACCTATGTGCCTTTAAAGTGAAGCTGCTATAGCCTCCAACACCCCGGTTAACAACTGACAAGCCAGGAACCACCTCCCGGCAGATTTTTCTGGAGCTCGAACAAGCTGCAGCCACCCTGCTAAGGGAGATAGAGAATACTGAAGAGGCAGTGGAGCTAGCTGGCCAACAGGGCACTGTGAAAGTTTGAGTGCTCTCTATCTCCCCTGCTGGTTGATGGACATAACCCATACGTAATGGCTTCATCTGCTTGATGACAAGGAAGTTTCCCTTTCAGACATATAAATGGATGCAAGTTTTTATTATCTTATTATGCCAACTTAATTATCTGTTTTATTCTCCCCTTCAAAAAGAGATAAAACAAAGCTTGATTTAACTCTATCATGAAAACAAAATAAAAGGACTTCCTGGTCTGCCATTCTCAGCATACCTACCTTTATCAGAACTCTCTGAAGTATCACCTTGCCACATGCATACATTCTGAGTACACCATACATCATTATATACCAACTTATTTCCAAAAAAGGGATTCAAAACAGTTTACATAATAAAATACAATACCTCCAAAGCAATTTACAATAGAAAATTCAAAAACAAACACATATCACAGTCCCTAAAACAAACAAGTGTAATTCCTGTGCTCATTAGAGAGGTCAGATAAAATTAGTAAACCAGGTTATTGGATCTCTTATAGTTCAAAGCTATTTCAAATCCCAAGCTGCTGGTGTTAGCAATCATTTGCATATGCTTGTATTATTTTATTTACTTAATTCAACTTCTAAGATGCAATATATAGACAAGTTCATGTGTGTAATAAAAGAATTTTAAATCAAATCAAACAAAAAGATAAAGTGACAATCACAGCACTGTGTCACTTATGTGTGTCAGCATTTGAAAAAAAGGTTTATTTTGGAAACATTTCATCGACAATATTTTTATGTTTTCATGTTGTGGTGGGGGAACAGTGTCAGGTTGAATAAGTGTGATCTAAACCTGAAGTTTACATATCATAGTAACATAGTTGTTGACGGCAGAAAAAGTCCTGCATGGTCCATCCAGTCTGCCCAACAAGATAAATTCATATGTGTATACCTTACCTTGATTTGTACCCGTCTTTTTCAGGGCACAGACCGTAAAAGTCTGCCCAGCAGGATTCCCTGCCTCCCAACCACCAGTCCCGCCTCCCATCACCAGCTCTGGCACAGACCATATAAGTCTGCCCTCCACTATCCTCGCCTCCCAACCACCAACCCCTCTTCCCCCCACCTGCTCCGCCACCCAATTTCGGCTAAGCTTCTGAGGATCCATTCCTTCTGCACAGGATTCCTTTATGTATATCCCACATATGTTATATCAATATCACACTACAGAGATTGTTTTTTTTTAATCTCAAGGTATCTAGATGTCCCACAGGTTTTTCTTACACAATATTTCGCAAATCAACAGATAGAGAGTATTCCTGTGGGCCAATTTTAAGACTAAAACCAGTGGGTGAATTCAAAAACAAGTGAAAGATATGTTCCATCGGTTCATACAGCGTGAGTACCATGTCCCAGGAGAGCATACAAAAGAACATGTTGGGCTGCCTGTGAGCATTTGTTTTTACCAACTACTACAGAACCCACAGTTGGGTTACTTGTGTTCTCCCCTAGTCACCAGGAGCTAGTACAGTACGTTCATTAATTTTGAAATACTGGAACGTCTTGGGGGTGCATACCAATCTTCAACATTTAGGAGAGGCAGGAATATTTGAGATATTTTGGTCCCCTCATACTTATCTGAATATTTAAGTATATTGACTCCAGCAACTGCTGCAGGTCATTTTTCATGTACTCTGTGTAGTGTATGCATTAATGCATATTGTGACAGCAACGTGTTATTGAATGGTCACCAAATTCATCTGAAGGTTTTAACTAATTGCAATTCACAAATGGTGGTTTATGCAGTATAGTGTATAGTGTACATGCTCTTTATTTTATGTAGGCAAAACCATGCGGCCTCTTAAAGCATGGATGTTGGAACATAAGAGCAGATAAAAATGTCAAGATACAGAGGCACCCCTAGTGGAACACTGCATTAGTAGGGGACACACATTTGACCAGCTATGATTTGTGGTTCTCAAATAATCGGTTCCACCTGTTGGGGGGCGGCAATTTAAATGGGTTACTATGTAATAAAGAACGTCGGTAGATATACATAAAAATTTTTATTATTATTATATTTTTTTTTTTTTACAAACGGTGATACCTCAGGGACTGAATCGCATTGGAGATGTGAAGTTTTTACATGTTTTTGGTCAGGGTAGTTGGGTTAGCAATAGCAGGGTTTTCTTTTTATTGACACAACAAGCACTTATTCATGAGTTAGTTATTTTAAGTTAGAGTGTGGTATTGCCAATATTCTGGGGTCATGTAATTGACAGAACTAATTAATCTACCAATAAGAAACCTAATGGAAACAAGATCATACCTAACCCTCCACTACCCCAAATGCAATGACCTGAAATACAAATCTTCATACTCCTCTAGCTTCTCTTTCATAGGCAACCAACTCTGGAATGCACTACCAAAAGACCTGAAACTCACAAACTACCACCTCAACTTCTGGAAAAACCTAAAAACACACCTTTTCAGGAAGTTCCTCCCCTCTTCAAATTCATAACTTCTTAACCACTAAAAATACCCAAAACAACCTTGGACATGGAAAACGATGCATATCTCACTCCTGCAAATACTACTTCTTCTTCCAACATGCTTTGTAAACGCAATCTACGCTACTACTGATCACTGGTATTGATTCACACCAACTGACATTCTGTAATCCATATCTATTGTAATATGTAAGCCACATTGAACCTACCAAAGGGTGGGAAAATGTGTGATACAAATGCAATAAATTAATTAAGTAGGTGGGTGTTTCATAGTTGGCGTCTTTAAAGTTGGCACTATTTTTATATCTCCACACACAGCTTAACACAGCCAATGCTGGGTTTTTAAGGTATTTAAAGTTTCAAGTTTATTTTCATTTTGTTCATATGGATTCGATGGCAGGATGGAAAGCTTATGGTTTTTAATAATAATTATGCTATTTATCTTCAGATGCTTGTAGCGACTTTTAAAGACCACAGAAGCAGGCCCAAGAAACCAAAACTCCTTAAATCTGCAACAGTGGGTATCGGTTGTCAGAAGATTGATTTCAAATTCTTTTACTACACACATGGACTTTCTATATATTGCATCTTAGAAGTTGAATTAAGTAAATAAAATAATACAACCGTATGCAAGTTATTGATAACGTTAGCGGGCTCGGGATTTGAAATAGCATAGAGTTATAAGAGATCCAATAGCCTGGCTTACTAAGTTTAACTGATGCATTTGCTTTATCATTGAATGTTACATATAAGCCACGATAGTTGGGCTCTCCCTTTACTTTTGCTGAACTTTTTTGAGGAGCGAGTATTATTTTTTCCCTATTTTTGTTTATTAGAAAGGCGACAAACTGCCTCACTATCTAAAAACACAAAAAGGAATCTCACAGATTTAATTTTGAAAGCCACAGACAAAAGGCAGAAGAAAAACAAACAAACAAAAAAGACTAAGTAGTCATTAGTTTATAGTTCAACTTTGATACACCACCAATCAAAATTGATATATCTAAGTGATTTACAATCAAAAAATGAATGGGGAAGAGTGGAGGAGAGACACAGCGAGTGGCCTAGGTTACAGCTAAATAAGAAGCAGAGGGCACAGAATAGCTTAACATGGATAAAATTAAATTAGACTAAGAAACAAAAGGAGTATGTAACCCATGAGAACAGGGATAAGTATGTAATTCAGAGAAGTAGAGTAACCACTATCATGATTTATATAGCACATACTAAACATATGTAGTGCTTTACAGAGACATAAAAGTGAGATTACAATCTAGTCAAGACAGACAAAAAGAACAAAAGAAAACAAACAAGCCTTTGTCCTAAAAACAGCAAGGCCATGACTAAGAAAGTGGTTATAGGAGGGTTTGGGGATATTAACCTATAGAATCCAAAGAAACATCTAAGAAACACAAACATTCATATTTTAAGGAGGGTTTTTATGTTGTTACTACTACAAGAATGTCCTAAAGTAATAATCTTCAACATATGTGTTCAGGTTTCTCACAGGAAATTAACCTTAACTTGAAACATTTATTTTCACAATAGAGTCTATTAGATCCTCAGTTTTATATTTTGTCATTATTTCTACAAAAATATCATAAAATATAACTGCAGAAGGACTGTACAGTTTCCTCTATAACACTGCTGCAGTACTGTGAAGCTGAATTTGGATAGTTTTCACAAAACACTTGTCAAAACCAGTCACACCAAGGAATTCACAAATATTTTGGTAAAGTTTTCATGTTAATATTGCTTGAAGTTCAGCTGCTTGGTTTTTACTACCCTTTAACCTATGATTAGCTGGGGTGTGGCTATGCTTTCTATTTGCCTCTTCCAAGTGATTCTACAATGGCCTTGTTCATTTCAAAGCTTAGATGCCATGCTGAAAAAGGGCTGACCTAATAATGTTTTCAATTGTGAATGTGTGTGTCTCTCCTCTCAGCTGTTTGTCTTCTAGCCATCTTCAGACACATGGCACATTGTGCACTTTGCACGTGTTGGAGAAGAAAGAACAGGGAGAGAATTTGCAGGCTAGCAAAGCTTTAAGCAGCTGTCAGATTCTCAGATCAGAACATGTAGCAGCAGTTCAAGAATTCTAAATGTTGTGCTGAGTTTATTACAGAGAAATTCAAAGTCTACAGTAGAAACAATTTTCATTGTAGAGATATTAAACCAGAAACAAATTCAACACCAGCAACTGATATTTCTTTTCATGCAAGTTACGGCTTGTTCATGGTGACCAATTCCACCTGTTCACAAGGAAGCATTCCATCAAGGAATTGGCCATGCTGTCAGTGGAGAAATGCCACAGAAGCTACTGATATTGCACAGAGTTGGGCATATATATCTCAAAAGGGCCCCCAGGCTCACTTAGTAGTATTTTATTTTCATACGAAATTTGCCTAAATCAGTGTTTCTAAAACCAAGGTGAATGAGTAGGACTAGGAGGTCTGTGGAAAGACTTAAGGAAGATCCAATATTTAAAGACAGTAACGCCTCCCCCCCCCCCCCAAAAAAAAGTGATATCAAATAATGTATATTTATTTTTCTTGAATTTTAGCATTTTAACTCTTGAGAAGTGCCACCTTCGAATCTCCCTTATTTCTTCTTTCTTTCTGTCACCAGAAACACTAGTCATAATGCTTCTTCCCACTCCATGCTCACTCTGAAATTCCTTCCTGCTAGTCACTTGTCACATAAGAGGCAATTCTATAACTACGTACCCTAATTTAGGTGCTACAGTGGGGCACACTTAGTGCCAATTCTAAGATGTCACTTAAGTGTGCCTAGGTCGTGATAGAACACTAGCACAAACCTGCATTGGTACACCAAAATGTATGCATGACCCTTTAAGCCATGTCATTGACAGGTGTAAATGGTTGCCCTTGAGTGCACCAAGTGACACACGTTCTAATAGTATTCTATAAGTTATGCATGTTACTAGCACCAAGCCCACTGTATGTCCACCAATTAGGTACTACTTTATGGAATAGTGCCTAGTGCACTTATGGGTGAAAATGCCAATTAAAGGAGCATTTGATGTGCATACCTACTGCAAAGCTCTAGGCATGAGCTTATAGATTTGCCCCAATAGCTTCTCTCTCTCAAAGTCTACTGCTACCCTACGAGTTCTAATTTCTATATGCTACAAAACACCTGGGATCCCAGTACCAACGCATCATAGCAGCACAGGAAGATGGGAAAATTAAGTTCTTACCTTGGTAATTTTCTTTCCTTTAGTCACAGCAGATGAATCCATTAACTGATGGGTTGTATCCGCCTATCAGCAGGTGGAGATAGAGAACACTGAAAAACCATAGTGCCTCTTGGACGGCTAGCCCCAACTGCCTTCAATATTTGAGATTTCCAAAGCAGAGTGAACCATAAAGGTATAACATAAACTTTCCTCACAGCGAACAAACGCCCCAGAACAGGAACAATAACCATACAAAGGAGGGATGAACTCAACCTCCTGTAGTAGAACATCATGTAGAAATTTTGAGAACTGGTATCCAACTTCTCCCAATGAGATCTATATCTGCATGAAAGATCTGAACAAAAAACAAGTCAGACAGGTAGGTATCATGGATTCATCTGCTGTGACTAAAGGAAAGAAAATTACCAAGATAAGAACCTAATTTTCCCTTCCTTGTCATCAGCAGCAGATGAATCCATTAACTGATGGTATGTACAAAAGCAATCCCTACTTAGGGTGGGAACAGGCCACACTGCGAGCAAGCACTTGCGCTCCAAAAATAGCGTTCTGCTTCGCTGCAACATCCAGCCTATAATGCCGGACAAATTAGAGCTGAGAAGCCCAAGTAGCCGCACTACAGATCTCATGAAGAGAGAGTGCACCCGTTTCAGCCCACGAGGAGGAAAATTGCTCTCATGGAATGCGCCTTAAACGCTTCAGGCGGAGACAACCTGAAAGCAGATACGCAGCAAAAATGACTTCCTTGAGCCAACGGGCTATAGTGGCCTTAGACGCCGGGCCTCCACGCTGAGGACCTGACAACAGGATAAAAAGGCGATCAGAAGTCCTGAAGTCATTTGACATCTGTAGATACTGCAACACAGCCCTGGGGACATCCAGAAGATGTAACTGCCCAAAGGAGTCAGGGAACTCTTCCCTAGAAAAGGAAGGAAGAAAAATGGGCTGGTTCAGGTGAAACGCTGAAACCACCTTAGGCAGGAAGGAAGGCACTATACGTACCGTTACTCCGGACTCCGAGAACTGCAGAAAAGGGTCCCGACAGGACAGCGCCTGCAGCTCAGACACGCGTCTAGCCGATGTAATGGCTACCAAAAAGACTGTCTTGAGAGTCACATCCTTCTCCGAAGCTCGCTTATGCGGCTCGAAGGGCAAACACTGAAGAGCCTTCAACACCAGCCCCAGGTTCCAGGCCGGACAGGGCAACCGGACGGGAGGACGGAGCCTATGCACCCCTCTGAGAAATCGGGCAAAGTCTGGATGAGCAGCAAGGGACAAGCCAGCGACTTTCCCTCAATAGCATGATAATGCTGCCACTTGCACCCGCAGGGAATTGTAAACCAGGCCTTTTTGTAAGCCCTCCTGCAAAAAGTCCAGCACTGTCGAGACTGTAGCCCGCGTGAGTGTGATCGCCTTTGAAACACCCCACGCCTCAAATTTACGCCAGATCCGCGCATAAGCTGCGGAGGTGGACCGCTTGTGGGCCTGCAAGAGCGTGGAGATGACCTTGTTAAAGTAGCCCTTGTCTCTCAATTGCGCCCTCTCAATAGCCAGGCCGTAAGACCAAATCGGCAGGGATCCTCCATAGACAACAGGTTCGGCACCAGGGGCAAATGCACCGGAGCGTCCACCAATATCCGGCGGAGATCCGCATACCATGGACGCCTTGGTCAATCTGGAGCGATGAGAATCACCAGACCTCGGTGCTGTCGAATCCGTAGTAGGACTCGCCCTATCAAGGGCCAAGGAGGGAACACATACAGGAGATCCGAGGGCCAGGGTTGAGCCAGAGCATCCAACCCCGCAGAGTGAGGATCTCTCCTGCTGAAAAAGCGAGGTACTTGAAAAAGCGAGGTACTTTGGCGTTTGCACTTGACGCCATTAGATCCATTCCGGGAGTCCCCCATTTGGCACAAACCTGAAGAAAAACTTCTTCTGCCAGTTCCCATTCTGCTGGGTCGATTTGATGCCTGCTGAGAAAATCGGTTTGCACGTTGCTCTGACCTGCTATGTGAGCTGCCGACAGAAGCTGCAGGTGTAGCTCGGCCCAGTGGCAAATCTGAGCGGCCTCCGCGGCCAGGGCCCTGCACTGAGTGCCTCCCTAATGATTTATGTATGCCACCTCTGTCGTGTTGTCTGACAGAACCCGGACAGCAAGCCCCTTCAGAGTCTTTTGAAAGGCCATAAGAGCCTGGAATATCACTCTCAGTTCCAAGCAATTGATGGATCACCCTGCTTCCAAAGGTGTCCACAGACTCTGAGCATAGCTTCCCTGGCAATGTGCTCCCCAGCCCAAAAGGCTGGTATCCGTTATCACCAGGCACTAAGAAAGAAGCGCAAGAGGCCTTCCCTGGCGCAGCATTCTGTCAGAGAGCCACCTCTCCAAACTGAGCGGGGCAGCAGGGAGCAACATTAGTCTGCGTTGATATTCCTGGGACATCGGAGACCACTGTTGAAGCAGGGCAATCTGCAGATGCCTCATATGCGCTCTCGCCCAAGGCACCACCTCCAAGGTGACTGTCATCTACCCCAGCAGCTGGACAAAGTCCCAAGCTCGCAGGGGAGGCATCCGCAGGAGCAGATGGACCTGATTCTGAAGCTTGCACCGCCTTTGGTCAGGGAGAAAGGCAAACCCCTATGCCGTGTCGAACTGGACCCCCAAATACTCAAGAGACTGAGAGGGGGTCAGGTGACTTTTGGGTATATTGACCACTCAGCCTAGCGCCTGCAGGACTGCCACCACTCTGACTGTGGCAAGATGACTCTCGGTTGCTGAATCCGCTCTGATGAGCCAGTCGTCGAGATAAAGGTGAACTCTGATACCCTCTCGCCTGAGGCAGGCAGCTACGACCACCATTACCTTGGAGAAGGTATGGGGAGCTGTGGCTAGACCGAAAGGCAAGGCCCGAAACTGGAAATGTTTTCCCAACACCGCAAATCAGAGGAACCGCTGGTGTGGAGGCCAGATAGGAATGTGCAAATATGCTTTTTTTAGGTCCAGAGACGTGAGAAACTCTCCTGGCTGAACCGCCGCAATGACAGAGCGCAGGGTTTCCATGCAAAAATGTCGTACTCTGAGGGCCTCGTTGACTCTTTGTAAGTCGAGGATCGGTCTAAAAGACCCGCCTTTTCGAGGCACGACAAAATAAATGGAATAGCGGCTGCAGCCGTGTTCAGCGGGATGCACCGAGACCACCGCTCCGAGGTGCAGCAAGACTTGTAAGGTCTCCTCTACCGCCGCCCGTTTTACGGCAGTGCCACATCGGGACTCCACAAACACGTCTCTCACCGGGGCACCGAATTCCAGTCGGTAACCTTCTCTGATCAGGTCCAGAACCCACTGATCCAAGGTAATCTTGGTCCACTCCTCTAGAAAGAGGGAAAGACATCCTCCTATTGCAGGCATGGAGGAGTGGACCAGCGTCCCATCATTGTGGAGGACGCCCCTGAACTCCTGGCCTTAACCCGGCCCCTGCGGAACATTTGTCCGAGCGAAAGGAGTTCTTCTGTTGAAAATGGGTACATTGAGAAAACCCAGCAGAGTGCCCCAGGCAATACCTGCGAGCTTCACGGAAGCGAGGTCTGAAAGAGGAGGGAAACACAGAACCTCTGGAAGACGGCCTTGGCCTATCCTCAGGTAACCGCTGGGGTTTAGAGTCCCCCAGGTCTTTCACAATCTTCTCCAATTCCTCTCCAAATAACAGGAGGCCATGAAAGGGTAGCCTCACCAGCCTTTGCTTAGAAGCCATGTCAGCCGCCCAATGCCGCAGCCAAAGAAGGCGGCGGGCAGAAACCGCCACAGACATCTGTTTAGCCGAAGCTCTGACCAGATCTTAAAGGGCGTCAGCCAAAAATGGCAGGGCCGACTCCATCCGCGGGGCAACCTCAGAAAGGGGGCCCTCACCATCGGCAGGCTGTTCCACCGCCTGCTGTAACCAGGAAAGACATGCCCGGGCTGCACAGGAACTGCAAACAGACGACCTCAAGGCAAGGCCCACAATTTCAAAGGACCGCTTCAGCACGGACTCCAGCCGCCGGTCCTGCATGTCTTTCAAAGCGACCCCTCCTTCTACTGAGAGAGGTCTTTTTTGTCACCGCCGTGATCAATGCATCCACTTTAGCTGATGGTTTTTGGTCAGTATGTGGAAGATGAACAAAGGCTTTCAAACTTGTCAAAGAATTATTTTTACAAGCCATGACTTTGGTTGGAGTAGAAGCAGGGGTCAATTTGCATTAATGTGACCGTCAATTCTTGGGAACAAATCAGAATTTGGGACCAAGTGACAGCACAAGGTCCTCATATCACTGTTAAGCATTGCATTGTACATTAGTGTATGTTTATTTCAAAAACACTACCCCAAAATTTGAACATCATGTCCAGAGTGTCATATACATTGTGATCATGATGCAAGCTCACGCTACAATTAATCTCTTCAAAATTTGCCAGAGAGTTGGCTCAGAGAAAAATGTCCTCTAGTGTCACATGGAAGTTAGCTGATTCTCACATGCTGAAGTTTTCACTCATGAGCCATTGATGAAGGCTGCCATATTCCTCCAGGAAAGAATACAACCTCTGGTTTATTTAACACATTTTCCTCCAATGAGTTGAACCAACTGATTCAGGAGCCTGATAATGGGTTTTTTTTACCAAGCTGTGGGAAGAAGGGCCTTGCGCTAGTGGTGGGGGCCATTTTCCCTGCCTGCAGGGCCATTTTTACTGCAGTGGATAAAAAGCCCCCAGACAAACATGGCCATGTAGTAAGAGAACTCTTATCACTTGTCCATGCAGTGGGGAGCCCTTACTGCCACCCACTGAGGCCGGCAATAAGGGGCTCCCGTAGTAACCAGGCACCACACATCAATGCCCAATTACCGCCAGGTTACCGCCGCACAAGGCATTTCCAGGGGGTTTCTTTTTTCTCCAGAAATGGTGCACCCTCGGGGCAGAACTACTGCCACTAGCTGCGTAAAATGAAATCTTCTACTACTACTATCATTTCTATAGTGCCACTAGACGTACACAGTGCTGTACATTGAACATTTAAGAGACAGTCCCTGCTTGAAGGAACTTACAATCTGATCAAGGAAGACAAATAGGACAAATAAGGGATAAGGGAGTTACTTGAGGTGGGAATGATACAACAGACATGGGTACTGAACAAAAAACACTGTAGGTAACCAATATAGATCCTTAAGAAGAGATGATTTAACGTAATGCGGCGATCTATATGTACGGCGGGCAGCTGTGTTTTCTGCAGTCTGTAGCTTTCTTAGGAAATTCTACTTAATACCCGTATAAATTGAATTGCAATAGTCAAATTTAGTTAAGACTGTACCTTGCGAAGGATGTTAAAAAAATGGAAGTGGTGCAAAGAAAAGCTACAAGAATGGTATGGGATTTGCGTTCCAAGACATATGAGCAGAGACTTGCTGACCTGAACATGTATACCCTGGAGGAAAGGAGGAACGGGGTGATATGATACAGACATTCAAATACTTGAAAGGTATTAATCCGCAAACAAATCTTTTCCGGAGATGGGAAGGCGGTAGAACGAGAGGACATGAAATGAGATTGAAGGAGGGCAGACTCAGGAAAGATGTCAGGAAGTATTTTTTCACAGAGAGGGTGGTGGATGCTTGGAATGCCCTCCCGCGGGAGGTAGTGGAGATGAAAACGGTAACGGAATTCAAACATGCGTGGGATATGCATACAGGAATCCTGTGCAGTAGGAATGGATCCTCAGAAGCTTAGCCGAAATTGGGTGGCGGAGCAGGTGGGGGAAGAGAGGTTGGTGGTTGGGAGGCGAGGATAGTGGAGGGCAGACTTATACGGTCTGTGCCAGAGCCGGTGATGGAAGGTGGGACTGGTGGTTGGGAGGCGGGAAATACTGCTGGGCAGACTTGTACGGTCTGTGCCCTGAAAAAGGCAGGTACAAATCAAGGTAAGGTATACACATATGAGTTTATCTTGTTGGGCAGACTGGATGAACCATGCAGGTCTTTTTCTGCCATCATAACTGAACTAAAGTACAAAAGACTGATCTTGAAAGAATGGTCTTAATCTTTTAAGTTTCCACAATGAATTAGACACATTCGAGACTACTTTGGAAATTTGGCAATCAAAAGAAAGAAACTGATCAATTAAGATCCCCAAGATTTGCCACTGCATTGTCAGAAACTATCCAACTGTTATACCTTGGACCAATGGCTGGAAGGCTTGAAGAGCCATTCCAGATGGCCCTCATTTCCAACTAGTTGATGGCCTCAGTTGCTGAAAATCTGCCCTGTGCTACCTGGTCTTGACAATATGCTTTCCAGCCACCCAGACCTAGATCTGTCATCGCACTAACTAGGGACCTCCTAGTCCGTACCCTTGAGAAGTTCAAGGATCCAATCACCACTTCAAGTTGCCTCAAGCTGATGACATCCATAGAAGGTAGTGCTCATTATTCAAACTACACCAACCAATGGATCCAGCAGTGATGTTTGTTACTGCTGAACCCAGCATCTGCATGTAATCTCATGCCTGTGGAGCCACCTTCATCAAAAGTCCATGCATACAGATTGCTGAAAATGCTACTGCAGCTGACAGCTGCCACTTCCTCTTGCTGTGCTGGGCCCCACCCTTGAAAAACCAACTTCTCTTTTTTTTTTTTTAATGAATTTCAAAATATACATTCATTTAGTAAATAAATGTCAGAAATCAGGCAATACTAAACAGTAATAAAGCATAATCCTTCGCTATTAATACATAGTCTAGGATAGGAAATATTATTGTTACTTAGACCACAAACAGATCAAGTTACAAGGTAACTTTTTAAGGAAAATACTGGAGAATAACCTCCAAAAATAATGAAAGGATAAGGGCTAGATCGCAGCCAGCGGTTTCAGCTAACTTCAGTTGCTATCAAGGCAGATTCGCCAGTGCTCTCTTTTGCTATTAGAAATTGTTTCAATTTTTCTGGATCAAAGAATGCATAATAAACTGAGCGCAAAGAAATAAGACATCTGCATGCAAATTTCAACCTAAAAGTCCCACCTAAGGCTAGAACCCGGGATTTAAGTCCCAGAAATTCTCTCCTTCTTCGCTGAGTAGATTTGCTGATGTCTGGAAAAACTTGAATCCTTGATCCCAGAAACTGATGAGACATAAATCTGAAGTATAGCCTAAGAATATTGTTTTTATCAGTTTCAACAGCAAAAGATGCGAGAAGAGTTGTACGTTCTGTAATATTGTCCAATGAAGTTTCAAGAAACTGAGTTAAGTTTGCTGGGACTTCTAGTACGGAGGTTTTTACTCCCGTGATATAATAAGCCTTCGCAAATGGGGTTAACGCTTCCTTTGGGATTCCTAATATATCAATAAGATACTTCTTTAACATTTCCATTGGAGGTATTAGAGGAGTCTTAGGGAAATTCAAAAATCTTAGGTTGTTACCCCTAAGCTGGTTCTCAAAGTATTCAATTTTCCTTAACATATTATCTCTATCCATCACTAGATTGCCAACAACACTTTGCATTTTGTTAATCTCTAATAAATTTGATCCACTCTTATCCTCTTGCATTTTAACCTTCGTTTCCATAGTTTGTTGATGTTGTTTAAGGTTTTTTACCTTAGAGTTAAGAAGTGTCGAAGCCTGGAGCAGAGACGAATTTAATGCCTGGATAGCGTCTCAAAGAACCTCTAGGGTAACAACTGCTGGTCTTGTAATCCCTCCGATTCACATGGCTGGTTCTGCCGCAATTGGAGAGGACGAGAGTTCAGCGTCTCCCGTCCTGACCTCTGATGGACTTTGATCCGGCGTCGAAAAGCCGATAGGACCACTAGGAGCCTCAGTATTGACAAACTCCGGCTCTCCCATCGCTCTCAAACCACCCGGTCTCGGAGGAGCAGTTTGCAAGGGCGGACTCAATGACGCCTCTTCTGCGCCAAGATCCCCCGGATGTACTGGGGATCCAACCAAGGCAGGGATCGAAGTACTTTGCGCCTGGAATCCAAACATCTCCAAAGTCGGTTGACGGAGCGTTAAGGTAGAGGCTGGGCTAGTAGTGGACTTAGCCCCGCTTTTCCCCTTTCTTTTCCCCATTTCCTGGGTCCTAGAAAGAAAAACGCGCCGTAACACAGCTTCAGGTTCCGGAACTTCAGGCAGCGGTTCCTCCCACGGACGCCATCTTGATCTCCTCTTCTTCAAACCAACTTCTCTTGAAGGTGATCTGATGCCAACTTGGAAATCTCCCATAAGGGGAATGGTTTTCAAGGGTGTCGTTGCGGAGGAACTGAAAGAAATCTCTGTGAACCTGGAAGATGTATTGAGCCAAATTGTCAAGTTAAAGAGTGATAAATCACCTGGACCAGATGGCATACATCCTAGGGTACTGAAAGAACTCAAACATGAAACTGCTGATCTGTTAGTGATCTGTATAACATAAGTACATAAGTACATAAGTAGTGCCATACTGGGAAAGACCAAAGGTCCATCTAGCCCAGCATCCTGTCACCGACAGTGGCCAATCCAGGTCAAGGGCACCTGGCACGCTCCCCAAACGTAAAAACATTCCAGACAAGTTATACCTAAAAATGCGGAATTTTTCCAAGTCCATTTAATAGCGGTCTATGGACTTGTCCTTTAGGAATCTATCTAACCCCTTTTTAAACTCCGTCAAGCTAACCGCCCGTACCACGTTCTCCGGCAATGAATTCCAGAGTCTAATTACACGTTGGGTGAAGAAAAACTTTCTCCGATTCGTTTTAAATTTACCACACTGTAGCTTCAACTCATGCCCTCTAGTCCTAGTATTTTTGGATAGCGTGAACAGTCGCTTCACATCCACCCGATCCATTCCACTCATTATTTTATACACTTCTATCATATCTCCCCTCAGCCATTAAAATCATCCGTAGTACCTGAAGACTGGAGGGTGACCAATGTAATGTTGATTTTTAAACAGAGTTCCAGGGGTGATCTGGGAAATTACAAACTGGTAAGCCTGACTTCAGTACCGGGTAAAACAGTGGAAATTATTATAAAGAATAAAATTACAGAACACCGACAAACATCGTTTAATAGGAAAGTCAGCATGGGTTCAGCCAAGGGAAGTCTTGACTTACCAATTTGCTTTGTTTGTTTGAAAGCGTAAATAAACATATGGATAAAGGTGAGCAGGTTGATGCAGTGTATCTAGATTTTCAAAAGCTTTTGACAAAGTTCCTCATGAGAGACTCCTGAGAAAATTAAAAAGTCACAGGACAGGAGGCAATGTCCTTCTGTGGATTAGGAATTGGTTATTGGACAGAAAACAGAGGGTAGGGTTAAATGGTCATTTTTCTCAATGGAGGAGAGTGGAGTGCCACAGGGATCTGTACTGGAACCGGTGCTATTTAACCTATTTATAAATTATCTGGAAAACGGAACAATGAGAGGTTATTAAATTTGAAAATGAGACAACTATTCAGAACTGTCAAAACACATGCGGACTGTGAAAAATTGCAGGAAGACCTCAAGAAACTGAAAGACTGGGCATCCAAATGGCTGCAAAGCATTAAATGGAAATTTAACATGGACAAATGCAAAGTGATGCACATTGGGAAGAATAATCCGAATCACAGTTACCTCATGCTAGGTTCCACCTTAGGAGTCAGCACTGAAGAAAAAGATCTAGATGTCATTGTAGACAATACGATGAAATCTTCTGTCTAGTGCGTGGTGGCTGACAAAAAGAAAACAGGATGCTAGGAATTATTAGGAAAGGGATGCAAAATAAGACCAAGATGATTCTGTATTGCTAAATGGTGCGACCTCACTTTGAGTATTGTGTTCAATTCTGGTTGCCATATCTCAAAAAAAGATAATGGAGTTAGAAAAAGTTCAAAGAAGAGCAACCAAAATGATAAGGGGTGTAGGGGTATTTTCCTGTTATCTCACCTTTGCAGGTCTGAGGCCTGTCCAAGCCTGAACCAACTAATATGAATTCTACAGCCTATAGCCTGATTACACCAGAAACCAACTTTCTACAAAGGAAAATTACTTTTTGGCACAGCTATGCTGTCGACTTCATCAAGAACATGCACTGGCCGTCTATCTTGTCTCTTGGGAGCATATGGAGGAGTGAACTTCTCAGGAACAGTGTCTTCAGAAACAACTGTAAACGAAGGAGGGGAGCTGGCTACAATCAGGCTCATGACTGATAAAGTTATTCTAGCTGGATGCACATAAGCCCTCTCTGCCATAACTGTGTGTTATCTGCTGGACAGAGATGCACGGTTGGTGAACAGGGCCAACGATGGGAGAGGGAAGGAAAAGGGACTTCAGATGAGAAGAGTAGAGGAAGAAGGAGAAGATGATTTGTGGAGGATAGATCTCTCAGAGGTGCTAGAGAGACTGATTTCCCCAAAAGACCTGTGAACTGAATCTCTCTCTCGAAGAAACCTAAGGGCCATATAAAATGTACTGTCATATCCCTGAGCAAATGAGTCCAGAATAATTGCTATTTAGTAATTTCTTAGCCTACATCATAGGGGCTCATCCTACTGTTTATATATTGGGATCACTCATCTGGTCTGCTAGTTTCTTCTGTCTTTTGAAAGGATTGTATTGCATTGCATCTCTACTTCATATTGGGATCGCTCGTCCAGCCTACTAGTTTTTTTTCTGTCCCCTTTGATTGGACTTGATTGCATTGCTGTGTTTCCATTACCTTGTTTAGAGTGTCTGTTCCTTTTCGAGGTTTGCTTTATTAAGTGCCAAGCTTTTACTGTGTGTATACTGGAGTAAGTGTTTCAGGGATCTGTGTGGAACTCCTTCCATATGAGTAAAGACTAAAGAGGTTAGGGCTCTTCAGCATGGAAAATTGATGGCTGAGGGGGGATAGGACCGAGGTCTATAAAACTTCTGAGTGGTGTAGAAGTGGATCGATTTTTCACTCTTTCAAAAAACACAAAAACCAGAGGACACTAAATCAAATTATATGGAAACACTTTTAAAACAAAATAGGAGGAAATATTTTTTCACTCAAATAGTAGTTAAGCTCTGGAACTCGCTGCCGGAGGATGTGGTAACAGTGGTTAGCATATCTGGGTTTAAAAAAAGGATTGGACAAGTTCCTGTAGGAAAAGTCCATAGTCTGTTACTGAGATGGACATTGGGGAAGCCACTGATTGCCCAGGGATTGGTAATATGGGATGTTGATACTAATTAGGTTTCTGCCAGGTATTTGTGACCTGTAATGGCCACTGTTGGAAGCAGGATACTGGGCTAGATGGACTGTTGGTCTGACCCAGTATGGCTATTCTTATGTTCTCCTCAGAATTTCTCTGAAGTCTGGCAGGAATGGAGAGGGGACCACTTAGAAGAAACCAAGGAGTGGAGAGACCTAGATTTCTCTGGGTATCTACCAGCACATGGCTACTCAAATTCTTCTCCCACCTGACTGCACTCTACTGGGTCTTCAAGTGGGCCAAGGAGCAGCACTTCACTAATTCAGAATACCAGCTGCTGTATGTAGAAAAAACAACAGTAGGTGCTGCATGGTGCCCTTTATCGGGTCATGTTCACAAGTCTTTGTCTCTATCTGCTGGTTGATAGCTACAACCCTCACTGGTTCTAGATTGGTCTGGTGAATGATATTACAGGCTTTTGGCCAGTAACCGAATGCTACTCCAGATTCTTTTACTTCTGTAAGATTTAATCTGTTTTCTTTCTCTCCTTTGTTTTACTCTTGATGTTTAATGATAGTAAACTGCTTTGCTCTAGCTCTCAAAAGGCAGTATAGAAAGAAGTGATCAAAGCATTTTGAACCTAGAAGGCAGACTAGCTAAAGAAAAAAAATGTATTTTCAGACGACGAACCAAAAAAGTCACGCTGAAGGAACAAAATATCACCTATGCCAACATTCACTCCCTTGATACCAACCTGACCTGTGTTTTCTCAACAAGTAATATTAAGACTCATATGGAGGGTGGGATGCCAGACTGCTTTACAGTGAAACAATGAAGATGTACAGCCAAGGGCTAAAAAATGACCTCAGTATTCATGCCCAAATTTAAGCTTTACCTGGGACTTCAAGCCTTGCAGCATGCTAGAGCTGATAAAAAGTTATAAAAAGCCATTCTCCCATTGTTGGAAACAAAGACTGCAAAATACAACAGGACCCCATAAATCCTAACTGGGACAGGCGCCCCATACCCTCACAGCATTAGCAGGATGATTTTCTATTTACAGGCTAAATGAAAGAATTGAGTTTATTTTGGCCACATGAATTGTTTCATGTTTGCTAAAACAATGTATTACACAACAAAGAGGGGAAAGCTCGCTTAGAGTCAACCTCAGTAGTACTGCAGAAAGCGAGCAAAAACGTTGAATTCGACTAACACCACCCAATCAAAAAAAAGGCAAAAAATGGGGGAAAAGACCTCAGAAAATGGTGACCTGCTACTCCAAGCCTGTAGCAATTAGACCATCCTGGTCACATGCCTTCTCTGTATAATCATTGGTTTAAAAAAAAAAACAACCCATCTTATTGGTTTTAGAAAAAGACAAACAATTTATCAATCAATAACATCAAGTATCAACTCTAACACAGAATTCAAACAAAAGAGAGGGAAAAAAATTTAAACAAGTTACCTAAAATAAGATTTCAGATAATTATCCATATGAGACCAAGTTTTAGCAGTAAAACATCTCACCTGCTTTGTCTGCAACAGAGGTTTCAAATTTATGAATCTGTAAAATTGAATGCCACCAAAAAGTAGAACTGAGATTAGAATTATCTTTCCAATGCATAAGAACCAGTTTTAGCACAGCAACCACTAAATGTTCAGTAATTTTTGTTGGGAAACATCCAGTTGATCTTGGAATAGCACAGAACCTAACATAATAATTGGAGTAATTGGACCCTGTACAGGAAGAATATTTGAAATAAAAGACCACACCCGACACCAAAATTCATAAGTTATTCTACAATCAAAAATCATATGAAGCAAAGTACCAGTGTGCGAGCCACAGGACCAACATTTGTTGTTATTTGAAAGACACGCTACCACCAATTTATGAGAAGTCCAAATCACCCTATGACGAAAGAAATATAATGACTGTACGTAGCTGGCTGAAGCTATAGGCCTGCTCATTTTAGACCAGAGATAAGACCACTGATTGGGTGATATCTGAATTTGAAGATCGTTTTCCCAAACTGAACAAAGGCTTAGTTTGCTGCTTAAACATTTTTGTATAAAAAAAGGTGTAAAATTGTGATACAACATGGCCTTTGTAACAAATTTTAGAGAGGAAATCATGTATAGGAGGGGACTTTACATTTAGGTTAGAGACTCAGTTCTGGGTTAAGCAATGTCTAATCTGGAGCCACTTAAAGTATTGGCTGACTATTAAAGAAAAGACAGAACAGAGATCCTCAAAGGGAACCACTGAACTACCAGAATACACATGAGCAATTGTCCTTATCCCCTTTTTTTGCCCAAATTTCCCAAAATATAGGATGCTTATTAATTTTGATTAAAGGATTGCCCCATAAGGTGGAATGAAGGGAACAAGAGCTTGAAAATTCCATATAATTATCAAGTTTATGTAAGCAAAAGAAAGAGGAAAGAATTATATTATTATTTTTCAATTGTTCTGGAATAGAAAAAGGCAAGAGATGGGGACTTAAAGAAGAGCCCCACACCAGTTGCTTCATTGCTAACCACACCGGTTGATAATGTAGAGGTTTTATCAACCAGTATGACACCTGACCTAAAATGAATGCTTTGTGATAAACCGAAAAAAAAAATCAGGAAAAAGAACACCCGCTTTGGACACCCGCTTTTCCCTTGGTGTTTTTAAGATTTCAGAGCAATCCTAGGAGGCTTATAATTCCACAAAAATGTAGTTAAGATATTATCTATTTGAGTATAAAAAGCTTTCGGAAAAAGGATAGGAAGCATACTAAGGATGAAGTTGACTTTGGGCATTAGTATCATTTTAATAGTCTCCAATCGACCCCACCAAGAAAGATATAATGGTTTCCATGAAAGAGATAGAGATTTAACCAACTCCAGGATACAATTCTTATTAAATTCCAATGTACCTTCCAAAGAGGGGCATACATTAATACCTAATGATCGAATATGCTGTGAAGATCATAACAGACCATGCGGCAAAACCAGATCAGAAGTAGCATGAACATTAAGTGGAAGAACCTCTGTCTTAAATTTATTAATCTTATAACCAGAAATATTAGAGTAGATAGAAGTAAGTTGAAACAAAGCCGTTAAGGAGGAGGCTGGATTTGTCAAGAACAACATATCATCTGCATAAGCAGAGAGTTTGGGCTTCCAAATTTCCAATTGAAATTCCTGTGATATTTATATTAACTCTAATTGCTATAAGAAATGGCTCTAGAGTTATGTTGAATAGGAAAGGAGACAAGGGACAGCCTTGTTTGGTACCTTTTTCCAGATGAATCGGATCCGATAGTGTATTATTAATCAAAATTCGGGCTATTGGATTATTATATAAAATTTTAACCTGCATTATAAAATGTTCTGGGGCTCCAAACCATTCAAGAGCATTAAATAAAAAGGGCCACTCAATTCTATCAAATGCCTTCTCCGCGTCTATGGACAAAGCAATAATTGGAGATGTGATTTAGCTAAGATAGAAATTTTGTGAAAGGGTCTTGAATTGTCTGTAATAAGACAGTGAGGCATAAAGCCAACTTGATTAGGGTGAATAATATTGCCTATAATTTTAGTGAGTCTATTGGCTAGAATTTTTGCATATATTTTATAATCTACATTTAGTAGGGAAATTGGTCTATAGTTGGAGATTAAAGTAGCATCTTTTTCAGGCTTTGGAAGAACTGTGATGGTAGCTTCCACAAACCTATTCTTGATGGCTGGGCTATTTTCAAGTAACTGATAAAAAGAGAGCAGATGAGGCAAAACATCTTTAAGAACTATTCCCCCAAGCAATTTAACCTTAGGTGGCTGTGATAATGTTAAGACTAACACAGAGGTAGAATGTGAGCAAGACAACGCCCATCAGGAATACTGTTGCTTGGATAGTCCTTCACACCAGTATAATTAATCAATGCTTATATTCTGTACATTGCAAGTGGGGAAGCAGTTTTCAGGAAGATGACAAGCCGGCAAAAAAAGGGGATGGGGAGAGAGAGTGTGTATCATTTCTGAGCAGGAGTCATACTTGTCACAAAGCTGGAAACTAACTTCTGGCTCTTATCTGCTATTTTTAGTGGTGCTCTGTTCGTAAGTTAAACATTCACATCTGTCTCTCATACTGACCAGTTTTCACAAACAATTTGCTAAGATGTGCCCAGAGGACACAGAAGAGAAAATCTAGTCGCTCAAAAGTGCAAGCTCCATGTTATATCACTTTCAGGTATCAACAGGAGATGTCTCAAGCAGCACATTAAGAAGTTCATTTATGAAGGAAGTGACGTCACCGTTGTAAGATGGCTGCTTAACTGCGGAGCTCCGCGGGAGCGAGAGAAAAGTACGGAGTGAACTCCGGGAAATCACGCAAGCCATCCTCCTTACTAAAAGGAATAAGAAAACCAACGACTATGGCAGCCAGGAAAAAGCTGGCGAAATATAAATTTATTGAACATTTATCAAAACAGCATCGGAGCCTGTGTGATTTTTTTTTTTTTTTAATATATAGTGAAGAACGTCCATAAAGGATGCTCCTGACGAGCACTTGGCCGTTTTTGCCCCCCCCCCCCCCCCGATTTTTTTTTTTTTTTTTACATTTTAATAATTTTTCCAATCCCGCGCAGCCCCAACGAGAGGTACAGACCTCTCATTAGATTTTCCAGCGTTTTCCAGCATTAAGGCAATTGGAAAAGGTTAATGCATCTCATTACAGTAGGGTTTCTACACGATTTGCTCATCTGCATTCCATTTTCGTTAGCTGCTACCGTCGTCGGAAAAAAGTCTTTAGTGCATGCAAGGGTTTACTACTTGCTTGTTAATGGCTCGTTAAGTTTGGTGCATCTGGCCCTAACTGGCAGCAAGGAATGGAAGCCAGTTGTGGGGAAACACGGGGAGGGGGGGGTGGCAAGGGGGGGGGGGTACGGATGGGGCTAAAAGTGGGGTCATGGAATGTGAATGGCTTAAACAACCCTGGAAAAAGAAGTGTAATTTTTAGAGAGATTTATAAAATGCATTGGGACGTGGTAATGATAAAAGAGAAACACGTTCAGAAGAAAGATGCAAGGTTGACACAATATAAAAACCTGGGCAATAGTTATATACTGGCAGATCCTGGGGGGTGGGGGGGAGGGAGGATTGGCGATATATATTAAGGAGAGGGTACATTTTGTCCAACAGCAAATATACTTGGAGAATCAGGGCAGATGTATAGCAGTCAAAGGGAAGATAAATAACCAACTAATTACATTTGTGAACATATATGCACCTAATGAGGGTCAGGGAGCCTTGTTTGAGGCTCTGCGGATAGAGCTAACGGGGTTTGTTGCAGGGAAGGTAATATTGGGGGGGGGGGGATTTCAACTTGACGACAACAGATTTTTAGATCATTCTAAAGGGAAACCAGGGGGTGGGCAGGCGGGTAAGGTAAAGCTTCTATGAATGGTTAAAGAATTAGATTTAATAGGCACTTGGAGGATGCAGCATCCAGGTCAAAAAACATACTCCTTTTTCTCGCATGCACAACAAACTTACACGAGGTTAGATGCAATATGGTGTTCTCAAAGTCTATGGGGAGAGGTAAGAGACTCAGATATAGGGAATATACACGCGTCTGACCACGCCCCAGTATGGATATGTATGATGGGCCTGGGGGGGGAAGAATTGTACATTTTGGAGATTGAATGAATCATTACTTGATGAGGCAGAGGCATGTGAAGAACTTACAGCAGTAGTACAAGAATACTTGGTCCATAATGACAGGGGGGATGTTTCGGAATACACTAAAGGTAGTGTTAAGAGGGCACCTGATAAAGAGGGGAGGGCAACGGAAGAGAGAAAGACAGGAACATGAACTGGGAGTGAGACAAAGACTAGCGTCATTAGAGGCCCAGCATCAGTATGGCATGGGAACTAACATATTCCAGGAGCTCAAGGTTGGCAGAACAGAGCTGCAAAAAAATACAGATTAAGCAGATGGAATTTCATAGAAAATTGGTTAAGCAAAAGTTCTATGAATTTAGCAACAAAGCTAGTAGAATGTTGGCACGTAGCTTACGCCAACGACAAGTTGGGAACACTATTACTAAATTAAAGGAAGCAGGGGATAGGATGCTACACCAAGACAGAGAGATAAGGGATCGATTTGCCCAATATTATTCAGCTCTATACTCAAAAGAAACAACTGTGTCCAGTCCAGAGATAAAGAGCTATGTATCTGGATTAGGCCTTAAAAAATTGACGGAAGCTCAAAGAGCAAGGCTGGACAGGCCTATTTCACTAGAGGAGATAGAGGGGGTAATAAAAGGTCTGAAGGGGGGCAAAGCACTGGGATTGGATGGGTACACAGCCAATTATTATAAATTGTTGGGGACGGTTCTAGGACCCCTATTGCTAAGGGTAGGTAATGAATGTTTTCAATTAGGGAAGCTACCAATAAGTATGCATATGGCAGGGATATCGGTCATTCCAAAGCCGGGGCGAGACCCAACAGTTTGCGGCTCTTATAGACCAATTTCCCTAATAAATGTTGATATTAAAATTCTTGCTAAGGTAATGGCGGAGAGGATAAATACGTTTTTACCCCAAATAATCCATGTGGACCAATCAGATTTTATTTCCCAAAGACAAGTGGTTGATAATATTAGAAGATCATTAAATGTCATCTGGGGAGCCCAGCAGCAAGGCATTTGCATTACTCACAACTGATGCCGAGAAAGCATTTGATAGGGTAGAATGGAACTATCTATGGGAAGTCTTGGAGACAATGGGTTTTGGTATAGGAATTTTAAGATGGTTGAAAGGGCTATATGCCGCCCCGGTGGCAAGGATAAAAGTAAATGGGGGATATTCAGAACAATTTAGTATTCAGAGGGGAACTTGGCTTCATTATTGGTGCATGCAAAGTGTTAGTGTGGCAGGAAATTTTGTTTTTAACTGTCATTACTCAGCGCTTTATATTCACGGAGCTTTAAACTGGGGAATTATAAAGGATGATTAGTATATGTGGGGAAGCTTCTGGGCCCTTCTAACTTAAGCATCTACATCACATGCAAAAAAAAAAAAAAGAAGAAGTATGATTCTGATAGAAGGCTGTCCAGAAAATGGCTAGAAGTTGCCCACTGTGTAAGAAACTAGAAATCGGAAGTCTTATCTTTAGAGCTCTATACTGACCATTCAGATAGGTGAGAGAATATTAACAGGAAGATGCTCCTCATGCCACCATTGTCCTGTGCTTCTTATACTGATCTATCAGGCAGCCAAGTGGGTTTTTCTTCTGCTTCTTCTACATTGCAGAAAATGCTTATGCCAACATTATGGCCCTGCAAAAATATTATGAACAATCCTGCTCTTCCTCCAGCAGACAATAACAACTTCATGATTAATTGGGATGACCTATGCGAAAATACCTTAAACAACATAGCTCCCCTCAAATCTACATCTAAACCAACCCAGAAAATCTTTTGCAAAGGAAATGTAGAAAACTGGAAAGAAAATGGGCTAAAGACAAATCAAATGAAAACAAGTTAACTTGGAAAAATTGGCATCAAAACATATAAAAATGAGATCAAAATTGTAAAAACTTAATACTATAACAAAATAATTGGTGGTAATTTTCTTAATACCAGTAAACTTTTCAATATGATAAAAAGTCTATTATCCACAAAAGAAATAACCACAACCACACAGTCCCCAGTCCCCACCAACAGCAGAGCAACTGGCTACTTTTTTCGAACAAGAAAATAGTTAAAATCAGAGAAGAAGTACTCAAATTAAAAATCAACCATCAAGATATTTACGAAAAATAGTCAGACACACATACCACCTCAGAATCTGGTCTTCCTTTCAACTACCAACCCAGACACAGTAAAACATAACCTCCTAAAATATTCAACCTCACAATGCATACTACATCCATGTCCTAGTTACCCTTTGAAGGAAGCTCCTAATAAATTCGTTAATCTGCTTCAGCAGCATATCTCCTCCCTACTATTCCATGGCACTTTCCCTGATAATAAAGGTTCTATTATCCTAACATCAATACCAAAAAAACAATTCAATCACCATAACTGATGTAACAAACTACAGACCAGTAGTTTCCATTCCTTTGATGATAAAGGCAATGGAAGGAATAGTAGAATCACAAACTATGGACTACCTTTCACATTTCTCCCTACTACACAAATCGCAATCAGGTTTCAGATCATGCTATAGTATCAAATCTCAGAAAAGAAATTAGCATAGGGTCTAAAATCTTAATAATGCAGTTTGATATGTCCAGCGCATTCGATGTAATATCCCACTAAACATACTAGACAACTTTGGCATATGTGGTACAGTCCATAAATGGTTTCAAGGATTCCTGAAATCTAGATCTTACAAAGTGAAAATGAAAGGAACCTTATCCTCTCCTTGGTCATTGGACTGTGGCGTCCCTCAGGGCTCTCCACTATCGCCCATTCTGTTTAATGTAATGATGTCACCACTAGATAACTAGAAACAGTAGGATTCAAAACATTCATACATGCTGACAATGTTACCATATACATAGGATCCAGAGGAGATCCGGGAAATTATAGACCGGTGAGTCTGACGTCGGTGCCAGGCAAAATGGCAGAGACTATTACTAAGAACAAAATTGCAGGGCATATTCAAAAGCATGGATTAATGAGCAAAGTCAACATGGATTTAGTGAAGGGAAATCTTGCCTCACCAATCTACTACATTTCTTTGAAGGGGTGAACAAACGTGGATAAAGGGGAGCCAGTTGACATTGTGTATCTGGATTTTCAGAAGGCGTTTGACAAAGTACCTAATGAAAGACTCCAGAGGAAATTGGAGAGTCATGGGATAGGAGGTAGTGTTCTATTGTGGATTAAAAACTGGTTAAAAGATAGAAAACAGAGAGTAGGGTTAAATGGTTAGTATTCTCAATGGAGAAGGGTAGTGAGTGGGGACCGCTGCTTTATAACATATTTATAAATGACCTAGAGATGGGAGTAACTAGTGAGGTAATTAAATTTGCTGATGACACAAAGTTATTAAAAGTCGTTAAATCATGGGAGGATTCTGAAAAATTACAAGAGGACCTTACGAGACTGGGTGTCTAAATGGCAGATGTTTAATGTGAGCAAGTGCAAAGTGATGCATGTGGGAAAGAGGAACCCAAATTATAGCTATGTCATGCAAGGTTCCACGTTAGGAGTCATGGACCAAGAAAGGGATCTAGTTGTTGTCGTTGATGATACGTTGAAATCTTCTGCTCAGTGTGCTGCTGCGGCTAAGAAAGCAAATAGAATGTTAGGTATTATTAGGAAAGGAATGGAAAACAAAAATGATGTTATAATGCCTTTGTATTGCTCCATGGTGCGACCGCACCTCGAATGTTGTGTTCAATTCTGGTCACCGCATCTCAAAAAAGATATAGTGGATTTAGAAAAGGTGCAGAGAAGGGCAACGAAAATGATAAAGGGGATGGGACGACTTCCCTATGAGGAAAGGCTAAAGCGGCTAGGGCTCTTCAGCTTGGAGAAAAGGCAGCTGAGGGGAGATATGATAGAGGTCTATAAAATAATGAGTGGAGTTGAACGGGTAGATGTGAAGCGTCTGTTTACGCGTTCCAAAAATACTAGGACTAGGGGGGGCATGCGATGAAGCCAAAATGTAGTACATTTAAAACGAATCGGAGAAACGTTTTCTTCACTCAATGTGTAATTAAACTCTGGAATTCGTTGCCAAAGAATGTGGTAAAGGCGGTTAGCTTAGCGGAGTTTAAAAAAGGTTTTGACAGCTTCCTAAAGGAAAAGTCCATAGACCATTATTAAATGGACTTGGGGAAAAGCCACTATTTCTGGGGTAAGCAGTATAAAATGTTTTGTACTTTTTGGGATCTTGCCAGGTATTTGTGACCTGGATTGGCCACTGTTGGAAACAGGATGCTGGGCTTGATGGACCTTTGGTCTTTCCCAGTATGGCAACACTTACGTACTTATGTAACCTTCAAAAAGAACACTCAAGACATCTTACAAAAGGCAAAGCTTGGCTTAAGTTTGATGGAAACCTGGGCCTCAAAATCCAAACTAAAGCTAAAGAAAGAAAAAACTAAATGCATGGTTATTACCAACCTATTTGACCAAAACGACTACAACAGTTTCACAATTGAACACTTCATTCGCCATTGACAATAATCTGAAAATTCTAGGTATAAATGATAAACATTTAACTTTTGATACGTTTCCTCAGAAATCACAAAATCTTTCAGGTCTCTTTGGAAACTAAATAGGATCAGACCCTATTTCTCATCAGAAACATTCAAACTATTGGTACAATCATTAACATTATCCCAATTCAATTATTGTAATGCCATATATGCTGGATGTAAGGAGTACCGGTTGAACAAACGCGAAACAGCTCAAAACACTGCAGTCAGATTCATATACAAAATCTCTCGTTTTGAAAGTGCCTCCCCTTTATTAATCAAATTACACTGGCTTCCCATCAAAGCGATTATCACCTTCAAATTAAGTACCTTTGTCTTTCAAATCCTAAAATGGCACAGCTCCAGACTATATGGTACCATTAATAAACTTATCTCAAAGAAACACTAAATATGAGGCAAGAAACTCTCTCAGACTACGCCTCCCATATTGCAAAACAGTGATCTACAAACTGCAGACTTCACTTACCTAGAAACCAAATGGTGGAACTCCTTACCAACCAAAATAAGAAATATACAGGAATATACTAGATTCTGCAAAATCCTCAAACTGTTCCTAGTCAAACAAACCCTCACAAAGAGCAACCATATCTCAAACAACTAATTATTACCTGAATTGGTTATTACTCTATTTACCATTAACTTTCTCTTTGCTTCATGTACAATTTCTCATTCGTAATAGATTTTTTAAATGTTAAACTTCCATAGTTATCCCAGTATGTTTATGATACTGTATTGTAAAATTGGATTCTTACAACAAATTACTTTCTCATGCATTATTCTTTGTTATGTATCCTATACTGTTTATTATAAGCCACATTGAACTCAAACTTGTTTGGGATATAAATGTCACAAACAAAAACAAATATATATTATATTATTAGTTAACATTGAACTATTTTTATTTGGTTACCCTATCACGCTGTTATTATTGAATGCTTTTCACTACCCTTGATATCAAACACCTGAAATGAATTGTTTATCTATTTTCTTCTAACTTTATTGTATATTTTCTGTACCCTAACTGGAATTTTACTCTGTATTTCTCATTCCAGAAATGGCGATCGCCAATATGGTATTTGTAAGCCACATTGAGCCTGCAAAGAGGTGGGAAAATGTGGGATATAAATGCAGAAAATAAATAAATTATATATATTGTGATAAGGCAAATAAACGTGACCGTAGACAGAAGCAGCCAACCCCAGAACTACCATACCCAGAATCCCTTATGAGACTGAAAGAGAGGGGTGGACCCAAAAACACAGAGGGGACTTCTAATATTAGCAGGAATAGAAGTAACTCCAGGAAAAGGGGGCCAGTTACTCCAGCTACCGGCAGAGGGAGCAAAAGTCAAGAAGCCCAATTTCTGTGGTTGTGAAAGCAATACATAATTCCTCCCAGCTGTGAGGAAGGGAGGACAGATCTCCTGAAAGCTCTCAGAAGTCAGGGAGGGGAGGATATCTGCTTAGAGCTAAACGAATCCATGGAAGTGCCATGCTTAAAATATACCAAAAATTCAACAAGGGTATGATAAAGAAGTGCCATGCTTAAGATATGTCAAAAACTAATACAAAATCCCCAAATCCACCAGTATTAAACAATTTACAAATCAAGCTGGGGAACTAAAGTCAAAAATATCTATTTTTTCTTTCTTTGTTTTGTACTTATTGTATTACTTAATTTTTTGTTAAGTACACAGCGTATAGGAAAAGCAATACATAAAGTAATGAAGATCCTCAGAAATCTGACTCACCCTTGAAGCTAGCCAAAAATTGATTGCTACAGAGGGTGGATACGTTTTTTTTTCCATTCACTGGGTCTTCACATTGGAAAAATCAGGCCCTTAATTCTGACCATAACTCCACAAAGCTGTGAACAAGAATAACTATAAAATAACTAATTCCTAAACACTGTGGGCTCCAATCACACAACAATTCTCAATAATTTTCAATTATCATCAAATGCAGTAACATTCCTATTTCACCTCACCATATACATTCTATACATATTACTTTTTATCATAAAATATTATTCTTTATCATAAAATATTAGAAAATATCCAGATATAAAGAACACAACACTTACCTTCATGCTGCCAGGCAAAAAGCTTTTCACCAGACAGCACTGTAGCAAAAGCATCAACAGATCTTACTTCATACTGAAAATCATTCCTCTCTGCAGTCTCCCTTAAACTTATCCAACCTCTATAGCAGTCAATTTGTGGCTAGCTGAATGGATGAGTCAAATTTCTGAGGGTCTTCTTTACTTTATGTATTGCCTTTCCTATACACTGTGTACTTAAAGAATTTAAAAAATAATACAGTAAGTACAAAATTCCCCATGCTTAAGATATAAACACAGCCTCATACACGCATGATTTTCAGTGGGGCTTGAATGTGGCAAATGGGGGTGTGATGGAGCTGATAAAGTAAGTTGTTCCAGACAAACAGTACAAGTTGGAAAGGTTAAAGTGGAGGGCTTGCAGTGGAAGAGAAGGTAAAATTATGTATAATCATACCTGATAATTTTCTTTCCATTAATCATAGCTGATCAATCCATAGACTGGTGGGTTGTGTCCATCTACCAGCAGGTGGAGATAGAGAGCAAACTTTTGCCTCCCTATATGTGGTCATGTGCTGCCGGAAACTCCTCAGTATGTCGATATCAAAGCTCCATCCGCAGGACTCAGCACTTAGAGAATTACACCCACGAAGGGACACTCTGCCCAGCTCACCACCGCCGAAACGGGGGAGGGGAATTAACCCAGCTCATCCCCACATAAGTGGGGGAGGGGAATCCGTCCAGCTCATCCCGCGGAGCGGGGGAGGGACACCACACCCGCCGATGCGGGGGGATCTGGCTTATCCTGCAACCGCAACCGCGGGAGGAGCTGACTGACCCTAACACCGCCGAAGCGGGAGGGGTACAAAGCTGCCCTACAGCCGCACGAAGCGGGAGGGAGTGCCGGCAGAATTTTAAGTCTCAATCCAGCCCCGTAAAACGGAGGGGAGAGGAATGCAGCAGCTCACTGTAACACAAACTCGTCTTAACTCTTGAAGAATCCAAGTGAAAAAACTTGAACACGAAGTCTTTCTGAAGTAACTGAAGACTAAACTTGAACCTGAAATGCAACCAGAATAAAAACAGTACAGATATCTGGGAGGGGCTATGGATTGATCAGTTATGATTAATGGAAAGAAAATTATCAGGTATGATTATACATAATTTTACCTTCCATATCATCAAGCTGATCAATCCATAGACTGGTGGGATGTACCGAAGCAGTACTCACCCAGGGCGGGACATTGAAATCCCTGACCTCAACACTGAAGCTCCAAACCGGGCCTCTGCCCGTGCAGCCACAGTCAAACGGTAATGCTTGGAGAATGTATGAGCCGAAGCCCAAGTTGCCGCCTTGCATATCTCTTCCAAGGAGACGGATCCGGCCTCTGCCATCGAGGCCGCCTGAGCTCTCGTGGAGTGAGCCTTCAGCTGGATAGGCGGCACCTTCCCCGCGGCCACATAAGCCGCTGCAATGGCTTCCTTGACCCATCTTGCCACTGTAGGCTTAGCAGCCTGCAGACCCTTACGAGGACCTGCAAACAGGACAAACAGATGATCCGATTTCCGGAAATCATTGGTCACTTCCAAGTATCTGATGATGACTCGTCTCACATCCAGATATTTAAGAGCAGAGTACTCCTCTGGGTAGTCCTCCCTACGAAAGGAAGGGAGACAGAGCTGCTGATTCACATGGAAGCGAGAAACAATCTTGGGCAGGAAGGAAGGCACTGTGCGAATAGACACTCCTGCCTCAGTGAACTGCAGAAAAGGCTCTCGACATGAGAGCGCCTGGAGCTCGGAAACTCTTCTGGCTGAAGTGATAGCCACCAAAAAGACTGCTTTCAACGTCAGGTCTTTCAGAGATGCCCTCGACAAGGGTTCAAAAGGCGGCTTCTGCAATGCTCTTAGTACCAGGTTGAGATTCCACGCAGGCACCACTGAGTGCAGAGGAGGGCACAGGTGATTAACTCCCTTGAGAAAGCGCACCACATCTGGCTGCGAAGCCAGGGAAGCACCCTTCAGGCGGCCCCTGAAGCAAGCCAGAGCCGCTACCTGGACTTTAAGGGAACTGAGCGACAGGCCTTTCTCCAGACCTTCTTGCAGGAACGCCAACACTGAAGAAATTGGAGCAGTGAAGGGAGAAAGTGAGCCTGCTTCACACCACGCTGCAAAGATACGCCAAACCCTGGCGTAAGCAGTAGAAGTAGAGCGCTTCCTCGCTCTCAGCATAGTGGCGATGACCTTGTCTGAGAAGCCCTTCTTCCTCAGACGCTGCCCCTCAATAGCCAGGCCGTAAGACCAAAGGGGGAGGGATCCTCCATCACCACGGGACCCTGATGTAACAGGCCCTGCTCCACTGGCAGCCGCAGAGGATCGTCGACTGAGAGCCTGATCAAGTCCGCATACCAGGGACGCCTGGGCCAATCCGGACCCACCAGGATTACCCTGCCGGGATGCTTTGCCACCCGGTCTAGCACCCTGCCCAACATGGGCCAGGGCGGGAACACATAGAGAAGCTCTTGTGTCAGCCACTGTTGGAGAAGAGCATCTACTCCCAGGGATCGAGGGTCCCGTCCTCTGCTGAAAAAGCGCGGCACTTGGCAATTGGCCGATGACGCCATCAGATCTAGGCTCGGCTGGCCCCAGCGCTTCGTGATGTCCAAGAACGCCTGAGCAGATAGCTGCCACTCTCTGGGCTCCAAGGTATGGCGACTGAGAAAGTCCGCCTTGACATTCATGACTCCGGCAATGTGGGCCGCTGAAAGCTGCTCCAGGTTCACTTCCACCCACTGGCAAAGATTCATAGCCTCCTTGGCTAGAGGGGCGCTCTTGGTACCTCCCTGGCGGTTGACATAGGCCACAGCCGTGGCATTGTCCGACAGGACCCGTACAGGCTTCAACACCAGTACCGGGATGAACTCCAAAAGCGCCAACCGAATGGCTCTGAGTTCCAGGAGGTTGATAGACCACTTTGCCTCTGCAGGAGACCAGAGCCCCTGCGCTGTCCTTCCCAAGCAGTGGGCTCCCCAGCCCGACAACGAGGCGTCCGTCGTGACGACAATCCACTCTGGGGTCACCAGAGGCATTCCCGCAGACAACTTGTCTGTCTGCATCCACCAGCTCAGCGCCTTGCGCACTGCTGGGTCCAAGGGAAGGCGCACAGCATAATCCTCCGACATCGGAGTCCAGCGCTGCAGCAAAGAGTGTTGAAGCGGTCTCATATGAGCCCTGGCCCAGGGCACAACTTCCATCGTGGCCGTCATAGAGCCCAACAGCTGCACATAGTCCCAAGCCCGAAGGGGAGAGGCTACTAGGAACTGGTCCACCTGAGCCTGAAGTTTGACAATCCGATTGTCTGGCAGGAACACTCTGCCCACTTGGGTGTCGAATCGAACTCCCAGGTACTCCAGGGACTGAGTCGGGCGCAGCTGGCTCTTCTCCCAGTTGATGATCCATCCCAGGGAGCTCAAAAGAGCAACTACCCGGTCCACAGCTTTGCCGCACTCTGCATAAGAGGGGGCTCGGATCAACCAGTCGTCCAGATAAGGATGGACTTGTACCCCTTCCTTTCGTAGGAAGGCCGCGATGACCACCATTACTTTGGAAAAGGTCCGCGGAGCAGTAGCCAACCCGAAAGGGAGGGCTCTGAACTGGAAGTGTCGTCCCAGGACTGCAAAACGCAGAAAGCGTTGATGAGGAGGCCAGATGGGAATATGCAGGTACGCTTCCTTGATGTCCAAGGATGCCAGGAACTCTCCTGCCTTCACTGCCGCTATAACAGAGCGGAGAGTCTCCATGCGAAAGTGCCGCACTTTCAAGGCCCGATTGACCCCTTTGAGGTCGAGGATAGGCCGGACAGAACCTCCTTTCTTTGGTACCACAAAGTAAATGGAGTAACGTCCCTTGCCAAGCTGACTTTCTGGCACCGGAACGACCGCACCCAGGCGGATCAGATTGTCCAAGGTCTGCTGCACTGCCACAGCTTTGACCGGAGACTTGCAGGGAGAGAGTACAAACCCGTCTTTTACGGGTCGGCAGAACTCTAGTTTGTAGCCGTCTCTGATGACTTCCAGCACCCACGCGTCTGAAGTTATTGTGGTCCACTCGCCCAGAAACGAGGACAGCCGTCCTCCAATCTGCACTGGGGCGTGGACCAAGACCCCGTCATTGGGTACGATACCCTGGGGGAGGACCGGAGGGAGCACCTCCGGGACGGCGGTCTCTGCGAAAGGAATGCTGCTTGGGGGAGAAATTCCTCTTGAAGGAAGAGGGGGCAGAGGAACCTGACTTGCCCGGGCGGTACCGACGGGCTTCCTGCAACCGTCCTCTGGAGGTACCGGGACGAGTACTAGCCCGAGCCCTGACCTCTGGTAATTTCTTGCCCTTAGACGTGCCGAGAGGTCACGATTTTGTCCAGCTCGACCCCAAAGAGCAGCCTGCCTTTAAAAGGCAACCTAGCCAGGCGGGATTTAGAGGCGTGGTCAGCAGACCAATGTTTCAGCCAAAGCCACCGCCGCGCAGAGATTGTCTGAGCCATGCCTTTCGCTGAGGCCCTCAAGACATCATACAGCAAGTCTGCCAAATAGGCTAAGCCCGATTCCATGGCCGGCCAATCAGCCCTCAAGGAATGATCCGAGGGGGAAGCCCGCTGCACCATAGTCAGGCACGCCCTGGCCACATAGGAGCCGCAAACTGAGGCCTGCAAACTTAAAGCAGCCGCCTCAAAGGACGACCTTAAGGCCGCCTCCAATCTTCTGTCTTGGGCGTCCTTTAGGGCCGTGCCACCTTCCACCGGCAACGCCGTTTTCTTAGTCACCGCAGTGATTAAAGAAGCCACGGTAGGCCACAGATAGGCCTCACGTTCACTCACAGCCAAAGGATAGAGGCGGGCCATAGCCCTAGCCACTTTAAGGCTCGCTTCTGGGACATCCCATTGAGCCGCAATTAAGGTGTGCATGGCATCATGCACGTGGAAGGTTCTAGGCGGGCGCTTCGTCCCCAGCATAATGGCAGAGCCAACAGGGGCTGAGGGAGAGACGTCCTCCGGAGAGGAAATCTTCAAAGTGTCCATGGCCTGTAACAACAGGTTGGGCAAATCCTCTGGGCTAAAAAGCCGCGCTGCAGAGGGGTCATCCGCTCCATCCGAGCGGGGATCCGTCTCCTCCAAGGAATCCGCAAAGGACCGTTGGGAGACCTCAGACACGCTGCCCTCATCTACATCGGAGGAGACAAATTCCTCCAAGGCCTGGGAATCAACCCGAGGGCGTTTACCTCTGGGAACCTCAACCTCTTTACCAGACGAGGGAGCAGGGGCAGCGTTGTGCATGAGGAAGGCCTGATGCAGCAGCAAAACACACTCGGGGGAGAAACCCCCCAGACTGTGCACTTCCGCAGTCTGGGCAACAGCCCTAGACGCACCCTCAACCGGCGCTCGTAATAGCGGGGGAGAGACATGCTGCGCATCCAAAATGGCGTCCGGCGCGAAACTCCGCGAAGTAGCCGCGCGGGAAGAACGGCTCTTAACTTTAGCCGCTTCTGTGCCGTCGCCCAAATTAAGGGCGTTCATGGCATTAATGTCTCCAACCTCAAGGGCGGCCCAAGAAGAAGCCGTCCGAGCCGCGTGGCCGGCCAAGATGGCGGAGGTGAGGAGCGGGGGATGGGCGTTTATGGCGGGAAAAACCGCCACGTCGGAGGAAGGACCGGGACATTCATCGGTCACGAAACTGTCACCCAACAAGGGCGAATCAGGCTTGAAGACCCCCGCATCCCCTCTAGAAGCGCTCAAGCGACCCGGGGAGCGACCCTTTGCGCCCTCGCCCTCCGACGCCATATGCCACGAGGAGAAGAATCGGGGAACCCCCTGCCCGCTATAAAAAGGTAAAAATTACCTGCTGTCCGCTCCGAGTTGTAACGACCTGGTGTCCCAGTGAGTAGCTGCAATAGACGCTTAAATAAACGTCGAAATAAACGCCTTTAAGGACGTTCAAATTTTTTTTTTTTTTTTTAACGGAGCCAGCGGGAGGGGGGAGAAAAGGAGGGACCTGGCACCACCAGGTTTGCACTTGCTCAAAAGAGCCCTCAACCCCAGGCACTCAACAAAACCTAAAAATTAGGCTTGGAGGCCTAGCCAGAGCTGCTGCTGTGTGTGATCACCACCTGCTGAGATAGAGAACATACTGAGGAGTTTCCGGCAGCACATGA
Organism: Microcaecilia unicolor; assembly: GCF_901765095.1. Classification (NCBI taxonomy): domain Eukaryota; kingdom Metazoa; phylum Chordata; class Amphibia; order Gymnophiona; family Siphonopidae; genus Microcaecilia; species Microcaecilia unicolor. Next base: position 55,921,415 of record NC_044042.1, on the reverse strand, counting down.
CCACATATAGGGAGGCAAAAGTTTGCTCTCTATCTCCACCTGCTGGTAGATGGACACAACCCACCAGTCTATGGATTGATCAGCTTGATGATATGGAAGGGCACATTTCAGACCAGCTTGCCCAATGGATGGAAGTCATGAGGACGTAAGTAACAGGAGACAAGAAAGGAGGTAATGAGGAGCTGCAGAGTGAAGGCTGCTATTTCTAGGGACACTCTACTGCAGACTAGAATTTTAAATTGGATCTTGCATACCACATCCAGCGCAGGTAGTTTACAAAAGCCTATATTTTGTACTTTCTTAGCTTCTCCATGAATATAATTTCAGGTAGAAGAGCTTTCCAAAACCCATATACTATCTCTGATGTGCCTGCCAACGAGCAGATCTATACTTGTGTAAAGTCATTTAAGGCAGAAAATGAAAAGCTATGGATTCAGGTCCTGTTTACAACAGAGCTCACATTACTGATTATATAATTACTGTAAATACAGTAATTACATTGAAGTCAGAATCATGTGCAAAGGCATCCCACAGTACATACACTTCATTACTCAATTAAATAAAGTCACAAAAAACATTCACATTTATGAGTACAGAGTTAAGAAACCAGCAAACAGCTCTGTCAAATAACAGATCATCAATGGTAATGAAAACATGTGTTGTAAAAAGGATCACTATTTGCCTTGTAAATAAATATCTTGGCTTGACTTCAACATTTCTCCTACAATAACAGCAAGACACCATTAACTTGACATTACTCTTTAATTATGAAATGGGCATGACTGGAATGGTTATTAAGTGTCCCAGCACCTACTTTTCCCAAAATATGTAATCATCCTATATAATAAAACGCACCTCCAACATTCTGAAGTTGACTGCATGGCTGAGGCATTCCTGCTCTCTGTATCCATCTCCTGAATTGACATCACGTACTTCCGGGTTCGTCACAAGCAGAAGTGACCAACCACACGAGGTTTCTCGGCTTCAGAATGTTGGAGGTGCATTCTATTAAATAGGATTGGTCAGTTCCTTGAAGCACAGCCAGAGCTCAGCGTCCTGCACAGTAACGCTCAGACACCAGAGAGAGAGGGGGGAGGTATCTCTGTCACACACACACTCTCTCTTTCACACATTCTCTCTCTCTCTCACAGTCAATGTCTTTCTCTCTCACACACTCTATGTCTCACACTGTATCACATTCATTCTCTGTGTGTCACACAGTCACTCACACTATCTCTTGGTCTCATACACTCAGTCTCACAGAGAGTCTGTGTCTCACACACACTCTCTCTCTCTCGCACACACTGTATCTGTGTGAAACACTCTCTCTCTCTCACACTGTCTCACATACGCACTTGCACACGCTCTCATTCTCACACACACTCGCACCCAGACTCACTCTCTCTCTCACACACACAGTCACTCTCACATACACTCTCTCAAACATACACACTCCGAGGAAAACCTTGCTAGCGCCCATTTCATTTGTGTCAGAAACGGGCCTTTTTTACTAGTTCTGTATAAAAGAATTCATATACCGTATTCTTTCTAACAATCCCCTGCGCGATTATTAGAAACACGTTTTTTTTCTGGAGTCTAGGATGGGCTATTAATGGGCACATTTATTTTTCCTGGCCTTTTATTCCTCCACGCCCCCTACCCTACCAATGACTGGCATCTCTCTTCTCCCTACAGTAACCGGCATTGCTCTCATCCACCATCTCCCCCTCCCAAACAACGATGGGATCTATCTTCTTACCTCTTCTCCCAGCTGACACTGACTGGGCTGGTGCGAGGCCCTGAAAATGTGCCTTCTAATTATTATTAAACTAGTAAAAAAAAGTTTCTGGCACAAATGAAACGGGTGCTAGCAAGGTTTTCCTCGGAGTGTGTATGCTAGAGAGAGTATGTGTGAGAGTGACTCAGAGAGAGAGTGAGACTGGGTGAGAGTGTGTGAGAGAGAGAGAGTGAAACTGGGTGCAAGTGTGTCTGTGAGAGAGAGTGTGTGTGTGAGAATGAGTGTGTGCCAGGGGCCCCCTCCCTCCAAGTGCCAGGGTCATGCCCTCCCTCCCTTCGAGTTCCAGGGTCATGCCCTCCCTCCGAGTTTCAGGGTCATCCCCTCCCGCCCTCCCTCCCTCCCTTCCTCCAAGTTTCCCCTCCCTCCCTCCGAGTTTCAGGGTCCCTCTCTCCCTCGCAACTACTACTACTCCTCCTTGGGTGTGCAGTGAAAAGAGCCAGGTCGGCGCCGGAGGAGCAGTGAAACTGTGCCTCTCTGTCTCATCTGGACCCTCAAGTGCTGTTTAGTCGCTGTGTTTCCTGGAAGATGTTGATTGGGGATTTCTCCGTGTGTTTCAGCTGCCACCTGATCGGGACTACTGCTAACCCCATCCCTTGTGTGATCTCATCCTTGGGCGCGTGGTGAAAAGAGCCAGGTCGGCACTGGGGAGCGGTAAGCACCTCTTTAGTTGCACTGATGAAGGAGCAAAGACTAAGGAGCTCCTTTGAGTGGACTTGGGATGGATGGGGGAAGGAAAAAGATGCGGTTTAAAGTTTTCTGTGTGGTCATATGAGGGAGGGGGAGGTATAGGCAGTTGGCATGGGGTTCATCTTGTAAACGTCATAATCCTGGGGCTGCTGAATGTTTGAATCAGGTAGTGGTGCAGAAGGAAGGGGATTTACAGAGGTAATTGTTGAAGATTGGGTTAATTAATGTACGATCCGTAAGAAATAAGGTTCCTTTAGATTTGTTGGCTGTAGAGGGATATATTTTATGTGTGACTGAGCTTTGGTTGCTAAAGTCTGATATAGTGATTGCAAAACAATGTTGTCCTGATCTCGGAAGCAACTCATAATGCAGAGCATGTGTTAGGTCTAGCCGGTCACTTACCGGCCCCTGCAGGCAACCTCCGGCCGGTCAGACCCCCCCCCCCCCCCCGGCCAGTGTGATGGCTGCAGCGCTCTCCGGGGCGATCGGACCAGCCTGCAGCACCCGCAGGCTGCACAGAGCACCGAGCCGGCTGGACATGGGACGCGTCACACGCCCCGCCCACTCCCAGGACACGTTTGCTGACGTCAGAAGTGTTACGGAGCCTAGCAGACCAACTCCGAAGAAGTCACGAACACAGGCAGCAAGACCGATAGAATGTTGGAGGAGGGTGAGGGAAGATGGGGTAAAAGTTGCTGCATGGGGGAAGGGATGTTGCACGGGGGAGGGAAGACGGAAGGAAAGATCACAGGGAGGAGGGAAGATGGAAAGATGATGCATGGTGGGTGGGGGAGATGCTGCACGGGGAAGAAGGGATAGACAAGGCAAAGGTGGAGGGGTGAGGAAGGGAGAATTCTTGGCTGCATATGAGGTGGAGGGGAGGGAGACATGCTTAATAGAAAGGGGATAGGTGGTGAGAGAGGGAGAAATGTTGAACATAGGGGTGGAGAGGAGGGAGCAATGTTAGACATGATGGTAGAGGGGAGGAAGGGAGAGATGCTGCATGGGAAGGGGAGAGAGATGTTGGACCAGAACACAAAGGAGAGGGAGAGAGAAATGGTGGGCATGATGGTAGAGGGAAGGAAGGTAGAGATGCTGTTGGACCCAGAATACAAATGAGAGGGAGAGAGAGATGGTAGACAGTGGGAATGAGAGGGGGAGATAGGTATGGGGGTGGATGAGAGGGAGGGAGAGGTACACAGTAGGTGGTGAGGGGGGAAATGCTGGGCCATGGGGGAGAGGACAGGAATGAAGAGAGAAGGGGCAGGAAAATATAAGGCTACCAGGGTGGGGTGGGGAGGGGATCAGATACTGGTTAGAAGGGTGGAGGGAGGAAGACGATGGGAATAGTGGAACCCTGTGGGAGAGGCCAAGAGGAGGAGGAGGGGGTGCCAAAGGAAATGAATGAGAGATAGTGATTACAGAGGGTAGAAATATGGTAATGGGGAGTAGATTAAAGAGAAAGTAGGGGGGGCATGTCAAGATGGCGCCGAGAGCGGACGCTTGGTGAGATCGCTCCAGCCAGTTCTGCTAATCATTGTTCTTTCGGGAATTATGCCTCATTCTAAAAGAAAGGGAGCAGTCCGGATAGTTCCCCCACCTACCGGGACGTCCACGCCGGCGAGAACGGGACTGGAGCGTTTCTTCCCCGCTCTTTCTCAGGCAGTAAGCGGGGTGGATTCCTTGGCGGGAGTATCTGGTGAAGCAGAACCCTCGCCGGAATGCGAAATATCTCTTCCCCCCCCCCCCCCCGCCGCTCTCTAAGATTCCTCCAAGCCCAGCAGTTGGGGTGAACCGGCAAGAGAAGTTGACGGACACCGGAAGAGTGGAAGTTGGCGGACCCAGTAGGGTGACCGATTCACCGATAACATCTAAATCTGCTGGGAAGGAAATGGAGGTTAATCTGGGGACAATATGGCTGAAATTACTAGAAATGGAAAAAACCCTTCAACAGTCGTCTGGAGAGGTAAAAACCTTAGGTGTTAAGATGCAAGAATTGAAAGACTCTGTTGATATAATTAAACAAGATTTTTCACAGAAAATTGAGAACTTACAAAATGAGGTGGTTCAAACTAATGTATTTAAAACTGCTGTGATAAAAGACAATGTGGATATCAGGAGAAAACTTGAACATATTGAAAATCACAATAGGAGATTGAATTTGCGCCTGCTTAATTTTCCTAAATTGTATGGGGTTTCCCCCCAAGATGTATTTACTAGATTTCTTAAAGAAAATTTAAAATATCCTCAAGAAGCAATTCCTCCATTAGAAAAAAAAATTTACTTTATACCAAATACGATTAAAAAAACAGACGAGGCAACAAATGTTCAACCTGGAAATGAAATGGACGTGGAAAATCTAACAGCGATTTTCGAACAGTCAATTGAAACTGCCACTGAAAGGGCGACGTTGTTGGTGACCTTTCTTTTTCAACAGGACTTGAATGCTGTAATGAGACTTTACTTTAAAACAACAAATCACAATTTTGGTGGAGAAAAAATATGGTTGTATCCAGATGTGACAAAAGTGACTCAGCAAAAGCGAAAACAGTTTCTTTCAATGAGATTAAAAACAATAGAATTGGGAGGCTCCTTTCTGTTAGCATACCCATGTAAATGTATTGTGAGGTTTAATAATACTAAATATGTTTTCTATGTTCCTGATCAGCTTAAGTTGCTCCTAGATTCAAAACAACGATAGAGATAACGAAATAGTAGACTGAGAAATGCGGTGTCATCATTTTCTTACAGAAACTGTTAATACAAAGGTAGCTTCACCTATTCTAAACCCCCCAACCTTTTGAGGTCTAAGAAAGCCATTTAGAGTGTAATGTTAAAAACTTATGTAAGAAAAGCTTTATTTTGTGGCTGTTTTTCACTTAACAGTAATATTTCTGTTTAAGTTTAAAGTAAATTAATAAAAATTATGAAAAAAAAATAAAGAGAAAGCAGGGATGGGGAGGAGTAAGATGGGGAATGGGAGAGCTAGTGGGTGAAAGACGAAGATGGAAATCTGATAGTTGAAAAGTAAAAAGGAGATGAAGGAGGGTGAGAGAGAGGCAGAAAAGAGCTAAAAAGGAATGATCAATACGTCAGAGGCAGGAATAGTGAGGGAACAGACAGGAGAGAGGAGAAAAGACAAATTGACTGCAGCCGCTTGAAGAAGAATTAGCAGACGACAGAGAGGAAAGCAGAAAAGAGAAATTGGAACCAGCAAGATGGAAAAATAAAATGTCCAGACAACAAAAGCACAGACAAAGCATTTTATTTTGAATGTTTTAAATGGAATGTGTTAGCTTTTGGAAATGTGCATAGCAAATGTCTTTGTATTGTGTTCTGTAGAAAAGGAAATGCATCTCTGTTTTATGTCTCCAATGCTGCAGTAATGCTATGTTTAACTTCTTGGGGTTCCTTTCCAATTTTTGACTAAATATTTTTATTTCTAATTTGTAACATAGTAGATGACGGCAGAAAAAGACCTGCACAGTCCATCCAGTCTGCCCAACAAGATAACTCACATGTGGCACATTTTGTGTATACCTTACCTTGATTTGTACCTGTCTTTTTCAGGGCACAGACCATATAAGTCTGCCCAGCAGTATCCCTGCCCCCCCCCCCCCCCCAACCACCAGCTCCGCCTCATGTTCAGGTCAGCAAGTCTCTCCTCATATGTCTTGTAACGCAAATCCCATACCATTCTTGTAGCTTTTCTTTGCACTGCTTCAATTCTTTTTACATCCTTAGCAAGATACATGACCATTTGTGATCCCTTGTGATGTATTTGGTGAGGGTCTGTTGGTGTGATACTAATGGCAGGTGGGAAATTGGAGGGGAGGCAAAGAGGAAAGGGAATCGGGGAGGAGAGCCCTCCTTTATTTTCTGACCTGGGCCCAAGCAGGTCTAACACCACTCCTAATCCTTGCTGTATAGCTGGTGAGGATTCCCAGACATCCCCAGCTAAGGACCTCCTCCAAAGGCAGCCAGAACTCCCTTCTACCAAGCTCTGGCAACAGCATCCTTGAGCAATCGACAGCTAAGCATGTGTGGGGTGCTGGCATCAGTGGCTTAGGGTCATTGCTGCTGCCTGCCAAGCTTGGTAAACGAGAGTTCTGGCCACCTTCAGAGAAAGTCTTCAGCTGACTGAGCTTGAGGATCCTCATTAGCTACAGTATTTATATATATATATATTTTTTAATTCTTTATTTATATTTTCCAAATATTTGCATTACAAGAAAATCTTGCTTAAGAAAAACAGACCAAATTAAACTTAGGAATATAGCATCCATAATAAACATTGTAACAAATTTAAATGTCTTCTTTAAATCACAATAAACAAAAATAAAAAAAAAGGGGGGGAGGGGGCGTGTATTAAGAATAAAAGGGAAATTTAAAAAGTACAATTTATAACAGAATAGACTTAACACACATTTTCGCATCTACTTTAACACCTTCATAATCGGTTGGTAGCAACCGCACACAATTTCCTGGAATCAAGAAAAACTCTTAACTGTTCTGGCTGAAAAAAGATATATTTCAAACCTTCATATTTCAAGACACATTTACTAGGATAGTTCAAAAAGAATGAGGCTCCCATTTCTAAAGTTTCCTTTCTCATACTCAAAAACATTTTTCTAATTTCCTGTGTCTGCTTTGTAACATCTTGGTATATACGTACTGTTTTACCATAAAATAAATCATTTTTTTTTCGAAAATATAATCTTTTTAACGCTTCTACATCCTGTTGAAAGACAAATTGGACAAATAAAGTCATTCTTTCTGAGTGTTCTGATAGGGAGACTTCCAGCAATTCAGATACATTTAGTTTATCGTTTGAAATTTTTCCTTCCGAAGAGTCTTTATTTTGTATGTAATAAATCTTGTTTATCGGAGGTAAAAGTTCAGAGGAATATTTCAATACTTCAATCAGATAATTTTTAAAGGCATCCAATGGTGATATACCTATTTCTCTCGGAAAGTTTAAAATGCGCAGATTTAGTCTCCGATTATAATTTTCTATTTGTTCAATCCTTCTTTTCATAATAGTTTTATCTTTTATCATTTCTAAGGATAAATCTTGTAATTTTCTTACATCTTGATTAAGCTTTGTTGTTTGAGTTGTGAACTCCATTTTAATAGTAGCCAGAGAGTCAGAGAAAGTACTCACTAACGTGGAGATTTCTTTTGTGGATTTCTCTACGGTTACTGCCAACTGTTGGAGAACTACCCACACGTTCTCCAACGACACCGTTCCCGGAGCAGCTCTCAATTGCTTCCATTCACTGCCCAGGCCAGTAAGGCCTTGCATTCCTTCCGAATCCGCTTTTCCAGCACCTTCGAGTGAGGTCTCGACCGCAAACACTTCGGTTTCGGGAGATCCTCTCTGGATCTGGCGGTCGTCCGGAGGGAGCGGTGGATGAAGCGCCGGAGGAGAAAGCGTAACATCTAGGCCCAAGTCCTCAAGGATTTCCCTCTCCTGGGGGACAGCCGGGCTCCTCTCAGCGTCCTGGGTGAGAATTCGCGAGGTGAACCTTTCAATTGACACCTGATGTGGAGAAGAGGTCCGGGTTGTCGAAGGTTTTTCCCGGACCACTCCCTTCCTTTTGGTATGGGGCATCGAGGAAAATATTTTTTAAAACAGAGTGTGGATTCAGGAAAGGCTCAAACCTCGATCAACTGCGTGTCGCCATCTTGACACGCCCCCCTCTCCCGTATACCTTTTTAGTACAGTATTTATATTTTGAGGTGGAGGTAGGGCGGAGCACAGAAAAGTTTGTGCCCACCCAAAACTGGCTGTCTGGCTACGCCACTGTCTTAAGGATAACGTTCTTTTTTCCCTCAGACTTGGTGTCCACCTTGTGGAGTTCCACAAGATCTCCAATTTCTCCTCTTCTCTATAATCTTTTTATGAATACTTTAGACGATTACTTTTAATAATGGAGAAGTCATTTTTTCATATGCCAACATCTTTGTTTTAGTTCCCACTGAAATTATCTTTTTTTCCTTTCGGTCATTTATGATGTTGTTGAGAAGACAAGAAATTGGCCTTTAAGTGTTCATCTTAAACACAGATAAAACCAAAACTTCTTTGGTTCAGTCCTAACCAAGAATTGATCCTAAAAACAGCATCCTTTACAGATGGAATATCTTTGAAGACAGAGGCTACCTCTAGGGTTCTAGGGATGCTCCTTAATTCCAGCTTGATCAAGGAACCTTATATTAACATCATACTGCAAGACAGTTTCTTTAAACTTAAGGTAGTTGAGATCGATCCAATCTTACTTCCTTTAAGACCATTTTGGGTTGATAGTGCAGATGGTACTTTTTTCTTCTTTAGACTACTACAACTCCTTATATTTAGGAACTTTGTTTAAATTGCAACAGAGGCCATGCTTAATTCAGAATACAGCTGCAAAATTGATATTTAGTAAGATGAAATTTGATCATGCTACACATCTGTTAATGAAGCTTCATTGCCTTTCTGTGGCAGCACGAGTTGATTTTAAGGTTTGCTGCTTGGTATATAAACCCTTATTTGGCCAGGCTCCTGAGGTTTTGGCTCCTTGGTTTTTATTATTAGGATCATTTTTTACTGGCAGAAATTCTGCCCAGTTGCTTTTGACTTTTTCTACTATTAAATGTTTAAAGACACAGGTCCATTTACAAGAAAATCTTTTCCTTTTTATGTAGTGAAAATTTCCAACGCGCTATTGTTGACATGCGTTCTTCTTCCCATTAACGTGCATCAAACAACGTGCTAACTACAAGTGCATTATTTTTCTTAGTGCTGCTTAGTAAACATGCCCCTTGCAGACAGCAGTTTAGACCTTTGAGATCTAAGGCCAGACAAATGGGTCCTTTCGTCTTTGGGACAATGAAGTAAGAGTAGCTGCCTTGTCCCTGTTTGGCCTGAAGAAGTGGAGCAATAACCTGGAGCGCCGGCAAAGAATCTATGGTGGCCTAAACCTCAACTACCTTGGTTCCCTTTCAACAAAAAGGCTGCAAGAAGACAGGAGTGACCGGGGGGGGGGGGGGGGGTTGGGCCACTCCTCCCCAAACTCCTGAAGATGTCTTCCCACCAGAGGCAAGAAGCATGGACTAGCGGAGGACTTGCTTTCCACACAAAAGGAAGATTAGCGTGCTTTAAAGCAGGAATTCTGATCACATTGCTGAGACCAGGTCGGTACTATCTGCTGTCTTGAAACTGATATCAAGAGCTCTCTGAAGATAGACAACCAGAAGCTTTCGGCTTATCCTCTGGCAATCGCTGCAGCTTAGTTTCCCCCAGTTCTTTCACCAAGCAACCCAGAAATTACATACCTCACTGTAAGTACCTTGTTGGCACTTGCAGTTTTTAGGCCATAGAACATGAAAAACATCAAAGTTGTGAAAAACAATTGCATAGTTCCATTCTACTAACTCTATAGTACACAAGTTTCAAAAATGAAAGTTGCCTACCCTTACCCGTCCAACCTTTTATAGGCTTTATCTCTTATTTTTAACCCGCTTTCAGTCACGCTCAACAGGTCATATATACATACATACACACACACACAAACCCCTCAGATGGGTTCTACCTTGACATGGTGGAGAGGCTTGAGGCTTTCAGAGGAGGAGCTAAGTTGGCAGTAGCATAACTACCAGAAGGGTGTCCTAAGCCATACATGTCTGAACCATGAAGCTGGCTAACAGTACTCTAACCCTTTTCTATGGTGAAGTCAAAACAGAAAGGCATATCAGCTTGGTCATCACCTGGCTCGACAAGGACCATTGTCAGATGCTAGAGCTCCTGGGCATCAAGTAACAAGTGGGCTAAAGGCTCAGTTTCCTCTACTGGGAAATCAGCGCATGAAACTGCAAAGCAACTGGCAGATAAATTAAAACAATGGACTACTTTTGAAAACAAAAAAAATAAAGGAATGCTACTTTAAAATCAGTTCCTTCAATTACAGAATACCAATGGAGAATGTATAATATTTGACAGAATGGAAGTAAAACAGAACACAGAAGCAGTAAGCATTGCTGCTCAAGAACAAGCAATTCAAACAAATGTGATGAAGACAAAAAAAAAACCTAAAAAATTAGCAATGACAGTAAAAGTAGACCATGCAAAGAAAAAGAGGAAACCGTAGACCACTATCAGTAACTACAGAAAAATTCTGCAACCCAAATACAGGAAACGACATGACACAGTCACCAGATTAATTCACTGGCATTTATGTAAAAAAATATGCATGTAGTATGACAAATTTTATTGGGAGCATAAAATTAAAGATAAAGTAATAGAAAATGAAAATACGAAAATACTGTATGATTTTAGAATTGAAGAACATGATAGAGCAGTGATAAAACAAATACATATGGTTGGGTTTAACTGTCAATATCAGGTAATAAGCAAGTTGGAGAAAAAGAATTGAAAGATCATGAAATACCAGATTTACAAACTGAAATTGGAAGAATCTGAAAAAAGAAAACAATACTGGTACCAATAATAAGGTAAAATTATGTATCATACCTGATAATTTTCTTTCCATTAATCATAGCTGATCAATCCATAGACTGGTGGGTTGTGTCCATCTACCAGCAGGTGGAGATAGAGAGCAAACTTTTGCCTCCCTATATGTGGTCATGTGCTGCCGGAAACTCCTCAGTATGTCGATATCAAAGCTCCATCCGCAGGACTCAGCACTTAGAGAATTACACCCACAAAGGGACACTCTGCCCAGCTCACCACCGCCGAAACGGGGGAGGGGAAGTAACCCAGCTCATCCCCACACAAGTGGGGGAGGGGAATCCGTCCAGCTCATCCCCGCGGAGCGGGGGAGGGACACCACCCCGCCGATGCGGGGGGATCTGGCTTATCCTGCAACCGCAACCGCGGGAGGAGCTGACTGACCCTAACACCGCCGAAGCGGGAGGGGTACAAAGCTGCCCTACAGCCGCACGAAGCGGGAGGGAGTGCCGGCAGAATTTAAGTCTCAATCCAGCCCCGTAAAACGGAGGGGAGAGGAATGCAGCAGCTCACTGTAACACAAACTCGTCTCAACTCTTGAAGAATCCAAGTGAAAAAACTTGAACACGAAGTCCTCCTGAAGTAACTGAAGACTAAACTTGAACCTAAAATTCAACCAGAATATAAACAGTACAGATATCTGGGAGGGGCTATGGATTGATCAGCTATGATTAATGGAAAGAAAATTATCAGGTATGATTATACATAATTTTACCTTCCATATCATCAAGCTGATCAATCCATAGACTGGTGGGATGTACCGAAGCAGTACTCACCCAGGGCGGGACATTGAAATCCCTGACCTCAACACTGAAGCTCCAAACCGGGCCTCCGCCCGAGCAGCCACAGTCAAGCGGTAAAGCTTGGAGAATGTATGGGCGGATGCCCAAGTTGCCGCCTTGCATATCTCTGCCAAGGAGACGGACCCGGCCTCTGCCATCGAGGCCGCCTGAGCTCTAGTGGAGTGAGCCTTCAGCTGGATAGGCGGCACCTTCCCCGCAGCCCCATAAGCCGCTGCAATGGCTTCCTTGACCCATCGTGCCACTGTAGGCTTAGCAGCCTGCAGACCCTTACGAGGACCTGCAAACAGGACAAACAGATGATCCGATTTCCGGAAATCATTGGTCACTCCCAAGTATCTGATGATAACTCGTCTCACATCCAGATATTTGAGAGCAGAGTATTCCTCTGGGTAGTCCTCCCTACGAAAGGAAGGGAGACAGCGCTGCTGATTCATATGGAAGCGAGAAACAATCTTGGGCAGGAAGGAAGGCACTGTGCGAATAGTCACTCCTGCCTCAGTGAACTGCAGAAAAGGCTCTCGACATGAGAGTGCCTGGAGCTCGGAAACTCTTCTGGCTGAAGTGATAGCCACCAAAAAGACTGCTTTCAACGTCAGGTCTTTCAGAGATGCCCTCGACAAGGGTTCAAAAGGCGGCTTCTGCAAGGCTCTTAGCACCAGGTTGAGATTCCACGCAGGCACCACTGAGTGCAGAGGAGGGCGCAGGTGATTAACTCCTTTGAGAAAACGTACCACATCTGGCTGTGAAGCCAGGGAAGCACCCTTCAGGCGGCCTCTGAAGCAAGCCAGAGCCGCTACCTGGACTTTAAGGGAACTGAGCGACAGGCCTTTCTCCAGACCTTCTTGCAGGAACGCCAGCAGTGAAGGGAGACAGTGAGCCTGCTTCACACCACGCTGCAAAGGTACGCCAAACCCTGGCGTAAGCAGTAGAAGTAGAGCGCTTCCTCGCTCTCAGCATAGTGGCGATGACCTTGTCTGAGAAGCCCTTCTTCCTCAGACGCTGCCCCTCAATAGCCAGGCCGTAAGACCAAAGGGGGAGGGATCCTCCATCACCACGGGACCCTGATGTAACAGACCCTGCTCCACTGGCAGCCGCAGAGGATCGTCGACTGAGAGCCTGATCAAGTCCGCATACCAGGTACGTCTGGGCCAATCCGGACCCACCAGGATTATCCGGCCCGGATGCTTTGCCACCCGGTCTAGCACCCTGCCCAACATGGGCCAGGGCGGGAACACATAGAGAAGCTCTTGTGTCGGCCACTGTTGGAGAAGAGCATCTACTCCCAGGGATCGAGGGTCCCGTCCTCTGCTGAAAAAAGCGCGGCACTTGGCAATTGGCCGATGACGCCATCAGATCTAGGCTCGGCTGGCCCCAGCGCTTCGTGATGTCCAAGAACGCCTGAGCAGATAGCTGCCACTCTCCGGGCTCCAAGGTATGGCGACTGAGAAAGTCCGCCTTGACATTCATGACTCCGGCAATGTGGGCCGCTGACAGCTGTTCCAGGTTCGCTTCCGCCCACTGGCATAGATTCATGGCCTCCTTGGCTAGAGGGGCGCTCTTGGTACCTCCCTGGCGGTACACATAGGCCACAGCCGTGGCATTGCCCGACAGGACCCGTACAGGCTTCAACGCCAGTACCGGGATGAACTCCAAAAGCGCCAACCGAATGGCTCTGAGTTCCAGGAGGTTGATAGACCACTTTGCCTCTGCAGGAGACCAGAGCCCCTGCGCTGTCCTTCCCAAGCAGTGGGCTCCCCAGCCCGACAAAGAGGCGTCCGTCGTGACGACAATCCACTCCGGGGTCACCAGAGGCATTCCTGCAGACAACTTGTCTGTCTGCGTCCACCAGCTCAGCGCCTTGCGCACTGCTGGGTCCAAGGGAAGGCGCACAGCATAATCCTCCGACATCGGAGTCCAGCGCTGCAGCAGAGAGAGTTGTAGTGGTCTCATATGAGCCCTGGCCCAGGGCACTACTTCCATCGTGGCCGTCATAGAGCCCAACAGCTGCACATAGTCCCAAGCCCGAAGAGGAGAGGCTACTAGGAACTGGTCCACCTGAGCCTGAAGCTTGACAATCCGATTGTCTGGCAGGAACACTCTGCCCACTTGGGTGTCGAATCGAACTCCCAGATACTCCAGGGACTGAGTTAGGCGCAGCTGGCTTTTCTCCCAGTTGATGATCCACCCCAGGGAGCTCAAAAGAGCAACCACCCGGTTCACAGCTTTGCCGCACTCTGCATAAGAGGGGGCTCGGATCAACCAGTCGTCCAGATAAGGATGGACTTGTACTCCTTCCTTCCTCAGGAAGGCCGCGATGACCACCATTACTTTGGAGAAGGTCCGCGGAGCAGTAGCCAACCCGAACGGGAGGGCTCTGAACTGGAAGTGTCGGCCCAGGACTGCAAAACGCAGAAAGCGTTGATGAGGAGGCCAGATGGGAATATGCAAGTACGCTTCCTTGATGTCCAAGGATGCCAGGTACTCCCCTGCCTTCACTGCCGCTATAACAGAGCGGAGAGTCTCCATGCGAAAGTGCCGAACTTTCAAGGCCCGATTGACCCCTTTGAGGTCGAGGATAGGCCGTACAGAACCGCCTTTCTTTGGTACCACAAAGTAAATGGAGTAACGTCCCTTGCCAAGCTGATTTTCTGGCACCGGAACGACCGCACCCAGGCGGATCAGATTGTCCAAGGTCTGCTGCACTGCCACAGCTTGACCGGAGACTTGCAGGGAGAGAGTACAAACCCGTCTCTTAAGGGTCGGCAGAACTCTAGCACCCAAGCGTCTGAAGTTATTGTGGTCCACTCGCCCCGAAACGAGGACAGCCGTCCTCCAACCTGCACTGGGGGGTGGACCAAGGCCCCGTCATTGGGTACGAGACCCTGGGGGAGGACCGGAGGGAGCACCTCCGGGACGGCGGTCTCTGCGAAAGGAATGCTGCTTGGGGGAGAAGTTCCTCTTGAAGGAAGAGGAGGCAGAAGAGCCCGACCTGCCCGGGTGGTACCGACGGGCTTCCTGAAACCGTCCTCTGGAGGTACCGGGGCGAGTACTAGCCCGAGCCCTGACCTCTGGTAACTTCTTGCCCTTAGACGTGCCGAGATCGGTCACGATTTTGTCCAGCTCGACCCCAAAGAGCAGCTTGCCTTTAAAAGGCAATTTAGGCAGGCGGGATTTAGAGGCGTGGTCAGCAGACCAATGCTTCAGCCAAAGCCACCGCCGCGCAGAGATTGTCTGAGCCATGCCTTTAGCTGAGGCCCTCAAGACATCATACAGCAAGTCTGCCAAATAGGCCAAGCCCGATTCCAGGGCCGGCCAATCAGCCCTCAAGGAATGATCCGAGGGGGAAGCCCGCTGCACCATAGTCAGGCACGCCCTGGCCACATAGGAGCCGCAAACTGAGGCCTGCAAACTTAAAGCAGCCGCCTCAAAGGACGACCTTAAGGCCGCCTCCAATCTTCTGTCTTGGGCGTCCTTTAGGGCCGTGCCACCTTCCACCGGCAACGCCGTTTTCTTAGTCTCCGCAGTGATTAAAGAATCCACGGTAGGCCACAGATAGGCCTCACGTTCACTTTCAGGCAAAGGATAGAGGCGGGACATAGCCCTAGCCACTTTAAGGCTCGCTTCCGGGACATCCCACTGAGCCGAAATTAAGGTGTGCATAGCATCATGCACGTGGAAGGTTCTAGGCGGGCGCTTCGTCCCCAGCATAATGGCAGAACCAACAGGGGCTGAGGGAGAGACGTCCTCCGGAGAGGAAATCTTCAAAATGCCCATGGCCTGCACTAACAGGTTGGGCAAATCCTCTGAGCTAAAGAGCCGCGCTGCAGAGGGGTCATCCGCTCCATCCGAGCGGGGATCCGTCTCCTCCAAGGAATCCACAAAGGACCGTTGGGAGAACTCAGAAATGCTGCCCTCATCTACATCGGAGGAGACAAAGTCCTCCAAGGTCTGGGAATCAACCCGAGGGCGTTTACCTCCGGGGGCCTCAACCTCTTTACCAGACGAGGGAGCAGGGGCAGCGTTTTGCACAAGGAAGGCCTGATGCAGCAGCAAAACAAACTCGGGGGAGAAACCCCCCAGACTGTGCACTTCCGCAGCCTGGGCTACAGCCCTAGACGCACTCTCAACCGGCGCTCGCAAGAGCGGGGGAGAGACATGCTGCGCATCCAAAATGGCGTCCGGCGCGACACTCCGCGAAGGAGCCGCGCGGGAAGAACGGCGCTTAAGTTTAGCCGCTTTTGTGCCGTCGCCCAAATTAAGGGCGTTCATGGCATTAACGTCTCCCACCTCAAGGGCGGCCCAAGAAGAAGCCGTCCGAGCCGCGTGGCCGGCCAAGATGGCGGAGTCGAGCAGCGGGGGATGGGCGTTTATGGCGGGAAAAACCGCCACACCGGAGGAAGGACCGGGACACTCATCGGTCACGAAACTGTCACCCAACAAGGGCGAATAAGACTTTAAGACCCCCGCATCCCCTCTAGAAGCGCACAAGCGATCCGGGGAGCGACTCTTTGCGCCCTCGCCCTCCGACGCCATAGGCCACGTGGAGATCAATCGGGGAACCCCCTGCCCGCTATAAAAAGGTAAAAATTACCTGCTTTCCGCTCCGAGCTGTAACGACCTGGTGTCCCAGTGAGTAGCTGCAATAAACGTTTAAATAAACGTCGAAATAAACGCCTTTAAAGGACGTTCAAAATTTTATTTTTTTTTTTACGGAGCCAGCGGGAGGGGGGAGAAAAGGAGGGACCTGGCGCCACCAGGTTTGCACTTGCTCAAGAAGAGCCCTCAACCCCAGGCACTCAACAAAACCTAAAAATTAGGCTTGGAGGCCTAGCCAGAGCTGCTGCTGTGTGTGACCACCACCTGCTGAGATAGAGAACATACAGAGGAGTTTCCGGCAGCACATGACCACATATAGGGAGGCAAAAGTTTGCTCTCTATCTCCACCTGCTGGTAGATGGACACAACCCACCAGTCTATGGATTGATCAGCATGATGATATGGAATTGGGGGTTTGGGAGTCATACCATGTCGTCATACAAAGAACGTAGAATTGATTAACACAGGACTACCACCTTACCATCTACAAAAATTAGCCTATATTCTATAATGATACCTATACAATCCTTAGGTACGTCTTGATTTCAAGAGGACAACCAGTCAAAAACTATGACAGTATATCTGCCTACCTATATATTACATACATACCCAAGCTAGTACCTGGTAATGGATCCATTCTGGGGTCTTCCTACACCCCCATTATTCCCAGTCTCTCCTCTTCAAAGAGATAAAGCTGTCCACTTGCCCAGTTTAGCTAACCTTCAAATTCTCCAGGACCTCAACACATAAGTACATCCTATATAATAATTCTCACCTCCAACGTTCGAATCCTGCTGCCTGTGTCTGTGGCTCCTTCGGAGCTGCTGAGCTAAGCTCCGTAGTCAGGTCCCGTGTGAAAAAAAAAATCTCAGAGCTCCAGGCGCAGAGGCTCCATAGTTCTGAGTGCTGACTCCAAGATTAGGGTAAGGGGTTATACACAGGAGATTATGCATAGTGTTGCACTAGAAAAGAGTCGCCGCTCCTCAGTCAGCAGCAGTGGAATAGATCCGGAGTTCGTCAGTGTGAGTGCTGCTCAAGTAGGGATTAGGTGCCCGGACGGAAGCACGACGTGTGCTCCATGGCGCTGGGCCACTTCTACACCCTGTCTATGGGGCTCCGGCTTTTTCCCGGGTTGGTCCTACCGCGACCTTCGTAGTCAGCGTGGTGCTGCAACGTCGGTCTCTCCCTGGCCAAGCCCTTGCATACCGGTTGGTGTTTCGTCGGGTTGCTCCTCCCGGATTCCTGTTCTCAGCTGCTGGCTCAGTCAGATCCAGTCTCTCCCTGCAGTCTCCCGAAGAGCCCAGGGCCCGAACCAGCAGGGAGAAGCGTGGTCATAATCCATGCAGAGGCTCTGGTGTGGTTCGTCTCGAGCTATGCTCAGGTCTTCTGTGTGGGTGTTCCGCTGTTCTCCTTCGGCTCCCCTTGCAGCCGTCGGTTTCAGCCTTCGAATCAATCATCGGCTGTGCGGTCCCGTTTTGAACGCTTTAGTCAACGGTCTGTGCGCTCTGGCCCTGGGGCAGATGGAAGGAAGGTGGTCGCTCCTCGGGCTCCAATTACTCTCTATGCCGCCGCTGCCAGGCCGTTGATTGCGTCGGAGTCGGGTTCGCGATCTGAGTCGTGGTCGTGTGAGCTGCAGCAGGGGAGGCTCGGGCGTTTCTTGAGGGACGCTGGACA
Source organism: Microcaecilia unicolor (assembly GCF_901765095.1). Lineage (NCBI taxonomy): Eukaryota > Metazoa > Chordata > Amphibia > Gymnophiona > Siphonopidae > Microcaecilia > Microcaecilia unicolor. The sequence goes on along the minus strand of NC_044042.1, from coordinate 55,903,348 downwards.
TTGGTGGCTGCAGGGGGGGCAGGGGAGAGAGGAGGGTCGCTGGACATGGGTGGCTGCAGGGGGGCCAGGGGGAGAGGAGGATCGCTGGACACGGGTGGCTACAGGGTAGGGGGGTCCTGAGACCAGAGACGTGGGGGCAGAAGGGGGTCCTGAGAGGGGGGTGGGGGCACACACTCACTCTGTGTCTCACAAAGAGAACACTCTCTATCACACACACACAGTCTATCTCTCTGTCTCTGTCTCACACTCACTGACACTCTGTCTCTCACACAAACACACACACACTCTGTCTCTCTCATTCTCTCTCTGACACACACACTCCATTTCTCACACATACTCTCTCTCATACACTCCGAGGAAAACCTTGCTAGCGCCCGTTTCATTTCTGACAAACGGGCCTTTTTTACTAGTAAGTACATAAGTATCGCCATGCTGGGAAAGAGCAAAGGTCCATCGAGCCCAGCATCCTGTTTTCAACAGTGACCAATCCAGGTCATAAATACCTGGCAAGATCCCAAAAATGTACAAAACATTTTATACTGCTTATCCCAGAGATAGTGGATTTTCCCCAAGTCCATTTAATAACGGTCTATGGACTTTTCCTTTAGGAAGCCGTCCAAACCTTTCATAAACTCTGCTAAGCTAACCGCCTTTACCACATTCTCTGGCAACGAATTCCAGAGTTTAATTACACGTTGAGTGAAGAAAACGTTTCTCTGATTAGTTTTAAATTTACTACATTTTAGCTTCATCGCATGCCCCCTAGTTCTAGTATTTTTGGAAAGCGTAAACAGACACTTCACATCTACCCGTTCAACTCCACTCATTATTTTATAGACCTCTATCATATCTCCCCTCAGCTGCCTTTTCTCCAAGCTGAAGAGCCCTAGCCACTTTAGCCTTTCCTCATAGGGAAGTCATCCCATCCCCTTTATCATTTTCGTTGCCCTTCCCTGCACCTTTTCTAATTCCACTATATATTTTTTTGAGATGTGGTGACCAGAATTGAACACAATATTCGAGGTGCGGTCGCACCATGGAGCAATACAAAGGCATTATAATATCCTCATTTTTGTTTTCCATTCCTTTCCTAATAATACCTAACATTCTATTTGCTTCCTTAGCCACAGCAGCACACTGAGCAGAAGGTTTCAACGTATCATCAACGACGACACCTAGATCCCTTTCTTGGTCCGTGACTCCTAACGTGGAACCTTGCATGAAGTAGCTATAATTCGGGTTCCTCTTTCCCATATGCATCACTTTGCACTTGCTCACATTAAATGTCATCTGCCATTTAGACGCCCAGTCTCCCAATCTTGTAAGGTCCGCTTGTAATTTTTCACAATCCTCCCATGACACTGCTTACATCCCACCCACAACCTCTCCAAACCCCTCCAATATCATAACATCAACACCAAATTTTTTTTATATACCATTTCAACCTACAGCTCAGATTGGTTTACAGCAGCAGAATTGACATCAAGGAAGTTTCCTTTCTTACAAGTTTTTATCAAGATTTTTCCTTCTACAAGAATTTATCTGTAATTTAAGCAAAACTTATCTAAAAAAAATAATTCAAGTATTTTATAAAAAGCCAAGACTTCAATAACTTACAGAATCTTAAATAATTTTGTTCCAAAAATTTCTGTGGTTAGAGAATTGCATAGGCCTACAACCGCAAAACTACACAATGTCTTACAAAAGGATTGAAGCTCAAAACCGAGATTGAAGCACTGAAGCTTGTTCATATGAATTAACCAACCAGAAAATTGACCAGTCATTCAATTATACTAACAAGGACATACAGTAGTAAATGATGAACTGTTTCCATATAAAGTTTTGAAAACCAAGCATAAAGATTTAAATTTAAAGCCAGTGAAGAGACCTTAATAGCGACGTAACTACGTCAGATTTAGACTTAAAGAGAAGCACGTTTGCAGTTGTATTTTGAAGAAGTTGTAACCTAGATAGTGAGTTCTTACAAAAAAGGGCACTATACAATGAATTATTCTACTCATCAAAAAAAAAAACAAAAAACAGTATGGATGATTTTTTGCGAACCATCCAGAGTGAAGTAATAATTAATCTAGTGCAAAAAGCATAGCTGCAGAAACACAGAAATGTTTGATCTGACTGCCGGAGTTAAGGAGTGAACTCCTTCCAGTGTGGCTGTCAAGTGACATTAAGGGGCCCTTTTACTAAGCCACGTAGGTGCCTACACGCACCTGGCTACTGCGTGGCCTGGGTGGTAATTTCATTTTTTACGCACGCTGGAAAATATCCGGCACACGGTGCTAACCGGGCGGTAATCAGCATTGCATGTGTGCTCATGATTACCGCCCGGTTAACACTAAGTCAATATGGGTGGCAGTAAGATCTTAGTAAAGGACCCCTAAACATGGCCCCAATGCACCAATGGCACACCTGGATGGGCTTTCACTCAGAATAACCTGAACTTCCTAACTGGCTTGTGTTTTTCATTCCCGCTGTGATGGAAAAACAACTTTCAAACAACCCACAACATTAAACAATCAACAAAGCAAGAATTCCGGGGCAGGAGGTATGGAATGTGGGATAAGGTTCCCCTTGATCACTTTATACCCACCCTGCCTACCCATGCTCTGCACTCCACCCTCTCTAATCTCTGGGCATGGGCTTTGAAACTGTTCACGCTCTCTCCGTTTGTCAATTCCTTGCCCCTCCCCCAAATCCACTAGAGTTATTCTGAGCTGGTGGAAGTGTGACCCTGAGGCCATGTTAATACTGGCAGGCCATAATACCTGGCCAGCCTCCTCTCTTTTATCCACACAGAAGGGATTCTATATATGGCGCCTAAAAAAATCCACGTGGAAAACATTTTTGCCTATGTGTATTCTATAAGTGGTGCCAAGATGTAGGCGCGGTATATAGAATATGCTTAGTTGATATCCTAGCGCCTAAAACTAAACCAATGAAAACATGGCATAAATCCCAGTGTGTGGATTTAGGCAAACTGGGCCATATTTTATAACTACACACATACATTTTGGAATGCTCACAAAACATCCATTTCCCCGCCCATAACCACACGTGCACATGTGAGAAGTTTGGCTGCACATGTTTGAAGTTAGGCGCACTGCGTTACAGAATACGGTTAGTGAGTTGTGTATGTAAATTCTATTAATTGCCAATTAGTGCTCATTATTGTTTGTTGAGTGTTATCAACGCTGATTGGCTTAAGTCAATTAAGTTTAGATGTTACAGAGTATGCATGAATTTTGGCGCAGATCTCTAGGTGTGCTATAGAATCTGGGGGACAACGGGTGGGCAATGTTTGTTAAAGTCTATTTTCTTGTATAAAGTACTGTTTTACCCAGTTTGAAAATTATCCTCATGCTGTTCAAATGTTGAATAAAGCTAAATAAAAATATACATATTCGGTAGGAAAAGCACAAATTCACTTCAGAACGATCCAAGATGGCATCGAGGAAACAGGACGCACCTGTTTGAGCAGTGGTGTTTCCTCTGAAGCTCTGGTCTCGCTGGGCTCATGACAGCAAGATGGGGAAAAGGAGAGCTAAGATCCATGGGCTAAATTCCCCAGCTCCCTCACAAGTACCTGCAGCGAGACAGACGATGTTGGATCAATACCACTTGCCTTCAGGTCCTATTTTGGCTTCATCTTCCTCCGTGCCGGTAGCAAAAGCTTCCGGCGGCAATTCGAGCAGGGCAACATTGAGCCCTGTAGAATGCGTAGCACCCCCATAGCCAGGCAATGATTATGCACCTGAGCAGGGTCTTTCAGAACTGCTCTGACAGGAAGTTCAATTAGAAGGACATGGGGGACAGCTTGAGGCGACTACGATCCTGACCTTGGGAGCAGAACAACCGCTGTAGTTAGCAGCCAGAGTACTAGGACAGGAAACTGTGAATACTCTGACCAGAGTCAAGGAACAGAATCTGCCTGAAATTGTGAGTAGGGGAACGCAGAGACCTGCCATGGAGATACTTGATACAAACAAACCAGAGTAATGTAAATGTTCACAGAGGATACGAGTAGTGAGATCTAAAACACTCTACAACTAATACATAAAAAAGAATCTTTCTAAACATTTTTGTGTGCAGGAGAGATTCTCAGAGTATTAACTCACCCAAAAGACGGAATAGTTCCCAAAGGTAAAACCTACTCCTAAGGGTGAATGAGTTTCTCAATCATTGAAAGGCTTCCAATGAGAAATGAGCAAAAACTGTGCTCCCAATCCAAGACGTGACAAATAATCACAAATAATAAGCAGAAAAGATTCTTTTTTATGTATTAGTTGTAGTGTTTTAGGTCTCACTACTCATATCCTCTCTGAACATTTACATTATGCTGGTTTGTGTTTTGGATTAGTAGCTTTTATACCAGACAGAGATAGTGCTGGGAATTGTATTTATTGTACACGGAGATTCTTGAGGCATTATGGGATGCCACTGACAATTTACAATCTTCCTTGTTGGATTTGATTAGAGTACTAAAGATATAGTTTCAATTTCTGAGGCAGTTTTGAATCAGGCTCAAATCACTGGCCAGCAGACTGCTGAAATGGAATCTATAAAATCTAAACTACAGACCATGGAGAGTTTAGAGATAGCCTCCCTCAAAGAAAGACATTTCATTAATAAGCATTTGGAATAGAGAATCAATAACAGCGGAACAGTTTGAGGACACTGAACTTTCTTAAGTCTCCTCTTGTTTCTCCTTTAGACATGTTTAAAAAAAATATATGCTTTTGAAGTTCTCCCCCGATATGTTACCTCCGCTTACCAGAGTTCAATACATTCTGTCTGACAGCGTTTCTGATAGACTGGACAATCAAGTTTGAAGTGAGGATGAATTAAATCTGATTTCTTTTTTGGAGTCTTCGTTGGAGGTGATAACGCAAAGAACCACTTTGGTAGTTACATTTGCTCTTGAACCAGATAGAAATACTGTATTAAGACTTTCCTTTAGATATTTGGACGCGTTGTTTATAGGGCCTAAAATATGTGTTTTTCCTGATTTAGCTAGGGTAACACAGATGAGGCGCAAGGCATTCCTATTATATAAGTTGAGGGTTCAATCCTTGGGAGCCAATTTTGTATTACGCTTTCTCTGTGTATGTTTGATTGTATTTCAAAGTCAGCAGTTTCAATTCTTTGACCCTAAGCAACTAAATGACTTTTTACAATCTAAGGAAGATATAAATGTGACTGTGTAACCCATATGTTCGCTGCTTAGGGTGGGCTGAGAAGTATCATTGGTTTGCGTTTCTTTTGAATCTTTGTTTTTCTTATTTCTTTATCTTGGATCCTATTTCTTAATTTGTGGACGGAAGAATTCATATATTTCTAATACTTTGCATGATCATTTTTTTTTTCTTTTTCTAATTGTAATCTGATTTTAATAAGTATCTCCAATTTGGTGTTGGTGAAATACGTGTAAAGTTTGAAAAATAAAAGTAAAAAAACAAACAAAAAAAACCCCACAAATTCGCTTCATTGTGAACAATGAACAGATTGCAAGGTGTTTGTTGCACGTTTGCTCATGAAATAAAAAACATATCTTCCATGCCTAAACTACAACTGTGGTGCTTGCTAAAGGGAATGTGCAGGTATCATATTAACACAACAGCTGTTAAATTGGTTCCATCTAACAGTTAACTCCCATAGCTGTTTCTCTTTGACACTGTTTATGGCACTAGCTGTTATCAAACCCACAAAACCGTATAGTTTTTTTCTTCCCCCCCCCCCCCCCCCCGATTTGGCATAGCTCCTACCATTGTTTGCCCATTTCCTATCCTGTTCAAACTACTGGTAGTCTTATAATCCTTTTCATTTTAGAAAAAAGTACTCTCTAATCAGGCAGTGCTGGAAAAAGGAACCACAGAGGATGGGCAGGGTTTTTTTTTTTGCCACGAACAGCTGCCTTAAAGCTGTTGCCTGCTTCTTGGGTAAGTATGCATAAAAGCAATCTGGAAGTTGATTTGCACTAATGTTGCCATTATCACACGGTCATTTTTCAAAATTACCACGGAGCACTTAATGCCACTTATTTTGTAGGTGGTAAGGGCTCGTGCGTTATCTGTGCACTAATTAGTGTGTGACCATTAACAAGGAAAATGGGGTCATTTTACTGCTGCATTAAACATGGCCCCAACACACAGGAAAAACCCCGTGCTGGAGATGTCGGCCACTTTTTAGCACAACTTAGAAAAAGGGTCCTTTAAATATCAAACTATAGTACAGTCTCGATTATGCGACCCAAATGAGATAGACCCATTGTTGGATAACTGAAAGGTCTGAAACACTGTAAGAACCCTTCAAACAATACATAAACAATGGTATAGAGTTTCCTATTTTCAAAAATGGTTCTAAAACAAAGATTTTTAATAGAAATAAATGTGATGAAGTTGGATAAGCCGGACAGTCAGATTACCGAAGGTCAGATAAGACTGTACTGTAATTGTACTGTACTATGAAAAATGGAAGTTAAGCCTTATATAGTATAGAAATATAAGCTCTAAACTAAGGTTCTTTTACTGAGCTGCAGTAAGCACTAGCGCATGCTTACTACAGCTTCAAATGGCTTACCATGGGACATGCTTAGGCATCCTGCACTAAGTTCCTTATCTGCATGCAGTAAAAAGTATTTTTTTTATTTTGTGTAGAGGGAGTGTGTCTAGGGGAGGGGCAGAGAATGGGCGTTTCTGCACTAATTAGCACAGCTACAATAACATGCGCTATTTGCAAAGATTACCATGTGAACCCTTACCACCTACAAAATAGGGGTAAGTGCTAATGCAGTAATTTATTTTAATGGCCATGCACTAATGGTAACACTAGTGCAAGTCAAAAAATAGAGGTAAGCAGGTATACATACAATAATGTGATACATCACCTGCTATCATTAGATAACAAAAAAAACACAACACTCACAAATAATTATAAAAGTGGAAAGTAATGTTTCAGTGCTAAACACCCCAAAGAGGACTAAAGTTTTTTAGTTTGCTGCTTTGCCGTTATCCCTGACGCAGCTCTTAGTGAAACAAGGAGCCCTTTTCTTCGGTTTGGAGCACAACAAAAGATGAACTTTTCTCAGCAACCTTCTAAAGATAAGTTTTGTAATAGCTGAAGATGTTATTTGTATGGCTTTTGATTGCTATCTGATTGATTGGCTGGGCATTTTTTGACAGCTGGACTAGAGACCTGCACGGGAAGGGGGTTCGCAGGAATCCCGCGGAACCCACAGGATTCCCGCGGGGACGGAAGCAGTTCCTGCGGGGTTCCCGTGGGGACGGAAGCAGTGCTGTGGGTTCTCATGAAGCGTATGCTGCACTTGCACCAGCCTCTCACCTACTGAGTACTAAGTTCTTTGAGTGCTTTCTTCTCCTCCTCCTTGCTTTAACAGCACAGATGTGGAAAGTCTCCATTAAGGAGGTGGTAGAGATACAAATGGAGATGAAATTCAAAAAGGCATGGGGTGAACACAGAGGATCTCTAATTAGAAAATGGAAGTTATAAAAAACCTAAACTTAAATGGCTGCATGTGTGTGGATGTGTCACATGACACTTAGATGGTGACTCTGGCTGTGATGAACTAGGACCAATACCGGGAGACCTGTACGGTCTGTGTCTTATATATGGCAATCTGGTTTAGGATGGGCTAGAAAGGGTTTAGACAGCAACTTTACTGGCTGGAAAATGAGGACAGTGCTGGACAGACTTTTATGGCCTGTGTCCCGCAAATGAGTGAATAGGCTGGAGTGGGCTTTCAGGGCAACGCCAGCAGTTGGAACATAAGGATAGGGCCAGGCTGACTTCTATGGTCTATGTCCCAGAAACGCCACAGAAAGACCATAATCAAGTATATAATATCACATTCATTGTTGATTTAATCATGAATTGATAATGATTGTGACTATTGGGCAAACTGCTGTCATTTACTATGTTACTATTAATCCTCTCTGCTCCCGGGCTGATGCGCAGACCTCAGCTCTGACATAGGTACGAGCATCAGATGTCACCTGACCTACTGGCGTGTGCATGTGGTGACCTTTTAGCACACAGTGCCAGTGAATCAGAGAAGTCTTACATGTGCGCACCAGAGTGTTCCAACTTCTGTTCCTTCCTTGCCTGCAGTGCTGCAGCTCAAACCCAAAAGGAACTTTTTAAATGTACCATTAAATTCTTGTGGGACTGGGTGAGGACAGGTTAAATTCTTGCGGGGACGGGTTGGATTTCTGTCCCCGTGCAACTCTGTAAGCTGGACTTGTTTTTCATTAGAGTTACCACACTCCATATATTGAATGGAGTTCTTTTCTGCCACTTTTTTCTCCCTTTTTTTTTTTGTTTGTTTGTTGTTTTGGTGGTTAGGTTGCTAGAGATTTTAATTATTTTATTTATACCAAAGCAAGAAATAAAACCCCTCAAAACAAAAAAACAAACAAACCATTTTAGACCAAGTAACAGATAGAAATGTTTTCAACTAAAATAGTTCAAGAAAGCCTCTTTTCCCTCAAGTGCTAAGCCCAGTTGTTTAAGTCATCCAAATATCCTGTGTACACAGTCAGGCTTATGTCAGACACACCTGCCAAATATGAAAGTTCACTTAATGAGAATTATAGTTTTGCACTAAGACATATGTAAGTGCTTGCTTTAGTCTGCTATTCAAATGAGCATTTGGGGTTATGAAGCACATTATGAATACTCAGTAACTTCATTACTCAAAAATTATGCAATTACCTTACCAAGCAAGAAAAATAGCCTGAAGGTTTGTGCTTATTGATCTTATGGTACAAAAGTCCAGTAGCTATACTGGGCTTGAAATAATCTGAACTCTTTGCAGAATGTAATATCTGTTATTGAACCAGGATATGAACTATCCAAAGACTGTATAGGACCCTACTGAAATACATCTCAGCCTTGGAGTAGTGGCTCGTTAATATGGGAATAATTTACCAAATTATTATTTTTTTGCACTACATAAATACCTGCTATATAACAAAATGTGTCAATTCTGCTTGCTATTAAACCACACTTCTATCTTGGGCACAGAATTACAATTATACCATCAAACCCCATTTTCTTGCACAAATGATAAGATCACACATTGCACGTACTGTTTGTAATATGATTTGATATTTTTACACCAGTCAGCTCTTACAGTTATGTCATTATATAGCACTCAAGAATAATTAAACAACCACACTTATGAAGCAAGTTGTGAATATGCAAAATACCTGGCTTTATATTGGGTTAACTATGTGTTATTTCTAACACCGTCAATATTTCCTGCTGTAACAGTAGATACGTAACTGAAATTAAATTCATGTGTCATCTGAATTAACAAAATCTGTAAAGAGCTAAAACAGTTCTTGCTCAGGACACAAACATTTCCCCCAGCAAATGTATATAGTGTTCAGATATCCTTGCATCCTTATCATATGGAACAGTTATTAGCATTAAAATAGTCTATTTTAAAAACAGCATTTCTCCCTTACAGAATTGAACCAGTCAGCTGCACCCAATCTTGTTTTCAGGCAAATACGATCGGTGGGAGCAACAGTTTTGCAGGACAAGTAAAAGAAAAGGGTAGTTTTAGTTCTACCGAGATGAAGCTCCATGTAGGGAGGTGCACAAAAAGCTACTCAATCTACTGTATAGCGTGGAAAGAAAAATACACCACTCAAGATACCTCTGGTCTTTCCTTCTGATCGGGGTTTTGAGAAAGAAAATCCAGGAAAGAAAACTACTAGCACTATGCTCCAAACAGGGCTGCCCTGCACCTCTCACAGATATGGGTGGGGGGTGGTAAGGGATGTGCTAAAGTGGCCTCCCGGGGGTGCTTTGTTAATACACTTTATGAAAACTAACGTGTCTGACCCAAAGACTGGCAAGCACCCTCTAAAAAGAAAGAGCTCACTGAGTTTAAGACTCCCTTTTCGACCCTGACTTTAGGAAGGGGAGGGGAAATCAGCTCATCAACCTCAAATCATTTCCACATGTTCAGACCTCACCCCCCCCCCCCCCCCCTACAGCAAAGCGCTCTTCCGAGCACACTGGACAGTAGTATGAAAACCAGTCTCGAGCAAACTGTAAACAAAGAGAAAGAGAGAAGACAGGGCAGAGGAGGGAGGGAGGAGAGGGGAGGACAGAGGGGTAAAACACACGGAGGAAAGAGACGGAAGAGGAGTTAAGTCAGTCCCATAAATAACAATTCCGAACAAACAGCTCCCGGACCACCCCGCCTAAGAACCAGGGAGAGCGGCCACCACAGCACCATTATCCCTCCCTCTTCGCTTTCAGACTCACCGCACAACAACAGCAGCGCAACCAGAAAAACGCACACCCGCGCCATAACGGGACTATATGGTAACGAACGAATGCCGAGCGCGCCTGCGTACTACACACTGAGCCCACCACCCTGCTCCGCCCTTGTCGTGCGCACGCCTCCCCCGGTTACTATGGTTGCTGTGCAAAAGATTGGGAATCGGGATGCGGTTTCCATGGATACATCGTATGCACTAGCACAGGGTGCCAAAGATGCTAACCTTTGACGGATGCAGTACCCTGGTACTGTCACTGAGGCCCCGGTGTGTACTGGCTGCCCATAAATAAAAAATCTTGGGGGGGGGGGGGGGGGCAAAGGGATGGATGCATTGCTTGGGTGACAAGCATGCTGGCTTTAGCGTGAGTAAAATGTGGATTCAGGTTTCCAGTGCATGCCATAAATTAGTTTTGCCATTTAGGTTTTCAGGATATCTACAGTGGATATGCACGATATTGATTTGCATACAATGGAGACAGTATATACAAATCAATTCATGCATATTTATTGTGGATAGCCTGAAAACCTGACTGGCAAGGGAGTACTGCAGGACCGACTTGGGAAACGCTGTCATAAATGCATTTAAGTGCCTACATTCTTATGGTTGCAAAATGCCTATGGTGGGGGCTTTCAACCCAATCTTCGGACCTAGACAGTAAGGTTTTCAGAATACCCACAATGAATATGCATGAGATAAATCTGAATACCATCTATCTGATGCATGTTCATTGTGGGTATCCTGAAAACCTGACAGGCTATGTGTGTCCCAAGGACTGGGTTGAGAACCCCTGTGCAATTAGAGAGCTAGAAAAGAAGGAATAATCTACTCTAGTAGCATCATAAATGATAGCAGATGAAGAGCAGCTGACTCATTCAGCCTTTCATGACTCTTTCGGATTTTCTCTCACTAACCTACGTTAAGTATGTGGGTTAGTAGTAGTGTTTAATTGCATCCCTAGATAACTTTCATGAGAAACATTTTGTGCGTTGCCATGGCCAGGAACTTTGTATATTCTAAGTTGTGAGAATGTCTGAAAAAAACTCTAAGTAAGGTGCCCTTTCTGTGACAGCAAAAGTTTTAAAAGTGCCACATGAACCCTTTCAGCCTTCCCAAGACATCACAACCTTGTGAGCAAGCCCTCTCCCAAGCCCTGCCGCACCTCAAACATTTTTTTAAAATCCAGTGCTGAAGTGACACTCCACTCACCAATAAAATAAGAGCTCTAAGCCCCAAGCATTGGAGCTGGCTCTGAGGGTGCTTGAGCACCCCCAATATTGAGAAAATTCCTTGAATGTGTCCAGGGAGGAGTTATTTCCGTTGGACTTAGCACCCCCAATAATTTTGAAAAGTTGACTCCTATGGCCCCAACGGCAGCCTGTGCCCCTACCTTCAACCCCAGAATTTACCCAGTCATCAAAGAAATATCTATAGGGTGCAGGAGCAATCTCTGGTTGTTCCTGCCCTGTCAGCACCATCTTGGAAACTGGTATCAGCTAACCCCTAGATTCTGCTGGTGAGACAGAAGCCACTGGGACCTGCTCCTACCCAGAGAATATTCTTCAATGATGGGGGTAAGCTTTGTGGGGGCGGAGGCCAACATTTACTAGCCCACCTGATCTCTCTGGGGGCTATCGGACCCCTTTAAATTTTCACTGCCATTGCTGTACAAAGGATTTTTCTGGGGGACTGCCAGAAAAGAATATTACACTTCCATTAGGTTTTTGTGTAAATGGGCCAGCAAAAGCTTTTTTCAGTCACCCAATTTCACAAATTTCAACAATAATGAACTGTATTGCATGATTCTGCAGCACAGCAGTTCATTAATGTTGGATTTAAATAAACGTTTGCACACAGTGTTTACTGACCACTTCTGCAACTTTCTTTACAAACAGGGCTTCATGTGATAAAATGAACAAAAACATTGGCATTTTAGTGTTCTGCATGTTTGCTGGCATTTTGATGCTCTTTAAAAAATGTCTACATCCATAAATAATATAAATTCTTGCATAAAGTAATACAATGGGGGTAATATTCAGTTGGTGGTGGTCAGCATTTCAAAATATGCTGGCTGAATTATACCTGGATATTCAATGCTGGCACCTATCTGGGTGTTACTCAGGTACTGACAATATTCAACAGTGGGACCCTTTTGTAGTGCTGAGTTAACCAGATAGTTATTTGGGTACTGCTGCTGAATATTGGCAGTGACAGGGTATTTCCTAGCTCTTATGGGATTCTACCCTTGGATAGCCCCAGCATTAACCAGCTAATGGCATGGCAATCTCCCTGGATTTCAGCAACACAGAGGCCCAGATGATCAAAAGCCCCGCGCTGTTCCAAACAGCGCCCTAAAAATAGCGCCGGGACAGCGCAGGGCTTTTCTGCATCGATGATCAAAGATAATGCATGCAAATCTAAGCAGCGCTATTATCTTTGATTATCATGTTTTAGTGCGGGAGAATTGTGCCGAGCATGCGCTCAGCACAATCCTCCCGCACTTGTTTGACAGGTCTGGGCTGTCAAAAGCCCAAACCTGTCAAACAGCCTGCCGAGGCCCGAACAACGAGGCTGCCGCTGCCGGGCAAACCATCTCCCACCCTCCCACCCAGCGATGGAGGGTGGGAGCTGGAGGTCCGGAGGACCTCCGGTCCCCCCCCCCACGATCCCCCCCTACAATCCCCCCCACGATCCCCCCCCCATGTTCACGGAGGGCTGGAGATCCGGTGGGTCTCCAGCACCCCCACCCCCTGAACCCACAGAAATCCAAGTGGCCACCTCTCGAAAAACGCTGTCCTACCCTCCCACCCAGCGACGGGGGGGGGGGGGGGGGGGGTTGGAGGATCGGTGGGTCTCCAGCCCCCCAAACCCCCACAAATCGTTGATTGGCCGCCTCCGGCCAAAGGATCGCCCACACGGTGATGTATCGACGGGGGTGGGGGCTGGTCCGTGGTGTGGTGGTCCGTGGTGTGGTGTCATGAACCCCCCCTCCCGACCCCCCTACCTTTTGTTGGAGGAGGGACGCAGCCTGCCTGCCTCCCTCCTCTTCTAGTCAGTCGACGCCCAAAATGGCGGCGCCCAGCCCCGCCCATTGCATCCTGGGATGCGCTGGGCGGGGCTACAGACCATGTAAGGGAACCTAAGTAGAACGCTGGGGGGAGGAGTTGGGGTGGACCTCCAGCCCCCACCCCCGTCGATACATCACCGTATGGGCGATCCTTTGGCCGGATGCGGCCAATCAACGATTTGTGGGGGGTTGGGGGGGCTGGAGACCCACCGATCCTCCAGCCCCCCCCCCCCCGTCGCTGGGTGGGAGGGTAGGACAGCGTTTTTCGGGAGGTGGCCACTTGGATTTCTGTGGGTTCAGGGGGTGGGGGTGCTGGAGACCCACTGGATCTCCAGCCCTTCGTGAACATGGGGGGGGTTCATCGGGGGGACCAGAGGTCCACCGGACCTCCAGCCCCCCGTTCGCGTTTGCTTTGGGGGGGAAGGGAGGCCTGCCAGCATGCAACTGCACCATTCCTCCCCAATGATCCGCAAAATCTAACGCCAGCTCGGAGCTGGCGTTGATTTTGCTGCAGCCAGCGGCCCAATCTTTGGCGCGCTGGTCGCTGATCATTGGGGATGAATGCGTTAAGTGCCAATTAGCATGCATTTGTAAGCTAATTGCGCTAGAAGCCCTGTTTAGCATGCATTTCCATGCTACTTGCGCTGAGAGCCCTCGAGTGCGCTGTTTCAGGCGCTCGAGGGCTCTGATCATGGGTCAGCTGCAAACTCTGGCACTAGTATGGCGTTAAGAGAGAGGGTGGTTACTTGGCTTTCCAGTGTAGAAGTCTCTAGAGCACCTCTGTGGCATCCTCTTGAGGAAATGCCCCGTTCTGTCCTAGGTTACTCACAAAGACCTATGAAGGCTCTAAACCAGCCACATCTTCCAAACGTCTAGCCTCCATCCTTGCTGCTGTGGGGCCACTTCCAGCCTCTTGCTACTCCAGGACACCACAGCCAAGCCCTCATGCCCAGATTGGCGGGGGGGGGGGGGGGGGGGGGGGGGGGGGGGTTGGATATGCTTTTTCAGGCTGAGAGACACCTTTGCTTCTGCTATGGTCTGACATTCCTCCTGCTAGGTTCCTAGCACTGGATTCCATTGCCATTTGCTGTCTCATTCCTCTCATTGTCTGCTAAACGAGCTGCATTCTAGGTGATATAAGTGGAACAGATGAATTTAATCAGCCCTTCGCTTCCCTATTGGGGACTCAAAGCAGAAGGGACCTCTTTTAACAAACTGCAGCAAAAGGGGGCCTGTACTGGCACCGGCACCGGCACGTGTTTTTCATGTGCGCCGTGGCACCCTTTTACCACAGTGGATAAAAAGGAAATCTCTCTTTCCTGCAGGAAATGGCCGTGTGACAAGTAAAGTACTTGCTGCATGGCCATTTCGGGGGGAGCCCTTACCGCCACCCATTGAGGTGGCGGTAAGAGCTCCCATGCTAACCTGGCGGTAACCGGGCAGTGCACAGCACTGCCCGATTACTGCTGGGTACAGCCACTGCTTGCCTGGGACTGGTAGCATGGAATGTAGCTACTAATTGGGTTTCTGCCAGGTACTTGTGACCTGGATTGGCCACTGCTGGAAGCAGGATACTGGGCTAGATGGACCATAGGTCTGACCCAGTATGGTTGTTCTTATATAAAGTTAGGCAGTGGGATGATCTGTACTAAGCAAGTGTTCTGTAAAGAGCACAAGAAACAGCAAGGCAAACAATCTGCAAGATCCAAGATGGCAGCAACAAAAAGCAGATCAGTAAGGGAATACTGTCACCAAGAAAGAGTAGAGCAATGAAGAATATCCATCACCAGAAGTTTATTCACTTTTTAGTATTTTAATAGTAGTAATGTGAATAAACTTCTATTGATGAATATTCTTCATTGCTCTGCTGTTTCCTAGTGATGGAATTCCCTTACTAATCTTCTTTATGTTGCTGCCTTCTGTAAAGAGCATCCTTCATAACATACTAGCCAAAGGATGGTGTAATGCTGACAACAAACTCATTTTAGTTAGGTGCACAAATCCAGGTATTTTATAACATTGCACATCACCTTCCTATACCCCTCACATGGCCACACCCCCTTTGAAGTTGTATGCTATGAAATTTAGGTGTGCATGTTATAGAATATGGTATAGGGCAGATCTACATGTAATTCCTAATTACTGCCAATCAATGCTTGTTAACTCCAGTAATTAAATGTTAGCACCTAACTGATCAATTAACTTACATGAGGATCTGAGATCCATACCCAAATCTGGGCACCCAAATATGAGCAATACTTATGTATCCTTCTCACATCGACTATATGGCAATAATTATGTACTCTCCTCCCACTGACTGGGTCCCCCTCTGGGTGAGTCTCCCATTCTCAAGTTATTCACTGATGATTTATTACTGGGGCCACACTCTCAGAGGTCCCACAGTTCCTGGAAAGCACCCACAGACCCAACACACAAACCACCAGGATTCTTAGTCAGTCCAGGACAACAGAACAAATTAACTAACAGGTTTATTGTCACAGTAAAACAGTGAACACTTGAAAAACCAGGTGGAAAAAGTACTGCAAGCAATGACAGGTAACTGAACGAAGATCAATATTAAAACTATCTAACAGCTTAGGTTCTCGCCAGTTGCTTGTGATCTGTTTTGGCTACTGTTGGAAATGGGATGCTGGGCTTGATGGACCTTCAGTTTGTCCCAGTGTGGCAACACTTATGTACTTATACATAATCCAGGGGTAAGAGTCTGCCCTGTGTGTTGACTGCAGGTTAAATGCTAGACATGCCCCCCACAGTCAGCCCATAGGCTTTGCACACTATGCAATTCAGTTTTGCACTGAACACATGGTAAGTGGTAAAGGCGGTTAGCTTAGCATGGTTTAAAAAAAGGTTTGGACAGCTTCCTAAAGGAAAAGTCCATAGACCATTATTAAAATAGACTTGGGGAAACCCCACTGCTTATTTCTGGGATAGCAATTTACTACAACAGAGATATATTTATTATTGAAGGCATCTCATACTGTCACAAAGACATATTTATGTCATACTTCTTTCAAGCTTGTATGATTGTGACTTTGTATAATCATAGACCACCTCCAGCCAACCAGTAGTCCACACTATCTGCCAATAATTTTTGAACAGTAGTGCACATTAAAAAAAAAAAAAAATCACAGTAAGCACACGGTTATATGGACACCGATGTTTCCACTATTGGCAGATAGTGTGGACTACTGGTTGGCTGAAGGTGGTCTATGATTATACAAAGTCACAATCATACAAGCTTGAAAGAAGTATGACATAAATATGTCTTTGTGACAGTATGAGACGCCTTCAATAATAAATATATCTCTGTTGTAGTAAATTGCTTTGCCTTTCAAACGTTGTGTATTTTTACAAAGATATATAAGACAGAGCGTAGCCATTTCCTGTTTATTTTTTGTATTTCTGGGATAAGCAGCATAAAATGTTGTGTACTTTTTGGGATCTTGCCAGGTATGTGTGACCTGGATTGGCCACTGTTGGAAACAGGATGCTGGGCTTGATGGACCTTTGGTCTGTCCCAGTATGGCAACACTTATGTACTTATGTACTAACGTATCGCACTTCAGTAAACAGGCCTGGGATTCAGCTGATCATTTGAAATCAGGGCATTTCTATTACTCTAGATTTCTCAATCAGTTCAATAAGTTTTTTTCCCTCCTCTTGGTTTGGGCAGTATGACATGTAAAATTATAATGAATTATGAGTGTCTGAAAGCTAAGATGATCATGTCATTGCCCCCTTTAAATGTAATATATTTGTCAAGCAAGGCTTCAAAAAATATCAATACTGTGGTGGTGTAATATTAGAGGTAATTTATTTTTTACAGCTTGAGAGGTCACCCAGTTAAGATACTCCTTTCCCCTCATTGCTAGCAAAAGCTGTGCAGAAATACACTATAGAAGGAAGTGACTACTAGATTCACACTCTGTAAGAAAAACTGTGATTCTAAAAATTATAACAACTGCTCCTCTCAGTACTGTAGCTGAGATGCTGTCAGAACACAGTGAAGAAAAAAAAAACCAACTTGTGAAGGATTGCTTTCCAAACCAGATTGCCAGAAAGTTTCAAGCTTATCACCCTACTTTCTTACTCAGAGTCAGAGAAGAAATCTTGTGCTGTTCTTCCTCTCCACCCCCAACCTGGTCCTTCCTATGGTGACAGAATGTGATTATAGCACAGCAAAGTAGCAGTACAGATGTCTGGAGTTATGTCACCAGTGAGAATAACAGAAGCTTGTGATTATCACTTGTGCGCAAGACCCTTACACTTTGTTATTTATGAACGAAGCTTCAATTATCTCAATATTGGTTGGGTAAATGTCTCATAAGGGCACGCTAGGGAGATTAAGATTCTAGATGATGTAAATGACAGCGTCATGGATCAGCTTGTCCTGGAACCAGTGAGAAAGGAATGTAGTTTAGATCTAGTCTTTACTGGAATGCAAGACCAGCCATAAGGAGTAACAAAGGGAAATGGGACTTGATATACCGCCTTTCGGAGGTTTTTGCAACTACATTCAAAGCGGTTTACCTATATTCAGGTACTTATTTTGTACCAGGGGCAATGGAGGGTTAAGTGACTTGCCCAGAGTCACAAGGAGCTGCAGTGGGAATTGAACTCAGTTCCCCAGGATCAACACCCATTGCACTAACCACTAGGCTACTCTTCCACTCCAATGATTAGGCCACTTGGCTATAATGATCACAAAGGAGTCCTTTTACCAAGCTGCAGTAAAAGTTGGCTGTGCCCTTACATGGGGTTTTCTTGCACACTAAGGCCATTTTTACTGTAGCCAAAAAATGGCTGATTTTCTATGTCTCCCATTAATTGCCATTTGCTAATGTTGCCATTAAAAAAGTTACTGTGCAAGCACTTAATGACACCTATTTTGTAGGCAGTAAGGACTGCCACAGTAATCCTGCACTACTAATCAGTTAGCATGCAGAAATGTGGACATGCTTAATTTAATTTTGGCATTTATAACCTGCTTAACCATCAGTTTCAAGATGGAGAACAATCACACATTATAAGCAGGTACTTTCTCTACCCCTAGAGAGCTTATAATCTTGGTTTTTGTACCTGAAGTAATGGAGGGTTAGGTGACTTGCACAAAGAGCTGTAGTGGGAACCAAATCCAGGATACTGGGATCAAGGCCCACTGTACTAACCACTAAGCCACTCCTCCACAGGCTAACTGATTAGTGCAGAAACACCCACTCTTTGCCCCCTGAATACACCCCTCCTCCCCAATGCTAAAATAAAAAAATATTTTTTAGTGCGTGGTTTGCACATGCAGATCAGGATATTACCTCAGGATACCTGAGTGCATCCGTTAGTAAGCCCTTTTAAGTTGTGATAAGCGCGTGCTAGCACCTAACACAGCTTAGTGAAAGGACCCCAAAACAGGCACGTAGCCAGACCTTGGCGGGAGGGGTCCAGAGCCCAAAGTCGGGGGGGGGGGGGGAACATTTTAGCCTACCTTCCCCACACCCCTCCCCTGTAGCTTCCACCCCTCCCGCCACTGCCGCTGCTTCCGACCCATTCTGCTGCCACCGCCACCGCAAGGTACCTTTGCTGGTGGGGGTCCCCAACCCCGCCAGCTGAAGCATTTATGTGTCCCGCGCTGGTCTCATGCTTGCTTCCTCTCCTGTTTTCAGCACACTGTGCACTGCACGCTCATTTTAATGAAAGTGAGCATGTGCGAGCGTGGTCAGTTTCATTAAAACAAGAGCATGCACTGCGTGACTGGAAACAGGAGAGGAGGCAAGTGCGAGACCAGCGCATGACAGATAAATGCTTCAGCTGGCGGGGGGTTGGGGTTGGGGACCCCCGCCAGCCAAACCAGGGGCCCCAGAGTCAATTTGGGTGGGCCCAGGCCCCTGTGGCCCCCCAAATATATGTCATAGTGACTGGAAGGAGGCCACAAAAGAACATGACTGCTGTAGTATTTAATTTTTAAAAGGGCTACAATGATGAAAAAAGCTCACTAAAAGGAGTATTTGCCAAAATCAAAAGTTTGCATGAGGCATGGGCATTATTTAGAAAATACCATGATGTAAGCCTACATAAAATATATTCCATGATTTAAGGAAGGTAGAAAAAAAGACCAAGCAACTGTCAGCATGGTTTAATGGTGAGAAGAAAAAGGTAGTGAAAGCTGAAAAGGCATCTTTCAGAAAGTGGAAAACAGATTCTAATGAACAAAATAAGAATGAGCTAAGCACTGACAAGTTAGATATTGAATAGTAAATAAGGGAGGCCAAGAGAGATTGTGAAAAGAAGGTTAAAAATTGCCATACACACAAAAATGAATACTAAACAATTTCGAAGTACTTTCAAAGCAAAAAGCCTGTGAGGGAATCCGTTGGATTGATAGATGACCAAGGGGTAAAATGAGTGTTCATGGAGGAAAAGGTAATAGGCGTGTGGCAAAAACATGTGTTGCCACTAACACAGGGCCCCTTTTATTGCAGCTTGGTAAAAGATAGAGATAAAAGAGATGGAAGTAAAAGCTGACATGTATGAGAATAATATTTACATTATCTACTCTTGTAATGAGACAGCGAGATCTGATCATACCAGTTCCTACAACAATAGCAGAAAAAGTATATTGATTTTATCAGGAAATTGGGTGCTAGGGATAGCAAAACATTTTTCCATGGGAAAAGCTGCCAAATAAACCAGACCCATGGAGTGGCTGCATGTCATTGTGCCACACCCAATTCAAAGGAAAACAATCCTATGCATCCTGTTTGCACTGCTCTGCCAGTGTTATTTTTGTGCTACCTCCTCTCTTGCTCTGTGTTTTCCCAGAGCGGATTTCCTAGTTCTCATAACAATGCCTAGTGAGTCCTTTCTGCAAACTTCTGCTTCCCACCCCCACCCTGGAGAATCCTTAACCCAGTAGACATCTTCTTCTCCTAGCACAGCATAGCTAAGCCAGGCCACTTAAAAAGGTTTTCTTTCTTTCTTTTTTTTTTTTTAATTGGCCTTTTATAATACATTTTGCAATGCATACTTGCAAATAAGACACAAAAGGGGCAGTTTTTTTGCATTTACTGTGCTTTAACAGCAAAAGGTTACATGCAGTAGGTGCAAAGACCATGTGGTAACTGCTGAGGACATGCCTAGAAAGCCCCCTATATTCACAGCACACAAAAATGATTGTGCAATACGTTTTAATTGCAATTAGCGTGGATGCACTAACCTACTAATTGCACATATGGTGGTCCAAAGATAGGTGCACAATTGGGCATGCAATTATAGAACAAACATAACAACATAAGGCTAGCCATACTGGTCAGACTGATTTATTTTTATTTATTTATTTATTTGTTACATTTGTATCCCACATTTTCCCACCTTTTGCAGGCTCAATGTTGCTTACATATAACCGTTAACAGTGTTAGCCGATTACGGATTGAACAAATACATAGTATGAATGAATACAAAGTGATATCGTGGTATAATGAGGTATATGTATGGTAGGAAACAGATGGGGGGAACTTAGAGAGGGAAAGGGGGAGGAAGAGTCAGGCAATGTCCATTGCAGTCTTTGGTTATGTTGTGTCGCAAGTGACCAGTATTTTTATGTTGGGTCAGTGGGGTATGCTTTTCTGAACAGGTCTGTCTTTAGTGCTTTCCGAAAATTTAGGTGGTCGAGCGTAGATTTTACTGCTTTTGGCAATGCGTTCCATAGTTGTGCGCTTAGGTAGGAGAAACTGGCTGCATAGGTGGATTTGTATTTGAGTCCTTTGCTACTTGGGTAGTGGAGGTTTAGATATGATCATGCAGATTTTGTGGAGTTTCTGGTTGGCAGGTCGATAAGGTCTGTCATGTAGCCCGGTGCCTCGCCGTAAATAATTTTGTGATCAATCGTGCAGATTTTGAAAGTGATATGTTCTTTGATTGGTAGCCAGTGCAAATTTTCTCTGAGTGGTTTGGCACCGACAAAATGTGTTTTTCCAAATATAAGCCTGGCTGCTGTATTTTGGGTGGTCTTAATACCATGGACTGTACTAGGTTACGAAATATTTCCCTTGGGAAGAGTGGTTTTACGCGTTTGAGTTTCCACATTGAGAAAAACATGTTCTTTATGGTGGACTTTGCTTGGGTCTCTAGTGATAGGTTACGGTCGATTGTTACTCTGAGAATTTTCAGGCTGTCTTGTATCCTGGGGTGTTAATGTTTGTGGGTTTGTATGTATTGTATTGGGATGAGATAATGAGACAGTGTGTTTTTTCTGTATTGAGTTTTAATTGGAATGCATTTGCCCATGAGGTCATGATGTCTAAGCTTAGTTTGATTTTGTTGGTGATTTCCGCCAGATCATGTTTGTATGGAATATATAATGTAACGTCATCAGTTTAGATAAATGGGTTGAGACCTTGGGTGGATAGGGTCTTGGCTAATGGAGTCATCATGAGGTTGAAGAGGATCGGTGATAGTGGTGATCCTTGCGGTACTCCACAGCCTGGTTTCCATGCTGACGATATGTTTGTTTTTGATTTCACTTGATATGCTCTTGTGGTTAGAAAGCCCTTGATCCAATTCAGAGGATTTCTAGCAGTATGTTATGGTTAACCATGTCGAATGCACTTGACATGTCAAATTGGAGGAGGAGAATGCTCTTGCCTATTGCTATTTCCTGCTTGAATTTGGTTAGGAGAGTGAGTAGTACTGTTTCGGTGCTGTGTAGGGGTCAAAATCCTGATTGTGACTCATGTAGTATAGTGAATTTGTTTATGTAGTCATTGAGTTGCTTGGTCACCAGTCCTTCCATAAGTTTGACTACTAATGGGATAGAAGCTACTGGGCGGTATTTGGTAATATTGTTTGTTTTTTTCTTAGTGTCTTTCGGTATTGGGGTGAGCAGGATGTTACCTTTTTCTTGAGGGTATATACCCTGTTGTAGCATGAAGTTTAAGTGGGATGTTAGATCTATTATGAAACTTTGGGGGGTAGATCATATTAGGTAGCTGGGGCAGGTGTCCAGTTGACAGTGGCTGTTAGAGTATTGTTTAATTGCCTGGGTAACTGTGTCGGCGGTGAGTAGAGCGAAAATGGACCATATTACTACTACTACTACTACTATTTAGCATTTCTATAGCGCTACAAGGCGTATGCAGCGCTGCACAAACATAGAAGAAAGACAGTCCCTGCTCAAAGAGCTTATATTCGGTCAGCAGGGTATTCACCAGGGGTTGGGTCTCAACCATCAATGAAGTTTTCTGTGTCCATGTTGTTCTGAGGTAGGGTTTTGCCTAGGTTTATGATTTTTTCATTGAAATATTTAGCAAGGCTGTCTGCGGATGGGATGTCAGTATTGGTTGTGGTAACTGGTGTTGTGTCTAGTAGTTTGTTCACGAGATGGTATAGTTTCTTCGTGTCTTTATAATCCGGCCCAATTTTAGTTTTGTAGTATGACCTTTTGGTCTGTTTTATTGTGTATTTATATTTCCTTTGTAGTTGTTTGCATGCGTTGAGCGATGGTCCATCTAGCCCAGTATACTGCTTCCAAAAGTGACCAATTCAGATCACAAGTACTTGGCAGAAACCCAAATTGTAGCAAGATTCCAGGGACAGCAGTGGCATTCCCAGGTTTATCTCAATTGCAGACTATGGACTTTTCCTTCAGGAACTTGTTCTTTGCACATGTAAACTAATTGGCTCTTAATTGGCGATAACTATCAATAATTGGCCTTAAAAAGTGCTAATTGGCACTAATTAGGAGTTATTTATATAACTGCTCTATGTTCCCTATTCTATAAACTATCCCCTCGATATTTGGCAGCTAATTTAGCCCCCAATATTCAATGCTAAGCCATGTCCTGGCACCGGCACTGAATATTGGGGGCTACACATGGACAGGCTGGGCAGCGGGGCTTATGTGGGCTCAGACGATATTCAGCCCCGGCCCACATAAGAGTTACTGGTTGAATATTGGGCTGGGACCCGCATAAGTTGTTTTTTTTAATTGAAGCCCCCCTGAGCCCCTGACAAGTTGCATCCCCTCCCTCTCCCCCTCCCAACCTGAGGCCACAAGCCATTCCCCCTCTCCCAAATGCCACCTGTTCCAACCCCCAAATCCTCACCTGTCCATAGTTCAGGTAGGGTCCACTGGACCTACCTTAATTCATGGTGGTCCAGTGGTAGTTGGAGGAA
The DNA here is from genome assembly GCF_901765095.1 of Microcaecilia unicolor. Lineage (NCBI taxonomy): Eukaryota > Metazoa > Chordata > Amphibia > Gymnophiona > Siphonopidae > Microcaecilia > Microcaecilia unicolor. The sequence goes on along the minus strand of NC_044042.1, from coordinate 55,879,768 downwards.
GGAGCAGAGCACCCTCACTCCTGCCATTGCGGCACCTTCCCAAAATAGCTGCTGTGACCTCTCGTGGCCATTTTTGTGTAATTCCGCTGGCTGAGAATGAAGTGTGACCTATATAAAAAACAAGAACATTATATATCATGGATTGAGAGTGGAATACAATGGCTATTTTGAGCATGTCCATAAGAAGAAACTAGATAGTTTGGGTACACTATTTTCCCTTGAAAAAGCCGAGAGCGAAATGGGTCCCCGTTGGGATCAGCAAGATAAGTGTGCCATTATTACATTTATGCTCTTGATTTTTATTAAAAAAAACTAGAAGTTAAAAATTATAAAGTAAAAGACAATATATGCACTGATCCTGTATAAGAATTGAAAAGAAAAAAAAAAAATCAAAGGTCTTCTGACCAAGGATGACTCGTTATCAGTGGTGACCATTTATCAGAAATGTTCTGAATAATTCCTACTGGGTTTTTGAGGTCTTTTCCCTCCATTTAACAAGATCTGGCATGTATCTGTTAATGTTAAGTGTTAATTGTGTGGTGTGAAGCACTATATATTTTTTTCCACATTTCCTTTTGTTGAAGATTATTTCATGGCAGCTACTACCATGGTCCCACACTAATCGTGCCTTGTTGCTTTCTACGGGTCTGGATGGGTTTTACAACTGCTCCCCATCCTGGATTGCCTAGCCGATAGCTGTTCCAGTCACTCTGTTCCATCTCAGCATCTGGAATTTTCCTCAGACCGGCCTCTCTAGGAAAGCCAACTTCAGAACTGCCACATACTACCTACAGTCCATCCTAACAACATGTCCATGGACCTTTTTAGTCTCTAATACCCTCTCCCACTTTCTTCTTTCCCAGTTCCTTTTATCCTATTTTATGTAATTGTAATTGTATATCCACTGGTCTGGCGATCGCCTTATTGGTACATTGTAAGCCACTTTGAGTCCGCATGCATGTGGAAAAAAGTGGGGTATAAATGTGCATAAATAAATAAAATAAATAATGGTTAATGTATGCTACATCCCTCGCCAGCTGCTTAGTGTACATTAGTAAACAGGCCCCATAGTTAGAAGAGACATTTGCTAAACAAATAATATATCAACAAAACATATCTTCTAACTCATAATGGGAGGGGAGGAAAGGAAAACATATGAAGTTTGATACAGAAAAAAATCCTCTCTCTTACTCCAGTTGGAACAGAGAAAAGAAAATAAGTTTTAAAAGATTCTAGCCGGAGAATATTGTCACTATCCCTTCCAAATGCTTTGCAACAGGAGCTGAAAATCAGGGGACTTTGCTGCCCTAATCTGAGGCAATCATTTTGCTGAACATAGAATGGTCTGAAGAGAGCCAAAAGCAAAGGCACACAACACAACATGTTAGAATAGGACTCAAGCACAACTCGAGAAAGACAGAAAACAGCATGGTGCCAGTATGCCCTACACTATTTTGTACACCAGAATAAGTGAATATTTATTTGGAGGAGCTGCTTAATTTATAAATAGTTTAACTAAATAAAAGTAGGTCACAGTGTAGCATAGACACTGCACAATCAGAATGTTAAACTCATACAAAGAATGGCACAACACAACGCTGCACATTTATGGTACAAGCAGGACACGGATGCCTGTGGGATCTCTCTCTCCTGGAAGGAATTTAGGGTTATCTCCTTCTGTTACCCAGCATTGTGGGAAAGTAATCATTTTAAGGACTGCGGCAGAATTCCAGACGCTTGACTTGAGCAAAAAACAACATCACTGCCTAGTAAAGATCCTTCTCCCATGGTAAAACAATCAGACTGTACTTCTCTTAATGAGCTTGCTTTTCTCATATGCTGAAAATTAGGTTTCATGGATGTGCCTATGCACTGCACACCTTCAACTGATCACCTCTATCTGTACCCAAATAGTATCCATATACTCTAAGGACGGCGTCTACTCCCTGCCTGAATCATCATGTTAAAATGTATTTTTTTGAGAGGTGGAGAATTGATAAAGAGAGAAGGAAATCTCCAGTCAAAGTGTTTGTCCTGCTTGCATCATTTGGATAGTAAGAGCAAAATCGCAGTTTGCCTGCTCATTTAGCAGGATTTTCTAGCATTACAGCGCCACCCTCTGGTAGACTGGCAATTTGAAATCCTTTCAAACCCCATCACCATAAATATACAAGTACATCTCAATATGAATTAATCTAACTTTGTAAGAAAAGCTAAACTTGAAATACATATAAAACTTTATATGGTCATTAAGGGGTAAATATTCAGTTGCCAGCCGTGAACACTTTTGTAGCTACTGCCAGGTTTATGCCTCGATATTCAGTGCTGGACCATGTCCAGGCACTGGCATTGAATATCTGGGTATGTACAAAGGCCCGGTAGTTATCTGGTTACGGCCAAATTTCAGCCCTTAATTGGATAGGTGAAACTGGGCAAGATAGGACTGTGTTTTACGTGGTCCGATTTGTCCAGGTTACTTTGTGTGGTTAAATGCTGAATATTAGCACGCAATCGTATAAGTGCCAACTCTGCTCTGACTCTGCCTAGAACATAGCTCTGTAAATGGTTGCACTGGCCTACTGGCATTTAGGTGCATAAATGCAAATAATCTATAAAATAGTGCTTAAATGCTGGGTACACCCCTGACCCCACCGTGCCCCTCTTATGGTCACACCCCCTTAGGAGATACAAGCTATAGAGATTAGCACACTGATTACAGATTACGGCCATGTTACCCCTTATCTCAAAGAAGCTTATTGGCTCTCCATTACTCACTGTATGACCTATAAACTTGTATTGCTTGTCTTCGAAATACTACAAGCTGAGCAACCTCTTTATTTTTCTGCCACCTCATTCCTTATAGTTCTGCTCGTGCACTTCAGTCAGCATAGCAAAATCAGTTAGTGATACTGAGTTATCAAGAAGTAACCCATGAGCACACTAGACATGTCATACTTAATGTTCAGGGGCTGCATCTCTGGAATTCACTTCCAGCTTTCTCTTCGCCTTCAAATATCACTAGATTAGTTTAAAACTGACCTCAAAATGCATCTTTACAAGGATGCATATAAATGAGTCTATCTGCAGCAGGCGGACTGGGAGGTACCTCGAAGATACCCATAGCTCTCCCTCTTTCCTCCCTTCTCTATCCTAGTAATTATTATAGTTCTCCCCCCCTACCATAATGGTCATGTCTGAAACTCTTTTTGTTTTGTTTACCTTGTTCCTTTTTTTTATGATATTTTAAATTGTAAGCCACCCTGAAGGCACTCCAAAGGGCATGATAGAAAACCTATAATAAACTTGAAACTTGATTAGGGATGTAGATCAGTTATGTGCGTAACTCTTAATTAGTGACAATTAGTATGCTAAAGGCAATTATTGATAGTTATTACCAATTAAGCCTCAATTGAGCCAATTAGTTTATACGAGCAAGGGACTCTATTCTAAAATTGCATGCCATCAAAATCTCATAGATTCTTGAGATGCTATGGTCTTACAGTGATAATAAGGAACTCCCATTAGTTGTAAAACATAGGCATCACCTATGTGATAAAATAGCAGCGCTCTCTCCAGCACATTCTGCAGCAAGTTGGCCAAAGTCAAGACTTTTCTCAATAAATTTGTGCATCACTTGTAACCTGGCTTGGCCACTGTTTGGAAAACAGGATACTGGGCTAGATGGACCTTTGGTGTGACCCAGTATGACTACTCTTATGTTCTAAATTTGGGTTTTCATCACTTATATTGGTGTAGTGGCTCCTTGCCCCTTTTGACATCCTCCTGCTCGTTCTGTCTGGTTAGTGTCAGGGAGGTCTGGGGGCAGAGTTTGGCAAAGTTTCAGTAGAATTCCACATAGGTGGAGAATTCTGAAATCCCACGGAGTACAGTATAGCCAAGAAAAATGGTGGGAAATGGACCACAGAATCCAGAAATGAGGAGAACAAACTTGATGCCTAAAAAGGTTTATTGATCAAAGACTCGAAATGGTGCCGTGTTTCGGCCCAAGACCTGCTTCAGGAGTCTTGAAAAAGACCTTTAGGGTAATGGTGTAGGAAACAGAAGATATATATGTCTTCAAATAGTACAACTTGAAAAAAATCAAGTGCAGGATTTACCCAGTAAGGGCCAGATTCTGTAAATGGTGTCTAAAATCTAGACGCATCTGAAAAAAGTGCTTAGCACTATTCTATATAACGTACCTCAAGTTAGTCACAGTAGAGTTGCGGAATGAAACTACATAGGGTTGAGGAATGAAACTACATTTAGGTGTGGCCATTTATGCCACTGAAAACCTGACATAAATGTAAGCATGTTCCTTGAATCAGATAACAACGTGGGTAAATTTGAGTAGTGCCCTGACACACCCATACTGCTCCAATGGCTGCGCCCCATTTTCAGCAACGCGCGTTAGAATTTACATGTGCTTCATTTTAGAATATGCCTAAAAAGAAGCACACATAAATTTCAATTATTGCCAGTGATGACAATTGTTTGTTTCCGCCAGTTATCATCACTGACTGGCTCATTACTCAATTAAGTAGTGTGCGTAAATTGGGCATGCACCCAATTTAAAGTACACTACTCACCGTGCCTTATGTAGAATCCAGGGTTAATGGCGATTTTTAGTCCTCTAACCAGGTAAGTGCCTGGATTAAGTTAGGACACCAGAAATGCACTTCTAACTTTATCTGGGCAATTATCTGGGTACAGGTCTGAATATTGGTAGGCACCTGGATAACCTCTTGCGATTGGGCAAGAACCAAATATTCAGTCTTGGTACCCAGATTATGCCTGACAATGAATATCTGAGTCAAATTCTGCCCATAGCAGTAAGTGCCTTAAAATAATTTGCTGAGTGCTACAGACTGAATATTGGGCCTTTTTTGTTTGTTACTTGACCTAGGTATAATGCCTATATCATACCCTTGTACATTTTTCACATTCTATTCTGTTGTTTCAAAAATACTAGTGAAAACATATTAAGTAGGAATCTGGTTTCACTGATCAAGGGGTGAACTGACTATTGGTATAATGGGGCAATGCCTGAGGGCCCACAGTAGTAAGGGGCATACTCTTCCCTAGCGTCCATCTAGTTTAGTCATTTTCAGTTCTCCCCTGCACTGATCTACACAACATACTCTACACCTTTAAGAATATATAAACATTAAAAAAAAATAATAAAGAATAAGAAACCACAAACTTTGTATGTCTTCACATCTTAAATTAGCTCTGTTTCCAAAAATACCTTAATAAAGCCCATAATAAACTAAATAGAGACCACTTTTGCCATTCACAGTAGATGAGTTACTTTGACTGCTCCTAGATGAAGCTGATCAAGCTGATTGTATTGTATGAAGTGATTTTGAAGCAAAAGTCTAAACAAGCTGAACACTGAGCTGCCAAAAGAAATCTGGGATAACTTTATTCAATAGTACAGGTTAGGGGGAAGGCTATAAGAAAACTTTAATGTGTTTTAATATCCCATGGTTTACTGTTATGTTCATCATTGTAGAGTGGAAACAATTTGCCATCATCAAGACACTGCCTTGATCAAATTTTCCATCCAGAGTCAGTAGCTGTGGGTTAAGGAAACTGCTGAGGAAAGTCACTGTAGGGCCTAAGATTACTTTAAAAGAAATACCGAAGACTTGGCTGAGACAGGGGAAAAATACTGACTGTCCATCAATTTCAAAATTACTCTGTAAACATTGCATGTATACGGGAGGGTGGCAAGAAGGAAGCCTCTGCTAAAGCATATGGCTGTTTAGTGTGCGGGACATTGCATCCTTGTGGGAGAAGATTTTGTGTTCTAATAAGACTGAAGTGGAATGTTTTGGTCTCAATGTTAAGCTTTATGTGTGGTGTAAAAGAAGAATTTGAAACAGAACAGACATGCCAGAAGGGATGAGGAAACTGACAAAATTATCAAGAGTGTGGGAAATGAGCTCAAGGATAAAACAAAAATGTTAAATCATGCTTTTGGGATGCAGAATTAGTCACGTCAGCTAGAAGAACGAGAACTATAAATTGTCAAACAAGATGGAGTAATCATCTCAGATGACCTCTAGGTAACCATTTCATATTAATAAAGCAACTGGAAAAGTTAACAGTATGCTTGGCTGTATAAGCAGGGGAAGAGAAAAATGCTGAGGCCTTATTCTGAGCTGTGTGTTCCATACTGGAGGTTGTTATCTTAGTACGTTGAGAGGCTGGAAAGAGTTCAGAAAAGGGTTACTAAAATAAGAGAAAGCCCATAACCTAAACACTAGAATGGGCCTTAATAGAATCAAACTGTAGTCATTGGACAGAGGGATATGAATGATAAAGGTATTTCAAATACATGACAAACTTCAAAGATAAACTTTTCCAAGGGGTCATGATATAAGCTGCAGGGAGAAAAATTCAGAGGAAAGTTAACATAATACTACTAGAACAGTGTGTCTCAACCCTCTCTCTGAAGGCATACCTAGCCAGTCTCAGTGAATATACATGAGATAGATTTGCATACAACAGGTCTCTTATATATGGAAATCTTTATCGTGCATATTCATTGTGGGAATCCTGAAAACCTGACTGGCTTGGTTTGATTGCAGAAGAGGCATTGACTACCATAACCATGATAATATTTAAAGATTCATGGGGCAGGCACACAGTGGTAAAGACACAGGGAGAGTCAGAGGTGAAAGAAACAAGGGATAAGGCTTGATGTTTGCTCAGTCAAATGGAACTTGGAGGAGCATAAAGAGGAGGACAATACAAGACAATGGGTAAAGAATAGCAATGCAACTAAAGAAGAATCAGACACTTTTTAAGGAATATTAATATCTGGGGCAGGTGAGCATGTTGGAGCTCTTGCCTTAGTCCTCATTTCCTTCAGTCTTCTCCCTTCTACTCTGATCCCTAGTCTTGTTTCCATCTCTTCCCTCTCCCCCAAACCTGCATGGCAGAAGAGTGGTACTCTTCTTGACTTTTCATCTGCTGTCGGTCTTCACTTGCATTTCAGTTGTTTGTTCATCCCCAAATGGCTTGGCACCCTTGTGAACTGCTTCTCTCATCCAGAACAGATGCTGGAGACCAAGCATTGTAATGGGATTTAAATATGCTTGGGACAGATATAGAAGGAACAGTGGAAGAAACAGGGTTGAAATGTTGAGTAAAAAACCCTGAGATGGGGGAGGTGTTGTAGGTTTAAGTATGGAAAATTTATGAGCTCATTCACCCAGAGAGGAAGACAAATGAGAGACTGGGCTGATTGGTTCTTTTCTGCCATCATTTACTATTTTACTATATGCGGCAGTATGACTGCACATTGTGTTGATGTGTTGATTTCCATAAGAGCACATAAGAACATAAGAGTAGCCACACTGGGTCAGATCAATGATCCATCTAGCCCAGTATACTGTTTCCAACAGTTGCCATGCCAGGCCACAAGTACCTGGCAGAAACCCAAATTGTGGCAACATTCCATGCTACAAATCCCAGGGCAAGCGGTTGCTTCCCCATGTCTGTCTCAATAGCAGACTATGGACTTTTCCTCCAGGAATTTGTCCAAACCTTTTTTAAACCCAGATATGCTAACTGCTGTTACTACATCCTTTGGCAAAGAGTTCCAGAGCTTAACTATTCGTTGAGTGAAAAAAATATATTTCCTCCTATTTGTTTTAAAAGTATTTCCATGTAACTTCCTCAAGTGTCCCCTAGCCTTTGTACTTTTGGAATGAGTAAAAAAATCAATTTACTTCTACTTGTTCTACACCACTCAGGATTTTGTAGACCTCAAATCATATTTTCCCTCATCCGTCTCTTTTCCAAGCTGAAGAGCTCTAACCTCTTTAGCCTTTCCTCATACAAGAGGAGCTCCATACCCTTTATCATTTTGGTCGCTCTTCTTTGAACCATTGCTAATTCCGCTATATCTTTTTTGAGATACGGCGACCAGAACTGAACACAATTACTCAAGGTGCAGTCGCACCATGGAGAGATACAGTGGCATTATTGTATTTTCGGTCTTATTCACCATTCCTTTCCTAATAACGCCTAGCATTCTGTTTGCTTAGTTGGCCACTGCTGCACACTGGGCAGAAGATTTCAGCGTATTATCTACAACAACAACACCACCTGGATCTTTTTCTTGAGTGCTGACCCCCAAGGTGGACCCTACCATCAGGTAACTATGATTCGGATTATTTTTTTCCAATTTGCATCACCTTGCATTTGTCCATATTAAATTTCATCTGCCATTTGGATGCTCAGTCTTCCAAGTTCCTAAGGTTTTCCTGCAATATTTCACAGTAGGCACGTGTTTTAACGACCTTGAATAGTTTTGTATGATCTGCAAATTGAATCATCTCACTCGTCATTCTGATTTCCATATCATTTATAAATATGTTAAATAGCACCAAAGGGTACAGCTTCTGTAGAAATACTAATGCATGATCAGGTCTCCCCAAAACGTTACATGGGAGGTTTCTAAGTCTAAGTGCTTTGAAAATGAACCTCCAAGTATATGGGTCTTGCTACGATTTAATGGAATACCACCTGTATTTTTATGATAACACTATAAGGGTTTGCTCTATGACATGCTTGGGCATATAAACTATATATTTCAATAACATAAATTTTGTATTAAGCAATCATTTCTTAATTTTAAATATAATGTTGCTAAGCACAGACTGTTAGAATTGTCTTCCTCTATCATCCACTTGCTTGGGATTTTCAAAGTCTTACTAGTAAGGTTCTGTCACTTAAGAAAGGGAAATGGGCCCTGCAGTCAAAGCTATCTATAGATTGGAGGGAGTTCTGGTGTACTGAAAGGTAGCTTATAAATTAGTCATAATAATCAGATGCAGAAATTCATATAAACCCTGTGCTCACTCTTTACTTGCTGACATTGCAATTTCTTAGCAACTGGGCTTGTGAATGGACCCAGCAACTTTTACTTATAAGGAGGAGATTGTTGATGATAGGATGGAGGGGGTGGGGGGGAGCCCTAATCCTTGGTATGGAGCCGGCATTAAAGGGTGATTTTGGGGCCTGTGTTCTATGACCACTGCAGGACTTCTCCAGTCACAGGGCCTGATTTAGTCTTGGCCTAGTGTGTAGAGCAGTGATCTATGAATGAACCAAGAGAAGTCAATGGTTCTCAGTTTAAAGGTTCTCTCTACCACAAATTCTCTGTGTGAATTTGGAAAAGTTATTTTAAGGCTCATTTTCAGAAGAAAAATGTCTCAAAAACAGGATAGAGCAGCATTTGGACATTTTTTTTGAAACTTGGATTTGAAATGTTTTTCTCTTTAGTACGTCCAAATCACAAGGGGGCATGTTAGGGGTGGGATTTGGGCATTCCCAAAACTTGGATGTTTTTCTGCCATAATGGAACAAAGCAAAAATGTCCAGGGCTAAAAGTTAGACATTTTGGTCTAGACCTGTTTCAAGCATGCCTGAGTCATGAAAAGGTGCCCTAAACAATGAGATGACTCTGGAGGTATTAAGGCATGATGCCCCTTACTCCCCCAGTGGTCACTGACCCCCTCCCACCCACCAAAGATGTGAAAGAAACAGTACATACCAGCCTCTATGACAGCTTCAGATGTTATGGCTAGTTCTATTAGAGCAGCAACCAGGTCTCTAGAGTAGCCTAGTGGTCGGTGCAGTGCACTATAGAGAAAGGGACCTAGGCCCATATTCTACTCTAACTGGTACACCTGTGGTGGAAAGTGTGAGCCCTCCAAAACCTACCAAAAACCTACTGTACCTACACCTGCATGTATAGGGGCTATTGTAGTGGTGTACAGTTGGGTACATTTTTTTTAATGGTCCTAAAAAAATAGACAACCAGGGCACAAAATTGTCTAGCAAATGGCCACTTTTGAAACGAAATGTTGGATATTTTTCTGGTTTGAAAATAGCCATGTTTGCTACTCGATTTTTGGATGTTTTTTGCAAAACGTACAAAATTGGATATTGAAAATATCCCTCCACATCTCCTTGAGCATTTGACTTCACCTGACTTTCCCAGCTAACAAACCATGATTATTCGTTGATTAATAAATATCATCGTACCAGGATGAACACCTTCACTGGGCATAGTTCTCTGCTGCAGATCCTCAAATTGGCCGAAGAGAACCAGGCGTCAATGTAATACAAAAGCATAAGTTAAATAAAGCGTTGAAGCTTAAACAAGTGAAGAAATTAAAAAGCATAGACAGCACAGATGCAGAGCTCTGGTCTGGACCAACACTCAAGTTCTTTCAGAGTCTATTGACGAGGAAAATGTCATGGAACAGAGCCACATGAATATTTAGCAGGCTGCAATGAGTAAGCACCTTCTAAACTGTTATCATTAATAAACTCTCCACACTTTGTGTGGGTGTTTGCACCCTGAAAGGCACTGATGTTTATTAATGACTATAATTGGAAAGTAGTTTTAGTCATAGCTCACGAGGAATCTTTACGCAACCTGAACTACTTACTTCTCTCTCTCTCTCTTTCTTTTTGCAAGAAAAGAAGGAAAAATATTTGGTTTCTCAACATGTCCTCTCACACTTCAGAAGTAGGCTCCTGTTGCTTGCTTCTCAGTCTCTGGCAGTAATTCCATATCACAGGAAGGTGGTGGGAGGGTAAGTTAGCTGCACACTCAATGTGCTTCTCCTCCTCAACCCCAAGGCAGAGAAAGCCAAACTAAAGAACTAGAATGTTTCTCACTGTGTGCATTTCATAAGAATACATGTAATACTCAACCTGCATACAATTTGAATTGTTTTTTTTGTCTTTAATTGGCATTTTTGCAAGGAAGGTCACTTTCCCTCTGGAAGTAGCCATCTTGCGAAGAGCTACGAATTATATCCTACACTTGGAACTGCATGCTTGGCCTCAGCAATATGTCACAAATGACATGATGAGTCCCTCCCCACCCTGCCTGTAGTGGTAGAAAATAATAACTATGGCCAAGTAGGGCTAATACTAGGTTTTTGCCACTCTGTCTGGCTAGAAGTTATGACTTTCTCATTGGCTCGGACCACTGTTCCCTCTAAGATCAGCGGGAGTTCTCCACCTACAGTCCTGCCAGTGGGGGGTGCTGTTTCACTATCATATTTTCAATACTGAGGGACAGGCAAGCTCTGCAGGACTCCAGGGAACTGAGAGGTGTCCTGCCTATGCAAACATAGGAAGTTGTGTCAAATGAGGCAGGACCAAATAGAATGAATGCTTCCAGGGCCGGCCGAAGAAGCTTGTTTTCCTTGCTGATGCTGCTGGAGGATCGCCAGGGAGGGGGCCAGAGAGATAACGGATTGTGCAGGGCAGGCAAGAGGAAGAGGGAGAGATGCTGGTCTACGTTTGGAAGTGGGTGGGGAGGAAGGAAGAGTAAGATAGATAGATACATTGGACAATTCTATGGCTGGTGCTTAAATTTAGGCACCAATAGTGTGGCAAAAGGAAGGATACTAGAATTTCTATAAAAGTTTATCCAACAAGAGAGTCTTCTATTTATCAACACATCAAAAGATGGCTGAGTCTAGTCTCAGCTGAGATATTTTCTCACACATGCACTTCTCAGGCATAAATCTTTGCTCTGCTATATGAGATTCCCTCCACCATGGCTGTTTTGGAGAAGATGAATGTAAGCACTAAAGCAGGTCTTTAATTAACCATAGTTTGGAAGCTTTCTGACTTCCAAAATGTATATAACACTAACATTTCCTAAAAGCAAAACTTCTCCAAACTGATCTTCTTTCCAAAACCATTGAAAATCTTCAAAATTTGGATACATTGAAGGCTTTCTCGTTTAGAAAACAGCAGTGGTGCAAGCTAATGTCTTAGGAATACATATTTACATGTCTTGGCTCTGCTGCAATTAAGGGATGGTATAAGAGAAAGTGGATTTGACTTATTCACCGAGGGTTGGATAGCAGGCCAGTTTCCATCTCAGAAAGCGGTAGTGCAATATGCCACCAGGGGGCAAAAGCTCACCAATTGAAGTACCAGTACCAGAAACTCCTGAACTGCAAATTTAAACTCAGACTGATTTTTTTTTTTAATTCTGCATGTAATTTAAATAAATTTAGTCTGAACCAGGATTCTCTGAAGTCCACCCTCTTACTTCTGCTCAAGATCGAATGATTTAAAATAATTTGTACACTCTCCCACTCTCCTAGCTGCTGTCAGCTTGCCAACAGTCTGATGCGGCCACATACTGTAGACACAAAAAAATACTTTCTATCACAGTGATATTGACTCTGTTAATATTCTTTCTGTGTAAGTATGGCAGAGGACAGCAGATACTAATTTAACAATGCATCAAGTTTCTGCCTGCTTTTTGAGCTGGCTATCATCTCATGGAACCTCCTGAAGAAGCTGAACATGGAGAATGGCTAGTTAACCCTTAATGCTTTACTCGGATGCAATTTAGGGATGTGCATTCATCTGAAATAAGGTGGGAAGTGTCAACAACATTTCTTAAGTGCTTCATGCCCTTATGACCTGAAAAGACATGAGGAAAAAACTCTGAAATTTCAAGTGTTTTCCTGTGTTGGAAACTACACGTTTTTTCTGACATTTGCCAACAAAACAAACAAACAAGAAAAAAAACCTACAACAAAATGAAAATCCCTATTAAAAACATGGTAAACTAAACAAAATGAAAGTTTTTGGGCTAAACACCCCTAATGCTATTATTTCCCCGTCTCAAAAAGAAAGGTTCAGAGAAGGGCAATAAAAATGAACCATATGAAGAGAGGCTAAACAGGTGAGGGCTTTTTAGCACAGAGAGAAGATGAATGAGAGGGGATACGATAGAAATTTATAAAATGATAAGTAGGATAGGGTGGAATGGTTAAACTACCAAAAAAAGCACAAATAAAAGAGGGCACTTCGTGAAACTAATGACCAGCAGATTGAAAACAAATTGTAGAAGGTTTTTTTTTTTTTTTTAAACACAGTGCCTAACAAGCCTGTGGAATCTGTTGCCAGATGTGATCAAGGTAACCAAAATACCAGGGTCAAGAGACTTGAACAACTTCCTGGAGCAAACGTCCCATGAAAAATTATAAGTTGAGCAGACTTAGGATAAAGATCTTATTTATGCAGTGCATAATTGCAAAATTCCCAGAGGATGTGGTCAAGGTGACCAACAAAGTGGGGTTCAAAAGAGAACTGGACAAGCTCCTGAAGGAAAAGTCAATGGCTTCTCTTATCTTATTATTTCCATGGACAGTGTCTCCAGACTGGTTAGTTTTGTGCACACCATGGAAGTTGTGAGCCTGCATCTGTCCAGCCATACTCAGGGCTATGATTAGTCTGCCCAGCACTGGCTTTGCTTCTCAATTGTTGCCATTTAATCACTGCTAAGCTTGTTTGGTTCCATGTTTTCCATACAGGATTCCTTTATGTTTATCCCACGCATTTTTTAATTCTGTTACTGTTTCATCTCCACCACATCCTGTGGTAGGGCATTCCAGGCATCTACCACCCTCTCCATGAAAAAGGTACTTCCTGACATTATTCCTGAGCCAGCCCCCACCCCCCTCCGCAATCTAAATTCATGTCCTCTAGTTCTACCATCTTCACTCCTCTGGAAAATGTTTGAATGTAGATTAATACCTTACAAATATTTGAATATCTGTATATCACCCCTGTCTCTCATGTCCTCCAGAGTGTACATCTTCAGGTCATCAACAGGCTCATTTTTCAAAGAGATGGATGTCCAAAAAGCGACATAAATCAGCACTTGGACGTCCATCTCACAGAGACGTCCAAATTGGTATAATTGAAACTCGATTTTGGATGTTTTTCTCTGAAGTCCATTGCAAGGACGTCCAAATCTCAAGGGGGTATATCGGAGGCGTGGTTGAGGCAGGACTTGGGCGTTCCTAAGACTTGGACGTCTTTGAGCCATAATGGAAAAAAAGCAAAGACGTCCAGGACTAAAACTTGGACGTTTTCACCCAGACCCGTTTTTATTAGGAATAAGGCACAAAAAGGTGCCTGAAATGAGCAGATGACCACTGGAGGGAATTAGAGATGACCTCCCGTTACTCCCCCAGTGGTCACTAGCCCCCTCCCACCCTAAACAAACATGATTAAAAATATTACTTGCCAACCTCAGATGCCATACTCAGGTCCATGACAACGCATGCAGGTCCCTGGAGTAGTTTAGTAGTAGGTGCAGTGCACTTCAGACAGGTGGACCCAGACCCACACCCCCCTACCTGTTACATTTCTGGAGGAAACAGCGAGCCCTCCAAAACCCACCAGAAACTATCTGTACCCATATCTAGGTGCCCCCTTCACCCGTAAGAGCTACGTAGTGGTGTACAGTTGGGGGTACTGGGTTTTGGGGGGCTCGACAAGGTAAGGGAGCTGTGTACCTGGGAGCAGTTTATGAAGTCCACTGCAGTGCCCCCTAGGTGCCCGATTGCTGTCCTGGCATGTCAGGGGCTCCTCCCACGTCCAAATGGCTCAAATTTGGACGTTTTAGACTTGGACGTCTTTGGTTTCGAAAATGGCTGAAAATCAAAGACGTCCAAATCCAAGGATGTCCAAAGTATTTTCAAAAACAAAGATGGACATCCATCTTTTTTCAAAAATGACCTTTTCCCCCCTCCGAATTTGGACGTTTTACAAAGACGTCCAAATTCCAACTTAGACGTTTCTTTCGAAAATGCCCCTCCAAGTCTCTCCTCATATGTCTTCTGGTGCAAACCCCATAACATTTTTGTCACTCTTCTCTGAACTGCTTCAAGTTTTTTTACATCCTTAGCAAGATTTGGCCTCTAAAACTGAATACAATACTCCAAGTGGGGCATCACCAATGACTTGTACAAGGCATCAATACCTCCCTTTCTGCTGCTTGTTGTACCCCTCTCTATGCAGCCTAGCATCCTTCTGGATGTGGCCACTGCCTTGTCATATTGTTTCATCACCTTGAGATCCTCAGACACCATCACCCCAAGGTCCCTCTCCTGAGCTGTGCTTAACAATCTCTCCCCTCCTATCTCACACATCTCCTTTGGATTTCTGTACCCCAAATGCATCACTCTGCATTTCTTTGCATTAAATTTTAACTGCCAGACCTTTGACCATTCTTCTACTTTTTGGAAATCTCTTATCATGGTTTCTACTCCCTCTGGAGTATCCACTCTATTGGCCATCTTTGTGTCATCTGCAAAAAGACCAACTTTTCCTTCTAACCTTTCAGCAATGTCACCCACAAATATATTAAACAGAATCGGTTCCAGTACCGACCCCTGGGACACTCCACTACTCAATTTCCTTCCCTCTGAGTGAATTCCATTTGCCACCAACCTCTGTCGCCTGTAGGCCAACCAGTTTCCAATGCAGTTCACCACTTTGGGTCCTAAGTTCAGCCCTCTCAGCTTATTCATGAGTCTTCTGTGAGAAACCATATCAAAGGCTTTGCTGAAATCCAATTGGATTACATCTAGCACATGTCCTCTATCCAGTTCTTTGGTCACCCAGTCAAAGAAATCAATTAGATTTGTTTGCAGGATTTTTTTTTGGTAAAGCCATGTTGCTTTGAATCTGGCAACCTATTGGATTCTAGAAAGTTAACTATCTTTTCTTTCAGCATCAACTCTGTTATTTTTCCTACCACCGACATGAGGCTTACTGTGCAGTAGTTTTCTCCTTCTTCCCCGTCTCTGCTTTTGTGAAGAGGGACCACATCTGCTTCTTTTCAATCCAGCGGAACCTTTTGTGTCTCTAAAGATTCTATTAAATAAATCCTTAAGAGGAACTGCCAGGATTTCTCTGAGCTCCCTCAGGATCTCGGAATGCATCCCATTTGGCCCCATAACTTTGTCCACTTTCAGATTTTTGAGTTGTTTTCTGTGAATGATGCAATATCAACTCCATTTCCAGATATACACTTGGCAGCTGACTGCAGTCTTTCTCTAGGATTTTCTTCTGTGAACACCGAAGAGAAGTATTTGTTTAGTATATTCACTTTATCCTCATTACTGTCCACATAGCTTTCTCAGGATCTTTCAGTCTTACCAGGCCATTCCCAGTTTTTCTTTTTTCCCCAATATATCTGAAAAAGGTCTTTTCACCTCTCTGAAAAAGGTCTTTTCACCTCTCTTACATCTTTAACCATTTTTCCTTCTGCCTGTGCTTTCACTAGCCGTATTTCCCTCTTTGCTTCTTTGAGTTTAAACTGGTAATCTTTTCTGTGATCCTCTTGTTGCGTTCTTCTTTATTTCTTGAATGCAGCCTTGTTTGCCTTTATTTTTTCAGCTACTTGTTTGGAGAACCATATAGGCTTCCGGTTTCTCTTGGTTTTGTTTACTTTCCTTGTATGAATATCTGTTGCCATATCTATAGCAGCTTTAAACTTGGACCACTGCCCTTCCACTTCTCATATGACTATCCATGCCGTCAGCTCCTTTCTCAGGCATTCCCCCATTTTACCAAAATCAGCATGTCTGAAATCCAGTAATTTGAGTTTTGTGCATCTACACTCTGCTTTTGCTCTTTTATAAAACCATATCATTGTCTTGTCCACAAGGAAGGTGAGCCCTTAGGTCCTGTAAGGCCCCGAAGGACCTCAAAGGACAGCTGTGCAACCCCAAGTCTTCACCCGCGGCGACCGCCGTTCACCAAGGGTTGAGCCCCCAGCTGCAGGCGGTCAATGGGACTTCAGGAACCGTGGGGTTGACGGACTGACCTGGACTAGAACCAGGAGAGAAGAGGGCAGATGGAATAGAGAAGTCCACAACTGGCAGCAGATCGGGGCAGGCAGCTAACAGAGTAGTCAGAGTCAGACAAGAGGTCTAGGCAGGCGGCTTGTAGAGTAATCAAAGTCAGGCAAGAGGTCAAGGCAGGCAGCTAGCAGGGTAAACCAGGGAACAGTCCAAAAGTCCAAAAACAGCAACACTAGGAAATCACGGAACACAGGAACCACGGAGGCTGGCCTCGGGTAAAAGAACCTGAAGCAACATCCTATCTCAGGCTCATTCCTAATACTGTTCGGCAGTCAGCCGCCCAGCCCCCGTAGACATAGCCGGCCAATCAGAACTTGGTTATCGACAAAACCCTTCTGATTGGCTCTGACCGATCTCCCAGGCGGATCTATCATGCTGGCCTTCCAGTCTAACTCCTCTGAGGCGGAGCTTTGGGTTCCCACGCCCAAGAATGAAGAGGACGCCGGCCATCGCGCCTCGGCGCCATTTCCCTTATTGGCGCAAACACAGCCCCCGTGGCCGGTGATCGAGAGTCCGGCAGCCGCGATCGCCGGCCCCCAGCCTCGGGCCCGGAATGGGCGGCCATCACCATGGCGAGTCCCGGCTCCCCTCCGTGACCTCAAGAAAGCTGGCTTTCGTCGAGGTGGACGCCGGCTCCTGCTTCCCGCGGAGGAGCAGCCGGAGGGAGCGACGGATGTGACAGTATCCCCCCCGGATGCCCCCCTCCTCCTGGGTCCAGGTTTTTGAGGATATCGATCATGGAAGGCTCGTACCAACTCCGGGGCATGTACATTGGTAGCCGGCTCCCAGGAATTATCTTCTGGACCGAAATGCTTCCATGACAACAAGTAGAGCAGCTTTCCCCGACGCCTCTTGGAGTTTATAATTTCTTCCACCTCATACTCGGGATCGGGGTCAGCCTCTGGAACAATTGACTCTTTATTCTGTCGATGCCATTTAGACCCCAGAAAGATCTTCAGTAGAGAAACATGGAAGGCATTATGGATCCGCAAAGTACTGGGTAGCCGCAGGCGGTATGTCACTGCTCCAATCCGAGACTGGATAACAAACGGCCCGATGTATCGTGGCCCCAGCCTCCGAGAGGGTACCTGGAACCTCAAGTATTTGGTGCTCAGCCATACCTTTTGCCCTGGCTGCAAAACCGGAGCAGGGCACCGGTGTCGGTCAGCAAACGATTTATACCTGGCAGCTGCTCTCTGTAACTGCTCTCGGGCCATATTCCAGACCTCTCGCAGGTCAGCCAGGGTTTGAGTGACCATAGGCATGGATGAGTCAGAGGGGATGGGCGAAGGAAGCCGCGGATGTTGTCCATACACCATAAAAAATGGAGATTGCCCCGAGGCAGAGTGTTCGCTGTGGTTATAGGCGAACTTGGCCCACGGAAGAAGGGATGCCCAGTTGTCTTGCCGCTTATTGACTAAAGCCCGCAAGAACCCCTTCAACGTTTGGTTAACCCTTTTGACCATCCTGTTGGTCTGCGGATGGTAGGCAGAGGAGAAATGGGTAGCAACCCCCAGAGCAGAACACAGGGCTCTCCAGAATCGTGAAGTGAACTGGGCTCCGCGGTCACTGATGATCCTAACTGGTAACCCATGGAGCCGGAAGATATGTTGGATAAATTGTTGGGCTAACAGTGCAGCCGACGGAAGACCTGGCAGGGGAACGAAGTGTGCCATACGGGAGAACCAGTCCACCACCACCCAAATTACTGTGTGCCCCTGGGAGCGAGGAAGATCGATGATGAAATCCATTGACAATTCCTCCCAGGGTGCTGCCGGAACAGGCAAGGGCTGCAGATCTCCCCAGGGGCGCCCTACCACAGACTTGGTCCGTGCACAGGTCGGGCAGGTCGTGACAAACTGAAGGATGTCTTGTTTCATCTGAGGCCATTGGTACTGTCGAGAAATCAGACGGAGGGTCTTTTGGAACTCAAAGTGTCCGGCCCATACAGACGAATGTCCCCAACGCATTACTTTTTCCCGGTCCTGAGGGGGCACCAGTTCCCGCCTCGAGGTGACCTCTCCCGGGGCCGCACAGAGGCAGGCCGGGTCCAACATAGGATGAGGCTCTTCAATGTCCTCTGGAGCTTCGAAGGCTCAGGAGAGGGAGTCCGCAGGGGTATTCTGTGCAGCTGACCGGAACACAAGTTGAAACCGGAACCTGGTGAAAAACAGCGACCAGCGGGCTTGCTGCGGATTCAGCCTTTGGGCCTCCTGCAGATACAAAAGATTTTTGTGGTCCGTAATCACTGTAAATCGGTGTTCTGCCCCCTCCAGTAGATGTCTCCATTCTTGCAGAGCTAACTTCAAGGCTAGCAATTCTCTGTCTCCCACAGTATAATTGCGTTCCGCAGGGGAGAACTTCCGGGAGAAAAAGAAGCAAGGTTGACGCCGGCCCTTGGCGTTAACTTGAGAGAGAACTGCCCCGGTGCCCAAGGCTGAGGCGTCCACCTCTACCACAAAAGGCTTGTTAGGATCTGGGGCCTGAAGGATAGGAGCGGATTCGAAGGCTTTCTTCAAGTGACTAAAAGCTGCTTGTGCCTCGGCCGGCCAATTCCGAACATCCGCATGCTTCTTAGTGAGCGCTGTCAGCGGAGCTGTCAATTGCGAATAGTGAGGAATAAACTGACGATAGTAATTCGCGAACCCCAGGAACCGCTGCAGCGCCTTCAGGCCTTGGGGTTGAGGCCACTCCCGGATAGCGCGAGGTTTGTCTGGATCCATTCGCAGACCCCCAGGTAAAATAATATGTCCCAGAAACGGCAGAGTCTGCTGATGGAATGAGCATTTGCTGAGTTTGGCAAACAGGCGATATTGCCGTAGGCGCTGAAGAACAGTCCGTACGTGGGCCACATGCTCCTGGGGATCCTTGGAAAAGATCAGGATGTCATCTAGGTATACAATTACCGTTGCGTAAAGCAGGTCTTCAAGCGCAAAGTTTATGAATCTCTGGAACACTGCTGGGGCGTTGCACAGGCCGAAAGGCATCACCCGGTATTCGAAGTGCCCCTCATGAGTATTAAATGCAGTTTTCCATTCGTCCCCCTGCCGGATACGGACTAAGTTGTATGCTCCACGGAGGTCCAATTTAGTGAAGATCTGGGACCCCTGCAGCTGATCAAACAGCTCCGGGATAAGAGGCAGGGGGTATCAATCCTTAACAGTGATGGCATTTAGGCCCCGGTAGTCAATGCAGGGCCTCAAGGAGCCGTCTTTCTTGGTCACGAAGAAGAATCCTGCCCCGGCAGGGGACGTGGAGGGACGAATGAACCCTTTCTGGAGATTCTCCCGGATGTAGGCTTGCATGACCTTCGTTTCTTCTTGGGACAGGGTATAGAGTCGGCCCCGCGGCGGCATTTTGTCAGCCATCAAATTAATAGCGCAATCAAAGGACCGATGTGGGGGCAGCACATCCACTTCCACGGGACTAAACACATCAGCGAACACCCAGTACTCCTCTGGTAGAGCAGCTTGACAGACTGACACAGTTCTAGGAGTGGCTACTACAGCGGGACAGCTGGATTCCCGACCCTTCAAACAGGTCTCAGTACAGGCGCCACCCCAGGCTTGAATCCTCCCTAAAGTCCAATCTATAACAGGAGTGTGACGCCGTAACCAGGGCAGGCCCAGTACCACAGGATGAATGGTGCGGGGTAAAATCAAAAATTGAGCGTCCTCCCGGTGGTCTTCCCCCACCTGGAGCCCCAAAAATGGAGTCACCTCTGTGATAGGCTGAGGTAACGCTGTTCCCTGGATGGATGTTACTTGTAAAGCGGGTCGATAGGGCAGGGTAGGCCATCCCATTTGCCGCAAGAGTTCCTGACAAATGAAATTTCCCCCGGCCTCGGAGTCCAAAAGAGCTCGGGTGTGAACCATCGTCTCCTGCCACCGCAGGGTCACCGGGAGAGTTATCAGATGATCTGGTAGGGGATTCGAGTGTCCCAAGACCCCACCCCTCAGGGCGCCTTGGGAGCGGCGTTTCCCGGCCGTGCGGGGCAAGTGCGGATGAAATGACCGGCCTCGCCGCAATACAGGCGTTGAGTCCTCTCCGATGGGGTTAACCGTTGACGGCCGATGACTATAGGTTCCTCAGAGGTCGCTCTGGATTCATTGGAGCCCCGTCAGGGGGAAGGTACCCGACTAGACCGGGGCCCGCCTCCAGAACTCCTCCGCCAGTCCGCACGGGCTCTGGCCCTTTCCTGGAAACGGGTATCCACCCGGACACAGAGCGAGATCAATGCGTCCAACTGCCCCGGAACCTCCCGGCCAGCCAGTTCATCCTTGATTCGATCCTGAAGCCCCTCCAGGAAGATCGCGGATAGGGACTCCTGATTCCAGCGCAATTCAGTCGCCAGAGTCCGGAACCGGATTGCATAGTCTGCCACGGTCCCTTCGCCCTGTTGGATCTGCAGGAGCTCGAAAGCGGCGGAAGACGGCCTTCCGGGAAGATCAAACACCATACGAAATCGGCATTGGAACTCCTCGTAGTTGTCCAAAAGCGGATCTTGTTCACATAGCGGGGACGCCCAGGCTAGGGCCCGCCCCGTAAGCAAGGAAATGACATAGGCCACTCTTATCTGGTCTGAGGCAAAAGCTTCTGGCTGCATCTTGAAGTATATGTTGCACTGGTTGAGGAACCCCCGGCAGCTTCCGGGGACACCATCAAACCGAGTAGGCTCAGGGAACCGAGGTCCTGGGAAGGACCCTCCCGGACGGGGAACTGCTGCGGTGACCTGGTGCCCCGCAGTGGCCTGGTTCTGCACCTGGACCGTGGTTAGCTGAGAGCAGACATTCTGCAGGGCCCCCGACAGGGCGTTCAACTGCTCCTGCTGCTGCTGGAGAATTTTAGCCAGGTCCCATAGGTCGGGTTGCGTAGGTGAGCTCATGGCTTCAGGTTCCTGTCTTGTCCACAAGGAAGGTGAGCCCTTAGGTCCTGTAAGGCTCCGAAGGACCTCAAAGGACAGCCGTGCAACCCCAAGTCTTCACCCGCGGCGACCGCCATTCACCAAGGGTTGAGCCCCCAGCTGCAGGCGGTCAACGGAACTTCAGGAACCGCGGGGTTGACGGACTGACCTGGACTAGAACCAGGAGAGAAGAGGGCAGATGGAATAGAGAAGTCCACAACTGGCAGCAGATCGGGGCAGGCAGCTAACAGAGTAGTCAGAGTCAGACAAGAGGTCTAGGCAGGTGGCTTGTAGAGTAATCAAAGTCAGGCAAGAGGTCAAGGCAGGCAGCTAGCAGAGTAAACCAGGAAACAGTCCAAAAGTCCAAAAACAGCAACACTAGGAAATCACGGAACACAGGAACCACGGAGGCTGGCCTCGGGTAAAAGAACCTGAAGCAACATCCTATCTCAGGCTCATTCCTAATACTGTTCGGCAGTCAGCCGCCCAGCCCCCGTAGACATAGCCGGCCAATCAGAACTTGGTTATCGACAAAACCCTTCTGATTGGCTCTGACCGATCTCCCAGGCGGATCTATCATGCTGGCCTTCCAGTCTAACTCCTCTGAGGCGGAGCTTTGGGTTCCCACGCCCAAGAATGAAGAGGACGCCGGCCATCGCGCCTCGACGCCATTTCCCTTATTGGCGCAAACACAGCCCCTGTGGCCGGCGATCGAGAGTCTGGCAGCCGCGATCGCCGGCCCCCGGCCTCGGGCCCGGACTGGGCGGCCATCACCATGGCGAGCCCCGGCTCCCCTCCGTGGCCTCAAGAAAGCCGGCCTTCGTCGAGGTGGACGCCGGCTCCTGCTTCCCGCGGAGGAGCAGCCGGAGGGAGCGACGGATGTGACAATCATGTGATGATCACTATTGCTTAGGTAGGTACCCACCTGCATGTTGGAAACACTTCCTCCATTTGTAGTCACCCTTTCTCTTATGGGTTCCGTCACCATTTGTCTGAGCAAAGCACTTTGACAGGCATCCATGATCCCTTTGCTTCTTTCCGATTCTACTGATAGGATATTCCAATCCACATCTGACAAGTTGTAATCTCACAGCAACTGCACCTCCCCTTTCATTCCAAGCTTATGGATATCTTCAATCAGATCCTTGTCCAGCTTTTTCATTTGTGATGGAGGTCTGTATATAACATCCATTTAGCTAAACGTTCCATCTTCTCTTCCCAAGATGATCCATATAGCTTCTTTCTTTCCCCAGGTTCCCTGTATTTCTGCCACTCTGATATTATTTTTCACATACAGTGCCAGTCTTCCACCTTTTCAGCCTTCCTTATCCTTCCTAAAAAGGTTATAGTATGGTCGCATCCCATTCATGGGAATCATTGAACCATTTCTCTGTAATAGCAACAATATCCAAATCTTCCTCAAACATTAGGGCTTGCAAATCTTGAACCTTTTCACTTAGGCTATGAGCATTTGTGCTCATTGCTTTCCATGGGTTATTAAGCCACTTATTGTACTCCTCTGGTTTACATAGTGTTTCCTCTCCCTTTCCATATGTTGGAATAACTTCATAAAAAGCTACAGTCCTAACCAAAGATTTGAGTCCCTCCCCAAGCTTCTGAAATGCTCACTGTGCTCCAAACTTGCTATTGCTGGGTAAGTTTGTACTCAGGTGGATTACATATCAGAATCCTTAATCTCTTCTCGGACTAAATTCAGAACTTCCATTATGCCAAAGAGGGCTTCCTTCTGAAATTCAGTGGCTGTAAAGGAAAGAAGAACAGATCAGAGGGTATCCCCAACACAATATTGCGTACATACATAGAAAGCAGTGTAGTGGCCACAAGAAGAGATTGTGGATGCAAAGTTTATTAAGTGACCCAACAAGGCCGTGTTTTGACATGATGCCTGCATCTGGGGCCATCAATAGTGACATCTTCCAAATCAGCTTTCTAGAGCATCAGTCCAATGTTATACTGTATGGAAACAAAGTGAATTACATGACAGCAGATTACTAGGACAACCCCATATTGAAAGTTACATTGGTTGTGCTGATTTCTGAAGTTGAAGCTTGAAGAATATACTCTTTTACATCTACACAAGAGCACTCCATCTTTGAGTGACAAATTCAAATTCCTCCAACTTGGCTTCAAGTTTCATCATACAGACTGCTTCAAGTTGAGCAATTTCAATACAAGTGTTAATTGATGACAATGTCTTTATAGAGCAGGGTACATTAAAAGGTGCTTTAAATAGGTGATTCCTTACAAAATTACTTTCCATGTGTGCAACAGGATGTCATCTGCTGAGACTAATATCTGATACTGCTGTTGTGCCTTAATTTAGGGCACATTTAAAAAAATATACATTAAATATAAATTTTATTAATCATTTGTTTTTGTCCTTGAATATGCATGTATAATTGTTACCTACTCAGCAGAATATAAATTTTTTTCAATAAATAAATAAATAAGTAAGTAAGTAAGTAAGTAAGTAAGTAAGTAAGTAAGTAGGGCAATTCTATAAGCTAGTGCCTAAATTTATGTGCCAGTAATGTACCTAGTTTATAGAATAGAAGCACTTATGAGCGTGATTGGCACCAATAATTGGCACTTATTCTATAAACAGAACCCTCCCCCCCAATATTCAAAACTATTTAATTGGCCAGGAACAGCTCCTGGCCAGTTAAATAGCATTTAAGCGCCTAACAGTGGAAATTCAGTGGGAGAGAACTGGTTCTTTCCCGTTGAATATTCTGGTTGGTCTGTAGCTGTTAACCAGCTATATCGTGCAACATAACCAGCTAGGTGCAGATATTCAGTACCTAATCAGCCATGCTGAGTGGCCAAAATAGGCTGCTTAATGGCATAGCTGGTTAACTTTTTAGCAGCCAAAATAAAACCTGGCTATTCAATGCCGGTCGCCGGATATGGCCCCAACATTGAATATCAGATTTAAAGCCGGTGGCGGGCAGCAAATGCATTGCCTGCTGGCGGCTAAATATTGGGCTCAGTGTGCCTAAATTGCTGAGGGGGAAACTTTATAAATGGCGCCAAAAATTGGTCATTGATAAAAATTGGCACTCGTTATTCTTTCAAGGACGCTCCAGGTGGAGCGCTATTTACAGAATAACTGAGCGCTGAATTCCATGCTCAACTTTGGGCATGAACACTTACACCAGCTAAAACCTGATGTAGATCCTGGCATGCAAATTGTGTGTGGATCCCCCCCCTATTCTGTAACACTACATGCATCTTTTTGAACACCCCTGACCCACCCATGCCCCTCCCATGGCCATGCCCCTTTTTGCTCATTGTTACAGAATAGCATGCAATCAAAACAGCACCCAAATCATAATTAGTGCCCTTTAACTATTTTGGGCACCTATCTGGAATGCATACCCAATTTTGGGTGCCTTTGATGGAATCCAGGGTTTAGCATTCAACTGTTGGGGGGCATACATATGGGTGTAGCATGGGCATGTCATGGGTGTGTCACCAAGTGATGCATGCAACTTATAGGATGCTATCAGTTGCGCATGTTGCATGGACACACTGTGGTGCACCCACTTATGCCAGCCATTGACATGTCGTAAGTAGCCATGCCTAACGTTTGGCATGACAATGTGACTCTGCACTAGTATTCTAGAATGGTTTAGGCACACTTTTAAGGTATTACAGAATTGGAACCAAGACTGCCCCCTTCTGGTGCCTAAAATGAGGCATCGGTTAATAGGATTGCCGCTATAATGCTTGCGAGCATACACAGTGCTGTAGAAAGACACATAAGAGACCATCCGCTGGAGCTTATAATCTAGTTAATGCAGACAAATATGAAGAGAAAAGGAATAAGATTTAAAGTCTCATAGTAGGTTAATAGGTATGGTTTACCTGAGAACAGGTACTGCTGTATTTACGTATCAAAGATCCTCAATGGTTAGAACTTGGCCTGGCTAATGGCTCAGATAAACGTAGATTATTCAGCTGTCAATGTGAACTTGGCCTGTGACATTCCCAACTGGAGATGATTCGTCTTAAATATCCCAACAGATCTAACCAGCTTCTGGCACACCACCTGCCTTGGCCAGTACATTATATTTGTGCCTCTCAGTTCTTTCTCTCTATTCATTTTAATCACCTTCTGCTCGTTTCTCAAATTGTCACCTTTGAAGACTGAATAAACTATCACCTGTCCCTTGAATCCTCCCTATACTCCACATCTGATGACATTTTTGGCAGGGTTAATTACCTCCTTAGTTTCATACCTGATATTACGTAGCATTCACTGTGTTTTCTGCCATGGAAGCTTAAATAATTGTTGCATATGAATAGGAAGAGGGAAAGAGGGACTTCTCTCTCTTCTTTATAATCTATTTGCACTTTCATTTGTCTTTGCCATGTTTTTTTTATAACAGGAGTCAATGCCTGTCATGCCCTTCATATTCATTATTTAGCTTTATTCATCCCTAATCCCTCTATGACCTGTCCTAGATGGGGGGGGGGGGGGGGGGGGGGGGGGGGGGGGGGGAGGGATGGTTTTCGACTATTCCCTTCCCCCATCTGCCTCATTATTAATAGATTATTATTGTCTCCAGGGTTTTGAATAATGCTGACTCTAAACCCTTCCAGGATTTCTAGCAAGGACTGGGGTGAAATGTTCCTGCCTTAACCAAGGGGGACCAGTGGAGACATATTTGTTGAATAACTCTTTATTTGTAATGTCTAGACATGGAATATGAACAGGATTTTCTACTGACTCCTCATGATTTTATTCTAATCTCAGGTTTCTATGAGAGTTTGGGGCCAGCAGACTCTTCTATGTCTATGCCATTTTTTGGTCTTCGGTTTCTGTGAAACAGTCTCCCTTGCCTTCCTGTCTGATTTCATGATTTCACTGAAAATCTGGGCATTTGGACCCTTTAACTTAACTTAACTCTAGCGTTTTACAGCTATGGTCCTTACAGACCCACAAAGGCTAAAGATTGAAAGTTTGTTCAACAGGAACAGGACTACACTGCCATCTGAATACGTTCAAGTACTAGTAACCCCCATTCCTCTTGGCTTATGAATTAACCATCAACTCCTCAATAACTCACCTGTGTGATTCTGGCCTTAATGTCTACCACAGCTCCTATTTCAGAGCACTGTGACATCTGTGTAGCTCTACAGTTCCTATTATAGAGGTCCACAATTCTTTGTTGAGACTTAACAGATGATCTGGAGGTCTTCAAGTGGAAAGCACCAGGCAGGGCATACTTAAGTACGTAAGTGTTGCCATACTGGGACAGACTGAAGGTCCATCAAGCCCAGTATCCTTTTTCCAACAGTGGCCAATGCAGTTGTACACTTGTCTCTAGATTGTACACCTGTCTTTTAGATTGTAAGCTCCTTGAGCAGGGACTGTCCTTCCATGTTAAATTGTACAGCGCTGCATAACCCTAGTAGCGCTTTAGAAATGTTAAGTAGTAGTAAGTAGCAGTTCACAAGTACCTGGCAAGATCCCAAAACAGTAAAATACATTTTATGCTGCTTATCCCAGAAATAAGCAGTGGATTTTCACAAGTCCATTTTGATAATGGTCTATGGACTTTTCTTTTAGGAAGCTATCCAAACCTTTTTTAAATCCCGCTAAGCTAACTGCCTTTACCACATTCTCTGGCAACACATTCCAGAGTTTGATTATATGCTAAGTGAAGAAATATTTTCTCCGTTTAAAAAAAAAAAATTACTAGTTTGTAACTTCGTTGCGTGCCCCCTAGTCCTAGTATTTTTGGAATGAGTAAAGAAGCAATTCACATCTACCCATTCCATTCCACTTAATATTTTATATACCTCTATCATATCTCCCCCTCAGCCATCTTTTCTCCACACTGAAGAGCCCAAGCCTTTCAGCCTTCCCTCATAGGGAAGTTGTCCCATCCCCGTTATCATTTTCGTCACCCTTCTCTGTTCCTTTTCTAATTCCACCATATCTTTTTTTCAGATGCGGTGACCAGAATTGCACACAGTATTCAAGGTGCAGTCACACCATGGAGCGATACAAAGGCATTATAATATCCTCATTTTTATTTTCCATTCCTTTCCTAATAATACCTAACATCCTTTTTGCTTTCTTTGCCGCTGCAGCACACTAAGCAGAGGGTTTCAAAGTATCGTCAACGATGACTCCTAGATGCTAGTGGTCAAGTTCCAAGATATGTCCAGCAAGAAATTTCTGATGAAAAGTATCCATGCCAAACTGCACTTTCAAAGTCACTTGATTGAAAGACATGCACATGTAATAACCACTTGAATTTCCTGGCACAAATACTATGATAGTAAAACAATGAACAGGAGAAGATTCAAGTAAAACAGAGAGATAAAATATCCATAGACAGAATGGCTTTTGACATTGAATGTTTGCAGATGGCATTCAGTTATGTGTCAAGGATGAGATGGACCAAGCTGCCATTATCTCCATCTTAACTCAATGCATTTTCTCTCTCTGGCTGAGCGGTCATTACTTAGAACTTAACCCACCCTAATCAATTTTGAGCTCTCTTGGGTAAGCAGGAAAGAAAAGGCTCTTGTTGCCCTGCCCTCCTTAACAGATGCTATTTTACAACCTAAATGGGTGGTTCATATTTAAGGGGTACAGTTGGACTATTTACTTTCAATGGAGAATCAAATCTCTGCAGCAGTAAGGTCTTCCTTTATGCATCTGCATCAGATATGATAACTATGTCATTTTATAGAGAGGTGAAATCTGGCCACTACCAGTGATTTCAGTGTCCCTACTTACATTGAATTGTGAGGTCAGGGAGTAAGATTGTATAGTAACTTAGACACTTCCCAGTGGGAGGTGTGTTCAGAACAGTATGATTCTACAAAAACTATGAGCCCAGTTTGGTTTGTGCTCTATCGTAGTAGAACAGCCATACATGAATTTTTGGAAGGGCCCAGGGGTGGATTGGCTGGGACCGCACATTTCCTCCCCCCCCCATTGCCCCACCCTACCCTCACCCCCAGTGTTAAAATTACCTTGACTGGTGGAGCTCTCCAAGCCCTTCCAGCTGAAGATATCTTCCACTGGAACACTCCTGGGCTATGTGAACACTGGGGAAATTGGCAGCATTCTTCCATCTGCTGACCCAATGTGAGTGCACACCCGGGCCCACCCATGGCTACAGCACTGTGAGGCACTCAGAATCTCTTTACATCCCAGATGATCTGGAGCCTGGAAAAGGACCAGAGTTGGAAGCTGTTGAAAGAGAAGTTAGTTCCACACTGCTGGATTTCAGTAAGTGTTCTTAAATTCCCTTTTTGATCCCTCACTGCAATATCTCTTTCAACTAGCCCTAGAGTAATCTCAGCCAGTCTAAATTTCATGGAATATGCATGAAATAGATTAGCATGCCAACAAAGCTAAGGGGTGCTCCAGTACTGGCTTGAGAAACACTCCTATTATTCTGGGCAGATGAGCAGACAAGATCTCATATTTCAATCAATACCCAGAACTTCCTTTCCCAGACTGACAAGTTACCCAGTTCAAGGAAGGAGACTTTTTGACCAGTCTTGGTTTCAAACTTACATCCCAAAGCAGTGTGGTACTTGTAGTCTTTGATTCTACCCATTGCATCAATGCTGAAGATCCCATAATGCATCTGGATGAGGTAGTCATAAATCCAGGACCAGCCTAAAATCTTCTTCCTGGACTTTGTAACTTAGAAGCTTTGAATTCCCCTAGGTCTTCTACCCAGCATCTCAGCCTTGTTATTATCACTGCCTTCTACATCTCAAGTGGGCTTAAAGACTTACATTGCTTTTAATTGTGCTCATTTTCTGCAGTATGGTGTGCCATTTGGAGAAATTAATAGAGAATGAGAAGCAGAAGGAACTATAGATAGTGTGAGCAGTGAGAAGGTGCAGAGAACAAGAGGAGAGACAAATGCCAAGATTGGAACACTTGGAGTGGAGGAGTAGCCTAGCGGTTAGTGCAGTGGACTTTGATCCTGCAGAACTGGGTTTAATTCCCACTACAGCTCCTTGTGACTCTGGGCAAGTCACGTAACCCTCCATTGCCCCAGGTATAAATACATACCTGCATATACTATGTAAACTGCTTTTAATGTAGTTACAAAACCCACAGAAAGGCAATATATCAAGACCCCTTCCCTTCACTCCATCTAGCTTTCAGTCACTAGACCAGAGCCTTCCTTATTCCCTTGGTAACCGTGTTTAATTGGATTGTTATTACACAGGCTTGCCTACAAGGTTTCAGAAGCTAAAGTACCAAGGATTCACAGTGATTATTACAGTAGAATTGCCTAATATGGAGGCAACATGTGCGAATGCAGGACAATTCAAGAAGCTTTTGAAAACTCATTTTTTTGTTCAGGCCTTCGTGTGATGCAGTTGGAGACCAATTGTTATGTTTGGAGGAGGGGGAGGGGTTTGTGTGGATAATGTTGTATTTGTTGTTTTGTTTTGATTGTTTTAAATGTATGTTATGCTGTTAGCCGCTTAGGTTTAAGCAGGGTATAAGTTTTATAAATAAATAAAATGTTCTTGTTGGTATGTGTATTTTTCAATAAAAATTTCAAGTTAAAAAAATGCATTTGATAGTAATCCATAAACACAATCCCCCCAATTTTATAAATGGCACCTAAAGTTGGGCACACAAATACCTGCCCAGTTATAAAATAGGGTTAGTTATGTGGGTAAATTAGCTAATTGGTGCTAACTGGAGTTATGTACCAATAATTGGCATTAACAAGCACTTATTAGCAGTCATATGAGTAACTGATTTGCAGCTAACTTCTTTCTTACACAACTGCAAAGGGATCATTAATGTGGGAGGGGCTCAGGTGTGTCAGGGTCTTCCAACTATTCCTGAAATGCATTTTATAGAATAAATGTATTTACATAGTAGATGATGGCAGAGAAAGATCTGTACAGGTCATTCAGTATGCCCAATAAGATAAACTCATAGCATAAGGTATGATGTAATACTTCATATGTATACCCGATCTTGATATCTTCTTGCCATTTTCAGGGCATAGACAGTATAAGTCTGTCTGGTACTGGCCTTGTTCTTGTTGGAATAATGTATTGTATTTTACATGCATTGCCTGTCACCAATTTTTTTCTCTGTGATTACTCTGTGACCTCTGATGTGAATTTCCTAGAGAGGTCACACCCATGCAACTTCCTGTGGGGGTTAGGCACAGCACATGGAGCTCATGGTCTCTCCTAAGCTGAGGATCTATGGTGTGAGCATCCATTACCATCTAAGCACATGGAAAGAGCTGATAATCCAAATGTATAGTATTATGTTTATATAAGCCTGTCTGAATATAAATCTAACTACAAACTGTGAGTAAACAGATGTTTTGTTACTTCAACTTTAAAGTGACTCAGCAGTGAATTATTCTGGGGTGTATGTGAGAGAGATGAAGAAAAGAAATTAACATTTCTAAAGCTGAAGCTGTGTGTATAAAATCTGCTAATTATTTACTACAAATAATCCAACAAAAGGGTTATGGGCCCAGCCCAGGAATTGAAAAGGAAGAGAAATATTACCAGGCAGTGAAAAAGCCACATTTTTCTCTTAAGTTTTAAAAGAAAGATTCAGTCTGTCTCTCTCTCCCCCCCCCCACACACTAAACAGAAGGCAAGGCTAAGAAATGGCTGAGGGAGGAAATTCACCATTTTTCCACTCTCTCAAGGTGCCTAAATTAACTGCATTTAATTATCAGCAGTGGGAACTAAGATTCAGATGTCTCCTTCAAGCAAAGAAATTAAGTATATGTTTAGACTAAAACAGAACAGCTGAAAATATGGCTGAATGGGACAATGCAAACTATTATGTGAAGTGCATGTTTTTGGAAGCTCTCTCAGAGAAACAAGCCATATTAGTGGAGGCAAAAGATACAGCAAACGACATTTTAGATAAACTGAGAACTATGTATGCAACTACATATGCAAAACAGCAACCAATTTGGTTAGCAGAGTTAAATGAGACCAAATTAAGGGATAAAAGTAAATGTAATGATCACATTATGCATCTTATGTCTTCATTTCAAAAGTTAGAACTTTCTGGAATTCCCATGTGTGATGCATTGAAAAGAGCATTTCTTTTTACCTCACTATCAAAGAAGTTTGATGTTTTTAGGTCTGTAAATGAAGCCATTGAAGGGCAATCTTTTGAACAGGCAGCATCAAAACTGAGGCAGGAATGCATAATTAATGATTCTGAGGAGATGTGTTCTCAAAGACAGTCAGAGAGAAATGAAACAAATTTCTTGGCAAAGAACAGAGGAAGGCGGAGCTATGGGAAAACTCCACCCAAGGGCAAGCTGATTTGCTATTCATGTGGAAAGGAGGGACATGTATCTAAATGGTGTAAGGAAATACAAAACACCCCCTCTAGCTCACCTAAGCCAATGGGACAAAAGAATTTTCCAAGCAGGACATGTACAAAAGACAATGATAAACATAAGAGCTTTCTAATGGCAGAAAAATCTTTGACTATGGTAAATAATAATTCAAATGAAAGTACTTGGATTTTGGATTCGGGGAGCACATGCCATTTAACCAATTGTAAGGATTTCTTTCAGGAAGTGAGTCCAGAAGAAGGAATTCTTCATACTGCAAACGCAGGGACTACTCAGATCCAAGCAAAAGGCATTGGATTCTTAAAATGCAAAGTGTCTAATGAAGTTAAAGAAATTCCTGTAAGTGATGTCTTGTATATTCCCCAAGCAGTTTGCAATATGCTTAGTGTATCTACATTAGATAAGAAGGGATTTGCGATTCATTTTGAAAACAGTAAGTGCACAATTTCTAAAAATGATGAAGTGTATGCTGAAGCTTTTATGCATAATGATGTTTATAAACTGAGCATTTCAGGTGAAGCCTCACATCTGGCGCAAGTAAGGAAGAATGATGGTAAATGTAGTCTGGAAATCTGGCACCGCCGCCTGGGACATCGTGATTTTAAGGTGATCCAGGATCTTTACAGTAAGCAACTTGCCACAGGCATTCAGATAAGTGCAGATGCTGGTAAAATGGAGAAATGCATAGACTGTGTTACTCAAAAAGGTGTGAGACCCTCATTTCCTGCATACACAGGAAATAGGAGTAATAAAGTACTGGACTTAATACACAGTGACTTATGTGGACCGTTTAATATCCCATCATTGGGAAATAACAGATTTGTGCTAATATTCTTGGATGATTTCTCTAGATATTGTGTGGCCTATTTGCTGAAAGAAAAAAGTCAAGTCACAGACATGCTGAAGAAATACGTAGCCATGGTGAGCAATAAATTTGAAAGAAAACCAAAGGTTCTTCAGACCGACAATGGTGGTGAGTTCACTTCACAAAGCATGCGCACATTTCTAGAACAAGAAGGCATTCAGCATATCACAACAGTAGCTTATACACCAGAGCAAAATTCTGTTGCAGAGAGAAAATTTAGGTCACTTGTGGAAATGACCAGATGTATGCTGTCAGATAGCAATCTCCCTAAAAGACTATGGGGGGAAGCCATTCTCACAGCAGTGTACCTACAAAACAGAATGCCAACTAAAGGCGCTGAGCGCACACCACATGAGACATGGCATGGTAGGAAGCCAAACCTGTCACACATAAGAACATTTGGAAGTACAGCATATGCTCATGTACCAAAGCAAAGAAGGCATAAGCTGGATTCCACAACAGAAAGGGGCATTTTAGTTGGCTATGCTCCAGGACACAAAGGATATAGAATTTTGAATCTGAAAACTGGCATTGTTGGCATAAGACATGTTACATATTTTGATGAAAACAAAAGGGTTGATAAAGGCTGGATTATCCCAGATGAGCCTTATCATCCAGAATATGAAACTAGAACCATAATAGACATGCCAGTGTATATAAATGCCATACCAAGGCAGATGTCTGAAAGCAACTCATCTGTATCTAACGAGGAACAGGCAGAGGAAGCAGACACAGAAAGGATCATTGCAGGAGACAGTACAGTTGGAGAAGGGGAATCAATTGGAGAAGGACTCTCAGATTTAGAGGATGCGGAAAGGTCAGACCAACCTGTTGTCAGGCGCTCATCCAGGGAAAACAAAGGTGTTCCACCCCCAAGACTGTCTTACCTAACAAAGTCAGCAGAAGCTCAAGAGCCCTTAACATGGGATGAGATTGAGAAAATGCCAGCAGAAGAAGCTGCTGAATGGCGTAAAGCTGCACAAGAAGAAATTGATGCATTGCATAAAAATAATACTTGGATTCTTACAAAATTACCTCCTGGCAAGAAAGCTATAGGATGCAAATGGGTATTCAAGTTAAAAAGGAATGCACAAGGAAAAGTGGAAAGGTATAAAGCCAGATTAGTCGCAAAGGGATATCTTCAAAAATATGGAGAAGATTTTGATGAAGTGTTTGCACCTGTAGTGAAACACACGACAATTAGAACACTTCTGAGCATTGCAGTCTCAAAAGGCATGCAAGTCAACCACATTGATGTGAAAACAGCATTTCTTCATGGAGATATAACTGAAGACTTGTACATGGAACAGCCAACAGGTTTCATAAATACAAAACAAAGACAGCTAGTGTGTAAATTAAACAAAGGTCTTTATGGATTAAAGCAAAGTGCAAAATGTTGGAATGACAAATTGCATGAAATATTGACAAATTTAGGATTTAAGCAAGGTGAAGCAGATAAATGCTTGTACACTAGGTGCAGAAATGGACAATATGCATACATTTTAGCTTTTGTTGATGATCTGCTCATTGCAAGCGAAAGTGAGCAAGAGTACAAGGACATTGTAAAATATTTAAACCTGAATGTTGAGATAAAAGAACTTGGTAATGTGTCATACTATCTTGGTATAGAAATTGAGAAACAAAATGATGGTTCTTATCTTCTGAGCCAGAAGCAGAAAATAAATGAGCTTATTGAAAGTTTAGGTATGCAAGATGCCCAAGTTGTAAGCACTCCCATAATCACTGATTTTCTGAAGGATGAAACAGTAAGAGAACCTTTACCAGATAACATCCAATATAGATCAGCCATAGGTAAGCTTTTATATCTGACTACCACATATAGGGCTGATATAGCAAATGCAGTAGGAATTTTGAGCAGAAGGGTCAGCTCACCTACCAAATCAGATTGGACTGCAGTTAAAAGGATGGTAAGGTATTTAAAAGGTACCATTGATTGTAAATTAAAGATTTCAGCCAATAGTAATCCAAAACTAATATGTTACTGTGATTCAGATTGGGCAGGGGATCATTCTGATTATAAATCCACAAGTGGATATGTGTTTATGTATGGAAATGTACAAATTTCTTGGGCCAGTCATAAACAAAGTATTGTGAGTCTGTCTTCTACAGAAGCTGAATATGTGGCCGTATCAGAAGCATGCAGAGAACTGATGTGGATTGAAAAACTTTTGCTGGATTTTGGAATAGCTGAACAGAGACCAATCCAGATAATGGAAGATAATCAGAGCTGCATCAGACTGTCACAGAATGACAAGGTTCAGTCACGCACCAAGCACATCGCAACGAAATATCACAACGTGCGAGAGCTGGCGAAAGAAGGGGTCATCAGTCTACACTATTGTCACACCAGTGAGATGACAGCTGACATCATGACCAAACCGTTACCCAGAGAACATTTTGTGAATCTGCGAATAAAGCTTGGACTTTGTATGAATTAATAATTGCATGACAGTTATGCATGAGAAGGGGTTTGTTGGAATAATGTATTGTATTTTACATGCATTGCCTGTCACCAATTTTTTTCTCTTTGATTACTCTGTGACCTCTGATGTGAATTTCCTAGAGAGGTCACACCCATGCAACTTCCTGTGGGGGTTAGGCACAGCACATGGAGCTCATGGTCTCTCCTAAGCTGAGGATCTATGGTGTGAGCATCCATTACCATCTAAGCACATGGAAAGAGCTGATAATCCAAATGTATAGTATTATGTTTATATAAGCCTGTCTGAATATAAATCTAACTACAAACTGTGAGTAAACAGATGTTTTGTTACTTCAACTTTAAAGTGACTCAGCAGTGAATTATTCTGGGGTGTATGTGAGAGAGATGAAGAAAAGAAATTAACATTTCTAAAGCTGAAGCTGTGTGTATAAAATCTGCTAATTATTTACTACAAATAATCCAACAGTTCTAAATTTCTAAACTTGTTGAAGCTCCTGAAAAGCTCCACTGCAGCCCATGCAAACCTATTCAGCTACGATCAGGGTACAGACCGTAGAAGTCTGTCTGGCACTGACCTTGTTCTCCAACTTCTGGAGCTGAATCTGTACAGCCAGGATTAGAGCACAGACCATAGAAGTCTTGCCCAGCACTGGCTTTGCTTCCCAGTTAGTGGTGTTGCTACCTATTCTCTGCTAAGCTTCTTTAGATCCATTCTTCCAAACAGGCTTCCTTTGTGTTTATCCCATGCATTTTTGAATTCCGCTACCATTTTCATGTCCACCACCTCCCGTGGAAGGGCATTCCAGATACCTACCACCCTCTCGGTGAAAAAATACTTCCCATTATTCCAGAGTTGGCCCCCTTTCAACCTCAATTCATGTCCTCTAGTTCTACCTGTTTCCCATCTCTGGAAAATGTTTGTCTATGGATTTATACCTTTCAAATATTTGAATATCTGTATCATATCACCCTGGTTTTTCCTTTTCTCCAGGGTATACATGTTCAGGTCAGCAAGTCTCTCCTTGCACACACCAAGCTACTGATTTTAGGTGCCAGAATTTACACCAGCCATAGACATGATGTAAGTGTTCACGCCTAACATTTACATTGCACCTAACTACAGACTTATGCTAGTATTCATAACAGATTTGGTGCGCAACTCTGCCATTATAGAATGCTGGCTTAGTAATACCCCCAATACCCCCAATCAGTAAGCTCCTATAAAAAGTTTGACTGTCACTGAGAGAGAATTTGTCTGTCAGTTCATTGACGTGCAATCATCTGCTCTCAGCCTGTGCATGAATACAAATATGGGCAAAAGCTGACCTTTAAAAATATGTAGCAGAGGCCCCAAAAGACAGAAGGCAGAAGCCTGTAGCAATGCAGGATTGCATTTTGTGGGCAGAATAACCTAGGGGGCACTTTTACAAACCCATGGTAAAAAGTGGCCTTAGCATGCCCTTACGTGGGTATTTCCTGTGCAATAACTCCATTTTTGTATTTTTTTGCATTAATGGCCATGCACTAAAGTTTCCATTATCATGCAGCCATTAAAAAAAATGTGTCATGTGAGCACTTACCACCACCCATAGGCTAACCTACA
This sequence comes from Microcaecilia unicolor, assembly GCF_901765095.1. Lineage (NCBI taxonomy): Eukaryota > Metazoa > Chordata > Amphibia > Gymnophiona > Siphonopidae > Microcaecilia > Microcaecilia unicolor. The sequence continues at coordinate 55,842,836 of NC_044042.1, read as the reverse complement.
GTGGAGGAGTGGTCTAGTGGTTAGAGCACTGGTCTTGCAATCCAGAGGTGGCCAGTTCAAAGCCCACTGCTGCTCCTTGTGATCTTGGGCAAGTCACTTAACCCTCCATTGCCTCAGGTACAAACTTAGATTGTGAGCCCTCTGGGGACAGGGAAATACCCAACATACCTGAATGTAACTCACCTTGAGCTACTACTGAAAAAGGTGTGAGCAAAATCTAGCTAAATAAATAACCAGTTAGCTCAAAGTAATGTAGCTGCACTAAGATTAGCACAGGAATGTCCACTCTCTGACAAGCTTCCCCCCCCCCCCCCCCCCCAATAAAATGATAAATATTTTTTAGCATGCAGTTACTGCAAGACGCCTGAGTGCCATTTTAAGCTGCATTAGGTGTACCTTAGCTCCTAATGCATCATAGTAAAAGGGCCGCCTAGTGAATTGAGGTTTCCGTTTTTTCCTCAGCATTTCTAAATTTTTGCTGAAAGAGCTTCAGCTGACTTGGGAGTGTTCTTTGAATTTCTTGAAATATTCCAAAATAAGAGGGTTAAAGCAATTTGCTTTCAGAACTGAGTTCTTTCAGGGGTTGAGCCAGACCTAGCTCCTGCCCCTAAGATATCAGTGTAGGGGTGTGTGTGGGTGGTGGGGAAAGAATTGACATAGTCGTCTTTTCACCCATTTTGTATAGGTAGACATAGTCCTACTCTTCTTAAGGAAACCAGAACTGGAACTCCATTCATGCAATGGGGCAAAACCAGGCACTGAACATTCTCTCTAAGTGAGGAGCAACACAAAAAAGGGTTGAACCAGGCAAGAGGCGCCTACTTGGTAAAACCCTGCTGAGCTGGCCATCTGCCAATATTCAGTGGCATTTATGAAGGTAGTGCCACTGAATATTGCCTGTGACTGCCGCGGTACTGTCTAATTAGTACACAAGAAGTAGAGGCTGACCACAGTCTAGACCAACTTGGGAGATGATGTTGATGAAAATGCTTTATTGATCGTTCAAGGGACCCGACATGGTTCGTGTTTCGATGCACAAAGGCGCCTGCCTCAGGGGTCACAAAGGGTATTCTCGTAGCAGTTTCAGAATGCAGAAGGACAAAAACCCAGACTAGGATCAAAAGCCCAGGAGTCAATCCAGCTGGAACAAGCCAGGTCACGTGTTCAAGAACATAAAAAATTTGTTTGTCGAAACACGGACTGTGTCGGGTCCCTTGAACAATCAATAAAGCATTTTCATCAACATCATGTCCCGAGTTGGTCTAGACTGTGGTCAGCCTCTAATTCTTGTGTACTGTGTTGGATCCGTCGTATTGTTCACTGTCTAATTAGTGTCAGGGCAGTTCAGGGGCAGAGCCAGCACTTAACCGCTTAACCAGTTAGCGCAGTGGTTCCCAAACCTGGTCCTGGAGGCACCCCATCCAGTCAGGTTTTCAGGATATCCACAGTAAATATTTATGAGAGAGATTTGCTTGCACTGCCTCCTTTGTATGCAAATCTCTCTCATGAATATTCATTGTGGATATCATGAAAACCTTTCTGGCTGGGGTGCCTCCAGGACCAGGTTTGGGAACCACTGCAATAATTGGTTAAGGAAGTACAGAAAAGAGCCCTTTTACAAAGCTGCAGTACAAAGTAGCCTGTTGTAGTGTGGGCATTTGAAAATTCCCGCATGCCGAAGTCACTTTTACCGCTGCAGGAATTCCCATTATTTTAAATGGAAATCATAAATGGCCATGTGCTAATAAAAATACTGGTGTGCGATGATTTACTGCCTGAGCCTTTACCATCTACTATTTAGTAGATGATAAGGGCTCACACGCTAACCTGGCAGCAATCGGACAGCACACGCCGATGGCCAATTACCACTGGACATGCCTACTCCCTGCCCCAGAAAATAGAAAAATATTTTCTGGTGCGGGAAATGCCACATGGCAAACACAGAACTACTTACAGGGTGCTGTGGTGCGCCATGCGGTAGTACTGTTTTGCCGCACACTACCCATGTGGTAGCCCTACCGTGCCTTTCTAAAAGGGCCCCAAAGTTAGGACAGAAAAAAGCCTATCCTAACTTTATCTGTTAAGCTAACCGAGCATTGGCTGCTACTTAGTAACTTTCGGGTGACAACACATAACCGGATATTCAATGCTGTAGCCCGGACATGGCCCAGCATTGAACATTCAGGCTTAATTCTGCCAGTGTCTTAGAAACCATTGACCGACATGGGCTGAATATCAGATCCTGTGAGTTCAGGGACCAGGGTCCCATTCTTTGCTCAAAAGCGGCATCTATGACTAGGAACCAGGGTGCATACGTACCTAGTTCCAGAAGGATCCATTCAGTCTGTGGACCAGAACTGATGACTTTTGATGCAACTGTTGAGTTTTAACAAGTATGGAGGAGCGAGCAGGAGGCAGGAGGATGATATCTGAACATGAAAAATCTCAGCAAAAACCAGAACTGGCTCGTTTTAATGTATTTATTTCAAGGTCTATTCCACCTGATCTAAACTGTGTTAACTTCAGTGGAAAACAACACAGCTTAAAACATTCTAGTACATAAATGGGCCGATGTTCAAAAGCAGGACCTGCAAACCAGATATGTCCCAGCAAACCCACTATTCAGTGGCACTGTCTGGATAGTACTGATGAGTGCTGAGTATTTCCTCTGATCACCGAGACACTATCCGGATAGTATTGCTGAGTGCTGAGCATTTCCGCTGATCACTAAGGCACCATCCAGGTAATACTAGTGCCAGGGTAATCCGTGGGAGGAGCTGGCACTTTTCTAGATAATAATGATTTGCCATGCCACTATTCGGGTAAATGTTCGTATTCCTTAGGACAGAAAACAGGCTAAGTGAAAGCGGATTGGCTATCCGAGTAGTGACTGAAAATTATCGTTAACAGGATAGCTGGATATTCAGCACCTGCTATCTAGATACTGCCTCTGAATATCCAGATCTTTTTGCCTGTGCTGACCACCGTGGGCTCAATATTACCCCCAAAATATCTATCCCTAAGTACTTCTATAGTCCAAATTTAAACATGAAATGTTTTGACTTCTTAAATTTTAAATGAAAAGATGTTCTGTTCTCTCAGGTGCCTTTATGTTTCATTTGCTCTGTTGATGCCAGGTCTGTTCAGGCAGAGGCATATGCTCTGAGCACCCACAAGTCCTGTTTCTTCCTCCTCATGTCCCTCTCTTCCTTCCAGCCACAGCCTGCAGCCCAGACTCCCATATCCTGAAGTTGCTCTGACCTTCACAAATGTGAAGGAAGATTGATTAGTCTGTTGAGATCTTTGCTGTCTCCATTTCAGCCTCTGCCAGTAAGACTGTATGAGTTCTAGGACTGGTTTCTGCTATAGCACCAGTATACCTATGGAAAATGCAACAGGATGCAATTGTATTGTACAACTAGGCTCAGAACAGCCTCAGCCTAATGAATTGTGCCAACATGTATCAGACAGACTGAACTTGGCACATTTTTTCCTTTGGTCCATTTCTTCTTTTAGTTCATGTTCGTAGGTCTATCTGTAGTTATCTGTCTAAAGTGCTGTACTCTAGCTGGATGGGCAGCGCATACATGTTGAATGTATATACTCTATGGTAGATGAATGGGGTGTGAACCCCCTTGCAAACCGACATTAAAAAAACTTTCTAGTTAATATTCAGCTAGTGAAGGTCCAAGTTGTTTTTAAAAAACACTGACTGTCACAGGCTACATGAGATCCTGACATTCAATATGAGGCCATTTCTGGGCACCAGCATTAAATCTCAGGAGGCGACAAGAGAGTGATAAGCCCCCAGAACCTTATGCAGGTCCTGGCTGATATTCACAAAAATCCTGTGTCCATGTCCTGAGCCCCCTAGGCAAGACCCTCTCCCACTTCCCAGCAAGGCCATACCTACCCCTTCCACCTCCTCTTGGCAAGGTCCAGAACCCCTCTCATCCCCTTGACGAAGACCCCCTCCCAGCCCTCTCCTACAGGTCCAGATCCCCCTCCCAGCCCTCCCCCACAGGGGATCTGTGATTGGGGAGGGTTGGGAGATCAAAGATGTCTGTGATTAGGGGGGCTGGGGGTATCAGAAAAGGGCACTGGATGGTTGCAGGTGGAGGATAATATTGGGGGGCATAGGAGTATATGATCAAAGGATCAGGAGGTCGATCAGGAGCCTCATGGTGTTCACAGTGACTCCACCTGACTCTGTCTAGTCTCTCACTTCCCTTACCCACTCCACATCCTTAAAGCCAGACATTTCCCATTGCAGCTCCATGCAGATGCCCCATTGCCAGCCTCCTTTTAACTATGATCCTTGAAATTCTGACAGAGCTTTCTCTGGTCTCAGGTGCATTTACATGCATGCCCTGACACCTATTCCTGTCCCTGTTGGACATTGACCTTCTTCATGGGTTGTCCCTTTGATGGAACCTTGAGGTCTTTTTTTTTCGCAGACTTTGATCTCCTTCAGGCAGCCTCATCCTACCACAGAACACTACAAGTGCTATGAAGGGGCAGTGAGTTGTTCAACCCTTCACAACCCTCAGCTGGGGAGTCACCCATGTGTGGCTGACTCATCCTGCTTGTCCTTGGAGAAAGTGAGGTTACTTATCTGTAAAAGAGGTTCTCCATGGACAACAGAATAAGTCAGCCACACAAACCCGTCTACCTCCCCTCTTGGATGAACCTGCCAATAGCTATAGAATAGACTGGAGAGGAAATGGGTGGGGCTGGGGGCTGGTGATGGCCTGCACATGCTCAGAAAGGCCTGAAAAAAAGGCTATTCTGAGCTTTAGGAGAGCTAATCCATTCATGGAGCTGTCAGATGACATTACCCATGTCTGACTGACTTATCCTGCTGTCTAAGGACAGCCCCTGTTACAGGTAAGTAACCTCATTTTGTGTATTCTCTGCAGAGACATCTAACCAGAAAAGAAAATATCAGAGGACCCCCCCCCCCCTGATATTTTAATTATTTGGATTTATCCCCCTGGGTCATGATTAGTGCTCTATGTTATGGATATAAGAACACACTGAGGAACACATGACCCCCTCTCCAATCAAAATCCAGGGCTCTTCATATAAGGGTCACTTCTGAAGTCCTTCTAGTTTGCATTTAATACTAGAGCAGTTATATCAACCCTACTCCTTTTAGGTTGAGCCCCATTTCCCCCTCTACAATAATCCAGTCATTGACATTGAGTCCTGGAATGACTTCCCTTGGCATTTGCATACCATAACTATTCCAGTCCAGTGAGGAGGACAGCGTTCATTTCTGAAGTACCAATTTATCGGCTGAGTCACCACGGTGAATGAGACCCTCAGAAAACCCAGCCGCATGCGGACTTAGTCACTGTGAAGAGCAGGCTGCATTGACCCCCAGCTCCCTACACACTCCTTTGCAAGAAGGGGAAAGAATGAGAGAGAAACAGAACCCTCAAGTAATAAAAGGAAAGAAATGTAACACCAAGTGGAGATTAGAAAGTCTGCTGATAACTGAGTAAGGGCAGGCTGTGCCTAGGTATGTACTCTAGAATCCTTTAGCTTCCTTCTTAAATAACCAAAGACAAAGCGTCCCCTGCAAATTTTTTCCTGTTGCTCATCACTTATTCTTCTGAATGCCATAGACAATTCTTTTAAATGTTAGGCTTCTTACCTCTTTGTTAACTTTAGCTCGGTAAAACAGAGGAGCCTAACAGATGGCATAAAGTGTGTATATGCGTGTTCCTCTTATTAATGGAACAGTCAGACCTAGCTACATCAAACTTTCTGTAAAGGTAAGTGTTAGGGAGAACATCTGACGCTTTGACTTTTCAAAGCTGGTGATTCAGAAGGTGGAGGAGGAGGAATAAAGTGTCACTTTTCTCCTAATAAATGTGTGTGGTTTAAGTGCGCGCACTCGCGTGTGTGTCCCTGTTTTATCATTTTGAAACAGATGGATTTAGCTCTACCAACCTGTGCGTGGAAATGAATCTTTGGGATAGCAGACTTCAAACATTGTATTAATGACTTTTTCACTTTTCAAAGCTGGTTCTTGATTTAAGGGAAGGGAGCATGGGCTTAACTGATGTCACACTTTCTGCTAGTATCCTAGATTCCTCATTTTTGTTGCTCCCCCAATCTGTAATCTCCCCTGACCTTGATATATTCAAATGAAAGGAATCCACAAATGGTTAGAAAAAGAAATATATCTAATATATCTATATATATTTTTTGATAATTAATAAAGATTGAATTGGTTATTAAGTGTTGAACAGTTGCTTGATAATTTATATATATATATATATATATATATATATATATATATTTTTTTTTTTTTACTTAAGCCAACCTCATGCATTGAAGTCACAGCTGTAGAATTACAGAAGAATAAGAAATCCAGTGCCGAAATCAAGGAGAAATCTCGGGCAGCCGCTACAGAGCCTCTGCGGTCCAATTACCATAGAGACAAAGAGCCTTTGCTGCTCCCTCTTCATCTACAGACACACGCTGGGAAGAGATGGCATGAGCAGAATGAAAATGAAGAGGGGGTGGAGGGGACTCCAGGAGAAAAGAACGCGCGCGCGCGCGCACACACACACACACACACACATACGCACAGGCTGAGTAGTGTGGGAGCACATCTGGGTGAGTCACTCGGGGGCTGTCGCTGCTTCCAGGAGTGGAGCCAGCAGCCCCACGCTGAGGCCACTGCGTGGATCGTGAAGCATGTGCAGCCGCCTCCCTCCCAGCACACAAAGAGCCCTCCACCCACCGACAGAGAGCCCGGTCTCTTCTTCACCGACTCACCCTTCCCAGGCAGGCAGGTACGGAGGTGGACCAGCTGTGCCCAGTGCTTATGCACCTTCTTTTCCATGCATGGCTCCGTGTGTGTCTGAATGCCTGCGAATATTTATGTTTTTGTGTACCTGCATGTATGTGCCATCCTAACTGTGTGTATGGCTATTTATATTTATCTCTGTGTGCCTCTGTGCAAGAGTCTGTTTCCTTTGTCTGTGTGTGTCTGCGTAGGCATTCAGGTTTCACTCTCTGTATCTTAGATGCCCGCTGCTCTCTCTATACCCAGGCTGTCTCCTTCTTCACCACACCCATTGAGCTCTCCTGGATCTATCTCCTTCTGCTTCCAAGCTGAATCATTTGTCTGCCCCAGTACATGTCTTTCTGTATCAGAGTAATCTGCCTTCCAGCTTTTTGTTTTTGAGATCTATAGCTAGCCACATCTCAGACACTCGGAATCTCGAAGAGTCTACAGAACTCCTCCTTGGGCTTTCTGCATTGTACTGCTGCTTGCTGCCTTTGCAGTAGCTTTAAGACAATCTTCTGTTTCTCCAGCAGGGTCCCTGAGAATCTTATTTTAGACTTCTGAAAATCTGTCTTCCTTCTTGTCTCACGCTGGTCTTTTCCATCCCTGTTTCTCTTGCTAACTCCCTCTCCTCCTGACTCAGCTCTTCTTATCTTCCTTTCTCTTTCTCCCTTCCTCTCCCCTATCCCCACCTCTCTCTCTCTATCTCTCTGTCCAGAGTCTTATCCCTGGCATTAGCACTTCTGTCTTTGTTGTCTCTCTGTGTGTGATCTATTTCAATTTAATTTTGGAAGTTAGAAATAAATCAATGTATAATTATCCAAATTGGAAACATGTATTAAAGTCAAAATATGAATCATGCCTCAAGCTGTGAAGAAAAAAAGGACTAATCCCTCCCTCCCCCCCACACACACAGTTTTTCTTTTTATAATCACCCCATCCCAGGTTCCTTGTGATCTTCGGCAAGTCAAACCTCCCCTCCAGAGACAGAAATATGCCCACTGTATCCGAGGTATGCGGGTGCTAGAGGCCATTAGCGCCAGACTAGTGACTGAATTTGCTAGCGCCGAATACTGAGAGCAAACGAGCACATGAACTAATGAGCTTGCCAGCTCACAGCACAATGAGCATGCTGACGAAGTCCTTCCGTAGTCAATCCCAATGCTCAGAGAAGTGTGCGCCTCATGAGGGCGTTCCTACTGCTGTAATTCCTACACCAGCTCGGAGCTAGCATTAGGGTGTTAGGGCTACAGTCTCTCCAGTCTCTCTCCCCCTCCTACACTAGAGTTTTGGAAACAAAAAAAAAATATTCATATTCAATATGGCCTGTAAATGCTACCATTATATATCTTCCATTGGCCTTTGATTAGCTATGGATTAATAAAACTTTTATATCTTCTTTGGCAGCCTCTGTTTTTGCATACTGCTGCTATTAAATAAATGTGTCAGCCATATTACCTAGCAGCAGGAAACATAGTACAGTGGTCAGCCACTCAGGAGAGTTAGACATCCGAATTCAAAACAAAGAGTATTTGAATATTCACAGCAGCTAGGGAAGGTTACTATTTGGGTTTCTGCCAGGTACTTGTGACCTGTATTGGCCACTGTTGGAAACAGGGTACTGGACTAGATGGACCATTGGTCTGACCCATTATGGCTATTCTTATGTTCTTATGTAAGGCTTTGTTTTGTGACTGGGCAAAAAAATGCATTCACAGAGGTTGACTGGAGTTTGACTATAGATCTTGGCTGCCAATATTAGAATTACTCAATGATTGCATCCTTCATGCAGGGGGGTTACAGAGTCAAAAAGATGGGCAAGACTAAAGAACTGCTAGATGCGTTACGATACTGGGAAGCCCAGCAGAAAACAATAATCAGCACTGCCAACAAAAATGTAAATCTTACCAAGAGGAACCTAAAGCAGAACAGACCTTCATTAGAGACAGAAGAACACACACCTCAGGTCTCTTTCAGCCACACAGTGTAGGAAGGAGCTGCAGCAGCACAAGGACACAGAGGTCTTGTGTGTATGTGCTGGGCACGTCCCCCCCCCTCCTTACTTTCCTATGCTCAGCGCTAACAATTTGCATACCATAAGCGCTGAGCATTGGGAAGCTCTTTCTCAACAGTGTAAAGGCTTGTATTGTGCCAAAGTTTTGAGCATCTTATTATAATTAAACCCTTGGAAGAAAGTCCACTAGGTGCCTTCCCATGGGGTCTGTTGTTGGCTCAGACAGCATTTTTATTTATTTAGATTTTGCTCACACCTTTTTCAGTAGTAGCTCAAGGTGAGTTACATTCAGGTACACTGGATATTTCTCTGTCCCAGGAGGGCTCACAATCTAAGTTTGTACCTGAGGCAATTGGGTTGGCATAGCAGTGACAGCCAGCTCACCACATTCCCCACACAGGACCCTGGTATGTCTAAGCTCTGCTGTCCCTTGCACCACAGTGCTGCAGTCATGCTACCAGGGCTGGCTCAACAAGCAGCCGTATCTGAAGGTTACTCAAGTTCGTTCTAGAAAATTCCTTTTCCCCAGGCTTCTTTCTTCCCATGCCTCACTCTTCTTTTTCTCCCCTCCCCTCACTCACTGTTTCAGTTCTTTTTCCACTTCCTTTTGCTTTGCAGTCACTGCCTCTTCCTGTCATTTTCCATAAGTGCGGCTGAATGCATTTGTTGTAATCAACGTGTAAGGTTCTTAACTTGGGTTAGCAAGACCACATTTCTCTTGTTAGTTCAACACAGATATTCTTAAACAGCAAGTTCAATAGGGATGTGCAAAAGCCAAAAAAAATAAATGGGTCAGCATTCAAAAACATTTATCTGGATAATAGTGCTTGTTATGCAGATCAGTGCTGCTGACTGGGATATTCAGAGATACTATCCGAATAGTGCCTTTGAATATCCTTACAGACTGTCTCAACATGAATCCCCTAATTCTAGAACAGGGTTGTCCAACCTTGGTCCTTGAGGGCTGCAATCCACTCAGGTTTCTTTCTCTATAACATCAGCAAAATCCGTCCCTTCCTCACTGAGCACTCTACCAAAACCCTTATCCACACTCTTATCACCTCTCGCCTAGATTATTGCAACCTGCTTCACACCGGTCTCCCACTTAGCCATCTCTCTCCTCTTCAATCAGTCCAAAACTCTGCTGCGCGACTCATTTTCTGCCAGAGTCGCTATGCTCACATTAGCCCTCTCCTCAAGTCACTTCACTGGCTCCCTATCCGCTTCCGCATTCAATTCAAACTTCTCTTACTGACCTATAAGTGCATTCACTCTACCGCTCTCCAGTACCTCTCCACTCTGGTCTCTTCCTACGTCCCCCCCCCCCTCGGGTACTCTGTTCTGTGGATAAATCTCTCTTGTCTGTCCCCTTCTCCTCTACTGCTAATTCCAGACTCCGTTCCTTTTATCTCGCTGCACCTCACACCTGGAATAGACTTCCCGAGCCTGTACGTCTAGCCCCATCTTTGGCCGTTTTCAACTCCAGGCTAAAAACCCACCTCTTTAACGCTGCTTTTGACTCCTTACCACTACTCACTTGCCCTGTACCCTTTTATCCCCATCTCTTTAATTCCCTTACCTCTTAGTTCTGTTTGTTTGCCTGTCCTATTTAGATTGTGAGCTCTTTGAGCAGGGACTGTCTTTTCATGTATGGTGTACGCATATGCTTTGTAGCACTATAGAAGTGATAAGTAGTAGTAGTAGTAGGTTTGCAGGATTTTCTCAATGAATATGCATGAGATCTATTTGTGTGCACTGCCTCCATTGTATGTAAATAGATATCATGCATATTCATTGGGGAAATCTGAAAACTCGACTTGGCGAGGGCCGAGGTTGGACACCCCTGTTCTAGAAACTTGTACACCCAACTTTATAATTAGTGTGCAAAGTTGAACGCATGTGATAGAATAAGGGCAGTCGCGCATATAAAATCAAGCTGCTAATTGGTGTTAGCCAATAATTGGCTATTATTGGTGTTAATTGACATGTACTGCCCTTAGTCAGTATTCTAAGAGATGCACACACAGACGGCAAAATTCAGTAAATGGCACCCAAATTTGAGTGCCAGAAAAGAAATTGGTGATCAGTGTTATTCTAGGGCACTGTGGGATGAGCACCCTCTATAGAATAGTGTGAAGCGCCAATTCCTGGAACTAAAATACGGTGCCGGGACTTATGCCTGCTGAAACCAGTTATAAATCCTGGCATGCAAGTTGGGCATGCATCCCCCCAGTTCTGGAACACTACGTGTAACTTTTGAGAACACTAATGACCTACCCATTCCCCTCCCATGGCTACACCCCCTTTTCGGTAACACGCAAGAAAATTTAGGTGCATATCTTTATAAAATCGTGCATAGGCAGTTGCACACGCAACTACAAATTAGTGCCAATTAATGCCACTAACTGATTGTTAGCAGCCAATTACTGAGTGCTAATGGCTCATTAACTAATTTAGTTACACGCACAACCCAGGATCATACCCAATTTGAGTGACCTTTATAGAAGCCAGGGGAAAATCTATAGCACTCAACTGCAAGGGGTGTGTGGAAATGGGAGGTGCATGGGCAGGTCAGGGGCATGCCTAGAACTCACACATGCACATCTTCTAGAATACTGGCAGTTATGCGCCTAACTTCCACAGTTAAGTGAGCACTTACTCCGTAGGTTCCGGTGGAGTCTACCTTATCCAGATAGTGGCGCTGAATATCCAGATAAGTTTTGACCATCATGGCCACTGTTTTTGCTGACTGTGGGGGCTGAATATTGATCCAATAGTTTTTAACGCACCTTCAAAGCTTTTCATGCAAGCAAATCATTTGTCAATGACAAAACAGCAGATCGTGAGGATAAAAACCAAAACCACCAAAATATATTTGCCACATATAAAGTAAAGAGTTAAAAGCCCGATACAACCATGTTTTGCCCTACTAAGGGCTTCGTCAAGGGCTGTTAAGACTCAGAGATGTAATCAAAGTGTATCACCTACCGGAAAAGACTTCTGTTCAGATAGCAGCAGCGCTTTTCATCTTCATGATCTGCCGTCTTTTCATTGATTCTGGATCTTTTGGATTGTCTGCCTGTTTGTTTTCTGCAAATCTGTTGTACATGTATTAATTTGTAGGTTAGTGTGTGCTAAATCAATTTTGCATGGATAACATTTTTTAAACACACATTAATAAACTGAATACAGGGTAATTAACCAAATGCTTGTTAACAAATGTACATCCTGAAGGGTTTACATAAATGGTAAGGGAATGGGATTTGATATATTGATTTTCTGTGGTTACAATCAAACTGTTTTACATATTATATACAGTTTTTATTTTGTAGCTGGGGCAATGGAGGAGGGTTAAGTGTCTTGCCCAGAGTCACAAGGAGCTACAGTGGGAATCGAGCTGCACATCCCATTATGCTCAGTCCAAAAAATGAAGTTGGCAGAAATCCGGAACTGGCTTAAAATCTCCCTTCTGGAACTGGGTAACTTGGAAGCTCCAAATTCTCACCATGGTGACTGTGAAATTACAACAGGTTAAAAAATAAAATGACATAAAAGGGATTATGATGTTACTAAGAAAAATTAAGATGACAACAATATTTTTTTTTATTCTTGTTTTGTTTTTAGTTCAGTCATCAATAAAATGATTTCAATTAAAAGGCAATATTCACATTTATATTGGCATATACACGAGTGGCATAGCCAGACCTGGTAGTATGGATGGACCCAGAGTTAATTGGGTGTACCCTTCCACACCCCCCACCATAGATATATAAAATGCAAGAGTTTTTCATCCTTCTTCTCAGCCCCCTGGCATCCCACATCTCTCCCTCTCTTTCTCCCCCATCTGCCTGTGGACCGATAACTGCCCCTCTCTTTAAACCCCCCCCCCCAGTGTACCTCAGAGGCGTCTGGCGGCCACAGTGATTCATTTTTGCTGTCTGCACTAGCCCCGGCAGGCTTCCCTCCGTCACGTCCCACCAGTGAGGAAACAGGAAGTGACATCAGTGAAGTTGTGACACATCAGAGAGAAGCCTGTGGGGCCAGCACAGGTAGCCAATATGAATTGCTGCGGCCACCGGCCACCTCTGAAATACACCAAGGAGGGAGAGGAGGGAAGGGATTAGAGATAAGAGATGGAGAGAGGTGAGTGAAGCACCGCCCAGGTCCACCTGTAGCTATGCCACTGATATACTGTAAATGCAAAAATACTTTTGTAAATTTAACTCCCAAGGGGATAATTCTCTATAGATTGCCTAAAGGTATGCATTGGGATGATGCATGCTAAGCATGAATTTTATATCAGCAATTGCACACACAATTGCCATTATAGAATACTAGCATAAGTCCACATTTACACATTTAACTTTAGACAATAGCACTTAGGCTGGCTCTATGGCTGACGTAAATGCTTGTGCCTAACTGTGGCAATTAGATACATAAATGCTAGTATTCTATAATCTATGTGCTTTACTGCTAGACATGCCCCTGACCACCCCCCCATGCAATTGTGTGTTCTGGATTTTGTGTCTCAATTGATAGAATACCAACTAATGTCAGTTATGTGCGCAACTGCTAATTAGCATCAAGTAACTCCAGTTAAGACCAATTTTTGCCAGTTGGTTGTTAATGCCAATTAACAGCTAATTAAGCTATTAAATTACACACAACTGACATTATTCTATAACGTGTGTGCAGCTTTGCGTGCTGTGTGAAATTGTGTGCGTACATTTATAGATTTAACAGGCAAATGTCCTTTAGTCAGTTGAAAACCCACTTAGGCAGATTCAGCCGTGCTACCTGCATAAACACCCAAGTAAGGTTTTCACAATAAGCCCCAACATCCCCAAACCAAAATGCAATGATTTTCATAAGTTTAATGATGCAAATTTGATGGTGATTTTCACAAAATTTTTAAAGCCACACTACTGCCTTGGAGTTGATCTGCTATTATAAAACACATTTGAGTGTCCCCTGTGACCTTTCATCTGGGGCCCCTCCTGGAAGTGTTGGTAGCCTCTGTCTCAGGTAGCTTCTCTTCCAGTTTTGCCTCAAGTCAGGGTCAGTAGTGTTAGGTGCTTAAATACCAAAGTATCACTGGAGTGAAGGCCTTTCACTAATAAAAACATATGTGGTTAGCAGATAAGGAGCTTTTGATGCACTCAGCCTGCTTGGTTTCTTCCTGCCTATTTGGTCACTGTAGACCCCAGAGCTTGACCTCCAGTCATCAGAGCTGGCCTTAGGGGTGGGAAAACAGGGCAATTGCCCTAGGCCCCCATGACACTGGGGGACCCTAACCTGCCTGAGGTTGAAAGAGGGACAATCTGCAAGCATGTTTTGGGCCCCCTCCCTATCATCTACCCTGGGCCCCATCATGTCTAGAACTAGCCCTGCCAATCATCTTCTTCCCTAATGGTCATGGTCCTCCCTCTTCTTCCTCCCTCCCTCTTACTGCTCACCTTCTGCGTCTATCCCTCCAGGCATCAATTACCCTCTCAGCAAAACCCATCTTCCATTGCTAACAACCTCTCAATCCTTATTTACAGCAGGTTGGTACAAACTGCATCGAAGGGTTTGAAAGGAGAAGTGCAGCAGCTTAAAAGAAATGCTGAGCTGAACATCCAAGAAAAAGATATTGATTTTTTTTGTATGTATTGTGAAATCAAAGAGAGAATTAAAAAAAAATGTTTTTCAGAAGGAGCTTCTTCAGATCTGTTGTACATTCTGTTCCATGTCTCTGCCCCCTCGCTGTTCTCTGTCCCTCCTCCTCCCACCTCCACTTCCTGGTTCTCTTTAGTCATTTATGGTGAAGCCTCAATTAGCCCCTACAGAGTCACCACTAGCCCAGCCCATTCTCCTGGAATCTGTGTGCTATAGCTTTCTGATAAGGGTGGGCAGGATAATAATGTTCATTTGTGCTCTGTTCTAGTGCTTTATAAAATAAATAATACACATTTTGGTTAACTCTAGTGGATATTCACCCTGCTGACCTTGTCCACAGCCCATTCCTCTAGCCCTGGCTTTTTCTGACCTCCTACATCAGATGCCCTCAGCAGGGGACCACATGATTTCAACATATGTCTGATTTACACCAAGAGAAACGTGGTGCAAATGCTTGCACCTAAGTTAGGCACAGATCCAACCTTATTCAATAATTACACTTGTAACTGAAAGAAATGCCCCTGATGTGCCCATGACCAGGGGCGTAGCCAGACTTCGGCAGGAGGGGGGTCCAGAGCCCAGGTGAACGGGCACATTCTAGCCCCCCCCCCGGCACAGCCGACCCCCTCCGCCATTGCCACCCCCCGCTGCCGCCGCTGCCATCACTGACTTTGCCCTCCTGCCGACGACCCTCTCGACCCCCTCCCGCCGCCAACCCTTCCCCGCCGCCTCAGTCATCGCCTACCTTTGCTGGTGAGGGACCCCGATCCCCGCCAGCCGAGGTCCTCTTGCTTCCTGCGCAAGGCTTCGTTCTGTTTCTGATGTTCTGCATGTTGTATGTGCAGGATGTCAGACTCACTGAAACAGAACAAAGCCTTGATCTGCAAGGCTTTGTTCCGTGTCTGTGAGTCTGACGTCTGGAAACAGAACGAAGCCTTCCGCGGGAAGCAAGAGGACCTCGGCTGGCGGGGGTGGGGTCCCCCGCCAGCAAAGGTAGCCCACGGCGACGGCGGGGGAGGGTTGGCGGCGGGAGGGGGGGTCGAGAGGGTCATCGGCAGGGGGGTCCAGGACCAAATCTACGGGGGCCCAGGCCCTCGTGGCCCCACGTAGCTGCGCCCCTGCCCATGACTCTCCCATTTCCACACCCTGTCTCCAGTTCCTGCTTGCTGGCCTCCAGTTCCTGTCTGCCTGTCTTCTGTTCCCACCCTGCCTTGCCTCCAGTTCTATTCCTGCCTTGTCTCCAGCCCCAGCCGTGATTTGTCTCCAGACCCAGCCTTGCTGCCTTGTCTCCAGTATCAGCCTTGCCATATCTCCAACCTACCTTGCCAGCCTTGCCTTTCTTCAGTCCGAGCTGGCTTTGCCTAGTTCTTCACCTAGTATTGTGCCTAGCCCAAGTGACTCACCTGCCACTAGCTGGTGCCCGGCGCTGGCCCAAGGGCTCATCTTCCCTGAGCCGTGACACGATATCTAGGAAGTAGGACTGATGTCTCATGTATGACGAGCTAGCTGCCTTTGGTTACAGAAAGGAAAGGACATTAAGAAGTAGAGATTGGCTCTCGTTTGCCATATAGGAAATGCTAGTGATGCATCCTATGTTAATTCATGTTATTACCAAATGAAAATGAGTAGAAAAAACATTTTCCCCCAGATTCTATATATGACGCCCAAAATTGTGTGCCCAATTTTGGGCAAGTTGGACACACATTTTAATTACGTAACAAGCTGATAACTAGTAATAATTGGGTGCTAACAACTAATTACTGCAATTGCATTTGCATCTTCCTAAGTGCTACTCTATAAAGATGAGTACACATCAGTGGCGTAGATACTGTATGTGGGGCCAGGGGGGCCTGGGACCCCGTAGATTTGGCCCTGGACCCCCCGCTGATGACCCTCTCAACCCCCCTCCCGCTGCCAACCCTCCCCCGCCATCGCCGTGGGCTACTTTTGCTGGCGGGGTCCCCAATCCCCGCCAGCCGAGGTGGTCCTCTTCTTCCTCCGAAGGCTTCGTTCTGTTTCTGACATCCTGCACGTTGTTGTACGTGCAGGACGTCAGACTCACAGAAACAGAACGAAGCCTTGCAGATCAGCTGATCTGCAAGGCTTCATTCTGTTTCTGTGAGTCTGATGTCCTGCATGTTCTACGTGCAGGACTTCAGAAAGAGAACGAAGCCTTTGGAGGAAGAAGAGGACCTCCTCGGCTGGCGGGGATTGGGGACCCTGCCAGCAAAGGTAACTCACGGCGATGGCAGGGGAGGGTTGGCAGCAGGAGGGGGGGTTGAAAGGGTCGTCAGCAGGGGTCGTCAAAGTTGGCAGTGGCTGGGGGGGGGGGGGCTAAAATGCGCCCCCTCACCTCGGGCTCTGGCCCCCTCTCCTGCCGAAGTCTGGCTACGCCCCTGGTACACATATCTTTTAATGCAAGGATTTACACCAGGTTTCAACTGGTATAAATCCTCCCTCACAAAGCTGGACACAGATCCCGGCACTGTGTGCTATTCTACAAACAGTGCCCAACTCAGAGTGCCATTTATAAAACAGCGCTCAGCATAGATTTTTCGGCACTTACATTTGGGTGTCATTTACTGAATGTAGTCCCTTTTGAGTACTGTCATTCGCTATGTGGAAATAGTGTGCGCTATGTTGAAATTGTATTCACTCTTTCTTGATACTGGAACCACCACATATGTGTGAGCCATTGAACAAGTGCAAAATAGTGCATATTCACAAATTCAGGAAAAGAGTGCAGCCTTTTCTGAAATAGTGTGCCCTCCTATCACATAGTGGACAAGATTCTATATAACACATTTTAAATTTATTTATTTATTTGTAGCATTTGTATCCCACATTTCCCCACCTATTTGCAGGCTCAATGTGGCTTACATTGTTCCGTAATGGTGATCACCAATTCCGGAAAAATAGAAATACATAGTTAAGGTGGAGGAGACAGAGTGGGTTAGGTATTCAGTTAAAGAAAGTTCATTTTCATAATAAGAAATAAAAGGTATTGGATTAAACTTCATTCGTGATAAACTAGCTTGAACAATCAGGAATATTAAAACTTCAAATCATGATAAATTAGTATGGACAATCAGGAAATAAAGAGTTATTTAGGCGCATCACAATAACGCGTGTAGCACTATTTTATAAACTGTGTCTATAGTAAGATGCGGCAGGGTCTCTCTCTCCTACTCCTGTCGGGACCCGCAGGAGAGAGAGAACTCTGGTGTCATGGCCGGGACCCCCTTGGAGGCTGAGGAGGACCCAGAGGAGCAACTCCAGCGCTGCTCTTCTGCCCAGCTGAGTGGCTGCTTTTCCTCTCACGGCGCATGCTCGGTTTCGAAACCGAGCATGTCCTGAGAGAAAAAGCAGCCGCAGGGGCAAGCAATCGGCAGAAAAGCAGCACTGGAAGATGTCTTCTGCTGGCAGGGCCTCGGGATCCCCACCAGCCAATAAGGTATTTTGCAGCAGTGATCTAGGGGGGGGGGGGGCTGCAGCCCCTCCCTGGGCCCGGTGGCGTCAGCCCTGCTCCAGGTCTAGTTCAGTCTCTTGGTGGCCCTTTTTCAGCTATGCAAGTTGGAATTTACATGCGCCTCTTTTTAGAATATGCCTAAAAGGAAGCACGCGTAAATTCTAATTATTGCCAATTAGTGATAATTGGTTATCCATCAGTTATACTAATTGGCTTGTTACTCAATCGAGTAGCACATATAAATTGGTTGTGCACCCAATTTAATGCATGCTAGGAGTAGCCTAGTGGTTAGTGCAGCAGAATTTGATCCTGGGGAACTGGGTTCAATTCCCACTGCAGCTCCTTGTGACTCTGGGCAAGTCACTTAATCCTCCATTGGCCCTGGTACAAAATAAGTACTTGAATATATGTAAACTACTTTGAATGTAGTTGCAAAAAACCTCAGAAAGGTGGTATATCAAGTCCCATGTCCCTTTATATAAAATCTGGGGGAGTGCATTATTTCCAAAGACTGTGCACTATTATTGGAACATGACAAAAGAAGAAAATGGCCAAACAAGAATGAATAAAGTAAACAACACGGGAAATGACACAAAATGAAAATTTTCTGGCTACTCATCCCTATTAAGGAGTAACTTGTTGACATTGTTAAGGCTTGCCCCTCATGCTTCTCATTGCCTGATTTTCCTTTTTCTCCGTTTCTTTCCTTTCTCATACTCCTGCTCCTGCCTTCTGTTTCTTGGTGCAGATTTTACAGTTTGAGGCATTATTCAACATGCATGAGGTGATGCAACAAGACAAATCGGATTAAATATGGCTGGAGCTGGTGAGTCAGAATTATTAAAAGTAGCAGGTGCTCCTACTTTGCCCAATTAACCTTACTACCTTTGAGTCTCTTGCTCTCTTTCAGAAATGTATTTCTTTTCCAAGATGCTGTCCTTCTATTTCCATACCACCCATGGTGATTGCTGACTGGATCCTCAGTTAATCTACCAAGTCAGCTGTAAATATAGGGTTTTGTGCAGTAATAGATCTGTATACGAAAGCACGGCTTAGCCATATATGGACCTACATATAAATTTTGCAATTGTGCAAAACTTAAAGAAAATGTTTTCCCTACTAGTTTTTTTTTTGTTTTGTATGGTGTCTGGATGGAGATGAGCAGATCTGTTTTTGAAATGAACACATGTGTCTGCATGTGGTGATGGTACACGTGAACTGACATGTATGTGTGTGTGTGTGTGTGTGTGTGTGTGTGTGTGCGCGCGCGCATGCACGTGCTGAAATTTGCAACTGCAAATATGCACTGTGTCTGTCAAAACCTGTGATTTCTAACAGCTTCAATTTACATATCTAAAGGAAGAGATCTGATGAAAGGCTGAAGTGGCATGAGGACAACTACTCAGGCTACACAGAGGAATTGAGTTTGCTTCAGGACACAGTTCACCCTCTATACTGTAGATTAACCCAGTAGTGAAAGAGAGTGATTTGGATTACACTGAAGAGCTTGGCTGGTGGAGATAGTCCAGTGCTCTGCTGAGCTCTACATCAGTGCCTGGTGAAGAAAATGAAAGATCTGGGGCAGGATTTTCTCAGCTTGCACAGACATTTCTCTCATTCTTCAGCACCTGTTCCTTGCTGTCTCTTTCTATTCTCTTTTTCAATTGTAGGCTGGTCCTGGATTTCTTTTAAATGCATTATGGGTATTTCAGCACTTTTTTCAGTGGGCAGAATCGGGAACCACAAACAGCACAGTGCTTTTGAAAGATAATGTTAAAACTGGATTATTAAAAAAAAAAAAATCTCCCTCCTGAAACTGGGTAACTTGGCAGGTCTGTGTTTTATTACTTGATGAAGTAGGTTGTCACCTTAGATTTTCTACAAGTTTACATGGATTACAACTTGAAAACTGTGTTTTTGCATGTGGGTGTATATAAATGTATCTGTTAGTCTTCTATGTCTTAGTATGCCCAAAACCTGTAATTTCAGTACAGGCATTCATGTCCCACAATGTTATAAGGATCAGGTAATAAAATGGGGATGGGAGCTGGTTTTATTTTCTTCCTACCCAAAACAGGAACATAGGAGTTGCCTTTACTGGATCAGACCAAGGGTCCATCTAACCTGGTATTCTGTTTCCAGCAGTGGCACCAAGATTCCATTTTAGAATACCAATATAAGTCAACATTGGCATGCCCATGTTTAGGCACTCCTTGTTACGCCATGTCAACAGTAGGCATGCTGGCATGCCTAGGAGTGACAAGTGATGTGCCTAACTTATAGTATTCTATAAGCTATGAGGCCCTTTTACTAAAGGGTTGCTGCATGGCACCCTGGAACTACCACCTGCCCAAGGTGGGTGCCGGCGGCAGTTCCATCCCCAGTGCGCACCATTTCTGGTGTTAGTGGATATATTTTAAAAATATTTCCACAGGGGTTTACCCAGTTGTAATTGTCCGGTTACTGCCACGCTAGCGAGGGAGCCCTTACTGCTACCTAAATGGGTGGTGGTAAGTGCTCCCCCCTGAAATAGCCACAAGTTACTGCTGAGTTAGCGCGGGAACTTACCGCATAGCCATTTCTTTTTTCAGTCTTTTTACCTGCTGTGGTAAAAGGGGCTCTGGTGTGTGGCAAAAATTGCCACTGCTGCTAATGCAGGGTCCCTTTTCCCGCAGCTTAGTAAAAGTGCCCATGTGTGTATAATTGGGAGACATGCCTATGCCATTCCCATGCACATAGGTGCTACCTTATAGAATAGTGCCTAGTGCATATAGATGCCTGTCAATTCATGGCACCTTTGATGTGAATAAGAGGTGCCTACCTCTAGGTGTCAGCTTATACAATTGTTCTATTTGAGCATAGTTAGTTTAAATCTATGTCTATGCATTTTTCTGAGAAGGGTTCTGTAGGTTTCAGTAGAATCTCAAGGGGACCATGGCATGAAAAGGTGAAGAACCCCTGGTTTAATGCAACCACTGTGTCCTTCTCCTACATAGGACTCTCTATATCAGCATATTCTCTGTTCTCCACAGGATTTCTTTTTATCAGTATCTCCTCTGTCTCTCTGTGTTAATTCATCTTCTGAAATCTTGTACCTTCTTCTCTTGTTTTTTTCTTTTAAAGGAAAGAAAGAGGAGAGAGGTAATCACATCTTTACTTTATTTTCTATTACTTATGTTTTTCTCTCGCACGTTTCCTCTGTCAAACAGAGCGGAAGAAGGGTCACTAGTGGTCAGGCATGGCCATGATGCATGATCGCCTATCCCAGACCTCATTAGATGTGGTGCTCTCATTTTATTAACTTTATAGAAATCTTGCCAGCTGCTAGTAGCCTTTCGCCTTTGATTTATTGCTCTTCCCTGATGAACATGTCCTAGGAGAGCTGCTTGAAAAATTATGGCCTGGGAAGAAAGTACTTCTTACTGGCAGCCATCAAGGTAAAGCACACTAAAACCTCCTACTGCCCACAACATGGTGGCAGATTAGGTCTGAAATGTACCTTGTCTGTCAATTTTCTCTTGCTATTCTACTCCCATCCTCAGCATTTCCATTCACATCCCTTCTGCCAAGGATCTTTGCTTGCCCTATGATTTCATTCTCCTACCACCTATTCTAGGAAACATTTTATTCCTCTTATGTTAGACATAAAGCTCTCAGAGTTGCCAAGTTACCCAGTTCCAGAAAGACTTTTTGGCCAGTCCTAGCTTTTAACTTACATCATAATGCGGTATGATATTTGTAGTTCCTGATTCTGCCCACTGAAATCATTGCTACAGGTTTCATAATGTACCAGGACAGGGTTGAAAGAAATAAAGGACTGACCTAAAAATCTCCCTCCTGGAACTGGGTAACTTGGAAGCTATGGATCCCCCCTCTCAGCCTCATATCATGACTCTATGTTTTAGAACCTTCCAATAAAAAATGCCTTATGCATATTGCTATTGTTTTGTGGAACCATCTCAATCAAAGATCCAGGATCTGGAGTTATGAAAGGATGTATTGAGACACAAAGGGCAGCATGATAGAGCCTCCCATAGTGATATACAAGGGGAAGATGATATCTGATTTTTGGTGCTTAAGAATAGGATTGTGAAAAAGGTGGCTTGCATATCTCAGGGTGGTAGGAATTATTCTCATAGAATTAATAGCTCAGTAGAGATGAAGGGCACAATGTTAAAAAAAACTGAGCTCTTAAACTTATGCTCCTAAATTGGGCTTACCACCACCCTGTAAAAGGTTCCCTATGGAAACTGAGAAGGATTAGAGATTATTTTCCCAGACAATCATTTTGGTTTATAGTACAATCATTGATATTGTCCCAATTAGATTATTGCAATGCAGCATTTGTAGGATGCAAAGAAAACATGCTAAAATTGCTACAGACCATTTTTGACAAGGCAGCGAGACTGATAATCAAAACGTTGAAATATGAAAGAGTAACCCCATTGCTTGTAATGCTACATTGGCTCCCAATCAAGGCCAGATTGTTTTTCAAAACTAGCACTCTCATTTTCAAAATATTGTTTGGAATGTCTCCTGATTACATGCTAGACTTGCTTGAACTATCACTAAGAAATGGAAGTCCAGGAACCAGAGGTTACTTATTACTTCACTTACCCAACTGCAGAAACATAATTTACAAATCCATCTATATGGCTGGATTTAGGTTTCTGGGTTCTAAATGGTGGAATTCAATTCCCAAGGACACAAGAAGCATTACAAACTATCTTCAGTTCAGAAAAGAATTAAAACCCTACCTTTTCAAGAAATATTATGGTTAATTATACGTGTTACTGATGTTCTATACTGCTTTGTAATTGTAAAACATTACTATAGTTTCTTCTAACCTGTTAACTGTAAGCCACATTGAACCGAAACTTGTTTTTGGATAATTGTGGGATATAAGAATGAATAAATGACTCTGAGGGCTATGCTGTACAGCCACCCATATTAGACAGGCCTCTGGGGAGAAACCAGATGAAGAGTGTCCCAAACCTGTGGGAGTCAAGATGATGTTTGAGGTAAAAGTGCTGTGAGTCAGCTCCTGTGTTGGCATCTGTTTTAAGCCATTTTCTCCCTGTTTGTGCTGGATACAATGGGAAAGAAGAGAAGTCAGATATGTACCTACCCATGGGTGCAAAGTTCTGTTCTCGAGCTGATTCAGGCCTTCTTTGAGGTTGCTGGCATCATGACCCATGGATCTGCTACAGTGCCTTTGGAGGGCCTGACAGTCAATGAATTGGGCTTTAGTGCACAGTGGGTGTCTTTGAGCCCAGAAGATAGACTGGTTCCACTGAGATTGGGAAGCAGTATGTTGGTTTATGCACTGTCTGTGAAGGGGCAGAGTTTAGCCTCATCGAGCGGGGAGCCAGTGCGTGGAATGCCTTATTCCTTCCACCCCTTTTTCAAGGTGGCTGGGAGAGAGGTTATTGGGGATCAAGGCCTGACATTACAACTTTTGGTGCTGCTGGGTTGGTTCAGCACAGCATAGTACCATTCTCAGTGGATTTCAGAAACCAGCAGTAGTTGACTGTGACGCCATATGGGATGACATTAAGATGCTGGATCTATCCAGTGCGTTTTTTCTAGCAAAAAAGGTGCCGATACTCAAATGCCAGGCCAACCTTAAGGGGTGGGGTGATTACTGAGGGACCCACCCCACAATAGCCAGGTCCCCTACAACCAGTCACAGAATCTATGACCAGGACAGAATTGGTGTGTAGATCCTGAGCTCTTTCATTAAAACTTGGGGACAATGGGTCAATTTTAGCAGACAATGGAATAGGTGCTGGTACTCAGTACCCCCAAGTACCCCCTCAAAAAAAGCCCTGGATCTATCCCTATAGCAAACTGTGAAGATATCTTTGGAGAAATATGGGGTTATCAGGTTAAGGTGGAAATACAGGGTGTTTAGATCTACTCTGTTAGTAACCTTTTGCCCTGGAACTAGACAGAAATGTGGTGTTATAAAATGACTTCAGATATATGTATGAACAATTTCTGGGTTCCAATGTTTATATATTTTCCTGATTTTTCATTGGTGACCCCAAGGTGCCATAAGGACTTTTGGGGGGATTTTGCCCAAGGGTCTTGGCGATGGGGCCATCATACTTGTTAAAATTTCCTGTTATATGTCATGTAAAAATTTAATGGTGGTGATTTATTTCTTGAACCTAAGCAACTGTTGGAATTTCTGGTGGTTTGGGAGGGTGGTCCGACTGCAGTGGTAGTTCCCTATTGAGTAGCACTAAGGGGGTCTTTTACTAAGGCACAGTCACGTTTTTAGCTCATGCTAAAATTGGGTGCGCGCGAAATGTTAGAAACGCCCATAGGAATGCAGTGGCATCTCTAACGTTTAGTGTGTGCTAAAAATGTGAGCGCGTCTTGGTAAAATCTAGCTGTCACTGTATAGGATTCCTTTGTTGTTGTGGTTTTATTTTCTATATTTATATTTCTTGCTTGACTCCAGCAATATTGTGGACAAATAAGTGGGTTTTCTGTATTTCTGTCTTTTTCTGATTTCTTTTTCAAGTGTATGGCTGAATGTTATGTTGAAATTCTAAAATAAAAATTAAAAAGAAAAAAAGAATGAATGAACGAATAAATAAATAAATAAGTAAAAGGGGGCATAAATTTGTGACAAATTTTTAGCAAAACTTAGGGGTAAATTTTCAGCTGATAATTAATCTTAATTTAGGAACCTACAAGTTATTTTTATAAATTTAGGCCTGCCATTGATTTGCCTAGATTTATGAGCCTAGTGAATAAATGGAACAGCATCCCAGTGCAGGTGATAGAAACAAGAACAGCAGAAGAGAGGGATTCCAAGGTACAGAGCACAAGGCAAAATAGGAGGGAAAAAAGCACTAAAGAACCTCCAAGTCTTGGATAGCAAAGCAGTTCTTTAATGAGAGACCCAACATGGGCCATGTTTCAGCATAAATGCCTGTGCCAGGGGTCAATTATTGAAATCCACTCTGTCAATAAACACTACCCAATACACAAAGCTGATTAGTCAACAGTTCGCCTCACTAGCGCTGCTTCTCAGACGCCACCGCAATCAGTTTTCAGTGTATTGGATAGTGTTTATTGACAGAGTGGACCCATGTTGGATCTCTCATTAACTGCTTTGGAGGCCTTTGGTGGTAGAAACAAGGACAGTACATTATCTGAGTTCAAGAAAACACAGGACAGATACAGAGGATCTCTGAGGGAGAGGAAAGGATTACCAAGCCCAGCTGTTGATGTGGATGGACAGGCTGGTTAGGCTCTATGGTCTTTATTTATTTATTTTTATTACATTTGTACCCCATGCTTTCCCACTCATGGCAGGCTCAATGCGGCTTACATGGGGCAATGGAGGGTTAAGTGACTTGCCCAGAGTCACAAGGAGCTGCCTGTGCCTGAAGTGGGAATCGAACTCAGTTCCTCAGGACCAAAGTCCACCACCCTAACCACTAGGCCACTCCTATCTTCTGTCATATTCTATATTTTCGAGTTTTTTAAGGGGTGTTATCACCTTGAAATTGTGCTATGACAATTTTCAAATGAAATTGGTTAGTTACATCCACAGAGTTAAAATTGCATCTTTCATTCTGGACAAAAGTAGATGCAAACTTTCAAAATGCATGTTATTTTTTAGCCAGATTAAAACAAGGTGATTCCTAGTGAAGGATTAAATTGTGTGTATAGAACTGAATTTTCAAAGCTATATGCAACA
Organism: Microcaecilia unicolor; assembly: GCF_901765095.1. Taxonomy (NCBI): domain Eukaryota; kingdom Metazoa; phylum Chordata; class Amphibia; order Gymnophiona; family Siphonopidae; genus Microcaecilia; species Microcaecilia unicolor. Next base: position 55,817,170 of record NC_044042.1, on the reverse strand, counting down.
TTTTCTAACTAATCCTTAGTCTGCTGATATAGCAAGTACAAAACACGTGGGTAAGCTTGTTTCCTTGTTTGTTGTAGCTAATTTTCAAAGAAAACATAGCAGGGTGGCTTCTGTTTGAAAATGAACTTGAAGGGCCACAGGTAGGAAGTTACACCTACCCTTTCTCTGCACCTAGGAGAGTTACTGAAAATTGTCCCCAGAAGGACTTCCCAAAGGCCACATAGTCCTTGACAGGAGCAGGTTTTTAAAAATTTCAATTTCTCAGTATAGATTTATAAAAGCAAAACAAGAATAAAGTATCACAAAAAAAAAAAAGAAAAGAAAAAGAAAAAACATAAAAAGAAAACCTACAACCAAAACTAACTGTAGTCCACCTCAAGTCACTGCCTTGAGTGAATTCCTTCAAAAAGGCGGTAAATAAATCCTAATAAATAAATAATTGTAAGAGGGAACAACTAAAAAACAGCTAGAATAATGAAAACAAGAAAAACAACTGTGTAATCATTAATTGTTAAGCTCCTTCTTATCTAGTTTGACCAAATTTGAAAACAGGAAAAAAATAAGCAGAATGTTTGATTATTGCTTTGGTCTCTCTAAGGTCCTTTTACTAAGCTGCCTTAGACACTAACACATGCCAAATGCACCTTAAAATGGTGTACTGTGGGAAATGCTCAGGCATAAGAACAAAAGACTAGCCATACTGAGTCAGACCAAAGGTCCATCTAGCCCAGCATCCTGTTTCCAACAGTGGCTAATACAGGTCACAAGTACCTGGCAGAAACCAAATAGTGGCAACATTCCATGCTACCAATCTCAGGGAAAGCAGTAATTTCCCCATGCCTGTCTCAATAGCAGATTATAGATTTTTTTCTCCAGGAACCTGTCCAAACCTTTTTTAAATCCAGTTATGCTAAACGCTGTTACTTCTCCTCCAGCAAAGAGTTCCAGAGCTTAACCATTCAGTGAAAAAAATATTTCCTTCTATTTGTTTTAAAAGTATTTCCATATAACTTCCTTGAGTGTCCCCTAGTCTTTGTACGTTTGGAACAAGTACAAAATCAATTCACTTTTACTTGTTCTACACCACTCAGGATTTTGTAGACCTCAATCATATATCCCCTCACCCATCTTTTTTCTAAGCTGAAGAGCCCTAACCTCTTTAGCCTTTCCTCATATGAAAGAAGTTCCATCCTCTTTATCATTTTGGTTGCTCTTCTTTGAACGTTTTCTAATTCCACTATGTTTTTTTTGAGATATGGCAAACAGAACTGAACACAATACTCAAGGTGAGGTTGCACAATGGAACGATACAGAGGCATTATGATATTTTTGGTCTTATTTACCATCCCTTTGCTAATAATTCATAGTATCCTGTTTGCTTTTTTGGCTGCTGCCACACACTGAACAGAAAATTTCAGCATATTATCTACAATGACACCTAGATCTTTTTCTTGGGTGCTGACCATCAAGGTGGACCCTAGCATCAGGTAACTATGATTTGGATTATTCTTTCCAATGTGCATCACTTTGCATTTGTCCACTTTAAATTTCATCTGCTATTTGGATGTCCAATCTTCCAATTTCCTAAGATCGTCCTGCAATTTTTCACAGTCTGCACATGTTTTAATAACCTTGAATAGTTTTTTGTCATCTGCAAATGTAATCACTCTAATTTTTTCAGGAGTATCTCATGAGGAACTTTGTCAAAAGCTTTCTGAAAATCTAGATATACTACATCAACCGTCTCACCTTTATCCACATGTTTATTCACACCTTCAAAGAAATGAAGCAAATTGGTGAGGCAAGACTTCCCTTGTCTTAACCCATGCTGGCTCTGTCCCATAATTTTATTTTTTATAATAGTTTCCACTATTTTACCTGGCACAGATGTCAGGCTTACTGATCTGTAATTTTCTGGATCACCCTGGAACCCTTTTTAAAAATCGGTGTTACATTGGCCACCCTCCAATCTTCAGGTACTATGGATGATTTTAATGACAGTTCACATATTACTAACAGCAGAACAGCAGATCAGCAATTTCATGCTGGAGTTCTTTGAGTACCCTTGGATGTCTGACCTCCGGTCCAGGTGATTTACTACTCTTTAATTTGTCGATTTGGCTCAATACGTCTTCCAGGTTCACTGAGATTTCTTTCAGTTCCTCTGCATCATCACCCATGAAAACCATTTCTGGTACAGGCATCCTCTGGTAACTCCAAAATGTGTGTGTGCTAACCATTCACTAAAAATATTTTTTATTTTTTCTTAGAGAGGGCATGTCACGGGGGCAGAGAGAGGGAGTTTCTATATTAACCAGTTAGGCCCCTTTTACCAAGCTGTGGCAAAAAGGGGCCTGTGCTGACATCGGCATGTGTTTTTGATGCACACCAAGGCCTCCTTTTACCGTAGCTCGTAAAAGGGTAGTGGAGCAACAGTGGAGATGCTTCAGCTGAGTGCCAACTGCTTTGACAGAACTTTGTGAGGGAAACTTACAAAACACAGGCATACCTCTACTAAAATGCACTGACAGGGGCTAGAAATTAAAACCACTAGAGGCAGGGGAGTGGGACCTCACAGACTGGAGCAGCTGATTTCTGCAAGAAGGCGATTGCCAAAGGGAACTGGTTTTCTATGTGTGATGATGAACATCCCTCACTATTAACACAAGAGAAGATCTCCCTTCACCTCCCCACCCCAAGGATTGGAAATATTCCTTAGCCTCAGTTCTAATAACTTAGGAGGCATGCTGTGACATTGAAGGTCAGGGAGTGGGCTCATTTTCCATTATAGAAAATAGCTTAAAGCAATCATGCAAAAGCCTTGTTAATTTAAAGGCAGAATGCCTGTGGGATCCCACACTCCTCTCACCCACTGTCGCTAAGATGCAGAAAAGAAAAATTCATCTTGTTTCTGGCAACCTCTAGGAATGTGTCAGTCTCTAGCTGGGGAGAGCTGCAGCTATTGTACAGACTTGTACAGGCTTTCACCCTGGAGCTGAGGTAGAAGCCAAGAGCAAAGGCAAGCCGCCAAAACAAGAATAGATAGTGCTGAACCCCTGCTCCACTTCTGCTTGCCAGCCTGGGTTGCTCCTGGCACAAAAGGATCAATGGCAAAACACTTTGGCAGAGCAGGAACCCTTGTCAGATGCATTGCAGGGTCTCCAGACACTATTTTCAAGCCAATCAATTTGGGGCATGACATTCTTCTGTTATATGTGAATCTCATTAGAACCAGGAATAACGATAGGGGCTAAAGGAGAAGGAGAAATGCAAACACCCTCCCCCACTTCCCATCTTTCTGACATTCCCCTCCCCCTCTGTCCACACATGCATTGCTGCTTTAGTCTGGAACTCGTTACCAGTGGACTTTAATTAGAAATGAACTAGGAAAAAAAGTGAAAAACTCATCTGTTTCATAAATATTTACTGGAATTATGTTAGAGTAACTTCATTTTGAACTTGTAATTGTCCCAGTATTTTTATTACTTGACTAATTTATTTTGTACTCCACGGAATCCTGTGGAATATAAATGTAATTTCAATTCAATACATTGTTAGGACAAGTAACACACACAGTGCAGAAGTAATAAATGACATGGCATGGAAAAAGTGTCGCGAGGAGAGCAAATCCTTGACGCTAACCCAGGAAAACTAAGGGGAAGTACTTCATCAAGTCATTAGATGGTTGGGAAGATTTAGGAGAAGAGAAGAGCAATGGTCAAAACTGAAAGGAGATATTCTAGAGGCAATAAACCTTTTTGTTGGGAAAGTAAATAAGGATGACTGGTAGAAGGCCATTGTGGTTTTCTAAAGAACTAGCTGTAACTGTAAGGAGAAAAGGTTAGTGTTCTTCAGTAAATGAAAGAAGAGTGGGATCAGGAGGTGAACATGAGGGATGTGTATTCATTTGAAACAACATGGGAAATGTCAACATTTGGAAATGACCAACTACAACAGAGTATGGAAGAGAAAGTCACAAAAATCAAATACAGCTTGCACTAATTGCAGTTATAAAGGGCTGGATTCAGTAAAAGGCACCCAAAGTTAGGCACCGGAAAGATCTGCGCTAAGACGCTATTCTGCAAAGGGCTTTTACACTGATCTCATGACTAACAAAATCTGGTGCAAACCAGCGTCCAACTTAGGCGTAGATATGACACTGTTCCCAAACTTTTCCGGTTCATGGTGCCCCTAGTGTCCATACAATTTTTCACAGCGTCCCCCACCACACATTTCTCTCCCCCAGCCACATATTTCTCCTCTCTTCTCCCCCCCCAAAAAAAATTATTCTGGGGAAAAATAGTTTTTAAAATTGGATTAATATCAACATTTTTGATTGTATCAATATATATGTATTTCCATGCAGGTTGGTAACACTATAAAAATGGAACAGAGCATCTACCTATATGCAAGATATTTTTTTTTCTTTTTGTTTTTTGCTTTCTCTCATTTGGGAGGTTTAGGGAGGTTACCTTTTCTACCTTACTCCTTGCCCAGTTGGCGGCAGAGGTGGTGTCGGGTTACTACTCTTACCCTCCTATAGATTTCAGCCTCTTCTTCCACCCTCAGCCTCACTGCTTTTCTTCCTTTGAAGTCCACTCCGTCCATCTATTCACTTCTCTACCTTTCTGAGTAGCTGACATTTATTGACCCCCTGATAAGTCCCTTTCTTCCTTTCTCAATGTCTCCTAGCTTTCCTTCCTTCTTGAACCTTCATCTCCTTCCCTCATTCTTGGGGATTTTAATATTCAATCTTAACTGTGCTCCAGTACCCCTACTCACCAGAATGGCCACTGTCTTGATCTTATCTTCTTTTCCAACTGCTCACTCTCCAGTTTCTTTGTCTCAGCTCTTCCCCTCTCAGACCATCATCTGATAACTTTCACACACCCTCCCCCAAAGTCCCATCCAATCTCCAACAATACATTTAGGAATCTTCAGGCTATTGACTCTTGTACTCTCTCCACCAGTGTTTCAACCCTCTTCGCAATCACTATGTTATCCAAGTCTGTCAATGAGGCTGTCTCTTCCTATAATACTATTCTCTCCTCTGCTTTGTGCTGGATACTCTCACTCCTTCCATTATCTGTTCTGTAAGGCATACCAAACCCCAGCCTTCGCTAACCTCTAGAATCCACTACCTAAGTTCCTGTGCCTGATCTGCTGAACGTCTTTGGCTGAACTCCTGTGCCCATGTTGACTTTATACATTTCAAATTCTTGCTGACCTCCTTCCAGTCTGCTCTTCAACTTGCCAAACAGGACTACTAAATCCAATTGACAAAGTCTTTTGCTCAAACCCTTGACATCTCTTTGCCACACTGAACTCTCTCCTCAAAGTGCCTTCACCTCCAACCCCCCCCCCCCTTCACTTTCTCCCCAGACTCTGGCTGAGTACTTTTATGATAAGGTTCACAAGATTAACTATGAATTCTCAACCAAGTTGCTTCCACCTCTCCTTCCCTCAGTCCATTCTCTCAACCCTCCTTCAACCCCTGCCTCCTTGTCTTCCTTTTCTGAAATCACTGAAAAGGAAACTGCACTTTTTCTTTCTTCCTCCAAATTGACTACCTGTTCCTGTGATCCTATTCCTACCCATCTACTTAAAACTATCTCTCCTACTGTCTTCCCTTCTATCTGTCATATCCTCAATCTTTCACATTCACTGATTGTGATTTTTGTTTTTCAATTTTCTTGAATTTATGTTCTGTTTTTCAGATATATGGCATTTTATATGACCAGTGATGCTGTATTTTCCCTGCTGATTGAAGTGTTTGTGTGTTTCACTGATGTCTTTTACATGTATTAAATTTGTTTTTCTTGGTGGTATTTCACTTCATTTTGTATGGTGGCAAACTATACAGAGTGAAGCAAAAAAAAAAAAGTAACCCCCTAAAGGTTTTTTTTTGCTGTTTTCTCAGCAACTGCTTGGAATCGCAGCATAAAACTTTACAGCTTTATGTGCATTTATGTGCATTTATGTGCTTAGTGGAATGAGATCATCTTTAAACACGGCAAAGTTACAGACTTTTTAGTGTGACCACCTCAGCTTACTGTTAATGATGTCACAGTGACATAGACTTTTGTGAACAATAATTTGAATAATTTACATTTGATAATATGAGAATTTACAGATAATTTATTTAAAAGCACTTTGGATCGGAATGACAATCAAGGGCAAGTTGTCAGTAGTACTATTCTCTCCTCTGCTCTGGATACTCTCGCTCCTCCCATTCCCCGTTCTGTAAAATGTACCAAACCCCAGCCTTGGCTGACCTCTAGAATCCGCTACCTATGTTCCTGTGTCCTCTCTGCCGAACGCCTTTGGCTGAAATCCCGTGCCCATGCTGACTTCATACATTTCCAATTCTTGCTGACCTCCTTCCAGTCTGCTCTTTTACTTGCCAAACAGGACTATTACATCCAGTTGACAAATTCTCTTGGCTCAAACCCTCAACATCTCTTTGCCACACTGAACTCTCTCCTCAAAGTGCCTTCACCTCCAACTCCCCCTTCACTTTCCCCCCAGACTCTGGCTGAGTACTTTCATGATAAGTTTCACAAGATTAAACTTGAATTCTTAACCAGGTCACCTCCACCTCTCCTTCCCTTAGTCCATTCTCTCAACCCTCCAACCCCTGCCTCCTTTTCTTCCTTTTCTGAAATCACTGAAGAGGAAACTACACATCTTATTTCCTCCTCGAAACTAACTACCTGCTCCTCTGATCCTATTCCCACCCATCTACTTAACTATTTCTCCTACTGTCATCCCTTTTATCTGTCATATCCTCAATCTTTCACTGTCCACTGCAACTGTTCCTGATGCCTTCAAACATGCCGTAGTCACACCACTCCTTAAAAAACCTTCATTGGACCCTAGCTGTCCTTCCATCTATCGTCCCATCTCCCTCCTCCCTTTCCTATCCAAGATACTTGAACATGCTGTTCACCACCATTGCCTTGACTTTCTTTTATCTCAAGCTATTCTTGATCCACTTCAATTTGGCTTTTGCTCCCTTCATTCAACTGAAACAGAGCTTGCTAAAGTCTCCAATGATCTGTTCCTGGCCAGATTTAAAGGTCTCTATTCTATCCTCATCCTTCTCGATCTATCTGCTGCTTTTGACACTGTTGATCACAGCCTTGATACGCTGTCCTCACTTGGATTTCAGGGCTCTGTTCTTTCCTAGTTTTCTTCTTATCTCTCCCAGCGTACCTTTAGTGTATACTCTAGTGGATCCTCCTCTACTTCTATCCCACTGTAAGTTGGTGTACTTCAGGGATCTGTCCTGGAACCTCTTATTTTCTCCATCTATACTTCTTCCCTCGGTACTCTGATCTTTTCAGTATCATCTTTACACTGATGACTCCCAGATCTACCTCTCCACACCAGAAATCTCAGCTAAAATCCAGGCCAAAGTATCAGCCTGCCTGTCTGACATTGCTGCCTGGATGTCTCAGCGCCATCTGAAACTAAACATGACCAAGACTGAGCTTCTTATCTTTCCCCCTAAACCAACCTCTCCTCCTCCTTAATTCTCTATTTCTGTGGATAACACTCTCATCCTTCCTGTCTCATCAGCTCGTAACGTTGGGGTCATCTTCAACTCCTCCCTCTCCTTCTCTGCACATATTCAGCAGACTGCTAAAACCTGTCGTTTCTTTCTCTATAATATCACCAAAATTCATCCTTTCCTTTTTGAGCACACTACCAGAACCCTGATCCAAACTCTTATCACCTCTCGCTTAGACTACAGCAACTTGCTTCTCACAGGTCTCCCACTTAGCCATTTCTCTCCTCTTCAATCTGTTCATAATTTTGCTGCATGACTAATATTCCGCCAGTGTCATTATGCTCATATTAGCCCTCTCCTCAAGTCACTTCACTGGCTTCACTTCACTTCATTTCCGCATACAGTTCAAACTCCTCTTATTGACCTATAAGTGCATTCACTCTGCAGCTCCTCAGTACCTTTCCACTCTCATCTCTCCCTACATTCCTCTGTTCACTGGGTAAATCTCTCTTATCTGCACCCTTCTCCTCCACTGCTAACTCCAGACTCAGTTCCTTTTATCTTGCTGCACCATATGCCTGGAATAGACTTCCTGAGCCAGTACGTCAAGCTCCATCTCTGGCCGTCTTCAAATCTAAGCTAAAAGCCTACCTTTTTGATGCTGCTTTTAACTCCTAATCCTTATTCACTTGTTCAGAACCCTTTTTTTATCATCCTCACTTTAATATTCCCTTATCTCTTGTTTGTCCTGCTTGTCTGTCCTAATTAGATTGTAAGCTCTGTCGAGCAGGGGCTGTCTCTTCATGTTCAAGTGTACAGCGCTGCATACGTCTAGTAGCGCTATAGAAATGATAAGTAGTAGTAGTAAGTAGTAGCAGATAAAATGAGAATCCAGACACTGTGTGAACAAGGATTCAAAGCAAAGACGATACTGGCTACTTATCATCTCAAGAACTAGAAGCTCAGCAATGTAAAGAAAATTTGTTGGTGTGTTGATCAAATGGGCTTTGCAACACAACACAAAGCCATTTGAATGGTGTTATTTATTTATTTGGATTTCGCTCACACCTTTTTCAGTAGTAGCTCAAGGTGAGTTACATTCAGGTACACTGGATATTTCTCTGTCCCAGGAAGGCTCACAATCTAAGTGTACCTGAGGCAATGGAAGGTTAGGTGACTTGCCCAAGATCACAAGGAGCAGCAGTGGGATTGGAACCGGCCAACTCTAGATGTCAAGAGTGGGGCTCTAAGCACTAGGCCACTCCTCCTCCGTCATTTTACTGTTTTAGCTTGAACATTTTTAACACACAAAAATCGCTAGGTAGTAACGCTAAACAGTAACATCAACATAGTTTAATATAAGTAAATGTTGTTTAATAGTAATATGTAAGTATGATGACTAAATAAGTGTGTAAAATTTCCTATTGATATTCAAAGCTGTTGCTGAGAAAACTGCAAGAAACTGTAGAGGGTTCCTTTTTTTTTTTTTGCCTCACCCTGAATACGTGATTTAAATGTTAACATTTCCCATGTCATTTCATATCATTTATGGCCCCAGATGACAGGAAACTCCCCATATGTTTATTTTCCTGAGTTGGAAACAGAGTGCACTTATTGTGAAAGACTGTGCACTCTTTCCAACACAGCTCTCAAAAGAAACAATAACAAGAAACAACAGGAAAATTCCATGAAACATGGGAAACTGAAACTAAAATATCTGGGCACAAGCTTAGTGAAGGGGCCCTTTTACAAGGTGTGTTAAGCGGTAATGTGTTAGTTTTGCCATCTATCCTGCTTATAATCGAAAAAGAAAAACGCCCAAGTTCCGACCTAAATTGGGAGATGGACGTTTATCTCACAAAAACGAATAACACGGTATAATCGAAAGCCGAACTTGGACGTTTTCAACTGCACTCCATCGCGGAAGCGTACAAAGTTGACGGGGGCGTGTCGGAGGCGTGGTGAAGGCGGGACTGGGGCATGGTTATCACCCGAACAGAGATGGGCGCCTTTCGCCGATAATGGAAAAAAAGTATGCGTTTGTAGCTAGAATTTAGGGCACTTTTCCTGGACTCTGTTTTTTCACGAATAAGGCCCCAAAAAGTGCCCTAAATGACCAGATTACCACTAGAGGGAATCAGGGTTGACCTCCCCTGACTCCCCCAGTGGTCACTAACCCCCTCCCACCACAAAAAAATGATGTTTCACTACTTTTTATTTTCACCCTCAAATGTCATACCCACCTCCCTGGCAGCAGTATGCAGGTCCCTGGAGCAGTTGTTAGGGGGTGCAGTGGACTTCAGGCAGGTGGACCCAGGCCCATCCCCCCTACCTGTTACAATTGTGCTGCTTAATGCTTAGTCGTCCAACCCCCCAAACCCACTGTACCCACATGTAGGTGCCCCCCTTCATCCCTTAGGGCTATAGTAATGGTGTAGACTTGTGGGCAGTGGGTTTTGAGGGGGATTTGGGGGGCTCAACACACAAGGGAAGGGTGCTATGCACCTGGGAGCTCTTTTACCTTTTTTTTTTTTTTTTTGTAAAAGTACCCCCTAGGGTGCCCGGTTGGTGTCCTGGCATGTGAGGGGGACCAGTGCACTATGAATCCTGGCCCCTCCCACGAACAAATGCCTTGGATTTATTCGTTTTTGAGCTGGGCGCTTTCATTTTCCATTATCACTGAAAAACAAAAACGCCCAGCTCACAAATTGTCGAATAAAACATGGATATCTATTTTTTTCGAAAATACGGTTCGATCTGCCCCTTCACGGACCTGTTCTTGGAGATAAACTCCCATGGAGATAGACGTTTTCGTTCGATTATGCCCCTCTATGTGTGCTAAGCACATGATATTTATGTATTTTCTTATTTTTTGGGGAGGGGCATGTCAGAGGCAGAAGATGAACATGGGAGTGCTAACAAGCTAGTGTACTAACGTTATCGCCACGTTAACTTGTTAACATGACCATAATGTTGGAGCCCTTAGTGCCCCTTTTACGAAGCTGCAGCAAAAGGGGGGGCCTGCGCTGGCATCAGCATGTGTTTTTGACAAGCACCGAGGCTCCCTTTTACCACAGCAGGTAAAAAGGCAGGTCTTTCTTTTTTTCAGGAAATGGCCATGCGGCAAGTGAAGCACTTGCTGCGTGGCCATTTCAGGGGGGAGCACTTACTGCCACCCATTGAGGTGGTGGTAAGGGCTCCCATGCTAACCACCGTGTGGCACTTCCTGATTACCGCTGGGTACGAACCAGCGCTACAAAAATAAAAATATTTTTGTAGTGCTGGATATGATGCACACTGGGGGAGGGAACTACCACCGGGCTGCTGCGGTAGTCCAGTGGTACTTCCCTTTTAGTGAGTGGTAAGCCCACATTGGGCTTACCGCTGCTTTGTAAAAAAGCCCCTTAGTGCCTCCTAAATAGAAGCTGGCATAGGCGCCGACTCCGTGGGTGCTGTGGGTGCTCGAGCACCCCCAATATTTCGCCGACTGGAAGTTCCCTTCCAGCCCAGAATTTTAAAAGTCCCTCCCTCCGAGTTCCAGGGCCGTCCGTCCGTCTGTCCATCCCTCCCTCCCTCCGAGTTCCAGGGGCCCGCCGCCCCTCCATCCGTCCAAATTTTAAAAGCCATCTTCTTATCTCGTCAGGGTGTTACGGCGGCAGCTGCACACAGTGAAAAGCGTGCAGGCTCGCGCTTCAGCCTTCCCTCGTCTGTCTGTCAACTCTGGTCCCGCCCTTGTGGAAACAGGAAATGAGTGGGACCAGAGCTGAGAGACAGATGAGAGAAGGCTAAAGCGTGAGCCTGCACGCTTTTCACTGCGTGCAGCTGCCGCCATAACACCCCGACGAGGTAAGAAGATGGCTTTTAAAATTTGGACGGACGGAGGGATGGAAGGGCAGGGGGGCCCTGGAACTCAGAGGGAGGGGGGGCTGAAACTCGGGGGGGGGGGTCTGGAATGGGGGGGATGCACCACCTGTAAAAAAAAAAAATTCAGCCCCCCAATCATTTAAAAAAGTCGGCTCCTATGGAAGCTGGTAAGTTCTCCCGCGCAGTGGCGTGCGGTGTAGCAAGGATGGGGCAGTGGGGGCGGTCCGCCCCGGGTGCACGCCGCTAGGGGGGGGGGGTGTCAGCTCCACTGGTTCCCTGCTCCCTCTGCCCTGGAACAGGTTACTTCCTGTTCCGGGGCAGAGGGAGCAGGGAACCAGTGGAGCCGACAGCCTCACGGCTGCTCCCACCTCCCAAGAGGTAAGAATGCACTTCGGGGGGGGGGGGGGGGGATGGGGGTGTGCGCTGTACCTAGGGAAGGGGTGTGCAACGGTGAACCGCCCCGGGTGGCAGCCGCCCTTGCTACACCACTGCTCCCGCGGTAATTTTTTTAAATGGCTGCAGCACCCTAGATATTGCACTGCTTCATAACTTATCCCCTGGCTTCAGATCAAGGTGATACAACCAAGAACTTGATTTCACTTCTTCTCAGGACATATATAATCATTTTCTGATATCTGGTGAAGTTCATTGGAGGTCCCTTCTCTCCCCATGACCCAGCAGACACTCTTACTGTCTCCATTTCCCAGTCCTGGCCCAAGCAGTCACTCTCTAACTTTCTTCATAAAGCATATGAGGACAGACTTAAAGAAAGGTGGGAGAAGGGAGAAAAGATGGCTGTCTCTCTCAGTTGAAAGAAAACTCTGGAACGAGGGAATATAAGATAAAGGTGAAAGGGGATAGGAGTAATACAAAGAAATATATTTCTTTATGGGAGGGTGGTGGATGTGTGGAATGGCCTCCTAGTGGAAGTGGTGGAGATGAAGACTGTATCTGAATTTAAAAAAAGCATGGGATAAGCACGAAGGATCTCTAAGGGAGAGGAAAAGATTGTAGAACTTAGTAGTTGGTATGGATGGGTAAATTGGATAGGCAGTATGGTCTGTTTCAATGTAAGATGAAGGGCAGTTGCTACAGATGTGTACATTCCAGATGGCAGAACATCTGGACAGAACTGTAGAATCTGTAGGCATTGGCATCCAGGTACCAGATTATCCTGGACTTTACACTTCCACTGTCAGAAAGTGCTTTTTAAAGTTACTCCCCCTGATATTCAAAATCATTTAACCAGCCAGGAATGGCACTGGCAGATTTAATGGCACTTAACCGGCTATCTCTGAATATTAATTTAGCCGGTTATGTTTAAACTGGCCAAAAATAAACTGGATATTCAGTGCTGGTCACCGGAAACAGCCCGGCATTGAATATCCGACTGACCACCGACCATGGGAGTATGCCAGTCTCCCTCCTGCAGTCTGATTATCGGTCCTACTGTATCCTTATATAGCATATGATCACATTTCTTAATTTTTGGAAGGATTATAAATTCTCTAGTCTCTTATTACTTTTTTTTTCTGTGAAACTATGTCAGGAACAATCAAACAAATAAAAATACCCAGAGCTGCTTTCAACACACTTGAGGTGGGAAGTCAGCTGTGAAATCCAAAAGGGAACATCTCACTTAGGCAGTATACAATTTCTATGTCTGGTTCTTTCGCCTGGTGTCCTTCTGTCCCCTTTCTCAGGAGGTTAGGAATTACATCATCATTAACAGGGCCTCTAAATTAGATTTTGTTAATTAGCAGGAATAGAGCTGTGCTGCAGGATTCAAGGACTTTTTGAGAGTCTGAGTGTTTTATTTTTTTCATTTAATAGCTGTCTGACTGTGCTGGTGATGATCTACTTTGTAATCCTGAGAAATGGTCTGACATGTAATGGAAGTGAGCATGGTTAGGAGGCAGGTGGGGACTGAGAATAAATGGCCTAGTTGTTAGTGCAATGGATTAGGATGCCAGGGTTCAATTACTAGCTCTGCCACTGACATACTTTGGGGGAAATTCTATATATTCCTGGAGTTGGTACTCTCCTCTCCGGAACCTGTAAGCCACATTGAGCCTACTGCTATGCAGAGAAAATGTGGGATACAAATGTAATAAATACATGGTACCCGAAGTTAGGTAACAGCAGAAAACAAGTGGGAGATCGACTGTGTGGACTCCAGAAATGAGAGGGATTTATTGATAAAAAGACTCAACACGGCACCGTGTTTCAGCCTACGGCCTGCCTCAGGAGTCTGTCGATGACAACGAGATGACAAAATCTTCTGTTTTCAAATGCAAAAATCATTTAAGAAGGGTCTTGAAAATGACCGTGAAAAAGTATCAAGGTTGTCCCTCTCGTTTCTGGAGTCCACGGTCAATTTCCCACTTGTTGTCTGCTGTTACCACATCCTGTGGGATCTCAGAGTTCTCCAATTCAGTGGACTTCTGCTGGACCCAAAGTTAGGTGCCAGGAAGATCTGCGGTACAATAGTATCCTGGAAAGGGTACGTTGCATAGCGCATCTTTTGCTGAATACCAGTGCAGTGTGGATCTCACGCCTAACTTTGGGCACACATATGCCTGCTGAAATCTGGTGGAAAAGCTGGCAAGCAACTAATGGAATTTAGACATGTAAATGACCCTATTGTACAACATTGTACCTAAATTCTGGGAATGCCCCAACCCACCCATGCCCCACCCATAGCCACACCCCCTTTTCAGTTGCGTGCTATAAAATATAGGCACATACTGCTGGATTCTATATCACACCTAGTGTTCTGCGCCTAAATCTAATCATATTCCATAACAAAGCACGTAACTTAATTGGCTGAACAAGCCAATCAGTATTAACAGCACTTAACAAGCAATAATGAGCACTAATTGGCAATAATTATAGTTTACGAGCATAACTCACATATCTGTATTGCATTATGTAACTGATATATTATATGTGATGTGTGTCACTGTGTTGTATGAGTGTGTTACATGTATATCTGTGTTTGTGTGTGTGTATCTGTGCTGCATGTGTGTATCTGTGATGTATGTATGTAACTGATATGTTGCATGTTATATGTGTCACTGTGTTGTATGTGTGTGTTATATGTATATCTGTGTTGTCTGAATGTGTGTTGTTTGTATGTGCATGTGCATCTGTGTTTGTTAGGGCTGAGTGTGTCTTTGGGGGTGGGTGTGTATGCATTGGTTCTGTGTTTGTCTGTGACCAGGAGAGTAGAGCAGTGATGCTGTTTGAAAGGGGCAATTCCCTAACTGCTATGTTTCACTCCAGCAAATTTACTTTGCTGCATGAGCTGGAACTGCTTCCCCACAGACAGGCATTGGGTCATTTTTAGCAGAGGCTATTTCTTTCCATAAAGTTGGGATGGCAAAATGAACAAGCATTAGTGAACTGGCCCCATAATGGGAATTTCAGACTGTCTAACCCCCTATCTTTAGAAGCTACATCAGTACCATACTCATTTAATTAATATACATTATGTTAAATTTTATTGTATATTGTTTAGACATTGCAAGTAGCATATTATGCCATAATGTATACTGCCATTTTAATATTTTTTCTGCTGTAATTGTATATTGCCTATGTCTAGATTGCTCTTGTTATACACTGTCTTGTGTGAATTTCTTAAAAAATGCAGTACATAATACATAAATCCTAATAAATAAATTGATCCCTTTTCCATAGTTACTTCAATATCCTTCCCATGGGAAGGGTAGAAAGCATGCACAACATCACTGACCAATAGGAGGTGATAGAGAGGTGCCTGCACCATCATAATCCGAGATACAGAATTAGGGTTTCTGATTTTAGGTTTTTACCAGTAAAACACCCCAATGCATTTATTGGATAAATACCAGAAAAGCACCACTTAACACTCTCTTACCCCTCCCCTTGCCTACCTTGGCTCCTCCACTCCATTTTTGAGCTTTTTCTGTGCGGACTATGGCTTACATAAGTACATAAGTAATGCCACTCTGAGAAAAGACCAAAGGTCCATCGAGCCCAGCATCCTGTCCACGACAGCGGCCAATCCAGGCCAAGGGCACCTGGCGAGCTTCCCAAACGTACAAACATTCTATACACGTTATTCCTGGAATTGTGGATTTGTGCAAAAACGTATGTATTGGGTACCTTTTCCAGTTGAATCAAATAATAGTACCTATGCCACAAAAACACTGATAGACACCAATTTTTTGTTCCCTCAATCCCCCCCCCCCCAAAATAGCTGGGAAATAAATCATCTGTTTTAACATTTCATAAGCCCCTAATAAAACAAGCCTTAAATGATATCTGGTCCTCGACTGACAGCAGTGCACCAGCTTTCAGTGTCACTGGTCTGACATCTTTCAATGTTCCCATGATCCAAGAGGAAAAATTAATGAATTGCATGGCAGGCAGAGCGGTCTGTAGTGAGAAGAATCTGCCAAGGTCACCCACAGGCAGTTCCTGGCTGTTTCGTTCTGTGCAGATGCAATTCCAGTCTATAACTGAAACAAGCTGAGGTTTCCCTTTGCTTTCAGCACCAGCTCTTAAACTGCAACTGCTGCACCATGGCTGGAATTAGGACATTGTTGTTGCCAACTAGTGGTTATGTCTTGGCAGTGGCCAGATCCAGTGAGCATTAGGTTGTCATGCATGTTGGCTAATGAATTGCCTTCTATCACAGAAACAGATAAGGATTAAAAGTGGACAAGCAGAGTCCTACTGGGAAAGCCTCCATAGCCTCACTTTTAACACGGTGATTATTTTTGTGGTTATTTCAGGGCAGTCGTCTTTAGTTACTGAACAGCAGTGCTTCAGTGGGGCTCCTCCGTGGGGTTCTGCATGAGCATATGACTATCTGTTTCCTGTTATCAGCTTATCCAATTTTCCCCTGATAACTTATGTTTCCCTCTCTGTCCATCTGTCTGTCTCCGAGACTTCGCGGTGCGCATAGCCTAGAGGCAGTTGCATGCAGAAGAAGCTTGCTAGATGCTGATTAAATATTCAGAGACTGCCTTTTGGGCTGTGTCCACTGCAGCTGGTTTAAAATACCCGTCTCAGCTGGTAGTAGTTTTATATCTGAAGAGATTTACTGTCCTGAGTTGGGACCGTGAGATTTGCATGCTTAAAGCAGTGGCAGCATGAGATACAAGAGGCAGAAGAAGGTTAGTATGCAGGGGAAGAGCCGCATACGTTGGACACTGCATTACCAGCTGAGACTGATAATGAGAAAATATCACCACATATTTATAGCATTGGAGAAATGATCGTATGCAAGTTGATGTCTGGTGTGAAGAAACACATGAGAGAGATACAGAGCAGGAGTGAAAACTGTGAGATCCTGCATCAAAGGTCTTAGGGCAAAGAAAATCGTTCAGCTAGAAAACCAGTCTCATGCGCCGATGCTCAGAACCAAATGCGGGCGCTAGAGACCATTAGCACTGGACTAACGCTCGCCTATATGAGCAGAAGCTCTAGGGCAGGAGACAAAAAGCGCACCAAAGATTAGTGCAAATAGCATGCTAATGTAGTCAAATGGATGTTAATGAGGTCATTTCCTATTGCCTCCCAATGCTCAGAGAACAGCGCACAAAAGAAAACCATCTTACCGCTGAAAATGTAATGCCAGCTCGGAGTAAGCATTAGGGTGTTTGAAGAAAGAATCATGGGAAATCCTTTTTTAAAAATCTGCCATTTTTTATATAATTAGGAAGCACAAGGAAGCCCGTGCAAGCACCTAAGCGCTGCTAGTGAGAGACAAATGTGTGCGACACAGAGCAAACCCAAAAGTGAAAGCACACATTGGCACCTGTTTCCTGCGTTTCAATATAAGCGTTCAAAGTTAAAAAAATTGAAAAAACTTACATTTAAAGGTGCAGAAAACAGAAGCCAATGTGCATTTCACATTCGGATTTGCCAGGCGCATGCGCATGCGCACAGAAGCTGAGCTTACCGCGAAACTCTTCTGTGCATGTGGCAAACTTGTCCCCCTCCTTGCTTTCACTTTTACAGCATGCATATAATTTGAATATTATTTCCTTTGAACATTGGCGAATTAGGTTTCAGTGTTGTTCCGGTGGTATAGTTTCTGTGCTGTTGGCTTACTGCGGCAGTTTTGAGCATCGGCCTGTCAGGAGTTTGAAAGAAAAGTTTAGCAGGAATTTAAATCTGTAGATTTGGTTGATAAGCTCCTTAGGAATTAGCCTTTCGGTGGAGATATGACATCAACTGTCACTATGAAGATGCAGTGTTTTAATCAAACTTGTGACGTGCAGAAGCTAGATTCTATGAGAAAGGAACCTGAAGATTGCTTTCAATCACAAGTATTGGTCAGCTTATAGCGTTAGTAGGGAAATTATATTACAATGAAATGAAGTTTATATATTAGAAAATAATTTGAAAAATGTATGCTCTTTCTCACATTCAGTAACATCAATGCGCTTTTTTTTTTTTATTCTGGATTGTGCATCAGTTTGGTATAATGTCTGCAGTTTAGACCAGTATCTGAACTCCTTTACCTTATTTTAGGAAGAATCTATATCATGCTTGTCCTTTTACTAAATACAAAATGATAAACATCTTAATACTATTTTCATTTGTTATTTGTGCACAGTTTGGGTATGCATAAAAAGCTGGTAGTCAGGGTGACCTGGTTCTCACTAAGCAAATTAGACAGATCTCACCAACTGCATATTCCTCAGGCAACTCTTTATTCCAGCCCCTGGGCACACTTCTTCTAGCTGAATACTTTATACATTCATAGGTCTTCACACTGAGCCTCCCCACACAGATACATGGGCTCAGTACTACATCAATACTTTGGGGACTCCTAACCCCAGGCTTTGCAGCCTGCCTCTCTCAGTACTGGGACACACAGTCCTGGACACACAGTCCCCCCCTTCTTTGGACACCCAGTCCTGGACACCCAGTCCTTCCTTCTTTGGACACACAGTCCTTTCTTCTTTGAATACACAGTTCCTATAAGTACTGAGGACACACCGTCAAACACTAATGCTTTAGGGACTTCTTACCCCAGGATTTTCAGCCTGCTGATCTCCTTTGGACACACAGTCCACCACAAGTCCATAGGGTTAACCCGTATCTTCCAGGGGGATCTCTCTTCTGCTGCTAGCTCACTTCTCCTCTTTTCACCACTCAGGTGGGGTATAAAGTGGTTAATTAGCTACCCAGCCCATAACCTCCCACACCTGTGGACATCCCAGGGCTCTCCCCGGTCCTAGCACCCTCCATCTCTTCTCCTACCAGCGCCCTCTAGTGGCCTACCCCGGATAGGACACCCTCTTACTTATCACAACACGTTCTCACAAAGGTCCTGTCTCAGGGGATATTTAACTACATCTGCTTTGACTTGGGAACCTAAATGTGCCAGACTTGTTGAGAAGTCCATGTTAAAATGTCTGTCCCAGTTGTCAGCCTGTGCTGGCTATTCCTGGGACTGGAGGGTAATAATCTCCTTTAGGTTTAGCAGAGGGCTGCTGACAATCTCCAGTAGGCCTCATTGATTCATATTCACACAATCCAACTTTAGTTTTCAGTTTCTGTTTCAGCCAAAATCAGGTGATAAGTTTTAGCAGCAGTTTCAGTTTCGGTCGAAAGTGTTTAGACTGTTTCAGTGGCAGTTTCGGTTTCGGCAGAAACTGAAAAACCCCCAGTTTTGTTCGTCCTCTATATTTTGTCCTCCTTCTCTGGCTTTCAGTACTATGTTTATAATGATACCCCTATATCTACCACTCTGCCGCCAAACTTTCACCCACAGTTTAGTTTCATATGTCATGTTTGACATCATTACCTCAACATGCTCAAGACAGAACTACAGACTCACTTCCTTTTCCCACCTATTTTAATCTCTGTGAATAACACTATTATTATCTAAGGGGCCCTTTTACTAAGCTGTGGTAAAAGAGGCCCTGTGCTAGCGGCAGCCATTTTTGCTGCATGCCAGGCCCCTTTTACTGCAGAGGGTATAAAGGCTGAAAAAAAAGAAATGTGCGGTATGTTCAAACCAGGGGCGTAGCTATGTGGGGCCACGGGGGCATGGGCCCCCACAGATTATGCCCTGGCCCCCTCTACATCTGCCCCCCGCTGCTGCCCACCTCCCATCGCTGCATCAGGTACCTTGTTTTCTGGTGGGGGTCCCCAAACCCTGCCAGCAGAAGAGTCTTCTTCAGTGCCGGTCAACTCCGGCACCTTCGTTGTGTGATTATCTGTTTCTGATACCTTATGTCCTGCACCATGCATGTAGCCCCATGCAGGACGTAAGGCATCAGAAACAGAAGATCACACAACGACGGCGCCGGAGTCGACCGGCGCTGAAGAAGACTCTTCGGCTGGCAGGGAATGCAGCGGTGGGGCGTGGCGTGGCGGGGGGGTTGCAGTTGCGGCAGCGGGGGGTCCAAAGTGGCGGGGGGGGGGGGGGGTCAGCGGTGGGGGGAGGTGGCTAAACAGTGCCCCCCCACCTTGGGCACTGGCCCCCCTCCCGCCGAGGTCTGGCTACGCCCCTGGTTCAAACTTGCTGCATGGCCATTTTGGGGGGAGCTCTTATTGCCACCCATTGAGGTGGCAGTAAGGGCTCCCACGCTAACCCAGTGGTAACTGGGCAGCGTGCCGCACTGCCCGATTACTGCAGGGTAACCCCTGCACTAGAAAATCAGGACTGATTTTCTGAAGCGCCAGAAATGGCGAGCGCTGGGGGTGGATCTACCGCCGGCACCCACTTTGGGCTGGCAGTAGTTCTGGGTTGCCTCTGTGACCTGTTCCTCACAGGCTTCTCACTGTACTATCTATCCCGCTAAAACATATTCATAATTCAGCTGCATGACCTGTCTTCTTCCAGTGTTTTATAACCATGTAGCCTTTCTTCTCAAGTCACCATGTTGGCTTTCTCTCTACTTCCATGTACTGTTCTGCTTCTCCTACTAACCTACAAGTGCATTCACTCTGCAACACCTCATCACCTCTTCTCTCCTCACTTACGCCTTTTCTTGCAAACTGCATTCGTTGGACGGCCTACTCCTATTTGTGTCCTTCTCTTCCATTGCTAGCCTCTAACTCCAAGCTTTCTACTTTACTCCGCCATATTCTTGAAAATAGATTTCCTGAGTTGAATATGACCAGAGAGGGGGCATGTCACACCAAATCCTGCCTACAAACTTGCCTTTTTGAGGCTGCTTTTAAATTGTAAGTACCTGCTCTTTCTGACCACAGTGTTTTCCCTGATACATACATTTCCTGGTGTATGATTTGTTTGCTTTGTGTGTCTTGATTTGACTGGAAGATCCACTGGGCAGTGACAGAGTAGTGCTATAGAAATGATAAACAATTATAATAGTGATTTTGATCCCTGCAGTTTTCAGTCGCAGTCTCTTCTGTCTGACAACTCATGAAGAGCCTCCAATTAATTTTCCTGGGAAGGGTGAGATGAATATGTTTTATTCAATTGATTCTTAATCTGTACTACAGAAGCATTAATGCAGATGGATCTCAAACATAATACAACTCAGCTAGGCCTCCCTGGTGTGTCAAGCAAGAATCTCATTCCTGATTCTTTTCCAGACACCAACAAGACAACACAGATGTGAGATGTGCTTAATCCAAGCCTTGCTCTGTGACCCTCCAGTCATCTAGCCCATTCTGTTCACATCTACCCATCTGAATATGGATGTGCCTGCCTGCTTCCCAATTTACCTCTCTCTCTGTTCTTCATAGTCAGTGAAATTCACTTTAATTAAAATGATTCTATAGAGAGAATAAATGTATTGGTCTGGGGTTTGCAGAACTCCTGTCTATATAAAAATACATCACATGCTTTTCAGGTCACACTCTGACACACGTGCTATGTATCGTCTTCCCTTATTAATAATAGATTTTGGTAAGACTTGATTAGAGAGAAAAGGGCAAGACAGATGTTTCTGTGATACAAAGTGAGGAGGATTTCAGCTATCCATTTAGAACTAGCTAAGGCTGAGTCTGTCTCTGAGAGAGGATGACAGCATTTTCACACCAAGGGGGAGGCGAGGGGGGAGGGAAGAGTGATGGCGTTAACCCGTCAGGGCTCTGTGCTCTATGACAGAGGAGAAATGTAGATCTCCTGGTGTGTGTCACACATGCTCTCTATGCATCCCTATTAATTATAACCTGGTAAATCAGGAAGCATCTGCATCACCAGGGAAGTGTCTGCCCAGCATTTTCTGGCACTTATTTTAGAAGCCTTATTCACAATTTTCTTGTGGAAATTCTGGTACTTACACATGGAAATGGCATCCATGTGTAGATGGTGATTGTATAAAGGGCTCAATTTAATGCAGATTTCATAAAACAAGGAAATTGCAAAGGGGCATTGTGAGGGGTTATTTAGAACACTGCCACTCACCCTTAAGGATCCCTCAGGTACTGTGAACCTCCTTAAAACACTTAGCCCCACTCAGGGAGGAAGTGAGACAGGAGGGGTGGAGATGAAACCAGGAACTATAAAGGGAGTGTCAGAGTGGGGTTAAGGAAGCCCAGAGAGCAGGAGCGCAGGCTACTAAATACAACTTCACCGCATACCTGTGAACCGGAACTACAACAACTAGGTAGGCTAAGTTTAACTTGGACCTTGTAGCTGTGCATGTTGGATCCTGCCTGAGGCAGGCTGGCTGGTGAAATGTTAAGAACTGTACTAATAACTCTGGGAAACCAGACCAGAGCCAAGAGACTGTAGTGTATGCAGTGGTCCTGCAGGACCAGGCCACGGAGGACATTCTTCTGTTCAAAGACTAGATTTGCGTTGGATTTCTCCTTCCCCTCTGAACTCAACCGGACCCCCTTCCCAACACCTTTAATAAATGTTAATTTTGCTCACTCTAACCTGCTGTGGTGTCACTTTTTCTGGCCCCTGAGCCCAACTCATTCACAGTATCACAGGCATGCTCTATATATGTATTTCCCATTTCATAAAGGGAACACACGTGCAGGACCTAACATTTCCATACGTGGAGTTGCAGCAGCTCCCTAGCATGTGTAAGTGTTTAAAAGATTCTTGTGTTTTGCATGGCTGGGATTGAGGGGCCTTTTACCAAACAGTGGTAAAAAGTGACCTTAGCGTGGGCACACTATGACCACTTTTTACCAATTGGGGCCCATATGCTAAGGCCATTTTTACTGCTGGGGTAAATGGCCAAAATTCCTATTTTTTGTATTAATGGCCATGTGCTAATTTTAACTACAAAATAAATGAGGAAGAGAATCTCAAAAAATAAATCAAAAACAGAAAATAAAAAGATTCTTTATAAAACTAAACATGGGCAGTGAGTGGGCATTTTCAAAATAAGGAGGAAAAAGCCTCAAAAAGCTCCCAGCTAAAAGCCACAGGAGCAGGACTGCTTCATCATTGGCAAAAAAAACCTCCTTAAAAATGATTACAATATTTTAAGAATGAAAAGCCTCTTCAAATTATCTTAGACAATTTAACCAGCTAGCAATACTTAGCTGTAGAATCTTTCCTTCCTCCAGTAGGCAGACCGTGACCAACGGTGGCCAGCGTTTCATCTAGCTGCATCAGGGTCAAACGGCCAAAAATTCCCTCTAGGAAAGATTTACAATCAAACTGTCTCCAGGTAATTTGTGCGATCTCTTGTCAGAAACCTAATTAAGTACATAAGCATTACCTACTGGGCAGAGCAAAAGTTCATCAAGCCCAATCCAGGTCATAAGTACCTGGCAAAATCCCAAAAGAGTAATTAGAGTCTCTGCTAATTATCCCAGAAATAAGCAGTGGATTTTCCCCAAGTCCATATTAATTATGATTTATGGACTTTTCTTTTAGGAACTTGGCCAAAACATTTTCAAAATCCAGCTATGCTAACCACAGTTGCCACATTCTCTTGCAATGAATTCCAGAGCTTAATTACACATTAACTCCCTAATTCTATAAAAGTCGCCAAAAATTGTGCATGCAAATTTAGGTGTGCTCTCAATTTGTGTGTACAATAGAATAACAAGCCAATTAGTGCCAATAATTGTTTTTTTTTAACAAACAACTATTGACACTAATTAGATTTAATTGGGACTTATGCGCCTAAAGTTAGGTATGGGATCTGCACCTAAAGCTTACAGGTGACTGAAAAAAGGGGTACGGGAATGAGAGGGTCATGGGCATTTCAGGGAGGATTGGGGGCGTGGTTTTGAGTCAACTGTAGAATAACGGTGCTCCGCACATAAATTTAGCACAGATATTTTCACCATATTTTTGCTGGTGCAAATGGTGACGCCTAAATTTACATGCAATCTCTCTGCTTTAGGCATGGCTTATAGAATACTGCATAAGTGGGGGTTTTTTTGGGCACCATATATAGAATTTAGCCCTGAGTGAAGAAATATTTTCTCTAATTTGTTTTAAATGTACTACTTAGGGGCCCTTTTATAAGCCGCGTAAGGCTCTACACACACCCAACGTGCACCGAAATGGAGTTACCACCCGGCTAACGTGTGGCTCTTGTAGTAATTTCATTTTTGGCATGCGTCCAATATGCGTGGCTGAAAAATAATTTGTATTTTCCGACGGGCGTATCTGATGTGCACCAAGTGGCATTTAGCATGCATAGGTCATTACCACCCAGTTAACGCATGAGACTCTACCGCTAGGTCAATGGTTGGTGGTAAGGTTACAGGCCCAAAATGGACATGCGGCAATTTTGATTTTGCCGCATGTCCATTTTCGGCAAAAATTTTAAAAAGGCATTTTTTATAGGTGCGCTGAAAAATGATTCTGTGCACGCCCAAAACCTGTGCCTACACTACTGCAAGCCATTTTTCAGTGCACCTTAGTAAAAGGATTCCTCAGTAAGTTCATTGTGTGCTCCCTAGTCCTTGTAATTTTGAAGAGTCTACCCATTCCACTCCACTCAGGATTTTATAGACCTCTATCATATCTCCCCTCAGATGTTTCTGTAGTCATAGCCAGGTTTATCATGCACTTTAATTTTACATAAAACTCAACAGTTTACAGCTTCCTTTTCCTAAGTCCTCTTTTGAATACAATAGTGATTTCAAATATTGTATTGATTATTTTGTTGTCAAACAAATCACAATTTCTCTGACTTGAGCAGCCCCCAAGTGTTGCAGTG
This sequence comes from Microcaecilia unicolor, assembly GCF_901765095.1. Classification (NCBI taxonomy): domain Eukaryota; kingdom Metazoa; phylum Chordata; class Amphibia; order Gymnophiona; family Siphonopidae; genus Microcaecilia; species Microcaecilia unicolor. Next base: position 55,792,672 of record NC_044042.1, on the reverse strand, counting down.
CCATTCAGGAGAAAATTAAAATGTAATTTACACAGTCATTATATAAAGACCAGATGGAAAATTTCTCATAAAGCTAAGATTGGGAAGTGTTCATGGAGGCAGGAGGATTTTTGTTGTTGTGGTTGTTTTTTTAAGATGAGACAAAATCATAATATTACAGCGGTGCAGAATGTAAAATCCTTACTCTTGTGAAAATCCTTCAGTGGAGCACTTTAAGCTCCTTTATTCAAAATATCAACTTGCTCTCTTGTTTCTGTCTAGTTTTCCTTTCAAACACTTTTATTTCTGTAAGTATCTCCATATTTTGGAAGGAATTAAAGATATGTACTTTTTATTACAGTCAACATTCCCCCTATTTTTAACCATGTCCTTCCCAGAGCCCCTCCTCAGCTGTCCATCCTTAAAGTCAGGTCCAGGTCATTGTGCATTACAGCAGTAATATTATAAAGCTTTTCCCCCATGCAAAGCAAGTGCTCTGCCTGGAAAATGACTCTTAGGGGGTCTTTTACTAAGCCACAATAGCATTTTTAGTTTGGGGTAGAAATCAGCTGGCAGTACATGCTGAAACACCCATTATATTCCAATGGGTGTCTCAGTGTTTACCGCCAGCTAGTTTCTACCATGGGCTAAAAACATTACCATGGCTTAGTAAAAGACCCCCTTATAACATTATGCATGGACAAGTGCGCTAGATATACGCTGCTGGAGATACTGAGAATAAAGTGTGAAGAATGCTGGCTAATCTTTTTTTTTTGGGGGGGGGGGGGGCAATTCCATAATTGGGTGCCTCCATTATTAAATTGACTTGGGGAAAATCCACTGCTATTTCTGGGATAAGCAGCATAAAATGTATTGAGCTTTTGTGGGATCTTGCCAGGTATCTGTGACCTTGATTGGCCACTGTTGGAAACAGGATGCTGGGCTTGATTGACCTTTGGTCTGTCCCAGTGTGGCAATACATATGTACTTATGTAAGCCTTGAAACCTCAGTCAGATAATATATTTGGAAGAGCTTCCCACTGCTTCCAGGCCATCAAACTCCACAAAAACTCTTCGTCCACACCATGCTCTGTAGAAAAGCATTTTTGGTCTCAACACAGGCCCTGTTTCATTGGTACTTCTTCAGGAGACCATCCTACAACAAACAAATAGAACAGTATACAACATATATCGATAGATTTGTGGAACTCGGAACGATTTCATAGAATTTTCTACAGTGGAAGAGAACATTTTGAAGAAGAACTTCCTTGTGATATGGACAATCTGTATGAGAACAACTGCTTTAGGGAGTTTTTATGCAGTTTTTAAGTGGTTACACTATTTGGGATTACATTGTGAAACAAAGTTGACGCTTTTAAGTAAGCAGCAGTTAATATGATTATTGGATTATATTTGTGAAAACAGTGATAATAAAATTTGTAATGTAAATGTATTGGGAAAATTAGTCATGTTAATAATCTAATTGAAAGTTTTGACTAATACAAGAAAATACAGCCCTGCTTTGTATAGTATTTTATTTTTATTTTATTTGTTACATTTGTATCCCGCATTTTCCCACCTAATTGCAGGCTCAACGTGGCTTACATAGTACCGTAAAGGTGTTCGCCAAGTCCGGTAGAGAAACAAATACATGGTGATGTTGTGGACGATTTAGGTTCAGGCACAATGGGGATCGAAGAGAGGAGAGGTTATGTGGAGGGGCATAATTGAACGAAAACGTCTATCTCCATGGGCGTTTATCTCCGAGAACGGGTCCGTGAAGGGGCGGACCGAACCGTATTTTCGAAAAAAATAGACGTCCATGTTTTATTCGACAATTTGTGAGCTGGGCGTTTTTGTTTTTCAGTGATAATGGAAAATGAAAGCGCCCAGCTCAAAAACGAATAAATCCAAGGCATTTGTTCGTGGGAGGGGCCAGCATTCGTAGTGCACTGGTCCCCCTCACATGCCAGGACACCAACCGGGCACCCTAGGGGGCACTTTTACAAAAAAAAAAAAAAAAGGTAAAAGAGCTCCCAGGTGCATAGCACCCTTCCCTTGTGTGTTGAGCCCCCCAAATGCCCCTCAAAACCCACTGCCCACAAGTCTACACCATTACTATAGCCCTAAGGGGTGAAGGGGGCACCTACATGTGGGTACAGTGGGTTTGAGGGGGTTGGACGACTAAGCATTAAGTAGCACAATTGTAATAGATAGGGGGGGATGGGCCTGGGTCCACCTGCCTGAAGTCCACTGCACCCCCTAACAACTGCTCCAGGGACCTGCATACTGCTGCCAGGGAGGTGGGTATGACATTTGAGGGTGAAAATAAAAAGTTGTGAAACATCATTTTTTGTGGTGGGAGGGGGGTTAGTGACCACTTGGGGAGTCAGGGGAGGTCATCCCCGATTCCCTCTGGGGGTAATCTGGTCATTTAGGGCACTTTTTGGGGCCTTATTCGTGATAAAACAGGGTCCAGGAAAAGTGCCCTAAATTCTAGCTACAAACGCATACTTTTTTCCCATTATCGGCAAAAGGCGCCCATCTCTCCTCGACCGATAACCACGCCCCAGTTCCACCTTCGCCACGCCTCCAACACGCCCCCGTCAACTTTGTACGCTTCCGCGATGGAGTGCAGTTGAAAACATCCAAAATCGGCTTTCCATTATACCGATTTATTCGTTTTTGTGAGACAAACGTCTATCTCCCGATTTGGGTCGAAATTTAGGCGTTTTTCTCTTTCAATTATAAGGTGGATAGTGTCCATTACGAGCTTTGGTTTTGCTGTGTTGCAGAGTGAAGGCATTTATGTTGGGTCAGTAGGATATGCCTTTTTGAACAGGTTGGTTTTTAGTGATTTCCTGAAGTTTAGATGGTCGTAGGTTGTTTTCACAGCTTTTGGCAACGAGCTCCATAGTTGTGTGCTTATACAGAAGGAGCTGGATGCGTAGGTTGTTTGTATTTGAGTCCTTTGCAGTTTGGGTAGTGGAGTAGTATGCTTATTTATTGGGGAAATCCAAAAAACTTGACTAGTTTGTGGTCCTCAAAGACCAAGGTTGCTCACCCCTGCCCTATATATAATGAACTACCAGGATACTCTGAGAACTGAAAACCTATATAAGAATTCCTTGCTTTTTTCTCCCAGCTGTTTCAAGCCTGTTGTTGATTAGAACTAATAAAGTACCTATAAATGCAAAATGACACAAGTTTATGCTGTCCAGTTAAGAAATCTCATAGACACAAATACAAAATAGTCCTCTTCCATTACTCTGCATCTTCCTCCAGTACCCTGGACATAAGTGGGGTTTTCCTCTGTTCGAATGCATGCATACATTCAGGAAAGGAATATTTCACTGAGGTGTGCTTTAGAAAGATGGGCTGCAACATTTCCTGCTAATATATGGCCCTTCCCCAACTCCGCTGTATGGGAACTAGACCGGATGCTCCTGGCTGAAGATTCAGCTTCTCTTTCTGAATCAGCTCCCCCTACACCTGAGTCATAAGATGGACTTTGGTAATGATGTATGGCACCTCTCCTTTAGCCAAAGCCAGGCACAACTCTGCTTTTAAGCTATGATGCTTCCCTCCCTTTCATGATCAGCACCAACAGATTAGGTCCACCTGATGATATACTGTGCCATCTCACTTAAGTGAAAGAGGCATGATTTGCTTAGTCTGTCCAGCTACTGTTCCTCCATGACAGAATGAAAGAGGTGAGAGGCAGTGGAACAACAGAAAGACAAATGATGCTTGCAGTCTGTATTGCATCTAACATCCAAAGAGCAGCTGAGGGATGGGGGTAGGGGGGTGTCTATGTTGATTGGGCACCTGCTGTCACTCTTAGTGCAGAAGAGGATGAAACCCCAAAACAGAATGAAATTGGAGAATAGGTTCTGTTCTCGTTGAAAACTGAATTTACCTCCACAACTCACGGCAAGAGTCCACTGATGAAGCTGTTGCATCTCTCACCCCAAATCATATCTTATACCTTATGAGAGCGCTGCTGGCTGGAATTCCCTCTGCAGTCATATACTATATCATTTATAATAATCACACACCACTCTGGGAAGGAAAATAATAAAAAAATACATGTGAAAAAATGAATACAAAAAGTAGCCCTTCAGTTCTGGGGAAGGAAGAGAGTGAGGATTTAAAAGACATGACCCTATGAATCAAAAAGTTAAATCTGTCTTGACATGAGGGAGATTATATATTTTTGATCTGTGACTAATATATGTTGGTGATGACATGTGTTCCCCTGTGATACTGCCATGATTGTGTTTCTTCCCTTCTTTCCCATGCTGACAGAGCCAGCTTGGCTAAAACACGGAGGAAAAGAGCTGAAGTTAAACTGAAATGAACTTGAGCCTGCTGGAAGGGATTTTGTAAGGGTTCTTGCTAAACTGCAGCAGGGAGCAAGACGCTGTTGGTCAGTTAACACTTTTTTTTTTTTTTTGCAAACCTTTGGATACAGCAAAAGGCTAAAGTTTCTCATTAAAACTGGCTCCACTGTCCGCTGACCTCATCTTGGCTCCTTGGCCAGCTGATTCTGCTGCTTTTGGCTGTGAGATCTCATTAGCTGTGGACATCTTGTGCATTAGGTTTAAAATAATAAGAGTAGAAAATGTGGACAAATGCAAAGTGATGCACATTGGGAAGAATAATCCGAATTGTAGCTACCTGATGCTAGGGTCCACCTTAGGAGTCAGCACCCAAGGAAAGGATCTAGATGTCATTGTAGACAATATGCTGAAATCTTCTGCCCAGCGTGTGGTGGTGGCCAAAAAATCAAACAGAATGCTAGGAATTATTAGGAAAGGGATGCAAAATAAGACCAAGAATATTATAATGCCTCTGTATCCCTCCATGGTGCGACATAACCTTGAGTACTGCGTTCAATTCTGGTCATCATAGCTCAAAAAAGATATAGCAGAATTAGAAAAGGTTCAAAGGAGAGTGACCAAAATGATAAAGGGGATGGAACTTCTCCCATATGAGGAAAAGCCAAAGAGGTTAGGGCTCTTCAGCTTAGAAAAGGGATGGTTGAGGGGGGATAAGATTGAAGTCTAAAAAATCCTGAGTGGTGTAGAACAGGTAAAAGTGAATCAATTTTTCACTCTTTCAAACAGTACAAAGACCAGGGGACACTTAGAGGAGCATAATCAAAAGGGGCGCCCAAGTTTTCCTGAGGATGTCCTTGCAGGACATCCCGGCGAAGGGGCGGGGAAACCTGTATTATCAAAACAAGATGGGCGTCCATCTTTCGTTTCGATAATACAGTCGGGTATGCCCAAATCATGAAATTTAGGTCGACCTTAGAGATGGTCGTCCCCAATTTTCGCCGATAATGGAAACCGTGGACGCCCATCTAAGAAACTACCAAATCCAAGCCATTTGGTCGTGGGAGGAGCCAGCATTAGTAGTGCAGTGGTCCCCCTGACATGCCAAGACACCACCCTAGGGGGCACTGCAGTGGACTTCAGAAATTGCTCCCAGGTGCATAGCTCCCTTACCTTGTGTGCTGAGCCCCCAACCCCCTCAAAACCCACTCCCCACAACTGTACACCACTACCATAGCCCTTAGGGGTGAAGGGGGACACCTACATGTGGGTACAGTGGGTTTCTGGTGGGTTTTGAAGGGCTCACATTTACCACCACAAGTGTAACAGGTAGGGAGGGGATGGGCCTGGTTCCGCCTACCTGAAGTGCACTGCAGTACCCACTAAAACTGCTCCAGGGACCTGCATACTGCAGTCATGGAGCTGGGTATGATATTTGAGGCTGGCATAGAGGCAGAAAAAAATATTAATTTTTTTTGAGGGTGGGAGGGGTTAGTGACCACTGGGGGAGTAAGGGGAGATCATCCCCGATTCCCTCCGGTGGTCATCTGGTCATTTAGGGCACATTTTTGTGGTTTGGTCGTAAGAAAAAAGGACCAGGTTAAGTCGGCCAAGTGTTCATCAGGGACACCCTTCTTTTTTTCCATTATTGGTCGAGGATGCCCATGTGTTAGGCACGCCCCAGTCCCGCCTTCGCTACGCCTCCGACACGCCCCCGTGAACTTTGGTCGTCCCCGCGACGGAAAGCAGTTGAGGACGCCCAAAATCGGCTTTCCATTATGCCGATTTGGGCGACCCTCTGAGAAGGACGCCCATCTTGTGATTTGTGTCGAAAGATGGGTGCCCTTCTCTTTCGAAAATAAGCCTGTTAATGAAGTTACATGGAAATACTTTTAAAACAAATAGGAGGAAATACTTTTTCACTCAAAGAATAGTTAAGCTCTGGAACTTGTTGCTGGAGGATGTGGTAACAGCGGTTAGCGTATCTGGGTTTAAAAGAGGTTCGGACATGTTCCTGGAGGAAAAGTCTATAGTTTGTTATTGAGACAGCCATGGGGAAGCCACTGCTTGCCCTGGGATTGGTAGCTTGGAATGTTGCTACTGGTTGGGTTTCTGCCAGGTACTTGTCACCTGGATTGACCACTGTTGGAAGCAGGATACTGGGCTGGATGGACCATTGGTCTGACCCAGTATGGCTATTCTTATGTGCTTATGTTCTTATTCGTGAAGTAGCATTGCTTAGATTGACTGAGGTAGGATTTGGAACCATGGACAGCAGCATATTCCTGCTTTTTATTATCAAAACAAGATTCATTCTGTCAGCTTTTAATTTAGCATTCCTTTTTATTTCTGATTTGAGTTTTAAAAGGTTTTTCTATTTGGTCCTACCTCACTAGTTTGGATGTTGGTGAATGAGGAGGTTTGTGTGCTGAATGACAGTATATACATGCGAGAGGAGTTTACTGATACATTCAAAAGACAACTACAGGAATAACATTCTGAAAACTGCATCAGGTGGAGGAATTCAGTGCTTCAATTATTATAGAAAAACTGATTTTATGAAATCATTGTGTCTCTCCCCTCTGAATTGCGTCTGCCTGTCCTCTCTAATAATTTACAAATTGAGTATCTAAGTTGAATCTAAATTATATCATTGCATAATAGAGCCTCCCCAATCCCCAGCTCGTATTTTTAGGTATTGTTGAAGCTCATGACACTTTGAATCCCTATTTCATTTTCTTTTGGGGCAATATCTTCAGATTGGTTAGTTTTGCACATACCACGCCAGTAATGAACCTCGCTCCTCAGCCAGACTATGTGGAGTATGATCTCAGTCTCTCAAATTTACTGCTAATGCAAACTGGACTTATAAGATCACTGTGTCTGTGCCCTTTCTCCAAGTGTGTTCATCTGTCTCTGCTCTTTAGTCTTTGAACCATCAATCCAATTTCTTTTCAAATTCATGCCAAGATAATAGAGTACCGTGTAATCCCTGGCTCTTACTTCATCTGCCCTTATTACCCTTGCCACTTGGAAACCTCTCTTTTTCTTTCTTATAAGGAAACGGTTCAGTTGATGTTTCAGGGAGGCCAGAGTACACTGGGATATCAAACATTTTTAAGACTTGTGTGCTATTGGTTGACAATAAGTATTTTTATAGCTGACATGCTGCTAGTTGACAAAGTCTATAAAAATTATCACTAGGTAGGTTTGGGAAAGCTATCAATTATTCTTGGGAATAAGCTAGGAAAAACTGAACCAGTTTTTGGGATCTGCTGGGGGCTTGCGACTCAGACTGGCTATTGTTGGAGACTAGATGCTGAGCTCAGTGGGCCTCAGTCTCAGTCAACAGGACTTAACTTATACAACACTGAGCATTTTTAAATTTTCCTTGCCATAAGTTAGTGCCGATGGCAACCAACCGACTCTGTGTTTTGCTGAGTTTTCTATAGGGCAAAAACATTTCTAATGTTTACTAATGTACTTTTGTACTATGTCTTTTGTATTCTGTTTATTATTCTTTTTGTACCCTGAAAACTTTTTCAATAAAACTTCATGAACATAAAAAAAAAGAACTTCACACAACATTAGTCAACAAGATGCACATTTTTGAACCAAATAAGGATGCCAAACATCATAAAATGTATACTTTGGAGGAAAGGAGAAACAGGGGTGACATGATACAGGCATTCAAATATTTGAAAGGTATTAATCCACAAACAAACCTTTTCTGGAGATGGGATGGTGGTAGAACTAGAGGACATGAATCGAGGTTGAAAGGGGGCAGACTCAGGAGTAATGTCAGGAAGTATTTTTTCACAGAGAGGGTGGTGGATATGTGGAATGCTCTCTCATGGGAGGTAGTGGAGATGAAACGGTAAAGGAATTCAAACATGCATGGGATAAATACAAAGGAATCCTATTTAGAAGGAATGGATTCAGGGAATCTTAACAGAGATTGGGTGGCGATGCTGGTAATTGGGAAGCAAAACCGATGCTGGGCAGACTTCTATGGCCTGTGCCCTGATCGTGACTGAATAGATATGGATGGACTGGAGTGTAAATTTTAAGGGGCTTCGACATTAGCTTCAGAACCTTTAGTACAAGAAGAGTGCTGGACAGACTTCGCATATCAAGTAAAATGAGTTTACCTTGTTGGGCAGACTGAATGGACCGTATACGTCTTTATCTGCCGTCACTTACTATGTTACTATGTAGTTCTTCTAGAAGATGGGGCATATAAATAACATTCAATGCTGGTAAAGTATTCTCTGGAAATTTCAAAACCTCCTTCAAATATCTGTAAAATAAATCTTTAGGAGAAACAGAGTAGACCTGAGGGGAATTCAATATACAAAGATTCAAAGCTCTACCAGAATTCTCCAAGTTTTCTATTTTTCTCTGTTTAACAGTTTCATCCGAGCTTCAGTGCAGGAAGTATTGATCAAAACACCTTTATTGCACCAAACTGAGGGCCAGATGCACTAAACTTAACTAGCCAGCAACGTGGTTTTTAAACTGGTTCTAGCCAGTTTAACGCGCAAGTAGTAAATGGGGACATGCACAAAAGGGCATTGTCCTGTCACGGTAGCAGCTAACGAAAACGGAATGCAGATGAGCAAATTAGTATTATAATGTGTATGCGATGCGATGCACTACTGTTTTCCGATCCCCTTACCGTGGAAAACCTAACGGGAGGTCTGCACCTCTCGTTGGGGCTGCTGTGAGGGAATCGGAAGGAAAAAAAAGAGAGGTTAACTGATGGGGGGGGAGGGGGAGAGAGAGAGAGAGCGAGAGAGAACCTGCAAGTAGGGTGAGAGAAGGCAATTAACAGGGAAGCAAATAGAGTGAGGACAGGAGGATGAAGACAGACCGCCCACTAGAGCACTTTTCCTTTCCCTCGGGTGGTCCTGCAGATGGCTAACTAAGCGGAAAAGCCGCTCCTGCCAGGCTTGGTTACAGTCGCAGAGCTTCGCACGCCGCCGGCAGGGAGAGAACGGAGGAAGCCATGAGAGAGAAGCGCGCACCGGTCCTGTGCGGGCTGCACGAGGTGCAGCTCGTGGGACTCTGTTCTCCGGGCTGCACGCACGCTCTGCTGCAGCATGTCCTGGGTCGGCCGAGGTTGTGAGAGGGCAGCTTCGGCGATGGGAACCGAATTTCTCTTATTGCACTCATGGAAGGGTTCAGGCTTGCCTGGTAAGGAGAGGAAGTGATTGTCTCCCAACCCTCACACTCTCCTCCCCGCTATAGTACCCCCTCCCTCTCCCAGCAAGAGAATCAGCAGCAGCCTACCAGTCCAGCTGTGGAGGCAGGGTGGAGGCAAGCGGCGGGATGGGCTTAAAGAAGTTGGTTTCGTACTGCAGCACTGGAGAGGGATCTTCGTTCAGGGCAGCCGCAGACGGCAGCAGGGTGAGAGCTGCCCAGGGAAATATTCTCTGGGCTGTGGCTTTTGCACTGGGACTGCTGGACTGGTTCTCTTTCTCTAGATAGGAGACACATGATTTCTATGCAGTGGCTGTGAGTGTGTTTGTGGTTTTCTTGTTGTCTGCCCTTTAGTTCCTCTCTTGTAATGTACATTCTGCACATAGAGGTATGTTGTGTGTTTATATGTTTTTGGCATGCGCAGAGCAGCCAGTATAACAATTGGCTGCTCTGCGCATGTCCAGCTGGCCGACTGGCTTCCAAAGAAAATTGTGCAAATGAGCTAACAGCGAGCAGCTCATTTGCATGCGATTTCCTTCATGCATGCCCTTTCCTTACCGATTTGCTAAGGGATCGGTAAGGAAAGGGCTCTTTACGTGGGGTTAGTGCATCTAGTCCTGAGACCCAACACAGGGCCGTGTTTCGGTGGGACAAACTGCCTGCTTTAGGGGTGAAAGGTTACACTGCTAGTGAGACAATAAAATTTATGGTGTCTGTAGTGAAGTTATCCTTTTGATAAATGTAATAGGACCAAGCTAGCAGCAGTATTCTCACACCTTGAGTAAATCCTCCTCATTTAGCACCAAACAGTTTGTTCCGTCGAAACAGGACCCCCATGTTGGGTCTCTGTGTGGTGCAATAAAGGTGTTTTGATCAATACTTCCTGTGTTGAAGCTCGGGTTGCACTTTCTACCCTTCTGCTTTCCTTAAACTTTTCGTAGAGGTGTTTTCCTGTTTGTTGTGTACTAACAGCTTTATCCAACATTTATGCCTGGACTTTTTTTATCCCTGTAATTTCTTGTTCAAGTTTTTCAATCCCCTGTTTATTCCTAGAAGTCTCCAACTCCATAGCCTGAATCTATAGAAGACCTTATGCATAGACGCTATTGCTAGCAAACTTCATCCAGGGTAATTTCTGCTGATATCACCAAGATAGGAACGGTCAACAAAGCAGTAACAGACTCTTCCCCTCTGGTAATCTCACTCTCCATGATGGAAGTACTACCAGAGTTCTGGCTGGTTCTCCCCACAGCAGGAGTCAGGACAGTTTCAGTCGCTGATGTCACTTCCTCTCTCTTAGATGCTACTCAACAGGAATCCTCTCTCTTCGATGCTACTCCTGCCACTCCTGGCTCCACTGTCTCAGCCTCCTGAATCACCGGTGGTAGGTTAGGAGAAAGAAGGCGCCGTGAAAAATCACTGCCCAAGGAAATGCTGCTCTCTGCACGGCTTTCCCCAGTGGGAATGCTTGATTATGCCTGGGACCAAATTCTGGAACAGTAGGCTGTCATTGAAGATGTAGGAGAAGATGTAGGAGTAGATGTAGGTGCAAATAGGTGGGAAAATGTGGGATACAAGTGCAATAAATAAAGGGGAGGGGGGATCTAATTTTCCCAGTTCTCTTTGGCATATTTGAGGAAATTCAAGCAAGTGGAAATCAAATTTAGAACAGCATTCCAGAGCTCAGCACAGCATGGCTCTTCAGCAGCCATCTTGGCCTCACCCCATATTATTTTAATAGGCAGCATCAGGACTTACAAATCTTACACTGCTTTGGGATGTAAGTTCAAAACCAGGACCGTCTCAAAATCTCCAGCTTGGAACTGGTAAGTGGTTAATTTGATTGTGGTGTAGATCTTGAAATCAAAAACCGTGTTTTTGTTTTCAAAGACTGGACTTCCTTACTACCCTTGCCCTAAAATATTTATCAGAACAATTTTACATCAACAATGGCATAATGCATGGACTGATCCACTCCTACATGGAGTCATTAGTACGATTTCTAATTTCCAGAGTGCAAGGAGACCTTTGTGACAATCATGAACCAAGAACTGATCTGAAATTATGTCCCTTTATTGTTCCTCTGCTTTACCTCTAACTTCTGTTTGGGTGCCAATACATTTTAAGTGCATGCAAATTTGCTTGTAGGTGCTTATATCTCTGAATTAATACAGGTACAATTAATATGTGTGCTTAAAAGGTTCTTACACACATTTCAGGGTCAGATTCTATATATGGTGCCTAGAAAATCCATGTGGAAAACATTTCTGCCTAAGCATATTCTATTAGCAGTGTCTAGATTTAAGCACGGTATATAGAATATGCTTAATTGACGTCCTAGCACCTAAAACTATGCACCTCCACCAACGAAAATGTGATGTAAATCCTGGCACATAGATTTAGGCACAGAGGGCCATATTCTATAACAACGCATGTAAATTTTGAAATGCCCATTTCCCCACCCATAACCATGTCCCTTTTTATTTATTTGTTGTATTTGTATCCCACATTTTCCCACCTTTTTGCAGGCTCAATGTGGCTTACATATTGCCATTATCGGCGTTAGCCGATTTCGGTCTGAACAAATACATGGTTTGAATGAATACAAAGTGAATTGTGGTAGAATGAGGTACATATGAGGTATGTACAATTGGGGGAACTTAGAGAGGGAGAGGGGAGTGCATTAAAATTTAGGTGCAATGCGTTACAGAATATGGTTAGGGTGTTGTGTGTGTAAATTCTAATTATTGCCAATTAGTGCTCATTATTGCTTAAGTGCTGATATCAGTGCTGATTGGCTTGTTAAGCCAATTAAGTTACACACATTGTTAAAGAATATGTTTGGATTTTGGCGTGGATATCTAGGCACGCTATATAGAATCCGGGGGTCAGTGTGCACCTAAACAACAAATATATCAAAAGGGGGGAAAAAACCTAGAAATTGGGAAAAATTTGTTTTTTTTAAACAAACAGGAACCAAATTTTTTTTTTTTGGCCATCCACACCCCTGCTTCCTCTAAGAGGTTTTCTTGTCCTTAAGCTACTCTACCTTTCTTTCATATACACTACCATTCTGCTCTTCCCCACTGATCTAGGAGCTTGGCATTTCCAGCTTCTCACAAATGAGATCGCTTTTCTGCATTGCAAAAGAAAGGCATGGAAGCAGTAAGGGCAGAAACCTACCTGGCTTTTTCAAGTTTTTCTTTATGATGTGGTAGAAGGAGAAAGACCCTTAAAACAAATATCTTTGGCCACTGCTAATAAAATCCCTAGCAGAGGCACACAGCGGGCCCATCTCACATCATCTTCCTTTAAATACTATTTAGCGCATTGTGAAAGAGGATGGGAGGAGACATTCATCTTCACTGCATGATGTACCACATCGGTAAGTGTGCCAGAGAAGCTCCTATGGAATAATGTCACTGCAGCACCAGCAAAAAAAGAGGGGGGGAGGGGGAGAATGGATGTATTAAGCATTTATTCTAAAGAGCTGCAGTATGTCTCTAGATCTTTCCAGAGATAGCAGAAACACATTCCTTTCCTCCCTTTAAAGAGAAGGGGGATGGGAAAAAACGGGAATCGAAGGGGTTGGGGGAAGGAAGAGTATCATCCTTCAGGGTATGAGAGCATTTGGGCTTTAATTAAATGGCACGGAAGGGAAGACAGAGATGGCTTTGGAGGAAGAACACAAGTGTAATAACTATTGAGACAGCCTGCACAAGCATAAATATTTGTGTGTGGGTCCATTATCAAGCATGAGATACGACAAAGTACAATATAACCAGTAACAAAAATTAGAGTAGCACCCAAAATAAGCTAAAGGATTCTTTCATGTCGTTAGTGTACCCTGCTGCTTCTTCCCATAGTCTAGCGCTGCATGCACCATTCCATATTGAAATTCTGTGATGCTTTACTACTGTACCTCAGTCCTTACCTGCACCCTCCCCCCCTTATATTATAACTCTGAGGATCTATTGAACTTTGTCCTTCTACCTCAATGCTGTCCTTCACCACCTCTTGATATTTGGCTCTGGGTAGTGGAACCCAAATGAGCTGTGTGTCCCTGCACCTCAGTCCCAGATTCCTGTTTCAACATTATTCTGTGACCATCGCAGGATTCAACAAGGAAGCAAAGAAATCTTTCAATAATGGAGTTGAAAAACCTGACGTGGACTACTTAATGACCTGGGGTTACAGTAGCCCCCTAAGGCAGATATGCACAGCTCTGGCCATCTACAGCTGTACACAGGTTTGATTTCTAGGATTCCCACAATGAATATTCATCAAGCTTGGTTACCAGGAAACCAGATTCATTAAGACTTCTCAAGAACCAGAGTTGCGTAGGTCCAGGGACATATCAAGACAGTCTGGTTTTCAGGATATCCTTGAAATGCATCCCATACCTGTCAATGCAGCAGATTCTTGCTCAGGCTCTCTTTAAAGCAGAGAGCAACTATAAGGTTGAAAAAAGATTTCAAGACAACCAGTTTCTGGAAGGAGACTTACATCCCAGTCCTGCTCTGCGAAGTGAAATCTTAGGACCCGATGCTCAAAGATTAACGATGAGGGAAATTTACCACAACCTAGCACTGAAAAATTGCCAAGGCATGCTCAAAATAATGAGCATGCAAGTTCATGGCACGCTAAAATCACGGCAAATCTGCAGCTCAGCGCACAAAATGTCAACTTTTCTGTCTATGCCTGAGCAGTGATTGGCTCAGGCATGGACAGAAAAGTTGACATTAGGACAACAAAAAAAGCATACTGATGCAATAATTCCCCAACTCAACCCACTTTAATAAAAAAAATACAAAATAAAACAAAGGTCACAAGGGTCCTCCTCAGCCAGGCCTAAGAAACAGGCCTGGTGGTCTAGTGGAGACCCAACCCAGCCCCCCCATACCTTTTTATAGATGGCGGAAGCAATGCCTATTTGCTCCTGCATCTGGCTGCTGTCATCTTCAAAATGGTAAAAAATCAAAAGGCACTCAATCCCAAAGTGCAAATTATAAGTTATATCAGATGCCTAGAGCATTGCATAACCCTGTAAACCTAGTTTTAAAAGGGAACAAATGAGAATTCAGTATAGACTGTGTCCACAGCTGAGCTTCATTTCAGTGAGTTTAGCCGAGAATGGCTCACTTATAAGGCTCTATACGTCATAAGGACTCCTAATTTTGTATCCCTTAATTTTATTTCTTTTTTTTACATCCAACATATATTTTTTAGTTTACTTTCTTTTATAGATTTTCAATACAAAGTTAAAACAAGAGCTCGCAGCCTAATAACAAGTAACAATTTACAATACAAGGTAAAATAGGAGCTCACAGTCATGAAACAGTACCAAAATTAGAATAAAGAAAGGAGGGAGGGAAAAGGAGGCGAAGAAGAGGGAAAAAAAAGGAGGATATACAACAGGACATGAAGCATGCATATGCCATAAGATACACAAGTTTAGGAATCATCACTTTACATCGTTAAAATAAGATACAAGTGGAAGCCATTTTTTCCTATACAGGGTAAAACGAAAAGATTTTTTTGCAAGGTATGTTCCGTATTTATAAGTTTGAAACAATAAGTTCCACCATTCTTGGTAAGTAATTTGATATAAGGACTTCCAATACGAAAAGATTACTTTCAGAGCTAAAGATATGATAAAAAATATAAAATATATGTTTAATTATTGGAATCAAACATAAATATTATATTTTTTATTTCAAACCAGGAATATGAAAAATTCAATAGGAATCTATATAAATAAAGTCACATGAATCCAGTGACTAAAAACAATTGTTCTTATTATAATTGCTAGGTATTTAATGCACTTTGTATTGGAGTGGAGGAGCAGTCTAAAGATTAGAACAGTGGGCTAAAACCTGCTGAAACCAGAGTTCAAATCCCATTACCACTTCTTGTGATCTTGGACAAGCCACTTAACAATCTATTGCCTTCAGGGCCGGTCTTAGCAGGGCCCTGTGCAAACCTGTTCAGTGGGGCCCTGCGCCTGCCCGCCCTGTCCCCTGCCTGCACCCCCTCTCCCTCGCCCGCCACCACATGCCATCATTTATCAGGGTTTAAAAGGAGGTTTAGAGTACCTTGATGTGCATCCACCACGTTTCAGTAGAGAGCGGCAGATAGCGGCAGCGATTTTCATATCCCGTCAGCTGCCAAGCTCAGAGCCTCCTCGTTGCTGCATCCCGCCCTTGTGGAAACAGGAAGTGACATCAAAAGGAGGTTCTGGGCTCGGCAGCTGACGGGATATGAAAATCGCTGCCGCAGTCTGCCGCTCTCTACTGAAATGTGCCACTGCCTGATGCTCTCTACTGAAATGTGGATGCACATTAAGGTACGGAGCAGGGAGGTGTTCTGATCAGTAGGACAGACGTGACAGAGATGCGGGGCTCCTAGGAGCACGGGGCCCTGTGTGACCGTCCCTGTCACCCCTGCCTAAGACCGACCGTGATTGCCTTGAGTACAAACTGAGGGACCTTTTTACTAAAGTGCAGTGAGGTTTTCCACTTACCATGTTTTAACAGGAAAAAAATTAATGCATGGTAATTGCAAAGCCTGTGTGGTAAATGCAGAGAATGTGCCTGCATTTACCACAAAGAGCAGAGCCGTACCACACAGCACCACATTATATGCAGCGTCAGGTAGCATAGTGCGACTTTTGCTTACATAAATAAACAATTATGAATAGATATGTCTATTCATACCCATGACATCCTATTTCTCTTCCCCAACACCTCAATCATATTCTCCATCCCCCTGATGACATTTCTCAACCCCCCACACTTGTATCCCTCAACCTCCTGATTAGCAATGGGCAGGGCTTTTTTTGAGGGGGTACTCAGGGGTACTGAGTACCGGCACCTTTTCCATTGTCTGCTAAAATTGACCCATGGAACACAAGTTTTAATGAAAGAGCTCAGGCTCTACATACCAATTCTGGCTTGTCATAGATTCTATGACTGATTGCAGGGGGGCCTGGCTATTGTGGGGTGGATCCCTCAGTGATCACCCCAACCCTGAAGGGTGGCCTAGCATTTGAGTACCGGCACCTTTTTTTCTAGAAAGAACGCACTGGCAATGGGTGATACGTCCGTCCCCTGATCCAAAGACCTGCTGGTGTGTACACATTCCAACCCTCCCCCACCTCCAGTCTCCCATCACCCCTCTGACTTACCCATGACTCCTAATGATAGTCTTGCAATACTACCATTAGAGGTCAGCCTTCCATATAAAGAGCAGAAAAATAGCCTAGTGGTTAGTGGTTTGACCATAGAACAGACAAAGGGAACCCAGTTCAAATCCTGTGATCTTGGGAAGGCACTTAACCCTCCATTTTCTCAGGTACTAATTTAGGGCTCCTTTTATTAGTGATTCTGGCATGGCAAATGCAATGAAATCCATTCAATTCCTATGGGCTTCGTCCCATTTGCCACATGTGTGGCTTTGTAAAAGGAGCCCTTAGATTGTAAGCCTTCCAGGGACAAGAAAATACCTAGTGTATCTGAATATAACACCTTGAGCTACTACTGAAAAAAGTGTGAGCTAAGTTCAAATAAATAAATTTAAAGTCATGTATGAACTACACAACAAGATGTGTCCCCTAACTTACATCCACATTATTGCTCCACAATAAACCAACAGGACATATCTATTAGCAAAATTAGAAGCATGTTTCGTCCCATCTCTTCCCTCACATTCCATCACCTTCCTTGACACATAATTCATAACCATATTAATCCACACCCCCTTCCGGTTACAGCCAGGTCTTGAACTCGTGGAGGCATATTTTCAAAGCACTTAGACTTACAGTGTTCCATTGAAATCTATGGAACTTTGTAAGTCTAAGTGTTTTGAAAATGACCCCCTATTAGACTCCTATCACTTGCCCAAAAAAGATAAGAAGCCCAAACCTCACTAAGGGGTCCTTTTACAAAGGTGCTGAAAAATGGCTTGCGGAAGTGTAGGTGCGGGTTTTGGGCACGCACCAGTCCATTTAACCCTAACCCTAAGCGCGCCTTTAAAAAAGGGCCTTTTAAAAATTTTTCCAAAAATGGACGTGCAGCAAAATGAAAATTGCCGCATATCCATTTTGGGTCTGAGACCTTACCTCCAGCCATTGACCTAGCAGTAAAGTCTCATGCAGTAACTGGGCAGAAAAGACCTACGTGTGCCAAACACCTCTTGGCGTGCGTCCATTACGCACACCCGAAAATAAAAAATATTTTTCAGATGCGTGTATCGGACGCATGCCAAAAATGAAATTACTGCAAGAGCCATGCAGTAGTTGGGCGGTAACTCCATTTTGGAATGCGTTGGGCGCACGTAGACGCTTACACGGCTTAGTAAAAGGACCCCTTAGGGACCTGTTTACTAAGGCACGTTAGCGTTTTTAACATGCCTGCAATTAGTGCACGCACTAACTGTGTTAGCGCCTATAGGGATATTGTAGGCACGTACATGGTTAACGCACATTTAAAACGCTAATGTGCCTACAACGCGGCTTAGTAAACAGGGCCCTTAATCTAAGACCCTTCCTTTGCACCATTCTACACCCTCATACCTGTGCACTCATCTAATCCTATCTTCTACCCGAACTCCCACTCTCTCATTTATGACATTTATATCCCACATTTTCCCTTACAATTTCAAGTTCAATGGGGCTAACAAGCTAAAATGAAGTCATTACAAAATATGAAACAAAATACCCACATATATTAATAAGGAAAGAATCGTAAATATATGAAGAATTCAATAATAAAGCATAATGGGGAGAATGGGCACCAGGATCAATTGACAGAAATTTTTGGAAAAGGAAAGATTTCAAAAACTTGCAAAAAAACAAATAATCATGTTGGGATCTTATATTTTTCGGCAGGGAATTCCACCATTTAGTACCTTGGTGTGAAAAAGTAGCTGAATATATAGATTTACTAGTAAAAAAGGCCCATTTCTGACACACATGAAACGGGTGCTAGCAAGGTTTTCCTCGGAGTGTGTATGTGAGAGTGACTATGAGAGAGAGAGAGTGAATGTGCGAGTGTGTGAGAGAGAGAGAGTGAGTCTGGGTGCGAGTGTGTCTGTGAGAGAGAGAGTGTGTGTGTGAGAATGAGAGTGTGTGCAAGTGCGTATGTGAGAGACAGTGTGAGAGAGAGTGTGTTTCACACAGATACAGTGTGTGCGAGAGAGTGTGTGTGAGACACACTCTCTGTGAGACTGAGTGTATGAGACCAAGAGTCTGTGAGTGACTGTGTGACACATAGAGAGTGAATGTGATACAGTGTGAGACATAGAGTGTGTGAGAGAGAGAAAGACATTGACTGTGAGAGAGAGAGAGAGAGTGTGTGTGTGACAGAGATACCTCCCCCCCCTCTGGTGTCAGGCCCCCCCCTCCCTCCCTCCCTCTCTCTGGTGTCAGCCCCCCTTCTCTCTCTGGTGTCTGAGCGTTACTGTGCAGGACGCTGAGCTCTGGCTGTGCTTCAAGGAACTGACCAATCCTATTTAATAGAATGCACCTCCAACATTCTGAAGCTGAGAAACCTCGTGTGGTTGGTCACTTCTGCCTGTGACGAACCTGGAAGTACATGTTGTCAATTCAGGAGATGGATACAGACAGCAGGAATGCCTCAGCCATGCATTCAGCTTCAGAATGTTGGAGGTGCTTTTTATTATATAGGATAAATTACTTTCTTACAGGTAGGAAAATGAAGACGCAGGTAGTCTCTTGCGCCAAAGATTGAATTGCGAGAAGGCGATACCACACAAATCTGAAATATGACAGCACAGAGTTTGAATGCAACCCTGTCCCTAATGGGAAGTCAATGCAAATGTATCAGCAAAGGAGCAGCCCTCTCAAAGTGTGGCACATGCACGACAAGTCTAGCTGCAGTATTTTGAGCAGCTTGCAGTTTCCTTAAGATTCATTCTTAACACTCTGCATAGATAGAATTACAATAATCAAATTGAGTCAAAACAAGAGATTGGACAAGTAATCTTCTCCATGTACCCCCTCCCAAGGGGCAAAACTAATGCCTTTACGCCTAGCATCACCTTTTCGTCCACAATCTCCCAGGGTACTATGTAATCCTTCAGAGTAGGAATCTGAGCTAGAGCAGCAAAACTGAAAGATGGCTTTAATTTGCCATCTTCAAGTTCACCTCATTGATTGGATTTATTCTAATGCTTGTTCATTTCACTATTGTTATACTGTTAACAAAGCTAAGCTTTATGTCAAGTTGTACCTGCTGTCCACCATTTCGGGTGAATCTCTTCATAAAGGTGCTTAAACAGATTCCAGTTATTAAATAAACTAGTGTTGATTCTCCGGTGGTGCATCTGAGCCCTGCTTTGCTTGGTCTTCGTATCAGAGCACCTGGCCTGAAGGTCAGAACCAGGGGCGACGTGTAGGCGGAATAGACCAGAAAGCCCAGCTCTGAGAGCCGTAATTAACTGTGAGAATGCATCTTAGCAGTGATGATGTGTAATTAGTGAAAATGAAAGCTTTATTACCAACTGCTAGGGAGGAACAGAGGGGCATATTATTCAATCAGCTAATGAATGGCTTGCTTATGTGCTTGTATGTATGTGTGACAGAGGAAGAAAAGCATTGTTTATCTGCTCTGCACCTACTTCCTCTTAACTGGGTGACAGGGAGATCTGATGTTGAGGAAAAGAGGAATGACTGCAGTGCTGAAGCTCTTATAAACGTCAGTGTAGGTGAGGTAGCCTGCGTCATTGCGTTCTGGGAACAAAGCACCCTCTTTCTTTGGCCTGAACTGCACTTGGGGAGGTAAGATGCGCTTCAGACGATGACATGTCTTGTAGGAAGCTCTGGCAATGCCTTCCTGTTCTACTCTCATGAAAGCAGCTACAGTAATTGCCGTGATTAATCTTTGGAGGAGACGCTGTAGTCATCGCTGAGAAATATCTACCCATGTGTCAGCTTGTGAGATCTCTCCACTCACCCAACCTTGTTGCAAGAAAAAAAAAAGGTGTTTGTTAGAGGAAAGTTTTTGCTTTATGCAGTCAGCTCTACTTTGTAATAGCTGATATTCTGCATGTCCTGTGCTCGCATCCAATGTAGTATTCTCATGGGGCAAATTTATAAAATGTCACACATGACCGCAATAATCAGAATGCACAGATATCACAGGAGAGATTAGTAGGCACAACTCAAAAGGCTACCAGTGCAATGTAAACACTGGTGCTACAAGGACAAGATATACACTGAGTTTAAAAAAACAAACAAACAAAAAACCCTTTACAAAGCTTGTTTTCTGCACAACTCTGTCAAAACATGACCAATTTTAATAAACTTTGGGATATATCATAAGTACAGTAGTGCCACACTGGGATAGACCACAGGTCCATCAAGCCCGGCATCCTGTTTCCAACAGTGGCCAATCCAGGTCACAAATACCTGGTAAGATCCCAACAAAGTTCAATACATTTTATGCTGCTTATCCCAGAAATAAGCAGTGGATTTTCCCCAAGACAATTTAATAATGGTCTGTGGACTTTTCATTTAGGAAGCCATCCATACCTTTTTTAAACCCCGCTAAGCTAACTGCCTTTACCACATTCTCTGGCAATGAATTCCAGAGTTTAATTACACGTTGAGTGAAGAAAGATTTTCTCCAATTCGTATTCAATTTACTACTTTGTAGCTTCATCGCATGCCCCCTAGTCCTAGTATTTTTGAAAAGAGTAAACAAACAATTCACGTCTACCTGTTCCACTCCACTCATTATTTTATAGACCTCTATCATATCTCCCCTCAGCTGTCTTTTATCCAAGCTGAAGAGGCCTAGACACTTCAGCCTTTCCTCATAGGGAAGTCATCCCATTCCCTTTATCATTTTTGTTGCCCTTCTCTGTACCTTTTCTAATTCCATAGTAAGTCTACAGTCAGGCCGGCCACTTCACTACCTAATTCTTCAACTGTTGCAGTGTTTTCTTCAGTGCAAACTGATTGGCCTTGCAATTTCTTCAAAACATATTCTGTTTTCCCTCTTCCACCTCTTTTCCGAAAACTCTTGCACCAGTCTATGAGAACCAAAACCAGGTACAAATTTTTAATAAGGATCAGTCCTCTTGACTGAAAACTATGCTGTTTATGTTTAAAGCAAAATGACATCTGCGCATATCATGATATTAATTACTAGTTGGTGATGACATTTAGGTGAGGTGGCCGGTGTGGGTATACACTTATTGCAAATTTATTCAGGATGATATATCCCAAAGTTTATTGAAATTGTCAAGTTATGAAGAAAACAATCTTTATACAGTTTTTAAAAAAATACACAGTTTAGTTTTAAAATGTATAGAAGCTAATTCCAGTGTTTCATTCCCAAGATGTGATGTTCCTCAGGAGGACCAATATACAAGCCTGGCGTCATTAGTTAGAAGCAGGCAATAGTCAAAGGGTTTGGTGGTGACAGGGATACCATTTCCTCTTTCACAATCACTTTTTATTTCCAAGTACCGCTTAGCCTCAGCAGGAAGCACGGGGTGGGGTGCCACTGGGGCAATATACATTACACAGGTCGCAGCCAGGGCCGTGCTAACCCGGTAAGCGGGGTAAGCATGGCAGGGGGGCGCCTCGCTGTCAAGGGTGCCATCAGTGTTCTAAAATTAAAAAAATATAAACCTCTCTCGTGTTGGCGCCACGCCACCTATATGCGCATGCGCTGCTGGCTCTGGCTGCTGCCTTCCTGTGCGTAGCGCTCGTTCGTCTGTTTAGTACCGCCCCAGCTCTTCGACACTCACGGCATGACGCCACACATGGAACCTCGCAGGCAGTCCGACTCTCCGAAGGACCTGGGGTGTTGCCGGTGCTGCTGCCGGTGGTGCGTTGGAGTGCTGAGAGGAGAGAGGAGAGTCGGCGCTGCTGCTGATCCGCTGCTGTCCACTCCCACGGTGCTCCGCATTAATTTTGTTTTTTGCTGAGAGACTGTGGTGGACATCATTGGTAAGGTTTCGCCTTGCTGTTAACTTTTAATTACTGTAATGGCTGGCTGGTGTGGCGGCCTACTTATCGATAAAGAAAGTATATGATTTGAGGCTGCAGGTTGGGTGGGGGAACTGGAACCAACCAGGCCAGCTGGGGAAGAAAAGAAAGACAAGGCAAGGAAATTTCTGTGGTGGGGGGAGAGAACAAGCTAGAATCAGGGAGGAACAAAGGAGGGGAGAGTAAGGGCAGGAAAGGAAAATAAGAGCTAATGGAACAAGCCTGCCATGAGTGGGAAAGTGCGGGGTACAAATGTAACAAAAAAAAAAAAAAAGCTAGAATCAGGGAGGAAGGAAGGGGAGACTAAGGCACGAGGAAGTTCTTCTGATAGTGCTTAAAATCCAGCAGCAGTGTGAATGATAGTACCAGAAGATCCCAGAGCAATGGATCAAGGCAGTTGCAGAGGATAAAATATTGTATAGTACCTGTAAAACCTAAGTCACATATATTTCAATACTGGTAGTATCCCTGTAGTCAAAAGGGTTGTTATTGTCTGTCAAAGATTTCAGTTTACACAGTGGCCGTTTTCAAATCAAAACTCAAAACCCACTTCTTTACCACTGCTTTTGACTCCTGACTTACTTGCCCTGTCCTTTATCCTCACCTCTCTATTCCCTTACCCTTAATTGTTCTGTCTGTGTACTGTCTTATCTAGATTGTAAGCTCTTTGAGCAGGGACTGTCTTTGTGTATGGTGTGCAGCGCTGCGTATGCCTTGTAGCGCTATATAAATGATAAGTAGTAGTCATCTGCTATAAAGAGATTCTATTCGACTTGAGGTTTGAAGTGGTAGTGCTTAAATATAGGTAGCAAGGAGGGTAATCAATCATGTGATAGGCTTTCGGTTTTATATAGTACTACTAGGGTTACGCAGCGCTGTACATGTTGAAACATGAAGCTAAGTGGTTGTAAACCCTTTATTTGTTCAGCAATCCCACAAAGATGCACTCCATCTTTCAGCTCCTATTTCCTTTGCATCTTGTGCCAAACCAGGGGGGGCGCCAACTAATAGTCTGCAGGGGGGCACCAGAGACCCTTGGCACGGCCCTGGTCGCAGCTAATTATGGGAGAGCCCGGGGCAAGTCCTCAGAACTATCCCAGGGGTACTCAGGCCTTGACTGAGAGAGGGGTGCCCTGTTCACAGGGCCGGTGTACCCCTAGGATATGGGACTGAGCAGGTATGGGTAGGGAGGCTTCTTTGCTTCATGGCAGATGCCACCCCCCTGTCCCCAATGCGGTCTTGCTTGATTGCATGGTGGGTCTACATGTGTATGTTTGAAATGCTTGTTGACTGTATCAATAAAGCTGCGGCCTAATGTTTAAAGCAATGTGACTGACCAGTTATCCTAGGGAAGCTGCCCGTCACCTGTTGAGGTGGATGAGAGTGGCAGGAAGCAAAAGAACAGGGCTAGGGGAAGGTCATGGCTGCCCATGTTATCACTCTATTTCCAAGTACTGTTCAGCCTGAATGGTGCCAAACCTGTCTTTTTAAAGGTGCAGGGCCTCACAGTGCTGACAGCATTCAGAGTACTGGAGTGGAGGAGTAGCGTAATGGTTAGAGCAGTGGGCTGAGAACTACAGCAGCCTGGTTCAGCTCCCACTTCTGTTCCTTGTGATTTTGGGCAAGTCATATAGGGCCAGATGCACAAAAGCCCCCACAAAAAAAGTGTATTTTCAATCCCTAGAAAAAGTTACTGAGTTCTAAATAGTGAAAGATGTTGGAAGGAAAATTGCATGAAAAATGAGCTGCATATAATTTCAACAAGCAGCCCGGTAGGGAAAACGCCAGCGCATGCATAGAACACCCCATGTGTAGGACAGTCAATCACTCGCTAGGTGTGGCTGCTATGCGCATGCCCTGAACAGCATCTAAAAAATGTGACTGGGGTGGAAGGGAAATGGGATGCAAGGAAATTATTTCACTCCTCAGCTACCCAGAACTGCTGAGTTGCAGCCATAACTTTCCTTTGATTTTTGAAGAGAATATGGTTAAACAAAGCCTGAAGGAACAGATCCAGTCAGCGTCAATGCTGCTCCATAGAGATGGTAGATCTCAAACTGTCAAAATCGGGGACTATTCCTGTATACCCATCAGCAACAGGTTATCTCTCCCTTACACACAATCAGCAGTTTCCTGTGAGTTTTCTTATTATTTGCTACAGCCACAGCTACTTAAAATTCACCCCATAATTTAGGCATAGGGGACAGGCAGCAGATAGCTCTGCTGAGAAGCCACTGTCATGCTATAACAGCTTCTGACCTCCTGTTAAAATTTACTCATAAAAGGCAGGGGCTGCATTCTGTGCTTCGCTCGGAAATGGCTGTGCATCACTCAGAATTCACATTTGAATAGTAATCAGCTCATTGTAATATATTTGTATATGATTCCCGTTGTCTGTTACCTCGAATGGTAGAAAGCATGCCCCTTTGAGCGTCTCATTTCCCCCCCCCAAACCCACCTCCCCGCTCCCCCCGTTTTCTATTTCTGTTGATGGCTCTCTCATTCTCCCTGTCTCCTCAGCTCGAAACCTTGGGGTCATCTTTGACTCTTCTCTCTCCTTCTCTGCTCATATCCAGCAGATTGCCAAGACCTGTCGTTTCTTTCTTTACAACATCTGTAAAATCCGCCCCTTTCTTTCCGAACACTCATCCACACCCTTGTCACCTCTCGTTTAGACTACTGCAATCTGCTTCTTGCTGGCCTCCCACTTAGTCACCTCTCCCCTCTCCAGTCGGTTCAAAACTCTGCTGCCCGTCTCGTCTTCCGCCAGGGTCGCTTTACTCATACTACCCCTCTCCTCAAGTCCCTTCACTGGCTCCCTATCCGTTTTCGCATCCTGTTCAAACTTCTTCTACTAACCTATAAATGTACTCACTCTGTTGCTCCCCAGTATCTCTCCACACTCGTCCTTCCCTACACCCCTTCCCGTGCACTCCGCTCCATGGATAAATCCTTCTTATCTGTTCCCTTCTCCACTACTGCCAACTCCAGACTTCACGCCTTCTGTCTCGCTGCACCCTACGCCTGGAATAAACTTCCTGAGCCCCTATGTCTTGCCCCATCCTTGGCCACCTTTAAATCTAGACTGAAAGCCCACCTCTTTAACATTGCTTTTGACTCGTAACCACTTGTAACCGCTCGCCTCCACCTACCCTCCTCGCTTCCTTCCCGTTCACATTAATTGATTTGATTTGCTTACTTTATTTATTTATTTTTGTCTATTAGATTGTAAGCTCTTTGAGCAGGGACTGTCTTTCTTCTATGTTTGTGCAGTGTTGCGTACGCCTTGTAGTGCTATAGAAATGCTAAATAGTAGTAGTAGTAGTAATAGTGAATACCGTGTCTGCTAAACCAGCTAGAACGGGTCAAAGTCGGACATTCTATTATGGAAAGTTTTGTGCATTGGGGCCTTAGGGGGTTATTCTATAAAGGTCACCTAATGAAAGGCACTAAAATGCTGACGCTAAGCACGAATTCTATATCAGCAAT
The DNA here is from genome assembly GCF_901765095.1 of Microcaecilia unicolor. Taxonomy (NCBI): domain Eukaryota; kingdom Metazoa; phylum Chordata; class Amphibia; order Gymnophiona; family Siphonopidae; genus Microcaecilia; species Microcaecilia unicolor. Next base: position 55,766,644 of record NC_044042.1, on the reverse strand, counting down.
TATGCACATAACTGCCATAATACAATATTTATTTATTTGTTAGGAATACTAGAATAAATGCATTTTACCCATGGATTCTATATATGGTAACTCAAGTTGGGCATGCCATTTAGCTACAAGGCCAATTTGCACATGCAACGTAATTGCTTAACAAGCAAATCAGATCCAATAATTGGCCTCAAGCAATTATTGACACTCAGAATTTATGCGTGTAACTTTCTAAGCATATTCTGTAAAGTGGTGCACATAAATTCTAATATGAACACATGCGTCCAGCTTTCCCTACATGAGCACGCAGCTTGGAATGCATTGCCACTTGGTTTGAAAACAATTTACAACCTAATCAACTTTCGGAAATCGCTGAAGACGTATCTCTTCAACAAGGCATACCACAATGATCCAAAATAGGAACTGTAACGCACCACCTCTTACCTAATACTTTGAATGTTTTCCCTCTGTACCTGATTGTTTAATTCTATTATGTTATCCATGTTCTGTATGTAATACCATTTGTATCTTTTACTTTGAATGACGAATGCCATGACGGAATATTGTAAACCACATTGAGCCTGCAAATAGGTGGGAAAATGTGGGATGCAAATGCAACAGATAAATAAATAAATAAATAAATAATATGTGGATCTCAAAAGGGGGTGTAGCAATGGGAGGGACATGGACATTCCTAAAACTTACACTCACTGTTATAAAATATGCCTGATCAATGCCTAAATTAGGCACGGGCATTTTCACCAGGTTTTGGTGGAATAAATGGTCACGCCTAAATTGTAGTCACGGGAATGGGCGCTACGCATGTTCTATAAACTGTGCCTAACTTTAGGCAAGGTTTATATTATACTGCTAAGAGCACTTTTTTGGTGTCATATATAGAATCTGGTCATATGTAATCCTTCATTTGACATGCTTGCTTTGAGATTGTGAATCAACAAATTTAAGAATAAATGTAAGAATAAACATTGGGGTAATATTCGGCCACAGTGCTCAGTGTTTTCTTTAAATGCTGGACACTGCTGACTAAATTGTGCCTGGATATTAAGTGCCAGGCTCTATCCAGGTACTGGCACAGAACATTCAGGCAGAGGGTAGTTACTGGGAGTTACCTGGGCACTGCCAGTATTGAATGGCAGTACCTGGATAGACATTCATTTACTTAGAATGGCCTTTTTGATGGCCTAAGTTAACTGGCTAGCTATTTGAGTACCGCTGCTGAACCTTAGCAGTGCCTGGATAACTCCTGGCTCTGCCCAGACTCCACCCTCAGTCCAACCCAGTACTAACCAGATAGTGCCGTGATGGTCTGCTCAAATCCTGTTGTGTGTCGCTGAAAATCCAGGTATGACCGGGGCATAACTGTTTTACCAGGTAGGAGCCTCTCCTTTCTGGTTAAGTCGCACTGAATATTAGGCCTTTAGATTAGGAGGCCATTCCATAACTGTGGAACACTGCCTCTGAAGGCCTGATTCCCTAGTACAGAGGTGGGCAACCACGGTCCTCAAGGGCCACAACCCAGTTGACTTTTCAAGATGGCTACAATGAATATGTACAACATCTATTTGCATACGATGGAAGCAGTACATGCAAATCAATCTCATGCATATTTCTTGTGGAAATCATGAAAACCCAACTGGGTTGTGGACCTCGAGGACCATTGTTGCCACCTCTGTCCTACCTTGTTATGGAGAGCTTGGAATAAGCCTGGGTTTCTTAACTGCTCTCCCTCACTGGGTTACTTAATGGAGAAGAGCTAATTGGCTTAGCCAGGAGGGTGGGGCCCAGCCAGAGGAAATTAAAGCCTGAGTGGGCACAGAGCAGGGAGGCCACAAGGAAGGAATTTATCAAGTTTGTCCCAAGCTGGCTACAGTACTGTGAGAGGAGTTCATGGGAAGAGAGCAGCAGCCTCAAGTTTAAGTCTCTATAGGTAAAAGACTGCCAAGGTAATAAGTTGCCTTGATTCATTGGAGAAAATCCTGGACCTGGGTGTCCAAGCTGGAGCCAGGCCTGAGTTTGTCTTTGAGCTGCTGTACACTGTGTTTGGTCTGGGTCACAGCCAGCCACAGTATGACTTTTTCCCATTGATTTGCAAGAGAATTCACTGGCCCTGTGAAGCAACAGGCTTCTGTATCTCTCTGAATACAGTAATAAAGAGTTTTCTATTTACTCTTATACCCTGTCTAGCTGTGTTTGTTGAGGCTCCAAGCCTGGCCACCACCCACGCTGCCACATACCTTAATGAATTTCTTCCATGTTAGTTTATTCAGCAATGTTTCTTAGGAGAAGCATAAATTACAGCCTGGCACATACCATATCGATTATTAGAATGCCTCTCACTCTTTTCCCTGAATGAATCCTTTGAGCAGTGGCTGAAAATAACCCTTTGTGTACTTTTAGTTGGACTGAGTAAGGACAGTGTTCAGACAGCCAAGTTACTTTGGCACATGGCTTTGAAAATTGCTCACTATGATGCTGATTTAATAACGTGTGTTAAAATTAGTGTACCTTATTGCTACTGTGTTAGTACACATTTTTGGTGTACTACAATTGCTTATGATGTTGGAAAGGTTTTAGTGTACCCAAAATGTGTGCTACGTTGTACTCTTTTGAATGCAGTTTCCATGCTAATACATGGAAGTGATCTCCATATAAAATGTCTTCCAATGCAGGAAAATGTGCTAAAAAAATTAACCTTTTCTGATTTCTTTAGTGCTGATTTTTCACTACAGTCCTAGAGGTGAAAAAGTTTTTTAATTTCCATTTATGCCACATACATGACCCCCACATCCAGGAGATTTTAGATCCTGGAACTCAGACCATCTAAACCCCCACCCACATACTAAGGGGTCCTTTTACTAAGGTGCGCTGAAAAAAATGGCCAGTGGTAGTGTAGACGCGTGTTTTGGGTGCACGCAGAATCATTTTTCAGTGCACAGCTGCAAAAAATGCTTTTTAAAATTGTTTTTGATGAAAATGGATGTGCGGCAAAATGAAAATTGCTGGGCATCTTTTTGGGTCTGAGACCTTACCGCGGGCTATTGACCTAGCGGTAAAGTCTCACACGGAAACCAGGCGATAATGACCTCCGTGCATCAAATGCTACTTGGCATGTGCCCAATATGTGTGTCCAAAAATCACAATTATTTTTTGGACACGCGTATCGGATGCACGCCAAAAATGAAATTACTGCAAGAGCCACATGGTAGCTGGGTGGTAACTCCATTTTGTCGCATGTTGGGTGTGCGTAGACGCTTACATGGCTTAGTAAGAGGGCCCCTAAACTCTTTATCCAGCTACCCAGCTATTCCCATCCATGCAATTCACCAGCCCTCTATATTTACCTTTCCTGGATCCTGTGTAGCCGGTTAACAGTGAACCCCCTGTTTAGAAATGTGGATTCATAGGGTTATAAAACAATTTATCTTTTTGGTCCTGAGAGTACGGGGGAAAAGGGAAACCTTCTACTCTTTTCCAAGGCCCTATACCTCTACCCGATTGGTGTTTACTCTTCTCAAACACTGTCCTCCTCAATGAAAGGATAATTAAGAAATAATCCCACAGCATTGGATGCATTAATTATGGATTTTTTTTTCAAGGTGAGTTACATTCAGGTACTCTAGTCATTTCCTTGTCTGGCTCACAATCTAATTTTTGAATCTGAGGTAGTTAAGTGACTTGCTGAAAATTGCAAGGAGCAGCAATGGGATTTGAACTGGACACCTCTGGATATCCTGTCCTGTTCTCTAATCACTAGGCTATTCCTCTGTGCCAACTTTACTGCTTAACTTTACAGCAATTTAACCTGATACAGTAGCTTTTTGGAAGATATTTCAACACTATTTACAGTTTCTTCAATGACAGTTTCAACACACAGCTCTCTTTACAACTCCTACTCCATTACCTGGTCACTCCAAACAAACCTTTTCTCTTTCCCACATTACTACTACTACTACTTGACATTTCTAAAGCGCTACTAGGGTTACGCAGCGCTGTACAATTTAACATAGAAGGACAGTCCCTGCTCAAAGGAGCTTACAATCTAAAGGACAAATGTACAGTCAGTCAAATTGGGGCAGTCTAGATTTCCTGAAAGGTTGCCTTAGGGAACCTCTCTTCCCAGCCCACAGCTATGTTAGCTCTGTATAGATTCCACCCTGGAGCTTGATTCCAGTCCCATACTACTAGCCTCTTCAGTTCCTCCCATGCACCTGGATCCTTAGGCGCAGGCTAGCAATAACAGTCTTTGCTCTGTTTGGGAGTTCTGCCCTGGCACTTGCTCAGGTTAGTCTGTTTTCCTTCACTTTGATATTCAAAACTGTTTGACTGGCCAGAAACGGCTCCCGGCCTGTCAAATAGAGTTTAAGCACCTAACCACAGATATTCAGCAGGAGATAACTGGTTATCTAGCCAATAACCGACTATATTGCACAACATGACCAGTTAGGTGTGGATACTGAGCACCTAACCGGCTATGTTGATTGGTCAAAATTGGGCTCCCAAATAGCAGGCCTATCTTTCACCGCTAAAAAGTTAACTGTTTGACGCTGAATATCGATGTAGCCGGTTAACTTTTTATTGGCCAAATAAACCCGAATATAGCTCTATTGATTATACAGGTTTATTGCTGGTGGCAGACAGCACCGCACTGTCCGCCGCTGGCTGAATATCAGGCCCCTTCACAAGTTTTGCCGTTCTCTTCCCTGATGGAGCTCATTTTGCTTCTTTGGAGGCAGGAATAAGGGAAACAAACTTTCCCTGTAAGTCCTTCTGTTTACTGTTGCCCTGAGATCTGGGTGATTTTCCAGGGCCCAACTTATACAGGGCCTTGGACTTCAAGGTGCAGATCTGTACTTGCTATGCAGAAAAGGACACAAGAAAAAAAAAGACACTTTCCCTCCAAATGTGAGGCCTTAAATAGTGTAGTTTAGTTTAATAACATTTCATGGTAGTCTACAATAAAATAGAAAAAATAATATTAATAGAAAAGAACTCATTATACAATAAAAGGAAAGACCTAACACATCCAGACAGAAGAATCAAAGAATCATCCATTCTCTCTTATTACCTATTCTAAAAATTCCCCTCAGCCTCTCATATCTCCGTATCCCTTCCTATCCTAGCTCTCCTTCTCTCACTTAAAATACATTTTTATTACTTTTTAATATTGTGTTCAGCAGACTCAACAGTTTATTTTTTGTCATCTGTAGGATGTATATCAAAAGCTAGTGTATAAAAATTAGTCTTTAATAAAATCATAAATTTCTTAAAATTCATTTCTTGACAGATTAATTTGGGAAGGCTGTTCCACAAAACAGGAACAAGCCAAAAAAGAGCACTTGAGCGAGTAGACTCCCAGTGGCCATAGAAATATCAGACGTCGCCATCCTATAATCCTGCAAATTAGATTGTAAGCTCTGTCGAGCAGGGACTGTCTCTTCATGTTCAAGTGTACAGCACTGTGTACGTCTAGTAGCACTATAGAAATGATAAGTAGTAGTAGTAGTAAAGACCTTAAAGTCCTTGCCAGAGTATATGGAATGGCTAAACTACTCAAAATAATTTTTTATTAGATATGAATCAAAGTGCTTTGATTTTTATGCCCTTTTGATGCTTAACATAGGAGCATAGAAAAATGAAGGCAGATAAAGACCATATGTCCTATCCAGTTGGCCTATCCATGTCATCTACTCTCCCTATCACTCCTTTAGAGATCCTATGTACCTGTCCCAAGCTTTCTTGAATTCAGACAAAGTTTTCACCTCCACCACCTCCACTTGGAGGTCGTTCCATGAATCCACCACCCTTTCCTTGAAGAAGTATTTCCTCAGGTTACTCCCGAGTCTGTCCCTTTTCACCTTCATCCTATGCTCTTTCATTCCACAGCTTCTTTCAATTGAAAGAGACTCACCTCCTGTTCATTTATACCATGAGGTCTTTAAACATCTCTATCTTATCTCCCCTCTCTTGCCTGTCTTCCAAAGTATACATATTGAGATCTTTAAGTCTGTCCCCATATGATTTATGATGGAGACTACTGGCCATTTTAGTAGCCACCCTCTGGACCGACTCCCTCCTGTTTACATCTTTTTGAAGGTGCAGTCTCCAGAACTGTACACTGTCCTCACCAAAGATTTATACAAAGGCATTATCACTTCCGTTTTTCTGCTGGCCATTCCTCTCACTTTGCTCCTAAGCATCCTTTTGGCTTTTGCGTTTGCCTTTTCTATCCGTTTGGCCTGAAGGTCATCACATACTGTTGTTGTCCAACTCATGGAGTTCAAGAACAAGTAACAAAATGAGCTGCTGTAAATATCTACATGTACAATGTGGGCAATCACACACATTTTATAAAGATTGCATGTATTGCAACTGTACCTGTGCCCTGCCTCCGAACATGCCTCCGCCAGAGCACGTTCTTATCCCCAAAGATACGGGAGGATGCAGTAATTTTAAAAGCAATGATACAGTTCCACCTGGCACAAATTCTTCAATGGGAGATGCAACAAATAGAATCACTCTCCTCTCCCCCTCTTAAATGTTAATTGAAAACCTCAGTGGTGCAACTTGCCAGTGATTTTACACTGTTGCAAGACTTGACTGCAACCACCCCATCATCAGTTTCCAAACAGATTTTATACAAACTTGTAAGATCTTTTATTCAACTATATATGAAACTTTTTTTCCTTATCTTATTTTCTTAAATATCATAAAGTTTAAATAATACTCATCTTAAAAATTAATATAGAGCATTGTCAGACGGGGGACACAGCATCCGACATGACCATATTTCGCCTATATGGGCTGTGTCAAGGACCTTCCCCTTAATTTGCCTCTAGAGCCAGCTTAGTGCATACTCATGGGATTACCCCTGCCAAGAATTTCATATATAGTTGAATAAAAGAGCTGAGATGTTTGTATAAAATCTGTTTGGAAACCGATGATGAGGTGGGTGCAGTCAAATCTTGCAACAGTGTAAAATCACTGGCTAGTTGCACCGCTGAGGTTTTCAATTAACATTTAAGAGGAGGAGAGGAAAGTGATCTGATGATTTTAAAAGATACATTTTCCACATGTATACTGGCAAATATGTAGAAAAAGTCTTTTGTAAGATTCCTTTGTGTATAAATAGTTCCTTATCTAACATCACTACTCAAGCATCTTTGCCAATATATATACATACTAGCCTAGCCTTTTGGAATGGGGGGGGGGGGGGGTTCCGAGCCCCCCCCTGGAGTCGCCGCCGCCCCTCCACCCGGCCCGAGCAGCACTGTAAACTTACATCAGCACGCAGCAGCTGCCGTCGGGGCGGGCTTCCTTCTCTGCCTCGTGTGTCCCGCCTCGTGTGACGTAACGTCGGCGAGGGCGGGACAAAGGCAGAGAAGGAAGCCTGACGGCAGCTTTGCTGATGTGTCTGCTGCTGCGTGCTGATGTAAGTTCACAGTGCTCGGGCCAGATGGAGGGGCGGCGGCGACTCCGGGGGAAGGGGAGCGGTTCCGACGTCTGCAGCATGCCAGTAGAGACTTCCCTCTCTGTCCCGCCCCCATCATCACGTATTGAAGCGGGGGCAGGGCAGAAAGGGAAGTCTCTACTGCGCATTTGTGAGTGAGTACGGTCACTCACCGTTTATATGTTTGATACATCTGCTTTTCATACATGTAAATGTTGCCCTTAGGCTTTTAAAATTCATTCCATAGTAATTGATGAAAAATGATGACATTTCATACCACCCAACAAACCTGAGTTCTCTTTTCATCATATTTGAGATGACACAATTTTGCCTTTACCTACACAAACATATTAGAGACAACAAAGAATAAACAACTTGATGAGTGGACTGGAGCAGGTAGACATGAATCACTTGTTCACTCTTTCCAAAAATACAAGGACTAGGGGGCACAGAATGAAGCTACTAAGTAGTAAATTAAAAACAAATCAGAGAAAATATTTCTTCACTCAATGTGTAATTAAACTCTGGAATTTGTTGCCAGAGACTGTGGTAAAATGTAGTTAGCTTATCAGGGTTTAAAGAAGGTTTGGATAATTTCCTAAAAGAAAAGTCCATAAGCCATTATTAAGATGGACTTTGGAAAATCCACTGCTTATTTCTAGGATATGCAGTATAACATCTGTTTTACTCTTTGGGATCTTACCAGGTACTTGTGATCTGAATTGGCCACTGTTGAAAACAGGATACTGGGCTTGATAGACCATCGATTAGTATTAGAATGGAAACGCTTATGTTCTTAAGTACCTTTGGAGCTCATAAGCTGGACCTACATTAACTCTATCACTGTAGTACTGTGTGTAGCTCCATCATGGGCTTTATTCAGCAGCACTGTAAACATTTTTCCTTATGGTGGATTTTTTTTTTTTTTTTGCTTAAGGTCCTTGGAGTTAATGCCAGGATTGCAATCAGCATATAAAGTGAGGCAGTAATGTGAAAGAGGGAAAGAGATGTAACTGAAGGAGAAATGAGAGGGAGATATAGCAATGTCATTCTATAAAATGTATTATTCTTATTAATGGAGTGAAATGAACATAGCAAATTAAAATGTGACCTTGGCCTTCCAACCAGGAGCAGAGATACAGCAAACTTGTTTTATTTTTAAAATTTTTCCCATAGCATCTTTCCTTGCTGCCTCTGTTCCATTTGCTATTAAGAAGTCACGCATGACCTCTTTCTTCCTTGCCATTTCATCATTCTGTTTCTATCATTAAGGAGGTGTCATGCACAGCTTCTGGTACGTTCCCTGTTTCTTCTCACAACCCTCCATTGTCCCTTGCTTAGGTGAAATCTAGCTTTATCTAGTGACTGAGAGGACAGGATACGCTTCCATGGAAAGCCATGTTGAGCACTGTAGTAGCTGGCATTGCTTGGCGACCTTCTTCTAAACCATCAACACATATTGCTTTCTAGCATGCCAATAGAGCAGGACTCCTAGCTGGGGTATTGAGTCCTGTGAAGCTTTCATTTTCAGGATATCCACAATGATTATGCATGAGAGATATCTGCAAGCTCCACTGTATGCAAATAGATCTCATCTATGTTTGATGTGGATGTAGAAACAGAAAAAATAACAGATAAAAACCATATAGCCTATACAGTCTGCCCATCCATACCAGCTACTTAAGCTCTGCTATCCTTTCTTCTCCCTTAGAGATCACCTATATTTGTTCCATGCTTTCTTGAATTCAGATACAGTCCTCATCTCTACCACCTGCAACGGGAGGCATAGGTGCCAACATTTCAAAATAATTGGGGGTGCCAAACACAATACATATAATCTCTCCTTGGATACAATTTATTTATTTAATGAATTATTTTGCCGTACTTATATCCCACATTTTCCCACCCATTTGCAGGCTCAATGTGGCTTACAATATGTCATAATATCAATTAACATTAGCAGAGTAAGTATATTGTTACAATAAAGATGCGAAGAATAATAAGTAAGTTAAGGTAAGTAAATAAGTAAGTAACAAATAACATAAAAGTGAGGTGAGGGTAGGTAAATAAATAATGCATAGCATATGAGTGAGATCAGGATGAGATATAATGATCAATAATGATATTGTGATTGAGGTAATCAAATTAAAAGGAAATCAGTTTTGGTTGATTCAGGTTTAGTTTATGAGTCAAGTCATTGTGAAGGGTTTTTATTGTAAGTCTTTTTGAACAAGTTCGTCTTCAGTAGCTTCCGGAAGGTTGTCAAATCATGTGTTGTTTTTATGGTATTCGGTAATTCATTCCATATCTGCGTGCAGAGGTAGGAGAAGCTAGATGCATGTATCGATTTATATTTAAGTCCTCTACAATTGGGATAGTGGAGGTTTAAGAAAGTGCGTGATGAACTTTTTGTATTTCTTGCTGGTAAGTCTATTAGGTCCGACATATATGATGGGGCCTCTCCATGAATGATCTTATGAACCAAGGTACAGACCTTGAATGCAATTCGTTCTTTTAATGGGAGCCAATGCAATTTTTCTCTAAGGGGTCCGGCCCTTTCATATTTTGCCTTTCCTAATATGTCTGGCTGTGGTGTTTTGGGCAGTCTGTAGTTTCTTGATGGTTTGTGCTTTGCACCATGCGTATATGGAATTACAGTAGTCCAAATGGCTCAGCACCAATGATTGTACCAGTTTGCAAAATACCTCCCTTGGGAAGAAAGGTTTCACTCTTTTAAGCTTCCACATTGCATGGAACATTTTCTTTACAACATTTTTCGCAAGGCTGTCTAGGGTAAGATTTTGATCGATTGTAACTCCCAAAAGTTTCAGGGTGTTTGCAACTGGAAGAGTATGGTTTAGTGTGTTTATGTTGGTATAGTAAGGAGCTTGCTCAATATTGGGGGTCCTCAGCACCTAGTGACATCCACAGACCTGGCTCCTATTCTGGGAGCTCCAAATTTAACACTTCAGTTTCACCACAACCTTTTCCAGCGCTTCCACTTTACACTTTTATTCTTTCAATTAACTTTTGGGAACCTCGGCGGTGCTCATTGCTAATACCTGCGAGAAGCAATGTGTCTAGCACCCCCTGACTCCTCATATTATATGGTTCATGGAACTTTGCCCAGCGCCCACTCCTATTGAAAGAACATACACAGGATGATCAGGAATATAAAGAAGAGGGTCAGGATAGACTCACATGTGTGCTTCCCTTTACGGAGATAAGTAAACAATTAGTGCAATCTATGAGGTTACATTGGCATATAGTCCAATTGTATCCCTGTTTTCAGGAGTTCCCCATGGTATCATACACTAGGGGTAAAACAGTGGGGGAGAGGTTAGCCCCCAACAAGTTCCATGAACCATATGATATGAGGAGTCAGGGGGAGCACCGTATGTATGGGAGATGTCAGTGGTGCAGACTAGCGATAGTGGGATCAGAATGGGTGGCACCGGGTATGGGCAGGCCGTTAAGAGCGAGAGATTGTACAAATTGTGACACGAAAAATGCTATTTATGTAATAGAATGCCCTTGTAAACTAGTGTATGTAGAGAGGAGTACCCGCCCAGTGAAAATCCGGCTGATGGAACATAAATCTCGCATTACCACGATGAACACCCAAGCCCCGCTAGTGGACCACTGGCTGGAGAAACAACATAAGTTGGAGGAAATGAGATGTAGGATAGTGGAACAGGTGCAAGTGGGCAGAGAAGGGGGTTCTATAAATAGGTTATTGAACTATAGGGAACAATGATATATCTATAGTTTACAAACAGTGGCATGGGGGGGGGGGGGGGGGGGGGGGGCTGAATGCAGAATTAGAATGGGCCTCCCTGCTGTAAGTGGATGATGTATAGTAGCCTATGGGAGCCGGGGGGAATGTGATGTCATGAGTGACAAATGGTTTAAATAAGAATAAATGAACGCCGTCGCCATCTTTGCAGAGGGGTTATACCTGAAAGTAGTAGCAGAGCTGGTGCTATACACAGCAGAGGGTAAAGAAAATGGAGTCAAGTTTAGGGGTACATGACGGGGTGAATGAAGTAGGTAAGCCCTGACAGTACCTTTAATGATGTTATTTCTTATTTTTAGGGGAATGTCGTTGAGACAGCCCATGGGAGGGCGAAACATGCGAGTTGGACACTTCTAACCCCCCTGAGCCAGATACTATAAAAAAAGATGAGTATTTTGATTTATATTTGAGTTTAAAGCAAAGTGATGGTTATTGCTAAAAATAAGTACATTTGAAGAGTAGGTAATCGGGAGAGCCAATGAAGAGGTGGGTGCTAGACACATTGCTTCTCGCAGGTATTAGCAATGAGCACCGCTGAGGTTCCCAAAAGTTAATTGAAAGAATAAAATTGTAAAGTGGAAGCGCTGGGAAAGGCTGTGGTGAAACTGAAGTGTTAGATTTGGAGCTGTTTTGAAATAGCTGGACATTGATACGTAGGCTCCTAAAAATATCACTTAGGATTTGACCAAGGTGATAGGCATTTACTCCTATTCTGGGAGATCATTCCATGCATCCGGAAACCTTTCTATAAAGAAATACTGTGTATTACTCCTGAGTCTATCCCCTTTCACCTTCATCCTATACCTCTTCAATTGAAAGAGGCCTAATTCCTGTATAACCCTGCACTGGCAAGCCTAACCTTTACCACAGACCTGGTGTAACTGCAATCCTATAAATGCAGAAAGGTAAGTTGGGCACATGAAAGCTCTGCCCATTAGTTGCCCATGCTCCACCTATGTACATGCCCTCCTTGCAATTATGGGCTATACTGTTTACGCATACCCTTAAAGAATAGTGTGTAGGCATCCTGCAAGCTCTTACATACTATAATGCCATGGTGTGACCTCACCTTGAGTATTCCATTCTATTCTGGTCGCCGTATCTCAAAAAAGATATAGCGGAATTAGAAAAGGTTCGGAGAAGAGCAACCAAAATGATAAGGGGGATGGAACTCCTCTCATATGAGGAAAGGCTGAAGAGGTTAAGGCTTTTCAGCTTGGAAAAGAGTTGGCTGAGGGGAGATATGATTGAGGTTTACAAAATCCTCAGTGGTGTAGAACGAGTAGAAATGAATTGATTTTTTACTCTTTCAAAAACTACAAAGACCAGGAGACACTCAATGAAGTTGCACGGAAATACTTTAAAAACAAATAGGAGGAAATATTTTTTCATTCCATGAATAATTAAGCTCTGCAATTCTTTGCCAGAGGATGTAGTAACAGCGGTTAGTGTATCTAGGTTTAAAAAAGGTTTGGACATGTTCCTGGAGGAAAAGTCCATATTCTTCTATTGAGACAGACATGGGGGAAGCAACTGCTTGCCCTGGGATTGATAGCATGGAATGTTGTTGCTATTTGGGTTTCTGATAGGGACTTGTGACCTGGATTGGCCACTGTTGGACGCAGGATACTTGTCTAGATGGACTATTGGTCTGACCCAGTATGGCTATTCTTAAGTGAGAAAATGCTAGCATTCTGTAATTTTATCTGCACTAGTGGTATGTAAATTTAGGGGCCCTGGTATAGAATTGCATGTCATAGGACCAGAATTGCTTACCCCTGTTCTAGCCAAGTGTTGGCCAGAGTCTCCTGCTTGTTTAGCCCTGGCTTGTGATCATATTTTCCAGTGACTAATTAGTTTGTGGTTGATATCCTGCCTCCTAAAACTGATGTCTGCCTGCTCTCCAACACAATCTCCCAGTGCTTTCCTCCCTGCTGGCTTCATTTCCATTTCATTACATATTCCCTAGGATAATAAGGACTATGAAGGGAAGAGACAGAGCAACAGAGAAGATAATTTGTCAACACTGTGGCCCCATACTGCGAGACTGTCATTCCCTACACAATATGACACTAAGCTTTAATTTCCCTTTGCCTTCTAGCTCTCCTCCCCCCTTTCTCACTTCCCTTCCCTTTCCCCCATTTTTATGGTTTATGATTTTGTATGATTCTTTATGATTTTAGTATGTGTGATTATCTCTTTCCCATTTTAATGGTGTTTCTTTTCCAATTTATGTTAATTTGCGTTATTGTACACTGCTTTGACCTTCTTTTAGATAAGGCGGTATATCAAATCTTCAATAAACATAAACATATGTGATATTTGACCATCAGCTTCAGTTTAAAGAGAAGGAAGGCAAAATACACTGTAAGGGGGTCTTTTACTAAAGATTAGCTTATTTGCAGCAGGGCTCATAGGAGTAAAATGGGCTCTGCTGCAGATATCTCGAGTTAATCTTTAGTTAAAGATCCCTTAAATATTCTACAACTTTAGTGCTCAACTTGCTTAGTGTGTAAATGCAAGGGGGTGTTTACAGGAGGGAGCACCTGGGCAGGGCTTTATACTTTGCATTCTCTTCCTCATCCTTTGGACACCCAGCTCAGCTAGAATTGGCTTCTTATGTGTTACAGCACCATAGGTCTCATTTGCAGCTACCCATAGACTTCTTCCCTGTAGTGTAACTCCTGTCAAGTCACTTAACTGAGTCATTATAGCAGCAGTCCTCAGCTAGGGCCATACAACAGGACTCCTTTCAGAACCTTCAGATCAATGGACCCTAAAGGTAGTCACTAGGTGTCACTGTTGCCTGATGATTGTGAAGTCCTTCCTTCTAGCCCTGGCCAATCGAAGGAGGGTAGACCTTAAGTCTAGGTTCCTCTGATTGGCAGTATGCCACACTATCACTGAGTCAATGGGACAGGCTGAGAAAAAGAAAGTTTGAATGAAGAGGGCTAGTGCTATATTAATAGCAGCTGAGGACTGGTAAAATTGAGGGTGGAAATTGACAGCATCCATTCAAAGTTTTGATAAAAGTGGCCTATGTAGTCAGGATTAGTCACGTAGGGGTAAATTCTCAAAAGGTCACTGAAATTTAGGTATTGGGATGATGCACACTAAAAGCCTTATTCTATAAAGGTTACACTCCTAAATTTATGTTCCTAAATTACGAGTGTAATCTATGTTCCTAAATTTATGCTCCTAATTTAGAGCCTGTGATGCACATAGATTTAGCATACATTTAGGAGCATTACCTTTATAGAATAAGGCCCTTTGCACTCATAGATTTAGCATACATTTAGGTGCATAAATTTATGGCTGGCGTAAATGCTCGTGTCTAACTGTGAGCAATTAGGCATGTAAATGATAGTATTCTATAATCTGTGCATATAACAGCCTGACCTGCCCCTATTACCCTCCTAGGAATTTGAGTGCGCAACTTTCTAGAATAGCAACTACAGGCAGTCTCATGCATAACCACTAACTGGTGCCAATTAGCGCCAATTAAACCAATTAACAGTCAATTATTGAATTAAGTTATTTGTGCAACTGTCCTTATTCTATAACTTGTGTGCACAAATTTGCATACTAGTTGGAAATTTGAGCATGCAAGTTTATAGAATCAGGAGGTTAGAGATTAATTCTGTAAAGGGGGTGACTATTTTAGGCACAAAACTGCACCTATTTGGAGCCTAAGTGAAAGTGATTTAGAAAATTACTCCTAAAATGGGAACAACCTCGTAGTACATCTGACCTTTGTTTCTGAAAACATCACTTTCTTGTTAGAATGCATTATGTTTTGGTATATTTATTATGGAAAGCATGCAGAGAATTTCAGCATCTTGCTGTTATTTTTTTCAAGTATATTTCAGACTTCCAGGGCCATATTTGCCTAAGTATCCTAATGAGCAGCTGTGTACATTACGCATTTCCATTTGGAATCTGCTGACCTCTTGCTTTCCAGATTCTACTGCACAACGTGGAAAAAAGCAATTTTTGTGAGTCTGGAACCCAAGAGACAGCTTGCGAGGCCGAATGAACATGTTGTTCCTGAGAAATCTTCAGCTGTCTGCTCTTCTTCCTGCCATGCAGACATGCATCTTACAAATAAAAACAATGAAGTTGTTTTCTGCCTTTTTACAATTTAAGACTAGGTGCACTTGAAGGTGCTATAGTGTTATGATCCTATATAATAAAACACACCTCCAATGTTCTGAAGCTGACTGCGTGGACATAAGCCTTGAGGCATTCGTACTTCTGTATCCATGATGACGTCTCCCACTTCTGGGTGCGTCAGCAGCGACTGTGCCCAATCACAGCATAGTAGCGCGAGCCAACTCAGTCGCGTACCTGTGCTGACGGGGGACCCCAACCCCCGACAGCCGTAGTCCTCTTCTCGGTTGCTGTGGCGTTGCTTGCTGAATGATATGATCAAGTTTCTGTGCATGCGTCTGACATCAGACACACGCACAGAAACTTGATCAGACCATTCAGTGAGCAACGCCAGTGCAGACGAGAAGAGGACTTCGGCTGTCGGGGGTTGGGGTCCCCCGTCAGCACAGGTAGGCGACGGCGGCGGGGGAGGGTTTTTGGCGGAAAGGTTTAATCTTGAGGTATAAGTTTAATATATGTTAACTGAAAAAGCTGTGGCCAAAATTTAATCCACTTAACTTAGTCTAATTTGTTTATTTTATTAGCGTATATTAATGTTATATGAATGATAGCAGGTGGCCAGTGTGAATGACAATGTTAGTTACATGCAGCTAGATAGCATTTTTCAACTGGTGAGTTGGAGTGTGTGAGCATGGGGGAGGGAGATGAAAGTGCCGAGGCTGTGCTGGGAGGGAAAGGGAGTACTGATGACCTGCTGGGGTAGGGAGAGTGTTGGGGCTATGCTAGAAGGGGGAGACTGAAACATATAGGGGGCTGTGCTGGGAGGTGATTGAAAAATGTTGGAACACCTGGGAAGCAGGAGGAGTGTTCTAGCTCTGCTAGGAAGGAGTGAGAGGGTTGGTGTTATGCTGGGAGGGAGGGAGAAGGCTGGGGCTATGATGGAAGGGAGTCAGAAGGATGAAGCTGTGCTGGGAGGGAGGGAAAGTGCTAGAGCTTTGCTTGCAGAGAACAGAATTTTAAAAGGCGTATGACCATTTTGAAAGTTTAAATATTCAAGTTACAGTACCATTAAAGCATTGATTTTCACTTTAATATTTTGTTTGAATTACACTTTATGGCCCAAAATGCACGCCATGATTAAGCATGATTAATCATGTGATTAACATTTTTTAATCGTTGCCCATTTTGACATTAGATTCAGTAAATGGCACTGAAAAAATGGTGCCAAAATGATCCACACAGAGTTCTATTCTATAAACAGTGCTCCAAGTTGCATGCCTTTTGTAGAATAGCACTTAGAGCCGATTTCTGCCCCAAACTTTGGGCACGAGGATTTATATAAACTGAAACCTGGTACAAATCCAGGCATGCAAGCTAAGCATAGATCCCCCATATTCAGTAATACTACGCGCATCTTTAGTGAACGCTCCTGACCCACCTATGCTTCCCTATGGCCACACCCCCTTTTGAGTTGCATGCTATAAGATTTGCAAGATGCGTGCACAAATGTAAATTGTTGCCAATTGATGCCAATAATTGATAGCACCCAATTATTAGCACTAATTGTCTCGTTAGCCAATTTAGTTGTGCATGCACCTCAGGATAGCATGTGATTTTGTGTGCCATTTATAGGATCTGGCCCCATATTTCAGAAACAGGATAGTTGCTGGCTAATACAGAGTACTTTCCTGTGTTGCAAGTTGCAGAGAAGAACATCAGATCAGTTTGTACCACTTAACAGAGCCCAGGCAGCAAATTAAAGCTTTTTATTTTGTTACTAGGTTACTTAAGTGATTGCTGTACTCTCACTACCTAGGTAGGTAAATGCCCAGACATTAACCTTTGATCTTTAAGTGTCCAAAACATGAATTCTTCCTTTCCCCTAATTAATGAATATGTATCCAGTTAATAATCATGGGCTGTCTGGGTACACGTAGGAGAGATATCACATGCTACAAAGTGTGCTCCTGAAAGAGCTTGTAATCTGTGCTAGAGCAGGGGAAGTTACTTGACAATGTTGAAGGTTATTGTGTAGGTGGTGACTTTAAAAACTGACCGTGCCTATCACCCTTTCACCTCTACAAACTGCCAGACAGGAAAACAAAGTAGATCTGCCCATCTGATTATTGTTACAAAAGTACAGTACGTGTTGAAATATGGCAGTTTGAAACCTTCATACATCTAGCCTTTTCTAATTAAGAACCGCTTAATGAGATTCATGAATATTTATAACTCTCTCTCTCTCTCTCATGCATTTTCTTTAGTAGCTTTGCAGATTTCCTCAGAGTATGCTTCAGTATTAGATTTAATACCTAGGCAGAGCATGGAAGAAGTTCCCCCAACCTTTTGCAATGGAGTTTAGGCCTAGGGAAAGATATTATGCTGGGATTCCTTGGCCTAGGAACTGAAAGAAAACAATCATGCATATTATTATTATTTTTTTATAAAAATACTGTGGAACAAACTGTCATAACTGATACCCTCATTGTTTGGTAAGTCCGAAGATGCATCGTATCAAAGGAAAAGACCTATCTAGTCTTGCAAGCTCTTTCTATTGTTCCTATCAAAGGGATATAGGATTAGATTCTATATATCATGACTAAAAAATCAGTGCTGAAAAAAAATACACTTAGGCGTATTTTATAAAGTATGCCTAAATCTAGGCATACTTTATAGAATATGCCTACATTTCTGTGTGGTTTTTAGAATATGCTGAGCACCTGCCTGCATGACTAAATTTAGTCATGGGTAGTTGTGCAACTTGGTGTAAGTGCTGACACCTAAATTAAGCACAGACCGGGTGTATTCAATAACCAGGGGTGGACTGAGATTGATCTGGGCCCTAGGGCACTGAGGGTGGTCTGGACCACCACCAGGCCGCTGCCTGACACACCCCCTACTGCTGCAGCCAATGTTCCCGCTGCCCTGGTCCTACCTGAAGGGCTCTGGTGGTCTAGTGGTCTCTGTGGGGGTGGAGGAGCATGTTCTTTTCTTCCCACTGTGCTGCCACTATTCCCCCGCCTGCCGACGCCACCATGTTTTCAAAATGGCATCTGAGACTTCCTGCGGTAGTCTCATGGGTCTCGACAGTCTCACAAGACTTCTGCAGGGTGTGTTAGCCACCATTTTTAAAGTACAGAGGTGCCGGGCAGGGGGAATAGCAGCAGCACAATGGGCAGAAAAGAACATGTCCCCCCTCGTAGAGGCCACTAGATCACTAGTAATGCGCCTTTAAAGGTAGGACTGGGGAGGGCCGTAGTGTGCGGCCAGCATCCGGGCAGAGCCTGGCCCTCAGGCACTGCCCAATTGCCTGAATGGTCAGTCCGCCCCTGATAATAACTCACATAGATTTTAGAAATGCCCACAACTTGCCCATTCTATGCCCATAACCATGCCCCCTTTTCAACTGTGTGCCTTAGAATTTACATGCATCACATTACAGAATACGCTTAGAAAGCTGTGCATGAAAATTCTAATTAATGACAATGAGTATCAATAATTGCTTGTTAATTGGCAATTATCAGTGCAGATTGGCTTGTTAACTAAGTTGCATGTGCAAATCCAGATTATGACCAGATTTACGCACACAACTTAAGTTGTGCTATATAGAATCCAGGGATAATGTCTGTTCTATTGGACTAAGTTAATACATTTCTTGACTAGTATTCAGGGTTATGGGAAAAGACCTCTATGAATAAGGGGCCTTCGCTGTCCAAGGAGCTGTCCAGACAACGGTGCTGAACGTCAGTGAAATATCCATATTGAGTGAGTGGATAGAATACACTAAGCTATGCACAAAATATTCACAATGAAAACCTTTTGGAACCTCTCCATTGCCTTCCATTGTTTTTAATAAACCCCATTCTTGTTTTATTTTACAGCTCAAAGTATTTGGGGATCTGGAATTCTGCACTATCGGAAAACTCAAACTGGTTCAGATTTCCAGCTAACTTGGAGTATATATATATACTAGTAAAAAAGCCCCGTTTCTGATGCAAATGAAACGGGGGCTAGCAAGGTTTTCTTCAGAGTGTGCATGTGGGAGTGTGTGTGTCCCTGCCCTCTGCCCTCTCTCCCTCCCCCTTCCCCCTTCAAGTCCAGTCCTTCAGTGTTAAGTTTCCTGCTGTTCTGTGTTTGTGTTACAGAGAGAGTGAGGGCATCTCTCTCCCCTCCCTCTCTGAGTCCTTCACTGTTACAGAGAGAGGGATTTGGTGCTGTGCTGTTTTCCTTCACTCATGGAGAAACCGAATATCTCTGGCACTTCACACTTCCGGCTGAAGGCTTCATAGAACGTTGGTGGTGCCTTTTATATATATATATATATATGAGCTCCAGTTCTGAAATGTCTGTTTTTCAGGATAACAAACCTATGCGAATTAGCTCAAACATATTCAAATAAATCTAATAAATATTCATACACACCAGACTTGTGGTTCTCAAGACTGGAGCTGAGAACCTTTGGATTTAAGGGCCCTTAAGAGTCCTGTTAGAGAGATTCACAGTCTGTCTCCAGCATATGAAATCACCCTTTCTGTCCCCATCTCTGGTAACTGCCAGCAGGGACAAATTAATATGACTTCTGTTTAATGTGGGGGTAATTTCCCTAATGCATATGAAGTTTTTCAATGCAAGCTGTCAAATGCATGTATAATCACATTGTGTATTGTTTTATTCAAATACACATGATGTGACAATTTTCTTGAAATCCCAATTGGAAATTCTGTTTTGACTAAGTGTTAATGGCTTAGTCTTAATCAGAAAGCTGTAGAAGTTATTTCTTCCAAATATTAAAACTGCACAAAGGGTGTTAAAGATGGAGAAGCAGAGCTGAGGGATGGTTGTGGCAATGGTACTCAACCCTTTAAGAAACAAGTACCTCCTAACTTCTGAAAATTTTAATAAGTGCACCAACACTCAATATTTTGGGGGGGATTTTTTCAAATTCCATATACTGGAAGAAGGGCTGTATAAGGTGGTGACTTGACAGATGCCTAATCTAAACTGGGTAAAGCTGCTATTTTTTATGTTAAGGGTGCATAGCTCAAGTATGAACCTCAGTTAGATGTAATGTGAGCCAAAGCTAGTCAGGATGCACATTTGTTTGTGTTTTTTTTATTGCTTGTTGCCCCAAATTACAGGATACCCCCCTCCAAATTTCATATTTCTTTTCCTGTGTTGTAAATAATGCATATTCTTGGTCATGCATGCACTATTAAGAAAGAGTGTACACTGACCCCCGGATTCTACATATGGCGCCCAGATGTGAGCATGCTGCTGAGATGTGCAAGCAACTTAATCAGCTAGTGAGCTGTTAACCATTGATAATATGATGCTAACAACCAATTAGGATTTGTGCACACATCTGGCTGCATGCTATTCTTTAACGCTGGGTGCCTAAATCCCATAGCGTGGAACCCAATACGAGGTATGGCCAAGGGAGGGGCATGGGTGGGTCATGGGTGTTCCAAACAGTTGTGTGTAGTTTTATAGAATGTAATAATGGGTCTCCACGCCCAACTTGGGTACCAGGATTTATATTGGATATCACCCAGAGATGAGCTCGGCAACAGGCACTAAGCACTGTTATATAAAGGGCATGCACCCTTTATAGAATAGAGCCCTAGTGCCAAACTTTTCCAGCACCCATGTAAATTCCCCCCTCTGTTAATAGGGCACACTATCTCCCAATAATGCACACTCTTTCAGAAGAGTACATACTGCTAATGATTTTGGTCTTGAAATGAAAAAAAAAACTAGTACAAATCAGAGAAAACAAAAATTCCCATTAACGAAAAGGGAAATTAAACAAAATGAACTTGTGGGGCTGCATACCTCTAAATGCTGGTAGGGTTGATTCAGAACTATGCAAAGCACAACATGCCAAATTATTAATAGGGGATCTAAAGTGTTGTACAGTGTAAAATGCACCAAATATTTTGCCATAACTTTGACAGGAGGAAAGGACAAGAGGGGTAGGGGGTGAGAGAAAAGAAGAGAGAGGCAGCATCCTTTCCTCTCTCCCCCCACCTAGCATTTCCCCTTTCTCCTTCCTCTTCCTAGTGTCCTCACCCTTGCTTTTTCTTCTGCCTTCTGTTCAACATCTCTCCCCCCCCTCTGCTCAGGATAACCCTCCTCTTTTCTCCCTCATTTCTCAGGATCCATCTCTCTCTCTTTCGCCCTCCTACTGAGGATCCTCATCCCGTTTGCTCTGCTTTCTACCTCTTTTTTTTTTTTTCCCTTTGGGCAGATCCTTTTTGCCAAAGATCCTTCTTCACATAGCATTCCCTCCTTCTGTGATACCTCTAGATCACCATAGTTCCTACCTCTTTCTTCAGCAATATAAAGGCAGGCTGCTTTCTCTCTTTCAGCAGCAGGGCAGCAACACTTTAGTATAAGCAGGCCACATGGTAGTGCTCTCTCTCTTTCAGAGGCAGTCCATGCTGCAGTATATTATCTCTTTCAGTACTGAGGAGGGGGTGGGGTGGGAGCAGGTGGATTCTGTGCACAGTTGCAAACTGTTCTGAATATCTGTACGTGGTCCCCTCTTGGTATCTTCTTATGCTTGCCCAACATATGGAAAAGTTGGAAAGAATTATATAAAGGAGATTGACGTCCATCTGTCTGTCCATGTGTTTCTCCATTAGCATAAGAACGCTCCAAAAAGGGGATTGAAATTCACCAAATTAGGCTTGCAGGAAGATTATGTGGATGGCTTGGACAAGTCTGAAAACCAAAACATTGGACCGATATTTTCACAGAACTGAACCTCACTGAAAAGCTATTTCTTTCTTTGGGAAACTTTTAGAGCTGAAGACTGTTGACCACTGCTCCATTACAAAAGTCACCCCACCCTTCCAGCATTTTAGCACAGAGTAATACAGATAGACGAAGATGAGAAATAGTAACTATAGCAGCTGGTAAAAAGATGGCACCAAATAGTGTTTTGAAAGGCATCTCTCACACTCTTCCAAAGTCTCTCACACACATGTCACATACCTCATAGGACCTGGACTCCAAATCAGAACTGAGTCTGGGCTCCTTTCTACTTTCATCCTACTGTCTGATGCTATCCTGTGAGGTGGTGACATTTGATTGGACCCTACTAAGATCCACTGGAGTGATTGGGCCTTGAAGAAGCCTGCCTCTGATTGGATCTTTATAGGTATATAGACCAGAATTTCCAGTATACCTTGTTCTCAGATAGGTCTCTTGTCAGAGCTCTGAGTGGATACCTTTATAGCTGCTGAATTTTTGGTAACTGACTTCTGCTTGTTTATTGACTAGGAACCTGTTCTGCCTGTCCTGACTTCTGCCTGCTCCTTGCCTCTGTCTGCTGTTTGGGTTTTGATCTACTTTGGTTCTTCTCACGTCTTCTACCCTGCCTTGTGTCTGGAGTCTATTTCACTCTGCTGGAACACCCCAACTGTAAGTTCTGGGAGCCTCTGAGTATGGGAGAATATAACCCCACACATTAACAAACACATATTTTCCACATCCCTACAATCCAGACACTCCAATGCCTACAGCCCTAAAAGCCACACATAGTAGTAACATAGTAGATGACAGCAGATAAAGACCTGCATGGTCCACCCAAGCTACCCAAAAAGATAAACTCATTGCATATGGAATGATGCAATATTACAAATGCATATTTGATCTTGATCTGTCCTTGCCATTTTGGGGGTACAGACTGTAGAAGTCTGCCCAGCACTGGGCTTATTCCCTAATTACTGGAGTTGCCATTGAAGCCATTTCCAGCCCATCCAGGTATGTCCAGCCATGATCGGGTCAGAGACAGTAGTGGTCTGCCTAGCATGGGCCTCATTACCCAATTAATGGAGTTGCCATCTAAGCACCGCTAAGTTTGTTTAGATGCCATTCTCTTTTCATTTAGGATTCCTTTGTGTTTATCCCACACATTTTTGAATTCCGTTACCATATTCATCTGCACCACTTCCTGCAGGAGGGCATTCCAAATATCTACCAGTCTCTCCATGAAAAGTACTTCCTGGTGTTATTCTTAAGTCGACCCCCTGCAATCTCATTTCATGTCCTCTAGTTGTACCACTTCCTTCTCTTTGGAAAAGATTCACTTGTATATTAATACCTTTCAAATATTTAAAAGACTATATCAAATCACCCCTATCTCTCCTTTCCTCTAGGATATACATCTTCAGGTCGTCAAATCTGTTCTCATATGTCTTGTGCATATCCCATACCATTTTCATCAGTTTTCTGTGAACCGCTTCAAGTCTTTTTACATTTTTAGCAAGATACAGCCTCCAAAACTGAACACAATACTTTATTTATTTATTTATTTATTTGTAGCATTTGTATTTATTTGTTTATTTATTGCATTTGTATCCCACATTCCCCCACCTATTTGCAGACTCAATGTGGCTTACATAAATTTGTTGACATTGTCACATCAGGATATCTGATACAGTTAGTAATGTGTAGCGATCAAGGAAGGGAAGAGGGAAGAAGGGAAGAGGGAAGAAGGAAGGGAGTGCTTAGGATAGTTGTATAAGGTGAGCTTTCATGATTGAGTGGGTTGGTGAGTTGACTTAGTGAGGTTATAGATGTTCATTGTAGGCCTTGTTGAAGAGGAATGTTTTCAGAGATTTTCAAAAGATAGTTGTTTCCCACATTTTCCCACCAATTTGCAGGCTCAATGTGGCTTACATTTGCCGTAATGGCGGATGCCATTTCCGGGTAACAGAATTACAAATGGTATTGCATTAATGTGCGGATATACATGTTAAGAAATATACAATGGAGCGTACATGGAATATAACATAAATGGAACAGATCATTAGGTCATCGACTATAGAAAGACCCTATTTGACATAAGGTTTAAAGTGGTAGTGCTTGATCCTTGGTTATGTGAAAAGATTTCGGTTTTATATAGATCATGTATAGTGTTGTTATTTAGTATTTAAGATGGTTGTTTATTGTATGCCTTCTTGAAAAGATCTGTTTTCAGTAGCCTTCGGAAGATAGTTAGGTCTTGCGTTGTTTTTATGGCCTTTGGTACTGCGTTCCATAGCTGTGTACAGATGTAGGAGAAACTGGTCGCATATGTGGACTTATATTTTAGCCCTTTACAGTTAGGATAGTGGAGATTGAGGCATGTGTGTGACGATCTCTTTGTGTTCCTAGTGGGCAAGTCTATGAGGTCTGACATGTAGGTTGGGGCTTCTCCGTAGATGATTTTGTGTACCAGGGTACAAACTTTGAATGCAATTCATTCCTTTTATGGTAACCAGTGCATTTTTTCTCTTAGGGGTTTGGCGCTTTCATATTTCGCTTTTCCAAATATGAGTCTGGCTGCTGTGTTTTGTGCGGTTTGAAGCTTCTTAATGATTTGTTCTTTGCATCCAGTATAGATGGCATTGCAGTAGTCTAGATGACTTAGTACCATCGATTGGGCCTCACTACTGACTTGCACAGGGGCTAGCCAGTTATATTGCATGATATATCTGGTTAGCTGCTATGAGGGAGATTCTATATACGATGCCTAAAAAATTGGCATGGAAATCAATGCTAAGTATATTCTATAAGTGGCACCTAGATTTAGGTGTGGTATATAGAATAAGCTTAGTTGATATCTCAGTGCCTAAAACTACACGTCTCTGTTTATAGCAATGAAAATGTGGCGTAAATCCCAGCATATAGATTTAGACGCACTGGGCCATAATCTATAACTACACGCATAAAATTCAGAACATCCACAAAACACCCATTTCCCTGCCCATAACCACACCTCTTTTTGCCTGCATGCATTAGAAGTAAGGCGCCCTGCATTAAAGAATGGGCTTAGTGAGTTGTGCATGAAAATTCTAATTATTGACAATTAGTGCTCATTATTGGTTGTTAAGAGCTGTTAACACCGATTAGCTTGTTAAGCCAATTAAGTTACGCTTGTTGTTATAGAATACGCTTGGATTTTGGCACAGATCTCTAGGTGTGCTATGTAGAATCCGGGTGTATGTGCTAAGCGCCAATATTCAGTGGAGGTAACCGGCTATCTCACGCTGAATATTAGTGCGTAGCCGGCTTAATGCTATTTAACCAGCCAGGAGCCATTCCTGGCTGCTTAAATATCACTGGATATCACCTGTACCTCCCTTGGAGCAATTGCAGACTTGCGCATGCATATTTGCAAGTGTTCTACGTGTTGCCTTTATAAAAGAAGCAAAAAAGATAGGCACATTTTCCGATTTTCTTTATGCAGACAACTATAAAATTCTCTTCTATGTGCACTAAATTAACAAAGGTGGCAAGTGAAATCTTTTGGGATATAAAAGATGACACCTTTGAGTGGGTTCTCACATACAACAGACTTGAGAATGTATAATGTTACAAATAGAAATCTATTGCTGCTTATGTTAAGAAAATACAATGTAAGGGAAATATCTGAAATGGAAGAAATTGTGGCACCAGGCTATACTCCAAGAGCTGTTGCATTTTATGACCTGCCGTGCTATTTGTGAAGTATGATACAGATCTTTATCTGGCTTCAGATAAAATCAAACTTGGGTAGACATATAAAGTATCGCATACCATGCAAAATGAGATTATCTTGTTGGGCAGACTGGATGGACCATGCAGGTCTTTATCTGCCAAAACCAACAGACAGTGGATCAAAAAAAGTCCTCTCACAAATGGTGTTTTTCTAAACAAGGTCTTTATTCTGAGTCAATAAAAATGACCCGACATGAATCGTGTCGGGTCATTTTTATTGGTTTTGGCTTTCATTCTCCTGTGGAGAGATCACCTCCTGTAGGTGTTGGCTTCGTTGGTCTTTATCTGCCGTCATTTAATTTCATTTACTATGTAATTACAAGTTTCTTTTTCAGTTTTTTTCTTCCCTCTCCAGATGGCACATCCAAGCAATTCAAGTTTCTTTGTTACCCAAAGTCTGCTTTGGAACACTCCTTCAAGACCAGCCCTGTGAGACACACTTTCACCAGCAGGGGTCAATGTAGCAGTGCCACTCACACTCTTTTTGTCCCCAGAGAGAAGGCACATCAGTTCTGTGATAAGTCTGAGCATCTGCCTGGAAACCTTAACCTGAGCTTCCTATACCACAGTGCAGAGTACTACAGCAAAGTTAAGGGACCGAGACCCTTTTTTTTTCAGTTTAAACCAATACGTAAACAGTTTCTAGACTAAGAAAGAAAGATTTGTAGACACTGGATCGTATCTTTGATCCGGTCAGAGCTGGTGTTTGATCTGTGTGACAGGGAAGGTTGAGTTACCACAAAAAGGTCAATCAATCTGCTTCTTTCCGTTTAATCCAGTAGTTCCCAAACCTGCCCTTCTGCCCCCACAGACACAGAGGTTTTCAAGAGATCCAAAATAAATACACATGCAATATTTTTGCATTCATTGGAGACCAAGTATATACACATTTGTCTCGTGCATATGCATTGTGGATGTCCTGGATACTCCACTGGCAGCGGGTCCCCAGAACAGGTTTGGGAGCTACAGGTTTAAACATTGTCCCTTAAACAGATTTCCCCAGTTTCCTTTGTAAAGTTCAACTCTGCATTTTTCTAATTTCTCCAAGTCCTCTTGGCAGCGTGCACTTGTATTGGACTGGCACACCCCCTTTCTAGCTGCTTCGTGTCTGGACCAAATTCCATCTGCCACACTCCCTTGCTGCGTCGGCACCCTCAATCCTCCACTCTCCTGCTATCCCAGATGCCTGGAACAGAGAGAACTCTCTCCACATCCTACAGATTTATCAGAAAGGCTTTTCTCAAGGAATTCTGAGCAATTCCTTTGTAAAGCTGTTTACTAAAATAATCTTTTAGAAAGCTCATTGATTCTCTCAACTCTGCCTTCTCCAGAATAATGTACGGTGTTGGCATTAAGAAACTGATTACTGCCTGGAGAATGCTTTACAGGGGAGAAGCCATAAATGACCGGATGGCAGGGAATAAAATGAATCTGCGACAGGTCATTAACAAAATTTAAAAGCAACCCATTATTATAAGGAAAAATCTGTCAAGATCTCCTCAAAGACATCTCCAGAGGAAGCCATGAAGAAATGATCAAGAAACATTTGCTACCACAGCAATTGAGCCACAGGGGACAAACGGAAAGTTGAGGGACACATAAACTGTTGGATTCTGCTGCATAGGTTGCCCAAAGTTGGGTGCACAAATTTGGGCATGAACTGCAGATCTGTGCATAAACTAATTAGCTAACTAGGCACTAACAATAAGTAAGTAGTGTTAACAAGCACTTAATTGGCAGTAATTAGGAGTTATGCATGGATCTGCCATAAGAATAGTCATTCTGGGTCAGACCAATAGTCCATCTAGCCCAGTATCCTGTTTACAACAGTGGCCAATTCAAGTCACAAATATCTGGCAGAAACCCAATTAGTAGCAAGATTCCATGCTACGAATTCCGGGGCAAGCAGTGGCTTTCCCCATGTCCATCTCAATAAAATACTATGGACTTTTTCTCCAGGAACTTGTCCAACCCTTTTTTAATCCCAGATACGCTAACTTCTTTTACCACATCCTCTGGCAACGAGTTCCAGAGCTTCACTATTCATTGAGTGAAAAAACTATTTCCTCCTATTTGTTTTAAAAGTATTTCCATGCAACTTTCTTGAGTGTCCCCTAGTCTTTGTACTTTTGGAAGAGTAAAAAAAACAATTCATTTTTACCTGTTATAAGTGACTCAGGATTTTGTAGACCGCCATCATATCTCCCCTTAGCAGTGGCGTACCAAGGGGGGGGCGGTGGGGGCGGTCCGCCCCGGGTGGACGCCGCTGGGGGGGTTCCGCGCACCTGTCGGCTCTTCGTTTTCATGCTCCCTTTGCCCCGGAACAGGTTACTTCCTGTTCCGGGGCAGAGGGAGCATGAAAACGAAGAGCCGGCAAGCGTGCAGCACCCCCCCCCCCAGCGGCGTGCACCTGCGGGGGGTTCTTTCACCGGGGGGGTGTCGCGCTGTTCCGGGGGGGGCGCTGCACCCGGGGGTGGGGCGCATCGGCGATCCGCCCCAGGTGTCAGCCCCCCTAGGAACGCCACTGCCCCTTAGCTCTCTGTTTTTCAAGCTGAAGTGCCCTTGGGCCCTGTTTACTATGCAGCGCTAAGGGCTTGCTAGCATTTTTAGCACGCGCTAAACATTAGCATGCCCTAAATGCTGAAGACACCTAAAGGAATATATGGGTGTCGCTAGTGCTTAGTGTGTGCTAATTTTAGTTGTGTTCTAAAAAGGCTAACATGTCTCAGTAAACAAGGCCCCTAGCCTCTTTAGCATTTCCTCATATGAGAGAGGTTGCATCCTCTTTATCATTTTTGCCACTCTTCTTTGAACCTTTTCTAATTCCGCTGTATCTTTTTTGAGATATGACGACCAAAATTGAATGCAGTACTCAGAGTGAGGTCGCACCATGGAAAGATATAGAGGCATTTTTAGTATTCTTGGTCTTATTTACCATCCCTTTTCTAATAATTCCTATCATCCTGTTTGCTTTTTTTTGACTGCCATTGCACACTGGGCAGAAGATTTCAGCATGTTGCCTACAATGGCACCTAGATCTTTTTCTTGAATGCTGACTCCTAAGGTGGACCTTAGCATCAGGAAACTATGATTTGGATTATTCTTCCCAATGTGCATCACTTTGCAGTTGTCCATGTTAAATTTCATTTGGATGCCTAGTCTTCCAATTTCCTAAGGTCTGCCTGTAATCTTTCACAGTCCA
This sequence comes from Microcaecilia unicolor, assembly GCF_901765095.1. Lineage (NCBI taxonomy): Eukaryota > Metazoa > Chordata > Amphibia > Gymnophiona > Siphonopidae > Microcaecilia > Microcaecilia unicolor. Next base: position 55,737,553 of record NC_044042.1, on the reverse strand, counting down.
CATGTATTTTAACCACTTTGAATAGTTTTGTGTCATCCGCAAATTTAGGGCCCAGTTTAATAAGGTGCACTAGTGTTTTTAGCGCATGCTAAAATTAGTGTGCAGTAAATGCTAAACACTAGCATTAGCACGCGCTAAAATTACTAGCGTGTGTATAGTGCAGCTTAGTAAACAGGGCCCTTAGAGGGGAATAATCGAACGTCGCTGGCAAAATAGGTCGCCGGCGATCTATTTTGGCGGCGGCGCAACAGCCGGCCGGAACCGTATTTTCAAAAAAGATGGCTGGCCATCTTTGTTTTTGATAATACGGTGTGGGCTGGCGAAATGCCTTGGATTTCGCCGGGTTTGAGATCGCCACTCTTGTTTTTCCACGATAATGGAAAAAACTGCCGGCGATCTCAAACCCGGCGAAATCCAAGGCATTTGGCCGTGGGAGGAGTCAGCATTTGTAGTGCAATGGTCCCCCTCACATGCCAGGACACCAACCGGGCACCCTAGGGGGCACTTCAAACATCTTTTATAAACAACCAAATTAGCTTCCAGGTGCATAGCACCCTTCCCTTGTGTGCTGAGTCCCCTAAATCCCCTCCAAATCCCACTGCTCACAAGTGTGCACCATTACCCTAGCCCTAAGGGCTGAAGGGGGGCACCTACATGTGGGTACAGTGGGTTTTGGGGGGTTTGGGAGGGCTCAACATTACCCACCACAAGTGGAACAGGTAGGGGGGGATGGGCCTGGCTCTGCCTTTGTGCAGTCCACTGCAACCAACAACAACTGTTCCAGGGACCTGCATACTGCTGTCAGGGTGCTGGGTATGCCATTTGAGGCTGGCATACAGGCTGGCAAAAAAGGTTTGTATTTTAATAATTTTAGTGTGGGAGGGGGTTGGCGACCACTGGGGGAGTAAGGGGAGGTCATCCCCCATTCTCTCCGGTGGTCATCTGGTCAGTTGGGGCACCTTTTTGAGGCTTGGTCGTGAAAATAAAAGGACCAAGTAAACCCGGCAAAATACTGCTTATCGCCGGGATTTATTTTTCCATTATCCGCAAAAGCCGGCCATCTGGTAGCCACGCCCAAGCCTGCCCATGTCCCGCCTTCGCTTCGCCGCCAACACGCCCCTTTAAACTTTCGCCGGCGCGGCGAAGCTATCACAAATGTAGCTTTTGATTATACGCTTTTCGCCACTTTTGCGAAATCGCCGGCCATATCCCGATTTGTGTCGGGAAATAGCCGGCGATTACTTTCGATTATAAGCTGGTTAATCACCTCACTTGGCATTCTGATTTCCAGATCGTTTATAAATATGTTAAATAGCACCAGTCCCCGTACAGATCTCTGTGGCACTCCACTGTTCACCCTCCTCCATTTGAGAAAAATGGCCATTTAACCCTACCCTCCATTTTCTATCCGATAGCGATTTCCTAATGTACAACAGAACATTGCCTCCTATCCCATGACTCTTTAATTTTCTCAAGAGTCTCTCATGAGGAACTTTGTCAAAAGCTTTCTGAAAATCTAGATATACTACATCAATTGGCTCACCTTTATCAACATATTTATTAGCACCTTCAAAGAAATGAAGCAAATTGATGAGGGAAGATTTCCCTGTCTTGGAGTTTGAAGGTACACTGGAGGAGAGGGTGTTTAAGAGAATGCCAAACTGTGGATGGGGAAGGAGAGGTAAGAGAGAAAAAGAGTTGCCAGACCACAGGGACTTAGAAGGAACAGTGATTTTGGTACCTTTTATCACCGACAGGAGGAAAGTAGAGGGAGAGATACTAGATTTGTAGGCAGGTAGGGGCACTGATCTTGGGGGTGGGGGGGGGGGCAATGCAAAACTTGGTCCAGGGCATCACGAGCTGGCCCTGTTAGAGAACCAGTGCATGCAGATCTATTTTATGCATAGTCACTGAGGCAATCCTGAAAATCCATCTGAGTAAATAGTGGTGTAACTCCAGGAGGGGGTTGGGAAACAGAGGGACCACTTCAGTTGCCTCACACTCTCATGACAAAAGCCAGAGAAGTAATTATCTGTGTTTCCAGCAATGCTGAATGTTTGCTTTGCATTCTCCCAGCTGCTTCTCAACAGTTTCCTTATCAATCAAAAGCAACTAGATGGTTGCTTGGACTGTAAGTATGCTGATTTACCCTGATTGGTGCAGCTTGTGAGCCTTGGCATGGGTGGCTCACTACCAGAAGAAAAGTGGCCACATGTCAGTTGTATACTAAATTAGTGATATTATAGTTCATCTGTTAAAACTGGTCATGATATGGGAGGTTGGCCATGGGGAGGCACCTACATAGATGGCAGATAATGTGAATAGGAACCACGTGGTGGTTGAACATAAAAATCCCACAGAAAGGGCAACAAACCAAAAAGCGGGAAATGGAAGCTCAATAAACAATGGGACATAGAAATATGAAATGATACTTTTATTCGTGTGACAAATAAAAAAAGTTCCTCTGCTGCTGTTACATAAAAGACTCAGCTGTTACGTATAAGACTTGACACTGCGCTCTGTTTCGGCTCAAAGAGCTACTACAAATGATGTAGTGGTTTGTGCTGAATGCAGAGGAATGTTGGTTCTCCATTCTTTTTTTTTTTTTCAGAGAATTGCTGGAAAATTGAATTGGTTTCTTTTCAAGATCTTTTTAAAGATCATTAGACATCATACCCTACATTGTAAATTAAAATGTTATATTACACTAGTAAGAAATGCCCGTTTCTGGCAAAAATGAAACGGGCGCTAGCAGGGTAATCCCCCCCCCCGTCCTCCCTCCCTCCCGAGTTGCAGACACCCCCTCCGTGCCTCCGTTCCGAGTTGCATACCTCTCCTCTTCGTCCCTTCGTCCATCAGAGACGTGGTTGCGAGGGCCGCCCCGCCCTCAACGTCATCGCGTTTTGACGCGAGGGCCGCCCCGCCCTCAACATCATCGCGTTTTGACGCGAGGGCGGAGCTACAGTGACTGGAGCCTGCAGGCCAAACCGGATATCTCGGGCGCCTCAAGTTTCCGGCTTGAGGCTTCAAAGTGCCTTTTATATATATAGATTTTGTGTTGGCATTGTAAGTAGTATACCACGCCATACTTTGCATTGTTATTTGAATGATTTTACTGTTGTAATTTTCTTTTGCTCATGTTTGATTTATTCTTATTGTACACTGCCTTGAGTGAATTCCATCAAAAAGATGGTAAATAAATTCTAATAAATAAATAAATAAATAAATAAATAAGTAAGTAAGTAAATAAATAAATAAATCATTATTTGTAGCTGTTAGTTCTAGTGTCTGGACAAATGATTGCAAGACTCTTGAGGCAGGCTCTTTGAGCCAAAACATGGTGCCATGTCGAGTCTTGTATGTAACAGCTGAGTCTTTTATATAACAGCAAGAGGAACTTTTTTATTTGTCATATGAATAAAAGTATCATTTCATATTTTTGTGTCCCGTTGTTTGTTGAACCTTCTTCCATTCCCTGCTCTTTTTTGTTTATAGGTATTGTGGATATAGAGACACCTGGAGGGGCATAATCGAACGCGAATGCCCATGTGTAAAAATGTCCATCTCCGGAGACGGCTCCACGAAGAGGCGGAGCGAACCGTAAAATCGAAACGAGATGGCCGTCCATCTTCGGTTTTGATTATACGGTTCGGCCCGCTGAAATCCCATCATTTGTGTTGACTCTAGAGATAGACGACACAAATGGTGAGATCGCTGGACCTAGAGATGGCCGTCCGCGGTTTTCAGCAATAATCGAAACCGCTGCAAATATCATACCTAGCTCCATGACAGCAGTATGCAGGTCCCCGGAGCAATTTTAGTTTAGTTGGTGCTGCGCGGGACCCATGCAGAGAGCAAAAATCGGAAGAAAAAAAACATGCAAGTGCAGTCAGGGACGTCCAAAAAAAAAACATGCAAGTGCAGTCAGGGACGTCCAAATTAAAACAATAGTAATAGGGGGATTTGAACCAGAGCAATTTTAGTTTAGTTGGTGCTGCGCGGGACCCATGCAGAGAGCAAAAATCAGAAGAAAAAAAAACATGCAAGTGCAGTCAGGGACATCCAAATTAAAACAACAGTAACAGTGGGATTTGAACCAGCCACCTTCTGATTACAAGATCTGTTCTCTAACCACTGCACCACTTATTCAGGTGCTTAGAGTTGTCTTCCCTTTCCGTTAAGTCCCTCCAAATTTCTGTCAGCCAATCACAGCTCATTTAGCTGACACCGATGTCAGGTAAATGAGCTGTGATTGGCTGACAGAAACTTGGAGGGACTTAATGGAAAGGGCTGGAGTATCTAAATAAGTGGTACAGTGGTTAAAGCACAAGTCTTGTAATCAGAAGGTGGCTGGTTTAAATCCCCCTCTTACTATTGTTTTAATTTGGACATCCCTGACTGCACTTGCATGGTTTTTTTTTTGGAGGTCCCTGACTGCACTTACATGGTTTTTTTTTCTTCCAATTTTTGCTCTCTGCATGGGTCCTGCGCAGCACCAACTAAACTAAAATTGCTCCGGGGACCTGCATACTGCTGTCATGGAGCTAGGTATGGTATTTGAGGCTGACATAGAGGCTGGAAAAAATATTTAAACAGTTTGTTTTTTAGGGTGGGAAGGGGTTAGTGACCACTGGGGGAGACAGGGGAGATCATCCCCGATTTCCTCCGGTGGTCATCTGGTCAGTTTGGGCACTTTTTGGAAGTTTGGTCGTGAAAAAAACAGGAATAACTTTGTGTGGACTAAATGCTCGTCGGGGACGTCTTGCTTCTTTCCATTATCAGGCGCAGAGGTCCATCTGTTAACCACGCCACAGAACGCCCCTGTCCCGCCTTTGCTACCGTTCAGCCACGCCCCCGAGAATTTCGCCCGTCCCCGTGACGGAAAGCAGTTGGGGCCGTCCAAATTCAGCTTTCAATTATACCTGTTTTTGAGACGGACGTCCATCTCCTGATTTGTGTCGGAAGGTGGGCGTCCGTCTCTTTCGAAAATAAGCTGGCTGGTAGATTCAATAACCACTGAGTGGATGCAGAGAGAAAGAGAGAGAGAGAGATTGAGAGAGAGAGCAATTGGGAAGATGGGATTGCAGTATAGAAAGTGTGAGTGAGTGCACACATGGAAGAACTGGTGTGCAGACCAAACAAGCTGGCTTTCCATGCTATACTATGAAGTAAGTGCCTGCTACCAGTCATTAGAATGTTTCCAAAACCAGGATGGTAAATTTGCATGTCCGTGTACTGATCAAACACTATAACCAGAAATGAAAGTAAGCCATTAGCACTGATGTTATGGTTGTGATTCAAGGATTTGCTGGCTAGGACTGTGAATAGCTGTATGATTTTTTTTGCAGAACTGTACAAAGCCTTGCTGTCATGCAATTTCTAAGAACGTTTTAAAAAAACCTGTTCATTAAGGCTCGTTTGATCAACTCTTCATTCAACAACTGTTAAAACCTGCACAAGAAAAGCAGCAATCCCATCCCCTTTGTTACAAAATATGTGTAATTGCTCAGGCAACACTGAATAACATCTGAGAGCTGCAGTGGCAGATAAGAGCTTACATTCAGAATTTAGTCTGTTCATATCTTAGGCTCTTGGACTAGGAAAGTGGTAACGGATCTTAGGAGATGGGAAAAGAATCATCTCTACAATGGACATGGCATGATTCAATATTAAATTTGGATAACCATTTCAAATTGTTTTTTATAGAATATGCTGAAAGAAAAAGTAGTTAAATAGAATTTTTGGAGGCCTAGGTAGGAAAACTGAGCTTTTTTTTTTTTTAATTAGAATGATGGAGTCGGGTAATTTGCTGAGAAAGGAAGTAATATATAGTGTTATTATGAACTTATGTATCCACTGTCATCTGGAGAGCATCTCACTGTGGTTTACTGTTTCACACACACTTCTCAGTTGTAGTGGATTAATTTAAAATATTGAAAGATGTAGCTTAATGATCATGTCAACCCATTTAATGACATTCACATTGGTTACCAATCAGCTATAGAGATAGTTTTAAGATTCTTATATAAGTTCTCCAAGTGATTCATGGGGAAATCCTATTTTATTTACAAAAGATAGTGGAGGAATATGTGCCTCATGGGGCATCAAGTCAAGCCCTGCTCTGTGTACCATGTATTAAGATGGCTAAAATGATGAAGAAGCGGGCCAAATCTTTTTCTGTTATTTGTTCTAAGTTTAGGAATGGCCTCCCCTAGGAGTTAAGAGAGGAGAAAAACAATTCAGCATTTTAAAAGAGATTGAAAGCTCTGTTATTTAAGGAGGCCTTTGATGGATAAATGCTGGTACTGGAGCAGAGATATAGGGGTTGAATAGTAAAATGTGCTTGTTTCATTTACTTTAAGTATTAAAGTAAATTGTGTTATTTACTGTTGCTATATTTCTTGTTTGGCTTTATGGTTTGTGATTTCATGTAGATATTGGTTTACATTTGCTTTGTAAGCTGCTGAGGAAAATAATTCTAGGAGTGGTGGTATAGAGTTCTGCTCAGTACATATATATGCCATATATAATTCAAATAAAAAGGACAGAATGTCAGAAAGCTTTGGTGAAAGAGCAGTGAAGATGTTCTCCTACTATTGTTTAGTTGCCCTATCAGTTTCCCGTTGTTTCTTTCCATTGTTCCATTGTTCTTCTCCATTGTTCTATTCCCTTAACGATACTCTGATCAAAGGGACATCAGGGGGGAAAGCCAATGACCTATATAAGGTAAATGAATTATCAGAGTGTTATAAGTTCCTTTATTTCAGTGTTTCCCAACTTTACTACTGTATGTCACAAAAATGTTCTGGTTTTCTTGGTAACCAAATCAATCTGTTTCTTAGACTAAATTAAAGCATATTCTCAGTGCAGCTCCTTGTGACTCTGGGCAAGTCACTTAACTCGCCATTGCCCCAGGTACAAAATAAGTATGTGTATATAAATATAAATCATTTTGATTGTAACCACAGAAAGGTGGTATATCAAATCTCATCCCTTTTCCCTTTCCCTTACAAGCATAGCTTATGAATTCAACATAGGTATCACAAAGACCAGACCTTTCTGAGACCTTGAGCACAAGAGATATGGACTACAACTCCTTTAAACACTCTTTAAAGTAACTCAACAGAGTATCTGACTGTTTTTTTAAAAATCTAGGTCAATGATTGCTAAAGCTGTCCTTAGATACTATTCTATTCTCTATGGTTTGTATATCACTCACATTCCAATTAAAATTCATAGTGGTTACCACTCAAAGAAGTACCTTAACCTCTGATGGATGTATAATCAACAGCAACTTCATAAGCAATCACATCCGTTTTCAAGCAAATATGTTTTCAAAGCCTTTCTAAAACACAGGTAGGATGGAATTTGTCTTAACTCACGGGGCAAAGCATTCCGGATTCTTGCACCTTGAAACCAGAACAAACAATCACAAACAGCTTCCAAGACTTCATAAGTACATAAGCACCGCCATATTGGGAAAAGACCAAGGGTCCATCAAGCCCAGCATCCTGTCTCCGACAGCGGCCAATCCAGGCTTCAAGAACCCGGCACCCCCCCAAAATTAATAATGTTCAATGGACTTTTCCCTCAGGAATCTGTCCAAACCCCCTTTACATTCCGCAAGGCCAGCTGCTGTTACTACATTCTCATACTATTTCAATCCATAATGAATGCATGTAAGATATATAACAGAGACAGCACCTGCAGGTATATCTCATGCACATTCACTGTGGGTTATCCTGGAAAGCTGACTGGCTCTTGGGGTACCTGCGGACAGGTTTGGGAACCCCTGAACAAGGTAATTAAATGCGGCCTTCCCTGCTGTTTTCATAAAATTAAACTTCAGTTCCACAGGCTTTACCTTCGGTGCAAGGGTTCAGTATTTCCCATGTTCATCTTTTTCTCAAAAGAAGAAAAATACATTTCTTTGAAAAAGAATATTTAAAAACATTGATACTGTTGCAATAAACAGTTTGTAGAGATTACAGTGTGCCTGTGTGTTTTGTGTGGGTCTAGAGTAAGTAACAATTAAACTTAGGCTGCTAGTTCAACAAACAGTAGCAATGTGGTTACAGGAAACAAGTTACCTTATTACAAAGAAACATTTGTAACAGAGAGTGATGTAAAAAGAGTTTCCCTCAATCCAGGAAAAACATCCATTGGCTGAAAGGAACAGGGGGAAGATATTAGACTGTATGAAGGGAAGACATGGCAAAGAGAAATGTCCAAAAAACTGAGTATCAATGCTCATAGTTTAGAAAATAAAGTTCCATATTTTCAAGCCCTGACTTGCACAGGGAGTTCTTATCAATGCAATCATAGAGACATTAGTTCAGTGAACCCCATGACTTGGAGACAACCATAATGGGCAATAATCTCTTAGGAAGGATAAGGAAGGCAGAAAGACACCCTTGATTGAAAAAGAGCAGGTGGCACCCTATGCAGCAGTTTTTCTCTGGCCAGTGGGCACGGCTCATAACACCCTTCAGAGAAGCTATCAGTGCCCTATTGAACCAGCCAGAAGGAGCTGCTGTAGCATGATCACTCAGTCCCTTCATCCTACTAACCACGAGTGCTGACTCCATGCTTCTACTCATGCAAGGCTGGGGCCATGTCAGGAATTAGGCTTGTCTGCCACTGACGAAATCCTACTGTCATGTCCTGTATTATGAGACAGCATAGAATATCAGATTGACCAACAACTGAATATCAAGTCAGAAGTTGTTTTTATGTTCTTGTTCTCCACTGTAGCTCAGATCTAGAGTCTTCACTGGTTGGAGTGGAGAATATGGAATGGAGCCTACTGAAAATGATGGTGTAAGAATGTATTGAAAAGTACTAGCAAGGTGCCTTGGGGCATTTCTTACGGCCAGTTGAACATTTCATTACCTATTGCTCTTCATAAAGTACAGTTTCCTGCAGTGTGAAATGTTCATGGACTGTTCCACCACAACTTGACATAAACTTATTATGGTCCTAATTGTATTATTTAATACAATAATTATGGATGATCTAGGAATGTAAGATTAGCCAGGCATTTTTGGTATTTAATATAGTGACTGTTGGGGTACAGCATTATTGCTTCATTGTAGTTCACTGTGAGGGATCTGTAGTTGATTCCAAGACTGATTAGCTTGTTCCTCAAATTGGCTGGAGCTGGAAGTACTGTGTGGGTGGCATTTGCAGTCCCTCATGAGACAGGAGGCAAATTGTCACCTATTAGTTGATCCTGATCTAGTAGTTTGAGAGCAGGTGGATGAAATGTCTGCTTTGTGAAAGATGCTTTAAGATGATGTTGCCATGGTTCACAGCTTGCTGCTAGGCAAGAATATGAGGCAGGAATGATGGTCAGTGAGAGGCTGGGCTGAAACATCTCTAAATATAGAGTTCCCAAGCTAAAAAAAATTCTAAACATGTGACAACTGCTGTGAAAGATGTCTCATAGTATAAAATGTCTCATCCCTAACTGAGCTATAAAATCAATGACTTAGAAAGTGACCACTGTGACAGCATCAAATCCTGCTTATAACTTACTTATAGTTCCACTCAAGACAAATAATTATCTTACAAGGCACTGTCTTATGCATGGGGCACCTTAAATAGTGGCTTGTAAAATGGCCCATCCATAGTGTTTACCATGGATAAACTGACATCTAGTTCTTTTACCCTGTGATGGGGGTTTATAGAACACTGCCCCTCACCTTTAAGAAACGTTCCCCTCTAACTAGCCTGGGCCACCTTAAGAGCACTGATCCCAGCCCAGGAGAAAGTGAACCAGGAGGGGCAGAGTCATACCTGGGTGTTTAAAAGATAGGGCCAGGCTGAGGTTAAGGAGAACAAGGGAAGGAAGAACTGAAGCCCAAGTCTATGCCTTTACAGAATATGATTAGCTGATGTAACATAGCTTAGGTAAGCCAACTTTTGCTCCTTGTTAAGACTTGTAAGCCTTGCCAAGGTCTGATTGGGGCCAGACCTGAGTCTCAGAAGACTGGAGAACTTACAGGCTGTGTTTAGGGTGAGGCAGCCCCACCAGCCATAGACTGCTTGGCCTGCTAGCAAGAAGCCTACTTAGGACTGTTATTAAACCAGACAGACTGTTGCATCTGAGGTTCCTGGCCTGTGAGGTAACAGGTCCCAGGGCTCAGGTGAATAAAACATTTATTTTCACATTTATACACTTTGGCTGAGTTATTTCTCAAGCCACCCTGTAACCCTCGCCGGGAGTCTCACATACCCCAACTCTCCTTCCACTATCCCCCCCCCCCCATCTCTACCCCTACTGTAAATTCAGAGTTGGGCTAGTCCACTATCAGTCCATTCTTCTAAACCTCTCCAGAATATACAACCACATTCTCCGCAATCCAAGTGATATACCTCTCATACAATGTTTCCTCTAAGGAGATGCCTGGTGTGTGCAAATTTTTTTTGTGTGTGTGAGCAACAAGTTTCAAAAACCAACAATTTTTGAGCAGCAGTATTTGCAATGCATTTCTGTATGTAGCACAAAAAATACATTTTTGTGTGCAATCATGTAAAATCTATGAGCGATGCTCCTAAAATGTATGAGCAATCACTCATGCACTCTGCTTAGAGGGAACATTGCTCCCATATATATCCTCATCATTAACCATTCCTCTGTACTCCAACCCACCCCCCTCTTCCACCCAAAGTTTGAATTGCTGTAAAACAGATTGCACTGGAATAAGAAAAAGAGAGTCATGCTGGGAGGAGGTTGGGAGGGAGGTGGTGTTCATGTGGGTCCATGCTAGAATGTGTGTTGGCTTCTAAAACCTATTCCATGTGTCTGAATGGATTTTGCTGGAGGGTAGGCAGTTCAGAATTATCTCAAGGATTTTGTGTGGGTCTCTGAATGTGTTGCAGTTTAGAAAGACATCTGATTAATTATTGATTTCAACTCTCTACTCTGCATGCTGTTCCCCAAGCTCTGTTTTAGCACCTCTTCTTTTTAATATCTGCCTTAGTCCTCTCACAACCCTAATTCAAGAATTTGGACTTAAAGCATACTGCTATGCAGATGATATCCTGCTCATCCATTACACTGATTCTCTGCTTCCTGATATTGCTACTTTCCAAACAGGTCTTGATAGAATATCTACCTGGCTTCAACAAAATAACCCATCTAAGACCACCGATTATTGGGTTACTAGAAATAAAGATGCTCTATCACTACTTCAAGGTTCCCTACTCAAATTGGTCACACAATTTAAATATTTGGGTATTATTCTTGATTGGGAACTGTCGTCCACCCAACAGGTTGCAGCTCTGACCAGGTCTTGTTTTATCATTTTGAGACAATTCCATGCTGTCCAACCTTACCTAGATAACAACTCACAAATGACTCTTTATGTTATACTACTGTCTCGTTTGGACTATTATAATGCCATCTACTCTGGCCATACCCAGGTACTTACCCATAGATTACATTCAGTAAAAAAAATACTGCTTTGAGAATATTCACTTGGGGAAGAAAATATGACCATGTCACTCCTCTCTTTATCCAGAACCATTGACCCTCAGTACCCTATCATTTTCAACACAAGGTTCTGACTCCTTCTCAGATAACTCTTTTCACAGGAGTTCCTCCTTACTTATCTACTGCAATATTTCAATATACCCCCCCTTAGGTCACTAAATGACCATTGATTACACATCCCTTCGCTATCATCCACGAGATTGGATTCCACAAGGCAATCAACCTTCTACTCTATAGCCCCAGCTCCATGGAACTTACTTCCATCTATGTTTATTTATTTATTTATTGTTCACTTATATCCTACATTTTCCCACTCATGCAGGCACAATGTGGCTTACAAACATTAAATAAAATACAGAATAGGAAAACTTAGAAGAACATCTGTTCCATCTTGAGCTCTCATTTTCTAAATTCAATGCGGCACTTAAGACCCACTTATTTAGATCTGCATTTGGAGATATTTGATGAATGATGCGGGTGGTGGGCTTTGTTCTGTTCTGATTGAATTTAGGTAAACGCTTACCTTTATCAGCTTGGTTTTCCTTGACATGAGTGACGCTGTCCTTATTTCTCTATCCTGTCTGTTATTGGAGTTCCTTTCCACCTAATTTAAAATTGCAAACCACTGTTGTTGTTTTTTTTATGAATAGCGATATACCAAATACATTCAAACTATAAACATAACCATGCTGTGCCCCTATATATTTTGTTTTCATGACTCTGTTCTATAGCCTTTCCCCATTTCTCTATCTCTGCTCTTTTTACCACATCTCTTTCTATCTCTTTATGCTGTTAAAAATTGAGTCGTTGGTTTTGATCCATTTCCCAGTGATCTTTAGGAACACAGTTTTAACTGAAAAATGATGGTACCTTGGTTGGCCAAGAACAGGCTTCATATGGATTGCCAAGAACTGGTTGTACAGATTATTTGTCAGGCTGTTGCCATCTTAGTTTCATTAACATGTATCAGACATGTGCGTACTTTGTTTTCCAAATTCATGTCATCTTGGCCAATACTGAAACACCTCCAGAATCTGGAAGACTTTGGTTCTGTTTCTTTGGACCATGATACTGTTTTCATTTGAAATTAAATAGGAAATTTCAGCAATATTTCCTCTTTGGTTTTAATTTGTTTGAAAACTGTTAATTTTTAAAGTGTTGTTCCTTTTCAGTCTGTTTCATTTTCATTTGTGAAGGCAACCACCAAGCACTGGTCTCTCTCCTCCAACCCGATCAAAAATTCCAACGTTGCAAAATTTAAAAACCTTCAAGTCCCCTACGAGCCTGCACACATCCCACACCTTTATCTTACCTTATCTGTGAGTGCTGCCAAATTTCAAATTGTGGGGAAAAGTTTCTCATTCATTCAGGCTCTGCCAGGACCATATTTCAAAATGTAACCAAACAGCTCCGAGGGTGTCGTTATTTGGTTGTGTGCAGTTGTGTCATGTTGTTGTAGTGCGGTCTAACAAAATGGTGTCAGATAGCACCATTTGTAAATAGCGACCTGGTGGGGACAAAGCAACTGGAGATCATTTCGGCTCCATTTGGACTTTAACAACTCTCAAGGATAGGGTACATAAACATTTATCTCATGTATATTAATTGCGAATACCCTGAAAAAAGGTCAGTGTTAAGAAGGGAATGGGGTGTCAGCAGGTCTAAATGGGTTTGAATTTTTTTAATTTTGGTGGCACTGGAGTTTTGCTGTCGAAGAGGAGGGTTTCTGCACCTGGCATAAATTAAATTACAGAGATATATAGATTGTGATTGAATATCATCAACTATCCATAGAGTTAGGTGGAACACCCACACTCATGCTAGGCTCTCACTGTGCCCTATAGTACCTGCTACCAGGGTGGGCTATATGAATTTTCAACAGCAATATCCACGATGCTGAAAATTCACAGATAGGACATTTATCTATAAAGGTTGCTTAAAGTTAGACTCTAGGATGGTGCATACTAAGCACAAATTCAATAGCAGCACATACATGTATAGGGCTAGATTCTATATATGGCACCTGAAAATTCCATGCGGAAAATGAATACACCTCTAAAGTACACCTACATTTTATAGAATAAGCTTAAATTTCTGCATGGTATATAGAATACTCCGAACGCCTCTTCATACAACCAAATTTAGAGCGAGTGTATTCTATAACAACGTGCATAGATTTTAGAAATACCCCTGCACTGCCCATGGCCATGCCCCCTTTTCAACTCACGTGACTTAGAATTTACACACACCACGTTACAGAATACACTTAGAGATTGTGCGTAAAAATCTTAATGCCAATTAGTGCTGATAATTGCTTGTTAACATCCAACTGACAATGCTGATTAGCTAGTTAACCAATTAAGTTATGCACGTTGTTATAGAATGCGTTTCGATTTCAGCGCAGAAATTAAGGCACAAAATATAGAATCCAGCAGATAATCTCTGTTATAGAATACTAGCATATATCGGCATTTATGTGTCTAACTTTAGGAATAACCACTTACGCAATGTCGAGACCGGTGCAAATGTTCTTGCCTAAATGCTGTGAATTACATGCGTAACTGACAGTATTCTAAAAGGTCAGCAAGTAAGTCCTTAGCACGCCCTTGCCCCACCCGTATCCACACCCTCTCGCAGTTATGCACTATAGCATTTATTCGCTAACATTACAGAATAGCGCCTAAGTGAAGTTATGTGCATATCTGCAAATTAGGGCCAATTGATGACAGTTAACTTCAATACTCTCCAATTATTGATTGTTAGTATTAATTTGTACCTAGTTAGCCAATTAAGTTACATGCATAACCATCAGTGTTCCATAACCTGCAAGTACAATTTTTGTGCTAAGCATGAAAATGTGCACACAAGGTTATAGAGTGCGGGTGAAAGTGGCTGCTGCCATATGGATAACTGCTTTTGAATCTCAGACCCACTGATTCTTTTGCTTTAGACTACCATTCTTTGGGTTTGATATTCCTGTTCAGTTTTGATGTGGTAGAAATTAATTATCTGTAGAAACCTGGCTTAACTTTGATTCATAAAATAATGGTGAGGCACCTGAGTAGGACACTGGACAGGTCTTGCTTTTGCTGCACCTGTTCTGAAGAATAATGGCGGATTTTAGATTCAAATGCTTGAGTTAAGTCATAGAAAGGAAGGTTCACACACATAAAATGAAAATTGCTTACCTTTAACGTGGCTAAAATATGTGTTACTTTAAATGTCTAGAAGACCTTCCTAGGTGTATGTGTAAGGAGGGGAGGAAAAGTACATGCATTATTTTCCAGGAAAAAGCTACACAATTCACAGGGCCAGCCGAAGTGTATCTAATGCCCTAGGCCTCTCCCCTACTCCCATGGATGACTCAAGGCCCTGTCCCCTCCCCTCCCCCAAGTTTCATCATTTCCCCTTCCCTTCAGGTGGCCAGCAAACTACTTTCCCATCTCACCCCCCAGGTGGCTTGTATCTCCCATTTCCCTCCCTGCCCCTCCCTGAGTCCAACATCTGTGCTTCATCTCCTTACCTACCCCCCCCCCCCCGGTTCAGCATCTTCATTTTCCCTCCCTTCTCCCTCCTGGGTCCAGCATCTCCATTTTCTTCCCTCCCAGGTCCAGCATCTTTGCTTCCCCTCCATACCTCCACCCCAAGGTCTAGCTTCTAATCTCCCCTTCTGTACTCTGACCCTCATGTCCAGCATCTTTGCTACTTTTCTCTGCCACTGCAAAGATATTCAGCACTGGTGAAGAGCATGAGCATGGGCCTCTGCTGAAAGGCCCTGAGCTAGTACTGTCTACCTTTGAAGTTGCAGGGAAGAAGTTGGGAGGCAGCGGTGGTGGCAGGAGTAAAGGAAGGAGAGATGATTTTACTGCCGTGCTGCCACCCCAAATGTTGCTGCCATAGGTAGACACCTAGTCTGTCTAGTAGCACAATCAGCCCTGATAATGCATTTCTATTTGTTGGGGAAAGTCAGTGAAAAAGCCTGGTGTGCCCTTTACAGAGAAAAGGGTGAGAAGGCTTGGTAGCCAGTCATATCAGCTCTTCACTAACTGAGCAGTACAGTGATGCTGGGCCAATAAGAGATCCCTGTGTTTCTAAGAAGGTAACTTCTGAGAGGGGTTTGGCGCAGTGAGACCTTCATCCTCATTCTACAACTTGGCGAGTACTATAAGGTGTAAATACTCTAATATCACCGGGGTGACTCGAAAGGCCTGGTTTCAATGTTATACCAACATAAAAAGTAGGAAACCGTTAGGGAAATAAATTTTTTTATTTTTATTTTTAATATGCTGTGCCAGTGGATATATTAAATAATTTGAGTGCTCAGTAAAATGCAAGTTGCTCAGGCTGGTCTACAGAATCGCAACAGGCAGAACCCAACATCATAGCACTCAGCCCTACCTATCACCCACACGTCTTATCCAAAAATGGACATCTCATGACAAAGGAATCAAAATGAAAGATATATTGTAGATGGTAAAGACTGGTACTTAGCTTGAGGCTGGATTCACTGACATATCAAACTTCTGTCGGGTACTGCACGGTAGACCAGCGGAGCCCAGTTGAAAGGTGCATGTGTTCGTGATAAAAATGAATACAAAATCTTCTTAACTCTTCTTAATAAACTCCTTGACTCTTATCAAACTCTGTCATACTCAGATCCACTCCCATTCTTACTCTCTACTTTTTATGTTGAAGTACTATAAGGTGCCAAGTATCCAATGCTAGCACTTACAGTACATGCATCAGAGGTGCCAATAATTGGCAATTATGCGTAAATGCTAAAGTTTGTGCCAAAATTGCTTATTGCGTCACTGCGAGGAGGATGTAGAGTACATGGGCAGTAGATGAAGCATGGGCAGGCCAAGAGCATGTTGGCAAGCAACACATGTAACTTATAGAAAGCTGTCAGTTGTGCATGTTGCATGGCATACTTAGGCATGCCAACTTACAACAGCCACAGACCTCTTGTAAGTGGGTGCAATTAAATTGTGGTGTGCCAATGCAGCTTTGCCCCAGTATTCTATAATAGCTTAGGTGTGCCTAAGTGCCATTGTAGATTTGGCACTAGGCATACCAATTTATAGAATTGCCCCAAGTGTCTGCAAACGGATATACAGTAATGAGTGCACTAAGGGTGCTACTGAGTGATAGGTCAATCCCATTGATTGGACCACAGTAAAGAATCAATAGTAATTTCTTTAACAAGACTGATGCAGAGACGTGTGTACCAAAGGTAAAGCAAAAGAGAGATTATTGTTAGAGGCTGACTAAATGAGTCTCATAATCAGTTTGAAGATGTTCTGAATGGGGCAGAGGGAGGAGCTGCTCGTCTGGAGAACTTAGTCTAGATTTCTAAGTGTCTTTCAGGACTTCATCCAATGTTAGCGTTATACTATTGTATTGACTATGAGCTGTGGAACATACTGTATATTACATTCTATATCTAAAAAACTGAAAAAGGAGAAAGCAGAAAAGAAGAGGGAGGGAATCGGCAATCTGCATAGTCTTACAGAGTCTCTTCTGACTTGACCCCCATCTGACTCATATTTTGGGGGTAGATTTCAGTGGCATCAGTCAGAAGATTTTGGCCTGTAGTGGTTTTATGCCTGAATATTTACTGCCAGGCCATGTCCAAGCATCAGCATTGAATACCCAGGTTTGTGTGGCCGGCTATCCCTAATCTGGTTAAGTGCAATATTCAACACTTAACCACCTAAGTGAAACCAGATAAAGATAAGTTTGTGTCTTATGCAGTCCACTTTGTTGGCTTAACATAGGGGTCCTTTTACTAAGGCGTTCCAAAAAGGTGGCCTGCGCTGGTGTAGGAGCATGTTTTGGACGCATGCAGGTCCATTTTTCAGCGCACCTGGAAAAAAGGCCTCTTTTCTTTGGTGGCCGAAAATGGATGTACAGCAAAATTAAAACGAGCCTGCATCCATTTTCGGCCTGAGACCTTACCACCACCCGTTGATTTAGCGGTAAGGTCTCATGTGCTAACTGGGCGGGAAGTGTCAGTGCACTTACACTGCTGATTACCATCTGGTTAGTGCCACACGGTAGAAAATAGAAAATATTTTCTGCCACGCATTTTGGATGCACTTCAAAATAGAATTACCGCCCGGGGCACGTGGTAGCCGGGCGTTAGTTCCAATTTGATGTACGTTGGACACACATACGTGCCTCGGTGCCTTAGTAAGAGGGCCCCTTAGGCGGTTAATTCTGAATATCGGCACTTAACCTCTTAAGTGCTGATTCTACACCTGGACTGCCCACAAAATCGCTGGCCACAGATTTAGTGGTTAGTGCTGATATTCAGTGGCACTTCCCTTATCTCTTGTTTGTCCTTTTTGTCTGTCCTAATTAGATTGTAAGCTCTGTCGAGCAGGCAGTGGCGTACCAAGGGGGGGGGGGGGCGGTGGGGGCAGTCCGCCCCGGGTGCACGCCGCTGGGGGGTGCCATGGCACATGCCTGCTCCTCCGAGTTCGCTAAACTTCGTTCGCTGCAGCTCCCTCTGCCCTGGAACAGGTTACTTCCTGTTCTGGGGCAGAGGGAGCTGCAGCGAACAAACGAAGTTTAGCGAACTTGGAGGAGCAGGCGCGCGCTGCGGCACCCCCCCAGCGGCATGCACCCAGGGGGGGGCGCATCGGCGCTCCGCCCCGGGTGCCATCCAGGCCAGGAACGCCACTGTGAGCAGGGACTGTCTCTTCATGTTCAAGTGTACAGCGCTGCGTACGTCTAGTAGTGCTTTAGAAATGATAAGTAGTAGTAATAGTAAGTGCTGCTGAATATCAGTGAATAGCCCCATATAGGTGATTTTACCATGCAGGAGCCTCTCTAGCCCTGTTAAATTGCTTTGAATATTGACCCCATTATTTTTAATGTCTGACAACACTGGGAGGATCAGAAAAAAAATATTGAAGCTAGACTTTTACATAAAATCACAGACACTAATATTCTTTGTTGATTTGTTAAAAAGATATTCATTGGAAGTGTAGGAAGCTCTTTTATGGAGCCGTATCTGTGTGATGTCCTGACCTGGTGGAGCATAAAGACTAAAGGATCAATATTCAAAAGCTGCACTCAGCATCTTTTTAAAATGTCAGCCACGGAGATTGAATCTGTTCCATATATTTAGTAGTTACCTGGATGGCAAGTAGTACTGAATATATATGGAGAGTAGTGACCACTGGTGGCTCTGTGCCACACAGGGAAAACATTAGAACATAAGTGTTGCCATAATGGGACAAACCAAAGTTCCATCAAGCCCAATATCCTGTTTCCAAAAGTGGCCAATCCAGATCACAAGTACCTGGCAAGATCCCAAAACAGTACAATACATTTTATGCTGCTTATCCTAGAAATATGCAGTGGATTTTCCCAAGTCCATTTTAGTATGGAATTTGCTTTCAAGAAGATATCCAAACCTTTTTTTAAACCCCGCTAAGCTAACTGTTCATTTGCAGTTTTCCTGATTCTGTTTCATTCTTTTACAGCTATTCAGAGGAAGTGGCTGAGCATGCAGTGTAACTGCTAATCACAACAAGAAAGCATTGATTATTATATGTATGCAAAAAAAATCCCTTCATTGCACTAACAATGACTTTCAGCATTAAACAATTTAGAGTTGCAGTTAAATAGCTAATTATCCTGAACTCTACAACATGAAACATAATTCATTAATATATGACTACATAATATTGTTGATCTACATTTATCCGAACAGCTATGTGGATAGTGGCTGAATATCGCAGCTATCCATGAAGTAAGGCAGAACATCAATACTCCACCCTTGGTCTGCCCAAGCCCTTTTTGGATGACACCAAGGTAGACTCTAAGAATATTCCATGGCAGTATCTGGATAGTGCTGCTAAATATGGTGGATAGGACACTTATCCGTATAGCGGCTGCCACTATGGGAACAATTCTACAAGTGGGTGCCTCCATTTAGGCACACTGATGCCCAGCGGGCAGAGCTGCTTCTATAATGGCATTTGGACTCTCAGATTCCATTATAGAACTCTAGTGCAACCTGTTATCTGGTGAGCCTTATATTTACATGCATGCAGTTTACAGCCATACATCGGGGATAATTGTTTGCTTCATATAATTTGACTTATTATTTGTTCCACCGAGTCTTTAAGAAGTTTTGTTTTTCAGCCCTGATTTATTTCAGACATATCAAAGTCTTACTTGATTGTGGATTTTTTTGATTATTATACATTGTGCACCAATTTTAACTGGACACTAGAACAATGATTGTTTTATCATTATTATTATCAGCATGGGGTCTGCACAGTGCTAAATTAATATTTGACAATCTAATATCGCTATAGCAAACATGTACCTACACAGTCTTTTAGTGAAGAGGCAAAAAGACTTCAGATCCCCGGTGCCCCGGGGATCTGAAGTCTTTTTACCTCTTAACTAAAAGACTGTGTAGGTACATGTGGAGGGACATAATTGAACGTGAATGCCAATCTCCATGGGAGTCTATGTCCACGAACAGGTACATGAAGGGGCAGGACAGACCGTATTTTTGAAAAAAAATGGGCGCCCATGTTTTTTTTTCGATACTACAGTTTGTGCCTGGCAAATGCATCGGATTTGTGTGGCTTTGTGCTGGGCGGTTTCATTTTTTAGCGATAATGGACACCGAAGGCGCCCAGCTCAAAAACGAACAAATCCAAGGCATTGGGTCGTGGGAGGGACCAGGATTCGTAGTGCACTGGTCCCCCTCACATGCCAGGACACCAACCGGACACCCTAGGGGGCACTTGTAACAATTATAAAAAAAATTAAATACCTCCCAAGTCCATAGCTCCCATCCCTTGGGTACTGAGCCCCTCAAATCCTCCCCAAAACCCACTGCCCACAACTCTACACCATTACCATAGCCCTTATGGGTGAAGGGGGGCACCTACATGTGGGTATAGTGGGTTTTGGGGGCGGTTTGGAGGGCTCCCATTTACCACCACAAGTGTAACAGGTAGGGGGATGGGCCTGGGCCCACCTGCCTGAATTCCACTGCACCCACTAACAACTGCTCCAGAGACCTGCATACTGCTGTGATGGAGCTGGGTATGACATTTGAGGCTGGCATACAGGCTGGCAAAAAAAGTTTTTAAAGTTCTTTTTTTTTGGTGGGAGGGGGTTAGTGACCACTGGGGGAGTCAGGGGTGGTCATCCCCGATTCCCTCTGGTGGTCATCTGGTCATTTAGGGCACTTTTTGGGGACTTGTTTGTGAAAAAAAGGGTCCACAAAATGACCAAAATTCAAGCTAAAAACGCCTATCTTTTTTCGATTATCGGCCAAAGGTGCCCATCTCTCCTAGGCCGATGAACACGCTCCAGTCCCGCCTTCACCATGCCTCCGACATGTCCCCGTCAACTTTGCCCATTTTCACGACAGATTGCAGTTGAAGACGCCCAAAATTGGCTTTCGATTATACTGATTTGGGCGCCTTTGCGAGATGGGCGCCCATCTCCCGATTTGGGTCGAAATATGGGCGCCCACCGCCCAACACTTTCGAAAATAAGGCTGATAGTTTGCTATGTAGATATTAGATTGTTGAACTCACTGAGCAAAAAACCAGATGGTTTAAATATATAAATTAATATTTGGGATATTATATGATGTGAACAGAGCACTTTAATGGTAGCCTTTACTTTCATTATTACAGCTCCACGGACCTCCAATTATTTAGTGGCTCCTTTACTGATATATCCTATAAATGTATACACAGTGGCACACACCAAATTTTTATATAAGTTATTCAGGCATCCTTTTATAAAGCTGTGGTAAACACTAATGCATACTTACTGCAGCAAAAAATGGTGTACTGCAGGGTGCGCTAAGGTGCCCTGCCGTAAGTTTTCCATGTGCACATGCTACCCACATGCTAAAAAGTACATTTATTTTTTGGTGCAAGGGGCGTGTCTGGGGGGGGGGGGGGGTGAAGATTGAGTGTGTTCTGTGCTAGTCAGTTAGCTCAGCTACATTGCTGTATGCTAACCGATTAGCTTGTGCTTAGCATGTGAGCCTTTACCTCCTGCCTAATGGATGGCAGTAAGGGCTCACATGCTAATCTGTTTTAATGGCCATGTGCTAGTGGTAAAATTAGTGCATGAATATCAACAAAATTTGGACCAATGAGTCACCATGTAAATGCATAAAGTTATGTACAGGACAAGAATGGGGGAAAAATCTCGTCCCCAGGTCAACGCTTCACTCGTTCATGTTTTAAAGAGCCATGTTCAAGACCTTACAGGCAGATGATCAAAAGCAAACGCTGGTGCTAGAGGCTGTTAGCGCCATACTAGCGCCAGTGTTTGCTACCGCCCCATGATCAGCCCTCAAGCGCGTGAAACAATGCGCTCGAGGGCTCTTTGCGCAAGTAGTATGCAAATGCATGCTAAACAGGGCTTAGCATATTCATCGCCAATGATCAGCGGTCAGCGTGCCAAAATTTGGGTCGCTGGCCACGGCAAACCCTATGCCACCTCCGAGCTGGCGTTAGGGTTTGCAGATCTTTGGGGAGAAATGGTGAGCCCTGTCCAGCATGCAGTTGCATGCTGGCAGGCCCCCGTTCCCCCCCAAAGCAAACCTGCTAACAGGGGGCTGGAGGTCCGGCGGACCTCCGGTCCCCCCTGACGACCCCCCCCCCAGGTTCAGGGAGGGCTGGAGATCCAGTGGGTCTCCAGCCCCCTCAAACCCCCAGAAAATGGTCCCTGGTGGTCCGCAAAACGGTGGCGCCCAGCCCCTCCCAGTGCATCCTGGGATGTGCTGGGCGGGGCTACAGACCATATAAGGGAATCACTCCCTTAAATAGTCTGTAGCCCCACCCAGCACATCCCAGGATGCACTGGGAGGGGCTGGGCGCCGCCATTTTGCAGTGGCATCAACCCATGGAAGAGGAGGGAGGCAGGCTACCTCCCTCCTCCAACTAAGGTAGGGGTGCCGGGAGGGGGTTCTTTTTAATGGCCACTTTTTAAGCGGCCACTGGACCACCAGGGACCATTTTCTGGGGGGTTGGGGGGGGGGGGCTGGAGACCCACTGGATCTCCAGCCCTCCCTGAACCTGGAGGGATGGGATCGTCGGGGGGGACCGGAGGTCTGCTGGACCTCCAGCCCCTCCCGTCGCTTGCTGGGAGGGAGGGAGGGGGTTTGGCCGGCGGCCACTGGACCACCAGGGACCATTTTCTGGGGGTTTGGGGGGGGCTGGAGACCCACCGGATCTCCAGCCCTCCCTGAACCTGGGGGGATGGGATCGTCGGGGGGACCAGAGGTCCGCCGGACCTCCGGCCCCTGTTGCTCGGGGCAGGGGTAGTCAGGGCCTGGTGGTCCCATGGACCTCCAGCTCCTGTGATTGACAGGTTTGGGCTTTTGACAGCCCAGACCTGTCAAACAAGTGCGGGAGGATTGTGCTGAGCGCATGCTCGGCACAATTCGCGCGCACTTCCACCCCATGATCAGAGATAATTGCACTGCTTAAATTTGCATGCATTATCTGTGATCATAGGTCTAATAGCACCCCACGCTGTTCCAGCACTAGTTTAGAGCGCTGTTTGGAACAGCGCGGGGCTTTTGATCATCTGCCTGTTAGTGATTAGTGAAATCATTGAGCAGAAATACCCCCTTCCATCCAAAAACAATTAATGTGCACAAAATATTGCTGAGTTAATTATGTAAACTGTGCTGAGTGACCGGCGGTGTACTAATAAATGAATACAGCAGTGTGGCACTTATCCTTGGCTCCAAAAATCCCTCTGTGTCACCGTCACTTTGTCATGGGATTAAAGCTTGGAACAGTAACTTCACATGCCTGTTGCTCATGGCCATTAATACCAAAAAATAGGAATTTTGGCCCTTTTACTCTGGCAGTAAAAATGGCCTTAGCACATGGGAATGACCCACATAAGGCGCACTAAGGCCACTTTTTTACCATAATTTGGTAAAATTACCCCACAGCATCCTATTACATTTGGTGATGTGCAATGTGCATATACCGCCTGATATTCAGACCGTGGGAGGTAGCTGAGCTGTCTACCATGTTCATGCCAAACCAGGATATTCAATACTGAGCTGTTTCTGGTGACCAGCATTGAACATCCGGTTTAACTTTGGCCAGTCGACTTTAACCGGCCAAGCTGATATTCAGCACTGGTCAGCTTGGCCAAAGTTATTCTACCTATTGTGGATGCCAAATACAGCTGCTAAACTTGGCTGGTCTGCCTTTAATAATCAGCGGTTAGCCGGGTGATATAACTGGCTATCTTTAAGCTGCTAACTGGCAATTTTCAGTGCCGAATAGCTGACTATCCGGCACTGAATATCGCCAGATAGTTGCTCAAGTGCTGTTTTGGCGGCCATTTTAAATAAAATATTGGGTCCATAGAATGGAACTTTGTAGTTTAAGTGTCACGTAAATGCAGCAGAGACGCTCCTAACTTATAGTATTCTGTAAGGTATACTCAAAAGTGGGAGCCCCACCTATTGCCCTCCTGCTCCCTGTCTTTACATGCTGTCCCCCAGATTCTATATAGCACCACTTAAGTTGCGTGCACAAATCCAGTTGTATTCTGGATTTATGCATGCAATTTGGTTAGTTAACAAGCCAATTAGCACTGATAATTACCACTTAACAAGCAATTATTGACACCAATTGGCATTAATTAGAATTTACATGCAGAATTAAGCGTATTCTGTAACGTGATGTGCACAAATTCTAAACTGCATAGTTGAAAAGGGGGCTTGGCCATGGGCATGCAATGGGCAGGTTGTGGGTGTTTCTTAAATCTATGTGAGTTGTTATAGAATAAACTGGGTCTGTGTCTAATTTAGGCATCAGCATTTAAACTTGGTATAACTCTCCCCCATCTGGGGGTTAGCACCGCTCTTTCTACTCCCTTCCTACAATCCATATGTGAATCGTTGCTTGCTGCTGCTTACAATGTTTAGAATTGCAGCTTGAAGTTGCACTGAGGGAGGAAGGCGGACTTACCAGACCATGGGAGGGGAGTGGAAGGAGGGATGCTAGAGAGCAAATGAGAGAGAGAGAGGGGCAGGGGAAGGAGAGAAGCTAGACATCAGAAATGAGGGGGACATCATGGAGGGCATAGTGAAGGTTCACCTAGGGCATCAGATACCCTTGTTTCTGCACTACCAGGTGGGAGTGTTAAAAGGCAGTCCTGCATTTCTGATAACCCTATTCTGATGCATCATAAGACCTGCAGCTCTGGGACTACAAATACCCCACTGGTTTGGGGTGTAAGTTCAGAACTAGGACATGCTCAAATCTCCCTCCTGGAAGAGGGTGTCTTTCCAGCTCTGAGGAATACCTAGGTGTGGGGATACACAGGACCAAAATGAAGCCAGGAGGTGAAAGGCATAACGGTAAAATAGCAGGGAACAAGGAAGGGGAGCTAATACCTGCCTATAGAATGCAGCACAAGAAGCAGCACTGTGTAAGTCTCAGTTAAATGTAAAAGGGTGGAAATGGGCTCTGAAATATAAATCTCCCAAACCTCCATTTCTGCCTTAATTTATAGGAATGTTCGAGTGAGACCTGAATGACAGCTCTGGTGGGAGAAATGAGATTCTGACAGTGGGAAAATTTATGTAGCCCCTATTTCCTTGCAAGATTTAATATTCCTCAGTTCAGCTTTCACTGAGTGGGTCGTGTGCCATTCAGCTCAGACTCCCACTTCTCTTGCTCCACTATGCTTTCCAAAGAGAGACTGAATTAAGGCCCTAAACGGAATGGCCTTAGCACCATTAATGCAGAACTTTCAATCTATTTGGGATGGAAGAATGATGCTTCAAGGCTGGAGCAATGTGAATAAATGAAAGCAGAGGTGGGGGCAAGAGCAATAATTCTCCGCTGAGTTTTGCCTTCTCCTACATTTATCTATTGTTCGTCTTCTCTTTTGTGGACCAGCATGGCTAGTGTTAGGAGGTGGCAACCAGGGTAATTGCACTAGGTCTCCATGCCACAGGGGGCCCCAAGCCTGCCTAAAGCTGAAGTAGGCCTAACCTGAAGATAGACTTTGGGCTCTCTTACCAGAAGTGCGGTTTTTGTGCCGGTACGCACCAGTACGGTGTACCGGCACCTTTTTTTTATACCAAGGGCCAGCTCATCTGCCCGCCCATAGCTCCCCAAATAGGCAAAAGTGGAATCCACTCTATACCTCCTCCTGTCAAGTCCACAGAGGACCCAGCTTTTACCTATGGATGTAGAGCAAGAAATGAAGAAGAAAGGAGGAAAGCAAAGAAATAAATGGAAAGGAAGCCCTGGAAATGGAGTTAAGGGAACAGATAGAGAGCAGCAGAACCAGAGACAGGGACCAACATGTTCAGAAAAACAAAGTCACCAGACAAGAAAGGTAGAAAAAAAATCATTTTATTTTCATTTTAGTGTTTGGAAGATGTCCAATTTGAGAATTTATAGCTGCTGTCTTATTTTGCACTGGGTATGCTAGAGCTGTAACAGCTTATAGAAATTATTTATAATGAAAAAAAATCACGTTATTTTTTTCTCCTATACTGGTATAGTATTTTCAATGATACTGCATATATGTGCCACGGCTGGTATAAGGGGTGTGGCTACTGTGGATGTGGCTACCATAGGGGTGGGTCCATAGATGGTGACCCCGCCCTTAATGAGTACTGGTACCTTTTTTCCTACAAAAAAAGCACTGATCTAACATTAGCTCTGTGGACCAGTCTGTGTGCTGTGGTTCCAACATATCCCTAGCCAGGGCTGTAATTTTACCAGGAATTTGAATGGGTGAATTATGGAATAATAGCAGTCAGACCACAATCAATATTAAAGCTACTGCCTGAAGAGGCTGATCCAGTCCTGGGTGTTCCCCCACTGCATGCAGGCAAATGTAGTCCCACTTTTTTCCATTTCCTTTTCTTTTTTCTTTCATTCTTTTTTTCTTTCCAGAACAGGATCAACCTATTTGGGGATGATTTATTTATTTAGTCACATTTATACCCCACATTTTCCCATATGTTTGCAGGCTCAATGTGGCTCACATTAAACTGAAAAGGCAATCGCCAACCTGGTTATTAATCAATTACAATATATTGTGGTAAACAGAGAGTGTAGAAGAACAAGTTGAAAGGAGGGGAAAGGATAAAGAGTCCACAATAGTTCATTAATGTATTGCTTTGGAGGACTTTAGGATCCTGGGAGTAGGCTTTCTTGAATAAGCTGGTCTTGAGTAATTTCCTAAAGTTAAGATGATTTGGGGTAGTTTTGACAGCTTTTGGTAAAGCATTCCATAATTGGGTGCTGATAAAGGAAAAGGAGGTTGTGTAAGTAGATTTATACTTGAGGCTGTTGCAGGTAGGATAATGGAGGTTTAGGAATGAACGGGATGTTCTTGATGTATTCCTAGAAGGAAGGTTGATTAGGTTATTCGTGTATACTGGGACTCCTCCATAAAGAATTTTGTGGACTAGGGTACACATTTTGAATTTAATTCTTTCCTTTATTGGGAGCCAGTGTAATTTTTCTCGAAGGGGCTTAGAATTTTCAAATTTGGATTTACCAAAAATGAATCTGACTGCTGTATTTTGGACAGTCTGAAGTCTCTTAACAAGTTGTTCTTTGCATCCAGCATATATTCCATTACAGTAGTCTAGGTGACTTAATACCATTGATTGAACTAGGTGTCGAAAAACTTCTCTAGGAAAGAAAGGTTTTATCCGCATGAGTTTCCACAATGAGAAGAACATTTTCTTTGTTACGGAATTAATTTGGCTTACAAGTGATAGGTTGCGATTGATGATTACTCTAAGTATTTTTAGGCTTTCAGAGATAGGAAGGGTAAGGTCTGGATTGATTAGAGATGAAGGTTTGAACCTATTATGTATAGATGAAAGGATAAGGCAGTGTGTTTTCTCAGTATTCAGTTTGAACTGAAAGGTATTAGCCCATTTGTTCATGGTGTGCAAGCCAAGATTGATTTATGTGGGCAAGGTGGCAAACCTAATTGCTGTGGACATGCTTCAGTTATTCTACTATGTTATAATGGTTTACTTTCATTTTACCTACCAATCAAGTCTTGTTCAAACACAAAAGCAACTAGCAATGTTCTATGCTCAGCTCTTTCTGAGAAAGAACTTTCCAGAATTGCTGATACGCCTTTCAAATCATCCATTCTAGAAGAAGGCTAAATTTGTGCTTCTAAAACTTCAGGAGCCTGGATAACTTTTCGTGGCCACTGAATAACCAGATATTGAATGCTGGTGTCTGGATTAAGCCTGGCATTGCATTTCCTGCTCATTTTCAGTGCCTTTGCAATTGCTGACTACCCTGGCCTGGACTCAATATCATGCCTGTTACTTTTACTGGCTATAGTGTGCTTAAGCATAGATAAATTTTGTTCAGTGCTTCTAGCTGACAAGTTACCCAGTTTCAGGGGGGAGCCTTTTTGGCCTGTCCTAGTTTTGAATTTATATCCTAAAAGCAGTGTGGAGGAGTGGCCTAGTGGTTAGGGTGGTGGACTTTGGTCCTGGGCAACTGAGGAACTGAGTTTGATTCCTGGCACAGGCAGCTCCTTGTGACTCTGGGCAAGTCACTTAACCCTTCATTGCCCCATGTAAGCTGCATTGAGCCTGCCATGAGTGGGAAAGTGCGGGGTACAAATGTAAAAAAAAAAAAAAAAAAAACAGTGTGGTACTTCTAGTCCTTGATTCTGCCTACTGAAATCAGTGCTGCAGAAATTTCAGGTTAAAAAGTCAAGGCATTGTCAAACACTACTCCTAAAGCCTTAAACAGTGTTGCAATAGAGCTTATTACGTGTTGCAATAGAGCTTATTATGGGCTGCAAAAGTGGTAGGAACAGGGCTGCCGAGAGAGGGGGGCAGGGGGGACAAAATTCCATGGGCCCAGGCCTTCAAGGGGGGCCCGGCACCGCAGTCCCACCCGCCCTCCGTTTTTAACCGTCTGCCACCAGGCCAGGCCCCCTGCATTGAAATCACAGCGCCTCTCACCTCCGTGTGAAAGCGCTGCAGGCAGCAGCAGCAGATGGCCTCCCTTTAGGCCTCCTTCCCTCTCTGTGTCCCGCCCTCGTCTGACGTAACTTCAGCGAGGGCGGAAAACAGGGAGGGAAGGAGGCCCGAAGGGAGGCGATCTGCTGCTGCTTCCTGCAGCGTTTTCACATGGAGGTGAGAGGCGTTGTGATTTCAATGCAGGGGGCCCGGCCCGGTGGTGGACGGAGGGGGAGCGGTGGCAGCGACCTCAGGGGGGGGCTGCGGGGGTGGACGGAGGGTGGAGGGGGGAGCGGCGGCGACCTTGGGGGGGGGGGAGCTGCGGGGGCGGCCTTGCCCCAGGCCCAGCCCAGTCTCTTGGCGGCCCTGGGTAGGAAATGACACCTAGTAGTCCATGGAGACTCAGACTTTGCAGAATT
The DNA here is from genome assembly GCF_901765095.1 of Microcaecilia unicolor. Lineage (NCBI taxonomy): Eukaryota > Metazoa > Chordata > Amphibia > Gymnophiona > Siphonopidae > Microcaecilia > Microcaecilia unicolor. Next base: position 55,708,635 of record NC_044042.1, on the reverse strand, counting down.
GATTATAAGTCCCTTTTACAAAGTGGTGGTACCTTTACTGCGGCATTGTCATGCATGATTGTGGCACTACCGCCTGCCCTAAGCATGTGCCATTTCTGACGCTTAAAATATATTTTTTAGCTCCAGGGCTTACCTGGTGGTAATCGGGCAGTTCAGCGTCCTGCCCAGTTACTGTTGGGTTAGCGTGGGAGCCCCTACCGCCTCAATAGAAGTTGGTAAGAGCTTCTCCAGAAAATGTCCGTACGTCAAGTGGTTCACTTACTGCATGGCTAGTTCCTTTTTCTTTTTTAAAAAAAAAAAGCCTTTTACTTGCTGCGGTTAAAGGGGCCTCTGCGTGCAGCAAATCTACGTACCGAGCAGTTAGGGTTACCATATGGCTCCAGAAAAAGGAGGATGGATTGAGCCAGCTGGGTTTTACTTCCATATGGTAACCCTACGAGCAGTGGCATAGCTACAAGGGGCCACGGGGGCCTGGGCCCCCCAAATTTCTTCTGGGCCCCTGGTTTTGCTGGCAGGGGTCCCCAACCTCCATCAGCTGAACCTTTAGCTAGCACTGGTCTTTGCGCCGTCATGTTGCCTGCCCTGCTCACTCTTTCCCTCACGTCCAGCACGCTCCTTTTAGTGAAACTGTGCCCCCCCCACCTCGTGCTCTGGCCCCTTCCCACTGTAAGATCTGGCTACGCCCTTGCTACTGAAGCTACCACAGGGCCCCTTTTACTGCAGCTTTGTAAAAGGAGCCCTAAGTTTGTGCTGAATAAGCCAGGTAATAATTTTAGAAAGATTATTCTCTAGTACCTGTTCAAATGTATCGTGTAAGGAGTTATGAGCAAGCAAACGCTGAATATCACCTGCATAAATATAACTAGATATCCCTAGATCTTGCACTAAAGTTGCGAGAGGACCCATAAACACATTGACCAAAACAGCGGTCCTGTGGAATGCTACTAGATAATGGCAGCAGAAAAAGCATCATGCAAGGAAACAGCAGATGATCTGAGAAGAACTGTTGTACAGTCTGATGCCTTCAGCAGTTCCAAATTTCAATACCACTTTGCCCTCAGGAATATTTTTTTTGTTGCATTTGTACCCTGTGCTTTCCCACTCATGGCAGGCTCAATGCGGCTTACATGGGGCAATGGAGGGTTAAATGACTTGCCCAGAGTCACAAGGAGCTGCCTGTGGTTGATGTGGGAATTGAACTCAGTTCCTCAGGACCAAAGTCCACCACCCCAACCACTAGGCCACTCCTCCACTGTTGCTACTATTTGAGATTCTACATGGAATGTTGCTATTCCACTAGCAACATCGGCCCTTGCAGATCACCAATGTGGCCGCGCAGGCTTCTTCATGGAATGTTGCTAATGGAATAGCAACATTCCATGTAGAATCTCCAATAGTAGCAACATTCCATGTAGAATCTCCAATAGTATCTATTTTATTTTTGTTACATTTGTACCCTGCGCTTTCCCACTCATGGCAGGCTCAATGCGGCTTACATGGGGCAATGGAGGGTTAAGTGACTTGCCCAGAGTCACAAGGAGCTGCCTGTGCCTGAAGTCGAACTCAGTTCCTCAGTTCCCCAGGAATAAGAATCAGATCAGAAAAAGCAGACATTACCAATTTTGCACTCTCATCTGATAAGTGAATTATCTAACATGGTTTCTGTTACCAGAACTATTTGAAATGAGAAACATGTTGCTGTAAACACTGGTGGTAAATATCTGTCCAGTTTCATACTGGTTATTTAGCTCTAACCACTTAGGATAAAGCTGTTCAGCTAATCTATAGTGAATTATGATGATTATAATAATAATCATGTAGCAATATATTAATAAATTATGTTTCATGTTTTAGAGTTCTGGATAATTAGCTATTTAACAGCAGCATAAAACCTCCAAATTGCTTAATGCTGAAAAGTCATTCTTAGTGCAATGAAGGGATTTTTTTTTATATACATATAATCAATGTTTTCTTTTTGTGATTAGTATTTACACTACATGCTCAACCACCTCCTCTGAATAGCTGTAAAAGGATGAAACAGAATCATCCTGTTCTTGTGTGGGGGTTATTGAGTCTCAAAACCTTTGAGTCTGTTGGGACATCAAATATGTAAAAATAATTCCCTTATCACCTTCCCCTCCCCTCCCCCTAAAACAAAGCAGAAGCAATGCAAACAACATGTTAACTCAAAGAAAGAAAGAAAGAAAGAAGAAAAAAGATTTGGGAACCCCCCCACACATCTTTATAGATTCTGCAGAGAAAAACAAACAGGAGCCCTCAGCCCACATGAAGCAGACATCAGGTTCCTCCCATATGGCCCCCTGCAGACACAGAGCTAAGAATAACCTTCTTTTAAGGGATGGCAGGAGTCCCGCTGACTGAACAAAGATCAGCACCCCTGGTGAGAGCCTGAAACATCAACCAGCAGCCAGAAAGCTATCAAGTTACCCAGTTCCAAGAGGAAGATTTCAGGCCTAGCCTGATGCATTATGTGACCTGCAGCACTGATATCAATGGGTAGATGAAGGACTATAAATACCACACTGAAGCGCTGTGTACCACTGGTAGCACTATAGAAATGATTTGTAGTAGTAATAGTAGTAAGTTCAAAGATGGGACTGGATAACTTGGCAGTTTTGCATAGGTCAGTGGTCCTCAAACCTTTTCTAGAGGCTAGCCAGTCAGGGTTTTTTGGATTACCACAACACATATGCATGAGTAGGGTTACCATATTTATTACCCCCAAAAAGAGGACACATGCCCCAACCCCCTGCCTTGCCCCCACCACACCCCCACCCTACTCCCTGTCACGTACTGCTCCACCCTTTTCACACCTCCATCACACCCCCTAAGGGTGTCCTATCCTCCCCCCCCCTTACCTTACTGTACTGCCCTGATGGTCTAGTGACCACTTTGGGGCAGGAAAGAGCCCATCTTTCCTGCCCGGAATGGCTGCAGACTGTCTTGCTCCCTCCCATATCGCTGCCGATTCAAAGTTGCTGCCGAGAGTGGCCATTTTGAATCAGCGCCAGGACCAGAGGCAGCAAGAGATAGTCTGCAGCCACTCCAGGCAGGAAAGAGAGGGCACTTCAGGCAGGCGGACCCAGGCCCATCCCCCCCCCCACCTGTTATACTTGTGGTGGCAAATGTGAGCCCTCCAAAACCCACCACAAACCCATTGTACCCACATGTAGGTGCCCCCCATCATCCCTAAGGGCTATGGTAGTGGTGTACAGTTGTGGGAATTGGGTTTGGGGGCTCAGAACACAAGGTAAGGGAGCTATGCACCTGGGAGCTTTTTCTGAAGTCCACTGCAGTGCCCCCTAGGGTACACAGTTGGTGTCCTGGTATGTGAGGGGGACAAGTGCACTACGAATGCTGGCTCCTCCCACTACCAAATGGCTTGGATTGGTAATTTCTGAGATGGGCATCCTCAGTTTCCATTATAGCCAAAAATTGGGGACGACCATCTCTAGGTCAACCTAAATGTTGAGATGTGGGTGTCCCTGACCGTATTATCGAAACAAAAGATGGCCACCCATCTTGTTTCGATAAAACAGGTTTCCCCACTCCTTCGCGGGGACACCCTGCGAGGACATCCTCAGGAAAACTTGGGTGCCCCGTTCGATTATGCCCCTCCACAAAATTAGAAAAGTAAGATTTCTTTTTTGCTTTAGTCAACCAACTGGTATAACGTTTTGTTGCAGTTTACATTGCTGTAGAGCTTCTGGGGCTCTCTGCTTTATCCAAAGTCATTCAGCTCTGCAGATCTAATGTTTTGATAAGAGAAGACCACGATGACACCATGGTTGACAGCAAGAGAGCTTAAAATACCATAGAAGGGAATCAAGTGTGTCACCTGCATAAATCACTTTGAAAATTGACCTTAGGCCCTCATGATCAAAAGCAAACTCTGGTACTAGAGGCTGTTAATGCCATACTAGCGCCAGAGTTTGCAGCCGACCCATGATCAGAGCCCTCGAGCGCCTGAAACAGCGCACTCGAAGGCTCTCAGCACAAGTAGCATCTAAATGCATGCTAAACAGGGCTTCTAGCGCAATTAGCTTGCAAATGCATGCTAATTGGCGCTTAACGCATTCATCCCCAATGATCAGCGACCAGCGCGCCAAAGATTGGGTCGCTGGCCGCAGCAAAATCAACGCCAGCTCTGAGCTGGCGTTAGATTTTGCGGATCATTGGGGAGGAATGGTGAGCCCTGTCCAGCATGCAGTTGCATGCTGGCAGGCCCCCCTTCCCCCCCAAGGCAAACACGAACGGGGGGCTGGAGGTCCGGTGGACCTCCGGTCCCCCTGATGATCCCCCCCCATGTTCACGGAGGGCTGGAGATCTGGTGGGTCTCCAGCACCCCCGAACCCATGCCGCCTCCCGAAAAACGCTATCCTACCCTCCCACCCACTGACGGGGGGGGGGGGGGGGCTGGAGGATTGGTGGGGACAACGCTGGGGGGAGGATTTGGGGTGGGCTGGAGGTCCACCGGACCTCCAGCCCCCACCCACCCCCGTCGATGGATCACAGTGGGAGATCCTTTGGCCGGAGGCGGCCAATCAATGATTTCTGGGGGTTTCGGGGGCTGGAGACCCACCGATCCTCCAGCCCCCCCCTCCTGTCAGTGGGTGGGAGGGTAGGACAGCGTTTTTCGGGAGGCGGCCACTTCAGGATTGGGTTCGGGGGGGTGGGGATGCTAGAGACCCACCGGACCTCCAGCCCCCCCCCCCCGTCGCTGGGCGGGAGGGTGGGAGACGGTTTGCGCGGCGGCGGCCTCGTTCGGCATGCTGTTTGACAGGTTTGGGCGTTTGACAGCCCAGACCTGTCAAACAAGTGCGGGAGGATTGTGCTGAGCGCATGCTCGGCACAATTCTCCCGCACTTTAAACATGATAATCAAAGATAATAGCGCTGCTTAGATTTGCATGCATTATCTTTGATCATCGATGCAGAAAAGCCCTGCGCTGTCCCGGTGCTATTTTTAGGGCGCTGTTTGGAACAGCGCAGGGCTTTTGATCATCTGGGCCTTAGTGAGTAAGGTTTCCAGCTGACTCCATGTTGTAAGGAACAGACTAATCCAGTCCTGGTTTAACTCCAGTGCAAGCATGGATTTGTCATTTTGATTTTATTGGGAAACCTAATGTTCCTTATGATGTGAAGTCAGTTGGCAACCTTACTCACTGAGGTCAAGTTTCAAAGTGATTTATGCAGGTGTGTCTGAGAACTGTCCTCCCTCAAGGCAATGAAAAGGACTCACATTGTCAAATAATGCATTTACTTTAGCTGCATGGAGATGAGCTGCTCCTGCAGGTATGTTTAAACTGGAAGATGGTGAGTATACACACAGATTACATTATGTTGACTTGACAGTTTTCTCCTGCTCCCTCATACTTCCAATTCAACTGGCATCAAGGCTGGCATATGGTGCCATGAACCTTCATCTTCAACTTTCTGGGGATGTTTTCCAATTCCAACACCATACCTTATCTGCTCATTGTAGTGATTGTCCTCAGGAACGATGCGCTAGATACTTCAGTAATAGACCCTGATTCTGACCACTAATTGTCACCCTTAGGTGATGAGTCATCACTTCTTAAGTCATCACTGATGACCATGACTTCCTCCCCCAGTGGCCTGTGAGCAATGCCTCCACAGCATCCTCAGCTTCAACTGACCTGAGGAGACACACACACACACACACACACACACACACACACAAAGCAGGGATTAAACTGGGGATATTGGTTTTATTTTGCATGCAAAAATCTACCTGCATAAAAAGCAACAATTTTGAAAGTGAAAGTACATATGTGCATTTGCACTGAGACTTGGTGCAAATCTCTTAGGTAAAAAAATACACATGGTCTTTGTCTCAGGTCATCCAGTCTCAGAATTACCTCCACTGTGATTCTGCTGCTGTATGTCCTTTCAGTCACTCTTTGGTTCTCTAACAGGAAGAGCAGAGACCTTATCATTAAAGCAAACTAAAATAAGAATCAATGTACAAAGTAAAATATGTTTATCAGAAAGAATATGACTTCAAAGGAAAAATTAAATACAGTGCATGACTAGTTATTCAGAAGTAAAGCATAACCTAGGAGCATAGGAGCCAAGCAGAGCACACCATTCAGTGCCTACTGGTCAATAAAGGTGTTCACCAAGCTAGTAGACATTGTAACATAGAGCTCTGCTTGGAGGCAGGAGCCCACTTTTGCCTGGAGTAGCACTCCATGGGTGTTTTCTCTTTCAAGCACTGCTTCTTGGTCTTGTTGGTTGTCATATTTTGAGAGAACCAGGAGGAGGTTAACAAGAAGATCCCTTGCCCTTTCTGCTAGAGCCTTAGATATGATGCACCCCACAATAAATACACACCACCAAGAAGGATAAATTCCCTATTCAGCCAAAACCACAGAAAACCATAGACTAGGGAAGGGATGTAGGGTAACCAAATCAATGATGTAATCCAGAGGTGGGTTGCAATAACTTTATTGAGCAGATATCAAGGCAGGTACAGCAGGAGCATAGCCAGACACCCAATTTTGGGTGGGCCTGGGCCCAAGATGGGTAGGCAGAAGAACTCCACCTTGTACCACAAGTGATTTGGTCTTTCCCTCTCTTGCCTGCATGCCATATGGTCTCTCAAACATCCCCCCTCCCCAAATTCCTTTTAAATAGCAGATTTTCACTGGCAGCAAGCAGCAACTAATACACACTGCTCATGTTTGCCCCACAGCTTTCCCTCTGATGCAACTTCCTGTTTCTGCATAGGCAGAAATACATCAGAGGGAAGGCTGTGGGGCCGGTGTGAGCAGTATGTATCAGTCGCTGCTTGCTGCAGGCAAATATTTACAAGGTATGCAGGAGGGACAGTGTTGGGGAGTTTTCGGCTGGTGGGGTTTGGGGATCCCTGCCAGCCACATCATAGGTGTGCTGCTACTGGGTGGGCCTGAGCCCAAAGGGTGGGCCTGGGTCCACCTGGGCCAACCCTTGGCTACGCCACTGAGGTACAGACTCGACACAGAAATGTATTTTGACAACAAATTGCCTGCTCAGAACTCAGTATCTCTGTTCTTGGATATCTGTAGCATTTTAGCTTTTGCTGTATTGTAAAACTACCATTATTTGGAAAAAAAGGTGTACCACCTTACTGTTAATGATGATGTCACAGTGATGTAGACTTTTGTCTGGGCAGCAATGCTGGAATACTACCACAAGCTCTACTCAAAGCCGCAAACTCACGGAAGTGCTGCAGATAATCTGGCACAGCCTGCCACAGGTACCAATCGACAAGGCAATTAAGATGTTCCTACAGCAACTGAAGGCCTGTGTTAAAGCTGGGAGTGGACACTTTATTCATTCACAGTGAGTGTGAAATTCTGACACATAGTTAATTGTTTCGTTTGAATGACGTTATTTTACTGTCTTCTCCTGCTCCTGTCCATGCCGGGAGTCAGGACCCGGATGATTGCATTAACGCAATATTGCGCTAATGCAATCATCCAGGTCCTGGGCGGCATGCAGGAGCAGGGGTGGACAGACCCGGATGCAGGTAGCAAGAAGAAGCTTGCCAGTGCCAGGCCTGGGCCCTCCCCCCTTGGAGGCAGGGCCTGTGGAATTTTGCCCCCTCCCCAACCCCCCCCCCCTTGGTGGCCCTGCCACAGCCAAAAAACCGAGACCAGAAGACCGTAAAGTAGGCAGGTTGCAAAACCATACAGAAAGCCTGGAAAAGTTTGCAGGTCTACAAAATCACAATTTGAGGACAAAAATTAAGTTCAGCATTGCCTGGTGACTGGATTAGCATTTGGACTCCAGCTCTGGCCATTTTTATCCAGCAGTTGCTGATATTAAAACACTAGGGATCTGTACCTGATTTTTAGTTTTCTCTATAAAGAGGTTTCTGCCAGTGCCACCTGCTGGCCATTAGGATTTTATGTTGTGAGTGTGTGTGCCAATAAAGTCACACAGCCTACCCTAGCTAGAGAAGTTCTGCAAGGGATTCACAGGTAGCACAGTTTGGATTTGCATCAACTGGTTTGCCCCCGTGAGTTTCATATTTCTCTTTCTTGAAAGCAGTGAGTGGATTGTTTGGTTTATTTATGATTTGCTTTTCTGGCATTGCTTTTCCTTTTCTCATGACTGGCTTCTTGCCAGCTGGAGTTATATGTGGTGTGATTTCAGTTCATTGCTGCACCTGGGATGTCTGTATATAAGTATCTGTGTATACAGTATAGGTATGAGAGTATTTTTGTGTGTGATACAAAGACAAAGGGAGCACCAGGGTGCAGCTGGAGAGCTAATTGTCTCTCCTGAACCCTATTCTTTCTTTAAGAAACTTTGCACCATGAGCCATGAACTTTGTCTTTCCATTTTTGCTTGCTGTGACCTCTCTACATCAGCAGCATGAGACATTTTTCCTTTGCTATTTCTTTTTCTGTCTGGGTGTCCAATGCGTTGCAAACAAGCACCCAGTTATCCAGTTCCAGGAGGGGGATATTTTCTAGATCCTTGAATCTACGTGTATTGAATTTTCCATCTATCCCTCTTATTTATCCGTGAGAATTGTTCAAAATGTATCTGGTGAAGATTTTGGATGTGTCAGAAGGAGCAATGCCTTTTATGGTCAAGACCTTCTATTTGCCCACAGGAACGAGTATGAAAGGAACCCATGGAGAAGAAAATGCAAACATAGCAGACGTTTCAACTGACAACTTGGGATTGTCTGTTCTCCTGGAGTCTTCAAGTGGAGAAGGTATTAATGTTGTGTTTGTTGCACCTCTCTGTTAAGAAGTCTTCCATTTCATGGACCAGAAAATATGGGAGCCGATATTCACACCCATAATGTAAACCGCACTGAACCCTGAAAAAGGGATTTTAGCGGTATACAAGAACTGATTTGATTATTCAAAGCAACCTAAATGGCCAAACTTGGCTCCTGGTTGTTTAAATCGCTTGTCTGGGGTTTACTGGGCATATTTAGCAGCATTTAACTGATTGAAACAGGTCTAAATAAAAATATTCTTTCTTTTAGATTTGGATGTTTTTTCAATTATCGTTTTTGGAAGTCTTACTTTTAGGCTATCTCTAGCCATGCACCAACCATGCCCACACACATAAAAAAAACAGTTGGCGCAAACCTAAATAATCCACCAATGTAGGTCAATGTGTTGACACAGCCTGTACTCTTCAGCAAGGTCTGTTTCTTTTATTTTATTCCACAGTAGGTGCATTTTACAGAATAGTACTTAGGCAAAATATTGGCACTTGCGCATGTATGTGCAAACATGTATATATACAGGCTAGTAATATTCTAATCATTTATACAAGTAATGCTCATAGAATTGCTTCCAGTATGTGTGATGCAAGTGGTGATGTTCTTACAAACATGGTAGCTCCAAGGATGGTCTACCATGTTTACACATGTTATACCTAACTAGGGTGTAAAGGTCTGTTTCAGGTTACTCTAGTTTTTATGGTAGACCTGTTTTGCATACTGAGCCCATGACAAGGGACCTTACTCTCAGCCACTTTCAAATATTTTAACAAACTTTGGGGGGAAATTATCAACATGGGCTACAGTTAATATGGTAATTTTACCACAGGCTGGTGCTGTTTTTAGCACAGGCCCCATTTTATGCAATGTGTCCTAGTTACTAATAACTGAATAGTAAAATAACCCATTGATATCCTTCCCTCTTTAAACCCTTTTATCCCTTGTTGTTTTTATTGGAGGTGTAAAGTTGTCTACTTGATTGATATTAATGGAAATGTCTTTTTTGCACTAGATAAATCCTTCAAAATATCATCTTATCTAGTTTTTTTTTTGCTGTTGTTGTATTACTATAGGTCTTCTTTTCTGTTTGGTCCCCTATCATATATGTATAGTAAAAGCTCCATTATTCAGCATTTAACTATGCGGAATGATAAAGTAACTGGCATCTCTCCCAGGTAGCATCTTCAGCAGAGAGAGGAATAATAGGAGGGGTGGGGCTTGGTTAATGATTTATTTAATTAATTTACAAACATTACTATACCACCCTTCAAAGGATTATCAAGGCAATTTACAGTTCTAAAAGCATAACATGTTAGTCAGACAGCAGATAGGGAGGAGAAGAAGGGGGGTGGGGAACAGAAGAACATCACTCCTCCATCCCAGCTCACTCAGCAAAAAGAGATTTCAAATAGCCAGCTTCTATGTTCTGCTCTGTGCACTCTAGGCTCACCCTCTTCCCTCCCCCCTGTTTCTCTATATAAGAGAGGAATAGAGGTGAGTGGAATGGGAAGAGCTAGATTAAGCAGCAGAGAGAGACACTTCTTTATTTTGCTCTATGCTCTGTCCATCCCAGCATAACCCCCCCTTCCCTTCTCTCCTGTTCCCTGTATGTTGAGGCAGGAAGCAAATAACTGGCATATTTGATTAACTGACACTATCTATATGCCATACATGCAGTTTCCTCCTTGTCCTTTAGGCTTCCTGTTCAATCAGAGCTGGCCTTTATTGGATTACAGTGCCATGTACCTTCATTTGCAATCACTTGTAACATACATATAGTAACACAATAAATGACGACAGATAAAGAAGACCTGTACGGTCTATCCAGTCTGCCCAACAAGATAAACTAATTTTACATGTCCCTTGTTTTATGTCCCCCTTCCCTATAGTAATCTCAGTATCATGCACAAGCCTCCTTCTTGAACCCTGCCATTATGGGTCATAAATCTGCCCAATGAATTCGCGTAGCACAATGGCTGGGATTGCCTAGGGACAGTGGCCTTCACTCCTAGTCCTTAAGGGCCATCAACAAGTCATGCTTTCAGGATACATCTAATGAATATACAAGGTACAGGTTTGCATACAATGGAAGTAGTAGGCATGCAAATCTCTCATGCATCTTCATTAGGGATGTCCTGAAAACCTGATCTGTAAGTGGGAGTGAAGACCAAGGCCCTAGAGGCTATGAATTGAGCCTCTAATGACTTCTCAAGTCCTGGCAGGTACAGGGTGTGGATGACCTGAACCAAGAATCAAGCCAGGTATTTCATTAGGATATTTCTAAATATAATTTCCATCCCTAACCTCCTCTGCATCCGGGATCCAGCTGTTTACACCATATTCATCCTTTGTATGCTGTAGATTAAGGGCTATCAACCCAGTCTGTGAGACACACCCAGACCCAGCCAGTCAGATTTTCAGGATATCACACAGGAGAATATGTAAGAGATGATTCAATTCAATGCCTTCATCTTATGCAAATATGTCTCATGCATATTGTGAGGACTCTGAAAGGAGTCCAGTTCCAGTCATGCTGAGACTGGGACGGGACGGGGAAGAGGTTTTCCTTTGAAATGTAAGGATTCTTCTTCACTAATCCCTTCTAGACAAAAGGTTCGCCCTCTAGTGGTCAAAGCCCCAGTGAAAACACTAGTTAGGGAGAGAAACTACCAGTCCCAGAAACCACTGGGGCATCAGCAGGACTCTCAGGAACTGGAGGGAGGGGTGAATGATTGGGAAATGAGCTCTGATCCAGGGAATGAGCAGCAACTGGGGGAACCCAGGGTGGAGGAGGAGATGGAATGGGATATAGAGGAAGGAGGAGAAGAGAAAGAGGAAGAGTGCATGGAGGTTGGAAGGCTTGCTCAAACTTCCTCAGGAAAGGTAAAGGCTCTGGTGGCGGGAGTGTGGCCCAAGCTGTGTATACTTGGAGAGGAGAAAATAATCCAGTGGGGAAGCCACTGGTGGAAGAAGCTAACCCATAAACTATCTAAGGGTAGAAGATAGTGCTGATGAGGGGAGGCTACAATTGGGAGCAAGACAAAGATTTGCTGTTTGGGATATTCTGAGTTAAGATTGGACTGTGTTAATAAGCTGAATGTGGAAAAACTGAACTGACTCTTGCATTGTTGTTGAGGAAACTGCTTGAAGATTAAGACTGTATTAAAAGGTGCTGAGAAAATAAAGACCTGTGGTTTTCAAGAACTATAAGACTGCTGAAGTTTTGTGTGTCCCAGTTGTGAGCTGATCCTGGGCGCAGGTCAGCTGGGGAGCGGTTAAACCAGGACAAGCAGTGCAGCAAGGAGGTGGTTTGGAGCCCATACCGGGGAAACAGTCAGCCATGCTAAGCAGAATTAGCTCTGGCCACCACATGGAAGGGAGACCCAGCTCACAATATTCATTGTGGATATCCTGAACACCAGACTGGCTAGGTGTGTCCTGAGGACTGGGTTGAGAACCCCTGACTTCAGTGGTGTGCTAGAGCCAGTTGTTAAATTTTCTTCCGGCTTGCGAGCCGGTTGTTGAAAATAGCGAGCCGGCTCTGGCTCTCCTCCCTCCCTCTGGATCCGCCTCACCGACCGCTTGTTCTTTGAATTCTTCGGGGCAGGCAGTCTTGCCTGCCCGCTTCCAGCGCTGACTGTGTCCCCCGCTGCCGGTTCGCGCTTTAAAAGTGGCCACCGAGACTTCCAGAGGCGGCCTCGCAAGACTTCTGCTGAAGTCTCGGCGGCCATTTTACTACTACTACTACTACTTGAAGCATGAATCGACAGCGAGGGAGAGTCAGCGCTGGAAGCGGGCAGGCAAGACTGCCTGCCCCAAAGAATTCAAAGAACAAGTGGTTGATGAGGGACCGGATTGGGAGGGAGGGAGGAGAATTTGCCAAACAACTCGGGAGGGGGTGGCAGGGGGGAAAAGGGAGTCGCTGCTAGGCATAGGTGGATGGAGGGGGTCGCTGGGTATGGGTGCATGCAGGGCAGGGGAGAGGAGGGTCACTGCTGGACATGGGTGCATGCAGGGCAGGGGAGAGGAGGGTCACTGCTGGACATGGGTGGATGGAGCCTGGAGGACAGGAGAAAGGAGGGTCACTGCTGGACATGGGAGCATGCAGGGCAGGGGAGAGGAGGGTCACTGCTGGACATGGGTGGATGGAGCCTGGAGGACAGGGGAAAGGAGGGTCACTGCTGGACATGGGTGCATGCAGGGCAGGGGAGAGGAGGGTCACTGCTGGGCATGGGTGCATGCAGGGCAGGGCAGAGGAGGGTCGCTGGGTATGGGTGCATGCAGGGCAGGGGAGAGGAGGGGAGAGAGAAGAAATGCTGGACATGGATGGAGGGGAGAGAAGAGTGAGGAAGGAGATGAGATGAGGGAAAAGGAAGAGAGGAGAAAAACTGCACATGGATAAAGAAAATAGGCAGAAGCTGAGCACCAGAAATGAAGAAGAAAGGAGGAAAAGAAAGAAATAAATGGAAAGGAACCCCTGGAAACGGAGTTAAGAGGACAGATAGCAGCAGAATCGGATACTGCGCCAGCATGATCAGAAAAACAGTCACCAGAGAACAAATGTAGAAAACAAATCATTTTATTTTCATTATAGTGTTTGGAATATGTTCACTTTGAGAATCAGGTGCTCAACATTAAAAGTTTATTTACGACATTTTATCGCACATTAAACATGAATTAGATTGGAACCTGGGATCATTTAATTTTTTTTCCTGGAGGAATGCATCGCCACCCCCCCCCCCCTAGGCTCTCTCCCCGGCCATAGCCAGCTCTGCAATTTGGGGGGGGGGGCGCAGAGGGGGACCAGGGAGAGAGCCTGTTGTTAAATATTTACCAGCACACCACTGCCTGACTTAGATCCATAAAGATGGGAGCAGGTAAGCAAGAGCTTTCAAAGAATTTCAGAGAGCAATTTCTTCAAAAGTTACAAAGAAATCAGAACCAAAAATTATTGCTGTCTTTGCTTTCACTGCTAACTGAATTGTCTGACATTTTTGAGCTAGTAATGCTGCTTTGGCTGTATTTCAGTGCACAACTTTTTACTAGAGCTAAATAATGAGAGGTGAGTCACCAGCAGATCCTTTGCCAGCCCTGCAAAATGCAGTTATTCTTCCAGGGACAGCAGTGATATAAATTTATTGTGAACAGATTACTTTAAAAGGTTTTCTTGTGTGACAGTATATTGTGGAAAATTAATACGGAGTTACTGAATAAAGGGTATTCTGCTGGAAACATGCATATGGACCAACCCTCATTTTACCCTATTCCAGTATGTGGCTCTCATTGAATGCCTCAGGAGACCATGGCTACAAATGTGAGACCAAGGAGAGGACAGCCCCAGCTGCTAACCTTCTTACAGAGGTGCAGTTTGGTGAAATAAAAACCCTGAATAAAATTTGTAGTTTTGCTTAAAAGAATTAGGGGTTCTTTTACTAAGGCATGCTAGAAAGTGACCGGTGCTGTGGCTAGTGCATTGGTTTGCCAAAATCTGCCCACTTTCTAGTGTGGCAGAAAAATGGCCACGGTTGGCTTTTTTTAAATGGCCACATGCTAATTTCCACATTAGTGCATGGCCATTACCGCCGAGAGCCCTTACCCCCACCTATTTAGGAGGCGGCAAGGGCTTCCACGCTACTCCTGTGCTAATCGGGTAGCACACAGTAGTGTGCCTGTGCTACCTGATTAGCACAGGCATACTTACTCTTCCATGGGAGTAGCACGTGCTGATGCCCAAACTACCACGGAATGGTCCAGCGCGTCCCACAGCAGTGTCCTTTTAGGCCCGCATTAGGCCTACCTCACCTTAGTAAAGGGGCTCCTTAGTTATGTTGCTGTTTTCTCTCATCCACACTTGGGGCCAGTTGACTTTTTCCCTATTCTGCATTTATGTCCCATTAATATGAATTATTAAATTGATTTTAGTATGATTATCAGTTATGTACTATGCTCCTGCTCTAAGATCTTTACAGGTCTATTTATTTATTAATGTATTTATACCCCACGTTATCCCCACAGACATGCAGGCTCAATGTGCCTTACATAAACCGGAGAGAGAGAGAGAGAGCACTCCGGGTGATATCAGATACAAATGAGAATAGTAGAGTAGAAGGGCAAGATAGAAAAGATACGTTACATCTAATAGTACACAAGAATAGGACTAAACAGGATCCATTTATGCCAGCTGGCAGAGGCGATAGTCCTATATTGTTCCCGGAGAAAATGCTTTGGTAAACAGATGTGTTTTAAGTGCCTTGCGAAAGGTAAGGTAGTCTCTCTGACTGGTGATGTCTCTAGGAAGTGCATTCCATAGTTGCGCACCGATGAAGAGAAAGCTTGACGCCTGAATAGATTCATGCTTACAGCCTTTCCAGCTGGGATAGTGGAAGGTGAGATATAATCTTGAGGACGGGTCAGCATTTCTGGCTGGCAAGTCAATCATATTCAGCATGTAACTGGGGACATCCCCGTTGACGATTTTGTGAACCATGGTGCAAACCTTGAATTCAATGCGCTCCTTGATCGGAAGCCAATGAAGTTTAGCAAGAAGAGGCATCGCGCTATCGAACTGGGCTTTATTGAAGACAAGTCTCGCTGCTGTATTTTGGACAGTCTGTAGTTTTCTCAAGACAAAGCCCTTACACCCTGCTAATGTACCATTGCAGTAGTCCGTGTGACAAAGCACCAATGATTGTACCATATTTCTAAAGAGTGGTCTCGGGAAGAGGTGGTGTACTCGCTTGAGCTTCCACAACATGATGAACATCTTCTTGGCTTGCGGCTATGCTTGACTTTCAAATGTTAAAAAACAGTCTTGTAACTGATCATTCAGGCTTTTTTTGACCACTGCTTCCTGTGTATTTCTGTGTCTTCTCTCCTTTTTTCTTCTTTTTAAATCTCATAGAACAGGTATCATTCCCATTCTTCACATAGACACATTGCTGGTGCCAGGTGAAACTGGAACCTCTGGCAGTGATAGTGTCATGGAAATAGGGCTCCACTTATGAGAAATACTACTTGTGGAGATCTGGGAGCCGTAACTTAGTTTATGGAGTTCTAATGCTTGAGTGAAATAGCGGTGTGTTCATAAGTGATGAGCTTTTTACTAATAAACTGAGTACTTGCATTCTGCTCCTTCTGGAGCTGGTCTGTCTTTCCACCACTATGGCACAGTCCTTTTCATATGATCTGTAGATGGCAGGGTACTAGGTGGATTCTTCTGAGCAGAAGGTGCTGTTTGCTGCCTACTCCTCATGTGACTTTCTGTGATTTATTTCTTTGGCTTATGCAGTCTTGATGTAGGACATGAGGGCCTTCAGTAGAACCCTGGCTCCCCTGACCTAGCACTGCTTGGAAATGGACAAGCCTCACCTTGTCCTTTGTGGGGGGGGGGGGGGGGGGGGGAGAGGGAGGTGGGGAGTCTGTTGGCAGATGGAGTGGAGCAGAGGTTAAAGAATTGGGTTAACAACCAGAGAAGCCCCATTCAAATCCCACTGCTGCTCCTTGAGAACTTGGACAAGTCACTCAATCCTCCACTGCCTCAGATACGAACTTAGGGACTCTTTTACTAAAGCTTAGTTCATGCTGATGGACAGTAGCATGCGCTAAGTGCTAAAAAAACCTGTTATATATCTATGGGCTTCTTAGAATTTAGTATGTACTAATTCTGTTAGCATGTGCTAAGCTTTAGTAAAGGGGCCTCTTAGACTGCAAGCCCTTCAGGATCAGAGAAATACCTAGTTACCTGAATGTAACTTACCTTGAGCTAAAACTGAGAAGGTGTGGTATCAGGTCCACTGAAACAGAGACCTCCATGGGCTCCACTGGAATAGGAGAGACAAGGCCCTTCACTGAACCCTCCATGGCCACTGCAATCACTATGAACTCGGCACTCTATTGACTACCAGTGTTCACTGAACTGGCATTAAAAAAACATTATTATTTTGACATGCTTTTGGAGATGGGGTTCTACAGATACCAATAATTTTCCCTACCTAAAATGACCAACAGAATCATTTTTACCCTAATTTCAGTTACAGCTTACTGAACAAAATTACGAACAAATATAATATTTTAAAAAGTTAAAAAGCCAATGTTTATTCATTATAACTCATTGATAATTCATTTTTCAAACAATTATGGAAACTGGATAAAATAAAATACATATAATTGAACAAATGGGTGTATAAATCAAAGATGTTTCTAAAATGAGACTCATTTCCATAAATGCCAGTTATTCTGGAATGCATACAACATAGCAGCAGCAATCCAGGGAAAGAAGCATAGACAAGAGTTCATCCAAACAAGATTTTATTGGAAAACAGGGCCCGATCTGGCCAAGATTTTGGCATTTGTACTGAAGAATTGTTCATGCATGAATTGAAGCACCTGCTTTAAGTTTCATTAATTCGGTTTGGAAACCTGTGTGACACCTGATGAAGGTCTGTCCGAAACTTGGTCAGGTCAGGTCCTGTTTGCCAATAAAATCTTGTTGGGGTGAACTCTTGTCTACGCTTCTTTTCCTGGATCAATGCTGCTATCGTGTTGTTTGCTTCTATTCTGCAGTGAGCTGTCTCCTGTTTGTTTTCATTCTGGAATGCATGCCACACAGGCAGTGCTTCTCAACCTTTCTGGTACACTTCTTGCACATGGGTTTCTGCAGGCTTCACAGACTTTCATGGTTTTGTTTCTGTTGCATATCGCAATCTGGCACTTGAATCATTTGTGGCTCCCTCCCAGACCCTTTTTGGTCAACAAGTACTTCCGGTCTATGCTTTAAAGACATGTGATGTTTTCAGAGCTCCAAAGCTAGCTGAAGGATAAACTTGTGTTGATTTATGTTCTTGTCAGCAACAATATTGTACAACTCTGTTGCACTGATTGCAGCCAGCTTGAGAATGTTGTGGAAAACCTGTAGTGGCCATCCGTGACTTCCCAATTTCCTATAATACTTTAAAATCATTTGATCCCTGGTTCCAAGATGGCGCTCTGACCGGACGCACCTGAGTTTGCTGCTGAGGTCCTTTGTAGCTCTTTCTGCTGTTTTCGCTGTTTCTGTGCCCTCCTCGATGGGGAAACGGAGGGGGAAAGTTAGGGAGCATTCCTCGGCTCCTGGGACAACCTCGGCGTTCCGGCAGACGACTCTGCAATTTCCAACGCAGCAACCGGGACCTCGGGGAACTTCGACCCCCTCTGCCGCTCTCGACGCATCGGCGTCGATCGAGAGCGCTAACGGGGCTTCTCTGAGCCCTGTAGAGCGCATTGCTCCGCCTCAACCCGGAAGGGAATTGCCGATAGCCCAAGCAGGGAGGGAGAATGAAGGCGTTCAACCTAACCTGCTCGAGGGAAGGACTGCGGCGATAGAAAATGGTCCCCAACCGAAAGAAATGCTTTTTCAATCAGCTTTACAGGTACTTCCTTTGGAAATTGTTTCTAAATTATCTGAAGTTGGTGCTCAAATTCAATCCCCTCCTGGAATTTCTGGCGTGACTAGACCAGCAATTGTGACATTAGAGTCACTATGGGATATGGTACATAATATTCAAATCTCCATGTAACCAACATTGAAAGAAAATACTGACAATATAAGAACTATTTCTGAAGCTGCGTTACTCCAAGCACAGGTATCTGCGCAGCAGGCCTTGAAATTGGAAATACTAAATTACAAGAAATGGGAACTTTAGAGACTGCTTTGGTTAAGGACAATGTTTTTCTTCATAAACGAACAGAATACCTGGAGAATCAGATTCGGAGACTTAATCTTAGGTTTCTAAATTTTCCTAAATCTCCTCTGATTTCACCTGTTGAAATGATTAAGAAATATATGGTGGACATTCTCGGAATGGACAAGGATTCATTGCCCCCCATAACACGGGCCTATTACATCTGGAACCCACAGGGGGGCGAGGGAAACCTCCCAATGGTGGGGGATGGAATGAATTTAACTTCATTCCTTGAGAGCTCACTGGAGATTATTACCCAGAGGACTACTATGCTTGTTACTTTTGTCTTGGAACCTGACCGCAATGCAATACTAAGACTTTCCTTAAGACACTTAGAAAATCTGTTTATGGGTTCAAAGGTTCGCGTTTTTCCTGACCTCTCAAGGCCCACTCAAGCTAGGCGCAAGGCCTTTTTGGAACAGCGTCCTAGAGCGTTGGCATTGGGAATAAACTTTGTACTACGATTTCCTTGTATATGTAATTTAACGCTTGAGGGTAAACAATTTCAATTTGTTGACCCTAAACAGTTAAAAGAATTTCTTGATGCTAGAGTAGATATGAATGTGGTGTGCCCTCCATAAAATGCAGGCTGGGATCAGCACCCTGAGGTAGCAACTGGTGATTAATTATTTTGTGTTATTTACACTTATATTTCTTGATTCTTGGAACCAATGTTTCTTTATCTGTGGACAAACAGGCTTTAAATGTTATTTCTTGTTTTTATTTTTTTTTCCTGTTGTAAATGCCTATTGCATATTCATAATTTGTAGTGAAATAATGATTTACACCAATAAATAAAATATAAAAAAAAAAAAAATCATTTGATCCAAAGTTTTGACCCCTGATTTTGTCTTCTAAAAGACTACTGTCTCAAGTATCTTCTTTCTGACAGTTCCCATGCAGACATCTGAATGGAGGGTGCTCAGAAGCAGAACATTTTTGTTTGCACTCTCACTGTTTAGGAAGAAAAGGTAATCTCCATGCTTCATCACCATGGTGTTGTAGAGATTCACTCAGAGTTTTTCACTAACGGTGGAACTTCTATTCATGACCAATTCACTGTTCCCATGATGCTCAGATTTCTGGTCTTCAACTTTTTCACTGAAGTGAAAAAAATTGTCAGTAGTAACATTTTTTCTATTGTTCAAGAAAGGGTCTAGTAGCTTGAGGATAATATGTTCTGAAAGATACTATCCAGCAGTCAGTAATTGTCTTTACATAAGAAAGGGAAGCCATTCAAAAGATACTTGGTTTCGATGCCTGCTGTGAGCTAGAATTTGAATCCAGATTTATCAGGTTTGTTCACAATGTATTATATAAATGGACACCATGCTTTAGTAGGAAAAAGCTGCTTGTCAATCATCATATTTTCTTCTGGCTTTAGCAAGAATGCACTTTTTTTTGTTTTTCTTTATTGAAACTTCCAATATTTTCACAAGTAACACTTGCTAGAGAAACATAATCATATATAAATAAAGGCAAAAAGTCGAATTCAAACCAGTCTAAATAAGGAGAACTACTTCAAAGCTCCAGTAGATCACAAATGTATTGAGAAGCAAAGAAGAAACTCAAGAGGGATTAATAAGGAAAAAAAATAAAGCAAAAGATGATAGGAGTGACTACGACAGAGTTATCGTCAATAATGCAACCTATTCCTCTCCCTCATCCTCAGTTCGATTAGGAGTTGAAACAACTGGGTTAAGCAATCTTCTAGACTTCAAAAAAATCTCAGCTGCTCAGGAACATAAAAAAGTATAGGGCTCTTTTTACAAAGTGGCGCTATCGATTAGCATGTGGTCAATGGAAGGAAACCTATGGTAATTGAATGGGTTTCTTCACAAGTTCTAAACTAAGCACTTGCAAGGATAGCGAAGGAAAAGGAGACACCCAAACTGCATGTCTCCTCTGTCATACCAAGAAATAAATTATGATATTGCTGTGTTGCTCTTGCAAAATCAGGATATGTCCAAATTTTTTGTTCAAGAAATAAAGCTTGAGAGCTCCTAAAAAAATAAGCGCATAGCTGTGTTGACATCATGATCAAAAACAAAGGAGGCTACAAGTGTCCATCTTCCCTGAACAACTGTTTGGAAGATTCTAACAAGGCAGTCAGATTCATATCTAGGGAGAGTTCATTCTCTAAAGATTGGTTTCCTTTAGGCAGATAAAAAAAAAAACCTTACCAATAGGTGGAATCAAGTCTGAGAAGATCTTTAATATTTCCACAAAGTACTTCTTGAACGTCTCTCTAAGATCCAAACCTTGGATCTTTGGAAAGTTTAGAAATCTTAAATTAAGGCATTTGGGGGCCCTTTTACTAAGCCGCGTAGGTGCCTACGTGCGCCCAATGCGTGCCAACTTTGAGTTACTGCCTGGCTATTATGTGGCCCTTGTGGTAATTTCATTTTTGACATGCGTCTGCTAGGTGAGCTGGAAAATATTTTTATTTTCTGACACATGGGCAGTAATCGTCATTCTACGCGCGTAGACCATTACTGCCCGGTTACCGCGTGAGACCTTACCGTTAGGTCAATGGCTGACGGTAAGGTCTCAGACCCAAAATGGATGCGTGGCACCTTATCTGAGCTGGTACAGGATAGCTCCCTAATGAGGTAGTTAACAAGGATTACCTCATCACTATGACTTGTGTGAGTCTCACTCTTTCAAGGTTCACACCAGAGTGCAAAAACAGATATTCAGCATGTCCTTGGGAGCTGTCAGTCAGAACAGTGCTGCAGAAGACTTGTAGCATCCCTGATAGTATTGTTTAGAAAAGATGGTTCTTGGCCTAGTCAGGCCTCAGGTCTACAAAAGGTGAGACATAGGGGACACACCCTATAGAGGGACAGTGGTGGGTCAAGTTTTCTGTTTTTATAATGTTATTTCAGTAAGTATTAAAATCTCATTAGCTTGAATGTTAATGGGGGAGCACAAAGCTAAAAGCTCATTTAGGTCCATGGTTTCCAAGCCTGTCCTGGAGACTCCTAGACAGGCAGGCTTTGAGGTTATCCATAGTGAATATGCATGAGATATATGTGTATGCAATGGCAGCAGTGCATGAGGCATCCCTCTAGTTCAGGCTCTATGCAGGTGTTCTGTCATTGGGTCCCTCATTAAAGTTTGGCTAGAAACCCACTCTTGGAGGCCCATTGTGCTTTGTTGTTTGGCTTTGAACCTTACGGAGAAGTGCTAAAACTGGACATTATAGACTCACCACCTGGATCTGAGGTTAGTCCCATAGCTCACCCACACAGTTAGAGCAAGGACCTTAGGACCCTGTGTGGGAGGTAGTAGCTATCAGGGAAAACTATATGGGAAGTGGCAGGGGGGAACTAACCTTTTTGACATCTATTTATATAATTCCCTGAGTGCTGGGAGTGAGAGACAGGTACCCAGTGACTGAGCTAGAAGACTCATTTACATAGTATTTGCATAGCAGGTATATGACTGAAGAAGAAAGAAAAAGCCCATTAGGCCCAAAATGGAAAGATCTGTTCTTCTCAGGACTTTCAGGGAAAATAGGGGCTGGACTATTGGAGAATTGCTAACTCACTTTGACCTTAAAGGGAGAGTCCATTCAGGACCCTGTGGTTGGTGGGACTAAGGAATTTTGTGATTGTTCTTTCTCTTGCTGAATAGGAGATTGTGGAGGAGTGTAGACTGATCTATTGGATTATGGTGAAGGACTATAGATTAACCCCTGTAGGGATTACTGCAAAAGGATTACAGAGTATCCAGTTTTGCAGTGTGATCCTGCTTTGACGGTGCTGATGTAGGGAAGGAGAAGAGAGAAATTTCATGGATGCTTGGTCTACACCTTTGGGTGGGCAGTGATACAGATACTTAGCCCACATGTTTTGGTGGGTGGTGATATGGATACTTGGCCCATACCTTCGAGTGGGGGGGGGGGGGGGCAATACAGATACTCGGCCCACACCTTCAGGTGGGCGGCGATAAGGATACTTGGCCCACACATGTTCGGGTGGGCAGTGCGTGACAGTAGGACAGAATGCTCAAACTCAGTGGTGCTCTTCAGGTGGTTTACATGTTACCCCATTATTTAAGCACGTGATTGTAATTAACCAATTAATTGTACTCAAGGGTTTACTTTACTATATCACAAATAATAATTCTGTTCATATTGTTTACATTGTTGTGTCTCAAGTAGCATGAGATTGCTTAATGTATATAATTTTTATTGCATAGAAAAAAATAGTTTCAAATAAACAAGGGTTTTATAATAAGAACTCAGAATTCTCATTATTTTACTTGGGGTTGATAAACATTTTCTCAGTTAATGTAATTTGTCTTACATTCCCCAAAATGTGATTCTTTGTTTTACTTGAATGCAGATCAGGCAACTGAAGTTAAAGCACTAACGACACTTTTCAGTTGTTTCTTGGTTTGTCTTTCATTACTGTGCACTATTGCAAGTCCCTTCATTCACCACTGACTCATGTACAAACATAAAAGGCAATTGTATGAGCTGGCAACTAAATTTGAGTACCAACAGTATACCTAGTTTATAGAATAGGAGCACCTATGCACATTATTGGCACCAATATTTGGTAGTTATGAGCCTTAAATGCTAGGTGCTATTCTATAAACAGGCCCCCTGATATTTAAAACTAACTGGCCAGGAATGGTTCCTGGCCGGTTAAATAGGGTTAAATAGTGGAGGAGTAGCCTCCTGGTTAATGCAGCAGAATTTGATCCTGGGGAACTGGGTTCAATTCCCACTGCAGCTCCTTGTGACTCTGGGCAAGTCACTTAACCCTCCATTGCCCCAGGTACAAATAAGTACCTGTATATACTATCGGGCTTATTTTCGAAAGAGATCGCCGGCAATCTTCTGACACAAATAGGCGATCTCTCAAAAGCAGCGAAATCGGTATAATCAAAAGCTGCTTTTTTGACACCATCGCCGAGCAGGCGAAAGTTCAAGGGGCCATGTCAACAGTGTAGCAAAGGCGGGAGATGGCCGGCTTTCGCAGATAATGGAAAACAAAAAGCGGCGTTAATCAGTATTTCACCGGTTTTACTTGGTCCTTTTATTTTCACGACCAAGCCTCAAAAGGTGCCCCAACTGACCAGATGACCACTGGAGGGAATGGGGGATGACCTCCCCATACTCCCCCAGTGGTCACTAACCCCCTCCCACACTAAAAAAAATAAAAATTAAAACCTTTTTTGCCAGCCTGTATGCCAGCCTCAAATGTCATACCCAGCTCCCTGACAGCAGTATGCAGGTCACTGGAACAGTTTTTGTTGGTTGCAGTGGACTTCAGGCAGGCAGACCCAGGCCCATTCCCCCCTACCTGTTACACTTGTGTTGATAATTGTTGAGCCCTCCAACCCCCCCCCCAAAACCCACTCTACCCACATGTAGGTGCCCCCCTTCACCCATAAGGGCTATGGTAGTGGTGTAGAGTTGTGGGGAGTGGGTTTTGGGGGGCTCAGCACCCAAGGTAAGGGAGCTATGCACATGGGAGGTATTTGTATATATTTTTTTAATTTTTAGAAGTGCCCCCTAGGGTGCCCAGTTGGTGTCCTGGCATGTCAGGGGAACAAATGCACTACAAATGCTGGCTCCTCCCACAACCAAATGCCTTGGATTTCACTGGGTTTGAGATCGCTGGCATTTTTTTCCATTATCGCTAAAAACAAAGCCGGCCATCTCAAACCCGGTGAACTCTGGCATTTGGCTGGGCCAAACCGTATTATCGAAAGAAAAGATGGCCGGCCATCTTTTTCAATAATACGGTTTGGCCAGCTGTTTGTGGCGCTGCCCAAATAGATCGCCGGCGCCGTTCGATTATTCCCCTCCATGTAAACTATTTTGAATGTAGTTGCAAAAAACACAGAAAGGCTGTATATCAAGTTCTATTCCCTTTCCCTTTTGAGTGTCTAACTGTGGACATTCAGCAGGAGATAACTGGTTGTATCCCACTGAATATCCTGGTTAGCAGCTAGCCACTAAGGGTCAGATTCTATATATGGCACCTAAAGGCCTATGTTTGACCGCTATAAAGTTAACCAGGTAGCGCTGAATATTGGCATAGCTGGTGAACTTTTTACCGGTCAAAATAAACCTGGATGTTCAATGCTGGTTGCCGCATACAGCCCGGCATTGAATATCTGGATTTAACACCAGCGGTGGACAGCAAATATCAGGCCCAGTGTGCCTAGATTGCTTAGCACACAACTGTCAGGGGGGGCACATATGTGGGTGGAGCATGGATGTTTCATGGATATGCTGCCAAGTGATATATGCAACTTATAGAATACTATCAGTTGTGCATATTGCATGGCACACTTAGACACGCCCACTTATGCCAGCCATTGACTTATCATATATAGGTGAGCCTAACTATTACATAACATAGTAATATAGTAAATGACGGCAGATAGAGACCTGAATGGTCCATCCAGTCTGCCCAACAGTCACACTCATTATCAAGTCATGAATAAACCACTGATGAATGTGATATAAAATACTTGATCATTGTCTCTCTTTGGTATTTCTGGGACATACCATAGAAATCCACTTGGCCCTGTCCTTTCATTCCAACTGTTGTCAATGTATCTTTGCACTAATATTTTCAGATGGTTTAGGCACACCCTTAAGCTGTTATAGATTTGGCACTACATGTGACCCTTTGTGGCACCAATTTATAGAATTGCTGCCTTAGACTATACACCCTCTGTTATGTTATGTCATGTTATGTTACGCTATGCACTGCTTCTATTCCGCAAATACCATGAATGGTTCACTGCGGATTACAATGTAAGAAAAAAATAGCAGAAATCTAGTACATATCCCCTTATAAATCATCAGACACTAACATATTTGACAATCATCTCATCTTGATTCTGTGAACAAAAATGTCTTAACAGCCTTTCTAAAAACATAGTAATTAGTTAAGGTCCGAAGATGTAACGGTAGTAACCCATTCCATATAGAGGCAACTTGATAATAAAGAGAACAATCCAACATCCTTTGTTTGGTAATCCGTCTGATAGAGGGAAAAAACAATAACATTAGTTAGTTTTGGCTCCAGCTTTCATGTGTAATAGAGCAATCCAATCTGTTAGATAAAGAGGAGCCTCACCATATATAATCTTAAATGTTAATACATGAAGGTTGAATTTAGACCTTGCATATACAGAGAGCCAGTGAAGACTCTGAAATAATAATGAAGCTGATTTGAATCTACTTGATGAAAATATTAACTGACCGGCTGTATTCTAGACTAACTGTAATCTTTTAATCAAGTTGTTGGTACAGGAAATGTACACAACGTTATAGTAATCTAGCCTAGATAGTAGTAAAGAGACAGAGAACTACCTGCTGAACCCGAACTTAAACTTGCTTTAAGCTACTAATGAACCGGCATGAGCGAAGGTGGCCTGCAAATCTTAGAGGGCAAGATGACTCAAAGTATTTGGCTCTAGGTGGACTTGATGGCTCATTGTTATGTAGGAGGTCTTTAGTCTTTGCCATGGAACACTGATGTAAGTTTCTTGGTTGTTGCCACCATTTAATGTAATAAGCTCTCCTTTTATAGAATAGTCATGGGTATTCCCTACTAGAATTTTGCTTTTAGTAATATGAAGTGGGCTTTGCAGTTTAGGGCCACCATCTGGAACACCATATGCTTACAACAGAGCCAAGAACAGCTGAACTCATCTCGTGTTATTTTTATATAACTTGCTACCATGAAATGTTAAATTCATGATTCACTTTATCTTGCTTAAAGCCCTTGCACTAAGATCACCCACTCATGCTGCCTCCTGCTTTTCTGACTCTCTCCCAAGTGGAGACAGAAAACTAGTGTTGGATTCTACAGCCAAACATCAAACTAGTGTGGGAATCTACAGCCAAACATCAGTTGAGGAGAAACTCAATGGGCAAAGGAAGTTGACCAAAGCAGCTTTTTACTTCCATAGGTCACTGAGGAGCTGCAGGGACCTCTCCCAGACAGTTTCTTTTATTAATCAATTCCAAGAGGAGATTGTAAAATGCTGGAGATGGGAAAGCACAGGCAATATCCATGGAAACAAAGCATGTGTGGATATTAAAAATAATTACCTGTTTCTCTTTAATATCTGATTTGCAAATTACCTGCAAACATAAAACTGATGCCAGTATTCAAACTCCTACTGATTTGTTAAACTGCTGTCTTTTGGTGGGGGGAAGTGTGTGTGTGTGTGTGGGGGGGGGGGGGGGGGGTATTGCTGGATTCTGGTGTTCCCGTGGAGATGCTTCCTGTAGTAGAGATAAGGGAGGCTTGGGAGGAGGGGACATGTAATGCATTATCATTTTTTTTCTCCAGTGACTCTATTTTTAGATTTCACTAATCAGATAAAGGACCTAGCTGCAAAGCTAGCATATCGTGGGAGTTTTCCTTCAAGAGATGAACGCCTGGTATCACAGACTTTAACACTGTGCTACTTGGCGTTAACCCCTTGGTGGGCTGGCATTCTGCCCACACAGAACAAATGAGTCTATTTGTGAAAGGAGCTGTGACTTGTGACTAACTTGATGTTGCATTAAGGAGGCAGCTGCTAATATGAATCCATGGACACACTCATTGGAGTCAGTGGACTTCTTTTTTGGGCTCTGCTATTAATTTGTCACCAGAACCTCGCCTAGTCGTGGTAGCATTTTTACAATCCCCGAGAAACATGTAGTGTGTAAAGTAAAAAAAGGGGTGTGTGTGGGGGGGACGGAGATTACTTGTGGACTAATCTCGCAGTCTTCAAATGAATTCTCAAAAAACACAGCGATGAAGCGGCACATCCAGCACCTGCATACCACACTGGAGAGAATCCCAATCACTCTGCTCTGCTCGCACCCCTTTTAGGATCCCGCACGGCCGGGCTTTGATTGTGGTCAGTGGTCCACCATCCCTCTCTATCGCGTAGAGGCGTGCCAAGACACTGGAACATGCTGGGCGAGGACGCGCGGAGGAGTCGATGATATCCCTTTGACACACGGGCGATGATGCATAGCCTGAAAGCCAACCTAGGTACCGTACAATTCAAAGTACCTTGAAACGGGGCTCGTCCCACCCGCTTACTGGCGGCACAACCAATCACCGCCCACGCGGCATCCCAGTGACCAATCGACTGCAGGCGTGGGCGGTGCAAGCTGGTAAAGACCCAGGGTAGGCTTCGCTTCGCTCTCTTGCTGGCTTGCTGGGAGAGCTGGTACTGTTACTGTATGTCTGGAGAGGGACTGGAGTTAGCAGAGAAGGTATGGAAAGCCGGGGGGAGAAGCAGCGGGGAGAAGCGATCGATGCATAAGAAGAAAACCAGCAGGGATTGCTTCCAGAACTCTGAGGCCTGGCAATGAATGGTCTGCAGGGAGAAGGACACTTTTCAGATATGAAGAGGGTCCTCGCTGCTGGTCAGTAATACTATGATTTGGTATGTGGCCACTTTGGTAGCAAGTGTAATCAGCATCGGAGGATTTGCAGCTCAAGGTGAGTTGAAATGCAGCAGCTTTCCCCTCATAATTCTTTGTACTGAACAGTTTGTTTTTGCCTCTATTTTTTTTTTAATCAAATGCAATGCACTACTATGGGGGGGGGGGGGGGGTCTTCTCTATACTTAGATACATTCATCTTTCCATAGTTGCCAGCTCTGTGGATGCAGTGGGTGCCTAGCACTTCCAAATTGAACAACCTCCTTTATTCTGTTCAAGGAGGGGTTATTTGTGTTGTGTGCAGCACCCCCTCCCCAATCATTTTCCAAAAGTTGACACCATAGTCTTTGACATGCTGTGTGGTGGTAGCTGTTACGTTTAAAGATGTGCTTCGAACATCTTCCTGGGATTGTTCAATTTGCAACTTTGAGCAGCTCATCCGATGTTGAATAGGAAGAAGGGAGGCAGGGAACGGGCGGAAGGACTTTGCAGGAGAGAACTGATTATTCAGGTCAGGTAAGCCTCGAGGCAGACAAGGAGTATTCTTTTTACAGGGAGCGTAGTAGTGTACATACATGAAGAGAGAAGCTTTGCAGCTCCAGCTAAAATTCGTAAGAAGAATGTTGAAAACGAATGTGTACTTGAGTAGAGCAATGTTGAAAAGCACCATGTAGGATGCATCGTGTATACTGTGGACATGGTCTGAACATATAAATAAAATAAACTTCTTGAACAATGAAACTTGGATAACTTGTAGATGAGATCCTTTTGTTGTGTTGTTGTTTAGAATACTCCCATTCAGAGACCCCCCCCCCCCCCCTTGGAATGGAAGGCCAGATGAGAATCTTGGACTCTTGAGATCTCATGATCACAGTCTGAAACACGTTCCTATGTAGGTGGAGATCAACTAGTCTGGAAACTTAAATTTATTTCAAGCACCATTCAACAAATTCTTCCAGCTACTTCCTTCCTCATTATGTTAATCTAAGCAAACATAATTATACGAAAAACACAAATCGGGGAATAATTTGCAAGCTGCAGGTTTTTAGCCTCCTCTCAATGTCTGCCTGAAACTTTAAAGAGGAAATGGTTGTCTATGGAGGCTCGTGCAGACAGGTGAAGTTAGACGAGAGTTGAGACGGCAGCTAAATAACGGAACATTACCTTCTGTCATAGATAATCCATTGCCAAGGACGAATGGGATTCCCCAGCTGAGGTAGTTAACAGCAAAATCTGCTATGCCTGACTCATTTTTACAAATGCACTGTTTTATTTCCTGGTGCCAGCTTCGTAACCTTCAAATGGTTTTGGAACTTGGTTGCTGAGCTGACCCCTCAGGTGCAGTGGTTATGGCCTTTTCTTGCCTACCCAGAACTTATTCCTTCTTACCTCCCGTGTGTTGCAAAAAAGATGGTCTTAAATATCATGTTGCCAGTTGTCCAAGGATCTCTGGATTGTAGTGTATTTGCTGTCTGTCATTAGTGTCTCTGTAATTTCCAGGTAATGTCAGAATGTCTTACACAGTATTAGATGGGCATTGCCAGTTAATTTTTTTTTAGGATGGATCCATTCTGATTTTGACCTTGTGAATCATGGATCAGTTAAGAAATTCTCCCGGACTAATGGAGTCCGGCAGAGGCTTTCACCTGTTACTGCACTTTAGTAACTTTGGGATCTGATACTGCCCCCACTCCCAAAATCCCTCCCCCCCGACTACTATTGCTTCTCCTCCTTCAGTCTCATCACAATCAGCCCCCAAAGAACAGACATTGGACACACAGGCTGCAGCTTGTTTATTAACATATATTAAACCATGAACAACCGAACACCTTGCTGAAAACCTGAGCTACAGTAACAATCCTACCACCATAACTTTCTTAAATTCCTCCCCCCTCTCACTTCAGCTAGAGCGGTAGCTGCAGCATGGACCACATGCACACAACGCCAGGTCACCTGACCCACTAACCTTCCGGCTCATGGGGCCTCCTGTAACCTTATTTTACTGAGCTTCCCCCCAATAGCTCGGGTACCCGCCCTCTGCAACATCCCGCATCTCACTGTTTGCCACCTTCCTCCCAGGACCACGTTCCTTGTATCAACTCTTCTAAGAGTAGGTGGGTAAAGGTAAACCGCCTCCGAGGAGCAAAATGAAGCTTCTTGCCCCTAAATAATCTCCTCCTACCCTCCTTCTTTCCTGCTGCTACACCAATGAGGATACAGATCCTCCGTGGCCCCCTTCAATAGTCTGACCAATCCCCCGAGGCTCCGATCCTGACCTCCTCCCCCTCCTCTCCCTTAGTTCCTCCCAGTTTCCCATCCTTTCTTCACGACACTGACAGGCCCCCAGTTATTCTCGCTCCTGCGAGACTATGCTCTTGGGCTCGCATCTCCGCCTGGACCAAAAGTGCAAAAGGATCTTTGTTACTTTGTGTCTGTTTCGTTTGTCTTTGCAAATGTGAGATGCTGCCAAGTGTGTATATTAGTGTACCGCTGTATAAACTGTAGCACTTTTTGTAACTGTCTGCTCCTTCAAGGGTTCTTTACGTACGACCAAAGTCTGTATGCACGTATGGCGGCAATATTAGCATAGTTAGGAATGACATAAGGGCTTCTGCACCGGGAGCCCAAGAGACATGGTATTCATTATAAGAGGAACTGCTCCCCATCATCTCTGGAAGGGTATTTATTCAGAGAGTGATTTACAAACATTTCTAGTGATTGAAGCTCTGGTTTGGGGAACCTGAATTTAAAGAAGGGAGTTCCAGACAAACGACAGAAGCTGGTGCATTGAAAAAAAAAATAATCTGCATATTTTCCTGCCTGAAGTGAAAGTCCCACGGCCAATCTTGCATACTGTGGTACAGCGGCTGATATTCTCTGATAAACGCAGAAACTGCTGTATCTGAAAAAAAAAAAAAAGTCCCGGTTCCAGTCCAAACGGCGTATTGCTTTTCAGGTGGCTTGTTGAAAACGAATTCCGAGTGGTAGGGCTCCTTATAAGTATCAGCAGCTTCCGATTAGCAGTCCTGATTCTACACTAATTTTCGGACTTCAAAAAAAAAAAAAGCATTTTATGTCTCCTCTATAATCAGTAGAAATGCCATGCACTGGGACGTGATGCATGATGTGCTCATGAAAAGAGGTCTCTCTTGCTAGGCCAATAGTCTAATTTATAAAAAAAAAAATAATCTTTGATAAAAGAACAATAAAGATTGTGTTAAATGTAGAAAAGCAAAGCTTTTTAATTCAACAGTTCTCTCCTGCTGGTATGTGATGGGTTAAACTGCTAATTTCCCTCCCTTTCAACATACTCTGTTGGGTCAATGCAGCCATCATTTTGGGCCTTACCATCATGGCTTCAGCCTCCAATACCAATAGCCTTAGACTTCATTTCTGTACGAAAAAGATCCAGACCCATGGCTAGGAGATGTATTGCCCACGGTGCTACGGTTGTTCCTCAGTCCCCGGCGTCCATAGCTTTACCCACGTGGATGAAAGGAAAGGAAGGCAGCAGCGCTCTTCCTCCTTTGCCTGCATTTAGCTATTTTTGCCCCCCCCCCCCTTCGTGAATTTTGCACCTTAGGTAACTTTTGCTTGCTCCTACTAATCTGGATCCTGCAGTGTCCCACCCAGCCTGCTTGAACGCTATCTCAACGGCATCCACAGTTCACCCATGATGAAATGGACGTATTTAGCACTGGACGGCCTTTTAGAGCTGCTGTTCTGCAGTTATTGGAGCTTACTAGAGCAGAGTTTGCTATGGCAGGTGAAATCTAGAGATGACATTTTTCAATCCCCTCGTAATATAGTGTAAGCTAAGGTATATGACCCCGAGGTTATTTACTTGAATCAGTAGATCATATCTGTGTCAATTTGTCCTTTTGAAAAATCTCGCAGTCTACAAATGATTTCCGGAAAGCCAAAAGCGTGGAGTAAGCTCAGTTCCAGCATCCATCAGGTATGCTGGGAAGCATCGGCATGGACTGACATCATTTGCTTCCTTCTGTACCGCTAGACGAATGTAGCTGTGAAAAGGCTGAAAGAAGCCCCATCTGTGTTGAATTTAACTTAGGTTGCAGCAGTAGCATCTCTGTCTCTCTTAAATGAGCCGGCATGGGAACCACCTCCTTTTATTTAGGGTAAGGGGCAAAGAATTAACGGGACTGGGGGGACCCCTGGCCCTGCTGGTAACCGCTTTTCGCCCCGGCAGTGCGCATGATACTGCGGCTCTGTGCCCTGCACGCTGTAAAGCACCTTGAAACGGGGCTTGACCGGGCAGCCCTTTCCTCGCAGGACTGGCAGCGCCGCAGAACCAATTGTCGCACACGCTGCAGCTCTTCGGCTAATCGGCTGCAAGCATTGGCAGTACAACCTCCAAAGACCCAGGGTAGGCTTTGCCTTTCACTTGGTTGAGTTCTGTCTTGCTAGGAGCTTAGGTGCTGCTGCTGCACGTCTGGAACAGGGAGGGCTGCACTAGCGGGGAAGGGATGGAAAGCCGGGGATAGAGGCAGCAGTGAGTACAGATTGGGGCATGAGAAAGGAACCAGCAGGGATTGCTTCTAGCACCCTGAGGCCTGGCAATGAAAGGTCTGCAGGAAGAAGGACACTATTTAGATATGAAAAGGGTTCTTGCTGTTGGTCAGTAATACTATGATTTGGTATGTGACCACTTTGGTAGCAAGTGTAATCAGCATCGGAGGATTTGCAGCTCAAGGTGAGTTGAAGTGCAACGTCCCCTGCTTGATTTTCTGTACGGAACAGTTTGTTTCTTCTTCTCTCTCTCTCTTTTTAAACAAATGCATCGCTTTGAAAATTGTTTCTACACCTAGGATCATCTTTGACGTGTTAGTATGGTAGCTTCTAACGTTTTAAATTGTATTCGGAAGACCTTCTACAATTTTTAAACTTGTAATTCTGAGCAGTTCATTTGAGTGCTGAATTGGGGAGGGGGAGTGCTGATCGGGCTGAAGGGCTTTGCAGGAGAGAGACCTGTTTATTGAGACTGGAAATGGAGGGGTATTCTTTCAAGAACAGAATGAAAGGGTCATTGGGTACAGCAGAGATTTCAAAAGCAAAAAAGTAGGTTGCACTGCCTATAATTTGGAGATGGTTTTCAGCATTAAAAATGGAAATCCTTGTGCAGTGGAACGTGGATGTCTTGTAGATGAGATGCTTTTTTGTGTAAATGGAAGTGCTGTGTATATAATATTCCAAGTGAACCTCCCGTCCTTTTTTTTTCCCACTTTGTTGGGATGGAAGGCCAAAGGAGAACGTTTGATTTTGAGATACCTCATGACTGCAATCTGGGACAGATACCAATTAATGTCACCTGTCCCCAGAATCCGGGTATTGTTTGTATTGGAATGTAACTGATACTTTTATTAGTCTAGAGACCTCATTTATTCCAAGTGCCATTGACAAAATCAGTTGCAGCCATTTCCTTCCTTATTACATTAATCCAGGCAAATAATTATGTGGAAAGCACAAGTTGGGGAATCATTTTCAGTCTGCAGGTTTTCTTTTCAAAGTCCGCCTGGAACTTGCAAAAGGAAATGGTGCATTTGAGAAAAATGTACCCTATGGAGGAGGCTCATGCAGACAGCTGAAATTGGCTGAGAGTCCAGACAGCAGCTAAATAATGGGACCTTGCCTTCTGTCCTAGACAATTCATTGCCAAGTACGATTGGGTCTCCCCGATTTATGATGCTGATAGTAAAGTCTATCATGCTTGACTCATTTTACAAATGCAATTATTTATTTCCTAAGTGCCTCTAGGGCTCAAATGATTCCAGATCTTGGCTGCCAAACAGCGTTTCTTTCTCTCTAGACCCTTTTTTTTTAAAGCTTTCAAAGACAAGCAAAGGAGCTCTCCCCCCACCCCACCCGGCATTTTAATAAAAGTGATAATTGTTTGTCTAAATGACCTTCCTATAGGTAGTAGGCTGGAGTGCCTGATGGTTAGGAAACGTTAGCTGAAAATGACATTTTCCTTATTGTGCTGCCTGGCCTATGGTTTATGGTGATTTGAAAGTATTGTCTTAGAGAGGATTTAAGGAGCAGTTCATTGATGTTAGGTGCAGGGAGAGGGTATTGCGGGGCTGTCATTTCTGGGGAGGGAGGTTCTTTGAGTAGTATGATGAGTCGCACTAATTTGCACATCTTGCAGCAGGCTGTGATAATGTTTGATTGGATCAGCATAAGACTAATCTAAATGTGATATAGTACCTCAGGTTTTGAGACCACTCAGATTCCAACTTCAGATGTCCTGTGTGGGCTCATGCATCCTTATGTAACTCTCTTTTGCTGGTCTAATAAACGGTAGTCACAGCTTGTAGAGGCCTCAGCTTTCTGCAGAGCTTACATGGAGTTGTCTAGTGGTTGACATTTCTTGTGATCTCGGGCAAGTCACATTGCCTCAGGTACAAACTTAAGATTGTAAATTGTCTGGGGGCACAGAAATACATAGTCTACCTGGATGTAGCTCA
The DNA here is from genome assembly GCF_901765095.1 of Microcaecilia unicolor. Classification (NCBI taxonomy): domain Eukaryota; kingdom Metazoa; phylum Chordata; class Amphibia; order Gymnophiona; family Siphonopidae; genus Microcaecilia; species Microcaecilia unicolor. The sequence continues at coordinate 55,674,226 of NC_044042.1, read as the reverse complement.
CCTTGAGCTACTAATGGAAAAGTTGTGAGCTAAATTGAAATAAATAGTAGATATGCTGTTGCCTCCTAGAACTTTGGCCTGCAGCCTGTTCTGTTTCTTTATGCTAGGAAAGGCTGTGGGTGGCCGTTAGTAGGTAAAAGTGATGAGACAGGAAGAAGATAAATGTGAGAAGTACACACTTGGTAGCTCGTTGCTGGTTTATAAGAGCTTTCTGTGGGGAACAGAAACTTTGTATTCTGCAGCCATCTATCATCCTTTACTCTCTTGCCCCCCCCCCCTACCCCATCAGTGCTTTATTCCTCTAGTGATGCAGGACCATTGTCAGTGACCTTATCTTTCTTGCTTTGATCCTTGATTTTACATAGCTGTATTTCAAAAAGATGCATAATACCCAATGTTCTGGAGGGCCTTGCTCTCTCACAACAGCATCTAGGAAGTGGGGAGACTACCCCTTGACCTTGTTTGAGTCCTTGTAAGCTTTAATGTGACATGTTCATTGCTAAGGGAATTGAATGACTGGAGAGGACTGATGGCTTAGGAATGAGTTAGTGGGCATAGTCAGGGTGAGAACGAAATGCACGCAGCAGTTAAATGGGGGTTTGTGTACATTTCAAGATTTGTCTCAGTGTGGCGTAGCACTCTCTACAGCTTTCAACATGTTTTCTCGCAGTCTTTATTACAGTAGCAATTTTCACCTCAATTCAACCAACTTCCCTCCGACATCTATTCTTTCAGTTTAACAAGGAAATGAGGCTGAAATATATTTCCAGTGGTGCTCATATGTGGGCTGGCCATTTCTGTTCTGCATACCTGTTGTTAAGTCTGTTGGTTTATCTCTGGTGAATGATCTCTGAGCAAGTGGCTGACAATTTCTAGGCTCCTTCACTTTTCATAATGAACCCCCTTCCCCCCATCTCTCAATTCTGCTGAGGTTATTTCTGGTCCTATGCTATAAATTTACTCCAAAAAGATGTGCCTTTTATCCTAATGTATGCCCTAGAGCATCCAGCATACTGCTTCAGCAGAAAAAAAAAGTTTTGTATTTGTTAATGATGCAGTTATGCACTTACAGCAGAATAAAATACATAGCCGCCCCCATTTCAATCGTATAAAATCAGGTACTTGAGAAGTGGTACAAATCTTCTACATTCTGTTATCAAATTTGTACTTGTGCAGAGAGAGCGTCTGCTGTCGTGGCCTGATTTACCCTTCTGTGATCAGTAAGGCATTGACATTCTCTGCAGAAACCTGCTGCTTGGAATTACAAAGTGGTGAATGGAGATTCCATCTCTGCAGAGGAAGGCCGACAGGTCACGTCTGCTGGACTGCATCCATCATGAGAAAAGGTGTTCAGTTTTCTTTTCCCATATGTTTGACATTTTCTGTGTACATGTGGGGTGTACAAGTGTCTGCATGTCAAGTGTTTACATTAGATATTCAGGCAATCTTTTTTTGTTGGGGGGGGATTGTAGTGGTTTATAATTTTTATATGAAAGGTATATGGATATTTATGTTGTGTATTATGTAATCAAACAAGTTGACTACCTATCTAGCAGGGCTGAAAGCTGTATCAGAATATGTATGTTGGGGAAATGCTGCTTTCCAGCCCAAGGGTGTATGATGCCCTAGGAGAACCTTCAGCTGTGTGCCCCCCACAGGGGCTGTTTTAGGTGCTACCTCCTCATAGTTTAGCATCTTCCCTTCTCTTTCCTACCCCCTTGTAGCATCTCTTTCCATTGCTGATCTTTTCCATGTCCACTACCCCCCTTTCCCTCCCCTATCCCCTAGAGTCCAGCATCTCCTCTTCCATTTCATACCCTTCCCCAAAGTCCATAATCTCATCTCTCCTTCCATTCCCCCTTATGTCCAGCATATCCCGTCTCTTCTTTTTCTCCTTGTTGGATCTGCTGCTGCCACTACCTTTGTTTAGACTGTAATTAAACTCTGGAATTCGTTGCCAGAGAATGTGGTAAAGGCAGTTAGCTTAGCGGAGTTTAAAAAAGGTTTGGACGACTTCCTAAAGGAAAAGTCCATAGACCGTTATTAAATGGACTTGGGGGAAATCCACTGTTTCTGGGGTAAGCAGTATAAAATGTTTTGTACTTTTTGGGGATCTTGCCAGGTATTTGTGACCTGGATTGGCCACTGTTGGAAACAGGATGCTGGGCTTGATGGACCTTTGGTCTTTCCCAGTATGGCAATACTTATGTAATTCAGAAAGAGTGGGGCATGGCAGGGCTTGCATGCAGGCCAGTGTTAAAAGGCTCCACACCAGCTCATAGCAACATTAAAGTTTAGTTCACCTGCTAAATTGCTGCCCCAGATTCTGCTATCCTAGGCAGACATCTAGACTGCCCAGTAGAAGAGCCAGCTCTGCATACCTTTTTAGCATGCCTCAGGTACAAACTTAGATTGTGAGCCCTCCTGGCACAGAGAAATATGCAGTGTACCTGAACGTAACTCACCTTGAGCTACTACTGAAAAAGGTGTGAGGAAAATCCAAATAAATAAATAAATAAATAAATATCTTTTGTGTGCAGTGCTCTACTTCTTTTGTACAAATATTAGTACAGGTTCTGTGCACATATCCATGTTTGTATATGCAGGTTGAAATTGTATGTGGATCTGAACACATACATGTTCTGGATACATACTTGTCTTTAGCCTGTATGATGTGGGGCATAGTTTTGGCTTTATCTTTTGACTGTTGCTGTGCTAGGTTCTGTATTCTGGTGTGTGTGTGTGTGTTGCAGGTATGCATCGTGCCATTGTCCTGTGACATTTCAGAAAATGCTACCTCTTGGGCATATTATACTGTATCCAGTAGTGCGTTTTGTGTTTTGATATGTGTGGGGGCTGCATAAGTACATGGTGTTCTTTGCTCTGATTTTGCCAGATGACTCCATGACTTTTGGACTGATCTGATTATTATAAATTCACGTGGTAAATCACTTACTGATTGTGCTCTCCTGCTTTTCCTGTGGAGCATGCATAACTATGAAATGCAGAATGCTTTGCAGCAGGGTCTGTTTGACAGATCATTCAGGGACTTCTACTAGTGTGTTGTGTGTGTGTGTGTGGGGGGGGGGGGGGGGGGGGACTTAGTCTGCATTTCATGAAATGAATCAAGTTATTTTTGTTTGAGAGATGCATTTTAAAGACTTGGGATTATTGGGCAGAGAAATTCTTTTGCTCCTGCTGTTGCTTCTTGGCAAACACTTGGCATCAAGTTGACTTGCTGCAGCCAGAGGTCATAGGGATCAGACACCTGGCAGCCAGCTGCAGGAACTAGAGATTTTGGCTTATTCTTTTGTGACTCTGTGGTAAGTAAATTAATTGGGAAGTCAGGAGAAAACTTTTATCAAAGGATTCTCACAGGGGTTATGGTAAATAGAACAGACACATTGTGTTTGACTGGCAGATCTTTACTTCTTGTTTGGGTTTTTCTTTCTCCTGGGGAGGAGATCCTGGCTTTATAAATTTGTCTTCCTCAATCCCTACAGTACTTGCTATATAGCTAGTGTACCACAGTCTTTTTCTTCAATAACCCTTGCTAGTAGAGACTGGGACTAGAGGAAATTAGAGCTTCCCTGGCTAGTTTGCTAACTTCTTTCTCTTTTGGGAAGAATGTGGGACTATATGAGCTTCTGTATATTCCCCTGGATTCTATATATGGTGTTTAAAGTTGCGTGCCCAACTTTGGGTGCACTTCTGAGATGCACATGCAAATTAATTGGCTAATGAGCTTTGAATCATTAATAATTGGGTGCTAACAACCAATTATTGATAAATGGCACACACATCTGGATGTGCGCTACTTTATAAGACATGGCACCTAACTCTCATGGTGCATATCTCAAAAGGGGGCGTGGCTATGGGCATGTAGGGGGTGTTCTAAAAAGTTGTGCATGGAATTACAGAATGCTGCCTAAGTGTACCTAACTTGGGCACTGACGTTTGTACCAGTTTTCAGAAGGTGTTAAGTCTGGCGCCCAAAAGTTAGGCATGAGATCCACACTAAATGCTGTTCTATATAAGGCACATGATATTCAGCGCATTGTTGGCTACGTTTGGTAGCCAAATTTGGCTGCCAAAATAGCAGGTATATCTTTGGCTGGTTTAAACGTAATTGTCCAGCGCTCAATATCAACTTGGCTGGTTAAATTTAAACTGGACGGTTGGCTTAGCAGAGTTTAAAAAGGGGTTGGACGGTTTCCTAAAGGACAAAGTCCATAGACCACTACTAAATGGTCTTGGGAGAAATCCACAATTTCAGGAATAACATGTATAAAATGTTTGTACGTTTGGGTAGCTTGCCAGGTGCCCTTGACCTGGATTGGCTGCTGTCGGGGACAGGATGCTGGCCTAGATGGACCTTTGGTCTTTTCCCAGTATGGCGTTACTTATGTACTTATGGACAAAACAGGAGCGTAGCCAGACTTGTCATTTCAGGTGGCCCATAGTTAACCCAGGTGGGCCCTTCCCATCCCCACCCCTATCCGTACATAGTTTTTTAAAAAACTTTCCCTCTGCCCCTGCTATTGTCATCTTTCTCCCCACCCCACCCGAATTGGGGAAAATCCACTATTTCTGGGATAAGCAGTATAAAATGTTTTGTACTTTTTTGGGGGATCTTGCCAGGTATTCGTGACCTGGATTGGCCACGGTTGGAAACAGGATGCTGGGCTTGATGGACCTTTGGTCTGTCCCAGTATGGCAATACTTATGTAATGTCCAAAATCGTGTCCCAAACATTAACATATTCAGCAGGAAATTTCAAAATCTATTCAGAATAGTATTCAGATCTATATAGCAAGGTATTTCTCATAATCTTGTATACACATTTATAGGGATTATCAGATCTATATGCATCTCGCAACCATCTGAACAATCTTGTTCTATCGTTATAAACGAAATGGCGCGGTGCAAATCCTCATAGAATCCCACTTTTATTTTATTTTAATATTTGTTTGCTTTTGTTCAAAATTTTGTTTTTTAAATTCCAACTTATCTTTAATGGCAGCAACATAAAGACGTCAGGGAACCCCCGCCGACATGGCCAAGTTTCGCATAATGCTTTATCAAGGAAGAGGCTCTCTGCAACGCAAAAATATCAGTAAAAATTGTGCTGACATCAAAAAAGGTTTATTACAACCTATCTATAAAAAGTTAAATTCTTTTACCATTATAACTTTCAATATACTCCTGCATAAGCAAGATGGCCTCAGCGTTCTTGCTTATGCAGAAGTATATTGAACTTTTTATAGATAGGTTGTAATAAACCTTTTTTGACGTCAGCACAATTTTTACTGATATTTTTGCATTGCAGAGAGCCTCTTCCTTGATAAAGCATTATGCGAAACTTGGCCATGTCGGCGGGGGTTCCCTGACGTCTTTATGTTGCTGCCATTAAAGATAAGTTGGAATTAAAAAAAAATTTTTTTGAACAAAAGCAAACAAATATTAAAATAAAATAAAAGTGGGATTCTATGAGGATTTGCACTGCGCCATTTCTTTTATAACGATAGAACAAGATTGTTCAGATGGTTGCGAGATGCATATAGATCTAATAATCCCTATAAATGTGTATACAAGATTATGAGAAATACCTTGCTATATAGATCTGAATACTGTTCTGAATAGATTTTGAAATTTCCTGCTGAATATGTTAATGTTTGGAACACGATTTTGGACATTGATATATAGTCCCCACATTTTTCTTGTTTTGGTGGTTTAAAAATAGAATACTTATGTAATGGCATTTGCTCCTGGATTCTATATAGCGTGACTTAAGTTGCGTATGCAAATGCAGTCATATTCTGGATTTGTGTGTACAACTCAGTTCATAAGCCAATCAGCGCTGATAATTGCCAATTAACAAGCAATTATTACTAATTGGCATTAATTAGAAATTATGCACGCAACTGTCTAAACGTATTCTGCAAAGTGAATCATGTAAATGCTAGGCTGCATAACTGAAAAGAGGCATGGCCATAGGTGTGGAATGAGCATGTCATGGGTGTGTCTAAAATCTAAAATACACCCGGTCCACGCATGACGTAGGCATTGGCATTTATACCAAGTTTTACTTGGCATAACTGCCTGCGACTAAATTTAGTTGCACAGAAGGGCGCTCGGCGTATTCTATAAACTGTGCCAGAATTTTTTGTATTCTGTAAAGTACATTTAAATTTAAGCGTACTTTGTAGAATACGCCTAGGCATATTTTTTTTTCTGTGCTGATTTTTAGGCATGATATATAGAATCTAGCCCTTAGCGCTGAATTTTTTTCATTGCCTAAGTCTTAATGCTGTTTATTGAATTCCCTCCATTGTTTCCTTTGCATGTATAGTGGCTACTAAAATGGCTCACAATCTATAACAAATATTCTAGCAGATGAGACTTAAGGATCTATCTATCTATCTATCTATCTACTGGAGAGAAGAGACAGGGGCCCTGATATTGAGACAATGGGAGTCAATGGCGCTGCAAACATATCTGGTTAAGCTGATATTCATCGGCTGACTGGCTAGACTCGTGTAAATAGCAGGTCTATCTGGCTTCTAAACTGAACTGGTCAGCCGGCGAAAATCAGCAGTAACTGGCTATGTCACACGACATGGCCAGTGACCGGGCTAGCCAGTGACCAGGATATTCTACTACTACTACTTATCATTTCTATAGCTCTACTAGACATACACAGTGCTGTACATTTGAACATTAAGAGACAGTCCCTGCTCGAAAGAGCTTACAATCTAATCAGGACAGACAAACAGGACAAATAAGGGATAAGGGAATTACTAAGGTGGGAATAATAAAACAGACATGGGTACTGTACAAGTGAATAGGGGTTAGGAGTTAAAAGCAGCATAAAAAAGGTGGGCTTTTAGCCTAGATTTGAAGATGGCCAGAGATGGATTGACATACTGGCTCAGGAAGTCTATTCCAGGTATATGGTGCAGCAAGATAAAAGGACCGGAATCTGGAGTTTGCAGTGCAGGAGAAGGTTCAGATAAGAGAGATTTACCCAATGAATAGAGTTCCTGGGGAGGAGTGTAGGGAGAGGTACTGAGGAGCTGTAGAGTGAATGCACTTGTACGTCAATAAGAGGAGTTTGAACTATATGCGGAAATGTTGGACAGCCAGCTTGAGGGTATTTAACCAGCCAGGTTCCATTCCTTGCCGGTTAAATACTTTTGAATATCGGGTGGAGGGATTTGCTAGTGACATTCTGGTATCCTAAGGAAGTAAATAATGCACAAGAGGCAAACTTTTCTCAATGGAAAGGAAGTTCTAGAACAAGGGTTGATATGAGGCTCAAAGATGATAAATTCAGGAAAATGATTAGCAAGCATTTTATGTCAGTGGATCCATGCAGTGGCTTCCTGGCAAAGACTGTGTAGACAAAAAATGACAGTATTCAAGAAAATCTTGGATAAGCAGAGAAGCTCTCTAATTATGAGAAAGTGAAGGGAAAAGCCAAAGATTAACAGGATTGTATGCCATGGATCCAGGGAATACTTTGGGTAGACTAAATGGGTCTTACTGTCTTTATGTGGCATTATGTGCTCTGTTTCTGTATTTATAAAGCTGTGACTGTTGGAAAAGTGAGGTGAGGAAGTCTCTGTTAGTATGCGCCATAAATGTTGCTGGCGCCCTATAACTAATGTGCTATAAATATTGAAGGGAATATTAAAATGACATTTGAACAGAAGATTTTGCTTACTATCACTTCTGATTCAGATGGTTCAAAGCATTGATAAGCAGTCTGTCACTGGCGCTACTCCATCCAAGCTGTACCCACTCCTACTGGGCTCCTCTTTGCTTGTGGACTCTTTGAATTGTTGCTGTCTTCTGAAACTCCACAAGAGATCATGAGGCAATGGTCAGTAGATGCAGAAAGAGAAGATGAAGTGACCTCAAACTGCTGTCATTGTCTGTCTGCTGTAGTCTTTCAGGCTTGTAAGGAGAAGATGAGAAAAGGAATTTTAGCTGTCCAAACCGAGGTCTCACTTCATTCCTTCTTCTCCAGATTGTCATGTCTCTTGGGAAGTACAAAGTTCATACACTGTAGATGTGCTAATAGAGCAGGCCAGGAGCTCACATTAGTACAACATGCCTCTGAGTGCAATTAGGGGTAATGTAAGTTCATCTTCCAAAGATGGGATGTCATGTTTCACCGTGTGTTTTGTTTCTAGCCTCTTCTGCACATAGGGATATAGTAGATGACTGCAGAAAAAGATTGACTGGTCCATTCATTTTGCCCAGTTACCCTTGTCCACTTTGCTTAGGCTTTATACTACTACTACTACTTAACATTTCTAAAGCGCTACTAGGGTTACGCAGCGCTGTACAATTTAACATAGAAGGACAATCCCGGCTTTATCTCATCTACAAGCCAAAAGACATCACTCCTTACTCAAGATGGCTTTGTACTGTACCGTCTTGGTTCGATGAGTCTGCAGGATTCCTTATCTAGTTCACACTCATATTTAATCAGAAAGCTTTGCCCTAATGTAAATATCCACCAGTGCTAGCATGGCTATTGCCTAAACATCCAACCTCTTAGGTTTCTGTGGCCTTTCCAGATTGTGCCTACCACTAATAACCCACTGCAAAGATCCGACCAGTTTCTGAGAAGTTGTATTTGTATTTATATACTTGCAAATTTAGCAATCATTGATAACAGTTATCATATCACATGCCATATTACATTTCTTTATAGCAGCCAGTACCTCAGTCTTATGGTTTGTTGTGGATGCTACACAATCTATAAACTTCTGCACTCAACTTAATGATTAGCTCACAAAGTTGTATGCCCACATTCTAGAATAAGGTCAGTTATGTGTGTAGCTTAATTGAACAGTTAGAGGCTAATTGACTTAAAAACCAATTATTGGCAAAATTGGTGTTAATTGGCATGGCACTAATTAGCAGTTATGTGCATAAGTACATAAGTAATGCCACACTGGGAAAAGACCAAGGGTCCATCGAGCCCAGCATCCTGTCCACGACAGCGGCCAATCCAGGCCAAGGGCACCTGGCGAGCTTCCCAAACGTACAAACATTCTAAACATGTTTTTCCTGGAATTGTAGATTTTTTCCACATCCATTTAGTAGTGGTTTATGGACTTGTTCTTTAGGAAACCGTGTAACCCCTTTTTAAACTCTGTCAAGCTAACTGCCTTCACCATGTTCTCCGGCAACGAATTCCAGAGTTTAATTATGTGTTGGGTGAAGAAACATTTTCTCCGATTTGTTTTAAATTTACTACATGACAGCCCTTTGTCGATATTGTGCAAAAGATGTGGGGGCGTGGACCTGGGAGAGGCAAGGGTGTATTGGGGGTGTGCCTGGCTCTTATGCACACATCTTATAGAATACATGCAGTTATGTACCTAACTGCCTACAGTTAAGCGTGAGCATTTACACCAGCCATTTAGCTAGCGTTAAGTGCTCATCTCTAAACTTAGGTGCATAACTGTGGACTTATGCTAGTATTCTATAATAGCAATTGGATGCCTAATTCCTGATATAGAATTCACACTCAGGGGTCCTAATGTCAGCGCGTGTTTTTGAAACACGCTGAAGCCCCCTTTTACCACAGTGGGTAAAAGGCTGCCTCTTTTTTTTTTATTCTAAAGAAATGACCATGCGGTAAATGAACCACTTAGCATGCGGCCATTTCAGGGGGGAGCACTTACTGCCGCCCATTAAGGTGGCGGTAAGGGCTCCTGCATCAACCCGACAGTAACTGGGCAGCGTGCTGCACATCCCGATTACCACTGGGTAAACACTGCCAGGCTTCTTCCTAATTGGTGCACGGCAAGCCGGTTGCCGCATGCTAACCCTTTAGTAAAAGGGCCTCTCAGTGCTCATCATCCTGGTGCCCAACTTTAGAGAATTACCCCCTCTATGTTTAGCTGTATGCCACTAGTTATATGCAACTGTCAGACAAGCTCAGCTGAGTCTCCAATTTGTCTATTACTATTATTTTTATGCACCCTCCTAGTCAAACCCAACTCTGGTGCCTGTTTTGTACTGTTCTGGGCCCAGAAGCCTAAGACCTTGCCTAAGTTTCTTTAATATACCCTTGCTTCTGTTTGGTGTTGGTAGACAAGAGCAAAACATTTCGTTGGTAGCTGCTTCTTTTTATGATATGATTAATTGGGCACCAGAAAAACGTTTTTATATCTTGTCCTCCATTAATACTGTATGATGCTGAGCAGGGACAGGAACTCAGGCTGTTGCTGCAGGAAGCATCTGGTCTGGTGTTTTTATTTTTTTTTGAAAGAAGATGTTTGCTAGCTGTGATCAGGTTCTCTTTCTCTGAGCGCCACTGTTCAATTTTGCCTTGGTCAGGAAAGGACAACCAGAGATATTCAAGTCAAAGGTTTGCATGGCTGTTGCTTTTTTTTTTTTTTACTTAGTATCATTTTGTTTAAATTGTTCGTGTACACACTATCCTACAAAAGTAGCCTGTACAGAGACATTGAGGGGGAGGGGGAGTTATTAATGTGGGTTACTGTTGTCAGCTTATTTTACCACAAGTTGTGCTATTTTAGCACAGGGTCTCATTTTATGCAGTGAGACCCTTTGCTAAAATGGCATGATTTGTGGTAAAATAACACAACAGTAACCCACATTGATAACTTCTCCCGGTAACACAGTGAAGGAGTAGTACCGCTGTGCTTCAGCAGGAGGCCATTTTTAAGATAGTCAATAGACTTAATGTCATGCCACGCCAAGTATAACTTTTACCAAGCTGGACAGTAAACCACATTGAATGTTGAATGTCAGTGCTCCCTTTTGACAATTTTGAAACAAGCTTCTGTTTATTACCCCTAGAATATAATGGGATAGGAGCAGTGATTAATTCATCCACTTTGACCCTGAGTTATTAGATAATGTTAGCAGAGCCATCCAGCTAAATGTAAAGAGAACCCAACCCTACTGTAGCCATGCCTAACATTTTAGTGGTTGAGGAAGATAGAAGTAGTTATAGATATTAAACCATTAAAACGTGAGAGTCAAATTGTGCATATAACAGACAACTTATGAAGGTAATAGCCAATATGGCTTATTTAGATGTGATCCATCATGATTTCTTTTTTGAACTTTTTCTAAATTTTTCATAGATCCAAGCAAAAAATATACTTGTACAGAAATTTGGCCAAGTATGAAAACAATAATGGATAATAGAAAATAGTAAGGAAATAAATACCATACCCAATCTAAAAAAGTCCTCAATAAAAGTAAGAGAAACGAGAGATAATCAAGAAAAAAGAATTTAGGTACCACTATCAAAATAAGAAATAAACCCTAGAAGCCTGACTAAATTTTACTTTTAGCGAGAATAGCTGATACAAATACAAATCATGGAAGGTCCTGCATCTTGGTAACAGGACTCTGACCAGTAACAACGACTTTGTTACTCAAAAACATAGCTTATTGAGATGGATCAAGAAAAATACAAGTTTGAGATTGATACTTCACAATACATTTGCAAGGAGATTTCAAAAGAACAAACCACCCAGGGCCAAGACCCTAGGATGCATTAATAGGAATTGTCTCCTACGTTTTTTGGGTAGCGTTAGCAACATCAGGAAATACTTGCACTTTCAAAGAACAAAAAGTAGAAAGATGATATTTAAAGTGAAGTTTCAGGAGCCAATCTCTATCATAGTTTAAAGCCATTGTAAGTAAGAGGGTAGAAGCAATAGCTAGTCCGTTTCAATGATTGCAAAAAAAAACCAAAAAAAAAACCAGTTAAGTACAAGTTGTCCTGGGATATAGGAGACAACTGATCTAATCCACCTCCACCTTCTTTCTTTGTAAAAGAAGGTAGATAAAAGACTCTAGATACTTATGGTAAAGACTGTGAAGGCACCTTTAGTGCTTCTAACATATATAATTTGAACATTTCTTCAGGAAGATGCCAGGAATCTTCGGAAAGTTGATCAAACGGAGATTCCTCCTCCAAACAGAGTTTTCCAAGTTTTAAATTTTGGTTTCCAAATTAGAGGCTCCCTTTACTAAAGAGGCATTCAGGGAATGCACAGATTTTAACCCCATATCCAAATCCTGAAGAGAATTCTGCAGTAGCACAGTTGGTGACTGAGAGTCCATGTGTTGCTCCAAGACACCAACCCTAGCAACATCCAAGTTTATCTGAGCAGATAAAGATTGTCCCAAAGTCACAATGGTATTCCAAATTTCTTCAAGGAAAAAAACAAACAAACTGCTGGCCTTACTGGTACAAAGGAAAGTAAACGGCTCAATGGTGCCATTACTCCTGATGCAGGAACCATTCCCTTTCGTGTTGCGGCAGCTGTTATAGTTGTCATACTAGTGCCAGTAAAACTTCCCGCTTCTTCATGCCATTGAGTTGGCAAACAATGGCTCTAGCAGGAGCCTTAGCAGCTGGAGGAATGACTGCTGAAATCAATGCTTCATAACTCAGCCTGACTCCCTGAACAGCTCTTTCTTCCTGCTCTGCTGGATCCAGCAGCGTTTCTCGCAACTTGGAGGACAGCAAGACGCTGCTATCCAAGGGCATTGAAAAAGACGCCCCTGATCCACCTGCCCACAGTGGATTCCTGGACAATGGAAGCATTGCAAAATCCTCCAGCCTTGACTGAACAGACCAAGGAGTTGAGATAAGAGCTACCGAAGCCACCAGAACAACTCTCACTGCGTTTCTTAGTCAAGGAACGACTAAGGCATCTTGCTTCTAGGGCACTATCTTGCTCCATCCATCATGATTTCTAAGAATGAAATGGTATTTTTGAAATGCATGGGCTGAAGTATTGTGGTAGACAGGGCCTCTTTCACTGAACTGGGACAGCATAATCTTGTTTATGGCCTGATGGTGCCAAGTCTGAGATTCTTGTAATGTAGATCTGGCATTGCAGGATTTCTTATCCCATGAGACTGTAATCTGGGTCACTCTTAAACTTGCTAGATGCTAATCAATGAATTCTTGGATGTAGAGTTTCCCAGGCAGAAGTATCAAGTAACAAGACTGTGGCAAAGGAAAAAAATTATCATTGGGCCAGAAACGTAATCCGGCCACTGTCCTCACTGGGCCCAGGTGATTACAGTTTTAGATCATGTGCAGTTTGCCACTGGCTGACCAAGCTCCAACCGCAGGCTGTAGAAACATTCATGGGAAAGACTCAATGTGTTAGTGATATAATATAGGACAAAAACACCAAGAAGAAGAGCTTCCTTTTGTAATCACTTGAGATGGTGGTATGTTTTAGGACTCTTAAAGGGCAATCCTATAACATGGCATGTAAATTTAGGTGCCAATAGCGTCTAATTTATAGAACAGTAGCACTTACTTATTTGATTGGTAAGTGGTAGGCACTATTCCATAAACAGTGGGGTCAATATTCAGCTGTCGGGCAGTGAGTATTTTCCTGGGCAGGCTTCGGCTTTGAATATCCTGTTATTTTGAAGCCAATTAAGACATAGCTGCTTAAGTAGATATTCAGCACTTTAGCGGTCATGGGTTACCATATATCAATAAAACTTTTATGCAGTCCTATTTATGCGGTAAACCTGGCCACTTAAGGGTTGAATATCAGCGCTGATGCGGTCAAGTGCTGACTCCGCCTCCAGAATGCCCTCAACATAGCTGGATTTGAGTTTGACACTAACTATGATATTCAGCAGCAGTTAACTGGTTAAGTGCCATTGAATATTAACAGCTAGCACCGACCAAGTGATTTAATCGGTCAACAGATGACTAAATCTCTTTCAATATTGGGCCCAGTGTGCATACATTAATTAGTGTATAACTTCAGAGGGTGTACACAAGGGTGGGGCATGGGAATGTCATTAAGCAACACACATAATTTATGGAGCATGGTGCACTTAGTTGTACCTACTTACAACAGGCTGGCGTAAGTGGGCATGCCTAACTTGTAGCATGTCAGTGAGGATAATAACTTAGGTATATCCTTAAATCGTGTTAGAATTGGTACTAAGCGTACCCATTTGTGGTACCTAAAATGAGACACTAGTGTATAGATGTGCCATCTTAGATGATATCAGAGCTCTTCCTTCACCCCTTCTGCAACATACCCATATCTGAAGATTGTTATTGGCTATGAAAACATGAATTCCTCCTGTATAATCTGTAGTATTACAGTAATTTTATTTGCATGCATATTTGATTGTCTTATTTATTTTATTTATTTGTTACATTTGTATCCCACATTTTCCCACCTATTTGCAGGCTCAATGTGGCTTACATAGTGCCAGAGATGTGATTGCAGACTCCGGTGTATACAAATAGAGTGATGTTGAGATAAGGTTCATGTGGTAGTGCCACATGAGATAGGATAAAGTTCATGTGTAATATCTACATAGGGGCATCGTACGCGGAAGAATTGTGCTGTGTCCGTCCTGTATTTTGGTTTTATTGTGTCCATACTGTATTTTGGTTATGTTGTGTTGCAGCGGTCTGGCTTTTATGTTGGGTTGGTAGGGTATGCCTCAGTGTTTTGCTTGCAGTAAGATTTTTATTTTTCATTGGTTTAAGGAAGGTCTATATTGAACTCCTGAATGTAGCCTGAGTCGGCCAGGACAGCTGTGCCACTTGTGGGCTTCCTACTATTGCAAGACATCCATTACTCTAGAGAAGTCTGTGGCTTTTCCTTGTATAAATGTTTTTCATTGGAAGTGCAGCAGACTTTAATCTATTTGAGAGCCTGACATTTTTTTTACTCAGGTCACTTAACCCTTTATTTTGCAACTTTTCTTTTTTTCCTATGGAAAAAGAGAAGTACATTTTTTTAACCAACAAAATAAACTTCAGTTTATTCTTTAATTTTTGATTTTCTCCTTCTTTCAGTAAATAATGATTTGTAGACTTTCGTGTGAGGTTCAGTGATCATTTGCTCTAATCTGGAGCTGCTTGAATTAGCAGATTATTCCAAGCTGTACATCTTTCATTTAGTATGGCAATGCTTTTGAAAATACAATTTTTTTGCTAAGTTCTTAAGAATAAAAAATGAGCTACTTTTGGTTGTAATTTTGTTGATTGTGCTTCAGTAATATCAACTATCTGTTTCAATAAACTATTAAGGGGCCTTAGCACATCCTTATGCAGGTGATTCCCCTGCGCTAAGGCCATTTTTACTGTAATATTAATGGCCATGTGCTAATTTTCCCATTAGTGTGTGGCTGAGCCCCTACTACCACCTATTTTGTAGGTGATAAGTGCTCACATGCTAACCACATGCTAGTCGGTTAGTGTGTGGCAATGTAGGTGTGCTAACCGATTAGCGAAGAACATGCCCACTCTCTGCTTCAGACATGCTCCAGCGCTAAAAGATATATTTTATTTTTTTAGCACATGGATAGCACGCACATATGCAAAACTTACCACAGGATGCCTGAGTGTGTGCCCCGTAGTAAGCCATTTTTTTGCTGTGGTAAGCATACATTGAGGGGCATTTTCGAAAGAAATGTCTAAGTTGAAATTTGGACGTCTTTGTAAAACATCCAAATTCGGAGGTGGGGCATTTTTGAAAAAAGATGGACGTCCATCTTTGTTTTCGAAAATACCATGGATGTCCTTGGATTTGGACGTCTTTGATTTTTGGCCATTTTTGAACACAAAGAGGGGCATAATCAAACGCGAACGCCCATCTCCATGGGCGTCTATCTCCGAGAATGGATACGTGAAGGGGCGGGGCAAACCGTATTTTGGAAAAAAAATGGACGTCCATCTTTTTTCCGATACTACGGTTTGTGCCAGCCAAATGCATCGGATTTGTGCGGATTTGAGCTGGGCGGTATGGTTTTTCAGCGATAATGGAAACCGAAGGCGCCCAGCTCAAAAATGACCAAATCCAAGGCATTGGGTCTTGGGAGGGGCCAGGATTCGTAGTGCACTGGTCCCTGTCACATGCCAGGACACGAACTGGGCACCCTAGGGGGCAGTTGTAACAATTAAAAAACTAAAGTTAACTACCTCTGAAGTCCATAGCTCCCTTCCCTTGGGTGCTGAGCCCCCCGAAATCCCCCCCAAAACCCACTCCCACAACTCTACACCATTACCATAGCACTTATGGCTGAAGGGGGGCACCTAGATGTGGGTACAGTGGGTTTTGGGGGGGGTTTGGAGGGCTCCCATTTACCACCACAAGTGTAACAAGTATGGGGAGGGTGGGCCTGGGTCCACCTACCTGAAGTCCACTGCACCCACTAACAACTGCTCCAGGGACCTGCATACTGCTGTGATGGAGCTGGGTATGACATTTGAGGCTGGCATAAAGGCTGGTAAAAAAAGGTTTTAAAGTTGTTTTTTTTGGGTGGGAGGGGGTTAGTGACCTCTGGGGGAGTCAGGTGTGGTCATCCCCGATTCCCTCCGGTGGTCATCTGGTCATTTAGGACACTTTTTTGGGACTTGTTCGTGAAAAAAAGGGTCCAAAAAAAGTGACCCAAATTCGCGTTAAAAACGCTTTTCTTTTATCGGCCGAGGACGCTCATCTCTCCTCGGCCGATAAACACGCCCCCAGTCCTGCCTCCGACATGCCCCCATCAACTTTGGCTGTTTCCGCGATAGATTGCAGTTGAAGACGCCCAAAATCGGCTTTCGATTATACCGATTTGGGCGCCCACGGGAGAAAGACACCCATCTCGCAATGGAGGGTTAAGTGACTTGCCCAGAGTCACAAGGAGCTGCCCGTGCCTGAAGTGGGAATCAAACTCAGTTCCTCAGTTCCCCAGGACCAAAGTCCACCACCCCAACCACTAGGCCACTCCTCCACTTGTTTTAAAGTGTTAACAAACAATATCTCACCTTGCATACATCAGCTAGCTTGCATACATCAGCCTTCATGAACTCTATGCTTCTCTTTTCAGCACATTTATTGGACGTTTCATCATTTCAATTGAGAAATACAGAACATTGGTTTCTATGTAGCAGGACCAAAGTTGTGGAACACATTGCCACTTCAGGTTCGCACAATGAGATCTATGCCTGCTTTTAAAAAGATTCTTCAGGCAATGCTTTTCCAACAAGCTTTTGGCACAGACCTTATTGATGGTTAAGACTTAGGGGTGTTTAAGTTTGTTGGCTTATTAATTCTGTTCAGGTATGGAACCTTTGGTTGTAATGTTTAGTTGATTTATTTTAAATGTTTTTTTTTTAATTTGATTACTGTTGCCAGATTGTGATGTTTTTGTTATTTTTAGTAATTATGTATATAAATGTGTAATCTGCTTAGAATTTAGAATATGATTTTTTCAATAAACCATGATTGCTATGTATGCCAAGTGTGCTCTCATCGTTTTAATAAATAAATGGATTTTTTTCAGGATCATGGACAAGATTCCATAGAAGATTACACCAAAACCTTAAATAAAGTAGTTCTGCTTTATAGGCTCCCACATCCTCATAGGTATTGATTTCAGATAGTGGACAATGTGTATGCCAACAAAGCTCTCGCATTTTTTGAGAGTAGCTAAGTACTTTGGACAAATCAAATCTTTGAGAGCTAGTGTAAGTGCTGTAGAAATACTGATTCAGGACCTTGGACAAGGCATGAATCAAGGATATTCTTATATGCCCATAATTCACTCTCCAGGGCACTAGCTTGTGATTGTTTGCATGGTATATTCCTGTGGGTTTTAGAGAATATATTTTTTATACTGCCCACTTAACTGTAAAGTCTGTGGGTACTTTGCACCAATTTTTGAAATGAAACATATTCACACTTCTACTTTGAAAATTACTTAAGGAAAAAGTACCTGCATGCATCTGTACTACTACTACTACTTATCATTTCTAAAGCGCTACTAGATGTATGCAGCACTGTACACTTGAACATGAAGAGACCGTCCCTGCTCGACAGAGCTTACAATCTAATTAGGATAGACAAACAGGACAAACAAGAGATAAGGGAATATTAAAGTGAGGATGATAAAATAAGGGTTCTGTACAAGTGAATAAGGGTTAGGAGTTCAAAGCAGCATCAAAAAGGTGGGCTTTTAGCTTAGATTTGAAGACGGCCAGAGATGGAGCTTGACGTACCGGCTCAGGAAGTCTATTCCAGGCATATGGTGCAGCAAGATAAAAGGAATGGAGTCTGGAGTACTGTACTGCCTCTTATGTGCTTACTTTTTCCAACCAAAACAGCATGCCTTCTTTTGAAAATACAAAAATACATGTGCTGTTGTATCTCCACTCTAGCCCATTACCTAGGAATGCCCTCACTAAATGCATAGTAAAGCACATTTACATTGAGCTACATGCTTACTTTTTTCTTCCCTCTGTTCAGATAATTTCCAGAAGCTCATGTCCATAAACCACAGAAATGGCTTTAAAAATTGCCATCTCAGTGTGCTGCTAGTGATTTATTTTGCCTTTTTTTGTAGTACAAAACTTCTTTTATTTTCAAATTTTATATGATTGGTGCTCTGTGATGAGGCTAGGGTTCCAACAGAAGCAGCACTCAGTTCATGAATAGATGGTATCTCACCCACTGCTGAACAGTGACATCTAAGGGTTGGATTTGGGCTATATACCTACTGGGTTCCAAACTGAGTTTGCAGTCTCTGGTCCTTTTTACTGGGGACTGTTGCTGCAGTCACTGAATTAAAAGGAAGAGATTGGACCAACATCCCTGTTAACTATAAATGAAGACTGACTGTAGCATAGCCATATCTAGATCAGGTTCTTAATGAGCTAGACTCCTAGAGAAATAAGTGGAAAGCTGTTGGGACAGCAAATAATCTTTTTTTTTCTTTTCAAATTTTTCATGCAATAACAGGATGGTCATGAACAAGGCTGGAGCAGGTGGGACTCTTCTAGTTTGGTGAAAAGAGCTGCTCCTTTAGCTTCATCTTAGTCCCTATTTGAGAGCCACAAAATGGCAGGATCAAATCACAGGGTCACCAGTTAGCAGAAGCATGATATGGCATGCAGAGTACTGTTTTTATTTCTTCCACACATATTAAAGGATTATCTTATGAGAAAATAAGACTAGCCATACTTGGTCAGACCAATAGTCCATCTAGCCCAGTATCCTGCTTCCAACAGTGGCCAATCCAGGTCACAAGTACTTGGAAGAAACCCAATTAGTAACAACATTCCATACTACCAATCCCACAACAAGCAGTGGCTTCCTACATGACCATCTCAGTAACAGACTATTGACTTTTCTTCCAGGAACTTGTCCAACTCTTTTTTTACACCCAGGTACGCAAACTGTTGTTACTACATTCTCTGGCAATGAGTTCCGGAGCTTAACTATTCTTTTAGTAAAAAACATTCTGTCCTAATTGTTTTAAAAGTATTCACATGCAATTTCATTAAGTGTCCCCTGTTCTTTGTTCTTTTTGAAAGAGTGATAAATCAATTCACTTTTACCCATTATACTGTACTCAGGATTTTGTAGACCTCAATCATATACCCCTCAGCCTTCTCTTTTCCAAGCTGAAGAGGCCTAACCCCTTTAGCCTTTCCTCATATGTGAGAAGTTCCATCCCCTTTATCACTTTGGTTGCTCTTCTTTGAACTTTTTCTAATTTCATTATATCTTTTTTGACATACAGAGACCAGAATTGAAAGCAATACTCAAGTTGAGGTCACACCATGGAACAATACCAGAGGCATTATAATATTCTTGGTCTTATTTTACATCCCTTTCCTAATTATTTCTAGCATCCTTTTTGCTTTTTTGGCCACTGCTGCACACTGTGCAGAAGATTTCAATGTATTATCTACAATATCTAGATCTTTTTCTTGAGTACTGGCTCTTACGGTGAACCTAACATCAAGAAACTAGAATTTGGATTATTCTTCCCAATGTGAATCACTTTACATTTTTCCACATTAAATTTAATCTGCCATTTGGATGCTCAATCTTCCTGCAATTTTTCACAATCTGCATGTGTTTTGACAACTTTGAATAGCTATCAGGCTTATTTTCAAAAGAGAAGGGCACCCATCTTCCGATACAAATCGGGAGATGGGCGACCTTCTCTCAGAGTCGCCCAAATCAGCATAATCGAAAGCTGATTTTGGGCGTCCTCAACTGCTTTCCGTCGCGGGGATGACCAAAGTTCACGGGGGCATGTCGACAGTGTGGTGAAGGCGGGACTGGGGCGTGATTAAGAGATGGGCGTCCTCGGCTGATAATGGAAAAAAGAAGGGCGTCCCTGATGAGCACTTAGCCGACTTTACTTGGTCCATTTTTTCTTGTGACCAAGCCGTGAAAAGGTGCCCGAACTGACCAGATGGCCACCCCCTCCCACCCTAAAAAAAAACTTAAATTTTGTTTTGCCAGCCTCTGTGCCAGCCTCAAATGTCATACTGTCACGATCCCAGGCTTTGAACAACCAGGCACGAACTCTGGAACAACATGAGCCCTTGGCCTACTGTCATCAAGCGGCAGAAGGAGGCAAAACCTCCCAAGCAAGACTGGACAGGATTCAGGATGCACTTGGCTTAGCTGGAATCGGATTCAGGAATGGACTTGGCTTGGCTGGAACCAAATGCTGGAATGGAGTTGGTTTGCCTGGACTGGAATCGGATACTGGAACAAGCTTGGCTTGACTGGAACAGGATTCAGGATTTCCAAACAAGCTTGGCAGAAACAGGATTCAGGATACTCAGGCAGGATTCAGGATTTCCAAACAAGCTTGGCAGAAACAGGAGCTGAAAGCAAACAGGACAGAGACAAGCAGGAAGGGGACTGGAGCTGAAGGCAGAGGGGACTAGAACAAGCAAGACAGACTAGGCAGAACACAAAGCTGACCACTCAGACAAACAGCAGAACTAAGGCTGAAGCTAAGGTAGAGGGGACTAGAACAAGCAAGGCAGACTAGGTAGGACACAAAGCTAACCCACACAGACAAACAACAGAACAATGGCGGAAGCTAAGGTAGAGGGGACTAAAACAAGCAAGGCAGACTAGGCAGAACACAAAGCTGACCCACACAGACAAACAACAGAACTAAGGCTGAAGCTAAGGTAGAGGGGACTAAAACAAGCAAGGCAGAACACAAAGCTGACCCACACAGACAAACAACAGAACTAAGGCTGAAGCTAAGGTAGAGGGGACTAGAACTAGCAAGGCAGGCTAGGCAGAACACAAAGCTGACCCACACAGACAACAGAACTAAGGCTGAAGCTATGGTAGAGGGGACTAGAACTAGCAAGGCAGACTAGACAGAACACAACTGACCCACATAGACAAACAAACAACAGAACTAAGGCTGAAGCTAAGGTAGAGGGGACTAGAACTAGCAAGGCAGACTAGGCAGGACACAAAACTAACAAACAGGGAAGAACAGAAACAGAAGTGCATACAGGCACCCAAATTAAGAAAACAAGACACAGAAGTGCCCACAGGCACACAGACTAGAACAAGGCAAGAAATCTAAACAGAAGTGCCCACGGGCACACAGACTAGATCAAGGCAAAAGTGCTACACTGCACACGTACTAACCTGGGGACCTTTGGCATTGTAAAGGCCCCGAATGAAAGTTAACTACTTCCTTATAAACAGGACAGAGACAGGAAATACACAGAACCCAAAGAGAGTCTTGAAACACAGAGGAAATGGAAGCCCTACAGGACAGAAGCAGGAAATACACACTGAACACCAAAGTGTGGCTTGGAACACACAGGACAAACACAACAATGCAGATAGAAGCCAGCTCATGAGCTGACCAGCAGAAACAAGGTGAGTCAAAAGAGGGGTCACGGCCACAATCGTGACACATACCCAGCTCCATGACAGCAGTATGCAGGTCCCTGGAGCAGTTTTAGTGGGTGCAGTGCACTTCAGCCAGGCGGACCCAGGCTCATCCCCCCCCCTACCTGTTACACTTGTGGTGGTAAATGTGAGCCCTCCAAAACTCACCCGAAACTCACTGTACCCACATGTAGGTGCCCCCCATTTACCCCTTGGGGCTATGGTAGTGGTGTACAGTTGTGGGGAGTGGGTTTAGGGAGTCTCAGCACCCAAGGTAAGGGAGCTATGCACCTGGGAGCAATTTGTGAAGTCCACTGCAGTGCCCCCTAGGGTGCCCGGTTGGTGTCCTGGCATGTCAGGGGGACCAGTGCACTATGAATTCTGGCTCCTCCCACAACCAAAGGGCTTAGATTTGGTCATTTTTGAGATGGGCGTCCTTGGTTTCTATTATGGCTGAAAAGCGGGGACGACCATCTCTAAGGTCGACCTAAATGTTGAGATTTTGGCGACAATATGTGTTTTCTTGCCCCTTCGCAGGGCCGTCCTGTGAGGACGCCCTCATGAAAACTTGGGCCCCCCTGTTCGATTATGCCCCTCTTTCTGTCATCTGCAAATTTAATCACCTCACTCGTCATTCCGATCTCCAGATCATTTATAAATCTATTAACTAGCACCAGTCCCAATACAGAGCCCTGTGGCACTCCACTATTCACCCTCCTCCGTTGAGAAAAATGGCCATCTAACCATACCCTCTGTTTTCTGTCCAATAACCATTCCTAATCCACTGAAGGACATTGCCTCCTATCCCATGTCTTTTTAATTTTCTCAGGAGTCTCTCATGAGGAACTATGTCAAAAAGCTTTCTGAAAATCTAGATACACTACATCAACTGGGTCACCTTTATCCACATGTTTATTCATGCCTTCAAAGAAATGAAGTAAATTGGTGAGGCAAGACTTTCCATGATGATTCTGTCCCATTAAACCGTGTTTCTCTATGTGTTCTGTAATTTCAAATAGTTTCCATTATTTTGATCTGCAGTGAAGTCTCCATTTTGAAACACGTAGCTGTGTTCTATTATTGCCTCTCTTAGGTTTGTAGACTGTCATCAGCCTTCCAACCATTTATTTGTCATACTTTTGGTGGATGTTTGTTGCATGTGCAACAGCCAATATATTTTACATACTTAAGGAGGTGGTACAGAGAGTGACAGTTCTTTCAGGGCCTTATGATCTTTATTATGTTTTATTTTTTTCCTATTACTCTTTATTCATAAGAGGTCCAGGTATTGCAGTTATATCTTGTGACAGACAGAGTATAGCACAGCTTGCTCAGGAACTACATTCTGCTTTGCTTGTTCAGTGAACAGTGAGTACAGAATGCTTTAAAATCTCGAACCTGGATGACCTCATGATCAAGAGTATTAAATGAGAGCTGAATGTAAGTCTGGCTGTGTATAGCACTAACCATTGTACCACTAGTCAGTGATAGCAATCTAATCATAATGAAGTTCATTTCATTGCTTGCATCCTAAAAAGATGTGTATTATTATCTGCATGTTTATGAGATTTGATTGGGTGGATGGGGGAGGGGATACATACATAGGTCACTATATGTGGGTGTATGTGCAAGCAGCAGAGTATGTGGGAAGATGGTGCAGTGATTGTTAACCCATGTCTGGCTTGTATGGAAATTTTTTCTCCTGTTTCAGCTGAATAAAAAAAAAAATCCTTGGGGAGGTATGAGAGCTGGAGCAAGTGAGGAATGAATTTCCTCTCGTGTTGCAGCCTGGGTTAGTTGTAATAATTTGTCCTTCAGAGAGACAATGTGATGGATTCAGTCCATGTTCCTTCAGTGTGTACAGTGCAACCAATACCGGCTTTTGAAGCAGTATATTTCTCTTCTCTTAAATTCACCTTCTTATTTACTCTGTGCTCCCTTCTCTGTGATAGAGACATGGCTGATTGCATAGCAGAAAGGGAGCTTACTCCAGTGTAAAGAATGTAGGAAGTGTGTGTGTGTGTGTTGGGGGAGGGGGGATATCAGGGGCATCTTGAAAGGATAGAAAAATGAAACAAATATATTTTAAAAAGGGCAGGGAGGGTAAGGGCTTTTGGTAAGGATGTGGGGAAGGATTTGTCAAGACTGGGAAGAAAAGAACAGCATGTTTAGCATGAGGGTTAGTGGTAGGGAAGACATACAGGGATGGTTATCTTATTAGACACCTTATAAGGACACAGAAGAGAGAATATTTTAAGTTGTAGAAAAGTAGGATTAAATGTTGGTGAGTCTTAGAAAACTGATCTATTAGTTTCTAGTTTTTTTTTACTGGAAGGTAGAGAAAGCAGATAATTCTGTCAGTATCCAAAATATGGATGAATAGAGCAGGTCTGTTCAACTGAATGTTCACATGGAAGCTGCTGATGGAAGTTTGTTCCCAGTAATTAACACTTAAAACAATTTGACTGTAACTAAAAAAAGAGAGATTCCCAGGCACGCAAAGGTGCAACCCTAAACTTCAATGGTGCAATTGGGCTTTTAAGAAGGCTGTGGTAACGTGCTTGAATTGAATGCCCATCTACCAAAAGTGGTAGGAAACCAGAAAAGAAACATTTCAACTGCTACATATCTTTCTGTCATTCTCTTTGTTATTTTTTTTTTTTGTTATAATGTGAGGTGGTTACAAAAATTGTCTGCCTTGTGGGATGCTGCTTTCGGAAGAATAATATTAACTGTGTGGAAGGAGGTTGACATTTTGCAGAATGAGAAAGCAGTGGGTAGGTGGTGTCTTGACAGCTAGAGGTATTTTCTTGAAAACTCAGTGAAATCTTAGGAAAAGTGAAATCTGGAGAAAGGCATACATACATATCTAAAGTGATGTGATCAGCATTTTGCAACAAAATGTCATTCTCACAGCTGTAATATATGAGGAGATAGAAGCAAGTGTAACATTGGGAAAATATAGGAGCACATAATTATACTCTTACCATAAATGTTTCTCAGCACTTAAAACCTACTTGTTCAAGAGAACTTTTGATTTGAACTCATTTAGAGCTGAAATATTGATTTTTGAGAAGAAACTAAGATGCAAGAAGCTGTGATCAGAGACCACTGTCAATTGTACGTACTGATGCTTGGGTTGATTGTGTCCTATTTTAAAGTGGAGTTCCTTCCGCCTGGTTTTATTACGTATGCAAGCCACTTTGAATTGTTTGACAAAAAAAAGCAGTATAACAAGTTTGAACAAATGAATATTCTACTTATGGAAATTGTGATGGATGCATTGAAACCTTTAGTTATTAAACCATGTTAAAGTTTTACAGTTAATGCTTGGAAGCGGCAAAACTTTAGTGGTACTTGGAGAGGGTGTTCCTAGTACTTGGGGGATGTCAACCATGTTACCCACACGTGGCAATGATTGCTGCTGTGCATTAATGGTATGGGATGCAGTTAACTGTGCTTCTGGAGATGTGGCTAACTGTTTTGCATTATCTGGTATGTTTTTTTTTGTTTGTTTCACTCCATTAAACAACAGCAGATTCTCAGTGACCAAATCTTAAAGTCAATACAATTCAAATACCAACAGCCATTTACCCCCTCCACCTCTCGGGATGCCCCGACACCATCCTCTTGGTCTTCTGGCCAAAAGCACCAATTCCTCCTCCAAACACCCCTTCCAATTCACAAATTCAGGACCTTACCATAGGCCCTGAGAGGTAACAAATATATCTAAGGATCCCATACGTCCAAAAGCTTTTCAGTTTGAGCCTGGTCCATGGTTTTAGTAATCCACAACTTCATTTCCATTAATCCATGAAACGCGTTCCTCCCTGTGTAACTGTTGAGGTCCTTCTTCATCCGGTTCCAATGAGGAAAGCCTTCTGCAGATACTTCCTGTGACTTGAGCCCAGATAGATACAACTCTGCTGTATGAGCCCATTCACATGTGAGCAATGCTTGCAGCTACCTTTGCATCATCTCCCTGAGAGCAGAAATCACAGAATAGAACCAGAAGGAGTAGAATACTCAGGCTTACACTTCAAACAAATCAGAGTTCACCAAGCACACTTTACGTGTCCAACTCCTTGATCTGTACACTCTCTACAAAAACTTATAATGGATTTCTTTTGGTATCATACTGTCTGTTAGGGACTTCATTAGTTTGAAGTTTGCTTCTTAACGCTCCTTAGATGCCCCACATCCAGCTTCACCCCACCATCTGCTCCAAACCCTTGCCAGGAAGAAATGGTCTGGTGGGCTTTTAAGAGCCCACACTAGAGCTGCACATGATCTAGCACAGTGCTTATCAATCTTTTTGTGGCCGTGACCTGATGATCACAGCCAGATAAAATTGTGTGACCCCTGGAGGTACAGAATAATGATGCACCTATGGAGAGGTCATGAACCATAATGTGGGTTTTGTGACCCTATTTGGAGTCCTGATTCATAGTTTGGGAAGCTTTTATCTAGCCTCCCTTCCCCAGAACTTCTCAAACTCAAAGGTGTCCAGGAGATTGCAGTTTACCAAATATGCAAGTCTATGCAATATAATGCCTAATCTGCAAATATATATAAATTTATTTCTGCAGCAAGCCAAAAGGAGGCCATACTCTTTCCCTTTTTCTCATAGATTCCCATGTTTTTAAGTCCTCTTCCTCCCTATCTTCTAAATACACTTGATGATGACATCATTTAGGGGTTAATTCTATAAAGTAGGCACACTAACATTTATACACTAATTATACATGTAAATTAAAACAATGGCATGTACATGCGTACGTGTGCACATATTGATGTAAATGTCCAATATCTACTACCTAGGCACTATCCCCCAGATTCTATATAGTGTGACTTAAGTTGTGTGTGCAAATCTAGTTGTATTCTAGATTTGCATGTACAATTTAATTAGTTAGCAAGCCAATCAGTGCTGATAATTGCTAATTAACAAGCAATTGATGATAATTGACATTAATTTACACTCACAAGTGCCTAAGCTTATTCTATATAACAAAAGAGAGGGAGGGAGGGAGGAAGGGGGGGGGTGTTGGGGAGGAAAACCTTGCTAGCGCCCGTTTCATTTGCTCCAGAAACGGGCCTTTTTTACTAGTATTATTATATAGTAATTTGAAAATAAATGGATAATTAATCAAAACAAAAATGGTAACTCACCACAGTGACGATGTGGAAAACTTGGGGAATAACTCAAATATATTTCTCTACAATATATTATTCCTTACTTTTGGACAAATTTTTTTTTCATATATTAATATTATATGTTTAAAATGCTTATTTTAATTATTTATAATATATTTTATAAAAAGGTCATATTATATAATACTGGCTATAACTAAGTTTCATATTCATAAAAGCTTAAACTAACAGAAAAAGGGGTCATGGCCATGGGTGTGGAATGGCCATGACCCTATGCATTTTGTTATATACCTAATTTAGACATCGGCATTTACACCAAGTTTTACTTGGCGTAACTGCCTGTGACTGAATTTAGTCGTGCAGATGGGCACTCGGTGTATTCTATAATCTGCGCAGAAATTTAGGCTTATTCTATAAAGGCATACTTTATAGAATACACCTAGGCATATTTTTTTTGCGTGGCTTTTTTAGTTGCCATATATAGAGTCTAGTCCTATGTGCATCTTATATAATCCATATTTTACAAGTAGGTGTCACATAGGTGGAGTTTGGGCAGAGCATGGGCGAGACACACTTATGCATATAATTTATAGAACACTATAATGTACATGCATATCTTTGTCAATTATTTTTTTTATTACATTTGTACCCCGTGCTTTCCCACTCATGGCAGGCTCAATGCAGCTTACATGGGGCAATGGAGGGTTAAGTGACTTGCCCAGAGTCACAAGGAGCTGCCTGTGCCTGAAGTGGGAATCGAACTCAGTTCCCCAGGACCAAAGTCCACCACCCTAACCACTAGGCCACTCCTCCACTCCATTAGATGTGAGCCCTTACATCAGCTCTAGGGACGGTCTATATGTTTGCGCCTAAAAGCATAAGCACATTACCCAGTAGATACCCAGTTATGCTAGTATTTTATAAAGGAAATTAGGCACCTACTTTCCTTTATAGAATAGGCACCACATAGGTGACCTGTTATAGAATTGCCCTCGTGACAGGCAGTTCTTTAAAGGGTTCTCACTTTAATGGGGGTATGTCTAAATTGCAATGTCAAAATGCGCGCATGTATTCTATAAAAGGCATGCAGATGGGTGCACCCTTTACAGAATAAGTGCACATATTGTATTAAATATAAATGCTCAGATGTGGTGGGGCATCCAGTGATTGGTGTGCGTTGTAGTATGTGCATAAGAGACTTGTGCACTTATATCTCAGGCACAGGGTCACAACAAAAATGACTGCCACCACGAGGCTACTGAATTTTTTGGAGAATCAGACACCCTCTTCCTGGCAAGCTGTTTCTGGGAAAGGAACACAAATTATTCCCTGTGCCTGGCCGGAGGAGGGACCATATGGAGATGAGGAGGGCCTAGGAGGCACTGCAGAGGTGGTTTAACAGGACTGCTGCATTTTCTAGAGAGGTAAATGCCAACAGAGGGGTAGAGCTGGGAAAAGAGCACATGATTGGATACACTAGGGAAACAGATCTATCTGAAACTGTATCCGTGTATAAAATACTACTACTACTACAAATCATTTCTATAGCGCTGCCAGTCGTAAGCAGTGCTTCACAATTGAACATGAAGAAAAAGACAGTCCCTGCTCAAAAGAGTTTACAATCTAAATCAGGACAGACAGATAGGGCACATAGGGAAAAGAGACTATTGAAGAGAGGAAGACACAATAAGGTTACGAGCAGGTGACAAGTTAGGAATTAAAAGCAGCATCAAACAGGTAGGCCTTTAGCCCAGATTTGAAGGTGGCCAGGGATGGAGCTTGATGTAATGGCTCAGGAAGTCTATTCCAGGCATAAGGTGCGGCGAGATAAAAGGAACGGAGTCTGGAGTTAGCGATGGAAGAGAAGGGTGCAATAGGTAGACATGGGTTAGATCTGCAGATGAGCCACAGATATATGACCCGTACCTACTCACAGCAGGATTGGATGAGGAGTGTGAAAGGCATAGAGAAAGGATATCACGTGTGCACAGGGCATATATCTCCCAGCAGCAATCACAAAAGGCACATCCCATCTCACCTGCTGTCTATGCATGCAAGTGCCACAGTATGACAGTACATGGAGCCCTACATGAAAGGGGAGAGCATGGACCTAGGAAACACCACTTAAATGTCTGCCGTCTCCCCGTTCCACTAGCCAGCATTAAGTTCAGACATCCATCCAAATGAACAAGTACTAAAAAAAAACACTGCACAGGTCCGGTGCCACATAGTGACAGCGGAGAGTATCAAAGTGTGACTGGCAACAAAATCAACAACCTGCAGGAGAATCGTACAATGAGCAGCAAAACATGTGCCCTGGAGGGTGGAAGGAGCTGTCAATACTCTATAAATGTAGGGGGAAGCACATATTCTCACAGAAATAGCACATGTGAGCAGGGCCCTGCAGCACATGTTACATGTAGAGAGCATGGCTACAACCCCCTATCTTGTAACACAAGACCCTCTGCCCCATAATCATTTAAGTGGCATGCCTAGAGCCCACATAAGAGCATAACACACTGCGGAAGATTGACTAGAAGGTGCAAGTGCAAGGGATGTGGTAGGATAGGATGGCACATCAGTGCTCTGAATGGTGTAGCAGAGCTATTCCTGTGCCATGTAAGCACTAATAAGTACATAAGTAATGCCACACTGGGAAAAGACCAAGGGTCCATCGAACCCAGCATCCTGTCTACGACAGCGGCCAATCCAGGCCAAGGGCACCTGGCAAGCTTCCCAAACGTACAAACATTCTATACATGTTATTTCTGGAATTGTGGATTTTTCCCCAGTCCATTTAGTAGCGGTTTATGGACTTGTCCCCCAGAAGACAGCACTAGGAGGCAGAGCTGATGCACATGCTATGATGTGAAGCACTCACTGGCATTCCACGGTGGGCCCTTTAACGTAGCAGAAAGGAACGTCAGTGGAGCAATAATAGCTCAACCTCTCTTTCCCACTCTCTTCTTTCCTTACAGACCGAGGACTTGAAGAAGAGTACCACATGAGAACCAGAATATTTCCAGAGTGTCTGTGCCCAGATGCAGGAGGAAGCAGGTAAGTACCAAGCACTCATATGCTGGCAAATTGAGGACATCTACACAAGACTGCTGTGAAGACTGCTATTACCACAGCAGACCCAGTCTTTGTGCCACCTGTTACAGCTACACCTGTGACCTACCACAGTGAGAGCCCACATCTAGTGTTTGTCAGTTGAAAGCACACACAACATGCCACTTTATGCTGCCACCTCATCCCACAGCCCCCTCTAGGATTCCTTCAACACAGGCCCCCTCACAGTTCTCAGGAGCAGGGAAGCTGCTGATTATTTGGAGGGACAACATATCCTATGCCCAGTCTTGCCTCACTGCACTGCTGTCTCTGAAGATGTGTTTGCCAATATCCTGAGAGAGCCATGGTCCTGGTGCCCAACCCCATTCCATGTCAGGCCCTCTTTTACAAACTAGCAGTGTTGCCGTTCATCAAATATCATGGAAAGCCCATCTGTTGATCCAAATGGCTTACCATGTCTCTGTGGTAGGCCCCACAGCTTCTCTTAGGTGATAGGTGTGGTGCAGCTATACATTGCTAATGCCCATATCTTAAGGCCACATCTCTGTCCAAGAATCCTGGGGATTTCTGTCCAGTGAATGCTTATAACCAGAACAGAGCCTCATGTTTTTGTCCTTGAAATGCACACATTCCCCTGTCAGGTTGCTGCCACCTGTACAACTCTAAAACAGTGAGACAATGATACTATTCTGATTGCATTTCCCACCAGGTTTATGCATCTAACAACTGCCATTCTTTTTTCATTTCCACAGCTGACCATGAAACTGCTGGACCCTCTAATGAGGGTGCAGCCCCTCAACCGATGCAGGTGGAAGAAGGGGCAGAGGTGGAGGAAAAAAAAGGAGGAGGAGGAGGCAGAGGCTACTGTGGCCACTTCAGCCCCTCCATCACCTCCTTCCCAAACATTCCTGACAGCTCTCGTCACCCCTCCTTTCCAGCCACCCTGTCCTGCCAGCCTGCTATGTCATTCCAGTGTCAGGTTCTCAGGTTCAGAGCCCGCGGGGCCGGGCTCTGGAGCAAACGTGAGCCCTTGGGCTGCTGACGAGGAGCGACAGCAGCAGGCAAAACCCACCAACCAACACTGGGTAAGCACACCGGCAGGGACTGCAGGCACTGCCCAGCGAACCGGAACACATGGACTGGAATCCCCCGGACTGGAGGACACAGGACTGGAACACACACTGGACTGGAACACATTGGACTGGAGCACACCAGACTGGAACACCCTGGACTGGTCCCCCGGACTGGAGGACACAGGACCGGAACACGGGACTGGAGCACACTGGACTGGTCCAACAGCTTCACCTGTACTTAGCTACTAAGCCCCCCAAGAGTTGAGCTCCTGGGTTCGAGTAGCCGACAGGACTTACTGGATACCGGATGACATAGGGACCAGGACTGGAAACAGAAGTGCTCCTAACCCTAAACTGATCTACGTGCTCCCAAGCCCTAAACCAGCAGGAGTGTTCCTAACCGTAAACTGACAAAAGGACTTCCTAAGCCCTATACTAAACAGGAGCTCCTAAGCCCTGCTCAAGAAAGGGACTTCCTAAGCCCTAAACTAACAGAGCAGGGTACTAAATACAAAGCTAACACAGGTGCTACTAAGCACCAAGCTACAAGCAGAGCTTTACACTAATAAGCTAAACACAAAACTAAACCAGCTACCTAAGCACTGCTCTAGCAAGCTAGATACAACTAACAAGGTGCTTCCTAAGCACTACTCTGGCAAGCAACCAGAAGAGCTCCTAGCACTAAAAGGGAAGACAGGGGAGCCACAAGGAGGGAAGCTAACACATAAGCCAAAAGTGCTTCTAAAGCACCAAACACCAACAGCAAAGACTGCAATGCTCCTAATAGCACAAACACCAGAAGTACTTCTAACAGCAAACTCTGCAGTGTTCCTAACAACACCAAACCCTGAAGTACTTCTATCAACAAACTCTGCAGTGTTCCTAACAACACCAAACCCTGAAGTACTTCTATCAACAACAGAGCTTCCAAAGCCCTACACACAGCAATGCTACCAAAACCAAGAGGGAACAGAAGGGAACCAAAAGGGAAAAGCAGGAAAGCTAAACACATAGACACCAGTGCACACTGCACTAACACTAACCTGGACCTTAGCAAAAGCAAGCAGGGACCCTAGACACAATGTCAGAAGTGCACACTGCACCACCCTACCTAAAGCAAACACCACTGTTGCAAAAGGCCCTAAAGGAAACAACACCACTTCCTTATCAAGGCCCTCCCTGATGATGTCACACTCCCTAGACCTAGGCAAAAGCACACTGACCCAGAGAGGCCCAACCCACACCAATGCAAAACCGTGAAACCCTTGAAGCCAGTACACCCAAAGAGAGAGCAACTCAGGCAACACACAGCTGTAGTAAAGTAAACCAATTAACCCCATGCTGCTGGAAGCTGCCAGCACAGAGAGACAGAGCCAGCTCAGAAAGGACAGAGAAAAGAAACAGAAGCCAGCTAAGAAGCTGACCCCCAGGAAAGAGGTAAGTTTGAGAGGGGTTCAGACCCCAATCATAACAGCACCTCCCCTTCAAGGCTCCCGTGTCCCCACGGGAGCTCCAGGTCTCAAAAGACAATTTAGGTCTCCATGGGTAGCTGTGATGAAATCTCCCAATGGGTTGCACAACATAAATCTGGGCGGCTGGGCAGGACGTGACAAGTACATCTGGAACTAGGAAACCAGAATGGCTTTGGCCACCACGAGGCTCTTTAGAACGGCTGCTAGGCAGGATCAGAGTCTTGGATGCAACAAGCGGAGTTCTATTCAACAGGAACCATCTCCTGAGGGAGTCCACAACTTCCTTGACTTCCTGGCACTCCACTGTAGCAGCTAGAACTGGGCTAGAGCCCACACCCATCCTGGAATCTGAAGCCAGACAGGAACTCGAACTGGACTTCAGACTAGACCTTGCCCCTTGGCTGGAGCTGGAACTCAGAAGGAGTTCAACATCTTGGCTGAAATGGGAACTCGGAGTAGACTCAGCATCTTGCCTGAGACTGCAACCTGGTCCGGCCTCAGCATCTTGGCCGGAACTGCAACTTGACCCGGACTCAGCCTCTTGACCGGGACTGCAACTTGACCCAGACTCAGCATCTTGCCTGGGACTGGAACTCCAACTTGGCCCGGACTCGGCATCTTGGCCGGGACTGCAACTTGACCCAGACTCAGCATCTTGCCTGGGACTGGAACTCCAACTTGACTCGGACTCAGCATCTTGACCGGGACGGCAACTCTCACCGGACTCAGCATCTTGGCCGGGACTGTAACTTGACCCGGACTCAGCATCTTGCCCGGGACTGTAACTCAATTCTGATTCGGCATCTCGGCTGAACTCTGCACTCGGTGTAGACTCAGCACTCATCGTGGACTCGTCATCTTGGCTGGGCTCTGCACTCGGTGTAGACTCAGCACTCATCGTGGACTCATTATCTTGGCTGGGCTCTGCACTCGGTGTAAACTCAGCACTCATCGTGGACTCAGTATCTCGGCTGGCCTCTGCACTCGGTGCAGACTCAGCACTCATCATGGACTCATCATCTTGGCTGGGCTCTGCACTCGGTGTAGACTCAGCACTCATCGTGGACTCATTGTCTCGGCTGGACTCTGTACTCAGTGCAGACCCAGCACTCATCGTGGACTCATTGTCTCGGCTGGACTCTGTACTCAGTGCAGACCCAGCACTCATCGTGGACTCATTGTCTCGGCTGGACTCTGTACTCAGTGCAGACCCAGCATCTTGACTGGAACTACAACTCGATCCAGACTCAGCATCTTGACTGGAACTACAACTCGATCCAGACTCAGCATCTTGACTGGAACTGCAACTCGATCCAGACTCAGCATCTTGACTGGAACTACAACTCGATCCAGACTCAGCATCTTGACTGGAACTGCAACTCACTCCAGACTCAGCATCTTGACTGGAACTGCAACTCGCTCCAGACTCAGCATCTTGACTGGAACTCCAACTCGATCCAGACTCAGCATCTTGACTGGAACTACAACTCGATCCAGACTCAGCATCTTGACTGGAACTGCAACTCAATCCAGACTCAGCATCTTGACTGGAACTGCAACTCACTCCAGACTCAGCATCTTGACTGGAACGACAACTCGATCCAGACTCAGCATCTTGACTGGAACTGCAACTCGATCCAGACTCAGCATCTTGACTGGAACTCCAACTCGCTCCAGACTCAGCATCTTGACTGCCAATGCTGCAACTCGCTCCAGGCTCAGCATCTTGACTGCCAATGCTGCAACTCGCTCCAGACTCAGCATCTTGGCTGTCACTGCTGCAACTCGCTCCAGACTCAGCATCTGGGCTGGAACTCAAAACAGACTCGGGCACTGGGCTGGAACTCACTGTGGACTCAGAAGCTTGGCAGACAAAGCCCTTCAGGCTGGACTCAGAAGTTTGTCGGGAAAAATCAGGAAGCCACCTTCTTTCAGCTTGGGCTTCAGGAGTATCCCGCAGGGTTGGCTCTGAGAGGAGTTGGAAGCGGTAAAAGAACAGCTTGGTAGAGGGATCAATAGCAGAAACTGGGTTTTCTTCGAACCCAAGCCAGGAGACACGCCTTCTTTCTGCTGCAGCTTCAGGAGTATTCTTCAGGGCTGGATCAGACAAAAGTGCAACCCGGTAATCCTGGAGTGTCAGAAACGGATCCAGATCAAAAATGGGGTTGGAACTGGGATCCAAACTGGTACTAGGAGACTCAGTAGACAGCGCCACTTGAACTGGACGCAGAGACTTGGCTTGAAGCGCTGCTTGGACTGGAATCGGAGACTCGGTCAGAAGCTCCCCTCGGACTGGACTCAGAGGCTTGAGTGGAAGCGCCACTTGAACTGGAGTCGGCGACTCGGTTAGGAGCGTCCCTTGGACCAGGCTCCGAGGCTTGCGTGGAAGAGCCCCTTGAGCTGGCATCGGAGGCTCAGTGAGAAGCGTCCCTCGGACTGGACTCTGAAGCTTGGCTGGACATGCTGCTCGGACTGGATTCAGAGGCTTGTCTGGGCGCGCTGCTTGAACGGGACTGGACCCCTGCTGGGCCCAGAGCGTGGAATTCCCAAGACGTCTTCTCTCAGCGACACCTTCAGGAGTATCCCACAAAGCTGGATTCAAGACAAGGCTGCGGCGATACTCTGAGAGCGTGATGAAAGGGTCCATATCTGAAACTGGGTTTTCAGCGATTCCAAGCCACCGGACACGTTTTCTCTCAGCTGCTGCTTCAGGGGTCTTCTTCAAAACAGAATGAGACAAAAGTTTCCCACGATACTGACGAAGAGTCATAGAAGGATCAAGAACAATGACGGAGCTGGACCCCAGCTGGGTCAGCTGGGCGGGGGTTCTTGCCGGGCTCAGGGCCTTTGCAATCTGTCAGGTTCTCAGGTTCAGAGCCCGCGGGGCCGGGCTCTGGAGCAAACGTGAGCCCTTGGGCTGCTGACGAGGAGCGACAGCAGCAGGCAAAACCCACCAACCAACACTGGGTAAGCACACCGGCAGGGACTGCAGGCACTGCCCAGCGAACCGGAACACATGGACTGGAATCCCCCGGACTGGAGGACACAGGACTGGAACACACACCGGACTGGAACACATTGGACTGGAGCACACCAGACTGGAACACCCTGGACTGGTCCCCCGGACTGGAGGACACAGGACCGGAACACGGGACTGGAGCACACTGGACTGGTCCAACAGCTTCACCTGTACTTAGCTACTAAGCCCCCCAAGAGTTGAGCTCCTGGGTTCGAGTAGCCGACAGGACTTACTGGATACCGGATGACATAGGGACCAGGACTGGAAACAGAAGTGCTCCTAACCCTAAACTGATCTACGTGCTCCCAAGCCCTAAACCAGCAGGAGTGTTCCTAACCGTAAACTGACAAAAGGACTTCCTAAGCCCTATACTAAACAGGAGCTCCTAAGCCCTGCTCAAGAAAGGGACTTCCTAAGCCCTAAACTAACAGAGCAGGGTACTAAATACAAAGCTAACACAGGTGCTACTAAGCACCAAGCTACAAGCAGAGCTTTACACTAATAAGCTAAACACAAAACTAAACCAGCTACCTAAGCACTGCTCTAGCAAGCTAGATACAACTAACAAGGTGCTTCCTAAGCACTACTCTGGCAAGCAACCAGAAGAGCTCCTAGCACTAAAAGGGAAGACAGGGGAGCCACAAGGAGGGAAGCTAACACATAAGCCAAAAGTGCTTCTAAAGCACCAAACACCAACAGCAAAGACTGCAATGCTCCTAATAGCACAAACACCAGAAGTACTTCTAACAGCAAACTCTGCAGTGTTCCTAACAACACCAAACCCTGAAGTACTTCTATCAACAACAGAGCTTCCAAAGCCCTACACACAGCAATGCTACCAAAACCAAGAGGGAACAGAAGGGAACCAAAAGGGAAAAGCAGGAAAGCTAAACACATAGACACCAGTGCACACTGCACTAACACTAACCTGGACCTTAGCAAAAGCAAGCAGGGACCCTAGACACAATGTCAGAAGTGCACACTGCACCACCCTACCTAAAGCAAACACCACTGTTGCAAAAGGCCCTAAAGGAAACAACACCACTTCCTTATCAAGGCCCTCCCTGATGATGTCACACTCCCTAGACCTAGGCAAAAGCACACTGACCCAGAGAGGCCCAACCCACACCAATGCAAAACCGTGAAACCCTTGAAGCCAGTACACCCAAAGAGAGTTAGAGCAACTCAGGCAACACACAGCTGTAGTAAAGTAAACCCAATTAACCCATGCTGCTGGAAGCTGCCAGCACAGAGAGACAGAGCCAGCTCAGAAAGGACAGAGAAAAGAAACAGAAGCCAGCTAAGAAGCTGACCCCCAGGAAAGAGGTAAGTTTGAGAGGGGTTCAGACCCCAATCATAACATCCAGGAACAGAAGGATGAAGATCAGGAGGTGGTTATAATATCTGACAGAAAATCCAGGTCCTTGAGCAGCTCCCATCCCCTCCTTCCTCATGCAGCCAATGCATCATCCTCTGTGGCATCTGGGAAATGGGGTAGAAGCCAGTGGCATGAGGCTCTGGATCGGAGGCTAAAGGTCATAGAGGAGCAAACTGAGAGGACAGTGTGTAATCTGGGGCACGTGCAGGATACTCATGAGATCTGGCATCTGCTGGCATCTTACAGGTGCCCTCCTCTGATGACCCTAACCTGACACACCTCCTTAATATCTGTCCTCCTCTGTCCTCTACCCTCCTCCTCTGACCCAGCTCCCCTTAAATATTTCATTTTGTACTTTTTGGAATAAATTGTTATGAACATTGCAAATCACTGTGATGTGTTTTTATTGCTAATGCATGCCCAGTTACATTTACAGGGATACATAGTCCCTACTCCAAAGCTGTAATGGAAAGACCTATGGGACATGAGCCAACCCTAATGTTTTGTGTGCCTGCCCATTCCAAAGTGAGTACTAAAATCCCATATGTTGCTCCTTTATGGAGTTCATCTCTGTCCAGTTTCACATGACATTGTGTGCTTAGGGAGAGGGACTGACAAGGAAGCCAAACTCTAGTAACTGTATGATTGTATGATAGAACTACCACCCAGGAACGCAAAAAGATCCTCTCGCACATTCCTTAATCTTCATCCTCCCAAGTGCAAGGGTCTGAAATACAAATCAATGCATGCATCTACCTTTTCCTATACGAGCACGCAGCTCTGGAACGCGCTGCCACGTAACCTGAAAACGGTCTATGAATTGACCAGTTTCCGCAAACTATTGAAAACCTATCTCTTCGACAAGATATATCACAAAGATCAACATGTGTAACTGTATAATCTTTAAAACTTCCAGAAATGTCTTATAATGTCTTTCTGCTTTGACACCATCATGTATTTCACCACCATGTAACACAAAACCCTCTGTAAAACAAATGTATATTCACTTCTATTTCCAGTATCTATGATGAATTGTAAGCCACATTGAGCCTGCAAAGAGGTGGGATAATGTGGGATACAAATGCAATAAATAAATAAATAAAATAAATAAATTATAATGGTGCATAGCTAATACCCACCACCTAGGTACAGAGACTCATTACTCATGTGTTGCCTAACCCCCATAGCAAATATACTTCAGATTTCCCTAGGGTGCAGGGTAGGGCTGCAATTTGTCAAAAGGTAGCAGCTATATCTTAAAATAGTAGGTCATGAGAATGTAAGAATATAAGAATAGCTATAATCCCAGGGCAAGCAGTGGCTTCCCCCATGTCTATCTCAATAGCAAACTATGGACTTTTCCTCTAGGAACTTGTCCGAACCTTTTTTAAAACCCAGATGTGCTAATGTCCCATTCCACATAGCTACGTAAGAGTTGCCTATGCATTTTGTCACCCCGCCCCCGCTATCCCATCTTGGCAATGTATAGGTCATGTGAATCGAGTCCTACTCGAACCTCTTTCATTTCATCTAGCCCTCGTCCACGCCCCTCATTACCTCTTGCCTCGACTACTGCAACCTACTCCTCACCGGCCTCCCACTCAGCTATCTATCCCCCCTTCAATCCGTTCAGAACTCTGCCGCACGTCTTATATTCCGCCAAACCGTTATTCTCATATCACCCTCTCCTCAGGTCACTTCACTGGCTTCCGATCAGATACCGCATACAATTTCAGCTTCTCCTCTTACTTACAAATGCCTCACTCTGCTGCTCCTCACTACCTCTCTACCCTCATCTCCCTCTACGTTCCTGCCCGTAACCTCCGCTCACATGACAAATCCCTCCTCTCAGTACCCTTCTCCACCACTGCCAACTCCAGGCTCCGCCCATTTTACCTTGCCTCACCCTATGCCTGGAACAATCTTCCTGAACCCCTACGCCAAGCCCCCTCCCTATCCATCTTCAAATCCTTGCTTAAAGCTCACCGCTTCAATGCTGCTTTCGGAACCTAACTTTTCGAACATATAGACTGCCCCAATCTGCCTGACCTATCAGATTGACTGTACATTTGTCTCTTAGATTGTAAGCTCCTTGAGCAGGGACTGTCATTCCA
Source organism: Microcaecilia unicolor (assembly GCF_901765095.1). Classification (NCBI taxonomy): domain Eukaryota; kingdom Metazoa; phylum Chordata; class Amphibia; order Gymnophiona; family Siphonopidae; genus Microcaecilia; species Microcaecilia unicolor. The sequence continues at coordinate 55,635,225 of NC_044042.1, read as the reverse complement.
TGTCAATTGTACAGCGCTGCGTAACCCTAGTAGCGCTTTAGAAATGTTTAGTAGTAGTAGTAGTAGTAGTAGTAGTAATTGCCACTGAACTTGTTTCCCTCCCCAACTATTCAGACCTATGGGCACAATGGATACAGTTATGCTATCAAGAGGAGACATTTAATAAACAAAGACAGAGTGTGAAACCATTGCATGTATACAAAGGTAGAAGTAATGTAAAATTTTGTTCCTGAAAACATACATTACAATGAGCATATGAAAGTCTTCCCCTCCCCCCCCCCAACACATCCCCACATCTATTTACATGAAACAGGCCACAGTCTAGGTCTTGGGAATGAATTGCACACTGTCTGCCGTATATTGTCGGTTAGCAACCTGACTTCACATGCCTATATCCCCCTATTGTCATGTAATGGATGCCTTTGCACATTGCATATATGTTCTGTGATGTGGTTTCCCCCAGCACCAAGCATATAAAGTGGCCAATAACAGTTCTAATATTATAGGCATTACAGACAACCTACATTTTAAGGGAATGGTAGGACTTGTGCTTAATATAAATGGCCTTTTTGCCAGCAGGTAGTCTAATGGCAACCTGTGTGTACAGTCTGTGGCTCCCAGCACCAAGGAGAAGTGTGCAGCTCAAAGAATTCTGTCATTGTTTGGGGTTTGCTACTACTCGTGTTCAGGGAAGAGAATGTATTGAATGTGTCTCTTGAAAAAGGCCTGTAGAAACTGAGCTATACAGCATGAGGTGGCTGGCTGGCTCATACCCATTTGTTACTCCAAGGAGTGTCTGGAAAGTTCCAGTGGCTAAAATGCGAGGGATGTAATGACCTTCAGGAGCACTGACAGGGCTTGTCTCCTTCATGCATAGGGCTCTAGGTCCTCCTCTAGCTGATTGCACAGGTACACTATAGTCTCCTTACCAAACCCGAACCTGTGCATGCACTGTATGTCCATGAAGTGGGTTCTGGACCAGTATACTCTAAAAAGGGTCCCTTCTTCTTTGTTACCTCTCTCTCCTGTGAGTAAGGGCCCACAGGAACAACACTCTGCTTCCACTCATGTTTATGTGCACCATCAGTAGCGCCTAGTGATCACCACCAATAACGCTCAGTAACCATCATACTACAGGACCACTCACATATACTATATATAGTGTTAAACAGGCAAAACCAGTTACAGATTTACAGATACTCAGACAGCGGTAGATGGACACACCAAGTCTCTGCCACCATACTATTAGCTTGTTCTATTTTTTGATGTATAGTCTTAAACTTCAGTGCGAGGGCTGCTGACATTGCTGCCATAGATTCCATGAGTAATGTCTCACGACTGGGAGATCCTGGCCATTTTTGGAGTCCTCGGCCATCTTGGATTCTTGGCATAGTTTATCTTTCTCCTTCTTTCCCAACTTAATGGCCATTCTACTGGCAGAACCACCTCCAAACAATGCTGGACTGCTCAGATAGCTTTCTAGGGGTCAGTTTTATAATTTTCTCACCACTACCCTGATATTAGACATTCCAGGAGGTTGATGCTGGAGCTGATGCAGCTGACTTATGGTTTATGCATCATGCTACATGGTCTATCTGATTTGTCAACAGGACCTGTGTTAACTTCAAGATGCACTTCCTGCCTCTTCTCTGCTTCCTAATCTGAAATTAGTTTACTTTACCAGGTGCTTATATTCCGTTTACACCTCGAAAGTTTCGAAGAGGATTATAGGGTGTGAAGCCAGTAGGGATATACTGGAGCCATGTTACATAGTGAAATAATAGTAACAGAACATTGGTACATTGTTACAGAGTAAAATAATGCAAAAGATACATAGTAGAACTGAGTTAGATAGTGACTAGTTGTTACAGAGTGGGATAGCACAGTGTACGTAGTAGAGACGAACTAACCTAGTGACTGGTATAGTGTCCTGAGGTTCAGGTCCTGAAGGTGAAATGTTTTTGATCGCTTGGGTTCATTAGGACAATTGTGATCCTAATGAAATTCCATAACAACCATTTGAACATGGGTTTTAATGCCTGTTAACTGCTAGCACAGTTAATGTGTCATTTCTTTAGCTTCATGTTAACTGATAGTATGTGTTAAAACCCACGTTAACATATAACCCAGTTTAGCAAATAGAGGTAGAAGTGATAGAGAGAAAAATAATAATAACATTTAGGAACTCTTCGGAGAAGCAGAGAGGATCTCTAATTGTCCAGAAGTGAAAGGGAAGACAGAGATCAGTGGGATTAGATGGCATAGTTCCAAGAATTAAATTGGGAAGCCAGATGGCCCCTTACCACCTTACCTACTGTCATATTGCAGGTTTCTATGTAATCACATCACAGTAAGTCTCTGATGAAAAGGATGGGGTCTTGATAGCCATCTAAATACTGGGCACAGATTCCGTCTTTGATCTAGGAATGTAGAGAAAAAAAAGAAAAGAAAAATTGTAGCAGATTTCTAGGGACAAACTAGCTCCATAATAAACCATGGAATTCAGAAAGCCTGCATTTTGCATCAGCCTGCACTGAGGAAATACAAGTATTTGCTAGTACTGTGAAACGTCAAGCCACCCTGTCTGAAGAGTCTTCAGACTGAGATCCCTTTACACGTCATTGGCAGGAGAAAAATACAGTTCTGACTGTGAAACATTTATTGAAGACGACAGTGGTTTAAAGAACAGAGGGCATACAGCTCTGTTCGCCGCCGCTAACCTGGCTTAGTCATGGAAGAAAACAGATTTTGTGCAATAAGATTTTTTAAAGCTATGTGACTGCTTTACTGAATGACTATAGAGCGATGCTGCGAGGTTAAGCCTCCGTGCACAAATGAAACCTTTTAGTTGTCTGTGTGTGTGTATGCGCTTGCCTGCCTCATGACGTCTACCTGAGCTTTGCTGAAGCGATGGTGAAATATACTTTTTTCCCTTTAGATGGTCTTATCACACAAGCAGTACCTCCAGTTGTAGCCTTTCTGCTGTGCCAGTTACCACCGAACTGTCTTGATGTCACTGGCAGGAAAATCACAAAAGCTGCCTAGGACTCCACTTGCTCTGGGCAGCAGCTGTGCTGGAATTTGGATGAGAACTTCTGATTAATGAAGAACGATGACTTTCTTGGAAGGACTTTGTGTAGGTGCTGTTTAGTTAACTTCCACTCTCTGCTGACATTTTTTTTTTCAGTTAACACAGTAGCATGCATAAGAACTGATCTACAAAGATTTTCTTTTCCTTTAATATAATATAATACAATAACATTTTTAAAATTTTGCAAATAACTAATACTTTGATGTGGAGTGCAACATGAACAAGTAGTCACTATTAGGAATTATAACCAATTAATCTAAACATTATAAAAAAACTAAAATAGTTATCAATTACATTATTAAAATAAAATGGGGAGTGTGGTAGCCGTGTTAGTCCATTCTTAAGGTTATCAATAGAAATCAAACAAAATAAAACATGGAAAAGAAAATAAGATGATACCTTTTTTATTGGACATAATACATTTCTTGATTAGCTTTCGAAGGTCGCCCTTCTTCCTCAGATCGGAAATAAGCAAATGTGCTAGCTGACAGTGTATATAAGTGAAAACATTCAAGCATTACTATGACAGTCTGACAGGATGGGAGGATGGGGGTGGGTCGGAGGTATGCATGGGGACATCAAAGCATATCATTGATATTCTAACAGGATGGGTGTGGATAGGTGAGGGGAGGGTGATCAACAGAGACATACAGCTTTATGGTTTATAATGGGCTAGGAACCCCAGATCCTTGTTAAGTCCTTTCTGTTGGGTGTTAAAATATTCAATCATTCTGACTTCAAAGGTCTTACGTTCTTGTATGGTTTTAAAGTTACCTTTCAGGATTCTCACTGTGAAGTCACTGGTACAGTGTCCTGGTCCTGTAAAATGTTGACCAACAGGCGTGGGAACCCTACTGGCACCAGTATTGTTCATGTGATGTCTATGTTAATTGAATCTTGTCTTAAGCATCTGGCCTGTTTCTCCAATATAGCATCCTTCGTTACATTTTTTACACTGAATGATATATACCACATTGGAAGATGAGCAAGTGAAAGATCCCTTTATGTGAATATCTTTCCTTTGTGGATGACTTTGGGGTCCTGTGAAATATTTTGGCATAGTTTGCAACTGGATAAATTACAGGGAAGTGTGCCCTTCTGTTCCTTTTCAGTCTGTGATGGAAGTTTACTTCTGATTAGCTTGTGTTTTAAGTTGGGTGGCTGTCGGAAGGCCAGTACTGGTGGGGATGGGAATATCTCTTTCAGTAATTCATCCTCCTGGTTGTAGATCTCTTATGATTTTCCTCAGTTTTTCCAGCTCTGGATTGTATGTCACTACAAGGGGGATTCTGTCTGTGGATTTTTTCTCCTTGTACTGTAGCAGATTCTCCCTGGGTGTTTTGAGGGAGGAGGCAGTATTCTTGGAGATTATTTTGGGGTTGTAGCCTTTCTGTTTGAAGGATGCAGTCAGGCTTTTAAGGTGTCTGTCTCTGTCCCCTGGGTCAGAGCAGATACGGTGGTATCTTGTGGCTTGGCAAAAAAAACTTCTGAAATAGGAATGTTTTCAATATTTTATGAAAGGACATGCAATCTTTTATAAATCTAATCTCCTTTGGATGATATGGGAGAGAGAGAACTTTTTATATCTCACTCCTTTTGGACTTGGAAAACATAATCTGAATTGACGTCTGATAGTTTTTCATTTCAAACCAAAGCAAGCTTAGCAAGTGACATATACTCCAGAGCCTTTAAAAATCTTAATACCTGGTTTAAAAACTATTTGTGCTTCTTTTGGAAGCCAATGCAATTTTCATAACAAGGGAGCTACTCTGTCCGACTTCTTTGCAGAACACAACATTCTTGCTGCTATTTTGCAGGGTCTGTAATCTCTTAAATATAGCTTCCGAATATCCCACATAAATTATATTAGAATAGTCCCAACTGTGCCAGTACTAATGCCTGCACTTCAACTCTAAATTGCTTGAATTCAGAATAATATTTGTTTATAGCTTTCTTAACATCAAAAACATTTTTCTACTTAGACTATTTAATGTGAGAGTAAATAATGGATCCAGTATAACACTCAAGATCTTCACTGAGCTTTCTAAAGGGAAACACATGCCTCCAATTGTTAGACTTTAATTAGTTTGGATCCTCTAGGTAAACTCAGCCATAGGAATTTATTTATTTAGTTACATTTCTACCCCGTGCTTTCCCACTCATGGCAGGCTCAATGCGGCTTACATATTGTATACAGGTACTTATTTGTACCTGGGGAAATGGAGGGGTAAGTGACTTGCCCAGAGTCACAAGGAGCTGCCTGTGCCTGAAGTGGGAATTGAACTCAGTTCCTCAGTTCCCCAGGACCAAAGTCCACCACCCCTATTTAGATTTTCTTGTTCAACTTTAAAAGGTGACCTGAAACCAAGTTCTCCATCTTATTTAAACAATCTTGTAACTCCACTTCAATATCCAGCATGGCTTGAGAGAGTGGATTCAATAATGTAATATCATCAGCAGAAATAGAAACTTTAATTCCACTCCTTGCTTAACTCCACACCTAATGAACTCATTAGGATGTTAAATAAGATAGGTGATAATAGAGAGCCCTGCGGTACTCCACAGGTAACTTCCTGTGAATTAGTCATTTTCCCCAAATTCTATAAATGTTGCTCAAAATTGCAATATTCATCAACTAACATAACTAAGGACTCAGTTAGAACATGTATGCTATAGCAGCGCTTCATTTGTCAGAAGACCCGAGTGCGCCCAACTCTTAATACGCCATTGGCTCTTCATCGCGTATTAAGAGTTGGGAGCACTCGGTTTGTCTGACAAATGAAGCGCTGCTATAGCATACATGTATTAGTTAATGAATCTAATGGAAACTTTAATCAACCAGTAAATCGTAGGAAATTCAACAGATAATGGATATTAAGCATCGCTAATACAGATATGTGAAAAAACCATATATTAACAAACTCTGTCCTGGACCAATTGTCACGACGGTCGAGGAACTACAGATATCACTAACACCGCCCAACACACCCACGAACATTGCCTACAAAACACCGACACTACCAACAACACCCAACACTCTTATAAACACCGTCCCACAAATCCACATGAATACCAATACGCTACTGATAATAATCTACCTCACTCCCATAATCTACCACGCATGGACCCACCCTAACATCAATAACGACCCAACCACAATCCACCAACTCTATGTACAAACTATCAACAACTTACCAGACCAAAATACAACAACCAACCTAAAGGAAAAATCTCCACATACGAACCTCACCAACAGAAAGAGAAAAAAACAACAACAAAGACAACTTCAATCACCGAGGAAACAGACACTATTAAAATAAATACATCTAACCTCCCTAGAGAACCCTACCGCTTCTATCCGAATAGGATACATCAATGCAAGATCAGCAGTAAGCAATTCAAGAATACAAATCACCCACTGGGCAAGAAATGGAAAAGGAGGTGGCGGAATAGCCATAATTTACAAATCTGAGTTTACCATAACAACTACTGGCGAATCCACCTCACCACAACTCGAGATTGCCTCAACAAGAATCACTCATCCAAACCTACAAGGACACCTCAACACAAAAATATTCTACAGGCCACCAGGAAAATGGAAAGACTCCCAAACACAACTCATGGACTTTATCTCCAACACATGTGTCTCTGCCTCTAACATCCTCATAATAGGAGATATTAACCTACACCTTGAGGACGATACCTCAACAGGCGCACAAGAATGAAAAGACTTCTTAAAACTTTGGGATCTACATGTACCTAACAATCAACCAACACACGAAAAAGGACACACACTGGACATCATTACACACAATTCAACTCAGACTCAACTCTCCTACTCACAGATACAAGATGGACAGACCACTACAAAGCGATGATCTCCCTCCACTGGCGAAAAATACACAGAAACAAAATAAACAAGCATGAACGAACAACATACACCACGAGAGGAAAAAAGACCCCACAACATTCTGGCAACAGGTCTACCAAAACGAATGGTCAACAAATACAGACACCATTCAATTCCTCCAAGAATGGGACGACATATGCAAGACAACATTAGACACAATCGCCCCAATCCAAACTAGAACATCACACAGGAAAAAAACAAATTCATGGTTTACTGAGGAATTGAAAATACTCAAAACACAAGTCAGAAAACTAGAACGCACATGGAACAAAAAGAAAGACGAACATACACTGAATGCCTGGAAAATCACTCCGGAGGAAATACAAATACACCATCAAACAGACTAAAAGACTACACTATAAAACAATGATTGGACCAAACTACAAAGACACACACAAACTCTTCTACCTTGTAAACAAACTGCTAGACACCACACCAGTAACAAACAACAGCAAAGACACACCAGGGGTCGACGACCTCGCGAAATACTTCAAGGAAAAAAATCATACAACTACGACTTAAAATACCCACCAGCCCTACTGAATACACAACACTCCTAAACTGTCTTGACCCAGAAGATGGAATATACCCAGCAGACAGAATCTGGACCGAATTCGAACTAATATCAGAAGACCTCATCTCTAAAGCGCTCAAAGGATTCGCCAAATCCCAATGCAATCTAGATATCTGCCCAAACAACCTCATGAAATCAGCCCCTCAACAATTCACAATTGACCTAACCACATGAATTTCATGCTACAAAACGGACTTTTCCCAAAAGAAAAAGGAAACATTTTACTCACACCAATACCCAAGGACACTAAGAAAACACAAACGAATTAACTAACTACAGACCAGTAGCATCTACCACTAATAACCAAAATAACCGAAGGAATGGTTACCAAACAACTCACAAACTACCTCAACAAGTTCTCCATACTACATGACTCTCAATCAGGATTCCGGTCAAATCACAGCACAGAAACAGTATTAATTACCCTAATGACCAAATTTAAACAAATGATTGCAACCGGCACCAATATACTCCTCCTACAATTTGACATGTCAAGTGCCTTTGATATGGTACATCATGGAATCCTATTACACATTCTCGAATATTTTGGTATCGGAGGCAATGTCCTAAACTGGTTCAAGGGGTTCTTAACCTTACGCTCATATCAAGTCACATCAAACTCAACTACGTCAGCTGCATGGACACCTGATTGTGGAGTACCGCAAGGATCTCCCCTCTCTCCAACTATTTTCAATCTAATGATGACCCCCCTGGCAAAACTTCTAACAAACCAGAACCTTAACCCATACATATATGCCGATGATGTAACGATATACATTCCATTCAAAAAAGACATTAATGAAATCTCTAACGAAATCAACCAAAGTCTACACATCATGAACACCTGGGCAGATGCATTCTGACTGAAACTGAACGCAGAAAAAACTCAATGCCTCATACTGACCTCCCAATACAACACGAATAAGTTTACCGCCATTAACACACCTAAACTAAATCTGCCAATCTCAGAAACATTAAAAATCCTTGGAGTCACTATTGACCGCCACCTAACACTCGAGACTCATGTGAACAACACAACAAAAAAAATGTTCTACTCCATGTGGAAACTGAAAAGAATTAGACCATTCTTTCCAAGATCTGTCTTCCGCAGTCTAGTGCAATTACTCGTACTCAGTCACTTGGATTATTGCAACTCATTATACGCAGGATGCAAGGAACAAATACTGAGGAAACTTCAAACAGCCCAGAATACAGCAGCCAGACTCATCTTCGGAAAACCAAAATACGAAAGTGCAAAACCCTTACGGGAGAAACTACACTGGCTACCACTCAAGGAACGCATCACTTTCAAAGTATGCACTTTAGTCCATAAAATCATTCAAGGGGAAGCCCCTGCATACATGTCTGATTTAATAGACCTATCACCCAGAAACGCTAAAAGATCTTCCCGAACCTTCCTCAATCTCCATTTCCCTAAGTTCAAAGGAATAAAATACAAAGCATTGCACGGATCGACCTTCGCATACATGAGCACACAAGTCTGGAATACACTACCACGCAATCTGAAAACGATCTATAAACTGACCGACTTCCGCAAACTACTGAAAACCTATCTCTTTGAGAAAATCTACGGCAAGGATCAAAACACATGAAGTCCATACAAACCAATAGATACGCACCAAAACACTCTATCCTGAAGTCTCTTCTCCCGTATCCTCACCACCCTTAAAACCCTACCCACAAATAAGAATGTTAGACCTTTATGTTCCCTCAATATTGTTTGTCCCCCTCTCAACTCACCACTGTTATCTTCTGATGTTCTATTCCCAAATGATATCCTGTATTTACTCTGTCTTCTATAACTCATCATAATGTAATCCATAATCGTACTGTAACCAATTGTACTTCCATCATTCTCAAAGTATTGTAAGCCACACTGAGCCCGCAAATAGGTGGGAAAATGTGGGATACAAATGCAAATAAATAAATATAAGGGAAGATAGTACATTATGAATGTTTGAAAATTTTATGGCGCTGGGCAAATATTGAGATTATTAGATGAAGCTATATAGCCTCCGCCTTTTGAATTTATGTTAAAACTTTATTAAGTCCACATGTTAGATTTATCGAACTTTCAATTATTGCCATTAATTGGCAACAATTTGGATTTATGTGTGCATCTTGTTACATGCTATTCTATAAAGATGTGTGCATAAAGTGTTTAGCATGCAACTGAAAAAGCATGGCCATGGGAGGGGCATGGGCAGGTCAGGGGCATTCACTAAAGATGCACATAGTATTGTAGAAATTGGAGGTTCCATGCCTAACTTATGCATGAGGATTTACACCAGGTTTCAGTTGGCATAAATTCTCATGCCCAAACGTTGGGTGCAGATCCCGACACTACGTGCTATTCTGTGAACGGTGCCCAACTTGAAGCACCATGTATAGAATATAGTGCTCGGTGCCAATTTTTTTCCGGTGCTCATATTTGGACACCATTTGCTGAATCTAGTCCTTAACTAGAATGAAGACAAACTTTAGTAAATCAGGTCTGTAGCTTTGATTCTTCTCTCAACACTACTACTTTTACCTATTGAGGGGGGGGGGGGGGAAGAGTATTAAAGGGCCCATCTCTATGAGTAATCACCTGACATCTGCAGAAAATCCCTTTAGAATCCTGCCCTCCCCCATGTATTGATGAGGGGAAAAAGGCTGAAGAAATAAGGCCATAATGCTGAGTGGCATTAGATAAGGGATATAATTTAGTTGGTTAGCTCAGCCAGCCATACCCAGGCACAATTATTGAATTCTTAAATCTTGCTGGATAGGTTACAGCTAAAATTAAACTATAGTCTAGCTGTCCAAAGTTTGGCTAGCTAGGATGGGTGCTCAGCTGCAGTTGAAATTTGGCCCCTTTATAGAAGACGGTACATAATGGCCATTTGGCCTGTACACACTGCCCAGTTATTCCGGTCTCATAGTGCTAAGGATCTGTCCCAGCTGCCTGCCTTAGAAACTTGACCACTTGCAGGATGTTGTTGCTTATCTAAGTCAGTTTTTGTTGCTGGTTGGATTAGAGCCAGTCTAACATGAAGGGGAACTCAGTTCAAATGAGATGAAAAGCTGTTTAAACCCATTCAGAGGAGACACTTCTTTGCATTGAAAAGGCTCCAGGTTTTACGGAACTCATTGCAGACTGAGACCACTGTGGTCGCTTCATTGCATTAAAAGAAAAAATGAATCTGGATGAATTCTGAATGGAAATGGTGTTCAGATTTATCAAGAACCTCAGTGATAAGCATTGATTATTAATGCTCTCTCTAAGGTGCATGAGAGTCTTTCATCCGCATTCCTGCCATTGTGGCTGGTGCAGCAATTCTGTGGTTTCCATCTTGAGGGTTGGGCAAGTTCTGTGGGAACTCCCAGAAGACCTGCCTGCCTCTGATTATTAAAAATGATATTGATGTACCTGCCCTGACAGAGAAACCTGAATGGTAAACTCCTATGTACCACAGAGGGATCATTGCCTATCATAGTCCACATTGGTAGGGGTGAAGTATTACAATTTTGCAAGGTGTTGCACTGTAGACAGAAAGAAATGGGCATAACTCCTGCCTCCCAGCTCCACAGGTGACTGAGTGTGTGGGGAGGGAAGGGGTGCAGGGTGGGGGTTGGGGTTTGGGGACCTGAGACAAATTGGGCCATCAGGGAGATGCTTTCTGTGTAGGGGTTGAGGATCTGGGGCTCACTTGAGGCACTTCACCTCAGAAGACCCTTCCACTCTCATTCTGGAATCAGCACTACCAGGGAAATTAAAAACCATGCCAAAATGTAGCATGGTGTTTTGCACTTTTTTGGATTTGGCTATTTTTTACCCATTAATATGGTGGCTTGACAGTAAAGTTTTATGTGCATAAAAACTTTTACTACATTGGGAGTCAGATTAGTGTGGGAAAATTTGGAATAAACTGCTACACTGAAGAACAGAACAACTTACTTTCTTGGCATGAGTGTTAAGAAGGAATTTGCTTTTTATTTGTTTACCTAAAGAACATATGGGAAGCTTTAGATAATTTTGACTTGATTTTGGATCACAGAGTATTCTCTCCTCTTAGAAGAGATTTGTAGAGAGCTGCCAAGTGATCCACATCAGGGATGGTGGTTTTATGCAAGTGCTAGATTTCCGATCATCCTATCCTGTTGTATTCTGGTGCCTGCAGTGCTGGTTTCGAACAGTAAATGCCAGAACATGTAGACAAACATGGCCGATAAAGGAAAAAAGAAGGGCGTCCCTCACGAGCACTTGGCCTACTTTACTTGGTCCATTTTTTCTTGCGACTAAGCCTCAAAAAGGTGCCTGAATTGACCAGATGACCACAGGAGGAAATTGGGGATGACCTCCCCTTACTCCCCCAGTGGTCACTAACCCCCTCCCACCCTAAAAAAAAATACTTTTTGCCAGCCTCTATGCCAGCCTCAAATGTCATACCCAGCTCCCTGACAGTAGTATGCAGGTCCCTGGAGCAGTTTTAGTGGGTGCAGTGCACTTCAGGAAGGTGGACAGGCCGCCCATCCCCCCCCCACCTGTTACACTTATGATGGCAAATATGAGCCCTTCAAAACCCACCAGAAACCCACTGTACCCACATGTAGGTGCCCCCCCTTCATCCCTTAGGGCTATGGTAATGTTGTACAGTTGTGGGGAGTGAGTTTTGGGGGGCTCAGCACCCAAGGTAAGGGAGCTATGCACCTGAGAGCAATTTCTGAAGGCCACTGCAGTGCCCCCTAGGTTGCCCGGTTGGTGTCCGGGTATGTCAGGGGGACCAGTTCACTATGAATGCTGGCTCCTCCCATGATCAAAGGGCTTGCATTTGGTTGTTTCTGAGATGGGCGTCCTCGGTTTCCATTATCGCCGAAAAGTGGGGATGACCATCTCTAAGGACATCCATCTCTATGGTCGACCTAAATGTTGAGATTTGGCGTCCCGACCGTATTATCGAAACAAAAGATGGACGCCCATCTTGTTTTGATAATACAGGTTTTCCTGCCCCTTCGCCAGGACGTTCTGCGAGGACGTCCTGAGGAAAACTTGGGCCTCCTGTGCGATTATGCCCTTCCACGAGTGGGATGCAAAATAAGATAAAAAATATTATAATGCCTCTGTATTGCTCCATGGTGCAACCCCACCTTGAGTATTGTCAATTCTGGTCACCATATCTCAAATAAGATATAGTGGATTTAAAGGTTCAAAGAAGAGTGACACAGATGAAAAGAGTGGATAGAACCATTCCCATTTGAGGAAAGGCTAAAAAGGTTAGAGCTCTTCAGCTTGGAAAAGAGATGGTTGAGGGGGGATACGATTCAGGTCTACAAAATCCTGAGTGGTGTGGAGTGGGTGGAGGTGAATCGATTTTTCACTCATTCAAAAAGTACAAAGACCAGGGGACACTCAATGAAATTACACGGAAATACTTTTAAAACAAATGGGAGGAAATATTTTTTTCACTCAATGAATAGTTAAGCTCTGGAACTCGTTGCTGGAGGATGTGGTAATGGTTAGTTTTTCTGAGTTTAAAAAGGATTTGAACAATTTCCTGGAGGAAAAGTCCATAGTCTGTTGTTGAGATGGGTGGAGAAGCCACTGCTTGGCCTGGGATTGGTAGCATGGAATGTTGCTACTAATTGGGTTTCTGCCAGGTACTTTTGACCTGAATTGGCCACTGCTGGAAGCAGGATACTGGGCTAGATGGACCATTGTTCTGACCCAGCTTGGCTGTTCTTATGTTCTTAGATTTCAAATACCATAGTGGGCAATTATATAAGCTGGTGCCATTAATTGACAGGCACCTATGTACACTAGGCACTATTCTATAAGGTAACTCCTAAGTGCCATAGCGCCTAACTGCAAGGGGGGAGTGAACATGGGTAGAGCATGGACAGGCTATGGGAGTACCTCCCAGGCGCATGCACAAGTTTATAGAATACCTTGGTGCACCAATTTATATCTGCCATTGACGTGGTGTAAGAGGGCGTGCCTATACATGGGTGTGCCAATGCCAACCTTGCCCTAATAAACTATAAGGGAATTGTGTGTTGGGATGCGTAGACTGAGGCACCAGTTTTTAGAATTGCCCTGATAATGCATTGCATGCATTGAAAACTCAAAATCAAAGGAGTAGGCAAATATTTCCCTCCTGAGCCAGGTTAGTTAGCAACTCTGAGGGTAAGGTTCTTTGAACGTGCTTTTGTGGTTGTATAATTTGACTCATATAATCATATTCTTTGAGAGACATTTATTTCAGTTTGTTACCAAGGCATACAAAAGAAGCACACTCTAATCTGTGCAGGATCGGTCACAGACTGCTTCCTAGCTGAGGGTAGACAGGGCTGAGTGTCAAATCATGGCATCTTGAGAAGAAATGATAATATTGACCTGCCACCTTCCTCTTCTGCACCTCCCTCCTTCCTTCCTTCATAGCTTGTGAAATAAGTGGACTGGCAGCTGAAGTCTGCACCCTTTGTGTTAGACATGATGTGTAAATAAATGTAAAGCTGGCTTAGCCCTCAGGGCCCTGGGAGCATGTTTCTCTGTATAACAGAAGTAGGGACTTGTAGAGACAGATAATTGCAGCATGCCTAGCCTCAGTTCAGACTTCTTCACATGGCTCTGCCAACATGTCTGAATTCTGTTCTAGAGGGAGCTCTTCTAATTAAAGCTGAGAGGGTAATTTGGCATCTGCTGAAGCTGACAATGAGAGTTTCAAATAATGGCAACCAGTGAATATGGTCTTTAAAACATTTCTTTTTTTACAGTTGTGCAGACACTGGGTCACTAGAAACTAGACTGAGCCCACTAACTCCATCTACATGCCTCTTGAAACTCAGCTTTTAGCTATCTAGCTCCCTCTTCGTGGAAGTCTTTTTTTTCCCTTGATCTTCGTAGGGAACCCTCCTAACAGAAATTCCAAGCAGCTCTGAAAACTTGGCATTCCATATCTTTTTCAGATTTTTGCTTCTGAGTTTCTCTCTTTTACATCACTAGCTTATAATTCAGCCAGTTTTCTTTCCCCTTCGGTTGTCCATTGTCTAGGATGTTATGGCTTTCCTACTTCTATCCTTCTCTATATGGCTTATTTGTGGTGTATTGTCTATGTTGACCATAATAATACTCTTCTGGAATTTTGTAAACCATTGTAATACCTTCTGGCAAAATGGCAGTATAGAAAATGAGTTAAATAAAATAACATGCCATATGGCTCTTGGATGATAATGGTTTTTGGTCACTACTGTCCAGCACAGGATTTGAACTTCTGGCCTGGAGAGGCTTTGTAATCCCAAGTTTTATATTGCTCCTCCTAACTGCTAACCAGGAATATTCAGCAGGGGATAGTTGGTTATCCTCTGCTGAATATCACCGGATAACTGGTTAAGTTCCATTTAACTGGCCAGTTAAATGGTTTTGAATATCAGGTGGCATATGTAATGGGTTGCACGATTATGTTATCTTCTGGAGTGTGTATAATTACCTATTAAACAAGGCACCCAGAGAGCTCTGTCACTTGTTGCCTGTGAACATAGTCTCTGCATTTTGCTTTTTAGCTTTTGTGATAGTTTTTAACACTTTCCAACATTTTATTCCTCTAGTGAATGGAGGTTGTGACTCCAAAACAAATCCTGTGCAACATTCACTATGGTAGAAATGTAACAAATTTGGCTGACGATAGAAGGAACCCTGAAATCTCATACTTTGAGTGTATACTGAAAGACAACGATATGGTCAGCGTTCATTAATGGGATTGGTACATTGTGTTTGCCTTTGACTAAGATCCCATTCCTCTTTTTGGTTTTGAGATTGCTTCAGATTGGGTAGCTATGTAAGGTAAGAATAGCAGGGTTCTATTCTTTTGAGTTTAGCAGTTCCTAAATCATGGATTGTGACTTTAAATATGGCCAAG